>NW_026535784.1:18170000-20964166 GCF_028551555.1 Melozone crissalis
AAGGAAGGAGTGAACATTTTTCTCAGCCACTTTCAGCAATGTTATAGACAGATATTTTGGCTGTGACTATGCAAATATTTGGAATATACAACTGAAATAACCTACATTTCTTTCCACATTTGCCATATTACATTAAGTCTGTTACTGCTGGAACAGACTACAAATCTATCAAGCTAAATAACATTCTCTTTGGACCCTAAATCTTGGTATACAATGCAGAAAGTTTTTTATTGAAAACAAGCAACTGAAATGGCCCATTAGGACAGTTAGCCCAGAACCCTGCCTTGCCAGGTTCATTGCTTACAGTCAGGAGCAGAGGTATAATGCAATTATGTAGCTGTGTATTCTGCAGCATCTCAGGAAAATATATCTGATCATAAGCCTGTTTTTCTCTGGTAAAAAGAGCTTGTGGACAGCTTGATGGCAGAATATGGCTGGTCTTTGTGTGCGGCGATAGCCCGACTGATTGCAAGAATTAAAGACAAAACACTGCAATTGCCTGTGATTTTATTTAGTTTTGAGTAACATTTGGAGTATTTTTTATATCTAAGGGGGCTGTATATTTGCCTAGACCTATTCAATTTTTGCAGTGCTCATTGGCAGCTTTTTGGCCCATTCCAAGGGATGGATGTTGTTTTGGGGGAAAATATGTACCTGGGACTGCTCATAATAAGTAGTCCTGGCAGGGTATATAGATAGGGTTTATATATTTTATCTGTATGCCCAGAAAAAAGACACAGGCCAATTTTATTTACTTATGTTGACAGCAATTTTCTCATAGTATCTTTTATAAATAGCTGAAAAATGAAGCAATTTCTTCTTATCTGATTAATTTTGACGGGACCAAGTAATTTCCTGCCATGCAGTTAAACATTCAGGAGGAACTAATTCCATTCTGACAGAATCAGAGTTTAGAGTATGAATAAGTTTTCATTTGCTTATAGCTTTTGTAAAAAAATCTTGCAGCAGAAATGTCTTTAATTAGTACAGCAGTTATTAGCTCATTAAGACCAGTTATGATCTTGAACAAGAATTTCCTTTGTGCTGGGAAATTTCTTTTGAAACTTACAGGAACTGCATAGAATTGATAGTGCTGATTTTCCCAGTTAAAATGTTCCATCAATAAAGCCACCCTGAGCCTCATGGATGGTATGGATATGGAAAAAAAGGATCAGGATACAGCATTTCTGTTATCTCTACAGCTTCTTAGTGTTTGTAATAGGCAAGAGCACTGTTTGCTCAGGATAAGTCAGATGGTGCCTGAGTACCAGTGTCTCTGAAAACCCTCACAGGATAGGTAATCTGTACTGCTAAATTTAAAAGGGCTAGGCAGTATGAATGACTCCAAATGACCAAACAACATTTGTCCACATTGGTTTCTGTCTCCTTTACAGATTCTCTCTGAAGAAAATTTATGGAAGTAATCTAAAGCAGAACAAGGACTGAAAGAGGAACTGGTAGTGTGGTCAGTCTATCACAACTGCTCAAATTCACTTTATGAATCTTTTTTATTAAACAGCTTAAATGCCTTCTGCATGATCCTGAGTATCCTGGATTTCTGGTGCAATGAGAGATGATGCAGTGGATTCAGCACATGAATCTTTTTTATACTTTCTATGCTGGTCCAATCCAACCTCATCTAGGGACTGACAGATGGCTCTGTGGGCTGGATTGCAGAGAGAGGCCAGGAGTCCAAACTTCCTGTAATAGATAGGAAAAGCAAGTTTGCAGATAGGCCTTTGAATTAGGACTGCCATCACATTTTGTAAGGATATTCTTCAGCAGCCTCATAACAGATAATAGAATAAGGTACAGCTTTTTTGTCTTTCTCACCTAATGATTTACAATTGAATCTCCTCATACATGGGTTCTTGTGATAGTTTAAACCATCATCCAAATTCTATTTCGTCTAGAAAAATATTTGTTTTTTCTAGTTGTTTTTACTTTTAGATTGAGGAACACACTGAATTGTGTGGAGACTTGTTGACAAATATCTACAAGGAACAAGTAGGAAAACCACTAAGTTGATTTTCACTCCTGGTTTCTAAACCAGTAGATAGTCTAAATCAAAGATTAAAACCAAGTAAACTGTTTGGTATTAGCCTCAGGAATTTTGTTCTTCACAAAATAAAGGTCTACTTTGACACCAGGTGTTAATGCTTTACTGAAATTGATCTCAGCTGATAGCATTATTGAAAAAGCTTTCAGCAACTGATAGAAATTGAAACACTGTCTCTATTCATGTATAACTAATACATATGGTAGACATAATTTAAAGTATTTCTCAAACTAGTTGGCTTGATATTCAGTATTCAAATAGGAAAGAAAAACTATTCACACTGATCTCCAGAGCAGAGCAAAATCAGATGACTAGTGACTGAGCAAGCTAGGTTCATGAAAACAACCTTTTAATATTATGGGTTGAATATAAAGAATGCACAGAACAGATCAAATCCAGAATGCAATACTGTATTTCTATTCACTGGATATCAATGTGCCCCTTTTATTGGTCTTGCAGAATCTGAGGAAGTCGTGATTAGATGGTATGAGTATTCCATTTGCAAAAGAATAGATAAATAGCATGAAAGTTCTCTTATGACTTTAAGAAGAAATTCCCTCCACACTATTTCTGGTTCCTAGTAAACTTTGCTGTTCTTTGAGAAATACCATTCCTACAAGATATCATGCAATTCGACATCTGCAGATGCCAGAAATACTGGGATGCCAACACCACTGAAAAAGTCCTTCAATATACAAAATTCATCTCCTAACTGTCCTTCTTGTAATAAATATTATTCACTATTCATTTCTAGTGACCTTTTTAGCAGTGTTAGATTGTTTTATACTTTAAACAAGAAGAATCTTAGTGTGAGGGTCTCCAGTGAAATTTTATGAGATAATTATACAATAAATGATGAACGTACTATTTGCAGTCATCACTGTTCTGTGTTTTAATGCTTTTCTAAGCACTACCTCTAAAGGCCTCAAATGAGGCTATTGAGACTGTGTTGAATGCTGCACTTGCTCAGATTAAAAGAAATCTTGGTGTTTTCTCTTTTGTTCCTGGGCTTCTGCAGTTGGCCCTGACTGAAGTAGGTGGGTTCATATCAACCAAGGGAAGTGCACCTCTTAGTGCTTACTGAAATTGTACAAATGTGCAAAAGTACAAATCTACTTAGTTTTCAAAACCAATGAGTAGACATAATCCAGTTTCTGGATAATTAGACATCTGGATTATCATAAATGACCTTATTTAAAAGGCATGGTAGGATGCCTTTTAATTTTTCAGTGCACATAGAATACAAACTGTCAGATCATAATGCTTTAAATCTCCAGTAAACCAAACCCTGAGAAAACTGCAGAAACAAGAAATTCACCCATGTTCATCACCCATTTACTGTGTAAGAGTTTTCTTATTAACTCCAGAATAACAAAATATATTTCAAACCCAATGTCACCACTGATTTGCTGTTTTACTGAGGTTCATTCAATGGAGTTTAGTGAGAGGAAGACTTGAATTGTCTGATATGATGTTGTTGCCACAACAGAATCAATTGTGAGGTATTCCAGCACTGACAGGGACATAATGAAAACAGATCTGTCTTCTGGCCCTGCTATCTCTTGCTGAGCAAGATGTGGTATCTTCAGAAGAGATGTGAAAACCCAGCTTATTCTTTTGGCATAAAATAATATATTTGACCACTAACCATGCCTTTCCCTTTACCTGCTATTTGGTCCTCCATTCTTATTTCCATCAGTTTTGCAGCATCTCATCTCTTCTCTGGGCCATGCAGTAATACACAGGATATCACCCTGACAGGAGGACATAAAAGATATTTGTGCCCTCATGATAGCCATGTATTTGACCAAGTAAAGAGGACAACAATCGATTTATTTTCTTAGGCTGATTTTTTCATGTATCACAAGGCTATTTTAAATTATATTCTAATTAAAGGTAGAACCACTTTAGGAATAGAAATGTACTAACCTGATGATTCACTCATAATTTTAACATTAATCAAAAGTCACAGTAAGATCTCCAAACTCTTAATTATATTATTTTTGACTTATCCATGTTTTACTTCTGAATTATTTTCCAGTTCTATTGCTACATGATAAATCCTCTGGAAAGCATATGTAAAGCCAAGACAAATAAATATTTGATTGACACAAGTTTTATTTTGTTGCATGAGCTGATGCTCACAGGTGAAAATAATTAAATTTTACAGTTTATGCCTGAGGCACCTCTGGTATAAAACTGTTGTAAAATACAGATGATGTTTAAGAGTTAGAAGTGTACACTGCCACTAGGGCATAGTAAGGTCATTAGACTAGCAAATGTTATCAATATTCATTTTTTTTCTGGAAAAACATCTTTTTGTTTCTTTTGAGCCAAGGTCTTCATAAAAACAGACACACTAGAAAACATTCTTGAGGAAGCAGGTTCTGTGAACAGTCAAGACCTTTTATGCTTACCATGTTTTGAACTCTAGAATTCTGACAGCATCCTCATCTGAGTCATGGGCAACTCCACCATGTTAATTGAATGAATGTTCGGTGTCCTGGCCAAAAGTGTCACATCTTTGTTGTGAATTTCAAGAGGACAAGCTCTGTGACTGCTCTCTGTCCATATTTCAGGCTGCCAGCTCATCAGTGCCTCAGGTACAAAGCATCCATGTGCTCCTGAGGAGAAGCTGATGAATGAGGGGCTGACTTTCTTGGTGCCCAAAAGAGATCCAAAAGGAAGCCAACGACTGGAAACTCAGTGAAGTTTGGGAGATTGATGTTTGGAAATTCAGACAAAAGTCAAGATCTTGCCTTGTGCTTGGAGACAGCATTGACAGACTGTTCTCATGCCTTGTGACTTGTCTTTTAGACACTTCTAAGAGGATTCTGTCCCCAGCTTGAAAGCTGAGGGCAAATTTTTAGGGACATTTTAATTGTTTGACTATGGAATCCACTATGCCATCTCATTTTAGTCACAGAACCTCAGAGATGCTTTTTTACAGACATCTTGCAAAATTGTTTTCTCTCAGAAATTGCAGAATTGCAACATTTCTGAGATTATTAAAATAAAATCACAAAAGACTAAATATGCATGATGGAGAAACACTTTTGCTATGAAAAATTAATAATTATTTGGAGTTTTAGTGTGGCAGCACTAGCAGCAGCAGTTCTCAAAGGATGCACTAACCACTGAAATCCTCTTCATTTTGTGGGTTTGTTCACAGTGTCCTTTAAAACAAAATAGTAAAAACAATCATGTCTGATGCTGTTCCCAGCCTCCCAATGAGTGGGTAAAATTGATTCCAACCCTCTATGGATGATTCAGAGACTTTGTTCTTAGCATCCCAGAAGGAATCATCTGGAATGATTCCCAGAAGGAATCATCTACAAATTTACTAAACTGCATTTTAAGAGTATTTAGATGTTTTAATTCCACTATTTTCACTGTAAGGATCTTATAGATTCTTCTTGTTTCTAATCTAAATACATGATGAGCAATTTATACTCCTTTATTTTTATATCAACTTCAACCTAACTAATTGCATGCCTGTCCTGCTGCTACCTAATACAGAGCAATTCTCTTCTACTGTCCTCTCATAAAATCTGCTATGCCTCTGAAAAATACAAATCTCTTTAATCTGTTTAAGTTCCCTCTTTTTTTAATGTATGTCACCAGCCTACACTCCCTAATATTGAGGGGTTTTTTTCCCCTCCTGGCCCTTTTTAAAGACTGGGGAAGGGATTGCAGACATTCTGGTGCAGGATATATAATTTTTTATTTTCTTATTTTACTTTTAATTTAATTTCTCTGAATGGATGACATCAGTGGTAATTTACTTAATTTATTGACGGATATTCTTGTAAAATATAAAAAACTTAGAAAAATATCTTTTGTTTATTCAATTTATTTTGGACCATGTCAACTTGAAATTGTTTAGTCCAGTGTTATTTTCAACAAATAGTTATAATAGAAATTTTTTATTTCTAAACCCAAGATTGGTGCAGCAGCTCATCTTTTTGATGCAGTATTGATGAGGAAGTTTGTGAGCTGTAGCATTTCAGAATAGCTGTACTGTATGAATACAAATAACTGTATTCTTGTGCCTGTATCTTAGAAATCAACACTTCTCATAATGATGGAATTCATTAAAGCATTTATTCTGTTATTAACCTTCACTGTTACTCATCACTTTAATTCCTATGAATCTTTAAGACTCATACTCCAGTACCTCAACAACATGTCTGCTACTCCATGAGGATTTGCTATCCTGACAATGGTGGGTGTCACACCCATCACCAGTTGTTCCAGTTCTTTCATTTTTGCTTCTTAATATTCTCACTTTGCACAAAACCAAAAAAAAATTGATTGGAAGGGATCCCAGGGACTAGGTGGTCCCACTCCCTCCTTGAAGTAGGACTATAGCTGAATCTTGAAAATTTTCAAGGATACAGGTTTATATCCTGCTGCATGTAAATTATTCTCTCATTTGTTATTGTTCGCCTCTCATTTGTCAATCACATTCCTGTCACTAAGCCTGCTACAGCTTTCTTCTTACAACTCAACCTTCTCTAGACTGATATTTCTTTAGCTATTTTAATACCTCTGTTTCTCTGGTTTTGGGGGATTTTTAAAAATTGTGTTAAAATTAGTATACAAATTAAACTTTTCCCTTTTTATCTTCTTCTCCCATCTTCTTTTTCTCCCACATTGTTGATCATAATCCTGGAATGCTGCCCAAAAGCCTTATAATGAATAACTCCTAGTGGCCAAACATCTTCCCCTGTTTCCTACCTCCCTCATCACGAATTTATCTGCAAAGGACATTTTCTCATAGCTTCTGTCTCCTCAATGGGCTGACAGAGAATCATACTGAGAACTGTCTGGGTTTCTTTTCCTTTAAGCATCTTTCCTGGGATATTATCCATGCAGTCATTGAATTTTGTCACATTGGGTGAACTTCCAGAATTTTTTTCCAGCTTCTGTCAGAATTATTTAAATGTTACATCTGCACATTGTTTCTTGCTGCACATAAAAGACTCTGAAGGAATCATATGATGAGCTTGACAGAGTTTTTAATATTTCAAGGTTTTTAATAAAGACCCTCTTCCTATAGTCATCCATGCAGATTAAAGCAAAGGTGCCATCTGACAACTATTTGTAGCAATCTTGGACCAACTGTAATGCAAAGCAAACTTAAAGAATATTTTTTTAAAATCTCTGGTTTATCTTTCAATTAGGAGAATTTGCTTACTTTTCAGAACTGTGCAGCAGATTGAAATTCCTATCAGGAAGAATAAATAGCATAACTCACCAAAAGTCCCATTAAGCTTCAGTGAAGAAGCTAAGAATGAGTGTACTCAGTTTTCTATAGCCATAGCCTGAGTTCCTTGTGTTTGTCTTCCCAAGTCACTGACTGATAATACATTACTATTCAATTTCAGAAGCTGTCATACATGTCAATAATCTTGCTCTGTTTTTAACTATTCATTTTACCTGTGACCCTCTCCAGATTGCTTACAATTTTCCTTGTGTAAATGCCAAATATCTCCCTTAAACTCGAACCTCCCTGTATTTTACCTTCCCAAAGAAGTAATTACTACTGACTCTATATAAACAAACAAAGATTGCTAAAGAAGTGTTAGACAGGACATTCCTGCAAAAGTCACAGCACGGAACTCAATAAAAAGCTATGAGCCTCAAAGAAAATCCTTCCATTACCAGTCACTCTGGTCAATACATAAATCAGAAGCTTTGTGACTGAGCAAGAAACTTATCCTTGACTTACCAAGTAGACTATCTGACTAATTGGTATCCTTGAGGATTTTTATATCTCAGGAAGAACATTTTCTGGGCTATGGACAGCTTGATTTCATTCAATTTCATGCCACTTCAGCACATGATTAAATCAGATTTAAATGGATGGACTTTACCTATGAGTGTTTGGAAGGACAAATTAAATTAACCTGATTGTCTTTCCATGGATTCTTTATCTTTTCTAAGTTTTACTGATTATCAGTAGCTACAAAAAACAGTTGGATAAAATATGCATAAACATTTTTTTGGCAATGATAAAAACTTAAATAAATCTAACTAAATTATATAGAATAAAATTAAAATTAAAAATACAGAGAATAATTTTATAAACTGGAACACTTGCTCGCTATGTCTGGAATTGGATATGCTGTGAATGAATAAACACCAATGAATAAAAATATCTGTGGAACATGTCAGTGGACATGTCAGTCAACTCTGCTTTAAATTTAATATCCAATATTGAAGGTTAAGAATACTTATATTATATTCCTATCATGTAATCACCCATCCAGTTTTCTGTGACTGAATTTCTGAATGGGATCTCACAAAGAATGCAGAAAGTTACTGATTTCTGAGTTTATTGCTGCCTTTGAAAATTCAGCACTTGTAGTATTAAAAGATCAAGAACAATTTATGCAATATAATTAATGAGATCACTCAAACTTACCCTGGTTGGTAAAACATACCAGATTGTGTAAAAAGCTGTCCAAAATCTAAAGCTTTTCCGTGAAGCTTCCTCTAATTTTAATAAAGTCTTCTATATATACCTGTATAACTTTACTACCTAGGACATTTATAATGATGGTAAGAGTACAGATGATGCAGACAGACATGATCAAAGGTCTAAAGATGCTTGTAAATGAAGCCAGAGGCAGCTTTGTGGGTGCAGAGAACAAAAAAGCACACCCCATTTGTTGCAGGTGTGTGAGAAAACTTTTGTATGTGAATGGGATGGGATTCCTGACATACTGGCTGGTTTACTTTTGTCAAAAGATGTCTTTGGCTTTGTCATCTTCAGATAAAACCAAAAATATTTCTCAGTGGTTCATTTTTATTCAGTTTATACAGCTTGCAATCTTAATCATTTATCTGCAAACTTCTGCTTAAACTGAATGAGTGAGTGGCAGAATGTAATAATAATATCTCTGCTGAAGAAAACAGGACCACAGATTACAGTGTTATTAGTTTTTAGTTATTAGTGCAGAACCATGTTAAGTGTTACATCAATCTTGATAGCTTTTGCTCAGATCATGTAACGACAGTATTTTAAAAAGTGAATTACTTTACATTTCTCTGCTTAGATAGAGCTAACATTCTCTGCATTGTAACAGAACTTCTTCTGGGGAAAGCTCACAGGTTTGGGGTTTTGTCCTTTATCCTCTTTTGATTCCCCCATTGTAGCCTGTGATCAGTATGAGATAAGGAAGCCATTTACCAGCAACCCAGTACTGAGTTCAGCATTGATCAGTACACTTTCAGATACTCCTCTGAGCTTGCAAGATGATGCTTATCAATCTCTCCTGCTGTGGTATTTATAATCAAACACTACAGGTAGTCGAAAGTTTACATCTATAATTCACTATGTTCCTCCATTTGTTGATATGGTCTCTTGCTGCAGATTTCTAAAATCTTCCTAATCTTCCTTTAATTAATTTTTAAAAGAACAGTTGCCCATCTTTCTTTCCATTCTTAAATTTTCAATATTTTTCATGTCCTTGAAAAGATGGGTAGGACATTGCAAATAAAACACACTGGCAAGGCTGCTCTCCGATTTAAACACATGACAATCCTTGTACCATGCCTTGAATCCTATAACACACATATATAAAGTTATGTTTCTTTATGTACTGTCTTAAGCTTACACTTGAAGCTTCTGTGTCATCTATTTAATAACATAGGGATATAACAAAATGCTGGGAGTTATGAAATGCTGACACAGAAAACAACGGTAAGGAATTTTGCACATCTATTTCACACATCTTCAAAAACTGTGGTTTCTCTTTTTCACTGTTTTGGCACAGACTCAGTAATTAAAAGGGTAATGCTTCCAGGAAGGGTGAGTAAATGGAAACTCCAGCTGCGAAGGAAAAGAAAAAAGAACATATTTGATATTACTACAGACCATCCAGCAAAAATCACAAAGCAATCTGGTAGAGACAGAAGACTTCTGTTTCTTTTTCTGAAAAATGTAACGGGCATTCACCCAATGTCCTTTATTGTTTCTTGAGATTTGGATAGGCAGCTTGAGATAACCTCAAACAAGAACTAAATTGTTCATTAGAACTTTGCATAAAAACTTATTTTATCTTTGCATTATACACTACTGATACAAATAATGGAGCTAGTTTGGCAACGAGGAACTGTAATCCTATCAATCTTGGAGGAATGTTCTCTCTTTTATTTGAAATAAATGAAAACTGCACACAGATGTTAGCAACAGTACCTTCTTTCAAATCGAGGACAAAAGAGATAAATCATTATTTGAACCTCAAGTGCCCCTTGCTGCAAGGTGATGAACACCACCTAAACAATGCTATGCCATCATGTGTTAAAATGATTGAGAACTGATGCCACTGGGGATTGCATGCTTGTGATGGTGATGTTATTAAAAAGACAATAAAAAATTCAAATTTCAAACAACCTTTAATGCAAAATACCAGTTCTATAAAGTATTTATTTTGGCTTTCAAAATGCATTGACAAAGAATTATTGTTATAAAGTATTTCCATAATGTCTGTAATGAGGTTCTCAGTAATTAATTTGAACACCATCAGAGCCTTCTTTGGATATTCAAACTGCCTTCAAATTGCCTATGGAGTTTTGCATATGATTTCATCTGAAAACACATAGTGACTAAGAAAACTGGCAATGCTGGCTCTGGAGTTATATATTCCATTTCTACCCATATGCTACTGCTTGTGTGCCGACAAGTACATTACTAACTTTTTTGACCTAAAGTCTTCATTGAACTTCATCTAATTAATGCTGATGTGAGCATTAGTAAACTTGCATTGCATCTGGAGAGTCTCAGCCTTTCAGTCTCAGCCTTGCTAAACAAATGCAAAGCACTGCAATCATATTTTCTTCCATATAATTCTAAAATGTGTGACTTACTTTGCAGACATACTAATTTATGTCTGCATAAAAAGGTGCTTTTTTTTTCTCCCAGGAGATATCAAATGGATTAGTGGAAGTAGGTGTATTCATCTGGGCATAAAAGGTCAAAATACATGCCTTTGCATCCATAACTTTTTAAATTAAGAGCAAGCTGCTCCCAGGTATCACTACTGTCAGTAATATTCTGATAGGTGCATAAATTTTTTGGGGGGAAAACATGGAAATGCTAGTTACAATTTCAGCTATGTCTGTGCTGATTGTGTTGGACTGCCACATTGGAGAAAGGGGACTGTACTGCTAATGAGGTAGGTAAGTCCTCAGCAATTACAATGACACTCTTATAAATATCTGAACTATCAATTACCAATGAAAGCAAACGAGGGCCTTGATGGTATGGAAGAATCCTCTTACAACTATTGAAAACA
Source organism: Melozone crissalis (assembly GCF_028551555.1). Classification (NCBI taxonomy): domain Eukaryota; kingdom Metazoa; phylum Chordata; class Aves; order Passeriformes; family Passerellidae; genus Melozone; species Melozone crissalis. The sequence continues at coordinate 18,181,365 of NW_026535784.1, forward strand.
AAATCATTCATAACAAACAGATCAATTTCTGCTCCTCCTCTCGGCTCAATCAGTAATGTCATAGCAGAGGAGAACTGGGAAAAGGAGGAGCCAAGAGCTGACACTTGATTTCTAAAAATATAATTTAATGTCTTCTTGCAAGTTAAACTAAACAGTAGCATGGTCTGAAGTGCTCGACAGAAGAGACTACATCGAACAAGAAGCAACAAGATGTGCAGAACAAAAGGGGAAAGTCAGAAGAACAAGGATTGGTATGAAGGAAAAGGGGACTAGTTGCAAAGGGCGAAGAGGGACATTTCGTATTAAATATTCCAAATTATGACTTTTTTTAATCCATGAACTTTTGGAAATAAATAATAGCTTAACATTCTATTTAAATGTAATTAAGGCAAAATTATGAAAGACAACTTTTGCTGCTATGACCAAGAGACCAAACAAGAATCTAAAAATTAATGCTTTGCATAAAGGTCCATTGAGCACTTCCTAAATTACAAGTGCTAAGAAATGAAAAGGCACTCTTGCTAAAGACATCCAGCTGTCATCCTAGGTTCGTTTAAGAAATACAAGTAATCTTGAACACTGGCCAGTTTTTTATCCCCTTGTGACATTTCAGTTAAACATTCAGTGGTTTTCATGTTTCAGTTGCATCTAAACAAATCTCCTGGATGTATCAATATTTCATTTTGAAATATAGTAATCTGGAAATGGTTCAACTTGAATTTACTGGGCTATATTTATAGTCTTAATTTTGGTTTAGCATAAACGTTTGTCAGTCTTTTTATTACACACCTGACAATGCCCAGCAGACACACTGAGAGTCCTATTCCTCTACTGCTGTTTAGTAGAGTCTCCTCCACCTGCAGAAAAATCAACTCAAAGTAGGAGGTAGTTCTTGTGTCTACTTCTCAGTCATCTAAATGAGAGATGAATGGTTGGGAGAGAAGTGGGAAATCAAATTCTGCATCTTCAATTTAAAAGTGTTAACTAGCCTAAGACTGCTTAGATTATTTGCAACTGTTATGATATTAGAATCCCTATCAACTGACTCTTTTGCTCCTTTCTTGTCAACCTACTTCATTACATATTCTTCCTGAGCATCTTCCAATCAATCTTCAGGTTTAATTACCATAAGTCAGAAATAAGGATGATTGCAGATGTTGATTCCCAGCATCCTTGGTGACAGGAATATGTCTTTCTTGCTGTTAAAGAGTAATTGAATTGAAAGCCTCTGGGAACGATTAGAACCTGGAGCAGACGCTTGCTGTCCTGAAACCCGTGCTGCCAGGAGGGGGAACCTGCTGCACATCCTTGAGAGGAAGCCAGACGCACAACTACATGAAGCCACAGCAGTCAAAAGTCAAAGGTGTCGGTCACCAGGCCTGCATCTTGTTTGATGCCACTTCAGACGAGTTACAGACTTCCAACTGAGAACAGAAACATGTTCACATAGCTATCTGGCACAAATAATTTTAAAAACCCATCAATATTAAAGGCAAGGGGAAGATTAATGAAGGGAGGATTAAACCTTTCCAAGACCTTGCAAATTACACAAGCTACATGTTGGAGAGTGAACAGAAGGCAGCTTCTGCTTTGTGCCATCCTTCTGTCAGAAGTGGCTGATATACCTGTACGTAAGTAAAGCTCCCTAATTTATGATTTGATGACTATTGACCAAATATTTCAGAAACTTGTTTCAAAAATCCTGCTTTTTAATATAATACCACTGACAGTCTTTAGGCTCACGTGGCTTTGAAGAGGTGCAGTTTTGTTTTCCCCCCGTCTTTTTACATTATAGGGAAGCAATGACACTAAAACACAGGGGCACAACCTTGCACCGTTTTTGTCTGACACCACGGGGCCACCGCAGCACCGGGAACTGCGGAGCGCCCTACACAGGTCCTGTGACGCTACGATTCCCATTTATATCACTGATGCTCAGCACTGAGCCTCGCCAGGCCGCTGTGGAAACCCAGAGCCCTGGAAATCCAGCCGGCCCTCAGTGAGCAAACACTCCCCAAACTGGGGCCGAAGCGAGCACTAATACTACTGCTGTAGCTGTCACCACACACAAGGGCCCCTGAACAGACCCTGCAGACGGAGCCGAGCCCTGATGTCCGGGCTGCTGTGCACAGCGGAGCAGGGACCAGCGTCCCGCCCAGCGGGCTCGGCCGCAATCGCAGCCGCGCTCCCGCCGGGCCATCCCCGCGCACCTCCCAGCGCCGGCCCGTGACGCCGCCAGGCGCCGTCGGGAGCATCCCAGACACCGCCTACATTGCCCGGCAGCCCCGCGGCCCGCGGGAAGTGGCGTCCGGCCGCATCCGGGAGTGCAGATCTGCCGGAGCGTGTTCCGTGCCCGGTGCGGCGCTTGCGGTGGGTCGCGGCGGGGCCGGGAGCGGGAGCTCGGGAGGCGGTGGCTGCGGTCGCCCGTGTCCCGCAAACTGAGGCGCTTCTCTCCCCGCAGGTGCGGCCATGGCGGACTCCACGCAGAACGGGCCCATGCCAGGCGGGGCCGGCGGCGGGGCCGTGGTAAGGAGCTGCCGGAGCTGCCGGGCCTGGGGGCCCGGGCCGGCCGCGGTGCTGCTCCGGCGGCGGGCGGGGGGTCCTGCCGGGGGGACGGCAGCGGGCACCGCTCGCCCCGGTGCGGGCAGGGGCGAGCAGCTTTCGCTTTCCGATCGAAAGCGTGCTGTTGGTGTGCCGCCGCTCTTGAAAATGGCTGAATTGAAAGTAATTCAGTGTGCTAGCATCTGTATTTCACAGAATCATAAAATATATTGAGTTGAAAGGGACCCACAAGAATCACTGAGTCCAGCTCGTTGGCCCTGTACAGGACGCCCCAGAAGTCGCACTGTGTGCCTGAGAGCATTGTCCAAAGGCTTGTACTCTGTCAGGCTGTGACCACTTCCCTGGAGAGCCAGTTCCAATGCACAGACACCCTCTGGGTGAAAAACCTTTTCCTGGTAACCTAACCTAGCCTTGACACAGCTTCATGCCATTTCTGTAGTTACATTGTGCAAGTAAGATACGAAATGGATTATGAAGATGCTTGTAGGTTTCTGATCAATTCCATAGAGATGCACTAGAAATGTTGGGGAAAAGAGGATTCTTCAAAAGCTGGTCCAAATTGGGAAAAAAATACGAAGTCTGTCAGAAGGAAGGAAGCTGTTTAGACTCTGATGCACATAGAGCCAAAAGCATTCTGTCTTTCATTAGAGCCTTTAAGGCACTTTGGCTATATCAGGATTGAGGAGGGTGGTGGTTAGGGAAGAGAGGTGCAGAATTACTGTGAAAAGTTTTCTGCTTTTGCAAGGCCAGGAATATGTAAGCCAAAACAATGCCACTTTCTGTGTAATGTGGTTATGCTAGTTTTACCTGACCCTATATTTTCTCCCCTTCAGTTGGAAGAATTGTGGAGATTTAGCCTCAGGTTTGTGCATTGAATTCTAAAAGAAACCTTGAAGCAAAAGTCAGTCAGGTCTGGAGACCCTACATGATAACATTTGTGAAGCTGACTGTTTAGTGAGGCGTGTTTGGATAGAAAAACTATTTTTCTGGAATTTCTTACCACTGTATTTAATTGTAATGTACAAAGGAACCTCTTGGTTTTGAGGAAGCTGAACTATTTTTGATCTCGCTAGTAACATCATATGAGCCAAGTATTACAGAATAAAAAAAAAAGCTTTCTGCTTCAAGCTATAATTTGTTTATATTTGAGGTTGGAGAAAGATTTGAAATTTAATAGAGTTGGGAAGAATGTTCATTGTATGCAAGTATTAAAATACCAACTTCTGGTGGGGCTGGTATTTTTTTTTTCTTTTTTTTTTTCTTTTCCAATGTAGCAATTTCTGATGGCTAACAAGTTGGATACAGCAATGTGGATTTCCCGCTTGTTCACGGTTTACTGCTCAGCTTTATTTGTCCTGCCTCTTCTAGGGTATGTACTGAAATATAAATATAAATATTATATACTGAAATGTAAATTTATATATTTACAAACAACTAGATTCTCTTTGCACAAAATTGTCTTTTCATGTAAGGTAAATTGCTGTTATTTGGGTTACTTAGATGCTTTTTGTCAGAATAGTTTACAGATTTTAGATTGGTTTAAAACACTTGTAGATGTGTTTGGAAAATGTATTGAAAAAATGTAAAGTAGCAGTAAAAGCATGTTTTTGTGTGTAAATGGAGTATTATATTGAGTTGTCTTAGGCACCTGCAGTAAAGTCAGTGTTAAACAGCCTTTGAGTTATTTTCTGGGAATAGTGCTTATGTACGATAATATAAATAAATACGTCAGGCATTGTTCAGTTGTGATGCAATTCTCGAAGGTAGAGCTTGGTTCACATGGTAACATCTCCTCTGATGATTTGCAGGTTGCACGAAGCAGCAAGCTTTTACCAGCGTGCCTTGCTGGCAAACGCTCTCACCAGTGCCCTCCGACTACACCAAAGGCTACCGCACTTCCAGCTGAGCAGGGCTTTTCTGGCTCAGGCTTTGCTGGAGGACAGCTGCCATTACCTGTTGTACTCCCTTATCTTTGTGAATTCCTACCCTGTTACGAGTATCCTTGTCTTGTGTCATCCTGCTAATGTTTTTAAATATGTTAAAAACATGATTCTTTTCATCACTTTTGCCACGATTTGAAAAGCCTGTTGAACTAGTTTGATATGTTTGCTATTTATAGAACATACTCTGTGTAAAATATGACAGGCTAATGTTGATTGATCCATATTCAGTTTAATCAGCTCTATAATTAGAGCACTGCATTCTCTGTCTACTTAGACTTTCTTTTTTGAGCCTTAAATTTGGGGGATTTTATGACCAGCCTCCAGTGATATTTGGAGAAGATGGTATCTCATTTATTGCCAGTGCAGGGTTTATACATGTCTTCTCACTGTAGTAGACATTCATCATGTAGACAGATAATTATTTAGTAGTAACTTTCTCAGATAAGTTATTAAACTGATAAAAGTCTGCAAAATTTGCTCCTGTGGATTGTCAAAGGTGACATGTCAGAGCTGACATTTCTTAACGCCACATGATATATGCTTAATGTCCTACTCCTAAAATCCTTCTGGCAGGTAAATGTCAACATTCTTGCTCTGTAAAATCAGAATGGCTGGCAACTGCATGTTCTTTGGTAAAGAAATTAATTTTGTAGCATCTTTTAACCAAAGATATGACTACACATATTTCAGTGGTTTTGAGCAGTAAGCTCAGGTGTGCCTTCTGTGCAGAGAGAACACATTTCAGTAGAAATGCACTGCTGTCTAATGGTGTGTGTTATACTTTTGTATACTTGCAGACACCCATATTTTGCAGGTAATAAAAGTGCATAGCAAAGAAGTGTAAGAAGCAGAAGGAAGAGTTATAAATATAGGCCTTAGACTTAGACATATCTTCATCCAGTATAGGTCATTCCAGCCAAACTTTTGCAAAGATCCATCAAGCTGTCACTGGTGTATCATGGAGAAATGAAGCACTTGCACAGCCTGTAATTTTCCTTATGGCTTGCTTCAGTGAGTATTTTTCCAGTTCTGCTGTTCTCTTTGCTTCATGCTGCCACATACACAAAGAAGGTTCTTGATGTAAGTATGATATGTATGTGTTACAATGAATACAGTTAGTATTCTTGGGGTTTATAAACAGGTTTGAGTTGCAGCTCTAGTTTGGTTTTCTTTGGCTGAATTAGAGGAATTAGAGTGAAACTGTAATATAGAATCTCAGCTAATTATTTTTCTCACTAATTATTTTTCTTTAAATGTTTTTCTTTGAAGGAAACAAAATCTGTGGAACAATTAAGTTGAAACTTAAGACATGTCTTTTTCAAGCTAAACCATAGCCTCTGAATTTTATTGTTCTGTTTCAGTAATAAAGTAACAAACTACAGGGTGAGACCAGCAAGCAAAATACTTGTCAGTTGGACTTGCTGCTCAATGCACTGCCTTGTGCATGTCAACATAACTCCAGGCTTTGGTGTTCCTATGAGCTGTCTTGCTACCATGGGCACTTCCTCCTAGTGGACTGAACAAGGCTCATGGCTGTCTCTGTGCAGTTGAACCTAAAATTGGTGGGTGAGGGAATTGCAACATCTGATGCTTTTAGTTGAACTCTGTAAATTATGGAGTTCCAAGCCTCCCATAGTTTTCCTTAGGATATTAATCTCAAAAGTGATGAAGTATTAAAATGTTGAAATGGGTGGTAAATAGCAATTGTTTGCATTTTGTTTTCTCTGTACTTATGGAGATAGATGTAACTTTTATGTTTTCTGTAAATTATTTTTTCTTCTTTAAAGGCACGAAGTTCAAATAGTTTGCCCTTTTTGAGAAATCTCTTAGAGAAACTGAGTGCTAATCAACAGAATATTCTAAAATTCATTGCTTGCAATGAAATTTTCCTGATGCCAGCTACAGTTTTTATGCTCTTCAGGTAAGAATAATGGTAAATATTTAAATAATTAAAAACTTGCTACACAAGACTGCTTATTGCAAATGAGTTCTCTGTGGCTCATAGTACTCCATGTGTATGGTTCTGGCTGACAGAAGCTTGAACTTCAAATAAAATTTGAGTGATTCTTGGGCTTCTTAAGTTGGTGCCTCCTGACATCAAAAGGCATTCACTATGATGTAACTGAGCACCAAAAAACCTTCCCTTTCATAGTGTGGGTGATGAGTCACATGGGAGATTTTCAGGCTTGACACTTGAATTCGCCTACATTTCTATCAGTACATTGTTCAGTAAGTTTAATTTTGGTTTGTTTAGTAGAATATTAAGATCTTCAGCTTCACTGAAAGTGAACTCATTTTTGACAGTTAGATTCCTGAAATTTAAATGGCAAAGTTTCGTTATGCAAAAAGTGTGCAAGCAGGAGTAGGTTGCATTCTCTCCTATGCTGCTTCTGAGCAGTGACCCTTCTGGGTTTTTTTATTCCTTTGATTTTTCTTGCTGTGTTGCCTGTTGAAGTAATTTTAGGGATCTTGAACATGTTGGAATCGTACTGAAGTTGTACAGGAATAATGACCTGCCAGTCACAGAAATTTAGGTCATTGCCTTTTAATATTTGGAGAGGGAATGCAGCCTTTGTTCTATTTAAGTTATAGCATAGTGGGAACATTTCTCATGAGTGGTCTCATAAACAGCATAAAGGAGGCTTTACCTTCTTGGACAGGATGCATAGTTTGTCTTTATCTTTTGATATATCAGCTGAACATTTCAATGCTTCAGCCCTCAAGGATTGCATTGCATCTGAGACCACTCACCAGCTGACAGATACACTCTATCCAGTAACTGAAACTTTCAAGTGCTTTGAACTTAGTATAGCTTTTTTTTTTTCCTTTTCCTCTCTGTGGAGAATGTAGTATGTGAAATATTGCTGCTTGATATGTCGTCTGGTAGATACTGAAGCTTGTAAAAGGTCATATGCCAAACTTAAAAATAATTGAATTGCTAAATGCAGCTATTGTGAGATTTTGTTCTTTAAATGTTGTAGCATATTAAATTGTTTGTCAGTACTGTATAGGTTTCAAGATTTCCTCTTTCTTCCCTCCTGTAGCTCACTTTCACTTTATATTTTTCTTTTGGCCAAAGATGCTGCTAATACTTGAAGGAATTCTACTTACTGGAACTTACCATCATGCCTAAATTCAAACAGAATTTTTCAATAATGTGTTATTTAAAGTGGCTTCAGTCACTAAAACTTAGGGCATTTCTGTGCTTCACTGTGTATGGTTTGTGTGCTATGTTTCCACTATTTCACAGCACAGCTGTGTCAAACAGCAGCTTTGTGAAATACCAAAGCCTAATTTCACTGTAACTGAAATAACTGGATATTAGCTTGACATTATAGTCTCATTATACATCTGTAATTGTCTGCAGTGTGTTCTGAGAAGTTTTGCAAAAGATGCTAGAAATCGGTCCAGATATTCAAAGTGCTGCAATTAGATGGAACAGGGTTACTGTAACTGGAGTGCTTATGTCAGCCAGTTTCTGGGCTTACCAACAAGTGTTTTCTTGCTATGGTGCCCACCATCATTCCTGTAATTCTTTGCACACCACCAGAAATGAGGCATATAGAAACACTTCATAAATATAACATCAATACAAGAACAGCACTTCTTTAACTGCTTCATTGAGCAGTTTTATTCTATAATGTTTCTGCATTTGTAAGTGTATAGTTATGTACTTTTGCTTGTTAGATCTAGATTTTCTGATCCAATATGACCCAAATCTTAACTTGTTTTTGAGCCCATGTAGTTTACTTGCTTTTCTTTAAAATTTTTTCTTAAAAATTCCTTGGGTTTGGTATTCTGTTTTGGATTTTTGCTTGTCACTAGTAAGCTCTAGTGAACTATTCTTTTTCAGTGGACAAGGGAGTCTGCTGCAGCCATTCATCTACTACAGGTTTCTTACATTACGCTACTCCTCTCGGCGAAATCCGTACTGTCGGTAAGTGCTAAATTGATTTTGGAAGTTTGTGTTTAACTGCATGGTGCTTAGGCATTCAGAAACTTCTCATTCTAAAATGAATGCAGAACTCATAATACTCTGTCTGTAAATGGCAGTTATAGAATATGAAATACACCTGGGTGCTAAATAAAACATGGTTGGTTAAAGGTTAGATTTATTTCATATAAGTGATCAGAAAAGTACCACCATTCTTGAATGGTAGCTTTCAGAACATACTTGTGTAATTAAAACTACAGTTTGGGAATAGAAGTCTTTCTTATCAGAGAGATATCCTTATTTTTAGATTCTAGGTAGCACTTAAAAACTTGTGTAATAATGAGAGAAAAAAGTTTCTGTGGATGATCTTAAACATGTTCATTACCATCTTTAGTTAAATTCATAAATAAAGCTAATTGCATTTGAAATAGAACCTTACTGATTTTGACAGTTGGTCAAGCTTTAGACTTTATTGCTTTAGACTTTGAAATCATAAATATTCCTAAAAGTGTTTACTCAGGTGAGTGCTTTTTAGAAATTTTCTTATGAGCATTTCATAGTGTAAGATTTTGTGAACAGACTTTCCAGTCTATTTGATCAGAAAATGGCTTGCTAGAGTGCCAAGAGAGTGGCTTTGGCTGCCACGATATGCAAAGACAAGTATGAGAATCATAAATTTAATTGTCTTCTATTCCCTATTTTTGTAAGAAATCAATTGTTCTGTCCTACCACATATATTTATTTTTAACAACAACAACAACATCTATGAAGTTGCTTTACTACTTTGGTATCTAAAAATAATTTAGGCTGTACAGTACTAAAATTGACATTCAGTAGAACTAGTTTATCCAAAAGCTTCTGCTGGCATTTTTGTAGTTTTAAGGGAAATTGGTGCCAAGGGTTTTATTTCTCATGTCTGTCTTTTAATAGTTGCTTCTGCAGTACAGGGTTCTTGCATATTGCCAAAAAGTAGCACAAACACAATAGCCTCCCAGCTCCTTACACTATTTGTGATAAAGCATTATTCCCTTTTCTCTTTTTTATAGTGCTTGTGTAGCTTTTATAGTCTTTCTTTTTTTTTTTTTTTCTTTTGTTTTTTTTTCTTGAAGCTGGAATTTTTCTGCTGTCTCTAGCTCAGTAACTTCCAGCTGAGGATAGAGTTAGTTAAAATGTTAATGTTTAAAAGTCAAGAATTCTGAAGCTCTTGGAAGCAGTACTGAGTTGGTCTAAGGAATTTAACTTAAAATGTGTGAGTGTGATATTGAGAAGTTAATGAAAAAGATATATGTGGATAGTACTTCTGATAAATGCTGTAGGATTTTAAAACTGATTTTTATCTTTAAATCTGATTTTTCAGGACTCTCTTCACCGAGCTCAGGATTGTTGTTGAACACTTAATAACGAAGCCCTCGTGCCCTGTTTTTGTAAGAAGACTATGCCTCAGTGGCATTTCCTTTATAAGCAGATTGGCACCAACTGTTGCATAGCCAAATTCAGGCACTCGTGTTTTGTGAACATTATGAGCAGCTGGCACTTCTGCTGATGATTGAAAATTCCTGGTTTTACACTGATTTCACTCCAGGCTGTATAAAAATACATAAATGCTTTTCTTGGAGATAATATGAAATTTAGCATATCAAAAACAAATAATAGAAACTTAAATTAACCATGCTGTATTGTTAATTGATGAAAAAAGTAGCTGCATCCTACCTAAAGATGCCCTATCATACGAGTTTGTTGTTTTGTTTTGTTTTTTAAATCAAGAATTGTTTGAGATTGATTGAAAATTATTATAAGAGATCTGTGCTCTCTAGGTTTATGTTAGTTGGAACTATAGCTACTTTAGGATGTCTCCAGTGGATAGCAGTTGATACATATACCTATGCAGTGCACTTTGGACAGTATTCTTCTGCTTACTAAATGTATCTGTAGAACTATTTTGTCCAATTTGCTAGATTCAGTGTGGAAATATGGCTCACTTTGAAGTTAACACAAGGGATTAAAATCTATCCAGCTGACAGAGATAACACTCCTTGGGAAGGAGAGGCTATTTTTATTAATAATACTTTAAAAGAACTCTCCCATGTTTCTACCTTGTGACATGATCTTACGTTATGCTGTTGGAAGAAATACTGTTTTCTTGTCATAACAAGTTGTTTTACCAAGCCAAACTGCTGACCTGTAGGATTTTAAGACTAAGATGCAATGCTTAAACTTTTAACCATGTCTCAAATGAACTAATCAATGTTCATGAAGTAACATTTGCAGTCATTGCAGATTTGATCTCGTGTCCACACATATGTGAGACTGCAGTAATTGAAGCATGTTAGCTTTTTAGAAAATTAATCTGTAGGTGGTACCTCTGTATAAATTGTTATTCCAGTTTCTGAGACCCTCATTGTGATGAGAAGTTTGCATAAAGAATTGCACCTGTTTAGGCAGCTTCTGAAACAAATGGGTGTAGGATTTCTTGGCATAAATCCATCTGATGACTGATCTGAAGCCAGTGTCATGATTACAGAAGTGAATATTAAATTAAGTGCATAAATTAATAACACTGGTTATTCATTCACCCAGCAGCTGAAGGGTAGGTCATGGAAAAATAATACTGTGTGAACACAACTTCTTTCCAGAAATTCAAGGGAAAATATTTGCTGAATTTTCTGTAGTTAGTGTTAGTATTCTAATTGCATAAAGTTAAAGAGCTTTCATTGGCCTTTTGTAAAATTCTGTAGCACTCAAATATTCTTCCACAGTCAGAGAAACTTTATGAGGAAACAGTTTCAAAAACAGTCTTGAAGCAAAGCATTTTGCTGTAACTAAAATATTGAGTTATCTTTTTTGTGGTATGGATATCATTCCAACTTTCCAGTTGTATTAGGTTTTAGATCAGAGCTATGTATTTATGAACTTATTTCATTTTTACTTGCTCAACCTCTTGGTACTGATGAACCAGTTGGTAATTGAATATGATATTCTTTGACTACTTGTCTTGCTCTCTGAATGTGATTAGCTGTTTATAGAATACTTGCACACTGCAGAAGCAACTGCATGCAGTTAATGCTCTACAGCTGCTAAAGACTTGCAATGAGATTGATTATGTGTATATCCTGTAATTTGAGGATTTGATAAAAACTAAAATTTCTACTGCAATAAAAGGAGTGTTAAATGTAACTTGCTAGGCTCTTCAGGCTCATTTTCTCTCTTTAACACAACTTACTGATGCTTGAACCTGGAAGTTGAGCAGAATGCTGTCCTGTGTGTATGTGTGCATGTTCTTATATTCCCACTGCTGCTTCTGAATTGGGATATAATGTCTTGTGCATTTCTAAATTATTTTATAGGGAATTTTTGCCTTCTAAAGTGCAAAAATTTATGACTTTTCCTTCAAAATCTAACCCAAGAATAAGCACTGCAACAATGGTATCTAATCAGAGAAAAATCTAGACCTGCTTACTACTGTTTCAATTTCTCAGCACGATTCTAGACTCTCTGTCATTTTGCATGATGTGTTTTCTGAATGGTGACATCAGATTCTCTTCAGCTGTTGGCACCACTGCCATGTAAAAATGAATTTGGTCATCTAAGTTGATCCCCCATCCTGGAATTGGAAGGCAAATAAATCTATAATTGCAGTAAGCAAAATAACATGTTACTTCTGAGCAAATTTTTGTGGTCTGACTGCTGTTATGGGTGCATTCTACTGTTCCTTAATTGTATGGTGGTACAAAATTAGAGAGGAGTCTAAACTGGATCCAGTGTAATGCAGCTGTAACTGAAGGATGCTAAATAGAGATCCAACTCAATGAATGCAGGAGGAGGATGAACAGGAGTAAGTGAATGACAATGCTGTGAGTAAAGAGTTGGAAGACAGTGCTGTGAAGTAGAACTTAACCAAGAGGAGGAAATTCCATAAAAGGGATTTGATTCGGTTTTGCTAGTAGCATATTCTTAGCTTTGCTTGACAAATGAGCAGCTTGTGGCCTGGTAAAACTTACTTCTCTTATGTGCCGAGAAAACATGGAACAACGTTGTAAGAATAATGTTTAAGCCAAATAAATAGGGCAACTGACCTGTGCTCTGCATCAACTTTGATTTTTACTGTAGCTTTTCAGCTGCCTAAGTGATAACATCGAGTTTCCTCAGTGCTGGCAAAAACATGCTATCCTTGAGCCTGCTTCCTCACCACAGTTTGTGACTGTTTCTATTCTAATGAGTAAATTAAATGTAAAATGCTGGTAGTATCCTGTTAGCTTGAGGGGTTTTTTTTGGTGAAGGGAGCTGTATGTTCATGCTGCTATGCTGTCAACACCTATCTGTGATGCAGAGGCTGTGACAGAAGTCTGTGATTGAGAAATTTTGCAACTGACCATAAAGTGCCTGCCAATCCCAAAATGAAGCAGAGGAGTTTTTGTATTACTGAAAGGTTTCCTACCTAATGTGATAACTGTTTCCACTGGCATAAATCATGCTGCTCATTGCTTTTTGTCTTCTTGGCTTTCGTATGTTAACAGTGTTTGACAGATTCTGTGGGTAGACCAACCCCTTGCTCTGTACGAGCTTTCTGTAGAAGTGATGCTCCAGCTTGACACCTGTCTGTTTTCATATGTAGATAAAGTATCAGGAGCCATTGGGTTTGTTGGAGCAGCTAATGCCAGTTAGGAATTCTTACACACAAAGTAACTCACCAACACATCCATGCTCTCCTTTACTGCCTTTTATTTCATTTTATACAAATATTGTCATTTCTGTGCTGTCAGTTTTATGTTTTGCTCCTTTATTTGATGGGTGTTTAAGTGGAGCAGTATCTGTGAATGTTGTAAGGATTTAAATAAAAATTATTATCATTATGAGCCACTATTTCTTCCAACAGTTTTGGAGCTGCTAACTATGTGTGTGATTGTACTGTCCAAACAAATAACATGGCCAATTATTTTGTACAGTCTGTGTTAGACCCTTTTACCATTAGGCACCTGTATTGCAACATTTGCTGTACAGATGCCGTGTTTATTAAAGGAGTGGAGACATGGAAGGAAGGAGCACTTGCCTGATGTAGGAGTTCTGGCAGAGCAGGAAATAGAAAAGAGTTGGACAAGTGCCCAGATGAAACTGATTTGTTTCTGCTCTACATATAACTTGTTAGTCCTGCTCCTAAAATTATTGTAACTGTGGTCTTAAATACTTTAAAAAGTACTGTACCTTACCTTGCTCAGATAAAAAGTGCTGTACTTTACAGTGCTCAGATTAAGGGTAAAGAAGATAGTGTGCTAGAACAACACGTTCTTTCAAAGTCAAAATTGATTTTCACGTGCAGTGCTAAGTGTGGCCCTTGTATTATCATCTCTGACAAAAAATTAGCATTAGGAGCAGAGTAAGATCCTGAACCCTTAATGTACTAGATGGTAGTAGGGTATGCTAATCTGTTTTAATTGTCTATAATTTTTAATTGCTGTCATACACCTATTTGTGATTAAACTATATATATACACTGAAATCAGTTAGTGTATCTTTATATTGTAACTTCTGTAGTGCTATAATTTTCTTAAAGTCACAGAACAGTCAGGCCTTGCTGTTTTAAATCAGCTTTTAAGGACAGAACCTTAAGCAATTCTTTATTCCAAAGATGGAAAGATATCAGTATGGATAGTGTAATAGAATTTAATCTTGAATGTGGATTCAAAAATCTTTTTCATAAAATCTCAGCATTACTTTTTAACTTCTCTGTAGAAGCTAGCTCTGTGATAATGGCAGATGTTGTGCAGGTAAGGAAGTTTCATTGCTTAGTTCTGTGCCATCCAGATGGTATAAACTTTTAAAATTAATTGAAAAATTCATCTTTTACTTGTATTCAAGGACTGAGGCACAAAATGCTAATGTAAGGGCTCAGAGGGGAAATATAGTTCTCCTGCATATTTGAGAAAATGTGAAGCCCTTTCAAGAAAATCTAATAAACATAATAATCGCAGGCTGCTGACACTAAGGAAAAAGCACCTCATTCGCTCTTTCTTTTATGCAGCGATTTACTGGTCCCCACTGATTTTCAAATTGGATCACTGCATTAAATTATCCATACCAGTACCTGTGAAAGAAAGCACCGGGATCCATATTTGTTCAGTGCTGTGCTTAAATCAGCAAGAATGATAAATTTGATGGTATGAAATTGGAAATACCAAGGGCTTCTCTCAGTGAATGAGCAAGTAGTTCCATTTGTAATTTATTGTGACCCTTTTTCACTGTATGTGCTTTGTATGTCAAATATTTATTTTGAAACAAATTAAATAGTTTTCTGTATTGATACCTATTGTTTTGTTGATGTTCTTGAAATCAAACTGTGTATTGCTTCTGGATTTTAAATATTACCAGTGTGTGTTGCAAAACAGCACTTAAGTTCAAATCTCTGAGTGAGTTTGAGTTACTGACCAACAGCTTTGTGTTAAGTGTTCCAGGTGCATGTTGGGTGTTGTTTTTTTTTGTGTATGTGTTTAGAATAGTGCAGAATGCAGTGAGCTACTGCAGCACCTCATTTACTTTTTCTAGAGAAACAGGAAGATTAAGGTGTATACCAAAACAAAAAAAAAAAAAAGAGCTGATCCCTGCCTTTAATTCTTGGAACTATTCTGCTTTATATCTGGCATAGATAATACCAAGTCCTGTGAAAAAAAAATCTACCTATGTCCCCAGTCTATTGCCATACTTTCAGTGCAGGTGTTAGCAGAGAAATTTGTATACCTGTGTTTTGGCTTGAGGAAACTGCTTTCCCTGAACAAGTGCAGATAATGGTATTTTCATTTGTTATGTGTGTCCCTATGAATATTCACTCATATTACTTTGCCAGTGTTAAAAGTATGTTAGATGAAGATGATGCATCAGTTCTGATATTTCACAGGAAAATGAAACTGAAAATCAGAAATTGTAAAAGATGCAGGACTAGATTATCTGTAAGATTTAAAGCAGTATCAACTATAGTTTTCATGAAAGTAGAAATGCAATAGATAAAGAAGGTAGAAGAATGGGGAGAAAAATAATGAGAACACAGAAAATCACAGAATCATGGAATATACTGAATTGGAAGGGATCAATCAGGACCAATCAGCAAGTCCAGCTCCTGGCCCTACGCAGGACACTCCCAAGAGTCACACCAGTTCTCTGATACAAAGATGTCTGGAAATCCTGCTGGATGCTCTGTTGCTTTCACAAACCCCATTTCACCTTTCATGGTTTCATGCCATCAGTATCCTCTGGATAGTACTTAAATTTCCAAGTAAATGATGTATAATTTATTCTCCATTAAAATACTGTTGAAATAGCCACACTGTACAGGAGCGGACAGTCTAATCTTGATTTACTTAAAATGGAAAACAGCTGCAGTGGAATTATGTGATCTCTTATTATGTTTGAAAGTTCTGCAGTGAAAAAGTAAAGAAAGAAATAATCTGGGCTTCTTGGCCCTTTTTTTTTTTTTTTTCTTCTCTTTCCATGTTGCTTTGCTATATTTTTCTTTGCAATCTGGGGTAAAAACCTTGTATGTGCAATTCATGAGTTTTGTCCTGATGTATGTTTGCATAGAACATGATATAACTTGGTTTTAAGTTATAACACAATGTAACTTAGTATTTTAACACTTTGGGATTTATTTTTTTTAAATCTAGAAAATCTGACCAAATGGATGTCTCCATACTACGATCCCTTTCAACATACTTTCTGCTGTAACAACTTCAGTTATGTTCTGACTAAAGCACAACAAAAATAATTGTGAATCCTTTCAGTGATAAAGTTTAAATCAAAGCCATGGATGAAAAGTTTTTTGTAATGGTAGATGGAAATCTGAGGTTGACTTTCTGAATTTTCATGTCTAGTGGCATTTTCAGTTGTGTGACTGTATAATACAGAGAAACATTGAAGCCTTAGAAAACTACAGGTACAGCAACAAGCATCAAGTTCAGCATGTGTTTGAGCATCCAATGGCTCTATTCACATTTCTAATTATCTCACATTTTTTAACATCACTCTGGGGCAGAGGTAAGATGTTCAGTTGTATTAGTATGTATGTACTGTGAATGGATGATGTGTATATATACTTACAGCAGTAGATAAATGACTAAATAAAATATAGTACTTTGGGGTTTTTTCCCCCTTTTTGGAAATGGTAATACACTTCACACTTCATGATGAAACAGCCTATTCCCGTCCTCTGGCGTCCTTCTCTCTTTCCCTTACATTTGTAAAGGAAATAGTTGTTAAAGAAGATTGTTGCACTGCACAGGTGTTTCTAATATACTGCCTTTATGCACTTGGAAACTACTAATTGAGGTTATCTCACATTCTTGTAATTCTTTTTTTTGTTCCTTACAAGCAAAAGAATCAAGCTGCTTTTAAGCTGGTCCTTGCTTGGTTCATGCTAGAAATTATAGGACAAGGAGCAAGAGACTGGAACTGATTAAAGAAGCTTCCTCCAGTCCTGTGTTCTTATGCATGTCTGTATATTACCGTAGAGAATGAGTAGTTGTTTCAGTATTTTATGTATTATGTACCTAATATTGTTTTTAAGAATTTTAAGCTAGCTTTCTTGCTTTTGGATGAAGGTAAGTGCTGCTAACCTTAAGAGTTCTTTTTCCTTACTCAGAGGCTGGAAATTTTATTTGATTGTATGATTTGTCTATTTGAAATTAAATTGAATTCTTCCTCCATGTGCTAATTTTATTCCAAACCACTGACCTCTAGTGGCTGGTTTGCAACTATGAAGCTAAAAATTTTAGTAATGTAATGTGCTCCTCCTGAGTCTATTGGCTACAGGAAAGTAATTTTCAGTTTAAATTTCTCAGGAGAATAAGCCTATTCAGGACTTACTGTCCTTTGGCAGTTACTAGCTGCTGCTGGGGTTGAACTGTCTTGTTGAGGACTCCTGCTCCCAGTTTAAGAAACTGCAGACTGCTGATGTTAAGGTGAATGAACTGCATATGAATAACTGGAAACACTTATCCATGTGCTGGAAATGAAAATATTTACTTTTGGTTTATGTAGATCTTTGACCTAATGACCATGAAATGGCTTTACAGAGCTGCATGACTCAGAGTGGTGTTATGCAAGCTTCTGAAGATGCACCATTCCCTGCTTCAGAAGAGTGATTCCCCTCGTGCACCTGCCTGACACAAAATATTGTCTCATTTTCTGTGAATTTAAATGGTTTCCCTGAAAAAGGCTGTTTGGGATCACTGGACATTATGTACTCACACTTTTTTTGTACTATTGGTATGTAGCTGCTTTGTGTTAACTGTATATGTGTAGGATCATAAAAGGTACAAAAATCAAAAGTCTTTTCCTTTTTTCCCCTTGCTATGCTATATAAGAGACCCACAAGGCAGGATATGATGGGAGTCCTGAAGGGTAATTTAAACTATAGTAAGTCAATATCATCAGCTCTTCCAGTGGATCTGGGGACATTGCAAGTCTCTCTCCACTGTATGAACTTGAAATTGTTAATGAATTTCAGATTAAAAAAGATTCAAATTTGCTTTATATTACTTCATTTTTCATACAAGGAACACTAAAAATCCTTCATTTCTTATTAGGCTTTACATATCACATATTTCTTGCTAGATAGTAATACTGGAGAACCATGATGGACTGTTGTAGCTAGAGTAGTACAGTCAGTTACTGAGTTATTTTAAATAAACAGGGATGAGGAAAAAAGTTTTCAAAGACCTATATTTCAATCCAGTCACCTGTCTTTCCTGGTCTGCAACCAGTTCTATGTAAACTTTTCAAGTGTCTCCATAAAACAGGATCTAAATCTTAAAAGGTTGTAACCATAGTCCCTGTTCTTCCTGAAGACCTGGTAAGGCAACTTAACCCTATAATTTTTTGTAGGCAAGGTAATATGCTGTATAAAAAAGGGTTCTAGAGTTTTTGCAAAAGCAGGCCTGAGGAAATGACTGATATGGTAGCAAGTCTCTCCCCTCTTATGAGCAACATACTGAGATCTTCACACAACTGTCCCCTAGACAGAGGTTCAGGTGGCACAAAAGACATGTAGAAGCATGGTATATAGAAATAATATTTTTTTTTAGTTTAGCATTTAGCAACTTGAATGTAAATGAGACTTTTTTTTTTACTAACTTGATTTTATGAAATACAGGCTTAAAGTAGCCAGTTTGGATGTCCTGAAATACCATGCAATTTAGGATGTTTCTCTGTTCATTGCTAGTGATTGATAACTAATGGTTGAGATGCTCATAAATAAGGTTGGTATTTTTTTTCTTAGGATGCTGCAGCTGCATGCCAGGAGTCTTGGTACTTCATTAGCAATTGCTTTATGTACTTGGCTGTCCCATGCACAGTAGGCTGTTATTGATGCTCTTTTATTTGCTGTTTGTCTCCATTAGTTTTCAGTGTTTGCCAATATAAAGGGTCATGCACAGCAGCTGATTATGTAAATCCTGGTTGATCACCACACTTAGTATCTATTAATCTGTCTATGATATTCCAGTTTTATTCTTTTCCTTCCTGTTTCATACTTACAGTGCCAAAACCTCACACAAATTCAGTTATTCAGATGGTTAAAAGAATATGAAATAGTTAGTGGATCCATTTGGTTTTAGAGAGGAAACAATAAACCTAAACTTAGCATCTCTTCTGGAGTATAGCAGTGACACTTCAGGTACAAATGTTTCAAGAATTTCTATATGCTTTCAAACATCTTTATGTAGGGGAAAAAACTAGGGACTCTTAACCTTCTTTTTCTTTTTTTACTGTTAGGCTCTTGCTAAAATAACAAGCAGCCAGCAAATATATCAGCTGCATGTTATACTCCAACATTGACCTCACCTGTGCTACTTTACAACTTGCAGTCAATTTAGTATTTAACTCCAGTGCTGTACATCTGGTATTTAATGACACAGCATCTGTTGCAATGCTTCTGATTCATTTGGTATGGCTGCAATTGTACTTCTGGGAAGATAAGTGTTAATTATTCTGTGGAAGTATATTCTACCTCAATCTGCCTCCCCTGGGCTTCTAGGAAAACTTGTTTTGGCAATGCTGCTCACTAGGCAGCCGGTAAAGATGTGCCAACAAACTTTGTTTTAAAATCTAATTGTGTATGTTAAAGACAGGCACCGTAGTAGCCCTCCTCAGTGATCAAATGCTTTGTGGATTATCAGGTACAGTCATTATCCAAATTCTCTGTCAACCTAACTTCTGGTGAGCTCCCATGTTCCTCCCAGTGTGCAAATGAAGACAAGGAAGCCTGAGACATTTTCTCAGTCATGTAAACCAGTATCAAAGCTATACAGGAAAAAAACCTTTTTATAAAAAAGAGTGTAATGCAGTGCCAGTGGGGCTGATTACAGGCATGGTCCTGAGCCAGGCTGTAGGTCAGCAGGGCAGGAGGTGTCACAGCTGGGCACAGCAGCCCTTACAACCCTGGAGTACAGGACCAGCCACATGGCACTCTCCCTGGAAGAAGACATCATTTAAAATCTCATTTTATCAGCACTGATGTGGGAAGTGCATTTTAGGGGATGGCTTACGCTAGGGGACCACATTTTCATCTAGAAATCATGCAAACAGATTTAGTGTACATACTTTAATGTTGTCTATGTCCAGGGAAAGGCAAGGTGAAGGATCTGGACCACAAGTCTTGTGGGGAATTTTTGAGGGGGCTGGGGGTATTTATCCTGGAGAAAAGGAGGCTCGGGGGAAACCTTACCATTCTCTACAACTGTCTGAAAGGAGGTTGTAGCCAGGTAGGAGTCAGGCTCTTCTTTCAGGTAGCAAGTGACAGGACGAGAAGACAGTCTGAAGCTGAGCCAGAGAAAACTTAGATTGGATATCAGGACGAATTTCTTCATAGAAGGGGTCATCAGACATTGGAATGGGCTGTCCAGGGGGGTGGTGCAGCCACCATCCCTGCAGGTGTTCGAGAAAAGACTGGCTGTGATATGGTCTAGTCGACAAGGCGTTCGGTCATAGATTGAACTCGATGACCTCGGAGGTCCGCTCGACCTAATTATTTCTGTGACCCTATTAAAAAATACTCTAATGTGTGTTTCAGCTGCGCTAAGCAATTCAACGCGCGTACGTTTGTTACTCGTAGCCGTATGCATTACCCTCCACCAGGCACGGTAACAGAGCAGGAGCTGCTGCCGAGCCGCTTCCCGGGGCCGAGCCCTTTCCCAGGGCCGGCCCGGCAGCCGCGGCCCCGCTCCCCGGGCCAGGCGCAGGCGCGGCGGGCGGGGCGGGTGAGTCAGCGCGGTCCCGCGGTGCCCCCGCACATCCGGGTGCCGCGGCGCCGCCCGCCTCCGGCCACCACCGCCGCCGCCCGGGGCCAGCGGGGCTCCGCCGCAGCCGCGCCGGCCTCCGCCGATGCGAATCGCCGCCCGCCTGCCGGCCGCTGCCCAGCGGCCGCCGCCATGATGCCGGCCCTGGCCGCCCAGCGGCGGGGCTGCCGCGGCCTCTACCGCCTGTACCTGCGGTGCCAGGCGGCGCCGCGGCCCCGCGCCTGCCACGGTGAGTCCTGCGGGGCCCGGGCCGCTGCGCCGCGCCGCGCCGCGGCGGCCGGGGCTCGTCGGGAGCTGTGACGGAGCTCCGCCTGCGCCTGGGGCGCCGCGAGTGCCGGCGCTCGCAGGCGGCGCTGGCAGCCCGGGTCCCTCCCGAGGCGGTAGCACCGCTCCCGGCTGCGGGCACCCGCGATACGGGGAGCGCCGGCTGCTTCCCGAGGGTCGGCGGTAAAAAGAAGGAAAACGTGCAGGCGATTTGTGAGCGCAGTGCGGGGCCGGGCTGTCCTCGGCCGGGCTGTGCCAGCCCCGTCTGACGCACAGCGGGCGCGTCATGCCCGTGCCGGGCCCAAGTTTGCAGGAATTACATAAAATATAGCCCGGGTTTACAGGGCTGGTGTTGGTCCGAGGAGGCAACACATCCCATGGAATTTGAATTCCCAGCAGTTTTCCCCCTTTTTGCGTAGTCACGGTTAAATTGCAGCAAGTGCTCTTTCTTTTTTTAGCGATTTCTTGTGTGTGCATGAATTAGTAGGACAAATGCCCTCTAAATGTGCTGATTTAAGTTTCCCGTTTTTAACTGCTCTAGCATCACCAAAGCATAGGAAACAACACTGCTCATCTTGTACCACGTGTTTATTGTAGGGTTTTATAAATTCGTAATCAGTGAGTTCTGTGAACTGTGTTGAGTTCAGTATTAAGGGCTTTTGTCACATTGTGACAACTGTCAGTAAGCGCTGCCCTTTTTTAGGGAAATTTTTCCTTCAGTAAGGTTCAGGTCGGTGCATGTAGGCATGCAGGTGTGCAGAATACAAAAAAAAAAAGGAAAGCTGTTGAGACTTTTACAGAATGGACAGTTTTGTAAAATACTATTTTTTTTTTTTTTTTTTTTTTGGTGAGAGCTGTGTTATTCATGGTTAAGTGGTCATGCTTTGTATGACTTTATTTACTGGCACCTCTTAATTAATTTAAAAATGTATTTATTTCTTAGTGAGTGCTTTCCAAAGCAGACAGTTTCCCTGCTGCATTTCTGGTTGGAGGTGTTATTTACCCTCTCTACAGAAATATTGTGCTCCCTGAAAGAAACTGATTGCTAATACAGGTTGGTCTGTACTGCAACTCTGATTTTGGCTAATCTTTTGAGATGGAAGATAGCCTACCCAGAGTGGTTTCTCAATGGACTTTTTGCATATTTATATTGTAATTTGTCTCTTGTGAATGCTGCAAAATTTAAGACACTACCCTTTAAAATGTTTTGTACAATGTTTGCTTTTCTATGTGATTTCTGTAGCAGCTGTGTAATTTGCATGCAGTTCAGTTTCTCTTCATTGGTAAGCCATGATTTGTATCACAGAGTGCACAGAGTGAAATGAAATTGCAACCCTGGCTAATGATTTTGTAGTGATCTGTGTTTGTTCTTTTATCAATATATGGTTTTTAAAGACTTTGAGGCAGTGTGACTAGAATGAGACAATGTGTCACAAAGCTGATCTTGTCAAATAGCTTTGGTTTTGGTGTTTTTTTAACCCTTAAGATCATCCAGAGGTCTCTGGGAAAAATGCATACTGGAGTGTGGGAAAAACTTTCTGGTTTTAGAATGAAATTTAAAAGTGGATGTTTGAAGGGAGGTAGTGAAAGCATGCTATGTATTCTCATTTTGTAATTTTACCCATAAACATGGGTAAGATGAGCACATGTCAGTACTTAAAAGCTCACTTTCCATAACTTTTGCTGCCAGAGCAGAACTGCTTTGCCTTCTTTCTCCTTCCAAAATGGCTGCCTGAAACAGCTTTTTTTTCTTCCCCTTGTTAGGATGGAAAGTTTCAATGAAAAGTGGGAGCCTGTCTTATATTCTGCCATGTAATCGCCTGCCTGTGCAGCTGATGAGTCAAGTGAGAGTTTATACCTCCAATGGTCAGAAGAAAGATCTTGGATCACAAGATACAAATGGATCAGCCCATGGAGAAACCCTGCATAAAGTTGAAACAGGTAATACTAAGCTACAATAAAGAGTATTTATAAATATGTAAAAGCTGAACATATTTACTGATAACAGGGTTTTTTTAATTGTATGATATTACGATTGCAGAATTCTTAGTATTTTGGGTTGTAGGCATCTCTATATGAAATTCAAGTGCATAAGCAGGGAGGAATGCTGAAATTTATTTCTTTGTCATTCTGATATTTTAAGGGTTTAAGTTTAGAGTAATCAAATTTAAAGTGATGGTGGAAAAAATGTGGAGGTTGAAAGGGCTTAAGTAATTTAAGGGATATGAAATGGGATGTATTACTCATCTTTCACAACTTTGCTTGTTTATTTGATTTATTTTGGTAGTATTTCTGGTGTGTTGTGTCAAAGGAATTAATGATAAAGGTTGAATGAGTGCCTTTTTGAGCATTGTGGCATGTCAAGGCCAGGCTATAAATGACTGGTAAAGAAGGTTGAGCTGTTTCATGTGCTGTAGCTTTCTAATCTGACAGTTGTTAGAACTGCAGCATTCATGTTAAACATTTGATACAGTGTGCATAACCTGACCCTCCCTGCTGTTTGATTGTCGATCTGGTGCTTGTTAGGTGCTTGTGAAATTCAGAACTGTCTTGTCCTTGCTTCATTGTAACATCCTCTATTTTTGGTGCTTGTTAACTGTGGGACTGCACAGATACAGGCTCGGAAGACTGTGCTTAGGAGATAACAGATGCTTTTCAAAATGAAAGCTCTCTTTCTTTGTGCTTTTGTCTACAATGGAGTGGTCTTCTAAAGAAAATTTCCTTTTCTTTGTCAGGATAGCAGTTATTTGTTCCTTCTTTAGTAACTTGTAAATTCCTGGGGTTTGCAACAGTCTTTAAAAGCTAGTAACTGTAGCCAGCTAAGAGGATTACATTCTGGTGTTTGGAAGTACAAAAGTGATTCTTAAACATTGTTCAGTCTTGAAAGTTCTGTTATATCAACCTCTACTGGTCTGAAAAACTGATTGTGAATGGAAGTATTCTGTATCCTTTTCCTCAGTGATGCACTGTGATTTTGTTCTGACTCTAAGCTGAGGTAGAAAACTTTGAAAGGGTACTTGATGTACATAGATCTCTGTGCATGGATATAGTCTTAGTATTTTTGTGCTTTCCCAGGTAAGAAAATAAAGGAAAGGAAAAACAAAGGGATTTTGTTTCTTTTGTTTTCAAGTGAAGGGGATGACTGTTTAGGGAATGCTAGTTAGTTATAGTGCAACCTTATTTGCTATGTAGTCAGATCAACTTCATAAATTTATAAGTGTTATTTCTCAAAAAAAGTATCCTTAATTGTTATTAGCTGTAGTTCTCAGTTGCTTTTAGGGCATTAACTAATTGCCTTATTGAAACATAGTTATGTAGTGCAGGCTTTGAGAGAATCTGATCTTGAAATAGTTTAAGTACCATGTTAGGCTAGGAGTACCTCATTACTCAACACTAACCTGCTAAAAAAATCTTCAGTTTAAAAAAGTATATCACTTTGAATAAGGTAATTTTTAATTTTGTGAATGATTATGAATGTCTGGCAAACCTCCAATGTTATAGAGTGGTAGGGCACAAAAGAGTGAGTATATTGGTTTGACATGTTAGAACCCTAAGGTTTTTGTTCTGAAAGCTGTGTTGAGATGTGTGAGACAGGGATGCAATATTTGCTTGAGTTTCCAAGTAGTACTTCTGATTTCTAACTAGAAATCTCGCTAAAATTACTGGAATTTGTAGTTTTCCAAATATTAAGATTCATTTCACTATGGTAAGTTATATTTTGTTGAGTTTTTAAATAGGATCATATCCTCAGGTTTCAAAACCAGCTGAAAGACTTTGTTTTTGTTCTAGCTCCAGCTTGTTACCTATGAGTTGTGGGTTTTACTTTAAATATTTTGTGTTTTAAGGAGCTAACTTTTTGTAAATGAAGAACCTTCCTTCACTTAAAATTAAATCCCAGCTTGGAAGCTCTGAAACACTCTGATACATAGCAGCCGTAAGTCATATAGAATTAATTATATTTACTAACCTAAAGTTTTGCATAAAACTTGTCCCGAACCAGAAGTGCACTGTTAAAATATTTTTTTTTAAATTTGGGTGGTGTATGTTACAAATTCTTCTGCAAGCTGCTAGAAGTTTATTGATCAATACTATATTACGTATATTTGCTTCTGTTAATTTTTTTATTTCTGTCTTTTGAGTGTTTTAAGTGTTGGAAATCTGGCAAATACATTTTCTAATTGTCAGAGTGCAGTGCAATATTGAGATATATTCTAATGTTAGTCAAACTCTTAACTAAAAAGAAAAGTAGGTACTTCTATATTTACGGTGAGCTTTAATTTTATTTTATAGGACAAGATACAACCAATGCAGGCCAAAAGCAGTCTTCACCTAAACAGCCAATCCAAGTAAAAGGTAAAGAAATACTTAGTGTATTGGAATTTTCCTGCTGTTTGCTAGTAGTCAATAAAAAAAGGGAAACTGTGTCTCCTCTTCCAGACATAACAATTGTGTAAGCAAGTTATGTGAATAGCATTTTAAAACACACTTGTGTGCCAGCTTTGTTTGGTACAGTTTGTTTCAAAATGACTCATAAAAACCAAGCATAGCACTATTCCTTCTAATTACTCACTCTTCTGTGTTTGTTTGTAATTTTCATTTAAGCTGCAGAGTTCATCAGGAGAAGACTGATTTGTTTTTTCATGTGCTGTTGCAGTCTGTCCTCCTTGTGTGTTTTCAGTTGTGTCCATTCTCCCTCTCAGACTTAATGTGGCTAAGCTGAATACTTGATCTTCCCTGTTCCTTGTTCTAAGTCTTCCTCTGTTCTTTCTTATTACTGAGTTAATCTAATCAGTGTTGCTTCTAAATATATTTTGACCACATGAACTGCCTAATCTGAGTTCTGTACAATTCCCAGTCGTGTGCAGTAATGTGGTGGGCTTGGCACTGGCTGGACACGAGGTGCCCACCCACTCTGGTCTGTCACTCCCCTCCTTAGCTGGATAGGGTAGAGGAAATGTACTGAAAGGCTTATGAGTTAAGGACAGGGAGAGATCACTCACCAATTACTATCATGAGCAAAACAGATTGGACTTGGGGAAAGTCAGCTATTTTATCAGGCTACAGTACTGAGAAATAAAAACTAAATCTTAAAATACCTTCCTCTAACCCTTCACTTCTTCCCAGGCTTAATCTTTTCCTGCTTTCTCTACCTTCTCAATCCCAGTGGTGCAGGAGGATGTCAGTTTCTTTAGATTTATTGTCTCTTGGTGTATGCATGCAGGGAAAAAATGCAAGGTAGATAGGAGAAATTTCTGTGAAATAATTGTGAAAATAGATATATGTTCCAGTAGAGAGTTTCCTCTCTCTTAATTAAAGATGTGCAAGGAGAAATGTTTATGTCAAGGATTTTGCTAGTGTCTAGAAAGTAGAATTCTAATCTTAAAATGCTGCTCTGGCTTAGAAGCTTACCGCTCCAAGTATTGCTAAGTATTAGAAAGACCGTAACATTTTTAAATGCTCACTAATCTTAAACGTGCTTTTTAAAGGGTTTTAGTTACATCATCTTTTGTTGAGCTTGTCTTTCTTTTGGAAACACCAAATAGAGTTTTTTTCCCTCCACTTTTACTACAGTTTTATACAGTTATTTGAACTAGGAGTAGGATTGTTGGTATGCTGTGCAATGTACAATTACAGTACAATATATACAATGTACAATATGTGATTTATTTTAGTGAAATATACCTGTATTTCTGAAAGGTGAGTTAGTAAGTTTTTTGATAAATCCATGTGTTGGTTTTTAGTGAGGTTAATATGATTTGGGCATATATTTGTTTTAAATAAAAGATGGGAAGTGTTTTTTATTAAAAATGATCAGCCTGTTCTAACCTCAGTAAATTGTGTACTGTTTTTAGGAAATATCTAAAGTTTTTTTCATCACCTTCACTCAGGAGCTTTGTGGCATGAATGTGATTATTCAGGGACTTAAAAAATTCTTCAAGTTCAAATTGGATGAGAGAAATCAGATTATTATGATAAATATTAATACCTGTGCTGTTAGTGTGTCATGGAGAGTCAAGCAATATATTTTGCTGTTAAGCATCAAAATACAGAAATAAGGCAATGTAGAATTCTGGGAAAAATTTTCTCAAAGTCTTTAAAAGCAGTATCTTTCTGTAAGTATCCTGTGACTTAAGGAGTAGTTCTGGACCAGCTATAGAAATCATATCAATCCTGTCATTTATAAGAAGTTCATGTGTTTCCTAAAGTCTTCTCACCAGTAGAATCTGAGCTTTTTGTTTTAAGCTGTATTCTGTAATGTTAGTTACATTACAGTGTTTGTTAGTTGTGTTATATTCTTCTGAATGTAACTTGTCTTCCAATAAACGTGTTTTTAATGCATGTTAGTGTGCAGTGACTTACATTTGAGAGTAAGATGAAATTATGTACATACGACCAGTAGAAAATAATAGCATAAATTTAAAATTCCATTTATAATTTTTCTGAATATGTATGGTATTCTTTTCCTTGTGCATGAAAAATCTGATGTGATGAGAGCACATCTTCCAGACATAAAAAGCATTATAAATAAATCATGTATGTTTTTAATTGGTGTAAATGCCCAATGTTAAGATTACTAAATTTGAACATAATAGTTGAGAAAAATTATGTATACAGTCTGTATGCTCTGCAAAGGTCAAAAGTCTTAACAGCAGAAAGTGGACTTAATTATTGGAAAAAATAGAAATGGAGCAGTCTGTTGCTATTTCAGTTTTTAGGCCAAGGGTTTCCAAATGGCAATATTGAATGAAACAGCTTTTTTCAAGGGGTTTCCAAATGGCTGTATTTGAATGCTATTTATGTAGCCAAACACCATCTCTGACATCAGAGTTGGAGAAGTAGCTGACTGTGGCAGTTAGGTTTGAGAACCCTGGACTGCAGCTTAGGAAGTAGCAGTTTTGGAGGTAAATCATTCTACCTTGCTCATTTCCACAATAGGGTAGATACCTTTCTCTTCACTGGCAATTTTCTGTATCACTGACACTGTTTTTCAGATTTCCACAAAGAGATATCACAGTATGACCCTAGATTGAATTAATTTTTGAAGTTCTTGCTGTAGTTTCTATGAGTGACTTGTGTATCTATTTTCTTTTTTAAAGTGAAACCAGTCCTTAAAAAAAGAGAGTATGGACCAAAATACACACAAAATAACTTCATCACTGGAGTCAGAGCAATAAATGAGTTTTGTCTTAAATCCAGGTATGATGGGTTTGAGTTGAGATTTAAATTCTGAATATTTGTTCATATGTGCATGAGAAGTAGTTGTGATTGTAGAGTGATTTTGCACAAATTTTTCTAAATGTTTTTGTGGTGTACATAATTGTAAGTGGCTGAAGCTAGTTCTTGCTTAGTTTTACAGTGGACTAGGAGCTTGCACTTAATATTCATGTTTCAGTACTTTCTTCTTAAAGTAGTTGATTTGTACTCAGGAGACCATAAATCTGCTTGGAGGGAGACACCTCTGTTCCTCCTGTTTTTACATAATGGTTTAGATGCCCTAATGTGTAGCTCAGCACAGGAATTCTGTCTGTTTCCCCAAGTAGCTTTGTTATCTTCAGCCTTTTGCAGTTTGTGCTGGGAGTGTAAATTTTGGGATTAAATTTTCTTGTCACATGACTGCTGATTTCCATTTAGGGAGGCTAATTCATAGAACCTCTTGTTTATCGTATGTGTGCATTATCAGTTACATACAGATCATTCATTGAATGTTTTATTATTTAGTGTTTTAATTCTTTGGCTTAGTGTGTAGTATTTCATAGTATGAAGACATGATTTGGACTTCTGGATGTGAAAAACAGTAGTTTTCAATGGAGGAAAGTTTTCACTTGCTTCATGTTGTCTGTCTGTTCTGTTTGAATTAGACAACTTCACTATTTTTGTACAACAAATTAGCAATATCAAAATGGTGGACCATCACCCAGACATAAAAGTCAAATTAGAACAATGTATTCCTTTTCTTACACTAAACTCTTTGTCCACTTTTCTTAGTGATTTAGACCAGCTGAGAAAAATTAAACGACGAAGTCCCCATGATGACACTGAGACTTTCACAGTGTACCTGAGATCGGATGTAGAGGCAAAGTAAGAACATTTGAAAAGGATGCTATGAGAGAGAGAAGAGTTTTAAAAGTCAGGTTTGCAATGTGAAAGGGCAGCAATGTTTTCCATTTTCTATCTGAACATATGTTATATCATGATTATATAATTACATTGTGTATAAAAAACTCAACAGTATGGTTTTATGCTTGAAAAAAAGTTGCATGAATAGAAACATTTTTAAGATACTTTTACTTCATGCAGGTCTCTTGAAGTTTGGGGTAGTCCAGAGGCTCTTGCCAGAGAAAGAAAACGACGTAAAGAGGCAGAGATCAAGTACAGAGAAAGTGAGTATGTAGTGTTCAAATACCTTCAAATGTCACAAGAAGCGTGATTGTTAGGAATCTACAAGATAGCATACTTTATTGAAAGCATGTAAATTTGTAACTAGCAATTGCTGACTAGGTTTTGTGGCATAATCTTAGAGTAACATGTTACTATCTATGCAGATACAGTCTGTTACTATCTTGCAATTTATCACCTTTGTGCTACAGGAAGAACATGCATTTGGTGTTCTGTAGACATACTCTTGGGGGGGGGCTTTCAGTTTTTAGATGATAATTTACATTTTCAATGCTTTTGCATTTTATCTAATTGAGAATTTTGAAAAGAGTTAAAACTGATCCAAATCTTTACACCATGCCACTATTCATTAATTTTTTTCCTCTGAGAAGAATTCAGCTTGCATTTGTGTTTCAGAAGAGGAGAAGTACCCCCAAATCATGTTTTTTTCTTTGTGTAATATTATTTTTGTAATCCTTGCTGGCATTATCAATACCATGTACAGCCAAATCAGTAGTTCATGACGTATTTGGATCTGTCTAGTCAGTAAAAATCACACAAGAAGCAATACCGCTTCAAGATACTTAGTCTGGTGTGCACCTTAAAATGAGAGGTCAATTTTTTTTGGAACATTGTGCCACAAGAACACCCTTCTGTCAGAAAAGGCTGGAACTGCAGACACCTGTTGAGGTATCTGTAAGTGTACTGAAAGGGTAGTGAGGAGCCTCAAAATCTTTATTGACCTGAAGAATAATTTTTGGATATAAATAAAATGAATTTGCAGAAGTGTACTTTGAGTTTTTTCCCTATGCATTATCATTTGTTGGTAGAAATGGTAAAAATGTATAGGATCATTACAGGTTGTATTTGGCATTTTGCATGAGTGTATAACAACATGTGTTTCTGATTAACAACATCAAGGGAGGAATTCTTTCATAGACCATCTAGCTCTTATTAGAAGTTGGCTGCTGCATAAAAAAGGTAGACTTCAATTCCTGAAGCTACTGGTTGCTAATACATATTCACAATGCAAATTTTTTTACTGCAGATCTGTTCAGAAACCAAAGGCTGTTGTGGGAATACAAGGAGTTCTTTGGAAATACTAAGGTAAGGTCATTTTCAAGTGTTTGGCTAGAAAAGTGTAGTGAAATGTGTTATGACACTCTTTGAAGGTAAATTCGTGTAACTGAATATTACTGGAAGATTTTTTTGCACTGTAATATACCAGATCTATATCTGGTTGTTATGCAGTAGTAAATGTGATGACAGCTTGAATTGGTTCCTACTGTGGCAATGTAATCCACCAGTAAGAAAGTTTTCTTTCTTGCCTTCTTGTCAAAATTGCAGCTGTCACAAATCTTGTCAAAATCATGCAACTCATGATTTCAAGAATAACCTCTTACTATGTGTAGTGAATATATTGTTAATTTAAAAAACCTAAGTAAGTTTCTTTAAGAAAAAAGACCCCAGAAGATGATTGCTTTTGTCTATGCACTGCTGGCCCTTCCCTTTTGCTTAAGCAGACCCACACCCTAGATCCAGGTGGTTGGGTGTACAGAATGATTCCTTAGTGGGCTCTGGGCCTTATGGCTGCAGTGGCCTCTGCTGGAGACTTCATTGGAGTTTAACTCTTTAATGGCCAACCATTTGTAGAAATACATGAGACCCAACTGCGGTTTGGCTGAACATTTAGTAGTAAATTAGTTGCCTTCAAGAACTTTTGCAATGCAGGGCAGTGCAAAGTTTTTTATTTAATTTGTATGTTTGGTGTCTCATGAGATCAAGATTTAATTATTAAATAATCTGTTATTTCTTTATGTAGCCACGCTCCAGTACAGCAGCTATGTTTTTCAAGGGACCAGGGAAGGTGGTAATGGTAGCTATTTGCATGTAAGTAAAAAAAGAAAAAAGTTTTGTTTATGCAATAAAAAGTAATTTATTTCTATTATCCTGGAAGTAGTAACAGTGTGTGTATTTAAGACAAAGATGCCTGTGTCTGTAACTAAAGTTAATAGATTCATTTGTTTATTGAGACATAGAAGAGAATTTATGTGAATACATTGATCAATACATAGAGGTCAGGCATTGAATATATCTCTGATGAGAGAAGAGCAATTTTTTTGGAGTGTATTACCCTATAATAGTTTCTTAAAGTAAAAACCAAAATTTTGTAGGATCTGAAGCAGCAGGTATTTAAAGTTGTCCATTTTTCTTGCTCCTTCTTGAGAGGAAGCTTTTAATACATTTTAAAGATTTTCTAAATGACCAACAGAAAATAATTCGCTTTTCTCTGTAAACTGTTATTTCTTTTCTGATTGAAAGCTGCATTCTCAGAAGCTGCTGGATTTGTTTCTTCTGACTTGAATATAATTTCTGGCACATGTTAAAATATGCCACTAGAAAATGTTGCTAATAGTTTCTTATAACACTTAATTTATTTAGACATTTTAAAAATTGGCAATAAGTGAAACTCATGTTAAAAATATAGAGGAGGATATTAGAATTCTCTAGTCTGATTTTCTATGCAATATGTTTGTAGCAATTAACCTACTGATTCTGATAATGTTTGAAGTGAGAATGTAGACTTGGACTTTGGTATTAATAGTTACCTCTGTGCAACATAAGACAATGTTTACTCCAGTAAACCTGTAGTTGTAAAAATGTCTTTACAATTTACACTGAACATCTTAATGGAGAAATTCCATAGATAATTTTTACAATATAAACCAGTGACAGCCTTATCTTCCTGTCTGTTGTCTCACATCTGTATTCTACTGAGAATGGCTCAGACTGAGGATGAACCTTGCACTGCAGTGTTGGTGGAGGATGTGTAGGAGGCAAAGCATTGAAACAATAGATAAGGAAGTTGTAAAGACTTGTATTCTCCCACTGGTAGAAAATTAGTTGTTCTGAGTAGTGAGTGTGATGGTAGTTTTCAGGAAGTGTAACTTATTTGGAACTGCTTAGAAGTTAATGATTTCTGAAAAATAAATTGTGTATCTTTATCAAGTTTAGCTGAAAGGACTTTTTTCACAGTAACCATGCAGAAAATCTCTATCAATTATCTGTTTGCACAGCTCTCTAATTATTAAACTGATATTTGAGTTGACCCCTTTCTGGCAGATAACACATGATTGTACTGCACTCCTGGCTTTGCTGGAAATATTTAACATCAAATATTCTGTTATTTCTTCTCTTTGTTTTCAGAAATGGGTTGAATTTTTTCTTTAAGTTGCTTGCTTGGGTTTACACGGGTTCTGCAAGTATGTTTTCAGAAGCCATACATTCTTTAGCAGACACATGTAACCAGGTGCGTATTTTTTCCCATTCTGCTCAAGTTAGTACTTGGAATAAAACTGGGAATAAAGACAGATACTTACAGTAGTTATAATGCACTTGAATAAAAAAAATAGGATGCTTCTAAATTTGTATAAGTGTTGAAAGGAGAAGTCAGAATATAGATTTTGAAGATTTTTAGAAATAAAGTGAAAGAGTGGAGTTGCAATAAGAACTGTACTCAGCTTCTTTATGGATCATGAGTGATACTTGAAACTAAAATGATTTTGGTTAGTGTTTTGGTTAAATGTTAACTAGAAATGCTTTTCCTGTCAGTTACTGTAATGCGATGACAGACTTTGTTACTTATTCATCTCTAGGTAGAATAATGATGAGAATTTGAGCATCTTGTTTTCTTTTTCTATTCCTTGATTACCTATCAGCCTGTCACAGCACAAGTAGCCACATACATGGCATGTTTAGTTTGAGAAGTGGAGTGGCAGGCTCAGAGTTGAACATGCAATATTAATGTGCAGGGATAAAATTAATGTTTTTTCCAGTGTTTCCTATAGTGTGCTTGAAGCATATGTTATGAGACCTTGAAATTATATTGCAAGGCTTTGTGGGGAAAGAATAGCCCTTAAAGGGTTGAAGGAAAGGCTCCTGCAGTTCAGGCAAGGGGAATCCTTGGGTTGCTTGTAACTTATAAAATGCAGCAGACTTGTGCTCCTCCAAATTTGAGGAATCTGTGGGACCTTAGAGCAGACTGAGTATCTTGAAACATCTATTAACATAGTTTTGGCAAACTTTTTGCTTGAGTTGGACCCAGTATGCTTCTCTGTCCAGAAAGACTGAGTTGACAGCTCACTTTGATGGTTTCACACAATGTTTCAGCTGATCCAGGGGTAAAGTGAAGACAGGGGTGCTCCTAATTCAACTTATAAGGCTGACCTCCCCATAAATTTAAGTATTAAAGTGTGTGATTTTTCACTTGGCCAAGTATGTCAATGTACAGATGAACCAAGTTTGATAGTGGTATTATATACATTGAAGAGCTACTCTGTTTTCTAAATATCAAAGTTGAATGTTCCACTGAAATAGAAACTTGAGAGCGAGGGTTTGTTTTGTTTTTCCAAATAATTGAGTGTGTGGTTTTGGGAAAAACACAGGAGAAGCCTTGCTTCCTCAAAGCAGCTTGCTGCTGCTAAGACTAATTGTTACTATGTTTCATTATCCATAGTCTTAAACAAAACACATGCTTTGCAAAATTCAGGTCTAGATTTATAACTTCCTGCATCAACTACTTAATACATGCCTAATTAAATATATCCCAGGTAGGCAATTTAGATAGCAAGAGGTTATTTCTTCCTTCAAAATATACTGGCAAGTTGCAGTGTAAAGTTACTGCATTAAATGTTGTCCTCACCCTACTACGCCTCAGTCTCACTATAGTTTCTCTTCAAGAGGGATTTATTTAAATAGCTTTGTTCCCTGAGCAACTTCATTCCTTCACACTGAAGCACAGCAACAACACTTGTGATTGTATGTAATGTTCATTTTCAGTTGTGAGTCCAAAATTATAATTAACAGTAATTATATATACACACACCATATAATTGCATATATATCATGTATGTAGGTATAACTAACAATTTTTTGGGAGTGGTAAATTTAGATTACAAATTTTGAGGGTTATATTCCAGCTCTAATAGGATATCAGTAGCAAAGCATATATGCAGTTCAGCAAATTACATCTGCCTTTACCTTTCATGTTCAGTTGATACAGAAAGTTTCTAAATTTTTTTTAAATCTCTTGTCTTAAATAGGCATTGCTGGCTTTGGGCATCAGTCAGTCTGCAAGGACACCTGACCCTAGTCATCCGTAAGCTTTTTGAGTAAATAAAGATTTTGCTAACTATATATAGCAGTAAGATCAATTCTTGCTTGTGCATCACCTTGTTCTTTTAATTTGCTTTTTCTGTCATTTCTGAAACATATTATATCTGATTTTACAACAGATAAAATAAGAAAAGGGTTTTCTTTCAAGCTCCAGGAGTTGGAGCTTCAATGGCTTGGTGCAAGTGTTGTTTTTTTTTTTTTTTTTTTTGTAGTACACTTTTGCTATGTTTTATTTTAATTGTCGTTATTTCTCTAATGTGTTCTGGGCTCTTCTGCCTCTTCCAACTAATATATCTACTTTTTAAACACTGTTCATATGAATCACCAGATTTTATAAAAGAATAAAAATTACTGTCCTCTTCCTTTTTTCAACAAAGTGCTTTTATGCAAGCTAGTTACTTGTACCATAAGGAGATGTGTTTGATATAAACTGCTCTTTGTTTGTATCTAGTCATAGGAATATTACTTAATAAGTTCTTACATGTTCATGAAAGTTATAAGCTGTACTCTCCATTATATTTTCTCAGTGTTGAGCTGTTTTACTCCTGTTGTATGTTTGGACAAGTCATTCATTCTTTAAGAACTACTTCAAAAATATGTCTAATTTATGGGATTAGTTATGCATTTTTTCATTAATTACATCATTAAAATTTGAAAAATTTAAATCTTAAACTTGTGCAAATATTCATCATATCTCATTTTTCCCTCTTGCTCCTTTCCCTTTTTCCTCAATATAGACAAAAGAAGTGCACTGCTTGTAGATGGAGTTAAAACCAAAAAAAAGGAATAAACACAAACTTCTAATGTTGCTTTAATTCCTCCACTTAAAAACTGCCAGTGTTGGATGTCTGTAGTTAGCTGAAATACGGAGAGATGTGTAAATTTTATTCCCATAAGTTACCTTTATGAATTATGTAGACTGGCTGCTCACAAAACTAGAGTCCATATTTAGAAGTAGCATTTCACTAAAATCTTAAAGTGGTACAAATGTTGTTTATTTTGGGGTCTTTTTAGTTGTAAAATAAAATCCTCAGTCATGGTACAAGAGCTAATTCAGCTGTTTAAAAATAAATTAGAAAAACATTTATGCTTGATGTCCTTACATGTATTAGATATTCTTTTTCAAGTAGGGTTTTTTTTTCCCTTGGATTAGATTGGATTTAGCAGCTTTGTTTTAAATAGATCTCAAGTCATATGATGATAATTTAAGACATGTAAAAATTAATATGAGGCATGTTTGTGGAGATGTAGAAACTTATATTCCTAAAATAATTTTCTTTTCTTTCTTCTAGGTATGGTTTCACAAATATGCGCTATATTGCCTCCCTGATCAGTGGAGTAGGCATTTTCATGATGGGTGCAGGACTTTCTTGGTATCATGGGATCATAGGTTTACTCCACCCTCATCCTGTAGAATCTCTTCTCTGGGTAAGCTAATCTTGTTTGGTATTGTATTTAACACCAGTGACTTAATAAAAAAATAGTGGCATAGTCTGAAATGCTCTTCCTGAGTCAGTCTGAGTCCCAGCACAATTAACTCAAACCGTTTTTAATGAAAATGTGTTTTAACAAAAAAAAAATCTTTAAACTGTAGTTGATCCTGCAGCAAAATGAGCTGTTCTCTAAACCCTGCATCTTCCTTTCATATCCCCCCACTCCAAGAGGTTTTGCTTTCCTGTTTTGGAATGTATTGCAGGATCTAATTTTTACTGGTTTCCTTCTGTTTAGGGACAATTACATGACACTGTGGGTAATGTGGTTCTGGAATGCTACATTTGGATAGCCTGTGGTGAAAAGATCTGTAGAAATATGCATATAATATTATATCATATCTGATTCTTGTTTTTTCCATACAGGCATACTGCATTTTAGCAGGATCATTGGTATCAGAAGGAGGTATGCAGTTTCAAGTTTCTATTTAAGTATTTGTAATCTCTTAAGATAATAACATTTTACAAATGTCAGTAATTACAGTAATAATTGATCTTTGCTTACACAGTGAAATTTTGAGCTCCGTTGCAAATATTTGTAAACAAACAAAAAGAATCATGTGAAAACTTTTCTTTTTTATATATGTCTGTATAGTAAGAAGTTGAAGAACACAAAATTTGGAAAGTAGACATGGATTGTCTTTTTGGTATTAAACTATCAATGAATATAACTGTTCTGATTTGTGTGGGAGACACACTTGTGGAAAAAAAAGTAACACTGCTTTATTCAAAGTACCTACAATCAGAGCTTTCTTGATGATCTGTTGCTATGATAATATAACCAAAAGCTCCTCTTTTCAAAATGGAAACAAGTCCTTCTGTCTCTAGCAATTTTCAGCAACAACTTTGTTGTTTCAGCCACCCTGCTTGTTGCTATAAATGAAATTCGGAGGAGTGCTCGAGCCAAGGGTCTTTCATTTTATCAATATGGTAAGTATCATTATAGCAGTAAGGTATGTGGTGTTATTTAAAACACAGTCTGTTCACTAGTATTTCCATAATGATAGAAACAATTTTCTGTTTTCCCCTTTACTTTTCCCTTTATTGATCTGTTTTCTATTCTACTAACAAATAACATTTTACAAATTAGGTGAGAACTGCTGATTTAAGAGTGCTGTTAAACACTTGGCTAAGTGCATGTATTTTTCATGATAAATGCCCCTTTTAATTTTTCTAACATTTTTGAGAAGCTGCCATAATTGGGCTTGTTCTGTGTACGTATAAATGCTTTCAGAAGTGTGAGTATATGCAAAAATTCAGTTTACACCTATATAATTACATAAATTATTCTTTTAAATTGCTGTTGTTAGTATAGTTTAAGTGCTATGCATAACATAGTAAAGCTAAATTTTCAGGTAATGTAACTTTTTTGTGTTGTGTGTGCAGTTGTGCAGAGTCGTGATCCTAGTACCAACGTGGTGTTACTGGAGGATGCTGCAGCAGTCCTGAGCGTGGCTGTAGCTGCTACCTGTATGGGACTGACTTCTTTAACAGGTAAAATTCTGCACAGAGGCAGGCAGAATGTGGATTTTTTTCCCATGTAATGGACACAGAACATTTAGTTTATATTGGTTGACTTGGCCTCTGTAAGCAGATCTTTGAGCTGTTTTGTCATACAAACTAAGTTATTTTTTACTAAAGGTAGGATGATATGTATGCCAAGTGGTTCAAAGTGCATCTTTGCTGCATAGTTAAATTTTCTAAAGAGGAATGATTACTTACTCATCTCTTTTAAGTATTGATTTTTTTAAAGAGAATAAATATTGGAATTTTGTTTCTTGTGGTTTCCAATGACTTAATTGCAAGTTTCACTTTTTATATAGAAGGAATATTAAAATTTAATTTCTAGTTTCCTTCATCAACTTAAAAACACAGTACTATTTCTATAGGTCTGAACATGAGTGTTTGAAACTTAAGTACTGTATTCCAGAAACATTAATTTGCAAGTTAATACTTGCAAATTTTTGAGTTACTGATAAAAAACCACTGGATTTTGTGCTGCTACCTTAGTTTCAGTGTAAATAACTTTGTCTATAAATTTATATTTAATATAGAAACACATACAGACAAGAGTTTATTAATTTATTAGTCCTACAGGAGACAGGAGTGGTCAGGGGACAGGAGGAACTTATGGTTCCAGCTTCATCATGTTTCTCAGTAGGAAAAAATTTCCACTGAATTAAGAGAAGAAAAAAGTAAAATAAATTATTGACTAAGAAAAAACCACACAAACCAAAAAAATCTCACTAAAAACAAAACCCAGAAAACCCCTCTAAACTATGAACTCTTTTCAGTTTGAAATTAGAATTCTCTGCCACGTTTTAGAAACACTGTGAAACTAATTTGCTATATCTCGTTTAGGAAACCCCTATTATGACAGTGTGGGGTCTCTGGGTGTTGGAACTTTGTTAGGAACTGTGTCAGCATTTCTGATCTACACTAACACTGAAGCCCTGCTGGGACGATCCATCGAGCCAGAGCAGCTGCAGCGGCTCACCGAGTTCCTGGAGAATGATCCTGTAGTAAGGTAAGAACCTCTACAGCTCAGCCTCTGCTGTCAACAGCAACTAACAAAAAGCAAGAAAACAACATGTAATGAGAGAAATCTGGTAAGATTATTTTTAGTGTGGAGTCTTCTGTATTGGGATTCTAGAGTGTTTATTATTGCTAACTTCTATTTCTGTGCTAAAACTTTTAGTAAAAGGATACTTGTACCTCTTGGGTGTTCAACAGCTAAAATAGCATTGCAGATATATTCCAACTGTTACATTAATTACAGGAATTGACAATGACCTAATGAGAAAGCTTTCACAAACTTTAAACTATTTTCAAATTCATTAAATTCAAGCACTTAAATGATACTATTATGTTGCTTGAATCGTTTATTAGCACCTAAATATTTAAATTCTGTTATTGTTTATATTCAGTGTGTGGAATTCTGTAGCAATTGGCAGGACATGCTGCAGTAGTACATGATGCCATGGATTCTTCATGTTACATGCTTATAAATTAACTCATTGCTAATTTCTCCTTCTTAGCAAGTCTGCAATTTGTAGTAAACTGATAGCTCATAGTAATTCTAGATCTTGTTTAAATGCTTTTCAATGAGCTGTTTTAGCCTTACCCTATTAATCTTGATTTAGAAGCAAACTTCTTTTTGTTTTCTTTTAGATCTTTATTTAGGAATATATTTCTGTGTAAATCAGCTGAAGTATTGTAGTGCTTTTTTTCATTTGAAGTAGTTTTTGAGCTGTGGAGGGAAAAACTCCATGTCCATTAGTTAATGATACCAGAGTACTTGAAAGGAACTAAGTGCTGGCACCATCACAGTTCCAAGCAAGAAGTCTGGATGACATGCCCTTCATTCCAGAAACTAAACAAGAATCTTGTTTGGAATAGAGTTCTGTTACAATTTGCACATGTCAGTAAATTAAGCATTTGTGGTGGCCCTGGATTAGTCTGAATGGTGAAGAATGTGTCAACAGTGCTGTGTTAGAGTAGGTGAGTTCACATGTACATGACTTCTGTAGTTCTTTTTTCCAAAGTGCACAGGTGGCTTTTGTTTGTCTCAGGCTGAAATAATAAAATTTTTCCTAGGCCAAGTACCATTTTATAATGTATTCCATTTTGTAGGTGGCTCTAACCTCCCAACAGAACAGACTTAGTTCATGTTCTTCTTGCTGTAAACATTTTTTACAAACAAGAACTACCTTAATTAAAAAAAAGCATAAATAATAAAAGAAATAAAGACTTGTGAGAAACTGTATATTTTGATTTTTTTGAGGTTAGAAGCTGAAACATGTTTAGGTGCTTATCCTACTCTCTGTATTCACTTTGCCTTCAGTTATCTCTTTCTTAGATCCATGATGTTCCCAGCTTTGATTTCTTTCAGTGCCCAGTTTGTCTTTGACTGAGTTCTTACCACAAGCCTGCTGTCTCTAGCTTGGGTAATGCACTTCTTCTAAGATGACACCTGGTCTTAATCTCAGTTCTCTGCAATGTAAACTTGTATTACCCTTGCTTGTTACTAGGTATAGGTAGCTGTGATTTGGAGAAAGGGCTGAAAAAAACAAACCTAAGGCTGAAATAAGGAAAAAAGAAATCATAGCAGCTGAAATGAGGAAGAGGAAGCCTTTTAATATTAAGTATTTATCCAAAGGGTTACCTGTATATTTTCCTCGACATAAGCTTTGGACTTCTAGAGTGTCAGCATTTTCTTGAACATTCAAACTCACATTTTCTTAAATGGAGATGTGTAGTAGTCTGTTGTAGTCTTACATATCCTTCTGAAACCAAATGTAAAAGAACAAGCTCCAGATTACTGGCCTGCTTCTAATAGTGACTAATATTTGCTTTCTTATTTCAACCTTTCAGGGCTTTCCGTTCTCAATGCAATGTTTTTTGCAGTTACTGCTCCCAGAATATTCCTCCCTTATTCTTTCAGGCATGGTTTGCAATGTTTACCTTCAGTTGTGTTTTGCCAAGTCAGGAGGAGATCTCTTAGGGAATCATTCAGTATTCATCAGAAAGTATTTTAGATCCAAATTGACAAAAGGATCCAGGGGCTCTGAGATCTACTCCCTTAGCCCCTGTTAGCACCACACTTAAGTTGCTGTTCCAGCAGTAGCTTGCCAGAACATTGTGATCCACTGCTAATTATAAAGTATTTGATTATCAGGCAATACTAACTGCTGTCCTACTAAAATAATCTCTCTGGTGGTGATATTTTTTCAACTAAATCTTTGATTCTTTAATTTTTTTTTTTTATAGCAAGATTGTTTGACAAGATCTACATTCCCTAAAATCTTAATGACTGGAATTAGTGTTCTTAATATAGAATTTTTCTCTCCGCCTTTCTCAGTATTTTCCTTCAGTTGTCAGGTGAAACTGTCCTCACTTAAATAGGTGGATTTATTTACTCTTCTTAAATTTTGGCACAGTGTTGTTAATCTGGTTTTTGTTTTAATTCTCATCAGCATGGCTAGATGTAAAATTAATTTGCCTCCACAGTTATTCTTAATTCTTTTAACTTTTGAATATAAGTTGTGGAACCTGTTGGATTAGAAGCATTTTTTTTTCATTTAAATATCCAGTATGCTTCTCTGCTCTAAGTAGGGAAATGCTTTGTTGTACTAATATAATCTTGCTTTTTTAGATTAAGAAGACAATTACTGCATGATTTTTCCTATTCTGTTTCATCAGTAACAATTTTCCATTTCTGTCTAGTAGCAGGCTTGTTTCCATGTTATCCTTTGGTTTTGATATACTTTAAAAAAGTTGGTTTGTATCACACTCTGTGACTTTTTCATTCTACTTCTTTCAGCTTGTTGGACTTTATAATTTCTCCTTTCTTTTAATTTTTCTTAGTAATTTCTTGTTGTGTCCCATATTTAACTCATGATCCTGAATAGGCTTTCAGAGTTGCTCTCAGCTGGAAAATGATTTGATTTTATTTTTGCTATACAGACATTCAATTCTTAACTCTCATTGACACCTTTGGTGTATAAATCATTCTTGTGTTCAGCTTAACTGAACTATGGGAGATTAGCCCTTCATAACTGTGAAATAAAATATGTGATGTGGTACAGACTCTGTCCTGATTCTGTTCTTATGGAATTTAATCACAGATTCCTAGACATAAGCTATTTTCAGTGACAGTTTCATCTTTAATTTTACTTCATTGTAACAGC
Source organism: Melozone crissalis (assembly GCF_028551555.1). Taxonomy (NCBI): domain Eukaryota; kingdom Metazoa; phylum Chordata; class Aves; order Passeriformes; family Passerellidae; genus Melozone; species Melozone crissalis. Next base: position 18,223,077 of record NW_026535784.1, read on the forward strand.
TGTTGTGTAGTTGTGCTTCTGTTGTGCTGGAAAATCTGTCATTCTGATTTGAACAAAAACCAAAAATATTACAACCAACTGCTCAAACCCAGTAACTTGATGTTCTTTGACAAATTTTTCATTAATTTGAAACTTGCTCTTTTCCCTAGTTAGAATTTATGGTTTCTACTAACCATCCAGAAGCTTCCATAAACAACCTTTGTAGCTTAAGATTTACCATACACATCTCTATTTTTGAATGATTATTGATTTTTTTCCTTCTGATTCGCTGTCTTATTTTCCCTGGGCAGATTATGTGCACTAAGGTAGACTGTTTTCCTTCATATTTATAGAATATGCTTAATTTAACTGAATTTTATCAGGCTACTGCTTAATGAGAATCTCAAATACCACTTGTTATCTTCTTACTTAGTTCTGATTGGCACTTGATAGGTCTTCGACATTTTTGAATCACGTGGCTCCAAATTCTCTTTATTAACCCATCTGTTACTTTAAATACCCCCTTTGGAATAAGGTAGTTAGATGCCATGTAGTTTGCTCCAATTAATACTATTTTGATTTGATAAATTCCCACAGAATAGTTGTGTGAATTGGAATGGAGCTGGAAAGTCTTTATTGGTACCAGTAAGCTGATGGTTCTTTTCATCTGCTTGAATATTTACTAAGATGTATTTTTTGGTGTCTCTCAATTTAGTTCATGTTCTGTTTATTTTTTAATATGCTTACCTCTCCTCCACCTTGAATATTACAAGAAGTATTCTGTAAAAGTTCCTGTGATTATTTATCTTAAAGTTTCTGTCTCCTGTTCTATTTTGGCTGTTCATTCTGACAGGCTCCTTCCAACATACATGCCTTCTGCTTTCTTCCTGCACTGCCTGTGAAGTTATTTCTGATTTATAAACATTCAGATGCAAAGAAGCATTTCTAGTTGGGAAGAATAAATTTGCTAAAGACAAAGGGCGTGCTAAATTTACAGATTCTGTGACATTCCACAATTTAGTAAAGTTTGGTACTTTCCATCAAGTGAGCTGCATTGCTCAATCTAAATATTGTGTTAGAATTTACCAAATAGTCAAGAATGCATTTTTCTGTTAATAAAACTAAAAGTCTTTGAAATCTTTAATACTTGTTATACTTTGAAAATGTTAGAAGCAAGAATTTAAAAAATGTGAACCTGTTGTGATTTGTGTCCTGTGTTTTAGTGTCCACTTATTTTTTCTGACTTTGATGGGAAAATATGGAAACTTGCTCTGCAGTGGCAATTTAAAATTTTCTTGGCATTGAAGATAAACTGAGTTTTTGTTAATATAATGAGGAAAAAGTCAAGTATTTTATTTTGAGTGTATTTCACTCTTGAAATTTATCACAGTATGTCTTGGTCCTGAGTTTGCTTCTTATCCTAGAAAAATTAAGATCTTGTTTACTACCTATATGCACACATTAGAATTTGTCCAACAAGCTGGAACAAAACTCTGCTACAGAAACCCAGAATTTTTCAAGGGACCAAAAAGATAAACATTAGAGCTTTTATGTTCTAGTATTTATTAGAAGCCTTTAAATAAAGAGAGATTTTCAGCATTTACAACACGTGTATCTTGATAAGCTGTGATTAATAGCTCTGAAGGATCGAAAATGAGTTCCAAACACAATATCCAGAACTTTTTCCTAAGTCAAATGTATTTTTGAAAACTCTCCAAAAGATCATGCATTTACCAACTTTAGGAAAGGACACTTCTGTAATTGCAATGTGTCCTTTCAATAATTCTCAACAGGTTATTGTTTCTTGTCTCAGAATTGAGGGTACTTAAAGGCTGTTAAATAGTGTCATGTATATCCACAAGAAATTCTCTGCAGTGGAAAATAAGTTGGGCTTAATCTTTTAATACAGAATGGGGAAATGGTCACATTTTTAATTGTGGAATTTTTTAATATACTGTTAATCTAGTTCTGAATCTGTGATCCTTCTGGTTGTCTGTCTTCCATTGCAGTGATTTACAGATATGTTGGTGTTGCAGAAATCTGTGGAAGTGATATAACCAGTTAAACATAAATCAGTATTTAATGGAAGTGTGAGTGGACAAAATGAGGTTATTTTGTCAAAGACTGACCTTCTAAAATTACAGGATCATTTTGTGGTGACAGTATTGTTAACATGAAAAGTCAAACTAGCTAGTGGTTTGTTCTATGTTGTTTTACATTATCTTTAAAAATGTATGTGTTTCAGAGCAATTCATGATGTTAAAGCCACAGACATGGGAATGAGCAAAGTAAGATTCAAGGCAGAAGTAGACTTTGATGGACGTGTTGTTACTCGGTCTTACCTGGAAAAACAAGATATTGAACAGCTGCTACAAGTATGTAGAAAAAATTGCTTTTGTAACCCTCAATATTTGATACTTATTTTCCAATTTCAAGTACCTCTAAACCCAAGACTTGAAAGTAGATGAGATACATTTCACTTCTTCCTTTGAAGGGTTGCAGATGTTCTTGCTTTGTGTTAGTGTTTTAAATGTACTTAGAGAGATCTGTATTATGTGCTGCTGAAAAAGACCTACTTTTGGCCTGAGAAGGAGGAAGGCAGATATTTTTTAATTCATTACCCTTGAGATTGGTTCATGTGATCAGAGCCAGGTGCGAATAATGCCAAGGTTGTGCATTTGCTCCCTGCACTGGCCATTCAAATAAGTGTTGGAGTCAATAACCCTTGTGTGTCACTTCCACTCTCAATATTCTATCATTCTGTGATTGTTTTGTTAGAAAATACAGATATGTAAAAAAAAATTGATGAGAACATAATTATTCCAATGCATTTATTGAATTATAAGATCTGCAGTTAAAACGAGAGGCTTGTCATCTGCAAATAGGTATCTGTTTTGACAGAGCCATTTGCCCTGGGTGTTGGTGGTGCAGTGCTGGGGTTTACAGGTCCAGCTGTTCAGACTTGGTGTGAATATGGATTGCCTGCATTATAATTTAGCATTTTGATGATGTTTAAGAATTAACCATCTTTAGTAAGTGTCAGTCTCTGATTTCAGTATAGTTCAGAGTAGCTTTTCTTAAGCTCTCTTTTCAAGAGAGAACTAATACTCTGCTGTATTCTATATGGCAGAATTATGAAATATGAAGAAAATAATTATTTATCTAAATTAAAAGGAGAGTTTTAAGTGAGCAAAATATTTTGACAAGACAATGTTTTTGTTTTCACTGGTAACTTTCTTATGTACATTTGTTTACAAAATTTCTTTTCTACCCTTTCAAAATGAAATACAGATATCTGCATTTTGTCTGTCCATTAAGCATGCCTTAGAAGTTATGTTTACTTTTAAATTTTACATTATAGTTTTTAAAATCATTAAGTCAGTATCCCAATTTCAAAGTCCTGTTAATGTCAAAATAAGAATTAGGAGTGTGTATGTATAGTGCAATAACTGATCAATTCATCTATAGGACTTCAATTTATTGCATTTTTGAGACGAAGAGTGCTATCAGCTTTGTACCACTGAGACACTGCAAGTTTGCCTGGTTTTATATTGCCAGTTGCTTTGCTGTTGCAGTTTTTAGTGCACTAGTCTTCTTTTCATGGCTTTGTTAGCTTTTATTCTTTACCTGCTATTCCCTTTGGCAATTGCATACAACCTCCACTAGTTCTTACAATACCTCGAGTATTGTTGGGAAAGATCTTCCTGATTGATTCTAGGTTGGCAACTGCTTCTTTCACTGGTCATTGTTGTTACATGTGGTAACCTCATGTCAGCTATAAAAATGTCATTGAAGGATAGCTCCTTTCAGAAGGCTTCAGCCATCTGAAGTCAGAGGCTGACAGTGTGCTTGCCTTTTGACCTATACTTTTTCAAACAAGCAGCTCATTCAACTAACACTGGTGTCAACATTATTCTTTCTACAGTTGTGAAGTATTTCTTGAAATGCTGTCATTTAGATTACCTTGGTGTTTTTCTTGTTAGACTTGCTGTGATTGTAGCCATGGGTTATTGTGGTTGAGGTATGTTTTAAGCTTGCTCAATTCATTATTCTTCTTCAGTATTGGAGTAGTGAGAAGGGAGGAGAAGTTGCTGTCATGCGCTTGTATGTACAAGAAGAATAAGTTGACAAAAAGTTTGTCTTTTTGCAATAACATATTTATCCTAAACATACTTCAGCTGAGATAAACTGCAGGACAAATGGCTTCCAGACAGGTTGGTGTGAGACCTCTAAGGAAAGCTCATGGCTTTAAACTGAAAGGTGATGGACATAAAGTAGATACAAGAAAAAACTGTACTGAGGTGGCCAGGGTGCTGAGACAGTGGACCAGGTTGCCTAGAGAAGTTGTGGATGCCCCATCCCTGGAGTTGTTTAGAGCTAGGTTGGATAGGGCCCTGAGTAACCTGGTTGTAGCAGAAAGTGTCCCTGCCCATGGCAGTGGGGAAACAACTAGGTGATCTTTAGGGACCTTTCTGACCCAAACCATTGTGTCATTCTATGGCAATACTGTAGTACCTGCTTTGGTGCTGCTGATGTCTGTAGTTTTTTTGGAGAGTGGAGTTAAAAATCCCGTCTTCCTTAATCTCATTCCTTCCCTTTTTTATGCTGTTGGTCTCTTAGTCTGACTTCCAGTCAACTGTCTTCAAGTTTCTGATATTATGGAGGAGTCATATTTACAGCAGTATTTGTCATAATCCCTGTGGACTTTCAGATGAGTTAATAATGTAATGCCCAGAGAAGACAATGTAATGGAACAGCAAGAATGTAGAAAATGGAGAAAGAATACACAGGGGTATCCTGCTCTGCCTTGCTGTGAGGAATACCTCAGAAACTTCTTGAAAATAAAAGAAATTCTCTAAACTTATTTGGAAACTTAAGGATGAAATCAATTGAAGATAGAAGGTTTTGTATTAAATGCAGGTGTAATGACAGAGCCAGCTGTTTTCATCAACTAGATGCTACTCTTCTGGGTCTTTGAGACACAAGAACAGATGATGTTTTGAGAGTAAATGGCAAAAGCTGAAGTGTTTTGTTTAGGTTTTTTTTCCTCCCTCTTGAAATATGTCAAGACCCTCTGGAGTGTTATTCCTTTATTTTCTTTTCCTCATCTCAATCTCTTAAATTTAATTTCTTCCTAGGAAATTCAGCAAGTGAAAACCCTTGAAGAATTAGAAGCCTTTATGCTTAAGCATGGTGAGAATATCGTTGACACGCTGGGAGCTGAAGTAGACAGACTTGAGAAGGACCTGAAGGTAAATTTAACTGCTTATTAGTGAGTGCTTATTCTGTGATTCATTTTAAACAAAATCTCTGCATCTACTTTCTGAGATTTAATTTGTAAATATGAGAGAGGGAAGGAAGTTGATGTTACAAATGCAGATTTTCTTGCTGTAGTATTATTATCTAAGTTCTGGCCACCAGCAAATCCTTACTTTGCCACTGATCCATTTATTAAATTTTTTGTTCCATTTTATACCAACATAGAAAAAATTTTCATTCAGTAGACCTGAATGTGTCTTTTTCACTGTATTCTCAGAATGCTAGACTATTTATAGGCTGTTGAAGTCTGTTTTGGCTGGCTGTAAAAAAGAATTTTTTTTTTAACTCGATCTTAGAATTATATCAAATATTTCTGTGTGATGGGACTGCTACTCAACATCTTTGACTCTTGTTGAAGCTGTACAGTGTTTATTTTACTTTACAAAAGCCTCTCAGCTGTCTTATATTTTTTTTTCCACTATGCAATTTAAATATCCTCTGGCTGATGCAAGAAAGGGTTGTTCCCATTTTTACCCCTAGGGGTATTTGGGCTGTCAGTCTTACCTTCCTGCTATGAATTCAGAGCTCCAAGTATACTGACCCCCAGATAAATGCAGTCCTGCCATGACTGTTCTTTCTGGCCATGAGACACTACTCAAGAGTATGTCTGTCCTTGCTTGTTATATTTCATGAATATTCTAGTTTAAGTTTCTATCCCTAGGGTTGTCCTGTTTAAGAATCAAAATATTATTTTTGATTTTAATTGCATCATCTGAATCAGTTCTTCATGCATGGTTTTTAGGAGCAGGATCATGCCTAATTTTTTTTATAAACATGGATACTGCTTTTTGGTATAGCCATATATATATATATATATATATATATATATATATATATATATATATATATATATATATAGTGATTGTGTTGGTATTGAATATGCTTTACTAGATATACTAGTCAGGTTCACATGCTTAATGTCTTTGAAGTCGTGACTTTCTCATGGATTGTACAATTCATGTAATGGTGATAACATATTTCTATAATATCAGAAAATGCATATTTCTTAGTAGAAACAGTGTTCTGAATCTTTATAAATAGCTTAATGGCAGAGAACAAATTATTTCAGCAATCTTACCCATTGTTCAGGAAAGCATCTGTTAAAACTTTAAGAAAGTGAGATATTTATATACATGTGTATCTGAACGTTTATATAAAACTCTACTGCCTTGTTAAAATTGAGAGCTCCTCCATATTTCATAAAGCATAAGAACTAATTTATCCATGATGTTGAAAAGTATTTTTCAAATAAAAAGATGACTTAGCCTTCCAAAAATGCCTTATAATACGGACAATGTTTATTGAAACTCTTCCTCATTTTAAAATAGTCCCTATGTTACCCAAAAAGGAAATTTGTTATCTAGTTGACAACATCATACCAGAACCATATTGTAACTATGTGCAAAAATGCATTTGAAAATTTTCAATTCATTGTTTTTAAATTTTATTTCAGCAACGAAATCCTGATGTTCGTCACGTGGATTTGGAGATACTGTAGACTTGAACAGGAGAAGTCTCCAGGTTGCTGCCCTTGTGGGAAGAAGTGACATGAAGGGCTGCAAAGCTTCTGGGATTGCAGAGCCTCAGCACCATACCTCGCTTCCTTTGCCCTCAGCTTCCTGGACTCTTAGCACTGCTTCTGTTTCTGGAAGAGCGCTAGACTTGCAGACAAAAATTTCCATGGAAAAATCAGTTTCAAAAAGCTACTTGAGTTAAATTCCACAGGAGAGTCTGTCCAATAATATTTACTGTGATTCAGAACTTACAACCTAACAACCAGGTTTAGTTAGGCAAGTACAGCTGCCTGAAACTATACAACACATGTAGTTTTCCATTTGTGTCCCTTTGCAGTCTGTTTGCACTTCTTTAGTTTCTTTCAAGATATCATTAAAGGTTCTTGGGAGATATTAAGATTAGATAGGAAGAGTTTGTTCCAGTGGAACCTGCCAACCTTAAATTGTAATTTTTCAACTGTGTGATTGTTTCACAGTTTTTCTTTTCTATGAGATAAATTGTTTCATATGGGCGCTGGCCTTATCTCAATGACCATGACCTGGAAACTTTTTTTTTGCCACCATTATTACTGCACTTGAGGAAAATGAGGCTTTTCACCTGAGAGGAGCCAGCTGGATGGTTTAGCCAGAGTACATTGAGTTACTGTGAAAAATTACTGTGTACAAATTTTGGTGCATTTCCTCTCTTTAAATTTTGGTTTTTTTCCCTACTTTAACATTTGTTTTCTTATTTGTAAATATCTTCAGATGTGATCTGGGAGATATTTATGGTAGTGCTTATTAAAAGTTACCTGGCATTTTTGGCTTTTTATATTTTAATAGACTCTATTGCCAGATATGGGCTTTGATAGAAGATATGAGAGATGTAGTTGGAATATATAATAGTAAAAAATGATCTATTTATAATTAAACGAATGAATACATTGTATTTTTAATTTATTTGCCTTTAGATATTACCTGAATTCAGAACCACTTCCTCTGAATTTTTGTATAACTTGACCTTGCTTGTTTGGGAAAGTAGAGTAATTCTATCAGTGGTCCTCAACAATCCAGAGATAAGTGATTAGTTTATAACTTGGAAATGTGAAATTCTAGAGCTGTGTACAATTGTCTCAAGGCTTTCTGCAGTAGGTACTCAAGTTGTATCAGATTCTTTGAGACCCAGTCTTTTTAAAGAAGGCCATGAGTACTGAACATGTGAGTTGAAATATAAGTGAAATAACCGTATTTAAGTAGCACTGAGGAAAAGTCTTTATGCACTTTAATGTAAAATAAGATTTACTCATGCATGACAGGTGGCAATAAGACCATCCTAGTAACTCAGTTGCTGAATAATGGCTAAATTGCTGAAAGAAGAAATGTTGATATGAAACAAAAGTCTTCAAAAATCAATTTAAGATTATATTATAAGTGTTGCAGCAAATAATTGTGGAGACCAATATGTACAGATTTGACTAAAAGCATTTTAGAATTATTTTTTTTTCATACTAGGTGTCACTTTACCAGTGAACAATGAGAGTTTAAAATAACATGCCTTTTTGACAACTGCAAAGCACTTTGCATGCTGGTTGTTTTAAGTAGAAAAACATTCCAGAGTTAAGTTACAGATGGGGCTTCACATACAGTAATTGTGGGTGAAAGGATCTTCTTGGTACCCTTTTCCATAATCCCTGTCCACTGGTGGCTTCTTTATAGCATACTACCTTATGATGGCTGATTCAAAAGAAGGCTTCCTTTATCTGGTTTTCTCCTATTGCAAAACTAGTTAATATATTTAAGCCTGATGATTTAAAATGTAGTTTAAAGGTAATTTGGAAGTCTCCCATATCAAATAAATAAGGCATATTTTTAGCACATTATAAATAATTTACCTTTCTCCTCACCCTTCTATGTAAAATTCATCTCATCTCAGTGTGCACTCTCCTGGTGTTAGTCTTATTCATGAAGAGCACTGGAATCTGGTAATGCATAACCTGTTTTCTTCTCCCTGGAATATTTATTTGCATTTTGAATTTGAATAAACATATTAATAAACCAGATATTTCAGAAATCAAAAACCTGAAGAGAAGTAAAACTGGGAAAAGGTTCTTCCTGCCGAGGTTAGTGAAAGCAGCCAATGTGATCCAAGTGGTTTGCATGCTGGAGTTACTGATGAATGAGTAATGTCAGTGGGCAGAATTTTCACAGGGCAGAACTTTCCCTGCCAGCTTAGTAAACGTTATCTCAATAGCAAAGTGTTCCTGTATCATTTTCAAGAGGAGGTATGAGCTTATATTCTTACAAGACATCTGCTCCAAAAGCCTATTAAAATGTTTTGTTTTTTTTTTTTTATTCATTGGAGGTGTAATTCATCTGAATTTTGACCTTAGTTTCCTTATTTGAGTCAGAAGAATACCCATTCACTCCTTTTGTTTATATTCAAGAAAGAATTGAGTTAATTGTAGCCTGGTTTACTGATTACAGCATCACCATGTGTTAAAGTCAAGATGCCAGGACTTGAGTGTTTTTGGGTACATTACTGTTGACTAGTCTCTGTTTGTTAAAGTGACCTGGATGGTGATGTACTACAAAAAGGCAGGCAGACTGGTTTTGGCAGTACCTCGGAAGTTTACATGTCATGCAGTTGGATGGAAATACTGATTCATTGAGCCTCCCAAGTTCGAAGAGAATAGTAATTCCAAGCTGTTACATTTTAATTTATATGTTAAAATTCACAAATTGTTTTTTACAGATGACATTTTTACTGCTTTTTTCTTTAACTGCCATTATAGTCAAAACTTTGAGGTAATGCGGGTCCACTACTTATTTTACTTTTATTTTAATGTTTTTGAGGAAAATAATTAGCTAATAAATTTACATTTACATTATGAAGTCCTCAGATTAAAGAGCTGTACATGTGTGGAGAAGTGAATTTTTCTTTATCACAAATGCAATTACAAAATAGGTTTTTTTACAGAGTTTAAGGAAAATAAGTGAGGATTTACTTAACAATAAAGTTATATCCTAGGATTTTTTCCATTAAGGTGTGGTGTTTTAAAATAATTTATTTCTGTAGACTGCCCTTGCAAGTTCTATTTTTTCAAGTTTTGTTCAAAGTATGGCTGCCCACCCTCTCTGCTTTGTGGAAGATTCTTACATGCTGTGCAGTGACTCATGATTCTGTAAAACTTGCAATGTTTTAGAAACTTGTCTTAGTGTTCCAATATACTGAATGATCTGAATGTATTTCAAGTCCAAGTTGGCTGGATACTAATAATGCATTTTGCTATAGAATTATTTTTTCTGTAAAGGATAAAAATTTGAAGTGATTTTCTTTCCCCGAGCAATGAACTTCAAGTCTAAATTGTCTCCATTATACACTGGAAATTCAGCGTTTGTTGTGGTGTCCCTTTCGCCCTCCCCTTTTAAAGCATTTATGAAGGGTACAGTGCTAGTAGTGAACACCCCAGTGGATTACTGTGTTACAGGGACTGCTTGGTTGTTGTGTTCTGGTCCAGAAGTACTGGGGGAACACATATTTGCAAGGACAAGTTTACATTCTTTATTCCCTGTGACTTATCCTGGAACTGAAGACTTTTTAGACTCTATTTTTTTCCTTCCTTGAATTCCCACACAGATTTTATTGTTTTTTTTGAAGTGACTCTTACTTTTTGAGGAAGAAGCTATTCTGAACATCTTATATTTTTAAAAGCAGGGGTGAATTCTACTCTTGGTCTGTGAATTTTGTACTGTACTTCATGTTCATTAATAGTTAAGAATAGTGATTACTGCTTTGAAAACTACAAACCATGTTAGCCATAACCAAGTTTTCTGATCCTGTCAGATTCTTTTTTATCAGTGTCAGGAGACTCATTTTTTGAGAGATTTCTACTGTCCCCTCTTTGATAAAAGGAGAGTACAGGAATATTTTTAGGTATGTTTTGTCTATTATACATTGATTGCAGTCCTGTGTCCTCCTTATTTGTAATAATTTTAGCTGTTTTTTCTTTTTTCTGTAACAAAGAAAAAAATATGCATTATAGAAGTATCTGTAATAGTGATGAGTACATCAAATACAGTCTTCATGCAAAGAGTTTTCATGACCTTGTCTGTTCACAGTGTGGCAATTTTTGAAAATTATCAATGAAGTAATCCTTTTTCTAAACTTGACTTAGATGTTTTCCTTAGAGAGGAAACCAGAGCACCATATTGTTTAAGATTTGAAAAAAAAAATGTTTCCTTTTATGATCACATGTTCTTGAGGCATTTTGGCATGGTAGAACAATTGATGACTATTGACTCCTGTACAAAACCTGCCCTTCTGTGCATACCTAAAGGCTTACAGAAGTGAGTATAAAATGACAGTGTGCTTTTTTCCCTTCTAGCTTAAGTATTGTGCTGCTTCTATTATTGTTGTCTCTGAATAGAGAGTACCACTAACGTCTCTTTTGCAGTTCACCTGCATAATGTAAATGAGAAGTTGAGGTGTACCAAAAAGACTTGTTTTTAATAGAGGGTTTGCATAGCTTAAATATTTTTTTTCTTTCTTGTTAGTGAGACACAAATTATTGAGATCAAAAGTAGACTGTATTACATAAAAAAAGAAATATGAATCCAGACTCTAAAGAACAGTAGTTCAATTTTTGAAATGTATGTCCTTTGAGGAAAATAAAACAGAAGCTTTAAGTGGATATATGGTCTATAGAAGCTGCAGTCAGTCAGGCTTTGCTGAAGCCGAAGAAATTAAACTAAAAGTATATGATTAAAAGAAAAGAATCCAAGGAAGGAAAAGACCCAAGACATTGAGCACCTGGAAATAAGAAAGGATGAAAATCATCTAAAAAACTTATCCAGAAATAAGAAGTAGTGATTGGAGAAGAAAAGAACGATAAGAAATTATATTTTATTAGAACGTATAAAACTAGGTAGGATGATGTTTTCTTTCTTTCACCAATATTCTGATAGTTGAGTAATTCCCTGAGCAAAAGCTCTTTTTTCCTATACTGAAAATCAGAGCCTCTATGTCCTGATATGGTGTTCAGCCTTGCAGGTACAAACCTATTTGTCCCCTGAAAGCTGCTAAGGATGATGTTGTAGTCTCAGGTTTTTTTGGTGAGGTATGTGTTTGGTAAGTGGAGGGTGAATAATGTTATTTGTGGAAGTGGGAGCTGGAGTGAATTAAAGAGAAAATTAATTGATTCTTTTAGACAGAAGATGACTGGAGCACCATACTGAATGTGCTGTGGGAAAAGTGCTCTGTTCTAAGGTCTGCAGTATCCTTGCAGTGGACTGTAGTCATTGATGAATACATTAGTCTTTATTTTTCAATTTGCTGAGATGTCTGTGGATAATTGAATCACATTCTGAAAAGGAGATAAAACATTCAAAATGTAATGTGAAAAGGATGTATGTTTTTAAATACCACAGACACTACAGCATATTAAAATAGATAGGCAGAAGATATTCTGTATTATGTAGGGCGCTTGTGGACATTTTTTTCTTGTGTAAATCAAAGCCACCAATTAAAATGAAAGGTGTTGGTTACTTTTTAGAAGTGTTACACTAACAGCAAGCCCAGTCAAATTTTTGTATAGCCAGCATTCAAAGTTCTGTTCTAGGGAAGAGGTGCCTGTTAAAATAGTGGAGTACAGATCCATAATCTAGCATAAATTTAGTTTTTGTAATCTAAATTTAGACTGTGTTTAAAACTTTTGAGGTTGTGATCAGCTGCTTCAAATCTGAAGTCAGAAGAAAAAAGCCATGATGTGTAAATTATGTAATATAAAAGGGATTTTTTTAGGTTTCTCTTCAAATTAAATATGCTGAAGGACTGTGTGAAAAGTGTTCGAAAAATGCCTAAACTGTTTGGAAAGCATTTTGGCTATTGCCAAGATGGTATTAAATTTGAAAGTCAACAGTGAGGATTTTTCACTTGTGGTAGAGGTTTCAAAGTACAATGTCAAAGTCAAAATCCATTTTTCCATTTTGCAGTCTTTTAATCAGATTCACCAGCCCCCACCCCATCCCATGTCTTGCATTTTGTGTATTGGCTTTTTCATTCTGTGTCTTGGTTACTCCTTATTAGTATGGGGAAGTAATTTTGATTTGTGAGGTGTAGACATTGGAATAATTACCTGCATATGTTCTTTGTTTTGTAATTATACTTGAATTCAGTACATTCTGTATCGTGGCTGGAAGTTGTAATTACTCAGTAAAATGTTACATAGCCAGTAAGGGTCGTGTTCTGTTAATTTAAGCAATTTTATATGTATTGGAAAAATAAGCAATAACACTGGCTTTAGGCAGCTGATGGTTTGCTGTGTTTCTGAATTCCAATTGCATATAACTATTTTATGGATGCAAAACAAAAGAAAGGTTCTGTCCATCTATGTGTGCTAGTTATTGACTCTGCCTTCCCAATGCTGGCACACACTGTTCAATAGCATGTGCCTGGTGAGGGAGCAACATGCCCAGGCTGGCCAAGCTCTCTGTTTGTTCTCTGAACCTCACTGGCAGCTCTGCCTTTCATCCTATTCACTCCCTGCCCTCAAAGAGGATAATCCCTTCCCCAGTGCTGGGACAGCTCTTTCTGCCTGGTTCAGAGGCCCCACTGGCACTGGCTCTGGTTTGGACTGCCTGTCCTGATCCAGGTGTGAGGATGATGTGAAAAAAAGTAGTACTACAGATGGGTTGTATGTCTGTGTATAGCCAAGGGTGTGAAGAATTCCTTGAAGAGGTTAGATTTATGTGTTAGTCTTGCCTAGTAACCATAGTTTCACAATCCCAGCAAAGCTGTCCAAGCCTCTTAAAAAAACCCTTGAAATTAGTCAGCTTAGAAAGGATTTAATGTACTGTCTGGTACACTTAAGTGCCACTTTTTATCACTAATACCAATAAAACTGCTTATTTATCCAGTTATTGGAAGAACTGCTTCTAATTGGGCTAAAAAATTTTATGTGGTTGGAAAGAAGAGTCAAAAATGTCAGAAATCTGGCTGAGGAAGTAGAGAAACTTGAAAAATTGGTTTTTGTCTGTATAGTATCAGATATCAGAAATAAAGTGGTCAAGTAACATATTGCAGGAAAGATTTTGGCTATGCACTGTATGTCCCTATTGCTAAAGATGCTTAATTTCATAGTTTAGAGACACCCCTTCTCAAGGGAAGTTTGTTGGTTTCCTATGGTTTTGTTGTGTTCGCTTTTTTTCCTCTAATGAACCAAATGACACAAGATCCATCTGAGCAGAGAAGTGACAGACTTGAGGCGTCATCTCTTGTCTATTTGAGGTCAAGTTCAAATACTGGGCTGTCTTTGGGCTATTGGAATAACCAAGCAAGTGGTCTCAGCCACTCAGAAAGAGGGAGAGAGCTCTGTCATTTCATGTAATGTAATCTGGAATCTTCAAAATCCTTTCTTTATTTGCTGTCTGTGGCATTTATTGAAAGGCATTCCAAAAGAATTGTGTTAAATTGGGGGTAATGGGTTGAAGTGGGACCTTGCAGTCAGGTGGTTGAAGGTGATCTTAAAAGTCCTGTTCAAGAATGAGTTTTGTCTGTCTTTGCAAATACTTTATGAGGGACTTATTAAAAATCATGAAAAGTAAACCTTCCTTTAGTGTTTGAATTAAACTTTTTTTGAAAACCCTAGGAAAAGGGACATAGTTTCTGCTTTCACAGAAGTTGTGACAGCTCAGCTCCCAGTAAATTACGTGTATTGATTTACCCAAGCTTTTTTGTGATTTTATTTTTTTTTTTAAATTTAGACTTCAGTTCTGATGCTGAATTGGGGCTTAGTAAGATCTTTTCTAGGTTCTCTTTCTGACACCTGAGGTGACTGAAATGTTATTCACTGCTCTAGCGTAAGCTGATACTCAGTGTTTTAGAGAAATATTTTTTTACCCCAAATACTGATTCAACAGCAGTTTGCTATTAAATCAGGCTACTCTGGAGACACAAAGCATTAAGTTTAGGCTTTAAATTTGAGGGTTTATTTTTCTCCAAGGCAGTCATAAAGAAAATCCATCTTGAATTTGATGCACATGAAAATGCATTCATATATGAACCTCTGTCTCTGCATGTTGTAACTGTACATAGATATCTTTGGCTGCAGATTTGTATTCACTGATGTGTCTCACGAAAGACAACTTTCTCAGCATCTCAGCAAAAATAAAAAATACTGTGAAAGAAGATGCTAATGAATGTGGACAACTTGGAAACCTTGAGGCAAGAAAGACTTTCCAGTAAGGCAGTGACTTGAACCCATTCTGCTCCTTTCCCTTTATGCTGTGCACTGATTTCATTGGTTTTGACCTTTACTGTAGAATCTCAGTTTCCAGGTGGTTCAAAACAAGGGTTATAGGTGTAGAAAACTAATTCCAAAATGTGTTCTGGGTTCTCCATCTGATGAGTAGGTAATAGGACACTTCTGGATCATTGAGGGAGATGGTGCATTGGTACTCTGGCTAGCATGTGGTGGGTTTACAAATGTGCCAAGGTCAACTTTTTCCATGGAAATGTCTCAGCCTGGAACAATCTTCCTGATGCTGTAGGTGGGAAAGATAACCCAGGTGTTTCCTTGACATTCTGTTTGTCAAGAGACTGTGTTGGAACTTGCTGCTCTGCTTCTTTGGATTATCCTTTAGCAAATAATAATTCCCTCTTTCCATCAATAAGTAGTTCAGGTTTTGTCTCTTTGAGGTTTTCACATAATTTTGGAAGAATTGCAGCTTTTCAATCACATTGCTACCAAGCATTTTTGAAAGGTTTAATTAGACTTTTTCTGCTCTACTATTGACCCTCTTCCTAAATGGGAACTAAATTTAATATTAACTTTTCTAATGGGAAACTACTTTGAGTCATTAGCAAAGCTGTTTCTTTCAATTTTCCTACAAAGACAACCTAGGTTGAGGCAATTACATCTGACAGATGATTGGGAAAGTTTAAAGCGTTTTTAAGGACAAAAGGGTTTTTTAGCTTTTTCCCAACATTGCTGTATAAGCTATATATTCATGTCAGACTTTTTTTCTCTCAACTTAGCTAATTAATCTGCTGGTGTGGCTTTTTTTTTCCCCTTAGTGTGACACATTTGCAGTAGAAGCTGCTTTTATGCTTCAGATGTTGAAGGGTCTCTGGAGAAAGGTGTTTGCATTCACAGGGCAAGGTCATTTATACTGAGATCTGCCAAGTATTGCAAGGGGCTCCTGGTGCAGCAGGGAAGAGAGCTGCTTATGTATGAACTCACTAGGAAATAACCAAGAGAGAGCCTCTGATTTAAACAGGCCTTAAGGAATGGTCAGGGCACATCAGTGGTGTTGGCTTGCTCTGTCAATAACTAAGGTTTATGTGATGATTTCCTGGAGCTGTATTCACACTCACCTTGTACTGAAGCCCTGGGGTACTGTTTGTAGTTACTGATGAGCATAAGTAAGTCAGGTAGGAAAAGATGAGTTCTTTTTGAGATATGATGTTCTTTTGGGAATTATGTGAATGTTTCCAAACAGACACTTACTTTGCAAATCAGTAGACATTGTATATTTGTCCATGCTGCCTGAGCTAGTGGCAGTCCACTGGCTTCAGTCAGTGCCTCAGCAGAGGGAAGGAGGCAGAGTAAACCCTGCCTAGCTGAACTCTTTG
Source organism: Melozone crissalis (assembly GCF_028551555.1). Taxonomy (NCBI): domain Eukaryota; kingdom Metazoa; phylum Chordata; class Aves; order Passeriformes; family Passerellidae; genus Melozone; species Melozone crissalis. The sequence goes on from NW_026535784.1 coordinate 18,239,499, forward strand.
CAACATGAGTAATCTTATTAAAGTAACATTACAAACACTTCAATAATATGAGCTTGCAGCTGAGCTTGTTCAAAGCAAATGAAGTAAAAACTAAATACCTTCATATGCATGAGGTTCAGTGTCTGACTTGGACCCCAAAGTTCTCTTCAGGGACATTTCGTGCCTCAGGAGAGACAGAACTGCCAGCATGGGCATGCTTCTGAGGGCACCAGCACTGCTGCACAGCAGGAGAACAGTTTAGCCATTGCCTTACCAGGATGTTTAACATGTATCTAGTGGAAGAGTGATAAAATGCAACATTACTGAATTACACTCCCCATCTGTGCTGCTTGTTCCACTGCAGTTACTTCCCAGGCCTGCTTCTTCCCCATCACAGGTACTTGCACCCTTCTCTCTGCCTGCCCAGCCCCAAGCACTGCCTCTCATGCTTATCCTCTTCCATGCACCCTGCTGTTAGACCTAATCTCTCTTTTCAAGCTTCATAAACCCAATTGCTGCCTTTGGTCCCCTACTTAGGTGCTCTTCTTCCCTGCCAGCCTTCCCTGCTGGGTTCCTGCCTGTACTACTACACCTTCACCCTGCTTGGTTTGCACACAGCCCATCCCTGTTCCCTCCTGCCTCCAGATCTACCCTCAGACATTTCCAGTCATTGCCCAAAAGTCTGGGAAGTCAAAGTTTTTCAGAGAGAAGCTAATTATAATTGTTTGCAGATGGACTAATGGAGGTTTTCTACCTTCATTTCTCAATTACCTGAAATTACTTTGGTGGAGAGATTAGAAAATGGTTCTCACTTATTGAGATCTTCACCAAAAAAGAAGCAGCAGGCTGAAGCCCCTGACCTAGAAAATATTTGCCCAGCCCCAGGTAATTTTGCAGCATTACAGGCACTCAAAAGCACTGTTTTCTAATGGTACTGTTTGGTAGCATTATAAAATGTGTACCATTTATACACATGGTATATATGTGTATATACCATGCACATATACCATGGTATATATGTGTGTATACCATACATATACATGTGAATGGAAATAACCATTTCAGGTGGCTGACACCAGCCTGTGGGCTGGCCCTGGCTTCACAGCCCAGCAGCAGTGGTTTGCCATGGTGAATGTTTGTCACTGTAATTCCTCTACAAATTATCTGGAGCCAGGATTTTCTAAAGCGTTTAAGAGAACAGGACACATTCAGCCATCACTGGATTCTGAATTAAAATGGGATTTAAACGTCACTTCTTCAAAATCCAGGTTTTAAGATGGTAGATGGGTACTTCCTTTTAATAGTCTTTCTATTTAACCAGCACATAAATCTATGTGGCTGTACATTGAGGTGAAAATTATTTATATGATATTCATACTTGAATTCTTCATAATCTTTTCCTGTGGTTTCTGGTGCTTCATACCAAACAAGCATTTAATGCAAAAGAAAATGCTCTAGCCCTTTATATAAATCTAAAACTTTTAATATCTATTTATAGTGAGACCCAGGTATCATGGCTGTCACACTGACACAAGATTGCCTCTAGAGAAAGGAAGAGACAGGTTAACCAGAGACTAGCTTTTATTGTGCATTTTTTATGCAACAGAACAAATGGAACTGGAGGTATGTAGTAAAACCAATATTCAAATTAGAATTAACACCTGAAATAGTAAACTGTAGGTAACAAATGTCTTTATAATTAAAAATATTGACTGTTTAAAAAATTCTCTAAGATTTTATATTCTTTAAAAGAAATGTGTGTTGCCACATAGAAAACAATTCACACATCCTATAGAAATTGTCACAAAAACCTTACTAGTCTATATTACACTATGCACTTTTCTTTTGTACAATATCTGATAAAGGTCTATCCCTAATCTGTACTTACTCTACACAGTACAATCATCATAAGAAAGTATTCATAGAATTAACTACACCATAACAATAAAAATATCAGGATTAATGTTTTTTTAAATCACAGTTTCTCCACAAATATTTGTCATAGAAAATATAGCGAAGGCATGTTGGCACAGATGGGCGTGCGGTGCTGCTACACAAAGTTTGAGAGAAGGCAGATACATAAATGACAGTAAGATTAAAGCCTATGGAAGGATAAGACAAGAATCTCTGTCCTCCTGGGACTTCCTGGAGTGACATGATAGATAGCAGTTTCCTTCTGTTGCTGGGAAGGGATGTGCTGGCTTACAAAGCACACTGCCTATATATGGATATCTCCCTCTGCAAGGGCTTAAGTGCTATCTATTATTTCAGGTCCCATATATAACATATTGCAGATATTTAGATGCTTCAATGTGTGTGAATTTATAACACCTAATGAACAAATTAACTGGAATAAGTTGTTGTGCAAGGTTTGGGATTTTTAAAATTAAATGTGTGGGTTAAGTGGCCATGATGGCAATTGAAAACAGACAACTGACAAAAGTTTTTATACTCTCTTATTTTAAAACAAAACATGAACAAAAATATGAGCTGGTGTCTGTTAATGCCTGTCTGTGACCATGATTCATGTCACTGGCCAGTGCACATAAGCAATTGAGGACAAAATTTTGTTCATAAAGAAAGGTCCAAACCTGCAAAGCCATTTCTACTGCCAAAGCGGCTTTCAGGATGAAATTATACTTTTGGTTATTTTGCACAATGAGAGTAGAGGATTGTGAGTGGCTCCAGGATGCTGGCTATGCTTTTTACACTAAAAATAAAGCTAGGCTTACTAGTTATTACAGCAAATCTTTCAGTTATTGAGAGGTCTGTCCAGTTCAGTAATTCTGTTCTGCAACTGCTATAAAATGTTTATACCTTAAACATCATACAATTAAGCATCTGAAAGGAAACCATCACAATGTTTACAAAAATACAGCATGATACATATCGCTGTGGACAAATTTACAGTATAATGTTGACTCACACGTTCTGACATGTTTTGCCAAATAGTTCCGGCATGTGTCACCACATTAAACATAGACCAGCAAGACTTACACCATCTGAGCAATGTAACATCTTCTATTATAGTTCTTTTTAAAAAAGTGTAAGTTCAACACCGAAAAGCTACTATAGGATATCTGTACTGTGACATTTCTATACACTGATTTCTCCTCCAGAGGCCACCATGTAGTGTGACTGCTCCAAGAAAGTCACCTCCTGTCTGTAATGAAGGAATGCTGTACTAAACCCCTTGGTCTAGTGAGTGACTTAACTTCTAGTTGACTTTAGGAAAAATAAATAAATTATATTGGGGCCAGTGAGTACCTTACAACCCCTTTTCAAAAAAAAATCACCAAAATTAAAGTGAACTGAGAGGTATTGGACATTTGAGGGCCTAAAGCACACAGGGACTGAGCGAGGTCCTCTCTATGGCAGTGCATGGTGAGCCCATGTCTCGAGATGCCCCATGGGCCAGGAGAGACCTGTCACAGCCACAGGCAGAGGAGGTGAGGGCAGGAAGGGGCTCCTGTGTGGGTGAGATGAGACTGCCCCAGCCCTGCAGCCAGGCTGGGCTCCAGGAGCACTGCACCCCACGGAGCCCTTCCTGGCCTCTGAGGAAGGGACCAGCGCCTCCTGCCTTGCCTGGTGCAGGGGGAGAAGGTGGGGAAGGGGAGGAGAAGGCAAAGGGAGCCATCAGTAGCTATGCTTGTGGCTTGACAAGGCGCTGGGGAAAGCTGGGGGTGTATGAGAGGCGCGTTCAGGAGAGCCAACGCTGATGAGGTAGCACTAAGGATGGCCAAAAGTGAAGTGAGATTTCTTCCCAAAACCAGCTCCCTCTACCTGCCAGAGGGGAAATGTTGCCTCAGGAAGTGCTGGTTCAGGCTGTGGAGGATGCCAACACACTGGCCTGAGTGAGCACACCAGTGGAGGATGCCAACACTGGCCTGAGCGAGCACACAAAGGTAAGGAGATGGAAACACCCTGATGTGGAAAGGAAAGGACATTGTTTCTTTGGCATTGCATGTTTCTGGTGTGGATCATTTTAGAAGGACAATGGACTCCTAAACATTCAAAATTGAACTTTTTTTGTGGACCAGCTTTTGTTTTTAAAGCTAGTATCTGCTTCCAATGTTGTGCACCACTGCAAATTCTGCCCCAATAGCTCTTTTCTTACAGCTCTCAGTCTGGATCTCATGTCTACCTACCACAGAACACTAAACCAGATTCTTCTAGCCCAACCCTTCCCTGAATGCAACATTGAGCAAAACCAGCACATTGCCTCACCTCTTTCAAGGAACGGATATAAAGCACAAATTAAAGTGAAAACAAGAAAAGGCAATTTAAAGCCTCTAAAGCTACATAATATGGCTGCAGAATAGGAACAGACAAAGGAAAATCTGTCTTCTGAAATGGCAATTTGTTTTTAGCAATCTTCTTTTAATGAAAACTGTCATGATCAACTCTAATCCTCTAGAAATCTAGATAAATATACTGTCTATCTGATATACAATGCAATTTTTATCTGTTAGAAACGCCTGTTATTGTTCTGGGTCTTTGAAGGATTCTGCTGTTGATGAGTGCTGCTGTTTTACTTGGGAAGCTTAATTTCCTGACAGAGTTGGCTAAGAAAGTCCCTGGATTTTCTGTCTTGTGTGGTACTTTAAGGTAGCATTCATAGTTATGTTCTTTTCTGTTAGCAAATGGGAAACCACTCCTTTTTTTTCTCTTTTGAGTGTGCAGACTTGTGGAAATCTTCTAGTCAGGGAAAGCAAATAGCACCCAGCTGTTCTGAGCCTGGGCCTGGGATTGTTATCAGTAGGCTGAAGAGATATTAGCTGCTGTTTCTCTAGACACTTCTATAGTTTTTAAATGACCTTTCCTCTACAACTGGATGAAATGGACTGCATGTTCCCTTTGAGTGTGCTCTGAAGGGTTTGGAAATAATAGGCACTGAGAAGTCCCATAAAGCAGGTCTTGAAATGGATTTCTTTCTGTTAACTGGCACATGGTAGGATGGAGAAGCTGAAATGTATGCAGTATGTGTTCAAACATGCTTTGGCCTCCTAAATGACAGCAGGATTAAGTATGTTCAACAAACAGTCTCTCCTAAATTAAGTGGTTGCTACTGCAGTACGACGTGGCTCTCAGTGCCATCAATCTCCAGAAGCATCCTGCATGCCTCTGTTGAAGACCTCGTCCTGCGAGCCCGGGTGCTCGGTGCCCTCGTAGTAGGAGGTGCCGTTGTGCAGGAAGGTGCCCACGGCGCGGCCCTGGCGCGCGTGCCCCACGGCGTCGCTGAACACCTTGTTGATCTGCTCCTCGGAGGGCATCCACCAGTCCGGGTTGGAGGTGCAGTGCATCCTAATGAACTCTGCAGGAAAACAGGCAAGCATTGAGAGCAACTTGTCTTTGCAGCATCTGGTATTGCCCAGGTGTCAGGAGCTCATGGGAAATAAGAAAGGAGGTATTGCTGCTCTGCTTAAGCAGAAGGAAAGCCTTATGGGGGATGCCATGATAATGCCACTTGGACCTATTTTATTTCTGCATAAGTGTGCTTCTCCACATGCAGTGTATGTTGTTACACCTGAGCTACCTGGGTGACTTATGGGACCTGGATATAAACTCCTTTCTTGTGGAAATACAAAGAACTAATTCAAAGTGAAGGCTGTGATTCAGCATGTGCAGTAAGTGTAAAAGCTAACATGAGCCAGGAAATATTTCATTAGAAGCCTGTTGGTATCTATACCTCAAGGTGATTGCTGTTGGATCTTCCTGACCTCCCTCTGCTGGCTCCTTCAGCACCTGCAACCAGCAGAAGTCCCCCCAGCCTGCTGGAAAATGTCACTGCCATTATTTCAGTTTGGTGCACCTGTCTGTCTGGGAGATCTTTCTTTTAAGTTCTGCTATTTTCATCTCCCTGTATTTTACACCTATTTTTTCAGAGAGTAATTTGGCCTTAGAAATAGCTAAATGAGATCAGAGAGCTGACTGGGGGAGCCTTGCAATAGTTTTCAATGCAGGAGAAAATGAATTGTACTGCATGCATTTTAGCTATTTAAATAGCTGCTACTGCCACATACAGCTATTTGTATGTGATGATTACATTTTTTATAATTTATTTTTCACATTCTTTGACGTGCTATATGCTAGGCTTGCAGAAGGTGCCCTGCCAAGTCTGGAGTTGTAACTGCTAGGCATAGCTCAAATAGGTGTATTTGGACTTTGAAACATCCAAATATGATTTTAAATGTGAGAGCATCTTATTAGAGATACTGGATACAGTGTAACTCATATAGAAACAGAGCTGCTTATTTATTTTGTAACATTAGTAATTCCCTCATGCAGCATTGTGTGTCCCAGGATATTTTTAAATTCTATTTTCTACTGTTGACAAGCCAACAGCACAATAAGTGGTGTAAGGTAACTTCATTACTGTCACCACATCTCCAGACAGGGAATGCTGTGCTTTTACATGAGTTCCCGTGCCTGCAAGGTATCTCATCTGTTGGACAATTAGGATGTGATTTTTGCATACCTCCTCCAGCAGTGTGTCTGCGGAAGTGATAGCAATCTCTGTTTTAAATTCATTTCCCTGGAAATCCACAAGCAACAGTAATTCCTACCTAGTTATGTTCCACACTCATCTTTTTCTCAGAGAAATGGTTACCGTGTAAAGTAATGCTATAATTTAAGCATGCCAGGATGTTTTAAAACTGGTTCCAGACACCAGTCAGTTGTAGGAATATATTAAAAATATGTTTATATATATTTAAACTCTGAGTGCAGACAGAGAACCAATTTGCACTCTCTGCGATGGTGGAAAGGCACAATTAGCTGGGTTGAGAATTAGTCAGACATTTGTTACCTTGGCTTGTAAATGAGTAGGAGCTAGTGGCCAACTCTCAGCACTGGAGAAAGTTGTCATGTTCCCACCTACACACGAAGGCCCAAGGGAGAGCTGTCTACTCTGCTTTCTTAGCTGGTCATTACATACTGCATGTTTTGGCTTCCTCTTCAAGCTTTTGACAATTAAAGAAATTACCCTTTCTCTTTCTCCCAAAGAGTGTTCCCTATGTTCTGCATGTCCAGGACCTCAAAAAGAGAGTGGCTACAAGCAAAATTCCATGCACAGATGCATTTACTATTAGTCTTGGGAGGCAGGTGAGAGAAAGGGGAAGAAAAGGGTATCAACACTCTGCTTGTGCATAAATTATTAGGTGATACTTAAAGTAACAGTAAATGCTAAAGTGCTTGTTTCCAGCCTTCATTTCCCAGCAAAACTTCTGGGCCCCTGCTCTCTCTAGGCCTCTGCAGCACAGTGTGCGATGGATTTGCCCTCCAATTTAGCTCTGATAGAGTTCTGGTAGAGTCTCATACAGCAGCTTAAAAGATTATTTTGTAGTACAAAAAGTGCTTGTTTGCCTCATTTGTCTGTATGTTGAATCTGAGGTCATTACCTGGTTACATCAATATTGTACCCTAACCTCAGGCCTTATCTACTTAGCCTTGTTGGATTCTTCTACCCTAAATGGGAAGAGGCCCATACATCTGATGTGTGTAACCACTTGGGACTCCAGCTGGATGAGTGAAGATATTTTTATCACTGACTGACCACAATATAGCTTTTTACATTGCATTGATTAGTAAAACATTCTTGAGATTAGTTCAACCAAAATTTCACATATGCGCTCAAAAAATACTATAAAGTTAACTATGAGTTAATTAAAGAAATAATAAGCATATGCATTTATACAATGCAGATGTTGAAACTAAAAACATATTTTTACTTTGGTTTTAAAAAGTCCTGTATTGTATGTTTTATTATAAAGCTTGCTACCAGCCTTTTCAAACAATTTTAGGAAACCAAAGTACACAACATTCTTTTCAATCTGTACCCTTTCTGTGCAATATCCTCACTCTCTAACATTGTGAAATGCTTGCAAAACTCCCCTCCCTTTTCAGGCCAAACACGGGGGAGAGTTCTTCCCTAACATTTTAAGGCAATGTTGCATCAGTATGCATAAAAATAAGGTAAATTCTGGACAACATGCTTATGTATACTTTGTAATTAACCTGAAGATATTCTTGACCCTAGAAGATGTTTTCAAACCTACTCTGAAACTAGCTTCTAACTCCAACGATGCACTGTGTTCTTGTGCATCATATCCTTACTAAACATTAAACTGTAACTATTCCTTTGGTGAGTTTTGCTGTGTATTGCTGTTAAAAAATTACCTGAGCTTATTATAAAAGAGTGTAATCAGGAATGTCTGGTTTTGCTTCACTGCTTCTTGAAGTGTATTAGTGTCATGTGCTCTTGCATTTGGGTCCTCTTAAATAAGAGGCCTTGTTTTTTCCCATCAAAACACCCCAAACACATATATTATACATACATACATACACACTTGTATGTATGTATGAAAAGAAAGTGGAGGGTTTCTGGGTGCTTGCCACCTGCCTGCGAAACCCCTTCTAGTTCAGCCAAAAATGCTTCTACTGAGGCAGAGCCAATGTGGTGAAATGAGATCACATATGGTGGACACTGAGCGAAAAGATGCAGTACCTCTGAGACATGTTACTTTAACTGGATCCAGAGGACGTCTTTCAGGACCTGTCTCTCCTGACTGCACTGACCTTTTCCTTTTCCCAAGGCCGCATGAGTACTTAAGCTCATCGGTTGTGAAAACAAATCTGATGAGATAGCGGAGGAGCCGTCGTCCGTCTTTCTTGGAAGAATTTACAGCCTCATCCCACTGTTTACTAGTGATGTAGACAGGGTAGTTGTTCAGCAACTGCTTACTCCCCTGAAAAAGTGAAAGATTTCTGTTGCTTATTTTACAAGGCAGACAAGTGAAAATGTTAGTTGCAATAAAAGATACGTTTTTAACTATCCACGATACTGACAGCGAAACACAACCCACAGTGAACACTTAGTTACTCTTACAGAGAATGAGCACTTCTAAAATTACATTTCCATTTTCTAGAACTCAGGTTGGGTGAGGTACAATGTATAAATTTTGAGAGGTGCAGCTATTGATAATTTCCACTTTCACAAGCAGGTTAAAAAGAGTTAAGAATCAGCAACTGAGCATACTATTTAAGTGTAATGTTTCTTCTTAATATGGTAAAATGCATAAAAAGGGTCTTTGAAGAGCCTGATCAAATGGATCACTTCATCACAGCTGATAGTTTCCTTCAGAGGTGACTCTTTTGGTCTATTTTTATAATAAATTTATTACTTCTGTAGAACACACCTGAAACTTGACAGCAATTATGTTACTGTGAAAAATGTAAAGAAAATAAGTAAAGCAACTATGAAAACTAAAAGCTTCATTATTATTAATGAATGCTGTATTAACTCAAATTATAGCTTTAAAGAAATGCCACTGTGTCAGCTGGAAAGAAATTTTGCTTTTAACCTTCATAATTTGTGTGCTTCAATATTCCAACATTAAATGAATGCTGTGGGAGTAATTATGGGGATTCCTGTAATCCACACACATTTATAAGCCCTCTTAAGTCAATTCTGCCTCAATTGTATTTAATTCTCGTTGCCCATAAAATGCTACAATTCAGGATTACCCAATTAATGTAAGATGGTACTGTTAATATAATTGAAATAATTGAAGTACACAATGAAAACCCAAACCACACCCTCCTAGAGACTCATTCACTTTTACAGCTGCACCTCCTTATCAAAATACATAAATCTGATAGCCCAATTAGTGAACCCTTTGTGTAGACCTGAGGTTTGACAGGAGCCTGCAGTGAGCTGGAGAAACACAGGTCAGATGCTCAGGGAGGTGCTCAGCCACAAGCCACACTTGTGGGCAAGTGCTGCAAAGTTCTCACTTCCAGGCCTTTGATATCTGAAAACTATTTTAAGGACTACCCTTGCCTCCTTTCACATATTTATTATAGCATCCTGGGAGACAGCTTGAGAGCATCTTTGAAGTTTTTCCTCAGGTATTCATTTTTAATTTTTTTGGCGAGTTTGATAAATATATGGAAGATTGAATTTAGTGAAGACTGTGCTGAGATTATCATTAGATAATCTGTATGATCTAGAGTCACACCACCTCCCAGTGGGGTTAGCATCACTGGGGGCTCACCTGTGTGATGTCTGCTACTTGCTTGCCTTGCTATAAGCTGCTGGCAAAGATAGCTGTGAACAAACACAAAATGTTGCAAAGAAAGGCAAAATGTAAGGCAAGAGATGGGCTTTGTCTGTCTGAAGAGCCACTCCTCCCCAGACACCTCAACACTTCACTCCCCTGTAGCTGTAAATTCAAGCTCTCACCTCCAAGAGAAAAACCCTTCACCTATAGTCTAGCCCTGTTAAATCTGGGGCTTTCTCTTTGCACTTTATTTTCTCCTCACATCGCTGCAAACAAGTCAGGGTCAATTCCTGCCCCTCCACTCATGACACAGGCAGCTGCTTTAGTTTTTGCCCATACATGATCCCCTGGGATGCCTGAATGTCTGAAGAGCTCTGCCATGGAAGAACATTACAATCCATCCAGTCCAGCTCCTTGTCCTCTTCCAACACTGGGAAGGAGCTGGGGAAGGAAGAAGAGCAGAGGGGCAGCGTGGAAAGCTCTTTGGAGGCAATATATTCTTATGCTGAAGTAGTTGTGACAACTTTGTCACAGGGGTGTTGGCAGGAGTACTCCCTTGGCTTGTTCCACTGCATCAGTACAAAGGACCACGTGATCCTCACGCTGGTACTTAATTGTTCTTCAGCAGCTAGTTCACATCCCTTCTATAGAAAGTAAGTTATTTTCCTACCTTTGATTTCTGAAACCTATTTTTTCCTATAAAAAAACCCTTTAGTGAAGCAACGACCATTCTTACTGATACCACTGCAGAGTACAAGCTGCAGGTGACTGTAGGTGCTGGCCTGCTGTCAAGCCCTGCCAGGCCTGCCTTGGGCAATGCAAGCCCACAGTGGCACAGGGTTGGGCTCCAGGCTTGCTCATGTGCATTAGGGACAGATGCTCAGGCATGGCTTTGCTAAGCAGCAAGCTATCCAAAAGCTATTCTGTGTTTATATATATATAGCACTGATGAAAATAGGGAGCAGCAAGGCCCAACATCTAGATTTCATGAGAGCTCACACTGCTATTAACTGAGGACAGGGTAATAAATTTTGTGTAACTCCTCAGCATCAATTTTATAACACTGCTCTCTTGTTCCCCCTGAAATGTAGGATATTTTTCCTCATTCTTCTCCAAGGCATGATATAGTGTTATGCCACTCTGTTAAACAATTACAGGATTCCTGCTACAGATACACTTTCATTGCTTCCTCAGAGAGTAAAGCACTTCTGGGCAAAACATTCTCACTAAATGTATGATGTGGTTTGGTGTGTCCAGCAGTCATTAAACTAAAACAAGCATAAAACCTCCCAGAAATGAAATAAGCAGACTCTGAAGGAAGAACCAAAAATACAAATGTATCTCTGCTTGTATTTGTACATGATAAAATTTATGAATAAAAGATTAATATCTGTGTTTAATTGAATAAAAAATTCTGCCACACTGTGACAAGCTATTCCTTGTGAGACATTACAAAACAGCCTCAGTTTTTACAGTACTTGAAAATTTTAGTTAAGCAAAAGAGCATTTAAAAAAAGGAAAATGAATCCTTGGATGATAACAGCTAGTGATAAATATAAGTATGTATTTATTAATTTGCACAGGATAAAACTGAATGGAGGAGCAAAGTGATACACACCCTGAACTGCAGCATGCCACGTGCAGCCACGCTCAGTCACGTAGCTACAGCTGTCACCAGGGAGCCCCAGCCCAAATTCTACCCACAAATATGGTGTTTCTGAAGAAAGAAGAGAGAAAAGCTACCCAAAGCAGGGCAAGCACACCTGGTGCTGATGCAGGGAGTTAGGTGCTGCTCAGTAAAGTAATTCTAGATGATACTAATGATGTGTTTCCTCCATTTAGGGTATAACTGTACCTAAAAATGACAGGTTTTAACCTGTTTTTCTACTAAACGCCTACTGATTTATTTGCCTGCATGTTTGTAATGAATAATCCAGCACAAAGAGATGCAGCTTAGTGTTTTCACTGTACACTACCTCGGTTGGGTGGTCTGTTGGCTGGGGTACCATAAGCTGGTTGTGATGCTGAAGTACAGTCTTCAAATAATCTAAAACCGTCTGGCAGGGCACTGCATGAAACAAATTGCAATTACTGTACATTAGCTATAAAGCACAAAATAGAACAACAACATTAAATCAAGCAGTGTTCCTTAGTATCTCTGTTCTATGTCTGTGAGATTTATTTCAAATAGGAAATACTTCTCATTTTGATTTGTGAAGGTATTTCATTTAATAAATGTACAAGTATTGTATTGCCTATACTGAGATCTCTGAAACTACTTTTATTTTTCTGCCCACTGGTTTTCAAAGGGTTTTTTCCCAATTTTGAAATTATAATTACTCCAAATACAAATTAGGTCAGCAGTAATGATAGTAAGAAAAAAAAAAATCTGTAAATACTGTAAAAATCCCAATCCATACAAAGGAGGAAACATTTACAGGACCTAAATAATGCATTGATTAACATGTAAATATGCTTAAATATTTTTGAAAATTCAGTCTGATTAAATATACTAAAGAGATTCAATGACTTGTATACTCCAATTTGTACACCGTCCCTCCTCCCAGATTTATTATAAAACTAGGTGTTAGGCAAATTGCTTTATTTCTCTTTGCCCTTATCCTCCCCCCTTTCCATTCCCATCACTCTGATCCATTTCAGTAGTGGTACCAACATCCTATTCCCTTCTGTTGAGGTGATAGGTTAATTAGGGATGATTCAATTATGGGTCTCTCTTAAGCAGATGCTGCCACATCCCTGATTAACTCTGGAGTATTTTTGAAATACAGCTCTTTTCTCCTGAGCCTGAAACACCATAGGAGAATTAAACAGATATTAATCCAACATTACAACTGACTTGTGCAAGACTAAATAAGCATAGTTTTTAACGTACCTTATGACTTTCACATTTTGAATGGGTCGTTTTTGTAAAGTATTCAGATTTAATCATAGCTTCAGCTCAAAACCCAGAAGAAATATTTACATTCCTTTTTTAAAAATTACTATTTCTTGGCATTTTATTACTTCTTTTCTGAAAAAATGTGGTGTTTTGGGCTTTCTCTTAAGCTGGCAGTCTGGAAGCAAGCACTGAAATATCTGAGAATGTCTGAAGGTAGGATTTATGGGTATTTTGCCCTCTTTCCTTGGCATTTACACCACACAGCTTACTATGCCCCTGTCTAGGCAGACAGGGTGCAGAACAAAATTACTCTGTGCAAAACAGACCCTTTACTGTAGGATAAGAGGAGTTACATCCAGCCCTCTGCACACAGAAGTCATGCAAAGTGCCTGATATGATGAATAAAATTCTATGTTATTGCACCCCACGTTGACTTCTCTGTAAAGACAACCCATCAGTGTATTTACTCCTGCTTCTGTTTTTTCACACAGTAAGTAATCTCACTGCAGGCTACCCAGGGATGTGTTTACCTATGTTCTTCCAAGGGTTTTGGGCTCAATTGAGAAGACAACAGGAAATTACTTAACCTGTTGTGTCCCCAGCAGATGAAGTGCAGCTCTACTTGAACTCTGTGCTGCTGATAAAATGCCTTCTCATCACCACTGAGAAACATGAAAGTACTAAAAGCTGGCCAAAGCTTATAAAAACTTCTATCCTCATAAAAGCAGCAATGTTTTGAGCACAGCATTGTTTTTTTAATCGTTGTAGTGACTGGAGGATGCTGATCACTTCTGACTTTAAAGCCAAGACACAGCACAGTTTGCTGCTGGTACAAACAACCTCAACCTTTCAAACACCAGGTACTACTTGCAAATCCAGACTTCTTGGGCTGCAATATTAATTGAAGCCTAGAAGAAACCACAAAGAGGGCAGCACGAGGTGGAGAGTCAAAGCTTTGGTTTTGTTGCTGTGTCCTTCTCATGACTCTGCAGATATTCTCTTCTCAGCAAACAGTTCTTTGCTGAGAACTCTTTCCTCCAAACCCTTCAGGAAATGTAACTTTCTCAGAGTCTGGGGGTCCCAGCTGGGAAGATGAATAATCATTTAAGTCTATTAGTTTATTTATTCTGTTTATCTTTGATGGGGTCTCCACAGGGTTAACAAGACCATAGCCCCCTGGGCTGATACTCTGTATGTTTATGCAGGTATCCACTATCAGGACATCACCAACAGGGATTTGCTCTTACTCTAAGCAGTGGGAGAGATACCACCATTGAGATAACACTAGCTATGATTTAGCAGAAAGCCTGTGGGGAGGCAGTAATTTTCCTGCCCATTAGGGAAGGCGTTTCCATAGACTTTACCTTCTGGAAGTGCCACTGTCTCAGAATGGACTCTGGAGATGGCAAAGCAGCCTGGCCTGCAGAGAATGAAAGGGCAAGGTCTTTGCAGGAGCTAAAGGGCAAGGAGGAGTGGGGCCCACAGGGAACTCAGTGTGCCAGGGAAGGCTGGTCTGGCTAAGATGTTAACCAGGACACATGCAGGAGGGGCAGGTGTTTGCTGCCATTGATCCAAGTTTAAGATGTTGTTATTCTAGGTATCTGTATGTTGTAACAAGTGCTTATTCAGCACAGCTTGTCACAGCTTTCTCTGCAGAGAATCCTAATTTCTAATGAACAGTTGAACAGTGACTGTGGTGGTCACACCCTGTGCCAATGACAAAATCCAGGCTCTGATCTCTCAGCCCGAGCTGCCACACAGGACAGTGACTCCCTGGACTAAATCCTCCCTGCAACAGACAGCATCAGTGGGTAAAACACCATAGAACTCAAGCAGTCATCTCCCAGTGATGCAGTTTCTACCCACAGGAACATAAACCTTATTTCAAGTCTGCATTCTGTTTTCCTTCAAACTGGGCTTTGCAAAATTTTTTGGAAAAGAAATGGAAAATGCCTGTTACTTGTTACATAATGAAGGTAAAGTAATTTCTCCATTTTTTCTTTGCTAAGCCCAACACTGACCTTCCAGAGGTGCTGGGCTCCCGCTAAAAGCAGAGTCCCTCCACCTCCTTACATCTCCTGTCTGTACAGCTGATGGCCATGGGTTTTTTGGCCAAGCTGTGCATCAATATCCAAGCAGAAAGTCACTGTGACTTCCCAAAGCCTTTCTCAGGGCACTGAAAGCACTCAGTGCCTTTCCCAGTGCATTTCCCAGGAGCTGAAGCCAAGCAGAGCCATGTTCTCTGTGCTCCAGCACACAGAGATCAGCCAGGTCTGTCACCTCACATCCTCCTCTCTCACAGCTGCCTCTGCACCTCTTGCAAGCTGTAAGCAATGACTGTGTGCTCATGGATTAAAGTATTAAAAACATGGGCTGTGAACAGTTTCACAAAAAACATCCCTCCAGAAATTCAACCGCATCATGGCAGTTTTCCCGAATTTCCCGAATACAAATATATTTGTATTTTTAAATCATGTTTTGTAATTTTAATGTTATGTAACACCCTGAATATCTGCAATACTCATCCACCAAACTTTTCATCTCATCAAAACCATAATTTGGCAAGATGTAGCCTGGTACTAATGCCATTATTCTGGTTTAGCACTCTATTAATTGAAGCTGGCATCAGCTGTGCAATTAGTTTGTCTGGCTCAGTATCAGGCCAACGAAATCACCATCATCCAGGACATGTCCTTTTAAAAAAATCAAGATACTATTTCCATCTTTCAGTCTTCTAAAGCATCCAAAATATTACAAAGCATAAAGAAAAATGATGGTCAGAATTGTGTTTTTCATGGGTTGGGTTTAGCTCCTGAAGTGAGCTGTCCAAACCTCCTGGCTTTGCAAACATCACCCTTGGGTAGCAGCTGCCTTGAGCCTTTGGCAGTGAGCTGATGTGCACTTAGGGAGGAAAAGCTGTGGTGTGCAAGCAGCTACTGCTCTCCAGGGTCCCAGCACAGGGAGGCAGCTGGGACAGGCACTGAGGCTGCAGTCCCACATGAAGCTGCTGATGAATGTGTGGTAACACCCAGAGTTACAGTGGAAAGGGAAAATATTTCTACCTGCTTACCATCACCATTATATTGGTGTGACTGCATCATGCTACCCTTCACAAGTACCAGAACAGAAATAGTCAATGAACAGTTCCATATTATTGATAAAATCTGTTTCTGTCTGATAATGGTCCAACACTGTTTTCAGGATGTCATATTTTTCCTTTATTTTGCTAGGGAAAAGAAGCCTTCTCTAGACAATGCTCCACATTTCATTTTAATCATTAGTTTACCACTGATACAACTGCTTTTTACACATCACCATTAACTTCCCCTTGAATCCATTTGTTATGTTTCTAATTCTTCCTTTACTTTCCCTCTAAACTGGCTGGTTTTGTAATCAGCATTATACTTCTCCTCTTAGATAATCTTTTGGAGTCTTCAGTGACATGTTTTTAATGGTTCCCAATTATCACTCACTCTATTTTTTTTTCTTTTTAAACCTCTGCCTCTGATAATTGTTTCCAAATTTTTATGAAGGGCCATGAGCATCCCTATGATTGGTTAGAGCTGGGTTTTTGCTCATTATAAATTGTTACTGGGACACAATCACTTACATGACTTACACTGATATCTGTCACAATGAGAACTCTCATTTATCCACCCAAAAATCCACTGCAGCCTCCAGTGTAAAACATTCCAGTGCTGTTTACATTGCCAAAGCACAGCACTGTGAAGAGACGCTTGGGCTTGCTGTAAATACAGCACATCTCCAAGGTAAATAAAGTGTCTCTCCAACCTCTCCTGCAGCATCAGACAGTCCCAGTGAGATGGGATGGCTCACCCCAGTTTGGCTGTGTGCGTCTCTGCAGTGTCTCAGCCCCATAAACAGACAGTAAGAAATCTGGTTATTCTGCAATCAATAAGATTTTGTGCTCTGTAGCTGACACTGGCTGGTATTCCTCTTGGTGTTCTGCAGAAGATGAACCCTTAGCACTTGAGACCATTTAGCTCTGCCTCACCAGAGGGGAGGAAAATGGGGAAGGGTGTACATGTACTCCAGCCTGCTCAGGCCAGCAGCTGTTAGCTCAGCCTGGCTCAGCTCTGCACTGTGTCCTCCTTCACCTGACCTTGAGCAGCGCTTCTCTCTGAGTTCATTGCAGGGCATTTCTAAATTGATGCTCGACTGTCAAAAAGATGTAACAAATGATAGGGAACGTGCTGACGAACCACAGGGCTGTGTGAATTTCTTATAGCATTAATGGAGATGCCTTTGCTGCCTGAGATTTGAACAAGTGTGCATGGCTTGGATTATTTTAGCTCATACGGTCATTTATTTCAATAGTCAGCTGAAAGCCAGCAAAAGCTGCATGGATGGTCCAAGAAGATGAGTTTGTTTGGAGTGTGATGGGCTGGAAAAACAGCAAGGGGCAAGGAAAGATAGGGGAGGAGCTGATCTCAGTGCTCAAGAGCCTGCAAATTTGGATATTTGTGACTGGATGGTAAAATAAAACCAGCACTCATTTGTAGCGAAAGCATAAAGCAGAAATCAAAAGAATTGACACAATCTGTAGGAGGGTGTTAAAGATTTCCTAAACTGACCTACATGCCAGCTGAAAACAGGGAAGGGAGAAAAATTCAAGGAAATATCTCATTACTTAAAAAATCCCTCTCAGCTGTGTTTTCCAGGTAAATAATTTAATTTCTATAAATCTGCATCTGAAAAGCCATTGTACTTTTAATTTTCTTTTGCAATAGATTTCTTCCAGAAAAAAAGAATGTTCCCCTCCCATATGCCCCTGGGATATACACCTCTGCATAAACAACAGATTAAAAGAGATAAAACAAGGCAGCTGTGCATCTCATTTAAGTGATGCTGCCACATGCTCCTGTGGCTTTTATTTTTGTCTGTGCTCTCTCGCTTTCCATCTACTCATTAGAAAGAGCCTCTTCTTGTGATCCCATTCAGCAGTGAAGTCTTCCCTTTGGAGGGGACATCCTCTGCAAACCCCTCTACTACACATTTCTTCTGCTGGTAACTAACAGGGAAACCAGGAAATCCCTTGTGACAAGGGACAGCAGTTTGTGTCACTAAAAACCAAATGTTTACCGGCAAAGGCCAAACCAAAGCTGAGACCTGGGAGTTCATCCTTGACAGGCTGAACTGCAGCTCCCCACAAAACTCTCACCAGCTCTGGTTTCCCAAGTCGGCTGAGAAACCCGATCTCCCAAATTCTTGTGGGTTTGTATTCAGAAACACAGAGAAAACAGATAAAGCAAGCCCTGGTCTGCTGCAGTTACATGTTTCAGTAAGTTTTTGTACTCAGGTTGCTTTAGCAAAGTAAGCTGTCCCCCCCAGCAGCAAGCAAAGCTGTGCTACAAATTCAAAGGGGTTCTTGTGCCCAACACTGGGTGACCGTGCTCGAGGCTCTCTCTTCTCACTGTAACTTCACACTTTGAAGCTGAAGAGCAGAACGAGGCCACAGATCAGACCAAAACATCCAGAACATCAAGGGAAACCAAAGAAGTGGTTAAATGTGAACATCAAGAAAAAGGACAAAAAAAAGGACATGAAAAAGTGTTCATCATAACCCTTGATGGGTGCTTTATCTACACTGTGGCTGTGGTAGGCTCTTTGGAAACATGAGGCTCTGAAAGTATAAAGGAGACTGGATTTGTAGGGAAAAGTAATATCTTTTATTGTATCATCCAATAGTCAGGAAGAGGAGTCAAGCCTTGGGCATACAAAACCTCCTGGAAAACTTGTCTGACTTTTCAATTACACTGATATTAACTCTACCTGCAAATCCCACTTTGCTTTGGCTACTTCCAGCCATCATGAATGCAGCCTCTACAGGTGACCAGGACTCAACATTTGAGGGGGTTTTCCTTCCCCATCCCTCTGCTATTTGCTGGAGTATTTTTTGCTGCTGGGCTAACAAAGTTAGAATAATCATTGAATTTGTCACACATTGCTTCATATACTTACTAAATCCCAACTTTTACTACTTTGAGATTGCTTTATCCAAAACCACGCAGCAAAGCTGGGAGCACCAGGAGACAAACCCTAACTCATGATTATAGACCTTTGCTTTAATCACCTGGAAATATTTTTTCCCTTTCAGATAAAAAAGTGTGAGAAAATCATGCTGATTATAATGAAGAGCTGTTTAATATCCTCATGGTTAAAATCCACGTCTTGCATGCAGCTCCACAAATATGTCTTTAGATTTACTACTGGGAAAGTTTCACAGCCACAGTAATTTCTATACAGAGGAAAGAAACTAGGAGACACTTTTCTTCTCATGTACATGGACTACTTTGTTTTGTTCTTAATGATCTCAAAACCCTAAAGAATCAATGATGAGTTTGCCAATTTTGGTAATTCCTTCCAGGAATTACCTAAACTTCAATTATTTTTCAGAAGAAGACACAATAACACACCAAATCAAAATGCTTCTCTTCTGTTCAGTTGAATTGAAAACTGAAAATGCTTAATATTTTGCCCTAAAAAAAATAAATATTGGGAAAACTGGACAAGTTGAAAGAAGTTGCACTGCTTTAAACTCCAAGCACTAAAATACAAATTTTTCTTCATTTATTCTACAGCTGGAACAATTAAGTTTTCACACAAATTTAAGTATTGTTTCAGTCAAATCAAATGGGGTTTCTTTGAGAAAAAAAATCTGCCCATCCAGCAACCAAAATACATGGGGTATTCTATCCATGTAATCGTTTCTCTCCAGTGGTGATCTGCCAAAGAGTGATGCTAGGCTACAGGCAAAAAGATCCTCCAGAACTGAAGGGCTCTACAGCAACAGGGCAGAGTCCTGAAAACTGAAAAATCTTATTTTCTGTGTCCAAAAGCTACAGGAGGATATGTCTTCTGTAATATTTGTTAAAAAAAGAAAAAAGTGTCATTGCCTTTACATCTGCAGAGAAAACACTCTTTTTTGTGGTAGTCTCTTTGTGAGCCTTGCTTTGCAAAGCTTGAGGCAGAGATGTATAGCGGCAACTATTTTTAGATCGCAAACTCTCATGGATTTTAAAAGGGCTTTTGCATATGGAAAGTAAAAAAAAGAAATGCAAAGTATTTCAGGAGAAGGACAGAATGATTCATATTATACAGCAGAAGGGAGGGGTTGGTGCTTTTATATTCTGCTGGCAGAGTTGCTGGTGGAGCCCCAGTGCCCGTGGGGAGGGCACGGCGTGCACTGCCGTCGCCCCACAGGGTCCCCTGCCAGCCCAGCCAGCGGCTCTGGACCCGCTCCCCCAAGCATGGGAACAGAAACCACCATGGAAAAAACGTCCTGCCCTTTCAGTGGCTCCACAGGGACAGCATGGCAACCTTCACACTCACCTGGCCCCCTCGGCTGCCTCCCCACCACGCTCAGTGCCTCCCCTGGCCCCGCGGACGGCCTGCACGAGGGGGATGAACATGCAGGGAAGGAAGTTTGTGCTCTGAGGTTACTTTGATGTGATAGATGGTGGCACACAACACCGACACTCTGCAGAGGGCTTTCTGTCTCCCTCCTGTCTCCCTCCTTTCTGCCTCCCTCAAGATGTATGCAACATCTTGATGGGCCAAAAACAAACAAACAAAAGGCACAGAGAGCAAGCTCCTGTTTACATACAGACCTGGGCAACACAAAAAATTTCTGCCAGCTTTTTTGGGAGTAGGAGCTCACAAGAGCAAAATGAACACTAGAGACAAAAATAATTAGACATTGCCTTTAGCTGATTTTTGATTAACTTTGCTCAGTGGTGGCTGTGTGACTGCCTGAGGATTTCTGTTCTACCATGTAGCAAAATCTCAGGGACTTCTGTGGCTCTTAACACTTCTGCAAACACATGGGTCACTTCAGATCTATTTGGATGTGTCACCAGAAAGCAGCAGATGTATCTGATGATGATTTTATGCTGGCAGGTGAAGTCCTACCTCCTTGCACATCTTTTATATTTGTCTGCTTCCTTTGATACTCTGTAAACAAGGAGTTTCATGACTCCTGGGGGGTGTAAAATGACTATGATTATGCATGTTTATCACTTTTAAAGGGAAATAAAGGGTAAGTGTGATGACCCAGCTAAATACTTGCTGTTTAACCCAGCATTAATC
This sequence comes from Melozone crissalis, assembly GCF_028551555.1. Lineage (NCBI taxonomy): Eukaryota > Metazoa > Chordata > Aves > Passeriformes > Passerellidae > Melozone > Melozone crissalis. Next base: position 18,260,547 of record NW_026535784.1, read on the forward strand.
CTAGCAAAATACAGGCAATCACAACGGGATTCAAATGACAAAGAACTAAAGAATATGAATATAATTAATTCCAGTCTAAATGGTGTTATGGAAAGTAGGTCTTGCCAGACTAACCTGATTGTCATTCTTTGATAATCATATAGATTCACCTGAAAAAGATGGGCTGAACAATGTAAGACACCCAGATCTCTGATGGGCATGTCACCTTCCTACCTTCCTTAGTTGATTGCAAAAGTAGCAACACTCAACACCAGCAGACCAAACCAAATATATATTAGGAACCTGCTGTTGACATCTCAAATATTTGGCATTACAGGAATCATCATTAATAGGCATGTTTCTAGAAAGGCCCAACAAGGACTAACAACACCTTCAAAACTATTCAACATTCTTAACCACTATCACAAAGTTAATTTAAAAACAATTTGAAAAATTCTGGATGATACAGAAACTGACAAATCAGCAAACAGTGGGCAAGTGGGACAATCTGGAACACTTAGTACATGAACACAGACAAATACAAAGTGCGTACTTTTAGGAAGAAATGTGCACAGAATGAGAAGCTCAGCTGCACAACCCACCAGGGAAACCACGGGTACAAGTGAAGAGTCTATTCACCTTTGATCAGGCTCATAGGAACATATTGCATGCATTTCCAGTGCCCAGATTTTAAAGAAATTAGCAGAAGGGGAGGAAAAAAACTGCAAAGAAGGATTCAGGTAATTTGAGGAGTTTCAAACAGTTCTGTTTGCTTTGTTTATTTAAAATGGAAATTAAGTCAGCTTTCAGTCTGTAAGTACCTTCAATCAGAAGAAGTACCAAGACCTATAGAGCACTTCATTTAGTGGAGCAAAGCATAAAAGTCAATGGCTAAAAGCTGATTTCAGGTAGTCAGGCAGGGAACAAGGCACATATTTTCACCAGTGTCATTAAGCACTGGAACCAAATGTCAGGTAAGAGATACAGCCACTGCTCACCAGAAACTGGAGGCTGTGTGAGATACTACTCCAGTCAAATACAAGTTATGCATTAATGAAAGTAAAAAAATAAATTACTGTGTTCAGTACAGGTGACTGAATGAAAGCTGTCAGCCAGGTTAGAGACCCTACAGGATCATTTCTGGTCTTACACCTGAAGGTAGGACCCCCCAGGAGTTGAAGTCCACACAATTCCCTTTGTCACATAGTTCCAGATGATGTACTAACCCCTGCTGAAACCACTGAGAGTGCATGAATTATGGTAACTCTATGTTTTTGGGAGAGGTGAGGGAGTTACTCTAAATTTTGGGTTTTCTTTGCACTGAACAATGCTGCTTATGGGATTTGCCAGCATCCCTATGGACCAATGCACAAAAGAAAAACATGATATGATACAAATAATGCATAGTACATCACGGATAGCTGGGGAGAAGAATGATGAAGACTACTGCTTGCATTTTGCTCAGATTTTGCAACTGCCTCTACATGTTGGGGCAGTAATTGGTTACTGCCTTCTTCCTTTCTGCATACTTAGCATCTTTGAAGTATTTTCTCTCTTGCAGCTCATGCTGTACTAGACATGCTTTTCTGCCATTCTGAGATCAGTTCAACTAACTCTTTACGGATCTACTCTAAGACCTTGAGTTCAGGTAAAAAAGGTGCAGTTCCCTAGTGTTTATATGTGTCAAAAGCATGATGTATGCTTCCTTCTTTGCTAAATTCCAATTTGCTTTTAGCATTACTATTTGAGGTGTATTTTTTGCCTGTGCTGAAAGTTTAAAAAATACAGGTCCAAGATACTTTGTTCTTATCCCATTCCACTCTTCAAGTATCTTGGCTCACCTGAAAAGTGAGAGGTCCTAGGTGTAAACAGCAAGAGAATCTTTTCACAGAAGGGGTTTCTATTTGAATTCTTTCTCTCTCCTAGTGGCTTCTAGGTATTGCTGAACTGGAAAAGTTGTTAGGTTTTTGTAGGGTTTTTTTTTCAGATTTATTTGAAGACGAATGGGAGGAGATGTAGTAATGCTTCTCACTAAGCTAGCAGCAATTTAAGAGAAACTGTTCAAAGTAAAAGCCAAAATTATTTCAGGTAAAACTATGGATATAACTTTGAATAGTTTCCTTAAGTAACCAAAAGGAAGGAGCTCCAAAAGGAATCAGGTTTATAAGCTGTAATGGCAATTAAAGAACAAGACAGATAAAGAGTTATGAAAGCATATGTTTGAAATTACTATGACAAACCACGAAATTTATATTTGGAATTTGGGATTACAAGTACATCCCACCTGAACACACCTTACTAGTGTAGGACTCAATATTCACAGAGTAATTTTCCACTAGGCACAGCTACAGGAATTTTGGCTGGAGACAAATTCCAGTGTTTGATTATTATGATTTCAACCTTTAAAAAATACTAGAACTTTAAATAAACCATCACCTACATTATTTTTATCACTCCACAGCAACATTACATGGCAGGAGATTATTTACCTGGAATGCTCTCCAACTTTCTACGAAGCTCTTCATTTTCTTGTTGCAATGAAATTACCTCCTGCTCTAGCTCTTGACACCGAGGGCAGTAACCTTCTTCCTCTTCCTCCTCTTCCTCCTCTGGCAGTGTAGAAGATGATGGATGACCATGAGATTCCGATGTCGCTGGAGATGTCCATCCACCTAAAGTGTGTACTGGAGAGGCTGAAAGTGGATCCACATCTGCCAAATGGCCAAAATCATTTATTGATGAGGTGTTCTGAGAAGGGAAGCTCCCAGAAAGCAAATAGTTCTGAAGGGAATCAGTAAAAACTCTCAGAAAGGCTGAGGTTTGTTGTTTCTTTTGCATATACTGCATCTCTATGTCTAAAATGTCTGACGTCTGACTATGGACCATTTTCCCGAGCTGACAGTGCTCTTGTCTTTCACTATAATTTGGGTTTTCCTGCTTTATACAAGAAATCATGGACTGAGAGTGATTGTTGTCCAGCAGTTTTCCACCACAATTTAAGAGGCTTAGAACCCGGCTGCATTGTTGAGCAAAGGCATCCAGAATCATTCGACTCTCTGCAACAAAAGAAAAGGTGAATCACAGAAACCTAATGCAAGAGGTTATGCCAGGCAGTAACAGCTAGATGAATCTACACAACTGTTTACAGTAGCATGCATTTTATTTCTGAACGTATTAAAATTATGGCTTCTGCTTTAATACCTCTGCAACACTGTGATTTAAAACAATCCTGACTCTGTTTCTATTTTGAGAGTGCCCTTGTGACCTTGCTGTTAATCAGAAATGCATTGTGATGATAGACACTGCCTACTGACATCTTCTTTCAGAGGGATTAAGTCAGGAAAATGGGGAAGAAAATACAAATTACATCCAATTTGCTACAAGTTCAAGTAAGTACTGCCCAGAAAGCCTATTTCAAGCTGTTGGAGGGCATTAACTCTACATACTTGTAGGATTTTGCACCATACCTTTGTCCTATGCCCAGTTCCTCTCCAACAAGGCTTCCAAGCTTTGTTATTTCTCATTTTTGTCTTTGATGCACTTGTTTGACATTGGGCACGGAACACTCCACACAACTGACCCTAAATTCAATGGACTTTGCTTCTGTTCCTTTTGCTCTTGGTTCCAGATATGTCCAGGAACTACCCAGAGTGATAAGCACAAACCCCTCTCCTCAAATCAAGCAAAGGCATGCTGCAGGTTTGCAGGCAGGCCAGTATGGCACAGTGGAGAGTGGAGTTCCTCAAGATGCTCAGCACACAGTCAGGAAACTGCACAGGACTGTGCAGCAGTTTCTGGAGACAGCAGCTCAGCTCTGGCATTAGGAACAGGGATGCCTGTTCCTAGTGCTGCACCTAGTCAGCTTTCCTCTCATGACAGGAGGTGTCACGTCTCAGGGAGCAACAGCAGCTACAAGCTAAACCTACAGAGCAGGATGGCTCATTTCTGCAATGTCTACATGTATAGCTCAGGCTGCTATAATACTTCCTGGGCCCAGACAGGAAATGACCAAGATATTTATGATATGACCTGTTAGGCTCCCCAGCAAAAACAGTACGTTTTAATTTTTTTTACCTTATTCAAAGCTAATTTCCTCTAGGTATCTAAACAGATGTAACTAACATTTTGCAAAAGAAAAAAAAGACTGGTAGGTTAAAGCACTGCCAATTTTGGAGAGCACTTCTCAGGCAGGCTTGACTTTTAGAAAGTGACAAATGCATTTACTTTTGAAAAGGCAACCTGCTACAGATACATGAGACTGAGCACCCCAGACCTTCATTTACCAGAACTTCATCAGTAGCCTCATCACAGTCATGACACATAAAAATCAGAAATGTTCAGAATTCAGGCATTTACGGGGTGGCACTTTGTCACCATTGTATTTTCTGAAAAATCCCTTCACCAGGATTTCTTCTCCTGGGAAGCTGAGAAGCCTCTGTGAAAAATGAAAACAATAATTACCTGATTCACTTCTCCTGTGTTTTGCTGCTTTGGAATGTGGTTTGGACATTGTTTACAACTGGTCACTGTTTCATTGGTTTCATGTGAACTGTTTTAACTTAATGACCAATCACTGTCAGGCTGTGTCAGACTCTGATGAGGGAGTCACGAGTTTTTAATTATTCTTCTTTTAGCCTTTTGTCTGTATCCTTTCTCTATTTTTTAGTATAGTTTTAGTATAGTATTCTGTAATATAATATAAAATAATAAAATAATAAATTAGCCTTCTAAGAACATGGAGTCAGATTCATCATTTCCTCCCTACAACAGGGGACCCTGAAAATACCACAGCACTTTTCACAGCACTTCTGCAAGATCTACCACTGTCTGGTGGAAAATCTACTTTACACTGAGGTCACTACAGCTGACCTGAAGAATATTTGAAACAACACTAATTTGCATTTGTACCATGCTCCAGATCTCTGAAAGAGGGCAGGGCTGAAGCAGCATACAAATACTTTCAGCCTCAGATGCAGCCAGAGGAGCCCTCCCAGGCACAAAACCCGAGGATGTGATCTCCTGAGGACAGAAAAAACAGGAACCTGAGGTTCCTGGGCAGAGCAAGCCCAAGCCCAGTGCTGGCCCATGAGGCTGCCTGGGCCATGCAGGGATTGTCCAGGGGCTCCATGGGAAGCACTGGAGTGGCCCTAAGACCGCTCATGAACACATCAGCCTCCTGTGTTTATGAGCCATATCACACTCCTGGAGACGGGCTCAGACTAATGAAAGCAGATTTCTACAACACCTCTCAGATCCAAAGCTTTATGCAATACCCTCTGACCACACTAAACGCAAAGGGCAGAAATGCACAGGCACTGCTCCCCCTTTGCAAGTGGGTGCCAGTGAGGTGCCAGGTCCATCACCCACTGCCTCTCCTTCTCCTCTCCTACACTAACCTAAGGCCAGCTGTCTTTAACCCTTACAACCAACGCCACTGCAAAACAGCACAGGAGATGTAACATGAATTAGAAGAACAAAATCCTGGTGACATGGCAGCTTTAAACCAAAAGGAAATCAGGAAATTCAAGCATCACTAACAACCCCAAGATGTGCTTTCTTTGTTTTACTTCTTTCCACATTTCCCCTTTAAAATTATTACAGGATGATATTGACTGTAACTTTGCAATCCTACTACAGAATGGTTTTTTCATTCATTTTAATCCTATAATCTGATTCCAGACCTGAAGTCATCTATACTGTTTGTATTTTAATCATTATTGTCTCTGTTCACAAAACAGTTACGTATTCTTTGCATATCCTCGTTGCATGGGGACAAGATATGAATGAAACAACTGAAAAGGGATTAGACTCTTGTAAGAGATGTTACTCCAGTATTATGGTTTATTCTAAAAACAGCAAAGGGTAACCTGACATTCAAATTACTAGTCTTGAAGAATACCAAAATACACATTAACATCTGTAAAGATTAAATTAATTATTAGTTTTGTTTTAAAATGTAATGCATTAGGCATATTCACTGTGATAATGGTTTAAAATGTAACTGAAATTTTATACAGAAATGACATTATTGATCTAATCTTCAGTATCAGATCTATTACAAAGACACAATAACAGCAATTACTGATTTTTTTCTTAACTTCAACCCATACTCAAAGACATAAAAATGAGCCATGACAAAGCAGGGCTCATCTGAAAGGCTAACCCAGAGATCCCAAATGCTTTTTTTCTGGGTACTGCTGGACAGCAATAGCGAGGGATGCCCTCAGCACATATTCTGGAAATATCTGTCTCTGTGCTGAAGTAGGTTCTACTTTGAAGAGACTTTTACACCAGTAATAGTGCACACACCCACAGTCTGAACAACCTTAAATGAGAATGATAACTGCAGTTATTTCTTATGACGGAGAAAAAAAAATGTTGCCCATTTAGCATATATTGTAGAAATTGGGATTTCAGCTTTTACAGACTGTCTATAATTAGAAATGCAAGCACTGTGCAATGTCTAATCACTTAAGAAATGACAAAAGTTGTTTTTATGTGATTACTACTGAATAAACACCAATCTATGATTCTTAATTGATTTAACATAATGTATGTATTTTCTATGAAAGTAGGATTCCAGTGAAATCACTGCACTGGACTCAAACAGTGTAAGTAGTTTATTAAAGTCTTATTGTGATATTCCTTTTCCTTATTACCTTGCTCACCAACCATGTAATTCTAATGTCTCAGACCCCAGAGTCTTTAGTCTTACAGAGCTGCTATTGACTTTAACTAGACATTTGCCTGGAGGTGGACTTGCTGCCTAAGACCCATGAAGTGCTAAGAGAACAGGATTAAACTGCTAAAAGCACAAGTATTCCTAACTAGACTGTTTGGGACTGCAAGCAACCAGAAGACACTATCATATGGCAAATCAGGTACCAACTCCCAGACACAGCATCCATCTTTACATCATTTTCTCACTGACTCTGGGACTAGGGGAGGTTCTCAGCTACTCAACTGCCAGACTGAAAACAGGGTTTAATATGTCTGAAAAATCACTCTGATAACTTACACTAACTAATGCATCAAAAAAGATGTCTGGAAAATTTGGCAGGTAAACCTTCAGTTTTTCCTACACCTATGGATCTTTTCAATACTTAGATCAGACAGCTTTATTAATAAGCATTGTGTTGGGTTTCAGTGGCTCTGGATTCAGGTTGTGGCTTTTCCAAAGTTTCCTTTGTATTCTTGGGCAGCTAGTTTAAAAAGTCATCTTTATAATATTGAGTACCATACATTCTCCCCTGCAGGGAATGTATTCATTGGTATTTAATTTTCAGCATGATTGTGACGTTCAGGTTCCTTAGCAATTCCAATTGTCTCACTCTTCACCTTGCAGAGAGTCAGCCCTCTCACCTGATTATTTGTATTTCTTGATTTGTTTATTACAATATTTTTATTAATTGAGATCCTGGGGCAGCAGCCTTGTACCCCTCAAACTGGCCTTTATCCAAGCACAGAGACTTGGCCATTATATTTTTAGATATGACCACTGCTGTAAATATTGTGCTTAGGTCACAAAATCGAGAGCATGACACCTCCTATGACTACACAACATTTTCTTGGGCGTTTTGCATAGAGATCATCGAGACAGTCCAGTGGATTACGACTACAAGTGTCTGGCCATTTCAGTACTTATCTGAGAGATCTGCTTCCAGATGAGGGCTCACAATTTCTAAGGTAAGGTCAAAACACTGATCTTCATCTCAGCTGTTCATGGAACAAACTGTTTTTCTGTCTGGGCATAACAGAGCTTTATTAACCGGTCATTTTAAATATGCCATGTTTTTGGCACTGCTAACAGGTGTTACCAGCTCTGCTCTTCTTCCTCTGCTTTCCATGAAAGCCCACCCAAAATTTTAAGCTGCACTGTAAGGTCTACATCATGCTTTCCTAAGGAAAAGGACTTTCTTTGGTGGATTATGGGACTGTTCAATGCACATACTACCAAAGACAGATAGTTTTCATTCCAGGAAAATAATGTGGATAGATTATTAAAGAGTTTATATTTTATAGAAGAAAATAGGTATATGCTGGTGCTTTGAATGAATCCATCCGTGTGGCTCACAGCAGCAACAGCAGTCAGAGTAACCTCTAGAGGAGAGAGGAGGATTGTGTTGCAGTGCAGCTTCACATTTCTCATTGTAAGATGACATTTCTCACGCAGGATCTTTCCCTGCATGATGGGATCTCAAACTAAATTTTTCTTCATCATGGCACTGGGTGGAGAATTCCTGTTTTCCTTCCTTTCCCTAACCCCTCTTACTGCAATTCTGTTGGAGTCTGGACGTGAGAGTGATCTCTTAGAGAGCAACCAAGGGAAAATCTGGTTACCCTTGGGAAGAGTTCTAACCATTACACAAAGCTACAAAAATATGGAAGCATCTTTAGTCATGACTGTGTTTGAGGTGCCCACTTTCAAAAGCAAACTTGGAGCTGTGAATCCCAAGGGGCCAGAAATGTCATGCCTGAAGTTTAGGAATCACCTGCATTAGGTGTTTAAGTTGTTGGCACAGAGTTAGGCATCCCAGGACTGGTGTTTTACTGGCTATTTGCTCACTGTTGCCTGCACAAGCAAAAAGGGTATCAGCAAAAAGAGGGGTATCTCTGAACCTAGGAAGTGGGTTTGCCAAAAATCTGCCCTACGGCACTCCACCCCTTTATTCAAGTAAGCACCTGCCAAGAGCTGAGGATAAACTAAGTGGGCAAACTGTACACATCATGGATGGTGACTGCCTTGTGGAGAATGTACATGCAGCTGGACACCTTCTAAGGGATGATCTGTTCCTCCCTACAACACCCACCCATCACTGGAGATGAACCTCTGGCTGAGAGGGGTTCTGGGCTTGTTTCTCATGCTGCTGTGGGGAGCACAGAGACCTCACAGGTTCTGGCCAAAGTACAGGGTGACTGTGCATGCAGAACATGTAAATGCTCTCACTTTCCAGGGGCAAAACCCCAACTCTGCTTCCCCAGGGGTGGCCTGTGCTATTAAATTGGCTCACACATTAGTTAAGAGGATTTCAAGCTTCTGGACAATGGGATTTCTTCACATGCATACAGCACTGGGGTCCCAAATAGCTTCCTGCTCATCCTAGTGGTGCTACAGCTCCCAGGAAAAGGCTGCATGGTGTTCCTCCACCACCAAGCAGGAAGGATGGGCACACAGCTCAGCAAAGCATCCCTACCTATGGGATTAAAATATCCAGGAGATCTAAACCTTGCCTACTGCTTTATAGAATCACAGAACGTTTTTGCTTGGAAGGGACCTTAAAGTTCATCTAGTTCCACACCCCTTGCTGTGGGCAGAGATACCTTCCACTAGACCAGGTTACTCAAAGACCCACCCAGCCTGGCCTTAAGCACTGCCAGGGATGGGGCATCCACAGCTTCTCTGGGCAACCTGTTCCAGTGCCTCATCAGCCTCACAGTAATTTTTTTTTCCACATATCTAACCTAAATTTCCCATCTTTCAGTTTGAACCCATTACTCCTTGTCCTGCTTCAGTTCCTCTTGAAGAGTTCCTCCACAGCTTCCCTGTGGGCCCTCCTAAGATGCTGGAAGGTTCCTTCTCTTATCCAGGCTGAACAGCCCCCACTTTCTCAGCCTGTCTTCAGAGGGACCTGCTCCAGTCCCCTTTCCAACTTGTGGACCACCTCTGGTAACAGCTTGTGCAAAATGCTACTAGTACACACTGCAGCAAGTTTCTGGTTTGTTTCCTCCTGTTCTGCTTCTCTTGGCACTTACCTGAGCAAAGGGTGAGTTGGGACCCATATAGGAACCTACAGTAAAGCCTGAATGTGCAGCTGAAGGGACAGGGACCTCAAAGAACTCTGGGGCACACATGGCAGTTCCTTCACTCTCTTTAGCATAGAACTAAATCAAAGACAGGCTCTGAAGCCCACTCTAGGGCCTGGTTAGCACAATGTAGTCAGGAAAAACAGTCCAAACTTCTGCTCATCAAAGCCCAGAGGGCTTTGCTGTGAATATGGTCTCATATATCATCTACCAGACAGCTGAATGTTTTCCATGGCGTCATCTGCTTCTGTAAAGAAATGTAGGTGTCACATTTATTATCAGTGTTTTGATTGTGGGCCACAAAGAATACTAAAATCCCACCATTTGGGCATTTCATATAAGAAGCAATTTCATGAAGAAAGATGACCTTCTGCCACGGATCACAGAACTATGCCCCAGAGATGTGAATTCTCTGGCTAATCTATTCAAGTGTTAAACTTTTTTGGTAAAGTACTTGAATTATTTGTAACAAGACATGCTAAATTCATCCACTACAAGGCTACTTCTAAGCATAGACAGACATTAGAACATAGCCATATATCCTATTAACTAGAGTCTCTCCCTGTTTAGTAAGGAAATGTCATCACATTTGTTACAAAGGCAAACAGCAACATACCAAAACAGGATCCAATTTTTCTAAATAAATAAATCAATGATGTGTCAAAAATTAACAGATGAGTTAATATACCCGATGATATCAAAACCAGATGGTGCTTCATAATATTCATCCTGTTCAGTCAAACCCTGAATATATTCTGGACCATCAGTATATAAAATAGGATGCTGCTATTTGTGATGGCAAACAAAAGCAATCATGCCTGCCAAGCACATACTATAACAGGCAGCATTTCAGCTCTGCTAGACAGAAAGTAATTAGAATGCTTTTAATGTCCAAAAGAATGATGCTGATAGGCTGCCACAGATGTGTAGATTTATGAATATTTATATGGTGGTTTATAGCTGACACTTTTATCAGTTGAAGAAGATAAAATATCTGCCTGACTCAAAAGCTTGACAGTCAGGTTAATAAAATCTCATTAAAGAGAATGACCTATGCAATTATATAGGATTTATTGTAATTCATTTTTGATTGTACTCTGCTTAAAGATGCAATTTCCCATTTCCTGATGCCAAATTTAGGTTGCATATCAAGATCTACGTGGTTTTTTAACTCCAAGCCATCACTAGAGGAAAGATATGCGTTCAGCATCTCGGTATCTTACACCTTTAAAGAAAAAAAATAAATTGATCTCCTGTTTGTCACTGCATCTTACGAAAACGGTGCAGGCAAGCAGCCGATCTATTTTCTTTCTGTTAAAATCACCACCGCTCTCTCTATCAGCAGCCTCTCCATTACCAGCAGCTCCTCCGGTAGCCGGCCCCAGCCTGCCGCCCTCCCAGGCGGAGCAGAGCGGGGCAGAGCGGGGCTGAGCTGAGCGGGGCGGCCGGCCCGGGGCTCCCCCCGTCCTCCCCCGACGCCGGCAGCAGCGGCAGCTCTCGCTCCCTCTCTCTCTTTCGCTCCCTCTCTCTCGCTCCCTCCCTCCCGCAGGTGCGCACCGGCCGGCGGCGCCTGCCCCGCCAAGTGCTGCGCGGCCGCCGGCACAGCCCCCGCCACCGCCACCCTGCCCACGGCCCCGGGCACCGCCGGCCGGGAGCGGCCCCGCCCGCCGCGGGAACTTCGGCGGTGCCCGAGCACCGGACGGCGCCCGCCGCCCGCCCCGTCCCCGCCCGCCGCCGCCCCGAGCGGGGCTCCCCGCGCCCCCCGCCCCGGAGAGGTGCGCGCCTCGGCGGCGGAGCCCACAGCCCCATGCCGCTCCCGCCCGCCGCAAAGTGCCCCGCGAAGTTGCGCGGAGGAGAGAGAGGAGTTGCGGGTACCTGCGCTCAGCTCCGCGCCGCCGCCCCCCGCCACCGGCGGGCAGGGGCCGTAGCGGCCCGAGGAGCTCGGGGCCGGCGGCGGCGGGCGGGGGTGGCCCTGGGCAGCGCCGGGGGCAGCGCCGGGGCGGGCGGGCCCGTTGGGGAAGGCGCCGTGCGGCGCGTAGGGCAGCGGCTCGGCGGCGTGCGGGAAGGGCTGCCCCGCTCCGCGCCCGCGGGGCACCTCCACCATGGTGGGTCTCTCGTAGCGCTTGGCCAGCGCCGCCCGCTTCCCGGGGAAGGTCTTCAGGACGCTGTAGGGACCCCGCTGCTTGTAGATTTTGGGGGTGCTGGGCCCCTCCTCCGCCGGCTGCATCTCCTCCTCCATCCTCCGCCGCCTCCCCCGGCGCGGCGCGGCGCGGCCCCGCTCCGGGGCTGTGTCTGCCGACGCCGCGGCTCGTCTCTGTGGCACGGCGGAGCCCCGGCGCGGCGGGGCGCCGGCCTGATTGACAGGCGGCCGCGCCAATGCCTGGAGGGAGACGGGCGGCGACCGGCAAGTGTTTAGGGTAATCGCTGCTAATGGCAGCGGGCGGGGAGGCGGGCGCTGGCGGGGCCGCCGCCGCCCCCGGCACCCCCGAGGGGCAGGTGAGCAGCGGCGGGGGACGAGCGGCCCCCGGCACCCCCCGGCCCCGCCCGGCCCGAGGGGCTCGCGGGCTGCCGGACCCGCCCGCCCCGCCGAGCGGCGGCCGCCGCGAAAACTTTGTGTCCCCTCGGGCGGGCGCGGAGCCCCGCCGGCCGCCGGGCATCCCTCCCTGCCTCTCTCCCTCCCTTCCTCTCCCCGCACGGAGCGAGCCGCGGGCTCGCCTCCCCGGTTATTAGGGGTGAAATAAATAATGCCATAAATAAAAGTATTTGGGAGTCCAGGACCTGTCAGAGTATATTAGGGCACAGAGGACATTTTCTTTCTCATTATGCAAAAGCATTTCATGGCGAAATAAAAGAGGTTTCGCTGTAACTCATGCATGTCAGATTTCCAGGAATCCGGGAGATTAATCACATTTAACATTATTTGCAACGCCCCCCGCCCGCTTTTTGCAAACTGCTTAAATGCGGCGGACGCGTGGGGCCGCGTCCCCTGCTCACTTTTCCCTGTCGCTTGCCCGGGCCCTTTCAGGGACAGTTAAGAAATAATGAAGCGATGGTGAAAGACAGGAGGAGAATGAGATGCCATCGAAAGACATTTCTGAGAAATGGTGGAGATCTGGGTGAGATGGGAGACAGCTGAAACCGAATGATATGTTGAAGAAAAATAAATGATAACAAACTGCTCACTGGCTCTCTCCATTCTTTTCTGCATTACCATTATATTTTGCATTACCATTTCTTCTGTCCCACTTCTCGCCTGTTTCTGTTACTATAATTTATCAGGATTACAATAAATCCTCTGGCTTGTGGAAGTAAAATTGCAGTTCACCTTAGCTGTATTTAAGTGTTGACAGTGGGAAATAATTTCTCTCATCACGTGGAATTTTGGCCACTTATTGTGGTCATTGCTCTCCCATTCCAGCTTTTTTTATTTAGTCAGAGTCGGGCTCACTGGTAATGAAATGCAACCCTTTGCTGAAGGTAATTAACTCCTGCCCATCTACTGCAGAAAAGTGGGGTTTAGTTCTGCAAGCCAGTCGTTCTTTTCATGTAGGGTGTGTACCGGGAGCTGGGCTGGTTTTGGTTTTGATTTTTATGACAAGTAGAGTAAATCGATTCCTTGTAGCAGCCAAAAGCATCAAGTAAAGGCTAGTGTGATAGAAATCGCTGTTTTACCTAAGCAAAATCAATCATAAGTCTCTTTGTTTCCTGCCTGAGTCTGATCACTTGTGCTTTTTTAAAAAAAGAAAATTGTAGTGTAATGCAAAATAAAGACTGGAAATATGTGTGAGAGAAACTGTTCCTACTCAGAAATTAAATATGTCCTCTACCTTGTCTCATCTGACTGGCCTCTGCCACAGCAGCTATTGGAGATCAGTACTAAAATTTTTTAAGGTTAGTATTAGGCTCCTAAAAGTTAGATTCAAATAAATAGCCCAAAATTGCTTTCTCAGGTGTCAACTACATTCATAGAGTTCACTACTCTTTGGTGCAGATGCCTACCCCTGAGCTCCTCGTGGAAGAAACAATCCTTGCCTAACAGGAACCATGTACAGACAGAGAAAGCAGGGGTGACAGGTGATGTCCTCCAAGCTGCCCTCTCTGCCAAGGTCCAGGCAGATCACTGGGCAGATGCTGGCTCTCCCTGGACAGGAGAGAGAAGCAGGTTCAGGGTTTATGTGGCTCAAAGCCACTGAGGTGGTGTGGGGACCTCATCTGTAAGGAAAATGGAATATGCACTGAATTTCTTTCTGCTGAGGTTTCTGACAGTGCCCATCACCGCCAAAATATCACTTCAGTTGCTTTTTGAAACCTCAGCTTTTCCCCTAGCTTGCTCTCAGTGATTCTTTTGAGCACATATACCTAAAATAATCTGTGGATGTCTCCCCACCTTTCCTTTTGTGTTTTCTCCTGAGTTTCAGACGAGGGACTCTGGTGTTGTGGCCAAAAGACTGTGTTTTGTGCCTAATCTGATGGGTTCCTGCAGGTCAGTCCTGTGATACAAAAGTGTTTAACCCTGGTGCTCCCACCTTTTCCTTTGTGGAATGCCCTTTTATAAGGAAACCCCATGTTGCTCCTGAGGTCTGTGCAGGTATGCAGCCACTCTTGCAGCAGGACTATGTGCCTTTGGAGGGGAGGAGCGTGGCCCTAGCCTGGCAAAGAGGCAGGCTGGGTGAAGTGATGGTCCCCAAGTATGGAAGATGCTGCTGTATCTGCTGTGAGCAGTTTTGGGCTGCCCTTTTCCGTGGCTGGTCCCTGTGGCACAGCCTACTGCTCCCCTGTGGTCTCAGCATGAACTCATGAAATTATTATTAACCAAACATTTAACTCTGAATTACAGACCCAGATTGGTTGCACACTGATGAAAACAGTTGGATGAAAACAGTTAACACATAGCTTTTACCTTGATAAACAAAAAAAACCCCAACAACCCTTAGCTGATACCAGCAGCTCATTTTCAGAAAGCCAAACACCTTCATTTCCCTTAGACTGTGCCATGACTTGGGAGTTGACCCTGAAGAGAAGGTTGTGTCTTTCCCTACCTGTTTACTGATTCGAGTTTTCACTGTTTCACTGACACTAAGGGCTGGAGATCTGTAACAGGATTATTGCAGAGCACTCTAAGTGGAAAAATGATGGGGAGTAACTGACCCTCGGTAAAAAACCTAATCAAAACAAAGACAACGGGCACAATGACAAATAAGAAACCCAACCTTGCTGCAGTATACACTCCTCTGCTCCTAGAAATCATGGCAAAGAGAATATTTGTCAGTATATAGAAAAATACCCAATCTAGACACAGGCCATCAATCACTGAACATGTCTGTGTTGAAGGTGCTGTGAGGTACTCAAAGAATAAAAGTGTGATTCATCCCTATCTTCTGAGCAGGGGCTAAATCTTGCTCCACTTATTCATGGGAGCAGTGCTCCTGTGATAGCTAAAGCACGCAGGATTTGGCCATGAACTGCCAATATTGCTCTGCACATTTGGAGTGTATGATGAGAGCTGAGATTGGCAACTCTCCTCTGTAATCTAAACCACTCTGCAGGCAGGCTAGCCATAATTTGCTGCCCCAAACATTTAACCCCGGCTAGTTAATTTAAGCTTAGCTCAGTTGCTCATGTTTATGGATAAAGAAACAAAAGGGAAAGCATCAAAAGGAAAAGATGACTGTGGAATTCAATATTTCGGCAGCTGTTGATAGGTAAATCTTATTGAAGTGTAGCATTCAAAACCAAAGGCCCGCATTTATGATAATGAGCCTAACAAGGAAATGAGATTGACACAGCAATTCTCTGTTTTTGTTGTCCCCTGAGGTTAGAGATTATGCAGTGCACGGTGCTGTTTTTAGTCTCTTTGGTGATTCCAACTGTGAGAGACAACGCTGTGCATATTTGTCAAGGTTGCACTTTAATCAGGTGACTCAGGGGCTTTTTGAGGGAGAATGTGAACTGCTGCTCTCACTTAAACCTTAATCCACATCCTATGTCAGAGATTCATCAGCCAAGCAGTGCAGCTTTCAGCCCCTTCTTTTCCCTTATGCTTACTCAGAGCTCTGAGAACATGCTTTGAAATAATTGAAATGTATCTATCATGGTTACATTGTATTTTGAGAATTACTGGAATGTTTCTCAGTGACATTAATTGGTTTTAAAATATTTTTGTCTTTCTAATTAGTAAAAGATTGATGAGCAGTGGAAAGGGCATTTATACACAGGCAGACACATATTTCCATGCTACATTTATGTCTTAATAAAATGGTTGCTAACTGGTTTCTTATGCCTAGTAAATACTGGAAAGATAGAAAAGATCCTATAACTTTAGGAGAAGGAAATAACTTCTGTTTCAAATGGGATCACATGGTGTAAAAGAAACCCTAAGTCTCCCCGAGGGCTGGAAAATGGATAAATGAATTATTTAAATATAGTTAAAGGATACACAGGAAAAAGTAATGGCTCTGATACCCAATGTAGGGAAAAATATTAATATTTTAAGGAATCAATTGTGGACACATGAAAAAGCTTGTTTTAATTAAAGACAGCTTACATAAAGCAGTTTCAAGCAGGGAGAAACAGTATAGGATACTTGTTGCTGAGCCTTTTTTAGAAATATATCATGAATAAAATGAATGACATAACTCAGTCCAAACTTCCATCTGCCCTAAGAAATCTTCACTGTCTGTGTTGGAGCATTTTAGAGTAGCTTTACCTCTCTGGAGCATTAGCTCTTTCCCCAGCCCTTGCCCAAGCTGGCTGGTGCTTTCTCTTGATCTTGGCCATCACCATGTAATGTAGAGCTGCTCTATATTGCATAGCTGCTCTTTGCAATGCTTAGATTTGCAATGCTTGTCATTTTGCACACTTGGCATTTTGAGACCGGCATTTTGAGAGGGTTGCTGGCTGTGCAGATCAAGGTAGAGCTTCCTTGGCCAAAATTCAGGCTGGGACCCAGCTTCTGGACTAAACCTGAGCCACTCTCACTGGTCCTGCTGGTCCCTGCCCTTCCAATCTCTGTTGTCCAGGCTTGTAAAAAGGTGGTCCTTGCAGGTCAGAAGTCACACTGAGCTAGAACTCAATTAGAGTAGAAAATGCTAATTTCCCCAAGCAGAGACCTCACTGATATTTTGCGCTAAAATTTTACACTTGGGCTCAGCACTCACACAGCTTGATGGCTGTTCAAAAATATGGTCAAATTTTGTCAAGCAAGCTGTGCACATCAGTTACAATGGAATCACACATGGGATGGACATAGGAAAACAGCTGGAATCAGAATCTTCCTTAAACTGATCAAGATGGGAACCTGACTGTGGTTTAAGCACCACAGGATACGCATGATCAGCCTTGTGGTGTCTACTGAGCAGAGAGTCAACTCAGCTTAATCTGACAAAAAACACAGCCTGAAGATACCAACAGTGATGGAGGCATGGGAATGACACATGATTCTTTGCTGAAATAAGGCTTCAGCCCATATTAGATGTTTTTTCCAGCTTTAAAGAGAGCCTAGGAACAGAAGGGTGCAAATTCTTCCCTGCATTTCCCTTCATGACTATCCCATTCTCAGGCAGCCCCTAAAACTTACATGAAATAATGACAACAGCTTCTCTGCATCCTAAAATGCAGAGCTCAACCACTTCATGGGACTGAAATGAAGAACTTCCTCTACATTAGTAATCATGTAGAAGCAGAACCAGTAATCCTGTGGGAGGTCCTAAGAAGCTGGGGGCAAAATAATTTCTTAGAAGCCCAGAAAAGAAGAAAGTGGTGGGCAAAACCTGGAGTTTCCTGAGACCTCAATTGCACACTGACTGTGGTGCACCACAAAATGGCTCAGTTGTGAGAGGTTCCAAAAACTTTAAAACATGAACTGAGTTGAATTCTACATTAATAGAAATGGGGGAAAAAAAGGCGACAGCACATACAGGCAAAATTTTCTGGAAGTAGAGCCAGGAGACTGCTTTAGTTTCATGTGAGATGGAATTCGATCACCATGCAAGTCTTTATGCCTGGGAATGTGTCCACAACAAGCTACATTTGCTTAGGAAAAAAAAAATAGGTGAAGCCATGTTTGCTGAAGGGTAAATGCACAGATGCTGCATTTGCAGAGGCTGGAGTTCTTCTGATGCATCACCCACCTCTGGCTCTCCAGACCAGATCAGGTGCTACCAAAAGTCATCCAGAGCTGATCTCAGAGCAGCACTTCAAATAAGTAATGTTCTATGAAAGTGTATGCTTTTACTTGTTTTAATGTAAAGGATCTGAGGGGGAAAAAAAAAAAAAATGAGATGTGTGAGGTTGTCTCAGAAAATATGAGACTACCCTGAGTGTCCATCAACTTTACTTTTGTGATTACTCTGTCATAAGAATATCTTCATATCCTGAGCATCATCATATATTCTTGTTTCTTTGCTATGTGGCAGTGAGCTTGTGGCCAACAAAAGGGGAACTTGCCCATTGACACCACCAGAGAGGTGAGAGTTAACTTTGGTAATGCTCTTTCTCTGAATCCTAATTTAAAACTGAGGAAATCTTCTATTGGCCTCTTTCCTTGAAAATATCTACTGGGGTTGAAGCTGGTTCTGCCATCCTTAGGTAGACTAGAAGAGATCAGAATTTAGATAATTTACATTATTTTGATTTGGAATAATGTTTAAAAATTTATTGAAATCTTCCAAGCTGGTAGAAGAGTGTCTCTTCAAGGAAGCATTTCTTGCTGTCCCTCTACAAACATCCATTGCACTTACGCAGAATTTACCTTGTTAAGAAAAACAAAGTTGGTGGGTTTTTGTTTCTTTTTTTTTGTCTCTGTGCTTCTTCAATCACTTTTATTTTTTAATACTATGGTTACTGTAATTTTCTTTTGCTGGGAAGAAATCCTCTCTGGTCAGCTCTATTATGATGGAGTAGACCATGATTTCCAAAGAAATTGTTGTTTTCTAGCCATATATATGTATGAAAGCAAGATGCTGTGGCTCCTGGAAAACCCAAGTATCAAAAAAGGCAGCTGCATTGCCCCAGTACATCTAACCAAAGCATGAGCACAGACATAGTCTTTCTTTCTTTACAATTGCAGACTTGCAGACATATACACTTGCCTCCAGAAAACTGGAAAGCTAAATATTAAAACCTGACACACATTTAAGATTTCACATGTTCACTTACATAGATTAAAAATGCAAATGAAGCTGGCTTCAGTGAGATGCTGACCTGAGATCAAGCTTTCTGAAGACAGGCTCTTTCCACTTCCTTCAGAAGAAAGAAAAAAAGAGCTGAGAGTTTTTATTCACCTGGATGAAACAAACAGAAACAAAAGTGCAAGAACTATTTATAAATATGTATGAATAAATATTTAATTATATATGTGCTGAATGGTTTAGCTGTTGTTCAGCAAATACATAATTTGTTAATTTTGCCTTCTTCTACTGAATAATTTATTCATCAGATCAGCTCTTTTAATATTCACTAGATGATCGGCTGATCAAATCCTGTTAGCTGAATATGTTATTTGATTTTTTTTTGCCCTTTTCAAAAATCACTTAGTCTATTGGAAGAACATTGCTGTGATTTATTAGTGGTATATTCCATCCAGTCCATGGTGACATTCTTCAAGAGTAACCTCCAAAGACAGTAGATATCTTGCTCTTGTCATATGATATTAAACTTTTGTAATCCTGACATGTATTAGGTGTTTTTGACCAGGGAAATACAACCCTGTTTCCAATGGTACACTTTCATGTCACAAATTCATGACAATTCATGTATGGTATGTTTTATTTTTTATTTGATGATTGAATATTGAATTATTTAGATGAGCTACATCAATCATTCCGATATTCTGGTTTATCCAAGTGTCTACCCTGCAGTTTTTTCAGTACTCTGTCTTTGCAAAGGATTTCTTCTAACCTCTAAAATTGCCATATAGCTTCAGAGATACCCTGACATTACATTGTGGAACAAGATGGAGAAAGGACAGTGTCTAATCCTTTACAAGTCAGCCTTGAAGTCAGTCATCTTATAGCCCTTTGTAGCTAGAAAAGAACTTCTTACACTTACCACTTGAAAGGGGAAATTCTTAGCTTTCGATTGTACTGTCTTCATACCCAGGGAGGTCTGCAGAGATCAGGAAGTAAAGCCATGGTGTCATTCTGTTTGGAAAATTATTTTATGTTTTTATAGTATTCTCTGACATTTTCATAATTATTAAAGCTTCTGAGGACATACTTTTTCTCTTAAGCTGCTGAAGCCTAAATATTCAAATAAGGCTAGCTTTGTAAAAAGGAGGTTGTGAAAGTTATCATCAATCCATTAAAAAAAATACTTCTCAAGCTAATTCTCTGTAACTCTCCTGTGTAAGACTTACAGAAATACCAAATAAACAACAGGGCAGTGACACTCCAAGGGATTGAGACCACCACTCTGAAATGACCTGTGTAATTTTGAGCTGGTGCCAGTCAAGACTAGTGCTGACATCTAGTACACAGATGTGTGTGCCACAGTTTGTGTGCTACAGCCTAATGTATTCCAGATTTCAAGATGCATGCATATGTAATAGCCTATATAATATTCCATACAAAAATTGCATTAAGAAAATGTTAAAGTTGCCTAGTTCGGCATTTAAAAGTCAGGAAATAAAATTAAGGTTGTACATGCAACATTAACTCTGTTCCCTAGAGCATTTGCCTATGATACAGTCTAATTACATGATCAAATATTATTTCTCAGATTATACAGTATAATATCTACATTTTTTTCATTTTTCAAAGTGTGAGGTGCATTAGGGAAGCTTCAGCTTCACCTTCATACAAAAAGGCTTCAAATAAACATGGACTTGTCTGTCTGGAGAAGGGATACCTGGAAAGAGATATAACAAGGGGCTATAAAAGAATGAGTGGTGTAGGAAAGGTGAGTGAAGAATGATGATTCAATACTCCTTCAACTGTAAAAGCTGGGGAACATTCATTCGACTAGCAAGTTTAAAACACGTTTATTTTACATGCCGTACACATGGACTCAGCACTGGAGACTCTGAGAAGATCCAAACTACAATGCATCCAAAAGAGAAATGTATAGACCACAGGGCTGTTGCTGACTGTTACATGAGAGCTAGAGGTACACTGCCCATGCCAAGAAGTCATTAATTTTTGGTGAGCAGGGTCTAGGAGGATCTACCTGTGAAGGGCTCATTTAATTTTTCTTCTGTTCTTTCTCCAAACAACCACTGCTAGCCAGCTTTCAAAGCACCGCAGTTACCAGTGTTTGCATACAAATACAAACCTATGAGGATGATGATGACAGTAATGCCCAACATTTGGGATCCCTGCCACAAGGAAAGGAGAGGTGAGTGTGACTCCTTGGTCTGGTTTACCAGCTGCAAACCCCATCCTCAGAACTGCTCCTTACTGGAGATGCTTCTGTGCATCCCAATAACCCAGCCTAAAATTTTTGCAGGACTGTCCCTGTAAGATTCCATTCCTGTTCACTGCTCCACACTCAAGCAGGATCTTACCTTAGAACTGTAGAAGTGGGTGTTTTAAGCACCGAGCAGAGGACAGCTGAATCCTCCACAATGTTTCTCAGCTGTTTGAAGCATATATATCTGCACCTCAGAGCCTCCTCTCCCTGACTCTAGTGACAGGTACTGATTGTGAGATTGTTATAGTCCACTGCTGGCTGCCCTTGGGCCAGCCAGTAACAGTGAGCAGTCCTGGGAGCTCTGGAGCAGAGATGCCCAAAGGGACTCAGGAGCTGACACACTCTCCAGGTACAGGCTGTGTTCCCACATGCAGCACAAAACTGAAATGGGGCTGTTTTCCTATGACATGGAAGTGAATGTCAGAAATCAGGTGGAGATGACAGCCATGTGATCGACCATATTCACAATCTATTCCATTTACCTAGCATACATTATCTGCCTCCTTCACCTGCACTGCGACTGCTAATTCATTTTTACCAAGAGCCTTTTTCTTATGCTAATGAGGTTCTTTAAACAATTGTTTCTAAAAACTCACTGGGTTGCAAAAGAAATGGTCCTTTCTTTTCCCAAAGTGCAGAGCAGTCCTCTCTTTACTCCCTGACAGGCCTGAAATGAGAGTGTTGCTCCACTGAAGATTTAAGGTTTGTTATTTCACTCTTCATTGGGTCTAGAAGTCAGTATTTTACATAATTGAAGATCATGAAATATTAGTTCAGGGAATTAGGTTTTGATGAAATCTTGACAGATAGCAAGGTATTATGTATAATTAACACCAAACAATCTACAATTAGAAGATTTAGAATATACAAATGTTATTTTTAGGAAACTAATGGTACTTTACCAAACATCTGAGTGATGATTTTTACACCCTCTGAAGTCTAAGGCTCTCCATGCCTTTGCAGATAAAGCAACATAAAAACAGTGCCAATTTTCACTTTGAAGGACCTGAATTCTTCATTTTATATTTTGTAAAATGTCTGTAACTTTCTGTAAGGTAGATCTATATATAACACCTCAAGATTATATCTGGGCGAGGCAAAATAAAAAAGGCTGTTCAGTTTTTATTGAGGGAGGAGCTTTCTGTATGTGGGGAAAACCAAGCCTGATGTTTACATCTGCCGTGTGACACTGACTCATACAACAGGACTTTCAAGCAGAGAGGGGAAAAGCAAGTGTGAGAGGAATTACAGTCTAATTGTAAGGACATAAAGTGCTGACCATATACAGCTGTCCCCTTACTTACCTGTATTCTGAAAAAAGGTCATTACTTATTTGGGGAGGAGGTTGTTTTGCCATTTGTGTGTGGGGGTATAAAATACAAGCATTGTATAAACACTCTGCACTGCAACAAATGACTGCACAACACCCTCAGCACTGGGGAAGGTATCTCTTCATCCCATAGCACATCATTAAGGCAGAGATTGTAAACAACCCTTGTCTCTCTGTTTAATTTTCAATGATATTGCTCTTTTTTTTCTTCCAAACTGGGGACTGACCATTCCACTAAGGGATGGAGAAGAAGCCATCAATCTTTTCATGTCTGTGACAGACCCAGCCACCAGCAGCTGCTGTCTCTGGAGAGCTTGGCAGCCTTGCTCTGCTCACAGTCCATCCATGGGGACCTGCATCAGTTCTCTGTGGACTCTTCCCATCTTGTAAAGAGAATTTGTCTCCAAGATAATCCTGGAGGTATTAAAAACTCATCTCTGCTGGCTGATATTCCATCCAGGGCCAGATTTGTGGAGGCCAGCTCTCCTGAAGGGCTAATATGTTTGCAAGCAGCTCTGTTCTCCTAAGTGTGTCTCCAGTGCCTGTTCCCATTACACTTGCGCCTTGCCAAGTGTGGGATTGTGCTCCTGCCTTGCACATGACAAAATCACAATAATATAGCACAGAGACATTTGGGCGAGAAGAGTTGCTGTGATGGCAAATCCATGGGTGGAGCAATTTTAAAGGCATCTGCAGAGGGAATCTTTCACAGGTGTGTGACTTCCCAGCACTCTGAAAGTGTACACACACCTGAGCCAGCAGCCTGATGGGGCAGGGCAGGTTCTTTTCAGAGCTGCTGGTGGAACACTGGGTACAGGCAACACGATGAAACCTTGGCCATGCCTGGGCACAGACAGAAGAGCATTGGAGATGTGTTTTGAACCTTCTTATTGAAGTGTCAGGGTTTTTTTGGATGGTAAATCCACTTTTAGACCAGCAAGTCTGCAAAAAACCTGTCCAAAAAAACCCCATGAAAGGATGTTCAAATGCCTGAGACCTCACAATCTCCCAACTGCAGGAAAAAGCAACCAGACACTGCTTCTTTTGCATATCTGGGGGAAAAAAGGAGATATTTAAAGAGGCACAAGCTTAAGGATTAACTTTTTCAGATTCATAGAAGCCATTAAATATTTGCAAAGCAGTTTTTTTCTGTAACATTAGATTTAATGGGAATAATACAGCTGAAAAACATGATTGCAAGAATGGTAACAGCAGGATTCTCTATGAACTTTGAGTTTAGGGAGTGTTTTTTCTACTCTTCCATAAAGGAAAAAGCTCTTAATATATAACTTCTGAGGCATTGTAAGCAAATAAAAGGTGACATAATTCTTTGCCATTAAAACTGACATAAGTTCGATGATGCACAGATACAGATGAGATAACTCTGAACTATGACATTCTTCAGGGCTGACAAAATTCTTGTAAACTAAGACTTTTTAAATCAGCAGAATGAACAAGTAAGCAGAGGTTACATGATCTGAATTCTGATTTCAATTGGTCAAACGTTGGTAACAGGTAAGAGAATATAAAAATATGCTATGGAGAGAATATTAATAAGACATTCACAGAAAGAACCAGGTGAAACTGTATTCAAACCTTAAAAGGAACATTAAGGTTGTGGGATAGTTGTCAAGACTGATACTCAGTAAGGCATTGTGACTTCATGTGAGAAGAAAAACACCTCAGACCCCAAGCGCTAAAGATCCCCATCAGAACATACGCTGACATGCAGCTCCATGCTGCAATGCAAATGGAACTGCTCTCATGCTTAGTCCTTCAATGGTGCATTTCTAAATTTGTTGTGTTAAATCGACTCCTGCTATTCCTAACAGCAGACACCAATCCTATTACAGCAAAGAAGCAGCAGAAGATCCATGATTTCAAAACCACATCTGATCTTGTGAAGTCAATAAATGTTGTGGGCTCATATGGTGCTCATCTCTTCCAAAAAGTAAGGTTTAGAGGTTTGCCCCAGACCACATAATAAAGCTGGCAGAGCAGAATATGATTTAGGATCAACCACCTGCCATATGGCACTTCTCCATCCTATGCTGCTTCTTGATCATGCTAAGTTAGTCACAGCTCCAGCAGCAGAAATAGGAGGAGTTGTTTATTATCCTCAGCACAGTAATGATACCTCAGGCCACAGTGATAAGTAATTGAAACAACAGGGGTCTTAGAGAGACTTAAAACCAGAGATCTTAAAATACACAGAAACTGGTGTA
Source organism: Melozone crissalis (assembly GCF_028551555.1). NCBI lineage: Eukaryota > Metazoa > Chordata > Aves > Passeriformes > Passerellidae > Melozone > Melozone crissalis. The sequence goes on from NW_026535784.1 coordinate 18,285,291, forward strand.
TTAAATGGAATGTGTAACTAATAAATTGCCAGCTATTTGCAGTATAATACAGCATCCCAAATTCAGGCATCTGAGTTCGACTTCCACAATGCCACTTGATACTCTTTAGAATGTAAAACCCCATCAAGATGAGGCTAAAATAATAGCAATAATAATAATCATGGCAACAACAAAACCAACAATAACCATGTTATTCACACTTACTTTTCTTCAAAGGGATTTCCACTTGTAAATGCAGGTAGAAAATAAGTAATTTTAACACTGAGGTGTGACAACAATCACATGCAATTAAGGACCCACTGTTATGCAGTGCTGAACATCTATGATCTAAAGCTGATAAGGATTTAATGGAGTAAATAACAATATTTATAAATATTGTTGGCTTATTGTATCATGTTCTTCTGGCCTGAAAATATGTTATGTCATACTGACTACAGATTTAGGTATCAAAAACAAAACAAAGTGATTTCTCTTCAATTGTACTTGCCCTAAAGAGATATCATGGAGCCCTCCTCTGAGGATGGAAGGATTCAACTGTCAAAGCAAGTCTTATGCCATCAGACCTACTGATATGTATTTCTCTGTGTTCTTTATTAAATGAAATTGCATTTGATATTTTTCATTTGTCTTTATGATCTATTAATAACACTTTACCTACCCATCGCTCTGTATTTTCTGCATAATTTTATCCAGTTCTTTTGCTTTTAAGATGGTCCTAGAATTTTTAGTGCTATTTCATGTATTGTATGAATTTTGAGCATATACTTTATGCAGCTGAGATATATCATACTTAACAGAAAGTTTTCCAAAACCATTGTCTCACATTGTAATGAGATACAGAGAGATTAAGGATAGTTTTGTACTTTGGCTACTGGATGGCACATGAAGGGCAATATGATTAAATGCAAGATAAAACTGTGAGGTGAGTGATAAAACCAGACAAGTACATGAAAGATTCTTCTGTCAGAGGTTTTTCTTATTTGTCATGTAAATATTGCCTGAATGTACTATTACTGAATCTAAAGTTTGTAATTTTGCAGCTAGTAATTTTCCATTAGGGGTACTGTTTCATTTATCACTGCTGGGTTGTCTTTGTAAGACTGGGAAATAAGACAGCCATACAACAGTAATCTCCCTCAACCTATGCTAACCTGGCTGCACTGTTTATTTCTAGTAGAGTGCACCATTTGCCAGGGTGGCATCCACCAGGGCACTGCAATTGTGGCTTTGCCATGTGTAAAATCAGTAGCTGGCTCCTACGAGATGCTCCCAAGAAAAGGAAGAAAAGAAAGAAAATCATACTACCAGGCTCTCTAGATCCTCAGGGCAGACACATGTACCTGTGCTGTGTGGTTAATGTGCAGAGCAGGGAAGCACCAAGGCTCAGGGTGTGCTGGGCAGCAGGAGGTGCTCAGGCATCGTTGTGAGGGGTTTCTGCCATTGAAGCAGGGACAAGTGGAGGAGAAATGAGTGTGACACCCCAGCAGTCCCAGCTGACCTCTCTCAGGAACCAAGGGGGTATCTGCTTTGGAAAGTTGTCCCCGGGCTCAACCCAGTTTGGGGGTCCTGGTGCTGCACTGGGGAATGCAGTGGCTCAGGTTCCACCAGCTTCAGCCCACTGCCCCAGAGCTGCTGGGGAAATTAACCCTGATTTGAGGTGTCAGTGTGTAAAGAATAGGGGTGTTAAAAATTTGAGTTTTCTCTCAGTAACAGCATTCACACCAGGAAACACAGGAGAGCACTTGCCCAGCAATAATCCTGTTCCATTTTTATATCATGATGGAGAAGTTCAGTCTGATCCAGGCTTCTGGGATGTGGTGGAGCACCTAAGCATCACTCCACCAGTGCACTCTGGTTCTAGCAAGGGCCAGGTTGTGCAGAGGCTTGGAGAGGCTGCTGGTGCCTGCCACTGAAAGCTTGTGGAGGCTGCCTGCCTGCTGATGCAGCTTTGAAGGAAGACAGGGCTCACCATCAGCTACTTCAGAAAATCTCAGGCTCTGTGTAAGTTGCACAAATTACTGGCCAAAGATTTCAAACAATGAACACATTTGTTCTCAAACTATTTATGAACAGGAAGAAAACAAACCTCAGAGTAAGACAGTGATGTGTTGAATATGCTTTGTTTGCCTGGCATTAATGGATATCTGAAGGAGCTGGGTTGTATGACTCATTCAGTCAAACTGTAGAGATAATCAAAGGGGTGAGAAATGCTTCCAAAGGATCCCCTTTTGCATTCTTCAAACATTCTCTCAAACTCCCAATGAATTCAGCGCAGAAAAATTAAGATGAGGCTTATATCCTTGCAGGTCTCCTGTCATCCTGTGCAGCTGAACTGAGACCAAACTATCTCCCAGAGCTCATATGGGAGCAGCACAATTGTCCCTTTCTGTATGCCATTAGTCACATGTATTTTCAGTCCCTGGGGTGGATCTCTGCAGGCTGCATGTGACCTGCTGCATGTCCCCTGCCACACTCTTTCCACAAGGCCCTCCCTGTCACTGTCACCTGGGGATGGAGATGAGCTGTGCAGTCCCGAGTGCCTTGGTAACAAGATATCTGGCTGCTCTTGGTGGAGTTCTGGGGTCCCTCATGGATGTGTGACACCCAGGAGTAAAAGAGAATTATCACTATAAAAAAATCTCATCTTTTCATGTCTATAATTTGTTCCTGTGTTTGTGTCTTGCTGCATTGCATTAAGCTCTCTCTAAAAACAAAAAACTGCAATTCATAACCAGAGAGGGGGGAGAGACAAAGAGGGAGAGAGACAGAGAGAAAGACTAATGCTGGGATTCCCAGATTGCTGAAAAGGAGAGGAAAAAACCAACACAAAATTGCTGCCTGAAATGATTAAAGACACTTCAACATTTTATAGGGAACAGCCTGCAAAACTGCTACAGAAAATGGCGGGAGATAAGGCAGCAAAGGAGATCGTTATCAGAGCAAGAAGTTGGCGATCTTTTTTGAAAAATAGTCACTACATGAAAAAATCCTCTCTTGTCTCAAAAAAAAAAAAAGCCCACAGCAGATATAACCAAGGAACATAGAGATGATCAGTGTCCCATGCTTCATTCAATCAGGCAATCAAGATAATTAGAAAGTATGGGGAAGATTGATTAATGGCCAAGACAGACATTGAGTTGACCTTTTCTTTATTACTACAGCAGTACATTTAAATAGACTCCACTTAGTAGGGTTCAAAATGGAAAAGTGAGCTGTTACAGATATAGTAAATGTGTAACTAAGAATGCAAGATCTAATACCCCTATTCTGTAGGTTGCTTTCCACCTTTAGTCTCCATGCTAAACTCATCTGAACATGAATTAGGTTAATTTCTTGAATCCATGCTCTAGCAGTTACACTAGTTAGTATCTTAAGAGAAACCAATGTATTTAATGGTAGCAAAATAGATACAGTTTAAAATGCTTTTAAATTGAAAATATGAAAATATAGGGGTCAGTGCTACTTTGTGAATTAGCATCAGTTTTGTTATGCACAGGAGCAGAGCAAGGGAAGCTGAACCAGACTCCTCATGCTGGGATCCCCAGATTCAGTGATGGAACATATCCAGGACTTCTCACAGGACTTCTTCCAGTGAGGGAACATACCCAGGACTTCTTTGTGGTACTTTCTGCTTAGGAGAGCTTGGCATGTCCACAGCAGGGTAACCTGGGCCTTTCCTTCATCATATCAGAGATTTTGGCTGAGTGACCCAAGCTGGGGCCAGTGGAGCTGCCACAGTACCAGTGCCAGCAGCAAGTGTCAGAGCAGAGAGCAGGCAGGAACCTCAGAGGGAAAGGAACTTTGTGAAGGAATCTCCACAGCAATTAGCCAATCTCCCTGATGTGAGGGGAGGGCTCCCAAGCGGGTTACAAGGCAGCCACAGCACGAAGAGCACATTGTGCACGAGAGGCTTGCAAGGATTTCTGGTACCCATCAAAAGGGATTCTGAGCCAAAATGTGCAGCTTGCCATGCTCACCTGAGAGGGGCTGAAAACATAACACAGATAACAAGTTTCAGGAGTTGGCTGAGTTGTGCCTCGGGGCTCATGGTGTGGAACAGACTTCAGGGCACAGGGGACCTGGGCCATGTAGGAAATCTGGGTGTGTCCAGGGAATATCCCTTTTAGGAGAAGGGTTTAATTTGCCTTTTTATATAAAATATTCTTCTCTCTGGTGAGAAATGCAGTGAGCTGTACTCTGTAAGGTGACCCTAATAGCAAATGTAAATGAGGAGCAGAGGTAGGTACAGACACTTCCCAGCAGCAGCGTGGGAGTGAATGATGCAGGATTTTGCCTGGAGGCAACTCAGGGCAGAGGCATTGTCAGATCTCGAACAAAGACAATGCACGGTGTATCCTGCCATCACCAAGGGCTGGACCACAGGCAGTGGGGCCTGAGCACAGCTGAGCCTGCCGTGGAGGGCCCAGCTCCCCACCGAGGCTCAGTGATCGCTGCTAAAGAGTCCCAGCATCTCGCAGCTGCTGAGCTGAGGAGCGCCGTGTACTGCTCAAGGCTGTGTGCTGAACAGTGCTTCTCCTCACAGGCAAATCTGCAGGGGAAAGGGAGAGAAGTTAATTAGTAAAACTAGAAGGCATTTAGGAAAATAAGTATGTATTTGGAAGATAATTCACACCAACGTATTTGGTATAATGCAGGTGAAATCAATGGATTTCTATGAAGAGTGGCTTTGCAGAAGTTTACAAAATCTACCGGGAAACTATGACATTAAGCAATGTTTACAACTACAGAGTAGTGTTTCAGGCAAAAAATGTTATATGTTGTTCATTTGCAGTAGTCAACCCCCCTCCAACTACAGAGTTAGCCTTTTAATTTTGTAGAGTTGAAAACAATTGACATATTGTATGAAAAGTTTTCTTCTGTGAGTTATCCACTAAGCAGGAATAATCTTGATTGCCAGCACTGGGTCAGGCATTCAGCTCATGTAACCCAGCAGAACTCCTCTGGTGTCGATAAAACCACCTTGATTTACAGTAGCAGCAGATCTGAGCAGTGTGTAGCTTTGAAAAATTGAGGTGTGGGTTTATTCATTATTTCAAAGGTAGAGGCTTGATCTGCTCTGCTGAGACACAGCCTTGCTGTGCCAGACAGCTATGCTGAGGTCTCCACAGGCTCAGGAGGACCAGGGTTTGCTCCCAGACTGTGCTTTGCAGGAACAGCTCCTCACTGAGTAGGAGCAAGTCCAGCACTCCCTGAGGAATTCCTCTTTACCCTAGCTCATCAAAAACACACTCGCAATGGCAATTAATTGGTTCTGGGATACCCTCCAATGCAAATGGCCACATCCAAAGCCCTCTATTTTGCTGCCTTCAAAGGGCACCAGCTCAGTCTCAAGGGTGTCAGTTTTGAGACTGGTACTTTATATGCATCTAGGTCAGGTTTCATCTGTGACCAAACCCGTGAGCAGTGGTCCTGAGCTGATCCTGAGATGGCTCCAGGGCCGTGGTGGGGGTGTGTAGGGCCCCTGCTCCCCTTGCTGCAGGGTGGGTGTGAGGGTGGTGAGGGTCTCTGTGAGCTCATGGAGGTGCTGGTCCCTGCCTGCCCCTGCTGGGCTGGGCTGAGCCTGCACAGTTCTGCTCCCAGAGCACTGGCAGGGAGGTGAGGCTCCAGAGCTGCCCTCGCTGACAGTGTTGCTCCAATTTAAATAAAAATGTTTAAAAAAAGACTAATAAGGAAACCTCAAAATATTAAAACATAGCTGCCTTTGAAACAAGAGGGCAACAAACAACTGCTGTGAAAACTGCAGAAGGTGCCAATGGGTTAGAGGCAGGTTTGGTTTAGTGTTTATACTGCATTAAATGCCATAGAGCTGGGAATTCAGTGTACTGAGATGCAGAATACTTCTATCTAGTGCTGAGCATTTCCCACTCTCATTTGACTTCATTGGAGGAAACTCAGGGAGCTCCATACCTCAGAAGGTGACTGCAAGCTCTGACATTTGAATCACACTAATAAAGTAGTTTCCCTTGGTGGGATGTGCATGCCCCCTCCCAGTAAGTTTCAAATGATACTACTCCTTAAAGCAGGAACAAACATTTTACTTATGGCTAGAATGCATTTATTGGTAATTTTCACATAAATCAACTTATATGAAAATGTATTCATAATCCAAGCCTTCTCTATAGTGATAAAATGTTTCTGCTTCTGTAGTAGAAAATAGCTTATTATGCAAACAGCATTGCTAGTGTTACATTATGCATGGGAGTCACCTGGAGAACATCACAAAAGCTTCAACCAAAAGGAAAAAAAAGAGGGGAGAAAATCGGGCGTTCCATTTACTGCACCACTTGCCTATTATAATTAGCTGTAAATGAGCTGATATCTGTACTTTGAAATGTATTTCATATATGCCTTGGTAACATTATACAAATAAGAAAAGCTGAAGAGAATGAAAGGATATGAAACTCACCCAGAAATGGCCTTGCAAAATGTCATCCCAATTAAAAAAGCAAAAGCCAGTTGCCATTTTTAAACTGGTTACTTGTATTTACTTTGAGAATACCTTGGTTATATTTATATTCTACTTGATTTAATTCAGGATGCTGCAAGTTCCCACTGGACTGTCATCATTATGAATGACATTGTTGAATAGTCTGATTAAATAAGATCTGCTCAGGCTAAAACCCATATTACCTCAGATATGTTTAAAATAATAAAGGGAAAAAATAAAAAAGAAATACTTAGTCCCAGCACAATCATTCAAGGCCTATTGTCTCATGTGGCCTTTCTTATTGAGGAATAAAGTAATGGTCTTAAAAACAGTGGAAGAATGTGAGGAGCTCTGTGGGGAAGGGTTTGGGGGTGATGGTTGATGAAAAACTCAACATGAACAGGCAGTGTCAGAAAGCCTATGGGTCCTGGGCTGAACCATGAGCAGCGTGGCCAGCAGGGTAAAGGAGGGGATTCTGCCCCTCTGCTCTGCTCTGTGAGACCCACCTGGAGTACTGGGAACAGTGCTGGTGTCCCCAACACAAGAAGGACATGGATCAGTGGGAGCAAGTGCAGAGGAGTCCCCAAGGTTGGTAAGAGGACTGGAGACATCACTGGGAAGAGATGAAAAATATCACAGAAGAAAAACTTGTTGCTAAAATTGCATGATATATCATACATGAACATGTGTGGTATTTGTATGTTCATATATGTATATAAATGCAAGCACATGTGTATATATACCTATCTATAACTATATCTAGAATCCCAAGACTCAAAAGAGGAACACAGGCTGTGACTCATTTAAGGCCAACAATCCCGAGGTCCAAAGATTTTAATAAGGGACAAGATCATGACAAAAATCTGGGCAAAATACTCACAGGAGTGTTTGAGAAGTTAGAATTAATCTGTGACAAAAAATAATATTTCTGGAGGTGCCAAATGAAGGTGCATTTTTTTCTCATGGGGTGACACTATGACTGCTAAGGGAAGTACAGAATGTTAGAGAAAAGAGAGTGACAGAAAGTCCTGGTCAAGAAAAATAATGGATAGATATGCAGTGAAAACCAATGTAAGCAATAATAATACCTGATATTTGGGAAGAAATGCTAAGTTGAAATGGATTATGTTACTTTGCAAGAGTGCATATGCCAGCAGAGTGCACACAGACAAAGCAGGGACAAAGAAGATGACAACAACATCACCAGCTCAGAAAAATTCCCTCTGACCAATGGACACTGCTGCAGAAGATGAATGGAATATTAGATTGAAATCAAATGGAACTTCTAGGAATTTTAAGTTGGACACAGGCAGACAAGCTGGTGTGAAGCCAGAAACACAGATATGCTCATGGACATAACAGCTGCAGACAGTGGGGAACTGGAAATGTTGGGGCTCACAGTGGGAAACATATCTTTATTAAGAGGGTGTGTGAACTAAATGTATAATAAATGCTAAATTAATAAAAAAGGACCTGCAGATGTGCCAAAGATGAGGGAATCTATTTTTGACTTTAAACTCCAATGTATTAAGAAACTATGGTTATTACAATGAAAAAATACTAAATATATTTGATAAGAACTTGAGAGGATCTTTCAGAGGACAGGCAAGGAGGAAAAACCCTCCAGACTAAACCTGAATAAACTCTTTATTCTCCACCTAACACTTCCAAATCAGGTTTTTCTCTCATCCTAGACCAGGAGGCAAAAGCACAACTAGTGAAGTCATTGCTACTGAATCACAGGGTAAATGAAGTGTCCCTCTAGAGTGGGTGCAATTTCAGATCATTGCAGGGGAAAAGAGAATGGGTGGTTATTTATTGGTTTTTTAAATAAGGATGTGGGAGCTGAAGTCAGCTACTCAGAGAGAGAGGGCTCTGGAAACATGGACCTTGCCAAAGGTACTGTGATGTGCCAGTGCTGTACAGCCTTTGTGAAAAAGTGTTTGTTGTCCCCACATTGTGCCTTTCTGAGGAGCTGCTGGCTGTACTAGATCATTACAAATGCCCAAAGGTTCAAGTTATGTTCCTGGGGAGAGTTCAGCAAAGCCCTCACCATCCTGCACCCAGGTTTTCCCTTGTCTTGGTTGAGAAATTTGTCTCCATTTTCTCAAGCATTTCATCCTAGCTCTACCTTGTTTATGATACTACCTCACTTACAGTACTGGTGAGTTGATTTTTCTTCTCCTTCTGTCCACTATTCAATAAATTACCTAATGAAAGGGTAATTAGTGTAAGAGTACTTAGAGGCTGTGCTACTCTTCATGCTTTGGGAGGCTGTGGGCGCTCCTGATGCATGCTGCAGTCTGGGTTACAGACCTCTCCCAACTCCATGGTGCCCTTTGCTTGTCTCAGGACAGAGGTCTCTGTGGCTCTTCAAAGATTCTCTTCAAAGATAGAGAAATCTTAGCAGGAATTTGTTTTTCCAGTTGTGTGTTCACCCCTTCAGGATTGGTGATGGGCTGCCCTAGCTCTTGGTGATAAATCTGCAGAAAATGATTGAATAATATTAACTGGAAGCTCACCCTGGCCCTAAATCAGCATCACAAGTGCCCTGGCTGGCTTTATGGATGAAATGACAGACTGGTGTGAAAAACAGCAGCAAGTACCTGGCAGTATGCAGATGGCAGTAACAAACACTCGGTTACACGATGCTGAAGATCCTGCTGCTCTCTGAGTCCAGCATAAGGAAGATGATTTTTCCTGGTGATGAGCATCAATTGGAGAGGGCATTGGACTAGATGACCTTTAAATGTTCTTTCCAACCCCAGCTTTTCTATGATTCTATGATCCCTCCTGTGTGATGCCCAGCTGACTTTGCTTTGGCATGAACACTTGTCACGTGTTCATATTCCATCAGTCTCACAAATTTGGTCTTGACTTTCTCAGAAGGTTTTATCTCATAACCTATAAAAGTGAAAAGTCCTCTAACATTCAATATACTCAGCGTAGTTTAATTAGCAATTAGAAAAAAATGAGTTTGAGGCAAACTAGAGAGGCAGAGACATTTCAGTGGAATGACCCTAAAGTTGTGACATCTTTGGTAGTTGATTACTTCTGGAGAGAGGCAGTAGCTGAACTGGAAAAGGTAGAGTCACTGCATCCCTGCACCACCCTTCAGAGAGATGCTACAGTGTAAGCCCCATTGCAGACAAACAAGGAGGCCAGAGGGATCACAGTTTTTATGATTCAAGCTCATTTCCCTGCTTTTTGTTGGCATTCAAATGCCAACTGCTAATGTGCTCAAAAATTCACAATATTTTCCTGTTTTTCTAGGGAAAAGGATGGGTGTGAAAAGAAATGGTCTGGTACTGACATGAGTTATGGTGAGGTAAAAGAAAGCCAGACAGCAAGAAGTGGCTTCAGGGACTGGAGACTTCCTATGAGAGCCTCCCAGGGAGCTATCTGAGGTTTTATGATGCCGACTGAGAGTCAGAGACAAGCAGGAGTTACCGTGCAGGGATGGAGGAAGGTGGAAAGAAGCCTCTGGAACCATGATATATGGTGTCCTTTCAGGCTGCTAGATGAGAGACAGCAGGGCTGTTTCAGACACAAGGCTGGGCTCATAGGGCAATAGCTTGCCAGAGTCAGACTGCAGCACAGGATTATTATGGCTTTGGAAAAGAGCTATTAACTATTGTTAAGGTGATTGATCACTTTTATCATTTTGGTTATAGAAGGAGTTTCACAATCAGAGCTAATCATGGGGCATTGCAGTGCCCCTGTCTGCCTAAATGCTGAAATCCAGAGATAGATGGTGAGATGATTACAGAAATTGCAAGACTGTCATTTCCATATTGAACATGGACTGGGCTAAAATCATAACTTGTGTATTGCTGAGACACCACCACAGGTAGTGGGAAACACTTAAGAAGCTTGCTTGCAGCTGCCTCCAGAGAGGGAAACAAACAAGCCTGCTAAGTGCTCTGTTTAACTTCTCCAACACACACAGTTTCTGCAGTTTCAGGTTGTGCTGCTATGCAGCTCCCATGATGTCTGGATGTTTGGGTTCTTTAGCCCAGATCTCTGCTACTGCCTGTAAGATTCTCTGAGGTTTCATCAGGGAAAGCTCAGAGAAAGGTTTCCCTGTGCCAGTGTTTGAAGTAAGGGGTTATAAAAACACACCTCACATGCAGAGGAATGGAATCATGTTAAGTGTTGCATGGACAAAGAGATGCTTTCAGTTGTTCTCCAGAGCAGCAAGATGCTTTCCAAGAATACAGACTTCCATCTTATTTTCTTACATGGTGTTGTTATGGCCTTTTGAAAAGGTTTCATCTGAGAATATTATCTGACGAAAAAAGAAAAATCCATGTTAGTTAAAAATCAAACAGGTTTTCAGAAAACTAGTTGGATCAGACATTTAAGTTCTAGGCATGGAAACCTGATCAGAAACAAAAGAACTAATCTATGACACACTTTTTAGAAATATATGGCTGATCCTACATTAAGATTTGAGATGCCCATAACATATCAAATTAATTCTCATCTATACCTTCTCACTAGTGGCGGGTTAGAGTAAAAAGTGTCGCTGTTGCCCATACACTCAGCATCAGGAAGGTGGCATGAGGGAAGCAGCTCTTTCTGTGCTTTTTCAAGGCTCACTTTCTCTTCTTGGAAACACCATGAAGATCTGCCTACAAAAATAATGGCTGTTCACCATAAGCAATGTAATAGTCAGTTCCTAGTAGGAAGGCATATTCAGCTTAACCTTGCAGAATTTTTGTTTTTAATAGTAAACACAATAGAGAGACTGCATCAGAACTGGACAGAATGGGAAAATACCAATGACACAGGCATGGCAAGTCAGGTTGTGATTGATTAGTGCAAATAATAAATGGTGCAATTAGAATTCTGCAACTAAGCAATGTATTATGGTGTGCAATATTAATAACGTGCCAAAATAGCAGTGCATGTGTTCACCAGGGTGGTCTCCTGAAATGCTGTTTTCTACAATGACTGACTGCCACAGGAAGAAAGACATCTCCCAGTGCAGCTAGTCTGCATCACAGACCTCATGCAAAGAAACCTTTACCTGTCACTGCTGGGCTTGTTTAGACTCCATTAAATAGAGACCTCTGACAGATCCTACCTCACATCTTTCCTAGTATTTTTCCATTTTCTTGTTAGGAACACAGTCTCTTCTGTCCCTATACTCCAATGTTCGCAGGATATGTTTTTCTGCATAACAGACCTAGTTCTGCCTTATATATCCTTATATAAATACCACCATCACAATGCATAGATGGGAATGTGAGTAAAAATGTAAGCATTGTGTGGTCTTCCTGGAGCAGAGGGTTCCAGCACAAGTCCATGTACATGAAGTGCCCCAAAGATATTTATGTGGGCTCTCTTTTGCTCCTTTGACATGAATGACTACCAACAGAATTTAACCCATCAGTTCATGGGTCATAACACATTCATCTTTCACTGATGCAAAAAAAGTCCTGTTCATAAATGTGGTACCAGTGGATAGAGTGATATGTGCATAAGATGAATTTGGGGTTATTTTCTATGACTAAACATATCGGCCTTGGGAGAAGATAATTTTACAGGGAATGGAGAGTCAGTGTCAGCTGGTGTGCCCAGATTACAGACTGCTTCCTGAACAGAGAGGAAAGCCAACTCTAAAGTCTGTGAATGTGCATGCTAGCTAGATTAGATTTGTACTGATAGCTTTTGTTTCCGTTCCCTTCTCTCTTGCCGGGTTTAATATGCAAGGCTATATATGGAGAAAATGTGTCTCTGTGCTGGCATAGCAAAGATAACCTTGAAGAGTATAAATGAATGTACGTATTGATGGAGCAATTTGTGTTTTTATTGATTTCTTGCTGTGTCTCGCTGAATTTCTAGTATGTAGCATAGGCTATAAGTATTTTGTTATGAAGAATGCTACAGAATGTATTTTCCCACACCAATTCTTAAGGGATATGGGCAATTTATACATGAAAATATGAAAGAAAGCATACAGTATATATTGATTATTATTATTCATTACTATAAGTAGGGTTTGGGGCTGCAGCTAGAGATACTTGAGATCAAAATAGGGTGACATACTTTCTGTGTAGGAAGGCTGAGCTTATAACATACCAAGATTTTAAGCCTAAAATACATAGCTTTTGCCAATGTAGAAAATGTTGAAGGTGAAATGGTCACACAGTGACATATTCCTGAGAAGATAGGATATTTTTGTAGATTGATGATGTCAGGATTATTAATGATGTCAAAATGCTAATAGGTGGCTGTTAAAAAAAAGTCTGGGCTGGCTCTCCCTCGCCTTTGTGCTGGGGACAGGGTTGTACTGTAGGACTTTTTCCAAGCAGGTGAAATGGGGCAAGGTGTTACCAAGATGAGGATCTTGGTCCTGAGGCAGGAACCCCTCTAGGCTCTGATCCTGCGTGTTTCTGGATCTGTGTTCCTTTCTTGAAACCAGTTATCTTCAGTTATCCACACAGGAGTCTGTAAATTAGGGATCTAGTTTGCATTGGTCATACAGTGATTAGCAGCAGTAGACTGCAGATCTCTGTATGTGCATCTTGGTTGGATTTTCTTCCATTGATCATGTTTTGCAATTCCTGCTCCTGCCACACACTCTTCCTCCCCTGAGTAGAGAAGTAAAGCAAAGAAATGTGTTGAGTACGAGTTCTGTGCAGCCTTGTGGGCTCTAGGAGTGAGCACTGCTAAGGAAACTCTATTCCACATTTGAACCATCTCCCTTCGGCTCAAGGAGTAGGAGCCCTTCTTGCCTGGTGGCTCATGAACAAGTGTGTCCATCCTGCTCTGGGAATGAATATCAGAGACACCAGGCTGGGAAGAGAGCACCTGCATTTGATCCACTGTTTGCTCCCTGCAAGTACCAGAAGTGGAAGCCCAAGGAACACAAATAACAGTGCACATGTAGCATGAGCTTTCCTCTTGGATCCTGAAGGACTTCCTAAGCCAGAGGTTGCCTCTGAACCCATGTTTAGTAGGCAGCAGTAGCACCACTGTCCATGAATGTATCTGATCTCTTTTGAGCTCGTTTTTACTTGGCCTTTGTAACATCCTCTGGCATCAAATAGCACAATTTAATTAGACTTTCTTTTGTAGATCTGGGCCTCTTGGTTGTAAATGAGCTTAGATGGCAATTAAGAAGGCTTTTAACATGGAGAAGGGAAGTCATGAAGCTGCTCAGACAGATTGGATGTGTGAGGGTGAGCACTGAAATGTGCAGTGCCAAAGGCCTGAGCAACTGAAGGTTATGACTGCCAAAATGGAACAGCAGTAATTTCCCAGTTCTTTCAGGATTTGCACTTACAAGAAATAGAGAGATTAATTATGTGACAATATGAGAATCAGAACAATGATTTATTGCATGATGTACATTATCAATGAAGTTTTGGGTCATCATGCGGGTAACTGTTATTATGATTGCCTGTAAATGAAGATGGTTTTACCATATTACCTTTCCATTCATCTCCTTACTAAGGCTCGAACTGAATAGTCTTCCAAATTTGTGTGTATCATGGGTTTGTACCACTGTACTGTGGTTTCTGGTTATTCTCAGCCCTTTGTTTATTTCTATATACTACATTCCTAAGACAACTACAGAGCCTTGTTTCTGAAGAGTGACAATCCAAACCTCGGGCAGCTTTTCATTAATGTATTAATAGAGAAATGCACAGATTTAGCCACAATGACTTAGAGTGGTTTTCAGGCATAGGTTTAGGTTTTTGAGCTGTGGAACTGTAGGTACACCAAGACAGCTCATCAAGGGGATCACCAGTGGACAGAAATGATGATCCTTATTGTAACCTGGTGAGCAAAACATCCCTGTAGGAGAGCAGCAATGCTGCTAACCTTCCCTGAGCAAGTGCCAAGGGGGGGCCTGCTTGGGTCTGGCACCTCTCTTGTCAGCTTGCTTGATTCTTAACATTGTTTTGTTAAAGCAAAATGTTAGTGTCTAAAAGCTGTTCATTTCCTTGACTCCCTTTCTCCAGGCTTAGTGTCTTGTGGGGGTGACATCGGTCTCACAGAGGGAGGGTCTGCACTGGGTGACAGAGGCTGGGGAGGACCCAGGAGCTGGGATGCCTCACTCTGCCTCTGGCTGTGCCATGGATCCCAGCTCTCTGAGCACTTGTACTTGGAGCACTTTAGAAAGGCAGATTCCACTTCCCAGCACTCATGTGGAGAGACAATGGAGAGAGGTGAATGGGCCCACAGCAAATCTGAATTATGTGGAAAAGCCTTATTTTCAGTGTTCTGTTTTGGGAAAGAGCTCATGGATCTCCATCCAAAGGAGAGGCAGGGCACCCTTCTGACAGGCCTTCCTGAGGGCTGCTCCAAATGCTCTCTGCTCTCCATCCTCACTGACTCAGCTGGAATGGACTCCAGAGCCCTCCTCCATTTGCTCATGGGCTCTGCCTGGCTGAGCTGATGGGCTCAGCTGGGCTGGCATCCAAAGATATCTTCTTTCAGGTGTCTCTATATGGAGGGCTGAAGCCAACTCTGTCCTGAAGCTCTGAAACCTGGAAACTTAATGATAAACTGCTGCCCTTAATTCAAATCCATCTTGGAGACACTACATCTGCATTAATGTTGCTACTGAAGGGAGCAGAGAGGTGATGCTAAGGAGCTTGGGACAGCAAATTCCCATGGAGTTGACAGTAGGACTGCTGTTTTAATGAGAGCTGTGCACAGAGTTCTGTTTCTGTGGGAAATTCGAGTGGCAGTTCCACTAGAATTCCACATTTCTTCTGTGGAAGACACAGAAAAAAATCCCGTGGAGAAAGATAGCTGAATATTCTGATTGGCAAGAATTAAATTTATAATTTTATTTTTGATTTAAAATTTCTGAACTAAATAACTTGAGGATGAAATCAAGTTACTCTAGATCTAATGTGTTAGAACAGATGTTATAATTTTTGAAAATGTTTTACTAACTGAAGCAAAATGTTATAGAAAATCTTCCTGCAAGACATTTCAGTATTGAGTTGGGGAATTTTTCTAGTTGAAACATATTCTGACAGAATGCTTTAAGCACACTCTGTGTTTGTTTTGAATGCTCTCTTTAAGGGGTTTTAATGCATTTTTATAATTTCAAAGAAAATGAAAAAAGAATAATAAAGATAAACTATTTGTGGGATTGGGAATATTTGGCAATAACGGGCAATACAAACCCAGAAAGCATTTTTAAAATGGCCTGTATGCTCTTACTGTTTCACTCTGAAAGGTAATTGCTTCTGAAAACTACCACCCTTCTTTTATATAATGCTCAGATGTTACAGTGCTTTCATTAATTTATACTGGCAACATTGTAAGACACCCCTCCAGAAGTACACAGGAGGGGGAAATTTCCTGGGAATGTTCCACATCTCATGGACCACCGGTACCATTTGCTTGCAGCCATAGAAGAGTTTCCTGTTTTCATATATTTCTCTTTAGGAGTAGAGTGGGTTGGTGACAGAAAAGGCTCTCAAAATACATCAGTGTTGCCAAGGCAGAAATATAAAGCAGCAATTTGAGGATCTTGAGGGCACTATGCAGACTGTTAAACTAATGGAACAGCTGTTGCTGACAGAGGGGCAAGGTTTTCAGGGCTTTGGGAAACTCTTGTTAGGCTCGGTAGATTTGTTGCAGATGTCGGAAATTAAGACACTAACTGTTCAGCAACTAAAGAGAATATTTTTTTAAAAAACCCTGAATATTCCGGGGAGATGTACTGACCAACAGCATTATTCCAAATGCCATTTAGTAGTCACTCAAAAAGTGATGCTCCCTCCTGCCAGATTGCCAGCTTATCCATTCAGGGCTGTTGGTTATTACTTCTATATCAGAGTCTTTCCTTCTGCTAAGAAATTGCAGCAGTTCCTTGAAAAGGTAGAGCAGAGACCATTGTTTCTCATTGTGAGTTTCATGTCCCCCAGAGCACGAAATGCTACTGTGTTTGTAGGGAATGCCCCAACGAAGGCAGGAATGATGCATCTGACTCCATGTTCTCAGAATAATTTATTACTTAATGATACTACATTGTATTAAAGAATACTATACTGTACTAAAGAATACAGAAAAGATATTTGCTGAATGCTAAAAAGATAATAATAAAAACTCTTGACTCTTTCCAGAGTCCCGACACAGCTTGGCCCCAATTGGCCAATGAGTTAAAACAACTCACACCAGAATCCAATCAGGCAATCGCCTTTGGGTAAACAGTCTCCAAGAACATTCTACACATGAGCACACCACAGGAGACGCAAATGAAATAAGAATTGTTTTCCTTTTTCTCTGAGGCCTCTCAGCTTCCCAGGAGAAAAATCCTGGGTGAAGGAATTTTTTCAGAGAATGTGAATGCCACAAAATGCAGTCAGAGGCTTGCTGTTGAGCAATCCTCTGTGGCTGGGGAGGGCAACACGAGAGGTGGGAGGTGTGGGCTAAGAGCCCCATTCAGCTTAAACCAACCCAGCAAGAGTGAGGCCACAGGGTATGAGCTGCTCTGCCTCTGGCCATGGTACAGAACACCCTCTGTGGGCTGAAATGAGCTGCTGCTTCTTGTAGTGTGGTTTAGGCAGGCTCAGAGGCTCAGGGCAGGAGACCTTTGGGTTGTGGAGAGAAGAGAGACCAGTTTTTGGTGGTTCATTGTTCTTGCAGAGAGGCCAATGTGTGCCAAGCTGGAGGCTCATCAGAGCTCCCCCAAGAATGACATTGCACCAGGCTAGCTGGATGCTGGGTTGGTGTCTTTGGATTTTAGGACACTCATGGTATTTAAGAACATATATTGTAAAAATGACAGATTTGGATTAGTTTGGGAAAACTAAGACCAAGACCTCTTTTTGATCATCAGTGTTCCAAGGCAAGTGCAAAATTGAACAAAGTAATGTGAAGAAGTTGGTGACTTGAGTTCATAGTATCTTCCATAATCTCCCTCTGAGAGTGGTCCATCTTTTCTTGTCCTGAGGACTTTTCTGTGCTTCTACCTGACAGTGGTAACACAGTACCTGGTGCTGGGAGTTATTTTAAAGTTTTCTGATTTGGACAGAGACAACCATGACAACAGAACCCACATAAAATTTTCACTTATTTCTACATAAGTTTCTAATGAAAGATCCTTCTGCTATGAGATAATTATTTTTTAAGTACTTCCTGGATGACTGCTGGGTTAGAATCCCATCAGTTTGGATCTATTTTCACAAATCCATAGAATAAGCAGCAGTCTGTTATTTGCAGAGCTTCCTGGGAAGGAAGCTCCTGAAACACAAGCCTGATTTTCACTGTAAATGCTTAGTACCCCCCCTACTGAACTTAAAAGAAATTTCTGGAATCATAGAATTGGACTTTTTTTCCTTTTTTTCTTTTAATGATAATAGAGAATTTAAAAAAATTGCATACAAATCCAAGTGAAAATGAGTGGAGATAACTCAGAAAATTAAGAACTGAAAGGCTGTATTTATATTGATTCTGTTTTTTTCCTAATAATTATATGGTAACAAAATGCTAAACTAATGGTACCAAATACAAAAGGAAGAGAAAAAAAATCAATACTTATTATATTCGGACTCAGAATGGTCAAACAGCTATGACCACTTTTTGACACATTTGCCAATATTTCTTTCTGGCCTCCTGTTAGCAGTTGTCTGGTGAAACCTGATGAAAGGACAGAAAAGGCTAAATCCATCCAGGGTATAACTTGAGAGCAATGACTCTGGGGACATGTTCAGTCCATTATGGAGCAGGGAATGCCAGCTGATTGGCATGACTCCAACAATAGAATATTGTATCCAAAGATGGAGAAAATACATTAAGCACATATTGTTTTTCCCCCCAAAGTATATGCAGAGCAATGGATATTATATTTTCAAGAATATGATTATCTTTAAAAGATAATTGTCTTGGATATGTTTTTTTATTCTTCTTGGTTTTGGATTTGTAAGTTGAGGGAGACTCCCCTTGGTGGAGGAATTTTTATTTTGTTTGTCTGTTCTAGGAAACCTTTTTTGTTTATGATGAGAAGGATGGAGTTTAGGTGTTCAGTTAGCATAAAGTGAAATGTAAAATCTGGTCACTACAAAGAATCAAGACAATTTCCTCAGGCTTCAACTTGGCTAGAGAAACAATTTAGAAATTCCAGTAGAAATGTTTGTGACAGGGCTAAGATCAAACCTAGAAGGTATCCTCTTACTCAAATAAAATCAAATACACTTGTTTACAAGTGAACCCCCCACGGTTTCTGAACTTTAATTATTTTAAAATTGTCTCTCTGGAAGGTCAATGAGCCAGAGTAGGAGCCACCCTATTGCTCTGTGGCTTATTCAGAGGGGTCCAGGTTATGACCAAGCCACTGAAACCACTGAAGTGCTAAAGAGATGAAAAGAAATGCCATGTTCCTTGCTCAAACTTGTGCTTTGTTCTACAAAAAAACCCCAACAAAACCCAAAAAAACCAAAAAAAAACCCCCACCAACATTAAAAAAAAATTAGTCCTTCCAAATTACAGCTATGGGCTTAGAGGGACTGACATACCGAAGCTTCCCAAAAGTGAGATGGAATTGCCAAGAAGGGAAAGTTTGCTATGTGTGGGATGATATGACTTCACACCTTTGGAAGAAACTCTGAGGAATATGAAGTCAGGATGTGTAGACAGACAGTTGTTCTGATTTTTGGGCATGTTTTGAAACCCTGCTTTATATAGAATGATGTCCTGTATCCTACAGTTCAGAGTGACAGAGAAATAGGAATGTTACAAATGGACACAATGCCACCACCTTCCTTTTCACACAGTTTTCCTCAAGAGGTATCTGGTACATAGTGTTATTGATAATGCAGCCAGCTGTCCAAGATTCATTTGTACCAAGGTACCGTGTTGTTTTATTTCTCCGAGAGCTGGAAATGTCACAGGAAAATGTCTTTGGCAAGCAGAATCCAGGTTTATTTTAAATCCTGCTTCTACAACTTCCATAATCATTACCCCTTGTCCTATTGCAACTGACCCTGCTGAAAAGTTTGTCCCCATCTTTCTTGTAAGTCCCCTGAAAGGCTGCAGCGAGGCCTCCCTGAAGCCTGCTTTTCTCCATGCTTAACAGCACATTGCCAGGTCACGTCCACCCTCTCATCCACTGGCATTCCCAGGTCGTTCTCGCAGGGCTCTCTCCATCCATCCATCCATCCCTCCATCCATCTCCGCCTGTGTCCATACTGGGGCTTGTCCCGACCCAGGCCAGGGGCCTGGCATTTGGCTTTGTTGAGCCTCCTGAGGTTCCCATATGCCCCTTGTTGAGCTTGTCCAGGTCCCTCTGGATGGCATCCTGTGTCTCGGGCGTAACCTGTGAATTGCTGGGGGTGCCCTGATACAGCGCACCCGACTGCCCAGGCAGCGAGCGAACGGGTGAGCATCTGCCAGGGGATGCCGACGCGGGGGACACGCTGGGACGAACCGAGGTGTGTCGACGAGCGGGGCTGGGTTCAGGACGAGAAGGGTTGGGTTCGGGACGAGCAGGGCTGGGTTCGGGACGAGCAGGGTTGGGTTCAGGCCGAGCAGGGCTGGGCTCAGGACGAGCAGGGCTGGGTTCAGGACGCCACACTGGCCGCGGTGCCGCCGGGCCAGGCCGGGCCTCCCGGGCCGGGGGCACCCGCCCGCTCCGGCAGCGCCTGCAGAGGGCGCTCCCCGCCCCCGTTTGGAGGCGCTCCCGCGGGGAGAACGAGCGAGAGGCACCGCAGCTCCGGCGGGCTGGCCGGGAAAGACATTAACACCGGGAACAGGCTTTCCAGGGAAAACAGCCGCGTGTGTACAAAAGGTGGTTTGCTTTTTTTATTTTTCCTTTCCCCCCCCCTTTTTTAAAAATTTTCTTTTTTTCTTTTTTTTTTTCTTTTTTTTTCTCTATTTTTTCTTTTCCTTTTTCTTTTCTTTTTCTTTTTCTTTTTCTTTTTTCTTTTCTTTTTCTTTTTATTTTTTTCTTTATTTCTTTCCTTTTTATTTTTTCATTTTTTTTCCTTTTTTTTCCCCCTTTCTTCCTTTTGAGTGAATTTTCTTCATAGTGGTTAGTCGGGGGATTTTACCCTTCCAATTTCCTTTATCTCACCAAAGAGAGTGAGTGAGAGGCTGCGTGGGGCTGAGCTGCCGGCTGGGGTTAAACAACGCAAAGCATTTGCAGGGTCACTACTGCAAATATGGTGCCCAGGGAAAAGAGGCTAGTGCCTTTTTCCATGAACTCTTCATTTTAAGAAGTAACTAGCAACAAAGGAAGAAGAGGTGGTCTGAGCCTCCTGTGGGATGCCTGTGGGTGGGAGTCAGGATGGATTTCCTCCTGTTCTCCTCTCTTCCCTGGTGCTTTAACCATAACTAACTGAAAGGAATTTCCTATACTTGGAATAGTTTTTATGGTGGCTGAAAATGCAGATGCGAAGTGTGCTCACCTTTACTCCAAATAAAAGAAGCTCTGGGTGAAATAAAGCCTCAAAGAAGATTCAGCACTTCATGAAATCTTGAAAACTACAATGTTTTGAATTCATACATGGAATAAGAACATAGTCTTCAGATAGGACTTTTATTTCATGATTCTCTATGCCAGATAATTTGGAGTCTTGGATATATAGGTAGGGTATGCTGTACTTTCCAATTCCAATACTTTTTAATTGCATCAATACCTTTGGGTTGGTCTTACTGGAAGTTGCCTTTCTTTTAGCTAGTAGAATATAAAGTTTGTTTCAAATAAATACAGATGCTCCTGTCCCAATGGTGAAGTCAAACCTGCCAAAGTACTAATCCAGCTTTCTGAAAAGAAAATAATATCAAGACAAACTCAGTGGTTTTAATTTTTTCAGACTAAAAACAATGTGATAAACTCCTGTAAACATTTGGGATGCATTAATGTTTTCCTGATTCTTCTAGTTGTGGTTTTTCAGGGCACAATTCATATTTGTTTGCAGACACTGACAGGGCGGACGGTGTGCTCTGACAAGCTGCAGGCACACGCTGCTTCAGCAGATTCCAGGGATTTGTTCTCACTGTTTATTCCAAAAATAAGAACATCTCCTCCTAATAAACGTTGTATGCAAATGTGGTTCAGTCATTTCTACATGAGATTCTAATTCATTCATTTAGAGATGTTCATTTTGTAGTGTATGCAAATTTGCATATGTAATTCAGCAAAGGCAGAAGCAATCTTTTATTCTTATCACTTCTGACATTTTAATCAATGATTTATGTCTTATTCTTACATTTTTTAGCCCTACCTTGGAATGCTAAGGCAGATTATTATGCATTGATATTTCTATACATATATAAACCTCATTAAGGCTCTTTGACAGAAAAATGGACAAAGTGCAGGAGCAGGGGGCAGGCATTTGGGGGCTTAGGCTTTACCTTCTCCACAGGCTGGTTTGGCTCATTTGATAAACAGCTTCCCCATGTTAATGTTGCTCCATCTGTGCAATAGAGATAGCACTGCCCAAACTCAGAGGTGAGACTAATTGTAGTTTTTAAAGCTTCTTGAGCTCCCTGGCTGGAAACTGCTATATAAATATTCTTCTGGTCACAAAGAAAATGAATGAGCTACAGTCCTAGGTAATGGAGATATCATCCATTATTTCTAGGTTTTGTCTGTGTCAAAGGTGTCTGCAGAATGGTAACCTCTTTTTCTAGAGACTACCCCTTGTAGGTATTCACAGTCACACACTCACTAACTTTTTGACAAAACACAGCTTTTATTGCTATTTCCTTCTTCTGACTTCATTGGCTTTCCAGATCTGAGGGACTCAAGTGAATTTTATTACCTCCTAGACACCATCAACAGAATAATTTATCCAGTCTCAATGCCAGTCAGTCACTCCTGTGTGAATCCTTGGAGGGCAGTTGAGTTACAAAGATGATTGGGAAAGGCCGAATTGTAAGACACAGCATTACAGAGGAGTAATTTTAAAGGCCTGATTTAACCAACAGACCTTTACAGCTGGGATGAATAAGTGAATAGAAAGAAATCAGCTGGGATCCCAGATTCCCTTTTGAGGCTGTACCTGTGTCTCCATATTTAGAAGAGTGATGAAATAAAACAACAAGGAATTTTTCAAAAGTGTAACATCAGCTTAAAGGGTGAAACTATAGTCCACAATTCTTTCAGAGTTAGAGCTTTGATTATGTGATTTTTGGAAATTCATTTGTATTCTTATATGCAATAAAATCAGACTTGCACCCTGAAGGAATCCAGTTGCAATTTTCACAAGTATAAATCCATCAATGGTACTTGTCAAAAGCAAAATCTCAATCATGTTTACATTTAGAACTGTAAACTTAGACTTTGTGCTTAGAGGTGTGTGTTTGGTAAATGCCACACCATACTTCTGGAGAACACAGGTATATATGACAATTCTATTCTTTATTCTGTAAGACTGCTGCAGCTGAAGTTCACAGTGTCCCTCTAAAAGCAGAATTTCAGGAGGACACCCAAAGTCACAGTCCAAACACTTTTCATCAGAGTAATTTCTGCATTACTCCTGCTGTACACTCTGGTCTGCATCCCATATTTGAGTAAATCCCTGTGACTGCAGTTGCTCAATAGTTGGCCCAAAGCAAGGATGGCAGTCACAAGGGTCCCAGAAGATAAAATTGGGTATTTTCATTATAAGAAAATGCAGCCTGACATCTAATTCTACACAGGTATTGGTAAGAGTCCTCTGAGGCACAAATGTACCCAGATAATCTTGATGTCATGCTGTCAAGCCCAGGATAATGAGAATAAACAAGATAAACAACTAGCACTATGAGTTTCTTTCTAGTAAGTGTAGTAACAAAAGTAAACATTTTTGACATTTGTGTAAAGCTAAACAACCTTAAGAGAGATGAGTGCACATCTCTCTGATCTTGGACATGTAGCTTAAAGCAATTCTTGTTGCTCCTAGTGAAGAAAAGTATAAATTCTCAGGAGGTGCTCAGGAGTCAAAGTAAGGTGGAGAAAATAGGCACTGGAGTATCTTATCTGTGTCACCTCTTCTAAAATAATTACTCAGACTGTTGTTTTTTCCCCTAAGCCAACTATTTTAAGAGTTGCCTAGTTCCACAAGGATAGGCAACTATCTTGACAATAAAATAAAATAAAATAAAATAAAATAAAATAAAATAAAATAAAATATGTTATTTTCAAAATGCTATGATTCAAGGGGCTGAAGCTCTAAAAAAGGCATTGTCCATACTCTTTCTCCTTGTCCTTCTCCTGGCAGGTGGGAAAAAAAGCTCAAGTGTTCATACTGTCAGGAAATGCATTTTATTCTTACATTGCCTAAACATTTCCTATGTTATACAGACATTCTAAACATTTTTATTTTATTTGTCTTTATTTTAGTCTAGTTTATATAAAATGTGAAAAATAACAACAGGGATTGATGTCCTTGTGTTTTCTGTTGCTACTCAGAACCACAGAGAGTTGGTAATGTGGAATAAAGGAAATAAACTCAATTGGAATTTCAATGGTTTATTATTTCTTAACCTTTATCCTACAACACCCTCCAACCTTCCACTTTCTGAGGGGCAGAAGAACACCAACTCCTGTAAATGAGAAAACAGGAAAAAGAAGGAGATTTGGACTGTGTAAAGTGCAAAGTGATTTCTCTTTCTGTATCAGATGCAAACGAAACAGACACATTTTCAGTTAGGTACATATATTTTGTGTTTTTAATCCCAGGATATGTGGTGCAACAGGAAAGTCAGCCCAGAGCAGCACATTCTGTTCTGCTGCTCCCTCCACTGCTCCTATGGAGCAGAGCTGCTCAGCCAGTACCCCAACCTCTCAAGTCATTTGAACATTTCATAAAAAGCTGCACTTCTGGAAGGTTTGATATTTTTTCCAGTATCCACACAGGCCCTAGCAATTTATTTTTTGGTAGTAAGTATCCATTAATTGAATTTCAGAGTTTTCCTGTGTGGTTTTAAAGGTAATTTGGCTGGAGGTAAGACTACAGACCCCAAGGGCTGGAGCCAGCATTTGTTTCACATAAGTCACAGCTTGCTTTAGGTTATATTTTCTTTGGAATGAAAAGCTAATTTGTTTAGTTATGTTGGTCTGAGGGCATCAAATTGGACCATACTGTCACTGGTAACAAAAACAAGCTCACAGACTGCTCAGAACATCAGTAAAAGTAATTGGTCAAATTACCTCAGCCAGCCATAACTCTAAAGGTAGACATCTGATAAGTAAGTCTTCACCTTTCAGGAGCTATTAGTCCATACATCATTCTTGACATGAAATGGGCCTCATTTCCACAGCTTTAGCACCAGAAGGGTTTTTTCTCCTTTAAAATAACAGCTGTGCACAAGATAGCCCTGAAAATTTTATACCAGTAACTATTATCTTACTGAATCATACCTTAAGAACATTTCTCATTGGATATTTGAGTGTATTTTGTAATTGTACTACTCATCCACTGAAGCAACACCTTTCAAACCAGACCTTAATACCAACTCCAAGCAAAAGAAGCTATTATGCTTCCATCTGCTAACAGTCAGATGAAATAAGTTTAATTCTTTAGTAAAATTGTTTGTGCACAAGTGACTTCTCTTTCATCATTATGACTCAGACTAACAGAACAATTTTCTTAAACTAAAAGAGTATTTTTAAAGTTATGAGTTATATGGCCTCTCTTCTTAAAATTTTTATGCTGCACTTCACAGCAATGTGAAATTATTATAAGGAAAGATGGCAGAGTTGTTAATGAATAACAAGAGGATGTTCTCTCTGTTGCTGGAGCAGGCACCACCCAAACCCCTCTGGTGAACAGTGCAGGTGGGCTCCCAGGTCTGGAGTCCCTGGGGCTTTCCTCCTTTGCTTTAAGATGCAAGGAGCCCTGTAACGAAGGGCTATCTCTAACAGATAAAATCTGAATATAGATCCACATACTGTGCTTCTCTTCTTATATTGACTTTGGTGAAGAATTAAAATTTAGGAAGAGTAAAGACATCTCTGCCTTTGAAGTTTAGTTCTCTTCACAACTGAAAAGGTTACACCACCATGTTACAATGCATTTACCTCCAGGTTTGGTAATTTTTTGTCAAGATTTCATAGGTCTGGCTGCATTGGTTTTGACAGAATGAATTACTCTAGAGGATCAAAGGTGTTAGTATGACCCTGGCTTTTTACAGCATTAAAGGATAACCAACATACAAGGTTTCAGATGCAAGAACTTCAGCCTCCTTACTCTGATGATCTTTTAGTGTTGTTGGGAAGGAAACATTATATAAGGCATCTGAAATGTGACTCATTAAAACTTTTTGTTCTAACATCATTTCCTATAAATGGTTTTTACAATTGAGGAGACATAAGTAAATTCTGTTTCACATTATCTTTTCATCCCTTCCTTGATAGGAAGGAGGAGGAAAAAAGGGAGATCATCCTGGCTCATATATACCAACTAAAATTCCTGCTTTGGCAAACTGTGTAAAGAAGCAACTGCTCATAGGCATATCACTGGTGAAACAAAGAGCAGCCCAAGTTATGGGACAGACAGAATCTGTGACCACCAAAGCCTGAATAAGCCTCCATGGATACCTGGAGCTTGGAATGTAAGCTAAGGCACCACAGAGGGAACCTGAGGTAAAATAAAGGCAGTACTCCTTTACTGGTGTTGCCTCAGACCAAGGGGCAGGTAAACAAAGCTGGGGAGAAGAATGTATCACTGATAATGGACAAGGAAAGCCAGCACAGCAACTGTGCTTAAATCAGCTAATTTTCTAGCTATTTATATGTCTGCACCACATAGTTTACAATCAAACTAATTTTGTTTGTATCATTTAGCAGAAGTTCTGCCTCCTTACACATAGTCTAGTATTCAAAGAATGATACTTCTGCAGTATCTAGCTAATACATAAATGTCCTGATGATAGTCAGAAATGGACAAACCAGCAACCACATCCCAAATGGATGTCAGCATGCCAATCTTGATCACACAGAGTTTGATATATATAGGTACATGAGAAATCAGCGTGCTGCTTCTTGAAAATCTACGGTGTAATGCTGAATTCCAGCCACTACACAAGAACATGTGCAGACAGGAGATATAAGCTTTGTTACTCTCTTTGCTCAAACTTTGGTACAAGCTATTGAAAAACCAAACAAAATACTATGTTTTTAGCTCTTCCCATTAATGGCTTGTTTCACTTTTCTACCTGTTTTCACATTTCAACAAGTCATTCTAATATGTGACCAGACAAAGAAAAGGGAGGCATTACAATACCAAAAACTGCTCATCTGAGTTTAATTTTTATTTTTATAATTATTAAAATAATTATAATTATTTTAATTTTATAATTATTGATTGAAAATTACTGTCTCTACAAGCTGTTGAAAGATGTTTTCATGATATATTTTTCATCAAAAATTCCAATTTTCCTTCTCAATAGTTCTGCCTTTAGTTTGCCTAGTCCTTCATCTGCTAAAAGGAGTCTCCTTTGTATGACACTGCTTTGTGCAGCACACAAACACACCTTGTTCAGCCATTATTTGTAGTAGGACTGCCTCAGAGGGTCACTGAGATGAGGCAGGTTAGAAGAAATGTTAACTTAAAGTCAGCAACAAGTGATCCAAGGGGGTGCACGAGTACCAACCACTTGATAATCACTGCAGGATAAGTCAGGCTTGACTGCATGTCAGAGCTGTATGGTGCTGCCTGTGCCTGGTGCATCCTGAAAGGCACCAAGAATGATCTGATGTGGAGATCTGTGGGTTGAATCAATGGATAGTTTGTCTTTTGGATTATCCAGTACCAAATGCAACAGTAATCCTTTGCCTGAGCTTGACAAGCTGGGAATTGACAGATCCTCATCTTATTCGTGTCCTGGAAGCCAAGGTTCTGCCTGACTTTAGTGCAAGAAAGAGGGGCTAAGGGACCCTTTGCTATCCAGGGCCTTGAACTGCTCACCATTGCCTTCCTCAGTGTCAGCAGCCTCCAACCTGGGGAGTGGAACTATAAACATTCCAGTGAAATATTAAGTGTGAGAGCAGATCTGACAGAGACAGGCACTGTCAGCACTGATGCAGGTGCTGGTGAGACAGCAAGAGAGCAAATGCAGGGAATTATGAGGAAGCACCATTCCCAGGGTCACACTGCAGTCTGGCTGACAAGGAAGTGTCAGTTTCTGGCAGGGATGTGGCTTTGTGCTGCCTCCCAAGAAGGGAGCAGAGAGAGCACTACCCTCCAGCTGCTAGCGGGCTAAAATTTTTCCACTGAGATGTTTTTTCCTGGGATTGCTGTTTCTTCTTTTATATTTGCGGGCATCTTTCCCATTACTATTATGCGTATCAGGTTGTCCTGAAGGCTGTCAGGGTTTCAGAGCTAAATCCATGTAGCCACAAACCCAGTGAGTCTTAAAAGGCATTTGCAGTTTATGATTGTCAGGCATTTGTAAATTATGTGGTCACCAGGAGTTTCGGTACATAGCAGAGATTTTTTTTGTATGCAACCTGAAAAGTTTTGCTCCCAAAGGATGTTGATTAAAATTTTTAATAGGGGTTTTAACAGCCAAGCTACATGAAAATGCTCAGCCTTTAAGTACTGTCTCCAGCATTAATAAAATTACTGGGAATACACTCTGCATTTGTGTTACAATTATCCCTCAGTTTCTATTTTGTTCCTCTAGATCATCTTGCTTCCTTCAAGTATCCTGTCTCCATGATTTATTGCTAGATCTGCTTTGTCACCATCTGCTCTGCTATTGCTCAAGAAAGAACAAATCCCCAGAAAATATTACTGTCCAGACTAAGCACCATATATGCATCCTTTGCACATTCAGCCAAACATTGACTAATGGCAAACTAGACTATAATCACAAATTCCCTCCTTTCCTGTTCACTACAGTTCAAATTCATATAAAAAACTTGGTGGAATTCAGCTATCCTCCTTGGGGATATAGGTTACCATCTGTCTGGTTTCCAGTGATACATTTAAAAAACATTTGTCCCATTTTCATAAAACATCCTGCTGTACAGAAACCATTTTAATATCTAATTACACAGCATTATGTATCACATATGTCACAACCAGTATAATTTGGCCTAAGTTTCTCTTATCTAGTTTAGTCTGTTTTGCTTTTTTAAATTGAGTTATCTAAACACCTATAAATCCAATAGCATGCCTCTAGCTAGAGTAATTAAAAAAATAAAATAAGTAAATACTGAACTGCCTGAAGACTATTTTGGATTTAATTTGGTAATTTATATAAGATCTTCATTTCAAAAAGAAGAAACATTTTAAACTAAAGGCTAGTGTACCTACCATTGCATTTAAAAAAACCCAAATTGGTAAAAGCAGACAACAGAACGGTAAAAGTTATCAATTATTATGGTGCCCAAACACACGCCAAAAATATAGCAAAATAAATTATTCTTTCCCACTTTTCAAATCTTTCTGGTGGTCACCAGAAGACAGTCACTCTGTAGTCAGTCAGGGGACAGTCTCTTCCCAAGCCACATCCACTCTGGGTATGTGATGTGAAGCCTACTCAAGCCTGTGGGAGGCTTCCCAAGCTATGGTGCTGTCAGGGACCCTGGAGAGGGTCTGGGAGAGGCAGCCAGGCTGGATCACAGCTGGGCTGTGGTCACACCCCTGGCCAGCCCATGGGCCATCAGTGACTGCCCCTGAGCACCTGTACAAGGCAGTTTAAATGCTCTGGTGCAAAGATGCTCTGGGAGCATTGTGATTTCAAGTGAACATGAAACTTCTTCATACCAAAATCCCAGGAAGTGGCAGCATTCCTTGTCCTAGGCCTTGCACCTTCCCTGGCTGGGCTGTATTTCTGCCCTGCTCATGCAGGGATGATGCTCCAGCAGTGGAGGCATGATACCCAGAGCACCCTGGTTCCCCATGCCCCGGCCAGGATCTTTCTTCTTCTCCCCCAGAAATGAGGGCATTCCTCTTGGAGAGCCCCAGCCTGAGTGGGATGAGACTCTCAGGAGCTGGACCTGAATGAGAAGAGACACAAATTTAAGTAAGAAAAAAAATCTTCCCTTCTTCTACCCAGAAATTCAAGTAGACTCCTTGGCCAAAAGTGATGGTATCCAGCACCAAGTTGTGTCACAATACTTTTTTGTGTTATCAGGTTCTGGAACACTCAAATAGTATTTCCCACAGCTACCCCAAGGGGAGCACTTGCAGCAGACCACTCTTGAGATGAGATACAGATGATGGATAGCAGCAATTATTTTTTTGAGAACAAATTTTTTCCTGTCTGTATCTAGTCAGAAAGCAGCTATCTAGTTCACAGCTATTTGTCTAAGAGGAGCTATAAATTTAACTAAAGTTTGCAGGGAACATACACTCTGAAGGGTGGTTGAATACTTCCCTGTAATCACATTGATTCTGTCACACCGAAACTGAGCCAAATTACTCAGAAGTCTCCCTCAATTTCTCTGAGTGTTCCAGATAGATAAGACAGAGTCGGTCCAAAGAACATTGTTAATGATGGAGTGTGTAGTATATGATTTCCCCCTAAAACTCAGAATCACATTAGAAGAACATGCGGCACCAAGAAGCTCATTCCAAAAGCAGCCAGGCTTGGTTAACCAGCCTGTCCCCACTGAGATGCCTTGTGCTCTTCCATGTAAGAAGGGGTCTGGCTGTTTGCAAAGAAAAGGTCTGTTCTGAGGAAGTGTCTTGGTGGAGCAAGGGAGAGAGGGGGTGGTTAAATACACAGAGATATTTTGAGAGACTTAACTCATTCCTAGAGGGTGAATGGACTTCACCCAAGGTGTGTGACTGGAAAAAGGAGACTCACATCCCCCGGGACT
This sequence comes from Melozone crissalis, assembly GCF_028551555.1. NCBI lineage: Eukaryota > Metazoa > Chordata > Aves > Passeriformes > Passerellidae > Melozone > Melozone crissalis. The sequence goes on from NW_026535784.1 coordinate 18,315,473, forward strand.
GGTCATTGTTTGGTTGCACATTAGCAAACATCAGTTGTGTGATGTCCTGAGCACACTGTGGGCTGCCCTTGACACAGAGGGAGAGGCAGGACTGTCAGCAGTGCAGCACCAGAGGCATACATGTGGTCAGAGCTACCCATCTTTTGCAAATTATTATTTTCATGATTTATTGGTGGTAAACTGAATTCACAGTGGTAAATATCAGATAGAGAGTGATGTAATTTAAAAAATGGACATGAAATCCTCAGGAAGAATGGCAGAAAAGAAGGGAAAGTTTGCAAACCACACAGATTTTAGAGAACTTGTTCTGTTCTAAAGACATCCCAGTAGGACAGAAAAAGCTCTTTGTAGGAAAAACTTCATAGGCATCAGATATTTCATTATACTGCTGAGCTAGTCAATGAGATTTAGGAAGTATTCAGCTATCAATACCAAAGCCTATTTGATAACTTACCCCAGTGGTATTATTATAGTCTCAGGTGCAGCTAGCCAGGAGAAAAACAATCTGATAGCCATGAAAATTTATCAGCTGTTTCAGGACAGATTATCTGACCAAGAACAGTATGACTCTGAAGTTATCTCAGAGGAGACCTCCTGAGTTCTATAATATTCAAACTGACATATGAATGAGTAAAAAAGAACACAGGTAAGTATAATAACTTATATTTCATTATAAGTCTATTACTTATGTCTCTTACCTCTTCAACTATGCAATAAATATATAAATAAATACAGAAGAAAAATTATCTCTAAATTTACCTTGCTGTAACTTTGCACTTTTTGCTGAGTGACAAAATTTTTAACTTCTTGCCCAGAGCTTCATCTACACATCTGCTCCTGAGCACATTCACTCATACAAAAACTGTGATTGCCAGAGCAATCATGCTTACAGCCTGTGTACAAAATAATCCTCCATTTGTGATTTGCCTATGCACAGAGGCCTAAGGACTCCAATAAAGGCAGAATTTAACAGGCATCTCACTTCTCATCATGGAATTAATCAGGACAAATGATGGTAAAGCAGGCATTTAATGGGCAGATTACAGTCATGATTTTTGCACACATAAGGATGTAGTATCTGATGTCCCTGACCTGCACAGTGGGACAGAAGCCAAAGGTTTGTATAAACTGATTAGAGATGAGAATGGAATAAAACAAATAAATTATCTGTGTGATTAAGGTGCCTTGTGAAGGAGAGTGGTCACATTGCTTAAAGGAAATCTTGGCTCTATCACAGTGAGGACGCTGCTACTCTGGGCACCTACATGTTTTCCATAGAGTTTCTGGTGTCACCAGTTCTCTGCTGCTCATGTGCCATTAATTGACCAAAGGGATGCACAGCTTTGATCTCATGGATGCTTCCATTTTATTTAACTCTATTATAACTCTAATAACTGTATAACTCTAAATAAATCTCAGCCTATTTACAATTCCTTTTTTTTTTTGTGCTGAGTGTCCACATGGCTATGCAAGGAACTAATGTATCTAACCTTTCATCTCCAAGTGATGGGAATACTTGGCAGGATTCTTGGCATAAATCTGAAGGGTGCACTAGGACAATATGTTAATTCCATTTTATGATTGCTGGCAAATGCAAGACAGGCATACACACATATTCATACCAGAACATACATTAATAAACTTAATGAGAATTTTAGGAATCTCAAATTACTCAAAACAAAACAATATATAGTGCTTTCTAATGATTTTCAAGAATGATAATTGTTTTAGTGTCTCTGTCTCAGTTCAACTTCTCTAACTAAATAAAAAGTGCTAGCTGGTATAATAAACTTCAGAATATAAAAGGTATATTCAATTTCAAACATATCTTCTGTTTACCAAAAGTTGACTTAATTATCTTCCAGGAAAATGTTTAAATCTGCTTGGTTAGTTTATAAAAAGGTACTAAAGTAAGTCTACAAAATACAGATACAACTTTCATTACAAACCAATATGACAAGATGAGTTTCATTATTAGTAACAGTGAACCTGAGCATTTTTGTTCTTAGTATGCTGAAGACTGTGATTTCCTGTAGAGTGTTTTTAATTCCTAAGGGGTATTTGATGGAGGGTGTGGGAACAAGCTGTTACAAAATCTGTGACTGGTCTAGCATCCACAGCTGAGAATGCCTGAGGACTGGGTATTCACAGCAGAACTACCTGTGTTTTATGTGAACACATGAGTTTTTATCCTGTCTTAACTATTGGTGGTAAAGATCTGTAATCTGCTAGCAGAGACTTTTGCAGAATAATTTGCTGATACTTAAGTTCAACTCTGAAGTGCTTGTGTAATAGAGTGATGTTTAACCATACAGCATGTGATCTGCAGAACAAAAGTTTTGGCTAAGAAAAAGATAAATAGGTGACTGCAGAGAAGTGCAATTATTCATAATTGCAGAATTATGAAAATTTTACAGGAGAGTGCATTAGCTTATGAACAATTAAAAAAAACTTCTCATGGAAGTGTAAGATTAGGCCTTAACTAGGTTAATCTACATGGCATTTGTTTGTTTCACTCCTTGGTACTCTAAATCATAGGGTTTGTAACAGGTCTATTAATCAAAGTGATGGAAGAATAAAATATTCCCACTTAGCCAGGAAGGCATCAAGTCAGTATCAAAATCACAACATTTTAATTTAAAGCTGTCTATCTGGACTTTGGAAATGTTTAGACTATGCAACCAAAAGTTAGAAACCAAACATTTGAACTAAGCTGATAAAAAGTGATCATTAATTGAGGCTGAAGTCAACAATCTGGCACTGAAGAAATTTCTAGGCTCTTGAGCCAAAAGTCTGAAGTAAGATTAAGTTTGCAATAATTCATCATCAATTCAGGATGAGATAAGGTCTTTGAAGGAAGTGAAACATGGGTAATACAGGGGACTACAGGCAGTCTGAACATTAACTTTTCTTCTGAGAGGGAGGCTAATGGTTCAGCTAATTTAGGGCTGGTTCTTAGAACAGTATTAACAGTGATTTAGGGCTGAGGCTACTGACTATTATTGTTGTCAAAGATTTATATAGGCATGCCAGGTATCAAACCCAGCTGTTGGACCAGCTGTGATAGGCAGTGTACTTGCACATTTTAGTGCCAGCACTTGCTCCACTGACCTCAGTCTAAACCCCAGTGGTTTATTACTACAGGAGATACAAACAGCCTCAGTTACACAGTGATAAACACAAGCAGGATGCTCTAGTTCACAGCCGCCCAGAAGCAAAGGGCTCAAACCCAGGCTATGAGCAAAGCATGCTCTGTTGAGCACTGTAGATTTTCAAGGGACAACCTGTGGCTGCTGGAGGTCTGCAAGGCCCACATAAATGGGTGGTAAAAGCAAAGTGGTTCTTTCTCTATGGCTGCTTTTGCCTTATGCAATGGTTCCCACTTTCTTTTATCCCCCTAGTGTCCTTCAAAAGCTCCTTGAAAAGGACAGTTGTGCATAGGATGGAAGATGTAGGAGGGGGGCTGAAGGAGGACTCTTCAGTGAGGTATTTTCCCTTGGGTTTTTTTCACTTGCAAAAAGGAGCCCTTGAGAGAGAGCAAAGTGTAGCAGGTGTGTTACTGATATAATCTCTGTGTGTAGTACCCTGGTACACCCTCCTTCTTCTCTCTTCCAGACTGTGGGGAGAACTCCTGGGCCTGAGCAGGTGCTTCTTGCAGCCTTCCTGGGGGATGAATAGAACTGGAGAATGGGACCAAGACTGTCCTGTGCTCATTGCCGATCCTTGCAGCTCTTGTAATACCAAGGCTGCATTCAGAACAGTCAGGTGAAACCATGCAAGCACTGGGCAGTAACAGCAGCTGGCAGGGAGCAGAGGTGAGAGGCAGCTGGAGAGAGACAGGTACAGGTGCGGAGTGGGCAGGGAGAGACTGCTGGATGAAACATCCACTTTTGCCAGGGATCTGACACTGTGCTCTTGCAATATGCTGCCCAAACTGGGCTGCAGTGATGTCTGCAGCCTGGCATCCCCACTGGAGCTCTCCCATCGGGAATGGGGGGACATGCATTCCCTCCTGCCTTCTTGCATGGTTTCACCTGACTGTTCTGAATGCAGCTTTGGTGTTACAAAAAACATCATTCAGGAAATAATTACTCACCACACTCTGTGCCATTTCTCATACCTCACACAAGTTGTGCAGTCTGTATCATGATGCCTCTTTTGCAACACATGCTCTGCGCTAACAGAAACTGCTGCCAGAAGAGGAAAAGCCGTGACATTTTGGGTATGAATACCCTCTCTCATGTCTCCTGGCGATCAACTGCTCCTGCTATGTCCCTGGCCTGCTCTGTAGATGGCAGTGTGCAGTTACTTTCTGTGGTATATTTACATACTAGCTGCTTTCTTGACATTTGCTGGAAAACTACTTCACTCAGTAAACACTGAAAATGATAACATCGAAGACTATATTTAAACACTGTAAACTTCATATCTGAAATAGGAGTATTTGTTAAGCATTTGCTGTAAACTTTAGAGTATCATAAATCCAGTTGTTTTTATAGGTCAGATCCCAGAAGAAATCTAAGCAAAGAGACTGCAAAGTAGATAAGCAAAACAAAATTTCCTCAGGCTGTTGTAAATAAGAATAATAAGTAATACTTAGAAATAAAGTTATTAATTCACCAAACACATGACTACATTCAGTCTACATGAATACTTGAAGTCAAATTCAAAAGCTAAATATTTTAAGTCAACGTTACTAGTCTCCAAACTAACTAAGGTGTTCACCAAAACATTTTATGAATCTCCTCATAGTCCTTTAAAGTTTTAACCTTTAAAGTTTTAATCTTTTTTTAGTGTCCTACATGGCAGAGTATAGCCTGTACATGTTTTCTTATATAATTTCTCCTTGAGTAACAATCAAGGAAAATTGCATTGATTCCTACGTGGTGGTAATGCTCTAAACTGCAAAGGGTGAAAATAGGTTTGTGCAGACCCTGCTGTTTATGTCAGAGAATCATGTAATCATAAAATGGGTTGGGTTGGAAAGGACTTTAAAGATCATTTCATTCCAAACCCCCTGCCATAGGCAGGGACACTTTTCATTAGACCAGGTTGCTTAAAACCCTGTCCAACCTGGCCTTGAACTCTTCCAGGAATGGGGCATCCCCAGCTTCTCTTGGCAACCTGTTCGAGTGCCTCATCATCCTTACAGTAAAGAATTTCTTCCAAATAGCTAATCTACACCTCTCCTTGTTTATGTTAAAACTTTTGCCCCTTGTCCTGTCATTATTTGCTTGTGAAAACGTCCCTCTCCAGCTTTCTGAAGGCCCCCTTTAGGTACCGGAAGATGCTGCAAGCAAGAAGATACTCTTCTCCAGGCTGAACAATCCCAGCTCTCTCAGCCTGTCCTCATGGAGCTCCATCCCTCTGATCATCTTTGTGGCTCTCCTCTTGACTTGTTCCAACAGGTCCATGTCTTTCTTATGCTGTGGGCCCAGAGCTGGACACAGCACTTCAGGTGGGGTCTCACAAGAGCAGAGCAGAGGTGCAGAATCACCTCCCTGTCCCTGCTGGCCATGCTGCTTTTGAGGCAGCCCAGGATGTTTTTGGCCTTCTGGGCTACAAGAACATATTACCATCACATATCCACCTTTTTCCAAATGTCACTGAAGTACAGTTGATGCCAGCCAGGAGGGTTTGAGCTGAATTTTGTTCCTAAAAGCTGGGCTTCAGAATTGGCACCTGATAACTAAAACTAAGCATGTAGGTGAGCATGAGATACAGCTTTGTTCCTTCCCAAAAGTTTTATCTCCCAAGATGGAAAATTGGTGTGGAGAGCAAGATAGGAAATGATAAAATGTGCATGGGGCTGTCTGGCTTGAGCAGAAGTCACTCCCAGGCTCATCCAGGAGCCCCTAACAAGGCACTAGGTCCAATGTTGCTGTACAAGTGCTTTGCTCTTCATTGCAGCAGAGATAAAGAGAGTGGATATCAGATGGGATGGATATACATCCCAATAGTGGCTGCCTGCTAATAATTCTCCAGTTAAAATCTTCTCTGGTTGGTTAACCACTGCAAACCAACTCAATCCTTCTCAAGCTGAGTCCTGTGCAGCAGCAGGTTTATGTTAGTGACCCTGAGTTACCATCCACTCATAGCTACTGCATTTGCTTACAAAGATGGAGGTGCAAGAGGTCCAGAGCCCTCAGGGAGCAGACAGTGCTTGAAAGCCACTACTCACTAAAGAGCAGTGACAGGAGAATTGTTCCCAGACATTGTGCCAGGGGACACTGGGAGCCAGCCCATCTTTGCAGGCACCTTCAGCAGGGCAAGGGCTCATGCCTGGCATCTGCTTGTGTGAAGGAAGGTACCATGGGAAGCACTGTCATGTCATCTCTCCAGCTAAGGCAAGGGGGATGAAGAGGTGGCTGACTGAAGAGGTTGGTCCGTGTAGAACTGTGGTGAGACACAAATGCAGACTCTGCCTGGCACCACTGTGTCATGGCTGTGGTGGTGGCAGTAGCCAGCTTGTAAGTCACCAGCTTGTGTGTCTGTCTCATGGGATCCTTCATCTTCAAACAGAGAAGCCGTGTTTGGAGACTTGTGACAAGACCTGAGTGAATCAGGTGAGTGGGTAACCATGCTGTTTTGGCTGGGTACAGTTAATTTCTGCAGAGTAGCCAGTAAAGGGCAGTGTTTTGGATTTGGGCTGAGAACAGTGTGAGGGACTGGCTGCAAGGGGCTGAACTGCAGCTGGGGTTGAACCATCACAGCAACACAAAGGCAAGTGAAATGCTGTGCTTGCAAATGCAGGGTAATACCATTTAGAGAGGCACATTCAGACTTCTATTTAGACACTCAACAGGAATTTCAGTCCACAGTATTATTCCAGAGAAAAGGACAGCCCAATGAAGACATCTGCTTAATGTTCAGCTGCCATCAAAAAATTACCAGCAAAATATTTTCAAAAGTGTATCAGTGTGCCTGCTTTAGGCTTTGAGTTAAAACCAGTCCCCAGTTATTACTGATCCAAAGTTTAAAATGACTTGGCTAGATAAGACCTCTTTCTGGCACACAAATCTTGGTTGGATAAAATTTAGGACAGTGCACTTCAGCACAGGATCCCCGAATATTTCCCCTGAGCACATCCCGCTCAGCCAGACAGCCTGTGCCTAACAGCCAGCTCACTGCATGGAGAGGTGGAGGTGGCACTGCTGCAGGGCTCCTTACCTGCCCTGAAGCAACTCTGGATGGCCCCAGAGACGAGACTGGATAAGGTGAGTGGCAGGACATCTTGCTCAGGATGTGGAAATGCAGCATATCAGGAGCAACAAGCACTTGAGCACAGCAAGTCTGCAGCCACTAAAAACAGTGCCAAGGTGACCCAGTCCCTGACCTGCCCTAGGTGTGGGAGATGAGGTAGAGCTCTTCCTTAAATCCTGCCCACCTGCAGTCAGAAAAACGAAAATGGGTCTCAGTCTTTAAACTCACCTAACCTGTCATTCACTGATTAGATTATCATAAATATAGAACTAATTTATATCACCAAATGCTGATTTCTTCAGACCTGAAATGTCTGAAATTCTTGGGAAGTCTGCTGTTTGTAGGAAGTGTTAAGAGGCCATTCCGCAGACAGGATAAATTCAATGGATGGAAAGCCCCACAATAATCTGGTATAAACATGCAATGACATCAACACAAACATGGATGGGTGGTCTTCAGCTGGGTGAAATGTAGCCTGAGGAAGATGGTGTTGAGGACCTGGTGCAGAGGAACTGAGGGATATGCTCCCATGGCCAAAGATGCAGAATTGCGCTCTGTTTTTAGCATTGGAGAGCTGATTTTTAAGATCCAATATAAATTTTTAGCAGCAGTAATATAAGAATTTTTAAAAATTCCTGTTTGTATTAATAAAATATTGAACAAAATTATCTCTTTGGTTGCTGATTCAAGTTAAAGGGACCAGCTTAGTTTACCAGGTTTAGTGATTTAAAGGAATTACTCTTTTAAATCCAGAGGCTCCATTGCCTGTGAGTTACTTGTGTGCAACTTTCATATGTAATAAGCAAACAACTAGTGATAGATATTAATATTTCCTACAAAACAAGCTCTTCCTTAGTTCTTTAAAGGATGTATCCCACTTAAGGCCAAAGGTGCTCCTATTATGTTCATTTGGAGATTTCTTTGTGCATTGTTTGTCAGTTATTCTCATGCTTTAATTTTATAATAACAAAAAAAGGAAAATGCATATTTTTAAACTTAGGCATATGTTTATTAGGCACTCAGTTAAGGATTGAAACAGTGCCCTCATATGCAGCACTATTTATTTTGGAGAAAAAGAAAAAAGCATTGGTGTGTATTAATTTATTCTTTTTGAATGTTTCTTGTTTTTTCCTGGTGAGAATGAAAAAAAAGCAACTCAGTTGTCTTCATTCCCTGGTAAACACATTTTCTTTCTACACTTTTCTACACTAAAATGTCATGTTCTCTCACATCCCTTCAACTTTTTTTGGTCATTAATTCTGTTTCAAGGAAAAAGAAATGCGCACTCTGCTAGAGAGCAAAGCAGGTCCGATGCTATCTTTCTCCTCTGACCTTTCTGTTGCAATATTCATTAATATGACTGTTTGGGGGATTAGGGAATTGCCTGGCAATGGGATACTGAGCCTTCCACCTCTAGCTGGGAAGCTTGGTACTGTTTAAAAATGGCTGCAGCAGTTAAGATTATTAGGAAGTATGGTTATTTACTTGCAATAATTCATTTCTTCTCAGCAAGTTACAGAGAAGGAGCTCTGCCAAATCACGACTGAGTAACAGTTTTCAGGTGAAACAGTGGTCAAAATGTGGCCATTTTTCAATCTTTTTCTGGCTGTCAAAGCATTTCCCCACGTCCAGTGCTTTGAAAACAGCTGTTAGAAATACAAAAAGCCAGTAATTTTTATTTTTTACTTTTTATTTTGGCTTTATTATCTTGCTCTACTAGTGGTTGGTGTAATTACACACTGAACTTTTTTTTAGAATTGTTGCTTGGAGAATTCGTTTTTGAATTCCAAAGCACAGGAACTTCTGGTTTAAAAGTAAAATTAAACATTTATTCAGAAAACTTTGCTTGGTAGCCATAAGACAGGAGTGAAGAAAGGATAATTGCACATCATATAAGATCAGAAATTCCTATTTATTCTAGACATCTGTCCCTGCTTTTCTACTTCTAGCAGCTCTGTGCCCTCCTGGATGAGGAGATGGAGAGCATGCTGTGGTTGTAGAGAGGAGATACATTCAGCACATGTGAGTTACTGAATGCAACCACAACCAAATCATCTTTCAGGATGTGGTGTCTGTGGAGCTCAAAAGAATGGCAAGAGTGATCTTCTAAAGGGTAGCTGGGGATGGCTGGGATAAAATGTTCCTCAAATAGGGATGGCTGCATTGCCGGCTTAAAAATATCTTCCCCTCTTGCTGCCTTAGGAGGAGAATGATGACTCCTGAGGTTTGATCCTAACTCCTCTACCCAGCAGGGCTACAGACTCCAGATAAGGAGCCATTATGGTGACATGTGTGCACATGGATCAAGATACCAGTAATCAAACCTTCTGCTTCTTGAGTGAGCCCAAGGCACTTATGATTAATCTCACTTACTTTGACAGTCATGAGGCTGAGATAACCTGACTTCTAAGTTTTTCTCCACAGACTGTAACCAGCTTTCTCAATGGTTACCTGTGGGAAAGAGTAAGTGGTGCTGCCTTTAACAGCTGGCTTATGTAACCTGACCTCTCAAATGTTTCTGAGAGAATTCAGAAAACATGGTGATATTCCTGACTGGGGTGGAAAACCATGCAGTGCTGGTCAAATCCCAGGAAAAAATCATAAAAGTTGGCTGTCAGATCTGCAGCCTCCAACTCAGACCAGAAAAGTACAAAAGAATACTGGAAAACAAGCAAGGGAAAAGAAAGAAGAAAAGCAGCACATTTCCCCTTGATTCAGTCAACCAAAGTGCACTTTATGGGCTTCATGGGCCTGTTTTAATTTGCTGATGTAGGCAATGGGATGAGGCTCTGCAGCCAGAGGAGGAGCAGAGATGCAGCTGGAGCCTCCCTGGGCCATGGGGCAGATTCTGGGGCGTCTCACAGCACTCCTGCCAGCCCCTCCTGGCTGGGACACGCGTGTGGCCTGGCAGGTGACAGGGATGCTCGTGGCCTGGCAGGTGGCTCCCCCAGCAAGAGAGCTGCAGGAGGGGCATTCTCACAAGCAGCCAAGACTAAGGATATCACCTGGGAGATCAGCATACAGGATTTTATTCAACACAAAATTTATGTGCACAATGAAGCAAATCATGTAGCTCAAGAGCTTGCAATTTAGGTGGCAAAATCTTTTGGTTTTATTTCTAAGGGGAACTGTGCTTGCACCAGGCTGGTTTTAGAAGCTGGTACATCAATTTGGCCTTTTTTACTCTTTGAAATAGAAGACAAAATTTAATGAAGAGCTGAGGTGAAATGACTGATCCTGCAAGATTTGACTATCAGAAAAGATACGAGCTGAGCCTATCTGTAATTGCCCTAGTCAAGACAGAGCTCTGACATTATTTAGGAATTTCTGGGGGATTTTGTCTCTGCTTGGACTCTAGCAGCTAATCCAAAGTTCTGTGATTTTACCTTACATTGGTAGTAACTGCCTGAAGTGATATTAGGATTTACACTCATGCTAGAACTTCATGGGTCACTGGCTTGCTTTATAGTCTGAAAGGATGCCAAAAGTATAGTAGTGAAATCAGGGGAAAAAACTTAGAAAAAAAGCCCAAATCCAGAAAATGGAATGTAGCAAAATAATTATTAGGAAATACAAATATATTTAAGAAGATTTTAATATCTGCTTTTACAATTGATCTATTTGACAGTTGTGAGGTAATTACTGTGTGCAGGGAATTAATGATTTCAGAAGTCATTTAAGAACAATTGTTCGATCTTGCACAGAAGCAGATGAGGAGTGCTATAATGTGTTCTCCCTGTAGGTTTGCTGTGGAGACAGTAAAAAAAGCCTGGTAGATAATAACACCTGAAAATACAATTAAGTATCTTTTCTCCCAACTGTATGACTGATCTCACCTTCATTAGTTTTCATACTAAGCTTTATAAACAACAACAATCAGAACTAAATGAGTTTTTGTTTTTAAAAACAATGTTTCTCATTTAAAATGAATGTGATGTAATTAAGTTTGTGACATCACCTGGAAGCTGGAAGGTTTTGGCTGGGAATAAATAATAAGCAAAGTCAGCATTGGTACTTTTCAGGAACATCACCCAACAAAAACCAGTCTAAAAATGAGCTACTCTGAGCCATCCAATGTCCTCAAACTGCAGATGTGGGATGCTCAGCAACAGTCAACATGACAGTTTTTCCCTGTATTCTTAATTATGTGTGGATTTAGTTTAAAGCAAATGGCAAAAATCAATGCAAATGAATCTTCTAGCATGTCAAACTGTACCTTTATAGAAAAGGGAGCAGAACAAAGATTTTTACTGTCTAGGTCAGAACAATCCTGTTCACCTCCACTACAGTCACATCACATTCTGCAGGCTATACCAATATTTCAGAAAAAGGAAAAAGACCAAAGAAGCAATTTAGGACCTCAGCACTTTATAGGAAAACTCATGTATCTTCAAAGCTTTCCAGGTTGGCAGTGTTTGCAGGATCAGTCCTGAAATCTGCTGCTGATTTATTTGGCAAAAGGGAGATAAATCCACTTGTGTGATTGAAATGCCATTTAGCCACACAAAATCAACCACACACACTTGCAAACTCGTACTTATGAAACTCTTAAAAGAATTTTCTTGCAGGATGGAGAAATTTGGGATTCAAATAAAGAGAAGGATAATTTTGCCCATTTGCAGGAGACCCTGTTGAGGTGCCATCACCAGAGGGGAGCAGAGAATAGTCTCTGCCTAAAGGAACACAAACACTTTTATTAACAATCCAAGCACTAGAGATGGCACAAACAAGGCCCAGGTCAAAGCCTTCCCAATGTCTGTGAGCTGGGAGCCCCCTCAGTGCCCCACCCACAACTCTCACTGCAGTTCCTATGGTAGTTTAGGATCTGAAATATCTCTGTATCTCAGAAGGCTTTTTTCAGACCACTTTTTTTTTAAAATTTTTTTGGAAGCCAATGAATTAATTAACAAAATTATCATATGAGCTATGAGATATTTACTCACTGACTCCTACTAAATGAGGCTTTCCTGCAAACTTGAGAGGACGGCTCTGTTGTCCCTCTTTCCTCTGCACCTGAGACAGCTAAATGCACCATGAAGACCTTACTGAGTTCCTGCTCCAAGCCTCATCCTGGTCAACACAGAGATTCCTTTTGACCTTCCTGGAAGTTGGATTAGGCCTTTAAAAGTCATACATTTTAAAACATTCCATGAAGGTTATGTTTGCTTTAAAACCACGGTGAAGTAAATGCAAAACTGTATTAATATTTAACATTGGCTTATAAAAACTAGGAACTTGTAGTCAGGACAGCTGGTAAAAGTTTAATCCACATCATCATTTCAAAATGAAAATGCAGAGGAGGACAAAATAGCACATTTTCACTTTCAGAATCTATGTGTTTTTCTTGTGTATCCAGTTTTGTTATTTCTATAGCCATATCTGCTCAATAGCCATGAAAAATATTTTTCATTTATGCAATTTTTTAAATTTGCTTTTCTGATTTGGTGGTACTGATTATACATACAGAAATCAAAACAGGAAAAAAGGGTCAGAGATGAAAAAAAATAGAATAGATTAGTTAAAAGGAAAAAACCCCCACAAATATAGTGCTTGTGGACTGTATTTAGGAGTTGGCCAGAAGTCTAATGTCTTGATAGATGGTTCTGAGTGCACAGTTTTATTGCTGGTACACAGCACACTTTGTTCCTTTTGTTTGACTAAACTTGCCAACTTTGGAAATTAGTGACATGGGCATTCAAAATGTTGGACAAGTGGTCAGACTCTGATACACATATTCATACCCCAGCAGTAAATGATGTCAGGAAGTTTCAGATGCAGGAAAAATGCATTCTTTCGTTCAGCACAGCTTTAATATAAGTTTCATAAGTACTTTCACCGTTCGAGCTAGAGTGCCTCTTCGATAGCACACAGGGGAGACATCATTTACCGAAATGTTTCTTTGCTGGAACCAGAAGTCCAAATCTGCTCAGTTCATTTAAAATGTTTTTTTCCTCTAGAATAAATGAATAAGCAGTTCCTTTTGTGGTTTTTGCTTGGTGATTTGCTGTTATTCTTCTAGCAGAAAAAGGATTGGATTCTCATATGAACAGATGTGTTCCTCCTCCCTAACTCCACACCCATTCTCTCTCTTGGAAAACAGAGGTGACGGGCCTGGTGTTTGACTAAGAGGGGCTATAAATCTTCTGGGGATATGCTGTTATATCTTTGCACATAAAAAGTATTGAGGAGGGGAAACAGGTTAAAAAGCAAAAAGTCTTTGTAATAAATCATACGCTGTACTTGCTTTTTAACCCTTAGAAGCACAGGGCTGCTTGAATAAATTGCCAGCGCAGAGACCCTTCTGCTTGTGGCGGCCGGGAGTGAGGGCCGCGATGGGGTGTGTGGGACGGGAGCTGGCCGCGCTCCGCTCCGCGCGTTTGTGGCTGCGGCCGGGCACAGCCAGCCCAGAGGAACAGGCCGTCGGAGACCAAATGCTGATCTGGCCGCAGCCTCCCTCCCTGCCTCCCTCCGCGCCGGGCCCGTCCGACCGACAGGTACCGAGCGGGACCGGCCGAGCCGCAGGAGCCGGCCCAGAGAGCGGCGGGGCGATGCTGGGGGGCGCGGGAGGCGGCGAGGCCGGGGCGGCAGGGGAGCGGCGGGGGAGAGCCGTGTGTGTGAGTGTGTGAGTGTGTGACTGTGAGTGCGTGAGTGTGTGTGTGTGTGAGAGTGTGAGTGTGTGAGAGTGTGTATGTGTGTGTGAATGACAGTGTGAGTGTGTGTGTGAGGGTGTGTGTGTGTGTGAGTGTGTGGGTTGTGTGAGGGTATGTGGGGGTGTGTAAGCGGGGGTGTGTGGGGGTGTCTGAGGGTGGGTGTGTGAGGGTGTGTGTGTGTGAGAGTAGGTGTGTGTGTGAGTGTGCGTGTGTGTGTGTGGGTATGTGGGGGTGTGTAAGCGGGGGTGTGTGGGGGTGTCTGAGGGTGGGTGTGTGAGTGCGAGGGTTGTGTGAGGGTGTGTGAGGGTGTGTGTGTTGTGGGAGCTGCCTCCCAGCCCCCGGACGCGGCGCAGGAGGCCCCGCACGGCACCCGGGGCCGCCCCCTGCGCGCCCCGTCGGGCGGTGGCGGGGAGATGGCGGGGCGGCGGCGGGCGCTGCCGCGGCTGCTGCTGCGCTGCCTCCTGCTGGGGCTGCTGGGCGTCGGCGGCGGGGGCCAGCCCGGCGGCGGCGAGTACTGCCACGGCTGGGTGGACGGGCAGGGGGGCTACCACGAAGGCTTCCAGTGCCCCGAGGGCTTCGACACGGCGGCCGCCACCATCTGCTGCGGCTCCTGCGCCCTGCGCTACTGCTGCGCCGCCGCCGAGGCTCGCCTGGAGCAGGGCGGCTGCACCAACGACCGGGAGCCCTCGGAGCCGGGAGTCACCGCCCGTGAGTGCCCGGCCGCGGGTCTCGGGGCGGGCGGGAGACGGTCCCGCGGAGCATCCCCCGGGCCGCTGCGGGGTGGGCTGGCGGCGGGGCGGCTCCAGGTGCGCTCAGGTGCGGCTGCGGGGCGGCCCCGCGCCGGGACGGACCGGGAGCCCGGGGGCCGCAGCTCCGCGCTGCCGAGAGCACCGGCAGCATGACCGCATGGTGCACTTGTATTTCAACTTCACATCGGCAAATTCTGCTGTGTCTGTCTAACTTTATTGCTGCCGGAGGTGTGAGCGCGCCCCGGTGCTCTGCACGCACAGCCCACCGTGCTAGTGGCCGTCAGTTTCCCAAACAAAAGAAATCCGGCAGCGCATACGGAGACTGGTTTCCCAAATCACACGCTCTGCGCTTATCTTCCACCTTAGGAAAGGAAGCGATTTAATAGGATCTGCAGCATTTGCGCTTCACCTGCAGATTCAAGCTGTTACACTGCACAGTCCCGGCGATTTGGGGGATGAGGGAGGGGGAGAGGAGTGAGATTCTTGAGCTATACCTACCAAGAACCAATGAAGGGGACACGATGTAGACAGCTTCTACCTTTGGTAACTATTAAAACTGTAATAGAAATAAATTTTTACTGGAACCTGCAGGGTTTAAACTCTGATTTTGTTTCAATGCTAATGGTGCTCTGTTTTCTAAGCAGATTGGTATGTTATTGGGACTGAAATATTGTGGGGCTTCATAAATACTGTGGAGTTTATTTCTACACAGAAGACCTGTTACTTAAGTGGGCTAATTTGCATGGCTTTTCTTCTTCTCTCTTCTCCCAGAACCAATCTACGTTCCATTCCTCATTGTTGGATCAATATTTATTGCCTTCATTATCGTGGGCTCGCTGGTAGCAGTTTATTGTTGCACATGTTTAAGACCTAAACAGCCGTCGCAGCCAATCCGATTTTCCCTGCGGAGCTATCAGACCGAGACCCTTCCCATGATCTTGGCCTCCACGAGCTTCAGGACCCCGTCCCGGCAGTCCAGCACTGCCACCAGTTCCAGTTCCGCTAGCAGCTCTGTCCGCAGGTTCTCCTTCCCCCGGGCAGAGCCAGGCTGCCTTGTGCCGTCCTCACCTCCACCCTACACGTCTGGCTGCTTCCAGACAGCCCACACAGTCCACCTGACCCAGCCGTCAGGATTTCTGGTGTCTCCGCCATACTTTGGGTATCCTCTCCAGCCGGAGCCTGCCCTGGTTGGGAAGAGCTGCTCTGATTTTACTCAGTGCTGAAGGAACTCGTGAAGAAGTAATGCAACCTTTGCAGCCACAGGGGCTGCTGCTGTTGGGTGTCACACTGATGTGCTCTGTGGCTGCAGAAGTCAGAACTGTTCCTGTGGGTGAGTTGCCCTTGAAAAGTGAGGGGTCTCACTTGCATTTCCCAAACTTGGATCACACTTACAAAGGAACTGTAAAACACTCCAAACAGTTGCTCTAAAACAGGACTGCTCTGCCTAATTTTTGCAGGATGTGTTCAGAGACAAGTAAAAGAACCATGTTGGGATGAAGGTACTCAGTGTTACAAATGACATTTTACCCTAATGCAGTTAACTTAGTTAACAAACAGTGGCTGCTTTCCACTGATAATAATCAGACTAGTTCTATAAAGCAGCAATAAGCCTGAGAAGTAAGACAGGAGTAATACTTACTAATGAGGATCCTTGAAAACATCTGTTTACCACTTCCATGAGCAATGAAAGTAAGAGGAAGAATTTTTATTAGATATTAAAATGCAGAGGTATTTTTAAAAATACACTCAATCTACCTGAACTTACACTGCATATTTGTATTAGTAAATCTTAACGATGGTAGATAAAACTAGCAGTAATTAGGCTAGTGGAAGATCAGACAGTCTCACATAGCCAAATTATCTGTGAGGAAAGCAGAATGTATTCAGCAATATCACCAATAACTTCTCCACATAAAACTCTAAAAATAGCGGTCTACTAAAGCATTCTTCAGAAGGAAGTATTTATTGTCAGCTTTTTGCTCAGCAAGTGTAAGTTGGACAAACTGATCATGAAGTTCTGTTTGTAAAATTATCCCTGTATAAAATGTAAAGACAAGTTTGTAATTTAAAATGTATTTACACCATTGACATCACTAATTATTTAGTAGTAACACGCAAAAAAAAAAAACCAACCCAATAAACTGTGTGGTTGAAATGCTGTGTCATCAGTATGACTCTGTACAGGTAGTGTTTGTTGAATTTGGTTGGTGCAACTCTTTTTGTATTTTTTTCCTGTTAAAATAGTTTATTCTGCTTTTAAAAATGATTTACAACTTTACCTGCACCTGTTGTGCAGATTTAATATAATACAAAATTCTGACCATATAGCAAACTACTAGATTCATTTATGTTTTTTACATGCAGCTGCAGTGAAAAAGTGTTGAAAATGACACTGATTAGTTGGGTATTTTTGGATTAAACATGCTGCACTAGGAATAAATTCTGTTTGCCCTTCTACATTCCTTCACCTAAGTAAACCAACAAACCAAATGGAAGAAGAAAAAAAAGCATCTAAACCAAATACATGCAGTAAGCAAATGGAAAATACACAAGTAAAAAATGCAGTCATTAAAGGGCTTCTCTGTATACTTGTTTTTTGTGAAAAACTGAAGTCATTCTGTGGGTCAGAATCTACAATATCAGAGGCTGAGCTTTCCTGTTTTATCAGCCTCAAACTCCCTGTGTGCAGGATCTGTTGAAGTACATTATAGCTGACCTATTTAACAAGTAGTTTAGAAAAGCTTCATTGGTTCTTTATCAAGAGTTGAATACTTTCTTCATAGCAAATATCTAGTGATCAGTAGTTATGACAAAAATTTTTCCAAATAACTTTTAATAAGTTTTTAACTGCACAATTACCATTATAATCCAGCAAACATTACTGCTAGAAATGCAAAAAGACAAGTTCTATACAATGATGTTTTAAGTAATAGGCTCTAGCTTGAATGCTGTAATCGTTAATTACCACCCAAATCATGATACACAGATGTGTATGTGTTTTGCAAGATACTAAAAATTAGATTTTAAGTATTCAGGAAATGAATCGAAAGTTAAATTCTGGCCTGTAATTTTATTGTAGAAACAATCTTCAAGAAGGAAAAATTTTGCTTGCCTTTGGTAAGATTTCACAGGACTCTCCACTGCATATTTTGAATGGCTATGGATGGGACTGTTTGTCAAGTAACTTTTTTGAAAAATCATTGAATATTTCAAGATGTATCAGCTGTCTTGTTCAGAAGCACACTGTAAGATGTACTGATCATTCCTGTATACAGCAGAAACAGCAAACCAACTCAACTGTATTTTTTTACAAATTATAGTTAATCTCCAATTAGAAGAAATCTTTATCTAGTAAACCAAGGCAACGCAGACCCATTCTGGAAGCAGAAACTTGATCACTTTTAACTAAGAAGGGGCAATTTATGTACCTTTAAAGAGCAATTAGTCATCAGAGCCAGTGACACAGGTGGGGAGTGGCTGAAATTGAGTGTTTTCCTGAAAGAAAGACTGTACACAGCAAAGCTGAGAGTTTGGCTCAGTCACTGCCTGTTACCACTTGGTGCTGTACAGGCCAGGCTGCTTCAGTGTGATGGTCTCAGGGGGCTCTGCAGTCAGTTATTAATGTTTTAACACAGGACAGATTTTTGCTACGCTTGCATGCAGCCTTAAATGTTAATGACTGTTCAGCCTAAGGAGAGCTGTATTGATTGCCATGTAGCAAGAAACTCAGCCTAGCAGGGAAGACCCCTCTGAGCCTGTTCCTTTCTTCCCCTGATGCTGCACCATGGGTTTGTCCTCATAGAATGGCTGAAGAACTTGACACACAGGAATAATTTCATTGAATCCGACTTAGATAAGTCTGTAAGTTTACAGAGTGCTAAGTATGTCACAGATCAATAGCCAGACTGCAACAAATCCTGCAGATGTGGCTCTTAGGGTGGGAAAGATCAGCTGTAGTGAAAATAGCTGTGCTATGCTACCTGTAAAATAGTTGAGGTGGGGATTATGCACCATCTGCAAACAGACAGACAAAGAAGAAAATAAAAATTAAAAAAATCTATTATTGTTCATGTAGTTAGAGTAGCAGTGACCCACATAGCTGAAGGGAGAGGAAAGGAGGTGGCCAGAATAAAGCCCATGGACAGAAACAATGCTGCCTGTGCCAGTAGTTTCTGACCCAGGTGGATTTGGTGTGCCGGCGAGAATGCTGAATTTCCTTCCTAACGGAAAGAGCCTTTTGGCATTAGATACTCCTATGATTTATAGGAACAGGAAATTTTCCTAAAACTTGCAGACAGAACAGAAATGACATTGTGATAGCACTTTAATGACTAATGAAATGGTTTGAAGGGCTGGATGTATGCTTGAACTGAAGGCAATTGCTTACTATCAGAAGTAACATTTACAGGCAGTACTTGCTTTACTGCCATGTTAACAAAGTAGATTTAACTATTTCTTTTGCAATTCTGAATTTAGTTCGTACTCCTTTTTACTAGCACTACAACAATCTAAAATCCAAATGAAAGAATATTCACACTCATTAAATTGATTACTGTCATTCACACACAATGCCACAAATGCTTTGATTGCCATTAACTGGTAATGACTTAGATGAAACCCAAGCCTTCGGTGGATAATGAGCAACAGTGGCATGCCATTTGTTTTGTGTTTCCACAATTTGGGATTCTGAAGTGTGTATCTCCAAAATGCATCAAGACTTTCCAGTGCTAGGAAAAACATTACAAGTACTTGCAAGAATGTCTGAAGGATTCTGTTTGAAACTAGGTAAGCAGTACAGTATGTGGCTATGTAAACTCACGGATTATTTGTAATACTAATCCCACTGGAATAAAAAAAACCTGACAATTTCAAAAGTATTTTGTCATTACTGCTCAGTTGCATCTTGACATAAGGATATAAAGGAACATTAAGGAGCATTAAGGAGTTGAAGTTGGTTTTCAGTGCTGTTTTGCTGCCTATTGCAATGTACTGTCTGAACTTGAACTCCTCTGAACAATGAGTCTGCTTTTGAGGGAGCCACTCATAGCACATAAAGTTTTTGACTCACAGTGACACCAAGGCTATAATTCCATGCTATCCTCTTTTCATTAGCAAAGGCAGAAAAGGAAATGCCTTTCTGTTCTTCTGTTCTTTCCATCTATGGCTTGTGCAAAAATTCAGGAGGCTGTAGTGTGAATCAGGTTAGTGAAATTATTTTAGTTTAAAAATAATGTTTGCTGTAAGAAAGAAGGGAAAGGATTTGAGAGGAAGTCTGGATCATTATAAACTGGATTACAAAATGAATAATTTCAATGGCCTCATGACTGCCAGTATAAGAGAGATGTAAAATATTATCAGGTGGAATATCCTTAAACCAGCTCTGCTACTAGAGACTGGATCTTGTGAAACTAGCACTATCTAAGATGCATGTATTATCAAACCTGCTTGGACAGATTACAAAATAAATTCATTGTCTAGTGTACATATAAAAATCAGTCACCCAGCTACTACCAAAACTCAGTTAAGGTAGTAAAATATTGATTTTTTACAGTGGTGGGCTCTGTTAGAGGGAAGAAATACCAGCTACTATCAAAGCCAAAGGATACAGTACTTACCACTGTTGTCTGAAAAGGGAGGTGACATTTCCTTATTCCTGCTCTTACCATTCTTGTACTACATACTTCTCTTTCAAAATAGGGTGTCACCACCAGAGTATGTTAAGGCTTGGCTGGAAGTCACTAAATTGCAGACTCCTGTGCTCCTTAAATTTTTTAAACTTTTCTAGACTTCACATGAGAACTGAAAAAGACATCTCCAAAAAGGTGTTAAAAAAAACCCCCCAACCCCAACAAACCTTTAACCAATTTACTACTTTTTCAGTATACCTTAAAAAATGCAAGAACTTGATAATATTTGTGAAATAATATTTCTGGTATGTCTCATTTTAAAGTATTCAAACCCAAGAATGATGAAATATGTTTTCCTCTGAAAGTAATCCCTAACATTTCCAACCAAAAAAGTCAACAAAGCTTCTTAATTTAATGGCAAAGTTTATTCATTTTTTAACAATTAAATGACAAAACATTTAAAATTTGCAGTTCAAAACATGCACATTCACCAAATGCCAAATGACATTTAACACTGCATAGAACTGAATGTGTTACTAAAAGAACTATTTAAAAAACACAGTGCATTTAACATCCAGTTAAAACTAAACCTGAGGAACTACCATAAACACCGAGTCAAAAAATCTTCATTCATGCAGCTTCATAATTTCCACAACAGTTTCAGCAGTAATGGCTTAGTGGAGCTGTAAAACCTCACTTCATCTTGAATGCAAATTTTGCTGTTTCAGACTGACCGCTTTCTGTAGCGGTTAATACATATCAAACACTGAAAATCGTTACGAAAAATTATGTTGAAGTAGAAAAACAATATTAACGCATTTATGGCTTCTATGCTACATTAAAAAAACACCATAAAATATGACTTAAAAAAACCCCAACAAAACAAACTTGTTCTGGTCACAGCTTTGCAATTACAAATCACACTCTACATGGAAATACTTTTATTTCAGTATCAACCCTCAAAAGTGCCCAACTTTGCACATCATTGCTCAGATGAGCAGTCCTTATACTCACAAGCAGTCCGGTTGAACCCTATAAGAGTAGTGGTTTGCATAAGCAGGAACCAGGTTTGGAATGCTAAAATATTCCTTTGTTTAATAAAGATCTATTGGTTAACAGCGAGGAAACTGGGGGAGCGAGGGCAGAGAGGGGGAAGGAGAAACTAATTTGTGGAGTTTTGTAACCAGTGAAAACATCCAGTACCAAGGAAGCTGAACTGACAAACTCATTTGCTTACACAGCACTAGCTTCTCAATATATTATGAGCAGACTTTTAACGAAGGCATTAAAAAACAGGGATCAACAACCACCATGCATCGCCTCAGAACACTCAGAAATAGTGCCACATGCAGACAGAATGATAAATTTATCAGAACTACAACTGCTTTTACACAATACACAAGAAAAAAAGGGAAAAACTTTTCTCCTTAAATTTAACACATATTCCAAATTACTCATCATTCAAGATGGGTTCAAATGTCATGATACACATCTTAAGACACTTAATGCTCATCTTTGTAACAAGGTGAATTTTATGGATGCATGTGGACATATAAGAATCTTCAGCTATCTCTTAGCGTTTCAAAATATTTTATTTATCATTTTATACAAATAGAATGATGACTAAGTATAAATCTGTTGAAACTGCTTTGCAAAAATATGTGTAAAATTAGGAAATGGCAAGAAAAAATTCCAGATACAAATTGTCAATAGGTTTGTTAAAATTTTTTTCCAGTTACTCTTTTGAATATTTTCTATATATATGTATGTATATATTTAAAAATAATCAAGCAAAAGTATTTATATAAGATACCCGATTTTTTAGTGGCACAGGTTCATCTTTTAGATGGAAATTTTTAATACTAACTTGCAGTGCCCATGAAAGAGATGGGAAAGTCCACGTGAACTCTCTATTTAATACACTTTTGAATTTTGGAACAGTAAGAACAGAGGCATTATTATGAGCATTTCCGCCTCAACTGTTCTTTTTTCCTTTAAACAAACATCAGCAGAATCCCCTTATTTTAACAAAGGTATGACATGCTAACAGGATGGAACTAGATTATATTACTGTGTACTTAAAGTGAAAATAAAGTGCATATTGTGTACTTGGCCTGATTTAAAAATGGGCACACATGGATAAGATAATCTTGTATTTTAAAACAGAATTGTATGAGCAATAAAACCTACTGTTTTTGCCAGATTTGTCTTTTTAGCTATTTTTAGGAAGTGGTTTCTTTCAACCACTAATTATCAGAGAAAGTACAAGACAGGGGAAAAATTCATCAGAAGTAGTAAAAAAATGCACTTTGTGAAATACTCCTTCAAATTCTTAAAATATGTAAGCATGAAATGCTGTGATAAGATTATCTTACAAATCTGTAAATTAGTCTGAATTGAGGACCTTAGAGTTGTTTCAGTCATTTTCTTCCTTTTTAAGGTAGTTAATTTGGGATTTACTGTGTGTTGTTTTCTTCAAACTGTATTACAATGGTAAAACAATTTTATTTCATAGGAAGAATAAGAGATCATGTAAATATCTCACTGCATGTATTTCACAGTCTATTCTAATCCGTATTTGCATAATTAGCAATTCAACCAATTAGAACAGAAAAAAATTGCCCATTACGAGACTATGTATAGATTAATTTTATATGAATTAAGTACACAGAAAGATTAAAAAGGAGCAACAGTGTCATGGTTAATTTCAGAAATGTTTTGAAGGTGGTCTTTGTCCCTGGGATGACAGCAAATAGGGATCCCTGTTTTAGGAAAGGGGCATGCCCCCAAATTTTTTCTTGCCTTAGGTCAAGTGATTTGGCCCTCCCATATTGATCCATCTATTTATCTATGCCTGCAATGGCTTTTCTGAAGGCAGTTCTTGTCTGCATGGCTGACTGGCAGTACTGTTTCTAGCTCCCTTTCTCCTTGTGCCTGCTGTTTAGAGATCACTCCGGGCTAGCGAGAGGAAGACACTGCATAGCAGGCACATGAAATGCAGACTGCCTTGCCACTGATACACCTTCCTAAATAGGTACTTTCATATAGTGCCTTCTGTTGGGCTTTCTCTGTGTATTTTCAAGTTTCTCTCAGAATGGAGGATAAGAAACTTGGATAGTGAGATTAATTACATGTTAAGCATTTAGCTAGATGAAAGGCAAGGAGGTAAAGTCACCTTTTGTAATGACAAATGAAGGAGGGCAGAGAAAAGATGGGACTGGATGACTTGGAGAGTTATGATTTGGAGAGCAAAGAGTAAAATACTTAATTTAACAGATCACTGGGGATATTGTTGTTTTGCTTTTCCATCTGGTTGATCTCCATTGAAAGGAAAAAAGAGATAATTCCTATGCAATTCACAAAAATTTACTTAACAGTATAACCAACTGCTACTATAGAAAATTGTATTTTAATGTAATTGTGGTGGCCTTTAAACCCAGAATTAAACATGGACTAAAGAGAGGCAAGAATTAGCTAAATTTTAAAGTTCAAGTAGCCTTTCTTAGTTTGAAACCTGACGGTTGTTGGATGGTAAGTTGAGAAATACCAAGTATAACTTGTTAAAGCATGTATCACAATGTTCTCATTTAATACTGCCCTCTTTTTTTTCCCCTCATACCAGGTGTATATCTTTTCCTGCAGTCACTTCCTCTCCATTTTAATTAAAGGTGAGAGTATATAAGTATTCTGCATGACCAATAAGTTGTAAAGAGACTGCTGCGATGTATTTCACACCTTTATAGGAAGTGACTTTAGTGCAAATAAACCAGTACATACCACAGACTAGCGAAGGGCATGCTTTGCTCTGTATTTCAATGTATGCATTTCAAATAATCCTAGTATAAAAATGTTGAAAATTTGATTAATTTTAAAAAATAAGTTTAAACAAACTTTCTTTTGAACCTACAGTATAAGCAGATACAACTAAGCATCACAAAAATAATTAAGTTTGCTAAAGGGAAGTAAGGCAGAGCAATTCTTAGAAATTGAATAAAGTATTACGTGTACTCCATTACACAAGTTGGCAGCCATATTCAACATACACAATACTAAATGAAAATAAGGGGAAAGCTTGTATAAGGCCAAAGGTGCAAAGACTTGCAGTTTTGAAAGCAAATGCCAAAAAGGCCACTCAAATTAGACTCACTATACCTTCTCCTCAAGTGTGGAGACTCAAGCATGCAGTTCTGAGATCAGGACTGGAGATAGTTTCCTTTCTAATTGTTTCTAACAGAAAACATTTATGGAACTTCTTTGGCAAATGTTTTTAGATTAGTTTGACACAAACATCTATGCGCATCTTGACTCAAAATCTTTCTTAAAGAAGGTGAATTAACACCATTAAGATACTGGGTTTTTTCAGCACTTGTTGAAATCAAAGGCTTGTTATCAAATATATTTAAATATATTAACATTTAAAAACCTTCACAGATGCTAGTTGATCTGTCAATGTAAAGTACATTTAGCAATCTGACCACTGCCTTTCAATGTACGACCAGTATTGATCCAAATTCATTGTAAAATAAGCAAGCTGGCAAGATACAAGGTAAATTCCAATCTGTTTACAAAGGCTAAGCAAATACTCGTTAAAAATTTAGAGATGGTGTGTTACAGTATAGTTGCACAGTGCTTATGTCTACTGAATACACAAATCCAAACTTTATGGAACAAGACCATTATAGATCTTTCAATGTCTGATAACTGGACCATGGTCACAGCTCCCAGCAAAGATCTAATAGCCTGTCTCACAAAAGTAACAACTAAGGCCTAGATGTCCAGCTGTGTTCCTTCACCACTCCTCAGGCCTTTGCTTTGTGGTATCGTAAGCTCTTATGACTTCAGACTGGGAAACAATCCCATTTTCATCTTGAGAGAAGGCGTAGCCATCTGCAGATATAAGGTGAAATAGAAACAAATTAAGTTTGATAATTTTAATTTTTTTAAAACTTTAATAAAAGCAACTTAACAAAGGTGAACAGAAGGGAATAAACCTCTTTTCAACAGTAAGTAGAATACTGTGCCATTTCTTACAGAATTTTGCAGTTATAAAACAGCAGAAAGAGCTCTGCACAGTACCTTAGGTATTAAGGACAACTTAACCACAGACAAAGAAAATGGTCTAATGGGTTTAGGATACTGCACTTTTGCTATAAATAAATGCAGTGAAAGGCAGATTTTTACTACTGTTATTAATGGATACTCATTTCGGTCAGTGAACACTTACGAAGCAAGTTTTGTTGCAAAGAGTCAGAGCGATACAAGTTCACATGGTTCTTCTTAAAAACATTCTTCAGTAGTTGGGCTCTTTCAGTTAAGCTAGAGAGAAAGTAGACACATGAAGAATATTTACTTACTAATTACCCTATCCCTTTATGTTTGAGTTTGCTCAATGGGAATTAATTGTTAAATGAGAAATGTCCACCCTCCCTTTCCTTTCTATATTGTGCCTAATGAATTATTAAGATGATGATTAAAAGCTTGCACGAGGACAGATTATTAAGTTCTGACCCCTGGTAATGATTTTACTTGTTACAGTGCAGGCAAAATATATTTTTGAAACACTGCTGTGTGCTGACAACACAAATAAATGAATAATACTGTGAACCTTTGAGTGTGACTCCTTTAGAAACACACAATGTAAAGGGAAGGCACTGTCTTCCTTAATGTAGCACAGCTTGAATAGTGCCAGGCTGAATTAGTCCTTTTTATGTTACATAGAAAGTGTTCCCAGCCTCTATTGACACAGTACCCCAAAGGGGTGGGAAATGAGTGGAGGGAAAGCCACGTTCATGGTTATCAGCTGTGTGTACAGAAAAATTATTTCCATGGAAAGTGTTCTAGAAAGGAGCTTTCCCCAGGAAACTCTAGAAGGTGTTTTTCTGGAGATCATACCCAAAAACAGACTACTATTGCTGCTAAGGTTGGCCACCTCAGCCCTTCTCCTTCCTTCCCAGCACTACTGAGTTTGTTATGTTGTTGTGTGCACACACTTGGGTACCTTCACTGTGACTCAAGGTACTCCCCATTTCAGCCCAAGTGGAAAACAGGAGCATTAAACATTTTTTAAATTGAGACTCAGGAGTCAGCCAAATGCTGCTAACTGTAGCGAAACAAGTAGCAAAGGTATTGGGTTTCCTTTCTGTCTTGCACTAAAGTTCTCTCTAATAGGAACATACATTACTAAATAAATACCAGGTACATGAGCCATAGCTAAGAAAAATTTCAAAATCTGACAGTTTTAATAACATATTAAATAGGTGCAAGGGACTATATTTAAAAAAAAACAAAAAGACCTCTTCAGTGTCCTCTTGATTTGATATGCACTGTGAATTACAGCCTGTGTTTCAAGAAATACCAACCTATCACTTAAACACTTCAAATGCTGAAAAATCCAGCCTACTCTCAATGTAAACTGGTCTAAAATTAGTTCAATTAAAAAAGAGATGCATCTTATGTATAATGTGAGTACACAGTGATTTGATATTGCTACAGTTTTGCTAGATTAGCAAAGCTGTCTCTCGTGCAATGATGTAGTAAGAAAAACAGATTTCACACACCTTATGTTACCAAGTTTTGATTACCCAAATTACTTTTTAATATTATTGTCAATTAGCTCAAAAGATTTAACTTCTCAGGCTATCAACCAGACTAAGTGGTGCAAGAAAGGGAACTAGACTGCCTTCCTTACTAGATCACCATTCAAGCCACTAAATTAGAAATGTTCATTCTTCCTTAAGTGACTCTACATTTATATATGAAGCTGAACCACTGTTTAGAGCTGGAGAGACTAATGGTTTATCTCATCTTTCTGTTCCCCTCTAGTCTGGTGGTTAAAGCATATGGTGAAAGCTTGGCTTTTTTAAGTTGGAAAAGGAAAATAAACCTACTATTTCCACACCCCTAGAGGAATGCTAACTGGAAAATCTGCAGGGTAAGGTGACAGACAGGGGAAACTGCTTCTGTGGCCATGTTTTGAATGTAAAGATGGAATGAGACTCCCTTGTAAGAAAAAAATTAGATACCGATTCCAGGAAGGTAGTTGGCATCTGCTGACTGAATCAAGAATGGAGAGGCTGAAGTACTGAAACACATCTTACTCTCAGTGCTTTCCTAAGCTAACTGTCTGGGGATTTTTTTCATCCTGCTTGCTCCTCTACACTGTGTAGGAGCTTTCTTTTTTAGTTCAGGACTGTAAACTGTTTAAGTAGCAACATTAATAAAAAATTAGGGACTGAAATCTAAACTGTAAGAATACTGCCACTGAATAAATAAATCAGTACTTTCATGAAAAACTCGAAGCCAAGGAGGTGGAAGACTATGGATACACTTAGTTACAGTTATCAGCTGCATCTCCTTTGCAATACATCTGTGAAATCCTTATTAATGTGAGTGAAATCAGAAAATTTCTATGAAATGTTTGACATAAATAAAAATAATAATAAAAAACTTAAATAAAAATATTTTATTTAAAACATTAGCATATCTATTGTACCATTCTTGATACCATCATTCCTTGCTTGTATTCCTGAATGGAATGTTCAGATTGAATCACAGAATCACTGGGCTGGAAGAGACCTTCAAGATCATTGAGTCCAGCCCATGCCTGAACACCTCAACTAAACCATGGCACAGAGTGCCACATCCAGTCTCTGAACACATCCAGGGATGGTGACTCCACCACCTCCCTGGGCAGACCATTCCAGTACTTGATCACTCTTTCTGTCAAAATCTTTTTCCTAACATCCAACCTATATTTCCCCTTGGTGCAGCTTGAGACTGTGTCCTCTGGTTCTGTCAATTGCTGCTTGGAGAAAGTGACCAACCCCACCTGACTGCAAACACCTTTCAAGGAGTTGAAGAGAGTGATAAGGTCACTCCTGAGTCTCCTTTTCTCCAGGTTGAACATCCCCAGCTCCCTCAGGGGTTCCTCACAGGGTTTGTGTTCCAAGCCCCTCACCAGCCTCATTGCCTCCTCTGGACACCCTCAAGTGTCTCAAGGTCCTTCCCAAACTGAGGGGCCAGAACTGGACACAGCACTCAAGGTGTGGCCTCACCAGTGCCGAGTACAGGGGAAGGGTGACCTCCGTGCTCCTGCTGGCCACACTGTTCCTGATAGAGGCCAGGATGCCTTTGGGCTTCTTGGCCACCAGGGCACACTGCTGGCTCATGTTCTGGCTGTCAGTAAGTACCCCCAGGTCCCCTTCTGCCTGGGCACTGTCCAGCCACACCATCCCCAGCCTATAAAACTGTAGGGGGTTATTGTGGCCAAAATGCAGGACTGGGCACTTGGACTTATGAAACTTCATCTTATTGGACTCTGTCCACCCATCCAACCATTCCAGGTCTCTCTGCAGAGCCATCCTACCCTCCAACAGATCAACACACACTCCCAGCTTAGTGTCATCTGCAAATTGACAATGAAAGACTCAACACCCTCATCCATGCTGTCAATAAAGGCATTGAACAGAACTGGCCCCAGCACAGACCCCTGAGGGACACCACTGCTGACTGGCCGCCAGCTGGATGCAGCACCATTCACCAGCACCCTCTGGGCCCGGCCATGCAGCCAGTTCCTAACCCAGCACAGAGTGCTCCTGTCCAAGCCCTGGGCTGCCAGCTTCTGCAGGAGTGTGCTCTGGGAGACAGTGTCAAAGGCCTTGCTCAAGTCCAAATAAACAACATCTACAGCCTTTCCTGCATCTACCAGCTGGGTCACCTGGTCATAAAAGGAGACCAGGTTGGTCAAATATGACCTATTCCTCCTAAACCCATGCTGGCTGGGTCTGATACCCTGGCCACCCTGTAAGTTCTGTGTGATGACACTCAGTATAAACTGTTCCATAACCTTACCAGGTACTGAGGTCAGGCTAACTGGCCTATAATTACCAGGATCCTCCTTCCCACCCTTTTTGTGAATGGGTGTCACATTGGCCAGCTTCCAGTCCCTTGGAACCTCACCAGTGAGCCAGGACAGCTGGTAAATCTGCAGAGTGGCTTCACAAGCTCATCTGCCAGCTTCCTCATCACCCTGGGATGGATCCCATTTGGTCCCATGGATTTATGAACATCCAAGTTGTTCAGCAGCTCCCTGACTGCCTCCTCCTGGATAACATGGGAACCATTCTGCTCCCTGATACCAACTACCAGCCCAGGACAGCTGTCCTGAGAACAAGCTGTTTTCCCACTAAAGACTGAGGAAAAGGAGGCATTAAGCACTTCTGCCTTCTCCTCATCTGTGGAGTTCCCTCCCTCATCCAATAGAGAAAAAAGGTTGGTCTTACCCTTCCTTTTGCCATTAATATATTTATGAAAACATTTTTTATTCTCCTTTACAAAAGTTACCAAATTAAGTTAGAACTGATTTGGCCTGCCTAATTTTTTTCCTTCATGTTCTAGCAATCCCCTGAAATACTTCCTGAGGGATCTGACTGACCCTCATTCCAAAGATGATACATCCTCTTTTTATTCTTAACTTCTTTCACAACCTTGTTGCCCATCCAGGCTGGATGTTTGCCTTGTCAACTCAGTTTTTGGCACACAGGGACAGTCTGTTCCTGTGCCCTCAAGGTCTCTGTTTTGAAGCACACCCACCTTTCCTGGACTCCTTTGTTTCTAAGGGCTGCTTCCCAAGGAACTCTCTGAATAAGTCTCCTAAATAGGCCAAAGTCTGCCCTCTGGAAGTCCAACGCAAAAGTCTTATTGATGTTCCTCCTCATTTCACCAAATTTCATTGCTTAAATGCAAAGCACTGAAAAGATTACCTTAAACTTTTACAATAACATGAAGTAGGCACATATCTCAGTTAATGTATAATAAAGTTTCCACTGCACAGATCTGATTGCTGGTAAAGAAAATACAAAATACATAGGAAATACACTTGAGAAAAGTGCTTTCAGCTATTCAAGTACTAAATTTTGTTCTTTTTCTATACTTGAAATATTGTCGGCTCTCTATTATAAATCACCCTGTTGCCATTCAAAAGCATATTTAAATATCTACATGTGAAGCCAAGAAAACATGGTTTTATAATTAACCAATGTTAGATCACAGTAACTAAATGCTTGTGCTCATTATGTGTAACTATATGGACAAGCAGAATATTAACTATTTTTGAATAGGAAATGTATACCTTTACAGGCAATTGGACACAGTTATAGAAAAAAAAAATTATTATTTTATGAATTCCTGCAACTCTCACAGGAAAGAATTTCTTCTGAGTATCTAAACTAAACCTACCCTCTTTCAGTCCTATCCCTACATGCCCTTATAAAAACTCCTGGCTTTCTTGTAGGTCCCATTCTCAGTAAATATTTAGATACACACTGATTACAACAGCTGTCCAATACAAGAATCCTGACCTGTTATCTCTGGAAGCTGAGACCTCTATTTTGTGTTGTAGTATTTCTAAGATGGGGGTGGACAGAGAGGAAAGGTTTCTGAATTATCTTTCTCACTATTTCTCAGTTATCTTTTAATCATCCATTGATTTATATATTCTTAGGGTTTTTTTGGCATTTAATGAGAACAAACCCTTTTTCTGCTGTAACAGAAAATGGTACTCTCACAGATATGCACACACTAGAATAAGAAACTATCATGTACATATCTTAAACAGATGTAGAGGATATTCCTCACCCATTTAACTACTTACTCTGTACTGGTAACTAATTAATCTGAGCTTTTGCAATTTAGGAGACTCAAGAGTGTTTAAAAAAGTTGAATTGAATTTTTGTAGATGCAAGTAAGTCAGTTCATCAGACCATTTCCTTAACAATTAATACTTTCTCCATAAAAGGTAAAGTTTTGGCACTATCACCTGAATTTTAATACATTAAAAAAATAATGGAGGGGATAAAATCTTGAGAGATATTGAATTGTGTAACATCCAGTGATTTGCACACAAGGTTGCTTGTATCCTTCAGAAATACTGATTTAAAAGTAACTTTGTGGAGAAGAATTAGATCTAAAAAAGATATTCTGGCAGGTAACTAAAAGCTGTCATGGAGCCCTCATAACTATTTAACTGTGGGATAAAAAGATAATTACAAAAGCAGTGGTGAAAACACCAAGTTCATTTTACCTATATAAAAAGGGCTTTGGAACACGTGTGTAGAATGAGGGAAAAGCATCCTGCCTAGACAACTGAAGTTAAAGCAGCTGAATTGGGAATACAAGGGAAGTTTTGGGAATGCAAGTATGAAATACTAAAAAGGTAGGTTACCTTACTTTTTTCTACACCTACAAGATGTTCCCCTTTTAGCACCATCCAGTACTAATGTTTGCTTTCTTTCCTGAAACTCATACCTCTACAGTTTTTCCTCTTTGCAAAAGAGGACAGAGCACACATTGCTGCAAAGCTCAGCACACTGATAGTTGAGTGGGTTAATTTGCAGGAAGAAATTTCCCTCAATCTGCTTGAATGACCACTGCCACTGGAGAAAAGCATCTGAAGCAATCAATTCACATCACCTTTAAAAGCAAGAGAACTTACTCTTGCAAGCAATGGTTAGGTCTTGCAGTGATGAAGGAAAAGTAAGCTTGAAGGAGGAATTGCCACCAGCTAGGGGATTCTACAGTACTTCCAGTGTGAAGCTGCTGCTACAAAGGGAAATATAGAGCCCGAGAGGAGACTGCATGCAGGTGTGTCCTCTTCTGTAACCCACCACACCAGACTAGGTGTTCCATGGCTGGCAGGATGAGCTTCCATAACCCCACTTCCTTGTTACCAGGAAAGATGAACCCAACTAGAGACAAAACATTCTTGTGAAAGCGCTCGTACAAGCTGGATACTGCCCCATTAAAAATCATGGTTATCTCCTTGGTATCTGATGTAACTTGATCTCAATCTGGTAAATCCTAGTAAACTGATTCCCGCTGAACTGGAACAGGGATACAGTAAGATTGGTAAAGTATCTTTATGAACAAAAGGTACTTTCTGAAAATTGAACCTATAGTAAAAGAAGTGGCTGTGTTTTTTCTGGTCTCTTTCTGTGCATAGCTTGGTAGGAAAAAAGTCTTCTTGGCTATGCTTTTTGCCATGAAGATAGTAAAAGAACAGCAGTCCAAATAAAAGAAAGAACAGGAAAATCAAGTATCAGCAGTTTTGGCTTTTTTTTAGACTTCACAAAACTCATTAAAATGAAGACAAGAAAAGAAGGGTCTAGCTCAGCCAGATGGCACTAATGAATTGGAAGGGGGGGAGAGGGGGATTTTGTCATCTCATACATTCAGCGAGTGCTTGCCACAAGTTCAGCTTGGGGTTAAAAAGTCTGAAATATTTTGGTGAGTGCACACCTTCATGCTGAGTTTACATGTAGAAAATGTCCAATTGTTCAGTTTTACCTTCTCCTTTTTCAAATTATCTGCCTGGTCCATGAAAGAGGACGTTACAAGGGAATTCTTGTGAGTTAAAAATTTTACTTACTTCATATAGGTTAATCAAATCAGTTTGCTCTGGATTGGAATTAAATACAAAACCAGCTTACTATATTCAATTTCAGAAAATACTAGATACATTTTTTGGTTTTTTCTATGCTACTGAGCAGCTTTTATAGAATTTAATTTTTGTTTTTGTGCTTAGGCCCTGTTTACGGCTATACTAGAAAATGATGCAGATTTAAACTCATTTTGTTCTAACCCATTTTCTTCTTCTTTTGTTTGTGAATTAATTGTTAACACAGGCAAAAGTCACAGAATTAAAACTGCACCTCAAGCTTGTTCTATGCATAAGAACCAGAAACCAGTCAGCTACAAAGAAACATATCAGTTAAAGCTTTTGGTAAAACCTCTGTGTAAACCTATGAAAAAACACATAGGCTCAGTAGACCTGAAGGTCCTTCACAGATGCTTTTCATTTGTACAGCTTTTGAAAAATAACATTTTTGTCTTTGATACATGTATACAGCTAAAAATATTAAGCTTTGTTTTTTAAGATAATGTTCTACATATTTTTACTGTACCTCTTGCCATGCACAACTGCCCCAGGATCCTCAGACTTCGCTTCCAACTCCTGAACTTCATCTACCAGTGTCTTGTAAGTAGCTCTCTTTACTCTGTAAGTACACACAAAATACTGCCAGACTTACTCTTCTTGAAAGTATAACAACAGATACTTTAAATGCTTTTATAAATATTCAATTTATAAATCCATTTTCCCTGACTTAAAACTAAGGAGAAATATTAAAAAACAAATCTAAAGAAGATATTTTATCATCTGTTATTGCAAATTAGAAACAGAAAATATTTATTAATAAAACACTACAATTATTTGAACATTTAAAATAGTAATAACTCTTGTAATAAAGTTTTTAACAAAGATGGTAAAAAAGAATTTTATAAAATCACCATAATTGCTCTTAATTTGTTTTTTATTATATTAGTAATTAGAAAACACATTTAAAAGTCAGTACTCTCTTCTGTAAACACTGGTATTTCCGTACTCACACTTTGTATACTATATCAAGAAGTAAAGCTGTCATAGGAATACACAGAAGTCCCATCCAGAACACTCCAGAGCTGAACATCATAGCTGCCTGAAGAGAAAATGCACAAAACAGGATGTCATGACAAGAACTAGCAAAAAAATATCTTAGAAATATCAAGTAGTTTGTGGAGGCTGTCAAAAGCAAATTTAAATGAATCATTCTAGTCTGACTAATGTGAAATAGAACTTGAACTCCTTTCTAAAATCCCCTGAGTTGCAACATAAATCCAGTAAATAGTAAGCACTATTTCAAGTCAAGAAGCTGGCAGAAAGATACAGTGCTTAGCTCTTTGCATGGGGGAATCACCCCTCCACAACGCTGCTCTATACCACTGTGATGTTTACAGGCTTTTCCATTAAAATCAGATTTACCAAAAATCCACCCTTTCCCAACTTGCTCAATACATTATGAGCATAGTTTTTCAACTAGCAATCTACTCTAACAGGCTATAAGAGTTTCTGACTCTCATTTGGATACTGGACACTGTTACAATTACCCTGCAATATAACTTGGATCAAAGTTTTCTCCCACAGAACTCGCTGTACCACAGTTCCCACACTGCCACAGACTCCTGTTAAACAGATTGATTAAAAATGAGAAATAAGGAAACAACTATTTATGTAATTATGAAAATATGCAACATATTGTTAAATGAAGATTTCACCATTAAAACATGGTGAAGTATTTGAAAACCACGTAATTGTTTTTATCTGTGTATCTGTTTTTTCTGTACACCACTATATGTAATACATAGGAATTTCTTCTGTTCACAACTTGGTCTGTAGAAATACTAAAAACTAAAACATATTGAATGGCCAAGACAAACATCACAATATATGGACATCAAAGAAAAAATGTCTTTACCCTTGTAATTCACACTGAAATGTCTACATTGATAATATTATGGATGCAAAGAGTATGATAAATACTAACTGAAGCATGTTACTGCAGGTTTGAATTGCAGTCAGTATTAGAAACACTTTTATAATGTAATTCAACTGTACAGAGGCTGAAAGTAACAGCCTACACAACCACTACACAACAGTAGTGTAGTGTAGTTTCAAATCCTTTATTTAATTACTTGGAGACTAATTTCTTTCACAGGTTAAGCCTTAGTATGTAAAATAAATAAGCCGGAATTTTACTAGTTTTAATTAACAGACAAATAGTAGGTAGTTTGCAGTAGCTGAATTCTAATTTCTCAACATGCATACATGAACATTTAGGAATTATACTCAAACATGTTAATATATGAAAATAGAAGCTAATTATTTTCAGGAAAAAACCTAATTCTCATATAAGCAAAAAGTTCAATTTACCTTGTTTTGGTATCCAAATTCCTAATGACATTGATTCTTTGGAAAGCATTAGAATGTACTTAAAAAATGTGGTAACCTTCCCATGACTGTGTTAAAAGGACATAGATATTGCCCTGAGATTCTACTAACTATTTCTGTCAACAGCTGCCAGCAAAGGTGTAAACACTGAGCAGTGACAGGTTCAGAATAAAACAATTCGTATTTTCAAAAGGGAAAAAAAAGGAGAAAATTTTGTATCAGGAGGAAATGTATTAGAGTAAAAAATCTATTAGCAGTCACTTTATAGGCAAAACCTGACTTTTGACATATTTGATGAAATACTCATTTTCTAGAACAGGAGCTAATAGGAAATGTCTATCATAAATGCATTTTGCAAGACATTTTATAA
The DNA here is from genome assembly GCF_028551555.1 of Melozone crissalis. Lineage (NCBI taxonomy): Eukaryota > Metazoa > Chordata > Aves > Passeriformes > Passerellidae > Melozone > Melozone crissalis. Next base: position 18,350,893 of record NW_026535784.1, read on the forward strand.
TTAACTAGTAATTAGATAGACAGTTCCCTTAAAAACAAGAAAAAATCATAATAATACAATTTGAACTAATTATGATTATTGCTTCCTATTATTAACAACATTTTTTTATTTATAAGAACATAGCAAAGAGCTGTCCTTGTGTTAGCCACCCGGTATTAAATGTTTGCTGGTGAAACAGCAAAAGTGATAATGTAGGTCTTAGGATGTTAATTCTGACCATTGTAATGCTAACTATGAATGAAGGAACAACTGGCGCCTACTATTCACTCCATCCAGCCTTTGGCTTTACAAATGAACAACATGAATTGAGGTAAAAAAAAAAGTTTTTCTGCGTCATATTTGAAAGCCTGTCAGATTTTTTTTCTTTTACAGAGTTAATCCAAACCTAAAAGATTTAAAGCCGACATTCGCATTAAAGACAGAGGCCCTCTTTGTATTTTTTGGATGAAGAGGGGAAAAAATAAAATCCCACAGAGGTATTTCCTTCCTTTCTGTACAAGAAAGCTCCCCCCTCACTCTGTAGAAAACATTTTTGTCTCTAACTTTTCACATCTCTCTACACATAGGCAGGTCATCTGGGAAATGGCAAACCAATCCCTTTCAGACAATGGCACTAACAGGAGCAGCCTGTTCTGGGGACGGACTCTGGCTGCCTCTGTTTGTGGTTTACAAATTGTTCCTAATGTGAGAGATTTGTGCTCTATGCCAAGTCTTCCCCCTTTAGGCCTTGTGAAACCAAATGGAATCTGCCACAAAAGTGGCTCCCAGGGGAATTCAGAAGTAATCCAAAATGAGAGCTGAGAAGCCCAGTTTATTGTAGGACTTACAAATCCTGCAGGGAAGATAAATAATTTGTTGTGTGTGTGGCTCATGCTCAATATTAAGACTTTCTAAAATAAATTAACTTTTTTTTTTAGTTTTGATTTTTATATAGGTTCTCCTTTTTCAAAAAAGAAAAAATTGCTGAGGAATGTTCTTTTTCATGATTTAGTGGCAGACAAGAAATCCTGGCTGCAAAACATTTTTAAAGCACTGCTGAAGATGTAGTGTTAGGAAATTACATGTCAGAATGAACAGAGAATATTTGCTTTTTCCTCATTATGAGCTGATCTGCCAAAACTGCTGGCTCAGATTTTAAAAAGCCTTTAAAAATAAGAAGAGAAAGATGAAAACAGTGGTAAAATTCTTGCTGCAGAAAAGTTCACCCTTTTCAGTTTATCTATTTCAAATATCATTGAGGGTACACATCTCCTTCCTATAAACTAAAAAGCTATAAAATACCTCAACATCATCAAACCAGCAAAAGTTTCTCTTTTTAACCTACTGAAAAACTTCATTATTAGTAGTTCTGTGCATGTGTTTGCCTTCATATATGCCAAAGTACTTACTGTTATAATACTAAAACAGATCTGCATTAACTTCCAGTGCAATGAAGTTCCTACAAGTAAGTTTGTGTATTGCCTCTAGTCTTTGCTAAGTAGAGTTTAAAAAACATCTTTTAGCTCCTTCTAATTAGGAACTGTGTTACTTAGAACTGCAAAGAATTAAGTTCCTCTCTGTTAGGATCTCTGGTTATTAGGTACATTAACCAAGACAGACCACTGGAAGCAGAGAAGATAAATTGGGCAGTTCAAAGATCAGCTCTGCTGTTCCTGTTTGAGTGAATGAGAATGTAACTACTGAATATGGAGAAGGATCTTTGAAGTATATCTGGGAATAGCAGATTCTGGCTCACGAATAAATGTCTGCTACTAGATGAAGTACAATTAAAGGTGAAGGTTTGAGGAGTAAAAATGGAAGCTACCTATTGGGAATTAAATGGAAAAATAAAAACCCCTTAGACAACTCGTGAAGTTAAAGACAAAAAGAACCCTTTAAATATAAATTATTAAAATATGTTAGTATCAGAATGGTAACATAATTTGAGGCTCCCAGGTGAGGACAGATGACTAAAATGGATATGTTCTATGTGATGAAGTCTGATTAACTTAAAAAAATCATCAATAAATCACTTTTTTTTAAAGTAATAATATTCTCCACAAATGTACACTGAAACTTTTTTTCCCCTAAACAAGATGTTCATATAGATATAGAAAGGAAGACATACAGATTACTGATTTTTGTTTTGTAAAGACTCACAGGTCTTAAAAGACAAGCTGGAAAAACTTGGAAGGGGGATGAAAATGTGCTAAAACTGTAGGATAATGCCTCTAAGGGCCTTCTGCTGAGGATGGGAAATATTTTGGACTACGAAGGAAAAGCCTAGCTTTTATTGCTGAATTATTTCAATGTTCTTGCAAATTTAGTACACCAGTTATTCCCTCTGAAGTGAAGACAAAGAATTTGGATAATATTTTAATCCAGACTGGTAAAAAAGCAGTGCAACAGCAAAAAAAGACCAACCACCCTAGATATTAGCGATTGAAGAACGACTATATTCCACAAGTTTTGTGAAAATGAAGTGAGAATTGATAGACTTTGGTATTTGCTTACCATACAGAGCTCAAAGCACTTTTTTGAAATACAGATTGCCAACTCAGTTATCTGCCAGGTTCCCTTAAATGCATGGCACAGTAATTCTCTTGTTTGGAGGAATTTAGAGAAATCATTACTTCCCAAATTTTAGGGGCCTTATTTATAACTCTCCCTGGCTAACACTGAGGAAAAGCACCATAGCAATTTTTCTTAAATATACAACCATTTAAATTTATTTATTATGCTGTATTCTGGAAAAGTTATTAAAAATATTCATCTGTTTTTTAAAAGTGCGAGGGACAAGTATCCATTAATAGCACCTTTTACAGCTGGAGGGACAACACAGCAGGGTGCAAAAGCTCCAAGATCCTCACAGAGAAGCTGCTGATGTATGGGCTGGATGGACTGCGAGTTACACTGAAAATGGGCTGAATGGCAGCTGGTGATCAGTGTCAGGCTGGCTGGAGGCCAGTAACTGAAAGTATACCCCAGGGATCCATAGTGGGTGCAGTTTCATTTAACATCTTCATTAAAGATCTGGATGAGAGGCAAAGCGTACCCTCAGGAAGTTTGCTACTGACACAAAATGGGGGGAGGAGTGGCAAATGCAGTAAAGGATTGTGATGCCATCCAGAGAAACCTCAAAGGGTTGAAGAAATGGGCTGACAAGAACCTCATGCAGTTGAACAAGGAGGAATGCAAAATCCTGCACATGGGAAGGATCAACTCCAGGCAGCAGTATATCCTGGGGGCCACCCAGCTGGAAAGCAGCTGGGCAGAAAAGGACTTGGTCCCAATGGACACCAAGTTGAAAATGAGCCAGAAATTGGTCGTTGTGACAAAGGAAGTGAATGGCATCTTTTGGCTTCATTAGACAAAATATTGCCAGCAGAGGGGAAGGCAGGTCCCCTCTACTCAGCAATGAAGAGATCACACCTAGGGAAGTCTCCAGTTCTGGGCTCCCCAGCACAAGAAACACAGATACACTGAAATTAGTCCAATGTCCTGAAGTGTCTCTCATGCAGGAGAAAAACCTGAGACAGCTGGGACTACAGCCTAAGAGAAGGCTTTGGGGGCTCTCTCACCCCGAGTGCAGGGGGCAAAGACAGAGCCAGGCTACTTCCAGTGAAGCCCTGTCATGGCACAAGAGGCAAGGAGAGCAAACTAAAACTTGAATCTGAACATCAAGAGAACCTTTCACTGTGAGGGTGACTGAACAGGGACACAGGTTGTTCAATGTTGCAGTGTCTCCATCCTTGGTAACACTCAAAAGCTGCCTGGACACAGTCCGGGACAACTCAGTGCAGTGTCCGAAGCTTTAGACCAGATAACTGCAGAGACCTCTTCAGCTGCTCTATGATTGTATTCTATCCTAAATACTTTGCTTCGTAGGCTTTGCTCTACATTAGACTAAAACCACTTCCCACTTTTGGATCAAACTTTAGACAAACATCTTACTAGAGAAGACCTTTTCATTAGAGACCAAAGTATCTACAGTTTATTTTTTTGATGTGTTTTTGTGTAAAAAAACCCAATGTAGTAAAGGCATTAAAGGATGCATATCTAATATTTTAATAAGCATGATTTCATATAAGCAGGATACTTGGCATAATATAGAGAGAAGCAATATTTAAGAAACCAATGCTGTCAGTACAGTATATTCTAAAACACCTTTTCTACACAGTGCAGCTAAATCTTCCCAAAAGAAATATTACTGTTTTTCACAAGACTTCTGAAAACCTCAATCAAATGATCTTAAATTCTGTAAAATACATGCTTGGACCTTAACTCCAATTTCCGCCAGTAGTTTTATAAATCCCCTGGGTCAGGCAGAGCAGAAACAGATGGTGCTCTGGAGAACTTTACAGCGCGTTGTCTACAGTACAACCATAAATTAAACAGTTCTGTGGATACTGAACTTTTGCTTTAGTATCCATGTCATACTTCTTATTCAAGTGAAGTATTATTATTCTAAGCTATCTTATTAATCATTTAGGCATAAAAAAAAGAGGCCTAACAATTCAGAGCACAAATCAGTAACAAGGAGCATTACAGATTGATTTGTTTTTCACCCCTCCTCAATTACAGGTTTGCAACTCAGACCATAACCAGATTTTTTTAAGAAAGAGATAATCATATTAGTTTAGAAAAGTGTCTATTTTTATAATTTAAAAAATTAGTCTGCTTTTTTAAGAGGACTTAAAGGAAAAGCAGACCGATTAACTGCAAGGATGGAAGCACTAATGGAAGGTTCTTGCAGCTTTACAGCCTACTGACAGATGAATGGAGGTTGCTGTTATTAGGTTATATAAGTTACAGAAATTTCATTAGTTAAAGCAATTATTGCAAAAGGACTACACAGATATAAAAACATAGAAAACTTTAATCACAGCTTCATTTATTTATGCAGTCATTATACAGATATGACAAAATATGGACAGCAGGAAACTTCTGGCAATTCCCTGAAGATAAAAAATCCATTTTGTTTAGTATCACAGAATAGTTTTCTCTGTATTGAAGAGTTTAAAAGAAAAAAGAAAATACACCTGCAAAGCATTTATCAAATATGAACAGACTTGGCATTTACTTTAAAAAACTTATGCAAACTTCATCTGGCTTAAACAGAAAATACCATAAGTTGTTTAAAATATTTTGAAAGTATATTTAAATTATCTATTTGTTAATATTATATATAGAAGTATCAACCTAATTAATATCAATGTAGTAAAGACAGATCCAGGTAGTTGATTTTTTTCAAGTACACAATAAAAATTTTCTTCTATTCTCAAGTGACACCTTTCTTTTGAAATTAAATGCAACTTTTTAATGCAAAGGGTCAAAATATACTGTGTTAAACGTAGCCAAAAAATGCCTAAAAATAATTTAATGTTGTTTTTTCCCCTTTCTTTCCTGTGCATCTGTATTTAAGAGCACAGTCTTTACTAGTAAAATATTAAGAAAATAACCCACAAAGTTCCTTGTTCACATGCTTCCATACTAGACAGTACTGACAGAAAGCAAATGCATGAATAAACATTCCTGCAGATGTAATGCAAATTTTAATATAATAAAAATATCCTCTGTATGCTATTATAGTATTTTAATATAATAAAAATATCCTCTGTATGTTACAGAAGATGCAAAGTTGTTATAAACTCAATGACAGCTTTTGAAATGTTTTCAGTATTTCTCTCTCATAAGCTGTGCATCCCCATTTTTTCTCACAGAAATAGTGTTTTGCTACTTCTACCAAAATCCTCCTTGCAGAAAAGGTATTTTAATATTTTGTTATAAGTAGATAGAAGTTAAATTCCCAGTTTCTTAGGATCTATGTCTAAGACTAGAAGAATATAGTCCCAGAATAAACTCAAGGAAAGTAATTTTTGAACGGGTGATTTTAAAGTACAAGCAAAATAATAAGAAAGTAAACAGTAAGTTCTACTTAATTAATGATAAGACATTTATGTCTTTTTTCTACTAAGACTCATGAAGCTGATTTGCTACAGTACCTGAACTACCTACACATACTATACAACATAATTAATTACTTAGGTTATCACCCCTTTTTATCACATATCCTTCTTCAGTTTTATGGCCTATTTTTCCATTTTCTTCAGCTTCATAAAGCCCATTGCTTCTCTCATAGCTTTCATCCATTTTACCTTCTAGCCTGTGTCTGCCAAAAGACAATGGGGAACTGACAGTTTTCATCTGAACATCATCAGTCAGGGAAAATGAATGACGTTTTCTCCACTTGGAACATTATTTCTTTAAGGAAAAAACCCCACAACTGGAATAGAAACTGTTTTAAGGTTGGCAAGATGTAACTGGTTTCAAAATATGGAAAGCCAGACATCTACTATCAATCTCTAACAGATAATCAGCTACAGAACTACCAGGTACTCATATCAGAAGACCGGTGCCAGGATACCTTACTTATGTGAGTAAGAAGTCAAACTGCAGTTCTTTTGGTGCACTTCCTGTTTGACAACAAGTTATCACTACTTACAGGACTTAGGACTACTGCACCATGGAGAGCCATGCAGTTCCCACACTGTGAGAAATAGTACTGTATAGGTGGATGAGTGCTTGCCCAGTGCAGATCTACCAGCCTTGAAAAACCAGAAAACAAAGGTCTTGATGCCAGAATTGTCTCAGCATGCTAGATGAACTGGACATTTTGGATCAAGGGGGGCCCTGTGTGCTCTTGTTCTGGGAAAACTCAGAGCAGAGAAGAGAGAGAGAAAAATACACTTGATTATACTATTAGGAACATGTCAAGGAAAGGGGTCTAGTGACTTAGACAACAGAGAAAAAAATGCTGTAACTTTCATAATTTTTCACTTTACTGTATTTTCTTTTAGACCATGGCATTCTGCAGTCTTTCCTTCAGTGAAACCAACATACAGCAACCTATATGTAAAGCCAACTTTAATTATCTTCTGTGTAATTGGAACAATACAGTAAAAGCCAACTTTAATTATCTTCTGTATAATTGGAAAAATACACAAAATGATGGAAACAATTAGTGTAAAAAGTCAGAAAAACTTGCAAAAAATGTGATATATTTGTTTCTTTGCTCAGTAAGTGACTGGATGATGCTTGGATAGTAAAAAATGAACACAAAACAACAACTCTCATGCTTTAACTTTGGGCCACTAGCTTTAGTGCTCAAATGTTAGCAGCATGAACTGACTTATCTTCAGTTACAACTCAATTTTTTCTCGAGTCAATACCTTGCAGTGTTCTCCACAGAAATAAATTTATCAGAGTTGAATATTTTATAGGAGTGGATACAAAAAAAGAGTTTCAAAATATTTAGATTAAAACCTTCCTCTGCATCCAATGAATGAATTTTCCATCACCTCCATATGCTTTTTCTCTCCCCCTCAAGAGCACCAGAATTTTATTTTCTTGGAACAGAACCAGAAATAAGCAGGAAGAATCTTAAGATTTTCATGACATTAATATGAAGAAGAACCAATGCTTTCCAGAATGTTTCATTAAGTGCTTTTCTATCTCAAAGAAGACATGAAAAATATGTTTGCAGAAGACACCATCTAGCTGGAACTTAATTGTTGGATGAATATTATGTTAAGAGTACAGACTGGAAAGACTATAAACCTACTATGACAGAATTGTTACCAGCCCTAAGAAGAAGAAGAAAGAGAATGCTTTTAAACATTCTAAGTACTATAGTTATGTAATCTGCCACAATATATCCTTATAAATCTGAAGTTTATTAAAAAGGGGGAATTTTTAATGAACACATTTGGGGAAAAAACTGCATGAAAGTCCCCTTCAGCATAATTTCTCATATCATACCAGCTAAAATGGACAAAAAACTAAAAGCAGACGTCAGCTTTTGACACACTCTAACTTTTGCCAATAGGTTGATGAAGTTTTCAAGTCTGACTCACACATTTGAAGAAATCAGGCAATCAGTATTTGCACAGGCAAGTAGAATTGCTTATATGGATTTGTTTCTGTCACATCACATTTTTCTTGCACAGATAAATCCATGAATCTTTTCGTTTCAATAGTTTTGGAAGGTCTGATTTGCTGCAGAGAAACTCAGTGAATTCTGCCCTGCCAGAGACCACTCAGTCAGTAGAGGAGCTTCCAGGAAATCTTACGGAAATCCTGCTTCCAGTCTGAGCTGCAGGATGCATCAACAGGACTTTTAGCCACACAGAGTGCAGCACAAAAAGCTAGACCAGAGTTTCGAACATAAGCTTTACTGGCCTATGATACTTTCAGAAGACTTTATTCTGACATCACAGACATTGAAATATATTCCTAGAAAGGAAACAAAACCAACCTCAGTCAACACCAGCCCCCTCTGAACAACTTCATGCACATACACACATCAAAACTACCATATACACATAAATGCACAAGCAAACACACTAACAAATTAAGACTACCCATTTCAAGTACAGATAAAGTTTTATCACAACAAATAAATGATTTTAGGTCCCTAAGTCAGACTACTTTGGCACAATGTTGAATTCAAAGCCTAAGAGTATTATTTTTGTTGACAGCTAGATCTCTTTAATGAAGAACTGTTTCTAGGAGACCACAGGAATTACACTCCCTCAACACCAGGTGCTTTCACAGTAACTTCAGGCTCTGAAAATGTACCAACTATAACACTGTTATTTCAATAGTGAAGTATCCACCCTTATGCCATACAAGGTATATAACACACCATTTTGTTTCCACTGCGCTTATCACCATGAAAGTTCCGGTGTCTTAAAAGCTGTAAAGTTTTTACAAAATCTCTAAAACCACCAAATTCCAAAACATTGCTTCTTCTATAAAATACAGTATATATGAAGAAAAATGCAGAAGTACGATAACTTAGATTAATTTAAAATAATATACAGAATTAGTTTTAAGTACTGGAGGCAATGTGGTAATGTACAAAATCTACATATATACATATGTTAGACACAATGATACAGAGGAAAACCACCTAGAAATTGTGTAATTTCAAATTGTTTTCCTTAGGTGTCCAAGTATTTAAGGTAACACCTTGTGCTTTCTATTAAAATGTAATAGTTACAGAAATGCCTATAAACTATTTTTTCCTTTAACTGTTTAAATAAGAGGTTCGACTTATGAGTCTTAATTACTTTCAAGAGAGGAAGAGATATGCACCTACATTTCCCACATCCTACATAAATTTTTAAATTGCTGAATTATATCACAGTGGTGGTGGAGTTAAAGGGACTCACTCTTTTACTGGTGTAAGGCTTGATTTAGTTGATATGCTTTGAGAACCAGTAAAATAATATCTTTCTGACTCAAGCAAGTATTCTCAGTCTCTGATTCCCACTGAGAATGCACATCAAAATTCTCAGCTCAGGAAGTACTGGTCCTGCCCAGAAGCAGACATTAGTGTTTGGGAAATTAATTCTTCAGATGTTTCTGGAACTGAATGGTACTGAGAATTTGGGACTGCAGTTCCAATTAAATCAGATATGGTAGCAAATAAGCATCTTTTACAGTTTCAATACAATCTGGAATATTCAGATCAGGTTTACACAAATGCAATTAAAAATGAATGAGAAACCACTAATTACTGTCAAAAGGTTAAAGGTACATTACAATAATGCATTCCAAGCAGCACATTAATCAAAAAGGAAGTGCTCATGACAAGCAGTTAATGCAATGTTATGGCACCTCAAATTTTTGAGGCATTTCACAGAAGTATTTGGAAAATTTGTAAAATTCAAGATTAAAAACAGCCTTAACCAGGCTACTATTGGTTACTTTATTTTTATAAAAGAATGCTCCAGAAAAATAAGCACTATAATTCTGAGAACTGCATTTGGTAAGACTTTTCTTCAGAAAATTAAAGCTTACCTAAGAACTGCAAAACAGCTTACCTGTCTATTCTTTCTCATTAGACCATATACTCACAGCCTGTTAGCTGAGCTCCATTTTCACAAGAGTAAAAATTTATTCTATTTTTAATAAACATGGTTGCCATATTGCAGGTATAAAAGACAGAATGACATATGCACCTCTAGTTAGCAGAAGGATCCAATAAAGATTAGGTCTGTATTACAGACTGAAACAATATTTTTTTCACACATTTGGATGGTAGTTAAAATATATTTTTACCTCTCCTGACATATCTGGTGCCATAGGAATGACCGGCCACAAAGAAGAGTAGATTCCAAAAAACACTACCCAAAGTGCAATGCTTCCCCAGATTGCTATATGGCTGAACTGTTGAAACAAACCAAAAAAGAACAATTATCATAGATGCATTATAACATAAGATCTTTGCTACCTAGTATTTACAATGCTATTTTGATATTTTGGGTTGAATTTTCATGCCTTGTATTAATTTAACTCTACTATTAAAGTAGAGTTAAATTATTTTTTAAAGGAAAATGATATTTCTTAAAGGAAAACGATACTATCAGCAGCAATATTACTGCATTTTAAGCCAATTTAAATTCAGTTACAGTAAGTCCAGAGTAATTTGATTTTTCTAGTTTAAATATTACATCTGTTGTAATTTTCAATATTGAGCATTATTTTTAGTATGTGGATATTCTGTCCTTCCACACAGTAACCACAGTTTTCTACTGACAAACTCTTAAAGGATGCAATATAACAAGTAAGAAGAATACAATTATTCATCTATCATATTTCACAGAACATATGAGAATATGGTAAAGGCATTTGCTTACCAAAGTCCAATATGAGGTCTCTAATCCAGCCTTCAAACACACAGTCAGAACCACAAACTTCAGGAAAGAAGACAGAGAGAGTATTCTTACTATGGGAATCTTAACATACAGAAATTATTAGTTTGGTTAAACTTTCAGAAGACAAGAAGTAGTAAATTGCTACTAGAAGATTTAAGGATACAATCCAGTAATAAGCTAATAATAGAACATTAGGAATTACTAGATTCCATTAATAATGGCCACTCCCTTGATTTGGAAAACTCCTCTTTTGCATTAGAAATCTTATCCTTGCTTCTTAGAACTCTGTAAGTCTGGCTCTTACAAAGGTGTTGGCACCTTTATTGATGGTATTTAGGTTACACAGAAAGGTTTGTGAAAATTGTAGTAGTCTTCAGTACAGACTGAAGGCACTCTAGTTACAGACAGGATGACTACAACTTTGTACACCAAGACAGATTTAGAAGAAACAGATGCTGGACTGAAGGAAGCTTGCAATTGTTCAAGTTTACATTAATCTAAACTTAAAAAACAACCAAAAGTTTTGTTCACTTCATCAGTAAATGAGTCATCTGCACCAAACCCTAAAAAGCCCGAGTAAATGTTGGTAATGTAAGACTTATGTTCTGCATACAAATAACATGCTGAGTAAGTTTGTTATGTCATTTTCATTATTCCCTCTGATCTTTACCCTTTTCTTATCTTTATACTTTTTATACAGTAGCCTCTGAAAACATCACATTTGTAGGACATGCTTCATCTTAGCTTACAGATGAGCAACAGGAGAAAGTTTATAATCCTACAGCAAGGACTAGTTGATCTAGGAAAGTTGCTTATCTCCCTCCTTTGAAATTCACTCAAGCAAGTTTTCTGTTTACCACAGATATAGTTATGACGTTTTGTAACTTACTCGTGGATGTGTATCACAAGTTTTGCTTTATGCGTAATCTGAAGAATATGAGGCTGATAAAAGGAGTCATAAAGACCAAGCTCCAACTCTAACAGCTACACTTTAAATTCTAGCTTGTTGGATAACTTGGCAGCACTGGTTGTCAGTGAGTCTGCTTGTATCAAACTTCAAACAGCCTCAGAAATTCAGAAGAAATGCACTTCAATCAGAAGCTGAAGCAACTAGTTAAATATGTATGACAAATCTTTCCCTCTGTCTGGTGCACAGAAGAATACACACACTGCAAGAAAGCTTCCACCTATAAGCTTATACTTTCAATTCTGAAATCCTGCAATCTCCTATTTCAACTGTGCTATTAAGAACCAAAAAAAAATCCAACCTCACACCACCACAATTTCATTATCTAAAATATGTGTGAAATCTAATTAGAAGAAAATTGAGGACGATTATGAGTATTATAATTTGCTTGGTCTATCCAGTTTGGGTTCTGGATTTGGATGCATGAAAAAAGTTACGGAAAAACAACCCAAACAAACTCCTTTGGTACACTTGTTCACTACCTGGGTCAGTCATAAGAGAAGTAAACCTCCTTTAGGATAAGATCAAACATTGCTGCTGCACAGACAAAATGTATACACAAAACAAACACTGCAGATCTCTATAAAAGGAGATACACATTGTGAGTATAGAGCCTTTACTGACCTGTGATGGGATCAGATCTGAGACCCCTAACAAAATCACCAACTACACACAGCCGCTCCCTCAAGAATATGGGGTTTATTGCTCCCTCCTCTGTTTCAACAGTGCTCTAAATCCTACCCAGGGAGCAAGAACTCAAACTGGTATTCTGTATAAAGACTGAGATTTTTTTTAAACAAAAGACTCTCCAAAATGGTCATACAGATATTTTCACAGCACTCAATTCCTATTTGGAATTTATGTTTAAAGAAATAATTCCAGGACATACTATGAATAATTGCATATTTCTGAATTTTATTTGTGGATCCAACGAAACGAAACTATATCAACTCCTGAATTCCTTTCTTATTGACTTTTGCAGAACTGATGACTACAGACATCTGAAAACCACATTGTAAACAGTATGAGAAATGAGAATTACCTTAGCCTCAGAATTTTGCTATGACTGACAACTGTTACTACTCATATACCTCACAAAAAGAGATTTAAAAAAAAAATAAAACTCTCCACCCTAATTTTGAAAATCTCTCCAAAAATCATGTTTGTTCCAGATTTCCTTGAATTCCCGTGCAAGAGCAGGAAAACATCAATTGCAACTTCTATATTTCCCCAGACTTTTAACCTGAAGTGAAGGAAAATAGTTTTCTTTGGGAAATTCTTGAGCACTTTGCAGGTTAGTAGCAAGAAATTAACTACCTCTCAAGATGGTCAAGTTTCAGCTCTCCTAGTTGAGAAGCAGTAGCAGAATGTGACATATGAGCAGCATTGTGACCTCTGTTTTAGTATGTGTCTAGAGTATTTTCGTTTTATTTCAGTTATGCTGTTTCCTTATTCCCCAAAAAAGTGATTTTGATGTGAATTCATATTACAGCCCCTTACTTTAATGGAAAAATTAATTTCTTTTTTGTACCTGCCAACAGTGAGGAACTTGAAAAATTAATTAAACTTTTAACATTGAAGAACAGAGGAGCATAAATCTAATTTTGCTTCTAAGACAGATGTTGGACAACCCACTACTGAGTAACATTCGTATCTAGTGAGTGAAAAGCACATATTTAGCTCTACTAATTTATTCTAGGAGATAAAAGATTAAAAGGAAAAAAACCAATTATGACTACTATCTATGAGAGCAACAGAAGTTTACTGTTAGGTAGGAATCAGGTGTATTTCTGGTGGTTTGATTGCCTCTGAAAAGGGAGGCACAATCTTTATTCAACATGGCTCATTACCTCTTATAAGGCCTCATGATAAATTAAGAGAGAACAGGATTGTATCATCAGAAGCCCACAAACCACTTCTATAATCAACAACCTGAGATTTCTCCAATGCAAATGCTTAAACTAAATTAATAAGCATGCTAATTAGGGAATTAGAATTCCCATTATTTAAAAAAAACAGACAGTTAACAGTAAAGAACAAATGTATCTTCTGCATCTTTATGGAGCTGCTTTGTTTTAAAAACTGGAATTAGAACACAAAGTGCACTCCAAACCTTCTCGAAGAGTCATTCAAGAGCCATTTCTTAAGGCACTTTTTAAGGCACTGCACAAGTCTTCTATGAATAGAATTAATAGTAATAGTAGCAGGATATCTTTAAAATAGTTAGAGCCAATGTAGACTTACAGTGTATACAGTGTTACCCAGGAGCAGGTAATCAGAAGTTTTGCCATTGCCGAATACAGTACCTGGAAAAGGAAACAAGGATAAAAATAAAAACATTTAAACATCCACAACAGGACTATATATGATCATAATTTTGATACAAAATAGATGGCAGCACTTTCTACAGGGTGCCGAGATATTTCATTTTGAACTGCACTGAACACTAGAGAACTATGACTTGTGTCATGTTTAGTGCTCTAAAACTTTCAGTGATTTCAGGGATTATGCAGGAAACAGGAACTTTTTGTGACACCATATACCAATAAAACCAATTTTGTATTCAGTAGAGTGCAATTAGAGTTTTATCAGATATAAAATTTTATAATCAGAAAGATGTGAAATATAATGGTTAGAGTATATATTGCTTATAACACATAAGTAAGCAGAAAGCTTAGAGTCAGACTTTCATAAATTCTGTTATTTTTGGTATGGAAACTTATCTTTGCTCTTATGCATATTTCTGAATTCAACTTCAGTAAAAATACAAAATATACTCAGCTTAAATTCTCAAGATGTTTTTCATTCATAAAATTTTCAAAATTTACCCAACTCAAATATGTGGATTCATATAAGTACATACACATTTGGCACATACGGAAACACACACACACATCAGTTATGCAGCGTCAGAGCTCTCAAGAGACGCATTTTCATAAGAAATCATATTTTCATAAGAACCACATGTTTCCTAAGCTGAAGACTCTAAAGCAGTGAATTTTCCATTATTTACCAGAAGTTCATGAGTATTTTTATAGCATAGGCTTTTCTGATTCCAGTTCTGTCAAATTTATTTTTAGACATGGGATGATCAACAACTGAATTATTATGAGGAAATGCCTCATTCTCAATTAAAAGTGCTGAGGTGGCTGCATTTTCCCATGTTCAGTTTTGAAATGCTTCTAGCATTCAAGGCTGTTCAAATACTGCAACTAAACCAATAAAATTATAATGCTCTGCTGTAGAGGTTCTAACCACTGGGATATTGTTTTTTACTGCATTATACAGAGTGTTAAATGCTTTGTATGTAGTAAGTAAGGACAAAAGACAATAAAAAATAAAATAATAATAAAGAAGTATTTTTAAAAAAGTTGTATTGGGGAAAGAGAAAAATAAAGGTATTTCTCTGTGGGGGGAATTAAGGGATAGATTTCTAATTCCTCTGATTAGGCTGGACAGAGGAAGGTGACAAAAATGGTAATAAATGCTGATAAAACCAGGCTGCAGTTGGAAACACTTATTTTCTACTATCTCAGCTGGCACATGGTATATTAAACACTGCTAATTAAGTATGTTTTCATATTTGTGTTGAGTGTTTTTCCAGCCTTCATATCATCTTTATATATGCTTGAAATTAAATCCATTTTGGTTGTGGATGAAGAATGCTCCTCTCTAAAAAAGCTTTTCAGGACTTGTGAAGATAGTTTAACAAAGAAAAAAAAAAGATGTATTTACTGATATTCTGGAAGAGACAGTAGGGGACAACTTCACAAAAAAATTCTAGGATAGAAGTCCTCCTTAACCTAGCTGTCTCCCATTCCATGATGAGGAGCTCACAATGGCTGCATCCTTAGCTCTAGTGATAGTGGTTGCATTTCTGACACTTCCCCTATTTAACTTTCTCCCTGGACAGACTAGCACACCAAGAAGGACTATAGGAGCTGAAGTGTCGCTATAGGACACGACAAGCACACTACTGTTCTCAAGGTGAAGGAAAAAAGGGAAGTTTTATTCTCTGACTCTAATATTTATAGTTTTACAAAAGTGACAGCGGATTGGAAGGTGACAGTGACACCTCTCCAATGACACTAGTCAAACTAACAGTCTATCAACTCTCTCTTCTTCTATAAAAGAATGCAAAACAATGAATTATTTACAGAAAGTGTGTAAGAAAATTTACTACAAGAATGTTAACATCAGAAAGCTTAGAAAATCTTAAAAAACCAAAGTGACACTATAGCCTGAAAAAAACCCAACAAACTGAGACTGTAGCTTATTTTAAAGATTATACAAAAGAGGGAGCACCTAGTGGACTTACTAGTACATGCAAATTTGGCTTCTTCCATTTATGTTGACAAAGTTGCATCTGAAGAAGCTTCTGTGAAGATTGATGTGTCACTTTTTGTGTCCACATGACGGTACACAGAGTGTAAATTTTGTGTACTGTACAATGGTAAGGTCCCATGGAGCCAATTCTGACAAACAACTCTTGCAAATCCATACTTATTCTCTGATCATGTATTTCTTGATAGACTCTACTATGACATGCAGTTTGACATTTTCTACTTACAGATAAGAAATAGGTGGACAAGCAAGACTATGACTAAACAGTAGAATTTGACCAAGAGAAGATTGACCAAGAGATTTTAATCATCTTCAAGATTTGGTTTTCAACATTCTGATAAATACCTTCTCATATAACACTGCACTGCTTTACAATATATAGCTAGCAGTAAAGAGCAAAGTGAGAATAAGGCAGAGGAATAGGCAGGCAGCTAAGCCTATCTCCACCAGTTAGAGTGCTGGGACTCAGCACTCTGATGCACAAAGCTAAGCTATAACTTTCATATTTCAGGATCTACCTGCACCACTTCTTTGTTAAAAGAAGGTGGAAGCAGGGACTTGTTCTCAGAAGTTCCTCTCTCTGGTACTCCTTAGGAAACCAATAGTATTATTTCCCTTTTCTCATTGCACATGCAGACACCAGTGATTTAGTTAATAGCATATCTCTTTTTTGCACTTGTATCTCCCTCATGTAAAACTCTGAGCACCACCAGACCCATCCTAGGTACTGATTATATCACCTCACAATGTACCCAATTCCCCCAAATCCCAGTTCTGCTCCCTTACCCATCCTTTCTTTAGCAACGAAAGGGAAGGGCAGCAGGCAATTTGTTCAGACTCACAGAGGCCACTGGCCAGCAAGGCAGTTCTAGCCCAGGGTTTGTGGGCTGAGGGGGGTGAGCTCTGCCAAGTGCTTGTACAGGTATCTCTGCCATTCACTAATGAACTCTACTCTGCATCACCACAGACACTCATTGAACACTTATCATGATGTAATGCAAAAATCTCTCACATGGATTGGCTATAGCTTTGAATGGGGATTTCAGTTTGAATTTGAGATTATGGTTTTAGAGTATGCACTGACATTTTGGGAATCTCATTCCTCCTGGGCTATCTAAACCTCTCCAATGCAAATTATTGCCACTGAACTTACATTCAATGTGATGTGAGTGGCCTTTCAGAGAAAATAGGCTGCCTTTATACCCTCCCTTTACTCATTAGGAGTCACAGAGTATTTTTCCCTTAAGCTTTTAGGGCATAAGCAGCTGTTACTCAGCTGACCTGAGCTGCTAGTCTAAGCATTTTCAAAAGTCCATGAGAACACTTCTGTCCCCTATGCCAGTGCAGACTGCTTGGCTACATCACCAAAACTGAAAAGGGATAATTTTCAGAAAAGCTGCAAAGTACACACTTGTTTTTTTCCTCCTCACAAACTGGAAACAAAACAAAACCCCACCTTTATGAGAACTCTTCCAGCCCCAAACATTCCCACAAAATGGAAGCAGTGCTTTCAAGTTTCCTTTAATTAGCACCACTTTCCTCTCAACCACCCCCCTTTCTTCTGCAGCTCAAGCATATACAACAGTTGAACTAGAAGATGGACAGGAGTGAGCAGTCCAAGATGTCACTGCTCCTCTGCCACAATCCCACTCATAGAAATATAAACTAGCAGATTAGTATGGCCTTGAACTAACAGGACAGAATGTACACACAGTAACACTAAATGTTGACAAAATGTAAGAGACAATACAAGGGATCATAGCATTTTAGAATCGTGTAGGTATTTACCATGGTGGTGTATATCATAAAAATTAGCATAATTAAATAGCAATCTCTTTTTCTCCATCTTGTTTCAGTTTACGTCAACACTATTGAAATAGCTAAATGTATATGTACATATTATTATTCCTGCTTTTACACAGATCCTAAATAAAACATTTTATGTATATGGCATCTGGTTTAGTTCTAGAAATGGTATCTTGAAATTTAACCACACTGAACTGTTATTATTTATAAAGCTTCCCTTAGAAATAAGACAATATTTGTACTTTTTAACATTTATATTTTTATTTTTCATAATACTTACCATGCTGAAGGGCTTTTAGTGGAAACCAAAACAGAATGAATGAGTGGAAGAGGCCATTTAAACAATGAACCCAGAAAACCTAAGAAAGAGAAAACAGAAAATGCATGAGAACCATTTGCAATAAACTAGCTCTGTGAACCCTGACCTTTCTTTTTATCCGTGTGTTAGATTCACAAAATGTGTTTTTGTTAGGCCACCACTGTGAAGTAATATAACTGACAGGCACTTTCTGCCTCTTAGCTCTTCATGGGTCATTTGTTTATTTTTATGCTTTGAAAAAAAGTGTGTATTATCTCCTCCTTTTAATTTCAATTCAGAAGGGAAATTAAAACATAAAAATATGGGAATATCATCAGAAAAATGAGACTAAACTAGACAGCTGGAACAATTCCTACATTCTAAGTGGGGAATTAAAAAGGACTCTAGCTTTTATAATTTGCATTTAGTATAAGAATAAATTTAGATAATAGAAAAATTAAAACCTGAGTTACACATATGCCTAACCTACATATTCCCACACACAAAGGAATTAAAAAAGGACAAATATCAGTTTCTTCTTTAATTTCTCCTTACATACTCCATTCTTGAGGAGCACAATTTGATCATATTAAAATTCCTTTAGTGTATTTGCTGAACAACTGAAGCTTTACTTTCAAACTTATTTTCATTTGTAAAAGATGCCTTCTGCAAAGGATTGTATTAAGTTTAAGAAAAAACACTCCATTAACATTTTCCATAACATATTGCATAATGACATAAAAAGACTTAATAAAAAATACGTAGCCCATTTCCTTCAGTATGGCAATATTGGTTTTTTCACTCACAATGCTTTTGACTGTTATGCCTTTTATTGTAACTGAATGATGTGTATCTTGAGTGTTAAGGTGTTCAAACAATTGAAATTAAGTTGCCTGTCTCACATTTTCCACAATGTCTCAACATCTTTTGTTAGATTATTCAGCTACACTTGGTTGCATGGTCCAATTTACACTCTAATACTTTGCACATTTAAACTTGTGCTACTCATTAACCTTTGTCTCTCCTTCTTGCTATGTCATTACCAGAAGTTTTTATTTGACAGAAAGCACAGGTGGGTGCAAGAAAAATTAGTTCTACTTTTCCATTTTCCTGACCAAGTCTTTTTGTCCCATGCTAATCCTTTAACCTCTGTCATGACCTCATAACCTTTGATCCCTTTTACCATAACAAATATCTGCATCAATATTCAAGGCAGTAATGTTTCCAAATCTTTAACACCAACTATTCAACTTATATAGGTGGGAATTTTGTAGCTGGTGAGTTTGTAGACATTTACTCATAGCAAATGTTGTATGGGAACAGTCACAGAATTTCAAGTCAACAATACATCTGTGCAAATGTTGTATGGGAACAGTCACAAATTTAAGTCAACAATATATCTGTGCAATAAAAAAAAAACAACTAAAGCTTATTTTAAAACAGAAATGCAACTATTATAACTCATACTTACACTGTTTATTAAAACTATCACAACACAAAAAAGTGTCTGTATTTATGGGACCATGAAAAGACTCATATTTGGAAAGCATTCACAGGGACACAAGAGACTGTTACAGTGTCCTTAAAAACTTTCAGGGTGGATTTTGAAAGGATGAAATGAGGAAGAAGGAGAAAAATTTCATCTGTTTCAGTGAACAAAGATAGTTTAGACAAATAATTATGTATATATTGGGGTAACTTGAGTTACATTGCACAAGTGGTGCAGATACAAGAGTTAAGTACGCTGTATCAGCTCTGCATATTTACTACAGACCATCACAAGTAAGCATTGTTAATTCCAGGATATATTGAAAATGTCCCCAAGTTCAACATAAAATGACATTACTTGAAATGTCACAATTATATTTACGAGAAATAAAATCAGAAGAATCTTTTACAAAAGTCAAATACTCATGAAATCACAGATTCGGGCACAAGTTTAATTTAGTTTTTTTCAAAAGAGATATTTTATGGGCAATGTTGTAGAAATTTTCTTTATTTTATGTATTAAAAAGAGTCCTACATTCTTTTACCATTACTTATGCTAGTCTCTCTAAGATGAACATCACCCAATTCTCACCAAAAGTAGCTTCAGATCCCTTTTGATCCACAGACGCATTCTTGACTCCCAAGTATTTTTTCCCAAAACTCAAAATTAAACCATAAAACCACAACTCCAAATTGACAGAGAATAGTACCATGTCCCTCCCTCTACAAATCTAGTGACAGTTCTTATTGTCCACTGCAACACTTCTCCACAGGCTTCAGTAATCCATTTCCATATAACAGTACAAATACATACAGCCCAGCAACAGTGAGGTCTAATCACTTCTGCCTACAGAAGACAGCTTTATTACCAGCAGGGAAAAAAAAAAGGGTTGAAAAATGAAATCCTAGTTGTCCATTTCCATACTTGGTAAAAATGAATATATATATATATGATTTGTACCATTCACTGACAAGTGTACACCTCGAAATAATAGCAATAAAAATCCCCTCCATTTTTAATTATGAGCAGCATAGAATAAAAAGGGTAAGTATACTGAAATCCTATGAATTTTTGCTTTATGTTTTGATTTTTACAAAGATCTACCTTAGTATTAAAGTCCAGTGCATTTTGGGAAGTCTTGTATAACTCAGGGTATTTCAGCATGTTTTCTTTTCGGCAGGATCTCTCAAATATTCCAAGAGTTAGAGGAGGCATTGCTGTAAACATCTAGGTGGTTTAAAAAGAAAAAATTGCAACATTTTAGAGGTGAGGATTTGCTTAAAGATTTCTTACTCAAGAACCATTCATGGTTAAATATACTTAAAGGCACACAAATTGTCTTACCACATTGTAAAGACCTATACACCATCTTTCAAAAAGAATTTGTCCAGAAAAGCCATTGACAAATGCAAACCAGACCTGCAAAAGATTAAAATCATGTATTACCCAAATGTCTTGCAAGGTACAATAAACAGATTTTTCCTCAGCCTCTCAAAAAGGGATACCCCTACAACACATTTACAACCACAATTGAAAATATTGTGGTTTAAATCCATATAAAAATTAATGATAAACCCAGCTTTCCATCAAGAACAGACAGCAGGCAATCTAGTCAGATATGTGAGCAATTCCATGTAAATAGGAAAACATTCAAAGGAGGTAGCTATTTTCAGAAGAAATGTCAGGTTCTTTAAGGTTTTAAGAGTGATTTAAGCTCACTTAATTCTTAATTAAATAAAAATTCTGACAAATATGGGCTGCTGGAGGGGGAACCTACAGATCAGTAGTTATTGTCTTCCCATTGTTAGCAAATTTGACTAACAGAATTCATTGATTAACCTGCTGTTTAAAACTACCAATAATCCTTACTCATAAAAGGATTAGGCTTTACCAGAGCATTAAAGTAGAGCTACTTAGTTAAGAAGCACTAACTCAGCTACATAGGTACTGTAGAGAGGGAAGTGGACATCTCTTTAATTGCATAATTTTTATCATTTTTTTGCTAAAAGGTTAAATGAAAGCAGATATAATTTGAAACGTGATAACATATTTTCTAATGTTTTACAGCACAGCATTCTGCACATCTACTTTCTCCTATTATTCTCATCCTTGAATTAGTTCAATGACAAAGTGGAGAAGCAGCAGATCTGATGAGTCTTTATGATCAAGTGATCAAGTTACACTGAAACTATATGGCCTAGGAAAAACATAAGCTCTTAAGTAAGACAAGTCAAAATAATTTGAACAGTCTACTCCATTTAACACTCAAGTTTTTCAAGTGAATTTTTAGATGCTGCTTTCTTACAGTTTACATTTCATTAAACTTCATTAAGGAAGCATGAATTACTACAATCAATACGTATGTTTATCAGTATGTACCCAAGCTGGCCTCCAGGTGACTGGATTCTATGACCAAACTCAGAATATTTTTAATCATGTGGTGCAATGTCTGAACATGTCTGTGACTACTTTGAGATGGAAAACCTCCTGAATTTGGCAACTACTAACACTAAAAATGGGAGGTAAAATCCAACAAAATTTGCTATTTTTTTCAACAGATAAGAGTAAATTTTTTTTTGGTGGCCACTTATTAAAAGAAGATTGGATACAAAGTCATGACTGTTCAAGGCTGCAATACAGAAAGAGTAAGAATACCCCGAATTTTCCAAAATCTTGCAATGCTAAATTTGTTTACTTTGGTAGTTTTAAGTGCAACAAGCACAATTTTCTAACCTTTCAGACTATAAACTGAAAAGAAAATGGAATTACTTTATTTTAGCTGAATCAGATTTTTAGCAGCTCTTTTTTATTTTGATTTTTGAATTTCAAAATATGAATTATGATTTAATTGTGATGAATTTGTTGGCAGCAGTTTCTCAGTAGCTGACTCTAAAGGTTCAAAATGAGTACATAATAAATTGTGCACTACAGAATAATTAATTATGCAGTCTACATCAGTACAATTGATGCTTTTCCCCCCTTGTTTGTATCAAATACTGGAGTAAAGTTTAGAAATATTGATTTGAAAGTGTTAGGGTGGTGGAAGATACATGACTCAGTAGCTGGTCATAAATATGTGTACATTTCATTGCTGGTAATTGCAAATAAAGAAAAGTATCCCTCTCTAGGAAGAAAATAGAAGACCACAAACACACATAGGCTTGACCCTTCATAACCAAGGAGTGTATGGAAAAGACATTAAATTTCCACTATGATTTAACTAGCAGGCAAAGTGTTATAAAACACTAATTTAAAATGGAAGGCCTAAATACATACACTGAATCTATTCCACATGTTGACTGCTCTTACAGGTAAATGATGTTAAGCAACACTTGGAAATGTTTTGGAGTGACTTTTAAAAAGCAAGGCAAGTATTTAGAATAAAATTTTAATTTGCAATGGAATGTTCCTTTCAGCTTATTTTGTACAGAATTTAAGTTAGAATTTTCAAGGTGTTTAAACTGAAAGTGGTTTTAGTATAAAATTGTAAAGAAATCCTTTAAGGTATAGTATTGACTTCCTGAAATATTAGCATTTACTTTTTTCTAAAGAAAGCATGCATGCAAGTTTTAGGCATTTTAGTCCATTTTAGTGCAATAAGGGACTGACCTTGGTCAGAGGCCTAGATGCAAACTAAAGAGAGATGAAATTTGGTAGCATCTCTAAGTCCTGAAGATCTTATGGAATATATCAATAAAAGTCCATGAAGAAGAAATCTTTCAATGTGGCTAAAAGCAGTGGTCTCTAGCAGAAACACTACTGTTTAGTGGAATACCACACATTTAACTTCAAGAGACAAAACATCTCTAGTATTTAAGCAGAAACATTAAGTTTATATTAGTTACAAGATTAAGAACAACTGGCTTATGCCATAATGGCTCAAAATTAAAAGAGCTAAAAGGTGGAAAAAGAAAAGACAAAGGACAAATACAGCCCTTACCTCAAACGATAAGAGAAGAAGAAAATAACCTACCTATTTGCCTTAACTTCTGAATCTTGGGCCCTAGAAAATTACACTCTTAATCCCATATGAAAAAAGTAATATGGAGCTTACTACATTATTAATAGTGACAAGAAACACTTGCTCTGCACTGGGCAATTTATTCAGAGACAAGTGTGTTCCATCCTCGTTATGAAGGACAATGAAGGAAGCTGTACCTGCAAAATAAGTTTTTAGAATGCTGGACAAAACACTAATTTAGGAGCAGACTCAAACACTTCTCTGTTAGGGTATAGGTCCTACTCTAACAACTCAAATTATGAATCCAGCTCCCCTTTACAGAAGAACAGGTGATGGGTGCTTTTAAAAATAGTATTTTAGTCTATATATATGAACAGGCAGTGAAAATTAGACTAGTCTGTAGTTCAACACCTACAAAATTTTCTAGTGAAAAGGAAAGAATTAGGTCCCCAGCCTGTCTAAAATGAGATGGACCTCAACAAAGATCCTTGTATTTCTAATTTTTCCAGCCATGTAATGCAAAAATATGGGCATGAGCACAATCACCTTCTGTTGTGTGTGTTTCAAACTGAACTCGGTGCAGTTTGCACACCTCAAGTAAGCCATGGCACAGTGAACCACAGCAGCTGAACTGTGCAGCTCAGACCCAGTGTGAGTATGCCCAGAAGCCCGCTCATGTTTGGGCTTATGCATTATATGGGTTATGCATTATATGATCATGGCTATTCATCTGATATGTCAGGCAAAGGAAATAGGAACACAATGGTCAATTCCAGTTATGGACATGAACTGCTTGGGGGAAGGGGGAAAATAACCTCCCCATCATCCAAAGTTTATGGAATAAAAAAAGTCATTATAGCTTGAATTACTTAATAAATTAATTATTTTCATGGTATCACTTAAATTGTTATAAATAGCCATGTTTAAACATCTGTGACTGAAATTTAAATCTCAACTCCACAGATCTGTTTCTTCTGCTTGTCTTGGTCTTTTATCACTCTTACTCTGATTCTTACTCTTATTTTTACTCTTTCATTTTATGTTTCATATTGGGTAATAATCAAATATTCTTATTTTTTAAAACTGTAATTCTTTTTTATTTAATATGAACCAGTTATTTTACATTACTGCTAGTTGTTACTAGATAGCAAAATGAGAAGTAGGAATAGGAAAATTCTGTTCCTCTGATGTCAAAGGGTGATTTTCATAGCTTCATCAAATGAGTAGTTTAATGACAGATGCATACAGTAATGGTAATTATAAAAATAAAACCAATCCACAAAGGAGTTCTCAGTCATGAGATCAATCTCAACATCAACCACCTTTGTAAAATGAAGTCAGCTCCTCCAAAATAAGTATGAGACTTTGCATAGGCTTATCCTACATGAGTGTGATGATCTGTACAGGCTCAATAAAGCACATTAGCGATCTACTAGAGATTCAAAGTTTTCACTTGCAATTTAGACTCATACATCAGAATATAGCCTCTCAAGTCATTGTGACTAGTCCTATACAAAAGATCAGGCCCATATTTAAATAGCTATAGCATCAAGACACAGAGTAGAAAATCATTATTACAGACCACTTCTAGTTTCTTATGAATAGGAGTTTAAATGTCAGTAAGCACTGATCACTGTGCTTCAGTATTACTATAGACCTTTACCATTTTCTGAATTAAGAAACCAATTGACATCAATTTCATATCAGCCCATGAATGCCTAGGATAAAGGCTATATTTTAGATTAAATGGAATATTTTCCATTATTTTCTTGATTAGTACTGAGCAGACATTTAAAACCAGGATACAGATCTATTAAGTAAGGGTAGGTATTTTTATTATTATCAGAATAAAAGAAAACTTGTTTAAAGTAACTTCCAGACGTGCCTTTCACAGTACTATTTTCTAAACTCCAAGACAGAGGAGGTGTGGCCACAAAAGCCTCACTGAAGTTTTCCTGATGTAGCATTTCTGCATATTAAGCAGCAGCTTACAAATACTCATTGAGCTCCCTGCTCCCACGCCTGATCTGTACAAAAAAACTGAAAAGAGAGACTCAAGACTGGCAGTTGTCCTTTCTGGAGACATTCAATGATGAATTTCTGCCCATTCACTCACAGTATTGACATGAGCTATTAACATCTCTGAAAAGTTTTCTGAGCTGACAAATGTGGGGTATACAGGAATTCAAGCAGAATTTATTTTGTCTTCCAGAGAAGGTATATATGGCAAAATGATTGCATGCATTATATATAAAGGGTCATAGCAACCCATGTCAAAATTATCTCTTTGCCCTTCAATTTGCTCAGGAAGATGAGACTATCTGTTCATAAAATCAAAATTTTGATCTTTAGACTATGATCTCTGTACCCTGCGTTTAACTTTCTTTCTCAAAAAATACAAATAGTGGAATACTTATATCTGATTTGTTAAAATTTACAACATGTTTGCAGGTGACAATTACAGAAATTTAAGACAAGTAAGTTGATATGTTCTAAAGCCAAACTTTATATGCTTTCTATAAGCAAAGTATACATTATTATTGTTTTTTTCAAATACTTCTAGAGCTACTGCTAATCAGTACTTGTGGAAGTCTGATCATGTAAGTAGATACACAGCCTTTGAAATACAGGCTCTAAAGTCAGCCACTTCTAGACAATAAAGGATCTTTAATGGACTTACTTTTTCTATAGCTTCCTACTTTATATTTTTCTTAAGAGGCTACAAACTTGCTGCTACTTACATAGAAATCTATTTGCAGTTATAACACAATAAGGAGAGAAAAAAGAGGAAATTTAGAAAATGTAAAAATATGGTAAGAAAAGTACACTCCTTTGGCTACAACATTGTACATAAAAAATGTAAAGTATTTTCAAATATTAAATCAATTAAGGTCACATAAGTAAGTATCCGAATCAAAATATTAATCTAATGTTTACATCAGGTTTAACAGAAATAAAACATTTTTCCCAGTAAAGCTGAACACTTACTTTGCAAGTTTAAGATACTAATTTGAAAATATATTTAAAGAAACAACGAAAATTTAAAGAGTATCTGTTAACCCCATTAACATACAAAATACATAAGACTTTCAATAAAATTTATTTTATGGCCAAGATTTTCAAAAATTAAAAAAATTTTCCACATTTTTAACCCAAAGTTTCACTGTAAATATAAAGTTTGAATCAATTATAAATGCTATATATATATATATATATATATATATATATATATATATATATATATTTATATGTGTGTGTGTGTGTGTGTGTATTTTTGATGATAAAAGATGCAGCAGCTGTCAGAAGAAAAGGATGGGAAGAACGAGAGGAGCTTTAAAAATTATTTAAAAATATGTTTAAAATATTTTCTGTGTGGTGATGAAGGGAGTGAAAACTACAATTTTACACTCTGTTCTAACCATACCTACCAATAAATGTAGATTAATTACAACACAATCCTCTCATACCACTGTATTTTTTGCAAGATTTCACTCCTTAAAATCCCAGGTGAAAAAACGAGGTCGGCTACTTTCAGGAAAGTATCCCTGTTCTTGAACAGGAGCCTGAGGATGCAGGATCACCCCATTCAGCAAGTGAAAGGTGCCCAAGAGTGGAACTGAGCCTGTCTGTACCAGCCCTGGGCACTGCTCTGAGCAGCAACAGCCCAGCAGTGCATCAGAGACCTCAGAAAGGGCTGCAGACTTTGAACCCACAGGCCCTGACACCAGCACAAGGAGCTGAAGCACACACATCTCTGGGTAAACCTAAGGCAAACTTGTAACTGGGCTCCTAAATTACTGCAAAGATGTTACATGTACAGCATTTCAATAAGCTAGCAATATTGGAAACACATTTAGCACTAATATTTACCATGCATTTTTAAACAACTGTGGTTTTTTGAAGTAAAAAAAAAATTCCGATTAATCAGTTTATTAAAAATTTCAAGATTCAGTACTAGTAGGTAATATTTACAGTTAAAATATTTTAAAAAATATCATAACCAAAAGCTCAAAATTAAGGTTTTACTTTCAAGAAGTAACATTTCACATGCTGTAAAATTACCTCAATAATATAAAGGACTATATTCTTGTAGAAACAATATAAGATGCATTTAGCTACTCTGTTATAATTCCAGGCTCCATGAACCAACAGCAAGTTCTTCAAATACTTGAACTGCAAAAAAACATGAAAAATGGACAAACATACAATTAAAACATACATACACTAATATTAATAAAATTTTAAAATATTTTATTGTGGTATTTTGCAGTGTAATGACTTACCTGAGCAATTGAGTAGTCTGAAGAATTAGCAGCCTGTAGACCTTCATTCCCACTGATACCAACACCAACATGTGCTGTTTGTATCATACTAACATCATTTGCTCCATCACCAATTGCTAGAGTTACTACCTTAACTTGTTTTTTAACCATTTCTACAACTTCAGATTTTTGAAGTGGTGATACCCTAAGGGATAAAAAAAACAAACAGGTTTAATACAGGACTTTCAAATGGATGTACTTTTAAAATATACTTTATATTCTGTGAAAAGCTAATAAACCCAGGCCAATTAACATCCTGGTGAGCAACATGGTCTTGTTATTGCCCTTCAAGGTACATGCTAAAAGCACATTCACAGAAAAATGCATAAAAAACAACATTTATGAACTTTGGACTACTTAAAAGCTGAAAGACCTTACCAAGTGTGTTAGAGAGAACTGTTTGAAAATGTATTTTAGAAAATAAAGGAATGAAAAATAATACAGCCTTCAAATTGAAGGTGGCTATGTAATCACATTATTCAGTGGCCAGCACAACACATGCACAACTATTGGACTTCTAACAAAGCTGTGTGGGATGAGTCCACAGCCTTGTGGAAAACCTGGGTTGAAAGTTTCTGGGCAACAGCCCTTCTGAAATTCTGTGGTCCAGGGACCTATATGAAAAAAAATTTCTATGATCTTTTGGTACATGTTTTTTTTGAACTCTGTTGTTGAGAATTGTACTAAGACTTGCTACAGCCAGCTTCTACAGAAGATTCCTGACTGAGTACTTCTTTTTCATCTTTTTAACTTCTCAGGAACAGTGCCTTAATTCCTTTTTAGACAATGTTATAGGGGCAGCTGGGAGATGGCACTGTCACTGCCTCAAGTTCATGGTGAAACCGGTAAAAAATATTTTTCATTCATTTTGCTCACTCTTAGCTGTACATTTTTACTTCAGTATAACCCATTTAACATTCTTCCTGCATATATTACTCTGAAGCCAATATAGAGTTGGAATTCAGCTTGCTGAAGTCTTTAAGCCAAACATCTGCTTGGAATTAATAACATACACAGATTTTTTTTAAGAGAAATGTCTACTGAATATTTGTCAGCATCATCTGTGCTACAGCTAGTCTTAGGAAGAATCCATGGGCAATAAATGCTTCTGCACAAGTCAATGCAGCCTGCAAACTTAAAAGAAAGTGGTGTAATTTGTACTTTTAGAACAAATGAGAATTTCTGATGTCTACTGTCATTATATGGATGAAGAAAGAGCCTACATTCTTGTTAAGTCTGGATTATATTTTTTACCTTAATTAAAAACTACCATTTAAAACTTTTTATTTTTAAGCTCATAAACAAGGAAATGAAGTTTTTTGGTACTAAAGACAAAGCATTTAACAGAAACAATATTTTGGCAGAATTTTGACTTTTGGGAAACATGGAATATTAAATATGTTCACATTAAAACAGTGAGTGTTGCAAGCAAGTATTTTAGTTTTAAACCTGTAGCCAATTTTTAAGCAACCACAAAATATGTCAGACATATATCTAGATATGCATTGAAACCAACTGACCTAGGTAGATTATGGAAGTGTAAAATGAAGAAATTACAGATAGAATACTACTAGAACAGAAACTTTCATTTTGCACTTTGCTGTTTCTTTACAAGAATGCCAACAATAAAAGACAGATTTATGCACAGAATACCCCTCAATGGTTGCCCAGTTCAACAAAACCAGAAAAATTATCTCTTCAAATGGCATAAAATGTATTTTGTAATCAAGGAAAGAGAAGAAAAAGAAATATAGCTTTAAAAGACCAGTTCTACATGCATCTCCTGCTTGTTACTGAATTGAGCAAACTCAACCTAGTAGAACAAGCACAATACTCCAACTTATCTGTCAGAAAGACTACTGCCATTAGGAAGGTGTTTATGCACAGTATAAACTGTTCATCAGAGAAACTTCTCAGTTTAGAAGACAGTAAAACCTTAGTTTGAAATTCAAACTGTTTCAGGCTGAAGCATGGCTACAAAGCTTAACCACAAAAACATTAATTAAAAAATCCCTTGGCAGCATGACATCGCTTTTCAGAAGGGATGGAAAGACTAGAAATCCAGTGATTATTTGGATATTGTAATATTACTTATTTTTCTGTGTCCTTTTGCAAAGTAGAAAAATAGTTCCATTTTGAACAGATTTTTCAGATGAATCTCACTTATTTTAATGGAACAATGGAAGTTTCTAGCTGTAATAGTTGATATTTACAGGAAAGGATGAAAGGGTTCATTGTATAAACAAAGCCTATAATAATCAGGCATAATAATGCTTAGAAAGGCATTTCCACCAGCTTCAGGTAACAAAAATCACCCTAAGTAGTAGCTTTAACATTTTGGAGCAATTCTTATACAGTGTAATCCACATCTTACAGAAAAGCAGCCTGTGGAGAAAGATCTACAGGTGACTCTAGATATGCTATAACCTGTGGTTAACTGTAATATCAATTCAAGGTCAAGATTAATGTCTCAACCTTATTGAGACTACCCTCAATGGATTACAAATTATGTTCCTGGAAATATGCAATCTGAGTGACTCTGACAAGTACACTTTGTTGTAGACTGCTCTACAGTGATATTTCACTTGAATGACTGTATTTCAGAACTCCAGTTTCTTTATTTTTATATGTCAATAAAATAGCATGGGGAGAGAATAATGTAAACCTTACCTGCAACAAATAACAGCTTTACATGACAAAGCCAAATCCAGGAAATACTGTCTTACTCCAAATGTCAAAGCATACTTCAGAGATTTACCATCAATGATGAGAGCAAAATCATTTTCCTTCCTTAAAGCATCACCAAGAGTACTGCAATGATGGCTAAGTGTCTCTCTTGTTCCCTGTTGCACAAAAAAATCGGGGTCCATTATTTTTACTTCTTAATATTCTTGAATTCAAATTTTTCAGTGATAATAAACACTAGCACTTTGGTTTTTGAGGAAGTTGCCTTTTGATTCTGCTACCAAATATTATAAAGCAAAAAGCATATTTGCAATACTGCATTATTATGTTGTGTAGGACTGCTCTTTCACTCTGCCAAAAAAGAAGTGTATAAGTTGAGGTGGAACCTTCAATGCTCTTTGAACAATAACAGTAGTTGTATAAGTATTTGCCAGAAGACACAGGTATACAGAAAACTGATATAATAATACAGAAGATGAGTCACATATATAGAGATACTAGAATTTTCTATTATACAAAATGTTCCTAAATGTTTAGAAAAAAGGAAACACATATAATTAATGATATAAATACAGGCATTATAATTGATAGTTCTATTACATTAAATTCATATTTTAACATAATTTGACAATTATAACACAAAGTACCTGTTATATAAAGGAACATATTTTGTATTTTTCAATTGCTAATGACAGTTTGAATCATACCTAGAGAAGTCACTATTTTGTGATCTAGTACTGAGAACTTCAGATTACATTCAGTGGACAATACATTCATATATATTTATTTATGCAGTAGCCTGCTTTGGGAAGGTCAGCGACATCTAGTCAGCTACAGTGCAGTTCTACCATGGAGTGTCATAAGGGCCAAAAAATACTGCTTGTTGTCCTTTCCTTTTGAAAGATCTTTACAGAGCTACAACACACTTTTCTTCTGTTTCCTGGTTCACAGCCCAAAAGTAAAAAGTATTTTGGAGGAGAAAGGAAGATGAAAAAAAACTCTTCTGCTTGTAAAATATTAACTTTGGAAGCTAGTGACATCCTATCACAACGTCTTCCCATTTTTTTTTACAAGTTTACCAACCAAATAATTGCGCTACTTCAGTGATGTCAGGCATACATAAACCAAATTTGGTGTAACCACCTAAAACCAGAACACTGAACTAACTAAAAATCTCAAACTCCTCTGAAATGAAATTAAAAGATACTGCTTTGCCTTTTCAAACCAACTTACTCCTCCCAGTTCCACACATTGCTGTTAATGGTTTTTGACTATTTTGCTTCTACTGGCCTTCTAAAGATTCATTGGTTTATCTAAAATGAGATTAGCCTGTTGGGGAATTCTGCACTTGTTTCCTGGCTCTCACCTGCTAGAAACTGTGACAGAAATGAAGTTCCACTGTTTAAAATTACATGCTAGAAAATCTTTAAAATGACAATAGTTTCTGTAACTATTTTCTAGAGCATCTTCTCTAATTAAGAAATATTGCAACATAAAGGAAGTATCAATTTGTCTCATCTCTGTGGATTATTTAATTTCTATCAAAGTTTAAACAACACATGAAAAGTCAGATTCCTCCCATCTACTATTTCTTCTATGTAGTGAAATCCCCATAATCCAGGAGTAAATGGTCTCTGCCATTTAGATTTCGCCCCAAAACAAATAACATTCTGAAGAGTTGAGATACCTAAATACCTTCAGTTCCACACCAGCTAATGTCTAGTGGGGACTGGGGAAGTGCATCGGGTTGAGATATTTTTCGTATTATTTCATGAACAAGAGTATCTGTTCAAATTAGAGGATCTTTTAATTTAGCATATTCTTTGTATGTTCACAGAGCTGAACAAATACATTTAATTCTAACTTCCTCTGTCTTGCATGCTTAAGTTGTAACCATGACCAAATTGATGAGGTATTTGTTTTGTTACACTTTTTTTTCATGTCTTTCAGACAGGGGACTCTGCATGTCCACAAAGGGGTTAGATTTGAGCAAACTGTATTTTAGCAAAAGCCACTGGTATGCAATGGACATACACTACTATTTTAAGAGCAAGGGGAAGAAACATTCACTTAATGCCACTGTTCACAGTGCAAGGTTTCAGTGTTTTTCAGAAGAGTATGCAGATCAAGAAAAGCCAACCTCCCTGACTCCACTGAACCTATCAACATCTTTACATAGCCAAGAGGCTGCACTTTACAGACGAGGAGGAGAGGACTGCCACAGAGCAACTCCTATCAAAGATCCCAAATACACAAGTGCCACGACACTGAGATTATCTTCTCCAAGCTCTCCTGGCTGCTCAGTTCCTCTCACAATGAGGAAACTGGGTTGTCCAGCCACCCTCATGGGTGCATAGAGTCTTAGTACAAGAGGTGGACCTATGCTACTCAAAAGTCAAAGTGTCAAATGCTTAAAAAGCATTTGCAGCTGCACTGACTCAGCATTCTGCAATCACAGCAATCCATCCCTCTCTTCATTTCCTGAGACCTGACCCACTCCTCTACTAGAACTTTCAAGGTAATTTACTAAAGGTAACGAGTCACACTAGAAATAGAGACTGACTTGCCATTCCAACCACACCAGCAAGTAAAGGATAGGACACAAGATATACATTCATCCAACAGTAAAATGCCATCACGTGAGGCAGAAAACTTCATAAATAGTCTCTTAAAATATTTGCATACAGCTAGTTTACTCTTTATTTTTTGAACTGCCTCTCAGACTACATTCACCTGCTGCTGAAAAAAACCATTATATATGTTATCACCAAAACCAGATTTGCAAGTGACCAGTTTGCATGTACAAATTCAGCTGGCATAAGATATTGCATCTCCATGTACTCTGTACTTTGGCCACGTAAGGAAAGGATCTCTCAATCTCTATACAATCTAGACACTCCAGTTTGAAATAGAGAGTACACTGCAGTTATCATTGCAGCTACTACCATTTATTCTTATTCTATACTTATATAAATTTACTATAAAAATAGATTGCTTGATAGATATTTATTGAACTTTTGAATCACCACACTAGAAGTGGTTAATCTGTAATGCTTGTATAATGTGAAACTCCTGGCTTTGAGCTGCATGGATGCAGTCTACTACATGGAATTTTTTTGCTGACAGTTGTGAAGTTCCTTTGTGTAGTAGCTGCACTGTGATTTCAGAAGGCGTAGACTGTTTTCCAGTTATTCAGTAACATTCTGTCACAAAGATCATACAGTCTTCCAAGCATGGAATACTAAAATTAAGAAAGCAACCCTCCAAGACAAACATAAACAACATGCCTCCAAACCATGGTTTTGACAGAATTTTCTATGTCTGTCCAGATAAACAGACACTCCAACTTATTTTTTGGTGTTACAGCAACCTCACCATGATGTCTGGATATTTTAAGCAATAAAATAATGTTTCATTAACTGAGAACTTTAAAGATTTTACTTACATCAAGAGAGCCTTCATTTATAACAATTAGTCCCATGTTCTTTCTCAAAAGTTTACAAGAATGACCTGTTAGGAAAGATTTTGTTTTTAAAAATCAGTTTCAAAAAATCCGTTATAACAAAGCATTTTTTCCTGCAATAAATCTACAGACAGAATTAAAAATAAGATTTCCCCAGCTGAAATAAATGATAAAAAAGAAATTCTACTACATTTTATATAAGTACATACATATATAAGTCAGAACAGTTAGAATTTCCCTTGCTGCAACTTGCAGCTGTTCTGCCTTATTCAGAGGTGCTTCAAAGAGAGTTACAGAAAAACAACAAACAGATCTCTCTAAGCCTTGTAAATTTTTAGAATGCAACTTGCCTTTCCTTCAAAACTTGCACATATACACCTTTTCATTCTTTCTTTTATTCTTTGATGCATAAACAGGATGCATTTTCTGTGCTGATGATGTAGGCTGCCTAGTCAAAAATATGTATCACCATTCTTAATAAAGTGGAAATATTGCTATTATGTGTATTGCCTCAAACCTGAAGGTACTAAGAAAAATAACCTTAGATCAATTGTATTGTGTGCATATGGAGGGTTCTTTAAGATTAGAAATAATAGCATCCAATAAAAAGGATATATATGACTAAAGTAAGGCTTTATTTTGGACATACATCTACACTACAGCAGTAAGTGCTGATGCGGTCACATGCAAAGAACATTAAATGTTAAAAACAGCTTTCATGTATAACTTTTTAAAGATACAGATTTATCATTGTTGAAATCAGTCTTTTTTACCATCCTTCATAATAAAGAGAAAGAAAAACCCTCCATTGTTAAAACGTTATAGTACTTTAGTTCACCTTTCTTGGAAAGAAGCAAAAATAGAGAAGGGAAACTAAAAACACTCACATTATCTTAATATTATTCCCCCTCATTGTCAGAAGTCAATATATTCTTTTGAATTCATTTCATATTCTATAAAAAAGTACAATTTCCTATTTTTTTGCCTCCTCTCTAACGTAACTTTTTCTTACTCTTAGAATTTTAACAGAGGCAGAATCCAGCATTTCCTATCTTCCTCCTATCACTGACTAAGTTCACATTCAAATTCTGGAGTGACACATAATATTATTTTTTACAAGACAACTTTCCACTCGGAAAGAAATTTTACTGCATCAACTGCTATTATTTTTAAACCCATAACAAAGAAATCAAATGAATACAAATATAGTACCAATATTAATGGCAGTCTCTTGTTTGTCCCCAGTAAGTATCCAGATTTTTATGTCCGCTTTCATGAGTGTCTCTATGGTTTCAGGCACTTTGTCTTGTAGTTTATCTTCAATTGCTGTTGCTCCAAGCAGCTGAAGATTCTGTGAACATAAAATATTTCATACATACAGGGGTTTTTTGACTTAAATTCAATTTCAATGTTCCATTTATTTTATTTAACTCTCTGTATTTACAACAAGATTAATGCAGTCTAAACCATTAATCAGATTTGGTATCAACAAATAAAGAACTTCCACTTTATTCCATAAGCTTTAACTTAGATATCTGTGTGGCTTGACAAAACTGTACAGTGTGATTTCACTGTACAGTCAAATTTCAAACAATTATTTTCTCAGTAGCTCAGTAGCTCAGCTTGTGCAGCAACAGCTATCTTTTCCTGAGGAGTATCTCTGATTTGAAGGCTTCAGGAATGCTAATACCATGCCTTCTCTCTTTTAATGATTTCTCTTCCCTTTGTAAAAAAAAAATCCAAAACACCTGTAAATTTATCTTAGTATTTTATGCTTGATTTTAGCTTCTTATGGAGCAAATCTACATAGTTTTTGTGAATACAGCCATTTTTATATTTCCTATTAATATACCTTTAAAACTAGCTAAATGTTAAAGACACCATTATACATGTAATAGTGTGCAATCCTGGCAGCAGCATGGCCTGCATACTACATCCTGAGGAAGCACTTGTGCAGCTTACACACACATTTGTAAAGGTAGCAGGGTTGTCATGGCATTAAAAAGTAATGTCATTTCAAGACTGTTTTGTCACATCCAGATAAACTGCTCCAGAAATGTTTATTAGTGACTGAAGCTATATACCCTCACCTGTCTTTTTCATGAATTAAACACTACAGATTTGTGAGGCTCTGAATTTTAACCAGTTTTGTCAATCAATCTGTGTTATACTTTCTGAGAAAGAAAACCTAAAAATTTAAGCATCAAAACTTCTAGCACTATTGGTCTCATGCACTTCTTTTTCTTATAAATTTAATAGTCATGAGACCTTTTTATTGTTGGGGTAGGGAAGTCCTAACTTCATGCTTGGCTACTCCAGAAGGAGTGCTGTCAGAAACTTAAGGCTCTGCTCTTGTGATGCTGTTTCTGGGTACAAACTTGCTTTACAGGCCTTCAGTAAAACAGAGCCTGACAAAGTAGAACAAGTGCAACAGAGGGACACAAAAATAGCTTAGGGCCCAGAGCACACCATACTAAGAGCACCTGAAGAAGTAGGATGAGTTTAACATGAGAAAAAAGAAGACTAAGGGAGGGATTCCTTCTGCTAACTGAAGCTTGCAGAGCAGCCATTCTTCTCCAAAATGTATACTGCACAGTGAAAGAGCAAGAAGCACCAGACACATTCTGCAGCAATAAAAATTTTAATTCTGAAGAAGGAAAAAAGACTAAGTTGAACATCAAAAAAAATTACCTGCTGCAGCTGGGAAAACTCCCTCCTTGTGGATACTCTAAACTTCATCAAAGTCTTGGGCAAGCAAAACTAGCCCTGCTTTAAACAGGGATTTGCGTCTATATGACTTCCTGAAGTCCCTTCCAATCTTGGCCACTCCATTGTTCCAAGATCATTATATAATGAAGCAGATGTTGTTTATCTGTTCTTACAGTTTTTTACACACTAGAAGAACTCTGGAAAAAAGCTATCCAGTAGTTCAAACCATAATCAACACTTTCCAGCAAGGTAGCTACTTGCAGGAAGAACTCTGTCAGATTAATTGTTCCTTCATTTTGATTGTTTAAACTGCAAGGACTACCTGACACAGCTGTCAGTATATCACTAGATTTCATTTTTCTACCTAAGTGTTATTCCTCAAAATTGATTCACTTTTCATAGTATAGAAAATAAAAACAATAATTAGGAACTCACTCTTCTGCTCATCCCTCTGGCCACCCCATCCTCCCCACAACCAACCCAAAGCCCAGAAAGCTACAACAAGCTGCATATACCTTTTCAATTAGTTCATAGCTCTCCTCAAGTTTGAGTACTCTGTTTTGTATAGCTGTAGAAGCACGGTGATAGACATCCAACCATTCTTGATAATCACTTTCTGAAATCTCAGCCACAGCAAAACATAGAGTTCTTAAGCCTAGAGAGAAAGCAGATAATGATTCAGTATTTGTTTGTCCCTGCCCTGATATGCCTGAAGTGAGTAGCTTTTGAAAGTTGAAACTATTCTGTATTTTATGTATGTTTACGCCCGATTTCAAATTACTGCTGCACATCTTGAGGAACTTTTTAAATATACATAAAGTAAAAATGAACTATAAA
Source organism: Melozone crissalis (assembly GCF_028551555.1). NCBI lineage: Eukaryota > Metazoa > Chordata > Aves > Passeriformes > Passerellidae > Melozone > Melozone crissalis. Next base: position 18,388,477 of record NW_026535784.1, read on the forward strand.
TAGAAATTTATTCAACAGAGTAACAGTTTCTAAGAAGCTGAACGTAACAGAGGTGATGTATTTCACTGGAAAAAAAGAGTAAATTTTTATGCAAGATTTGACTTAGTTTAAATTGTTAAAAAACATGAAGAAATCCCAACGCTTTCTGAACAAGTATGCACACTGAAACATTTAAAGTGTAAAATTAAATCATATTTCTGAGAAAAAGATTTATAAACTTAAAAGTTGCTATGCTGGAAGGAAGTAAAGTTAAAATATATCAGCACAATGTTACAACTGCCCTTTTCACCCCTCCTCAATATTCTTAGGGAATTCTAGTTTGAAATTTATCATCTAGAAGCCAACTTTGAATCCTCTCATTTAACTTTCCCATCTCACAGATTGTTTCAGCTTTCCAAATTCTTAAAATAAAATCATCATGTACCATTTGGCAATTTTACTTACCAGCCTTTGAGCTGGTTGATATTATTAACAGATTTTTTCCTTCAGCAAAAATCTGAATTAAGCATTACAGCAAGAATTTGAGACGGCATGATTTTAAGAAATATCTATTTTTTAACAACACACATTTAACACTCAATTTAAGTAGTTAGGTGTGAATTTTCTAACAGCTCATTTTCACATATTACCAGATTTCCAGAGAATGAAGTTGACATAACTCTTTATATACTAGCCACAGTTTGCAGGCCAGTAGATTTAGAAGGGGGCAGGCAGGATTAATGTAGTTACCCTTTGGTCACTTGCCCACTCTGCTCTAGGACACAAACAGCACCACAACCAGGGATGGTTAAATGTAACCTTTATTTGGTCACAGGCTTAAAAAGATATAGAGCATAAAGATCAGCACGAGTGGCAATTTTGAAATTATAAGAGGTTGGGCATGAAATAATACATGTGTCTTAGATGTAAGAGTAATTTAGTATCTTTTTTAGTAATTTTTAGTATCTTATCATTTTATCTTCAGGATAAAAACCATGTGTAATGTGGGTATTCTGACAACTAAACAGCATTAGGAACACAGTGTCTCACCATTTAGACTTAGAAGAATAAACTCAAGGCTGACAATTGAACTGATTTTTTTTCTCTGCATAATAAGGATAAGCTTACAAGGTCCAAAGCAATGAATATAGGTGAAGGAGAGGAAAGGAATCTATGTCTGACTAATAGTGATACTATTTCCACAATGCTTTCAACATTTTTTCTGCAGACAATAAAATGAAGAAGAGAAATCCAAGTGTATGGAATGTCAGCAAATAGTTTTTTCAAGGTATTTGCTTTCTCTTTTTAAATCACTGCCTAATCATACTTTTTTTTTTTTACTTTTTAATATGCTTCTTTTCATTGTGACTTAAAAGAATCCTCCAAATAAAATGTGGAAAACAAAATATCATTAGTCTGGTTGTTAACAGACTGGAACAACACAGGAAAATTACAGAGGATTTTTCTATTTGTCCAAGCAGGCATTAACACTCCAGCTTAATAAACGCTTACATATAAATGCCAGCCATGCTAACCACTTCATTTTTGAACAACACACCAAGAGCAGGCAGCAAATGCCAAGGACATACTGTCCTGCCACATGAAAGGATACTCATGAGAAACTCTGCAACATAGTTGGCTGCAATTTAAATCTGAAGTAAAAATAAATACAAAATTTTTAATCAATTCCAGAGACATGTGATTTTTTTAAAGATTGAATTTTATGCTTTTTAAAAGTTAGAAATTCACTCTTCTTAACAGTGAATCTTTCAATCTGTTGAAAAGAAGGATACAAAAAATATCTGAATAAACTTCTTAATCCTATCATATGTACCATGGTTCTAAAGACAGACAGAATTTTTCACTCTTTATGTTGATTTATTTAGTTCAACTTGACTGCTAAGGAGTTGTACTACTGATGAAATGAGAATGGTAATTAAGAACTGGGTTGAAATTTTCACATCAATTCACATAGGATAGAAGACAGTGATCTAATTTGGTCTTTTCTGTAACCAAATATATACCTTATGACCCAAACTAACTTCACACCTAAGTAACTTTTTCTAGGCTAATTCTGGTTAAGCCTTTCAAGAACCCCAGAGTGTGTCTGAGGCTTTGGGCTATACCCTCAGTCAAATTTTTTTGGGTATAGTTCTGCTTTCAACTTTATTGTAAAATTTATTCTAACTTTTTTACCTTAAGATTCTTTAAGACTAACCAAATACTTCCTGCAGAGATGTTGATATGAAAAACTAACAAAAGAAACAGATCTGTGACTTGTTTCTGTTGTCACTGGTAGAACCAAGAGATTGAAGCTGCTTAATACACTAGCCAAAACTCCAAATTCCATGATAAATCAGAAGACAAAACCTAGAGACGTCATATGATGACAAAAAAATGACCTTTCATGGTAACAAGAATATCTGGCCAGAGATCAGTTAACAAAACATAAGCACTGCTTTTTAGTTTCCTTCCCAGTGTAAGTTTATTTTTAAGACACATTAAAGATAATTTTAATGTTCCAGTAGCAGTGTATTAGAAAAACATAGAGGTAGAAACTCTGCAGTTCAGATACCCATAACTCTTATGATTCTGCTTCCAACTCCTCTCTAACAACTCACTGATAAATTGTAACACTATGATACAGCACAGTACAACACTATAATCCTCCTGAGATACTAAGGGGGAAGGGCATGGAACATCTAGGAGCTATGCAGAAATGTTTCTACATTCTGCTTTTCTCATCACATCTGTACTGTGAAATCCAATATAATTACATAACTAACTGGCTGCTTGTATCAATCATCTTAATTTCACAGTCTTTTAAATTTTACTTACTATTCCTACTTCACAAACCCTCACAGAGAGGTTTCCCACCTCTGGCAACTGTTTTGTAAAAGCAATTATTAAAACTGCAGACACCAAAACAATTCATATGGACACTGGCAATCCCCCTTATTTGGACTGGTGACAGAAACAATACAGCTAAATCTACCTTAAAAGCACTACACTAATAATTTCCAACCATCTTTACTTTGGCTACTTCTTCCTGTGTGCCCATCCCTACAGCATCACTGGGTATGGGACATGAAAGCAGCCATGGGAAATGAGATTTTCACAGAAACAATGTGCTATGTGTTTGCCCTCTGGAAAAATATGTTTTGGTTAAAAGATTCTACTGTATACTCTGTGGGTGTGTGGCTTGTTTTTTAGGGTTTTTTTTAAGCATGAACTTATTACTGAAATTGCTTAGGAAGAAGAAGATTTTTCTTAAGGAGACATTGCTAAAACAGACATTTCAAACATAACATGAGTAAAACACTACAGCAAGACAAAATTTAAAAAACAGGAATTTGACCAGTAACTGAATTTAATATTTATTTTTATACTGAATAATATCACTCACCTTCTGTAGCAAACTGCTCTAGATGTTTTAAGGTAATTTCTTTGTATTTTGAACTTTCAGCAAGACGGTCATAAATTACAGTATCCTACAAAAGAAATAAATATAGCTCAGAACACTTTAATAGAAAAAGCATTTCTGTTTGGGGTAGACAATACAAATCATGTAGGAAAAAGGCTGAAAAATGGAAATGTATTATTTAAGCATCAAAAATTAATAGACATAATCTTATTTCAAAAGTTAAAGGACTTCTTAATCCTCAGATTTTCTAAATTTACAAAGTCTGCTATAATGCAGTCTTTTTCTTCTACATTTTTGGATGTTACTTCCCCTTATTTTGAAATGTGCCATAATGCTGCTCTCCTCTTTTAATATTATGCCCACAAAGTAAAATTAGTGCTTCATAACTGTCATTCTCAGATTTTTTGTAGCCAGCTTAATACACGGAATATTAACAACAGGTTTGGTTTTTTTTTCCCCTAGAGAAGACCAAAAATGGACATTTATATTTAAAAAACTTCCTTTCCTTAAACCATTCTGGAACTGGATTTCAACTCCTTCCTCCTCAAACTTGACTCGACATAGAGCCTGAGAACTAATGAGCAACTCTCCATTCCCGTATGCATTATGATAAGGATACCTTCTACAGGTCCTGCTTTGGGAAAATTGACTTCTGTGTAATATCAGTGGCTGGCTAACACTCCCATCTAGCCAGTTCTGCTAGATTACTATCTCTATCTAGTGATCCCTGCCCAGCTACTCCAGCAAGTAGTTAATACATGTTCATCCATTTTCTAGGGAGTACAGAAGGAAGCAATTATTATTAGGAAACATAAAGGTATTAGTCCAGTAGAAAGAGTAGGATGAACAGGGCTGTCATACCTTCATAGGCAGTTGGTAAGAAGGATATTAACCAGTTCATCACATTGAACAGCTACATAGCAAAACAATGTAAATTGAAAGAGGAAAATCAACATTCCTTCCCTTACATTTTCAATGTTTTGACTGCAGTTATTACAATCTTTTGCTTTTGTATTTTTATTGGTAGGATGTATTCTTTGTTACAGAGTGAAAAAAGAATAAAACTCACAGCTCCTTTGCAGTAGAGTCTTAATTTCCCTGATGGTGTGCGAACTATCACCGACATTCTCTTCCTAGTGCTGAAAGAGAAATAAATTCTCTATGTAAGGCGGTTCATAAATATAAGCATTTACCAATATTTTACCTAATAATATCAATATATATCTTACATTATACAAAGAATAAAAGTCAGTACTGTCAATTCTGAATTATGCTCTCAGCTGACTGGGATGGAAAACATTTTTGTGCCTACCAATTAAAATGAATACTATTTTTCTGTGCATACTTCTGTAGGCCTTTTTCCCATTAAAATGATATTAAGAATTTTCACCTTCATCTAAATACTGTATGACAAAAAAGCACCTTAGAGCACAAAGCACTTATCGTGAATATCATCAATAGATAGTGTATCATGGACTGTTTCAGTTTTTTCTTCCTTCCCAGCCAGCCAGAATAACTCCGACACTGTACTGTGCTGCAATCCTATTGCTGTTATCCCAGAGTTTCATTTATCATGCGAAGTTTTCAGTATGCTAAGAGCTGGAAACGGGCTGGACTAATTTTAACTACTCTCTGGCTCTCAGTTTTTAATAAAATCCAAGTTATTTTTTCTTTTTGTCCTCATAACTGAGGTAGAAATTGGAAGAAAACATGGAGAAGACTGTCACGGTCTGCTTTCTGTCTTCTTCCCTTTGAGGTTTGCCAACAAGCATTCTTTAGGTGCAAGATCATGTCCTGTCAAGATGTGTATTTATATCATAAGTCTTTCAAATTTCAACTTTATAAATAAATCTACAGAAACCATTCAGGGAGCAGAACACTTCTCATAGAACAATTCACAGTAAAACAGAGATGGAAATAAATGGTCCTTTAACAATTTTGGTTCCAGCTGGAACTGGATCCCATTGATAAATCATCAAGGAGCATTATCATATAAATGGTTCCTGAAGTTCAGACTCCCATGGAAAACATCCTGTAATTGGAATGTGGACATAGGTGAAGGAGAGAAATTTATAATTATAGGTGAAGTAACAGGCTGAAGAGTATCTTCAGGAAAACATTTTCTAATTTCTCCTGGGTATGCACTCTGTTTCAAGTAAAAATTTCTGAAAAGTAATATTAAATAACATTGTTACTGTGAATACTGCACAAAAGCCCATACAAAGCCATTAACTACAACTTCTTTTCCATTTCACCTCTAAACCTCAGATAAGTAGAATTCCAAAAAGCTTTAGACACTGTCCAGTTGTGAATCTACTTAGACAACACTGGAGAAATAAGGATCATCTAAACTACAGTTTTAAGCTGCCTAAAATAAAAGCATGTCTCAGATCCAACATCGATTCCAGCCAAGACTATCAAGCTTCTGCTACTTGAATTCATTACACTTGCCTGAATGTTCAATTCAGAAATAGTGAAGGAATTACAGTAGGTGAGGGGGTGTATAAAACAATAATTTGATCTATTTATCCTTGACAGGTAAAAATTCAGCAGTTTTGTACTTGTCTTGCAATACCAGAAGATTGCAACCTTGAAGTCCTGTATGGAGCTGCATATTATTCTACTGAAGATGTATCAAAGAATCACAAATGACTTCCTGTAGCATTCTGAATTTTAGCTATACAGACAGACATTGAATCTTGACTGACATAAACTTCCTTAGTAAAACTGCAATAAAGCTAATGACCAAGAATTACTATCAAGGACTTCTAACTTCTTAAAAACTATTTTATGGCACTGACAGTTTTATTTCCTTTTCCTGGTGAACTACAGTAAGCCACTAAATTGCACTACTGCAAATAATTGTAATTGTGAGACCACTGTTTTGTTCTGCTTGTTCTCTATAGAAGCAATGTGAGCAGCCATAAAGATGACCTGGTTACAATGGGAAAAATACTGAACAGAAAATGTTTCCTGAAATAGTGACAGAGAAAATGCCTGGAAGCCTAGAAATTGGAGGCATCCTGAGATACCATCAATATGCACAAAACTTAACAAGAATTTTTTGTCTGGAAAAGGGAGAAATTGGGAATTGACAAAAATCTGGAAAAATAAAAATTTGTCTTGGAGAAAAGAACCCACCATCATCTACTGGTGGTCCCAAGTGAAATACATAAATTAGGAGCATCTACTGATTGCTGAATATGGTTGTGTCCTGCATTTCCTTATGTCTGTGCCCCACACAAATGACTTACCAGAGAGTCAGCCCCAACACAGAGCCTGTCTAAGAGTCAGCCCCAAGCAAATCATCCTCATCCTCATCCCCAAGCACACCCCCAAGGGGTGTGCTTGTATACATTCCTTTGCTAACAGTAATTTTTAATAATCTGCAATTAAAAAGTAGGTAAAAAAGCCCCCATGTCCTCGTGTGCTATGGAATCCTGCAAACCCACTGTTGTGATCTCTACGGACCTGCAGGCTGGGTAACCCCTTGGGCCGTTACTAAGAGGCAGAATAGCTGGTAATTCCCAAGGAGTTGCACTGGAATTATAAATAGACAGAAGCATCTTAAAGAGACAGAAATACTTCCTTAAGTCACAAGGTTTGCCAAGCAGCTCTTGGTAGGTGCAGTTACTCTATCACCTGACTTTACTTAGGATTAAACAACCACAGAAAACAAACACTGCTACAGAGGTTTTGGTACCTCCTCTGTCAGCCACTCACTCTTTTTTTACTTTTAGAAGTAAAGTCACAGAATCAGTGTGTTCTGGAGCTTTCTGAATGGATGAGAGGAGGTAAGGCCCCAAATGCTCTAGGATGCCTTCTGTCTGCCCAGCACAACAGCTAAGACAACGTGGATTACTCATGAAACCAACTACACAGGAGAGACTAATCAAGGTATGAATTACAGGTAAATACTGTAAATACAGGTAAATACTTCTCTTTTCACAGGCAAAAGTGTAATCACTGAAAAAAGAGAATATCAAAAGTGACAAGTCTACCAAGTATTCCTACAAATTCTACTTCTGCAACATGCTTCTCTGTAAGACTTTCCTATCAAATCTTGATGCTGTTGCACTCTACTTGCAGAAGAGTCTTAATCAGTGAGGAATTTATTGGCAGTTTTTCTGGGAAAAACTTGGAACACCTGCAAACTCTTAACAGTTTATTCAAAACAGATTACTTCTCTGAAGGTACATGCTCCTACCCATACAAATAGTGTTGTTTTGGAGCCAAAATTTCTCTTGCTGTGGAACACGGGTGACCTCTAGTGCTTCCAACAAGTCAATTCCAAGCACAGCTAAATATTGCAGAATATGAACAAAAACATCTATAAAAACTGAATACTTAACAAAATTCTGGGATCAGTATCCACCAAAAATCTTATGCCTCCGAAGGCTGAGATTTAAAAGCAATTCTTGCACCTCCATAAAGTATCACAATTTAAATTACAATTTCAGACTTATGCAGAAGTTTTTAAAAAATTGATGAAATCAAGACAAAGATCAAAACCAGAAACAAAGTAGCAATCCTTCACTGCTACTCCAGAAACACAATATGAACTTTCACAGAAGTCAAATTAACAGCAATGCACTTTGCACTACATACTTGCTGACTTGCAAGAAAAATAAAATGCAAGCAATGCTTGCAAAAAGAATGAAATCATGACATAAATCTAAAAAATTCACCTATGTCCTCTACAATATAAAAAACCTCATTAATTGCAAACAGACGTTAAAATACATTCAAAACTATAAAAATTACTTTCTGTTGAATCTTTAATTGTTTCATACTATTATTACTATTACTATAACTATAGGCAACTAACTCTGATTTCACACAACTTATCTTCAGTCTGTCTCTCATGCATTGGATTGTTTTATTTTTCTCCCCCGTTTTTTTTTTTTTTTTTGTTGTTTTGTTTTTAGCTAAGCTTAAGGGAAATATAATATGACAGGAAGGAAAACAACAATCACTTCCCACAGGTACAATTATGAGTAATCATTTTAAGAAGAAAAGGAACTTCCTCTACATGCAAATGTCTTCCTTATCCTGTGCCAAAGTAAGCAATAGGCCTACACAAACGTTTAGAACACAGGCAGCATGCACAGATAAAATATAAACAGCTCTGTATAAGAATTGAAACTGCATCCATATTTCTTATGGGTACATTTATAACTCCAAGAATTTTACCATAAAATTTTTACTGAAAGCAAAAGATGTGATAAATTCATATCCCAAGTAAGCCAACTGGTCAACTACTGCAGCGATGCTGCTCAGAAGATATTGAATCTCAGTCTAGAGTACTTAAACAAGCCATAATTATACAAGTATATTTAAGGTCAAATGCAAAATTTAACTTAGCAGTAATGATAAATACACTTACTTTTTGATAAATCATATGGTGTCAGGGCTTTCAGAAATACATTTAGAAGTTTGAACACTTTCCTATATTATTTTCCACAGATTTTTTAAAGTTTTGGTATCAAAGTTTTTTTTAATCTTTGAGCAAAGGCAAAAGTGAAAAATATAAGTTGTAATGTAGACAACAAGAAAAAAAAGAGCCTCTTAAATTTTTTTACAGTAAACCAGGCAGTGTAATCTTAATCATGTACTCTGGTCTGTCTATACTGCCTTTACATATTACACAGATAGAAGCCACACAACCTGCATACTTTACCTGCAAAAATATAAAAAGTGTAAGCATTTTTATCCATGAGAGAAATGTCTAAGTATTTTCACAAAAAGACACCAAGTACAAATTTACCTTGTAAATTCCAGGACATTTAGCAGTTCATATCTCTCTTCCTGTCCCAGCTGAAGAATAAAAAAAAACAAACCAGAGGGTAAGAATTCAAAAAAAAAAAGTCAAGAAAAAGAACCAAAACCAATCAAGCAACATATCAATACTAATGTATGATAATGCAGTTATTCAGATTATTTAAACTAAAACATAAGCAAATGCAGTAAATTATAATGTTATTCCAAAGTACTTACAGATTCAATGATTACTGAGTCAGGTGTCCTTCCAGTGAATACAAAACGAAGATTCCTGGCTGCTCTGACCAATGCTCCTTCATCTGCAGCAAGTTCAATAGTTATTTTACAGATGTACAAGAAAACTGTTAATCATGATTTAATCAACACAGTCCAGGCTTTTCTACTTTTCACTTCCTTTTTCCTTTATGGATTTTAAGATTAAATGTGGTGCTGGAAAGAACTCTTTGTTTCTGCTGTGAAAAATGATGAAATGAGTTAACAGTTTAGAAAAAATAAGCCCTGAAAGGACCACACCTCTCAGCTCAGTAATGAGAGCACCCTCTCCAAAGCACCTAGGTTAGCACCTTCCCCAGGTTACTGGACAATGTTCAATGCTTTTTGTTTAAGTTCTGGTTTGGAAGAGAAGAGTGGTAAGTCATTGCTGTAAATAACAGATAACTTCAATGTCTACACTCAAGAAATCAGCAACCACATCTCCAACAGTCATCAGCTGTCTCCAAGTGGCTCAGGATGTCAGAATGGAGTCTGCTTGCAATGCCCAGTGAAAGAGTGCCATGACCCAGTTAACTTTATTTATGGCACTACCTCTGCCCTTTTCTTTCAGTTGTTGAAGGACAGGATTCATAGAGCCAGCCACTTAGAAGCTGGGGAGCCAAGGAAGAACCTCTACACTTAAGGTAATTTTTCCCATCATAAATTATAACACATTAGCTCAGCAGGGCTGAGCATATTTTAATCATTCTGCCTTGCTTAATCATTTCCTGAATTCAAACATTGTCTATGAACCACAACAGGCTTGAAACAGACCTTTTGCACAATAATCTTTTCTCAGTCCTTCACAGAATTTACCACAACTTCTATCCTATTAAAAATATTTCTGTTTTGATTACACAGTCTCTGTTTTTAATCAGTATCATGGTTACCAAGTACAGAATAGGCTTCTAGAATGAGCAAGGACATCAATTTGTCTCCTGATTTGATTTTATTTACTTCTGAGCACTTCCTTTAGAACTCCACAGCAATCAGACAACACCATGGCAGTGCTGTAGAGTTACTGATTCTTTGTCCTTACGTAATCCACGTAACATTCAAATATATTTTCTAATGAAAATTAAAAAAAGTCTAAATCCTTTTTTAAATAACTGATTTTAGCTGATACCAATTAGTTTTTGAGGGATAAGTTGGGTTTTTTTAATTTTGGAAGATTCTTCAAAAACAATAAACTGAGTAAAATTTGCTTCTTGAGTTGACAGAATATGTTCACTGAATTATTTGAGTCTCACCTGGAGATGCTGCTTGATATATAATTTTATCACCTTCTCTTTCTGGAACTGCTGTATGACACACTGCCATCATTGTCAAGAACTCACATATTATAGGTGCAGTTGGCTAAGAAAAAAAATAGGTCTGAGTGTGATTGATCATTTAAACAATAAACAACCAAAATGTAATAACAGATATAGACAAATAATAGCCCACAAAAATTTAATGAAATTAAATTTTCTTTAAATACTATCTGTATTTAAAGTAACCTCTTTTCTTTAAATACCATCTGTAAACTAATTGCAGCATGCACATACTTACTTATATACTGCTCTACTTACATACTGGTTATATAAATAAAATTTAGTGGCATTTGATACCATAACAATCAAAATTAGATAACCAGAAACATGGAACAGTTCAAATAATTACTTTTTAGGGAAGGTAAGTATGAATGATGTATTGAAAGAATTTTACTTTATTCATAGAAGTCTCTTTGGATGCTGTAATTTTAACTAAAAAATAGTCTCTCTTACTTTTGTCTAGTACTGTATTTGACAACACTTCTTGAGAACTTTTAGAAAGATGTAGCAAACAAAAATCACATGGAAAATGTTGTAAGATCAGAGTGCTTTAAAGATGAATATATCAGGCACTTCAAAATGTTAAAAATGGAAACGATTTAAAATTATTTAGCCAAAAGAGGGGTAAAGAGACATATAAGTAGAATAGTTGGTTGGACTTGACAAATCCAGCTAAGAACCTTACTACTGCAGCTGGCCTTCACAACATGAATGAACTGACTGGTTTAAAAGAAACCCCAGCATTCCCTGTAAGTGAGCTCAAAGCAGCTGCCACCTCGGCTGAGGGTTTCTTGTAGCATACTTACGGTATTTCAGTTTTGTATTTCACACTAAGAATAACATTACAATTACTTTATAAAATAAAATAATCTCTGAAAACCTAATTTAATTTTCTAGTGCAGAGTGCAGAAACACTAATGGGAGCAAGTTCTTATGCTCCTCCACTGATGGCTCCCAGATCTTCTAAGATGTATTCACAAAGCTGAATTACAAATTCTTTTCCAAAGCACTGCTGAATACATTTAAAATACAGGGTTGAAACCTCTCTTTGAATGTGTACCTGAATTTTTAAGATGCATAAAGACACATTTTTATAGCATGCTTGTATTATATATATTTAATAATACATATCTACTAGAAAACTTTGAAGATTCAATAATTGCACACCAAAGACACTTCAACAAGGGCAGTAATAGCTGATTCCTCTTTCCAACTCTGCCACTCTCTCTGTTACTAGCATTGCCAATATAAATGGCCTGCGCAGGTAAGTGTAAGAGTCCCCTTTGCTTTAGATACACTTGAGAATTGTTCTCAGACTTCTACCATTAAAGACTGCCCCATTGGTAAGAAAAAGGTGCTTCACTGTCAGTTAAACTGGAACTAGCCTCTTGCAAGGACAACATTTAAGAAAAGAAAAGAGCAATTTACTTTAACTCTTCAAAAAGAGAACAAACAGTTACACTGTTTAAAGTAGGTGTTGGTTATGACTAGGTAAAAAATCTCCTGCACAAAAAAAAAGCAGAAATTGATAATGATAGTACTGTTCCTCAGTCAGATAATAAATAACTTATTTTCCTGAGAAATGTATTGTCTCTTTGGGGCAAATATAAGCCTCCAAAAGACCTCCTTCATTTCATCATCTGAAGATCTAACCCTATGGAAGGAAGCATGCATATAAACTCAAGGCATATGGTAAACTCCTGACTCCTGTCCAAGCCCAGGTAAGTCATGTCAGGATGTAAATTAACTTGGCTTATCCTGAAAGCTTTAATGGATGTCATGACATCATGTGAACAGCAGGAGTACCAGTAAAACACACAGAGAAAGAAGAACACAAGACTACTTCAAACTTATACCATCTGAACTATGACATCAAAACAAAAAACAAGGGGAGAAAATAAGGGTTGGATCTAATTAACTTATATCAGCAACAATTATTCATGAGCTCATGCTGATGTTGTATAAATACACAATTTATTTGTTTTCCCTCAAAGGAGATAATCTTTTGAACTACTGGTACCAATGGCTTCATGTCACAAAACAATGACAATTGATTCTATTTAACTTACATGGTTGTTCTGAAGATTATCCAGTAATGATACGTCACTAAATGTTTTTTCTTCTACATTTTGTGGGCCTTGCCTAGAAACAATTGAGTAAAAAAGAGATCACTCTTAGCATGATTTAAACAGTTTATATACAAATCATCCAAACACAAGTTTTGGGCTATAACTGCTACAATAAAGGCTGCAATCATGTATTGTGAGAAAAAGAATTGAAAAGGTACTTGTCTCACATTTCCAAAGTTTATTTAATTTAAAGAAACATTGGTTTATACAAATATGCTTAAATCCAGCAAAGTTTTCCTGCTGAATTTAGGTAATGAAGCATGAAGTAAAAATTTATCCACAATGTAAAACTGAGGCTTCTTGTCTCCCGGTCTCTAGAATGAGATTATAAAAGGGGCACAAAAAATATATAGGCCCAAAGAGATCACAGTTCATCAAGAAATTAGCATTTTTAGGGTAAGTTTCTAAATGTCTGTAGAAAAGCAAGTCTGGAATCTGAAAGAGGTAAACAAATGAGTTCAGACATCAGAAAAGTCTGCACGTAGAGAATTTTCTTTTTATTGCTTATGATCAAAAAGGAACATATGAAATGGAAAGATAAGGAAGACATAACAACAGCGGCGAAGTATGGACTTAAGAGATGCAAGGAGGAGATGGTTCTGGAGAAGTCATACACTAGCATCTCCCAAATTGCACAAATATTCTGGCTGAATGTGACAGCTCAAATATGTAGATACTTCTAGGAAGATTTGTTACTGCAGCTGACTACAGCTACAGTCTCAATACTACAGCCTAAGTATTAAGACAATCTAGATGACTTTGAATTTAGTAAAACAAAACTGCTGAAATGTGAATCCAGTTGAAGGAATTTTTTTCTCATTTACTTTGGATTACATAATCTTACAAAGAATAAATATATTTGGTGATTTAAGTTGAAGAATAACCATATACATCAAAGGCAGTCTAAAGATTCTCTATGAAAACCAAAAGTGAGCTGTTTTAGTCCTGCAGTAACTACCATGGAGGAATACAAAGTGCAGAATCTCCTCTGTACCGCCATGTAAGGAGTACTTTTTCTAACTTTGTAATTATAGCAAAAGATTTGAAGTATGCTTCTTCACCAAGACTTCTTTTCTGAATGCAAAGCAAATAGATCTTGAGGTGCCAAATACTAACATCTTCAGACACATTATATTTGTTCAGAGTTAAGCTTTAAGCTTTGTTTGCTTAAAGCTTTCTGATATAAATTTTCTGGATTCTCAGTGCTAAAATACAGAAAAATATTTGCAGGTGTAAGTTTTAACGAAGCAGAAAACAATTCTTTCTAATACAAAAAAAAGATACAGAAGATTTGGTATTCAGTATATTAGTCATGTTAGGGCTAGAAATATTACTGGCACAAAGAGATTTTATTAATTGCAATAGATCTACACACAAAGAAATTTAAAATATCATTTTTTTAAGTATTTCTAATATATTCTTTGCATATAAGGTTTGGATTCATTGTTTTTAAAAACTACTGTCCGAATATCAGTTTATTCATTTCAGATATCTTCATAAAGATATTTATGTGAATATTTATTCAAAATCAGTCTTTTTTCATTAATGGTTTATAAGCAAGCATGCTTCATTTCATGTAAGCACTGCCTTGTTTTAATGAAAATCTTTGTATGCAGTTAAGCAAACTTATGTATCTTTAGGAAACATTTTCCTTCTACATCAAATGATATTCAGGTCAGGTAAGATTCTGGGTTATGCCTGTGTACTACATTTTATGTGTTGCAGGAGGAAATTTTCTGCCTTTTTTTTTTTCTATCTAAACAAAGAATTATTAATTCTAATTTAGTCATGATTTTTTTCCTACAAATGTTTTCAACAAAAGATGACAACACGTTCCAATTTTGTGTTCCAAGTCTCGTTGTCACTTTCAACAAATAAAATAACGATAATTTAAAGACTGTAAACAACTTTTTTTCTGTGATGTATCTGAGCTTATTTTGAATGGTATTGCAAATATTTAGTGTAAGAAAGTATGATGAAGAAGCACAAGGCTTCATATAGATGACAGCAAAAAGGAAGCCAGGGCTTTTCTTTCCTGAAGTCCTCATTAAGACATTAATGTTAGTCCCAAGTGTATTTGGGTGCTCTAATCTCAGTTCCAGTTAAGAACTATGCAGTGCTAATATTCTAAAAATATCTGGAGGAAGTAAAATAGCAACAATAACTCACATATTTTTCACTCTCAAATATGGATTTTTTTCTAAACATAGTATTGATTATTAGTAACATATTACTGACTACCAGTAGAAAAGTGTGATTAAAGTTAACATAGTACCAGATATATAATAAAAGACAAAACTTTCTCTCCAATAAGTAGTTCTGAATTGCACCAGGACTGTCAGTGTAGTGACTGCACTATATTTCAGGGATCCACTTAGAGATTCTATTCCAGAGTATGCAACCTAATGCCACAGAATTTGAACGGCATAACTTTGTGTAAGATGGTCAGTCTGTGTGAATTCAATGCTGAATTAACTTCTGAGCAGTAACATATCGCACATTCAGCTCCATCTCTAAATCTACTGCTCAGTATTTTTAAATCTGAATCTTCAAGAAACAGCAGAAGCTAAATGATTTTTAGAGCTTACCAATCATCGGAAGGAACACTATAATCCTCAGGCTCAGGGCAATGGCTGCACAAGAAGCAAGGAAAAAACAGAACAGGGACAGGAGAAAGAATCACAAATGCTAAAAACTTGGATTGTGTTAAAAAGAAGTAGTTAGTTAATAAAACAAAATTACCAAAAAACCCTGCTTTGCACCTATTTTGCTAGTGCCTAGATTGCAATGAAAATTGCAAAAATATGGTCTTTCTATTGAGACTTCATATACTCTAACAAACCAAGTTTTTGCAAGTCTCCTTCAGGCTTTTCTTTGTTACAACATTAAACAGGGTAAATGATGGCAAAACCATGCATATTGAAGATATTGAAGTTGCCTTACAGCAGAAAGCCTGTGATATCTCAACTTTATTTTTGTTCCTCTTTGCAAAAAGAGACGTCGTGACAGAAGTGATCCTGTCTCTTATGAGTAATATTTTATAGTCACAAAAAGCTGACTGAGTTGTAGATATTTTCAGATGTAAGTTTATTTTAACTACAGTACTAATGCATGAGTACATATGGACAGGCGGAGGCACACAGATGAAGGAATATATCAAAATACCTACCCATATGCAATTCCTGCTACTGTACACTTCTTAAATTGCATGACATTGCACGTCAGGGTACCCGTTTTGTCAGAAAATATATATTTGACCTAAATGAATGATAAAATCCATTATACATCAACATTCAGCAGTTAGTGACATATCTAGTACAATTCATGACTATCAACATTTGAAATATTTTTACCTGTTCTGCAATTTTAACAGTTTATAGGAAAAAATCCAACAACAAAATCAATACATAAACATGGCAGATACACAGCCTTCATACCCACTTCCAAAGAAGTCAATCAACTGAGATGTCAGGAAACTTAAGCTTTCTTCAGTACACAGTGGTGTAATTAACCATCCCTCACTCAACATTTTGCTGAAGTGCAAGAAACTTGTGAAGACCACTGTATTTGCCAGTAAAACAGTAAACTTTGGACAGAAAGCAATATGCTAAGTAAAGTATCTATATATGCATTTCTGAGCCAATCTTTTTGACACAGAAATATCTCCTTCAAGCCAAAATGTTAGTAAAAGCACAACAGCTCAGAAATGCCAAATTACAGGAAAAGGAGAAATACATTCCTTTCTACCTACTCTACATCTTTTATTCCCCTGGCATTATAAACCCTTCTGTTCCAGAAACTACGAGGTAGAGCATTTTAAAATTCAAAGCAGAAGTACATGAACCTGTGATATTTTTAAGTTTTGTTTAAACCTAATTTTATGAAAAAAGTTAATATATGAAGGAATGAAGTTGTCTGTGACAAATCAAAAGTTCTATGAGTCACAGGTAAACTTCAATTCATTAAATTTTACTTCCAATTTAAAAAAATCCAAGAATTCTTAACTAGGAATTAACTACATTATACCTGGGACTAATAAAGCTATCTATTGTAAAAATGTTTCTGAGGAACTACGCCTTAGTAAAATCAGCAGTAATAAAGAATCTTTCCGTGTCAGGTTTATGCTGAAAATTGTATATTTTTTTCTGTGTGGGCACAATGGGAAAGTGGAAATTGCAGCTAAAAAAGTCAACCTCTTTTCCCAATACCAAAGTTTTGCCTTTCTTAAAACCTGAAGATCTCTTGGGGCAAATCTCTTCATTACATGTGCAACCCTCATGTACTTCAAAGAAGAAACCTGCTCTTTTTAGTAGAGTCCTATGGTATTCATACAAAAATCTGCTTAAATTAAGAATCTGCCGAAAAAATGCAAGTGGAGCCTGACTAGCTCTTAATGGTGAAGGAGAATTTGATGAGAATCCTAAGAAATGAAGGCAAAAACTACTTAAGTAAAAAGGAAAGAATGTGTCGGAATGTGAATAACAAACTAGCTGCAGAGATAGAAAAAACAGATTGTGTAAAATGTAACAGAAGGAAAGCTAAGATTCAACACAGACTCTTCCCTACTAGAGGAGCTTGTACTCCCCTTCAAAGCCAGCAAAAGAACAAAATTTCCTGCACATACATATTAAACCCAACAGGAAAAGGCTCTGTACTCCTCTATGTAGACCAGTCATAGAACATGCTAACCTTCAAGCAGTTTTTCCAAATGACACATATTAGTCCCTAGGACTGCCTTACTATATGGCTAAATCTGACCTATTGGTTTTGGAAAGCTAGAGACAACTTTTACATGCCCATGCAATAAAGTAAAGAATTAGTTATGAGAACTTCTAGATTGGGAAATGCAAGAACATGCATACTTGTGTTCATAATACAATTCAATTAAATAA
The DNA here is from genome assembly GCF_028551555.1 of Melozone crissalis. NCBI lineage: Eukaryota > Metazoa > Chordata > Aves > Passeriformes > Passerellidae > Melozone > Melozone crissalis. The sequence continues at coordinate 18,406,247 of NW_026535784.1, forward strand.
GCATGTAATTTATTTCCCACAGCAAGAGCTGCTCACCACCAGTGTTCCAGAAAGCTCAGCACGTTTTAAAGCCAGACTGCAAATACAACTGACTGAAAGAGCAAATACCATGTGTAGTTCTTCTAGAAGCACACCCTCTGCCCCAGGCACACTTGCACTAAGTCATACTTCTCCAATATGAACATATAACAAATGATGTCTTGCGAAAAGTCAAACTGATTTTACAGTATTAAAAGAGAACTCCAAAGCACAAAGAATTAAGCTCAAATTTCCAGGGTTTAATTCAGGCCCCATTCCATTCACGGCTTCCAGTCTTTAGTGGCAAGAAAAGAGGACATGTATAGAACTGATTCAACCCTGATATACTTGCTGTCACTTCTGAGGAATGCAGAGAATGTGAAAAAAACCTGACATATTGAAGACATACTTTATCATAAATGCATATATTGAGACTAAATTTTATGCCACAGACAGCCCTAATGCTCAAAATTCCTTTGATTTTGTAACTTTATTGATACATTTCAATCTTCTGTGATTACCACATGCACATTGATACAGAAGAGATTGTTCATTTAATACTGCCTTTAATTCACTGATACTGCAAAGTATTTTTAAAAATATCTGACAAAACAAAGAGAATAGAAATAAGCAAATACCAAGTCAAGATTATATTTTTTTAAAAATAAATCCTCACAAGAATAATTTCAATACAGAGTTAGAATCAGTAATTCTTTTATCTACCTGTCCAAGTTCTTCATTGAGATTGGAAGTACGAGCCATTGCAGCAGTGTCTGTAGGTTCATAGTGCATATCTATGTCCTAGAGATAAATAGTACATATATTTAAAAATCTGTCCTTCAGAATTTTCACAAAAAGTCTAGCACATAAATAGAACAGTTAAGTGTAGAAGAAAAGACCACACATGAATAGATCTAAGATTGTTTCAACATGAGAAGCCACAGACACTATCAGATCATTTCCAAGAGACCTCAGTAGAAGTAAGATTTTCTGATGGATGATTGTGCTCAGATTATTTCTAGTGATCAGTATATTGAAAAACAGTTGACCCACACATTTAAAATGACATTAGCAACAAGCAGAAATGACTCATAGGGAGAAGTGAGTATTACCTACTTCTATTGTATGCACAACCAGTCATTTCTAAATAGCAAGATAAATATATCTTGAGATAAAAACATGAAGATAAATTTGAGAGTACACAATAAAAGTAAGATACAATTCATATGGTGTGAGTTCTTTTCCTCTTATTTGTTAAATAAACATCAGAGTTTGTTTTCAAATACAGTAAAAGATTAAAACATTGTCAAACATGGTAATGTAGTGCAACAGATTGCAGATGACCAACTTCTCCATACAAATACAATCTAGACACAAAGAGAAATATTACTTAACAAAAATGTCCATAGTCCCAGATTAGGATAAATAAAAGGCAACTAATCCCTTATAATGAGAAACTGGGGCAAGAAAGGAAGTTAAAACAGCCTTTCTGATTTCTTGTATAAACAAAAATTACAAGTGGTAATCTACCCATTCAAGATGGGTCTTTGTTGAATATTTATTTTCAAACACAGAAAATTAAGGAAGAATTTCACTGCATTCTCCAATTTTTGAACATTTTGAACATTTGAACATTTTGAACAAAAAAACCCTCAAGAAATCGAAACTAGCTGACTGCTCACAAGAGTATTTAACTTTTAAAATAAAGCATATGTTTCACCTGCTACTTCACATGCATTCTTATCTATATCTCCATAATATATCTTACACATACAAGTCTATTTCACACATTTGATCAAGGAATCAGATAAAGCGTACACATACAAATCTATTTCACACATTTGATCAAGGAATCAGATAAAGCGTTCAGAGTGCTATGACAAATTTACATTCAGAAAAAAAATGGAAAAATTGAAGGCATGTTTACATGGCTTTAAGGAAAACAGCTCACTCCCACTCAGAGTAAACCCTTCATTTTCCCCACTAATTCATTAAGAAAAAAAAAAAGAGAATGTCAAAATGATTTTTATATGTTTCATAAGGGGTAATATTAGCAGACACTGCCTTTGTACAATGAACCTCACTCCATTAAACTAGGGTTGTGCTCAGAAAAAAAAAAACAAAACCAAAATGCCAAAGCAAAATGCCAAAGTCTCCAGCACTGCAAAACACATTCTTCTGATCATTCTGAAGGAAACTGACACCTGAATATCAATAATGATAAAGTAAAAAGCAGAAAAACAATGTCATGAGACTGAAACGTTATAATTCATGGCTTAAACATTGATGTGAAAAGCTGCATCACCAAAGCCCACCTTGAATGGGGCCTATGAATGAAACCTTGGACTGTGAGTTAGTAAGAGAACTTGAGATAAGATAAAAGGACACTTTTGTTCAATCATCTCAGCTCTGGGAAGAAACAGATAAGGCTGGGAAAGCATCCACTGGAGAGCCAAGCCCAGCAGCTGCCCTGAAAATCATCCCTCCCCAGTTTTGGGCTGGGGAAGGCCACAACTCCCAAACTTATCTCCTGCTGCCAGGTTTGCACACACTCCCTGCCCACCAAGGGTGGAGGAGGAGGAGGGCCTTGGGTGTGTGGTGCAAACTGTGGTCAGAGGCAGTGAACACCCATCCTCCATCCCACAAACTGGCTCAGCTGTGAAACAACCCCCCACCACCCCAGGAAAGCCACATCCACAGGACACTCATGTGAGGAGCAAGCCAGGGGGTGTCACAACCATCAAAGAACCCCCCAAGTGCTCCCTAGACTCATCCCTGAAGCCATGCCTCAGAGCACTGCACGTGATGCAAAATGATGCAACCGATCCAGAGTCTTGCCAGAGCCAGTGTCAAACTTGCCCTGGACATCTCCACATGGCCCAAATCAGGCTGGTTAATTAAATACTGAATTCTATGCCTTTCAGAGGGGGACACTCACCACCAAGAAGACCAGATGGAGAGGACCAATGACACATCGCTGGGACCCACAGAGGGATGATATATTTCTACCTAATCTGATCTATTTCTATTTAATCTCTCTCACTCTTACTATCCCCCTACTCTCTTTTTCAATTTCCTTCTTTCTAATTTACTGTAAATAAAATGTATCAATTCTTTGGTATCAACATTTAAACTTGTTTGGCTTTAATCATGTTTTGGGGAACATCTGAACCTTAAGTTTCTCTCTGCAATCCACAGAAGGCTCAGTTTGCTCCTCTACAATTACTGAGTGGATCACAACAAACATGCTCCAAAAATCAATCCGGTGCTGCTATAAGTGCACTAAAAGAAATTATCTCCTCAGATTCCACTAATAATAAATAAACAGCATTCAGATAAAGTCTGAAAAAAAATGTACACATAAAAAAGCAATCCATCATTTCACTTACTTGTGACCCACTTGATTTTAGAAATCAATATTAAAAAATAATATTTACCCAATTTATGAAATATGCCTGGATAAATTTAACGACTTCAAGTGTAACCAACAAGCTGATTGGAATAAGATTATTGAAGAGAATGATAAAAGTCAAGAAATTCAATCCAAAGTTGCTTGCTCCACCATCTGCCAAAAAACAAAGTAATCAAATAAATATTTGAGACTGTAGTTAGAAGTATATATATGTACTATATTCAAAATATTGTATGAACAGCTGATTTTTATTAAAATGTTCTAAGAAGCATCTTTGGAATTAATTACAGTATCACTTGCCTATGGATAAGACCTTCCTTAGAGTTAAGGATCTCAGTTATAATATCAGAGTTCAAATTCAGCAATCTTTGCATTCATCTCCAATTTCTGAAGAGTAAACTTACCAGCCATTCCCTCTTTTTCTACATTTTAAGATCAAAATCTGGGAGTATCTATATAAGCAACCAAGTTCTAAACTCAAAATATTATAGTTGAACATTTTGAAAGGGGAATTATATAGTGGAATGAATTTTTTCTCCATCCACCTTAACACAATCATATAGTCTCCCTCAACAGAGCAAAATGCTTTGAAAGAGGTAAATTCACACCCCATGAAAGGGAGATATGAAATCAGAGAGTTTAATGAAAGTTCTAAACAACTGGAAATGTGACTATTAAAATATAAAACAAGTAAGTTTATACTCCTTTTTCCTTTCAAGTTTTAAGTTTTTCTTACAAAGATAACTCTAGCAGTAGCACCTCTGAGATGATGAGAATGGGAAAGTCTGCTGTGCAGTGCAGCAAAAGGGTAAAAGATGGAGCCTGCCTAGCTCTATTCAAGGTATCTCAAAGAAAATTGGCCTCAGACAGGTTTCCACTGTCTGTCCAAGGTGGATATGGTTGTTACTATAAGATCCAAGAAAGAAGGTTTTGGAGACTTTCATTAATATCAATTCCTGCATCAAATGATGTACTTGCCTAAAAGATCAGGGAGCTACAAAATTAAATAACTAAGGGGAAAGGGGGGAAAAAATGCACTTACATATAAATTATAATGCTTCTTACATATCTGGTATCAGAACAACTATATGCTGAATACAGCCTTAAAGGACATACCTTACAAAACCCAAAATAATTTCATTTAATCATGGGACATACATCAGAAAAGAAACTGATATGGATACTCAGTTTAGAATACACAAACCAAAATATCAATGGCCACTATTTCATATGTCTTTTTTCAGGAATAACAACTTATGAACTGCTTCACTACTGCACTAACCACATATAAGCCACCATATTTTTAAAACTTTTATATTTCCCAGAAAAAAAAAGCACAGATGAAGTGCATCTGATGCCCTTCTTTGATTTTACCTAAAATTGTCAATTTTCTATGAACTAGTTCACTTTTTCTTACCTAACTAGGAAAACACAAAAGTTAAGTTTCTTAATTAATAAAAAATAAAGTTTCTTTCTCAGCATCAAAAAGAAGGAAAGCAAAGTTCATCATAATTGCAGACACAGAAACTTCAAGAGTGCCTTCAAATCAGAACTTCAATATTTTTCTTTAAGAACTTAGCAAAACTTCAAAAAACCCTTCTTTGTTGACTACATTCAGAAGCCTTGTACTCAGGAGCTTTGTTTTAGTTCTAGTTCTGCTTAAGTAAAAAGGGTCCTAAGAAATTCTGAAAACATGAATAATTGACTGCAAAGTACATTCATGAAAACTTCTTTTAAATCCTTTTTCCTCACAGAGGGTCAGACTCTGTCAGTATGTTCCATGCGGCTGTGAAGGCCTGAGCAACATCACACTGCCCTACATTCACCTTACCTACAGCTGCCCAGTATAATATGTTATAAGAGACCTGTGGTGTCTCTTTTATCTTCTTTAGGAGGAGTTTATTAAGTTCTGATATTGATTAGTTAAAGCCCTGTAAAAATTATAAAGGCACAGCATCACTTTCCTAAGACAAATATAAAAATTCAGAAAAGTCACTGCAGTTTTAAATGTAATCTATACGTAACAGTTCAAAGAGGCTTCAGACTGATGTCTAGGAAGCTGACTGTTTATGCCAGTGGAATGCTGATGCAGACCTCACTGGGCTGCAGAGATGGAACGCCTGAAAAAAGTAGAGACAAACAAACCATCTTGCCCTTCCTGAATTTAGCAAGAGCTCAGATGGCACAGCAAGGCAAATTTTATACTTGCTGAGATATACCTAGCCTAAGGACTTTAGTCAACAAATAAAGAAGAGAGATTGACACAAAAACCACACTGTGCAAGGTAATTATCCTCCTTTCCAAATATGAAAGGCAACCAAATACTAAAATATTAATATAATATTTTAGATCTTACAATTTAGATCAAGATACCAGTCTCTTCCAGTATGCCTTCGGTTCCATATAGCTGAACCAATGGAGCAGATCAAAGACATGGCAATAAGGATGCAGAACAAAATCAAAATCTGAATATTTGTAATTCGTTCTACATTAGACATTTTAAGAGGTGGACTTGTTGAATTCTGCAAAAGACAAAAACCAACAGTGGTTATTAAATATTAGATGAGGTAACATGGCTCTTGCTTTTTAAGTTACTGTATCCTTTTCTAAATAGTCTCCCAAATACATCATCACCAAAAATGCCCTAACCCTTTTAGTTAAAAAACCCCCAAACCAGCAGCTTATAAATCTATGAATTGTGGCTTTAGAATTGTGACATAAGAAGTTTAAACAATGACACAGAACACTGGTACCACCAATAGTTAACAGTAAACATTAAAAATGAGTGTGAATACACCTTGTCAATGCAACAGAAGACAGCTGTCAATACAAACACTCTTTTTCAAGTAACTATTTTACAAATTAGAAAAGCAATAAATAATGCATGAATGACCAATCTGAAATTATTTTTTCTCAACAGGTGCATCTCAATTGTGATACTTCAAAACAAATTAGGCAAAGTAATTTCAGTCTCTCCCCTCCTCATTTTTTTTTCTGACAAGAATGATTATCTTTGTATTGGAAAGAAAGCCCCACAACAGGAGAGTTTTAGGAGCAGTCAAAAATAAAAATGACAAACTGTGATAACAGAACTTGCTAATAAAGAGTTTTCAAAGCACAAGTTACTAGATAAAATCAATGAATAAATATGCTTACGAGTGGAAACACTACTTTGGGACTAAGTGACTAAAACAACAAGAAATTGCTTTATTTTTCTTGCTTTTAATTGATATGAAAGATGCTCTATTACTGACATTTTAGTACAGTATTGAACCAAGCCATGCTTCTGTACCATGGAATGGTAAATTAAGGTAATAAAACAGACAGGTTGGACAAAATCCAAGGGACAAACCTGCATAAGTTTTGTGTCATGTCCAGTGTAGACAACTATCCCATGAACCCATTGAGTATTTCTCAACTGAGCTCCTCGTAGCAGAATCTGATCAGATCCCAATGGAACAGTACTAAAAGTAAGAAGTTTTGCATTTTAACACTAAACCAGTCAATGTCAATGTTTAAATGTAATCAACATTTGTTAAAACTAATTTCTCAAAATTTACATGATTACTGTTAATAGTTTAGGAATCTAATTTTCAGTTACCTTTTTGGGAGCTTTGACAGAGAAAACTTGAGAGATAAAAACCAGGGCAAAAATCAAAGGTTTCTAAAATATTACTTACTGCCTAATTTTTATTATGGACTACTAATTTTGATATGGTACTACTAACCAAGCATACTGCAAGTAAAAATATCTAATTCTCCTCTGATTTATGATTATCAATTTTTTTCCCAAGTGATCTCTTAAAAATTGATTTTCAAAGCAATTTTCAAATGAAATAATTTTGTGAACTCTTAACATAGTCTATTCTTCTAATGAAATAACCAACCTTTATGAACACAGTTATTTAACATTCACAATAATATTTCATGCGCCTTCTTTTAACTGCAAAATCAGGTATATTTTGTTCTGTTATTCTTTTAAAACTATGTATAGATAAGGAGCAACACACCCTCAAAAGACATAGGAAACATTTAGTTGTATGGACATATAATGTATGTCAAGTTTTTCTTAAAATACAAACATTTTAGATAATTATTACTCTTTTCCATGGATAAACATGCCCTGTTCTGGCACTTTTCTTTCTATAAATAACAGCTGGCAGTTCACACTCGTCAAAAGTGCCCTAGTGTTTGGAATTCTTCCCTGCAACAGTTACTATCTCTACTTGTTTGAAAGCAATTAACTGATTAAGGACAGCAGCTGTATCTCTGATATACAAAATATAAAGCATCTGAAAAAGTCATTATATTAGTAACATTTTGGGTAGCTCAAAGAGTACAGTCAGGGTATGGAAAGCCCAGATCTGTCAGGTGTTATGTGACAAATACTCAACATTGATGACAAATACATCACACTCTGCTCTAATAAAGTGATGGCTTGACAGAGATCTCAAGTGTCTTATTTCCCAGACTCAGCCTTCTTAAAACTGGTTCAATACATCTCATTCCTCTTCCATTTTACATAACTACTGACTGTCACCAACATGCCTGCATTGGATTCAGTAAAGCATGTTTTCAGTGGGGGAAGGTGATTTTAGAATGCTTTTGTGGCAGAGGGAATATTAAGACTAGTAATTTCTGAGACACATGTGAAAACTTACAAAACAAAATGTTTTTGTTAACAAGTATACTTCACTCTTACCCAAAATTTTGAGAATGTATTCAGGAAAGCATATACTTTAGGCCTGGATAACCAGAATTTGACCTTGTTTTGCACAATCTCCATACCACTCACCAAGACACTGTCTAATCACAGTTCATATAAACCAGGCTACAGAACTTTTCTCCTTTCTCTACCTAATTGTCTTCATGGACTAAAACCAAGCTGACATGCATCTGTAGACTCATAATAAAGAGCTGCAAACTTTGGTGATAAGGGTTAGTTCACTCAAAGGCTGAGGATAGCCAGAAAACTTTTGCCTCTCCTAGTTCACAGATTTAGCCAAAAGGCAAAATACCTGTAATGGTCTTCTGTCTCCTTGACTACTGGATATCCAAAAGAAAAGAAAGAAAACCTTTTTTTTTTTTTGAGTTCCTCTCCCATGAAGGGCAAAAGAAAAGACTGAAAAGGTCAACAAGATAAAACATGTATGGCATTCCAGTGATTTATATTACATGAAAGAAGAGGGAGACATATTTTCAGTATCCTCTACCTTTATTGTTTTTGCCAATATGTTAAGATGGTAATGAATAAAGTGTAAATCACAACTGCTGGACCTACATAATGTGGTAGGAAGGTCTAAAGATCTGGACAAATAAATATCAATTAGATGAATTTGCACTCCCTCTATAACAGGCAGAAAAAGAACAGATCCCTGATTTTTCAGGTTGAAGTAAGGCCAAGATCCAAAAAGAGTCACTTACCTGTAATTCTTTTTCACTGAAGGTAAAGATTATATTAGAACCACACTTTTGGAACTATCTTACTGCACAGGAACTACAGGCAAAATATTCCAAAATATAATTTCTCAAATGAAAAAAATTCTTGACCAGCAGATGGCAGCCTCTTACAAATTCTTGAGGCATAACAGCCATCAGCACATTCAATATTGATTTTTTAAATCAAAATTTTTAAATTAAATTATTAGATTAAAAAAGAAAGTATGTTTTTACTTCTAGCCAGAGAGAAAGAATTAATGTGTGGATCTGTTATAACTATTACCTTCAGAGAAGAATTACAGGTAAATGTTTTTCTCTTCTTAATGACAAGTACAGTGGAATTATAATAGATCCACACTCGCGACTGAAAATCCCTGTATGCATCTGTAAGAAATCAGTAAATAAAAAATTGAATATTAAAGGGAAAAAAAGAGATATTTAGTAACTAGTACTATATATATCAGTCTAAAACCACAAACATGAACAATACTGGATATGGAAAAATAAATACCTACCAAATAAATAAGAAATACTGTAAATCTTTGGGAATGAAGGATTCAGCAATTTTGGATCTAGCAATAAATCTCCTGTGAATTCACAGAGGACCCTGACTATCAGTATTTGGTCAGCATTTCAGTATTTTAAGAATTTTTTAAGCAGTTGTACAATCATGTGTGTTGTAAGTGCATATTTTCTATTTTTAAAGGAACGTACTTCCAGTAAACTAAGGTATTAAACATTTTTCAGCTACTAAATTAGAAGAATGTCAGGTGTATAGCAATGAGCTCTGTTCCACTCCACACTTAGACAAACAGGAGAAAGAACAACTAAAAAAATAAAAAAGACAAATTATTTCTATTCAGCTTCTGTAACAAATGACATGCCTAAGAAGTGAGTTTCTAGGCACATATTCCAGAACTGCCAGAATCTGATTAGCAGTCTCTCCTATTATTAATACTTAATGCTTTCTGAAGGACAACTAGTAAAACAACTCAAGTTGTAGACATTTGAAGGTTTTATGCTTCTAGTTTTTCAAAAGAGTAAACTTTAGCAGACAATACATAAAAGAAGATCTACTATTCATATTTTTACTTCAGTAGTTTAAGAACACACAGCTGTCTACTGTTAGACTGAATTTCCCAAGGTCTTCTCCCTTGTATTTACGTACCCATGCCCATCCAGTCTGATGTTTCCAACAAAGTCATAGAGATGTCGGTTTGGGCTCTCACACTCAATTCTGCCAGAGAGCTGCATCAAGCTTTCTGTGTCCTTGATGTCTGATGTTAGTGGCAAACCCTGTAAACAAAATTCATTTGTCATTACATTAAAAAACACTACCCAATATCAAATCTATATATTATAAATCTAACAGCAAGACCAGAAAACAATCATCCCTATGGGAGCAAAATGGACCAGCTACACTTTGCTGTCGCAATTGGGTGCTAAAGTGAAAAAGTCACCCTGGCATCTGAAAATACTACGACCAAGACAGGGTCATAATCCATCAGAGAGCTCAGCAAGAATGTCCCTGCACAGCGACAGCACACTCAGTCAAAATCTGCTATTCCCTATCAGTCCCTGAAGGACAAAACTGGCCCCATCAGCTGCTTTCTGCAGGGCCTCTGCCCTGTCATCTGCTCTCTAGAAACAAAGCCAATGCCCAAACCACTTCTGTTTCTACCTATTCTCCCAAAGAAAAACCCTAAAACAAAGCACAAAGAATGACTTAGAAGTAACCACTCATTCCTCCACTTTTATGATGCCAATACTCTATAGTTTTTTATTCAAACCCCTAAAACTTCAGTCTTCTAGAACATCTATCATTGTAATAGAATATTTTTATAAGCATTAATAGACAGAAATAATATTAGCAATATTCCCAGAAATGAAATTCCTACCTGTCGAATTTTTAAGTTAGTCTCACCATCTAAGTTAGATGTTTCAATGTAGCACATGGCTTGTGGTTCACTATTAAGAGAAAAAAAGTCCTGAATTCAAAATTATAATGGGGGTAGAATCCATTAACTTCCTTTAATCTTGTAATACTTATTTATTGTAATACAGGTTTGTCTTATCAAATCTTCAAAACCAGAGAAACTTACAGCCAAAGCTATAAAAACTAACACTACTTTACATTTTCAGAGAAGTTTGCTAAAGCCCCTTTTCTTAAAGGAACCAGTAATAAAATCACAGTACACAGCAGAAGTGTTCTGTCTTTACACATGAGATTATGATATGGCACAGTGCAGTGCATTTGTAGTGCTTACTAGAGCAGGCAGCAAGAGTTTAAGACAGAAACAAGACAGAAAGAGAGCTTTGATTCTGAAAAGGATCAAATAAATCATAAAACCACTGCAACACTTAAAAGAAAAAAGGTTTAGTCTCTACACCACTTCAATGCTTCTAGAGTTTTCCTTCATTCTAGCATGAAATTCGAGCATCAATTTTTTTTAAAATTTCTTTTATTAATGGAAAAGTGGCTACACATAAGTGACTTAATTTTAAATTATTTGGATATGTTAAAGATAATGTTAAGTAGGTTATTTTAACACAATTTTTCAAAGTACAAGCATGAAAATGTCAAGAATTATAATAAGGTACATTCAGGTTAGTGTTTTATTCTTGGCAAACTTCTCTAAAAATATAAACAACTTTTATTTAGCCTGCTTGGATGGAACCACCTGTGTAAGACATTTTCACAATTCTAATATTTTTACTAGTTAACAATAAAAACCAAACAGTATTTTTGTAAAGCACTTTTAAAACAAACTAAGGCAGCAAAGACATTTCAAGTGAGACACATGCTTAATTGCAAGAAGTGCAGCAGATTACAGTGACCTCCAAAGTAAGTTACTCTTAGATCAAGGCAGGCCCATTGATTGGTTAGGGAAAAAACAAAGTGTGGTAAGAGTGCAGACAATAGCATAAAGCTGACATGTCTAAGAAACATGCATTTTGTCACAGTACACAAGAACAATGCTGCTTTTGCCACCACATGCAGCAGAGATTGTGCAACATCCAAGTTTGTGCAGAGGGTCCTCTACCAGTCCTACCAATGTTAAATTATATTCTTTGCTGAAAACAGCAAGTTGGTAGCAACATGTATATTCCTCTTAAACATATATTTAACCTGGTGTTTAACTGTGTTTATTCAATGACAACTTGTTTGATAGAATTCCATGGGGGTAGTGTAAATACCAAGAGGAGTGAAACAATTTTAACTTCTTAATGTGTTATTGCATATTTTCACTTTAATTATCTATATTTGAAAAAAGTACCCTTTCTAATTTTATAAATATGTAGATTTTATTGGAGAAAGGTGAATAGCAAAGCAAAGATTATCAACATGGCAGTGTTATTCATATTTGGTATATGAGGACCCACATACACATATCCTGTGCAACTACTTTATTCTAACCTTGATGACAGACTGATGAGATCAGCTGGGAGATGTTCCCCATTGGTCACTTTCACTACTTCCCCTACTGCCACCTACACATCCCAGTTTGAAATGATTAGAACAGAAAAATAAGTGACAGAGGAAAAAAACCAACAAAACAAAACAAATGAACAAAGACAAAAAGACAGAGTTTGAAATTATTATTCAAACAATACATGTTAATTAAAATGTCTGATGACAATTTTTTCAAAATCTATTTTAATCAGGTCAAAAAGAAAAGAGCTACACTTTCATTTTTACTCAAGTGGTTTATTTTACTGTAAGGCACAAACTTTAAGCTGCAGAACACACTGACATTGTATGTAAACATAAAAAAGTGTTATGCTTATTTCTCAACTCACCAAGTTTCCAGCCACTCCATACATCAATTAAGAAAAGAAAAGCCACAACAATCAATTTTTCACCAGCTTTTCTGAAGAGCCAGGTAACAACTACCTTTTCTATGTAGACATGCTGAAAATTATTTTGTATTTTTTCCAGTTTTGCAAGTTTCAGTGTACACTGAACTAGCAAGAACCATACAGATTTAAATCTCAGAGGTTTATGTCCTTCACTGTAAGAGATTATAGTTCCTAAAATAATTAAGATCCTCTTTTTATCCAGAAACTGCTATTGCTGGTAAAAAAAATCCAGTATTATTAGTGTGAATTAAAACCAGGCCCACAGACTCACATTCCTTTTGGAACCTAAAGTGTAGCTAGGCATCAATAAAGACCTGAAAGCAAAATTGATGAGAGTCTTCCAGAAGAAACACGGCCACATGGAGATAAGAGATGGAGGAGAGCACGTGCCAGTATGCAGGGAGAATTAGAGGTCATGTAGTAGTACAGGGCTCTCTCCTGGAAATAAGGCTGGAACAGGATCCTAGTAAAGTAACTAGGGAAGATGTTTTAGCTGGAAGAAATGCCTGCACTGGGCCTAGAAAAGCAATTGTGATTCAAAGAGCCCCCACTGCAAACTGGATCCTGGAAGAAAAGCTGACAGGAAAATTCAATGTAACAGTTGGACACACATAGTTGGACACACATAGTGTGCTCTAATAAGGGCACTAAAGAGGGGTTTAACAAAGTGGAAACAGTCCTGAACAAGTTCTGTAGCAGCTAACTATTATTTTCACTGTCAACTCATGATACAGGATTCCTTTAGGGGTACAAGGATTGCAAAGTAGGCTTTTCAGGCAGTTGGTATTTTCCTGTGTAGACCACAGCTGTGATGCAATGTCCTCTAAATCGGAAAGGGCAAAACCATGAAGACATCTAGGAACAGACTAAAATTTAAGGGATTACTCAGGAAGATTATGAAGAAGCTGCTCTGAGATGATGTAATTTCTTCCACCTGCAAGACACTATGGTTAGCATGACAGAAGCTATTATCAGGCCAGTAGAAAAAGTGTCCTTGTTGCTTGGTGTATTGCCTGCAAAGTTCTTGCTGGAGAAGGAAAGACCTTGGTGGAGAATTTGTAAATGCTTCTCAATGTACAGAAGTAAAAGGTTTACAGAGGACACTCAACACAAGCTAAGTTATGAATAACACTTGTACTGAAGACAGAATATGAGGGAAATTTACAGTATTTTCTGGGATCTACTTTACACTTGATAATAATTTATGAGGTGTTTTAGAAACAGCTGCACTTAATTTTGAGATGTAATGGAAGACAGAGAAACAATGTACTACTCTACATCACAGTCTGTCAACAGAAATGCATAAGATCCTAACTTCATTAATTGTAGGCATAAGTAGATTAATTAACTTCAGTGGGGTCACAGAGGGTTCATACCTAAATCATAGTCATACACACAACATTTCTGCTTGTGCCAGAAAAAAAAAAATAAATTACAATACAGTCACATTTAGGTAAAATCCATTAAAAAGGATTCTTAGAATATGTTGTCTGTTGACCTGATCAAATAGATGTTGAAAAACGTGCATCTCCCACTTAAGATGTGGATTTCTTAAATAAAACTGTCCAAGGAAATGATGATAAACAATCTGTGATTGTCCATGTAAAAAGGGTCACAGCATGACATACTAAAAATTAAGTCTTGCTTGCAACTGATTACATTATTCATAATATATATATTAGATAATAAAGTGAGTGTTCAGATAAGTACTAATTTGATGATTCACATATCATGTTCACTTTTTTCCGTGATTCAATTATCAAACTGCAGACTATATAATTTAGAAACCATTTCTGTTCCCTGCAATACATCAATTTCAATTTACTTATGGGATGAAATTTGTTGGGTACATATGAAAAAGCCAATATGGCTAAATATGGCAGTTGAGGTCCAATTTTTAGACAGAGAACCAGTCTTTTTTGTATTATATTCAGCAACAAAATTAACATACTACATTTTTCTTAGGAGTAAATTGAATGCCTGTGTAATTTCAAAACTGCAATTTTCACAGTTGAAAAAAAACCCCATTGCTTTAAATGACAAATGACCAAATGAACACAAGACTACACTTCAGAACAGCAGCTCTTTTGTTTATTCTTTATTTCCTTGGAGCAATCACAAATAAATAAATAAATGCAGGGTAGAGAAACCAGCCTCTACACTATAAGTATCAGTGGGCATCTCTACCTTGATGAGAGCAGTACAGTGTCAGCAGGTATATACTCTTTGCCTTTTATTATAACTATATCTCCAACATCTACCTGAAAGAAAACTGGGAATTGGTTAATGGTCTCAAACAAAATGTATTATACCCTTGTTTTAAGCACAGTAAATATTTACCTGCTGAATTTGCTAGCAAGACTGTTAGAAACTCACACACTTAGAGAAGTTAGATTGTACAGCTGGAGTTCTGCCAAAAGTTACTGCAACTCTTAGGAAATCTAATCTTTAGTAAGCCTAATTAGCTAAATAAGGCTTATCTTTAATAGCCTTCTCCATGCATGTCATTAATTTTGCCGGTTTTGTAAAACACTTTACTGAAAGACTGAATTTGAATGAAAGAAGAAATTATTCTGACCCAAGACCACAGCTTGGTTGCATCACACTATATCCTTGCTTCTTCAAAGGTATAAGCCAATTTCATCTGAACCTTGCCTCCAAATTATGGTGGATCAAATTTTCTTCAAGTTTTCACGTATGGAAACCATTAAAACGAAGTGACTAGATGATAGCATAACATTTAGTTCTTGAAAGATACCTTTAAGAGTCCCTGCTTGTGGTACCACTGTGTATACACCTTTAAAGGTCTCATGATTTAAGCCGATGAAGTTCAACAAATACAGGAAGTAACTAGTTTCCATACAGAAGTTTCTGCCTTGGGAAACCACATTATACTAAGGAAGTGAGTGATTTTGCCTCAGCCATCATATTATTCAGCTTATTCCCACTGACCTTGACCAGCTTGAACTCATGCCATCAAAACTGACTTTACTTCAAAGTACGTTTTGAGAGACAAACATCAAAAAAGAAAAAATAAAATGCAGGAGATTATACATTTCCCATAACATCAGTTATTTTTTATCATTAAAATTACATGGAGAAATAAAACAAATATTAAATATGCATTATGCTCTAAAAGTGACCAATACAGACACACACCTTTTCCCAGTGGACAATCTCCCATGCACCATTTCGTAGTACTAAAAGAAAAGGAAAAAAATAAAGAATTTTCCAGTCGTACAATCTAACTGCAGTTTACAGGTATATGCTATATTCCTTATGAAAAGCCATTCAGACACATCTGATTTACATAATATTTTAGAGCATGCCTTGTTTCTATGAATTCAGATCAAGCATTTCAAATATACAGCACGTATTCTTGATAATAGTTTTTGTGCCATTGAATCTTATTACAAAGTCAATGAGAAGATTTTACAGGACTTGAGAATCAAATAAATCTCATATAGATTTTATGATAATGTGTTTTCCAAAACAAATCAGTAATTGGAATAAAAAGTTCTGAAGTTAAAAAGTTTTGAAATTATGGGGGGGGGGGGGGGGGGTGGTGAGAGGAATATATTCAGTTTTCATTAGAAGTGCCAGGAGGCTCACTACAGTTTATCTCCTCTGTTGGTTTTGGGATATCAGAGAACTTAAGGATCCCTACAGTCACCTCCTCCACAAATATCCTGAAAATACCCCATGCTATTTAGAGTAGTATTTAGTATAGTTTTTCCCTGGTAGTAACAATTAATATTTTAACCACATTCCACTATTCTAGTTTTACGTGTTACTATTATGATACAAAACCCATGCCTTGTTGCCAGTTAATTGCCAAGATTGTATTTTCAGAGAATAACAAAGATAATGGTTCTTTAGCCCCAGTTACTGAAGATGGACGTGCAAAAAGAAAAAGAAACATTGCTATGTATCAATACTCAGATAACTTTAAGGGATTGCACCCTTTCACTGTGTTTTCTGGCTTTCAAACCATCAGGAAGCTTCAGTTCCCAATCAGGATCAAATTCTTACACAAGAGTATGCTGACTTCAAAACAGTGGATCAAAATCTGGGACTACACATGGCCTTTACATTTAAGTCTTCTTGGAGGCTCTGTCCAAGACTCCTCTTCTTGTGAATCTTAATGATATCTGCAATCATTACTTAACCTGCTTAGTAAGTCTTCCCCTTCCTTCCCCAAATTTATTAGTGTTGATATGCTCAGGGAAATGGCAGATGGGGCAGTCTCCCTTTCTGACAGCAAGCAAGATATTTTAAAGACTGCCTCACCAAGCAGCTGATCATTATACAAAATTTATTTTGACAAACAATTTCCCTCCACTGGTAAAACTATAGATTCAGCATGAGGACTGGTTGTAACACTGTCCTAAGGAATCCAAGACCTTTGATAATTGTGATGCCAATTACCTACTTCCATCCCCTTGTGTCAGCAACACAGCTTACAATACAGCAATACTGATGGGGCCATGGCACCAATCAGATGAAAGAACTGACAAGAATTAAAAATATACCTTGCCGCTGTCCAGACAACTACTTTTCACAAACAGTTACAGTTTAATAACTGCCACTGGAGTCTGCAGGTCTGAAATATAAGTATGTCACCAGATGTGGCCAGGGGCTTTGTAAGAGGGGGATTCTGCCTGCAGAGGGAAGGTCCTGTCCTGCCATTACCCCATGCCAAAGTGCTTGCTCTCACTGCTTTGTGCATGCTGCCTCCAGGGTTTGCTGGGCCCTTTGATGAGCCAGTTTATCCACCCCATGGAAGGACACTATCATTTTTTCTTTCTGGATTTGTTTCTTTCTGGTTTAACTGGTTAAAATCAGCTCAAAAACAGACGAGTCAGACTCATGAAAACATGCTGAGCCACCTGAAATCTCAAGAGTACTCCAACCCTAACCTTTGATTGGGTAAGCTTTTAAGGACAATTAACACACACTAACATTCAGTTAAATCCATTTTCTTATGAGAACAAAAAGAAAAGTGATGTTGTTATGCAGCTTTTATATAATGGTTAGAGAACTAGCACCATAAAGTCTTCTGCACCCTTTTTCATTTGTATCTCCCACTTTTCAGCTTTCTCAAACAACTAATTTTCAAAAGCATTTTCCATCTGCCCTACAGAAGGCTGCTTCACCAAACTACAGAAATGCAGATTTCATCCTATCAGACTATCTGATGGTGTCCCCCTCTATCACACGTATGCAGCCAGAGGCAACAAAAAATTATCCCCAATGCTGCCTAATACATCCAAATCTTTTGCAAAAGGTTTTTTTATAGTAAACTTTTAGAAAGTTAATTACTAATAGCTGACTGAGATACAGATCATCATTAAGGAACAGAGAGTTGAATGGGGACCCATATACAGAATCTACATGTGCTCAGTCATTTCACTAACAATTCTCTGTGTTTAAAAGGCAACCAAAGGTGGAGCTGCACATACAATGTACTATGCATATCGCTGCTTTCCAGGGGCACAGAACTGCTGAATGCACGTAAACAAAGTAAGAGAGTACCATACTGATTAACTTTTCAATTATTGCTATGACAATAGATTGTACTTGACAATATATTTAAAAATTGATTTGTCAGGATGCTAGGATCAATGCTGCACATATGTGAATCCTGCATGAGCTTAAGAAATGTGTTTCTCAGTGTGAGCAGAATTTTCTTTATCCTCATCACACATTTAACTTCCCAGATACTCTTCTGCACGCATGGAACACTCAGGAATTCTAGGAACAGTTACCAAAGACCCTGATGAGAGGTAATCAAGAAGAAGAGTCAGAAAATAGAGTAAAACAAGCCTTTTATTAAAACTTTGTATACTGTGGACAAAAAGAAAAATTGAAAAGGCATTTTAAGATTTCACTGCAACCAAAACTGTTTCTAATCTCAAAAGCTATGAGTGGTTGATGAAAGAATTTTGGATGTCAATATTAAGTCTTCCTTTGCTTTCTATGTATTACTTATAGATTATCTGTTTCTCCAGGCCTCTGGAGATTTCTGTTTCTCTGATTTCAGTCAACAGTTTTGTTTCCTCACCCTAATCTCTCCATACCTGCTATTGAGCTCAGTAGTTTCTACATGCTCAGTAATTTCCTAAGCTATCCTGCTATCCAAGCCTCCCTAAATTTTACATACAATTTAGGTAGGCTTTAAGATTTATGTTTCCAGTATTAAGCAGTGCTACACAAATTTTTAAGTGATGACTACATTTCTCCCTAAAAAAATAATCATTATTTTTATTATATATTTAAAAGGATTCCATGTAAGATTTTTCTCTTTGTGGTATTTTTCGTATTCTCTGGAATCAAATTCACATGACACTCATTCCTCCTCCTGTTTATAAAAACAGGATTGATTCCATCAAGAGAGGTCTACCTCAGAACAAGTAACATGAAAAGTTGAAGAGCAGCAAAGCAGGAACCTAAATTTTGACATACTACCTGACAAACATGTTCAGGATATACTAATATCTCCCTCACTTTCTGAGCTAAAATAATCCCAGTTTTATATTTTATCAAAATCTATTAAAAAAACTACATGCCAATATTTTGGTTAGGGATTGATTTAATAAAAAACCCAACAAATCAAATCCAAAATAACTCCATTAGTGTTTATCCACAGTTTTGAAGCAGCATAGAAAGACAGTTCTATTTATATGATTCTTTCTTCCTATTGCTGGCTGAAAAAAAATTACAATTAAAAGTCTGCATTTCTGAGTACAAATATAATGTAGGTCCATTAAATATACAGGTGATTACAATCTTCTAATAGTGATATCATCACCTGTGCTAAATGAATAAATGCTCAAGTTTCTTAGGAACCATACAACCTTAATCTAGAACATATTCTATTTTGTAGGGATAACATCACTGCAAATTATTAATTAGTTCAACTGTTTACCTTAGAAATGTTGAAGTAATCTGCACATGTGATTTCCCACTCAATTATGTCAGCAGTTTGAGTTGTATTACTACCATGTGCAAAAATTCAACAACCCCCCTAAAAAGATTAAAAAATTTCTTACCTTGAGTTTGTTTCTTGTTCACCGCATTATCAGCTTTATGTCTTTTCTAAATTAAAAAATGCAGAGTGGTTAAAGACTTTTGTTGATAAGATAAAGCTTTCATACTTCTAACAAAAAACCCATCTATTAGCCCCTCCTACTCATCTATTCACTAAACCACACAAGTATTTAAACAGGACTATTAATTACTTGCATAGTTATGCAGGAAAGTCACATCCAGTTCCAGGCTAATTGTACTGTACTAAAATATCCTTTCATGTGGGCAATCTCTATCTGGACAAGTTCCTTACATAAGGAACTGGTGCATTTCAATGCTGTAACTTTGTCCTTTCCTGGAACTGGGAGATGACTCCACCACAGCAAAGATCATGGAACAATTCTTCATCTGAGGGTCTCATACAGACACCTGAAGTCAGGCAATGCCTGTGTAAACATAATGACTCCACTTCTACAAAGCTGCCTGCAGACTTCAACAACAGCAACAGACAAACAAACAAAAAATCAACAGCACACCCCCAAAGAGGCAATGATGCCCTCAGTTTTAATATAGCTAAGAGACATCTTTTGACAGTAATCTTTTGATACAGCTACTAACAGCCAGCATTTTCAAGGTATGACCAAATTCAGACACAAAAAGCTTAGGAGAGTAATAGTTTAAACACACTATTTAGGATTCACGAACTCAGTTTTTCCTGAGCAGGAATACATTTTATAAAAAATAATTTAAGTAGAATTAACTGATTTAGGTACACTTTTTAAACAGATGTTCAGAATTCATGCCTTTGTGATACAAACAAAATCAGAAGCAATCTTGTAAAATGGAAGAAAAATAGGTCAAGATACTTGAGTGATTTATTGCCAATAAAATGTTGATTTGACTCTGAGCTAGCAGCTCTTAAAAGGTCACCTCGTAACTTTGCAAAATTGAAATATTATTTTTCCTAGATTTTCATAGATAACCAGCAGATTCTCCTTTCAAAAAGATGGCTGACTGTACAGACAAATAACCTTTGATCAAAGGGAAAGCCTAACTTGACCATAGCAGATGTCTATTTGCCCACAGGGTGAATCTCCTCCATTTTGAAAAGGTGAATATCCAGTGCTTTCTGAGGTGTGACAGGTGAAAATTATTGGAACCAGTTGACAATCTAACACTGCATGTCACAAATCCTGCTAGCACCTTTGAACCATATATGGAAAACACATGCTGTGTATGAATAGTATCTTCTGCTAACATCTTTTTCTTCTTGGTATTTCATTTCAGAAAGAGAAACATTTGGTTCTTGAGCTAAAAGTATTATTTTGACAAGTGTATTTGTTATTATCAGTATACAAGGTTCCCATCCAAAAGCTGTAATATTAGATGAAGATCACCATTCATGGAGATCCTAGATATTTCACTGTGTAAAAAAACTGAGACATAATGAAAATTAATGGTTAAGGGAAAACACTTTGAATATTTTACTATGCAGAAAGTGGTCAGCTTTCTCAGCAAGAAAATTGTACAGCTGTGTTGGTTTTAGGTATCTCTGTAGCATTTGGTAATAAGAACTTTATTTAGCTGGTATATGCAAAACCCACTATACCTGATCCCTGTCTTTCTCCCCTGCCACACCAAACTGTATATTTCAAGTTACAAAGAGCAAATGGTAGAAATAAATAACAAAAGAAAAGCGACTGGATGAGATAATTTTAAAAAGGACACTTTGTACAGTAGCAGCAGCTTCAGTTTTATATTTGCCTAGACACTGACAGATGGTGTAAGTCTGTAAGCATTATCAGCAGAATGGTTAAAAATATCTAGAAGAACATGAATTGATTTTATGGCTTTTTTTTACAAGGGGTTTTGTTTATGTAAAGAGAAAGCAACAAAGGCATTTAAGGAGAACCTGACTGTAAGGCAGAAAAAGCTAGAAATGCCAAATAGAAGAAAAATATTTAATGTAAACCTCATTGTGTCTTGCAGGACCCCTTAACTCTGTGATCCAGGAGCTTCATACAACCTAGAGAGCCAATATCTTGTCTACCATCCATTCACAGAGGTAACTGAGGAGAAAACCAATCAATAAAGGCCACATGGGACCAAGCACTCTCCATCCCAAACCTCCTTTGCAGCTCAACACTCTTCCCCTTGATCATGTTTCTGCATATGCATTGTAATTCTGCTCAAACACAATAAATCTGGAGCTCCCAGGCAGCTTACTATTTGTGTGCAAGAAAAGACTACACAACCTGCAACCCTTTCCAAAACTCAAAGAGAAGAGCCCACAAACAGAAACACTACTCCTCTAGTGGACAAGACACTGCTGTATCATGACATATCTAATGTCTTAACCTCCTAACATGCCTGCAGAACAAAAAAAAAACAAAAACAGATAAATAAATTCTTAGTATATAGAGTTATTTGGTAAATATTAAGATTACTTTAATTCTTTAGCTATAAAAGACATCAATTAAAAGACTAAATTATTTTAGGCAAGTTAGAGAGACAGGTTTCTATCATATAGTTTTAGTGAAGAGAGGGCAAGAAGGTACTCAGAAAACCCCAACATCTTTTGTATGAAGTGAAACGTAGACTGAAATTCCTTTCTTTCCCTCAAAATAAAATAAATCTGAATGGATGCTTCTGTGTTGACAATGTCTCACCTCTTTTAAAGTTTTCTTTCAATGCAAGAAGAAAGCAAAACAACCACTACCACAGACAGGGACTAGAAAGAGCCTAGGAAAGTCTAGCATAGGTGCCTAACAAGGACCTATGTCTGTTTCTGGCCATCAGGAGTCATCAAATCACACTCAGCACCAGGAAAATTATAACATTTAGGAAATGCAAACAGTTAATTGCACTGGACTGGAGCAACAGGAAAAAACCTGAAATGGCCTATTCCCCATTTGTTTAAAAAAACCACGAAAAGTCACAACAGTGAAACTGAAGATTTTATACATGGGACTTTAGAAACAAAGAGGCGCATCAACTGCTTGGATCTGGATTTGATAACCAGGAAACATTTTTATAATATTATAAATGAAAAATATGATAGCTATTTACAAACTATTGCTATTAAATACTTACAATATCCTCTATTATCTCCTTCACTGCAGCTACAGCTAAAATAAATAAGAGAGGAACCAATGTTGTGTAGCGTCCTGTTGGTGATACATCAGGTATTTGCTATTAAAAAAAGGAGAAAAAAAATATTTTTCATTGCTGGTTGAAAACATTTTTAATACAAGAAACAGTACTTTCTGTGCAAATAAAGACACGTGAATTCACTTCTGAAACTCAGTGTTTATTATTTCCAAGAGAGCTTTATAGTCTTCAATTCAGAAGCAGCTGATACAATAAAAGAACATCTGCACTTTAAGCAGTACAGTGTTCAATGGTACTATTTCCAAAGGTTTCAGTGTTTGCAGAATATTCACCTTCCTTTTCTGTTTCAAACTGAATTAAAATTGGCATTTATAAAATATAACTAAACTTTCCAATTTAGATTTTTGTTCATATAGCTCAGTATGTTTTTAGACATTACCCTCTAGAAGAAATGCACTACAAGTAACAGTTTTCTGTATATGCCAGATATTTTTAAATGGAATTTTCTTCTCACAAGTCTTTTTGACAGGATTTCAGCTATACTTTACCTGTTTTACAGAAAAATATTTCTGTGCATTTTGTTATCTTCAAGGGGCAAGGAAGCCACAAACCCAAGCATTTTATTAAAGATATGTCTACATGATACAGCTGTTCTGATAGGCCAGCTAGCTTGGAAAGAACAGTAGAGCAATCTCAAGTATCTCAG
Organism: Melozone crissalis; assembly: GCF_028551555.1. NCBI lineage: Eukaryota > Metazoa > Chordata > Aves > Passeriformes > Passerellidae > Melozone > Melozone crissalis. Next base: position 18,429,823 of record NW_026535784.1, read on the forward strand.
TATCTCTGTCTATAATATAAATGGTGTCTTAACAAGTTTAAAACATTAGAATCCTATTGTTGATCTTACCTGAAGCAATGCAATAAAAAGAAAAAATGCATTAGCAGCTCTTCTGAACTGGGAATAAAGGAACCTTGGCAGGAATGTGATTATGTTGTACTTTGCAGTGCTGAGAGGAAGAGACAAAAACACATGCTATTATTATAGAACAAAAACTTCTTCAAATGTATTCTTTCCCTTTTAGTTATAGAAGCTTTCAAACAAAACAGTTTGCTTTTTGATTCTAAACTGATAAATACTCAATATTAAGTGTGCTTTTGCTAGCCTGGAAGAATATAATCAAATTTATCCTAGCAATCCTAGCAAAACAATCTCTGCTAAGCTGTCCTCATAAAATGTTTGAGCTCCCATCTCTCTGTCAGCCTTTTACATCTATTTAAGAACAGACCACCACCCTCTATGGTTCTAAAACAATATATGTAAAAACAATCATGGTAAAAACTTTAAAGCAAAAGGCCTGTAAGAATATTTTAGCTTATTTTGAAGTCAGTCATATTTACTTTGACCTTGCATAAAACTGTCAAGGGGGGAATGAATGTATCCTGCAAAAGCCCTCTACTCTGTAACCAAGCACAAGACAGAAGGAGAAGTTCTATACACCAAGAAACAGCATCTAAAGTTTCTCAAGGCCATGGAAATCCCCCCCCCCCCATTATTCTCAATGTCTACAAAATTTCTGCACATTTTCAAAGTTACCTTCAGAAAATACACCTACTTGGGACAGAGGTATCTCTGCTGTTCATTTCCTTTGAATTTTAACAACAGAAGTGAGGATGTTATCAGATCTAAACACACATTACTTATGAGTATTTACTGTATGACTTAAAATTCATCAAAAGCAAACAAAAAAACGTCAACAAAGTCCCTAAAGCCTGAAACTGAAAACTAGTCTCACAGGCAACCACAGCATCTTTGTAACTGGCTGACTGAAAAAGCCAAGTGTTTCCAAAGCACAAACAACGCTGTGCTCAGGTACAGTACATCTCCATCAGCATTCAGCTGCCAGCAATAGGTTCAAAGATGAACTCAACTGAAACCTGAAGAACAAATCCATCCTCTAGGGACACATTGATGGTACAGCTGTAAACCAGCTGTATCTTCCCCATTCAATTCTTAAAAATTCAGGAGGTCACGTTTGTAACTGAAACAGCTTATTTATCTCCTCATCTCACTTCATTCCTCCCTCCAGTGTCTAAGACTGTCATTGGTGGCCAGGAGAAATGACAGAAGTAGAATTAATGAAACCTTTTCAATTTTGCTATTCAGCATGCAATGCTCTGGCATTTTTGTTAATACCTGACATGATTATTGCAGAATTTGGTTAGCTGGGGCTGATTGATGAATATAGTTCTCACTTCCTCTTGATCAGCTAGGGAAGTTTTCTCTGAAACATCCTCTGTCTTCTCATAGCCTGTAAAAACACAGCATGATTTTCCATATAAATAGATTTACTTACACAAGATTCAAAGCACTTCATGAGACAAAAAGGACATTTATTGTGGATGTGAACACAGTGTATTTGCATTTCTCACAGGTAATGACCCCTAAAAAAACAAAAAAGTCGTTTTTATATATTCAAGATGCTCATTAAAAACCTACACTCCCCACAGACCATCCTTACCTTGCAAAGATCACTGAGAGTGGCATAACTGTGAGACCTGCCAGCTCCCTCTGCATTCGTGATTGCATCTGATTAGGTTCATGGACTCTTGTATTGCCAGTTTGTTCCACTGTTCCCTAAACTGATCATTCTCCACCAAGGTAAGTCTCTTTTGTTTTGGACTTTCTAACTGGCATCAGGAACCTGGGGTTCCTGAAAGCTGATCTTATCAGTAGAGACCAAAGGGGAGAAGACACTGTTTACTGCATCCTATTCTGTCTTTTGTTTCCAGGTTCCCTGTGGCATGTAGCCTAGAGGCACCACCCTTCTCTGTCATCACCTTCCGGCTGTTACATCTCAAGGAGAACAAGAATGGCATCTATAAGGCACTCACCAGGTTAAACCCCAGGTAGGCTGTGACTTTGCCACCTAAATCCATCTCTCTCTACTCCACTACAGCCAGCTGCTGCTGCTTTGACCTCTTGTAGGTTCATCTTTTTATATGTGAGCTTTGTCAGGGACTCCTTGCTAATTCACAGAATGGTTTGGTTTGGAAGGAACCTTAGAGATCATGTAGTTCCAACCCCCCTGTCACAGGCAGAGAACCTTCCAGTCAATCAGGTTCCTCAGAACACCACCCAGCCTGGTCTTGAACACTTCCAGGGATAGAGAGTCTGCAACCTCTCCAGGCAACTTGTTCAATGCCTTACCATACTTATAGGAAAGATCTTCTTCCTAATATCTAATCTAAACCTACCCTCCTTAAGGTCATTCCTCCTTGCCCTATCAATAAATGCCCTTGTTAAAAGTTCCTCTATAACCTTCTTGCAGGCCTCCTTTAGACACTGCAAGGCTGCTAGAAGATCTCCTCTGGGCCTTCTCTCCTTCAGGCTGAACTCCCTCAGCCTGTCTTCACACACACGTGTTCCAGCCCTGTGATTAACTTAGTGGCCCTCCTCTGGACTTGCTTCAATAGGCCCATGTCTTTCTTATGCTGGGGGCCCCAGAACTGGATTCAGTACTCCAGGTGGGGTCTCACAAGAGCAGAGAAGATGGGCAGAAGCACCCATCTGCCCACTGAGGTGCTGACACCTGCACCTGCTGGTCACGCCTCTTCTGATGCAGCCCAGGATGTGGCAGGCTGTCAGGGTTCCAAATGCACATTGTCAAATCCTGTGAAGCCTCTTGTCCACCAATACCATCAAGTCCTTCTCCTCAGGGCTGCTGTCAGTCAACTGCCCACACAGCCTGTATTTGTGCTTGGGATTGCCCTGACCCAGGTGTAGGACCTCGCACTTGGCCTTGTTGAACTTCATGAGGTTCACACAGGCCACCTCTAAAGACTGTCAAGGTGCCTCTGGATGACATCCCTTCCTCCAGCATGTCAGTCACATCACACAGCCTGGCACTGTTAGCAGACTTGCTGAGGGGTCACTCAATCTCACTGTTAAATCACTGACAAAATGTGAAAAAAGTCAGCTCCCATACTGACCCCTAAGGAATGCCAATTGTCACTGCTTTCCACCGAGCTGTTGACTGCAATTCTTGGAATGCAACCATTCAGCCATTTCTTTATCCACTGGGTGGTCCATTAATCAAATCCATGTGTCTCTAGAAACACAGATATTGTGTGGGACAGCAAAGCAAATGCTTTGCTTCACCCAGTCCTTCTGTCACCTTGGCTTGATTTTGTGCTCATTGTGATGGACCAATCTTGAGCTGGAAGGATGTGATCATTGGAAACCAAGGCCATTAAGCTGGTTAATCTCAATTGGTTGGTCTCACTGGTTAATGAGATTCCTTCACTTGGCCCAGATTTTCTTTGTGACACTAGCCAGAGAAGTGGCATCAGTATATTCTTCATTTTGTGTGTGCTCAACTTGAAATAGTTTTATTAGACTCACTGACATTCCCAGCACCTGCTCCACTAGCCAGTGAAAGTTGAGCTTTCTGTATATTCTTCTATGAAGAATCTTGTGCCAGCCTGCATCCCAACTTTCATCTGTAAAAGGGGACACCAAGGTATTCTTCCCTCCAAAGGCTTTTCACCAATGTTTTGTCAACCAGTCAGCCACTACACTGCTGACAACAGGCCCAAGCAGTCTTCAGGCTGGAGCTTGTAAAATACCAACAGGTACAGCATAAATCAATCACCATAAAGTCCTAATGGTGATTGCTACCAATACTGTGTGTATACAGTTGCTTGTTAAATATATACTGTTCATTCTGTATGAGAACAAGAAAATGACCCATAAAATATATAATAATGCAACTGAATACATCAGAATGTATAGCATGTCAAGGATAATTAGGGCTGTATATGAAAACTTAATGCTTATTTCTAGCACGTTTCATAAATGCTTGCAAAGGTGTTAGGCAAAACCCAAGCCATTATCCAGTCCACTGGCCCAGTACACTGCCTCTTACCTATTCAAAATACATTTCAGACACTACTTTGCAAGGTCAAGTCTCCACACATTGAGAAAAGGCTCAGCAGAAACTTTTTATTTCATCCCATTTCCTATTCATAATTCACAGACTCTACTATGATACAGGAACCCCCCACTACTACATTCACCTCTGCAATTTTTCTATTTCCTTCCTTACCCAATGAAAGGCAGACACATTCAAACATCAGTATTTGTCTCAAGGAGTCTCTTCAGAGGAAGGACAGCCAGCCTAACAGACTTTACAGGTGCCAACAAAACACTTCAGGAACCACACAAGCTCATTTGGCAGCCTAACCCAGCAAAAAACCCATAACATCTTCAAAAACAACAAATTGCTAATAAATAAGTAACCAATGAAACAAACAAACAGTCCTCAAACCAATTAGAGCTTCTTTCAACAAGAGCACCCATTGAAGTCCATATTTTGATTCCAATAATAAACTTGGAAGAAGCATCTCTCTTGAAACACTCAATATTTGCAGGGACTCCTCCTAATCCAGTCTTGATTAAAAAGTTTCTATATTAGTAAATCAACAACAGTAAATTCCATACCCCTGATTTTTCCTTTAGGTAGGGTAGTTTAAGACTTTCAGTTTTCATTCCTTCAAACAGTCTCATTTTCACTACAAATCTGAAATGTTACATACACATATACTACAATATGGAAATAAAGGGAAGGAAAGAAAACCCTCAACCAAATTGCCAAAAGGATTTTAATACACCCTTCTTCATTGTAAAAAAAAAAATCCCTTTTATTCTCTAAGTAGAGCTTTCAAAACCTTTGAAAGCTGATGCTGTAGCCAAGAACCTCTTACACAACTAAGTGCTGTGGTTTAACCTGGGAGCCAGGTAAACACCACAGAGTCACTCACTTGCCTACCCCATGTGCTGAGGCAGAGAATCAGAAAAAAATGTAAAACTCACGAGCTGAGATAAAAACAGCTTAATAGGACAGAAAAAGAAGGGAAATCATGATAAAAGAACATACAAAACAAGTAATGCACAATTGCTCACCAACCACTGACCAATGTCCATCCAGTCCCTGAGCAGCAGGCAGCCAGCCCCCGGCCAACTCTCCTTGGTTTCGCTGTTCAGCATAATACCAAAAGGTCTGGGACATCCCTTTGGTCATGGCAGGCAGCTGCTCTGGCTGTGTCCCCTCCTTTACCTTCTGAACTCCCAGCCTCCTCCCTAGCAGGGCAGTATGAGATGATGACAAATCCTAGATTTAGTGTAAGTGCTGCTCAGAAACAGCTGAAACATCAGTGTGTTATCAACATTATTCTCAGCCTAAATCCAAAACACAGCACTGTATCTGCTGCTATGAGGAAAACTAAGCCTATCCCAGCCAATGCCAGAACAGTCTGTTTGCTAGCTCATATTTCTGAAGCACGTGGTATAGTTCAAAGATGGAATCCCTATGAAAAAGAAAGTGCCTTCAGAATTATTTGTTGCAAACCCATGACAGAGTTTCAGTGACAGAACAGGCACTGGGAACCTGACCCATCAGCCCGTTCTCCTGAGGATTCAGAGCACAGAAGGAAATTTAAATGACCTGCTTGAACCTGCTGGTACCACTGAGATGGCCAAGCCTGTCTAGAACTAAACCAAGATTTTTCCCTGTTGTGAAACACTGGGATCAAAACACACTTGGCACAAATAACCCCCAGACACAAGTGACTATAATGATCACTACATCTGGTAAAATGTTATGTAGTCCTAAAGACCATAAGCAGAAATACCTAAGCATACATCAGGCACTACAAAAACTGATAGTCTGCTGAAGGCAATCTGATGACCACTACAGAATTTCAAAATATATTCTTCATGTGAAAGATGTCTCATTTTACCCCAGTTCAGCTTTACCTAGATTTTGTACAAGAACACTAACAACAACTAGTTATTACCTACTAGTTTTGGTAGGCAGCATCATGGCATCTCAACTCTCTGTCCTTTCTCAATGATCTATTTCAGTTCACTGAACTTCACCAACACACAGAAGAAAGGTATTAATGCTTCAATCTTCAGAGAACCCTAATAAGACTTGAGAAGAACAATTCCACTTTCCCAGAACCTCTCAAAAGAAACAGAATTACTTGAATGATCCAATTTCATATTATTTAATAGATGCATATATTAACTGTGAAGCTATATATAGCTAAAATAACCACAGTTAGTTACTGTATTTAATAAAGCTTTATGTAGGCCACACTACTAAAAAATCCCCCTTGTGTTTTGCAATTGCAGAATACATGACACTAATCTCCTACATTTGTTTAAGAGGGCCAGATCTTCTGTGCCTTGAGAGAGACTTAATTGATACACATCCCACTTCAGAATGGTAAGCAGCACCTATTTCTTGCAACAGAGGATAACAGACACAAAAACCTATTAAAACATGGTTAAACCTATTAAAACATGCTTGGTTATCCTTCATCAGCCATGAAGAATTTGCAGAGACTTGGAAGAATGGCACAAAATCAGTAGTTCCTTTTTGCTCAAATTCTTTTCTCTATGCAGGTAGCATGTTGGCTTACAGACCTTAAAACACCTATAATTTTTATTTTGCAATCATTTACAGACTGTAGTGTCAATTCTTCTGTGCAACTGTGGACCACTTCTTGGGAATGCTACATGTGCACATCCTTCTGACATATCAGATTCAGTTTGTTTCATCTGAGCAAAACATTTGATTTTTTCTAATAACATTATCACTCTCTCTTCATGTGAGAGAGAGCTTAGTTCTTTCTGAGATGGTGTTCAAGGCAGTCCAGCCTGGTAAGGTAGTTCATGATCCATGGAAAAGGTCTCTGAAGTAGGAATTAGTTGCTGCAGTGACAGGAGAGAAAAGTCAGATTTTAAGCCCAAAGATACAATACAAAAATTCTAGAATAAGGCAAGTAATCCTGTCTGCCAGACCCCCACAAGTCTTAGGCTAAGGAATGGTCCACACTATGACAGAAGTCATGGAAGCTGTTGTTTGTGATTACAGCATTTCCAGTGTTCCAAGAACACAGAGGGACCCTGCCAGTAACAACTCTGCACTGGGGTAAGACTTTGGCAAAGTTCTCTGAAAGAAGCTTTATCATCACTTGGCATAGTGCTTATCTAAGAGACTTGGGCTGTTGCCAGAACTAGGGTTTGACAGTTCCTTTATGTCCCTGTCAAATACACAGCAGTGTTTTAGAAAACACTCTTTAAAAAAAAAAAAAAAAGAAAAAAGTTCTCTGTTTTAGAAAACAGCAGCATTTATAAAGAGCTGTTTAGAAACGGCAAGCATGTAGTCTAAATGTATGGTGTAACTGGACTTGGAATCACTCATCTCAAAAGAAAAAAAAGAGACTAATTGATGTTGGTTTCACTGTGAATTATATCTAAGCAAAGACTAACTATAGATCAAATTAATTACTAAGTGTCACATTAATATAAGAATAAGAAAACAGATTTCAAATTTTTTTGAGTAGTACTATATATATGGTAAAGTACAGTATGAGTCATATAGAATCAACTCAACTGGTATAATAAAAAAACTATCATGGCATTTTGCAAAAGTTAAGTTTCTTAAAAGATGGTTTATACCTACTGTCAGTCCTAAAGGAAGTAGTTTTGGTAAGCTTCTTAAACCCAGTATTTAACTGCTTCACAGTCATTCAACCTTGAAAAATAAACCAGACTTTTTATTTTTTTCCTTTTATTGCAATTGTAAATCTTAGATGGCCAGTTACCTTTAGGGAACACCACATTTATTCCATTAATAACCATTAAGAGTTCTGGAATTAGATGATTTTAAAGAGAGCATCCATCTTCCCAATTTATTTATGCAATGCTCAGCTTGCAGTGAAAACCAATTGTCTGGAACAAGGGTAAGTGAAAAGGAATTGAAATTAAGCACCGAAAAATTGGACGTTTAACTAGTCTCATTATGTGCATCTACTAATCACTGTGAGTATACAGGACTGCTGCTCTGGTTGTAAACACATTTCAGAAGTGTTCCTGAAAGGATGCACTTTCTCCCTTTCTTCTTAGAAAGATGCATCCTTTTTCTTTGCCACTAACATTTCCTAGGCAGAGGCAGAGCCAGACCTCCTACAAACCTACTTTTGATGGAGGAAGGCATAAACATGGTAAAACTGCAAAAGAACATCCATCTAACAGCCCACTTCTAATCTATGATTCTTTGTGCTTTTCCTTGCACAAAAGTTAAATAAAATATTCTTTGTTTGGAAGAAGGAAGAAAGAGACAGGGAGGAAGTTTCTGCCTACCTATACCAAACAAAGCACAACAAAACAAACAAACAAACAAAAAAATCAACTGGATATATGGTTTAAGCAAGGAACCTTTCAGACAAGGGGATAAATCCAGCAGAACTGCCTCAATACTTCTTATGCCATTACCGGGACATTGTTATTGTTACCTACAGCAACCAAAAATCACAGGCAGCCCCAACACACCACTGCTTCGGGGTCCACGATTTCAAATGTTACTTTTGCATAAAATACACCTTATAGTAATGTAATTCCACAGGAACGATTCTTCTCATAAAGCAGCTGCTGACACGTTACCTGGGGTTAAATAAATCCACTTAGGCACGAGACTTCAGCGCTGTCCGAAGCCTCCTGGCACAAGCCGTGTATCAGAAACGCTTATTTCTGATGGTCAGCGCACACGTACATGTCACACACAAAAGAGGGATTCCGGATTATTCCCGGGCCGAGGACCCCAGGCCCTGTGCCCCCGCTGCCGCCTGGGGCCGGCGGGCCGAGCAGCCACACGCCCCGGGGAAAACGAAACCACCGCTGCCATCGCTGAGGGGCAAACGCTGCGCGGGGCTCACCGGATGTAGACAACCATAAATACGAGGCCTCCCGAGAGCACCGGCAGCGCTCCCGCCCCAGGCTGGGGTCGCTGCCGCCGCAGCCCCACCGGGGGCGCACGGCACGACCGGAGACGGGGCTGAGGAGCGCGGCGGCGGCGCGACACCGGCTCCCACCGCCCCCTCCCGGCCAGGCGGCGCAGACCCCGCCGCGGCTCCGCGCCGGAACGCCGGCCGGGCTCCCCCGTCGCTCCCTGCCGGCGCGGAGAGGCGGGCGGCTCTTACCCTCTGCGCGGGAGCGGATCTCGGACACCGTTTTCTGCACCGTCGGCATCGCCGGGGCGGTGGCGCGGCCGCCTGCCTCCGGCGGCGCGCCCTGCACCTGCCGCCCGCCGGAGCGCGCCCTGCGCCGCTGCGAGGCCCGGGGTGAGGGCGGCGGGTCCCGACGGCGGCGGCTCCGGCAACCCGAGGCAGCGCCTCTCTCCGGCTGCGCCCGTCCCCGCTGGCGCCGCCGCTCCTCACTGACAGCCGCGGCGCCCGCGCTCCGCACTCGCCGGCCCCCTCCGGAACCTACCAACTCCGCCCTCCCCCCGCGCCTGCCTGTCCCGAGGCGTCCCGCCGCTATCTCCCTGTTCCCCGGGCTCGGGCTTGTCGGGTCACCGCGGCTAACCGGGCAGCGGCACTACGGCGGTGTGTGTCCCGCCTCTGGAGCGAGGAAAGGGCTTCCGATGCGCCCCCCACCCCGTGACGCGGGGGGAATGGAACGCGCCGAGCCCTGGGCCGCTGCCCGGCGCTGGGGGCGGGCGGGGGAAGCCCCGGGCAAGGTCGCCCGGTGTCTCCGGCAGCCGCGGCGGGCGGGACCCGTGACGGGGCGGGGAGTGCCGGGGGCCGGGCGGGGTGAGCGGGGCCCTGCCAGGAGTGCGCAGCCCGGTGGCCTTGCTGGGGGGGCAGAGATGGGGGGCAGCGGGCCCGGCGGCGAGCCGGCAGAGCTGCTCAGGCGTGATTATGTGCAGAGCGGACTCCCCGACTCCCGCCCTCTCTCTCGTACGCTGCTGAGCGAGGTGGATGTGGAGCGAGGGGCGCGGCGGGGGTCGGGAGGCGTTCATCCGGAGAGGGAATTGAAACCCTGTTCCATAGCCCTCATTCAGGCGAGGAGAGTGTTTGTGCCACGCTCTGTTTGACAGGCAGCCTTCAAACTCTCGCCCGACTTTTTATTTTTAGTCTCAGTCAGGGTGCCGCAGCTTGACAGCCGTGAGTCAGTATGACTCCGAGCGCTGCTCCCCAGCGGGCTGTCGGAAGGAGGTCCCCGCCGCAGATGCCTCGGCTGAAGCAGCAGCAGCGGCAGCAGCAGCGGCAGCGGCACTTTCACTTCGGCACTCACTGTGAGCGTGACTCTGGGGTGACGGCAACAGGCTGAGCAGTGCGCCTGCCGCATGCTGCCCCCCTGCCTCCCGAAAAGCTGCCACAGCCAAAACAGCATGCGGGAGAAAATAGGAAAGGGGATGGTGGAGGCCGGTCTGCTTGGCATAGTCATGTCTTGCATCTGTTTCAGTCGGGCATAAAGCATACTGGCTGGCTAGAGGATGATGGAACGGAATAAAGCTACTGTTGTCTCATGAATCTTGAGAGGATTTGGGGCTGACGTGTCCCCTAAAGGCCACCATTGTGTCCTCAAGAAAGTACATAACACAGATTACAGATGTAGGATTGCTGCTGTTTTCACTATAGAGGATATACACCCACTCTAAGAAAATAAGATAGATAGATATATAGATATAAATATATAGTCTTTCCTGACAGCACCAGAGTGAATATTTGATAAAATTGTATAAATTTAATCTCTGTAAATGGATCAAGCAAAACATGTAGATGTTGTTGGTGCTTAGGGTTTAATGATGGACCGGACAGTATTATGTTAATGGTTGGACTCAGTAGTCTAGGAGGTCTTTCTCAGCATTAATGATTTTATGATTCTGTGAAGCAGTGCTTCATTCATGGAGGAAAGTGAACCAAGAATTTGTTTTTCTTCAATGCTGAGCTCAGATATCAAGGAAGAGGAATACTTTGCTTCAGGGAAGACTGCATTAGGGAATAAATACTGTGGGTTTCTTTCAAGTCACAGGTCAGAAAACCTGCTCAAGAGTGTCCTTCAAAAGACAATGCTCTTCTGCATCATCCTGTGCAGCAATCTGTGTGGGTTGTCTGTGTTTTTGTGGGTTTTGAGGTTTTTTTCTTTCTTTTCTGAACCAGAAACAAAGATTATAGAAAGATGCCTCTTCATGCATTCCTCTGGTAAAACAAAATGCCTGGAAACAACATGCATTGCTCATCCAGTTTTAAGAAATGCTCAGTGTGGGTCAGTCAGCCGTGGGCAGTCTTGGCTGGTGCAAATTACTTTCAGCAAGAAACAGCTTCTAGTTTTCTGTGACATTCCATCAAAGCCTGACTGAAGCAGTCATTTAGGGGACTCATATATATATATATAAACCTCCCAGCATCAATAGGGCCCTTTTGTGAAAGAGAATCTTGAGGGGGGTGGGAGTGGTGGTTTGCAATTTCTAGCAGCTTCACTATTGTTAAAAGGCTGCAACAAAATTGTGAAATTCACTATAAATCAATACACATGCCAGTCAACATGCATTTCCCCCCAAATTACTGCAGTGCTGTTGACAAATAGGATTATCACTTAAATCCACATTTGGATGCTGTTTTATGTCTAAACTGGGTTTTTTGGCTGCAATATCCCTGGCAAGTGGTGCTTATTACTGATACCTTTGGGCAGCTGGAAGTGTACCCTCTTGAGAACAGAAGATACTATAACAATGCTGCCAAGTGTTATTTAAAATTGTGAATAGTTATTTTACAAATAAGGCCACTGTCCACCTCACAAAACAGCACAACAAAAAATTACTAGCCTTAATCTTGGTATACTTTTGTGTACTCTGAGTTACTGTGAAACCTTAAAAGTCTTTAAAAAAAACAACAACCAAACATTTTTTGAAGTTATAGCATGAGTAATATTTGAAAGAATGAGTAAGGTTTTTTAAATCTTATCAGTTAAGAAATTCTCAATTTTTTCAGGTTTTATTCTACAAAGTCTCAATGGTAAGATAAACATGTTTAACCATTTAGTTACACAACAGACAGTTAAACCAGATGTCATCCAAATGAATGAAACTCAGCTGCTATATTTCCTAACAGTCCCCATCCACTTGCAACATTACTCCAGGAGAAGCACAGTAGGGTCTATTTCTTCTACATTTCCCCTACATGATCTGCCAGCAAAACCAGCTGGCCCTTGTATTTATTTCTTTCCTTTGGAAGACAACTGTATGACCTCCATCCTTTCACCTCTTCTATGTAAATGGAACTTGTGTCACTCAAATTTCCAACTCCACATTCCACCCTTCCTGTTTTTATACAAACAGGTCAGAAAAGGCTTCTGCACCTTTTTAAGCTGAGAGTATGCTTAGTTTATGCACTTGAAAATGTGCTCTATATTTAAGGAATCCAATATTTAGCTTTGGATCATCACTTGTTTGGAATGTACATGACAGGATTGCAAAACAGAAGCAAGTCAGTCTGTTTTCCAACACAGCTATAAATTAAACAATATGCCTATATTCTGATTTAAAGATTAGGTGACACTCTTAATTGAGTTTTCTCTTCAATTTCAATGTGTATTTTGAAATTTGTGGAAGCTCTGGTGAAGCAGATAGAAATTTGTTAGCATTAATTTATTAGCACACCCCTACCTTTTGGAACAAAAGATGACAGAAACCTCGTTTTTAAAATATATGCAGAAAAATTGCATATTCATTGAGAAGAATAAGTTATTTCAGACATAAAATGTCTTGCAATGACAGCTGAAATGTTGAGCTAGTAAAAGAAAATTATGAAAGGATACACATTTATACATATGTCAAAAATATCACCTCCACTACTCCATAGTTTGATGATTTGACTGAGCTGTGATGATCCAGTCTTACATCACCATTTCATCTGTAATTGCTTTCAGGGGTGACTACTACACCCAAATCAGATCTGTTCTTGAAAATGGTATAAACACTTACTTTATTAGAAAATATAGGCATTTCCATTCTTTCTGATATACTAACTGTGCACTGTAGTAGCCTCCCGGAGTAGGAAATACTCCATACAAAATAACTGCATATATAAAGCAGGATAAATTAGTTCTGCAGGCTTGAAGTTTTCACAAACTTGACACACATAAAATTTTAGTCTAGATTTTCCCAGTAATGCTAATAATTCATATGAATTTTCAGGGTGCAGTTTCTCTTTGTGATATATTGATAAGTGGCCAGGTTTCATACAGTAGTGGAAGGGAAAATTAATACTGTAACTTTTGCTGCTTTTCCAGAGCTTTGTGGAAAGGATTTCTGGTATATGTCTTTTTCTGCTTCATAGTGCAGGAACCGATGGCTGTGCTATTAATCTCAAACTCTCATAATTCTGAACCATTACTTTTGTAATTGAATATACAGGATACTCCCATAGCATGGGAAGTGTCTAATGAAATTTTATAAATAACTACATCTAAAATTCAAAAAGGTATGGAGAAGCAACCATTTAGATCAGATGAGTCTGTAATTTACTAGAAGGCTATGTATGATATTGCTGAAGACAACTAGTTCTGTGCTCAATGGAGCAGTAGCTTTGTTTTTTTTTTTTGCTTTCTTTGACCCTCTGAAAGGTTAATGATTACAGATTTTGTGTACTGATTTTTAAATCCATTCTACATATGTTTAAGCATAAGCTTCTGCTAGCTATTCTATAAGAGATCAGATTAAGTGCTTTAAAATTCTTCCTGAAACCATTAAAATGTTAATTAGTTTATTTACAAAATTACATGTTAACTCATTATTTTCTAAACTTTGGAATTTCTCATGTTATGTTTTATCTTCTCAGGTAAATATATCTCCAAGTTTTTAAAAAATATTTGACTTTGCGGATATTTCAAATATTTCTAGTGAAATTCTTGACAGTTATTTTGGTGGTTTAACAGGAAACATCAAATTTTCTGTTTGCCCACGTGTTACGTCTGTGAAATTTTCATTATAGAATGTGCTTTTTTCACACAAGCCAGTGTAAATTTATGTTGATCGTATCCTTTATGATTACGAAGTACAAAACTTCTCCTTTTCTGAGGCAAAACATGTTAATAAAAGAAACCTCAGCCCCCTGAAGTGGATATTTAGACATAGAACATGCCACAAATCACATTAAATAATTCAATCTCTAGGCTGATTTATAGAAACCTGTGAAGGCATTCCTGTTAGTTTCTCCCTCAGCTGCTGTAGCAGTACCTGACTGCATAAACAAATCATAGGAAAGCAAGAAAACCCCAGACAAACAGAAACAAAGCAGATCCAGATGTAGCAGATACAGATGCTACATCTGTATATCCTGTTCTTTGTAGATCAACTTCCATACCTCAGACTAAAGATCCTTTACTCAAATTTTCTTTATACTCCTACAGATTCATGTTCATGGCACTGAAGGAAAAAAATACTACTCAGATATAATTCCATGGGATAAAACCAAACTGATGGTTGCTTGTAGTGGAAGTGTGCAAGAACATCTTCTCTGGTGTGCATCCTGCAACACTGTGTGGCAGCATCATTTCCTGCCAGAACATCAGACTTGCAAGTTCCTGGAAAGTTGTGATCTCACATGCTAAATGGAATTGTGGTAGTTGGAAGCAGTCAGCCTAGATGTCCACAATACATTTGTGCAATACATTTATGGCCAGTCCTTAGTCTGTTTTGTAGCTTGGCCTTGAAAAACAGTACAGATACTATTAAATGTGCCATCAGGAGCATTCCTTTTGGTCAATAAAGTTAGTGTATCGGTACTTCTTTAAATCTACCTCATTATCCTTTCCTTTCATAACTTCATTTTTACACATGGAGGGAAGGGAAGTTACTCTTTATCTTTTCCCAAAACAGGATTTTCTAGAACTCAATTTGCAGGAATGAGGGATGGATATAGACAGAGAGGCTACGTAGGAAGAGATCTCTGGAGACCTCTGCTGTCTTCTGTCTGTGGTGCCATATACGTTAGGAGTTGTCACACATGACTACATGACTTCCACATTTTCAACTTTGGAAGCTTTTATTTATCTTTTGAACAGTTTTTTTGTTTTGGTTTGTTTTTTTTTTTTTTTTTTGTTTTGTTTTTTTTTTTTTGCAAAGTTATGTAGTAATAGGACAAGGGGAAGTGGCCTTAATCAAGAGGGGAGGTTTGGATTAGATATGAGGAAGAAATTCTTTCCTGTAAGGGTGGTAAGGCACTGAAATATGTTGCCCAGGGAGGGAGATTGTGGACTCCTCATCTCTAGAGGTGGTCAAGGCCAGACTTGATTAGGCTCTGAGCAACCTGGTTTAGTGGAAGGTTTCCTGTCCATGGCAGGGGGATTGGAACAACAATATCCTTAAGGTCCCTTACTATTCTCTTATGATATTAACATGAATAATGCCAAGCCTATCTTAATGAGGCCCTGGCCTCAATATTGCTAAGAATAGTGCTTAGCCCTTCAGAGGAAGTCAGAGAATCAAAGAATCAGATAATAAATTGAGTTGGAAGGATCATAGAGTCCCATTTCTGATCCTCCCCCTGCCCCAAGAGTGACATCATGGGCCTGAGAGCATTGTCTAAATTCTTCTTGAACTCTGTCAGGCTTGGTGCTTCCACGAGGAAGAGACCAATGTCTGCCCTTCCCTTCAGAAGGAAGATGCAACTGCAATGAGGTTACATCAGTCCCTCCTCTCCAGGCTGAACAGACTAAGTGACCTCAGCTGCTCTTCATGTGGCTTCTGCTCAAGGCCCTTCACCATCTTTCTTGCCCTCCTTTGAATACTTCATAATATTTTAATGTCTTTCTTATATTGACCAAAACTGCAGACAGGACTTGAGGTGAGACTGCCCCAGAGCAGAGCAAAGCAGGACAATCCCCCCCCTTTCCTGGCTGGTGATGCTGTGCCTGATGCACCCCAGGACAGGGTTGTCCCTCCTGGCTGCCAGGGCACTGCTGGCTCATGTTCAACTTTCTGTTGACCAGGACTGCCATGTCCCTTTCTGTAGCACTGCTTTCCAGCCTCTCATTCCCCAGTCTGTCTGTACATCCAGGGTTTCCCCATTCCAGTTGCAGAGTCTGGCTCTTTCCATGTTGAATTTCATTTGGCTGGTGATAGCCCAGTCAATATTTCAGAACTTCATATGGTGGGTGACTGCTCAGTTCGTCAAGGTCTCTCTGCAGGCATTCAAGACCATGTAAGGCTGGGCTGAAATGATCATCATCTTGGGTTTCCATGGTCTTAAGTCATAAATATAGGGCCACAGTAGAGGCAGTTTCTTACACAACTGCCAGTGCCTACCTGCTGGACCCCACAGGACCTTGTCATGATATAACTGGTAAACTGGGTAAACAGGAAGAGCAGTTGTGGAAGAGCAGGCAGTTAAAGGGAACATGAAAGTGAAGGTCTGCATGTGACTCTCTTGAAAGTCAGTCACAGCTGAAGAAAATAAGAGGAAATTCATCATGCCTGAAAAAAAACCCAAAAACCAAACCAAAAAGGCAAAGATTTGAACTCTTGTCAGGCTACTTGGCCTTCACAGTGGGTTCAAGGCTATTGTAGCATTCTGCAGGCATTCCTTGATGTTCCTGAAGCTGTGGCAAACACACAAGTAATACTTATTGCTCAGCAGACAGAAACAATCATGCTGATAGTTTGGGTATAGTGTTGTGGTGAGCGGATTTATCCACCAGGAAGATGGCACAGGAGCAAGCACTGTTGGCACATAGAGAAAATGGATCAGGGAGAGTGTGGCCAGCCAGATGGCCTCTTTGTGGCTGATCACATGCTTATGCAAATACTAGATGAAAACCACAGAAGAGAAACAAAATGCAGGTGTTTATATTAAATTGGTTTCTTCTGTGAGGCAAATCTTATAAGAAAATGCTAAAAGGGTAATGACTGGTAGCACACACAGGTCTTAATTACACAGCATGACCATTTAATTCTGCTGTTCAGTGTTTACTTTCACTTTAAGAAATCAGTGGAAATTAAAGTTATATAATTTTACATTTATAAAAATAGTAGAATTCATTGCTATTTTCCTCCATTTCATGCTGACTTTAACGCTTACAATTTTAAAGATGTTAAGGCACTGCTTATGGAATAACTGGGTCATGAGGAAGGCTGCTGAAGTTTAAATTAAAAACAGCTGGGATACTTTTCCAAAAAACACTGTTAAAATACTTGTATCCAATTAGATACATGTTTTTGAGAGAACAAGGAGGGGGAATAAAGAGAAGGTATACAACAATAAATGCTTTCAGTTTTACAGGCAGTCAGTTACAGAAAGCACTGATAAAAGATCTAAGTATCTATCCTAATATCAAGGTAGAGATAGCTAAGAGCTCTGATAGCAGGCATATTCA
The DNA here is from genome assembly GCF_028551555.1 of Melozone crissalis. Classification (NCBI taxonomy): domain Eukaryota; kingdom Metazoa; phylum Chordata; class Aves; order Passeriformes; family Passerellidae; genus Melozone; species Melozone crissalis. Next base: position 18,447,211 of record NW_026535784.1, read on the forward strand.
AATATGAATAAAGAGAAGGAAATAATAAACCAGAAACTCATTATCAGTCTAAAATCCACTAATAAAATATCTGTTAAACAAAGCAATGTAGTGCATGAGTCAGCTCTGTGTTTTGAGGAGAGGGAGCAGGTGTCACTCCCTGTAGTAGCAGGGCAGTACAGTGGGCACTGCCTGTAGTGCCCTCCTGCAGTGTAACAGATTTGAGGTTGGAAAGTGCTCTCTGTGCCTTCTTGTCGGTTCCTGATTTCACTGCATCCAAATATGAGCAGCCAGCCTTTGGGAGAGAGAAAATGGTGTGCTGAGGGATTCCTATTTTAAATATTTTCAGATTGTTTAGTTGAGAAACTGCAAAACCTTTGCAGACGTGCAGCTGATCTGCCTAATTGTCAGAGGAATGTTTTATGACATTGCTTAAAAAAAGCTGAGAATAAAGTCAACTTGAAATTGGGCGAGTCATGACTCCAAACATCTGAGCTTGCAGATTCTCAGTGCAGGCAGTATTTGACAGCCAAATCTCTGAAGGTTACACCATTTTCTGGGATTTAAAGGACAGAGCAGGATTCCCCTCTGTGCTACCTTTTCCCAGTGTCTTTTCCAGATCAGGAGGGAATGTACTAGATTAACATTGAATGACTAAAAAAATTAAACTTCCTATGTTTTTCAATGTCACTTTTGGAAAAAATTGCATGCAAGGAGGATAAGGTGTGATTGCAGCACTGAGGACTGGAGTCAGGAAATAGTTGTAGATAGGGAAGGTAGGAGTAGTGAAACATTGTACAAGGCAAAGCAAGACAGAGGAGATAAAATAATGGACAAAGTGTCTTAAGCTATCTTGGTGTCTTAAAGTACACCTCTTTAAGACACCAAGAAACTCATGCTTTCTACACACTCATGGGCAAATGTCTGGTATTTGATATTGGGGTTGGTACTTGTCCTACTCCTTGGTTAAGAGCTTCAGTTCTTGAGCTGTGAGTAATAACCAAATTTCCAACTCTTATGACAAATCAGATTTGAAACTCAGGAGTGTGAGAATACTAATGATGTTCATGGCACACTTCATCAAACCATTTCAGGAGAATGTTAGTCTGCCTGTAAAAGAATAACTTTGACATTAAAATTGTTGGATGGTTTAGATTGAATTCTAATAATTTTAATGAAAACTGAAAATGACCTGCATGACGATTGTTTTATCTTTGGCTCTAGAATGCCTGTAAAAACCTGGGTAGTTTTACTGTAAGAGTTACAGAATCAGTTTGTCCTGACTTGAAAGTCACAGTATCCCAGCTGCCTGTTGAACCTTACAGGCTTTAAACTTTGGTCACAAACCACTTTTCCCAACTTCCCAAAGTTTTGTTTCCCTATGCTTTTATAAAAATTTTCTATTGATATATTCCTTGTCCTTCAGTAAAAAGAAAACCTCATAATTAAATCTTGGACATGCTAAACTTGACAGTCCTTGCTAAAACTTGACAGTTCTTTTTGCTATTAAGCTTAGATGTGCAAGGATACTGCCCAGATATTTTTTTTTTCAGTAATTTTAAACCCTTTGTGTTATTCTGTAGTCGGTGGAACAAATGAAAAACCTGCTTCTGCCTAAAAAGCATAGTGCCAAATAATACTAGGCTATATATCAGTATTATTCCTCAATGATGTGACCTATTGCACTACCCTTTTCCTTTCTGTCTCCTCTAGAGTAAGGTAATGTGGCACAATTAAAGAAAAAAGATGAAGAGCAGAAAAGCATTCTCATGTAATCTTTAGAAGAATGGCACTCTTAAATGAAGAGATGCTGATGACACATGCTGATGACATGGTATTTTACTTTCTAATAAAGTCTGTCTTCAGCATTCATTTTGCTTTGCAATATCACAATAAAAAGAGATATAAAGCTACCTAGATAGAAGGGCAGCTGGCAGCTGCAATATGTTTTAAAAAAAGAACATTCTGTCATAACTTGTTTCAGGAACTTTAGAACAGCCAATGTCAGGAACTAAAACATCCAGCTTTCAGTTGAACAGTACATTATTGTTCAGACACACTATATCTAGCATATACTTAGTTGCCCAGAGGTAATATTTACCATTATAGGACAAGATTATTTTGATCTGTGTTGGTGTATTTGTAAGTATTTACAATGTCTATTCCCTTTTATGTAGGTGATAAATACAGACTAATCTGGGGAATAAGGTCATTGCTCACATATCAAAACCTTACAACACTGGGCCCTTATGAAATATGCTAACCATGTGTATTTATGAAATAGTTTTGTTTAAGAGTGTACTTAGCCAACGTTTGCATGACCTTTAAACAAAATAATGTCGTTGTGCTGGTTTCATTGCAAAATGAAAACATGCAGCATGATAGGAGTCTCTGAAAAGCTTTGAAGGAGGTTCTGATACAGAGCAAGTGAATGTGTAACATGACAGATGCCCTTTCCTTTGCATTGGGAGTGAGAATTCATGTTTTATCTTTGAGATGTTTGACATGTCAAAAAATATCCATCTTTTTTGGGTAATCAGCAGTGTAAAAAAATTATTTAGCTCATTCTTCTGCCCCCTTTTATTTATGTATCTTCACACCATAGCAATTTTGCACCATTCTATTTCTGATTTTCAGAAATAGAACTTGCTATTATTAAATCTCTATATGCATGTCCTCTATTTATTTATATCTTCACAAACCAGATTGACTCCAGATATACTCAAATAAAGGCAGTGGAGTGAAATCAAATAAAAAGAGCATTGACTAGCAAGTGTAATGTTAGAAATGTGTACAAGAAGCCAGGTGTATATCCTCCATTAGTCCAATGCAGTACTGTTACCTGACTGGATGACTTCACAGAAAAAAGTGATCACAGCTGTTATTTACTGAGTCCTTAGGACAAGTGGCTGTACTTTATGTACCTCTCCCCTGGTGTAGCAGGTTATCTGCTCTAAATCTGAATTTAGCTGAGAGTGACAATTTTAACATAAGAGACCTTGGAGGTAAATACAGGATTAATATTCCTGTGCAAATGGCATCACTCAAGGGTGGCAGCTTAGCAGAGTTCTTGGGATTGAAGCTTAAAATGTCAAGCATTATCTGGGTCTGTGCTTATGATAACTCTTCCCCAGAACTCAGAATTTCATAATGGTGTTGGGAATGTATAAAATGCTTTCTATCTTCTGCAGACATTCAGCTAAATTCCTGACCAAATTTCTGGTATCAAATGAGATCTATTTCCTTCTGTAGTACAACTGTGTACTTTTTCAGCAGGACCTCTAAAAGCTCTTATAGACATTAATGGTCTTTAGTGAGGCTGCAGAGGTGTTTTACAGTGAGCAAGCAAATAGGACTTTTAAAAATCATCAGCAAAGAGGTATTTATTTTACTTTTTTGTTTTGTGGATTTTGTTCCTCCATACTATGAGCAAGGAAGCATTTTGTTTGGTTATTTTTTGTTGTTGGGTTTGTGAGGTTTTTTCCCCTTGTTTGTTTCACTCTCTAGTTGGGAGTTTTGGGTTTCAGTTTTTCTTTTGCTGAGTTAGGAAATGTTTTGTTTTGTTTTTTTACTGTTCAGGAAGTGAATCTTTTTTGACAGGTCACAGCAACAAACTTCTGCAAGTACATGTTCCTCATCTTCTGCAGTGTTTTTCCATGTAAGATCTGAAAAGGTCTCAAAAGTGCATGTTGTGTGCATTGTGCCTGCAGCATATGCTCTACACCAAAATTTCTTTGATAGTGTCCCATCATCTACATTGGAGGTCTTCTGTGTTGTAGAAATCACTAAGAGGGTAGCCACAGAACCTGAGTGCAACATCTCACTCAGAGTCAGGGCATAATGGCATTACAAGGTCTGCAACAGCTGCTGCAGAGATATATCCGTGACTCATCTGAAATCCTACTATGAATAAAGCACTAATCCAGCATCATAACCTCTTCTGCTAGCCAAAGAAAAATGCTAAATATAAATAAATCTGTTACAGAATGCAAATGTAGGGGAAGGTTGGTAAGATTGCAAAAAAGTCAAAAAGCTCTATTATCCCAAAAAAGGGAAATTGAAGGAGAAATTAAAAGAGAGTTTTCTCCAACTCTTCTATTTCCATTTGTCTTCTAGATCTTTGGAAATACTAGCATTTATTTAGACACCAGGAGACTAATCTAATGTTTATCTGAGAGAAAAGGATTGTAAAAGGTAGACTACCAAATGAAATCAGAATTACATCAGATATTTGGAAACTAAAACAGATGACTATACAGGTTTTGAAACACAGAACAGTATTTACCATGGTGGGAGTTTAACTAGTTAATCTAGTTGCTAAACCTCCACCAGCACCAGCAATACCTGTTGTACATTTTATCTCTCTTACCAAGCTGAATTTGATACAAGGATATAAAGACAAGCTTCTTCCAAAGCCAAAAAAAAATTTGCTTTATACATTGTTTCAATTCTCAAACATCAGCCTGATGAAAAGTACCTGTTCCTACTCCGAGAAATATGTACTGTAAACTTAGATCCAGAGACATCTCTTTGACTGTCACCTTTCTGTGCAATGCTATGGAGTAACTGAATTCAGTGTTCCTGAATGCAAGGATAATCATTAATAGAGTTGAATGCAGTTTGTGCAATGTATCAATTTTAATAAGCTTATTTGAAGCTTTAAAACCTGCTGAGATGGTGATCTATTTATATCTCAGCAGTACTGCACACAGCTGCAGTGTACTTAGGACCCAGAGAACTGAGTGGTCTTGAACCCAAATGGAACTCTATGCAGAGCTGATTTAAGGGGAAAGTATGGTTTGCCAAAGCAAAATACAAGAAAAACAAGGGGGAAAACTGTGGTTTTGCTAAAGCAGATGCTTTTCTGGGACACGAAAGAGAGAAAAGTAAAGGTGCTCCATTGTGGAAGAGCAGCATGTATACAATTGATAGGATCCCTGTTTCATTAATTGTTTCCTTCAGTGAGCTAGAAGGCAAACATAAATATAGCTCCACATAGCACCTCTTATTTCCTGCAGTGATTTCCACAATTGTCTCTTTACTAGTAAACTGTAACTGATAATAGCTTTTGGAAACAATTATAACATACTTAGTTTATAAAAAGTTGAATAGTATTGCTTACTTTTCATTCTTCTCTTGTAAAGGATCAAATATAGAAAACTAAATACAACAACTTTTAAAAATAAAAGTCCATAAAATTATATATTATTTTACAGTCATGCTAAGCATTTCCTGTATATTTATGGAGAATTATTTTAATTGTGGAGATAAGTTGACTGTAATAGTTGACAATGTCACATGATTATTCAATATGCAGGGATAAAATACAAACTGCAATGGGTGCATAAATCAAAGCAGTGACTCAGCATTCAGCTCGTGACCTTTGCCTTAGTTTCCTAAAGGAAATGTGGCAATGAAAATAAATTTATCCCTTTCTTTCATAGGGAAGGAAAAAAGAGGAACAGAAACCTGTTCAGGTTTCTGCAGGTGTTCTACCCAGTTCTCAGTTCTTGTGTTAGTGGCCAGCAGTTTCACTCCCAGAACTTTTGCTCTTATTGCCTTCCTCTTCCACAAGGGAACTGCCTCTTACCACCTGGAAAGAAAACTGGAGCTTCTACTAGCAATGGCCACAGAGGGTGTCAGATATATGTGGGTAGTATGATCCCAGGCCAAGACAGAAGCAGGACCCATGTGAAGGGGAAGCAGAAGTGTGCAAAAGCACTGCATGGCACAAGTGTGTTGGCCACTGCAAAGCTCCTCTGCTCCAAGAAATGTTTGCTTGCACAAGGCTGAGAGAGGCTGTGAGAGCTGGATCCCCGTAGTAATGCCTGAAGAGTGGAGATAAAGCCAAGGAGACACATGCACTAATTGGATTCTTGTTGATTGCACAGGAACATAATCTTTACTGGGCTTTGAGATTAAATCATTCTGGGGATGGGGATGCTGTCACTGAAAAAGCACCTGCTATAAACTACATTTGACAGGTAATAAAATTGATATTATCAGCTGAAGTCCCTGCTTTGTACACACAGTTGAGAGTAAAAGAAGCAGTCTCGAGTTTAAATACAATCTCTAACCCAATCAACAGCTTTAGCATGCTCTTTTTTCTGTAAAATGAGAACTTGGTTTCAGTCCTATGCATGAAAATCTTCTGTTTCCATGGAAGACAAATGCCCAATAGTAATGTTGCCCTATTTTTGAAAATAATACAAATTGCAAGACCAAAAGAAAAAAAAAATAGCTGACAACAGCATATGTTCCATACATAATGATGGAACAGAAGGAAAAAAGTCCTTCTGAGTGGTCATTTATAAAAATTGAAGGAAAACATCCATTCATAGTGTAAAAGGGAGTACTGGGAACCCCATGCAATGCTGGTAATCACTTTCACAAAGATCAGTATAGCAAACTCATTCATTCTCCATCTGCAGCACTTATGAATTATTCAGTTAATCCTGTTTGAGAAGATAAATGTTGGATGTTATAGGAGCATATGCTATGATATTTTTTAATTTATTTCGATATTTGTCAGACTTCAAATTTGCTTTTCCAGAATGCCAAATATTATTGCTTTAGTTCCTGTATTTTGCTTCTTGCCACTGAGTTTACAAGAACCCCCATATGTGTTTCTACTTGACAAGACTTCTGAAATGAATAAATTAAAAAAGGTTTGATACTTTAAAAAGCAACTGTAGACATTCTGTCTCAAATATTAAGAGTATTTGTCAATCACCAAATAAATATAGTTTATTTGGACTTTTTTCCCAGGCCTTGAAATACTTTCATTAGGTTTTAAACATTTTTAATCTATGTGTTTTGTCAAGAGCATAGTTAAGTTCAAATGAGATATGATTTATGAACTGATAAAAATCAATACAATTTGATGAGCAGCCTGCCAAAATACCAAATAAATACTCATTATTTGTTTGAGTAAAGAACGTTTGGCTGATTTTAAGGTGCTTGCTGGATTATCATGCAGTGATTTATGGCACAGGTTACTGCTACCTTGTGCTTTGTCTCAGGGCTGCAGTCCTAAGACTTCAATGCATTGAAGATCCTTTTAGAACAGTCCAAGTATTTTACAGAATACTCATTTCAGTTCTTATTCCACCATGAAATGTGTAGTTGGTTCAAAACCACTATTTATATGGTTAAAGTGAAGGTGTCACTGCTCTGCTGAGTGCCTTAATTACAGTGGGGACAAAAGGGTTGCAGTGAGGAACTTTTATTACACAAGTGAAATGAGAGATGCCCTTCACCTGATGTGATTTTTTCCTTTGCAGCCCTGTACTCTGCAGCAGACAGTTGGGTGGCTGAAGAGCAGTGCTGCCATGCTGGGAGCCCCTGTGCTCCACCGCAGCACCGCGACTGCGCTGCCTCCGCAGCCACAGCCAGCCAAGCAAGCACAGCTGCCAGCTGCCTGCTGGGACCAAGAGCCAGCCTGCTGACAACAAGCCCAGTAGTTTTCCTAAGCACTCTTGCCTTCCAAGAAGAAAGCTGGCCTTTACTCTCCCCTAGAAACATCTCTCATTCTCAGTGCTCATTTTCAGTGTGTGCTTAATCTGTCATCGTCCTCTTGTCAAAGGAAAAGTGAGGGTTGCTTGACCTGACACAAATCCTGTCTCCGGAACAGCAACATGAACTGGCTGAAAGAATCCCTGTCAAAATGAGTTTTTTGATATCATCCCAATGTGAATGCACCTGATTATTCTGAAAATATAAGGGAGAGCATGCATATCAGGAAAGTGCTTGACAATTCTGCCACAGATTTAACTATAGAGGAGTATTCAGTATCTAACTGAAAATCTACCTGAAAATCACATAAGTGGAAAAATAAGATATGTGTATGAATGAATTTTAGCAATCACATTACTGTATCAATAGCAGACCAACACAGTTTCTCCACAATCCTTTGGAGGTGCTTGGTGCACACACAGGACAGCTAAGCTTCCACCCTGGAAACCACTGCACATACACCCCAGCAATCCCTGCCCTGCCAGGCCTCCCCAGCCCCACTTCCAAAATCACATAATTCTTTCCAAGAGCTTCCTCTGTCTCTGTAGGAGAGAAAGGGCAAAGCCTGAATGCTCAAAGTGGGGTATAAAATGGCTTTTGTGTGTATGCATACGTGCGTATATGTGGAGGACACATGGGAAAAACAGGCCCATATCTTTTCATGATAACAAAGAAGGAAATAATTTCAGATGATTTTGTGTGCCCAGGTCCCAGATATGTTAATTATTAGAGGTAAAAACCAAGAAATACATCTTCAAGCAAAGTACTGTTATCCAAGATATATTTTGTAGGAATTGCTGTAGCTACATCTGTGATGCTATATTTATATGCTATGATCTGGAAATTCTCATTTCTGTGGAGAAGAGGAAGAGAATGATGGATGCTTTAATACAGTGATAGTTTTCCCTTTTGTATTCATGAGTAGGCCCTGAATTCTACTTCTGAGGTTTGCATCATTAGAATTCTACTTGACCTGAATCTTCCTTGCATAGTTTGATTTTATGACACCATTAAGTTTATTTAGCAATGGAATTACTTTCATCCTAATTACTTTTCCAGTCTGTGTTGTTTTCACAAAATGAGACATGGACTAGAAAGCAAAAAATGTAACCATAGAAGTCCTAATAGTTTCCTAATGTTGTTTTATTTCATTAATTCATCAACTCTCAACTGTGAGGCATGCTGGTGAACAATGTAGAACCTGGCTGGAAAAAAATCTGAGTTACAAGTTATGGACTTGTAACAAAACATTAACAAAGTTGCTTTAAGAATGCAAGAATGCAAAAACTGCCCAGCATACATGTAGGTTAAACCATATTTTTTATAGAAGAACTGAAATATTTTTAGGCTTTTTTCTACTTGTTTAATTTTTCCCCATCAGAACAGCATTTTGATGAATGTGTGATTTTTACAAAAATGCATTGCTTCAGTTACCTTTCTTTGTTTTTACCTGCCATCCCTAAGCAATATTGGATACTTCCCTTGTGTTAAATATTTTAATATGATGTTGACCCTGCATTTTCTAACCTTGCCAAATTTTCATTTGTCTGTGTTTTCTTTTCTTACAATTTTTTTTATCCCTTCTTCTAGAACGCAGGAAAAATCTGGTCAAATGAGCCAGTTGTTTTGCTTCCTTTAGAGGACACATTTAAAATTTATATACTATTGGATAAATTTTTTCCTTGTTTCCTGTATGTTATGTGGGAACTTTTCTTTGGTCTGAAAAAGTATTTTATTGTTTTTAAATTTCTGCTTTCTTGAAACATATTACACACTATATCAAAAGGGAAAGCAAAAAAAAAAAAAAAAGACAGCAGTAGTAAGTAAAAAAATGTAAGCCTCAGTCTAGAAAGGGAACCTGAATTCAAGTAGTGATTTTGTCTTATCTCCTGGCTTTGCCTGTTTTGCTCTTTTATGACCCAAGAAGCTAAGATAGTAGAACAGCACATGTTTGTCTCTCAAACATAATGGAATAGCCATAGCAATGGAATTCCATTGTAATTTAAACTTTTTCTTTTAAACTGGCTACTAAATGACCTTGGAAAAGCAATATCCAGGGAGCACTGGGAATCTGGCTGTGCCAAATTAACTGACCAAATTAACTGCACTCAAGAGTTCCACTCTGAAATATTTGATTCTTCTTCCTACCTCCTTCACCCTCCTGCCCCTGATTTACCCTTTCTTGAACTTATTTTAGCAATTCAAAACCATAGAGCATCTGACATAAACAATTATGCACAGAGATTGCAGGAATTATATCTGAGATTTTCTCCTCCTCTTTCTTTTTTAAAAATAATTTTTTGCACTCCTGCAGTTTTAAGTGTCTAGCAAATGATTATTTCACTTTCTTGAATTTCAAAAGGGAACAGGATATAATCTGAATTCTATTGTATATTGTTCTATCAAGAAAAATTCCAATTTATAGTTAAATTTGGTGAATGGCAGTATAAAACAAGAAAAAATTAGATAAGTTTAAAAATTCTGATTAAACTAGTTTTGTAATGGCATGCATGTCAAGAGAGCAGAGTAACATTAGATTTACTCTTCTATTTTTGGCTGCCTAGTTTCTAAAATTACAGAAAACTCCCTTGACAATATGACAAAGAATTGTTGTTACATTTAAATACCACCCTTGAAAATATGTGAGTTGATATTGTGGTGACTTTAAAATTTTTTTAAACTTTCTTGCATTAGGAAAGGTCTTGCTACAGGGCACTGCTTTAACAGACACATGGTAAGCATGTAGGATACAGAAGGTGGTCTGGTGGGATTGTTGATGCCCAGAAGCAAGAAAGCAGAGGCAGGCAATGTACATTGCACAGGCTCCCCTGGGAATAGAAGAGAAACATTTCACTGAATGTCACAGCAGCAGATTCCTATGGCTTAATTATAGAAGTTTTGAGCCTCCTTTATTCTTTTGGGTTTTATTTTGTTTTCAGGGAGAGTGGTAGAATTTGGCTTTGGTGTCCAAACTTCCTCCAGCGTCTGTGTATCACATGCAATGCTGGACATCTCTGCTGTGGAGATAATTGTAATCATTCGGTTTTCTTAAAAGAACCAGCACCAGATGGGTGAAACTATCCACAGAGAAAATGATATTTAACCCTTTGTATCCATATTCTAGATGAAGGGAATAGACAGATGTACAATCTCTCGTGCCCAGCCCATCACTCCTCTCACTGCAGTCTGTTTCTCGGATGGGTCCTGCATAGGGAACAGGGTAAAAACTGGTACAAGCTGTTGTACTTCCTTTCAGACTTTTCTCTTCAGTATCCCACCTGCAGCAACATGGTTACAGATTTATTTTTTTTTAACCTTCAGAATAATTTAATGCTGCTGGTTCATTTTAGTAGTTTTTTACATCTGGAAGATGCTAATCTGCTTCCATTGGTTCTCAAGGAGACAATAAATCTGTTACAAAAATAATTAGAAAGACTGGAAGAATTTTTGGGTTTGTGCCCCTCTTTTTTTTTAGAAGAGCCTTTTCTCTGCTGTTTGCCTCCTGGTTTTGCCACAGGCTCTAGTAAGAACAGAGACATGATGTTCTAGGAGCAGGATCTCAATAGCTAAGAAATTCAGGATTATACAGCTTGGGTGCAGAATGATACCTCTCTATCTTCTGAGCCAGCAATAAGGTTTATGGCATTCAATTAAAAAATTGTATTTCAAAACAGTAGAATCATCTGTGTAATTTTTCCACTTGAGCCACTAAGAACAGTTGCTTTAAATCTGTCTTTTATATTGCTTTGACTTTCTAGATTAGCTGTTTCATTCTAACCACCCAGTCATTGGCATCACAGTCACACTTCTTCCCTCTCCCCTTCCCTGAGGAGACTTATATCTAAATATTAAATTAGTGTTAAGTGAAGAATAATTTGAAATGTCTAGGAAATTAAATTTTAAACACTGATCTAAGCTATTCCCTCCATGTCAGACATTACCCACATTACTTGAAGCAATTCTGTGCCACCTCACATCATGCACCACCACAGATTACTGGTTTGAATGTGTGATCATTAAAGACAGGATGATGGGAGAGACAATTATGCCCCTTAGTGCTTTTCTCATCTGTCAACTCCCCAGCCAATATGAGACAGGGACTGTACTCCACACTGCAGAAAGACAAACAAAAATGAGTCTGTGGTCAGCCTTCTGTCACTGTCTGTGGTATTCCAGCCATGTCTTTTCTCCCCAGTCACAGTCAGCATGCAATCTTAGGCCTAATATTGTTTGGTTTTATGTAGTTTTTTTACTCAGACACTGTGAACTTCATACCTGTAGACCTGATTTGTGGGGAAAAGATCAAAAATGAAAGAAAGCTTCCCATAACAGGAGTAAGGAGGGATAGAATCTAGCAAGCCTTGTGTTAGTGCAAAGGTTGTGCTTTATGTTATTGTATTATAGCAATGTCATCACCATACTAACCTTAATTTGATTATTCACAGATAACTTTTCCTTCCTGGAGATCTGCTGCACCATTTCATGTAAATATGTGTGTACTTTTTCGTAGTGGCTGCTGTTAAAATCTCACTTCGTTTTACCTTTGTGTATCAAAAAAATAACAGTGAAGTAAAGATTATGGGTACTCATGTTTGTCCTCCTGTTATTTTTCTGGAAGGAGAATTTATGATTTATTATTAACAAAGCACTGTTATGGCTTTGAGTATGGGGAGAGGGTTTGATCCAGGCAAAGGACAGGGCATAAAGAACCACCAATGACCTGACCCAGATGTAAAATGTGGCCCTTCATGCAACTTGGCAGGAACACCTGAGCAGAAGAGGTGGCATGCTTTCCTTCAATTAGATTGTTTGTCTATTTTAGCTGTTTAGGATAGCAATTCTTCATTTGTGTTTGGCAGCACAGAGCTACCACTAGTTTTTCCCAGAGGAAAACTGAGTACCCTGCATGCCAAGTGCAAAGTATATCAGGCAATGAGTGTTGCTGTGAAGGAACTTTGATAAAGTCATGTGCAATAATATGAACCACTCTAAACTGATAAGAATTTTATTTGCAGGTTAATTGTCTGATTTTAGATTAAAGGTTATTCCAGATGGTCAAATAATTGATTTTAGACCTTTAACCACACCTGTATGTTTACAGTGTACTGTTTAACTTATAGCTTACATTTCCACTTTTGCCTCAGTTTATTTCCATACCTCTAATCACACTGAGACAACTTGTGTTTTCAGGGGTCTACAAAAAAAACCATGTCTGGGAATTTTTGCATCTTCAGAATGTAAACTCCTTTAGATGTCTAAATAGATGAATCAATGACAGAAAGCTGACTACTTTAAATCATCATGCTTTTTCTTTTTCCTATGTTTACTAGATCAACAGAAGGAATCAGAAAATACTGCAAGATGTTAGCCATTCCAAGACTTTCTGAAGAGACAGGTCTACAGGTCTGCATTTGCTGTGTACTCTGGAAACCTGACTTCAGTCAAATATTCTGTTAGTCTGCAGCAGATCGAACAACTGCATTGCTGTAAGCTGAGTTTGCTTCTTGACAAATCAGATTCTGCAGTTTCTAGCCATGCTTGTTTAAAGTGGAGGCTGTCCAAGGCAGGGTCCCTCTGCTCTGCTGGCATTGAGAAACATGCACATGGGGTAGCTTAGAGAAAGATTTAACTCTTCAGTTTCAGTTATGACTGTCTTTTGAGAAGCTAGTCATAAATTTTGGTGGGTTTTTTTCCCAAAATCCTTTGAAGAGCAGAACTTCTCAGAATGTATCCTTAAGAATTAAGCTTCTGCATTGGGCACAAACCTCCTGGCACAGCTCAGAGCAAAAGACACACTGGGAATTGTGCAAACCCAGCATCCTGGAGCACTGAGGGTTGTGAACTCCTTGAAGGACAAAATAAAAGAGTACTGTGATGTAGTTGGTAAAAGCTGTATACCAAACAGTGACAAGGAGGAGAATATCACATTATAATGCTACTTAAGTGCTTGCAAGAGTGGCAAACAGACCTGTTATGTGGTGTGCACTACTTTGGAGATGGGGAAAATGTTGAGGGAGCTGTTATTTCTCCTCTAAAATTATCTGTAATAATATATATATGCTAAAAAAAGGAGTGGGAGAAGAAAGAAAATCCTTTGTGACATTCATATTCAGTAGCTGCACAGAAAAAAATCTGGCCACTGACTTTCAAAATGAATTTATGGTGTCAACCCATATTAATATGGATAAAATTAATTCAGTACTGACAAAGATTATTCACATAGAAAGAAGTTTTGCAATTTCAAAGAGTGGACTACATTCAAAGAAACTTGAAATCTCTTCTATTTCCAGACTCAAGTCAATGACTTTTATTTGCAATTGAGTGCATTCCTCTGATAACCACAACATAGAATTAGGTGCAATAGCATTAGAAAAAAATACATGTGTTTACTTTAATTTTGTTTTGGGGAGGGGGAAATTGAAGTTACTCAATTTACTTACACTGATACACACTTAATAATTTCCATCTCTCTTTTCCTCTGCTGTATCCCCTTATGCCTAGCTAAAAGAAAAGGGAATCAATATCTCACTAGATAGTTCACTGCAGCTTAAAAATCTCTGTGGTAAGGAACTTCAAGAATAAAATAATGTTTTGACTTTGCCTGTTTATCCATGTACTGATTGAGATTAGGAAAAAATTAATGACTGTTTTTGAAAGATTAACATAGGTAGTTTCATTATTGATTTAAGTCACTAATTAAATTCTGCTCAAATTTCCCTGGGTTCATTTGGGCTGCTAACCCTATTTGTCACTTACATGGCTAATTCAAATGAGAGCTTTATGTGCTGCATTACATGATAAACCACTTCTCTGCTTCTGCTAAGCATGCAGTAACACTTCAGAGCAGCACCTTCTGCTGTGTGTTGCTTCAGAGAGGACTGTCTTTTTCTGTGGGTTTTTGGTGCCTGGAAGACACTCATACGCATCACGAAAAGAAAGAAAGATTGATTAGACCATTTTCTACAAAAAATACCTTTCCCAATTCACTTCCCCATTCTTTTCTGAGATGTTTTCAGGTCAGATATTGTTTTCAGGTCAGAAATGCCTCTCTCACCCATGGTTCAAGGAAATGAGCTGTTTGCAGGGAATCTGCTGGAAATTGCATTAGAGGAAGAAATGTTCCTATAAAACTAGAAAACAACTGCAGCCCCAGAATAGCAATGAGCTCCATGAAGCCCTTTCTTAGTTACCAGAATTGCTCACCTTCCTGCACTAGTCTACTGCAAAACCTGTGTATGCCATTTGCTGTCTCACACCCAAGAAAAGCTTCCTGTGTGATTAAAAAGAGCCCTTCCTGGACAGGGATGGCTAATCTTCACCACCACAAGTTTTTAATTCAGCTGTGTTCTATTCCTTAACTATCCATCAAAGGAAAGAGTTGCAGAATTCTAACATCAGCTTATCATGGCTCTGTGGTTTCTGATGGGAAAACAAATATATCACGTAAAGGGAATAAAGTGCTTTTCTCTGGTTATCATTCCACTCCAGGCTTTTGTGTCACAGATTGTCTGGCAGACTCACAATTATTTCCTCCTGCAGCTTCTGGAAATGATCTCTGCACTAAAGAAAATTATGCCCACAGCAGAGATGGCTTTTATTTGTGGTATTCTTTTATATTTTTCCATTTTACCATTAACTGATTTTCAGCTCTCAATCTTTTTAATGTGTAGGAAAATAATTTCTGTCAAGACTTGTACTGTGCTCTGGGTAATTGTTGAAATACCTGAAATCTGTGTCCTATTGATGTATTCATATTGTTTTTGATGAGCACACTGGACCTGAGTCACCTCACAGGCTGCACTGAGCCAATGACACTGCACTTCAGCAGAGCAGATCTGGCTGCCATGAGGAGCTGCACGAAGGGGTGGAGCGGGTCCCAAAGATGCTCTGTTGCAAAGGTGCATATACAGCTGAAACTGATACTAATGCCTAAACGGACATTCCTGTTTGATTTGTTAAATTTCATCTCTTCAGGCTGTCATGAAATCTACAATTTGGGGTAGGTTACAAAATAAAAATATCCAACACAAGTGCTTTTTACTTCGAATCTGATTATCTTTCTGATGAAAGGGAACAGCAGGCGCTTGAATAGGAGCAGGCTGGCTGGTCCATGCTCCGAGAGTGCCCTTCCCCCTCCCGCAGTCCTCGTCCTTGGTACTGCAGCAGTGGCCGCTGCTCCCTGAGGCAACTCCGCTAGGGCCGGGCTCCGAGGCGGCTCCGCTAGGGCCGGGCTCCGAGGCGGCTCCCCCAGGGCCGGGCTCCGAGGCGGCTCCCCCAGGGCCGGGCTCCGAGGCGGCTCCGCTAGGGCCAGGCTTTGGGGCGGCTCCCCCAGGGCCGGGCTCCGAGGCGGCTCCCCCAGAGCCGGGCTTTGAGGCGGCTCCGCTAGGGCCAGGCTTTGAGGCGGCCATCTGGCTCCTTCCTGCTGCCCAGCGCTGTGGCACCTCCCAGACACACCAATGCCCACCTGCTACGCTCGGCCTCAGGGTTGGCGGCTGGCCAGAATTGACGGAATCTGAGTGATTCAGATGTCTATCGCTAAAAACAAGCCCCTTTTTTCCTCCCCCTAACCAATGTGACTGCAGAGCACATTTCCTTGAAAGCTGGGGAAGAACACATTGAGCCTGACACCTGATGAAGTGGTTAGTCTCTGGCTAGCATCCTGCATTTGATGAAAAACATCACATGGAAGGTGTACAATTGCTAGCTGTTTTCCTTGCAATTCCTCAAGTAACTCAGAGAGAATAGGTTCAGAAATGAGCATTTTCTGCCTCTCCATCACTTCCAACACCACCACAGAACGTGTTTATTTTTTCGGTTACTTTTTTGAGTGATTTCAGTAGCTTCCTGTGTATGTATTATGTCTGTGCTTGTGATTCATTGCATTGCTTATGGTTGTTTAGAGTCTGGAAGTCTCCTGTAAAACATGATTTGTAAATACATCCTCCATGTGAGGGAAGGTGGAAAAAAGGGAAGGAGGAGAGAGAATTCTAGCATTCACTGCCTGCTGCTCTGATAACTAGGGAAGTAGAAATAAAAAAAAAGTCTGTTGAAAGAAATTTGTTCTTTATTGAAAGAGCTTAAAATGGAGGTTTGAAATTAAGACAAATGGTAAATTATATATACACACGCATTTAACAGTAATTTTACCAACTGTTTGGTTTTAAATCATAGATGCAAAAACAATACTGAGCAAGATGGGAGGGAGCAAGAGCCAGGTAAATTGAGAAATGCCCAGGCTCTTCCCCTCAGCCCATTGTAGACCATTGGTCCTGATTGTCTCTGCTCCAAGCATGTAAGCAGAATTTGGCAGCTAACTGCTGTGAGAAATTAAATGGATCAGTCCCATGTAGCATGTGATGAGAAATACAGAGTCTGTCTTTAATCTAGTTTTATATACCTGACTTTGCAATTTATCTTTACGGTTTTTTCCTGCATATTTTTTAGATCTAACCACTCCAAGAACTGAGGAAACCAATGCTGCTATAGAGGAATCATATTGGCTATATTAACATGGCAGGGTCACAATCAACAGTATTGAGTATTTCAGTTCCAATACACAAATCTCCATCACTGGGTGAGATAACAACTCATTCTGTTCTCAGAGCAGCCATATGATGAGGACAATATAAGCTTCTGCTAGGAGTGAAAGGATGGGGAACTTGGTGATCTCTGTCTCCATGAGGGTCTGAAGTAGAGACTGCTGTCTGGTGCAAGCCCAAGGCTGTGTTGCTCACTTCCCCTTTCCCTTTTCCTTCCCTTTCTCCTTTCCTCCCTTAAGTGTACATTCTTTCTGTCTCATCCCAATACTGTGTCCTCCTTCTCCACTGTGAGATACCAATTTCTCTACAAAAGATTTGAGCTAGCCTCTTTTTCTAGCTGGGAATAGCTCCACTGAAACAAAACTGGAGATCTGAAACCTGTTTTACCCAAACACATCTGTCCCACAGCAATTTTCATCATCCAGGTGTTTTTTTCCAGTCACACAGACCCAGCCACTTGATCAGCTGCAGCACCTTTGCAAGGGCTGAGAAGAACAGTGGTAAAGCAGATTCCAGTTTGGTTAATTAAACTGTTTTGGTAAAGTGGAAAAAGCAATGCATTCCCCTCCTCCAACTCTGCTTTCTGACACAGCAGAATATTTTTTCCTTGCAATGCTTCCAATAAAACTCAGCCTCAGGCAGAGAACTTGGCATAGAACACTTTAGTCCAAATAGTTAGGCAGAGACACCCAAAACAGGATCTTTCAATGGAAATGTCAGGAGACTGACAATAGGTGATATGACCAGCTTTGTCCACTGCTGTACATCCAGCTCTCCAGTGCACACTGTGCTCACAGGGCAAACTCCAGGGACAGGAAGATTTGAACAAAGGGGTTGAAGTTTTTCTCTGCAATTTGCCTACAGCTATTCATCTGCGTTTCATTTTATCAGCATCTGTGGCAGGATGTAGCATAATGAATGCATGAGTATTATTAAACAATTAGCCGGGTAACATTTTCGGATTTTTTATTACCTTCTAGCAAATCTGTAACACTTATACATTAGGAAGTGATTGAGTATTCTGCTGGGTCTTAGACCTTAAATAAATATGTGCCATTTTAAACAGCCAAAGAAACAATGTAAAATGCTTAAATGAAATGGGAGAAAGTAGACAAAGACAGAAAATTCCCAAGAAGACAAGAAAAACCTCATACCAATGACCTGCACAAGCTTAGTCTTAGAAAATATTGATGTAACATAACCTAAAATTCATCAGTATCCTATGTGAAAAATATGACTATTCTTTTAGTTTAAACTAAAAAGAAAATTCTAATGTTTGAGGGGTACACAAATTCTTCCAAATGTCTTCCACAAGTATTTCAGAGTTTAATCACATACAATGTCATGGCCAAACCTTAAGTAAAAATGCCCTTCTTTACAGACCAAGTGGCAAATAATCTCTCCCACAATTTAGTCAAACAAATACAAATTTTAATCTACTCCATTGTACCAGCTCAACCTTTTTCCTTTTTTAGAGGGGACTTTTCTCCCAGAACACCTGTTTCCTTCCTACACAGTACTCAGGAACATGATACTTGTTGACTTGAGACTGAAGCAGAACTGCCATCTTGCCCTCTACCAGCCATTTGAGTCTTTGCCCTGTCAGAGTAAGTAGTTTAAGTGTACTAAGTTTACATAAGAATGGAAAACTAAGTAGTGCATTGCTGTAATGAGTGCTTTTTCCCCTTCACTGTTTGATAGTGGTGAGCAGAGATAGAAGCCAGTTCTATCAGAAAATCCACATGCAGTTAAAGGATGTGATAATAGCAGCAATAATGAGAACTGCAGCTGGTCCACCTCTGTCCTTCACGTAGGTTGCATGTTCATAAGAACATCCTGAAAGATGATTGGGACTATCTAGAAATGACCTGGGACTCCATAAACCTTTCCCAGTGACATAAGGCTGGCAGTCCCAAAAACAGCTCTCAGAGAGGCCAGGTAGCAACAGAAGTTTCAAGAGCTTTCCAATTTCATACAACAGCTGGACTGATGCCAGACTCCTAAAGGGAGAATAAGAGCGAGGCTTCACTGCTTGGTGGAGACTGTGGGAGATGCTCTTCTGCAGCTGTGTCTCTTCAACTTTCTTGGGCTGCCTGGCCTCTGATCAATCTTCCTTGCATACCAGTACACAGGGGATGAAAGGTCCCATGCTACTTTCAGCAAACACAGAACAGGCTTAGCTAAAAGAGTCTCAGATCAATTTCAAGGTGGATTTTTTATGATGTTGACTGGAGGAGGCTCTGTGTAATTGATCTATACAATAAAATGAGTCTTGAGAACATTTCAATTTTAAGATTATATTTAGCTGGCAATCTAATGTTAATGCCTCAGTGCTGCTGGTTGGCTGCATTTGCCTTGCTCTTCTTGCTCTATATGTCCATTCCCACCTGTGGACTGCTTAAAGTAATTTTTCAAGCAACACTAAGCCAGACTCCTGGAAGCTAATCCTTGATGGATGATGTCATTTGAATGATGGATTCTCATATCTCCTAGAGTAGAGCCACTTTAGCTGTTGTTCCTTCAGATATTTTACAACCGGCAATAACAATAAAAGAAAGAAAGCAAAGGCCTTGAAAACTAGTCACAGTTTTCCTATTGCTATGGAAACTAAATGGTTTTGGGGTTTTTTCTCACCCATCAGTACATGCTATTATGCTTTATTACAAAACTCTGGTAGGGTTTATCTTCTTATAGTGAAGAGCTTTATGTAGCTTATGTAACCTTGATTAAATTGTTGCAGAAGTGATAAGTCTAGACTATGAGGTAATGTTCTACAGCACAATTTTAACTTGAGATATTTTGCATACCAGCCTCTGTGGTCACGATTACAGGGGTTTCTCTACCTGTCTGAGAGAAACTTTGTGGGTTATTTGAAGGCACAAGAAAAACAGCTGTAAGTGATGTCTCCAGGCAGCCAATGGAGGTACAAGACAAAGATCTGCAAGACACCTCACTATATTCAGGGAGGACAGTGTTATAGGTATCTCCTTAGATGCAGGCATCCCACTGGAGATCCTGTTACATCCTAATAATCTTATTTCTCTGATCTGCTATGCAGACTTCTATGCAGTGCTGAGAGTTCTCTTAGTTTGTTTCTTAAGACTGTCTTCCTCTGCTCCTTTCAATATCCATACATAGACTATATGTGGAAGCAAAAAACTTTTGCCCTATAGTATTAGGTAGGTGTTATGTCCTGTCAGGTACTGCATGAATAGATATTTTGGAAAAATCTGTAAATTAATTCATCCTTGTTTTTCCATGCTTTAAGTACTGACTTGTCTGAAGTCCTACATAGAACATAATTTTGAAAAATCCTTGCCATATGAGGCAGCTCTGTCTGGTGCCATTCTTAGAGCCGGTAAAGCCCAAGTGTATTGAGTGTTTATGGAAAGGTGTTCATAGTGGGTGGGATGCAGAGTGGCCTCTGAGGAGGAGCTGAGCCTGCCATCCAAGCTGGTGATGCCTTCATGAAAACATATCTAAGAAAACACATCTAAGAAAAGCCTTATTTTCTGCAGGACAGAAAAATACAAACTGAACGGAGGTGCCTCCTTTTTATACTCATCAGAAGAAACACACATCAGCCATTAACCCCAGCACCTCCCAGTAATGTTTAGGACTATACCTTGAGAACCTTAGTGTGCCAAATCCCAACTACTGCAGGATGCTCAGCTGAATCCTGCTCACTGCCCTGCCCTAGAGGAGTTTCTGCTGTAATTTCGGCTCTCTCCTCGAACGTCAGAGGTGACAGTTTTGCCAGAGGTCATTCCAGCCCCACTTCGCCCTGAGACAGCTAGGTTTGCCCAGAATTTATGTCATTTAGCTTTCACTGTAAATGGTAAAAGTAAGGGAAGGTTCAGGGTCAGACCAAATGCTCCTGACAAATAGCTCTCACAGCTGTTCTCCATTCAGCTCTCCCTGGGGGCTCATAAACCAGAAACTACTGTTGCAGGGTGGCTGCTGAGAAAGAACTATTTCCCACTTCTGGCTCTAGATTAATCTAATCTCTCTGTTACTGGTGCCAGGCCTGCTGAGTCAGCTCCCTTCTCTGCTGGACCAGTGTCTGTATTTCCTGACTTTGCAACTCCTGCATTGTAGGCTTATCAATTTTCCAGCACCTTTAAGCACATAGAGAGTGGGGTCAAAACTAGAGACAATATCTTTGGCTGGCATATCTGGAAGTCTTTTGCAAAGCTGGATAGGTGAGAAAATAAAACAATCAGCACATCACAGCTTCCTGGACTCCATGCAGAAACTGCCATGCAGCCCAGCCATCTCCTGTCACCAGATGCAGGTGTAAGCTGATGGCTGGGGTTTTTCTTAGATGGTGAATACTTGCTGGACTGGTGTTTACTGATTATATCAGCTGTCACTGAAGTCTTTTATTCACAAACCGCTTGGAATTCATATGGGAACATGCATCTGGGAGGTTGCACTCCTTTTTCTGATGTGGCAGAGTCAGGTTCTCCAAAACCTAGTCTGCCAGAAGGCTCAGCTTGCTCACAAATAGATAGTTTGCTGACATGTCTCTGTCACCCCCCACTTCTTACTGCCATGGAAATAAACTGTCTTGGAAATCAGTATCTGCAATCCTACTTGGGGGTGGGGGTGGACTGTCTGTGGGTTTTTAGAGACTGGGAATAAGCCATAGCTCTGTGCCATAACTATGTGTGTCATCCCAGGACGGTAATCTAGCATAATATGGGTACTAGGACTATGATTTTGGCTTGGAGACAGCATTACAGGAGAGAAAAATTATACAGCAGATCTGCCTATATCCATATTATCATTAGAATAAACACCTCAGATAGTTCATGTTTGGGGTAGAATTGCCAAATGTTGGCCAGTTCTGAGACAGAGTGAGAAAGAGAGGGACATAGTGCTATGGAAATGCAGGTGTGGCTGGAAGATCTACTGTGGAGAGCTCAGTCCAGGTAATCAGGCTGCATTTTTTGAGAAGTTGATTGAAGATGAAACATACAGTAAGAGTTTTAGAGAGTTGCCTATTTGATGTAAATTTCTGTTCAAATTTCTCTCTTTTTTTTAATGGGGAAAAGACCAGTTAATTAAAAGCACTGACTAATTTCTAATAATACTTGGTGACTAATTTAAGCATATTAGAAATCTATGGTGCTATTGAAGTAGAAAACTTTGAACACTAAGCATTTTGATTTGTCAAAATATTGTAATTTCACAGTCTTTAACTTAAATGTAGATCCTGAAATCTCAGCTACACATAAGAAATGAGTCACGAATTTAAATGGAACAGATTAAAGTCTAACCAAAAATATGCACACATTACACAGGAGATATTGATCTTGTATGTCCTTTCTACTGAAGCTGTGTGTAATACAACATGGCCATAACTCTCAGCAGGGTGTGCTCACATGAAAGAGGAGATTCCCATAAAAATAGTGTTTCATGGTGGAAGCCCATGCACCTGCAGAGCATTTATTCTTTTTATATTATCTGTGGTTCCAGTTCCCATGTTTTTTGTGTAATTTTTAAGAGGGAGTCACTTTGCATTCTTTGCCCAGTATACATAACCTGGCCATTCCTGAAAGATGCATTAAAGTAAGACATATTAGGTACATGCCAGGTAGGAACACAGAAGCAAACAAAAGGGTGTTGTTTCAAGGGAGAAAATGTCCCTAAATTTAAGTAATTGAAATTGCATACTTACCTGGACACACCTAGCTCCTACAAATCTTTCTCTTCCATCTCTGTTGCTGTAAATACCTCTTTGTACAGACCTCCCACCGATTTCAAATTTGTCAAGATCTCCACTACTTGGGTAACTCCATGCTCCATGTTTTGTTTGATAATGGCAATATTTTGCAATATAATTAAATATATGTATGCTCTTGGTATGTAAATATATATATGTAAGTTCCAAAATCCTGCCTTTTGAAGATTTCAGTAATGCACTGCCAGGATATGCGCTATGGGGAAGAAAAATGGGCGTGTTTCAGGGATCCTTCCAAGCAATCTCCTACTTGCGTTTACTCTTCCATCGTGCAGCATGTCTCTTCCTAAGAGCTGGTCTCCATTCTCTGCATACACCCTGGGGACATGGATAAGCAACAGGCAGGGTTTCAGTTACACCAGGCTGTTAAGTAGACCTTGCCACACAGAAAGAAGCTGCTTGCACATTAATTCCTATCCTTACTTTTTAAAAATGCTTATAATATTGCAGAAATGCTTATGTATAATTCATTATCTTCTTTCCTCAGGTCTGCTTTTCCATTTGTTGGCATAGTACTTACAGATAGATGATTTAATGTTGAGCTCTGACCCATTGGTTTTATATTTCATAAAGTGAATCATAGACTTTATTTCCCTGAATAAGAAGGGATTATCTCACTTGTTTTTCTAGGACTTTTCATCCTCTGAGCAAATTATCATTGTGGTTTTGCCGCTGACCTGCTGTCATCCTGAGATCTTTATACGGTAAAATATTTTTCTCACACAACTCCCATGCTGTTCCCAGAGGAGTCATGTTAGCATATGTGTATGAGCTTTTGGGGATGTAAGTTGATTCTCATAGTCTATTTTAACTTTGGTGCTGAGTTTTCTTTTTTTAGGTTATTTAGTTTTTTTACTTTCTATACTTTTTGCTTACTTCCCTTAATCTGAACCATTTTCTCCTTAATGTGCCTTATTTTGACTAATAATTTTTGTAGTATTAGTTGATCCTCTTCTCTTTTCCCCACCCATTTCACCTTTGACTAGTCTTTTCTATTAGGCAGTTTCTCTTTTGTTGGCCTGAGATGAAATCTGCTGATGTGAGAGTCTAAGAAAAGAAAGAATATTTATCATAAAATGGCAGAGCTGATGCTGGTTGGAAAAAGCCACAGGGGTAAGGAAAGACAAGATATGGGTCTGTATACATGGCAAGACTGAGAAGATCTACTGATCATGAAACCACAAAAACAATGTTGTAACAGGGGATGAAGTCATATGGAGAATACTTTGCTTCCCACTCTAAGTGATCTCCTGCTAGGTAAAGATATAAAGATGAGCAACTGAAAAACATATGAGAGAAACCTGCTGTGCTTTTCACTTCAAGACACAAAACACATTCTTGCAGAATATCCAACTGTTTTGTTTTGTTTTTAAAGTATTGTTTCTGTTTGCGGATGCTCTTTTACAGCTTGTATCTCATGTGCAATAGTTAGACTTGTACAGTTTTCTTCCAGCATGTTTGTAGACAGTGAAGTAGGGCAAGTGATGATATCAAAATCAGCCTTGAGGTCCAACAGAAGGTGATATTGGATTACTCCAGCTGAGCTGCAAGGAAACAGTCAGGAAGCCACTGAAGTGATGTAGTTAGCAAAGTGCTCTAAGAAGGTGGTAGTAGGGAAAGTGGAGCTAGAGACAAGCATGATGCTTATTTAGCCTGAAGCAAAATTGGTATTTTATGGTGGTGACCTTTTACTGTTTTTATAAAAAGATGGGGAGTGTGGAACATCAGCTGCAGAAGCTGAGCTGGGTAGCGCCGCTGACCTCTTGGCCCTGGTGCAGTGGAAGCCGTGGGAGAGATAAACTCAAGGCAAGAACAAAAGTGAAGACATCATGTCTGGTCACTCTGATCACTCTGATGAGAGAAGATGTAACAAGGACATTGCTGGCACAGGAATGTAACCCAAAAAGATTGTGTTGCTATGGAAACAGGGGCAAAGGGGTCCAAGTGGAAAATTTCATATGGAAATTAGAGAACTATAAATACTGGTGACTAGTGTAATAAACTGGCCTTGCTTGCATAGTGTGGTCTGTGTCTCTCAATCCCTGGAAATGGTGCCCTGTGTGAGGAATGACAAGCTAGCATCCTAGTGGGGAGCCCCACGGAACTGAAGGGCTGCTGAGAAGGAAGTGAGAGCTGGATGGCAACAATCCCTTCAGGCTTTGGAGCAGCAGCTTCAGTGACACAGGTAATTCAGTGAAGGACATCTACCTGACTTGTAATGCTGAGACATGCCCTGTGAAATAAATGTAAAGTGAAAAACTGGAACTGGAAAGGGATCTAGTTAAGTTGGTAATTTAGTTAAAACATCAGCTTAATACTTTTTTAACAGACAACAGATCTGGTGAACTAGTGAATGATGGCAACAGCAGATCTAAGTTTAAGGTCCTAACAGGCATCTGTCCTCTGGTATGTTTAGTAAGTTATTGTCTTATTCTCCATGTAACATTAAAGTCCAAATGACTGCCCATAAAAAATAAGAAGCAGTATTTTCATACCACCTACCCTGGTACATGAATTTATTTACTGTGGCTTTTAAATGGGAAGGAGGATAGAGATTACTCAATTAGGGCTGATAGACTTTTAGTCTTTGCATAATCTTTAGAAGAATCCAACAAATCCTTGCCATTTTCAGGTTTCATAAGAGACATATTAATGTACCTTCATAAGGTACAAGTCCTGCATTACGTGATCTTAAAAAGCCTGCCTTATCCTAAGCATGTCTCTGTCCATTGCTATGTTGTTCCTGCTACTTGCTACACTTTCTTTTTCCCTTGTGTATGTGCATTTTTAGAACAAATAGGGAGCCTTTCATGGACAATACTTCCTGGCACACCTACGAGCAGAACAACCATGCTTTAAAAGAAAAGTTATAAACAGCACTGCTGGCATTATTCACTGCTGTACAACACTTACCTTAGTGAGTAAAAGTTAGCTGAAATGCTTTCTAGGGTAGCCAACGTGTTCATGTAGTATCATGTCTTGCATGAGACTTCTGCTTGTGCAGGTCTTTTACTTTGGTAGCCTGAAAGGCAGGGTCCTGAAGCCATGAGGCAACTGAAAACCCAAGGATAGGCTTTCATTTTGTTCACCTAGGACCTCAGCCCTGGTTTAGCAGGTGTCTGTCATGCCAAAGATGTGTGAAGGACAGGGTAAACAAGAGTAGACAAACCTTGTGTGTCTTCTTGCAAAAGTATGGTATAGAAACAACTGAGGCATATATGGAAAAATTCATCATCAATGAAGGTGCAGCTGGGGTGGATGGAGGAGCATCACTGAGCCTGGGGAACTGGCAGAAAGCTGTGTGATCCTACCAAAATGCAATAAATACACAACCTATGGCCAGTTCTGGTGTCTAGATAGATCACCATGTCTGAACAAGCTGATCTTTAATAAGGCATTTCCCTTCCCTTGAACTTCCAATAGGAGGTTGAATACAGTGTTTAGTGAAAAAGGAGCAATGAAGCTGTTGGTAAAGAAAACAGAGCCAATCTCAAAGCACTATTAATATTTCATGGACTACCTGATATAAAAAAGAGATTAAATATATATATATAAACTGCAAGAGGCTGTTGTTGCAGTATTGCAATGTCCCCCACTCTAAACTTAAGGACTTAGATTAACTCTTTGAAAACAAGTTTTTGTAGTTCAGTGACTAGAGGAAGAGCAGCAGTAGGGACAATAAGTTGAATGACTAGAAAGTCCTGACTAGGAAGACTTCCTCCCAGACTTGGAGAAAACTCTGTAGATCCCTCTCTATAGTGCTCACTGGGGGAAGCAATGGTTAAGGACCTGATGAGTTATTACTGTGAGAAGTAATCTTTTGTCTAAATTTGGGACTTTGAGTTGTCCTTGCTTACTTTGATTATTACCATAAAAATTTTTCATTAATTTGGTGGCAAGCAGAAGCTTTACATCAAGGGCTTGAAAAATTATCATTGTCCCAATTAATTTCAAACTCAATATTCATCTCCAGAATACCCTCCAAACAGTAACCGGAGAAAAAGATCAAATAAGCTTTCCAGATGGAGAGCTGCTTTTCACTTTGAGCTTCCATGTGGAAGATCCTCTTTTTCTGTGAACAGTTCCTTGCAAATTTCTTGTAGTTCAACAGGCATGCATCATTTCCCTCTTCACCTTGTTTATTTTCACTTCAGTAGAGGGAATATATGCAGTGATTTCAGTCAGTAGGGTCTCACTACAAGAACAAAAGCAGATCTGACACTACAGATATCACACATTTAAAATCAAATCGAAATCACATTCTGTTTGAGGTCACGGTGCAAGTATTTTTGCAAGTACTTTTTTATAACTACACTTCTGTTTAACTACTTTTCAGACTTAAATTATATACCAAGAAATGGTATAGCAGTCACTGAATCTATGTGGATATGACCAAGTGACCCTTGTACAAAACTTTCCTTCAAATCATTGTTGTTGTGCTTTCATTTTTATTGTGGCTAAATCAACAACTTTAGGAAAAGCACTCAGCTGGGAGATGTGCAGCATGTCTTAATGCTGTCATCTCCAGGCAGCTGCTGTTTCTTATATTCTCATGTTATTTTCAGTAGAAGCCAAATATGTTCATTTTTAAGAATTCAAACGACTTTCCTTAGAACTCTACTTTGAATTAAAAAACCCCCAAAAACGCCCCCCCCCCAAAAAAACCCCCCCAAAACTAAAAAGAACCCCCACCCTGAAAGATGTGCCTTTGTCACTTTTCTAGAAACAGTCTAGGATTGTTTGCTGTCCTGTTGGGCAAACTTATGGTATTCCCTTATTGTCAAGTGTCAATTTTGTACTGAAGTTTTAGTTGGAGGTATGGTAGAAATAGATTTATGATGGACATATACAGAAATCCCATGGTATATATGAGAAGCAGGTGTCTGCATTGTGTTAAAATTCTCATAAATAGAAATCTGCAATTTCTGGGGATTCTTTTAAAGGTGAGTAAATGACACAGAGCACTTTGGATTGACAGGCAGAATTTTTCCATATATACACCCCATATAATCTGGTCTGATAGGTTTTTTTCATAAGTATGAAAAAAGGTTATGTAGTAAGAGACTAACACAGCTAGCTTTACATTCATTGTATTCAAAACATTTTGTGGTTTTGGATAACATAATTAATGGGGGATATTTACTATAAATGGATGATTTGCAGAAAAAACAAATTCATAAGTATAGTCTAAAGCTAGATGCATTTAGTCATAGCAGTTAGGAATGCAATGAAATAAATTCTTAAACCCTAAATAATTATTTTTTAAAGATTTGTAGGAATTTGAAAGGTAAATAGGGACATCCCTAAGCTTCCATTATTGGTCACTACTTGAGCCTGAATATCAGGTGAGAAGGGTTTTTGGTCCCTTGACTTGATACATACCTTTATAAGGTTTTGAAAAGCAGTTTAAAAAAAACTGATTTTTTCCCCTCTTTTATGAAATACTAAATCAATTTCACTTTGCAAGGAAGTAGCCACTCTTTCAGTGTAGAAACACTTGGGAGGTATAATCATGCTCTAGTATAAAGTAGAGTGAGTTATAAATTTATGTTGTAAATACCTGGACTCATTTTATAGAATGTCTTTTGCTCTTATACAATAAAGATAATCTAGCTGGTATTATACAATAAAGATAATGGAGCCTCTATTCTCTGGGCACCTGAAATGCATTCATTTTCGAACTTGCATGTTCAAAATTTACTGTACTATTATGCTGTAAATTTGACTGCAGAAGGAATGAAACATTTCCTCATGTGTGTCAGCACTATATTTCTTTTTCCTGATTGCAAGAATCCTAAAATATTATTTTAATCTTTGGAGGACTTCAAAGATTAAGGTAAAGAAATCATGCATGATGTGCTTGAAAACTTGGTTAAGTAAAAGTAGCATTGAGTTATTTATTTTTTTCAGTGGTGTTGATGTATTTCCCATACTGGAATTTACAAGAAATAGCCTGCTTCTGCAGTTCTAATTAAATGTGACTGGCTTAAAATGTGAAATTGGTAAACAGGAATTACAAATTGTTGTTTGCCTGAGGATCGGATTTAGAACTTGCCACTTAGAGACAGATTTTTAACTTTAGATTGGCTGTTTCAATATATAGAATATGAAATAAACCCAGAAAAGATATTCAGTCACTTGTGGACTCATGGAGCTGAATAAATACTGAAGGATGCATAGCAAAAAATTTTTACAAGCATTACAACCTTTGTAGCCTTCAAAGGTCTTGCTTATAAAACCAGAGGTGGCCTCTGTACACCAGTTTCCATTATGCTAGCTCTGTCAATGGAACATTGAATATCCCATTAACATTGCCAGAGAGCTTTGCATTAGAAATGGTTCACAAACCCTGTGGTAATAGGGTTTGCTTGCCAGAAGTGAGGGTCCATCTTACTGTTAAAAAAGAGGAGACTGTGCCATGGGTGACTGCTGCTCAGCATTGTGTCTTCATTAGTTCATCTGTTAAGCACCTTATTTTTGTGACTGCAGATACAGAGAAGTTTTTATTCAGTTGTCTGCTAGACCTTCCTCTGTGTCTCTTTCAGCAGTGAGAGCTGTAGTCTCATGTGGGTCTCAGCCTCATATCCTGTGAGAAATATCTCAGTCTCATATCCTGTGTTCCACCTTGAGCTATGCCCAGGCATTGCAGATGAGTGATAGCTTCAGAGATGTGTGAATATATTTGAAACGTAAAAGCCTGTCTCCAAGTTGGTGGTTGTGTATAACTACAGATGGCAAAGATACTCAAGGAAAAGGAAGGAAAAAAATGTGCAATATTTATTGCCATCTCATGCCTGAGAGCTTTGTACAATTTATCATTTCTTCCACCTGCCATATTAGTATTTTTTTCTTCTACATCAATGGCAACTTGCAGCCTTTATTCTACAAAGACAGATACAATTCTGATTTGCTTTCTTAGAGTTGGAGGGACTCCCCACAATGACCAATATTGTGCTTGTACTACGTGTCTGAGCAAGTAGGCACTTGCATGCTGTTGTGGTATTTGGTTTCTGCTTCAGATTAACAGCTATGGTTCTGTCAATTCATAGGAGGGAAAAAATAACATGGGGTGTTCAGTATCTCCTATGGCAGCGGCTGCTGGAATGCTGTGAAAGTACAAAATAGGCAGATTTACTGTTGGAGAAATATTGTCAAAAAATCTGAGAATTCTGTTTACCGGTTTGCTCTATCTTTTTGGTTTTGTTTGTTTTTTTTTTATTTTTGTTTTTGTTTTGCCTCTCTTCCCTTTTTTAAGTTCTGATTTCTTGGTAGGCGTCTACTCAAAACCCTGTATTTATAATTGGTGTCCTCATAAAATTTTAAAACCTCATAAAAAATAGGAACTTTTTTCAGGAAATACTGCTATGGTTGCATTGCCACTTTTTTGTTTGTTTGTTCATTTTTGTTTCTGGGCAAAGAGTTGATTTTTATGTGTTTCTTCTTCACAAAGTTGTGAACTTAAATTCTTTTGAATGATCCTTAATATTGTTGATGCATTTTAAAAATTAATTCTTACATTTTCTGCTATTGCCTTTTCTAATAATGATTTTTCTCTAAGGAGTATAGTATGTAAGTATGCTTACATTTTTTCCATTTTACTCACTGTGGATGTAGCAGTGAAAACCTGCTCTTATTATCTCATATTCCAAGCATATTAAGGCCTGGATTCTTAATTGAATTCTAAATATCTTAGCTACCACAGGAGTTTTTGTCTCTCATGGCTTTATACGGCATCTCAACATGGATTTGGAGAGTCTCAACAAAGATTTCTTTCTTGGGTTATTCCATATACAACTTTCTGGTATTATAAATAAGATCAAAATTCTCTTTCTGGGAAAAGATAAAAGTAAATTTTGAAAACACAGCCACTGCTTCTCCATGCATTTTCAAGCCTATAATATTGCCAGAATCCTTTGTTTGCTCTGGTTCTCTTTTTGTGCAGTGTGTGAACACTTGGGTCCAAGAAGAACTTTGTCTACTTATATATGAATATTCAATTTTTGAGTTACTAAGTATTCTATGCTAATATTTATTGTTTCTTGTATTATTGTTCTACATGTAATCACAACTCTATTTGTTACAATGATTTTGCCATCAGATACCCCCTAAACAGTTCAGGGGTATCTGGTCCCAGAATAAGGCATAAGATGTCAATTTTATAAAACTGAAAGGTTCTGTTATAGATGTAGGTGTAATGACAGTCCACAGATTGTAAAATTCTCTAAAATAAGCTTTCTGTGTCTATTATCTTTGGCTCAGAACTTTCTAGAAAAGATTTCCTGTTAAGTTTTCTTAATAGAGAAAGTCAGTGACTTTCTGTATGTAGTCCATCTTTCTTCTTCTTTTCCTTATTCTTCCTATTGCACTTACTGCTTCACTTCTGTTTTTCAAATAGTGCTGCAGTCAGAATGAGTCATTGGCCAAGGACAACTACTGCCTAATACTGCAAGAGCAAATACGGAAAACAAAACCAAGAGAAAAAAATTCAATTTGTTTCCTAGCAGAGACACAAATCTTTAATAATATTTTCATTGATTATACTTTCTTGCTCAGCATTTACACTAACAGAAAAATTATTGCAGTCTGTAATGCAGGACTGAAGCACTGATGAATGGTTTACTGCATCTATGAGCTACTTAATTAGAAGTAATTATTCATAGACTTCCCCGATGAAAGACCTCATTATTACAATAATCATATCATGTAGGTTGTCAGTGTTTTCTGAAATACCTTGCCTAATGGGGCTGTGGAAATTGCTTGTGATTTTAGTCTAGGAAAAACAAAGATTAGAAAGAAGCCCTGAAATGTGGTCTGGAAGAATTTCTCCATTGCTCTGCATCAAGGCAGTGCAGCAGATTGCACAGCCTGGTGCACAGCCCAGAACAAGCCCTCCACAGGAGTGTGGGGTGGGGACATGCTGCTGCCCAAGGAGCTGTGACAGATGCTCTGTTCCTAGGGAGGCTGTGGCAGGACCCCAGGAAATAGAATCAGGACTGAGACCTGGGAGAATGGGAGCAGGTAAGTGACAGCTCTGTCCTCAGGCAGAGCTCTGCACACCGCCTGGGGTGTCAGGCTAAGACTTTGCAGGAAGGTAGAGAATGTCAGGGATTGCTAAATGGCATTAATTCCTGCTAGCAGATGTTAACTTGTGGGAGGCAGGAGGATGACAGCAAGGGTAGCAGGCTCTTTGAGGGAGCTGGAGAGCCAAGGCTGTCCCATGGAGTGTGAGAGTCCTCACAGTGAAAGCCATGAAATTTCCTGGTGCTGCACACTTTCCTTGCACATCCAGATGAGACATTGACTTTGTTTGAGCACCACTTCCTTAATCAGCCCAGAACATTTTTCCTTTTTGATGTTACAACATCTGAGGCAGGAAAACCAGCATCTATCCATCTATTCTTAGAAATGAAGCTAAGTTTACATAAGTGATTCTGTAGATTAACTAGAATCATGGAGAAAGATCTCAACCTGTCTAAGCAGTAAATGATCTGAACTGCTTTCTGCATTGAGATTGATGATGGTTGTCAAGTCAAGCTGCTGAAGTATCTCACTTAGACTTATTATTAGGGGTAAGATCCACTGTCTGTTCAGGCTGGGTTTCATCTGGAACTAATGTTAAGTCTCTGGCACATATCCATAAATGTCTTGTAAGGACAAAGGCCCAGCTGCCTGTGGTGGTGATTGCTAGATTGCTGCTTCTAAGCTTAGTGCTCCTGGGAATGTGAAGGTAAGAGTTACTGTCACAGGAAAATATATGTCACAGAAATGGGGGGATGGAGGAAGAAAAGGTGAGACTTGGGAAAGAAGGGGAAAGGAGGGGAAATGGATCAATCCCATTCCCTTGTTCTATAAAGAACATACATTACTTTGTGCAGTTAGCATTATTCATCTAACAGAAAACATTTGAACAATTTCAAAGTTTTCTGTAAAGTTAGTATAAAATAGCAGTGCCTAGAATAGCACACCGTTATTAATTCTGAAATTGTTTCCAAGTTCCCCTTTTCCTCCCACTCCACACATTACATAGACACAGTTACTGTTATTTTTATGCTTAACTCCCAGTATATCTGAAAATGAACAATGAAGTATGCTCATATAATAGAATCAGTAAAAAAAAAAAGAAAATATATACAGTATTGAATTCTGCTTCAGTTACACAGGTCTATAGTATGTCCCTTTTAGGTCTGGGTTGAAACTGGCTCAACTGAAGCTAATAGCAGTCCTTTAGCTTTTTCAGTATTTGAAAATACAGAAATAAATGGACAAATTTCTATTGACTTGATTGCATGAAATATTGCACAATCATCTACTTTTCAAAGCTATAGAAGTTTGTCCAAGCCTTGTGAGTGAGAAGGAGCGGGTTTTGCCCGTGGTGTTTCTGCTGTGTGCCCTGTTGGCACAGACCTGGGCAGGTGTGAAGCTGGAGCCCCCGGGCGTGTGCCTGCCAGTGAGAAGAAGCGGGTTGTGCCCGCGCTGGTGCCCTGTGTGCCCGGGGCTGTGTGCCCTGCTGGCACAGACCTGGGCAGGTGTGAAGCTGGAGCGTTCCTGGGTGTGTGCCTGCCACGCTGGGAGTGACAAGAAGCGGGTTGTCCCGCGGTGGTGCCCTGTGTGCCCAGGGCTGTGTGCCCTGCTGGCACAGACCTGTGATGCCCTGTGTGCCCGGGGCTGTGTGCCCTGCAGACACAGACCTGGGCAGGTGTGAAGCTGGAGCGTTCCCGGGCGTGTGCCTGGCACGCTGTGAGTGACAAGAAGCGGGTTGTGCCCGCGGTGGTGCGCTGTGTGCCCGGGGCTGTGTGCCCTGTGTGCCCATAGACCGGGGCAGGTGTGAAGCTGAGCCCGCCGTGCGCGCTCCCTGCGATGCGAACCCTCGTGTGGCGGGCGGCGGGCACTGCACGGCCCCGGGAGGGCAGCCTGGGCAGCTCCGCGCCCTTCCTTCCTCTGCCGAGACCAGGTTCAGCCTGAGTGCATGGTACGGTCTGTCTCTAAGGGAAGGGTTGGCTGCCAGAGAAAGGGAAGAAACTGCACAATCACTCCCGCGTTTCTTTCTGTGAGCTGGAATGGGGCTGAGTTCAGCAGAATTTGATCTTGTGGGATTTTGCTCTCCCTAGGTATTTGGGAATGGTTGTCTGAGGCAGAGCTAATAACCAGTCAAAACTACTTTTACCTTCACACAGAAAAAATACTTGTGCTTATGCCTGTGACTGAAATTGATTTCACTTACCATGAGTCAAATATGAGTCACGATGAATAGAAGCATAATTCACAATTGTCTTATGATTATTTGCTCTTTCTGAAAGTCCTGTGTATATGCTTGGCAACTTTTTCCCCTAGTGTATCAATATATTTTAACCTATAATTATACTTTTGAACCACTTTTTTTTTCTTTTTTTTTTTTTGTTTTTACTGTATGAGATATTATCTTCTGTACCTTTGTTCTATAACTACTCATAACTCTCCATTTATACTGCCATAAACCAAGCTAGGTCTGTTGTGAGGGATCAAGGTACAGTTTTGGCCTAAGCTAGGATGGGGCTGAGTATTGTAATAATAAGAGTATAAAATATTTCAGTTACCACTTTGAACACAAGTATATTTATTTGCATTGGATTTCACTGTGTACATTCCTTCTTAAGGAACTGGAAAATCAACACAGTCATACCTGTGTTAGGAAAGGAAGGAAGCTCAAAGCCAACATAACCAGCAGGCCTGGGGGATAAGAGAACAAACATGCTGTTTTGTACCCGTGATTTATGTAATCATAGAATTCATAGAATGTTAAGGGGTGGGACAGGACCTTAAAAAATGTCCAGTCCCAGCCCCATTTCCCTCCATGGACAGGGACACCTCCCACTAGACCAGCTACCTCAAGGGCTGATCCAACATGTCCTTGAACACGGCCTGGTTTGGAATATTGCCAGGCTCCCTGGGAAACTTGTTCTAGTGCTTCATCATCTTCACTGTAAAGAGTTTCCTCTTAGTATCTAACCTAAATTTCTCTTCTTTCAAATTGCATCTAATACTCCTTGTCCTATCACTATGAAATGAAATTAATACTATTGTCACTAAGGAGACCCCTGTGTTGACATTCTGAATGCATGACAATGGCACTCAGTTAACTCTCAGTAAGCAACATTCAGTTGGATAAATTCCACCTTTTTTGCCCTAGAAATTTCCTTTACTAAGGAATTTGGTTTTTACTGACAAATATCTGATTTTAAAATGTGTCTGACTAGTTAAATTGAGTCTTAGTGAAAATGCCATATTTCCAAACTTTGTGCTGTTCCAGGACTGGAGGATCACGCTGCTGTTTTTTCACAGTGTGACAATGTAATGTTGGTAAACCCAGTCTGGGAATGAGGTGACTGTATAATTTTTTAAATCATAGGTCAGTGCTCATTGACTGAGGCCATGTGATCATTTCTTGTCACATCCTCTTTATATCCTAGGCCATTTTATTGCTACTATTTTCTGGACTAAGCCCAGTAATTTGGATGTTCCTGAAAAGTATCCAACCTGATTTTAGGACATTAATATGTGTTTGGCTTTAGTTTCCCATATTTCATGGTGTCCGAATGGAGCTGAGCACAAAATTGTTGTGTCTAAATAACATGACAATGGGCCTGGTTAGAGATCCCTTGGCTAGGTTTAAGCAAGCTGGCCCATGCTCACTTTGTGGGGCAGCCTTATGCTGGAGAACAAGCACAGGTTCTGGAAGCAATTGAGGAAGAGATGACACATGGAAATAACCCTTGTCTTTCATCTGGGCACGTTTGCACTGTACTGCTGCAGTTGTATGACTTCCCACTGCTAGCCTGACAAGCAAACACTGGCTAAGGCCATGGCCAGGGCTGCAGCATGGCC
This sequence comes from Melozone crissalis, assembly GCF_028551555.1. NCBI lineage: Eukaryota > Metazoa > Chordata > Aves > Passeriformes > Passerellidae > Melozone > Melozone crissalis. The sequence goes on from NW_026535784.1 coordinate 18,482,851, forward strand.
ACATTTTTCTGCTTGAGTATTTCCTCCAATCATGAATAATTTCTTTCACTTGTCTGTATTGGAAACAAGCACACAATGCATACAGGCATGCACCAGAACGTTAACCATATTCTAACACCAGGTTTATTGCTACTGGATATTGAAGTGAAGGGGCGAACGACCATCCTGGTAATGCATCGAAGTCCAACTTTATTGATCAATCAATCACCTTAAATAACAGTGCTAACGAACGCCATGAATATTCTGTAATCCAATGTCATGATAGGCTAACAGAGAAATTTCTAACCACTCCCTTTGTTTTAGAATACCTACAATTGTTTATTAAAGACAGAAACCAAAACAGAAACCAGAAACTAAAACAGAAACTAGTGTTCCCAAAACCTCTACATCTGTTCTCAGGATAACAGGCCTTCCCAAGGACGGTGTTCTACTTGCCATGGGAAGACAAGCTGAGAACTTTATTGTTTATAGAATGATGCCTGAGAGAGTCTAATTGTTTATACAAATCAGAAGGCTGAGAACTGTTAGAAACGGCCTTACTTTTCCCTTATACTTTTCTCTCAATTTTATGTCTCATGGCCTTTTCTTTAGGTCATTCTCCGACATTTCCCCCGTTTTTTCTTTTTAAGAAAGGAGGTTAGTTTGCAGGTTTTTTCTATTATCTTACTATTTTTTGAATGCAACAAGGTAAGATAATGGTGAAGTTTTTCCTCATAGAAACTCTTGTGGAGGAGGCATTACCAGATGTCAAGAGAAGTGCAGACCCCACTCTGCCAGGGCTCAGCTGCACCAAAGGCCTGAGGATAAACAGGACACTCAGTGTCAGAAATGTGATCCTGTGGAGAAGGATCAGAACCAGTGCTCAGAGGTGGAATAATGATAACTTGCTTAAATAACAAGATCCACCCTGCGCCTGGGCTGGTATTCCATTCCAGGCTCTATCTCCACAAATTAAAAATATCTTAGGTGTCATAATAGTAGAGCCTTTACTCTGGTTATAAAGCTGTTTGGACACTATTTCCAGGTTTAGAGATGAATCCACAGTAGCCCATGTCTGTTTATGCTGACTCATCCTTTGGAAATTAGAGTAATCAAAGCTGAACTGCAATTATCTAATGCTTGATTGGGATCTCTTCTTATAGGGCCTACAAGAGAATGTTGTGTTAAAGGCACCAGTTTTCTACACCTTATTGAGGTTATATATGAAGCACTTTGATCTTTAACCTTTTTCAAAATACACTGTACCTCCCATCGATAATAAGCCAAGATTTTTGCTCATGAGATTTATAAAGGTCTGAAGCTGAAGCAGTGTTTAGCCCTGTCTCATTCCGTAGTGCCTGCTTCCAATTATGTTCCCAGATGTGCCTATAATTACAGGTGTGGCACCATAAATGAAAAAGTAACAACTGATCACAACCCCCACAACACAGTGCAACCCAAGCAGCACAATTTGGGCTGTGACATTCAAGACAGTCCTCTTTTGCCAGTCCTCGTATATGTAAAGATGATAATGATTCTATAATGTCAATCAGTTCTCTGGTCGTCCGGCAACGGCGTGTTAAGGCCTTATCAGGCATTGCACAACAGGTGGTAATTGGACTAAGAAAAGAAAGCTGTTAACTGTTTTCATTCATGCAACCTGGAGAGAAGGTGAAAAAGCCTGAAAATGATTCTTTCTGTCCTTGAAGTTATCACATCCACCTTTTTTCATGAGCTTCCCAGAAATGTTCAAAGTCAGTTTTCAGTTTGTAATCCTTTAGTCATTTGGCTCAAATGGCATCAACTGGGTGATTTTCAGTCCTTTGTTAATTTGGAGTGGTTTAAAAGTAGTATGCATTTAAAGCACTTAAAATATTTAACTTAACAGACTTATTTGCAAATCATGTAAAATCACTTAAATCTAATTCAAACTTAACAGAATCTAACTTAACTTACTTAATAATACTTAGCAAAAATTAATTTTCTTCAAATCCCACACAACTCAAACCTATATATAATTTAAACTTAAAAGACCTCGAACCCAACCGAAAACAAGCTCAACAAACTTAACCTTAACATTTAATGGCACTTAATTGATAACCCAACTTAAACTACTTAATAACAGATAAAACTTACTATAGAAATAATATATGGCATTCACTATAACTCACTCACGGGCCCGATTCCAAAACACTCAACCAAAACAACCTTTCTCACGTTTTTTTGCTGCAGCATTTATACCAAAAACACACTCACAACATCTCACTCATACAATCAATCCAACACATCTCAACATTTTTAAACTTTTCAAAACACAGCTTTAAAGTCTAATGTTCCACTGGCCCAGCCATCCGGGCTTCTGATGTTCAAAGTCTCTGGCAATACAGGTGTTTCCAAGACAGCATAACCAATGCCGAGCCAAATTGGCCTTTATGCTGATTTCTGCTTTACAGTCTGTGCTGGGGAGAACAAAAGATCTTTACCAACTTAGGTGAAAAACATCCTGACAGCAACAGTCCTTGGTGTCGCTTGTTTAGTTTCACTGGTCTTTTAATTGCAATAGGAATCTTTTCTTTTGTTGACAAGAGTCACAGTTATTACGGCTGTTAGATCTTAAACTGTAGCTTTTGCCGGCTACGGGGCAGAGGGAGAAACGCTCCCGCTCGAAAAAGCACTCTGAAGTCGGAATCCGCTAAGGAGTGTGTAACTAGCCCTGAAAATGGATGGCGCTGGACACTCATCAGAGCCCAGAAAAGATGTCGGTCGATCTAAACAGCAGGACGAAAACTATCAATGCACAGCATGATTGCTCCTCCATCACCTGCTCTCTGATGTCCAGTCACTGTTCCCAAGCAGCAACTGGCCGCCCGTGGACATCTGGCCCCCAGTTCACACATGAGGGCGATGCGGCTCTGGTCGCTCCCCCCGCGGCGCTCTTTGTTCACTTCCGGCGCGGCGTGGCTTGGTTTCTGCGGCGGCGGCTCCGCTCTCGGGGCGGCGCGGCTCGGCTCCTGCGGCGGCGGCTTCTTCGGTGCTTGGCATTCCCGGCGCAAGCGGCCCGTGCCTTCGCAGCATTTCGTGCGGCCCTCTTTATTTGATGTTGCAAACGCAGCGGACGTTTGAAGAGGTGCAAAAGCGGCTAACACCTGACTCTGAGAGGACCTTGCCTGTTCTTGCAAACCTATTCCTATCTGTTTAAGTGCATCTACCACAAAAGCCTGCTGGCCAGTAGGAATGAGCGCCATTCTTTCTAATGCTTCCTCGATAGTCCAATTTGCACCTAAGGTGTTAAGTATGTTTCTAGTAGCAGAGTTACAGTTTTGAATACAACACTGTTTAAGGAGAGCCTCGCGCATAAATTCTGCTACTCCGGCTCTCTCAATTGCAGCCGCAGCTCTATCAACAAAAGCGCCAAAGGTCTCATCTTTGCCTTGCTTAATTCCCATATACACTGGTACCCCTCCTGGTTCCTTTACCTTATCTATCGCGAGTCTGACTAACCGCATTGCCTCCCGGCACTTTTCTTGGCCTATTAAGGCTTGTGCTTCAGTACGAAGAAAAGGCCCCAGCCCCATAAGCTCATTAATAGTGATACCATGCAAGGGATCCCCCGGCTGTCTTTGAACTGCCACACACTCATTAGCTAAAGCTTGCCAGTGGGCGTTAAACAGCAATTGTTGATGGTAGGTAAAAATTAATTTAACTATCCCACGACAATCATTAACAAGAAGGATACTGGTGTCAAAAATATAATCGAGCATTTGCTTAGCTGGTTCACTCTTAAAGCCAAACTGATTAACAGTAGCTCGCAACTGAGATAACAGCTTCCAGTCAAGAGCGCTAATTGTGGCTTGAAAACCTCCTCCAGGCTGGGGGTTAAAGACAACCGGACAAGCCAATTCTTGAGCCGAACTTATCAGCTCTTGATCTCCCTTGTCAATTGCATCTTTGGCCAGGGCAGCCCACGCGTCCCGTCTTTCCCTCGCAATCGCCGCCGCCAAGCCGATTTCCGACCCAGGGACCGGCTGATTGCTTGTCGGGAACGGAGTACACGTATCTGGCCCCAGCTGCTGAGACGCAGCAGGTACGGGAGAGTCAGAGGTGCTCTGTGTAGCCTGCGGCAAAGCAGACAACAGGGCACCCCGCGGAGCTTGGCTCGTTAGGGGGGGCTGCGCGGCGGGCAGCGAGGCGGACTGCGCCTGGCTCATAGTGTGACTCATAGCCTGGCTTTCCGAGGGAGGCGGTGAAGCAGGTAATAAAACTGTCCGCGTCGCGGGACCAAGAGGAATTCCCGCGTTCTTATCAAATTCCCTATCTTGATCGCATTCTTTGTTACGATCGTAAGCGGCAGTAGCCTGGTGAGCAGCCCTTTTTTCAGCTTGAATCCGCAACAGTTCGGTGTTAACGACCCGCCATAATTTACCCCACTTCTTAGCAGTTTTATCATCATCTAATGTAGCCTGCCACAATAAATCACCAAATTTACGCCACTCAGACAATTCGTGAACTGTGTGAGGATTTATAAAGATCCCCTTTTCTAGGCCATACGCTAAAAGGCCTGGTAACTCTTTCTGTAAATCTATTCCCTTAATTTGCCATTTTTGCAAAAGGGTAATAAAAAGTTCATATGCGGCTTGCCTTTCCATACCTATGTGCGCACGTTGCAGCTCTTCAAATCAAGATCGCGGCCGCATGTCTCGGACGAGCCTATCTGTATAGTCGCTCGCAGCGCGGCGCGGGCCGGCGGGTTACCCTCCGCTTTGTCCTCCGCGCTTCTTCGCCGTTCCGGCTGCAGTTTCGATCTTACGGAACCCGAACCTGTCTTCACTTCGCGTGGCGTTCGCTTCCCCGTGGTGTTCGCTATCACGGTCGGAGGTCACCATATATTGAAGTGAAGGGGCGAACGACCATCCTGGTAATGCATCGAAGTCCAACTTTATTGATCAATCAATCACCTTAAATAACAGTGCTAACGAACGCCATGAATATTCTGCAATCCCATGTCATGATAGGCTAACAGAGAAATTTCTAACCACTCCCTTTGTTTTAGAATACCTACAATTGTTTATTAAAGACAGAAACCAAAACAGAAACCAGAAACTAAAACAGAAACTAGTGTTCCCAAAACCTCTACATCTGTTCTCAGGATAACAGGCCTTCCCAAGGACGGTGTTCTACTTGCCATGGGAAGACAAGCTGAGAACTTTATTGTTTATAGAATGATGCCTGAGAGAGTCTAATTGTTTATACAAATCAGAAGGCTGAGAACTGTTAGAAACGGCCTTACTTTTCCCTTATACTTTTCTCTCAATTTTATGTCTCATGGCCTTTTCTTTAGGTCATTCTCCGACAACTGGATCCACTAGCCTGTATTCTCTTCCCAAAAATCTAGATGAATTTCTGAATCTAGTCTTACTCAGAGATATTTTTCAGAGTCACTATTTTTCTGATTCATATGTTTTGGCTGAATAGGTTGTATTTGTTGTTTCTAAATGTAAAACACTACATTTTGCAAAGCTGAACTGTGATTTTGAAGTTTGGCTTCCACACAAACCCTGTCATGCCCCCTTGCCCATTTGTTAGCCCTTTCTTGATCTTTTTAATATGCACCTCATTGATACTGTGTAATACTAATTTCTGGTCATATTTTCTCATGTTGCAGTACATCAAATGCCTTATAAAGCAGTGTGGATTATATCTGCTTATTTATTTTTAATCATCAGAGCTTAGGCTCTTAAGAAATGCAATTAGATTTGTTTGACAAAGCTGATGTATTTCCCATATATTATGTTGACTGACTGACTGATTCCTGCAATTCTTAATCAATTAAATCATGTACCATTTCCTCCTTGAATTTATCTAGGAGTGGGGTCAGGCAAAATTATGCTCTTTTTGAATCCTTTTTCTGTTTTGCAAACACTTTTTACCAAGAAAGCCATGATGTTCAGGACATTTGTATACAGCAGCTGGGCAGTTGAAAATGCATTAATTAGTATATTATAGCAGTAACACTTATTCTTTATTATGCTATCATCAGAGAACACAATTAAGTTATTGTAGAGTTGCTATGGTTTCCAGAGGAGATACAGTGCAGACTAATTACCTCAAGATGCCAGATGGTGCTGAATAATTCCTGAGCAAATGCCTCATCACCTCTGCCTCTCCATGTTTGTATAGTAAACAAAACATGAATAAAATGGAGGCTGAGAATGTAGTGATTTCCCTTTATAGGTCTCCACAGGTTTGTGTTTGCCCTGAGCATATTTACATTCTTCAGACTTTATTGGTTAAATTTCTCCCATCTGTGCATATATCCTAATGAATGAACTGCAAAAAAACATGTAAGAAAACTCTGCTGCTGGACATCTTGACTCAAAATGTTCCATCTGTACTATACCTTCACTTTCAGTATTATTGGTCACATCTATCCTAAGAATAGGTCAGGTAGAAAGATACTTTGTCCTGTCCACAGGGCAAGTAAGGCCTAAGAGACACTTTAAGCACAGTCTATACCCAGGGTTTCCATTTAGCCTAAAAACTTTGCAGACCATGAGGACATCCTGCACTGCAGCAATGCAGATGAGCATCATTTGGACTGCAAGCCTGTAGGGTACTCCACATAGCAGTGTACATGCAGTCATTGGGAATCAAAAACATTACAAAGCTTAAGGGCATTGGTGTTTGAGGCCACTCTGTCTTACAGACAAGATTTTTTGTAGGTCAGTGCCTGATCTCATGATGGCTTTCTTTTGTCTTTCAGTGATCACAGTTTAATTGGGTATCTGCAAAACCTCCCATTATACAACTGAGAGGCAGATAACTAGTTGAGCTCCCGGCCTGCACATGTAGTAAGTATCAAACTATAACTTTGCCATCAAGAGATGCAACAAAATATAAGGCCAAATAGAAAAGTCTTTGGGATAATGTGTCAGAGAGACACATGCCATAGTCCAAAATTTCTGGCTGTCCATAATGACAGTGTGTATAACCTGAAGCATCAGGTCAATACAATAAATAGCTCAGGCTCTGGGCAAAGGCTTTTGTACCCTACCTCTGCTACCAGTATCATAAGATTGCCAACACATGGCCATAAGAAACAGCCTTTTAGTTTAGTTTATTTAGTATATATTCAGAGTTTAAATTCAGATTTGCAGTGTGGTTGCTGTAGGAAAACAGCCATAAAAAAAACACAACAGCATGTTTCCCCTCCAAATTCAGAGCTTACCTACATAGAGATTGCTTTGGCTTTTCCAGATATTTGCAGTTATCTAACTGATATTTCATTTCTACAAAGCTTCATGGGGCTTGGTTTTCTCTGAGCTGGTCCAAGCTATTGGGTCTCTGTGTTCTTTTAGCTACTCTGCAGGGTTTCAGTGATTCCTGCTGTGGGGACTGTCATGAGCACAGCTGACAGGGGCAGCTGCAGATGTGGCAGTTCTGCTTAGGGAGCTTCTGCGAACAAGATCCAGGATCAGTGATAATGGCTGTGAAACCTCTGAGAAACTTAAGGGTGCCTGCTGCTGTCAGGTGAGGATGAGGTAAGAGGAGATAAAAGGGTGCACAGTGTCCACACCTAGTCCTAAGGTTGGTAGGTGCAACCTCTGGAGAAGTGAAAGGATGGAAGCTGGTGACTTCTAGCACCAAGAGGAAGGATTCTACACTGCCTGGGAGGTTGCACGTACCAGATAGGTCCACTACACTCAAAGGTGAAGAGGAGCCAGTTACGCCTTCAAGCAAAACTCTGGTCCACATCTGGCTCTTAAGGAAGAGTTTGGTGAAAGGAAAGGAGAGGCAAGAGTGGCAAAAAGGTGGTTCTGGAAATGGAATAAATTGGAATAAGGAGTGATATCAGGTAAGGAACACAGGAGGGGGTCAGCCTTCTGATGCCAGGAGCAAAGATACCTACAGTGAGGCTGACTTGTAGACTGAGATCTTGGTCCATCTTTTGGGGAGCTGGAGGGAGCTCTCCTAGAAAACCCACAGAGTTTCCATCATGTCTATGTCTGAAAGCCTTGGTATGGGATATGGTAAAGATAGATGGACTTGCAGCCATACTTGAGTGATGATAGCTTTACAATAGTCTGCAATAATTATTCAAAATTATGCTGCTAAATCAGTAATAGTGATATGCCTATTATTTAATTATATTATTAGACAGTTATTTACTTAGCAATGTGTTGCTAAATAGAAAATTCTTAATCATTATTTCAATATTATATATTTCAATCCTGCAATTTAGAGAGTGTGAGTTAGACTCATAAAGCAACAGTGTCCAAAGGAAAACATATGTAAACAAGCAAAGATGTAATTGTCAACTCTTACTTTGTAGTGTTGGACTTCAAGTACAAAATTACTCTCTGCCTTGTCAGATTGTTTGAATATTTAAACATGAAATTAGTTTAATCAATGGGCATTGCAATCATTGCCTCAGCTCAAGCTACATTTGTAAATGTAATTTAATTTCTTATTCCTGCATAACTTTTGTTTTGTTCTTGATTTCAGCAAAGGAAACAATAATTGAAATGCCCAGATCAAATGAAATATTACACTTTTCCCCTTAAAATACTAGGTTTCTAGGAACACTGAAGACAGATAACTTTCTCAGGTCAAACTGTAAAAAAAAGCGCAGTTAAAGTATCAGCCAATTCAATAGGAATATGTATGTTTCCCAAGATAGCACATGAAGCTCTACAGTTAGTTTGAGGATAATGCATATAATTCTGGTGTAATAAAACTATTTTATTACAGGACCCAGAGAGGTATGAAATCACTTTTTGCATTACACCATCTATTGATCATGAAATAGCAAATTTCATAGTTTGAAAATTTGGTGGGAAATGAACTTGGCTGTGATCTATCTTGTTCCAGTTAGAGGAACTATGCATTTCTTTTTTATAGCTTATAAATCAGGACTTTCTGAAAATTAATATGTATATTGCTGGAAGTTTACAAGCTAGACATTCTAAATAATAATTTTATTTTACTGCAAAGTGTAGAGATTCCAAGGAAGGATCAACAAAAGAGATCAGAAAGAAGCAGGCAAAGCAGCAAGGCTTGAGTGGTGGGGAGGCAGATGAGCAGGGGATCAGAGCAGTGGAGAAAAAGAAGGACTGTGAAAACTTTGCTTAATATGCAAATGTTTCTGCTTTGACCACTCAATTTGCCAGGATTTTTGCATTTGATTAAAAGGCTTTCAGAGAATTTGCCATAATAAAATATTTGCTTCTAATGAAATCATTGTTTATGAAACAAATGGAAATGATTATACCAATTAATATCTTTCTCACTCTGCTTTATTTTCTTGTTAACAGTGCCTGCAAGTCAGAGAAAAATGTTTCAAGATGAGGGAAGTTTGGACAGAGGAAGGAAGATAGAAGTATCAAATTCAAATTTGACACTGAAACACACATGCAAATAGTTTGTTGTATTGAACAACACATGGCAAAGAGGTTGTGATAGACATGTGAAATCCATCAATATGTGTTTGTTAAAAATGAAAGAACATCAGCATTATTAATTTACTGTAAGGTGAAGTGAGACTCTTGGCTCTAGCTGATGGCACCAAATTCAATTACTGTGCACCAAGGAAACCTATTAGCTCTTGAAACGTGTCATATGTGCTGGCTAGTGTAGTCTTGTGAATTAAGGGCTGCAACAATGCATCAACAGAGAGGAAAGAATCTTAGAAGGAAAATTGAAATAGAAAAAAACTATCTTAGGAAAATAACAAGACACATTATTCCATTTCATTCCAGTGAGTCTGCATGTGTGTGCATCTACTCCAGCCACAGTCACATAAAACCAAAACTGGGATTTAAACTTCATGTTTATTCAAATCAATTATTTATCAGTATAAAGCACCATTTTACAGCACATATGTCTTTTCAGTGATACAATAATGGTATTCTTATAAGTAATATCATCACACTATATGCTGACTTTTATCCCAAAATGAACATCTGTTCAGGCTTATGAATGATATCAAATGATAAGGTAATAAACCCTAAGAGACAGAAATATATGTGGCCAAAAGTGTATGGATTTCTAAGGTGTTCAGATACAGTGTTTGATTAAAACATTCCTTGTATAATTGGGGGCATAATGTGTATAAAAATTGACATCCTTGTCTATCAGGAAAGAAATCCATATTACATGAGCAAATAATGGTGATACAGAGCTCATAAAATCATGGAAAGGCATTCTGTGAGAATTTGGGGGTTTTTTCCCTCCAGATTTGACAAACAGTATTTTTTAAAAAGCAGTATTTAAAAAAACTTTTAGGCAAATACATTGTTTAAACAGTAGCTGAGATTCTAAAACTGAAGAACCATGCCCTTAGTTCCCATCAGTGTTTCTGACAGGAACTTTATCCCATTTGCTCATGCAAATTATAACTTGATTCGCTGCTGTACTCTGTGTTGCCCTCCAGTGTCAAGCTGCTGAAGGGAGAGGCACAAAAAGCCCCCTCTTCAGCCTCTTGACCCTCTCTTGACTCAGTGAGGCTTTAACCCTGTGCCTTACTGAGTGCCTGTGACATTTTTAAAGAGAAGAGAGACTGGAACAACAACAATAAAATTTGACAGGTGGTCTAGAGTTCAACTTTTTCATCAAGAAATACTGGCCCAGCTATCTGAACACTAATAGTGGGCTGGTGCAGGTAAATGCCATACAGTATCACAGATACTGTGTATTCTTTGAGCTGCTCAGAAACTCCATCTCCTATTATGAGATTTACGTCTGTCCAGGAGGACTGAAGTGCCTGAGTATCACTGAGGGCCTGGGAAATGGCACAGAATCTATATTTACTTCAAAGATCAGAGTGCTTCTTCCATTAGCTGCTGGCATGCCTATTGTGTTCACACAACCTTCACAAGTCTCCCTCACCCCTGTAGGAGGCAGTCAGAGCATCCCTCTGAAAAAGGTCTGTGTTAACCTGAGCTGTAATTAAATATTAAAATACTATCACTAAAATAAGACAATAAAGGACATGTGAACTATAGATAGTTCTGTATCCAGCTTCTGTAAAGAACTTCACCCCTGAGGTCCCTCCACATATGGAGTCCTCCCGCAGCAAGGGCTGGCAACTTGCTGTCCAGCTGTTCCCTGATTAAACAGTGTGGATAGCTGATGAATGCTTTTGCACATTGTGAAGATATTCTAAAACAAGGATAGGTACTTATCCACTGTGATAATGTGGACCTGGCAAGAGCTGACTGTAGAAATCCATGTCAGCAAGTGGCTGATGGATTGGATGTCAGGTGTTGAGATCTCACAGAAGGGAATAACTTTTCCTGTGTGAGTTACTGGCTATATCTTCTGCTGCCATATCCTTATACAATAGACTGTGCAAAAGAGGTTCAAGAGAGATGCAAGGTGCTGAATGCACCAACTCACCCTAAGATACCAACTTTGGCAATTCTTGCAGTTTTGTTGTATCACAATGACTGGTGACCTTCAGCACAAGATTGAAAAATGTGATTGCTCAAAACCTGACTGGACATGGTCATGGGCAACTGTATAACTGCTGAAGTAAAAGGACTGCATGGAGATCTTAGCTTCTCTGAAAAAATGTGATGGTTCTCTGTGTGTTTGCAAGGAAAGATCTGAAAATAACAAATGAGCTCAAGATCAAAGAAAAAAGAAATACGCACATTTTAAAATTGCATATTTACTCAGTCTTCAGGTTTTAGAGGACTTGACTCAGTAGTTTTGAACATTTAGGAAGTGCCATTGATAACTAAGATCAATTTGTGCCAGTCACTGGGTTATCCTTAAATCTGATCTCTGCACTAGAAATCAACCACCAAAATGTTTCACTATTTGAAAAGGAGTGTTCGCCTGCCCAGATGATTTAGCTTTCATCTGTGTTGTTTTGTTGAAAATAAACAAAACCTGCTGCAGGAAAATGAGAAACTCTCCCTCAAAGAGTAAGATACAGAAAGATTTGTGAGGGTAAATCTCACAAATTACTTGGCCTGGAATTGAAGTCCCAGCAAAAGGAGATTTTTGGATCCAATAAATGCCTTTGGAGACCACAGTAGAGGCATTTTAGTGACAGAGCATGTCCATGAAAATTCACTGCAGTATGAGACATCTCAGGTGCCTATTTTATCAGGAATCATTATGCTGCTCAGTGTTCCAGGGACAGTTCTGGACAATGAAATAGCGTTTGCATTCAAAGAGGTGACATTTAGTCACCAGGCATTTAACTGCCAGGCATAAAGGCCACTGCCTGTGAACAGGGTTTGTTTGAGGCATGTGTGGTTAACTGGGGACTAAGGGTAAACTTTAAAATTAAATGTGCTGCAGCTCAGTCAATATCTTGAGCTCAACACCATTGATGGAGGGGTGAGGAGGCAGTTGGAGTTCCTGCTAAGCTTACTTAGAATTAGGACTGCCACAAATCCTCACCAAAATTTGGTTTGAAATTGTGTACCTTTGAGAATACTTCAAATGTAAAAACCCAAGAAAATTATAGTGTGCATTTGAATTTGTCTCTGATGAATACATGTGACAAAAGAAATAGTCATTTTTATATGTGTGTTCTGCTGAAGGCTGCATGCTTTGGGAACTGATATAATTCAGCTCCATGGAGCAAAGAAATTGGAAATAGCAAGTTAACAGTTAAACTAATAAAACGAAAACAATTCAATACAAAACAAAAAGCCCCTCCAAAAAGGTATTTTAATCAGAAAGCCACTTATAAATGAAGGAATCTCACACTCACTGAAAGAACCTCATAACTAAATGGTGGAATAGCATTGTGATCAGAATAATGCTGTGGGGCTGGCTACATTGAAAAAGCTGTACAGGTTCAGGATACAGCCCTCAGACAGGCCTTCAGGAAACAGTGTTGAATGTTGTCACTGCCTCTCAGCAGTGACAAATCAAGAGCTAGAAATACAAAGATTCAGAAAAAATAATTCTTTAGTTTTGAAACTGCTTTAAGATAAATCAGAAAAAAAAAAGAGAGATTCAGCATACAAACCTTTTGGCAAGTCAGTCACTATTTGTAAAGATTTGACCAGGAAGCATATAGAGAAAACGACATGCAACTTTGTATTTAGTGGAGGAAAAAGAATTACAATTTTCTTTCCATTTCTTTGCCACTTTTTTTTTCCTGTTAGATCCTGTTTTGGGTTGCAAGTATAAGAAATCAGACTGATGCTGCACCTGAAGCTCCTGAGATTTTAAGACCCAGAGACCATTCTGATATTGAGAATTCCTGTGGGGATACACTGACTTCCCCTTTCATTTGCAGTCTGGTTAATGAGCCTGTAAATTGAATTAACTCAGCTGAAGTATCCAAAATCCTAGCTGCAATGAAAAGAAAAGAGGATAAGAGTGGAGTATGATTGCTATACATGGTAAGACTGAAATGATAATACTCTTAGTAACAATAATAATAACAACAACAATAGAATATATGACTGAAGAGATATGATTAATTATATTGTACAAAGCAACCCATTAAACAGTGTTCAAACATCAGAGTGCTGGGTACCCAGTCAGTGCATCAGTGTTTCCCACTTCCAAAGAGCAGTCTTTAAAGAGATTGGGTGTAGCTAAAGGGGAATGCTATATATTTTAATTTTTTCCCTGGTGCTATGGTATGTGCATATACTTTTGGACAACGTTTGTCATCTCCTTTTTTAAATAGCAAATGAATGGCCCAGGGAAGTGACTGCAAATTGGAGTCATAAATAACTAGGTTTGTGATAGCAACAGTGCACTCAAGTGTGGTGGAAAAGCTGCCTCTCATTGCATCATTTGTTCCCAATGGTTTTGAAACAATCAGTGCCAGAAGAAAGAAAACGTAATCTGTCCTTCCAAGCTTTTCCTTCCTCTGGATCAAAAAGTAGCTGTTTCTCTGCTGGCAGACAGAGAAGGAAGCCTCCCTCCTGTGCTGCTGGTGCCTCTGCAGCCTCCTGCACCTGCCTGGGGCTGCCGCGTGCCAGCGTCACCCAGAGCCTGGCTCTGACAGAGCCTGACATCCTGCGCCAGTGGGTGAATCACTGCCCAGGCTGCTCATCTGCACTGACTGTGCTCTCAATTTCCCTTGGTATAAGGCAGAGATTTCACCCAGCTTCAGAGTGGTTTCATCAGTCAGTCCAGACAAGCATTTGCTGACGTTGTTTCCCTGCTCACAGTAAGGGCTGCTCTGATTCAGACTGAGTGAGGTGATTCCCCATTTGTTTGCTGAGAAAACAGAGCTAAGTGACTTAATGATTCATCCCTCTTGCAATTACCTCAGCCATTAAACGGACCAATACCCTCTATCTGGTCTTCCTCTGTTTGCCTCTAGACTCTGTTATGGTTCACTTTCAGGTGGAAAAGTCGAACCAGTCTCACCTTTCCTGTGTCCATGAATGGTTCTCCTGCCTCCAGATGTCATAATGATTTACCCTTGGGAAGTCATGGCTATTAAACTCTCCCCAGAGGCACATAAGAGAAGGCTGATATGTTTCTGATATCCTGAAGGCTGTATGAAACACCATCTAGGATTGAATATATTTGTATATACAGAAATATTTCTGTCACAAAAATTGATATCCACCTTAAATTAAAAACAGCATAGCAATTCAGGGATTGGGTGACATTTCTTATCAGCTGATGGCTCTATGGGGAATCATGCTGTATGCAAATCATCTTCCTTATATAGGAGGCATTGTGATGTCATGTTCAACAGCATTTGGAAAAAACCCAACTTCACAAAATTTTTCTTGTCTTAGCTGAAAAAACTGAAGACATGGAGAACAAACATACAGAGATTCATCAAGTTTTGAATGAAAGAAACCTGCAGCAAGAATACTAGAGGTGACATCAGCTAGTAACAATAGAACAAAATGAAAGTCCTTTATCTTATTTTCATCACTTTTATTTCTAGGTATGAAATGAGACCTAAACTACATTAGTATATATTATTATTGCTAGAGTATCTACTGTCTACTATCACAATAATGATGTGGTCTTCTGGGGAGAAGAAAATGATAAGAAGAAAGCACTGAATATATTTTTTTCTCCCATGAAAGCCAAAAATGACTAGTAGTCATGTTTTTGGCTCAAAAATAAATGTCAGAAGTGGTACATAGTGGAATGCTTGAGGGAGGCATGCAAGATACATGCTTCAAGTCAGATCGAGGGTTATGGTAGATATTTGCATGCTCAGCAGCAGAATTTTCCACCCTGTTAAGAGCCAGTTATTAAAATTATTAGAGATGTCTCTACCCAAATTGAGGTGCAAATGAGACCATGTACCAAAGTCAATAGCATGGATTTTAATTTAACAGTAAATGTGAGGTAGAGAGGGAGAAGGAGAAAGAAATAGGAAAAGAAAGACACTGTGAATCCTGTGAATCCTGTTTGTCCCCTTCTTCTGGTCTTAGTGGGAGTGTCCCAGTATTGCCAAAACACTGGTCTCTGTCTTGATGGGGTGGGGCAAGCTGAATTCAATTATCTACTTGGAGTTTGTCCGAAATGCTGAAAGCAACATGTAGGCCTAACATACCTACTTTTTAAAGAGAGCTATAAGGATTTTGTGCCTGAAATGTGCACATATTTATGAGTAAAAGTATGACAGAAGTTTGACAGAATTTGAAATTTTATTTAGATGATACTACTCAGACAAGCTATCCATAAACATGGATAACCTGGAAAGCGTACTTGAAGTACTTTAAATGGTTATGAATCACATGAGAAAGAGCAGCACTAAACTGAATTTCAGTAGTGTTAGTTCTTTTCAATGTAACAGAATGCCAGGTCCTTTTATTCCTGATACTTATTTATATTTTTCAACCAGCCAAACACAGAAAGATGGCCTCTATCTCTAGTGGGAGCTAGGAGAAATAGATGTATGAGGAATTTCAGGACAGGGTTCAGGAATCTCTGCTGCTGCTGAGACTGTTTCATGTGGAGCTCTGAGAATGGAAATGTCTCTCTGAAGCTTTCATGCTGACTTTTTCGTCTTTGTTTGCAATGAAGAAGGACTGATTACAATACTTGAAAACAAACCTTGAATACTGTCATTAGCTATTTTTCTTTACAAGGAAAGAATGTATCTCTTTTTGAAGTTCCTGGCTGCTCTTTAGTCGTTGAAACAATGATAAATGCATTATGGATACAGGAGGAGATATTCTTCCTAGTGAATCAGAGCTTTCTGTAGTAGGTTCTTCTTCCAAAGCTTTGATATTTGGATTGGGACATGTGATAGAGAAGTATCAGATTTTAGGTCAGATTTCAAACAAAAAAATATGGGAAGACATTTTCACATTTAGGCAATTTAAGGAGAACTTAAAAGGACTGTGTACAAATATTTTGCTCTGCTATTATCTTCTAATCTCATTTTTTTTCTTTCTCAACACAGCCCTATTCATAGTTTCCAGTGTAAATGACAGTGAATCCAAGCTCAGTAGAGCTTGGGCAGAGCCATTGGAATCATCAGAGAGAAAACAACATTTTTCTGTTTTTTTTTCTTTTTTTTTAGTGGATGCTCCAAAGTCTAGCAAACCTTTAGCTGACCCTCAGATGTGTTCTGTGCTGAATTCTGGCATCCAGATCTCCTTCCTGGGACTTGCCTGTCAGTAAGGAGGTGGGTTGGTGGAGAGGTACACTCTCTGTACTTAATCCTACCCCCAAGTAGGATGTCTTGACTGCATATGTGGCCCCAGAAACTCATGGTGTTACTTGGGTGGGTGGAGCTAAATGTCTGTTTTAATATCTGGCCCATGCATCATGTGAAGGAACATTCTAGCTGAGTCCATCTTATTACATGCTTTTTTTTATTCTCTGCTGAATTGAAGATTTTTTTCCCCCTGATGCTTCTTATTTACACAACATTTTTTTCACAACAAAGTTTTTCTTTGCTCTACAAATTGCTGCTCTAATGGAAATATTTTTCTGTCATGACTTTTTCCTGTTCAAATAGAACACAGGAGAAGATATAGAAGAGGTCTTAATGGAGCTCAGCATAGGAATTCAGTTCTAATCTAGACTGTAAAATTTGTGTCCACCAAAAACTTTGGGATGTAGCTACAGGATAGAGTTTCTGGAGAAACAGCTAACATTTACACATCTGGTATGCTGACCACTTACATGACTAGAAAAAGAAAGAGCTACAAACAATGAATTTTTATACCAGTTTGGTAAGAAAAGTAACAAAAAATAGTGCTGGTTATCAGCTATCTGGCATGGATCAAAATTTCTAGCCACTGTTCTTACTACTGCAGTCAGTAGGCTATAAGTGTTTTCCAGGCCTTCCTGCAGGAAAACTGGTCTTTGCTTTGCATGACTCAGATAAAATATAACATATTTAATAGCTTACCTTTTACTTTGTCCAGAGTAAATAAACAAGTTAAGTCTGGAAGTGCCATGTAATGACAGAAGCTTTTCATGTACTGCTGCTTCTGTGTTTAGCTCAGCAGCTTGACTTTTATGAAAACCTACTGTGGGAAAAATAGAAATGAATGAACTCTTCAAATGGCTGTGAATTTCAAGTTCAGGATACTAATTGATTGCATTTCCAAATGCAATGTAGAGCATTCCTCCCTAAAGATTTTGGGAATGGATGCTTTCTGCTCACCCTAGCAAAAAGGATAGCAGAAAGTTTCCCTATGTCTCTGTAGGTCCTTGTGTACTTGTGTGCTTGGCCTAGACACAGGCCTTGATTTCCACATTCATTTAATTCCTTCATTATATAAATTGAACAAAAATTGCACCCAATTCACTACTGTAAACAGAAATAAAGGCACAAAACCCTTGACATTCTGTCTAACAATTGTTTAACAGAACTTAAATGAAATCTACAAATAAAATGAAATGACAGTGTAAAGCACTTACCATATGAATAATTGGGCATTACAATAGCAACAGTATGCTTGGTTTGTTCTTGTCTGTATTATTTCCATTTAGCAGCTGCTAAACCTGACAAACAATTGCCAGATGCAAGAGTTCTCTGATGGGGACATGAACGTGCTCTGAGTGTCCTCATGAACTTTACTACAGTCAAAAAGTGATTCTGGACCTGCAGAAAAGTAGACAGATGTTTTGCTGACTTTGCAAATGGGTATATTCCTTCTCTGAACAAGTGGGAAATGCACTAAATCTGTCTCAGGTAGAAACAGTTTGGTTAGCATTCACTATTCAAATTATTTGCTTTTGTAATCTCTGAAGTGTAGAGCATGTTGTTCACAAACTTTACTTGTTGCAAAATGAACAAATTCAGCTCACCCCACATGCTTTTACAAACCTGCTCCCCAACAACAGGAGTGAAATCCAGGTCTTTTGAATATCTGTGTCCTGATGATTACTCTGCTAATTTTGTATTAAGAATTAGAGATTACAGAATATGCTTTTGATTACTGCCAGTGTAATAGAGTTGGAGACAGTTGCAAACAGTCCTTTGTAGAGTGAAAAAAAAAATTAGTATCACAAAACATGTCACTGTGAATTCATACCATCTGTCTAATGATGAATGACACCAGTGTGGTTGGTATCAAGTCAGCCTACAGATTGGTTATATATATTTAGTAACCTGCAAATACATCACACAAAATAGCCCTGCACACGCTGTGCATCAAAGCAGAGCATATAATGCTTTGTCACAGGGTAAACTGGTCTATTAAAATGGTCACATGTTCAGAAATGAAGAAGGCAGTTGCTGATTTCAGCCCATTTTATTCTTTGTTTTTTACATATTCTCTCCTGAAGTCTCATTTCATGATTCAGGTTCCATTTTGCTGCTATTTTAATGCCAGAAATTTTATTATTTTTTTTATACCTTTTATTCTCTGATCCATGGGAATGTCATGAGGTACCTTTTTAATAGTAATTTCAAACAGCATATTCTACACTTCTTCAGGAAAGTGCAAACAATCGTTGCTTCTTATTACATGTCTAGATGCACTTTCAAACATTTTGCTACAATTTAATGTTATTGATTTTTGGTTCTTTCCAGAGTCGAAGCAGGTAGTGCTCCAAACTTAGTGAAATGAAACACCTAGGGGAGATTTTCTACTTGTGTAAGGTGTAGAAATTGAAGTAAATGTATGATGAACTCTGACAGCAAGATTTACCTATATATTAAAGAAAATACATCAGAATTATAAATGAGATTAGAGTTACCTTCTATTCTCTTCTGGGTTTTTTTTCCTTCCTGGTACAGCTATAAGCATCTCACTTGGCATAATGTTATTGTTACTTTAGCTTAGTTTTTCATTATAAAAGTATTAAAGGATTTGCCTCACTTGACCTAATATGAGTGATTTGAAAGGTAAATATTGAGACTAAGTTTATTATCTAGACTCCCCTACTTTGTCATGGATGAAAGATGTAATGAGTTGCCTCTGCAGGTGCCTTCTTTCGTGGAACATGACTTCTCAGATGTCAGTCTCAGAGTAGATGTTTGTCTTTCAGTTTTCCACATACAGCATCTGTCCCCTGGTCTTCATCTAGTACTGGTGTCAGTTCTATGTCAAGCAGAAGCAGCAGAAGTCAACAATTAGCAGGAGCATCATCTTCTTTGTTTCTTTCAACTTAGTGATATATTAAACATGATAAATCTGTGCATTTTATTGGCAGCCATATTATTTATCACAGCATAACGGTTGTTTGTTGGTCCAGTTCCTTGTGAAATGAAAGAATTACATAAAAAGGAGTGGATGAAATAGCTTATTTACAAGTGTTTGCTCTTTTTTTTTACAGAGTGCTTCTCTATCCAGGCGAGATCTCTAGAGACACTTTATTTCCTGTGTGCTTTGACTTTATGGTTGCTGGAACCCCTGTCCTTGAATTAATCAGTGGCAGAGCATTAGAACCAAACAAAGCAGAAACAAAAACTTACAATAGCCAAATGATTCAGGAAGAGTAAAAATTATGGACAAGAAATATCTCACTACAGTAAAACTCCTGGGTTTTTAACAGATACTGCTCATTAAATGAGATAAGCCTTTGAATGAACAGAAGTGTGTGTAGGAAAGCTAAAAATGATAAACAGAAATAAAAGAGTTGGCAGGGTACAGCATCAAACTGTACAAATTGAGTAAGTTTAGACATTTAATACAGTTTTAGTCTACAGGAGGAACAGAGATGCTCAGTCAAGTTTTATCCTTTCTGTTTTGCTGAGATGCAACAGGCAGATGGTAGAAATATGTGCATCTCAGGTTTTTGATCTCTCAAATGTCTTATGTCACAGATACAACCTGTTTAGAGTCTTAATCTGTTTACTACTGGATATGTGCACTTAGACCCAGAATCACTAATTTGCTCACAGAAGGTCCACAGCTGGAACACCAGGATGAAATCTTATGCATGTAAATGCTTCTGTCAAGACGCACTCTCCTCTTTGCTTAATTATTTCGTTTTGCAGAGAAAACTATGCATACAGTTTCTTATCTGTCATAACCAGACATAAAAATATTTCCCAGTGAATAATGGAACTGCCATGAAACTAAACAGCAAGCTAATTTCCAACTAACAGAGTACAAGATGTGAACAGTATTTGGAGTGTTTTTAAAATGTGGTACTGATTAATTCTGCATTTATTCAATGCTAAATTAACTTTCTAAGTCACTCAGGTATCATCAAGTTATTTGTGCTCCAGACAATACAAGCTTACTCATTGCCTGCAACAGCAGTAAAATGGTTTCTGTTAAAGGACATATAGTGCCAATGGGAGTCAAAATTTTTGTGCAAAATACGTGTGCTTTAGAAGATCTGATGTTTTAAATGTGTGGCAATTATTTGAAAGACAGTTGGTTTGTGTTGTTTAAATAAAAATGAATATGAACAAAGTAAATTACTTCAGGTTTCCAAGCCACTCAGATAGTCATGGAAATACTATGATATAATTAATTTCAGCATAGGTAGCAGGCTGAGTAATTTCTCCAGGTGTCTTGCAGCCCTGTTTGGATAATTCCATAAAAGATACTTTGAACTATTCATTCTTCTACAGAATGTTCTTTGTTCTGAGTCACATTTTAGTACTAATGAAATATATTTCTTGTCAAAACTCCTGTGGGCAAGTGGCTATGACAATCAGTGTGATTCAGCATCCTCCTCCTCAAATGAATTTCACAAATATTCTTATAACTGTATTCAATATTAGTACAGACTTTGATACTAGATGTTTCTCTTTGAAAGATAAGTAACAATGTATTTTAACTCTTGTAACTTATTTTTAACTATTTTTTCTGCATAAATTATAGTAGTCAATAATACAGTGAATCATCTCATGTAGAAAGAAGTGTGGCAAACAGTGCTATGAAATGCCACTAATCATTGTGTTTCCATTTTGTGGATGGGAGAGAAGTAATTTTAGATTTCAGCCTTGAAAAATCGTGATTTTATTTGGGCTGAAGAATAATATTTTCATGCCTCTTGTTCTAAATAAAGTCAAAATAACCCCCACATAATTATTGAAAGATTT
Organism: Melozone crissalis; assembly: GCF_028551555.1. Taxonomy (NCBI): domain Eukaryota; kingdom Metazoa; phylum Chordata; class Aves; order Passeriformes; family Passerellidae; genus Melozone; species Melozone crissalis. The sequence goes on from NW_026535784.1 coordinate 18,504,251, forward strand.
GAACCTGCATTTTTAAAATCTTGACCAGAAAGTCTCAGATGCTTGAAGCTCTGCAGCTGCTTGTGCGTGCAGGTGTTACCATTCTGGGCTGGCTGAGCATCTAGGGACTCATTTCACTCCTACACCTGTTGGGGGGTCACAGCCTTCAGGAAGCAATTCAGTATTCATGAGTCTAGAGGGAAAATTAGGTTTTGGAGAGTGTCTAGGGAATGTTTGTCAGGAAAGTGAGAAGGGGATTAAGGTTTTTATGCTGCATTTTTCTTTAAATGAAGAAAACACAGAAATAGCACTGTAAGTAGGAATCATCATGCAAACTCAGAAGCAGCTTGGAGGTTTAAGGTGCTACTACATGATACTGAGTAGACATAGCTAGAAACCTCAAGTGTGGGTTGGTTATTTTTACATCTAGAGCTGGGTGCTGAACACTGTGGCACCCCCTACTTGTGATTTGCTAGGATAGGGCAATGTGATTCCCTGTGGGTGAATCCATGTTACCCTACTTCTTATTGGTGATCCTTGTTGCCTCAATTAATTAGCTTTCTCCTACTCCTTGTTCAGATTCCCCTGCCCAGTCCCTGACAAAGCAGAACATACGCTGTGGTTGCTGTGTGGTGCTAGCTACGACTCAGTTTTATTTAATAACATTGTGTTATTAAATAAATGTGCAACAAATTCTGACTAATTGTTTCTCCACTTCTCTGCCAGTCTGTGAAAAGGTCAGCACTGAAAACCATCAAGTAGCAGCTCCTTGCTGAATCTCCAAAAGGTTGGGTAAAAAGCAGACTTTGGTGAATGAAGTTTGACTGGTAGGGGAGTTAAATGTTTTGATGAAAGGAATGCACTTATCATTGATTCGGGTGCTGAAGTTTTTCATGATTCCCCCAGATGCAATGAACATAAACACTTTTGACTTTGTAGGTCTCATGAAAAACTCTTCCTCTTTGCCATTTCTAGCAAATCAAACTGCTTTCATATACACTTGTGTAATTGCTATTATTTTGTTTATTACAGAATCACAGAATCAGAGAATATAATGAGTTCAAAGGGACCTATAAGGGTCACCAAAGTACAGCTCCTGCCCCTATGCAGAACACCCCAAAGGTCACATTGTGGGCCTGAAAGCATTGTCCAAATGCTTTTTGAACCCTTCCCTTCCCTTCCCTTCCCTTCCCTTCCCTTCCCTTCCCTTCCCCTTATTTTAATCAATGAATATAATTTCTCCCTTTCTTGCTTTCTTCCTTAGTGCTAAAAAGTACACAATGTCCTTTTAATATTTAATTAATGAGATCACTTTACAGGTTTTAGTTTAAAGGTAACCATAGCACAAATGCATCCATTATTAACTGCAGAAGGCAGCGGCTTCTTGGGAACCCTCTTTAGTTTAATATGAGAACCCCTGTCAGCAGAAAACAGCGCTGATATTGTTGTTAAGTGTGACAGACTGGCGAGTGCAATGGGCACCACGCTGGAACAATGCAAGCTGCTGATTTCCATGGAGGAGGCGATGTTCAAGGGCGAGGCCAAGGCGGACGGCGAGCGGCTGCTGAGGAAGGTTCGGTTCCGCGTGGCGTCCTCGCACAGCGGGCGCGTGCTGAAGGAGGTGTACGCCGACGGCGAGGCCGCCGACTCGCTGGACTCCGAGTACGCCAGCAGCTCTGAGACCGACCAGACGAGCCGGCTGAGCGAGGTGGACGGGCAGCACAACGGGCACACGGGGTCGGAGTGCGATGAGAATGACAATGAGCAGGACGACTTGCTCATTCTTGTCAGAGCCACTAAAGAGAAGGGGTTTGGTACAAAGCGAGTCAACATCCTCAGCAAAAATGGCACAGTCAGGGGAGTCAAGCATAAAGTCAGCGCTGGTCAAGCCCTTTTTGACAATTTGGCAAAAGTATTTCAGGTAGGTGGTGCAGATCTGCTGGCTGTAAGCTGTCTCTCTGTCCCTTTTAACTCCACACATTATTCTTCCCTTTGTTCAGACTGCTGTCATTTAGGATTTCTCAATATTCTGTCTCGTTCCCATTGCTATTTACTTGCACAAGAGGGGCTCATCGGTCCTTCTAGTATCAAACAGCTCCACACTCCATATTGGCTGTGAACTTTGCTTTTCAAAATTGATCTTATATTTGTTGAGTATAAATATGTATGTTGTGATTCCCATGTCTGGATGAGGAAAGAAATGTGCCAGAGGATTCAACTGGGGCTCTGCTGGAGATCTGTACAGGTCTCCTGTACAGGGACGTGTCATGTTTCCTCTCCTATTATATTAATTCTAATGAGGTTACAATGTTATCTACTGTCCCCTACATGTAAATATGTATACTTGTAAATTCCATTCTGTTTAATCTGCAGAGTAGATCAAAGTAGGTGCAGGGTGGCAGCAATGACGGTTTTCCCACATGAAAATTTCAGGGGAATGAAATCTTAGTAAGAGGTCTCTTTTATTAATGTCTGTTTTCTATCTATTTTATAGAAGGAGCGGAATATCTGTATTTGAAACAGTATATGCCACACTAATGCCTTAGTCAGAGAAACACAGGCCTTCAGAAAAATCAAGTAAAAGTTCTAAAATATTTATCTCATATATATAATTTATCTGTATATGCTATTCAAGCCTTTCAATCATTAATATTCACACAGACAGCAACAAATGTGCAACCACACTCTTTCTGATGTTCTTAAAACCCAGAATGATGCTTTTCAATTAAATTATCCTGTGATGGTTTCAGGGCATTACTTTGAAACTTTTTATGCAGTTTTAAATCATGGGGAATTTGATTTTAATAATGATTCTTTTTGCATTTTGAAATTACTTTGAAATGAGATTATTTCATATTACATTAATAAATGACAATAGATTAACATTCTCTTGCTTCTGGATAGGAATTTATCCTCTGTATCATAGCTAAATGAACAGTCTTTTTGTCAATATGATTGTTCCTGAAGAAGTTGATGTTTCAGAGAAGAATTTCCTGTTCGTTTTCATTCTTTACATCACATCACATCACATAGCACTCAAGTAATTTGCTTTCTTTCAAGCTACTCTTGGAAGAGTTTGTCTTTAATTCCTTATTCTGATAAAATTTGTAACAAATTGACTTTTTAAAAGTAGATTTGAATTGATAAGTATTAACTGAGGCATGTTTGGGTTCTTCTCCAACTTCAATTCCATTGTTCCGTGCTATTTCACTACACAGAGTACCCAATTTCACCCCACTAGCCTCATTCCCTTCTGAAAGCTCTCTTCTACTACATCAGTAGCACTAAGCTAAGAAATTTGAATAAGCAAAATAAACAGACCCATTTGAAGACATATGCACCTTAATTAGTGTCCCTGCCTTATTGCTTTTTCTATCCCCAGTTTTAGGTTGGAAGTTCTTCAGGAAAGGCCCATGGACTGAAATCAATGTACTTTAATTGTAAGGCTTCTTGTAGTCCTAGCAGAGCTAATGGTAGGACCAGTGATATCTCCATGAGGTTTTTTGCCAGAAGAAAGTATTTTCCTGAAAGGAGGCATATTCATCTTATATATAACTTCAGAAAAGTAGATGTTTCCAAGTCTGCCACAGAATTCCTTAATTAAAACCTGCAAAATGATGACTGGTTTAAAAGGTGGTAAAGATTTTTTAATTGACAATATCATACTGTGGAAGAAAGGGGAAAAATTAAATAATCAGATGAAAACAGTTTTTCATACGGCATGTAATTCCAATGAAGAGCTCTGCTACAGGCATTGCAAAGTCCAAAAGAAAAGGTGGGTTTTCAAAGTGGATGAGGAAAAATACATATGGAACTGAAAAGCTTCTTCCTAGGCATGTCTAGATGAGTGATGTCCAGAAAAAACTGTATATACTTACATTAAGACATATATTCAACAATACAGAGGATGGAATGATTTGAGGTTTCTACACAAATTCAGATTTCCCCAGAGGTAAAGCCCTAAGTCTAGTGAAAAATAATGATGGTTTGCAAGTCTTTTATGTCATACTCTGAGCCAATTTTGTATGCCACATGCTGAGCACAGAGGAGAGCAAAACACAAAGGTTAGCTTTGAGATGGATTTGAAACGGTTTGATCCTAATGAGAAGTATGATTGAAATCCATCCAATTACAAATGAAATGATGGCCTTTAGAATGAGATTAGAGGATGATTTGTAGTTTTCTGTAAGCACGTTCCAGACAATTAATTGAGCTGTAATACCAGTTAGAGAACAACAAGAGTTCTTCTTTCAAGGCTAAGGAAAATAGAAAGATGTCTTTGTTAGCAGGTACAACACAAAATCTCTCAATCTGGGCATTTTTTCTGAGTTACCCTCTTGATTATGTGAGGTCATCTCCAGTTACATATTTCTCTTTGATAAGCAGCAGCAAATATATAACTACAGTTAAGAGAGTGCTCCTCCCTGAGGAGAGTCCATCTCTGCCCCTTGGATGGTTCAACAGGAGGAACTCTATGACATGAATGCATTGTACATTTCTCAGTGTTAGTGTCAAGTCAGTATTTTTAATCTCAGAGTATGCACATGAACTCTCGACTGTCCTGTATTCTAAGCACTGATATATTCTTGTATGCAAATGCTTCTTATTTAGTATTTACAATATCACTGTCTTACTAAAATGTGCATGTAAGAAGCCAAATATTTGAGTGTGTGTGAGTGTCCTGAGATCCTGAAACTAGGGGGTGGCTTTTTTCTGTGATATCAGCATTCTGATTCTCCAGATTATCTACAAATTCCTTTAATATACAATTTCCCCAAATCTCCTAGAGGCTCCCTTTGAGAGAGGAGAGATCCTTTAAAGTAAATCGCTTTGTTCATATGTTCTAGAGGTAAGCTGGGGTTCATTAACTGGGCTTCATTATGTTGTGCAGTCAAGACCTTTCATTTTCTCTGTTCAAATAGCTGTGCTAAAAGCACTTGTGTATTTTAATGTTCTATGGAAATATTTGGATTTGTGTGAATATTTTTTTCACACTTTCTTACTACAGCCTTTCTATAGAATTGGTTCAGACACTTTCTTCCCACAACAAACTTATCAGAAAGAAATCACACCTTCTGGAGCTTTTTTAAATTTTAAGAGTGATGTAAGGCAGGAAGTATTTTTAGATGAAAAGGTCTTTTTGGTCGTTGTTGCTATATGATTCAAGCCTGGTCTGAGAATGTATATCTAGATGTGTATCCCCTGCTACATCTTCCCACAGTCAGTCACCCAGCACTTCCCTCACCCGTTCAATCTATGACCTCTCATTTCCACTGTTCTCTGAGAAGCTGAGTCCTTCACATTACTCTGTCTGAGGACTGTGTCCCCAGATGAGAGCTGCTCCAGTGCTGTGACAGTAAAGGTCTCCCTCTAGGTCACCCTTGCACACCAGCTCATCCCCTGGTGAAGCTGCTGCCAGGTGAGTGGGGGCCAGCACAGCCATGGGGAAGGAATGTGGGGTGGAGCAGGACACGTCCAGGGGTTTCCTCAGCTTCAAGGCAGAACATTCTGGGGAGGAAAGGTGGGGAAGAGACCAGCTCTACTGATGCTTCAGGACAGCATGGTTTCCATGGCAACACCTCCAGCCTTTTCTTCCCTGGGGTGAATGCCACAAACAGGCTGTTGACATGGCAACCACATCCTGGCAGGGTGAGGGAGTGGTGGCTGGGGTGGTGATGGCTGTTAACATAACAACCACTCCGGGTCGGGAAGGGGGGAGGGAGGTCACCGTGGTCATCTGTGGCAGGCAGGGACCGTCACACGTGTCACCCAGCCTCCGCCAGCACCTAACCTGGGCCTGGGGATAGCCTCCCACAGGGCTGGAAATGCAGGCGGCAGACAGCTGGGAACGGTTTATTTGTGAGAAACACACACTGCTGAGAATCCTGAAATGCAGGAGGGAGCTGGAGCTCCCACTCTCCCTGTTCATGCACCTCCTTGGTATAAATTTTCTCCTGCTGAGACTCTAAAGCTGACAGCATTGGCAGCTGTGAAGCTGGGGACATGACTTGCCAATTGTGTCAGAAGCATAAACCCCTTCTCTGCATATCTGAAGTAATTGTGGTTTTATTTCAGTATACTAACAAAAATTCCGTATTCTAATATTTCAATATTGTTTAAATGCAAATGGTTATGAATATTTCCTGTAACTTTCTTTAAAAAGAGGTAGTGAAATAACTATTTTTTCCTTGAAATAAATATAATTCTCCTCACAACTAATTTTTATGACTAAGCCATTCCTATGGCTATGGCCAAGTCTCATAGAGCAAAAATCCTCGGGTTATCTCGTATATTACTATATATTATATAATCATATATTATTAAGTAGTGCAATGATCATTTTATGCCAAACTGGCATCCCAATGTGCAATGGAGCTCAGCCAAAGGTTTTACACAGGTCCCTCCTCATTTTCCATGTTTCAGCATGGGTATTTTTCCTCTATTCCCATACTTACACACTCCAGTGGCCTTCCAGCTTCCTCTGAAAGGTCAGGTTCTGCTAAATTAGCCACAGAACTCATTCTCAGGCAGGGCTTCCTGACGTCTCTTGCAAAAGGGCAGGTCTGGTTAACAAACCTGATGAATGCCTTGGTGAGCATCGCATCAGAGAGGACACGGGTGAGGAGTCACACATAATACACACAGTCTTTGCAAAATTCCCAAGCACAGCTCCTCAGGTAGAGCTCGCATGTAAGGCTGTCACGTGCAAGTCACTATTCAGACTGATGAAGAATGAGCTTATTAATGTTTAGAGAGAAAGGTGGGACAGAATAAAGAATCACGTGGAAGTTTGTTAAGAGGAGAACTTTTGGGGTGGTTAAGAGCACTTTCATCTTTCTTCACTTGCGGGTGACCTGGAAAAGTGAATATACAGCAGGACATGCAGAGCTTACAAACTGATAGGGCTAGCTAATGCCACAAACAAAATAAAGTGAAGTACAGCAGAAAAACCAACCATCTTCCAAAGAAGTCAGAGGCTGCAAAGTGATGTTAAGGAAAGGTTCTTGTGTAGTAATACAAGCAAAGGTTGTTAGGGTGGGTGGCACGTTGTATACCACTGTTGTATATCTCTGGAGCATATATCACTAGAATCCCCAAAAGTCTGGGGAGACAAGAAAGAGAGATCTGCACTTTCATTGGAGAAGTCTTGATAAGACTTGAAGAGGCTTCTCTTGATAAAGAGTATTCTCTTTGTCACTGATCAGCTGATGATCAGAGCTGAGACTCCAGAAATCACTGAATTACTTGAATTCAAAATCCTCTTCTGGGACTGGGCAAAGATTGTAAAAACTCTCCTGATCTTTGCCTTCATATTCTCCTCCATACGCACTGCTCTGACTCCCAAAAGGACATAGCTTACAAAAGAAAACAATGGATTGCTTGTAAAGAGCATTTGATGTAGTAATGTCCCTTATATGGATAGAGATAAATACTAGTGAGATGCAGTATCTGAGCTACAAACTTCCAGTGTATTTTCCTAGTGTTATTAAGTCTGGAAAACTAATTATTGAACAGTGTTGCACTGAAATCCACTGGAGAACAGGAAAAATTGTAATAACATGGAGGATCAAGTGATTGTGAAAAGCAGGTTTTTGCGTTTTACAGAAAATTCAGAGTTAGAAGGAAAACTAGATCACTACTGGAATGGGCATAGAGTTGCTTCACCACTTGCTTTGTAGCCTCAGAAGGGCTTTGATCTGTGCCCACACTGCATTGGACAGTGACTCTGCTGATGCTGTTAATCCTGTTCTAGTGGTTTCCAGAGTGGATGTCTGAACAGACACACTGAATTAAATGAAGATGGTCAGGTCTGTGAGCTTTTAACTGGAACCTGGATTTGGTCAGTACTTAAGATATTGGTTTTATTATTCACATGTTGGAGAAATCAGTTGTAAAGCACTCAGGTCAGACAGGTCTATTACTAGACTATTCAGGACATTTTAGGATTTGCTCCTGTTGGACTTGAAATACATATTCGACTTATACTTGATGGGATCTGTAAATAGATTTTTAACTATCTAAACCTCTGAAAGGGATATGTAAGTTTTGAATTAAAAAAGACTCGGCAGTCTCATTTTCAGAAAGTGTAGATATGGGATGTCTTAGCTTCTCAATACACTGAACATTGGGTGGCTTACTAACAAAACTATGGTTATATATATCACTTTTTAAAGGCTGAATCAATAATTGAATAAACAAAATTATAGGCTTTACTGCTGGCAGTCTGACCAGCATGTACTTGACATCTGTCTAACACTCCAGCGCACTGCATGGCCTCAAAATTATTCTTGCCCTGATTAGTCTTGATCCTTGTAAAGGATCCATAAATGAGGTCAGTGTTCTTGGGATGCTGGCCTTGTCCCTCGCATGGGAAAGAGCATAGCAAAGAAGGAGTGGTGTTTCTGCAGTAAATATGTATATGCAGAATATGTAGTACTAGAATTAATCACGACTTTAGGTATAGATTCAAAAACTCACAGGCCTCTGAGGAAGGACTTAGACATCAAGCTCAAAAACTAATATTCTCCAAATCTCATTTGGTGCCACCAAGCCTCAGAGGCACCAAGAGCCAGCCTTCCTTCCTTCCTTCCTTCCTTCCTTCCTTCCTTCCTTCCTTCCTTCCTTCCTTCCTTCCTTCCTTCCTTCCTTTTTTCTCTTAAGCACAATAGTGCTCACAGTGTTCCAGAACGGAGATATCCTAGAAAAACTTGTAGCCTGTGACTTGCTTGTTAGGAAAAAGAGACAGAGAGGAGAGAGAGGATAGAATCAGTATTCAAGACATGACAGATCGCAAATAATCATGTTCTGCTGGCTTGTTTCATGCTCTCTCTTTAAATCTAAAAATAAATTTGCTTTCTTTTTGAAAGACTGAATGCAACTGCCAAATGGAAGAAAAGGCTTCCTGGTTGTACTAAATGGGATTCCTAAGTCATATTAGCCTTAGGAAATTTTCTGAGCTGAAAATAGTTGTAAAAGGAAACAGTATCAGTAGGAAATGCCGTATATGCTTTCCAGACTCCTACTTTTTAATTATCAGTCTGGTAGATGACCTGGAGTACCAGACAAGCACTGGGCCTGATTCTGTGTACTGCTCTGGGACTCTTGCATAATGTCCCTTTGTGGGACTGCTCAATAAGGTGCTCAGCCTTTGAATTAACATGGAAAATGCTTCATCTTACTTCAAACTAACTTGAAAAAGGGTCATGTTACACAAGCAGCCTATCAAAAATATCTTAGGATTCTAGCACAGATTTTTTTTCTGTGTAGAAAGAGTAGATTTTTTTTTTTTCTGAATTGGCCTCTTACAACAGAGATGAAAAAGATTATCTGATTAGTCTTAATCATTAATTAGTAGCAATAACTCTTGTCTTTTGCTATCTGTGAAGCTCAACTTTATAACTCAGCAGGAAAATAAGGAGAAAATGTGTTTTGAAGTATTCTTATAACTAAGACTGTTAAGAAAATTTGGGGCTATTCGCTTTTGACATGGTACAACAGGCTGCCTGCTAGTTCATTGACCCTGAACCATTGCATGCCTTCAGCACAGCAAATGCATTTTGTAGAACACATAAAGATGAAATAAATTTCCTATATACTTGTTTCCTAGCCTCATACTTGGTCATTAACCCTTAATTTTGCGTACAAATAAATTAATCTGCAACCAAATATTTCGGGGTTCTCACACTTGAGTGTCTTAGGTTAAGGTAATCTTTTACTTATAACTTTACAAACATGGAAGCAAATATTTGGCTACATTGGGCCAATTTGTCATCAAAGTGTCCTGCTGTGCAATTGCAAAAATATGGTAATAATGAAAATAAAAACCAATAATAAAGATAAAATCCCTTTATTAAAACTTAAAAAAATTTCTAAAAAGTTAAGTGCAATAAAATCCCATTATTTAGTTTACAGATCTCAAAACTATTTCAGTTGTGAACTAGGATTTGCAAATACACTAAGCTAGAAAATATAAATGTGTATGTGCCACAGGTAATTTGTTGCTAGACTATTCCGTCTGTCTACAGCTTGCTGTGATGTTCATCTACTCAGGTTGGATATTTATCTACAGTTTATTACATACTGCACCAAAACAAGGTACATGATTAACAGCTTGACAGAAAGAAATGGTCAAAAAGATCATCTTTTTTCTTGGCTGGAACTTTAGCCTGCAACTGTAATGTTTTGTGGCATCATAATTTTGTAGCTGAAATATAATAAAACATTCTTTAGAATGGAATTTGCAACCAGAGGGAAAAGGGTATGGCTTTCATGCATGAAAATTTTCTAATTGCTGCAACATCCATTGCAAGGTAGTACAAAACATTTAAATGAAACCTCAATAAATTTTTCCAAAGCTTGTAAGAGGAATAATAGCTAGGACAGCATGTCCAGCTTGTTGATTTTGAAAAGAAGGTGTAAAGTTGCATCTCCCCATCCAAACAGGCAATCTTGTGGTTTTGCTTGATGCAGTGGTTATATTGTGGAAAAGCTGCCACAGCAGGACTCTTTATAGCCTCCATCAGAGAAAGCAACAGAAATAGTCACAGATGAGCAGCTGGAGTCGCTGAGGTAGAGACTCATTTCACGCATGGCAAGAAAGAAGACAGAAAAACCATCATTCATTGCTAGTACAGATTGTGGAAAGCATTTTAACAACCTTAGTACCATTTTGCTTTGGAACTTTATCTAGGGACATCATCCATCAATGTCAGACGAGCATGTCTTCTGTACTGCAGTAAAACCACAAGGACTCATTCTTCCTTCATTTCTCAAAAAGAAATATAAAAAGTCCTTCTGGCCAATATTTGCACACATTTATAACACCATGCAGTGTTATGAACTGCACTGACAAATCAGCCAATGCTGGTACAAAGGCAAAGAACAATTGCTTTGGAATTCACCCTTGTTTTGAATACTACTGATTGCTAATTGCCTAACAAGCTTTAAAACTATTAGAAATTTTAAGGGGACATATATTGTTATTTAAGATAATTTCTCCTTGAAAATTCTGGAACACAGAAGGAACTTAGTCTCTAAAGAACTTACATATTTTTAAAGAAAATACAATATTTTCCTGCCCAGCCGCTCATGTCTTGCTGTTTGTTTACTAGCTCCAAATGCAAAGCACTTTCCCTCAGAGCCCTGCAGGCAACTCTGAAACATTGTTGTTCGAGTGGAGAATATCCTAAGAGGCAGACTGATAGACACAGTGAAAAATGAGAGCATTATTTTTTTTAAGCATTATCCCTTAAATTCTTTAAGCATTATTGCTTCTTTCCACCTGTCACATTATACCTTGAGAGCTTTTCTTTCCAGGTGTTGGCTGATGAGGTCTCTGGTGAGAGCCCACCTGCAGTGCTGCATGCAGCTTGGGGATCCTCAGCTCAGGAGGGAGATTGACCTGTTGCAGCAAGTCCAGAGGAGGGCAACCAAGTTGATCAGACTCTCTTATGAGGAAAGGTTGAGAGAATTGGGTTTGTTCAGCCCAGAAAAGAGATGGCTTTGGAGAAATCTAATTGCGGACTTCCTGTACCTGAAGGGAGCTTAGAGAAAAGGTGGGGAAGACTCGTTACAGGAGCACGTAGTGACAGACAAGGGGGAATGGAATTCTTCAAATTCAAAGACAGTAGGTTTAGATATGTTAGGAAAAGATTATTTACTGTAGGAGTAGTGAGGCATTAGAGCAGCTTGCCCAGGGAAGTTGTGGATGCCTGTCCCCTGGAAGTGCTCAAGGCCAGGTTGGATGAGTCTCTGAGTTACCTGGTCTAGTTGAAAGTATCCTGCCAATGGACTCCATGATTCTATGATGCTTTCAATCAGATTCACTCATGCAGTTGGTAAATCTGGTTGTTCTTTCAAATCCCACAATGATTCAAGAATATAAGCACTTACTCAGACTCTTCAAGTTCAAACTGTCATAAAGATTTCAAAAGCTCCATTTCTAAAAGGCTTGTTCAGGAAATAGATTATTTTAATCTAACTGGAAGATATTGCCATGACAGCTGTTGTTGCATCTGCTGGGTGGTCAAGCCTTTTGCAAACCTGTCTGCTTGGTGGATGATATAATTTTGCATCCTCTTGTGGAAGATTGTGGGGTGGAAGGACACTTTCACTGGCCAATATTTACAGCTGAATGCAGATAATTTATATGACAGTTTGGTTGGTTTTTTTTTTTTTTTGGCTGCTCCTGACTGAGAGGGGACTTGAATCATGTAGTTCCTTCAGTCAGGTGGTTTCTTCATCAGGTTTCATCATCAGCTACTCCAGCAGCTCTTGGGAACACACAAAAAGTGAGGGCAAGAGGTTTCAAAATAGGAGAGCAGTCTAGTGAAATTTCTGATCTGTTTTTTTGTGCAATCTTAACTGTCATTTTGGAAGAAGGTTATTCAGCTGGCAGAAATGCAATCAAGTATGGAGTTTCATGTTGGAAGACATGATATGAAATTAGAATAAATGTTATTGATTTTTCTTGCTGCACAGTATTAAATGATTATCTATGCAAAGAAGCTATTGTAATGTTATTTCAAAAGAAAAGCAGACAGATGATTCAATAATCTCAGATTCTTCATTTGTAGTCTTATTTCTGGAACAGAGCACATTTAACTCTATGACATGATACAGATTCTAGCCCCACTGTAAGAACATTATTATATGAAAAGTATTATTCTATTAATATTTTATTTAAAAAATACACACCTCTGAGCAAAATCCTGAATCAGACTAGAACGTAAAGCTGCTTACATTGGCCTTGGTAAAACATTAGTCCAGCTGCAGATGTGATTTATACAGAATAACTAACTTGGTAGTTCTTTTGCCCAACAGGTTTAGGAGCTGGTATAAAGCATGCAACCTAGTACATTTTGATTTTCAGACATTATACCTATATGGTTAAAAACCAAAAGAAAACAAAAGATTACACTTTAGAGTCTTTCCAGCAATGAAGTCTATAATTCTCCTTCATGAAGTTGTCTTGTATTTTGCTTATTAAGAGCTGGTGGATGAGCCATCTGTCCCCTTTCATACATCAGGCCAGAAGCCACAGTACAGGCTATTCTAGGGCAGAGTTGGTTTATGGATGCTGTCGAGGAGTTGTATCTGCATAAAAATCTTGAACATTCTACCTTTTTTTTAAAATCTATTGCTTAAAAAAGGAAATGAAGCACTTAAAGTGGGCAATGTAGACAGATCTTTAATTTTACAAATGGATATTGAGTATATAAGTAATAATTAACTACTCAGGGTTTGAAGATGAAGGTACCAAATTTCTAGGTATTATTAAGTAATGAGATAGCTGAGAGCATAGTTCCAATTAGGTTAAGTAATATAGTGGGGAAACAAGGTCGTTCATCACTCAGTGCTGGTGCAGGACAAAGGAGTGCTCTAACTGCAATACACCCCAATCTCAGTGATTGGGCTCTCTGAGAGCTAAGGATTGAATCAGCACTTTGGTGCACTAATCACACCATAACTTTGATCTCTGCCTCCTTCAAAGACCTGTGCAGAATTCATTACCAGTGGCAGAGGGCTTTGTGACCCCGGGTGAGACAATGCTCCATGTCCACCTGAGAAATGGGTGTTCTTTTCCTTAACTTTAGTGTAGTGCAAATGACAGCGCCAACCTTTACACAACAGCCTCTTTTCATCTCCACCCACATGGGTAATATTTTCAGCTAGATTTCAAGTTGTATAAAGTGTCAGGAAAGAAAAAGTACATAATATGTCAGGTGTTTGGAACTGAAAACTGAGAGGGAGTGGTGGTTTCCCTGATTTGCTCACCATTCCCTGGGAGTTTCAGGATTTTAGTGCATCTCATTTCACCTTCTGTTTATAGGAATACAGCAAAAGGTATAATAAATTTTGACAGAAACTTTGTTGTCTGCTGAACATGAAAACTCCAGGGTGTATCCCAAATCAAACCCAGGATTTGTTTAACCCTTTCCACTTATTTTATTCCTTAGGAAAGTGAATTGTGACGAATGATAGCAATTTCTGAATTTTCTCTGCTGATGATTGCAATTGGGAATTGCAATCACTTTATTTCATTTATGCTATTACCTTCTTCCGTTGTTTTTGAGTGAACAGTTCTGTTATATATGACAGATTGAATCCAGGCTGTAATTAATCCATGAAAATCTGAAACATTTTTCAATTAAAATGCAGTATATTTTTGACTGAGCTAAGTGTGACTGATTAGGGCTTTCCTGAATACCAGTTTTTACTTGCTGATTCTCTCTAGCACCAAAAAAAACACCAGTTGCAACAGTGCTGCAAATATAAAGAAGTAATGGACTATTGTCTTGTTTCCTAAGATAGTCTGATATACTGAAAATAAATATTGGGAAAACAGACCCACTTACCACACAAAGCATAGCTGACCAAAAAAGGCAGAGCCATGTAATATCATGAGTAGGATCTTACCAGCTAACTGTTTCATTCTCCACTCAGAAATATGATGAATGGCATTGGTAAGAAGCTCAACAGACTAGAATACAGTTTTCACAGACCTCTAATGCCTATTAATTAACCAAGCTAACTGAAATTTGGGAATTATAAAGGAGATCACCACATGCATTAACTGCACCTGGCAATGTTTGAATGTAGAATGAGTCAGAGATCCCTGTGTGCATGTGCTACTATTATGTTATTATTAGCATTTATCAGTTTCTACAGCAGTCTAAGTCTGTTTTAGAAAGAATGAGTAAGGAATTAGTGAAAGAGAGGAGCAAAGAGAAAGAGGGAAGGGATAGAAATCATCTTGTTTTTAAACTTCATCTGCCTGCCAGAAAACACTATACAGGGTATTCCAAAGCTACTTCCAAGTTAAAAATAAATGGGCCAGAGCAGACATTGCATTTTTCATGACAGCCATTTGCTGCTGATGACACAAGTCTGTTTCTCTGCAGTATGAAATGTTCTACTGAGTGAAGCAGCAGTGCTTACAGCCAGATGGGTCAGGGCTCACAAACCAGGATTCACTCAGAGCCATGCTGTTTGCTGACTTTTCCCACGTGATCTGAGATACCAAACTCTTTCATTTTTATCTGTGTATCCTCAGCAAGTCCTGTTCTAGTTCACTTCTGACTAAAGCCATCCTTACTTACAGAATGTTCTCAAAGAGGACATGACATGGCCAGTGATTGTCCCCAAATACACAACATAGGTTCAAACACCTAGAACAATGTAATAAATAACAGGAAAATGAAAAGCTGCTCATGACAGGAGAAAATAGGATTTGAGCTCTACAACAGCTGTTTCAGGCAAATCTACTGTGTTTCTTTTTTTAACAATTCAGGGTGTCATCTTGGGAAATGGTACATAAGTAAACATCAGAATTACCACCAAAGTCTGACTATGTAGTAGGATTAAACATTCCCTCCCAAGAGAAGTAAACATATTTGAAAAACCTTACTCATATTGTTAGAGAGAAATCCCCACAGTAACTTAAAATGTCAACTGACAGAATGGAAAATAACTATGCCACAAAAATAACTAGCCATTTATTCAAATATTTCATGCATACATCCAAATATAAGAAAGTCTATAGGCATTAAAAGGTCCTTTTTGGTCAAGCGACCAAATTCTAAGTACCAAACAGAGCAATATGAGGTGGACCTACGTGTTCCCTCCTTCTGTTTCCAACGCCTCTTGTTTTGAGTAGAACCAGAAAACAGAAAGGCCCAGAAGAAAAAAGAAAGGCAAAAATTGAACAATGTTTTTTAAACTAGAGAAAAAGTTCCATTTTATCAAAGTTCAATTTTCATTTCACTCTGTATTTATTCCTGTTGCTAGTGATAAAAGATAGAAGTGAAATAAACACTGATCAGCTGCTGAATAGTAATTATTTTCATACTCCTACACATAATTGTTATCACCAGGTGGTAACTCATAACTGTTAAGTAGTAGGAAATTAAATGATGTAATCTAGGACAAATCTTCTAAGAGCAGGGACTTATTCTCAGATTTCTGGGACTATGTTTTTTTTAGAATAGTGTAATTAATACTAACATTCTTCTCATGATCCATCTGGGATCCATTGTTTCAGTTCTCTGGTCCTCCCCACTATTTACAGGCACAGCTTCAGGTAGGCAGATGTGATGCAGCTCAAGGCATACATTTTTAATTTACTGATAGCAGCATTTCCTTGGGTGACATGCTGTAGACTTTTTTCCCACTCTTTTACATTAATTAGTTTCTGTTTGCAAGGTGCAGTGAAATAAGAATGACCTTCCAGTTTGCCTGTTCTCTAACTATGTGTTGTCTGTTAGCAGACACAGAAAACATATAGGAATGATAAACTGTGAATGATTTTCACTTTCACATTTAGTTTGACATCCCAATTTCCAGCCATTTTAAAATGCCTGTATCTTACTCATGTCTGAGACACACTGCATAAACTGTTATGCTGCTGTTCTGTGAGCAAAGTCTTCAGTAAACTGTCTCCAGATAAACAGCTGAAAATAGTCAAAGTGGAAATTCAGCTCTTTCATTGTCCTTTCTCACTGATGTAAAAAGTCATAAACCCTCCCTGGGATAATTTAAAAGCTGGATTCCCTTAGTTTTACATGGATCATACAGGTTACTATAGCCAAAATGAGTCCAATATGTAATGAAAATTCAAGCCAAAATTTATTCCTAAATTAACATATCTCCAAATGCTCTCAGGATTCATGCAACAACATAATGTTTGTGTAGACATCAAAACTGTGTGCAATCCTCTCACAATATTAGCCTTATCTGCCAGAAATAATGTTCTTCTTGCAGAAGAGGGAATTTTCAGTTTGACCACTGATATGCAATGTTTCACAGCAGGTTTCTTTGGACTGGGTGTGAATCTTATTGCAAATTATTTACACATAATCACGTACTTCACAACTTTTGTGAATTTTGATGATTTTTAAAGGAATTAACTTACATCAAGCAGTACAGGAGAGAGATAGAAAATGATGATGAGTGGATATTGGGATTTAATGGGTAAAACACAATAGGTTATTTCTGGTGGAAGCAAAGGTCCTCCCCTCCCCTCCCCTTGTTATTCTGTAGATATACTGAAAAGATAAAGCTAACCAAGAGCCAGAACTAGTAGAAACCAAGGTCAGGGCAAATGATGCTGGCTGGGTTGTAGCTACTGAGTTAAAGTAATTAATTTTCAGAAAATCTGAAGTGGTAATTACACAAGGTCTGTGACTGTGAATACAGGGAATTGGCTGGAGGGAAATAAAACAGGAACACTGATATTGTAGAGGGAATTCAGGAGATAAATGCTTGTGGAGAAAACTGCGTTGCCTGTGAGATGCTGGAGAAAGCTCTCTGGTATCTGCATTCATAGAGATATCTTGGAGGGAAATGGAAGAGCTGTGATTCCAGTTTTAGAAATATTGTTTTGGAGCCTGAAAATCTGATGTGTTGGCTGTGGAGAGACTAAAATAATTTTAAGTGCTTTGTATTCTCATTTTTAAGATGATTAGGTACATGTGTTCAATTGGATTCAGAGAATTCCTCAACAAACCTACCAGAGAGGGAAGCCATACTTTGAATTCAACACATTTCAGGCATAGACTGCAACTAACTCAATGTGCCAGGAGGGCAGAGTTCCTCTGAAATGATGGCGTCGTACCATCGTACCGTCGTCAGAGTTCATCTGAAATGATGCCATGCTCCATGGCAATGCATGTGATGATCTTCAGACAAAAGGGCAAGTTATTTGTGACACTTTCAGTGAGTATAGCTGTCCAGAAACCAGGAAAGTGTGCTCACCACAAATGCCCCAGGTTCCATCTGGGGACGTCTTTGTGCTCAGTGGCGTGAGACCTCTGGTGAGACCTTCTGTCCCATTTTGGTTGATTCACTGCATGCTCAGCCCTACTGAAACGTAGCAAGGAGGTACCATCTGCTTCTGAGCTGGCATCTTGGAAATCAGCTCCCAGCCACCCCTCCAGCCCACCTGAGCACAGGTTTGTAATTTTGACCTCATGTAAATCTCATTAAAAGGTAAAGGCCTCGCTTAAATCAGTTCTTTAATAGCTGTCAGAAACCTCAATTGTGGCAGAGAAGTATTCTGTCTCAAGAGAATGAAGCCAAAAGTGAGAGGCAGCAGAAAAAAGGGTTTCACATGCTGCCACTGTAAGAGCAAATAAAATCACTCCTGGAGGCCTGGCAAAATTGGGTGTTCCTTAAAAAACTTATTTTAAAATTAGTCACTTTGACATGGAAGAGAGATGAAGAGCAATCAGGCTTTCTGGGGGAAAGGGAAGCTTACTCTGCAATCTGGTCAGATCTTTCAAGTAAAGAAAGAAAAAGGGATGAGGGAAACATGAGTTTTCAATTGCAACTTGAATTCAGAAGTTTTGGCAAAGACAGATGAATGGGAATACGTAGGAGGTTATTTTAACACTGTACTTCAAGAACACGTGCTGGTGACCAACACTGAGTTTAATCCTTTTGTTCATTCTTTTGATTACAGCTTCAAAATACCTATATTTTAACTGCATCTTATGGTGAATTATCTTTGTAACTTTTTTTAGCTGAAAGAACAAACCTTAGTGTAATTTTCACCAGAAATTCAGTTCTGACCTCAAGGTAATTTGAAGTTTTGCCAAATTTGTGCTGTTTTTACCATTTAATATTCCTGAATTTCACTCTTTATCTGTACCTGACTGGCACAGTCTAGTTCCTAAGAGGCGGTAATAACATTTAATAAGTGCTTCCAATCAGCATTTATTTTATGCAGTCAAAGACCCAAGAAGCAAATCAGAAAGTGTTATATATCCTATAACACTGCTACACAATTGTGCAGAAATACGGGTTTCAATTTCCTGATCCAATGATTACATCAAACAAAGAAAAAATGTTTATATTGCCACACAGATTGCTCAGCTGAAAGCCATTTATCAAACATAGCAGATAATCAAACATCAGGAACACTAGCTTATAAATCTCCTACTAGCACTGCACCTGGGGAAAGCAAATATTCCCGTGGTTGGATGCCAGGTTACAGAACACTACAATCAGCATTGTAATATAGGGTAGGCACAGAGGTGAAATGTGGCATAAGCCAATGCCAAAGAAGGTTCATTTTTAGGACAAGTGTTAACTGGAGTTTGCAAAATGTGGAATCACAGAATCATAGAATGGTTTGCATTGGAAGTGACCTTAAAGATTTTCTAGTTCCAACTCCCTTGCCATGGGCAGGGATGCCAACTTGCCGGACGAGGTTGCTCCGAGTCCCATATTGACAACTTCTCTGGGCAAAGTCATGTTTTATATAGGTCAAGGTAGATATTAAGCACATTATATATACAGCCATGACAAGTAAAAAGTACTCATCAGAAACGGCAGCATTTTCCCACTGAAAAACTGAGCTTGTTTTGCTGGAAATAAAAAGTTTTATGGTCTAGTGTTGTTTCCTGTCTCAAAGGAGCCATTTTGAAAATATTGTATTTATAAGTAAAGTAATCCCAGCACCTTGTCTCTTGTATAGCAAATCATGTTACTCCTAAATAAACTGATGAGGGAAGCAGAGGGCAACATAAGAACAGGTTGTTTGATCAAGAGCATCAGAGCAACAACTAAATTTACTCTCTCCTTTCCTGAGTTTGTTTCAGAGATGACAAAATTTCAGTTACTAAACTAACAGGTGAAAAAACAAGGCCAGAATGGGGCTTGGCCCTCTCACTGAAGGCTGAGAAACACTCAAGCTCTCAGTGAAAATGAAGATCAATGTCAGAAAAAGCAAGTGTACTTCCCATGTGGCCTGAGCCCATTTTGCTCACCTGACAAGAAACCACTGTATTTGGTAAAATGCATCCACTAACCCCCATGGAACTTTATCAGGTGAATAGTCACTAATGTGTACTCAAAGAATTGTGCTTCAAGAGATAGAAACTAATTTTATGAAGTATGCCTCCAGTCAACCCTCTTAATTACAAATACATTCTTTTTGCCTAGTGCATTCTAGGAAATACTGCTGTTTCACTCACTTTATTTAGTGAATGCCTTGTGAAAGACAGAGTATTCTCTCTGTCACATTTACTTTCACAAGGCTGAATCTTGGTTACCAATTACAACTGGTTAAAGGCCTTGAAATGTATTGCTGTGTATTGTTAGCCAAACAAATAGATATCAAATCATCCCAGAGTAATTCTTTCCATGGCTTGCAATGATTGATAAACTCAAAGGAACCAAAGAAATGGGACAACACCCAATTCTTGATTTGAAGTGCAACTTATTCAGGGAAATGTTTGGCTACAGAGATATATTTTGTAGGAGAAATCATAATGAGGCTGAAAGGTTGTGTATGAGGTTTCAGTTGTCTATTTTGGTGTGAGATCCCACAGCACACTTTGAAAATGAAATGAAACATTATCATATGCCTTGCTGAAACTTGGCTAAGATATTTTCTGACTGCTGCCTTAA
The DNA here is from genome assembly GCF_028551555.1 of Melozone crissalis. Classification (NCBI taxonomy): domain Eukaryota; kingdom Metazoa; phylum Chordata; class Aves; order Passeriformes; family Passerellidae; genus Melozone; species Melozone crissalis. Next base: position 18,524,642 of record NW_026535784.1, read on the forward strand.
TGTTGCTCTGGGAGGTTCCTGCTGTAAATGGCAAGGAATTCAACCTGTCTGTCCTCAGAAAATTATTGTATATTATTTTAGCATGGCGACTGTGATGGTTGATGGAAATTTTCTTGTGTTAATGCTGTTAAGGAAATTGTACTATGCTGGATTTTGTGTTGAATTTTTCTGATGTGAAAGTCATAAAGATGTAGTAGTAGGATTATGGAGAATAACTTCCAACAGAAGGAGAGTAAGTCTGGATTAGATATTAGGAAGAAATTCTTACTTTTGGCGGTGGTGAACAGGTTGCCCAGAAAAGTTGTGGCTGCCCCATCCCTGGAAATGTTCAAGGCCAGGCTGGGTGCGGCCTTGAGGGACCTGGTTCAGTGGAAGGTGTCCCTGCCCATAATATGGGGGTAGACTTTGAGGTCTCCTTCCAACCCAAACCATTTTATGATTCTGTGATTTTCTTTGGTAGTGGAAATTTCAAGGTTATTGGCAGTCCATCTTTTTACAGGCAGAAAGATTACCTGTTGGACCATGTGAGCTGGCTCTGATATTGTATTGATACTTGTTTGGTGCTCCATAGTGTTGTGTTTTGCTTGGTGCCTTTATAAGGCTAATGTGAGGGGAAGAGGACACTAGTAAATTGAATCAAGCAGCTCTCTGCAACAATTAAGGGATATTCAAATAACGGTACCAGCTCAGCTATTACTTCTCTTAGCCTGTTCCCTACGCAGGAGGCTCTACCTGAAGGGGCTTCATACACATGTCACAGGACAGTCTGGGTGCACCTTGTCTGGCTTATGCTGAATACAGGAATCCTTCAAAGAACTGCAAAATGGGAAAGGAGATTGTTGGACCTTCCTTGTTTTGGTTTCTAGTGTATCATGTAAACTGCTGGAAAACTAAACTATTTTCGGCTCCTGCCTCTTCCCCTTCAATCTTCGTAAGGAGTGTCCTTGCAGAGCAAAGAAATGCTTCTTCTCTCTTACCAGCCAGAGGAACATTTCCAAGGGTCTTCCCAGAGGATCTCTCTTTTTATTCTTTGCGAAGAATTTCTTGGAGATGTCAAATTGGCAAATATGAGGTGAGAGAGAAATAAGGACTGAGCAAGCAAAAGAGAAACATGCATTGTATTACAGCATTTCTTCCCAGGAGAAGTGCAGACTAGTTTAGAATTAATTACAGGTTTGCTTCTGATTTTCAAATATTTCATTTTGTCCTATCATATGCTGAATGGCATAAGTACATTAATGTGAAAATACTGATAGAACTTTCATCACTTGATAAATAAAATACGATTAGACATGGACAGATAGTGATCTTCTTTCAACTAACTTGAACATATTTTTCATTTATTTGAAATAATTTTTGCCCTGGCCGACTTCACAGCATTGCTGCGCCCTGCTGAACAGGAGCTGCTCTTACCCCAGAGTCAGAGCTAGACGTGCATCACACAGTGTGACTCTGGAGGCTGCAGGCCAGAGGCAGCAGGGTCTAGCAGAGCCCATGAGCCCTGGGGAGATAACCTGCTCCCTTATCAGAGCTCAGGTCACCTGGGAGCAGGCTGTAACCTGGCTGTGAGTGTGTGCTGGCTGAGCAGCAGGAAGAACGCTGAGGGTGAGCTCAGCTGTGGTCTCTGCACCTTCTGAGCCTGTCCACAGCTGGAGCACTACAAGGAGCAGAGAGGGGCCAGGTCATGCCCTGTACTCCTTTGCTGTGGTATTGTAAGTATTTTTTCTGCTTTGAAATGAAAACACTTTGATATCCCTTGAAAAGAAGCCTGTACTGAAGATGTGTGGGAAAGCCTGCAGCAGCAGGAAAAGGGAAATTATGTTATATTGTATTATTTGAGGAATAGGAAAGGTAACAACACATATACACATGATGTCAGAGGATGGAAAGACTTGGTTTTTCATATTTTAGTATGCTGCCAAGTGACTTTAGGATAAAAGGAACAGTATAAATATCTTCCTCTGACATCCCCAACATCGATGTACAGTCTGAAAAGTACAAATGAATAACAAACATATATAAATATGCTATACCAATATCTGAGGTATAATTGCATTCTGAATCTATTTTACACTACAGTTGAACAATTTTGAGGATGTCAACCTTCAGGAGGTAAAACTGTGCTATTTTACAATCAGCAGAATATGTTGGGTTTGTAGATAAGAGAGACAAGAATAGCCCAGGCATCAGAAGATCAAAGAATTTAAGTTGTTGCTGTATCACAGCTCTTCCCTGTAACTATGCCCAGCTCCTCAGAGTCATCTAGCCCTATGAAATACAAGCAGGAACAAAAGAGATGTTTTATGTCCTGTGTTACAACAGGCCGAGGAGCCTGGGCTCCTGCACAACTTTTGGAAACCGAGGTATTCCTTGGGCTGCTGTTTGTGTGTGAGGCGAGATACAGCACATAGCCCAGCAAAAGCCACACAAGTATTTGTGCTATTTTAAAAGCTGAGAAAAGCAGTGACCTGGACCATTTTTTTTGAGAAAGCAAAGATAGGATCTGTTTGGCAATGTCCCAGACTCTTTAGCTACCTTGTTTAGGACTGCAGATTTTGATGGCCTCACTTGTAAATTGGTCTCCATGGACCTTCCCATGAGTCATGAGGATGGATACTGGTGATATCATTCCACTGCCCTGAGGGGTCAAAGGTGGCAAGTCCTACAGTTTATAGTCCCTTTAACTACTAAAACTGCATGAGGAAAATTATAGAGTTATTTTAAGAGAAGCCCAGTACCTTTTCACTTGAGTGCTCGGGTGCTGTGAGGCAGAAATCAGATTTCATTCTATCAAGCTTTTGTAATATGATGAATTTAATGAAGTTCTGAATTTTACCAAATATTGATGTAGTGCTGGGTCCTTGAAGGCAATGCAAACAGGACTGCATTCTTAAAGCATTAAAGTACTTAGGAGACAGTGTAGATCCAAATTTACACCTGCCCTCTGCTTTGCTGTGTGAGAGCCCATAAAGGGTTGGACTGCAAACAGTGAAGTGGAAGGGAGTGTGGTTTCATATGAAGAATTCACACCTTGGCTGGGGACTGCTTGCAACAGCTTCAGTACGTGTAAACAGATCTTGCCAAAGAAAAACATTTTACTTTGACAGATGAAGTCTGTGTGTTGGGAGAGGTTGTCTGACCAGCAAATCAATTTTTCCTGAAAAATGGCATTAAACCTTTAATTTGAACCAGGCAATCAACAAACAGAATGGACTGGTTCACAACACCATTAGCTTTGTTATGTGTGGTTATGGTGACAAATATTGTGGTTTTTGCTTGAACATAGACCTGCAATCTTCAGCCATCTCATTCAAATATTGCATATTTTCATATAAACAGCGACTTGATGAAAAGTATGTTTTTCATAAAATGCTGTGCATTTTTGAAAACATGTATGTTCACATGGAGTATCATGTAGAAAAAAATTGAAACAGTTTGGTCATAGCTTTTGACTTTTAAATTATCTTTCAGAAAGTATTCACCATTTTTAGTATATATTTTAGAAGTCTTTTAAACTGCAAAAACTTTTAAATATTGTGGAAATTAAATGCTTAAAGTTTGGAGCTTCTTTTTCTGCAGAACTTCTTCAACAAGAAACTTATAGCTATTTTCTTCCCTTTATTTTATGAGTGTGAAATAAAACCAGAAAGTTCAAACCAGATTGTGATCAGTTTATTGTTAAATCACAATTCTTCTTGCCACTCTGTTATTGATACAAATTCAAGCTATAAATGATGTAATGCCAATTATGAAGTAAGCAGCTTAATTCAAAGTTTTTAGATATGCAACCATACATACAAAATATGCCTGTATGTATATTTATGTATAAGCAGTTTTCTTCTGCTCAACATTTTTGTTGGCTCATGAGTGTTGCATTTACTCACTGAAGCATCTCTGCCACAGGGTTTGTAATGTGCTCTAGATTCCTGCCTCAGCCTACTTAGTGAAGCAGATCCTTCTGCCAGTCTGATAGTATCTAATTACAGAGCCAAGGGGTGCATAATTCAGCAGAACTCTCTGAGATGTTGAAAGATGATATTGTGAGACAGAGAAGGGTATATCAGCCCTTGATTTAGGTCACACAAGCAATTCAGTACAGCATAAATAACATGTTGAGTGTTATACCTGAACATAGTAAAAACCTTTAAAAATATCATATATGATAAAGCATTTCAGCTTATATTGAGTACAAAGTACTATAATTTTTTTTCATTTATTATTTTGTTTTTTTAAAGAATCAAGTGTAAATTTGTGGGTGATGCTTCTATTGAAATTAATGATCTATGTATGTAGCTATTCTTTTCAACTGATGGGGTTAAAACACATTTATATTTTCTTTGTAGAGAGAGGATTAAAAAAAATGGAATGATTACTTTGGTAGTGTTGTTCTCATGGCTTTCATTTGCAAACAAATAAAAATGAGGCTATCATGAGTACAGTATTCTTCTCACTGATGGATTTGTCTGTTTAGTTCTTTACAGACATGGTCATATACAAAGGTTTTCAAAAAGCAAATTTCACCACTGTTCTAGGAGCAGTCACTTTATGCCCCAAGGGATACAGTGGTTCTTACACTGCAAGCAGAAAAGCCTTGGCTTGGACTACTAATAGCTATTAGTCATGCTGCAAAAATATCCATGTTAAGGGTTTTGGTCCAAAGATGAAAAGCCACTCAAAGTCACCAAACAGACAAAAATGCTGCAAAATATATTAAATAAAATCTATAGTGTTTAGAGAGTGATTCATGGCAAATATGCTGAAGAATTAATTTGGTATTGTTATTCAATTGTTAGTTTAATGAATTCCCCCTCCCAAAGAGAAGAGAAATATCTGCTCAGACTGGCAGGACTGGTCAGGGCCAAGGTAACTGTGAGACCAACATCTCCTGCTGCTTCAGTTGCAGCTGGACCCAAAGATCAGGGATCAGATATAGTGGGGAAAGTCTGAACCCAAAAATATTAATGAGATTAAGGGTATTTATCTGGCTTTCAGAAGCACCATGGAAACCCCTGACTATTGTACTGTTTTTTCAGAGCTACTGAGAAGTCTGTTATTATTGCTGAGGCAACTTTATAGGAAAAAGGTAAATTCTCAAAGACAAGTTTTAGGAGTATGATTCCGAAATATTTCATATTTCTGAAGCCCTAGTAATACAAACCATTTTTTTAAGGAGCACTCAAAAATTTTCAAACAACTTGAAGATTCACATATTCTGTAATGTATTTGTTGTACAGTTACATTGAATACTGGGATTTCTTTTAAAAAAGGTTCAGGATTTCAGTGACCTTCTCTCTGTTTTATCATTTACTTTGTTTTGCAACTATGTTATCATTTACTTGGTTTGTTTTATTGCCTTTTTTTTGGTCATATTTGTTCATATTTTTATTTCTACATTTAGTGTCTACTACTCTTGCTCTCTCAGTATCCTGACATTTTAGGTTTTGGTTTATCATCTGGTTTCAGTTCTGTATTTTCAGCCCTTTTCCAGTCCTCAAAATCCCTTCATTTTGTTCCTCATCTGCTTGCTCTTTTAAGCTTTCTCATTTTCATCAGCAATTTGTTCCTTTCTTTTGTGGTGCCACTTGATAATGAGCTTAGAAATTTAGCCTTATGGATGACATTCCTCAAGATCTGCCCAGTTAGGATTATATTGAGTCAACCATGTCAGATGGGTGCCAGAGGGATGGCAGAGGGATAGATTTCCCCCAGTTATACATCAGGACAGGGCTTTGAACAAACTGCTCTAGCGGGAGGTGTGCCTGCTCCTGGCAGAGCTGTTGGAAGCAGGGGATCCTTAAAGTCCCTTACAACCCAAACCATTCAATGCTGCTATGGTTCTATGATTTGCAAAGGCCCTTACTGACCTGGTAAAGAAGTCTGGGAAAAGACTGAGTCAGGAACAAAGTAAGTGACATTGTGGTTTTTTCATGTTCAATCATGAACAGGATTGAACTGTTGAAGCAATTACTTCTTCTCTCTAGACAGAAGAAAAGGGCAGCTGTTTCTTAGGCTGGAAGTGGCAGCTCTGCTGTGAAGTGATGCAGGAAATGCTGCTGCTGTTGCTGGCTGCTTGATTCTCCCAAGGAAACTGCAAGCTCTTCAGGCTGAGGCAGTAAAGCAGAATGTGCCCTTAGATTCTTGGGGAGATGGTAACATTGGGCTGCTAAACTAAGAGTTGTAAATGATGTAGAGGACTACTACTAAAGCAACTTTATTTCCTCCTGAAAACTTAAATTTCTTCCTTGGCAATTTTTCCATACAGGTACTTTCTCTGAAGCACAACCCTGGCCCATGTGCACAGGGTTTTCCTGAATATGACACAGTAGTTGCCACCTTAGGTCAAATGGTATCCATAAGTGTTGCTTATAATCAAAAGAGAAAAAAACCTTGGAAGTATTAGAATAGTAAAGTAAAAAGAAGACCTTTATTTGGAAGCTTCCAGATATCCCAGTGGTGATGGGAGCACCTGGCTGGATTTCTACAATTTTTACAAGGTTGATTAATTAGGATATCTAATGGATATACCCAATAGGGGATTCAGTTGCCCCTTTAACCCAGCCCTGGGTCTACCCCTTGGAGTTGGTCCAAGGACTTCTTTGCCCCATTTCTTGTTATGATGTCTCAGATTCTGGTTGGGAAACAAAATGTTCTTCTTGTGGGCCATCTTCTTAACAACAAGACTAAACAGTTTTCATGAATGTATTACAAGGTTAGCTTATTGTTCTAATATCTAGGGGGAAAAGGCTAGGAAAAGTACTGGAGCTACAGCCATGCATTAGCCATTGAAAAGATACAAATACATGAAAAATATATAGAAAGCTCAGGGATCATAAGCTTCTTGCTTCAATGAGAATTTCACCAACAAGAAGTGCAAATAAGAGGTTAATATAAGTTCCTCCAAATCTTTTGATATATTAATCTGTCCAACTTCCACAGCGTTATTAAAGTTTTGTCATGCCCATTAACCAGAGAATAGCCTTCTGTTTAATTTCACCTAGAGTTTTATGTGCACTTGTGAGTTACATGAGGTGATTCGAATTTCAAACTTGCAAAGCAATATTGTAAAACTTCATTTTCAAAAGTGTCTTTCTTTTCATTTGTTTACATTGCTTGTTATTTATTATGGTTTTGCCACAGTTCCAACCTAGGAAGGAAAATCACAGAGTTTACTGGTTTACTTCAAGAGTGTATTCTGGTAATTAAATATGACAGTTTTCAGCCTCTATATTGATTAGAAAAACAAGAATTAATATAGATTGTAACCCCCCTGTTGTTCATTACCAATGTGGTTTTCAGACAGGTGGCAAGAAGGATATCTTTCCATAGCAAAACTCCTTGCAAGGACAAGTTGTGTACATTTGTAGCACAGAAAACAAGGGTTCTATGCAAATATCCATGAACAATTGTTTAATCAATGTTCTTGATACTTCTTTGCAGGGCAAACAATGGTATTTCTTCACTGCCACATTAGGAAAAAAGAAAGGAATAAACATAAAAGTGACTCTTTGTACACCCCTTCCACTTGATATCTTTCCGGATCACTTTACAACTTTCCATTTTTCCATCTCTTCAGCTGCTTATTTGTATGCTGTAGGGACACCACAGTCCTGATGCTTCACCAGATAATGATTGTCTGTAGCCATGCTGCCAGCCTCTGGTGTCTGGGAACAAGCAGCATTAGAAATTAGAGCTATGGAGGAACAAGAGCTTCCCTCCTGTTGAACGGTTTCGCACTTCAAAATGTATTGTCACTCCAAAGAGGAAGAAAGGAGGAATATGTGAAAGTTTCTATTTAAGAACTTCTTTTAGTTGCTTATGAAAACAACTAACTCCTCTTCCTTCAAGCAACCCATGTGTGGTTACTAAAATATTTTGCAGTATTTATGTAGAATACTTGTCTTTTATGGAGACAACGAGTTAATTCTCTCGCTTGGAATGTGTGAACGATGCTGGAGGAGAGTCATACTGCAGTAGCAGTGCAACAGATTTTCAACCTAAAAACGGGCTGCAGAAAAGTAGCCCATTTTTATAAAACTTATTCTTAAAACTGAATTTCTGACATCCATTCTAAGAGAAAAAATATTGACCTATCACAACATTGTTCCTTTTCTGAATGGGAGATGAAAGCCATGGCTACATATGTGGGCAATAACACCTCCAGTGTTCTGTAAGAGATCTGTGAAATGCAAATATTTTTCCTGAGAACTCTTTACTATATGAAGAACCTTGTAAACACCTCTCTAAGCAGAATATACTTTTTCAAGGATTTTTTTTTTGTATTTAAGTAGTAAGTTAAATCATGACTGTTTATATCACAAAATCTGCAATAACATCTGCCCAATTTAACAGCTATGTTTTTATAGTTAATTAATGAGATAGGTTAGAAATTATCTAGTCACACATCAAGGTTCACTTTCCATACAGTGCTACAGTGTAGTTGAGCTATCCTTGCTTTCTGCTTTCTAACTTATGTTTTGACTCTTGGAATACTAATGAAATAATTAAGTATAATTTGCTGAATACAATGGATAATTTGGAAAGCTTGGAAATGCATTACCGCCCTTTTAAAAAGCTGGAATATTAGTATATTAGTTATATATTTGAACATAATATCTTTATTTAGAAGAATGATTTTCAGGCTTGAAAATCTATCACACTCTTTTGGGGAAATTAATCCCTGTAGTATTTACACTATCTAATTGTTTTCATCCTAGAAAGGAAGAAACAGCACAAATTTTTACATATTGAAAAGTAGGGTAAAAAGTAAAATATGAATTGTAGTGTGAAACTTTTTTCCAACTAGCAGCAGTATGTTTTTGATTGGGCATTGAATACCCAAAAAAATACATTTTTTTACTGTTGTTTGGATGTTAGTGTAATTTGTTGAGGAACTACATTAAAAATTAGGGATAGATCTGTATCTTCTGCAGTCATAATCTAGTTCAGCATGGAGACCTAAAGTACTCTAAGTTAATCTTTGGTCATGGACGTGCTAAGGCCCAGGTTAGGCTCTTGTCTTGAAGCAGATTGCCAATAACATCTAAGGTAGAAAGTTTAGTCTTAATCTGGGTACTATCAAACTCTGTGCAAACACAAGTGACTGTGTTAACAGAATCAGACATCAGCAGAACAGAGTCAATTTATTCCCGTTTGGAAGTCCATCCGGATCTGAAATATATCCCTTTCTTTAAAATATATGTTGACTTACTTACCATCTCTAAAACTTTCCAAAAAAGTCAAGTTGCACTTTACTTTAAGAACTTAAATTGCCTTAAATTGCTCTTTTCAAGAACTTCCTTCTTCCTGTTCCATCTTCATGTTTGAATAAAAGTTGAAAGTTGGATTGTGTTTTTAAGATGGGGTTTTTTAATAATATTTTAAATAAAATTACTCAATATTTGGAAGATATTAACCCTTTGCTTAATGTAATGGGAACTATTTTTTTTTCCAGGTCTCAGCAGTCCCAGAGTTTGGCCGCATAGTAATTTATACTACCAGTCTTCGTGTGGTGAGAACCACTTTTGAAAGATGCGAACTGGTTAGAAAGATATTTCAAAATCACAGAGTTAAGTTTGAAGAAAAAAACATTGCTCTGAACAGTGATTATGGAAAAGAACTAGATGAAAGATGCAGAAGTGTCTGTGAGGTTCCCTCACTCCCTGTTGTGTTTATTGATGGCCATTATCTTGGGGTAAGTAAAGCATGAACCTGTATTTTATTCTACAGTTGGGAGGAGCAGATGAAAATCTTGATGAATGAGAAGGAGGATTTTTAGAAAATTGCCTACAATGCTGCAGTGATGGTAACAAGTTAAGACAGAAATCCTTTTGTAATAGCATTGCACAGATCCTCACTGATAAGTTTGATCTGAAGATGCAAAAGATAACCAGGGAGTAAAAGGCAATAACACATCTAAGATATCATCTGCTTCTTTAAAAATATATTATTTTGTAGTTGAAACCATGAAAATCTAGAGAAAATGAATTTTTTTTTCCTTATGAGAACCTGTATGTATGATTCACCCAGGAAGATGGATACACATAGCATAAACCTGTCATTTATTAATATCTGTGTTGAATAAGAGACTAACACTTTGGAGTGTCAGACTTTAAATTTACATTGAATTTTAGATTATGTAGTCTGTATCAGGATCTGTAATCAACTGAACATATTTTAGATACAAAATTGATTAATAATTTTTAAAAAGTCTAGCTGCAGAAGAGAGAGGAGTCCAACACTGTCCTACTGTAAGACATAAACTCCAAATGGAAAATCTCAATTTGTACACTAGTGTTCTAGGTCTAGAAGCCTGCTGACATTTGAAATCACCTTTTCATTGAACCTGTATATTTGAAATGTATTTCTCATAAACAGAAAAAAAATCAAAATAAAAATATTCTGGAAAGTGGCATAAAGAAAACAGTTTTTAAACTCAGAGAAGGTATTTCTCTTGAGTGGTGAAAAGCTAGCAATTAGCACCAACTGTGAGGCTGTGATTTGTGAAGGCAAACTATATTTAAGCACAGTGAGGTTACTGTGTTTGCATCACTTTGAGCTGTCATTTTCACAAAACATTTAAGTAACAAAATGCAGTGTAACCAACAATCAGGGATAATAAATATTGGGGCTGTATGAACACTTTCGCCTTTTTTCCCCCATCCCTTCCAAGATTTCCATGTGTTCTGCACAAATTAGGCTTCCCTGAGCACTACAACAAATGCACTTGCAGTCAAAGGCCTTGCCAGACCACTAGAGCAGCTGTAAAACCACCTGTGTGCAGAATATTAGCAGACAGTGATATTTACTTCATTGTGGAATATCCTTTTATCAGAACTCTGATTTGGAGAGTTCTCCAGCCAGCCATGAGTCAAAGTGCTACATTCAAGAGCAGTTTGAAATTCAACAGAATTCCCATGAAGATTTATTAATGTAATTATTCTGTTAAAGTGTAGGTAGTGAGTTATGATTACCTCCAATAATATCTTAGTCCACATATGACCAGTTTGTCAAAAGAATTCAGATAAGATACTGAGACTGATTAAATAAAAGGAAATGCCTGGATATGGTTATTTTGGCATGATGGATGGCCCAATAAGTCACTGCCAGTTGGGGGGATTTTTTATTTGAAAGATTGTGAAAAACTTGTTTTCTAAAAGAGGAGTAGCAGTGTAAAACCCAATAAAATCTCATTAAAACTCTCTAAGTACTGTATGAGATTATTTAGAGAGGTGTAGAAAAGAAGGCAAGTGAATTCCGAAGATAGCTTATTATGGAACAGAAATATCTACCTTCTATAGGTAAAGAAAAATGAAATAATTTGGTGCTCTGATCTAGAAACATTTATTGCAGCAAGGAAACTACATTTACGTTGTTTAGCACAAGAAAACTAAAAGCATTGGGCTGCTAAAAACCAGGAAAACCCCCAGATATGGGGTGTGTTTTCCTGCTTATTTTCCTTTTTTTTTTTTCCTTAACCTGATGTACACTGAAGTTAACTGGAAAAAATCTTTAATGGGTTAATTAGAGTTATTCCATGTAAGAGTGACATTATTTGTGGGCAAGCAGCTTTGCAGGCAGGGAGCAATGCATGAGACAGCCCCTCTGCTCACAGAGAGCTCAGGGCAGCGTGTGCCTCCCCTCTCCTCCTGCACAAGGTCTGTGCCCCCCGTGCTCCCCACTGATCATCGTCATGGGAGGCACTGCTGCTTGCTGCAGCCCCACTCTGGGTGCTTTGGCTGAGGGGAGATGTGCTTTGGCACGATGAGAAAGCCAAGTTCAGTGTGAACAGGGCAGTGGCTCGGGCAGTGCTCTGTGGCTGAGCACCTGCGGCTGCTGTGCTGGGGAAGGAGAGCCCCAGGACGAGCCTGTCACTTGGACAGCCTGGAGGGACCTGTGTGCCCTCATTCTGTTTGGTAAATGTGGCAAGCCCCGCTATTTTATGGCAGTCTTATATGTCTTCACAAGAGAATCTGAAATTCCTCCATTTAGAGAAATAAGGAGGGCTATGTGTTGAGAAGGTCTGGCAATGAAATATTCCCCCCCAGCTCTGTCAATTCACCTTCAGCAGACAGTGCATCCTGACCCCAGGGGCTGTATGTTGGCTGGAACCTGTGCCAGGCTTGCGTTTCATTCAAATGCAATAGAGAACTAATTACAGAATTTGGTCTCATTGGTAACATGGATATTTCTATAATGCTTTTTATAACAATTAAATTCTGATATGCAAATGAAACACAGAAATCCCAAAGCCTGGTGTGTCAGTAAATAAATCATGCATTATTTTCCTTTTTTTTCCCTCTCTCTTCTTCCTTTTTTTTTTCATTTTGAATATTTGTTTCCTGAGAAATCCCTCCCTGAAGGGGATTGCATGGAGCAGTACAAAGGAGAATCTATATTGAGCTATGCAGCTTTCAATGAGTCATAGCAAGAAAAAACCCTACACTGAAATAAAATATGAACAGTTTTGAAGGGTGAAAGATTATTCTTAATGAGATAAAAGTAACAAAAGCATCAAAACCCAGCATATGTACATCTGATAGAATATATTGTACCCAAGCAATTCAGAAGCACGGACAAAGTTGTTTGAACATTGCAGGCTGTGGGGATAAATATTCACAGTACTATGGAATTTATCATTGCCTGCACAGGGACAATGAAACAAATCCATGACTTGGGCAGAAGCAATAAAAAAAAAAATCATATGTAGCCCCTGTCAAGGAAAGTACTGCATGCTGCAGTACAGCAGGGCTTTTAATCTTCTCTTTTTTTCAAGATTGAACCATTGTATTTCTTGACACACACTGTCTAAATATCAGTCTGTCAGGAAATCGCTGTTTCTTTCTGCTGCATGCTCTTACTGGCTGATCTAATCCCTTCTTTTCACCTGAAGTTGTCTCCATCTGAAATGGAATTATGCCATCTGCTGGGATACCAATGCAGAATAAAAAATTGCTTCCAAAAAAAGAGAAAGCCACACAGAAAAAAAAATTGGAGCATTTATTTGCTCTTATAAACTCATATACCTTGGTAAAAGGATGCAAATAAAACAGACAAATAAGTAATTTTTTGTAAATATCTTAACTCAGCATATAATATTTTAAAAATACATGTATTTTTTTTCACTTGAAATATATGATTTAATTCCAGCTATACAAGGGAACCTTGATTTTTTTTTTCAGATATGTGAATTTATGACTGTTTTTTCTGAAGAAAATATCTCCTGTTTAGTTTTCCCAGCTAGAATGAATCCAAAACAGCATTAGATTTATAGTAAAATTATTTTATTTGACACATTGGTTATAATCCTTTCCAAACAACAATGAGACTGTTTTTGTAACTGACTTTTAGAAAATATGTGAGTAAAATATTTTTTTGTGAAGCAGGAGTTAACAGTTTCCTTTTAGCTGATTTCCAGTGGCCATATATATTTAGTTGTTGTTTGTGTTTTGTTAAATACATTCTTGTGGTATTCACTTGAAGGGAGGATATGAATGGCTCTGTGCCAGTAAAACTCTAATTATTGCATTCAATCACTTGGCCTTTTCCCACTTGTTCTCTCCATTTTGCAGTTTGACATGTCAGGAAACGCAGGGTTCCATTGCTTTTTATACATCAACCTTTCCCATTCTTTCCATAGCAAATCTGGACTTTCTGGCGCTGGTACTGTATTGCAGTGTCAATTTTCTCAGTTTATGGGCAGATTTCCAGGCAGTTATTTGTACCTCTGTGTCCCTGCTGCCAGGGGTCTCTGGCTGTGAGAGGTGTGGGCAGAAGGGACCGTGAGCTGAGGCAAAGATGGGACACTCAGAGCCCAGCTCCTCCTTCACTGGGACATCCCAGTGAACAGCATGGGCCAGGGATGGTGAAGTGTGTGAGTGCATTTTTGCTGCCTTAACAAGAGGCTTAAGTGCTTAGCAAAGTAGGAAACTGGGCATGCAATTTATCTGCACTACAAATGTGTCCATAAGAGGGATGGTGCGGGGCCTCGCTAATTTTTCTCAGTATGTAAGGAACGATGTGGAAGAGAGGCTGCTTCCCAAAAGCTGCAGGTATTCTAGTAAAGCCAAATGCAGAGCCATAAATCTGTGTTTGTTCCTTGATGAGGAATTACATTGTGGAGATGGTAATGGTTTATATCCAAGATAGGTGGCAACAGACAGGTTTATTGACCAGACAGAGCTGGGGCAGTAGGAAACTCAGTGGGCCTTGTCCTAGTTCTACAGTTAATGGAAATTTTATATTTGAAATATGATGTTAATTTCTGGATGTTCTCAAGGAAAAATTGGGAAATTAATTTTAGTAATTAAAAGGATCTGGAAAATATGCTGAGTGATTTAACCAAGATTGTGGCATTTCCTTGCCAATGGAACATCTGGCTACAACCTCTCGACTCCTCCACCAAAAGTCAGCAAAGAGAGATTCACCAAAATTAGTAGATAAATGATTCACATGCTTCTACTTTGAAATTTTAAAAAATGGGTAAAAAACCCTGAAAACTCACTTTTCACTGAAGATTTTGCCCATTATCCCTCATACTCCTTATGTTACTCTCTGGTGGGACAGACTATTTAAGACTTCACTTACCTTTCTGAGTAATTGTGGACTGAACACAACCTAGGAAGAAAAAGAAAGGCATCACTTTCAGGTCAGAAAGCACCTATTGGTCTTAACAGCTGTGTTAATTACTCTATTAATTATAGATCTATATTAATTATGGATTCTGTGTGTTAAGACTCAAAGATCCAGAGAGAAGGTTAACCTCTGCAGACTTTTACTTATATTTCACTCAGGGCAGCCATTAATCAGAGAAGACAGAGTGGCACTTAAAAACATTGATAGCCATTCTGATGTTTGAGTTTTAATTTAAAAACCATAGCTTTCTACTTCGTAAAGAACACAGATGACTGACTGAATGTCATCAGAAATATAAATCCTTTAAAATATAAATCTATAATGGGAAACCTGTCAGACTTTTAATTACTGTGTTGTAAAAGCCAATTAGCGTTATACAACATCACAGAAACATAGGGCAGAAGTCACAGAAATGCTTTTCCCTGTGGCAACAAAGAGAGCTTTTCCTAAAGGGGGCAAATTGAGGCTTGTCCAGCTTAAGGAATTTGGGGTGCTGCAATCCCATCATCAATAAAGTTGCAAATCCTTAATGACTTTACTTCAGAAGAGTAGCACAAGCTTTGTCTTAAGCTGCTGCAGTGTATTCAAACCCCAAGCTAACACCCCTTGGGCTGCCTTGGCCACGTTGTGCCAATTGCTCCCATTGCCTGCTCCTCTGTGTGAAAGCAGAGATGAGTGGACAAGCATGAAAGGGGCCAGCAGACTGCTAAACCTGCTCTGCTGGGGACACAGACAGCCCCATGCACGTGTTGGAGCTGGTGCACTCACTGCCCATGATCTGTAATGGATTTCAGTAGAAGAGTCAGCATAGAGGAGTCAGCACAATAAGGCTGGCTCATCAGTCCCCTGTCATCTTCTGTGACTAATTAAGTACAACTAATTCCCTTGTCTGATACTTTTTTAAAAACATCTCTCTTTGAAAGTATACTCTTACTACACTTTAAGAGTAGTGTCCACTGAAAATGTGGCTTTCCACATCCTCTAAAATATTAATTGATTAAAAATTTTCCTTTTTAACTAAAATCATCAAGCACAGAGTCAAAAGTGCTGCTATTTTTTCACAAACCTAAGCAAAAAGAATTTCTGTAGGGAAAATAACCTCAGTAGGGTGTCACAAAAAGAGCTTTGAAAAGTTTGGTTGCCTTTAGTTGGCTTTTGGGCCACACACTTGTAGGCTCAGTAGTCCCCAGCAAGGTTCTGTGAATGGTTGGACACTTGCAGGTGCATTAGAGTCACACATGTATTCCCTATGCTCACCAGCAGCTTTTCCTGTGCCTCCCAGAAGCTGGAGAGGGGCTGGTGAGGAGCTGGGGCTGACCATGGGCAGCCCAAACTAATGGCACATCTGATGTGCCAGCATCCCACTGCACCTCAGCCCTGTGCCAGTGTCCCAACACACTTCTAGTTAAGGCTGGAAGCAAACTCAAAGACAAAATGTAACAATCTGGAAATGCAGGGACCAGCAAACTGGGGCAGCACAATGGCATGAACTCACCATGGGTGAAGATGTGGCCAATTGCCCTGGCAGCAAGTAAGGCCTGTGTAACTGTGCCTCAATTTCCTCAACTTTTGTTGGTTTCTGGTTAAAAGTGTCTGCATGTATTTCACAATATTTAATATTCAATGAAATTCGTTCCCTAAGTGAAGAATAGATGTTTAAATGCGGTGCTCTAATTAGAAGAGAAGGGAACAAGATTTCCATATCCTCCCTAACACTTGAATTTTGTCTGCAGATCTCTTGGCATTTACTTGCAAGAGGAAAAAAACCCCAACACTGCAATAGAGCTTTGGCTCAGGACACAGAAACCCTAAGAGGCCTAATGCAATCAAAGTTATTATTACATACTGTTGTGTCTGACTTTAATGTTGTTAGAGTGTTTTCATTAGTATTTTTCTCCTTTTGTTATACATTATGCACATTATGTCTTCATTCAATGCTCAGCTGCCAGAATATTTGAACTACAATCTCCTCTTCTCATTTTGCTGCATTCTCTGATGTGTTGTATATTTACAAAATTGTAAATTTTTGACATAATAACTAGAAATATTTTCTATTCTATTTCTATTCTATTTCTATTTTCTATGTCAGGAAACATAGCCTGTAAAATAAGGGGAAGACAGTCAGAATTTGCAAGCTGTGTCACCTTTTACAGAAAAGGCAATGTGATATGTCACATTGCTAATGAACTTTAGGCATTATTACTATCAGACTTGTGATTAGATTCTCCTCTCCTTCTAGTTTTACTAAGGTTGACCTAATTGCAATATAATTAATGTGAGTCAAATTTATCCTCAGCCTGTTTAAAGTTTCAAGTCCAAATCTTCTAATCATCTCTGTTTTTTGCATGGTAAAATGCCTGACATTTTTCATCTTCTTTTCCTAATAGGGTGCTGAGAACATTTTACTAATGAATGAATCTGGGGAACTGCAGGATCTCTTAACCAAAATTGAGGTAATTGTATTTCTGCAAAAAAATATAGGCAATATATATTTACCATTTGTAATCAAGTAGATTTTCTTTTTTACTATTTCCTTTTCTTCTACAATAAACTGATGAACCCAAAGTTTTTGTTTTACTCTTTTTTACACCCTGTTTTGGGGTGGAGGCCCTAAAATGTTATTCTTAAGCTAAATGTGTGTCCTAATCTTGGGTCAAAAAAGTACATATATAGGACAAAAGATGTCAGACTACAGGAAAGTGATAACTTCTCACTGAATACAACCGCTGTGGTTTTTTTGGGTGTGTTTGGTTGGTTTGGGCTTTTTTCCCTCTCATTTATTTTTTTCCTCAAAAATGGGTTTACTACAATTGCAAGGGGCAGCCTGTTTTCTTCATTGCTGGAGATGCCAAAAGTGGTTCCGCAGAGTTCCTCCATCTGTTCAAGGAGGAAATGGCCGTTGCTCAGAAACTGAGCTAAAGCAATTTTGCTTTGTTTTTTTAACTTTTGCTAGTTCTCTTAACTACATCTAAAGGTATCTGTATATTTACAAGCCCAACAAGCAATATTGAAAGTAAAGATTAAAAATATTATTCTCTTAAAATGTTGAGATTATTTGCAATAATGTTCTATAAGATAAGCATTCACCAAAAATTACATAAGATAGGAGCACACCTAAGATAAAAAGAATGTTAAATTTACTTTAAATATTTCAAATTGTTGTCCCTGGAAGAGCTGATAGTGATAGGAGATGTTTGCCTTGTGAAAAAGAACAGCAAGTTTATGAGCTACAGAACAAAACGAAAAAAATGCCTTGTTTGCATGTTCATCTGAGTTTTCAATAGGTGAATGCTATTATCAATGGACTTGCAGAAATATTTTAATTTTTCTTGATGGTGCTTCAGGTACTACATTTTCTGTGAGTATTTTACTGTACTCTGGTAATAATTTGTAACTAATTTGTAGTGGTACATAATTCCTCAGACTGACAGTAGCAGGAATTGTATGGATTTTTGTTCTTTATTTGTGAACAAACCTGCAAAGTCCTTACTCAGCAGTGCAATGCTAAAAGATGTGGTGGTAAGTACCCAAAGTGGCATACCTTTCCTTTCTCTGATTTGAACTTTAAGGAAATTGTTAAATGAACTAGCCAAATTTTCAGCAAGTGGAACATAAAAGAGTCTTTGAAATCTTTCTTCTATGCACCGCTGTCTTTAATCCAATAAAAAAATACAGTAAATTTATTGTTTTGCTTGGGAATTGGGACAATTGAGAGGCCTCAAGTCTTCCTTGAAGCAATTTTCTCTGGGTATAACTTTGGACATTGATGATCTTTCTTCTTTACTCTTAAAGCTTCAGCATTCTACCCATAAATTTGAGTACCCCACTTATTTCCTTGAGTACCACTTGTCAGAAGCTATGAATGGCTTTTTGATATCATCACCTTTAACTGTAATAGGTATAATATGTTCAGCACGAGCATGCAAATGCTGAAAGTCATAATATATATCTTAATGTACAGCACAGAAAACATAACATCAGCATAAACTGCCTGGAGTTTGGATTCAATCATCTCAATACTTCCTAGATTTAATCTAGACCTAAACATCATCCAAGTAATGCATGCAAGCTATCCTTTAGCTTGCTGATTTGGCAAGTGTAAATGGCTAGGGAGGTATTAAGTAACAAATGAACCTGCAACGAGCCTCTCTGACATTGCATGTGGATCTGGCCAAAGGAAAAGGCAGACTTACTGCTCTTCCATGGTGGTTTGCCATGGAATGGGGAGTGGGCCTTGCCCAAAATGGAAACCAGGATGTGAATTTTCAGCTGTCCTGGAGTCCTCATTGTCCTAGACCTATGGTGGTTTGTTGCAGAATGGTCCGTTTGTCGGGGATGAGCCATTTGTCAGGTGCAGGGAAAACTCGGGGCTCAATTTAAGTCATCAGCAAGTTCCGTCTATTGAAGAGAGCATCAGACACTTATACAGCAAGTAATAAACTCATGAATATTCTGTAATTTACACCGTCCATTGGCTACACCACAACACTAGCTCTTCTCTATTCTTCAGGGGTTACATTTTTCTTTTCTCATGTCTCTTTCACTATTTGTTATAGTACTCCAGCTAGGCCTAAGGATACGCTATCTTGCAGGTGCAGGACTCTGAATTAGCCATGGCCTTGTACTTTTCTAATCTCCAGTCAGCTAAAATCCCAACAGTGGTTGATGAGGTAACATGTTTGTCTTTCTTTCATTCTTTGAGCAGAGAGTGCAGCTTCCTCAGGAGTGCTTCTCTTGCGGGGGCTTTGGTTTCCTGCCGTGCTCAGCGTGCCATGGGAGCAAGATGTCCGTGCTCCGGAACTGCTTTACGGACTCCTTCAAGGCCCTCAAGTGCACTGCCTGCAACGAGAACGGGCTCCAGCGCTGCAGGAGCTGTGCAGGCTGAAAATGGCACCTCGACATGTAAAAACTAATTTTATGGTACTGCACCAGTTTGTAATATGTGGTTTTTTTAAATTAATCAATTTATCCAAAACAGTCAATAAAAATCCATTTGTTGTATACTTCTGGTTTGAGCATTTGAGCTTTTCAATCTTTGATCGCCAACCATATAATGAACTCTAAAACACATCTTTCTAGTTTCCTTATAGAGAGATTTGTAGTCTAGAAAACTGATCACATGTACAAATTCTATCTTCTTTTATATGGGATCATCAGCAGTCATATGCATTTTTGAGTAATACCCTCAAAGTTACAGCAAAATGAAGCTTAAACTTCAGATCATTGAGCAGTGCTGTTTTCAAATTCAGTGAGAATAAAGATTTTGTAGTGTGGACTTGCCCAAGACTGTTCTACACAGCACTTTCCTGAAAAGTAACTAGGGCTGAATTTGATCCTGAATTCTATGTGGCAGCAGAAGAATAGAAACATTTCTTGAAAGACCCATGAACCAACTTTCTCTTTTAATACTGCTTTCTCTTTGTTACAAAATTATTGTTGTTAGACAAAGTTATGAAAACATTTAATATGGTAGATGTTCATAACTGTAGTAGTATCTCAGAGCTTTATGATCCTGTATGTCACAGTAGATCTTACAATGATTCAGTCAGAACACCTGACAGATTAATAAATTGCATGTAAAGTAATTGAGGATGAGATTTCAGTTTTTTCAGCTTAGCAATTGTTGAGGTTTGATGAGTAGCCTGGCATGATTGTTTCAGGGCATCTGTTCCCCAGGAAGGCCCAGGTGTCGGGCCAGACAACTCCAGTACTGTAAATGCCTTTGCCAGTTTTAGTGGGTTTCCCCAACACAAGCACAAGAGGATTAGTCAGCGATTAGTCTCAATGGACTGTGGGCTCTCCACATTGAATGCATTCCAGTTTGGAAGTGCATTACCATTCATGCACTTCCACAGAATGCTTTTTAACAGGGTAACTTTAGCAGCCGTCACCAACTGCTCATACTGACATTGCACATCTGTCTCATGTTCCTGTTGCCAGTCTGTACCAGCACAAGGAGTAGAAAGGTAGTAAAAAGCACCTTGCTGAGATTGGTGTTGGCTAGAAAAGGCTTCCCTGGTAGTCATTTCACCCTGCCCAAGGTGCATTACCAAGTGTTGAGCCAAATAATTTATGTGTCTTTCCTCATTCTTTGTAAAGTTGAGCTGACTGGGGCTTAGGTAGGTGCAGTTTGCTTTTCTAGATGTTGTTTACTCTGGTTGGGTACCCCATTTCCCTTCCCTCTTTCCCATATAACCTTCCTTAATTTTTCTGTGATGAAAAACTCAGGTATTTCAGTGCTTTGGGCACAGCACAGCTGTGGTATAAACCAGGATAGCCACAGCTGCACAAAACATGGCTTGCAAAATAAAAAAACCCTCTGAAAACCTTTGTTTTTCTGATGCCTTATTTTCTTCACTGAACTATCAGACAAATATCTTTCCTCCACCTCCCTCCCTCTTGCTGTGTCTAGAGGTGGTAGCTGGTGCTGAAGAGCTGGAAAAGTTGAGCTTACTTACCTCTTTCAACATTTGAATCTAAGGGACTTATACATATTGTATTGCATGTTGAATGTGCACGCTTGAAAGTGCTTGTACGATCCTACTGCTCCTACAGATTCTACCTTAAGGCTCAGAGGGAGCATCTGGATCTTCAGCATAACATGAGGGAGATTAAATTTTATACAAAGGCCATCCATAATTCTTAGCAGCACCCCATATAAAATTCTGAATTGCAGATGTGCTTACTTTTTTACAGCATGAGAAGAAAGAGAAGGAAGAAAATACATTACCCTTCTTTTATTTAATAGTCATGCACCTTCTATTTCTGGCTAATATTGCAGTCCAGACAGGTATGATACAGAATGTAAGGCAGCAAAAAGCAGAATACTGATGATTAGAAAGTCATAATTTCTGAGGCATGAAAGCAAACTTTTTTAGTTTTTAACTTGCTATGGATCTAGAGAGTGAGAACACTCTCAGTAGTGAATACCAAACTCAGGATGGCATACTCAAATCCATCCTTGAGGGAAATTACTAGTGAAGAAAATGCCAGTGCATTTGTGATACTGTGATCCCACAGCCTTCACCCCTGAGAGGATATACTGCCTGCTGAGATGGTTCATATCACCATTCACCCACCATATGACCAAATTACTATGACTTGACAAAGTATGCTAAACATTTTCAGTTTCATTTCATTCTTCAATGACCTGGGAGAAGGGTTTGAAGCTGGTTTTCTTGCCATTCAGGCAATCAGAAATTATTTCCCCTCAGAATGAAACACACTAAATCCCACTTCTTTCCTGATTCATCTCCAGGGGCTGTGACAGAAATCTAGAGAGACTGTCCTAGCCGAGGGTCTAACCCTTCAGAGGCACCTAATGCCAGTGAGCAAAGATTAGGCAAAACCTCCTTAGTTTTCTTTTTAGAAGAAAAATTATGAAAGTAAAAGGTCAAGTTTTGCAGGATCTTTATGGGAGACACAGGACACCTAATGCTAACAAACATAGTATTCTTCAGGCACTATTAGTCAGTGTACTAGAAAAGGATTTTTTCTCTCCTCTCTCATCAACTGAACTGCTAGTTTTTTCTCTCCAGCTATATTTTCCTTGTAAGAGCCTGTGTGAAAAACAAAGCTTTTTTTTTTTTTTTTTTTTTTTTTTAAGGAGATATTTTTACTGTATTGTTTACAATCTCTGCTAGGGTTTTGGGTCTGGCTTCTCAGCTCTCCCCAGCCATCCTAGAAACACTAAGTGTGGAAGAATGACAGCATTACAAAGGCAAGCCCAGAGCCAGTTGAGAGATATGATGATTTCTAACATGAGAGATGCATCAGGCAGCTAGCAGTATAGCTTTTAAGTCAGTCTGAAATAAAAAAAAATGAGGTATGCAGGTCTGTTCTGATTTACACCAGTAGTACATCTTTACTTCCAAGAAGTTAGCAACCATCTCCTCTGCTCTAACAAATAAGACATATCCAACTGCATCTTTGTATAGGAAATATTCTATTTCCAAATGCATCAAGCTCTGCTTCTCTTGTTTCTGGCCCTCATGACAAGGCTGAAGTAAGGATCTAAGTAAATGTTCTCTGCCTGACAGATCAGCATATTGGCCTATATGAGAGCTGTTATAAGAGAGCAGGCTAATCCTTGGGCTGTTTCTTTGCAAAAGTCTTTATGAGCTTAAGAAAGAGAATGGTTTGGAGTCTTCAGCTTGCAGCACTCTTTCCAGTGGACAACATAACTGAGCATAAGACTGTTTTTAACTCCCTAGAGAAATTTGCTGTCACAGGAGCAGTGTAGGCACACAGTTTGTGGTAACTGGGAGTGGGGCTGTGGCTGAGCCTCATCCCCAGTGGGTGCAGCTGTGAAAAGCAGGTGAGCAGCACTGACAGCAATGAGCCATGGAGTGCTGAGGTTACTGACCCACCACCAAGGGGAACAGAGGGCACACAGTGCAATGTGTGAGCATGAGGGGGATAAAAGGTTGGGCTGAAGAAGGACAGATGCTTGAAGCCTTCTGCTGTGGTGTGGTGTTGCTCTGACTGGGTTGGAGCTTTCTGACATTGTGTGGTGAGACCCTGTGTATTGTGGCTGTCTCAGCTGTGACAAAGCAGAGCGTAAATTAGTTTCCTACTCTAAATATGTTCTTTCTTTGTAATGGGGTATTTCAGGGCCATTTTCTTCTCACTTGCACTAAATGAGTAGGGACTGTAAATTTTATTTAATATTGTACTATAAAATAAACATACTTTGTTTTTTTATTTTTTTTCTGTTGGGGAGTATTTTGCTCTTTTAACATACCAATGGACATTAATTTTGTGGGGGAAAAATCTGAGCATTTTCAATATGAGATAGTGCATCTGGGAGTTGCTTTCCACTCAAACTTTGTTTCCATGGTATATTCTTTCTAAAAATCCATAAAACAGACAGACTGTCTTATGTGTGAACAGCCTACTGTAATAAAATATTTTATATAAATTTGTAATGGTGGGAGTTTCTGCATGCAGAGCTGCAAAAACATGCTTAGCCTTTTATTTAAAGCTAAAAACTACATCAGGCATGGATTTTACTGACCTCCACACTTAATTCTGAAGTTTTCTGACCTCAGACGTGGTCCTGTCAAATCAATGAGAACCAAGTCCTACTGATTTAAATTCCTGGTCAGCTGGGTCTAGCCTATCTTCCATTTACAAGGGAATGCTGTGAAATATAGACTCATGTAATTATTGCTGCACTGTATTAATTTATTCTATATAGTATAAATTCCTCTTTAAAAGTAAGAATATGGAGTCTTGAAGCCCTCCAAGGTGTTCCCTCACTCTGTGGTTTATTTCTCCTATACCTGTGAACATATAATAATGGATGAAAAAGATCTGATAGGTCTTGAAATAAGACAAATTAATTCACCTGTCAGTAAACATGCTTTGTAAGAAAGCTTTCTGCTTTTAACTTTAGTGTCCTGTGAAAAAAGCAACAAGAATTCCTTAGAGAATTTTTGAGTTCTGTTGATGGAAATAAGGAATGACTCTTACTGACATGAGTTCCACAATTTTCATGAGTGAGAACCTAATGGAAGACCCTTCAGGTATTGTTCCAAGTTATTGCTATTGTATAATTGCATTAAAATGAATTTTATTCTCTTAGCTAGAGATTTATTATTTGACCATCAAAGTATTCAATGGGAAATATTTATGCCCTAAATAATTTAGTAAGGAGAATTAAGATTGCTTAGCTTACTTTAAATAATTTAGAGATGATAGTAAAGGACATTGTAATCCAACAATAACTTGAAAAGTAAAAATTATTAGAACTAAATCTTTGTTTAATCCAATTTCTTTCTTCTAGCATTAATTTGCTTAGGGACAGTGAATCAGGAAATAATTGCTTTAGAAGGAAATTACTATGAAAAAGCACTTGCAGTTTAAGCTTCTTCTAGTTTATCAGCCCTACTTTGAAAAATTGGTTTTAAATGAGTTAAAAGGTTTATGAAAATGAACAAGTTTTCCATTCAAGAAAAAACACACAGCAATAAGACACATACTGCTCTTTTCTCTCTGAGGTCTCATATTTTTGCTACTGATGGAAAAAAAAAAGTTGCAAACAAAGGTTTATTTAAAAGACTCCTCTCTGTCCCAATAAACAGAAGTTGATTTCAACAAAAATAATTTTTCTTTTTGTGGCTTGAAGGAAATATGCTGCAGGGTAATGCCCTTTGGCAGCTGACGTTTATATTTTGAGCTGGAGAAAAAGCCTGTAGTAACAACACAAAACAAGCAACAGTTACATGACCAGTGAGAAGAGTTGACTACAAGTTGCTGTTTTCATGACTGTGATCCGTTCCAAGTAGGAAAATACTGGTCAATAAAAATTCATCAAGCATCACCATATAAATGTGAGCACTCATCAGCTTACCACTTAAAAGTGGCTATTTTACTTTATAAATATTTAATCTAGTGGATGCTTTTTTGTCCATCAGATATGGCCAAAATTCTCTCTGATTTCATGTCAGGTAAATTATAAATGAGTGAGGATGACAAATACACAAAACATCATCTAAATGTGAGTCCTCTCTGAGCTAACTCCCAGTACCAATATTATACTATTATTTTGGAACTCTGCCCCTGATTTGAGCCAATATCTG
Organism: Melozone crissalis; assembly: GCF_028551555.1. Classification (NCBI taxonomy): domain Eukaryota; kingdom Metazoa; phylum Chordata; class Aves; order Passeriformes; family Passerellidae; genus Melozone; species Melozone crissalis. Next base: position 18,549,856 of record NW_026535784.1, read on the forward strand.
AGACTTTGAAGAACATCCAGACACTGTCTTGCCCCCAGCTTCACTTGCAAAATAGCTTTCCTTGTCATATTGCGTATGGGACTAGGACACAGTAGGACAGGAGTGTTGTAATCCAGCAGAAATTCTCCAGACCTGTGGGATGAGATATTTAATGCTTGTGCACCAATAGAGCTGCACAGGCAATGAATGCTTTATACTGCCTCAGGGATCCAGCCAGACAGAGTGAACTTCAGATCAATACTTCAGCCTGAAAAATTAAAGGACTTGGTAAAAACTTATTTTTGAATTATAAGGACAAAGGTAATAAACAGTCATCATGGTTACTCTTATATTTGCAATATTGCAATCATTGCTTTTAACATTATAAGAAAATCATGCTGCCTCTCATTACAGCTTGATGGTGATAGCTGATGCTGGTAAGTTTTTCTTTTCAACATAATCACTGAGTAAAATTTACTAGAACATTATCAAGTATCAGGATCATACTTTCAAACAAAAGTAAAATAGTATTATTGTTATTATTCTCTACATCACTTAGGCTCTCACTCAGAAAACACCCAAATAACCAAAGCAAGATTAGCAGACAAACCTATCAGAAAGTTTAGTCTATAGCACTCTTCCTCAGTGCTTTAGAGAGATGCATTAATGTGTTTTCTGTGGCATGCAGAGTTTCCCAGTGGGGCTCCTTGCTGCTTGTGATATCCCCAACAGTGCTCACAGTGCTCTGAGACAGGTGGTGCTGTGCTGCCTTTTCCTTTTCCCTCATCCCATGTTCTTTTACCAGTTTGGAACATAATAATCCTAAATTTTCCAGTCTCTTCTCGTGTTCTTACTGAATGTGCACATCCTGTACCAAAGAAAAGTTAACAATTAAACCATCTCCTTTCTTAATAGCCACAAAATCTCATCTTGTAAGACATACATCATGAGCAATATGGTTTGAAAACCCTGGAATATTTTTCCACATTTTTTCTCCACTCCTATATCAGGTCTGTGATGACAATAAGTCATTCCTATTGCAGCTTATACTTCTTGCAGTGCACCTAATGTTCAATAATGCCAAATTTGTCATGCCACACTTTATGCTTACCTTCAGACAATTTGGTATATCTGCTTACAGTATGATTTATAGCCTCAGGGCCTATTCACAAATCCTCTTGTCCTCTCTTGGACATTTTCTATCTTCTGTCTTTGCTGTACTGTGAATCATGGCCCACAACACCTTGCTATGCCATAATTTGGTTTTAGAATTTGATCCCAGGTCGCTTGCTGCATCCCCTCTCCCTCAAGCTGTTTATCTGTCCTGCTTAATAGAGGTCATTTTCCCCACCCTTCTCTCCTAAATCCTTGGCTGGTGTCACCTTTGTCCTTCAGATCTCCCGACTGCCACCTCAGGGGGGCTGTTAACTTACTGTAACCAGCTGTCTTCATCCAATACACCTACAGAGGAACAGCATAAAGCCACAGCAGACAGCATCAGCTTAACCTGAGATTTGTATTTTTCAAGTTATACTAGATCTCTGAAGCATTTTTTTCCTAACATGCCATTTCATATTGACAATGAAAGTAATAATTCTAAACTGATAACAGACTGCTTGGCTGTGAATCTGAAAGTATTCAATAAGCAGAGAAGACCAGCACAACAATTCTGAATAATAAATCAGATTTAACGTACCTGTTTTAACATCCTAGCTTGCCTCAGAGGCACAGAATCTAAATCTCCAGATAAAAACAATTTTTATTGATGCCCAGATTCATGTAGATGCTATCAGGCAGAAACTGGAATACACTAAGTCTTCTACACTTAAAAAAATTTTCTTTGAAGTATTTATCTTTCTCAAGTATAAAGTTTTTCCAAAAGCTTTATAACTGAAAACCTAAGTCTCTAGCTTTCCTTCTTTCCTTCTTCTATTGATGTTATTAGATACCTTGAAATAAATCTTGAACATAGATATAAATCCATTTTAACTTTAAAAATCTAAGTGTGTATAAAATGAAATGTGTTGCAAAGTACATTAAAAAATTATCTTTTCATCACAAATTTGCTCTTAACATGAAGTAGCAGGTTCTCCATGTCATCATTGCTTATTAGGGATAGATGTCCATAGTGACATGCTAGTAGGAAGTTTGGTAATATTTTTTTATCAGTATTTGGTTCTATGACATGAAATAACTGTTAATATCTTCAGCCATTACATTCTGAGTGGGTTTTTGTGATAATGCAAAAAGATCAGACTATGTCTACAGAAGCAAAAATTTACATTTCATAATAATAAAGGCTGTCACAGCTTTTCGGACAATTTTTCAATTTTGAGCATTGCTCTTGTGATGGATTTTTTTTTTCTCCTGTAAGTTGCAATTGAAACTGACTGCCAATATTTCGTCATTTCACACAGAAATATCAGAGTTTTTCAGTGCTCTTTCTATTGACCAAATACTAGAAAATGCATCTTATCCGTGAAGGACAACTCTCACTTTGATTGCAAGAGAAGGAACTTAATGAGGACACATACATTAGCTGGATACTTTATCTAGTTGGAAGAAAAATATCTACCACCCTTCAGGGATGAAATAGTTTATACATTTTGCTATTAAATGAAATCAACCAAATAAAGAATTATTAACTAACTACACGTTAGCTTCCTACTCTCCTGCACTTTTGTCCTAGAACCTGTTACATGTGTCATCTGCTCACAATGTTTGCTTACATTTGAAGGAAGATTATGAATAACTGATACCATTATATTTACCACAAGTGACATCAGCTATGGACTAAGCCCTCACATAGTTGAAACCAAAACTTATAAAAGTAGAGCCCCATTTTTATTCCTTTGTTTCTGAAGAAAATAACTTGAACATTTTTGTTGTTGTACTCAGGAATTTGTTTTGCTACTCTCACAATGCCACATGCCCTTCTCATTTTTATTGCCAAATTCTCAGAAGTGGAAGAATCTGTTCCTGGCACAATACTTATGTGTTCTCTAGACTCTACTGGAGCAGACAAGTTCACCTTCTCCATTAGCACTTCTAGTCCTGTGTGAGACTTGGGGCTAACTGCAGCTCTCCAGCAGAGATTTTGGGCATTGTGTCATGCCCTGCATGACAATGCACAGCCATGCCTTGTGCAGCCCGCTGTGAGTGAATTTTGGATGCTGTAGCACATATTGGCAGCTCTCCTTATGTCCCTCTGTGAATTGGCCAAAATCTGTGCCATAACTAGGAGCACATGATAGAGGTGTTGGTGAGGTTTCTGTGTTTCAGAAAATAAACTCAACTGCCTGTCATGTTACCCAATCCAAACATGATAACCCTGATTTTCTGTTACAGTTTTGAAGTACCTTCTTTTAGCATTTTACTTCATGCAATCTATTTTAAGTTTAGCAATTCCTGCTAGTAAATGTATATAAACCTACAGCTCATAAAAGAGTTTCAAATTAGAAACACATTCACACCTGAAAATAAAAAGAAAATTAAATGCAGTCTGAAGTATTCTGTTTAGAATGAGAGCTTGTATATTTCCAGTTCCCTTTTCTCAGTAACCACTTCATTTCAGAAAGAAATGTACAGAGGATCATTTTTATCTCTACAAAAGATATATTTATTCAGTAGCAGTTTTTATACTTACTAAGTAAAAGATGTCTAGTAGTACTTGATATGCTGCAAGAACAGTCAGAGTGATTTATCCTGGAGCACGTGCATTCATGGACACTGTAGGACAATCCTTCTCCCAAGGTCCCACATTCAGCCATGTACCTCTAGTGCTTTCCAGTAACATTCCACCTAGAAATGCTTAAATACCAGTTCTTACAGATGAAAGAGATTGTACCAACTCAGCTCCTAAATTTCTGAAACAGCCTGTTAAGTAAAATGAAAAAAAAAAAGCTTGCTCTGAACAAACATAAGCTGTGTATTCAGGTTTTTCTTTCACATATCTTTAAAATAACCACAAATAAAATTCCCCTCACAAATGCATAAGTTCATGTCAGTCGTTTAATAGTAATAAAAAGCATGCCATTACAAATATTTTCCATGCACTTGTCTGGTAGTTTTCCAGGCTTTCAGTCACTGCACAAGGTCCTTCACATTTTTTTTTCTCTTGCCTATCTGTATCTCATTTCAATAACAAACTGAATGCTTTCTCTCCCACTATGTTCTCAGTGGCACACCCTAACAGTGTCTTACATGACCTCACACCTGCCTCTATAAAGTTCTGGAAGGCTCTCTGTTACATTTTACTGTGTCTGCCAACTTCTTAGGTTTTCTTTCTATGATGGATATTCTTCACTAATTTCCTTACTTTTATGCCGAAGAACCTTTAGTTTTTCACAGAGACCTGGATTTGCCCTTTTTTAGAGAAAATACAAAGAAGTGCCATTCTGGTCCATGCTGGGGCAGGATAGCTTTCAGACTCATTACTCCTTGGATTGGGAATTATATGAAATTATGAGATCTTGCCTAATTTGTTGGTTTTTGTTCTGGAAGGCAGCTATGAGACAATCCAAGTCAATCTTGCTACTCTGAATAGTGTCCCTTTGAGGTACATGGTGAAAGTTGGCTTTGGCATTGGCTTCTTGACCAGATTCCTTTAGGTAACCTTGATTTGTTTCTAATTTCTACAGTGTCAGTAATCCACCTAAGATAATTAAAGAAGCCAAACTTTTGTGTCCTGTATCAAAGTTACATAACAGTCAAATTCCTAATGGTTTGAATAGTGAAAAGGTTCCTGTGGTGCAAAGCACTGCTGGCATCGCAGTCTCCTTGTGTAAATGGGATTTTTTTTTCTTCCCATTAGAATGAATTAATTTTTTTAATAACAGGGAAAATTAACCTGATTTAATTTATCACAACCTTATAACAAATAGAAATTGCTGCCTCAGTTGAGAGTCAGTGAAACTAAGACCATTCTCCAAAATGGCATTTAAGTAGCTTTAATGTGCAACTGCACTAAAAAGTCACATCTTTGGTGACACAGCGGTCTCATTGCCTGTAATAAAAAAACAATTGAGCCGAGTTGCATTCTAATATTAACTGTGAATGTTCCTGCTGTGAAATTATGGTGTTGCTGTTTGGTTAGTTTTGTCATTCTGTCCTATGATATTGGAACAAATCACCATCCAATACAAAGAAATTCACAATAGCTACACTGGCAGTCATGTCCCTTCTCCTTAATATAACTTAATTTATGCATAATTTTTTGTTTCTGGGGAGGAAAGGACTGAGTAGAGTACCCTAAACTAGTAGGAGTCTGTTAGGCAAACCAGAAGAGAAAGTGAGACTGTGAAACTTTTAATGGGAAAAAAATATGATACATGATTCTGTAGTTTCTTTACGTTATGCCATGCAGCCTTTCATTGAGTTTCTAGCAAGTTTAAATTTTTTAGCACTATACCTTCTGCTGCAAACTTTGTATTACTGTAGGAGATCTACAGCAACTGAACTTGGAAATGCAGTCTTAGAACAGATTTTCAGCAGCACTGAGTTCTTTAGGGAGAGAAAGGATTTAAGATTGTACACAGTAATAGCTGTAGATAAGACAGACTGGGCAGAAATGTTGCCTAGATGCCTTCAAAGTTATTTGATCTGGAGGTAGTAATTTGTTGGTCTATTTTTACTTCATGGGGAAAGGTCATAGAATCCTGAAAAATATTGCTGGAAAAAGCCTGCACACAGTAATCATGCAAAGATCACATGTCTCCTGGATTAAATGCAACAGAAATTCTGGCACAGCACAACAATTCACAATATGTTGAAAGACTTATAAAACAATCCTAAAGTAATTGGCATTACAACCAAAGGGGCAGCAGTGTTATTTAATTCCAGGGAAAGTAGAGGTATCTTTGAGGAAGAATGATTAACCAAAAGTTGTCACTGCATATCTCTAATCATGCCACATGACATAAATATATACATAAGCAAGATGGAGATTTGTGCAAATGATAAGTATGATGAGCAGGACTCAACAGGCAGTGAAAACATTCCTGTTTTGTAGTGATGATGATTTTCTTTGGATTTTAAGTTCCTGATGAAAAGTAGGTGCTGGTTCCACCTCTCTTAATCTAAGGGGTTGCTCTCTCTAATTTCAGCTGCTCTAAGCTCATGATTTAAGTGTATATCATATATCACAAGAGATCACAAGTTGGATGAGCTGGCTGAATTTTAATGATGCAGTAGAATAAATCCCCTTTGAGAGGGTTCCAGTTGATCCAGTACCATATCTCAGACGCCAAAGCTATACAAATAACCATAGCATCACTTGTTCCTAAATATTTGTGTGTATTTTCTTGGAAGAAAATACTTTCTGCTTAAATCTTTCACACCTCTTGTCTCACATGGCCATAGCACCTGAATTCACAGCTGGCTCTGGCCTGTTGCATACCCAGTATATCAATCTGAAATATGACACAGGGGAACTATGTAGCCTCTGCAATACGACACACATTGGAGCCATTATGTCAGCAAGTCATGATGTCTGTGTAAGGCAAATAAAATATTGGCTGTCAAAAAAAAAAAAACAAAACAAAACTAACACTGGTCTCAATTTTTAAGGTACCTTGTCAGCTTTGGCACACATTTATTACAGACCTAGAAATCAAAAATAATGCTTCATAATATATGGGGGATTTGGCTAGTTTTCCCTCCTCAGGGATAACATAGAAAGAATCAGGGAATGAAAAGAAATAATTTGTCAATTGCTAAATCCTTGAAACATAGTGAAGTAAGTAGGTATTACAAGCAAAGTCTACTTTTTCTTATCTTGAACTAAAAAAGAAAAACCAAACAAAAAAATAGGATTTACTAGTAGGGCAATAGATTTGATTGTTCACAGTAAAAAGGAGAGCATATCCTAATTACAAAAGATGAGATTTTATTTCAGAACTAGAATGATTACTTGGAATATATCACATAAGTTTAGAACCTTGAAGAAAGTGAAAAATAATAATCCCCCCATCTAATAAATTCTAAAAGCTCTAAGTTGCCCTTCCTTTCTCACTTCTTTAGTCTTTTGGCAAATCCAGGCTTATTGGCAGAGCTGTTGAGTGTGTTTAGCCTGAGCATCTCTTGAAGGATTTCTTGGAGCATCCTTCAGAAAGGTCCAAAATGAGGACGTAAGAGAACTGAAGCGCTCCCCTTTGCTTTCTCACCACTGTCCTCAATTATTAAGGTGGAGAAAAGGTAGGAAAGAACCTGTCTTTGGCAAGATGGAGATTAATGCCTCTTTTAAATCTGCACCATTTCTCATGAGTGCCTCATGTTTGATTTCTCTCACTTGGAAAGGACAAATCTGCGTCTACGTGGAAATAGAGTCAAAACTCCTTTGTAGGGTTTGTGCTAGGCACTTTCACTTCAGGACAGCCACTTCTGGAAGAAAGAAATACATAGCTTGTAGTGCTGGCAGTGAACCACAGGGATTAGAAGAAATATTGCCAACAATATACAAGAAAGCAGTGATACCACAAGTTTGATGAAAACAGCACCTGGAGGACAGCAGAGGAAAATGTTCTTCCTAATATTGCTGTGAATGAGAACCCAGCAGAGTAGGTAGATGTCCATGTAGGAAATGTTGTATATTATCAGTGAACTTCTTTCCTGAAAGCATTTTATTGTCAGGAGTTTTACAGATACCAGAAGCAATTTAAAATGGTTAGAAAGCTTCTTAATGACTATATTGTTCACACACTGGGCAAAATTTGTGGTCACACTGAGACGTCTCGTGATACCATGGACATGTTCTTACACAGTGTTGCAGTACACTTTTGTAATATTTTTGTCTTTTCTGACAATAAAAAAAATGCAAAAAATCTGCAGGAAACTCGCTGAACTTGCCAGTTGCTTAAGAGTGTTTTCTGCAGTCCCAGTTGTTCCTGTCCCAGGCAATTCAGCTCTGTAGGCTTATCTTCAAACTCTCTTTTATTGTGATGGCAAAATTGTCATTGCTTTTCCCAAAGCCGCTCTTGCTTCTTGAGGGCTAAATCTGTGTACCATGATGTAAGAGGGAAAGATCTGTTTACTTGCCTGCTGCTTTCTCTGCTGGCAGCACAATTCCCTGCCTCCCTATTCTCTTACTCAGAAAGCTTGTGTCACTTTGCTCAAAAAGGAATCATAAGGAAAAAGGCACAGTAATAATATGAGAGAAACAATTCCTATTTGAATAAGAAAGAGAATATGTTGTCCCCCAAAAGTCTTCAGGACATCATAAGGTTAAAAGTGGAGGACAAAGACTCCAGCTCTGGAACAGTGGTTTTATGTTGTCCCAAGAATAATTAGCTGCCTGCGGGAAAGGGCTGCTCTTTTTCCCAAGAAATATATTACACTGAGACAACCCAAACAGCATTGCCACTGGACAAGGAGAAATCTGGTGAGCATCAGCAGTAGCTGAGGACCTTCATTCACAAGCAGTTACACAGAAAGAGAGGCACCCTCGGCTGAGATTAAAGGGATAAATAGCAAACAAACTCAAAAGGGAGCTACTTCTTTTGCTCTAGTGTTTTTAAGCCATAGCTTAAAAGAGATTGCTTCAAAGAAATAGTTTTCTTCAGTGAGTCAAGCTTTTCCAAACCAGAGAAACAAACAACTAAATTGTTGTTGTGGTGTTTTCTCTTCTGACCCATGAAAATATTACTGCATTTAGGCTAGCAAAAATGCACTAAAATAAATTTTTAAATGCTCATGATTATTTGGATGATGTAAACAGGTTTGAAAATGTAAGAGTGAATCTACAGTATTTGGACAACTGTAAATATATGCATATATAAGTATGTTAATTACAGATAAATACATAAATATATATAAAATAGATATACTATTGGTATAGCATTTATAAGTATGAATACAGATATAAACAAAAAAAATTACACCATGAGCAACCATATGGGCCTCTTTAAGCCTTCCCTTTAATGCTTTGCTATGCATCATCATTCTCATATTTAGAGTGCATGCTCTTTAGGGCACTGAATCATCCCTTAAAATTGATGCTAAATATATTTACTGGAGAAAATGCAATAAATAACTAGAATATTTATAAATAATGTTATATTTATATGAGTTTATAATTTTTCTGTGGTTTCTAAGAGTCCAATAAAAAAGACTGATCATGATATGGTAAGACAAAGATTATTCTGCCTTCAGACTTGGTTCTGAAAACAGAACCAAACTAGAACATTATCCTTATGGGGTATTTCTGTATTCTGGGAAGATGTGGTCGCTTATAAAGAAGTTGATGAGTTTGTGTAGGAAGGTATCAAGGTAGAACTGTCTCTCTATAAAACATAATTATTGTAAACAGAGAAAACATGAAATATTGATCACTTATTATGAACCACAGATGAAAAGGTAAAATAAAATTTGCTTGTACGGAATAACATATTTATGATAATTTTTATTTTCCCCCTGTAAAAACAAATCCTGCTACTGCAGTGTTCATTTGACAATGAAGATAAATTCATATCAGATAAATGTTTTAATAATAGTTATTCAGATTGCGGCATACAATGACTTTAGGCTCTCCTATATGGAGGAAAAAACTTGTTTCTGTTCCTAATTTCAAATCAGCATTGTTACTTGTGTTCCTTTTTTCCCTTCTTCCATCACCAAACTCTGCTCTGACCAGGCACAGCCTTTCAAAAACAAAAAATTCTGGATGGCATTCTGGGCTCCTGTAATTCCCACTGAAACACCACTGAATAAGGCAAATATGTTTGGTGTAAAACCTGCTGATCCTAAGGGATGAACTGGAGGACATTTTGCCTTTAACAGCTTCATCCCTTGCCAGACTAAATTCACTTGCATTTTTGTTAACAACTTCATCAATGTAAGACCATGACCTTATTGAATATTACCATGCTTTGAGACTTTCTGCACTGTGTGATCTTAATTGATTGATGCATGGGAGCAGAAAGACAACAGAGCCATTATACTGAGTATTTTGCTGTCTGCTAGAAAATAAAATGACCAGCAGCACCTTTACAAATGTTTTTTACGTTCCTTTGAAAAGACAGCAAGTCAAAGGGCAAATGACCTTAACCAGCAGAAATCCACAAAAAAGCCACATTAAGTTACCTGAAGTGAAAAATGGTGTTTAGGTGGGGATTGGTCAGTCAGCCCAGCCCTTGTTTTTGTGAGTAGGAGGGCACATGTGTCAGTGACTGATTTTAAAATCAAGCCTGGCTGGCACTGAGCACGGGGGAAGTGCTTCCTGTCAAGCATTTTCCTGAGGACACTGACAGCAATATAACAACTGTAACTCAACACAGGAAGAACCAGGTGGCTTTGGCTGTGCACAGTGAGTTATCTGGATCACACGGTAAAGCACAATGGAAGACTGAAGACAATTTGAGCACAGCTTTGGTGTTACACTGGAGGCAAGGGCGTTTCAGTGAAGGAATTCCACATGAGCAGGGCTGATATTGCTGGGCAAGTTGTGTGAGAGGGGTGGAAATGAAAACTGCCTTGCCCCAGCACAAAAAGGTCAGCATGCATTGACAGAGTCATTGTATGGTCACATTGGGACCAGCTGGTTATGGGGGAATTTAATTGGCTTTGGCAAAATTTGGGAAAAGACAGATGTTTCAGAGCTGGCTGTGTTCCTGCAGCATGATTGTCATAGTGTAATTTCCCACTGGTGTGTTTCACATCCTCGGAAGCCCAATTAGCCATTGAATCTTTGCTTGCAGCAGGCAGAACTAGGAATGTGCTGCTTTTCCCCCAAGCAGCTACTTTCTTGTTTTATGCATGCAAGGAAAAATAAAAAGTCGTCTTTTTCAGTTAACTGAGCCATAGCACCAACATTTCATACCAGCAAACCTTTAAAAAGAGGCTGTTCTGTATATTCACAATGTTTCATATCTCCAGAGCACTCTAATGTTTTTCTTTCAAAATTACACTCTCAGGACTTCTTCTCCCTTTTTCTGGGAAGCACATAGCTTTATACCTGGCTCAATCTCCCATTCTCCAAGCCATTTCCAAAACACACTTTTCCTTTGGCTGTACAGCTTTATGACCACTATTTTCAGAGCCTTAAGCCTCTCATCCAGATGAGTCTGCTTACTTTTCTTCCCCAGACTCTGCTGTTCCCCTTATCTCAACCAAAAATCAGTAATACTGCAGCACAGTCCATGTGTAGAACATTTTAAAATTCTTCACAGAGTTCAGGGAAGACACCAGAGGCACTCTGACCTTTGCAAGCTGGTCTGGATATTCTACCTCTTTCACATGGAAATGGTTTGAACACTGCATCAAAGAACAAATGAGACAGAAGAAGGTTTATGTTCTTCCTCTTATTGTCAGAAACAGTCTTCCAGTTTTCTCCTTCCTTTCTCCCAGTCATCTACTTGAATTTTTGCTAGTTATGCTCTGAAGTAAGCTGATTGTTTTCATTGGTATCAGTTACCTTATATTGAGTTCACCCACCAGCATTTCTTGTCTGTGTAAGCTTGTGCATTGCCAAAGATACTGTGCAGACACTTCTCATGAAACTCACTGGAGTGTTTCAAAGAACATTGTTCATTAACACAGAATCTATGCAAGAAATTAATTTTATTACCCTTATTCTATGGTAACAAGATGTGAAGATCAGCATTTGAAGACTGATTATAAACACAGAATCAATCAAGGCTATCTACTGCCACTTGGGATGACTTGAAAACACCAATGAATAGCACTAACTTCTTAATCTTCAGTATCCTGAAGTCTTGAGGGAGAATAGTTCTTGTTCTTTGTAGCAATCATAGAGCAGGGCTCCACTGTGAAACAGAAGAAACACACACACAAAAAGTGCACATGTAAGAATGACTGTTACAAGGGAACATTCCTAACTTTTCATAAAATTCATGTAACTAGCTATGAAGGTATTTAATTTTTTATGATCTATCTCCATCTGTTGAGGTTCAAGGCTTACTAAAACTCCAAACTGAAAGTTTGTGATTTAATAACTTACAAAACCTGTTCTGTTATGATAAGTGGGGAGAGTTAGAGAAGCACAAATGAAAAAGGGGATTTTACTTTAACACAAAATGTTATGTTGGTACTGCATATGAACTGTTATCACCACTGGGTGTTCTTGGACTTCCCCAAAGAAGGATAAGTATAGCCAAATACATCCTTCCATGTAGATTAATAGTTTCAGGACAGAAAACAGTTATGTTTCCAATACAGAAAGAACTCTGTGCCTTAGAGACATTGCACAGGTCTTGTCCCAGTGTATGGATCTCAGGATTTATAGACATTACAAAATCTTGAATAATTTTCTTTCACCTACCTGACACCAAACAGGTTGCATTTCACAAATTTATATCTCTAGGAGAGACATTTAGTCTTCATACAAAGACATGAAACAATTAAAAATTCACCATTTCCCTTAAGATCCCCTATAATGATTAATCATCTTCATTGCTGGAAAAGTATCATGCCAGAAGTGTCTGGCATTACTTTCTGTCCATATGTTCTTATTATGACCCCCATATTAAATATCTTCTTAATACATAATTTATTACTGTGAAGGCACTTGCAAGCTGTAATCAAGCCACTTCTCAAGCCCCTCTTCTTGGGCTGAACAGATTGGGCTCTCCAACTCTCACTGCAAGGCAATTTCTCCAGTCTTTAAATCATTTATGTTTCTTTCATCTAGAGATTTCCTAGCTACCTTTTTACTATGCAGACATTTAAACTATACACAGTTTCATAATATTAATGTCAGTCTTGGCATAGCTAAAAATAAATTCATTTCTCATACACCTATTGCTAATTTAAGTATCAAGTGACAGCCAGCTCTTTTTAGTGCTGCATCACATAAGTGCTTATGTGGAGTTGTTTTTTTATTAGGGGTATGTACCAGGTCCTTAATTTCTTTGAAGCCAGCTCTTGGGTTTCTAATACTAAAACCTTGCTCAGATATTTATTTTCATATTTATTAAATTAGTAATTTAGTTCGCTCATCCTGCTAATCTATTCAGCTATTTTTCTTTTTTCTTTTTTTTTTCCATGTTTTACTTATCTATTTATTATGTAAACATTTTGGTTATTAATGGACAAAAACATTCTGTGATGCTTCAAGTAGAAGCAGAAAATACTACCACAAGGGAAAATAGAAACGTTAAAGAAAAAAACCAAAGAGATTCCTTGCAAATACATTTGCCCTTCCACATCCTGACTGACTATGCTGTCTTTTTTTAAAGTTTCTAGTTTTCTTTTCCTTATCATTATTTTAAACTCTTTTTCAGAAACCTCAGTTCTCCTTATATAGATACGAATTATCTTTTTTCATCAAGATCTTTAGCTTTTATTGCTCATTAGCAGCAAATTGATTGCTCATAAGCTTTATTGATTCCATGGCTTTTTTCCCCTGCTCCATGCATTTGCCAGGTACTGATTTCCCACACTGTCCAAACTGCTGCCTTGACTTCAATGTTGATCTAAGTAGTCTTCTAAACATGGTTTGCCTCCATTAAGGCAAATATATAAGTTGTGTCTTATATGTGCACATAAAAGCCTTAAAACAGGCCCATTTTTAGGAGTGTTTTTTTAAACATAAACACAGCAGAATTCTTACTTTTATGTATTAGTCATAATTTTAATGAGGTTGGAAAGACAGAGCAGACTGGCTAGAGCTTGCCTGCCCTTCCCTAAAAAGCTATGCCTTTAAATATCATTACTGAAGAAATTCTACCAATAGTACAGAAATCTTCAAGTACATAAAGGCCACACAAATGCCTGGTAAGGCCTAGGATATAAATGTGCACAAGAGAGAAACATAAAAGAATGCTCAAGGTAAAATGTGAAATGAACAACTAGACCACACTGCTTGGATAGGTTTATTTTTATCTGACAAAAAGCTTGTTCTACTTAAATAAGCAGACCAAACAAACCCATTACACCCTGGTAACCTACATATAGCTTGAGCTCTGTCAAAAACAAGCAGAGGCAGAAACAAAATAAATCACTTCTCTTAACAGAGACTACATAATGCTCTAATTTCTCTCCTTTCCCTTTCTCTCCCTCTTCTTTTTTTTCTAACTTTTCTCTTTTCATTGTGTATCACAAGTTTTTATTTAACAAAAGTTTTGATCTTAAATATATTTAACTTCAACCACTTACTTCCCAGCTTAGATATTGCCAAGCCTAAATGCTGGTTTCCCTCATTGGTATCTATTCACAGTCTGACAAAGAAAAGCCATTCCCCTTAAAAAGGGCTGGGCTGCTGAGAGCTGCTGAAACCATGTCTATCTTCCCATGAGTGACAAAGGAACAAAACTGCTTCTCACCCTCACTTGCTGTCCTGCTGGTGTGTGGGATGGATGTAACCTCTGCAGGCACTGGGATAGGGCAGAGTAATTGCATTTGGGACACCTTACAGCTCAGAGCCCATTTCTGGGTGAAATAGTCCCTTTGGTAATGACGTGAGACTGTTGTCACCTTTGAAATCATGGAAGATGGGAGATACTTTGGATGTCACATGTGAGCCTCAGAAAGGTCCAGTTGTAGAAGGAATATTTAAAGCACTTACTGTGGTTTTTTTCATGTCTGGTTGATATCATTTTTCATTTCCTTTTTTATGTCCCTTTTCCTCAACTGCATCCTAAGGGACCCACCCTGGGATTTCAGGAATGGCTGTCTCTCCCGCTGTGTGGAATCTTGTTCCATCTTAAATGGGAGATATTCCTGAAAGGAAACACCCAGAGGTTACTGAGAAGCTTCACCACCACCCTACATAGAGCTTGCTTGGCATTAGAATTAGCACAATGGCTGAATAAAATATGCTAATTACTGTGTAACTGAATGCCCTAGATTTTCCACCAGATTAACACCTGGGCTGTGACAAGCAGGCATGTAGTCCCAAAGATAGTGAAGTCAATATCTGTAAAAAGTTTATTCTGGACTTTTCTTCACAGAATATCAGACACTTCACTAGAACACACTTAAAAAAATTACAAACAGCTACTTGAAACTTGGTGGAGAAGATCAAGCACAGAAAGAAGTTTCTCATCGCCTCTTGTGGGACACAACCCTCCCAGCTAACAGAAAAGACACCAAGCACAGATCTTGATAATTAGAAGCCTGCGTAAGTATAGCAAGAGCTAATAAGCAATCCTACATGTGGGGTGTGTTTAATATTAATAACCTCTGTGAGTCCACAGATACACTAGTGAAATGATGCCAGAACAAAGCCCTTCATGTACCTTAGCAAGGCTAAAGCTTTGGAAATCTGCATCAAAAGAGTCTGTGGTTAAGAGTGTGCTGCTCAAAAATAATCAAAACTTTGCTGTTCAGTTTTTGTGCACATGTTACTTCCTTTGCCTTTGTGGTTTTCACTTTTTTTTTCCTTCTCCCACTGTAGGTCTGTAGCTCTTTTCATCCTTCTCTCTGCCCTTGTGGGCAGAAGCCAGTCAGGACTGATTTGCACTGCCCAGTAATCTCCTGTTCTTGATAACTCTGAGTTTTCCCACACTTGAGCTGGATCTTGGGGCCTTCTTCAAGAAAGGTTATCACAGAGCTTGTTTCATTAACAATTGCATGTGAAAACAATATGCCAGTAGGGTTGTTTTACCTCACTGAGGTATCTTCCATTTGATTCATGAAAGCCTTTCATTAGGATTTAAAGTATTCTAGGTTTTCATCTGGTCTTTCAAAGATTATTCTAAAGTGGGGAACAATTATTGATTAGCATTTCTGCAAACTGTGAGAATTTCTCAGTAAGAAAAAAATAGTTGCTTCATCTTTGGTGCTCTAGTTCTTGAACTGGATTCAGTATCATGTGAATTAGTGGCTACATACCAACCTGATATCTCCTAAAAAGGAATTCTTTATTTTGTTGTGTTTACTTTTTTTATATTTTTCTTTATTTTCTTGTGGTTCTACCCCCCATTTAATTTTTTTTTTTTAATATAAGCTGCAAAAATAGAGGTTTTAGTGATTTCTATGCAGAATTCTCATCCTAACAGTACTTCAGATAATTTTCTCCAGTAGGGTTAGGAGGTGAAAAATTGTCACTTTTCCTTTACAGTCAATTTGCAAATTTTTCACGAATAACAAGAAAAGTATTCATTTTGACATGAAACCTATTTTAGATAGAAAAGACACAATCCTCTGAATCAAATTTTAATTCAGCCTGTTCCTACATGATCACAATATAAAGGTTACTTTCGCAATTAAAATCTTTTAAATCTGGTTAAAAATTGCATAGTGATTATAGGAGTGTTGACATAAATGAAGGAGAGCAAAATCAAGAAATTGGAAGACTAGTGATTCATTTCTGTAATGAAGCTGTTTATTCTCACTGTGAAAGACTGCATTCCTACAAGGTAGATTTTGAGACAAATAATATATTATGTTTTTATTGAGTCAACTTTGACAAAGGAACTTTCACTACAATCTCATCTCCTTTCAGTACTCATCTCTCTATATCAGCTGGATGATGAGAATAAATCTCCTGTTTAACCTGGCTGTCTATTTAAAGCTTCGCAGAAGGAGTTTCAGCAGATGGAGCTAGTGTGCTTCCAATCTTTGACACCTGTGCTCAATGTGGAAAAAGATGAGCAGAATCGTTTACAGAACTGTGGCTGGGGATATGTCAGGGTCAGGGGTGAAGATTTTCTTTTGGCTTAGCAGAAAAGTAGCAAGCATAAGAGGGAATTACCTATAATTTATCAAATGCTGGTAGATAAGAGGAGGGCAGCTTAGTGATTCAGAAACCAGCACTGCGCCATAATGTGGAAAATAACTTGAGAAGAATAATAATTATTGCATTTGTGTCCAAATTATTTTATGACATCTTGCTATTTTTTCACTATTACTCTCACACACTAATAGATAGTGCTCAAAAATTGCCATAAAATGAAGTATTCAGAAAACGTGTGGCAAATTGTTTAGGTCTTATGGGATGTGTTGGTCATATGGAACCACAATAAAAAGAAAATGTGTCTGTGAATCTGCTATCACTTCATTCAAGCTTGTACCGACCTGAAGAATGTACTTCAGCTGTTTTCTCTGACAAGAGCCCTGTGCAGTCACTGACACTGAGATTTTAAATTAGGGAGATGCTGGAAACACCCATCTTCCCAGCAGAGTGGTCATGAGATGCCTGACAAAGATTTACCCTGTTGTTCTCCATTTTTTATATCATTAATTTCCAGTCTGTGCTTCTTGGCTCCAGAGGTACCTCCAGGCTTCCCAGCAGTCAGGCACTGAGTGCAGTGGGACCTCATCCTCAGTTCCCCTTCAGACCAAAGTTTTCTCCTTTTAGCCCCCAAGCTTAGTTGACAGGTCCTGTCCTGCAGGGCTCTTCTTGCAAGAGGAGTTTTTATTGCATGAAGGCCCTTGGCTGAAGGCCATAAGGAAGGAAAGGACAGGCTCCTGGATGTAATGTGCAGGTCTCTAGTGCCTATAGTCCATGTAGAGCTGTATCTGGCACATGCAGAAGGCCAAAACAGGCACTGAGGGGTGCATGTGAGGGACACAAAGAGATCAGCAGAACTTTCTGTACTGTGACAATTGTGCTGGGTTCAGTTTTCAAGGTCAGTGGTTTTCGTTTGATGTACTAGCAAGCACAGAGGGTGGGAGCTTCTCACAAACCCAGCTTCAATGCAGTGCTGGAGGCTAACAGCAGGGAAAAGAAAATGCTCAGAGTTCTTAGCCAATTTCTGGAGTGGTCCTGCCATGAGAAGAGCACCTGAGAGACTTGGGATTCAACATGCATATCCACACTTTCAGTCTGGGAAAGGGAAGGAAGGCAAGAAAGCAAAACAGTTCAGGAAATTTTCCAGCATTTTCTGTTTGTGACATTACCTTTCCAACAGGAGAATATGCAAATGCTGGTGGCATCCTGATAAGAGGAGTTATATGCTATTTCAGAAGTTAATATATGGTGTCAGTGCTATCACGTTGTACCTTCTCTGCAGCTCTCCAGTTCCTACATTGTGATTTATTGTGGCACATTATAAGAGCAGTGTGTGAAAGTTTCAAAGCCATCATTGGTCATTGTTACAGCAGCACAGCACTGACAAGCAACTGATGGAAAGAAAGGTTTTATTGCTGCACTGTTCTCTCTTTCTTGCCTATTTAGGTCTTCAGCTTCAGCACTTTAGTGACTCCATAGGCTACTGAATTCTTGAACAAAGTTTCAGTAAGTATAAAGTAAGGCATTATTTTGTTATATGCATGTCTGATACAGAAAGGACATTTTTATTTTACTGTAAATTGCCTACTGCAGCAACCAAATGAGCCATGGTTTTTGCATACAAATGTATAAATTTTTTGTTTGGTTTTTCAATTCTCATTGGTTAGATTCTGAAATTCTAACTGGAATCTAGTTATCTTTAAGGGATTATCCTGTGCAAATTTGAATCTATTTTTAGTATTTTGAAAATTTTTCCATAAATCAGCCACTGCTGAGCCCTTACTAGTGATTATTGCTCTCACATACCAGGAATGTAGTATAAAAATGTAGGCAGAGAAATTAATCATATATCAGAATCTCCTCTGGGTTTTCATGTGTATTTGTTACGTAGAGCATACATCCATCCCTAATTATATTTGTAATGTAACTTCCTCTAAAGGAGTCAACGCTGCAAAGTGTTGCTTAGTTTTCCTTGTTACAATAAGTCAGCTGAATAATGACAATAAATCTTGGCTGGAAACCCAGAGATTTGAGAGTTGTATGAGGTTTCCAACAGAATTTCTAAACAACTAGTGTTTGTATCATGTGCTGTCTTGGTTTCTAAAACAGTACTTGCTGTTCAAAAACAGTTCATCTGTTTTTGTGAATTCCTTGAAATCAGGGGATGCAAAGTGTAGCATAAAAGTTTGGTTTAACATGGCAGCATTGTCTACAAAAGAACATGTGCACAGTTTCCTTTTCAGCCATGGATGACTTGTCCTTTGAAAATCTGAGTCCCAATAAATTAGAGACTGAATTTGCAGCATGTGATTTACTCTGCACTGGTTCCAGGTGAGGACATTCTCACTGTAACTATCCATCCCACCCAGCTTCAGCTCTTCCCAGGGCTCTGCACTGCCTGGAGAGCCTCCTGAATAGAGATCATCAGAGCATGTTAGACATGTTGTGATTTCCACTCTGCAGGATCTGCTCTCTCCCCTCCTAACTACAGAATCTGGGGAGATCAGCTTACCCTTCAAGTGATGTGACACCTTTCCCACTCACCTGCTCTGCCTCTTATCATTATCTATGAGACAAATTCTTCCATAATTTATTTTGAAATTATTTGTACATGTTCCAGGGAGAGTACTCATGGGGCCCAGACTCCCTCTACCACTTACAGGATAAAAAAAGATAAGTTTATTTAGGAGAGCAAAAAAGTAGGAGACTGCCATATGTATAACAGAGATGTCTGCTTCTCTCTCTGTTACTGTCCTTCTGAGCAAAAAGTTAACCTTTGTGATGAGCAGATAAGGAGGTGGATTGAAGAAACTCAGAATTCACACCCTCCCTAATTCACAGCACTCGCTGACTTCTCTGTGTTGTCAAGCCAAAGTGATGTAGAGCTTACCAACAAAAGCTGACTTTGTAGAAACTCCTAGAAAGTGAATCAGAGTCCTGGGGACAAAGACTCCACATTTACTCTTGGGAGCTGCTAGTGTCTCAGGTATTACCAGTGGAACACTTTATTAAGTAACTCACAGTATTATTTTTCCACTGGTAATACTTACTAAAACGAAAAGTATTTTTGGTTCTTTACTACTGTGAAACTAAGTACTGATAAGACTATTGCAATGAAATAGAATTTTCTTACTGATACCACAGTTTTCAACCTATGTGACCCACCAAAACTTGATGTATGCAGAAAAACAACTTTAAAAGAAAAGGGGTCATGTATGTATATATGGCTAACAACAGCATTTGGGAGGCAGAACTGTGCAAGGACTAATGTAGGAATTGCAGAATTTGCTAATAAATTATTTCTGTCAGGATCTTGGCAGCAATCAGATAAAAAAAGCTGTAAATCTACTGCAAGGAGAGGTAGAAATGTTTTTTTGGAACAACTGATAAAGACTCACTACCTAAAGAAGAGATCTGAATTCTGTGCTGGCAAAGAAATCTTACCTTCTTGACAGTATTGGTAAAGCACTGATCAAGGATTGGAGGCTGGAGTGGGTACATGAAATGAAAGAGCTTCTATATTGCATTGGCTATGGCTAAAGAACATCAATTGATTATTGAGCAAAACTTAGAACATCATGCCTTTGAATTATTCCTGCACACAAGTTCATGAACAATCACAGTGATGAACTAGATCTTAAATAGTTCTGTAAAATACCAGGAACAGATTCACAGTAACTGGAGAGGCCCTTCTAAAAGCTGTATGCTGGAGGTGTGGGATGGGACAGAGGAAGCAAGAGATGTAGCTGCTGAAATAGTTTAGGTTCTTCTTTAGTGGGGAATCTACTCTTATTTAGGTCTTCTAATAATGTAATACTCCAACAGTTGTAAATTAAAGAAATGGATTGTTACAATGTAAATGTTTCTCTGTCCTATGTATTCTAGGATCTAGCTGTGAGCTCTCAGTGAGCTCTCAGTGGATTACAAATCCTGACTTTCAAAATATTCCCCAAAACATGATTAAAACCAAATGAGGTCAAATGTTGGTATTAAAAAAATTATATATTTTATTTAACGGTAAAAGAGATGAAGAGAAAGAAAAAGAAAGAGGGGGAAGGGAACATATCACCTCTCCACGGGTCCAAATGATGTCTTGTTGCTTCTCTCCTTCTGGCCTTCTGGCAGTGAGAGTTTCCTGCTGAAAAGCATAGAATCCCATGGATTAATATACATTTGGGCCAGGTGGGAAAGCCCAGGTACCTCCCCTGCAGTGGGGCAGTTTGACACTGTCCCTTACAAGGCTGTGGATCTGTTGCATCACATCTTGCACATCACATCACTATGTGCAGTGCTCTGGTGCAGGATCTGGGGAACCATTTGGGGAGCCTTTCATGGACCCTGTCCCCCCCCTCAGCTGTCCCTCGCCTGCATAACATAACATTTCAGCCCCAACATTGGCATAGTAGGATTTGGTGTTATCAGCTATGTTAATATTAACAATTATTAATAACAGAACTAATAAATCCCCTCAGCCAAATGTACTCTGATTTTATAGATTGTTTCTTTTTCTAAGTTAGCTGAAAACTGGTCTGCAGTAATTTTTAAACTTTTTCTCTCCCACTATGGATATTTTTCTCTCTTTTTGCCCTTTACATACTTGATTTATTATCATTCTGCTTATTTTCACTGAGGTGAAAACAGGCAAGATAAATGTTTTTCAACTTTTTAGTTTTGTACATAACTCATCAACTACATGTGGAACATATGGAAAGTGTCTTTTGCAGTATATTTCATCTGAATGACTATTCATGGGGTGTGGATATTCCATAGAATTTTTTTCATAATTTAATATTCGGTTACATATGATTTTCTCTGAAGATTAACACACATGCTCAGACACATTTTTTTCTTCAGTCAAGGTAAACCCAAATGCAGCTGACGAGACATTTATGACCCATTAAGCTCTTGTATGGGGTTGACAAACTACATATGTCTTTTTTTCCACCCTCAACAGAACAAATGCATAGAATCGCAGAAAGCTTGGGGTTGAGAGCTTGGGGACATCTGAATGCTGTCTTATCCAACCTCCTTGCTCAAGCAAGGTCACCTAGAGCAGGGTGTCCAGGACTGTATCTGGATGATTTCTGAATATCTCTAAGAATGGAAACCCTGCAACCACCCTGGGCAACCTCTGCCAGTGCTCAGTTACCCCCTAAGAGTGAACAAATATTTCCCAGTGTTCAGAGGCAAACTCCTATACTTTGATTTGTGCCCCTTGCCTTGTGTCCTGTGAGTGGGCACTGCTGAAATGATGCTGGCTGCATTTGAACGTGCTGCTTTGCACCCTCTCTGGAGTTGTTTACATACATTGGTAAGATCACTCTTACACCCTCTCTTTGCTAAGCTGAAGAGTCAATTCTCTTGGTCTATGCTGGAAAGTGAGGCAGCGTGCATGCCATTAAATAAGCCAAAGCCAAGAAAATGGTTTTGGCTGCTACACTGTAACCATGCACGCTGTTTAGCTGTTAACATGCTTCATGACTTTCTTATGGCTTACTGCATTGCCTAGACAATGTCTGACCAAGGTTTCAGACGCCTTGTACCAGGGACAGTTCCCACAATGTGAGACAGATGGGACTACACCAAGTTTGTGTCCCTCCCCTCTCTGTAGTCCCCCAGGTCTGTGTCAGGTTTTGTACCCTCAGATATCCTTCCTGCTCTGCTTTAGGGCTATTGCACATTCCTTCAGACTCATATTGTGAAAATGCTTCTTTAGCTGCAAAGGCCTACGTAATGTACAGAAATTCAACATCCTTTCTCCTCTGGGCAGTTTTACAGGACAGAAATGAAGATGTTTAGGACTGCATAGGTAGAAAATACAATGCTTTTTTATGTAGAAATTTAAGTCCATCCTTGCTGCCTTGCATTTTGGGCACTCAACCTCACAAAAACATCATGCTGATTAGGAGACATCAGCAATAACATTGAAAAGCATATTCAGCAGCAGACAAGAAAGCATGTTAAATTTGACATAGCACAGGAGAGGGAGTACCATAACAGAAATGCTGTTTTCATCTGTGGAGTGACAGAAAAATCTCAGAGGGCCTTGCTGCTCTTAAGAGCCTCAAAGATCACATTGATTCAAAAAATAGCTATTCTGAATGCCACACTATTGATGAAAACAACACATGGGAAGTTCATCTCTCACTGGTGTCATAACAGATGGTGCCTCCCTTATGATGGTGAGATATAAGGGTGTTGTGGCACTTCTGAACAGAAATTGTTGTAGAGTATGGAGATGAAGACACTGTTTTATTCATTAGCAAACTCTTATTGCAAACCTCCTTAAAATAGAGCATGTCATACACATTGATGTCTCCATACCCAAAAGTCTAGTCCTCTGAGGAAGACCATGAGGCTGAATCTAGAGATGATGTATATTCACAGCCATTCAGCACATTTGTGTGCCTCTGTTTTGTTGGAGGAAATAGATGTATTCCTGCAAAAGAGAAGTAAGGATAACAGTGCCTGCAAGGCTGGGACTGCACAAGCCATTTCAGCTTTTTTCATGTCTCTGTGAAGTGAATCAGAAGATTTGCAGTGGCAGAAGTTCCCATCTGCCCTAATTGACTGTATGAAAACTTTGAAGGGAAAGGAAACCTCAAAGCACTGCAGAAACATCAGAAGCAGAGTGACACTTCCAGGTTGCAGCAAAGAAGAATTAGAGGAGAAAAAGCTTTTTCCTTCAGAATGTGAATATCAGTAGTGACCCAAGAAATGTTGCAGAATATGTGCAGGTACATCTTTTTGACTTGAAATGGACTGTGAAGATAAAGATAATATAACATGAATGATGTCTGTTCTCTACAAAAACTTAAATTATGAGCCTGCTCAGTGATTGCTGGCACTCCTGTGAGATTATCCTTACTTTTCAAAGTATATCTAGATGTGAGAAAATATCCTTAAATGCAAATATTAAAAAACATACTTTGGAGATATGACATGGATGGTCACTTTGTACCACTCCTCTTCATTGCATCAAGTTTTAAATTCATGCTATTGCTAATAATCAGCAATACAAATCTGATGTGGAAGAACAAGTCAATGATACATGGAACAACAACACTGAAGTCTCTTTACACAATCTTTGAGTATTTACCACCCTACATGTAAGAATTTCTCTGAAGTCTTGTATTGCAGATGGGACATTTTTCTGTGACTCAGATCCTGATACCCTATCAGCATGTCTGTCCTGAGTAAATTTGTGGGGGGAACACCTGAAATAAATGCTTTCAGGGTAACAGTCAGACTTTATGATTCTGTATTCTTCCTCTTTTTTAGGTGCTTCAGATAAGAAAAAATTAAATGGATCTGATTAACAGAGAGTGAGTGATCATCAGGACTTCACCCCATCTTCCCTGGAACCTATTTCTGACAGCAGTGATTCCACAACCAATTAGCCAGTACAAGGACAAAGTAATGAGTATTAAAATAGGAAAAAGCTTTCAGAATGTCCCTAACAACATCCTGGATGCCAGCCCTGTGATTTCTAGCACACAGAGTTACTGTCTCTCTGGAAACACTCTAGTTTTTATTAAGGGTAAAAATTAATTTCTGCTACAAAAAAATGCCACTTTTAGACACAAATGAATGCAGCTGGTCCTACAAAAGCTGTAGTACATGTTATTCAGTACTGCCAACACTATGCAGGACTTGCTGGAAACTCTTGCTTCAAATCCAGAGAATTGTCTGCAGATCAATTTTTCCCCAGATCCTGCTGGTGTGTCTTCTCCATTTGAGCATGGAGTTAGGTCTTGAAAATAATGATCTCTTTATTTTTCTGAGAGAACACATTAAGGAAGGGACTTATAATTTCTCTTCCATTATTCAATACTGCTCTTCGTTTACATGTATTTTCCTTCTTCCTCTCTCAATGGGGACTTGACAGTTTTCTGGCTAGCTTCTTATCTGGAGTTCAAAGAGTTTTTAATTTGCCTGACAGTTTCAGTGGGCTAAGTTAGGATATATCCATCTTTCTTTCACCTTTTTGGAATTGCTGGCTTCATGGGTTATTTCTCTCAGCCAGTAGAGCTGTTATGGTGACCCTGGTGTCCAGGGCTTCTGCTGGTTTTTGCTGTGCTTGTTTTCAGTTGCACAGAGCAGTCTAGGGGGTTTGTAGTGGGGGTTCCAAGGTGTCTGTGTGTGTTTCTGAAAATGTCTTTCCATTTTATTTTGCTTCACAGTTAAGGTATAAGATAAACAGAATAATTCTGAATCTTGCATATTCTGCAAACTTTGTGTTCCTTAATTGTGAAGAAAGTGAAGAGTCTATGAACTCAGTCTGAGAGCTCAGTCTGTGGAAAGAAGTGTACAGCAAGCTAAAGTGTGAAGATCAGGGAAAGCAGGTACTATTTTATGTCTAAGATATTGTTTTGATAGTCACTCAATAGTTATGACCAAACATAAGTTTTTCTTACTTTACATAGAGAGAAATATGCGTAAGTAAATTTTGTATTTTTGTATTATGTATATACGCATATCTGTAATTCCAGCTTACTCAGGTATTTTACCCACTGAATAAAGACTAAATCCCTTCTCCTGTTTGAAAGATAGAAAGTAACAGTTTTTGGATTAAGAATTTGAGAACCTCACCACTCATATTTGTTCTGTAAAGTCCATAGCGTGCCTTGGTTGTGTTTCCATTCTAGAAAATATAAGAGTTTTAAAAAAACCTCTAAATCATATGTATTCAGTATTTCTTAAGGAGGTATAAAGCAACAATGGAGCAAGTAAAAGTTGTGATGTTAGTTCTGGCTCTGGGAAATAGCCTTACACTTGTTTATAACAAATATATAAATATATGAAGAGTGAGTTGCTATAATGTTTTTATTTAAAAGACAGTTTAATTTTGTGGTTTTGCTGGGTTGGTTTTTCTTCCTTTTTTGGGGGGGGGAAGGGAGGGTTAATCTATGGTACCTGTTCTTTCTTGTCTTGTCTTCCTGAAACAATGATGGTTTTCTAGCGTGATTTTTCTTAAAACTGGGAAGAGCAAGCAGATAGTACTTAAACCAGCAGTACACAATACCTGTTGTTATGTGCACATGTGGATGCAGAGCCAAAAGCAACTTTGGACAGAAGAGACAACTAATTAAAGCACACAGCAAGTTTCAGCTCCCCTGCCCTAGAGTTATGTTCCTTTCAGAGTAAACAGTGTACTTGCCAAGTACAACCTGTTATGCTTTAATGGAGTTTGTGACACACTGAAGAACAAGCTAGAGGGTAAGTGGAATAAATTAGCACCTGTTTGGTCCTTGGGTATCAGGAGTTTGTATACTGGTGGAGAATAACAGGGAATAATGTCCCTGCAGGATTTTGTCTGAGCACCTGTTGTGTTAGCAGATTAAGGAAGCTCAGCTCCAGGTTTCTCGGGGCTCTCTTGCTTCACACAGTCCTTGGTGGGAAATTTGCAGCTACCTTATCAATCTCAGCTTTGCTCCAAAGAAACAACTTTCAATCATAGGCTCTAGAATACTTAAAAACTACTCTTTTTTTGCCTTTTTCCTATTGAGCTAGATGACAAATCCTTTCTTGATAACTGCACTTTTTAGCTCTCAGCATTTCTCTTTAAACTCTATTAAATGTTGTGAGATCCTTGAAAGATTAATTATCTCACTCTTTTCTGGGTTTAAGGAGATTGCCAGCTCTACCAACCAACTCACAAATACTTTTTTCTCAGTAATTAATAATAGACTAAATATTTTCTGTCATCTGTTTGCTAATCTCAAATTAGGTGTTTTGGCATATACATAAGCTCTATATGGAGACTCACACAGAAACTTCCAAGAGGCAATGTAAACAGACAGCTTTCTCTCTTTCTGAGACCAGGACAGGGTTACAGCCACAGTATGGGGTTGTGGTGCTCTCCCCTCTAACACCTCATCATCTGTGAGGTGTTGAGGTCAAAGGTTCCTTAAATCCTATCATTTTGTTGTACAAAATCTAGACTTTCACTGCCTGTTATCTTAGTTCAGAACTCTATATTGGCGTCAGTAACCTCTCTACAAGGATTGGTGTAACTTACTAACTCCCACTCCAGTTTCTTCCACAATTTTGGATTTCAAGCATTCAGAAGTCATAAATCAGACAAATAATATAGCAGAGTAATTAAAAAATGGTTTAGAAAACTAAGTTTGGGACTACTTTTTATTTTATTTTAGTGCTGAAATATTAGGGATAAATTGTTCTGACCCCTGGAACAAAGAAGTTGGGGTTTTTAACATATTTAATGTAAATGGAAATTTCCAGTAGTACCATGATACTGATGTCTGTGAGGAGTAGCTATAGTAACACTCACTGAAGAAATGGATGTAATTGAGTTAATGAGATAAGAGGAAAGCAGAAGAAATGGTTATGCAGCTTCCTGGATAACATTTTTCTTGAAAGAGTTTGCTGCTTTTGCTGTTTGCCCTAAATATGATGTAAAGGTTGGAACAAGGTAGCAGGGTAAAAGCATGTATTAGGAAAAAAATAAGCTATTTAATGTTTTATACAACTGCATTAGAGTTTCCTGTAGTGGTTATTACTATAATGCCTAAGTGTTCTCTAACTAATTTAGATGTGCTCTGTGCAGGTCTTAATGCAGTTAGGTAGAATCATCTCTGCTTTTCTCAGTAGAGACACAAGGCTCAGGTGTACCACTCTCCACTTTTCTTCCTTGCTAGGTCTTACTCATGCTGTTAATAGCAGAAAAGCTTTCTCAGAGATATAATTTTGCATGCATCTTGATGGTGGTCAGATGTGTCTGAAAGCCGATTGCACTGCTAACCCTCCATAACTCTGAATATTTCCTGCTTTTGGTCTTTGTGTCCTTCACCTTTTGTGCACCTGCCTAGTGCAGCATAGCCAGGCATGGTCAGAGATGCATTCAGTTCCAGGTGACTTCTTAGAGTAGGACCTACCTTAGAGTAACAAAAATACCTGTGTACTGAGAGAAATGAGCCAAGCATCATGTGTTTTCAGTCACAACACTGATCAGGAGGCAGCACTCACTGGTCAGCAGAAACCTCTCAAATCTCTGTGGAGATCCCACTCCTGTAAACCTGTGTGGAATAATGCAACATAAGGTTAATGCCTACAGATCTATTTCAACAAAGTAATTCCTTTGCTTTAAACTCTGTGTGTGGAGTGCATCAGAACTGCACTATTTTAGTACCTAGAAAGGTTGCAATAGAAGGTTCAGTGCCTAATTGCCATTGAAGTGCAACGCTGAAAGTCTCATGAGGCATTCACCTACCTCTCCTAAACCCTAATTATTTCTGTGCATTCCCTTATTAAAAAGCTGTGCTTTCTCAGTAGTGTGTTTTTGTGCTCGTTCCAATATGGCACTCTGGCAACATAAGTATCCAGAAATGGCATCTCCTGTGGTTAGTGCTGTTCCTAAATAACAATTGTATTTGCAGAGAAGTGATGTATCTGTTCACTTCCTTCTTCAGTAGTTTTATATACTTGTTACCATGATAAATCTTACTTGGTTCTACCTCTAATACACTGTCTCTCTCTAGTACACTCATTGATACTCACTTTTCCAGTAGTGTATGAAAACCCACCAATTGCTATGTATATTAATAAATTTTTCCATTTAAAAGATAATGAGCAGATGTATAAATTGTAGATGTCTTTGATTTCACTCCTTCCCTTCTGCCTTTGATGTCAATGTTCTTCTTAGGTGCACAGTTCTCAGCCTTTGACATACTGAGACCATTAGTTTAAACCATTCAAGCTGTAATTTATATTCCTCTCAGCCATAATGAAATTGAACTGGGTTTTAGCTTTTTGAAGATTGCTTTTGGTTTGCTGAGCTATGGCCCTATGTCTGAGACCACTTGTTTAAATTAGGAGCAACTCTGAGAAAGTGATGCATGTATACATATATGTGTATGTATATATTCATAAGGCCTTTAATGCCATCAGTGCTCATCTCGTGACAGCAGAGATGCTTAATTTTGGAGAAAGCATTCATGCAAAGAATACACAATAAAAGTTATTATCTGCTAAAGTTTCTCTTACACTGTCTTTCTTTCCATTTTCTGTGTTTTACAAAAATGTTGGGAAGTTTGGGGGGTTTTTGTATCCTTATTGAATCTTAAAGAAATGTTGAAGTCAAAGGCTGAGAGGCTACTGTGAGCTGTTCAACCATTACTTTGACTCTTTCCCTTTGCATTTACTGATAATTCTGTCTCCTCTTCAAGATGTATGATGTGAGACTCCTTTAATGAAGAGCATTAATTGGAAGATTTTTAAAAACAATTGTTGAGGGGATGACATAAGGACTTGTCTTGCCTGGAAAGACTTTAATACAGCTCAAGACCACTTAGAGAAAAGACAGGTGTAATTTCTAGACCAGTGACATCATCAGCTTCATCTCTCTAGGTTTTGTTTTAAGGAGCCTAAATACTTAGAGATCTATGAGAACATGCCTATAATACCCTGAACTTATTCTGCTACTGGTCTGGGATTGACAACGGCGGATGTCATTTGGTGCTCAGAATGGCGCAAGTTCCAGTCTAATTCCATTAGACCTCAAATCTGAGATCTTCAGCTTGGTCCAGATCTCTGAGAACTTTAGAGATTTATTTAACTCAGAAGCTGAAACTGAAAGATGAAACAATGGAAACAGCCCTGTTTGAATAGAATCTATGCAGCTCCAGTTGTTAGCTTCGTGAACTCTTCTGAAATCTGATTTTCTGTTCTGCAAATACATGAAAATGCTGTCTTTCAAAAGTTGCTTTACAGTAAGATTCTGTAATTCTGGAATATGTACTGGCTGGTATTTATACCAGAAATCTTTATACATGAAAAGCAGAAAACACCACTGGAGCTGCTGAAAAATAAAACTTGTCAGAAATATTCAGTTTTTGTGAAAAAGCACTAGAGATAAACAAAGGGAATTTATTGCTGTGTTAAGCAACACATGTCTGAGTAGCTCAATTTCAGTCCACTAGAGGTCTGTGAAATCATTTCCCAAATATGCTTTTAATCTTGTTTTGTAGCAACCTTGCTGAGTCTGATAGAGTTAAAATAAAAAACTTTTGATCCAGTTTCTGTTGTTCTTAAACAAAGGACTACATCCACAGAGAGTTCTATTTAAGAGACATATCTGACTTAGAAAATAATCCTAGCTGATTCCTTATTCTTGGATCAGCACAGGGAATTGCTCTAACTACTGATTGACTAATATTTTATGTAAAAGATTGGCTTTCCTTGCAAATGGTCATTTTTTCAAACAGGAAGAGAGTAGCATGTGGTGCAGAGAGTTCATTAGCATGAAATACCCACTCCATCGTGGTTCTTCACAGTGCTAAATTTACTTAAGTGGAAAAGGAGCCAAGATCCATGGCCTTGCATTGCTAATGAGGTTTTCCACAGCACTGAGAGGACACAGGTGGTTATCTATTAGCATCTAGCTCAGACTGTTTGACTTGCTTTCAAATTGCTTGTTTGAACTTAGGTTCAAAATATATCTGGGGAATTATTTTTTTCTAGTTTTTTGGTGCTATACTAGCTAATTTCCTTTAATTTCTATTCTAATTATAGTTATATTAGAGCATATTTTATCCCTAATTTTATGCTGCATGTGTAGTCAGTTTAATTCAGCACATAAAAACAGCTGAAATAATGTCTAAAAGGCATTAGTAAATTTGTGATTTTTGTAATGAAACCAGTGCCTGGTGTTAACACTCAAGAGCATAAGCAGAGCATTACAAATCATAAGATAATTGTGGCTATTCAGAAAGATACAGGTAGGCTCCATACATTCTAATCTTTAATCCCAGTTGCTGCAGTTCAAAGAGAGTGATTGTTCGGAGTAGAAGATACAGCGAAAAATGATGGTATTCAAAATTTCCTGAATTAATTTGAATGTATTATTTTCATCTCTGTTCAGGATTCAATATTTCACTTGGTTTCAGTTAAATTCTTTGTATTTGGTTGATATTCAGTATGTAGTTCATGTGTGCATTGCTAAAAGTGCTACTGCATAATGATTTTTTGTGCCTTGAAATATAATTAATGTAAAGCTGGATATCATTGATAAATGTTGGGTACTTATCAGTATTTAGCATATAGGGAAATATGAAAGGGAATAAAATAATTTGTCTAAAGCAATTAGTTGTCTAAATTAAAGATAAAGGATTAAGGATGAGACATTTAAAGAACCAAGCAGAATAAATATATAAAATGTTCAAAAGTACAAACACGACACTTTTAAGTTGGTAGCTCATTGTAAGATAACAGGTGCCTTTGTGTTTGCTGTGGACAAGCGCAGAGTACACAGTATTAAATGATGCCTATGTGTGATACACATAATCACCTTAGAAAGTAATAGATAGGAAAGGCTGCAATGCATTGAAGTCTTGAAACATGTTTCCACTAAAATAAAGTGGTGACTACTGGCAAAATATATGGAGAGCCCAATCCTCCACTTTGAGAAGCAGAAAATAGTATATGAACCTGCTTACAGCAGTGTTCCTTTGTTGTCTGAAATATATTGTGCTGGCTCTTAGACTGGAATGCACTTCAGCTGCCAGGAATCAGATCTACTGATTTTTTTGACCATAGGATAAAGTCTGACCAAGAACTAATGCTGAGCTCTGTCCTGTCACCTGGATGGGAGTAACAGCAAATGCCAAATGGGTCAGGAAACCATGCCAAGTACCTCTGGGCACTCGTAGCATTTAAAAAATATATATCAAAAATACAAATTTCCCTTTCCTTCTCTCCTGTGTCTCCAAAGTTGATTCAGCACATATGTAGCATCATCTGCATGTTGATCCATCAGTGCCTGGGAAGCCTAGTTATCATCACTTGAATCACAAAATAGAAAGGTACATTTTTGTGTCTCTTTTTCTCAAGGAGAAAGAGAGGAAAAACTCACACAAGAGCCTGGGATGTTTAGAAGGTTGTGAGAAAACCATCATTCTACTTTGTGGGTCTTCCACAAGAGACAAAAGACAAGATCTGCATGAATGCTAAAAACCCCCAATGGGCTACTTTCCTAAAAGAAAATGTAAAGCTACCAAAAACGAGTTCCTCCAGGGTTGAAACTCTTTTCCTGGTCTTTTAAAGTAGATCGAGAGTTTCAGTATTTGGGTGACATAGCAAACATGACCTTTATTTTTAAAAAATATACTGTTATGGTCTATGTCAGAGCTTGAGAAGCAAGTAAAAAAGAATGACCCTGATCCAAAGGACAGAACCAATTACAAAACAAGGCCCTTCACTGAAACAAGAATCCAACTTACTTTCCTCATTTCTGTGAAACAGAGGATGGTGTAGTCTTCATCACTGCTGCCATGAATAGGCTCTGGTATGATAATGAAGTGAAAGTACCTTTGAAACAATTATTTATGTATCATTTTTCAAACAGAACATAGAAGATATTGGGATGACTTTGTAAATTTATTTTATGGGCAATTTCACAGCTTTTCTCTCCTGCTGAGAATTTGATAATGGATATTGATTGTCTCTAAAGTGAGTGCAGGAGTGTGTGTAATGGTATTGCTATGGTCTATTTGCTTTACATGCATTGTAGCTGAGAAAATAAATAAGAGTCCCCATGTTAACAATTATGTCACAGAGAAGATCACTTTTGCATTTATGGATCATGGGAATATATTACTAAGCAAAGGTGAATCCTAAATGCCCCATATAAAGTGTCTGCTCCCACTTGAATGTCTGCTTTTACACCCAGAGTGCAAGACCTCAGACAGAGCTATTCTAATCCGTGGTTCTAAAAGGCTAAAAAAACAAACCATAATGCTCCTGGAACTCTCTCTAGAGGAAATGTTGACCCTCTTTCTTAGCAGAAAACTGCATTTAGTGTAGACCTACTGTACTACATACTATCAGTGCGATTTGGCTGACTGCTGTAGCTGTCAACTCACTGAAATGGAAGAGGATATGAGTGACGAGTTGTTTTCTTTTGTCCTGAAAAGTACAGATGTGAAGGTCAGTGAAAGATCAAGGATGACTTCTTGACACTCTCTTTTCTTGTGATGTGTGAAGTTTTAACGCCAGTGAGTAGGAAGGCAGAACAGACACACCTGCATTCAGCAGTACACTATTACTTTTGTGTGGAAGTTACAGTGGTCTTTAGCTGGGCATTGGTTTTCTGGGAATGTGGGCAGATCAGAGTCCTGACTTCACATGGCCTGTGTGCCAAAAGTAGATGGGGCTTGCAAACAGACCAGGAGCATGTTCCTACCAAATTGCATATGAACATTCAGCATGTTAGCTACAGCTAATTTGTTTTGTCTAAGTTACTCTGCTTGCTCTTGATTGTATGGGAAAACTGAGAAGAAAGTATTTTTATTACTTTTTCACAAATGTTTTCTTAGACAGTCTTATTGCTTCTGCATTTCTGATCAGTTTGACTATTTCTGTTTGAGGCTTTAGAGGACTGAAAGCATTTCCTTAAGAAAGTGTTTACTGTTGTCACAGTCCAGTACTCTCCAACCAGTTCTTTTAGGTATTCCATATATAGACAGTATAATGTATAATATCAAATTTACTTATTTGAAAATAGGTGAATTACATGAGATTTCTGAATCAGCGAAGTGATAAAAAATAGATGAAAACACAATGCAAATCTAAGTCACACCTAGCAAAATATAGCAATTGTACTGGGCATCCCCAGTTGCCAGAAAGGAATATATGGATGGAAGCCAGCTCAAGCCCATTTCTCTTTTCAGAATACTTTTGCTATTTGTCTGGATTTATACTCTGTCTTGAATAAGTGTTCCTCTATTCACTCCTCAGCCTGCATGCTGGTCTGGCTGAGAAAGGGAGAAATTTGCACTCTTTTAATAACTCAGGGAGAAGCCCTTACACCAGTTGGCCAACTCAGCTGTTGGTAGCTGTTTCTCTAAAACAAAGGCTGCCTTCCAGTTCCCTTTGTGTTGTGATAAAGTCAGCTTCTTTGCAGCAGCTGTGGGCAGTCACAGTGTTACTCCCTGACCTTCACAGGCACAGCCCTGTTGTCTATCTCCTCTGAGTTATCTTTTATTACAAGATTTTTTTGGCCCGGATACAAAGCAATATTTTTTCTTTTTCTTCCAAATAAAAAATTACATGATTCATTAATATAATAGGTGCAAAGATGAATGAAACTTAGTTGTGCAATTCTCCTGATTCTTCAAAGAATCCTTTGCTTTTCTATACCCACCTCTTTTTAAAAGATGAACCTGTGTAGTGCTCTAACTGAATGTCTGAACAAATTCCTGCTCATAGTGATACAGAGTTCCCAATAGAATAACTCTGGTTGTGTCCTCAAAGAAACACCTATTTAACAAAGGCATGTAGCAGCTCACTACTGTAATGATCCCTGAAGAGGAATTTAATTTTTAATTAAGTGAAGCAGTGTGTTTATTCTTGCTATAGAGCTGATTTATCAGGGCTTTGTTAGCTGTGTAGGGCAAAGAGGCTAAATTAAACTCACCTTTAATGAGATGATAGGGAGCTGACCTTTGCTGTCATCTGGAGGACAATATATAAACACAAATATTGAGGGAGTTGTTCCAGAGAGGTTATATAATAGCCATTAAGAAGCATCTTATGTAGTGGCAGATTAGTGGGAAGAAACCTAACCCATGTGACTGAATGAGTTTAGTGGAAATTGTTGAAGCTACATCTCAATTATTAATAATTACCTCTGATAAAGAATCTAGTGTAGCACAGTCTACCTCTTCAGAAAAGTTAAATGATCTTCAGGTCCCCTGATGTCAAAGTCCTTAATAAATTACCTGGTTTGTCACAAGATCACTATTATTTTTCTGAATATCTTAATTAGGCAAAGAGAAAAAATAGCATGAAGATGCTTTTAGTAAAATTATGTTGCAGTGAAGTCAGTAGCCAAAGCATCAATTATTTCTGCAGGACAGAAATTTCACACAAGATCTTCCTAGTCCATCCCTAGTGCAATACAATATAATCCTTGTTCTAGGGCTTCATTTGGACAGGAAGCAGCCAAATTTTGTCAGTGAAGTCCTTTTACTGAGATTAAATGGACCTGAGCATGCATTTCTTGGCAAGTGTAAAGCTGGGGAATTAATTGACTCCACTGATGTTCTGGTAACTCAAGGCAGAATGCATCATAGCAAATCATTCTTGTAACAGCAGCAAAATAATAACCTGACATGAATTTTTTTATCCCCTTTGTCTCTGAAAAAATGTACTTTGTGGGAAAATTGTTACATATTATACTTTGGTGAGGGCATCATATTTTGTTTTGAGGTTATATTGCTAAAAATATTTAAAAATATTCAGGGCCTTAGAAATAAAAAAAAATTATGAAATTTACTTATGGAGTTATTTTGTGGTTTTCTTTCTTAAAATTTTTTGCATAAAACATATATTGATAAATTACTCCTCTACCATTCAATCACCAGAAAGAATAACAATTCAATCTTTATATTTTCTTTTTTCTCCTCTAGCCATCTGAATTAAGCTGGTATGTGGTCTCTGTTCTCAGGACACCAAGGGGAATTAACCTCAGTGATTTTTTCAGTTGTCTCTGTCCTCATTTATGCCTTAGGCACCACTCCAGGGATACAGCTAGAAGGTAATTATCTAGACACTAGGGAAGGGAAGTTAGTGAATTGGAAAGCAGTATTGAAAGGTAGCCTTTGCTAACTAACATGCACATTTTCTGGCTCTGTGAAATTATGTCCTTGGAAAGGCAGCTGCAGAAAAGGAAGCCCTTTAGATATCTCCTTAGGGCTTTTGTATATGCAGCTGCATATTGACTTACAGATGTGGACTCATGAAACCATACAAAGTGATATTTCAGAGCAACCTTCCAGTACTGCTTGTAGGGCTGAAAGTCAAATTTGTTTTAAGGTGGATCATATTTAGTTTATGAAAGAGTTACATATTTGATAACTAGTGATTGGACTGGATCTGTTTTGTTTTGCTTGGACTCTCTACAATTTCTTGGGTGTGATCACCAAGCCTTTCAGGTTTTTTTAGCAAATTGCTCATGACTATTTCATGATCATTTTTTTCTGCTTGGGGAAACTGAATCAAGGACCTTTTAAAACTGCAACAGATACTTTGAGGGAACAGAGGGGAATATGATATAGCTTTCTGCTTGATGTCTGCAGCAAAGTTGCTCTGCTCTTTTATCTGCTGAGAAATGCATCTGGCATGTTGGAGAGATGTGGAATGAGT
Organism: Melozone crissalis; assembly: GCF_028551555.1. Lineage (NCBI taxonomy): Eukaryota > Metazoa > Chordata > Aves > Passeriformes > Passerellidae > Melozone > Melozone crissalis. Next base: position 18,585,626 of record NW_026535784.1, read on the forward strand.
GACTCACACTTTGCATATATGGTGTATGAAGTAGTTGTGATTCTCCTTAGAGGATCAAAGCATGCACATCATACAAGCATGCAGCTTCAGGAGATGAACCTGAATAAAGATACCTCTGTAGCCTTGTATCACCATTGCCTACATAAAAAGAAGAGGAGGATGCTTCTCTGTTTCTTCCTCTTCCTGCTATACATGCCCAGAGGCTGAGAACGCTCTGAGCTAATGAAGCCTCTCTGGTCTGTGCCTACTGTCAGAAATGAGCAGCTTATTCTTTCCTGCTAGAAGGAGGACCTAATTCCTAAGTAAGATGTCTCCCTTTCCCCTGGTTGGAAGAAGCTGCTCTGCACTTTGCTCTCCCTTGGTATGAACACATATGTCTGCCAGGTGTGCTGTTACCAGTGTGCTCCTGTAGCTGCCTGATTTGTGAGCTGGGTAGCTTGAGATGCCAGGGTCAGGCTGTTTGCCAAGTTCCATTTGAGGTCTCTTTCCCACATGGCTTCTTACAGCAGGTGTTTTCATCATGCCTTGGGCAGGAGGTTTGACTCACACTGTTGTGGCTTCAGGAGGTTCCAGCATAGGTGGTGAGATAAAAGGTTTTGCCATGAGGGCTCAGAGCTGCTTTTCTGTTCTGGACCCACTCATGTGAAGGTGTTAACACACCTGGAGTATCTTTGCTTAACTCTTTATGTTATGTTTTTACATGTCTTTTTATGTCCGTGACCACTTTGGTGCATGAGTTTTACTCCAGTAGTAAAAGCACTCCATGAGAGCTTGTGACTTGTTCTGCATTGGTCTAGGATCATAAGGTCAATATACTATGGAAGCAGACACCATCTTTCTTTGTATTCAATAAAAAAAGTTGGCTAATGTTGTTGATTTTTCTTTTATGGTAACTCTGGGAATGTAAGCCTCTGGGCAAAGAGGGAATTTTCTTTGTGCTTTATTTCTGCATCTTTCATCCTCAACAAGCACAGGCATAATTTGATCTAAAGAAAAGTCACATAGTGAACTAATGCATATTTTTGAGCCATTGTTGCTCTATTGTAATAGGTGCACTTCATAGATAAGCAGAATTTCTGAGTGTGTTACTTTAGGGACTGCATTCTGCCAGAGGATTTGTTCATATTCTGGGAGACATTTTTCCACCTCAGTTCCTTACGTTCATAAAGTTTCAAAAATAACAACTTACAGTGGGATTTGTTGCTCCTAAGAATTGTGTCTACGACATAAATTAAATCACAGAATGGAAGGGACCACAGTACGTCATCTGCTCCAACTTCCCTGCTCAAGCAGGGTCATCCCAGAGCACAAGGCATAGGATTGTGTCCAGATGGTTTGAATATCTCCAGTGAGGGAGACTCCACAGCCTCTGGGTAATCTTTTCCAGTGTGTGATCACCCACACAGTAAATTCCATTCAGGTGGAATTTCTTGTGCATCAGTTTCTGCTCATTGCCTCTTGTCCTATTGCTTGGCACCACTGACAAGAGAGCCTAGCTCCAGCTTCTTGACACTGAACCTTCAAATACTTACAGATATTGTTGAGATGCCCTCTCACTTCTTTTTTTTTTTTTTTTTTTTTTTTTTTTTTTTTTTTGAGTCTGAACAGCCCCAGCTCCCTCAGTCTTCCCTTGTAATAGAGATTCTCCAGTACCTTAATCACTGTTGCCCTTCTTCTGGACCTGCTCCAGATGTGTCCTCACCATGGCTGAGTAGGAGGGCAGAATGACCTCCCTCCACCTGCTGGCAATGCTCTTCCTAAGGAGCTCTAGAGCACCATTGGCCTTCTTGGCCACAAGGTTAATGGACATCCTGTTGTCCACCAGGACCCCCTAGTCCTTCTCAGAGCTGCTCCCCAGCAGGTTGGCCCCCCCCCTGCGCTGGAGCCTGGGGTTATTCCTGTCCAGCTGCAGGAGTAAGGACCATGCCCTTGCCCTTGTTGAAGTTCAGCCAGTTTGTCTGTGCCCATCTCTCCAGCCTGCCGAGGCCCTTCTGAAGGGCTGCACAGCACTCTGGGGTATCGGCTGCTCCTCCCAGCTTTGTGCCCTCAGTGAACCCACTGAGGAGGCCTCTGCCCCTTCATCCCAGTCATTGATGGAGAAGTTAAACAATGCCCAGTTTGGAACCTCAGGGGGCCCCAATAGTGACAGGCTTTCAACAAGACCCTGTGCCACTGGTCAGAATCCTGTGGGATCTGCCATCCAGCCAGTTCTCAACCCACCTCATTCTCCACTCAGTAGAAAATATGAATAAATACATTAAGCATAATGATAATGCTTCAAGCTTCACACCCTGGCCTTCTGTTCTATGCAGTTTACAGAATTCATAAGTGTAGATTATAATGGTGAATGATTAGAGTTGTAGAAGAAATCTATTTTACTTACTATCAAAAATTTTCAGCCTCTATTACTGACAGTGTTTTGCTGCACGACAATCAGAATGTCCATAAACCATGTGTACTGTAGTGGGGATTGGATTTAGCATTTGAAATAGTGAGCTGAGTAACTACTGTCAAGAACTTAAAGAATTCTGCCTTTAATGGACATATTTTCCAGTAAATAACAGTAAAGACCCTGTCTTATTTCCAAGCAGGAGTTATTTATTTCTCCTCTTTTTTTTTTCTAAGGCAAAGAATACAAAAAAATGAAATAAGAATTTCACATGCTTGTCAAAGAATCTCTGTGCAGAGTGACGCACAAAATGCATTACATGCATTTTTTCACATGTTTCTTATCAGGAAAAAATAGCAGGAATTTCTGTTAGTCTTATGAAATAATCTATGTTTTAAAAATTTCTAATTAAAGTGCAATAATATTTTGAGAAATTACTCCTAACAAGACTGGGAGGGGACAATTAAAATTATTGTTTTCATTTTATTTCCTGGTCTCTCAATGAATTGTGTATAAACCATATCAAGAAAATGAATTCTTAAAATATCCACCTATGTAAATTTAATCATCAGTGGAAGTCAACAGGGGAATACTTTACAATTTTCAACACATCATCTTTAGTATTTTTAAATGATATTTTATGAATAAATACATTAATGCTGCATGAGCCAGAAAACATGTTTTGCATCATGTATTGTACTACTTTATGTGCTGTGATTCAAAAGGCAAAAAATATCTTTTTTATAGGAATTCATAGAGGCTAAAAGTACAGCTCACAAATGCACTAACATGTGCTTTACAGCAAGCAAATTCAGTGTTTGCCAGGCTGTACCTTTGTGGGCTTGTTCTAGTATAGATGCTTTTCTTTTTGCAATGAGTGACAATGTTGACTCATGCTTCCCTTGCAACCCATTATAAAGTGCATATCTTTTCTGTAGAACTGCTGTCTAGGCAATCATTCCTGATCCTGGGTCATGCAATTTATTATGCTTGTCTCTATGTGCGTACGCTTCCTGCTCGACTGTATTACTTTTTTCGGCCTGTTTCCCTATATTTCAGGATGCTATTGAATTTTAATGCTGCTCTCTATCATAGCAGTGGTGTGTTCTGGAGTGATATCACGAACTGAATTAGTGAGAATAATCTCTCTTCTACCCTTCAGGTCTTCAATTACGTAAGAGTTAACACAAATATATTAATTAAGGCCAAAGAAGGAGCCCTGCAAGACTACAAAATGTTTTTCCATTTTGATCACAAACTGATGACATTCAATCTCTGGCTAACCATTTTCCAGAGTTTTGCAATCTGTAATAGCTTTTCTGTGATGTTTGTGTCCGGCCCAGGCTTCCCTGGCCTGTTTGTAGGAATGTCAAGGGAGAAAGTGTCAAAATATTACTAATCTTGGGAAAGAGAGGAAACTGGCTACCTAAATATGTTCCTGGGAAATCTTACCAGGTTACTGTGAAAATTGATTTGACATGGTTTATCTCTGACAAACCCATCTGCATTCCTCTTTGTCATTGTCCTCTTCATGAATCTTTCAGCTGGTTTGGCTGCCCACACCTGGACTGAGGTTATGCTGGTTGATGGTTCCTCAGCTCCCACCCCACAACTCTTTAGAGGTAAGTCTGTGCCATTTGGTACCTCACTTATTCTTTTCTGAAAAATATCTTTTAGTGTATCTGACATTGCCTGACTCCATTTCTTAAATTTATGTGGTGAAATTCTTTAGGTTTAGTCATTCAAAACCAACTAAGCTGTATAAATATGCTGTAGCCTACAGTGGCCTACTTTTATTTTTCTCCCTGCTTCCTGCTTCCTTAAGGAAAGGGAAGCAACTCACAACAACAACACCAAAACTCCAAAACATGGAAATGCATATGTATTTTTAAGAAAGAGAAGACTAGACACTCCATATGTTAAATTTCTACTGCTTTTTGAAAGCCAGAGCCTTTATTATTGCTAGGCTATATTAGTAATTTAAGGTACTTTTCAGATATAGAGCATGAGGCAAAATAGCTGTGAAACAATGAGTTCTCCTGTGAAATTGCTCCATTTCACACTCCAGAATGAATTCATCTTTTCATGACAAGAGGGGAAGCACTGCTGAACTGAAATATTGTTTTATTGTTGATAAGGTTCAGCCTTATCCTATTAATCCATTCCCAGTTATCTTATAGATAGAAGGTATTACACAGAAGCCTCAAAGGTGGATAAAAAGCAAAATTATTGCCCCACACTTGCCAAGAAAAGAGCTGCAAAATGGTTTGAATGTGTAAGGGACAGTAGAAATGTTAAAGGTTATACTGTAACATAAGTATAGGATCTGTGTAAACTGACAGAGATCAAGGGGCTAACAGGATACAGTCTTTCATGATTCCTGAGAGTTTAGTATGTAACTTTCATCTTGTTTGAAAGACAGTTTCAGGCTGAGGACTTGTACTGGGACCTTCAAGATCAGCATAATTTCTGGAAAACCTTGAGTATTCTCATAGCATCACATTCCCATCCCAGAAACTTTTTAGACAGCATCGAAGACAACATTATCAATGCTGATATAGAGTAACTACTACAAGAATTATGTGAAGATGTCACCAAGATTTTTATTGAAAGCAGGATCACCCATTTAGCATGGCCATTGCAATGGTCAGTGTGTCTGTGTGCCCTAATCCCCTGTGTTTGTGCTGGGTGATGTTGCAGGAGGGGCAGGTGGCTGGCAGGGCCCCTCACTCCTGGGCTCCGTGGGCTTTTTGCCCAGCCTGGGAGTGACACAGACATGGGATGTGGGGAGATCTGAGAATGGCAGTGGTGTAAAGCTGATGGCACTGAGGTTCATCCACCAGTGGATCCCAGAGGTGTAGGTTTTGCTGGCTTTCCTATTCACAGGGCTATTATCCTTTATTAGGGATACAGAATTACATTAGAGGATTAAACTGTTGGGTTTTGCCTTATCAGAAGTTTAATCTGCCAGTTACTGTATATATTCATTAAAACAGAGTTTTTTGAGATGTTGCAAGTTTCTCTGAAGAGATAAAGCACCTTTTTTTTTTTTTATTTTAAGGAAAGAGTTTTAACACTGCTTTTTTTACCCTTTAACCCTCTTATAGTCCCAGGTGTTTGTTAATCGAAAAGAATAGAAGATTATCTTCTCCATAATACTGATGTGCCAGTTCTGATGTGTCTAGAGGCAACATTTGAGTGACATAATTGAACTTGGTGCTGAGACTGTTTTAATTACATTAATTTTAATTATATACAGTACATTATAATTACAGAGACTGAGACAGAGGGGCTCCCATTTATTAAGATCCTCTGCAATATATTTGCATAATGAGACCTATTTCTGTGTGCAGTGTTACACTTTTTGATGGCTTCATTATTGGTGGAAGATAGATTTTCTTAAAATTTCATTTACATTTTTGTTTCTAGTAACCACATTTATAACCCACCTGACAGCCTTCATCCCCCTTCATGAAAAAGATACATTCTAAACAAAATATTTGAATTGGATGAAAAATTAAAGAAGCTTCTTTACTTGTTCCTCAGTCCCTGTGCAAGACAGGGCTTCCAAGGATTCAATCAGGAAGCCAAAGAAAGAGTTTTTATAATAGTTGGAGAGTACTCATTTGTAATTAATGAATAATGCCCTACGTTTCTGTTCATCACAAAATCTGCATGGTTATGGTCAAATACATGTTGAGAAGGGGCATAAATGTGCCAGTAAATATAGATTTCCCAAAGGGAGCTTTCATCTCTACTACCTGTCTTAGATCCCACTTTTATGTCCCTGCTGTGGGACATGTGCCTTCTTGTGTTCAGTGTGGGAGCTTCCCTGGAGTCCAAGGAAAGGTCTCCATGGTCCACAGCCATGTCCTGTGCCATCCCTTGCCCTGGCACACAAACTGTGCAGGTAATAAATTTCCTTTTGTAGGAGCATGATGACAGAAGGCTGGCACAGGGCTGGCTCAGTTCTCCTTCCAGCACTGAAGTTACTGGTGTTACCAAATCCTGGGTGGGCTCAAAGTCACGGGTCTCATTCCCAGGAGAGGAGCTGTGCAATCAGACATATTGTGACAATACTAGGCTATGGTGACCCTCCCCCTTGGCACTTTCTGGTGTGCTTTGGAGATAGATTGCACCTTTAATTCTGGAAAATGTGAACAGGCTCAGAGTCTGCTCTCTGCTACATTCACAGCTGTCATTTACTTCTGCAGTCTTTAAGTATTTCCTAAACACATGTCACTCTGATACTACATTAATTCACTGAGCCTAACCTCAATACATTTTTCTCTCACAGAGCAATATTTCTTTGCTTGAAATTCCTTTCTTGTGGGATTTGGAGGATTTTTTTTTCCTACTGAAAACTTTCTCACTAAGGTGAGACACTTACAATAGCCAATACAGCAAGGAATAAATTATAATTTGTTTTGGAATAGCAATCTTGAAACTGAGTGAATGTACAGTTCTGGGGGTTTATTTTTGAGTGCCTCTAATTAGCAGTCTGGAATCTGGACCATAACATATAAATATGCCTGCCTGATTCAATACCTTATGTCTGATCTTCAAAAAAACATACAGCAATTCTGGAGGTTTGGAGCACAGTCAGATTAATTAACACATCTAATCTGATGAGCTACTCCATACATGCTGGTCTTTTCTATTTTCTCCTTCCAAGTGGATATTTCCCTCTCCCAGTTTGGACGACTGCTTTCTCCATCTATCCTTTACCTAAATAATTTTGTGTGGAACTGGTAAGGTGGTAGTAACAAAAGTAGACTGGGATGTAGGGTGGGAAAGGAGGCACAATTCTCAGTATAAAGGTAGATGTACACAACTGGAGATAATAATGGTTTACCTTGAATCAGAAACAGACAGGGTAGTTTAGTCTGTAAATTCTCAGAATAATAAACTGCCTTAATTAGCTCACCAAATTATGAGACACAGTCAGAAGTTTTCTAGTGATACTTTATTGACAGTAAACAATTAATGGAAAAATGAATTCTCTATCTGGAAAATCTTTCTAATATTTTATAATGAGTTGAAAATGTAATAAATTCAATATTTATTTAAATTAATTCAGTATTTCAATAAGAAAGTGTATGCTGGGTGTAGTCAAATCTGAAGCAAAATGAAGTTTTTCACAGAAACAAAATAAAAAATTTAAATTCAAATTAGGTTAAGAAAATATTCATAGGCAATTTTCTTTAGTTCATTGCTGATTTAGTTATAGTTTGTGTCCTTTTCTCCCTTATCAGCCACACTCCCTGAAGCACTATATTCTGCATTATGTGCTGCGTTTTTACTCTGCCCAAGCTTTGCATTGTGAATCATAAGAATCACATCACTGCTGATGCATTTCAAGAGAGACAATTTCACCACATAGTCTGGCTCAGATAGAAAACAGGCCTTGTAGGACACTCATAAAAGGGCATAGTCGTATCAGAAATATGGCTACTGCTGTCCTTGTTAAGGACTAACTTGACTGTAGAAATCCTGAATTGAATTCAATTTTGGAACTTCCACCCTTTAAATGTATTTGTATTCTAAAATGTGGTCACAGTTTGGGAGAGTCAAGTTGTTGATATGGCTCAACTTTCTTTGCAATAGAGTCAGTTGTAACTAATCAGAATATAACATGAAAATTTTGTGTTTGTTAGTTATTCCTTCAGAGTTAATACTGAGTAGCAGGAGTGAACAAGTCCAGCATTAGGGCCTTTTTTTGGTCTCTTTTCTCTGATCATTAATTAATACTGCTAACACTAAATTTCATCTTTCATTTTTATCACTCAGCCATTCAACAACACGCTTTAATTTTGTATGACCTGAATACATGGCTGTGCTGGGTTGGCCCTGGGTAGAAACCAAACCCCTATGTAGTCACTCATTTACTCTGCCCCACTTACTGGGGAGGGGATGGTAAGGAGGGGAGAAAACAGTAAAAGACCAAGAAGCAAGACAAAGACCAATTAGCATAACGGGTTAAAGACCTGATTTGGGGAAAGTTAATTGCCGGTTAATATAAGTATTTGATTACTAATTTGAGCAGTGACAGAATAAAAAAGACAGACATGAAATCAATATTGTTTCACCTTTCCCAAGGTCAATTCCACTCCTTCGCTGCAGACCCCTCTCTTTTCCCCTCTCTGTCCCTGCAGGTCCTATTCAGCCCTTTCAGTGAGGTGAGGAGCAGCACTGGCTGGTGGTCTATCACCACATGGCTCTTCCTCTCTGATGCTCCTCCCTCCTGGAACTTTCCTGCTCCAGAGTGGGCTCTCCAAGGACTGCAGAGTGCCTGCTCCACCACATGAGACACGACCCCATGCTCCCACTTCACATACTGTAAGGGTAGCTCACACTTGGGTGTAGCTGGAAGTGAGCTCTTTTGTTGCCTTTACAGTACTGTCTCTCATGCATTCTGCATCAGAAAATTGTGTTGACTCAATTGACAAAATGTAGTACAATTTTAAAAAAGAGTATCCATTTTAAAAATTAAACCATTGGACTGTCTTTTGAATTGAAACTTAGCAGTATCTGTAGATATATAAGTATCTGTAGATATATAAGTACATGTAATATATTTGTTACAAGAAAATGTCCTTTAGGATCCTCAGGGGGTATTGAGACTGGAACTGTTTAGTGTCATTGCTGGTGTCATGGACAGTGGGGCTGAGTGCCCCTTCAGCAAGACTGACTACAAGAGCAACAAGCTGTGTGGTGTGGTTGTCAATGCTGGAGGGAAGGACAGAAGCCAGAGAGACCTTGAAAGGAGGGTCTGTGAGAACCTCAGCACGTTCAACAGGGCCAGGTGTGAGGTCCTGCACCTGAGTCAGGGCAATTCCAAGCACAAATGTGTGGAAAATGGACGTAGCTCTGCGAAGGACTGGGGGGTGTTGAACTGACAAGAAGCTCAACACATTTCAGCAATGCACACTCACATCATAGAAGGCCAGCTGGGAGGCATCAAAAGAAGTGTGGGCAAAGGAGGCAATTCTGCCCATCTTCTCTGCTCTTGTGAGATCCCTGGAGCACAGCATACAGCGCTGGGGCCTACAATATAGGGAAGATGTGGACTTGTTGCAATGAGTCCAGACAGTGACCACAAAGGTGTTCAAAGGATTGAAACACCTCTCCAATACGGACAGGCAGAGGGGGTTGGGGCTGTTCAGCCTGGAGAAGAGAAGGCTTCAGGGAGACCTTGGAGCAGCCTTCCAGTACCTGAAAGGGACCTTCAAAAAGCCTGGAAAGGGACTTTTTGCAAGGATATGTAGTGATAGGACAAGGAGATATGGCCTTAAGCTTAAGGAGGGTAGGATTAGATTAGAAATTAGGAAGAAATTCTTACCTGTGAGGGTGGTGAGACATTGGTTGCCCAGAGAAGCTGTGGATACCCCATCTGTGGGTGTTTTCAAGGCCAGGATGGATGGGGCTTTGAACAATGGGGTCTAGTGGAAGATGTCCTCACCCACAGAGAGCCCGTAAAGATCTGATCATTAAGGTTTCTTTCAACACAAACCATTATATGATCCTATGATTCTGCGACCCTTCATGCATGGTACCTTTGAATACAGCACTGCAGCTCTGTCTAAAATTCTACAGGGTGATTCTTGTCTCTGTAGTTTTGAATGTGCTCCACAAATGATACGAAGCCAGAAGGAAAATCTTTCACCGTCAACAGGTCCTCGTTAGCGGCCCATGGCTGAGTCTTGTTAATGCTGTGGAAAGTAGTTAACAGGAAAAATATGTGCAAAAAGTCTCACAGAGAAGAAAGGATACCTAGGGACAGAGGAAAAAATAGCATTGAAGACTGGGAGGCCTGGATGGTCTGAGTCATGGAGCACAGAAAAAAATTAGAACTAGAATGAGTCATGGAAAAGAAGAATGAAACAATTTCATTAACAAGGAGAAATTCTTTGTCCTTATCTGAGTAGATTCAAACATGAAACAGAGCATGAAAAGAAATTTTTGTTTTTCAGATGACATTATTTTAGAAAACTGAGCCTTTATTCCTTCAAAGTCTTGATACAGGCCCTGACTACACATGACGAAAATGGTGTGCCAGAGCAGGTGGTGTTACATACTGCCTTAAAAAATGGATGTTAAACTTTATTTTTACCCTATTTGCTTAATATTTGAATTGCTTCTACAATTATACAATTGGCTTGAATGGAGACAAAACTGTACATTTAGTTACTTTTGTCCTCAAGGGGGAGAGGGACTTTGAAACAACTCTATATCAGAACAAGGGCCAATGAATGCTAATGCTCCATGCTCTTTGCTTCTTGCAGAATACATATTTCCATAACATTTCCACCAAATTATATCCTCATATTTCTGTAAATGGAGTCTGGAAATCAATTGTAATTTGATTTAAGCAAATTAGTAATGGGTTGTCCTGTGGCTGTATTTAATCTGCTGCACTCTTTGGGCTGATTTGCCACCTCAAAAATAAAATTGGAAAGGTTTTATTTTCACCTTGACTTTGTTTTATTCTTCCAGATACATTTTGCACTTGCCTGCATTACAGCCCAAATAAGAAGTAAGCACATGAGTTGCCTCATTTTGCAGAACTGTGAATTCGATTTTTTCTTAGTTGTTTTGCATTTGTTTATACAATTTGTAAGACTCAGCTCTGATCAAGGAAGTGTTCTGAACTCTGAGCAGACAATCAAATCTGTAACTTTAATTTTACAGTCTCAATTAGAACTCAGTATTGCCAATCAATTAAAGAATAAATAGAGATGTGCTGACTCATTTGGAAAATTAATGGTGTTGGCAGTGAAGGAGAGTGGACAGAGCAGGTGTTTGATGTCTGCCCTTGAGTAACTGAAATACTAAAGCTGGGACTGAATTCAAGACCAGGTATAATGTTCGAAACAAAAACATTTTCTGGTACACTGGCTCACATCAGTCATATTCCATCACTCACTTGGTTTTAAGCCACAGTACCCTAACAATATTTTTCCGGATGGGAAATGCCTGAGCTGATTATTTTGGAAAACAACTTGCCTGGGGATATTTTCTCATTGCTTGCATGCAAGGAAGAACATTACATATGATTTATGTAATAAAAAAATATATTTGCCCAGACATAAATAGATATTAAAAAAGGGAACAGTTCTCCTCAGTAATATTTTTCTCTTTTTCAAATATCAAAATAGTGATTTATTTCTGACAAAAGGCTAAATTCTCAGGCCAGGCTTTGATTAATCCTTCTGGAAGTCATCCCAGCAAGATTTGACAAGACCCAGGCAGGAAATTACTGTCCCATAAAACATAAGAAACCGAAATAACAAAATTCCCCAACAAAACAAAAAACAAACGTGCACCCTCCCCTTCAACAGTCCTGAATTGGGATGAGGTTTTCTCTAAAACAAGTAGTAACCAGAAATATTTCACAATGCTCCCAAAGAGCCTGAAGGTGAAGACAGTCTAGGAGAGCTGAAATAAAGGTCCAGACAGTCTAGGAGAGCTGAAATAAAGGTCCGGATCCAGCGGCTATTTTAATTGTTTATACAAAGTAAAATGTCTGTAAGACTATATAATTGTTGCAGACCAGAGATAAGGATATTTGCCTCTCATGTCCTCAGAAATGTCCACAGCACCTCCCTCTCTGTGGCCCAGCAGCTCAGATGTGGGGGATTTGAAAGATCCCCTCTGTGCAGCCAAAGCGCTGCTGGATACTGGGCCATGAGAGAGGGAGGCTCAAGTGCAGTCTCTAAATCAGGCAAACAGGCAGTGACCACGAGCCCCCCACATTTTGGAGGTGCCTGGCCTCTAGGTTTCAAGGTGGTGCTTAGGTGCATGCTTTAGTGGTGGTCCTGGTAGTATCAGGTTAATGGCTGGACTCTGATTTAAGGGGTTTTTTTGCTGGACTCTGATTTTAAGGGGCTTTTCCAATCAAGATGATTCTATTACTCTGTTTTGGGGTGCCCCCCACCCCTGTCAATGTATAGTGGAGGAGAACAAGCTGTCCTAAAAGAAGGGTTGTGAAAACTGATGCCACAAAAAAAATATTTTTTAAGAGATCACATTCCCTGATGAAATTCCACATGGTCAGAAAATTCACAGATGGGCATAGTTGCTGTCCTTGGAGTGCAGAACTCAAAACCCAGTTGAAGTAATGTAATTTAAATGTTTTTATAGCTTAAATCCATTCTTAGTCCAATACAAAATTTTGGAGTTGGAAACATTTGTCAAAGTTTTTGGTGGGGATATTTGCTGAGACACCACTTCAGGTACCTCCTATATTGGTAAGTAGCAAGGACCCATTACACAGATACACTGGGTAGCAGCATCCTATAGAAGCACTGAGTGGGTGATGGTCTCCTTCCAAAAAATACTGGTGCTCCTGGGCAGTGACACTAAATTCCTGCATGCTGAGTGATTCCCTTTAGGAAATGAGAAAGAAATCTTCATTTCTGCTGTGCTGAAACACCACTGCTGTTCTGCTAAACTTGGAGTCTTCTGCATGTGCTGAAGTGAGGACAAGATTTGCCTTTTAGCAGCACACCCTGGTGGTTTGCACACAGGGCAATTAGAGAGACAGAAGTGGCAAGAGGAGCAGATAGGGTTCAAGGATGCACTTGAAAGAACTTGGAATTTGTTCACCACACTGTGAAACAATGATGGTTCCTGTGGAAGGAAAACACATCTGCAAGGTGATAACAAAGAACGTCAGAAACTAAAAGATACAGTACAGGCGTACATGCTCAGTGCAACACTGATATTCCAAGTGCTCTTCAAACAACTCTTATAACCCTACCCAGTCGTGCTTTTTAATGAAAGGATGTCTATATCTTTTAGCAGCTAATAATAGAGATGTTGAGGAACAGTAGTAGCTTGATTTTATTTTTATTTGTTAGGTTTGTGAAGCAAATGGTACTGGCACCCATCAGCAAATCTCTCAAGAGGGACTGCATACCTAATCCCATGCATCCTCACTACAAGAGGGTTTTTAATGCCCCAGATCTGATATGTGTGGCACAGGCATGCACATAGAGAAGATCCATTTCCCAGAGGAAATAGACATATTTTTTCAAAAAATTACTGTTTAAAACTAGAACTATAGGATATAACACTTCATGGCTCTTTCTCACTGCTTTTCCTCAGTTATACAGTAGGCTCCATCCTTGGTGAGCCATCAAAATACTTCATCGGAGCTCCACTTACAATGTTTCATGAGAAAAGTACTCTGATTGAGAGGTCTGATGAACACAAAGGAAGAGGAAATGTGAGTGTCTAAGCAGCATTTGTGATGAAATATTACATCAACATTTTCCAAATGTTGATGGTATGGATAATTTTTCTAGCCACTGGGAAACATATTTTCTTCGGTAATTACATATTTTCCTGTCAAATTCTAGTTACAAACAAATAAATTTTGTCAGCTCAAACTGCAGAACAGTTTGGCAGAACACCTTGCTTGTTGCCTGACACTTTGCATATCTGTATTACTTTCATTCCACAGAACTAAATGTTTCACTTGGGCAGAGACTTCCAACTAAAAAGGTTAATCAAATATGGGCAACAGATTGCAGGAAAACAGAATGGATGCATCAGCCATACACAATTAAATTCTGGGTTAAAATCTGCTAGGACTACTGACAACAGTGTCTCCATGCTTATTCAGTGTAATTTAGCACACATTGGCTATGGTGACTTCAGTGATACAGATGCTTGTATAAAGACCTCATTAAATTTAGGATGTTTAAGGTAACTTTTTGCTGCATGGAAACACCTCCCATAATGGGTTCCAAAGGGATGCTGAGTTTATTGTATTTTGAAAAAAGACACCTCAGAAATGGAGGTTATGAACACATCATCTGAAAATTATGGGAGTTTCTTGCTCTTAAAATAAAAAACCCCTCATTTTTACATAGAGTTTAGAACAAGACATCATTCTACAGTGCCTTGAGTCTAGTTTGCAAATAAAAGGAAATGATTTCCCTTGGTGTATATATTTAATAAACCAAACTGTATAAACAGAATTGCTAATGGAGATCCCCAGGCCTGAAGAATTCACAAACAATGAGCTGAACAGAGAATAGTGTTTGAAAGTGACTTTATTTTCCCTTGAAAAAGGTTAGCTGAAGAACACTAACATCACTCTCCATTAATCAGTAGTTTTAAACACCATGGGGAAATGACAGTTGCCTTCCAAGCTTCTGAATTTACAGCTTTCCTGTCATCCTGTGGACTCCAGGTGCAACCATCACCCACACAGCTTTGCTCAGCTCATGGGAGTTCAGTGTTTTATTCTAGTTTATCATATCCACTTTTGCCCACTGTTAACATTGTAGAAATGAACTAGGTGGTCCCTCAGGAGACTGTGCATGCCAGGTTACAGAAAAACCTGTAATATATTTATACATTAATGCCCCAAATAATGTTTTGGTTTTGTTTTTAATTATATTTTGTTTTATTTTCACTTTATTTTGTTTTATTTTCAAGTGCAATTTTACTGTGCAACCCACTGTGTGATATCCTGGGGTAAGATTGTGTATTTTAACTCTCCAGCATCTCTTTTTTCCTTAACAAAAACATTCTTTCTGAATCAGGTAATTTAGTTTATTTTCTTGGCCAAATGAAAATATCACCTAACTTTTCAGGCAAAAACTACGGCAACTTTGGACTGCAGAAGGCCATTTAATCAGACCTACCTCACAAATAGCACAGATGCCAACTGATAGGAAAACATGCCACGGAGCTTCTGACAGCCTCTCCTTCACATAAGAACCTAAAGACTCCTTTTCTTTACTATTGTGTCTGCATTTACCCAGTCACATAAAACCAGAGGCAAGAGACACACTCTTTTTTGGGGTTTTTGGTTG
Source organism: Melozone crissalis (assembly GCF_028551555.1). NCBI lineage: Eukaryota > Metazoa > Chordata > Aves > Passeriformes > Passerellidae > Melozone > Melozone crissalis. Next base: position 18,600,845 of record NW_026535784.1, read on the forward strand.
GGGGTTTGTTTTTATTTGTTTGTTGGGCTGTTAATGATTTATTATTATTGATGATTTTGTAAGGTAAATCTGTTTTTAGTTGGCCTTTACATACAGAAGGATGTGAGAAGTGATCGCAAATGTGATTGTCTGTCACAGTGAAGTCAGTCCCTGTCATCAGTAAGGTCAGGAAATTACTGAGTTTCCACATGTCCAGGTCCATTTGGTAACAGAAAGAGTCCTCTGCCTGCTTATGAAACTCTGTTGCCTGATATTTTGATCTTAACAATTGACATCACATAATGCTGATCCTTCTCTTTCTGTCTGAAGGATCTATTCCCAAGCCCATACAGCCAGTGAGACAGTTATTTTAAGGATGTTGATAGGATTTGTACCTGACTCTAAAGGATAGCAGACAGCCTTTGCTAGCTCAGCACTGTGAGCCATATGCCAAAACTATAAAATTAGACTTTTTTACAGATGTCCAACCCTTGCTCTGTGAGCAAAAAGAGGTTCAATGCTTATGATACAAGGACATCAAGGTTAAAACACAATTTAAAGAAATTCTAAACTTGTACGCATATTAGAAAAATAAAAATATTACAGAGAGGAGACTCACTAAATTTTCCAAAACAAGCATATGGGAGAAATTACCATGACACAGTGTGGCTGCAGGCAGTTCAGAAAGTGCTGAGTGTGTTGAATGAGACAAATTTTTCATAAATATAATTTAGAGGAGAATTGTGTTTCATTTTCTTGGAAGAAAAGGGGAGCATCCATTTACTACTGTTATTTTCCAATTAATTTTTGCCAAAAATGTGCCCTGGCTACTTATATATGTCATTTGATGATCTTGATATCATCATGTTGTTGAACTCTTATGTCACTTTTTCCTGATTATGAGGTAGAAGACATCTTTTACAAAATAAGTGTTTTTTTCTGTTCAGCTGTAGAGAGATTTTAAAAACATTACTTTCATCTAAGTCTGAGCTGTTGTTAAAGAGGTCTGTCAATAAAGCAATTTTCTAGTGATTCCTACTGGCTTACTGTTGCAGATGGTTTGTGCTCTCACAATATTTTCAGTCTGGTTTCATATACTCAAACCCTTTGAAATGCCAAAATGAAACTCTTAGAGCCCAGCTTTTCTATTCCTTACAACTTGAATGTGCTATTGATTCTTTTACAGTTGGGTATCTGTTACAATTATCTTAATAATGTAACATACTAAAAAAAAAATCGGTCAATCATTTTTTTCACCAATCATCTCCACCTACCGAAATTCTGAGGAGAAAGAGAAAAAAAAGAAATAAATCTCACACAATCTGTGTGTAAAGACAAGAAGGGAAAAAACCAAACAAACCCTATTATAGATTAACCAACAAACTCCAACCCAAATATCATCATATTCCATATTGTTTGACGGAAATAATATTGTCTACTAAACTGAACTAAATTGAGAGTTAATGAGAAGATAGATTTTTATCTAATAATCCAGAATATTTTCCATCAAGATGTGGCAGTCAGTTCCGAATACATTATTAACCTATTAGAGAGAATGAATGTTCTGGAAGGGAAACAGAGTGGTCTCTGCATATTGTCACCTGCCTGGAAAATATGCATCCATATATTATAGATTATCAGCAAAAATCTTTCCCACTTCTGTGTTGTGTGCAGGTCATACACAACCTGTCCAGGAATCCACAAAGAACAAAGCAGGAGGGACTTCGGCATCTTTTGTGAAATGGTTGAAGTTTGTATTCTTTGGACTGAAAGTTTTGGCAAGAGCCTCCATTTCAAAGCCTCCTGTGAATGAAGAAAAGCTTTCAAATACACAAAGCAGGATGGTCTTCAGGGACTGCAGAGAGACAGTCCTGCTCCTGTGCCTTTCATCCTCAATTTCAGCCTTTCTGTTTGTCCTGCAATTTTGCTTACTAACAGAAAAAAAGCTACAAAAAATTCCAGGAGATTTTTGAGGATTCCCTTTGAAAAAAAATTATTTAAAAAGCCACAGTTCTAACCTGAAAAAGATGTATTTTGTTATAGACACTTTAAACGAATGTACTAAAGAACTGCGAATACCAAATTCCTGACTTCTGTTAAATGGCAGAGATGAATGTGAAATGGTGCCAGTTATCAGAACTTTTAAAACCAGTGTGATGGAATGGTTTGGGTTGGAAAGGATCGTAGAGATCATCTAGTTCCAGGATGGGATGGGATGGGGCAGGGCCAGCTACAGGCACCGGCCCTGCGGCCCAGCTGCAACACTCACCGTCCTGCAGCGTCTGCAACTGCTCCGGCTCTGCAGGCTGCTGCGCTGGGGCAGCTGCAGGGCCTTTGCTTTACTTTGTCTGATTCCCTACTTGTGCGGAGACCAGAGCCGCCGGAAGCGCGCCCAGTGTGCAGGCACTGCGTGACAGCGCTGCGGCCGCTGGGACGGTCGCGCCCCCGAGTCCCAGCCACTCTGCTGCCGCTGCCGCTTCTTTTGCTTTTAGGCACACCCAAAGCTCACTGCTAGGCCACGATGGTCTCTTGTCCTGCCCTCTTCCTGTCCCTATGTAGGGATGGAGCATTGCTGTGCTTTTGGAAAACTCTTTGTGGAAACTTCCGCCATTGCAAGCTCCTTTGCCCTCGGTGGATGCCTGCACTGGAATCCCTCACGGCTGGGTTCAGAGCACACTCAAGTTGGCTCTTCTATCACCCAGGGTCCTTTTCCCCTTCAGAGTGCTCACACGCCCTTTAAGTCCACGCCGCTGTGCAGCTGGAGCAGCGGGACAGAGACCTTTGCAGCCTGAGCTGCCCTTGTTCCTCTCTGCCTGTGTCTGGAACACAGCAGGGAGGAGAAGGGCAGAGGGGCCCTGCGTGTCCCCGGGCTCAGGTTTTGTGCCGCTTCAGCTCCACAGAGACACGGGTAAAGTGAAAAAGACAAACAGTTTATTAAGGGAAAGTGAAGCGAAGGTATTGGAAAAGAAATGAAATTTAGCAAAATGTGTAATTATAGTTTAGTTATGAGTTGTGTGCGAATTGGTTTGTTAAAAGCAGTTTTGCAGTTTTGTGGCCGTTCATAGTGTGTGTGTTGGGTTTGTTTGTAACCTAGCAGTTTGTCTTAGGAATTTAATAAATAATTAAACTAGTGCAGGAAAGTAAGAATGCTAACCTGTCTGAAGGCAGCATACAATGCTCTTAGAATAAGATAAGCAGAAGATGTATGATCTTGCTCGTGAACTAAGGAATGTATCACAAGAGGTCTGTGATTAGGCAAGAGGAACGGGGAAATGTTTCTTGGAGACTTTGTTGTGAATCACATGTAAAAGAGGGAAGCACCCATATGTGAAATCGGGGTCTCGGGTTTTTGGGACGTGAGTCCCCCAGCTCCCCGGGCCTGTAATAAAGCACCGACAAAACTTATCCGAGTTTTGTGTCATTTATCATATCGGGCAACAAAGGGGTGAGCTGGGAAATAAAAAAGGGCACGGGCAGGGCCTGAGGGCTGCAGGGAAAGAACTGCCAACACGAGAGAGATGACAGGAGTTGCTGGAGCTTTGCACAGACTCAGCTGTGAGCAGCCAGAGCCGTGCCTGGAGCTGCAGCTGGTCCCTTCTGCTCTGCAGGTGGTCCCATCTTCAAAGGGAACTGGAAATCATCGAAGGAGGCCGGTACAGGTACATCGGATCCAGGAGACAAATGAAGTTCTGCAGATCTTCCTTGGAATTTCATCTGTATCCATGTGTTCATGCAGGATGGGCTCTCGTCTTCCCTGAGGGCTTGAAGAGCTGGAGGAGAGAGGAACAGAGCCACGGTCAGAGGCCAGACTGAGGGAATCCAAGGAAAGCCTCCTGCCAGGGCCATCCCAGCCGGCTCTTGCCGTGGCCAGGAGGGAGCGGGAGACAAGGGCTACGGCCGGAAGGTGCTGGCCACGGATCCCCCCCGTGTCCCCGAAAGCTCTCCGGGCTGTGCCCCCAGCGGCCCTGGTCCGCACAGGCAGCAGGGCCCTCCGCAGCCTGGGCACGGATTGTAGCTGCGGGGCCGGCATTTGCAGCTGCTCCCCTAGCCCCGGAAGTGCTGGCTGCCACGCGGCTGCCCTGACTCACCCTCAGTGAGGACCTGGAGCTCCTCCTCCTGCCCCATCATCAGCACTCCGGCCACCCCTGCAAGACAGAGCATGTGGCGGCGCCAGGCGGCACAGCTGCCCGACACGGGCGCTGCCGGCCCTGTGGCCGCACGCCCTCCTGGCGGGCAAGGCTCCTGCTGGGCCGCTGCCGCACGCTGCCGCCCGAGGGCACGGCTGCGGGAGGGCGGCGGCAGCGCCCAGGACGGGCGGGGCTGCAGCGGCCCGGGCGCGGCTCCCGCTGTAGCCGGGGCAGCAGCCGGGCCGGGAGGCGGGGAGGCGGGGAGGGGCGCCGGGCTGCTGGCTCACCGATGAACCTGACGGCCGCCTCTCGTAGGGACCTCTGTGGGCTCTGCAGGTGCGGCAGGGCCCAGCGCAGGTGCTCGGCCGCTCGGCTCTCGTCCGGCAGCAGCTGCGGGGAGCGGTGGCAGGGAAGGCTCAGCGCGGGCTCTGCCTCTCGGCCGGGCGCTCCCTGCGCCCAGCACCGGCCGAGGCGGCCCGCATGGCCCAGGGCAGGGAGCAGCGTGGGGGGGCGCAGGCTGGCGGGCCCGGCTGCGGCGCTGGCCACGGGCACAGCTGCCGGCCCCCCACACTGAGCACCGGGGGCAGGAGCTGCCCCACTCCAGCCTGCAGCTGGGGCTCCCGGGCTGTCCTTACCAGGCTCTCAACGAACTTCATCCGCCGCTTCTTCCTCAGCAGCTCCTCGAGATCCCTCCTTCTCAGGAAGCGGGCTGCACGAAGCAGGGCTTCGCCAGACGCCTGCAGAGCAGCAGAGAGACGCAGGTGGCACCAGAGCCCAGGTGAGTCACACGGGAGCCGGCTCCCTGTGCCAAGGCCAGGGAAGGCTGGAGCCCGCCAGGCGCCGGGGCAGGAGGCGGCCGAGGCCCCTGCCAGGGATGCGGCAGCATCACAGCAAACCTCACCTCGGCCACGTGCAGGTTCTCGTGGTGCCAGTGTAAGAATAGAGGGCGCAGGCTCTGGCTCACAACTTTCGTGAGAGCCTTTTCCCTCTCTTCTAGTACCAGCTCCATCAGCTTGCCGAAGAGCTGAATGGAGAGCAGCTGCATATGGCTGTTGTCCTGGAAGAAAGGAAAAGTCCTAAGCACCAACTACTCCAGGCCCACTGGGGCAAAGGCCCAAGAGGGCACAGGGCACAAGGTTTCCAGGCAGGCGGCGTCCAGTGCCCTTGGCTGGGGGCACAGAGCCTTACCTTCTCAAAATGAGGCAGGAGGGACTCAGCCAGCTGCAGGGCGGTGATGCTGGGTATCTCTAAGTTTTTCTCCTGGAGCATATTCGTGAGCACAGAGAGGCTCATCCCGACCATCTCTGTGTCTGGATCGGCCAGCTGCTCCACCAGGTGTGGATAGAGGCCGCGTATTCCTCCAGCCTGTGTGCAAGACCGGGCTGTGCTGTGAAGCCGGGACTGGCCGCAGCACCGACAGCTGCTCGGGGCACTCAGGCAGCTGAAGTGGGAGTCGGGAGAGCTGGCAACAGCTGCCTCTGCTGCAAAGCCCAGGCAAGCCCCAAGGTCTGCCTTCCCCAGCCCCACGCTGCCAGCACGGCTTCAGCCACTGTCCCCTTCTCACCAGCGAGGGCTCCTTGCTGAGCACCACGAGGCCTCTGAGCGCCAGGCGCAGCCTGTCCCTGCAGTGGCTGGGCAGCTGCCGGGATAGCACCAACAGGGCACTGGGACCGTGTTGGCTCAGGTCCAGACACTGCAGGAGCTGAAAGGCACAGGGCAGTGGCAGGGGAGCCGGCCGGCAGGAGCCCAGGGCCGCGCAGGGCCGGCTCCAGGCAGCAGCAGCGGGCGCGGGCAGCGTCCCAGGCAGCTGCAGCTCCCAGAGGCCAGAGAGCCGGGAGGCAGCTCAGCCAGGCAGCGCTGGCCATCAGGCTCACCTCCACAAAGAAGGCCAGGGCAGGCAGATGCCAGCGGGGCTGCTTCCCGACGAGCAGGCTGAGCAGGTGCGAGGCCATGTGGGGACACAAGGGGGTCAAGGCACAGCGCATCTCCCTGGCAGGGGAAAAAGGCACCAAGGCCCTGAGCCGGGCGGGCACACCTCTCCCAGGAGTGACTCACAGAGGTCCCATCTTTCTCCAGCACTCTGCAAGGGGACATGGGCCCCTTGGGAGGCAGCTGCTGCTGGGCATCCTCCTCTCCCAGCCCTTTGCAGTGCGCTCAGCCCTCCCTCGGTGACGAGGCCCTCTCGCTTACAAGCCCCGGGGACTGTGTGGGGCACTCCGGGCATGGGGTACTAATGCCTGGGGTGGCAGCGGGGACTAGAGGATCTCACCTGGCCAGCAGACCTGCTGCATAGTGCTGGCTGTTGGCACAGAGCAGGCTGTCCCAGAGCTGCTTGTGCTCCAGAGCCAGCAGGTTCTTGCCAACGCCCAGTCGGGAGAGCAGAGCCTTCAGTGTCTGCACTGCAAACCTGTGTGCCGAGCCAAGGCCAGGTCACTCTGGGAGCACTGGCCCTGGCCGCAAGGGTGTGGGAAGGACAGGGCGACTGGCACCTGTTGGGCTGGCTGGGAAGGCCGTGTTCCTCCTGGCACGCTCTCCAGAAGCCATGGATCTCCACGTCCTCTGGCCTCTGCTCCGTGGTGGTGAAAAGTTTCAAGAGCAGAGCCACGAGCAGGTGGGGAGAATGAAGGAGGATTGCAAAGTGCCACTCGGGCATGCTTGCAATCCTCCACAGCACCAGAGTTGCCTGCAAGAGACAAAGCACCCCGAGGATGCGCTCAGTGCCGAGGTGTCCATGAGGCGGGGCCTGAGGGGAGAGGCAGGGGGAGCACCCGGCCTGCTGCCCCTAGCCCAGCTTTGAGCCCAGGCAGGGAGCTGCAGGGTGGGGAGAACATGAAGAGCTTCTGAGAAGGCGACCTGGAGGGCCAGCATAGGCCAGCTCCAGAAACTCACAGCCAGGGCAAGGACGGCCTCGTTGTCCCCACTGCAGAGGAAGCCGCCGTACGGTGGCTGCTCCTCTAGCGCAGAGAGCAGCGCTGGAAGCACCTGCTCCACGGCCGCTTCTGAGGTCCCCACGGCTCTCCAGATCAGCGCAGCGGCTCTGTGGGACCAGAGCTGTGCGTCAGTACCGTGCCCCGATCAGCTGCGTGGGGCCGGGAGGGAGCATGGCAGCAGGCTCAGGAAACAGAGGGGCCCGAGGGTGCCGCTGCTCTCCGCCTGTGTGGCAGACACCACTGGACAGGCTGTACAGGGCGAGGGGCCCTACGGGCCAGTGAGCACCGAGCTCTCGAGGCACTTGTGCCCCTTACCCGTCACACGTTGGGGCACAGCGCAGGAGGCTCATCACCACGTGGGCTGGGTGTTGTTCAGCGAGGCTGACAATGGCCATTTGCAGCCCGGCGTCCACAGACTCACTGGACGTGAGTCTCTGCAGCAGGGCACTCACTGTGGCATGTACCTGGAGGAAGCAGCATGGGGAAGACTTGGAGTGCTGTCCAAGGGATCAGCTTGCCCAGCTTCCCCTCAGGAAGTGCTTGCCTTCCCAGCCCACTGTGATCGGGCTGAGGCGGCCCAGTGGACATGGCTTGAGGGGCCACGTGATCCTGGGAGGCCTTCAGCCCGGGCCCCAGGCTACTGTAGAGAATAAAAACCCTTCTGGAAAAACTCCAGAGTGGGTCCAGGACTCACAGTGAGCATGGGCATGGCCTCAGTCTCTGCGATGGCCAGTGGGATGGTGTTGGTGGTGGCCATGCCCTCCGTCAGCGCCATGTCAGCCTCCTCCCAGCCCTCGTCGCTTTCCCAGTCAGAGCTGGTGGCCAGGTCAGAGGATGCTGTGCTGGCAGCAGCCTCTGCCCGCAGCTCGCTGGGCCTGGGGTCGGGCTCGGCCGTGCCCTCGGGAGCGGAGCCGCTGGCCTTTGTGCGCCGAAGGCGCAGGAACCTCTGCAGTGCCTGCAGCAGAAAGAAGGGCGGGAAGAGAGGGACGTTCCATGGTCTGCTCCAAGCGCGGGGCCCGGCCGAGCAGCGCCAGCAGGCCCGGCCCAGGTGGGGATGGCCTTAAGTACCTGTGCTGCTCTCTGGAAGTGGCCACGGGTGGGCTCCTGCTCTTGAGTTGGTTCCCTGGCTGCATCTGCCAAAGAGCAAGCGCAGCCAGAGCTGAGGGGCTGTGGGAGAGGCTGGAGAACACAGCCCAGCCCTGTACTCCCCAGGCAGGGACAGCCCCCGGGCACGCAGGGAAGGGAGCATGGCCATTCGGGGGGGCAGCCCTAGCCCCTCTCCCATCCCGTCCATTGGCATGTCCACAGGGATGGGATGGGATTGGATGGGATGGCATGGCATGGCATGGCATGGCATGGCATGGCATGGGGCCAGGCCAGCTGCAGGCACCGGCCCTGCGGCCCATCTCCGGCACTCACCATCCTGCAGACTCTGCAACTGCTCCGGCTCTGCAGGCTGCTGCGCTGGGGCAGCTGCAGGGCCTTTGCTTCTCTTGCCCCGAAGCCCCTTGACCAGGCTGAGCAGTCTGCCCGCCATCCTGCTCTCTGACCTGGGGGGCACTTTCAAATGCCTCGGCAATGGCCCGAGTGAGCAAGGGCTGGAGTCGTGCCTTGCAGGCACCTGCAGCAGAGGAGCCTCAGGAAGGCTACAGGACAAGGGCACTTGAGGTCTCCTGCCCAATGACAGGAGATTCCTGGTGAACGATGGAGGTCACCAAGTGCCACGGCCTGGCCAGAAGGGCTCCAACTGCAGAGATGGGAGATGTCTCAGAAAAGCTGTTAATCACCAAATGCTGAGGTCTGGCCGTGAGGCCAGCCGCAGGAGGAACGCTTCGGAAGTGCTCTGGGTCAGGAACCAACGAGCAGGCTGTGCGGGGACACCTCACAGCACCGCTCTGTCACCTCCTGTCCCGTTGCGTCCACCGAGCACTCTGGCGTGGCTGTGTGGCTGCCAGCCCTGAGGTCAGCGCGTGTCACAAAGGGCTGCTAAGACACGGTGTCCCTTTCGGTTCCACGGGGAACCTGCTACACCGTGTCACAAAGGGACACGCTGCCACGCCCCACGGGGCCATCCCCTCCCCACCCCAGGTGCCCCCGCTTGGAAGGAATCCATTGCCCCGAGTGTCTAACACAGCCCTGGACACACCACAACCCCCCAAGTGCTCGGGGAAGGACTCTCCACGGTGCCCGCACAGCCCAGCTCACTGCCGGCCCCGCAGCAGAGCAGCTTGCCGCAAGCAAGGGGCAAACACCTCTTGCCAAGAGTTAAAACACAGCAGATAGGGAAGATGACATGAATGTGGGCATAAAGGCCTTTGAATTCACAGCTCTCTGAGAGTCATTTGGGGCTCTCGGCTGGATGGATATAATCCCCCTCTGTCCTGTGCTGTAAGTGGGGGGACACACCCTGCCACTGGTGCTTGCCTTGGTCTCTGCAGGCCCAGGCAGATGCCAAAGCTGCTCTTCACAGCCTTCTCCCTTCCCATGCCTCTCTGCCAAGTGCAAGGGGCCTCAAGGACAGAAAGGAGCGCAGGGATCCAAAGGGAGACAGCTGCACCTAGCTCACTGGGGGCTCCTGGGGAAGCACTTTGCTTGAGAAGCAAGCCCCTCTCTTCCAAAGGCATTTCCCCAAATGTGTCCATTTCCCAGGGAACACCAACACACACTTAAGAAACCCCGGCAAGGCTCAATTACTTCTGCACCTTGGAGCACAGGCACTCCAGCTCGAGCTCATCTTCCTTCTCCCGAGTCTGTTTCCTCGTGTCCCTTGTGGCGCGCGGCCCCGGGCCCCCTACAAACAAGAGCTGCCCGCTGCCCCTTCAAGTGCCCAAACTCCTGCCTGCGCTCCCGGCAGCAAAACCAGGCTGTTCCCAGCCAGGGAGCGGAGCCCTGTTCCCGCAGGAGGCTCTCATGAGCCCCTTCCCCACTGTGCACGCAGCACTTCTGCCTGCCTGCCCAGAACGCTCTTGGCACAGCAGAGCACAAGCTGGCCGGCTCTGGCCTCAGCACAGCCCAAACACAGGCACGGGAAGACACGGCGGCTGTTTTGCAGCCATGCCCCAGAGGGATGGGAAGGGGCCCTGGCCTCTGGTCTCACTGCCCTCGTCCTGTCCCTGTGTAGGGATGGGGCATTGCTGTGCTTTCTGGAAGCTCTTTGTGGAAACTTCCGCTATTGCACGTTCCTTTGCCCTCGGTGGATGCCTGCACTGGAATCCCTCACGGCTGGGTTCAGAGCACCCTCAAGTTGGCTCTTCTATCACCCAGGGTCCTTTTCCCCTTCAGCATGCTCGGCATGCCGTTTAAGTCCACGCCGCTGTGCAGCTGGAGCAGCGGGACAGGGACCATTGCAGCCTGAGCTGCCCTTGTTCCTCTCTCTCTGTGTCTGGAACAGAGCGGGGAGGAGAAGGGCAGAGGGGCCCTGCGTGTCCCCGGGCTCAGGTTTTGTGCCGCTTCAGCTCCACAGAGACGCGGGTAAAGTGAAAAACACAAACAGTTTATTAAGGGAAAGCGAAGCAAAGGGGTGAGCTGGGAGGTAAGAAAGGGCATGGGCAAGGCCTGAGGGTTGCAGGAAAGGAGCTGCCAACAGGGAGAGAGATGGCAGGAGCTGCTAGAGCTTTGCACAGGCTCAGCTGTGAGCGGCCGCTGCAGCTGGTCCCTTCTGCTCTGCAGGTGGTCCCAGCTTCGATGGGAACTGGAAATCATCGAAGGAGGCCGGTACACGTACATCAGGTCCAGCAGACAAATGAAGTTCTGCAGATCTTCCTTGGAATTTCATCTGTATCCATGTGTTCATGCAGGATGGGCTCTTGTCTTCCCTGAGGGCTTGAAGAGCTGGAGGAGAGAGGAACAGAGCCACGGTCAGAGGCCAGACTGAGGGAATCCAAGGAAAGCCTCCTGCCAGGGCCATCCCAGCCGGCTCTTGCCGTGGCCAGGAGGGAGGGGGAGACAAGGGCTACGGCCGGAAGGTGCTGGCCACGGATCCCCCCCGTGTCCCCGAAAGCTCTCCGGGCTGTGCCCCCAGCGGCCCTGGTCCGCACAGGCAGCAGAGCCCTCCGCAGCCCGGGCACGGATTGTAGCTGCGGGGCCGGCATTTGCAGCTGCTCCCCTAGCCCCGGAAGTGCTGGCTGCCACGCGGCTGCCCTGACTCACCCTCAGTGAGGACTTGGAGCTCCTCCTCCTGCCCCATCATCAGCACTCCGGCCACCCCTGCAAGATAGAGCATGTGGCGGCGCCAGGCGGCACAGCTGCCCGACACGGGCGCTGCCGGCCCTGTGGCCGCACGCCCTCCTGGCGGGCAGGGCTCCTGCCGGGCCGCTGCCGCACGCTGCCGCCCGAGGGCACGGCTGCGGGAGCGCGGCGGCAGCGCCCAGGGCGGGCGGGGCTGCAGCAGCCCGGGCGCTGCTCCCGCTGTAGCCGGGGCAGCAGCTGGGCCGGAAGGCGGGGAGGGGCGCCGGGCTGCTGGCTCACCGATGAACCTGACGGCCGCCTCTCGTAGGGGCCTCTGTGGGCTCTGCAGGTGCGGCAGGGCCCAGCGCAGGTGCTCGGCCGCTCGGCTCTCGTCCGGCAGCAGCTGTGGGGAGCGGCGGCAGGGAAGGCTCAGCGCGGGCTCTGCCTCTCGGCCGGGCGCTCCCTGCGCCCAGCACCGGCCGAGGCGGCCCGCATGGCCCAGGGCAGGGAGCAGCGTGGGGGGGCGCAGGCTGGCGGGCCCGGCTGCAGCGCTGGCCAGGGGCACAGCTGCCGGCCCCCCACACTGAGCACCGGGGGCAGGAGCTGCCCCACTCCAGCCTGCGGCTGGGGCTCCCGGGCTGTCCTTACCAGGCTCTCAATGAACTTCATCCGCCGCTTCTTCCTCAGCAGCTCCTCGAGATCCCTCCTTCTCAGGAAGCGGGCTGCACGAATCAGGGCTTCGCCAGACGCCTGCAGAGCAGCAGAGAGACGCAGGTGGCACCAGAGCCCAGGTGAGTCACACGGGAGCCGGCTCCCTGTGCCAAGGCCAGGGAAGGCTGGAGCCCGCCAGGCGCCGAGGCAGGAGGCGGCCGAGGCCCCTGCCAGGGATGCGGCAGCATCACAGCAAACCTCACCTCGGCCACGTGCAGGTTCTCGTGGTGCCAGTGTAGGAATAGAGGGCGCAGGCTCTGGCTCACAACTTTCGTGAGAGCCTTTTCCCTCTCTTCTAGTACCAGTTCCATCAGCTTGCCGAAGAGCTGAATGGAGAGCAGCTGCATATGGCTGTTGTCCTGGAAGAAAGGAAAAGTCCTAAGCACCAACTACTCCAGGCCCACTGGGGCAAAGGCCCAAGAGGGCACAGGGCACAAGGTTTCCAGGCAGGCGGCGTCCAGTGCCCTTGGCTGGGGGCACAGAGCCTTACCTTCTCAAAATGAGGCAGGAGGGACTCAGCCAGCTGCAGGGCGGTGATGCTGGGTATCTCTAAGTTTTTCTCCTGGAGCATATTCGTGAGCACAGAGAGGCTCATCCCGACCATCTCTGTGTCTGGATCGGCCAGCTGCTCCACCAGGTGTGGATAGAGGCCGCGTATTCCTCCAGCCTGTGTGCAAGACCGGGCTGTGCTGTGAAGCCGGGACTGGCCGCAGCACCGACAGCTGCTCGGGGCACTCGGGCAGCTGAAGTGGGAGTCGGGAGAGCTGGCAACAGCTGCCTCTGCTGCAAAGCCCAGGCAAGCCCCAAGGTCTGCCTTCCCCAGCCCCACGCTGCCAGCACAGCTTCAGCCACTGTCCCCTTCTCACCAGCGAGGGCTCCTTGCTGAGCACCACGAGGCCTCTGAGCGCCAGGCGCAGCCTGTCCCTGCACTGGCTGGGCAGCTGCCGGGATAGCACCAACAGGGCACTGGGACCGTGTTGGCTCAGGTCCAGACACTGCAGGAGCTGAAAGGCACAGGGCAGTGGCAGGGGAGCCGGCCGGCAGGAGCCCAGGGCCGCGCAGGGCCGGCTCCAGGCAGCAGCAGCGGGCGCGGGCAGCGTCCCAGGCAGCTGCAGCTCCCAGAGGCCAGAGAGCCGGGAGGCAGCTCAGCCAGGCAGCGCTGGCCATCAGGCTCACCTCCACAAAGAAGGCCAGGGCAGGCAGATGCCAGCGGGGCTGCTTCCCGACGAGCAGGCTGAGCAGGTGCGAGGCCATGTGGGGACACAAGGGGGTCAAGGCACAGCGCATCTCCCTGGCAGGGGAAAAAGGCACCAAGGCCCTGAGCCGGGCGGGCACACCTCTCCCAGGAGTGACTCACAGAGGTCCCATCTTTCCCCAGCACTCTGCAAGGGGACATGGGCCCCTTGGGAGGCAGCTGCTGCTGGGCATCCTCCTCTCCCAGCCCTTTGCAGTGCGCTCAGCCCTCCCTCGGTGACGAGGCCCTCTCGCTTACAAGCCCCGGGGACTGTGTGGGGCACTCTGGGCATGGGGTACTAATGCCGGCCGTGGCAGCGGGGACTAGAGGATCTCACCTGGCCAGCAGACCTGCTGCATAGTGCTGGCTGTTGGCACAGAGCAGGCTGTCCCAGAGCTGCTTGTGCTCCAGAGCCAGCAGGTTCTTGCCAACGCCCAGTCGGGAGAGCAGAGCCTTCAGTGTCTGCACTGCAAACCTGTGTGCCGAGCCAAGGCCAGGTCACTCTGGGAGCACTGGCCCTGGCCGCAAGGGTGTGGGAAGGACAGGGCGACTGGCACCTGTTGGGCTGGCTGGGAAGGCCGTGTTCCTCCTGGCACGCTCTCCAGAAGCCATGGATCTCCACGTCCTCTGGCCTCTGCTCCGTGGTGGTGAAAAGTTTCAAGAGCAGAGCCACGAGCAGGTGGGGAGAATGAAGGAGGATTGCAAAGTGCCACTCGGGCATGCTTGCAATCCTCCACAGCACCAGAGTTGCCTGCAAGAGACAAAGCACCCCGAGGATGCGCTCAGTGCCGAGGTGTCCATGAGGCGGGGCCTGAGGGGAGAGGCAGGGGGAGCACCCGGCCTGCTGCCCCTAGCCCAGCTTTGAGCCCAGGCAGGGAGCTGCAGGGTGGGGAGAACATGAAGAGCTTCTGAGAAGGCGACCTGGAGGGCCAGCATAGGCCAGCTCCAGAAACTCACAGCCAGGGCAAGGACGGCCTCGTTGTCCCCACTGCAGAGGAAGCCGCCGTACGGTGGCTGCTCCTCTAGCGCAGAGAGCAGCGCTGGAAGCACCTGCTCCACGGCCGCTTCTGAGGTCCCCACGGCTCTCCAGATCAGCGCAGCGGCTCTGTGGGACCAGAGCTGTGCGTCAGTACCGTGCCCCGAGCAGCTGCGTGGGGCCGGGAGGGAGCACGGCAGCAGGCTCAGGAAACAGAGGGGCCCGAGGGTGCCGCTGCTCTCCGCCTGTGTGGCAGACACCACTGGACAGGCTGTACAGGGCGAGGGGCCCTACGGGCCAGTGAGCACCGAGCTCTCGAGGCACTTGTGCCCCTTACCCGTCACACGTTGGGGCACAGCGCAGGAGGCTCATCACCACGTGGGCTGGGTGTTGTTCAGCGAGGCTGACAATGGCCATTTGCAGCCCGGCGTCCACAGACTCACTGGACGTGAGTCTCTGCAGCAGGGCACTCACTGTGGCATGTACCTGGAGGAAGCAGCATGGGGAAGACTTGGAGTGCTGTCCAAGGGATCAGCTTGCCCAGCTTCCCCTCAGGAAGTGCTTGCCTTCCCAGCCCACTGTGATCGGGCTGAGGCGGCCCAGTGGACATGGCTTGAGGGGCCACGTGATCCTGGGAGGCCTTCAGCCCGGGCCCCAGGCTACTGTAGAGAATAAAAACCCTTCTGGAAAAACTCCAGAGTGGGTCCAGGACTCACAGTGAGCATGGGCATGGCCTCAGTCTCTGGGATGGCCAGTGGGATGGTGTTGGTGGTGGCCATGCCCTCCGTCAGCGCCATGTCAGCCTCCTCCCAGCCCTCGTCGCTTTCCCAGTCAGAGCTGGTGGCCAGGTCAGAGGATGCTGTGCTGGCAGCAGCCTCTGCCCGCAGCTCGCTGGGCCTGGGGTCGGGCTCGGCCGTGCCCTCGGGAGCGGAGCCGCTGGCCTTTGTGCGCCGAAGGCGCAGGAACCTCTGCAGTGCCTGCAGCAGAAGGAAGGGCGGGAAGAGAGGGACGTTCCGTGGTCTGCTCCAAGCGCGGGGCCCGGCCGAGCAGCGCCAGCAGGCCCGGCCCAGGTGGGGATGGCCTTAAGTACCTGTGCTGCTCTCTGGAAGTGGCCACGGGTGGGCTCCTGCTCTTGAGTTGGTTCCCTGGCTGCATCTGCCAAAGAGCAAGCGCAGCCAGAGCTGAGGGGCTGCGGGAGAGGCTGGAGAACACAGCCCAGCCCTGCACTCCCCAGGCAGGGACAGAGCCCGGGCACGCAGGGAAGGGAGCATGGCCATTCGGGGGGGCAGCCCTGGCCCCTCTCCCATCCCGTCCATTGGCATGTCCACAGGGATGGGATGGGATTGGATGGGATGGCATGGCATGGCATGGCATGGCATGGCATGGCATGGCATGGCATGGGGCCAGGCCAGCTGCAGGCACCGGCCCTGCGGCCCATCTCCGGCACTCACCATCCTGCAGACTCTGCAACTGCTCCGGCTCTGCAGGCTGCTGCGCTGGGGCAGCTGCAGGGCCTTTGCTTCTCTTGCCCCGAAGCCCCCTGACCAGGCTGAGCAGTCTGCCCGCCATCCTGCTCTCTGACCTGGGGGGCACTTTCAAATGCCTCGGCAATGGCCCGAGTGAGCAAGGGCTGGAGTCGTGCCTTGCAGGCACCTGCAGCAGAGGAGCCTCAGGAAGGCTACAGGACAAGGGCACTTGAGGTCTCCTGCCCAATGACAGGAGATTCCTGGTGAACGATGGAGGTCACCAAGTGCCACGGCCTGGCCAGAAGGGCTCCAACTGCAGAGATGGGAGATGTCTCAGAAAAGCTGTTAATCACCAAATGCTGAGGTCTGGCCGTGAGGCCAGCCGCAGGAGGAACGCTTCGGAAGTGCTCTGGGTCAGGAACCAACGAGCAGGCTGTGCGGGGACACCTCACAGCACCGCTCTGTCACCTCCTGTCCCGTTGCGTCCACCGAGCACTCTGGCGTGGCTGTGTGGCTGCCAGCCCTGAGGTCAGCGCGTGTCACAAAGGGCTGCTAAGACACGGTGTCCCTTTCGGTTCCACGGGGAACCTGCTACACCGTGTCACAAAGGGACACGCTGCCACGCCCCACGGGGCCATCCCCTCCCCACCCCAGGTGCCCCCGCTTGGAAGGAATCCATTGCCCCGAGTGTCTAACACAGCCCTGGACACACCACGACCCCCGCAAGTGCTCGGGGAAGGACTCTCCACGGTGCCCGCACAGCCCAGCTCGCTGCCGGCCCCGCAGCAGAGCAGCTTGCCGCAAGCAAGGGGCAAACACCGCTTGCCAAGAGTTAAAACACAGCAGATAGGGAAGATGACATGAATGTGGGCATAAAGGCCTTTGAATTCACAGCTCTCTGAGAGTCATTTGGGGCTCTCGGCTGGATGGATATAATCCCCCTCTGTCCTGTGCTGTAAGTGGGGGGACACACCCTGCCGCTGGTGCTTGCCTTGGTCTCTGCAGGCCCAGGCAGATGCCAAAGCTGCTCTTCACAGCCTTCTCCCTTCCCATGCCTCTCTGCCAAGTGCAAGGGGCCTCAAGGACAGAAAGGAGCGCAGGGATCCAAAGGGAGACAGCTGCACCTAGCTCACTGGGGGCTCCTGGGGAAGCACTTTGCTTGAGAAGCAAGCCCCTCTCTTCCAAAGGCATTTCCCCAAATGTGTCCATTTCCCAGGGAACACCAACACACACTTAAGAAACCCCGGCAAGGCTCAATTACTTCTGCACCTTGGAGCACAGGCACTCCAGCTCGAGCTCATCTTCCTTCTCCCGAGTCTGTTTCCTCGTGTCCCTTGTGGCACGCAGCCCCGGGCCCCCTACAAACAAGAGCTGCCCGCTGCCCCTTCAAGTGCCCAAACTCCTGCCTGCGCTCCCGGCAGCAAAACCAGGCTGTTCCCAGCCAGGGAGCGGAGCCCTGTTCCCGCAGGAGGCTCTCGTGAGCCCCTTCCCCACTGTGCACGCAGCACTTCTGCCTGCCTGCCCAGAACGCTCTTGGCACAGCAGAGCACAAGCTGGCCGGCTCTGGCCTCAGCACAGCCCAAACACAGGCACGGGAAGACACGGCGGCTGTTTTGCAGCCATGCCCCAGAGGGATGGGAAGGGGCCCTGGCCTCTGGTCTCACTGCCCTCGTCCTGTCCCTGTGTAGGGATGGGGCATTGCTGTGCTTTCTGGAAGCTCTTTGTGGAAACTTCCGCTATTGCACGTTCCTTTGCCCTCGGTGGATGCCTGCACTGGAATCCCTCACGGCTGGGTTCAGAGCACCCTCAAGTTGGCTCTTCTATCCCCCAGGGTCCTTTTCCCCTTCAGCATGCTCGGCATGCCGTTTAAGTCCACGCCGCTGTGCAGCTGGAGCAGCGGGACAGGGACCTTTGCAGCCTGAGCTGCCCTTGTTCCTCTCTCTCTGTGTCTGGAACAGAGCGGGGAGGAGAAGGGCAGAGGGGCCCTGCGTGTCCCCGGGCTCAGGTTTTGTGCCGCTTCAGCTCCACAGAGACGCGGGTAAAGTGAAAAACACAAACAGTTTATTAAGGGAAAGCGAAGCAAAGGGGTGAGCTGGGAGGTAAGAAAGGGCATGGGCAAGGCCTGAGGGTTGCAGGAAAGGAGCTGCCAACAGGGAGAGAGATGGCAGGAGCTGCTAGAGCTTTGCACAGGCTCAGCTGTGAGCGGCCGCTGCAGCTGGTCCCTTCTGCTCTGCAGGTGGTCCCAGCTTCGATGGGAACTGGAAATCATCGAAGGAGGCCGGTACACGTACATCAGGTCCAGCAGACAAATGAAGTTCTGCAGATCTTCCTTGGAATTTCATCTGTATCCATGTGTTCATGCAGGATGGGCTCTTGTCTTCCCTGAGGGCTTGAAGAGCTGGAGGAGAGAGGAACAGAGCCACGGTCAGAGGCCAGACTGAGGGAATCCAAGGAAAGCCTCCTGCCAGGGCCATCCCAGCCGGCTCTTGCCGTGGCCAGGAGGGAGGGGGAGACAAGGGCTACGGCCGGAAGGTGCTGGCCACGGATCCCCCCCGTGTCCCCGAAAGCTCTCCGGGCTGTGCCCCCAGCGGCCCTGGTCCGCACAGGCAGCAGAGCCCTCCGCAGCCCGGGCACGGATTGTAGCTGCGGGGCCGGCATTTGCAGCTGCTCCCCTAGCCCCGGAAGTGCTGGCTGCCACGCGGCTGCCCTGACTCACCCTCAGTGAGGACTTGGAGCTCCTCCTCCTGCCCCATCATCAGCACTCCGGCCACCCCTGCAAGATAGAGCATGTGGCGGCGCCAGGCGGCACAGCTGCCCGACACGGGCGCTGCCGGCCCTGTGGCCGCACGCCCTCCTGGCGGGCAGGGCTCCTGCCGGGCCGCTGCCGCACGCTGCCGCCCGAGGGCACGGCTGCGGGAGCGCGGCGGCAGCGCCCAGGGCGGGCGGGGCTGCAGCAGCCCGGGCGCTGCTCCCGCTGTAGCCGGGGCAGCAGCCGGGCCGGGAGGCGGGGAGGGGCGCCGGGCTGCTGGCTCACCGATGAACCTGACGGCCGCCTCTCGTAGGGGCCTCTGTGGGCTCTGCAGGTGCGGCAGGGCCCAGCGCAGGTGCTCGGCCGCTCGGCTCTCGTCCGGCAGCAGCTGTGGGGAGCGGCGGCAGGGAAGGCTCAGCGCGGGCTCTGCCTCTCAGCCGGGCGCTCCCTGCGCCCAGCACCGGCCGAGGTGGCCCGCATGGCCCAGGGCAGGGAGCAGCGTGGGGGGGCGCAGGCTGGCGGGCCCGGCTGCGGCGCTGGCCAGGGGCACAGCTGCCGGCCCCCCACACTGAGCTCCGGGGGCAGGAGCTGCCCCACTCCAGCCTGCGGCTGGGGCTCCCGGGCTGTCCTTACCAGGCTCTCAACGAACTTCATCCGCCGCTTCTTCCTCAGCAGCTCCTCGAGATCCCTCCTTCTCAGGAAGCGGGCTGCACGAAGCAGGGCTTCGCCAGACGCCTGCAGAGCAGCAGAGAGACGCAGGTGGCACCAGAGCCCAGGTGAGTCACACGGGAGCCGGCTCCCTGTGCCAAGGCCAGGGAAGGCTGGAGCCCGCCAGGCGCCGAGGCAGGAGGCGGCCGAGGCCCCTGCCAGGGATGCGGCAGCATCACAACAAACCTCACCTCGGCCACGTGCAGGTTCTCGTGGTGCCAGTGTAAGAATAGAGGGCGCAGGCTCTGGCTCACAACTTTCGTGAGAGCCTTTTCCCTCTCTTCTAGTACCAGTTCCATCAGCTTGCCGAAGAGCTGAATGGAGAGCAGCTGCATATGGCTGTTGTCCTGGAAGAAAGGAAAAGTCCTAAGCACCAACTACTCCAGGCCCACTGGGGCAAAGGCCCAAGAGGGCACAGGGCACAAGGTTTCCAGGCAGGCGGCGTCCAGTGCCCTTGGCTGGGGGCACAGAGCCTTACCTTCTCAAAATGAGGCAGGAGGGACTCAGCCAGCTGCAGGGCGGTGATGCTGGGTATCTCTAAGTTTTTCTCCTGGAGCATATTCGTGAGCACAGAGAGGCTCATCCCGACCATCTCTGTGTCTGGATCGGCCAGCTGCTCCACCAGGTGTGGATAGAGGCCGCGTATTCCTCCAGCCTGTGTGCAAGACCGGGCTGTGCTGTGAAGCCGGGACTGGCCGCAGCACCGACAGCTGCTCGGGGCACTCGGGCAGCTGAAGTGGGAGTCAGGAGAGCTGGCAACAGCTGCCTCTGCTGCAAAGCCCAGGCAAGCCCCAAGGTCTGCCTTCCCCAGCCCCACGCTGCCAGCACGGCTTCAGCCACTGTCCCCTTCTCACCAGCGAGGGCTCCTTGCTGAGCACCACGAGGCCTCTGAGCGCCAGGCGCAGCCTGTCCCTGCAGTGGCTAGGCAGCTGCCGGGATAGCACCAACAGGGCACTGGGACCGTGTTGGCTCAGGTCCAGACACTGCAGGAGCTGAAAGGCACAGGGCAGTGGCAGGGGAGCCGGCCGGCAGGAGCCCAGGGCCGCGCAGGGCCGGCTCCAGGCAGCAGCAGCGGGCGCGGGCAGCGTCCCGGGCGGCTGCAGCTCCCAGAGGCCAGAGAGCCGGGAGGCAGCTCAGCCAGGCAGCGCTGGCCATCAGGCTCACCTCCACAAAGAAGGCCAGGGCAGGCAGATGCCAGCGGGGCTGCTTCCCGACGAGCAGGCTGAGCAGGTGCGAGGCCATGTGGGGACACAAGGGGGCCAAGGCACAGCGCATCTCCCTGGCAGGGGAAAAAGGCACCAAGGCCCTGAGCCGGGCGGGCACACCTCTCCCAGGAGTGACTCACAGAGGTCCCATCTTTCCCCAGCACTCTGCAAGGGGACATGGGCCCCTTGGGAGGCAGCTGCTGCTGGGCATCCTCCTCTCCCAGCCCTTTGCAGTGCGCTCAGCCCTCCCTCGGTGACGAGGCCCTCTCACTTACAAGCCCCGGGGACTGTGTGGGGCACTCCGGGCATGGGGTACTAATGCCGGCCGTGGCAGCGGGGACTAGAGGATCTCACCTGGCCAGCAGACCTGCTGCATAGTGCTGGCTGTTGGCACAGAGCAGGCTGTCCCAGAGCTGCTTGTGCTCCAGAGCCAGCAGGTTCTTGCCAACGCCCAGTCGGGAGAGCAGAGCCTTCAGTGTCTGCACTGCAAACCTGTGTGCCGAGCCAAGGCCAGGTCACTCTGGGAGCACTGGCCCTGGCCGCAAGGGTGTGGGAAGGACAGGGCGACTGGCACCTGTTGGGCTGGCTGGGAAGGCCGTGTTCCTCCTGGCACGCTCTCCAGAAGCCATGGATCTCCACGTCCTCTGGCCTCTGCTCCGTGGTGGTGAAAATTTGCAAGAGCAGAGCCACGAGCAGGTGGGGAGAATGAAGGAGGATTGCAAAGTGCCACTCGGGCATGCTTGCAATCCTCCACAGCACCAGAGTTGCCTGCAAGAGACAAAGCACCCCGAGGATGCGCTCAGTGCCGAGGTGTCCATGAGGCGGGGCCTGAGGGGAGAGGCAGGGGGAGCACCCGGCCTGCTGCCCCTAGCCCAGCTTTGAGCCCAGGCAGGGAGCTGCAGGGTGGGGAGAACATGAAGAGCTTCTGAGAAGGCGACCTGGAGGGCCAGCATAGGCCAGCTCCAGAAACTCACAGCCAGGGCAAGGACGGCCTCGTTGTCCCCACTGCAGAGGAAGCCGCCGTACGGTGGCTGCTCCTCTAGCGCAGAGAGCAGCGCTGGAAGCACCTGCTCCACGGCCGCTTCTGAGGTCCCCACGGCTCTCCAGATCAGCGCAGCGGCTCTGTGGGACCAGAGCTGTGCGTCAGTACCGTGCCCCGAGCAGCTGCGTGGGGCCGGGAGGGAGCATGGCAGCAGGCTCAGGAAACAGAGGGGCCCGAGGGTGCCGCTGCTCTCCGCCTGTGTGGCAGACACCACTGGACAGGCTGTACAGGGCGAGGGGCCCTACGGGCTGGTGAGCACCGAGCTCTCGAGGCACTTGTGCCCCTTACCCGTCACACGTTGGGGCACAGCGCAGGAGGCTCATCACCACGTGGGCTGGGTGTTGTTCAGCGAGGCTGACAATGGCCATTTGCAGCCCGGCGTCCACAGACTCACTGGACGTGAGTCTCTGCAGCAGGGCACTCACCATGGCTTGTACCTGGAGGAAGCAGCATGGGGAAGACTTGGAGTGCTGTCCAAGGGATCAGCTTGCCCAGCTTCCCCTCAGGAAGTGCTTGCCTTCCCAGCCCACTGTGATCGGGCTGAGGCGGCCCTGTGGACATGGCTTGAGGGGCCACGTGATCCTGGGAGGCCTTCAGCCCGGGCCCCAGGCTACTGCAGAGAATAAAAACCCTTCTGGAAAAACTCCAGAGTGGGTCCAGGACTCACAGTGAGCATGGGCATGGCCTCAGTCTCTGGGATGGCCAGTGGGATGGTGTTGGTGGTGGCCATGCCCTCCGTCAGCGCCATGTCAGCCTCCTCCCAGCCCTCGTCGCTTTCCCAGTCAGAGCTGGTGGCCAGGTCAGAGGATGCTGTGCTGGCAGCAGCCTCTGCCCGCAGCTCGCTGGGCCTGGGGTCGGGCTCGGCCGTGCCCTCGGGAGCGGAGCCGCTGGCCTTTGTGCGCCGAAGGCGCAGGAACCTCTGCAGTGCCTGCAGCAGAAGGAAGGGCGGGAAGAGAGGGACGTTCCGTGGTCTGCTCCAAGCGCGGGGCCCGGCCGAGCAGCGCCAGCAGGCCCGGCCCAGGTGGGGATGGCCTTAAGTACCTGTGCTGCTCTCTGGAAGTGGCCACGGGTGGGCTCCTGCTCTTGAGTTGGTTCCCTGGCTGCATCTGCCAAAGAGCAAGCGCAGCCAGAGCTGAGGGGCTGCGGGAGAGGCTGGAGAACACAGCCCAGCCCTGCACTCCCCAGGCAGGGACAGCCCCCGGGCACGCAGGGAAGGGAGCATGGCCATTCGGGGGGGCAGCCCTGGCCCCTCTCCCATCCCGTCCATTGGCATGTCCACAGGGATGGGATGGGATTGGATGGGATGGCATGGCATGGCATGGCATGGCATGGCATGGGGCCAGGCCAGCTGCAGGCACCGGCCCTGCGGCCCATCTCCGGCACTCACCATCCTGCAGACTCTGCAACTGCTCCGGCTCTGCAGGCTGCTGCGCTGGGGCAGCTGCAGGGCCTTTGCTTCTCTTGCCCCGAAGCCCCCTGACCAGGCTGAGCAGTCTGCCCGCCATCCTGCTCTCTGACCTGGGGGGCACTTTCAAATGCCTCGGCAATGGCCCGAGTGAGCAAGGGCTGGAGTCGTGCCTTGCAGGCACCTGCAGCAGAGGAGCCTCAGGAAGGCTACAGGACAAGGGCACTTGAGGTCTCCTGCCCAATGACAGGAGATTCCTGGTGAACGATGGAGGTCACCAAGTGCCACGGCCTGGCCAGAAGGGCTCCAACTGCAGAGATGGGAGATGTCTCAGAAAAGCTGTTAATCACCAAATGCTGAGGTCTGGCCGTGAGGCCAGCCGCAGGAGGAACGCTTCGGAAGTGCTCTGGGTCAGGAACCAACGAGCAGGCTGTGCGGGGACACCTCACAGCACCGCTCTGTCACCTCCTGTCCCGTTGCGTCCACCGAGCACTCTGGCGTGGCTGTGTGGCTGCCAGCCCTGAGGTCAGCGCGTGTCACAAAGGGTTGCTAAGACACGGTGTCCCTTTCGGTTCCACGGGGAACCTGCTACACCATGTCACAAAGGGACACGCTGCCACGCCCCACGGGGCCATCCCCTCCCCACCCCAGGTGCCCCCGCTTGGAAGGAATCCATTGCCCCGAGTGTCTAACACAGCCCTGGACACACCACGACCCCCCCAAGTGCTCGGGGAAGGACTCTCCACGGTGCCCGCACAGCCCAGCTCACTGCCGGCCCCGCAGCAGAGCAGCTTGCAGCAAGCAAGGGGCAAACACCTCTTGCCAAGAGTTAAAACACAGCAGATAGGGAAGATGACATGAATGTGGGCATAAAGGCCTTTGAATTCACAGCTCTCTGAGAGTCATTTGGGGCTCTCGGCTGGATGGATATAATCCCCCTCTGTCCTGTGCTGTAAGTGGGGGGACACACCCTGCCGCTGGTGCTTGCCTTGGTCTCTGCAGGCCCAGGCAGATGCCAAAGCTGCTCTTCACAGCCTTCTCCCTTCCCATGCCTCTCTGCCAAGTGCAAGGGGCCTCAAGGACAGAAAGGAGCGCAGGGATCCAAAGGGAGACAGCTGCACCTAACTCACTGGGGGCTCCTGGGGAAGCACTTTGCTTGAGAAGCAAGCCCCTCTCTTCCAAAGGCATTTCCCCAAATGTGTCCATTTCCCAGGGAACACCAACACACACTTAAGAAACCCCGGCAAGGCTCAATTACTTCTGCACCTTGGAGCACAGGCACTCCAGCTCGAGCTCATCTTCCTTCTCCCGAGTCTGTTTCCTCGTGTCCCTTGTGGCGCGCGGCCCCGGGCCCCCTACAAACAAGAGCTGCCCGCTGCCCCTTCAAGTGCCCAAACTCCTGCCTGCGCTCCCGGCAGCAAAACCAGGCTGTTCCCAGCCAGGGAGCGGAGCCCTGTTCCCGCAGGAGGCTCTCGTGAGCCCCTTCCCCACTGTGCACGCAGCACTTCTGCCTGCCTGCCCAGAACGCTCTTGGCACAGCAGAGCACAAGCTGGCCGGCTCTGGCCTCAGCACAGCCCAAACACAGGCACGGGAAGACACGGCGGCTGTTTTGCAGCCATGCCCCAGAGGGATGGGAAGGGGCCCTGGCCTCTGGTCTCACTGCCCTCGTCCTGTCCCTGTGTAGGGATGGGGCATTGCTGTGCTTTCTGGAAGCTCTTTGTGGAAACTTCCGCTATTGCACGTTCCTTTGCCCTCGGTGGATGCCTGCACTGGAATCCCTCACGGCTGGGTTCAGAGCACCCTCAAGTTGGCTCTTCTATCCCCCAGGGTCCTTTTCCCCTTCAGCGTGCTCGGCATGCCGTTTAAGTCCACGCCGCTGTGCAGCTGGAGCAGCGGGACAGGGACCATTGCAGCCTGAGCTGCCCTTGTTCCTCTCTCTCTGTGTCTGGAACAGAGCGGGGAGGAGAAGGGCAGAGGGGCCCTGCGTGTCCCCGGGCTCAGGTTTTGTGCCGCTTCAGCTCCACAGAGACGCGGGTAAAGTGAAAAACACAAACAGTTTATTAAGGGAAAGCGAAGCAAAGGGGTGAGCTGGGAGGTAAGAAAGGGCATGGGCAAGGCCTGAGGGTTGCAGGAAAGGAGCTGCCAACAGGGAGAGAGATGGCAGGAGCTGCTAGAGCTTTGCACAGGCTCAGCTGTGAGCGGCCGCTGCAGCTGGTCCCTTCTGCTCTGCAGGTGGTCCCAGCTTCGACGGGAACTGGAAATCATCGAAGGAGGCCGGTACACGTACATCAGGTCCAGCAGACAAATGAAGTTCTGCAGATCTTCCTTGGAATTTCATCTGTATCCATGTGTTCATGCAGGATGGGCTCTTGTCTTCCCTGAGGGCTTGAAGAGCTGGAGGAGAGAGGAACAGAGCCACGGTCAGAGGCCAGACTGAGGGAATCCAAGGAAAGCCTCCTGCCAGGGCCATCCCAGCCGGCTCTTGCCGTGGCCAGGAGGGAGGGGGAGACAAGGGCTACGGCCGGAAGGTGCTGGCCACGGATCCCCCCCGTGTCCCCGAAAGCTCTCCGGGCTGTGCCCCCAGCGGCCCTGGTCCGCACAGGCAGCAGAGCCCTCCGCAGCCCGGGCACGGATTGTAGCTGCGGGGCCGGCATTTGCAGCTGCTCCCCTAGCCCCGGAAGTGCTGGCTGCCACGCGGCTGCCCTGACTCACCCTCAGTGAGGACTTGGAGCTCCTCCTCCTGCCCCATCATCAGCACTCCGGCCACCCCTGCAAGATAGAGCATGTGGCGGCGCCAGGCGGCACAGCTGCCCGACACGGGCGCTGCCGGCCCTGTGGCCGCACGCCCTCCTGGCGGGCAGGGCTCCTGCCGGGCCGCTGCCGCACGCTGCCGCCCGAGGGCACGGCTGCGGGAGCGCGGCGGCAGCGCCCAGGGCGGGCGGGGCTGCAGCAGCCCGGGCGCTGCTCCCGCTGTAGCCGGGGCAGCAGCCGGGCCGGGAGGCGGGGAGGGGCGCCGGGCTGCTGGCTCACCGATGAACCTGACGGCCGCCTCTCGTAGGGGCCTCTGTGGGCTCTGCAGGTGCGGCAGGGCCCAGCGCAGGTGCTCGGCCGCTCGGCTCTCGTCTGACAGCAGCTGCGGGGAGCGGCGGCAGGGAAGGCTCAGCGCGGGCTCTGCCTCTGGGCCGGGCGCTCCCTGCGCCCAGCACCGGCCGAGGTGGCCCGCATGGCCCAGGGCAGGGAGCAGCGTGGGGGGGCGCAGGCTGGCGGGCCCGGCTGCGGCGCTGGCCAGGGGCACAGCTGCCGGCCCCCCACACTGAGCTCCGGGGGCAGGAGCTGCCCCACTCCAGCCTGCGGCTGGGGCTCCCGGGCTGTCCTTACCAGGCTCTCAACGAACTTCATCCGCCGCTTCTTCCTCAGCAGCTCCTCGAGATCCCTCCTTCTCAGGAAGCGGGCTGCACGAATCAGGGCTTCGCCAGACGCCTGCAGAGCAGCAGAGAGACGCAGGTGGCACCAGAGCCCAGGTGAGTCACACGGGAGCCGGCTCCCTGTGCCAAGGCCAGGGAAGGCTGGAGCCCGCCAGGCGCCGAGGCAGGAGGCGGCCGAGGCCCCTGCCAGGGATGCGGCAGCATCACAGCAAACCTCACCTCGGCCACGTGCAGGTTCTCGTGGTGCCAGTGTAAGAATAGAGGGCGCAGGCTCTGGCTCACAACTTTCGTGAGAGCCTTTTCCCTCTCTTCTAGTACCAGTTCCATCAGCTTGCCGAAGAGCTGAATGGAGAGCAGCTGCATATGGCTGTTGTCCTGGAAGAAAGGAAAAGTCCTAAGCACCAACTACTCCAGGCCCACTGGGGCAAAGGCCCAAGAGGGCACAGGGCACAAGGTTTCCAGGCAGGCGGCGTCCAGTGCCCTTGGCTGGGGGCACAGAGCCTTACCTTCTCAAAATGAGGCAGGAGGGACTCAGCCAGCTGCAGGGCGGTGATGCTGGGTATCTCTAAGTTTTTCTCCTGGAGCATATTCGTGAGCACAGAGAGGCTCATCCCGACCATCTCTGTGTCTGGATCGGCCAGCTGCTCCACCAGGTGTGGATAGAGGCCGCGTATTCCTCCAGCCTGTGTGCAAGACCGGGCTGTGCTGTGAAGCCGGGACTGGCCGCAGCACCGACAGCTGCTCGGGGCACTCGGGCAGCTGAAGTGGGAGTCAGGAGAGCTGGCAACAGCTGCCTCTGCTGCAAAGCCCAGGCAAGCCCCAAGGTCTGCCTTCCCCAGCCCCACGCTGCCAGCACGGCTTCAGCCACTGTCCCCTTCTCACCAGCGAGGGCTCCTTGCTGAGCACCACGAGGCCTCTGAGCGCCAGGCGCAGCCTGTCCCTGCACTGGCTGGGCAGGTGCCGGGATAGCACCAACAGGGCACTGGGACCGTGTTGGCTCAGGTCCAGACACTGCAGGAGCTGAAAGGCACAGGGCAGTGGCAGGGGAGCCGGCCGGCAGGAGCCCAGGGCCGCGCAGGGCCGGCTCCAGGCAGCAGCAGCGGGCGCGGGCAGCGTCCCAGGCAGCTGCAGCTCCCAGAGGCCAGAGAGCCGGGAGGCAGCTCAGCCAGGCAGCGCTGGCCATCAGGCTCACCTCCACAAAGAAGGCCAGGGCAGGCAGATGCCAGCGGGGCTGCTTCCCGACGAGCAGGCTGAGCAGGTGCGAGGCCATGTGGGGACACAAGGGGGTCAAGGCACAGCGCATCTCCCTGGCAGGGGAAAAAGGCACCAAGGCCCTGAGCCGGGCGGGCACACCTCTCCCAGGAGTGACTCACAGAGGTCCCATCTTTCCCCAGCACTCTGCAAGGGGACATGGGCCCCTTGGGAGGCAGCTGCTGCTGGGCATCCTCCTCTCCCAGCCCTTTGCAGTGCGCTCAGCCCTCCCTCGGTGATGAGGCCCTCTCGCTTACAAGCCCCGGGGACTGTGTGGGGCACTCCGGGCATGGGGTACTAATGCCGGCCGTGGCAGCGGGGACTAGAGGATCTCACCTGGCCAGCAGACCTGCTGCATAGTGCTGGCTGTTGGCACAGAGCAGGCTGTCCCAGAGCTGCTTGTGCTCCAGAGCCAGCAGGTTCTTGCCAACGCCCAGTCGGGAGAGCAGAGCCTTCAGTGTCTGCACTGCAAACCTGTGTGCCGAGCCAAGGCCAGGTCACTCTGGGAGCACTGGCCCTGGCCGCAAGGGTGTGGGAAGGACAGGGCGACTGGCACCTGTTGGGCTGGCTGGGAAGGCCGTGTTCCTCCTGGCACGCTCTCCAGAAGCCATGGATCTCCACGTCCTCTGGCCTCTGCTCCGTGGTGGTGAAAAGTTTCAAGAGCAGAGCCACGAGCAGGTGGGGAGAATGAAGGAGGATTGCAAAGTGCCACTCGGGCATGCTTGCAATCCTCCACAGCACCAGAGTTGCCTGCAAGAGACAAAGCACCCCGAGGATGCGCTCAGTGCCGAGGTGTCCATGAGGCAGGGCCTGAGGGGAGAGGCAGGGGGAGCACCCAGCCTGCTGCCCCTAGCCCAGCTTTGAGCCCAGGCAGGGAGCTGCAGGGTGGGGAGAACATGGAGAGCTTCTGAGAAGGCGACCTGGAGGGCCAGCATAGGCCAGCTCCAGAAACTCACAGCCAGGGCAAGGACGGCCTCGTTGTCCCCACTGCAGAGGAAGCCGCCGTACGGTGACTGCTCCTCTAGCGCAGAGAGCAGCGCTGGAAGCACCTGCTCCACGGCCGCTTCTGAGGTCCCCACGGCTCTCCAGATCAGCGCAGCGGCTCTGTGGGACCAGAGCTGTGCATCAGTACCGTGCCCCGAGCAGCTGCGTGGGGCCGGGAGGGAGCATGGCAGCAGGCTCAGGAAACAGAGGGGCCCGAGGGTGCCGCTGCTCTCCGCCTGTGTGGCAGACACCACTGGACAGGCTGTACAGGGCGAGGGGCCCTACGGGCCAGTGAGCACCGAGCTCTCGAGGCACTTGTGCCCCTTACCCGTCACACGTTGGGGCACAGCGCAGGAGGCTCATCACCACGTGGGCTGGGTGTTGTTCAGCGAGGCTGACAATGGCCATTTGCAGCCCGGCGTCCACAGACTCACGGGACGTGAGTCTCTGCAGCAGGGCACTCACCATGGCTTGTACCTGGAGGAAGCAGCATGGGGAAGACTTGGAGTGCTGTCCAAGGGATCAGCTTGCCCAGCTTCCCCTCAGGAAGTGCTTGCCTTCCCAGCCCACTGTGATCGGGCTGAGGCGGCCCAGTGGACATGGCTTGAGGGGCCACGTGATCCTGGGAGGCCTTCAGCCCGGGCCCCAGGCTACTGTAGAGAATAAAAACCCTTCTGGAAAAACTCCAGAGTGGGTCCAGGACTCACAGTGAGCATGGGCATGGCCTCAGTCTCTGCGATGGCCGGTGGGATGGTGTTGGTGGTGGCCATGCCCTCCGTCAGCGCCATGTCAGCCTCCTCCCAGCCCTCGTCGCTTTCCCAGTCAGAGCTGGTGGCCAGGTCAGAGGATGCTGTGCTGGCAGCAGCCTCTGCCCGCAGCTCGCTGGGCCTGGGGTCGGGCTCGGCCGTGCCCTCGGGAGCGGAGCCGCTGGCCTTTGTGCGCCGAAGGCGCAGGAACCTCTGCAGTGCCTGCAGCAGAAGGAAGGGCGGGAAGAGAGGGACGTTCCGTGGTCTGCTCCAAGCGCGGGGCCCGGCCGAGCAGCGCCAGCAGGCCCGGCCCAGGTGGGGATGGCCTTAAGTACCTGTGCTGCTCTCTGGAAGTGGCCACGGGTGGGCTCCTGCTCTTGAGTTGGTTCCCTGGCTGCATCTGCCAAAGAGCAAGCGCAGCCAGAGCTGAGGGGCTGCGGGAGAGGCTGGAGAACACAGCCCAGCCCTGCACTCCCCAGGCAGGGACAGCCCCCGGGCACGCAGGGAAGGGAGCACGGCCATTCGGGGGGGCAGCCCTGGCCCCTCTCCCATCCCGTCCATTGGCATGTCCACAGGGATGGGATGGGATTGGATGGCATGGCATGGCATGGCATGGCATGGCATGGCATGGCATGGGGCCAGGCCAGCTGCAGGCACCGGCCCTGCGGCCCATCTCCGGCACTCACCATCCTGCAGACTCTGCAACTGCTCCGGCTCTGCAGGCTGCTGCGCTGGGGCAGCTGCAGGGCCTTTGCTTCTCTTGCCCCGAAGCCCCCTGACCAGGCTGAGCAGTCTGCCCGCCATCCTGCTCTCTGACCTGGGGGGCACTTTCAAATGCCTCGGCAATGGCCCGAGTGAGCAAGGGCTGGAGTCGTGCCTTGCAGGCACCTGCAGCAGAGGAGCCTCAGGAAGGCTACAGGACAAGGGCACTTGAGGTCTCCTGCCCAATGACAGGAGATTCCTGGTGAACGATGGAGGTCACCAAGTGCCACGGCCTGGCCAGAAGGGCTCCAACTGCAGAGATGGGAGATGTCTCAGAAAAGCTGTTAATCACCAAATGCTGAGGTCTGGCCGTGAGGCCAGCCGCAGGAGGAACGCTTCGGAAGTGCTCTGGGTCAGGAACCAACGAGCAGGCTGTGCGGGGACACCTCACAGCACCGCTCTGTCACCTCCTGTCCCGTTGCGTCCACCGAGCACTCTGGCGTGGCTGTGTGGCTGCCAGCCCTGAGGTCAGCGCGTGTCACAAAGGGCTGCTAAGACACGGTGTCCCTTTCGGTTCCACGGGGAACCTGCTACACCGTGTCACAAAGGGACACGCTGCCACGCCCCACGGGGCCATCCCCTCCCCACCCCAGGTGCCCCCGCTTGGAAGGAATCCATTGCCCCGAGTGTCTAACACAGCCCTGGACACACCACGACCCCCGCAAGTGCTCGGGGAAGGACTCTCCACGGTGCCCGCACAGCCCAGCTCACTGCCGGCCCCGCAGCAGAGCAGCTTGCAGCAAGCAAGGGGCAAACACCTCTTGCCAAGAGTTAAAACACAGCAGATAGGGAAGATGACATGAATGTGGGCATAAAGGCCTTTGAATTCACAGCTCTCTGAGAGTCATTTGGGGCTCTCGGCTGGATGGATATAATCCCCCTCTGTCCTGTGCTGTAAGTGGGGGGACACACCCTGCCGCTGGTGCTTGCCTTGGTCTCTGCAGGCCCAGGCAGATGCCAAAGCTGCTCTTCACAGCCTTCTCCCTTCCCATGCCTCTCTGCCAAGTGCAAGGGGCCTCAAGGACAGAAAGGAGCGCAGGGATCCAAAGGGAGACAGCTGCACCTAGCTCACTGGGGGCTCCTGGGGAAGCACTTTGCTTGAGAAGCAAGCCCCTCTCTTCCAAAGGCATTTCCCCAAATGTGTCCATTTCCCAGGGAACACCAACACACACTTAAGAAACCCCGGCAAGGCTCAATTACTTCTGCACCTTGGAGCACAGGCACTCCAGCTCGAGCTCATCTTCCTTCTCCCGAGTCTGTTTCCTCGTGTCCCTTGTGGCGCGCGGCCCCGGGCCCCCTACAAACAAGAGCTGCCCGCTGCCCCTTCAAGTGCCCAAACTCCTGCCTGCGCTCCCGGCAGCAAAACCAGGCTGTTCCCAGCCAGGGAGCGGAGCCCTGTTCCCGCAGGAGGCTCTCGTGAGCCCCTTCCCCACTGTGCACGCAGCACTTCTGCCTGCCTGCCCAGAACGCTCTTGGCACAGCAGAGCACAAGCTGGCCGGCTCTGGCCTCAGCACAGCCCAAACACAGGCACGGGAAGACACGGCGGCTGTTTTGCAGCCATGCCCCAGAGGGATGGGAAGGGGCCCTGGCCTCTGGTCTCACTGCCCTCGTCCTGTCCCTGTGTAGGGATGGAGCATTGCTGTGCTTTCTGGAAGCTCTTTGTGGAAACTTCCGCTATTGCACATTCCTTTGCCCTCGGTGGATGCCTGCACTGGAATCCCTCACGGCTGGGTTCAGAGCACCCTCAAGTTGGCTCTTCTATCACCCAGGGTCCTTTTCCCCTTCAGCATGCTCGGCATGCCGTTTAAGTCCACGCCGCTGTGCAGCTGGAGCAGCGGGACAGGGACCATTGCAGCCTGAGCTGCCCTTGTTCCTCTCTCTCTGTGTCTGGAACAGAGCGGGGAGGAGAAGGGCAGAGGGGCCCTGCGTGTCCCCGGGCTCAGGTTTTGTGCCGCTTCAGCTCCACAGAGACGCGGGTAAAGTGAAAAACACAAACAGTTTATTAAGGGAAAGCGAAGCAAAGGGGTGAGCTGGGAGGTAAGAAAGGGCATGGGCAAGGCCTGAGGGTTGCAGGAAAGGAGCTGCCAACAGGGAGAGAGATGGCAGGAGCTGCTAGAGCTTTGCACAGGCTCAGCTGTGAGCAGCCGCTGCAGCTGGTCCCTTCTGCTCTGCAGGTGGTCCCAGCTTCGATGGGAACTGGAAATCATCGAAGGAGGCCGGTACACGTACATCAGGTCCAACAGACAAATGAAGTTCTGCAGATCTTCCTTGGAATTTCATCTGTATCCATGTGTTCATGCAGGATGGGCTCTTGTCTTCCCTGAGGGCTTGAAGAGCTGGAGGAGAGAGGAACAGAGCCACGGTCAGAGGCCAGACTGAGGGAATCCAAGGAAAGCCTCCTGCCAGGGCCATCCCAGCCGGCTCTTGCCGTGGCCAGGAGGGAGGGGGAGACAAGGGCTACGGCCGGAAGGTGCTGGCCACGGATCCCCCCCGTGTCCCCGAAAGCTCTCCGGGCTGTGCCCCCAGCGGCCCTGGTCCGCACAGGCAGCAGAGCCCTCCGCAGCCCGGGCACGGATTGTAGCTGCGGGGCCGGCATTTGCAGCTGCTCCCCTAGCCCCGGAAGTGCTGGCTGCCACGCGGCTGCCCTGACTCACCCTCAGTGAGGACTTGGAGCTCCTCCTCCTGCCCCATCATCAGCACTCCGGCCACCCCTGCAAGACAGAGCATGTGGCGGCGCCAGGCGGCACAGCTGCCCGACACGGGCGCTGCCGGCCCTGTGGCCGCACGCCGTCCTGGCGGGCAGGGCTCCTGCCGGGCCGCTGCCGCACGCTGCCGCCCGAGGGCACGGCTGCGGGAGCGCGGCGGCAGCGCCCAGGGCGGGCGGGGCTGCAGCAGCCCGGGCGCTGCTCCCGCTGTAGCCGGGGCAGCAGCCGGGCCGGGAGGCGGGGAGGGGCGCCGGGCTGCTGGCTCACCGATGAACCTGACGGCCGCCTCTCGTAGGGGCCTCTGTGGGCTCTGCAGGTGCGGCAGGGCCCAGCGCAGGTGCTCGGCCGCTCGGCTCTCGTCCGACAGCAGCTGCGGGGAGCGGCGGCAGGGAAGGCTCAGCGCGGGCTCTGCCTCTGGGCCGGGCGCTCCCTGCGCCCAGCACCGGCCGAGGTGGCCCGCATGGCCCAGGGCAGGGAGCAGCGTGGGGGGGCGCAGGCTGGCGGGCCCGGCTGCGGCGCTGGCCAGGGGCACAGCTGCCGGCCCCCCACACTGAGCTCCGGGGGCAGGAGCTGCCCCACTCCAGCCTGCGGCTGGGGCTCCCGGGCTGTCCTTACCAGGCTCTCAACGAACTTCATCCGCCGCTTCTTCCTCAGCAGCTCCTCGAGATCCCTCCTTCTCAGGAAGCGGGCTGCACGAATCAGGGCTTCGCCAGACGCCTGCAGAGCAGCAGAGAGACGCAGGTGGCACCAGAGCCCAGGTGAGTCACACGGGAGCCGGCTCCCTGTGCCAAGGCCAGGGAAGGCTGGAGCCCGCCAGGCGCCGAGGCAGGAGGCGGCCGAGGCCCCTGCCAGGGATGCGGCAGCATCACAGCAAACCTCACCTCGGCCACGTGCAGGTTCTCGTGGTGCCAGTGTAAGAATAGAGGGCGCAGGCTCTGGCTCACAACTTTCGTGAGAGCCTTTTCCCTCTCTTCTAGTACCAGTTCCATCAGCTTGCCGAAGAGCTGAATGGAGAGCAGCTGCATATGGCTGTTGTCCTGGAAGAAAGGAAAAGTCCTAAGCACCAACTACTCCAGGCCCACTGGGGCAAAGGCCCAAGAGGGCACAGGGCACAAGGTTTCCAGGCAGGCGGCGTCCAGTGCCCTTGGCTGGGGGCACAGAGCCTTACCTTCTCAAAATGAGGCAGGAGGGACTCAGCCAGCTGCAGGGCGGTGATGCTGGGTATCTCTAAGTTTTTCTCCTGGAGCATATTCGTGAGCACAGAGAGGCTCATCCCGACCATCTCTGTGTCTGGATCGGCCAGCTGCTCCACCAGGTGTGGATAGAGGCCGCGTATTCCTCCAGCCTGTGTGCAAGACCGGGCTGTGCTGTGAAGCCGGGACTGGCCGCAGCACCGACAGCTGCTCGGGGCACTCGGGCAGCTGAAGTGGGAGTCAGGAGAGCTGGCAACAGCTGCCTCTGCTGCAAAGCCCAGGCAAGCCCCAAGGTCTGCCTTCCCCAGCCCCACGCTGCCAGCACGGCTTCAGCCACTGTCCCCTTCTCACCAGCGAGGGCTCCTTGCTGAGCACCACGAGGCCTCTGAGCGCCAGGCGCAGCCTGTCCCTGCACTGGCTGGGCAGCTGCCGGGATAGCACCAACAGGGCACTGGGACCGTGTTGGCTCAGGTCCAGACACTGCAGGAGCTGAAAGGCACAGGGCAGTGGCAGGGGAGCCGGCCGGCAGGAGCCCAGGGCCGCGCAGGGCCGGCTCCAGGCAGCAGCAGCGGGCGCGGGCAGCGTCCCAGGCAGCTGCAGCTCCCAGAGGCCAGAGAGCCGGGAGGCAGCTCAGCCAGGCAGCGCTGGCCATCAGGCTCACCTCCACAAAGAAGGCCAGGGCAGGCAGATGCCAGCGGGGCTGCTTCCCGACGAGCAGGCTGAGCAGGTGCGAGGCCATGTGGGGACACAAGGGGGTCAAGGCACAGCGCATCTCCCTGGCAGGGGAAAAAGGCACCAAGGCCCTGAGCCGGGCGGGCACACCTCTCCCAGGAGTGACTCACAGAGGTCCCATCTTTCCCCAGCACTCTGCAAGGGGACATGGGCCCCTTGGGAGGCAGCTGCTGCTGGGCATCCTCCTCTCCCAGCCCTTTGCAGTGCGCTCAGCCCTCCCTCGGTGATGAGGCCCTCTCGCTTACAAGCCCCGGGGACTGTGTGGGGCACTCCGGGCATGGGGTACTAATGCCGGCCGTGGCAGCGGGGACTAGAGGATCTCACCTGGCCAGCAGACCTGCTGCATAGTGCTGGCTGTTGGCACAGAGCAGGCTGTCCCAGAGCTGCTTGTGCTCCAGAGCCAGCAGGTTCTTGCCAACGCCCAGTCGGGAGAGCAGAGCCTTCAGTGTCTGCACTGCAAACCTGTGTGCCGAGCCAAGGCCAGGTCACTCTGGGAGCACTGGCCCTGGCCGCAAGGGTGTGGGAAGGACAGGGCGACTGGCACCTGTTGGGCTGGCTGGGAAGGCCGTGTTCCTCCTGGCACGCTCTCCAGAAGCCATGGATCTCCACGTCCTCTGGCCTCTGCTCCGTGGTGGTGAAAAGTTTCAAGAGCAGAGCCACGAGCAGGTGGGGAGAATGAAGGAGGATTGCAAAGTGCCACTCGGGCATGCTTGCAATCCTCCACAGCACCAGAGTTGCCTGCAAGAGACAAAGCACCCCGAGGATGCGCTCAGTGCCGAGGTGTCCATGAGGCGGGGCCTGAGGGGAGAGGCAGGGGGAGCACCCGGCCTGCTGCCCCTAGCCCAGCTTTGAGCCCAGGCAGGGAGCTGCAGGGTGGGGAGAACATGGAGAGCTTCTGAGAAGGCGACCTGGAGGGCCAGCATAGGCCAGCTCCAGAAACTCACAGCCAGGGCAAGGACGGCCTCGTTGTCCCCACTGCAGAGGAAGCCGCCGTACGGTGACTGCTCCTCTAGCGCAGAGAGCAGCGCTGGAAGCACCTGCTCCACGGCCGCTTCTGAGGTCCCCACGGCTCTCCAGATCAGCGCAGCGGCTCTGTGGGACCAGAGCTGTGCATCAGTACCGTGCCCCGAGCAGCTGCGTGGGGCCGGGAGGGAGCATGGCAGCAGGCTCAGGAAACAGAGGGGCCCGAGGGTGCCGCTGCTCTCCGCCTGTGTGGCAGACACCACTGGACAGGCTGTACAGGGCGAGGGGCCCTACGGGCCAGTGAGCACCGAGCTCTCGAGGCACTTGTGCCCCTTACCCGTCACACGTTGGGGCACAGCGCAGGAGGCTCATCACCACGTGGGCTGGGTGTTGTTCAGCGAGGCTGACAATGGCCATTTGCAGCCCGGCGTCCACAGACTCACGGGACGTGAGTCTCTGCAGCAGGGCACTCACCATGGCTTGTACCTGGAGGAAGCAGCATGGGGAAGACTTGGAGTGCTGTCCAAGGGATCAGCTTGCCCAGCTTCCCCTCAGGAAGTGCTTGCCTTCCCAGCCCACTGTGATCGGGCTGAGGCGGCCCAGTGGACATGGCTTGAGGGGCCACGTGATCCTGGGAGGCCTTCAGCCCGGGCCCCAGGCTACTGTAGAGAATAAAAACCCTTCTGGAAAAACTCCAGAGTGGGTCCAGGACTCACAGTGAGCATGGGCATGGCCTCAGTCTCTGCGATGGCCGGTGGGATGGTGTTGGTGGTGGCCATGCCCTCCGTCAGCGCCATGTCAGCCTCCTCCCAGCCCTCGTCGCTTTCCCAGTCAGAGCTGGTGGCCAGGTCAGAGGATGCTGTGCTGGCAGCAGCCTCTGCCCGCAGCTCGCTGGGCCTGGGGTCGGGCTCGGCCGTGCCCTCGGGAGCGGAGCCGCTGGCCTTTGTGCGCCGAAGGCGCAGGAACCTCTGCAGTGCCTGCAGCAGAAGGAAGGGCGGGAAGAGAGGGACGTTCCGTGGTCTGCTCCAAGCGCGGGGCCCGGCCGAGCAGCGCCAGCAGGCCCGGCCCAGGTGGGGATGGCCTTAAGTACCTGTGCTGCTCTCTGGAAGTGGCCACGGGTGGGCTCCTGCTCTTGAGTTGGTTCCCTGGCTGCATCTGCCAAAGAGCAAGCGCAGCCAGAGCTGAGGGGCTGCGGGAGAGGCTGGAGAACACAGCCCAGCCCTGCACTCCCCAGGCAGGGACAGCCCCCGGGCACGCAGGGAAGGGAGCACGGCCATTCGGGGGGGCAGCCCTGGCCCCTCTCCCATCCCGTCCATTGGCATGTCCACAGGGATGGGATGGGATTGGATGGCATGGCATGGCATGGCATGGCATGGCATGGCATGGCATGGGGCCAGGCCAGCTGCAGGCACCGGCCCTGCGGCCCATCTCCGGCACTCACCATCCTGCAGACTCTGCAACTGCTCCGGCTCTGCAGGCTGCTGCGCTGGGGCAGCTGCAGGGCCTTTGCTTCTCTTGCCCCGAAGCCCCCTGACCAGGCTGAGCAGTCTGCCCGCCATCCTGCTCTCTGACCTGGGGGGCACTTTCAAATGCCTCGGCAATGGCCCGAGTGAGCAAGGGCTGGAGTCGTGCCTTGCAGGCACCTGCAGCAGAGGAGCCTCAGGAAGGCTACAGGACAAGGGCACTTGAGGTCTCCTGCCCAATGACAGGAGATTCCTGGTGAACGATGGAGGTCACCAAGTGCCACGGCCTGGCCAGAAGGGCTCCAACTGCAGAGATGGGAGATGTCTCAGAAAAGCTGTTAATCACCAAATGCTGAGGTCTGGCCGTGAGGCCAGCCGCAGGAGGAACGCTTCGGAAGTGCTCTGGGTCAGGAACCAACGAGCAGGCTGTGCGGGGACACCTCACAGCACCGCTCTGTCACCTCCTGTCCCGTTGCGTCCACCGAGCACTCTGGCGTGGCTGTGTGGCTGCCAGCCCTGAGGTCAGCGCGTGTCACAAAGGGCTGCTAAGACACGGTGTCCCTTTCGGTTCCACGGGGAACCTGCTACACCGTGTCACAAAGGGACACGCTGCCACGCCCCACGGGGCCATCCCCTCCCCACCCCAGGTGCCCCCGCTTGGAAGGAATCCATTGCCCCGAGTGTCTAACACAGCCCTGGACACACCACGACCCCCGCAAGTGCTCGGGGAAGGACTCTCCACGGTGCCCGCACAGCCCAGCTCACTGCCGGCCCCGCAGCAGAGCAGCTTGCAGCAAGCAAGGGGCAAACACCTCTTGCCAAGAGTTAAAACACAGCAGATAGGGAAGATGACATGAATGTGGGCATAAAGGCCTTTGAATTCACAGCTCTCTGAGAGTCATTTGGGGCTCTCGGCTGGATGGATATAATCCCCCTCTGTCCTGTGCTGTAAGTGGGGGGACACACCCTGCCGCTGGTGCTTGCCTTGGTCTCTGCAGGCCCAGGCAGATGCCAAAGCTGCTCTTCACAGCCTTCTCCCTTCCCATGCCTCTCTGCCAAGTGCAAGGGGCCTCAAGGACAGAAAGGAGCGCAGGGATCCAAAGGGAGACAGCTGCACCTAGCTCACTGGGGGCTCCTGGGGAAGCACTTTGCTTGAGAAGCAAGCCCCTCTCTTCCAAAGGCATTTCCCCAAATGTGTCCATTTCCCAGGGAACACCAACACACACTTAAGAAACCCCGGCAAGGCTCAATTACTTCTGCACCTTGGAGCACAGGCACTCCAGCTCGAGCTCATCTTCCTTCTCCCGAGTCTGTTTCCTCGTGTCCCTTGTGGCGCGCGGCCCCGGGCCCCCTACAAACAAGAGCTGCCCGCTGCCCCTTCAAGTGCCCAAACTCCTGCCTGCGCTCCCGGCAGCAAAACCAGGCTGTTCCCAGCCAGGGAGCGGAGCCCTGTTCCCGCAGGAGGCTCTCGTGAGCCCCTTCCCCACTGTGCACGCAGCACTTCTGCCTGCCTGCCCAGAACGCTCTTGGCACAGCAGAGCACAAGCTGGCCGGCTCTGGCCTCAGCACAGCCCAAACACAGGCACGGGAAGACACGGCGGCTGTTTTGCAGCCATGCCCCAGAGGGATGGGAAGGGGCCCTGGCCTCTGGTCTCACTGCCCTCGTCCTGTCCCTGTGTAGGGATGGAGCATTGCTGTGCTTTCTGGAAGCTCTTTGTGGAAACTTCCGCTATTGCACGTTCCTTTGCCCTCGGTGGATGCCTGCACTGGAATCCCTCACGGCTGGGTTCAGAGCACCCTCAAGTTGGCTCTTCTATCACCCAGGGTCCTTTTCCCCTTCAGCATGCTCGGCATGCCGTTTAAGTCCACGCCGCTGTGCAGCTGGAGCAGCGGGACAGGGACCATTGCAGCCTGAGCTGCCCTTGTTCCTCTCTCTCTGTGTCTGGAACAGAGCGGGGAGGAGAAGGGCAGAGGGGCCCTGCGTGTCCCCGGGCTCAGGTTTTGTGCCGCTTCAGCTCCACAGAGACGCGGGTAAAGTGAAAAACACAAACAGTTTATTAAGGGAAAGCGAAGCAAAGGGGTGAGCTGGGAGGTAAGAAAGGGCATGGGCAAGGCCTGAGGGTTGCAGGAAAGGAGCTGCCAACAGGGAGAGAGATGGCAGGAGCTGCTAGAGCTTTGCACAGGCTCAGCTGTGAGCAGCCGCTGCAGCTGGTCCCTTCTGCTCTGCAGGTGGTCCCAGCTTCGATGGGAACTGGAAATCATCGAAGGAGGCCGGTACACGTACATCAGGTCCAACAGACAAATGAAGTTCTGCAGATCTTCCTTGGAATTTCATCTGTATCCATGTGTTCATGCAGGATGGGCTCTTGTCTTCCCTGAGGGCTTGAAGAGCTGGAGGAGAGAGGAACAGAGCCACGGTCAGAGGCCAGACTGAGGGAATCCAAGGAAAGCCTCCTGCCAGGGCCATCCCAGCCGGCTCTTGCCGTGGCCAGGAGGGAGGGGGAGACAAGGGCTACGGCCGGAAGGTGCTGGCCACGGATCCCCCCCGTGTCCCCGAAAGCTCTCCGGGCTGTGCCCCCAGCGGCCCTGGTCCGCACAGGCAGCAGAGCCCTCCGCAGCCCGGGCACGGATTGTAGCTGCGGGGCCGGCATTTGCAGCTGCTCCCCTAGCCCCGGAAGTGCTGGCTGCCACGCGGCTGCCCTGACTCACCCTCAGTGAGGACTTGGAGCTCCTCCTCCTGCCCCATCATCAGCACTCCGGCCACCCCTGCAAGACAGAGCATGTGGCGGCGCCAGGCGGCACAGCTGCCCGACACGGGCGCTGCCGGCCCTGTGGCCGCACGCCCTCCTGGCGGGCAGGGCTCCTGCCGGGCCGCTGCCGCACGCTGCCGCCCGAGGGCACGGCTGCGGGAGCGCGGCGGCAGCGCCCAGGGCGGGCGGGGCTGCAGCAGCCCGGGCGCTGCTCCCGCTGTAGCCGGGGCAGCAGCCGGGCCGGGAGGCGGGGAGGGGCGCCGGGCTGCTGGCTCACCGATGAACCTGACGGCCGCCTCTCGTAGGGGCCTCTGTGGGCTCTGCAGGTGCGGCAGGGCCCAGCGCAGGTGCTCGGCCGCTCGGCTCTCGTCCGGCAGCAGCTGCGGGGAGCGGCGGCAGGGAAGGCTCAGCGCGGGCTCTGCCTCTGGGCCGGGCGCTCCCTGCGCCCAGCACCGGCCGAGGTGGCCCGCATGGCCCAGGGCAGGGAGCAGCGTGGGGGGGCGCAGGCTGGCGGGCCCGGCTGCGGCGCTGGCCAGGGGCACAGCTGCCGGCCCCCCACACTGAGCTCCGGGGGCAGGAGCTGCCCCACTCCAGCCTGCGGCTGGGGCTCCCGGGCTGTCCTTACCAGGCTCTCAACGAACTTCATCCGCCGCTTCTTCCTCAGCAGCTCCTCGAGATCCCTCCTTCTCAGGAAGCGGGCTGCACGAATCAGGGCTTCGCCAGACGCCTGCAGAGCAGCAGAGAGACGCAGGTGGCACCAGAGCCCAGGTGAGTCACACGGGAGCCGGCTCCCTGTGCCAAGGCCAGGGAAGGCTGGAGCCCGCCAGGCGCCGAGGCAGGAGGCGGCCGAGGCCCCTGCCAGGGATGCGGCAGCATCACAGCAAACCTCACCTCGGCCACGTGCAGGTTCTCGTGGTGCCAGTGTAAGAATAGAGGGCGCAGGCTCTGGCTCACAACTTTCGTGAGAGCCTTTTCCCTCTCTTCTAGTACCAGTTCCATCAGCTTGCCGAAGAGCTGAATGGAGAGCAGCTGCATATGGCTGTTGTCCTGGAAGAAAGGAAAAGTCCTAAGCACCAACTACTCCAGGCCCACTGGGGCAAAGGCCCAAGAGGGCACAGGGCACAAGGTTTCCAGGCAGGCGGCGTCCAGTGCCCTTGGCTGGGGGCACAGAGCCTTACCTTCTCAAAATGAGGCAGGAGGGACTCAGCCAGCTGCAGGGCGGTGATGCTGGGTATCTCTAAGTTTTTCTCCTGGAGCATATTCGTGAGCACAGAGAGGCTCATCCCGACCATCTCTGTGTCTGGATCGGCCAGCTGCTCCACCAGGTGTGGATAGAGGCCGCGTATTCCTCCAGCCTGTGTGCAAGACCGGGCTGTGCTGTGAAGCCGGGACTGGCCGCAGCACCGACAGCTGCTCGGGGCACTCGGGCAGCTGAAGTGGGAGTCAGGAGAGCTGGCAACAGCTGCCTCTGCTGCAAAGCCCAGGCAAGCCCCAAGGTCTGCCTTCCCCAGCCCCACGCTGCCAGCACGGCTTCAGCCACTGTCCCCTTCTCACCAGCGAGGGCTCCTTGCTGAGCACCACGAGGCCTCTGAGCGCCAGGCGCAGCCTGTCCCTGCACTGGCTGGGCAGCTGCCGGGATAGCACCAACAGGGCACTGGGACCGTGTTGGCTCAGGTCCAGACACTGCAGGAGCTGAAAGGCACAGGGCAGTGGCAGGGGAGCCGGCCGGCAGGAGCCCAGGGCCGCGCAGGGCCGGCTCCAGGCAGCAGCAGCGGGCGCGGGCAGCGTCCCAGGCAGCTGCAGCTCCCAGAGGCCAGAGAGCCGGGAGGCAGCTCAGCCAGGCAGCGCTGGCCATCAGGCTCACCTCCACAAAGAAGGCCAGGGCAGGCAGATGCCAGCGGGGCTGCTTCCCGACGAGCAGGCTGAGCAGGTGCGAGGCCATGTGGGGACACAAGGGGGTCAAGGCACAGCGCATCTCCCTGGCAGGGGAAAAAGGCACCAAGGCCCTGAGCCGGGCGGGCACACCTCTCCCAGGAGTGACTCACAGAGGTCCCATCTTTCCCCAGCACTCTGCAAGGGGACATGGGCCCCTTGGGAGGCAGCTGCTGCTGGGCATCCTCCTCTCCCAGCCCTTTGCAGTGCGCTCAGCCCTCCCTCGGTGATGAGGCCCTCTCGCTTACAAGCCCCGGGGACTGTGTGGGGCACTCCGGGCATGGGGTACTAATGCCGGCCGTGGCAGCGGGGACTAGAGGATCTCACCTGGCCAGCAGACCTGCTGCATAGTGCTGGCTGTTGGCACAGAGCAGGCTGTCCCAGAGCTGCTTGTGCTCCAGAGCCAGCAGGTTCTTGCCAA
This sequence comes from Melozone crissalis, assembly GCF_028551555.1. Classification (NCBI taxonomy): domain Eukaryota; kingdom Metazoa; phylum Chordata; class Aves; order Passeriformes; family Passerellidae; genus Melozone; species Melozone crissalis. The sequence goes on from NW_026535784.1 coordinate 18,642,873, forward strand.
CGCCCAGTCGGGAGAGCAGAGCCTTCAGTGTCTGCACTGCAAACCTGTGTGCCGAGCCAAGGCCAGGTCACTCTGGGAGCACTGGCCCTGGCCGCAAGGGTGTGGGAAGGACAGGGCGACTGGCACCTGTTGGGCTGGCTGGGAAGGCCGTGTTCCTCCTGGCACGCTCTCCAGAAGCCATGGATCTCCACGTCCTCTGGCCTCTGCTCCGTGGTGGTGAAAAGTTTCAAGAGCAGAGCCACGAGCAGGTGGGGAGAATGAAGGAGGATTGCAAAGTGCCACTCGGGCATGCTTGCAATCCTCCACAGCACCAGAGTTGCCTGCAAGAGACAAAGCACCCCGAGGATGCGCTCAGTGCCGAGGTGTCCATGAGGCGGGGCCTGAGGGGAGAGGCAGGGGGAGCACCCGGCCTGCTGCCCCTAGCCCAGCTTTGAGCCCAGGCAGGGAGCTGCAGGGTGGGGAGAACATGGAGAGCTTCTGAGAAGGCGACCTGGAGGGCCAGCATAGGCCAGCTCCAGAAACTCACAGCCAGGGCAAGGACGGCCTTGTTGTCCCCACTGCAGAGGAAGCCGCCGTACGGTGACTGCTCCTCTAGCGCAGAGAGCAGCGCTGGAAGCACCTGCTCCACGGCCGCTTCTGAGGTCCCCACGGCTCTCCAGATCAGCGCAGCGGCTCTGTGGGACCAGAGCTGTGCATCAGTACCGTGCCCCGAGCAGCTGCGTGGGGCCGGGAGGGAGCATGGCAGCAGGCTCAGGAAACAGAGGGGCCCGAGGGTGCCGCTGCTCTCCGCCTGTGTGGCAGACACCACTGGACAGGCTGTACAGGGCGAGGGGCCCTACGGGCCAGTGAGCACCGAGCTCTCGAGGCACTTGTGCCCCTTACCCGTCACACGTTGGGGCACAGCGCAGGAGGCTCATCACCACGTGGGCTGGGTGTTGTTCAGCGAGGCTGACAATGGCCATTTGCAGCCCGGCGTCCACAGACTCACGGGACGTGAGTCTCTGCAGCAGGGCACTCACCATGGCTTGTACCTGGAGGAAGCAGCATGGGGAAGACTTGGAGTGCTGTCTGAGGGAGCAGCTTGCCCAGCTTCCCCTCAGGAAGTGCTTGCCTTCCCAGCCCACTGTGATCGGGCTGAGGCGGCCCAGTGGACATGGCTTGAGGGGCCACGTGATCCTGGGAGGCCTTCAGCCCGGGCCCCAGGCTACTGTAGAGAATAAAAACCCTTCTGGAAAAACTCCAGAGTGGGTCCAGGACTCACAGTGAGCATGGGCATGGCCTCAGTCTCTGCGATGGCCGGTGGGATGGTGTTGGTGGTGGCCATGCCCTCCGTCAGCGCCATGTCAGCCTCCTCCCAGCCCTCGTCGCTTTCCCAGTCAGAGCTGGTGGCCAGGTCAGAGGATGCTGTGCTGGCAGCAGCCTCTGCCCGCAGCTCGCTGGGCCTGGGGTCGGGCTCGGCCGTGCCCTCGGGAGCGGAGCCGCTGGCCTTTGTGCGCCGAAGGCGCAGGAACCTCTGCAGTGCCTGCAGCAGAAGGAAGGGCGGGAAGAGAGGGACGTTCCGTGGTCTGCTCCAAGCGCGGGGCCCGGCCGAGCAGCGCCAGCAGGCCCGGCCCAGGTGGGGATGGCCTTAAGTACCTGTGCTGCTCTCTGGAAGTGGCCACGGGTGGGCTCCTGCTCTTGAGTTGGTTCCCTGGCTGCATCTGCCAAAGAGCAAGCGCAGCCAGAGCTGAGGGGCTGCGGGAGAGGCTGGAGAACACAGCCCAGCCCTGCACTCCCCAGGCAGGGACAGCCCCCGGGCACGCAGGGAAGGGAGCACGGCCATTCGGGGGGGCAGCCCTGGCCCCTCTCCCATCCCGTCCATTGGCATGTCCACAGGGATGGGATGGGATTGGATGGCATGGCATGGCATGGCATGGCATGGCATGGCATGGCATGGCATGGGGCCAGGCCAGCTGCAGGCACCGGCCCTGCGGCCCATCTCCGGCACTCACCATCCTGCAGACTCTGCAACTGCTCCGGCTCTGCAGGCTGCTGCGCTGGGGCAGCTGCAGGGCCTTTGCTTCTCTTGCCCCGAAGCCCCCTGACCAGGCTGAGCAGTCTGCCCGCCATCCTGCTCTCTGACCTGGGGGGCACTTTCAAATGCCTCGGCAATGGCCCGAGTGAGCAAGGGCTGGAGTCGTGCCTTGCAGGCACCTGCAGCAGAGGAGCCTCAGGAAGGCTACAGGACAAGGGCACTTGAGGTCTCCTGCCCAATGACAGGAGATTCCTGGTGAACGATGGAGGTCACCAAGTGCCACGGCCTGGCCAGAAGGGCTCCAACTGCAGAGATGGGAGATGTCTCAGAAAAGCTGTTAATCACCAAATGCTGAGGTCTGGCCGTGAGGCCAGCCGCAGGAGGAACGCTTCGGAAGTGCTCTGGGTCAGGAACCAACGAGCAGGCTGTGCGGGGACACCTCACAGCACCGCTCTGTCACCTCCTGTCCCGTTGCGTCCACCGAGCACTCTGGCGTGGCTGTGTGGCTGCCAGCCCTGAGGTCAGCGCGTGTCACAAAGGGTTGCTAAGACACGGTGTCCCTTTCGGTTCCACGGGGAACCTGCTACACCATGTCACAAAGGGACACGCTGCCACGCCCCACGGGGCCATCCCCTCCCCACCCCAGGTGCCCCCGCTTGGAAGGAATCCATTGCCCCGAGTGTCTAACACAGCCCTGGACACACCACGACCCCCGCAAGTGCTCGGGGAAGGACTCTCCACGGTGCCCGCACAGCCCAGCTCGCTGCCGGCCCCGCAGCAGAGCAGCTTGCAGCAAGCAAGGGGCAAACACCTCTTGCCAAGAGTTAAAACACAGCAGATAGGGAAGATGACATGAATGTGGGCATAAAGGCCTTTGAATTCACAGCTCTCTGAGAGTCATTTGGGGCTCTCGGCTGGATGGATATAATCCCCCTCTGTCCTGTGCTGTAAGTGGGGGGACACACCCTGCCGCTGGTGCTTGCCTTGGTCTCTGCAGGCCCAGGCAGATGCCAAAGCTGCTCTTCACAGCCTTCTCCCTTCCCATGCCTCTCTGCCAAGTGCAAGGGGCCTCAAGGACAGAAAGGAGCGCAGGGATCCAAAGGGAGACAGCTGCACCTAGCTCACTGGGGGCTCCTGGGGAAGCACTTTGCTTGAGAAGCAAGCCCCTCTCTTCCAAAGGCATTTCCCCAAATGTGTCCATTTCCCAGGGAACACCAACACACACTTAAGAAACCCCGGCAAGGCTCAATTACTTCTGCACCTTGGAGCACAGGCACTCCAGCTCGAGCTCATCTTCCTTCTCCCGAGTCTGTTTCCTCGTGTCCCTTGTGGCGCGCGGCCCCGGGCCCCCTACAAACAAGAGCTGCCCGCTGCCCCTTCAAGTGCCCAAACTCCTGCCTGCGCTCCCGGCAGCAAAACCAGGCTGTTCCCAGCCAGGGAGCGGAGCCCTGTTCCTGCAGGAGGCTCTCGTGAGCCCCTTCCCCACTGTGCACGCAGCACTTCTGCCTGCCTGCCCAGAACGCTCTTGGCACAGCAGAGCACAAGCTGGCCGGCTCTGGCCTCAGCACAGCCCAAACACAGGCACGGGAAGACACGGCGGCTGTTTTGCAGCCATGCCCCAGAGGGATGGGAAGGGGCCCTGGCCTCTGGTCTCACTGCCCTCGTCCTGTCCCTGTGTAGGGATGGGGCATTGCTGTGCTTTCTGGAAGCTCTTTGTGGAAACTTCCGCTATTGCACGTTCCTTTGCCCTCGGTGGATGCCTGCACTGGAATCCCTCACGGCTGGGTTCAGAGCACCCTCAAGTTGGCTCTTCTATCACCCAGGGTCCTTTTCCCCTTCAGCATGCTCGGCATGCCGTTTAAGTCCACGCCCCTGTGCAGCTGGAGCAGCGGGACAGGGACCATTGCAGCCTGAGCTGCCCTTGTTCCTCTCTCTCTGTGTCTGGAACAGAGCGGGGAGGAGAAGGGCAGAGGGGCCCTGCGTGTCCCCGGGCTCAGGTTTTGTGCCGCTTCAGCTCCACAGAGACGCGGGTAAAGTGAAAAACACAAACAGTTTATTAAGGGAAAGCGAAGCAAAGGGGTGAGCTGGGAGGTAAGAAAGGGCATGGGCAAGGCCTGAGGGTTGCAGGAAAGGAGCTGCCAACAGGGAGAGAGATGGCAGGAGCTGCTAGAGCTTTGCACAGGCTCAGCTGTGAGCAGCCGCTGCAGCTGGTCCCTTCTGCTCTGCAGGTGGTCCCAGCTTCGATGGGAACTGGAAATCATCGAAGGAGGCCGGTACACGTACATCAGGTCCAACAGACAAATGAAGTTCTGCAGATCTTCCTTGGAATTTCATCTGTATCCATGTGTTCATGCAGGATGGGCTCTTGTCTTCCCTGAGGGCTTGAAGAGCTGGAGGAGAGAGGAACAGAGCCACGGTCAGAGGCCAGACTGAGGGAATCCAAGGAAAGCCTCCTGCCAGGGCCATCCCAGCCGGCTCTTGCCGTGGCCAGGAGGGAGGGGGAGACAAGGGCTACGGCCGGAAGGTGCTGGCCACGGATCCCCCCCGTGTCCCCGAAAGCTCTCCGGGCTGTGCCCCCAGCGGCCCTGGTCCGCACAGGCAGCAGAGCCCTCCGCAGCCCGGGCACGGATTGTAGCTGCGGGGCCGGCATTTGCAGCTGCTCCCCTAGCCCCGGAAGTGCTGGCTGCCACGCGGCTGCCCTGACTCACCCTCAGTGAGGACTTGGAGCTCCTCCTCCTGCCCCATCATCAGCACTCCGGCCACCCCTGCAAGACAGAGCATGTGGCGGCGCCAGGCGGCACAGCTGCCCGACACGGGCGCTGCCGGCCCTGTGGCCGCACGCCCTCCTGGCGGGCAGGGCTCCTGCCGGGCCGCTGCCGCACGCTGCCGCCCGAGGGCACGGCTGCGGGAGCGCGGCGGCAGCGCCCAGGGCGGGCGGGGCTGCAGCAGCCCGGGCGCTGCTCCCGCTGTAGCCGGGGCAGCAGCCGGGCCGGGAGGCGGGGAGGGGCGCCGGGCTGCTGGCTCACCGATGAACCTGACGGCCGCCTCTCGTAGGGGCCTCTGTGGGCTCTGCAGGTGCGGCAGGGCCCAGCGCAGGTGCTCGGCCGCTCGGCTCTCGTCCGGCAGCAGCTGCGGGGAGCGGCGGCAGGGAAGGCTCAGCGCGGGCTCTGCCTCTCAGCCGGGCGCTCCCTGCGCCCAGCACCGGCCGAGGTGGCCCGCATGGCCCAGGGCAGGGAGCAGCGTGGGGGGGCGCAGGCTGGCGGGCCCGGCTGCGGCGCTGGCCAGGGGCACAGCTGCCGGCCCCCCACACTGTGCACCGGGGGCAGGAGCTGCCCCACTCCAGCCTGCGGCTGGGGCTCCCGGGCTGTCCTTACCAGGCTCTCAACGAACTTCATCCGCCGCTTCTTCCTCAGCAGCTCCTCGAGATCCCTCCTTCTCAGGAAGCGGGCTGCACGAAGCAGGGCTTCGCCAGACGCCTGCAGAGCAGCAGAGAGACGCAGGTGGCACCAGAGCCCAGGTGAGTCACACGGGAGCCGGCTCCCTGTGCCAAGGCCAGGGAAGGCTGGAGCCTGCCAGGCGCCGAGGCAGGAGGCGGCCGAGGCCCCTGCCAGGGATGCGGCAGCATCACAGCAAACCTCACCTCGGCCACGTGCAGGTTCTCATGGTGCCAGTGTAAGAATAGAGGGAGCAGGCTCTGGCTCACAACTTTCGTGAGAGCCTTTTCCCTCTCTTCTAGTACCAGCTCCATCAGCTTGCCGAAGAGCTGAATGGAGAGCAGCTGCACATGGCTGTTGTCCTGGAAGAAAGGAAAAGTCCTAAGCACCAACTACTCCAGGCCCACTGGGGCAAAGGCCCAAGAGGGCACAGGGCACAAGGTTTCCAGGCAGGCGGCGTCCAGTGCCCTTGGCTGGGGGCACAGAGCCTTACCTTCTCAAAATGAGGCAGGAGGGACTCAGCCAGCTGCAGGGCGGTGATGCTGGGTATCTCGAGGTCTTTGTCCGGGAGCACATGCATGAGCACAGAGAGGCTCATCCCGGCCATCTCTGTGTCTGGATCGGCCAGCTGCTCCACCAGGTGTGAATAGAGGCCGCGTATTCCTCCAGCCTGTGTGCAAGACCGGGCTGTGCTGTGAAGCCGTGACTGGCCGCAGCACCGACAGCTGCTCGGGGCACTCGGGCAGCTGAAGTGGGAGTCGGGAGAGCTGGCAACAGCTGCCTCTGCTGCAAAGCCCAGGCAAGCCCCAAGGTCTGCCTTCCCCAGCCCCACGCTGCCAGCACGGCTTCAGCCACTGTCCCCTTCTCACCAGCGAGGGCTCCTTGCTGAGCACCACGAGGCCTCTGAGCGCCAGGCGCAGCCTGTCCCTGCACTGGCTGGGCAGCTGCCGGGATAGCACCAACAGGGCACTGGGACCGTGTTGGCTCAGGTCCAGACACTGCAGGAGCTGAAAGGCACAGGGCAGTGGCAGGGGAGCCGGCCGGCAGGAGCCCAGGGCCGCGCAGGGCCGGCTCCAGGCAGCAGCAGCGGGCGCGGGCAGCGTCCCAGGCAGCTGCAGCTCCCAGAGGCCAGAGAGCCGGGAGGCAGCTCAGCCAGGCAGCGCTGGCCATCAGGCTCACCTCCACAAAGAAGGCCAGGGCAGGCAGATGCCAGCGGGGCTGCTTCCCGACGAGCAGGCTGAGCAGGTGCGAGGCCATGTGGGGACACAAGGGGGTCAAGGCACAGCGCATCTCCCTGGCAGGGGAAAAAGGCACCAAGGCCCTGAGCCGGGCGGGCACACCTCTCCCAGGAGTGACTCACAGAGGTCCCATCTTTCCCCAGCACTCTGCAAGGGGACATGGGCCCCTTGGGAGGCAGCTGCTGCTGGGCATCCTCCTCTCCCAGCCCTTTGCAGTGCGCTCAGCCCTCCCTCGGTGATGAGGCCCTCTCGCTTACAAGCCCCGGGGACTGTGTGGGGCACTCCGGGCATGGGGTACTAATGCCGGCCGTGGCAGCGGGGACTAGAGGATCTCACCTGGCCAGCAGACCTGCTGCATAGTGCTGGCTGTTGGCACAGAGCAGGCTGTCCCAGAGCTGCTTGTGCTCCAGAGCCAGCAGGTTCTTGCCAACGCCCAGTCGGGAGAGCAGAGCCTTCAGTGTCTGCACTGCAAACCTGTGTGCCGAGCCAAGGCCAGGTCACTCTGGGAGCACTGGCCCTGGCCGCAAGGGTGTGGGAAGGACAGGGCGACTGGCACCTGTTGGGCTGGCTGGGAAGGCCGTGTTCCTCCTGGCACGCTCTCCAGAAGCCATGGATCTCCACGTCCTCTGGCCTCTGCTCCGTGGTGGTGAAAAGTTTCAAGAGCAGAGCCACGAGCAGGTGGGGAGAATGAAGGAGGATTGCAAAGTGCCACTCGGGCATGCTTGCAATCCTCCACAGCACCAGAGTTGCCTGCAAGAGACAAAGCACCCCGAGGATGCGCTCAGTGCCGAGGTGTCCATGAGGCGGGGCCTGAGGGGAGAGGCAGGGGGAGCACCCGGCCTGCTGCCCCTAGCCCAGCTTTGAGCCCAGGCAGGGAGCTGCAGGGTGGGGAGAACATGGAGAGCTTCTGAGAAGGCGACCTGGAGGGCCAGCATAGGCCAGCTCCAGAAACTCACAGCCAGGGCAAGGACGGCCTTGTTGTCCCCACTGCAGAGGAAGCCGCCGTACGGTGACTGCTCCTCTAGCGCAGAGAGCAGCGCTGGAAGCACCTGCTCCACGGCCGCTTCTGAGGTCCCCACGGCTCTCCAGATCAGCGCAGCGGCTCTGTGGGACCAGAGCTGTGCATCAGTACCGTGCCCCGAGCAGCTGCGTGGGGCCGGGAGGGAGCATGGCAGCAGGCTCAGGAAACAGAGGGGCCCGAGGGTGCCGCTGCTCTCCGCCTGTGTGGCAGACACCACTGGACAGGCTGTACAGGGCGAGGGGCCCTACGGGCCAGTGAGCACCGAGCTCTCGAGGCACTTGTGCCCCTTACCCGTCACACGTTGGGGCACAGCGCAGGAGGCTCATCACCACGTGGGCTGGGTGTTGTTCAGCGAGGCTGACAATGGCCATTTGCAGCCCGGCGTCCACAGACTCACGGGACGTGAGTCTCTGCAGCAGGGCACTCACCATGGCTTGTACCTGGAGGAAGCAGCATGGGGAAGACTTGGAGTGCTGTCCAAGGGATCAGCTTGCCCAGCTTCCCCTCAGGAAGTGCTTGCCTTCCCAGCCCACTGTGATCGGGCTGAGGCGGCCCAGTGGACATGGCTTGAGGGGCCACGTGATCCTGGGAGGCCTTCAGCCCGGGCCCCAGGCTACTGTAGAGAATAAAAACCCTTCTGGAAAAACTCCAGAGTGGGTCCAGGACTCACAGTGAGCATGGGCATGGCCTCAGTCTCTGCGATGGCCGGTGGGATGGTGTTGGTGGTGGCCATGCCCTCCGTCAGCGCCATGTCAGCCTCCTCCCAGCCCTCGTCGCTTTCCCAGTCAGAGCTGGTGGCCAGGTCAGAGGATGCTGTGCTGGCAGCAGCCTCTGCCCGCAGCTCGCTGGGCCTGGGGTCGGGCTCGGCCGTGCCCTCGGGAGCGGAGCCGCTGGCCTTTGTGCGCCGAAGGCGCAGGAACCTCTGCAGTGCCTGCAGCAGAAGGAAGGGCGGGAAGAGAGGGACGTTCCGTGGTCTGCTCCAAGCGCGGGGCCCGGCCGAGCAGCGCCAGCAGGCCCGGCCCAGGTGGGGATGGCCTTAAGTACCTGTGCTGCTCTCTGGAAGTGGCCACGGGTGGGCTCCTGCTCTTGAGTTGGTTCCCTGGCTGCATCTGCCAAAGAGCAAGCGCAGCCAGAGCTGAGGGGCTGCGGGAGAGGCTGGAGAACACAGCCCAGCCCTGCACTCCCCAGGCAGGGACAGCCCCCGGGCACGCAGGGAAGGGAGCACGGCCATTCGGGGGGGCAGCCCTGGCCCCTCTCCCATCCCGTCCATTGGCATGTCCACAGGGATGGGATGGGATTGGATGGCATGGCATGGCATGGCATGGCATGGCATGGCATGGCATGGGGCCAGGCCAGCTGCAGGCACCGGCCCTGCGGCCCATCTCCGGCACTCACCATCCTGCAGACTCTGCAACTGCTCCGGCTCTGCAGGCTGCTGCGCTGGGGCAGCTGCAGGGCCTTTGCTTCTCTTGCCCCGAAGCCCCCTGACCAGGCTGAGCAGTCTGCCCGCCATCCTGCTCTCTGACCTGGGGGGCACTTTCAAATGCCTCGGCAATGGCCCGAGTGAGCAAGGGCTGGAGTCGTGCCTTGCAGGCACCTGCAGCAGAGGAGCCTCAGGAAGGCTACAGGACAAGGGCACTTGAGGTCTCCTGCCCAATGACAGGAGATTCCTGGTGAACGATGGAGGTCACCAAGTGCCACGGCCTGGCCAGAAGGGCTCCAACTGCAGAGATGGGAGATGTCTCAGAAAAGCTGTTAATCACCAAATGCTGAGGTCTGGCCGTGAGGCCAGCCGCAGGAGGAACGCTTCGGAAGTGCTCTGGGTCAGGAACCAACGAGCAGGCTGTGCGGGGACACCTCACAGCACCGCTCTGTCACCTCCTGTCCCGTTGCGTCCACCGAGCACTCTGGCGTGGCTGTGTGGCTGCCAGCCCTGAGGTCAGCGCGTGTCACAAAGGGCTGCTAAGACACGGTGTCCCTTTCGGTTCCACGGGGAACCTGCTACACCGTGTCACAAAGGGACACGCTGCCACGCCCCACGGGGCCATCCCCTCCCCACCCCAGGTGCCCCCGCTTGGAAGGAATCCATTGCCCCGAGTGTCTAACACAGCCCTGGACACACCACGACCCCCGCAAGTGCTCGGGGAAGGACTCTCCACGGTGCCCGCACAGCCCAGCTCGCTGCCGGCCCCGCAGCAGAGCAGCTTGCAGCAAGCAAGGGGCAAACACCTCTTGCCAAGAGTTAAAACACAGCAGATAGGGAAGATGACATGAATGTGGGCATAAAGGCCTTTGAATTCACAGCTCTCTGAGAGTCATTTGGGGCTCTCGGCTGGATGGATATAATCCCCCTCTGTCCTGTGCTGTAAGTGGGGGGACACACCCTGCCGCTGGTGCTTGCCTTGGTCTCTGCAGGCCCAGGCAGATGCCAAAGCTGCTCTTCACAGCCTTCTCCCTTCCCATGCCTCTCTGCCAAGTGCAAGGGGCCTCAAGGACAGAAAGGAGCGCAGGGATCCAAAGGGAGACAGCTGCACCTAGCTCACTGGGGGCTCCTGGGGAAGCACTTTGCTTGAGAAGCAAGCCCCTCTCTTCCAAAGGCATTTCCCCAAATGTGTCCATTTCCCAGGGAACACCAACACACACTTAAGAAACCCCGGCAAGGCTCAATTACTTCTGCACCTTGGAGCACAGGCACTCCAGCTCGAGCTCATCTTCCTTCTCCCGAGTCTGTTTCCTCGTGTCCCTTGTGGCGCGCGGCCCCGGGCCCCCTACAAACAAGAGCTGCCCGCTGCCCCTTCAAGTGCCCAAACTCCTGCCTGTGCTCCCGGCAGCAAAACCAGGCTGTTCCCAGCCAGGGAGCGGAGCCCTGTTCCCGCAGGAGGCTCTCGTGAGCCCCTTCCCCACTGTGCACGCAGCACTTCTGCCTGCCTGCCCAGAACGCTCTTGGCACAGCAGAGCACAAGCTGGCCGGCTCTGGCCTCAGCACAGCCCAAACACAGGCACGGGAAGACACGGCGGCTGTTTTGCAGCCATGCCCCAGAGGGATGGGAAGGGGCCCTGGCCTCTGGTCTCACTGCCCTCGTCCTGTCCCTGTGTAGGGATGGGGCATTGCTGTGCTTTCTGGAAGCTCTTTGTGGAAACTTCCGCTATTGCACGTTCCTTTGCCCTCGGTGGATGCCTGCACTGGAATCCCTCACGGCTGGGTTCAGAGCACCCTCAAGTTGGCTCTTCTATCACCCAGGGTCCTTTTCCCCTTCAGCATGCTCGGCATGCCGTTTAAGTCCACGCCCCTGTGCAGCTGGAGCAGCGGGACAGGGACCATTGCAGCCTGAGCTGCCCTTGTTCCTCTCTCTCTGTGTCTGGAACAGAGCGGGGAGGAGAAGGGCAGAGGGGCCCTGCGTGTCCCCGGGCTCAGGTTTTGTGCCGCTTCAGCTCCACAGAGACGCGGGTAAAGTGAAAAACACAAACAGTTTATTAAGGGAAAGCGAAGCAAAGGGGTGAGCTGGGAGGTAAGAAAGGGCATGGGCAAGGCCTGAGGGTTGCAGGAAAGGAGCTGCCAACAGGGAGAGAGATGGCAGGAGCTGCTAGAGCTTTGCACAGGCTCAGCTGTGAGCAGCCGCTGCAGCTGGTCCCTTCTGCTCTGCAGGTGGTCCCAGCTTCGATGGGAACTGGAAATCATCGAAGGAGGCCGGTACACGTACATCAGGTCCAACAGACAAATGAAGTTCTGCAGATCTTCCTTGGAATTTCATCTGTATCCATGTGTTCATGCAGGATGGGCTCTTGTCTTCCCTGAGGGCTTGAAGAGCTGGAGGAGAGAGGAACAGAGCCACGGTCAGAGGCCAGACTGAGGGAATCCAAGGAAAGCCTCCTGCCAGGGCCATCCCAGCCGGCTCTTGCCGTGGCCAGGAGGGAGGGGGAGACAAGGGCTACGGCCGGAAGGTGCTGGCCACGGATCCCCCCCGTGTCCCCGAAAGCTCTCCGGGCTGTGCCCCCAGCGGCCCTGGTCCGCACAGGCAGCAGAGCCCTCCGCAGCCCGGGCACGGATTGTAGCTGCGGGGCCGGCATTTGCAGCTGCTCCCCTAGCCCCGGAAGTGCTGGCTGCCACGCGGCTGCCCTGACTCACCCTCAGTGAGGACTTGGAGCTCCTCCTCCTGCCCCATCATCAGCACTCCGGCCACCCCTGCAAGACAGAGCATGTGGCGGCGCCAGGCGGCACAGCTGCCCGACACGGGCGCTGCCGGCCCTGTGGCCGCACGCCCTCCTGGCGGGCAGGGCTCCTGCCGGGCCGCTGCCGCACGCTGCCGCCCGAGGGCACGGCTGCGGGAGCGCGGCGGCAGCGCCCAGGGCGGGCGGGGCTGCAGCAGCCCGGGCGCTGCTCCCGCTGTAGCCGGGGCAGCAGCCGGGCCGGGAGGCGGGGAGGGGCGCCGGGCTGCTGGCTCACCGATGAACCTGACGGCCGCCTCTCGTAGGGGCCTCTGTGGGCTCTGCAGGTGCGGCAGGGCCCAGCGCAGGTGCTCGGCCGCTCGGCTCTCGTCCGGCAGCAGCTGCGGGGAGCGGCGGCAGGGAAGGCTCAGCGCGGGCTCTGCCTCTCAGCCGGGCGCTCCCTGCGCCCAGCACCGGCCGAGGTGGCCCGCATGGCCCAGGGCAGGGAGCAGCGTGGGGGGGCGCAGGCTGGCGGGCCCGGCTGCGGCGCTGGCCAGGGGCACAGCTGCCGGCCCCCCACACTGTGCACCGGGGGCAGGAGCTGCCCCACTCCAGCCTGCGGCTGGGGCTCCCGGGCTGTCCTTACCAGGCTCTCAACGAACTTCATCCGCCGCTTCTTCCTCAGCAGCTCCTCGAGATCCCTCCTTCTCAGGAAGCGGGCTGCACGAAGCAGGGCTTCGCCAGACGCCTGCAGAGCAGCAGAGAGACGCAGGTGGCACCAGAGCCCAGGTGAGTCACACGGGAGCCGGCTCCCTGTGCCAAGGCCAGGGAAGGCTGGAGCCTGCCAGGCGCCGAGGCAGGAGGCGGCCGAGGCCCCTGCCAGGGATGCGGCAGCATCACAGCAAACCTCACCTCGGCCACGTGCAGGTTCTCATGGTGCCAGTGTAAGAATAGAGGGAGCAGGCTCTGGCTCACAACTTTCGTGAGAGCCTTTTCCCTCTCTTCTAGTACCAGCTCCATCAGCTTGCCGAAGAGCTGAATGGAGAGCAGCTGCACATGGCTGTTGTCCTGGAAGAAAGGAAAAGTCCTAAGCACCAACTACTCCAGGCCCACTGGGGCAAAGGCCCAAGAGGGCACAGGGCACAAGGTTTCCAGGCAGGCGGCGTCCAGTGCCCTTGGCTGGGGGCACAGAGCCTTACCTTCTCAAAATGAGGCAGGAGGGACTCAGCCAGCTGCAGGGCGGTGATGCTGGGTATCTCGAGGTCTTTGTCCGGGAGCACATGCATGAGCACAGAGAGGCTCATCCCGGCCATCTCTGTGTCTGGATCGGCCAGCTGCTCCACCAGGTGTGAATAGAGGCCGCGTATTCCTCCAGCCTGTGTGCAAGACCGGGCTGTGCTGTGAAGCCGTGACTGGCCGCAGCACCGACAGCTGCTCGGGGCACTCGGGCAGCTGAAGTGGGAGTCGGGAGAGCTGGCAACAGCTGCCTCTGCTGCAAAGCCCAGGCAAGCCCCAAGGTCTGCCTTCCCCAGCCCCACGCTGCCAGCACGGCTTCAGCCACTGTCCCCTTCTCACCAGCGAGGGCTCCTTGCTGAGCACCACGAGGCCTCTGAGCGCCAGGCGCAGCCTGTCCCTGCAGTGGCTGGGCAGCTGCCGGGATAGCACCAACAGGGCACTGGGACCGTGTTGGCTCAGGTCCAGACACTGCAGGAGCTGAAAGGCACAGGGCAGTGGCAGGGGAGCCGGCCGGCAGGAGCCCAGGGCCGCGCAGGGCCGGCTCCAGGCAGCAGCAGCGGGCGCGGGCAGCGTCCCAGGCAGCTGCAGCTCCCAGAGGCCAGAGAGCCGGGAGGCAGCTCAGCCAGGCAGCGCTGGCCATCAGGCTCACCTCCACAAAGAAGGCCAGGGCAGGCAGATGCCAGCGGGGCTGCTTCCCGACGAGCAGGCTGAGCAGGTGCGAGGCCATGTGGGGACACAAGGGGGTCAAGGCACAGCGCATCTCCCTGGCAGGGGAAAAAGGCACCAAGGCCCTGAGCCGGGCGGGCACACCTCTCCCAGGAGTGACTCACAGAGGTCCCATCTTTCCCCAGCACTCTGCAAGGGGACATGGGCCCCTTGGGAGGCAGCTGCTGCTGGGCATCCTCCTCTCCCAGCCCTTTGCAGTGCGCTCAGCCCTCCCTCGGTGATGAGGCCCTCTCGCTTACAAGCCCCGGGGACTGTGTGGGGCACTCCGGGCATGGGGTACTAATGCCGGCCGTGGCAGCGGGGACTAGAGGATCTCACCTGGCCAGCAGACCTGCTGCATAGTGCTGGCTGTTGGCACAGAGCAGGCTGTCCCAGAGCTGCTTGTGCTCCAGAGCCAGCAGGTTCTTGCCAACGCCCAGTCGGGAGAGCAGAGCCTTCAGTGTCTGCACTGCAAACCTGTGTGCCGAGCCAAGGCCAGGTCACTCTGGGAGCACTGGCCCTGGCCGCAAGGGTGTGGGAAGGACAGGGCGACTGGCACCTGTTGGGCTGGCTGGGAAGGCCGTGTTCCTCCTGGCACGCTCTCCAGAAGCCATGGATCTCCACGTCCTCTGGCCTCTGCTCCGTGGTGGTGAAAAGTTTCAAGAGCAGAGCCACGAGCAGGTGGGGAGAATGAAGGAGGATTGCAAAGTGCCACTCGGGCATGCTTGCAATCCTCCACAGCACCAGAGTTGCCTGCAAGAGACAAAGCACCCCGAGGATGCGCTCAGTGCCGAGGTGTCCATGAGGCGGGGCCTGAGGGGAGAGGCAGGGGGAGCACCCGGCCTGCTGCCCCTAGCCCAGCTTTGAGCCCAGGCAGGGAGCTGCAGGGTGGGGAGAACATGGAGAGCTTCTGAGAAGGCGACCTGGAGGGCCAGCATAGGCCAGCTCCAGAAACTCACAGCCAGGGCAAGGACGGCCTCGTTGTCCCCACTGCAGAGGAAGCCGCCGTACGGTGACTGCTCCTCTAGCGCAGAGAGCAGCGCTGGAAGCACCTGCTCCACGGCCGCTTCTGAGGTCCCCACGGCTCTCCAGATCAGCGCAGCGGCTCTGTGGGACCAGAGCTGTGCATCAGTACCGTGCCCCGAGCAGCTGCGTGGGGCCGGGAGGGAGCATGGCAGCAGGCTCAGGAAACAGAGGGGCCCGAGGGTGCCGCTGCTCTCCGCCTGTGTGGCAGACACCACTGGACAGGCTGTACAGGGCGAGGGGCCCTACGGGCCAGTGAGCACCGAGCTCTCGAGGCACTTGTGCCCCTTACCCGTCACACGTTGGGGCACAGCGCAGGAGGCTCATCACCACGTGGGCTGGGTGTTGTTCAGCGAGGCTGACAATGGCCATTTGCAGCCCGGCGTCCACAGACTCACGGGACGTGAGTCTCTGCAGCAGGGCACTCACCATGGCTTGTACCTGGAGGAAGCAGCATGGGGAAGACTTGGAGTGCTGTCCAAGGGATCAGCTTGCCCAGCTTCCCCTCAGGAAGTGCTTGCCTTCCCAGCCCACTGTGATCGGGCTGAGGCGGCCCAGTGGACATGGCTTGAGGGGCCACGTGATCCTGGGAGGCCTTCAGCCCGGGCCCCAGGCTACTGTAGAGAATAAAAACCCTTCTGGAAAAACTCCAGAGTGGGTCCAGGACTCACAGTGAGCATGGGCATGGCCTCAGTCTCTGCGATGGCCGGTGGGATGGTGTTGGTGGTGGCCATGCCCTCCGTCAGCGCCATGTCAGCCTCCTCCCAGCCCTCGTCGCTTTCCCAGTCAGAGCTGGTGGCCAGGTCAGAGGATGCTGTGCTGGCAGCAGCCTCTGCCCGCAGCTCGCTGGGCCTGGGGTCGGGCTCGGCCGTGCCCTCGGGAGCGGAGCCGCTGGCCTTTGTGCGCCGAAGGCGCAGGAACCTCTGCAGTGCCTGCAGCAGAAGGAAGGGCGGGAAGAGAGGGACGTTCCGTGGTCTGCTCCAAGCGCGGGGCCCGGCCGAGCAGCGCCAGCAGGCCCGGCCCAGGTGGGGATGGCCTTAAGTACCTGTGCTGCTCTCTGGAAGTGGCCACGGGTGGGCTCCTGCTCTTGAGTTGGTTCCCTGGCTGCATCTGCCAAAGAGCAAGCGCAGCCAGAGCTGAGGGGCTGCGGGAGAGGCTGGAGAACACAGCCCAGCCCTGCACTCCCCAGGCAGGGACAGCCCCCGGGCACGCAGGGAAGGGAGCACGGCCATTCGGGGGGGCAGCCCTGGCCCCTCTCCCATCCCGTCCATTGGCATGTCCACAGGGATGGGATGGGATTGGATGGCATGGCATGGCATGGCATGGCATGGCATGGCATGGCATGGGGCCAGGCCAGCTGCAGGCACCGGCCCTGCGGCCCATCTCCGGCACTCACCATCCTGCAGACTCTGCAACTGCTCCGGCTCTGCAGGCTGCTGCGCTGGGGCAGCTGCAGGGCCTTTGCTTCTCTTGCCCCGAAGCCCCCTGACCAGGCTGAGCAGTCTGCCCGCCATCCTGCTCTCTGACCTGGGGGGCACTTTCAAATGCCTCGGCAATGGCCCGAGTGAGCAAGGGCTGGAGTCGTGCCTTGCAGGCACCTGCAGCAGAGGAGCCTCAGGAAGGCTACAGGACAAGGGCACTTGAGGTCTCCTGCCCAATGACAGGAGATTCCTGGTGAACGATGGAGGTCACCAAGTGCCACGGCCTGGCCAGAAGGGCTCCAACTGCAGAGATGGGAGATGTCTCAGAAAAGCTGTTAATCACCAAATGCTGAGGTCTGGCCGTGAGGCCAGCCGCAGGAGGAACGCTTCGGAAGTGCTCTGGGTCAGGAACCAACGAGCAGGCTGTGCGGGGACACCTCACAGCACCGCTCTGTCACCTCCTGTCCCGTTGCGTCCACCGAGCACTCTGGCGTGGCTGTGTGGCTGCCAGCCCTGAGGTCAGCGCGTGTCACAAAGGGCTGCTAAGACACGGTGTCCCTTTCGGTTCCACGGGGAACCTGCTACACCGTGTCACAAAGGGACACGCTGCCACGCCCCACGGGGCCATCCCCTCCCCACCCCAGGTGCCCCCGCTTGGAAGGAATCCATTGCCCCGAGTGTCTAACACAGCCCTGGACACACCACGACCCCCGCAAGTGCTCGGGGAAGGACTCTCCACGGTGCCCGCACAGCCCAGCTCACTGCCGGCCCCGCAGCAGAGCAGCTTGCAGCAAGCAAGGGGCAAACACCTCTTGCCAAGAGTTAAAACACAGCAGATAGGGAAGATGACATGAATGTGGGCATAAAGGCCTTTGAATTCACAGCTCTCTGAGAGTCATTTGGGGCTCTCGGCTGGATGGATATAATCCCCCTCTGTCCTGTGCTGTAAGTGGGGGGACACACCCTGCCGCTGGTGCTTGCCTTGGTCTCTGCAGGCCCAGGCAGATGCCAAAGCTGCTCTTCACAGCCTTCTCCCTTCCCATGCCTCTCTGCCAAGTGCAAGGGGCCTCAAGGACAGAAAGGAGCGCAGGGATCCAAAGGGAGACAGCTGCACCTAGCTCACTGGGGGCTCCTGGGGAAGCACTTTGCTTGAGAAGCAAGCCCCTCTCTTCCAAAGGCATTTCCCCAAATGTGTCCATTTCCCAGGGAACACCAACACACACTTAAGAAACCCCGGCAAGGCTCAATTACTTCTGCACCTTGGAGCACAGGCACTCCAGCTCGAGCTCATCTTCCTTCTCCCGAGTCTGTTTCCTCGTGTCCCTTGTGGCGCGCGGCCCCGGGCCCCCTACAAACAAGAGCTGCCCGCTGCCCCTTCAAGTGCCCAAACTCCTGCCTGCGCTCCCGGCAGCAAAACCAGGCTGTTCCCAGCCAGGGAGCGGAGCCCTGTTCCCGCAGGAGGCTCTCGTGAGCCCCTTCCCCACTGTGCACGCAGCACTTCTGCCTGCCTGCCCAGAACGCTCTTGGCACAGCAGAGCACAAGCTGGCCGGCTCTGGCCTCAGCACAGCCCAAACACAGGCACGGGAAGACACGGCGGCTGTTTTGCAGCCATGCCCCAGAGGGATGGGAAGGGGCCCTGGCCTCTGGTCTCACTGCCCTCGTCCTGTCCCTGTGTAGGGATGGAGCATTGCTGTGCTTTCTGGAAGCTCTTTGTGGAAACTTCCGCTATTGCACGTTCCTTTGCCCTCGGTGGATGCCTGCACTGGAATCCCTCACGGCTGGGTTCAGAGCACCCTCAAGTTGGCTCTTCTATCACCCAGGGTCCTTTTCCCCTTCAGCATGCTCGGCATGCCGTTTAAGTCCACGCCGCTGTGCAGCTGGAGCAGCGGGACAGGGACCATTGCAGCCTGAGCTGCCCTTGTTCCTCTCTCTCTGTGTCTGGAACAGAGCGGGGAGGAGAAGGGCAGAGGGGCCCTGCGTGTCCCCGGGCTCAGGTTTTGTGCCGCTTCAGCTCCACAGAGACGCGGGTAAAGTGAAAAACACAAACAGTTTATTAAGGGAAAGCGAAGCAAAGGGGTGAGCTGGGAGGTAAGAAAGGGCATGGGCAAGGCCTGAGGGTTGCAGGAAAGGAGCTGCCAACAGGGAGAGAGATGGCAGGAGCTGCTAGAGCTTTGCACAGGCTCAGCTGTGAGCAGCCGCTGCAGCTGGTCCCTTCTGCTCTGCAGGTGGTCCCAGCTTCGATGGGAACTGGAAATCATCGAAGGAGGCCGGTACACGTACATCAGGTCCAACAGACAAATGAAGTTCTGCAGATCTTCCTTGGAATTTCATCTGTATCCATGTGTTCATGCAGGATGGGCTCTTGTCTTCCCTGAGGGCTTGAAGAGCTGGAGGAGAGAGGAACAGAGCCACGGTCAGAGGCCAGACTGAGGGAATCCAAGGAAAGCCTCCTGCCAGGGCCATCCCAGCCGGCTCTTGCCGTGGCCAGGAGGGAGGGGGAGACAAGGGCTACGGCCGGAAGGTGCTGGCCACGGATCCCCCCCGTGTCCCCGAAAGCTCTCCGGGCTGTGCCCCCAGCGGCCCTGGTCCGCACAGGCAGCAGAGCCCTCCGCAGCCCGGGCACGGATTGTAGCTGCGGGGCCGGCATTTGCAGCTGCTCCCCTAGCCCCGGAAGTGCTGGCTGCCACGCGGCTGCCCTGACTCACCCTCAGTGAGGACTTGGAGCTCCTCCTCCTGCCCCATCATCAGCACTCCGGCCACCCCTGCAAGACAGAGCATGTGGCGGCGCCAGGCGGCACAGCTGCCCGACACGGGCGCTGCCGGCCCTGTGGCCGCACGCCCTCCTGGCGGGCAGGGCTCCTGCCGGGCCGCTGCCGCACGCTGCCGCCCGAGGGCACGGCTGCGGGAGCGCGGCGGCAGCGCCCAGGGCGGGCGGGGCTGCAGCAGCCCGGGCGCTGCTCCCGCTGTAGCCGGGGCAGCAGCCGGGCCGGGAGGCGGGGAGGGGCGCCGGGCTGCTGGCTCACCGATGAACCTGACGGCCGCCTCTCGTAGGGGCCTCTGTGGGCTCTGCAGGTGCGGCAGGGCCCAGCGCAGGTGCTCGGCCGCTCGGCTCTCGTCCGACAGCAGCTGCGGGGAGCGGCGGCAGGGAAGGCTCAGCGCGGGCTCTGCCTCTGGGCCGGGCGCTCCCTGCGCCCAGCACCGGCCGAGGTGGCCCGCATGGCCCAGGGCAGGGAGCAGCGTGGGGGGGCGCAGGCTGGCGGGCCCGGCTGCGGCGCTGGCCAGGGGCACAGCTGCCGGCCCCCCACACTGAGCTCCGGGGGCAGGAGCTGCCCCACTCCAGCCTGCGGCTGGGGCTCCCGGGCTGTCCTTACCAGGCTCTCAACGAACTTCATCCGCCGCTTCTTCCTCAGCAGCTCCTCGAGATCCCTCCTTCTCAGGAAGCGGGCTGCACGAATCAGGGCTTCGCCAGACGCCTGCAGAGCAGCAGAGAGACGCAGGTGGCACCAGAGCCCAGGTGAGTCACACGGGAGCCGGCTCCCTGTGCCAAGGCCAGGGAAGGCTGGAGCCCGCCAGGCGCCGAGGCAGGAGGCGGCCGAGGCCCCTGCCAGGGATGCGGCAGCATCACAGCAAACCTCACCTCGGCCACGTGCAGGTTCTCGTGGTGCCAGTGTAAGAATAGAGGGCGCAGGCTCTGGCTCACAACTTTCGTGAGAGCCTTTTCCCTCTCTTCTAGTACCAGTTCCATCAGCTTGCCGAAGAGCTGAATGGAGAGCAGCTGCATATGGCTGTTGTCCTGGAAGAAAGGAAAAGTCCTAAGCACCAACTACTCCAGGCCCACTGGGGCAAAGGCCCAAGAGGGCACAGGGCACAAGGTTTCCAGGCAGGCGGCGTCCAGTGCCCTTGGCTGGGGGCACAGAGCCTTACCTTCTCAAAATGAGGCAGGAGGGACTCAGCCAGCTGCAGGGCGGTGATGCTGGGTATCTCTAAGTTTTTCTCCTGGAGCATATTCGTGAGCACAGAGAGGCTCATCCCGACCATCTCTGTGTCTGGATCGGCCAGCTGCTCCACCAGGTGTGGATAGAGGCCGCGTATTCCTCCAGCCTGTGTGCAAGACCGGGCTGTGCTGTGAAGCCGGGACTGGCCGCAGCACCGACAGCTGCTCGGGGCACTCGGGCAGCTGAAGTGGGAGTCAGGAGAGCTGGCAACAGCTGCCTCTGCTGCAAAGCCCAGGCAAGCCCCAAGGTCTGCCTTCCCCAGCCCCACGCTGCCAGCACGGCTTCAGCCACTGTCCCCTTCTCACCAGCGAGGGCTCCTTGCTGAGCACCACGAGGCCTCTGAGCGCCAGGCGCAGCCTGTCCCTGCACTGGCTGGGCAGCTGCCGGGATAGCACCAACAGGGCACTGGGACCGTGTTGGCTCAGGTCCAGACACTGCAGGAGCTGAAAGGCACAGGGCAGTGGCAGGGGAGCCGGCCGGCAGGAGCCCAGGGCCGCGCAGGGCCGGCTCCAGGCAGCAGCAGCGGGCGCGGGCAGCGTCCCAGGCAGCTGCAGCTCCCAGAGGCCAGAGAGCCGGGAGGCAGCTCAGCCAGGCAGCGCTGGCCATCAGGCTCACCTCCACAAAGAAGGCCAGGGCAGGCAGATGCCAGCGGGGCTGCTTCCCGACGAGCAGGCTGAGCAGGTGCGAGGCCATGTGGGGACACAAGGGGGTCAAGGCACAGCGCATCTCCCTGGCAGGGGAAAAAGGCACCAAGGCCCTGAGCCGGGCGGGCACACCTCTCCCAGGAGTGACTCACAGAGGTCCCATCTTTCCCCAGCACTCTGCAAGGGGACATGGGCCCCTTGGGAGGCAGCTGCTGCTGGGCATCCTCCTCTCCCAGCCCTTTGCAGTGCGCTCAGCCCTCCCTCGGTGATGAGGCCCTCTCGCTTACAAGCCCCGGGGACTGTGTGGGGCACTCCGGGCATGGGGTACTAATGCCGGCCGTGGCAGCGGGGACTAGAGGATCTCACCTGGCCAGCAGACCTGCTGCATAGTGCTGGCTGTTGGCACAGAGCAGGCTGTCCCAGAGCTGCTTGTGCTCCAGAGCCAGCAGGTTCTTGCCAACGCCCAGTCGGGAGAGCAGAGCCTTCAGTGTCTGCACTGCAAACCTGTGTGCCGAGCCAAGGCCAGGTCACTCTGGGAGCACTGGCCCTGGCCGCAAGGGTGTGGGAAGGACAGGGCGACTGGCACCTGTTGGGCTGGCTGGGAAGGCCGTGTTCCTCCTGGCACGCTCTCCAGAAGCCATGGATCTCCACGTCCTCTGGCCTCTGCTCCGTGGTGGTGAAAAGTTTCAAGAGCAGAGCCACGAGCAGGTGGGGAGAATGAAGGAGGATTGCAAAGTGCCACTCGGGCATGCTTGCAATCCTCCACAGCACCAGAGTTGCCTGCAAGAGACAAAGCACCCCGAGGATGCGCTCAGTGCCGAGGTGTCCATGAGGCGGGGCCTGAGGGGAGAGGCAGGGGGAGCACCCGGCCTGCTGCCCCTAGCCCAGCTTTGAGCCCAGGCAGGGAGCTGCAGGGTGGGGAGAACATGGAGAGCTTCTGAGAAGGCGACCTGGAGGGCCAGCATAGGCCAGCTCCAGAAACTCACAGCCAGGGCAAGGACGGCCTCGTTGTCCCCACTGCAGAGGAAGCCGCCGTACGGTGACTGCTCCTCTAGCGCAGAGAGCAGCGCTGGAAGCACCTGCTCCACGGCCGCTTCTGAGGTCCCCACGGCTCTCCAGATCAGCGCAGCGGCTCTGTGGGACCAGAGCTGTGCATCAGTACCGTGCCCCGAGCAGCTGCGTGGGGCCGGGAGGGAGCATGGCAGCAGGCTCAGGAAACAGAGGGGCCCGAGGGTGCCGCTGCTCTCCGCCTGTGTGGCAGACACCACTGGACAGGCTGTACAGGGCGAGGGGCCCTACGGGCCAGTGAGCACCGAGCTCTCGAGGCACTTGTGCCCCTTACCCGTCACACGTTGGGGCACAGCGCAGGAGGCTCATCACCACGTGGGCTGGGTGTTGTTCAGCGAGGCTGACAATGGCCATTTGCAGCCCGGCGTCCACAGACTCACGGGACGTGAGTCTCTGCAGCAGGGCACTCACCATGGCTTGTACCTGGAGGAAGCAGCATGGGGAAGACTTGGAGTGCTGTCCAAGGGATCAGCTTGCCCAGCTTCCCCTCAGGAAGTGCTTGCCTTCCCAGCCCACTGTGATCGGGCTGAGGCGGCCCAGTGGACATGGCTTGAGGGGCCACGTGATCCTGGGAGGCCTTCAGCCCGGGCCCCAGGCTACTGTAGAGAATAAAAACCCTTCTGGAAAAACTCCAGAGTGGGTCCAGGACTCACAGTGAGCATGGGCATGGCCTCAGTCTCTGCGATGGCCGGTGGGATGGTGTTGGTGGTGGCCATGCCCTCCGTCAGCGCCATGTCAGCCTCCTCCCAGCCCTCGTCGCTTTCCCAGTCAGAGCTGGTGGCCAGGTCAGAGGATGCTGTGCTGGCAGCAGCCTCTGCCCGCAGCTCGCTGGGCCTGGGGTCGGGCTCGGCCGTGCCCTCGGGAGCGGAGCCGCTGGCCTTTGTGCGCCGAAGGCGCAGGAACCTCTGCAGTGCCTGCAGCAGAAGGAAGGGCGGGAAGAGAGGGACGTTCCGTGGTCTGCTCCAAGCGCGGGGCCCGGCCGAGCAGCGCCAGCAGGCCCGGCCCAGGTGGGGATGGCCTTAAGTACCTGTGCTGCTCTCTGGAAGTGGCCACGGGTGGGCTCCTGCTCTTGAGTTGGTTCCCTGGCTGCATCTGCCAAAGAGCAAGCGCAGCCAGAGCTGAGGGGCTGCGGGAGAGGCTGGAGAACACAGCCCAGCCCTGCACTCCCCAGGCAGGGACAGCCCCCGGGCACGCAGGGAAGGGAGCACGGCCATTCGGGGGGGCAGCCCTGGCCCCTCTCCCATCCCGTCCATTGGCATGTCCACAGGGATGGGATGGGATTGGATGGCATGGCATGGCATGGCATGGCATGGCATGGCATGGCATGGGGCCAGGCCAGCTGCAGGCACCGGCCCTGCGGCCCATCTCCGGCACTCACCATCCTGCAGACTCTGCAACTGCTCCGGCTCTGCAGGCTGCTGCGCTGGGGCAGCTGCAGGGCCTTTGCTTCTCTTGCCCCGAAGCCCCCTGACCAGGCTGAGCAGTCTGCCCGCCATCCTGCTCTCTGACCTGGGGGGCACTTTCAAATGCCTCGGCAATGGCCCGAGTGAGCAAGGGCTGGAGTCGTGCCTTGCAGGCACCTGCAGCAGAGGAGCCTCAGGAAGGCTACAGGACAAGGGCACTTGAGGTCTCCTGCCCAATGACAGGAGATTCCTGGTGAACGATGGAGGTCACCAAGTGCCACGGCCTGGCCAGAAGGGCTCCAACTGCAGAGATGGGAGATGTCTCAGAAAAGCTGTTAATCACCAAATGCTGAGGTCTGGCCGTGAGGCCAGCCGCAGGAGGAACGCTTCGGAAGTGCTCTGGGTCAGGAACCAACGAGCAGGCTGTGCGGGGACACCTCACAGCACCGCTCTGTCACCTCCTGTCCCGTTGCGTCCACCGAGCACTCTGGCGTGGCTGTGTGGCTGCCAGCCCTGAGGTCAGCGCGTGTCACAAAGGGCTGCTAAGACACGGTGTCCCTTTCGGTTCCACGGGGAACCTGCTACACCGTGTCACAAAGGGACACGCTGCCACGCCCCACGGGGCCATCCCCTCCCCACCCCAGGTGCCCCCGCTTGGAAGGAATCCATTGCCCCGAGTGTCTAACACAGCCCTGGACACACCACGACCCCCGCAAGTGCTCGGGGAAGGACTCTCCACGGTGCCCGCACAGCCCAGCTCACTGCCGGCCCCGCAGCAGAGCAGCTTGCAGCAAGCAAGGGGCAAACACCTCTTGCCAAGAGTTAAAACACAGCAGATAGGGAAGATGACATGAATGTGGGCATAAAGGCCTTTGAATTCACAGCTCTCTGAGAGTCATTTGGGGCTCTCGGCTGGATGGATATAATCCCCCTCTGTCCTGTGCTGTAAGTGGGGGGACACACCCTGCCGCTGGTGCTTGCCTTGGTCTCTGCAGGCCCAGGCAGATGCCAAAGCTGCTCTTCACAGCCTTCTCCCTTCCCATGCCTCTCTGCCAAGTGCAAGGGGCCTCAAGGACAGAAAGGAGCGCAGGGATCCAAAGGGAGACAGCTGCACCTAGCTCACTGGGGGCTCCTGGGGAAGCACTTTGCTTGAGAAGCAAGCCCCTCTCTTCCAAAGGCATTTCCCCAAATGTGTCCATTTCCCAGGGAACACCAACACACACTTAAGAAACCCCGGCAAGGCTCAATTACTTCTGCACCTTGGAGCACAGGCACTCCAGCTCGAGCTCATCTTCCTTCTCCCGAGTCTGTTTCCTCGTGTCCCTTGTGGCGCGCGGCCCCGGGCCCCCTACAAACAAGAGCTGCCCGCTGCCCCTTCAAGTGCCCAAACTCCTGCCTGCGCTCCCGGCAGCAAAACCAGGCTGTTCCCAGCCAGGGAGCGGAGCCCTGTTCCCGCAGGAGGCTCTCGTGAGCCCCTTCCCCACTGTGCACGCAGCACTTCTGCCTGCCTGCCCAGAACGCTCTTGGCACAGCAGAGCACAAGCTGGCCGGCTCTGGCCTCAGCACAGCCCAAACACAGGCACGGGAAGACACGGCGGCTGTTTTGCAGCCATGCCCCAGAGGGATGGGAAGGGGCCCTGGCCTCTGGTCTCACTGCCCTCGTCCTGTCCCTGTGTAGGGATGGAGCATTGCTGTGCTTTCTGGAAGCTCTTTGTGGAAACTTCCGCTATTGCACGTTCCTTTGCCCTCGGTGGATGCCTGCACTGGAATCCCTCACGGCTGGGTTCAGAGCACCCTCAAGTTGGCTCTTCTATCACCCAGGGTCCTTTTCCCCTTCAGCATGCTCGGCATGCCGTTTAAGTCCACGCCGCTGTGCAGCTGGAGCAGCGGGACAGGGACCATTGCAGCCTGAGCTGCCCTTGTTCCTCTCTCTCTGTGTCTGGAACAGAGCGGGGAGGAGAAGGGCAGAGGGGCCCTGCGTGTCCCCGGGCTCAGGTTTTGTGCCGCTTCAGCTCCACAGAGACGCGGGTAAAGTGAAAAACACAAACAGTTTATTAAGGGAAAGCGAAGCAAAGGGGTGAGCTGGGAGGTAAGAAAGGGCATGGGCAAGGCCTGAGGGTTGCAGGAAAGGAGCTGCCAACAGGGAGAGAGATGGCAGGAGCTGCTAGAGCTTTGCACAGGCTCAGCTGTGAGCAGCCGCTGCAGCTGGTCCCTTCTGCTCTGCAGGTGGTCCCAGCTTCGATGGGAACTGGAAATCATCGAAGGAGGCCGGTACACGTACATCAGGTCCAACAGACAAATGAAGTTCTGCAGATCTTCCTTGGAATTTCATCTGTATCCATGTGTTCATGCAGGATGGGCTCTTGTCTTCCCTGAGGGCTTGAAGAGCTGGAGGAGAGAGGAACAGAGCCACGGTCAGAGGCCAGACTGAGGGAATCCAAGGAAAGCCTCCTGCCAGGGCCATCCCAGCCGGCTCTTGCCGTGGCCAGGAGGGAGGGGGAGACAAGGGCTACGGCCGGAAGGTGCTGGCCACGGATCCCCCCCGTGTCCCCGAAAGCTCTCCGGGCTGTGCCCCCAGCGGCCCTGGTCCGCACAGGCAGCAGAGCCCTCCGCAGCCCGGGCACGGATTGTAGCTGCGGGGCCGGCATTTGCAGCTGCTCCCCTAGCCCCGGAAGTGCTGGCTGCCACGCGGCTGCCCTGACTCACCCTCAGTGAGGACTTGGAGCTCCTCCTCCTGCCCCATCATCAGCACTCCGGCCACCCCTGCAAGACAGAGCATGTGGCGGCGCCAGGCGGCACAGCTGCCCGACACGGGCGCTGCCGGCCCTGTGGCCGCACGCCCTCCTGGCGGGCAGGGCTCCTGCCGGGCCGCTGCCGCACGCTGCCGCCCGAGGGCACGGCTGCGGGAGCGCGGCGGCAGCGCCCAGGGCGGGCGGGGCTGCAGCAGCCCGGGCGCTGCTCCCGCTGTAGCCGGGGCAGCAGCCGGGCCGGGAGGCGGGGAGGGGCGCCGGGCTGCTGGCTCACCGATGAACCTGACGGCCGCCTCTCGTAGGGGCCTCTGTGGGCTCTGCAGGTGCGGCAGGGCCCAGCGCAGGTGCTCGGCCGCTCGGCTCTCGTCCGACAGCAGCTGCGGGGAGCGGCGGCAGGGAAGGCTCAGCGCGGGCTCTGCCTCTGGGCCGGGCGCTCCCTGCGCCCAGCACCGGCCGAGGTGGCCCGCATGGCCCAGGGCAGGGAGCAGCGTGGGGGGGCGCAGGCTGGCGGGCCCGGCTGCGGCGCTGGCCAGGGGCACAGCTGCCGGCCCCCCACACTGAGCTCCGGGGGCAGGAGCTGCCCCACTCCAGCCTGCGGCTGGGGCTCCCGGGCTGTCCTTACCAGGCTCTCAACGAACTTCATCCGCCGCTTCTTCCTCAGCAGCTCCTCGAGATCCCTCCTTCTCAGGAAGCGGGCTGCACGAATCAGGGCTTCGCCAGACGCCTGCAGAGCAGCAGAGAGACGCAGGTGGCACCAGAGCCCAGGTGAGTCACACGGGAGCCGGCTCCCTGTGCCAAGGCCAGGGAAGGCTGGAGCCCGCCAGGCGCCGAGGCAGGAGGCGGCCGAGGCCCCTGCCAGGGATGCGGCAGCATCACAGCAAACCTCACCTCGGCCACGTGCAGGTTCTCGTGGTGCCAGTGTAAGAATAGAGGGCGCAGGCTCTGGCTCACAACTTTCGTGAGAGCCTTTTCCCTCTCTTCTAGTACCAGTTCCATCAGCTTGCCGAAGAGCTGAATGGAGAGCAGCTGCATATGGCTGTTGTCCTGGAAGAAAGGAAAAGTCCTAAGCACCAACTACTCCAGGCCCACTGGGGCAAAGGCCCAAGAGGGCACAGGGCACAAGGTTTCCAGGCAGGCGGCGTCCAGTGCCCTTGGCTGGGGGCACAGAGCCTTACCTTCTCAAAATGAGGCAGGAGGGACTCAGCCAGCTGCAGGGCGGTGATGCTGGGTATCTCTAAGTTTTTCTCCTGGAGCATATTCGTGAGCACAGAGAGGCTCATCCCGACCATCTCTGTGTCTGGATCGGCCAGCTGCTCCACCAGGTGTGGATAGAGGCCGCGTATTCCTCCAGCCTGTGTGCAAGACCGGGCTGTGCTGTGAAGCCGGGACTGGCCGCAGCACCGACAGCTGCTCGGGGCACTCGGGCAGCTGAAGTGGGAGTCAGGAGAGCTGGCAACAGCTGCCTCTGCTGCAAAGCCCAGGCAAGCCCCAAGGTCTGCCTTCCCCAGCCCCACGCTGCCAGCACGGCTTCAGCCACTGTCCCCTTCTCACCAGCGAGGGCTCCTTGCTGAGCACCACGAGGCCTCTGAGCGCCAGGCGCAGCCTGTCCCTGCACTGGCTGGGCAGCTGCCGGGATAGCACCAACAGGGCACTGGGACCGTGTTGGCTCAGGTCCAGACACTGCAGGAGCTGAAAGGCACAGGGCAGTGGCAGGGGAGCCGGCCGGCAGGAGCCCAGGGCCGCGCAGGGCCGGCTCCAGGCAGCAGCAGCGGGCGCGGGCAGCGTCCCAGGCAGCTGCAGCTCCCAGAGGCCAGAGAGCCGGGAGGCAGCTCAGCCAGGCAGCGCTGGCCATCAGGCTCACCTCCACAAAGAAGGCCAGGGCAGGCAGATGCCAGCGGGGCTGCTTCCCGACGAGCAGGCTGAGCAGGTGCGAGGCCATGTGGGGACACAAGGGGGTCAAGGCACAGCGCATCTCCCTGGCAGGGGAAAAAGGCACCAAGGCCCTGAGCCGGGCGGGCACACCTCTCCCAGGAGTGACTCACAGAGGTCCCATCTTTCCCCAGCACTCTGCAAGGGGACATGGGCCCCTTGGGAGGCAGCTGCTGCTGGGCATCCTCCTCTCCCAGCCCTTTGCAGTGCGCTCAGCCCTCCCTCGGTGATGAGGCCCTCTCGCTTACAAGCCCCGGGGACTGTGTGGGGCACTCCGGGCATGGGGTACTAATGCCGGCCGTGGCAGCGGGGACTAGAGGATCTCACCTGGCCAGCAGACCTGCTGCATAGTGCTGGCTGTTGGCACAGAGCAGGCTGTCCCAGAGCTGCTTGTGCTCCAGAGCCAGCAGGTTCTTGCCAACGCCCAGTCGGGAGAGCAGAGCCTTCAGTGTCTGCACTGCAAACCTGTGTGCCGAGCCAAGGCCAGGTCACTCTGGGAGCACTGGCCCTGGCCGCAAGGGTGTGGGAAGGACAGGGCGACTGGCACCTGTTGGGCTGGCTGGGAAGGCCGTGTTCCTCCTGGCACGCTCTCCAGAAGCCATGGATCTCCACGTCCTCTGGCCTCTGCTCCGTGGTGGTGAAAAGTTTCAAGAGCAGAGCCACGAGCAGGTGGGGAGAATGAAGGAGGATTGCAAAGTGCCACTCGGGCATGCTTGCAATCCTCCACAGCACCAGAGTTGCCTGCAAGAGACAAAGCACCCCGAGGATGCGCTCAGTGCCGAGGTGTCCATGAGGCGGGGCCTGAGGGGAGAGGCAGGGGGAGCACCCGGCCTGCTGCCCCTAGCCCAGCTTTGAGCCCAGGCAGGGAGCTGCAGGGTGGGGAGAACATGGAGAGCTTCTGAGAAGGCGACCTGGAGGGCCAGCATAGGCCAGCTCCAGAAACTCACAGCCAGGGCAAGGACGGCCTTGTTGTCCCCACTGCAGAGGAAGCCGCCGTACGGTGACTGCTCCTCTAGCGCAGAGAGCAGCGCTGGAAGCACCTGCTCCACGGCCGCTTCTGAGGTCCCCACGGCTCTCCAGATCAGCGCAGCGGCTCTGTGGGACCAGAGCTGTGCATCAGTACCGTGCCCCGAGCAGCTGCGTGGGGCCGGGAGGGAGCATGGCAGCAGGCTCAGGAAACAGAGGGGCCCGAGGGTGCCGCTGCTCTCCGCCTGTGTGGCAGACACCACTGGACAGGCTGTACAGGGCGAGGGGCCCTACGGGCCAGTGAGCACCGAGCTCTCGAGGCACTTGTGCCCCTTACCCGTCACACGTTGGGGCACAGCGCAGGAGGCTCATCACCACGTGGGCTGGGTGTTGTTCAGCGAGGCTGACAATGGCCATTTGCAGCCCGGCGTCCACAGACTCACGGGACGTGAGTCTCTGCAGCAGGGCACTCACCATGGCTTGTACCTGGAGGAAGCAGCATGGGGAAGACTTGGAGTGCTGTCTGAGGGAGCAGCTTGCCCAGCTTCCCCTCAGGAAGTGCTTGCCTTCCCAGCCCACTGTGATCGGGCTGAGGCGGCCCAGTGGACATGGCTTGAGGGGCCACGTGATCCTGGGAGGCCTTCAGCCCGGGCCCCAGGCTACTGTAGAGAATAAAAACCCTTCTGGAAAAACTCCAGAGTGGGTCCAGGACTCACAGTGAGCATGGGCATGGCCTCAGTCTCTGCGATGGCCGGTGGGATGGTGTTGGTGGTGGCCATGCCCTCCGTCAGCGCCATGTCAGCCTCCTCCCAGCCCTCGTCGCTTTCCCAGTCAGAGCTGGTGGCCAGGTCAGAGGATGCTGTGCTGGCAGCAGCCTCTGCCCGCAGCTCGCTGGGCCTGGGGTCGGGCTCGGCCGTGCCCTCGGGAGCGGAGCCGCTGGCCTTTGTGCGCCGAAGGCGCAGGAACCTCTGCAGTGCCTGCAGCAGAAGGAAGGGCGGGAAGAGAGGGACGTTCCGTGGTCTGCTCCAAGCGCGGGGCCCGGCCGAGCAGCGCCAGCAGGCCCGGCCCAGGTGGGGATGGCCTTAAGTACCTGTGCTGCTCTCTGGAAGTGGCCACGGGTGGGCTCCTGCTCTTGAGTTGGTTCCCTGGCTGCATCTGCCAAAGAGCAAGCGCAGCCAGAGCTGAGGGGCTGCGGGAGAGGCTGGAGAACACAGCCCAGCCCTGCACTCCCCAGGCAGGGACAGCCCCCGGGCACGCAGGGAAGGGAGCACGGCCATTCGGGGGGGCAGCCCTGGCCCCTCTCCCATCCCGTCCATGGGCATGTCCACAGGGATGGGATGGGATTGGATGGCATGGCATGGCATGGCATGGCATGGCATGGCATGGCATGGGGCCAGGCCAGCTGCAGGCACCGGCCCTGCGGCCCATCTCCGGCACTCACCATCCTGCAGACTCTGCAACTGCTCCGGCTCTGCAGGCTGCTGCGCTGGGGCAGCTGCAGGGCCTTTGCTTCTCTTGCCCCGAAGCCCCCTGACCAGGCTGAGCAGTCTGCCCGCCATCCTGCTCTCTGACCTGGGGGGCACTTTCAAATGCCTCGGCAATGGCCCGAGTGAGCAAGGGCTGGAGTCGTGCCTTGCAGGCACCTGCAGCAGAGGAGCCTCAGGAAGGCTACAGGACAAGGGCACTTGAGGTCTCCTGCCCAATGACAGGAGATTCCTGGTGAACGATGGAGGTCACCAAGTGCCACGGCCTGGCCAGAAGGGCTCCAACTGCAGAGATGGGAGATGTCTCAGAAAAGCTGTTAATCACCAAATGCTGAGGTCTGGCCGTGAGGCCAGCCGCAGGAGGAACGCTTCGGAAGTGCTCTGGGTCAGGAACCAACGAGCAGGCTGTGCGGGGACACCTCACAGCACCGCTCTGTCACCTCCTGTCCCGTTGCGTCCACCGAGCACTCTGGCGTGGCTGTGTGGCTGCCAGCCCTGAGGTCAGCGCGTGTCACAAAGGGCTGCTAAGACACGGTGTCCCTTTCGGTTCCACGGGGAACCTGCTACACCGTGTCACAAAGGGACACGCTGCCACGCCCCACGGGGCCATCCCCTCCCCACCCCAGGTGCCCCCGCTTGGAAGGAATCCATTGCCCCGAGTGTCTAACACAGCCCTGGACACACCACGACCCCCGCAAGTGCTCGGGGAAGGACTCTCCACGGTGCCCGCACAGCCCAGCTCGCTGCCGGCCCCGCAGCAGAGCAGCTTGCAGCAAGCAAGGGGCAAACACCTCTTGCCAAGAGTTAAAACACAGCAGATAGGGAAGATGACATGAATGTGGGCATAAAGGCCTTTGAATTCACAGCTCTCTGAGAGTCATTTGGGGCTCTCGGCTGGATGGATATAATCCCCCTCTGTCCTGTGCTGTAAGTGGGGGGACACACCCTGCCGCTGGTGCTTGCCTTGGTCTCTGCAGGCCCAGGCAGATGCCAAAGCTGCTCTTCACAGCCTTCTCCCTTCCCATGCCTCTCTGCCAAGTGCAAGGGGCCTCAAGGACAGAAAGGAGCGCAGGGATCCAAAGGGAGACAGCTGCACCTAGCTCACTGGGGGCTCCTGGGGAAGCACTTTGCTTGAGAAGCAAGCCCCTCTCTTCCAAAGGCATTTCCCCAAATGTGTCCATTTCCCAGGGAACACCAACACACACTTAAGAAACCCCGGCAAGGCTCAATTACTTCTGCACCTTGGAGCACAGGCACTCCAGCTCGAGCTCATCTTCCTTCTCCCGAGTCTGTTTCCTCGTGTCCCTTGTGGCGCGCGGCCCCGGGCCCCCTACAAACAAGAGCTGCCCGCTGCCCCTTCAAGTGCCCAAACTCCTGCCTGCGCTCCCGGCAGCAAAACCAGGCTGTTCCCAGCCAGGGAGCGGAGCCCTGTTCCCGCAGGAGGCTCTCGTGAGCCCCTTCCCCACTGTGCACGCAGCACTTCTGCCTGCCTGCCCAGAACGCTCTTGGCACAGCAGAGCACAAGCTGGCCGGCTCTGGCCTCAGCACAGCCCAAACACAGGCACGGGAAGACACGGCGGCTGTTTTGCAGCCATGCCCCAGAGGGATGGGAAGGGGCCCTGGCCTCTGGTCTCACTGCCCTCGTCCTGTCCCTGTGTAGGGATGGGGCATTGCTGTGCTTTCTGGAAGCTCTTTGTGGAAACTTCCGCTATTGCACGTTCCTTTGCCCTCGGTGGATGCCTGCACTGGAATCCCTCACGGCTGGGTTCAGAGCACCCTCAAGTTGGCTCTTCTATCACCCAGGGTCCTTTTCCCCTTCAGCATGCTCGGCATGCCGTTTAAGTCCACGCCCCTGTGCAGCTGGAGCAGCGGGACAGGGACCATTGCAGCCTGAGCTGCCCTTGTTCCTCTCTCTCTGTGTCTGGAACAGAGCGGGGAGGAGAAGGGCAGAGGGGCCCTGCGTGTCCCCGGGCTCAGGTTTTGTGCCGCTTCAGCTCCACAGAGACGCGGGTAAAGTGAAAAACACAAACAGTTTATTAAGGGAAAGCGAAGCAAAGGGGTGAGCTGGGAGGTAAGAAAGGGCATGGGCAAGGCCTGAGGGTTGCAGGAAAGGAGCTGCCAACAGGGAGAGAGATGGCAGGAGCTGCTAGAGCTTTGCACAGGCTCAGCTGTGAGCAGCCGCTGCAGCTGGTCCCTTCTGCTCTGCAGGTGGTCCCAGCTTCGATGGGAACTGGAAATCATCGAAGGAGGCCGGTACACGTACATCAGGTCCAACAGACAAATGAAGTTCTGCAGATCTTCCTTGGAATTTCATCTGTATCCATGTGTTCATGCAGGATGGGCTCTTGTCTTCCCTGAGGGCTTGAAGAGCTGGAGGAGAGAGGAACAGAGCCACGGTCAGAGGCCAGACTGAGGGAATCCAAGGAAAGCCTCCTGCCAGGGCCATCCCAGCCGGCTCTTGCCGTGGCCAGGAGGGAGGGGGAGACAAGGGCTACGGCCGGAAGGTGCTGGCCACGGATCCCCCCCGTGTCCCCGAAAGCTCTCCGGGCTGTGCCCCCAGCGGCCCTGGTCCGCACAGGCAGCAGAGCCCTCCGCAGCCCGGGCACGGATTGTAGCTGCGGGGCCGGCATTTGCAGCTGCTCCCCTAGCCCCGGAAGTGCTGGCTGCCACGCGGCTGCCCTGACTCACCCTCAGTGAGGACTTGGAGCTCCTCCTCCTGCCCCATCATCAGCACTCCGGCCACCCCTGCAAGACAGAGCATGTGGCGGCGCCAGGCGGCACAGCTGCCCGACACGGGCGCTGCCGGCCCTGTGGCCGCACGCCCTCCTGGCGGGCAGGGCTCCTGCCGGGCCGCTGCCGCACGCTGCCGCCCGAGGGCACGGCTGCGGGAGCGCGGCGGCAGCGCCCAGGGCGGGCGGGGCTGCAGCAGCCCGGGCGCTGCTCCCGCTGTAGCCGGGGCAGCAGCCGGGCCGGGAGGCGGGGAGGGGCGCCGGGCTGCTGGCTCACCGATGAACCTGACGGCCGCCTCTCGTAGGGGCCTCTGTGGGCTCTGCAGGTGCGGCAGGGCCCAGCGCAGGTGCTCGGCCGCTCGGCTCTCG
Source organism: Melozone crissalis (assembly GCF_028551555.1). Lineage (NCBI taxonomy): Eukaryota > Metazoa > Chordata > Aves > Passeriformes > Passerellidae > Melozone > Melozone crissalis. The sequence continues at coordinate 18,676,449 of NW_026535784.1, forward strand.
TCCGGCAGCAGCTGCGGGGAGCGGCGGCAGGGAAGGCTCAGCGCGGGCTCTGCCTCTGGGCCGGGCGCTCCCTGCGCCCAGCACCGGCCGAGGTGGCCCGCATGGCCCAGGGCAGGGAGCAGCGTGGGGGGGCGCAGGCTGGCGGGCCCGGCTGCGGCGCTGGCCAGGGGCACAGCTGCCGGCCCCCCACACTGTGCACCGGGGGCAGGAGCTGCCCCACTCCAGCCTGCGGCTGGGGCTCCCGGGCTGTCCTTACCAGGCTCTCAACGAACTTCATCCGCCGCTTCTTCCTCAGCAGCTCCTCGAGATCCCTCCTTCTCAGGAAGCGGGCTGCACGAAGCAGGGCTTCGCCAGACGCCTGCAGAGCAGCAGAGAGACGCAGGTGGCACCAGAGCCCAGGTGAGTCACACGGGAGCCGGCTCCCTGTGCCAAGGCCAGGGAAGGCTGGAGCCTGCCAGGCGCCGAGGCAGGAGGCGGCCGAGGCCCCTGCCAGGGATGCGGCAGCATCACAGCAAACCTCACCTCGGCCACGTGCAGGTTCTCATGGTGCCAGTGTAAGAATAGAGGGAGCAGGCTCTGGCTCACAACTTTCGTGAGAGCCTTTTCCCTCTCTTCTAGTACCAGCTCCATCAGCTTGCCGAAGAGCTGAATGGAGAGCAGCTGCACATGGCTGTTGTCCTGGAAGAAAGGAAAAGTCCTAAGCACCAACTACTCCAGGCCCACTGGGGCAAAGGCCCAAGAGGGCACAGGGCACAAGGTTTCCAGGCAGGCGGCGTCCAGTGCCCTTGGCTGGGGGCACAGAGCCTTACCTTCTCAAAATGAGGCAGGAGGGACTCAGCCAGCTGCAGGGCGGTGATGCTGGGTATCTCGAGGTCTTTGTCCGGGAGCACATGCATGAGCACAGAGAGGCTCATCCCGGCCATCTCTGTGTCTGGATCGGCCAGCTGCTCCACCAGGTGTGAATAGAGGCCGCGTATTCCTCCAGCCTGTGTGCAAGACCGGGCTGTGCTGTGAAGCCGTGACTGGCCGCAGCACCGACAGCTGCTCGGGGCACTCGGGCAGCTGAAGTGGGAGTCGGGAGAGCTGGCAACAGCTGCCTCTGCTGCAAAGCCCAGGCAAGCCCCAAGGTCTGCCTTCCCCAGCCCCACGCTGCCAGCACGGCTTCAGCCACTGTCCCCTTCTCACCAGCGAGGGCTCCTTGCTGAGCACCACGAGGCCTCTGAGCGCCAGGCGCAGCCTGTCCCTGCAGTGGCTGGGCAGCTGCCGGGATAGCACCAACAGGGCACTGGGACCGTGTTGGCTCAGGTCCAGACACTGCAGGAGCTGAAAGGCACAGGGCAGTGGCAGGGGAGCCGGCCGGCAGGAGCCCAGGGCCGCGCAGGGCCGGCTCCAGGCAGCAGCAGCGGGCGCGGGCAGCGTCCCAGGCAGCTGCAGCTCCCAGAGGCCAGAGAGCCGGGAGGCAGCTCAGCCAGGCAGCGCTGGCCATCAGGCTCACCTCCACAAAGAAGGCCAGGGCAGGCAGATGCCAGCGGGGCTGCTTCCCGACGAGCAGGCTGAGCAGGTGCGAGGCCATGTGGGGACACAAGGGGGTCAAGGCACAGCGCATCTCCCTGGCAGGGGAAAAAGGCACCAAGGCCCTGAGCCGGGCGGGCACACCTCTCCCAGGAGTGACTCACAGAGGTCCCATCTTTCCCCAGCACTCTGCAAGGGGACATGGGCCCCTTGGGAGGCAGCTGCTGCTGGGCATCCTCCTCTCCCAGCCCTTTGCAGTGCGCTCAGCCCTCCCTCGGTGATGAGGCCCTCTCGCTTACAAGCCCCGGGGACTGTGTGGGGCACTCCGGGCATGGGGTACTAATGCCGGCCGTGGCAGCGGGGACTAGAGGATCTCACCTGGCCAGCAGACCTGCTGCATAGTGCTGGCTGTTGGCACAGAGCAGGCTGTCCCAGAGCTGCTTGTGCTCCAGAGCCAGCAGGTTCTTGCCAACGCCCAGTCGGGAGAGCAGAGCCTTCAGTGTCTGCACTGCAAACCTGTGTGCCGAGCCAAGGCCAGGTCACTCTGGGAGCACTGGCCCTGGCCGCAAGGGTGTGGGAAGGACAGGGCGACTGGCACCTGTTGGGCTGGCTGGGAAGGCCGTGTTCCTCCTGGCACGCTCTCCAGAAGCCATGGATCTCCACGTCCTCTGGCCTCTGCTCCGTGGTGGTGAAAAGTTTCAAGAGCAGAGCCACGAGCAGGTGGGGAGAATGAAGGAGGATTGCAAAGTGCCACTCGGGCATGCTTGCAATCCTCCACAGCACCAGAGTTGCCTGCAAGAGACAAAGCACCCCGAGGATGCGCTCAGTGCCGAGGTGTCCATGAGGCGGGGCCTGAGGGGAGAGGCAGGGGGAGCACCCGGCCTGCTGCCCCTAGCCCAGCTTTGAGCCCAGGCAGGGAGCTGCAGGGTGGGGAGAACATGGAGAGCTTCTGAGAAGGCGACCTGGAGGGCCAGCATAGGCCAGCTCCAGAAACTCACAGCCAGGGCAAGGACGGCCTCGTTGTCCCCACTGCAGAGGAAGCCGCCGTACGGTGACTGCTCCTCTAGCGCAGAGAGCAGCGCTGGAAGCACCTGCTCCACGGCCGCTTCTGAGGTCCCCACGGCTCTCCAGATCAGCGCAGCGGCTCTGTGGGACCAGAGCTGTGCATCAGTACCGTGCCCCGAGCAGCTGCGTGGGGCCGGGAGGGAGCATGGCAGCAGGCTCAGGAAACAGAGGGGCCCGAGGGTGCCGCTGCTCTCCGCCTGTGTGGCAGACACCACTGGACAGGCTGTACAGGGCGAGGGGCCCTACGGGCCAGTGAGCACCGAGCTCTCGAGGCACTTGTGCCCCTTACCCGTCACACGTTGGGGCACAGCGCAGGAGGCTCATCACCACGTGGGCTGGGTGTTGTTCAGCGAGGCTGACAATGGCCATTTGCAGCCCGGCGTCCACAGACTCACGGGACGTGAGTCTCTGCAGCAGGGCACTCACCATGGCTTGTACCTGGAGGAAGCAGCATGGGGAAGACTTGGAGTGCTGTCCAAGGGATCAGCTTGCCCAGCTTCCCCTCAGGAAGTGCTTGCCTTCCCAGCCCACTGTGATCGGGCTGAGGCGGCCCAGTGGACATGGCTTGAGGGGCCACGTGATCCTGGGAGGCCTTCAGCCCGGGCCCCAGGCTACTGTAGAGAATAAAAACCCTTCTGGAAAAACTCCAGAGTGGGTCCAGGACTCACAGTGAGCATGGGCATGGCCTCAGTCTCTGCGATGGCCGGTGGGATGGTGTTGGTGGTGGCCATGCCCTCCGTCAGCGCCATGTCAGCCTCCTCCCAGCCCTCGTCGCTTTCCCAGTCAGAGCTGGTGGCCAGGTCAGAGGATGCTGTGCTGGCAGCAGCCTCTGCCCGCAGCTCGCTGGGCCTGGGGTCGGGCTCGGCCGTGCCCTCGGGAGCGGAGCCGCTGGCCTTTGTGCGCCGAAGGCGCAGGAACCTCTGCAGTGCCTGCAGCAGAAGGAAGGGCGGGAAGAGAGGGACGTTCCGTGGTCTGCTCCAAGCGCGGGGCCCGGCCGAGCAGCGCCAGCAGGCCCGGCCCAGGTGGGGATGGCCTTAAGTACCTGTGCTGCTCTCTGGAAGTGGCCACGGGTGGGCTCCTGCTCTTGAGTTGGTTCCCTGGCTGCATCTGCCAAAGAGCAAGCGCAGCCAGAGCTGAGGGGCTGCGGGAGAGGCTGGAGAACACAGCCCAGCCCTGCACTCCCCAGGCAGGGACAGCCCCCGGGCACGCAGGGAAGGGAGCACGGCCATTCGGGGGGGCAGCCCTGGCCCCTCTCCCATCCCGTCCATTGGCATGTCCACAGGGATGGGATGGGATTGGATGGCATGGCATGGCATGGCATGGCATGGCATGGCATGGCATGGGGCCAGGCCAGCTGCAGGCACCGGCCCTGCGGCCCATCTCCGGCACTCACCATCCTGCAGACTCTGCAACTGCTCCGGCTCTGCAGGCTGCTGCGCTGGGGCAGCTGCAGGGCCTTTGCTTCTCTTGCCCCGAAGCCCCCTGACCAGGCTGAGCAGTCTGCCCGCCATCCTGCTCTCTGACCTGGGGGGCACTTTCAAATGCCTCGGCAATGGCCCGAGTGAGCAAGGGCTGGAGTCGTGCCTTGCAGGCACCTGCAGCAGAGGAGCCTCAGGAAGGCTACAGGACAAGGGCACTTGAGGTCTCCTGCCCAATGACAGGAGATTCCTGGTGAACGATGGAGGTCACCAAGTGCCACGGCCTGGCCAGAAGGGCTCCAACTGCAGAGATGGGAGATGTCTCAGAAAAGCTGTTAATCACCAAATGCTGAGGTCTGGCCGTGAGGCCAGCCGCAGGAGGAACGCTTCGGAAGTGCTCTGGGTCAGGAACCAACGAGCAGGCTGTGCGGGGACACCTCACAGCACCGCTCTGTCACCTCCTGTCCCGTTGCGTCCACCGAGCACTCTGGCGTGGCTGTGTGGCTGCCAGCCCTGAGGTCAGCGCGTGTCACAAAGGGCTGCTAAGACACGGTGTCCCTTTCGGTTCCACGGGGAACCTGCTACACCGTGTCACAAAGGGACACGCTGCCACGCCCCACGGGGCCATCCCCTCCCCACCCCAGGTGCCCCCGCTTGGAAGGAATCCATTGCCCCGAGTGTCTAACACAGCCCTGGACACACCACGACCCCCGCAAGTGCTCGGGGAAGGACTCTCCACGGTGCCCGCACAGCCCAGCTCGCTGCCGGCCCCGCAGCAGAGCAGCTTGCAGCAAGCAAGGGGCAAACACCTCTTGCCAAGAGTTAAAACACAGCAGATAGGGAAGATGACATGAATGTGGGCATAAAGGCCTTTGAATTCACAGCTCTCTGAGAGTCATTTGGGGCTCTCGGCTGGATGGATATAATCCCCCTCTGTCCTGTGCTGTAAGTGGGGGGACACACCCTGCCGCTGGTGCTTGCCTTGGTCTCTGCAGGCCCAGGCAGATGCCAAAGCTGCTCTTCACAGCCTTCTCCCTTCCCATGCCTCTCTGCCAAGTGCAAGGGGCCTCAAGGACAGAAAGGAGCGCAGGGATCCAAAGGGAGACAGCTGCACCTAGCTCACTGGGGGCTCCTGGGGAAGCACTTTGCTTGAGAAGCAAGCCCCTCTCTTCCAAAGGCATTTCCCCAAATGTGTCCATTTCCCAGGGAACACCAACACACACTTAAGAAACCCCGGCAAGGCTCAATTACTTCTGCACCTTGGAGCACAGGCACTCCAGCTCGAGCTCATCTTCCTTCTCCCGAGTCTGTTTCCTCGTGTCCCTTGTGGCGCGCGGCCCCGGGCCCCCTACAAACAAGAGCTGCCCGCTGCCCCTTCAAGTGCCCAAACTCCTGCCTGCGCTCCCGGCAGCAAAACCAGGCTGTTCCCAGCCAGGGAGCGGAGCCCTGTTCCCGCAGGAGGCTCTCGTGAGCCCCTTCCCCACTGTGCACGCAGCACTTCTGCCTGCCTGCCCAGAACGCTCTTGGCACAGCAGAGCACAAGCTGGCCGGCTCTGGCCTCAGCACAGCCCAAACACAGGCACGGGAAGACACGGCGGCTGTTTTGCAGCCATGCCCCAGAGGGATGGGAAGGGGCCCTGGCCTCTGGTCTCACTGCCCTCGTCCTGTCCCTGTGTAGGGATGGAGCATTGCTGTGCTTTCTGGAAGCTCTTTGTGGAAACTTCCGCTATTGCACGTTCCTTTGCCCTCGGTGGATGCCTGCACTGGAATCCCTCACGGCTGGGTTCAGAGCACCCTCAAGTTGGCTCTTCTATCACCCAGGGTCCTTTTCCCCTTCAGCATGCTCGGCATGCCGTTTAAGTCCACGCCGCTGTGCAGCTGGAGCAGCGGGACAGGGACCATTGCAGCCTGAGCTGCCCTTGTTCCTCTCTCTCTGTGTCTGGAACAGAGCGGGGAGGAGAAGGGCAGAGGGGCCCTGCGTGTCCCCGGGCTCAGGTTTTGTGCCGCTTCAGCTCCACAGAGACGCGGGTAAAGTGAAAAACACAAACAGTTTATTAAGGGAAAGCGAAGCAAAGGGGTGAGCTGGGAGGTAAGAAAGGGCATGGGCAAGGCCTGAGGGTTGCAGGAAAGGAGCTGCCAACAGGGAGAGAGATGGCAGGAGCTGCTAGAGCTTTGCACAGGCTCAGCTGTGAGCAGCCGCTGCAGCTGGTCCCTTCTGCTCTGCAGGTGGTCCCAGCTTCGATGGGAACTGGAAATCATCGAAGGAGGCCGGTACACGTACATCAGGTCCAACAGACAAATGAAGTTCTGCAGATCTTCCTTGGAATTTCATCTGTATCCATGTGTTCATGCAGGATGGGCTCTTGTCTTCCCTGAGGGCTTGAAGAGCTGGAGGAGAGAGGAACAGAGCCACGGTCAGAGGCCAGACTGAGGGAATCCAAGGAAAGCCTCCTGCCAGGGCCATCCCAGCCGGCTCTTGCCGTGGCCAGGAGGGAGGGGGAGACAAGGGCTACGGCCGGAAGGTGCTGGCCACGGATCCCCCCCGTGTCCCCGAAAGCTCTCCGGGCTGTGCCCCCAGCGGCCCTGGTCCGCACAGGCAGCAGAGCCCTCCGCAGCCCGGGCACGGATTGTAGCTGCGGGGCCGGCATTTGCAGCTGCTCCCCTAGCCCCGGAAGTGCTGGCTGCCACGCGGCTGCCCTGACTCACCCTCAGTGAGGACTTGGAGCTCCTCCTCCTGCCCCATCATCAGCACTCCGGCCACCCCTGCAAGACAGAGCATGTGGCGGCGCCAGGCGGCACAGCTGCCCGACACGGGCGCTGCCGGCCCTGTGGCCGCACGCCCTCCTGGCGGGCAGGGCTCCTGCCGGGCCGCTGCCGCACGCTGCCGCCCGAGGGCACGGCTGCGGGAGCGCGGCGGCAGCGCCCAGGGCGGGCGGGGCTGCAGCAGCCCGGGCGCTGCTCCCGCTGTAGCCGGGGCAGCAGCCGGGCCGGGAGGCGGGGAGGGGCGCCGGGCTGCTGGCTCACCGATGAACCTGACGGCCGCCTCTCGTAGGGGCCTCTGTGGGCTCTGCAGGTGCGGCAGGGCCCAGCGCAGGTGCTCGGCCGCTCGGCTCTCGTCCGGCAGCAGCTGCGGGGAGCGGCGGCAGGGAAGGCTCAGCGCGGGCTCTGCCTCTGGGCCGGGCGCTCCCTGCGCCCAGCACCGGCCGAGGTGGCCCGCATGGCCCAGGGCAGGGAGCAGCGTGGGGGGGCGCAGGCTGGCGGGCCCGGCTGCGGCGCTGGCCAGGGGCACAGCTGCCGGCCCCCCACACTGAGCTCCGGGGGCAGGAGCTGCCCCACTCCAGCCTGCGGCTGGGGCTCCCGGGCTGTCCTTACCAGGCTCTCAACGAACTTCATCCGCCGCTTCTTCCTCAGCAGCTCCTCGAGATCCCTCCTTCTCAGGAAGCGGGCTGCACGAATCAGGGCTTCGCCAGACGCCTGCAGAGCAGCAGAGAGACGCAGGTGGCACCAGAGCCCAGGTGAGTCACACGGGAGCCGGCTCCCTGTGCCAAGGCCAGGGAAGGCTGGAGCCCGCCAGGCGCCGAGGCAGGAGGCGGCCGAGGCCCCTGCCAGGGATGCGGCAGCATCACAGCAAACCTCACCTCGGCCACGTGCAGGTTCTCGTGGTGCCAGTGTAAGAATAGAGGGCGCAGGCTCTGGCTCACAACTTTCGTGAGAGCCTTTTCCCTCTCTTCTAGTACCAGTTCCATCAGCTTGCCGAAGAGCTGAATGGAGAGCAGCTGCATATGGCTGTTGTCCTGGAAGAAAGGAAAAGTCCTAAGCACCAACTACTCCAGGCCCACTGGGGCAAAGGCCCAAGAGGGCACAGGGCACAAGGTTTCCAGGCAGGCGGCGTCCAGTGCCCTTGGCTGGGGGCACAGAGCCTTACCTTCTCAAAATGAGGCAGGAGGGACTCAGCCAGCTGCAGGGCGGTGATGCTGGGTATCTCTAAGTTTTTCTCCTGGAGCATATTCGTGAGCACAGAGAGGCTCATCCCGACCATCTCTGTGTCTGGATCGGCCAGCTGCTCCACCAGGTGTGGATAGAGGCCGCGTATTCCTCCAGCCTGTGTGCAAGACCGGGCTGTGCTGTGAAGCCGGGACTGGCCGCAGCACCGACAGCTGCTCGGGGCACTCGGGCAGCTGAAGTGGGAGTCAGGAGAGCTGGCAACAGCTGCCTCTGCTGCAAAGCCCAGGCAAGCCCCAAGGTCTGCCTTCCCCAGCCCCACGCTGCCAGCACGGCTTCAGCCACTGTCCCCTTCTCACCAGCGAGGGCTCCTTGCTGAGCACCACGAGGCCTCTGAGCGCCAGGCGCAGCCTGTCCCTGCACTGGCTGGGCAGCTGCCGGGATAGCACCAACAGGGCACTGGGACCGTGTTGGCTCAGGTCCAGACACTGCAGGAGCTGAAAGGCACAGGGCAGTGGCAGGGGAGCCGGCCGGCAGGAGCCCAGGGCCGCGCAGGGCCGGCTCCAGGCAGCAGCAGCGGGCGCGGGCAGCGTCCCAGGCAGCTGCAGCTCCCAGAGGCCAGAGAGCCGGGAGGCAGCTCAGCCAGGCAGCGCTGGCCATCAGGCTCACCTCCACAAAGAAGGCCAGGGCAGGCAGATGCCAGCGGGGCTGCTTCCCGACGAGCAGGCTGAGCAGGTGCGAGGCCATGTGGGGACACAAGGGGGTCAAGGCACAGCGCATCTCCCTGGCAGGGGAAAAAGGCACCAAGGCCCTGAGCCGGGCGGGCACACCTCTCCCAGGAGTGACTCACAGAGGTCCCATCTTTCCCCAGCACTCTGCAAGGGGACATGGGCCCCTTGGGAGGCAGCTGCTGCTGGGCATCCTCCTCTCCCAGCCCTTTGCAGTGCGCTCAGCCCTCCCTCGGTGATGAGGCCCTCTCGCTTACAAGCCCCGGGGACTGTGTGGGGCACTCCGGGCATGGGGTACTAATGCCGGCCGTGGCAGCGGGGACTAGAGGATCTCACCTGGCCAGCAGACCTGCTGCATAGTGCTGGCTGTTGGCACAGAGCAGGCTGTCCCAGAGCTGCTTGTGCTCCAGAGCCAGCAGGTTCTTGCCAACGCCCAGTCGGGAGAGCAGAGCCTTCAGTGTCTGCACTGCAAACCTGTGTGCCGAGCCAAGGCCAGGTCACTCTGGGAGCACTGGCCCTGGCCGCAAGGGTGTGGGAAGGACAGGGCGACTGGCACCTGTTGGGCTGGCTGGGAAGGCCGTGTTCCTCCTGGCACGCTCTCCAGAAGCCATGGATCTCCACGTCCTCTGGCCTCTGCTCCGTGGTGGTGAAAAGTTTCAAGAGCAGAGCCACGAGCAGGTGGGGAGAATGAAGGAGGATTGCAAAGTGCCACTCGGGCATGCTTGCAATCCTCCACAGCACCAGAGTTGCCTGCAAGAGACAAAGCACCCCGAGGATGCGCTCAGTGCCGAGGTGTCCATGAGGCGGGGCCTGAGGGGAGAGGCAGGGGGAGCACCCGGCCTGCTGCCCCTAGCCCAGCTTTGAGCCCAGGCAGGGAGCTGCAGGGTGGGGAGAACATGGAGAGCTTCTGAGAAGGCGACCTGGAGGGCCAGCATAGGCCAGCTCCAGAAACTCACAGCCAGGGCAAGGACGGCCTTGTTGTCCCCACTGCAGAGGAAGCCGCCGTACGGTGACTGCTCCTCTAGCGCAGAGAGCAGCGCTGGAAGCACCTGCTCCACGGCCGCTTCTGAGGTCCCCACGGCTCTCCAGATCAGCGCAGCGGCTCTGTGGGACCAGAGCTGTGCATCAGTACCGTGCCCCGAGCAGCTGCGTGGGGCCGGGAGGGAGCATGGCAGCAGGCTCAGGAAACAGAGGGGCCCGAGGGTGCCGCTGCTCTCCGCCTGTGTGGCAGACACCACTGGACAGGCTGTACAGGGCGAGGGGCCCTACGGGCCAGTGAGCACCGAGCTCTCGAGGCACTTGTGCCCCTTACCCGTCACACGTTGGGGCACAGCGCAGGAGGCTCATCACCACGTGGGCTGGGTGTTGTTCAGCGAGGCTGACAATGGCCATTTGCAGCCCGGCGTCCACAGACTCACGGGACGTGAGTCTCTGCAGCAGGGCACTCACCATGGCTTGTACCTGGAGGAAGCAGCATGGGGAAGACTTGGAGTGCTGTCTGAGGGAGCAGCTTGCCCAGCTTCCCCTCAGGAAGTGCTTGCCTTCCCAGCCCACTGTGATCGGGCTGAGGCGGCCCAGTGGACATGGCTTGAGGGGCCACGTGATCCTGGGAGGCCTTCAGCCCGGGCCCCAGGCTACTGTAGAGAATAAAAACCCTTCTGGAAAAACTCCAGAGTGGGTCCAGGACTCACAGTGAGCATGGGCATGGCCTCAGTCTCTGCGATGGCCGGTGGGATGGTGTTGGTGGTGGCCATGCCCTCCGTCAGCGCCATGTCAGCCTCCTCCCAGCCCTCGTCGCTTTCCCAGTCAGAGCTGGTGGCCAGGTCAGAGGATGCTGTGCTGGCAGCAGCCTCTGCCCGCAGCTCGCTGGGCCTGGGGTCGGGCTCGGCCGTGCCCTCGGGAGCGGAGCCGCTGGCCTTTGTGCGCCGAAGGCGCAGGAACCTCTGCAGTGCCTGCAGCAGAAGGAAGGGCGGGAAGAGAGGGACGTTCCGTGGTCTGCTCCAAGCGCGGGGCCCGGCCGAGCAGCGCCAGCAGGCCCGGCCCAGGTGGGGATGGCCTTAAGTACCTGTGCTGCTCTCTGGAAGTGGCCACGGGTGGGCTCCTGCTCTTGAGTTGGTTCCCTGGCTGCATCTGCCAAAGAGCAAGCGCAGCCAGAGCTGAGGGGCTGCGGGAGAGGCTGGAGAACACAGCCCAGCCCTGCACTCCCCAGGCAGGGACAGCCCCCGGGCACGCAGGGAAGGGAGCACGGCCATTCGGGGGGGCAGCCCTGGCCCCTCTCCCATCCCGTCCATTGGCATGTCCACAGGGATGGGATGGGATTGGATGGCATGGCATGGCATGGCATGGCATGGCATGGCATGGCATGGCATGGGGCCAGGCCAGCTGCAGGCACCGGCCCTGCGGCCCATCTCCGGCACTCACCATCCTGCAGACTCTGCAACTGCTCCGGCTCTGCAGGCTGCTGCGCTGGGGCAGCTGCAGGGCCTTTGCTTCTCTTGCCCCGAAGCCCCCTGACCAGGCTGAGCAGTCTGCCCGCCATCCTGCTCTCTGACCTGGGGGGCACTTTCAAATGCCTCGGCAATGGCCCGAGTGAGCAAGGGCTGGAGTCGTGCCTTGCAGGCACCTGCAGCAGAGGAGCCTCAGGAAGGCTACAGGACAAGGGCACTTGAGGTCTCCTGCCCAATGACAGGAGATTCCTGGTGAACGATGGAGGTCACCAAGTGCCACGGCCTGGCCAGAAGGGCTCCAACTGCAGAGATGGGAGATGTCTCAGAAAAGCTGTTAATCACCAAATGCTGAGGTCTGGCCGTGAGGCCAGCCGCAGGAGGAACGCTTCGGAAGTGCTCTGGGTCAGGAACCAACGAGCAGGCTGTGCGGGGACACCTCACAGCACCGCTCTGTCACCTCCTGTCCCGTTGCGTCCACCGAGCACTCTGGCGTGGCTGTGTGGCTGCCAGCCCTGAGGTCAGCGCGTGTCACAAAGGGCTGCTAAGACACGGTGTCCCTTTCGGTTCCACGGGGAACCTGCTACACCGTGTCACAAAGGGACACGCTGCCACGCCCCACGGGGCCATCCCCTCCCCACCCCAGGTGCCCCCGCTTGGAAGGAATCCATTGCCCCGAGTGTCTAACACAGCCCTGGACACACCACGACCCCCGCAAGTGCTCGGGGAAGGACTCTCCACGGTGCCCGCACAGCCCAGCTCGCTGCCGGCCCCGCAGCAGAGCAGCTTGCAGCAAGCAAGGGGCAAACACCTCTTGCCAAGAGTTAAAACACAGCAGATAGGGAAGATGACATGAATGTGGGCATAAAGGCCTTTGAATTCACAGCTCTCTGAGAGTCATTTGGGGCTCTCGGCTGGATGGATATAATCCCCCTCTGTCCTGTGCTGTAAGTGGGGGGACACACCCTGCCGCTGGTGCTTGCCTTGGTCTCTGCAGGCCCAGGCAGATGCCAAAGCTGCTCTTCACAGCCTTCTCCCTTCCCATGCCTCTCTGCCAAGTGCAAGGGGCCTCAAGGACAGAAAGGAGCGCAGGGATCCAAAGGGAGACAGCTGCACCTAGCTCACTGGGGGCTCCTGGGGAAGCACTTTGCTTGAGAAGCAAGCCCCTCTCTTCCAAAGGCATTTCCCCAAATGTGTCCATTTCCCAGGGAACACCAACACACACTTAAGAAACCCCGGCAAGGCTCAATTACTTCTGCACCTTGGAGCACAGGCACTCCAGCTCGAGCTCATCTTCCTTCTCCCGAGTCTGTTTCCTCGTGTCCCTTGTGGCGCGCGGCCCCGGGCCCCCTACAAACAAGAGCTGCCCGCTGCCCCTTCAAGTGCCCAAACTCCTGCCTGCGCTCCCGGCAGCAAAACCAGGCTGTTCCCAGCCAGGGAGCGGAGCCCTGTTCCTGCAGGAGGCTCTCGTGAGCCCCTTCCCCACTGTGCACGCAGCACTTCTGCCTGCCTGCCCAGAACGCTCTTGGCACAGCAGAGCACAAGCTGGCCGGCTCTGGCCTCAGCACAGCCCAAACACAGGCACGGGAAGACACGGCGGCTGTTTTGCAGCCATGCCCCAGAGGGATGGGAAGGGGCCCTGGCCTCTGGTCTCACTGCCCTCGTCCTGTCCCTGTGTAGGGATGGGGCATTGCTGTGCTTTCTGGAAGCTCTTTGTGGAAACTTCCGCTATTGCACGTTCCTTTGCCCTCGGTGGATGCCTGCACTGGAATCCCTCACGGCTGGGTTCAGAGCACCCTCAAGTTGGCTCTTCTATCACCCAGGGTCCTTTTCCCCTTCAGCATGCTCGGCATGCCGTTTAAGTCCACGCCCCTGTGCAGCTGGAGCAGCGGGACAGGGACCATTGCAGCCTGAGCTGCCCTTGTTCCTCTCTCTCTGTGTCTGGAACAGAGCGGGGAGGAGAAGGGCAGAGGGGCCCTGCGTGTCCCCGGGCTCAGGTTTTGTGCCGCTTCAGCTCCACAGAGACGCGGGTAAAGTGAAAAACACAAACAGTTTATTAAGGGAAAGCGAAGCAAAGGGGTGAGCTGGGAGGTAAGAAAGGGCATGGGCAAGGCCTGAGGGTTGCAGGAAAGGAGCTGCCAACAGGGAGAGAGATGGCAGGAGCTGCTAGAGCTTTGCACAGGCTCAGCTGTGAGCAGCCGCTGCAGCTGGTCCCTTCTGCTCTGCAGGTGGTCCCAGCTTCGATGGGAACTGGAAATCATCGAAGGAGGCCGGTACACGTACATCAGGTCCAACAGACAAATGAAGTTCTGCAGATCTTCCTTGGAATTTCATCTGTATCCATGTGTTCATGCAGGATGGGCTCTTGTCTTCCCTGAGGGCTTGAAGAGCTGGAGGAGAGAGGAACAGAGCCACGGTCAGAGGCCAGACTGAGGGAATCCAAGGAAAGCCTCCTGCCAGGGCCATCCCAGCCGGCTCTTGCCGTGGCCAGGAGGGAGGGGGAGACAAGGGCTACGGCCGGAAGGTGCTGGCCACGGATCCCCCCCGTGTCCCCGAAAGCTCTCCGGGCTGTGCCCCCAGCGGCCCTGGTCCGCACAGGCAGCAGAGCCCTCCGCAGCCCGGGCACGGATTGTAGCTGCGGGGCCGGCATTTGCAGCTGCTCCCCTAGCCCCGGAAGTGCTGGCTGCCACGCGGCTGCCCTGACTCACCCTCAGTGAGGACTTGGAGCTCCTCCTCCTGCCCCATCATCAGCACTCCGGCCACCCCTGCAAGACAGAGCATGTGGCGGCGCCAGGCGGCACAGCTGCCCGACACGGGCGCTGCCGGCCCTGTGGCCGCACGCCCTCCTGGCGGGCAGGGCTCCTGCCGGGCCGCTGCCGCACGCTGCCGCCCGAGGGCACGGCTGCGGGAGCGCGGCGGCAGCGCCCAGGGCGGGCGGGGCTGCAGCAGCCCGGGCGCTGCTCCCGCTGTAGCCGGGGCAGCAGCCGGGCCGGGAGGCGGGGAGGGGCGCCGGGCTGCTGGCTCACCGATGAACCTGACGGCCGCCTCTCGTAGGGGCCTCTGTGGGCTCTGCAGGTGCGGCAGGGCCCAGCGCAGGTGCTCGGCCGCTCGGCTCTCGTCCGGCAGCAGCTGCGGGGAGCGGCGGCAGGGAAGGCTCAGCGCGGGCTCTGCCTCTCAGCCGGGCGCTCCCTGCGCCCAGCACCGGCCGAGGCGGCCCGCATGGCCCAGGGCAGGGAGCAGCGTGGGGGGGCGCAGGCTGGCGGGCCCGGCTGCGGCGCTGGCCAGGGGCACAGCTGCCGGCCCCCCACACTGTGCACCGGGGGCAGGAGCTGCCCCACTCCAGCCTGCGGCTGGGGCTCCCGGGCTGTCCTTACCAGGCTCTCAACGAACTTCATCCGCCGCTTCTTCCTCAGCAGCTCCTCGAGATCCCTCCTTCTCAGGAAGCGGGCTGCACGAAGCAGGGCTTCGCCAGACGCCTGCAGAGCAGCAGAGAGACGCAGGTGGCACCAGAGCCCAGGTGAGTCACACGGGAGCCGGCTCCCTGTGCCAAGGCCAGGGAAGGCTGGAGCCTGCCAGGCGCCGAGGCAGGAGGCGGCCGAGGCCCCTGCCAGGGATGCGGCAGCATCACAGCAAACCTCACCTCGGCCACGTGCAGGTTCTCATGGTGCCAGTGTAAGAATAGAGGGAGCAGGCTCTGGCTCACAACTTTCGTGAGAGCCTTTTCCCTCTCTTCTAGTACCAGCTCCATCAGCTTGCCGAAGAGCTGAATGGAGAGCAGCTGCACATGGCTGTTGTCCTGGAAGAAAGGAAAAGTCCTAAGCACCAACTACTCCAGGCCCACTGGGGCAAAGGCCCAAGAGGGCACAGGGCACAAGGTTTCCAGGCAGGCGGCGTCCAGTGCCCTTGGCTGGGGGCACAGAGCCTTACCTTCTCAAAATGAGGCAGGAGGGACTCAGCCAGCTGCAGGGCGGTGATGCTGGGTATCTCGAGGTCTTTGTCCGGGAGCACATGCATGAGCACAGAGAGGCTCATCCCGGCCATCTCTGTGTCTGGATCGGCCAGCTGCTCCACCAGGTGTGAATAGAGGCCGCGTATTCCTCCAGCCTGTGTGCAAGACCGGGCTGTGCTGTGAAGCCGGGACTGGCCGCAGCACCGACAGCTGCTCGGGGCACTCGGGCAGCTGAAGTGGGAGTCGGGAGAGCTGGCAACAGCTGCCTCTGCTGCAAAGCCCAGGCAAGCCCCAAGGTCTGCCTTCCCCAGCCCCACGCTGCCAGCACGGCTTCAGCCACTGTCCCCTTCTCACCAGCGAGGGCTCCTTGCTGAGCACCACGAGGCCTCTGAGCGCCAGGCGCAGCCTGTCCCTGCAGTGGCTGGGCAGCTGCCGGGATAGCACCAACAGGGCACTGGGACCGTGTTGGCTCAGGTCCAGACACTGCAGGAGCTGAAAGGCACAGGGCAGTGGCAGGGGAGCCGGCCGGCAGGAGCCCAGGGCCGCGCAGGGCCGGCTCCAGGCAGCAGCAGCGGGCGCGGGCAGCGTCCCAGGCAGCTGCAGCTCCCAGAGGCCAGAGAGCCGGGAGGCAGCTCAGCCAGGCAGCGCTGGCCATCAGGCTCACCTCCACAAAGAAGGCCAGGGCAGGCAGATGCCAGCGGGGCTGCTTCCCGACGAGCAGGCTGAGCAGGTGCGAGGCCATGTGGGGACACAAGGGGGTCAAGGCACAGCGCATCTCCCTGGCAGGGGAAAAAGGCACCAAGGCCCTGAGCCGGGCGGGCACACCTCTCCCAGGAGTGACTCACAGAGGTCCCATCTTTCCCCAGCACTCTGCAAGGGGACATGGGCCCCTTGGGAGGCAGCTGCTGCTGGGCATCCTCCTCTCCCAGCCCTTTGCAGTGCGCTCAGCCCTCCCTCGGTGATGAGGCCCTCTCGCTTACAAGCCCCGGGGACTGTGTGGGGCACTCCGGGCATGGGGTACTAATGCCGGCCGTGGCAGCGGGGACTAGAGGATCTCACCTGGCCAGCAGACCTGCTGCATAGTGCTGGCTGTTGGCACAGAGCAGGCTGTCCCAGAGCTGCTTGTGCTCCAGAGCCAGCAGGTTCTTGCCAACGCCCAGTCGGGAGAGCAGAGCCTTCAGTGTCTGCACTGCAAACCTGTGTGCCGAGCCAAGGCCAGGTCACTCTGGGAGCACTGGCCCTGGCCGCAAGGGTGTGGGAAGGACAGGGCGACTGGCACCTGTTGGGCTGGCTGGGAAGGCCGTGTTCCTCCTGGCACGCTCTCCAGAAGCCATGGATCTCCACGTCCTCTGGCCTCTGCTCCGTGGTGGTGAAAAGTTTCAAGAGCAGAGCCACGAGCAGGTGGGGAGAATGAAGGAGGATTGCAAAGTGCCACTCGGGCATGCTTGCAATCCTCCACAGCACCAGAGTTGCCTGCAAGAGACAAAGCACCCCGAGGATGCGCTCAGTGCCGAGGTGTCCATGAGGCGGGGCCTGAGGGGAGAGGCAGGGGGAGCACCCGGCCTGCTGCCCCTAGCCCAGCTTTGAGCCCAGGCAGGGAGCTGCAGGGTGGGGAGAACATGGAGAGCTTCTGAGAAGGCGACCTGGAGGGCCAGCATAGGCCAGCTCCAGAAACTCACAGCCAGGGCAAGGACGGCCTTGTTGTCCCCACTGCAGAGGAAGCCGCCGTACGGTGACTGCTCCTCTAGCGCAGAGAGCAGCGCTGGAAGCACCTGCTCCACGGCCGCTTCTGAGGTCCCCACGGCTCTCCAGATCAGCGCAGCGGCTCTGTGGGACCAGAGCTGTGCATCAGTACCGTGCCCCGAGCAGCTGCGTGGGGCCGGGAGGGAGCATGGCAGCAGGCTCAGGAAACAGAGGGGCCCGAGGGTGCCGCTGCTCTCCGCCTGTGTGGCAGACACCACTGGACAGGCTGTACAGGGCGAGGGGCCCTACGGGCCAGTGAGCACCGAGCTCTCGAGGCACTTGTGCCCCTTACCCGTCACACGTTGGGGCACAGCGCAGGAGGCTCATCACCACGTGGGCTGGGTGTTGTTCAGCGAGGCTGACAATGGCCATTTGCAGCCCGGCGTCCACAGACTCACGGGACGTGAGTCTCTGCAGCAGGGCACTCACCATGGCTTGTACCTGGAGGAAGCAGCATGGGGAAGACTTGGAGTGCTGTCCAAGGGATCAGCTTGCCCAGCTTCCCCTCAGGAAGTGCTTGCCTTCCCAGCCCACTGTGATCGGGCTGAGGCGGCCCAGTGGACATGGCTTGAGGGGCCACGTGATCCTGGGAGGCCTTCAGCCCGGGCCCCAGGCTACTGTAGAGAATAAAAACCCTTCTGGAAAAACTCCAGAGTGGGTCCAGGACTCACAGTGAGCATGGGCATGGCCTCAGTCTCTGCGATGGCCGGTGGGATGGTGTTGGTGGTGGCCATGCCCTCCGTCAGCGCCATGTCAGCCTCCTCCCAGCCCTCGTCGCTTTCCCAGTCAGAGCTGGTGGCCAGGTCAGAGGATGCTGTGCTGGCAGCAGCCTCTGCCCGCAGCTCGCTGGGCCTGGGGTCGGGCTCGGCCGTGCCCTCGGGAGCGGAGCCGCTGGCCTTTGTGCGCCGAAGGCGCAGGAACCTCTGCAGTGCCTGCAGCAGAAGGAAGGGCGGGAAGAGAGGGACGTTCCGTGGTCTGCTCCAAGCGCGGGGCCCGGCCGAGCAGCGCCAGCAGGCCCGGCCCAGGTGGGGATGGCCTTAAGTACCTGTGCTGCTCTCTGGAAGTGGCCACGGGTGGGCTCCTGCTCTTGAGTTGGTTCCCTGGCTGCATCTGCCAAAGAGCAAGCGCAGCCAGAGCTGAGGGGCTGCGGGAGAGGCTGGAGAACACAGCCCAGCCCTGCACTCCCCAGGCAGGGACAGCCCCCGGGCACGCAGGGAAGGGAGCACGGCCATTCGGGGGGGCAGCCCTGGCCCCTCTCCCATCCCGTCCATTGGCATGTCCACAGGGATGGGATGGGATTGGATGGCATGGCATGGCATGGCATGGCATGGCATGGCATGGCATGGGGCCAGGCCAGCTGCAGGCACCGGCCCTGCGGCCCATCTCCGGCACTCACCATCCTGCAGACTCTGCAACTGCTCCGGCTCTGCAGGCTGCTGCGCTGGGGCAGCTGCAGGGCCTTTGCTTCTCTTGCCCCGAAGCCCCCTGACCAGGCTGAGCAGTCTGCCCGCCATCCTGCTCTCTGACCTGGGGGGCACTTTCAAATGCCTCGGCAATGGCCCGAGTGAGCAAGGGCTGGAGTCGTGCCTTGCAGGCACCTGCAGCAGAGGAGCCTCAGGAAGGCTACAGGACAAGGGCACTTGAGGTCTCCTGCCCAATGACAGGAGATTCCTGGTGAACGATGGAGGTCACCAAGTGCCACGGCCTGGCCAGAAGGGCTCCAACTGCAGAGATGGGAGATGTCTCAGAAAAGCTGTTAATCACCAAATGCTGAGGTCTGGCCGTGAGGCCAGCCGCAGGAGGAACGCTTCGGAAGTGCTCTGGGTCAGGAACCAACGAGCAGGCTGTGCGGGGACACCTCACAGCACCGCTCTGTCACCTCCTGTCCCGTTGCGTCCACCGAGCACTCTGGCGTGGCTGTGTGGCTGCCAGCCCTGAGGTCAGCGCGTGTCACAAAGGGCTGCTAAGACACGGTGTCCCTTTCGGTTCCACGGGGAACCTGCTACACCGTGTCACAAAGGGACACGCTGCCACGC
Organism: Melozone crissalis; assembly: GCF_028551555.1. NCBI lineage: Eukaryota > Metazoa > Chordata > Aves > Passeriformes > Passerellidae > Melozone > Melozone crissalis. The sequence goes on from NW_026535784.1 coordinate 18,695,286, forward strand.
CCCACGGGGCCATCCCCTCCCCACCCCAGGTGCCCCCGCTTGGAAGGAATCCATTGCCCCGAGTGTCTAACACAGCCCTGGACACACCACGACCCCCGCAAGTGCTCGGGGAAGGACTCTCCACGGTGCCCGCACAGCCCAGCTCGCTGCCGGCCCCGCAGCAGAGCAGCTTGCAGCAAGCAAGGGGCAAACACCTCTTGCCAAGAGTTAAAACACAGCAGATAGGGAAGATGACATGAATGTGGGCATAAAGGCCTTTGAATTCACAGCTCTCTGAGAGTCATTTGGGGCTCTCGGCTGGATGGATATAATCCCCCTCTGTCCTGTGCTGTAAGTGGGGGGACACACCCTGCCGCTGGTGCTTGCCTTGGTCTCTGCAGGCCCAGGCAGATGCCAAAGCTGCTCTTCACAGCCTTCTCCCTTCCCATGCCTCTCTGCCAAGTGCAAGGGGCCTCAAGGACAGAAAGGAGCGCAGGGATCCAAAGGGAGACAGCTGCACCTAGCTCACTGGGGGCTCCTGGGGAAGCACTTTGCTTGAGAAGCAAGCCCCTCTCTTCCAAAGGCATTTCCCCAAATGTGTCCATTTCCCAGGGAACACCAACACACACTTAAGAAACCCCGGCAAGGCTCAATTACTTCTGCACCTTGGAGCACAGGCACTCCAGCTCGAGCTCATCTTCCTTCTCCCGAGTCTGTTTCCTCGTGTCCCTTGTGGCGCGCGGCCCCGGGCCCCCTACAAACAAGAGCTGCCCGCTGCCCCTTCAAGTGCCCAAACTCCTGCCTGTGCTCCCGGCAGCAAAACCAGGCTGTTCCCAGCCAGGGAGCGGAGCCCTGTTCCCGCAGGAGGCTCTCGTGAGCCCCTTCCCCACTGTGCACGCAGCACTTCTGCCTGCCTGCCCAGAACGCTCTTGGCACAGCAGAGCACAAGCTGGCCGGCTCTGGCCTCAGCACAGCCCAAACACAGGCACGGGAAGACACGGCGGCTGTTTTGCAGCCATGCCCCAGAGGGATGGGAAGGGGCCCTGGCCTCTGGTCTCACTGCCCTCGTCCTGTCCCTGTGTAGGGATGGGGCATTGCTGTGCTTTCTGGAAGCTCTTTGTGGAAACTTCCGCTATTGCACGTTCCTTTGCCCTCGGTGGATGCCTGCACTGGAATCCCTCACGGCTGGGTTCAGAGCACCCTCAAGTTGGCTCTTCTATCACCCAGGGTCCTTTTCCCCTTCAGCATGCTCGGCATGCCGTTTAAGTCCACGCCCCTGTGCAGCTGGAGCAGCGGGACAGGGACCATTGCAGCCTGAGCTGCCCTTGTTCCTCTCTCTCTGTGTCTGGAACAGAGCGGGGAGGAGAAGGGCAGAGGGGCCCTGCGTGTCCCCGGGCTCAGGTTTTGTGCCGCTTCAGCTCCACAGAGACGCGGGTAAAGTGAAAAACACAAACAGTTTATTAAGGGAAAGCGAAGCAAAGGGGTGAGCTGGGAGGTAAGAAAGGGCATGGGCAAGGCCTGAGGGTTGCAGGAAAGGAGCTGCCAACAGGGAGAGAGATGGCAGGAGCTGCTAGAGCTTTGCACAGGCTCAGCTGTGAGCAGCCGCTGCAGCTGGTCCCTTCTGCTCTGCAGGTGGTCCCAGCTTCGATGGGAACTGGAAATCATCGAAGGAGGCCGGTACACGTACATCAGGTCCAACAGACAAATGAAGTTCTGCAGATCTTCCTTGGAATTTCATCTGTATCCATGTGTTCATGCAGGATGGGCTCTTGTCTTCCCTGAGGGCTTGAAGAGCTGGAGGAGAGAGGAACAGAGCCACGGTCAGAGGCCAGACTGAGGGAATCCAAGGAAAGCCTCCTGCCAGGGCCATCCCAGCCGGCTCTTGCCGTGGCCAGGAGGGAGGGGGAGACAAGGGCTACGGCCGGAAGGTGCTGGCCACGGATCCCCCCCGTGTCCCCGAAAGCTCTCCGGGCTGTGCCCCCAGCGGCCCTGGTCCGCACAGGCAGCAGAGCCCTCCGCAGCCCGGGCACGGATTGTAGCTGCGGGGCCGGCATTTGCAGCTGCTCCCCTAGCCCCGGAAGTGCTGGCTGCCACGCGGCTGCCCTGACTCACCCTCAGTGAGGACTTGGAGCTCCTCCTCCTGCCCCATCATCAGCACTCCGGCCACCCCTGCAAGACAGAGCATGTGGCGGCGCCAGGCGGCACAGCTGCCCGACACGGGCGCTGCCGGCCCTGTGGCCGCACGCCCTCCTGGCGGGCAGGGCTCCTGCCGGGCCGCTGCCGCACGCTGCCGCCCGAGGGCACGGCTGCGGGAGCGCGGCGGCAGCGCCCAGGGCGGGCGGGGCTGCAGCAGCCCGGGCGCTGCTCCCGCTGTAGCCGGGGCAGCAGCCGGGCCGGGAGGCGGGGAGGGGCGCCGGGCTGCTGGCTCACCGATGAACCTGACGGCCGCCTCTCGTAGGGGCCTCTGTGGGCTCTGCAGGTGCGGCAGGGCCCAGCGCAGGTGCTCGGCCGCTCGGCTCTCGTCCGGCAGCAGCTGCGGGGAGCGGCGGCAGGGAAGGCTCAGCGCGGGCTCTGCCTCTCAGCCGGGCGCTCCCTGCGCCCAGCACCGGCCGAGGTGGCCCGCATGGCCCAGGGCAGGGAGCAGCGTGGGGGGGCGCAGGCTGGCGGGCCCGGCTGCGGCGCTGGCCAGGGGCACAGCTGCCGGCCCCCCACACTGTGCACCGGGGGCAGGAGCTGCCCCACTCCAGCCTGCGGCTGGGGCTCCCGGGCTGTCCTTACCAGGCTCTCAACGAACTTCATCCGCCGCTTCTTCCTCAGCAGCTCCTCGAGATCCCTCCTTCTCAGGAAGCGGGCTGCACGAAGCAGGGCTTCGCCAGACGCCTGCAGAGCAGCAGAGAGACGCAGGTGGCACCAGAGCCCAGGTGAGTCACACGGGAGCCGGCTCCCTGTGCCAAGGCCAGGGAAGGCTGGAGCCTGCCAGGCGCCGAGGCAGGAGGCGGCCGAGGCCCCTGCCAGGGATGCGGCAGCATCACAGCAAACCTCACCTCGGCCACGTGCAGGTTCTCATGGTGCCAGTGTAAGAATAGAGGGAGCAGGCTCTGGCTCACAACTTTCGTGAGAGCCTTTTCCCTCTCTTCTAGTACCAGCTCCATCAGCTTGCCGAAGAGCTGAATGGAGAGCAGCTGCACATGGCTGTTGTCCTGGAAGAAAGGAAAAGTCCTAAGCACCAACTACTCCAGGCCCACTGGGGCAAAGGCCCAAGAGGGCACAGGGCACAAGGTTTCCAGGCAGGCGGCGTCCAGTGCCCTTGGCTGGGGGCACAGAGCCTTACCTTCTCAAAATGAGGCAGGAGGGACTCAGCCAGCTGCAGGGCGGTGATGCTGGGTATCTCGAGGTCTTTGTCCGGGAGCACATGCATGAGCACAGAGAGGCTCATCCCGGCCATCTCTGTGTCTGGATCGGCCAGCTGCTCCACCAGGTGTGAATAGAGGCCGCGTATTCCTCCAGCCTGTGTGCAAGACCGGGCTGTGCTGTGAAGCCGTGACTGGCCGCAGCACCGACAGCTGCTCGGGGCACTCGGGCAGCTGAAGTGGGAGTCGGGAGAGCTGGCAACAGCTGCCTCTGCTGCAAAGCCCAGGCAAGCCCCAAGGTCTGCCTTCCCCAGCCCCACGCTGCCAGCACGGCTTCAGCCACTGTCCCCTTCTCACCAGCGAGGGCTCCTTGCTGAGCACCACGAGGCCTCTGAGCGCCAGGCGCAGCCTGTCCCTGCACTGGCTGGGCAGCTGCCGGGATAGCACCAACAGGGCACTGGGACCGTGTTGGCTCAGGTCCAGACACTGCAGGAGCTGAAAGGCACAGGGCAGTGGCAGGGGAGCCGGCCGGCAGGAGCCCAGGGCCGCGCAGGGCCGGCTCCAGGCAGCAGCAGCGGGCGCGGGCAGCGTCCCAGGCAGCTGCAGCTCCCAGAGGCCAGAGAGCCGGGAGGCAGCTCAGCCAGGCAGCGCTGGCCATCAGGCTCACCTCCACAAAGAAGGCCAGGGCAGGCAGATGCCAGCGGGGCTGCTTCCCGACGAGCAGGCTGAGCAGGTGCGAGGCCATGTGGGGACACAAGGGGGTCAAGGCACAGCGCATCTCCCTGGCAGGGGAAAAAGGCACCAAGGCCCTGAGCCGGGCGGGCACACCTCTCCCAGGAGTGACTCACAGAGGTCCCATCTTTCCCCAGCACTCTGCAAGGGGACATGGGCCCCTTGGGAGGCAGCTGCTGCTGGGCATCCTCCTCTCCCAGCCCTTTGCAGTGCGCTCAGCCCTCCCTCGGTGATGAGGCCCTCTCGCTTACAAGCCCCGGGGACTGTGTGGGGCACTCCGGGCATGGGGTACTAATGCCGGCCGTGGCAGCGGGGACTAGAGGATCTCACCTGGCCAGCAGACCTGCTGCATAGTGCTGGCTGTTGGCACAGAGCAGGCTGTCCCAGAGCTGCTTGTGCTCCAGAGCCAGCAGGTTCTTGCCAACGCCCAGTCGGGAGAGCAGAGCCTTCAGTGTCTGCACTGCAAACCTGTGTGCCGAGCCAAGGCCAGGTCACTCTGGGAGCACTGGCCCTGGCCGCAAGGGTGTGGGAAGGACAGGGCGACTGGCACCTGTTGGGCTGGCTGGGAAGGCCGTGTTCCTCCTGGCACGCTCTCCAGAAGCCATGGATCTCCACGTCCTCTGGCCTCTGCTCCGTGGTGGTGAAAAGTTTCAAGAGCAGAGCCACGAGCAGGTGGGGAGAATGAAGGAGGATTGCAAAGTGCCACTCGGGCATGCTTGCAATCCTCCACAGCACCAGAGTTGCCTGCAAGAGACAAAGCACCCCGAGGATGCGCTCAGTGCCGAGGTGTCCATGAGGCGGGGCCTGAGGGGAGAGGCAGGGGGAGCACCCGGCCTGCTGCCCCTAGCCCAGCTTTGAGCCCAGGCAGGGAGCTGCAGGGTGGGGAGAACATGGAGAGCTTCTGAGAAGGCGACCTGGAGGGCCAGCATAGGCCAGCTCCAGAAACTCACAGCCAGGGCAAGGACGGCCTCGTTGTCCCCACTGCAGAGGAAGCCGCCGTACGGTGACTGCTCCTCTAGCGCAGAGAGCAGCGCTGGAAGCACCTGCTCCACGGCCGCTTCTGAGGTCCCCACGGCTCTCCAGATCAGCGCAGCGGCTCTGTGGGACCAGAGCTGTGCATCAGTACCGTGCCCCGAGCAGCTGCGTGGGGCCGGGAGGGAGCATGGCAGCAGGCTCAGGAAACAGAGGGGCCCGAGGGTGCCGCTGCTCTCCGCCTGTGTGGCAGACACCACTGGACAGGCTGTACAGGGCGAGGGGCCCTACGGGCCAGTGAGCACCGAGCTCTCGAGGCACTTGTGCCCCTTACCCGTCACACGTTGGGGCACAGCGCAGGAGGCTCATCACCACGTGGGCTGGGTGTTGTTCAGCGAGGCTGACAATGGCCATTTGCAGCCCGGCGTCCACAGACTCACGGGACGTGAGTCTCTGCAGCAGGGCACTCACCATGGCTTGTACCTGGAGGAAGCAGCATGGGGAAGACTTGGAGTGCTGTCCAAGGGATCAGCTTGCCCAGCTTCCCCTCAGGAAGTGCTTGCCTTCCCAGCCCACTGTGATCGGGCTGAGGCGGCCCAGTGGACATGGCTTGAGGGGCCACGTGATCCTGGGAGGCCTTCAGCCCGGGCCCCAGGCTACTGTAGAGAATAAAAACCCTTCTGGAAAAACTCCAGAGTGGGTCCAGGACTCACAGTGAGCATGGGCATGGCCTCAGTCTCTGCGATGGCCGGTGGGATGGTGTTGGTGGTGGCCATGCCCTCCGTCAGCGCCATGTCAGCCTCCTCCCAGCCCTCGTCGCTTTCCCAGTCAGAGCTGGTGGCCAGGTCAGAGGATGCTGTGCTGGCAGCAGCCTCTGCCCGCAGCTCGCTGGGCCTGGGGTCGGGCTCGGCCGTGCCCTCGGGAGCGGAGCCGCTGGCCTTTGTGCGCCGAAGGCGCAGGAACCTCTGCAGTGCCTGCAGCAGAAGGAAGGGCGGGAAGAGAGGGACGTTCCGTGGTCTGCTCCAAGCGCGGGGCCCGGCCGAGCAGCGCCAGCAGGCCCGGCCCAGGTGGGGATGGCCTTAAGTACCTGTGCTGCTCTCTGGAAGTGGCCACGGGTGGGCTCCTGCTCTTGAGTTGGTTCCCTGGCTGCATCTGCCAAAGAGCAAGCGCAGCCAGAGCTGAGGGGCTGCGGGAGAGGCTGGAGAACACAGCCCAGCCCTGCACTCCCCAGGCAGGGACAGCCCCCGGGCACGCAGGGAAGGGAGCACGGCCATTCGGGGGGGCAGCCCTGGCCCCTCTCCCATCCCGTCCATTGGCATGTCCACAGGGATGGGATGGGATTGGATGGCATGGCATGGCATGGCATGGCATGGCATGGCATGGCATGGGGCCAGGCCAGCTGCAGGCACCGGCCCTGCGGCCCATCTCCGGCACTCACCATCCTGCAGACTCTGCAACTGCTCCGGCTCTGCAGGCTGCTGCGCTGGGGCAGCTGCAGGGCCTTTGCTTCTCTTGCCCCGAAGCCCCCTGACCAGGCTGAGCAGTCTGCCCGCCATCCTGCTCTCTGACCTGGGGGGCACTTTCAAATGCCTCGGCAATGGCCCGAGTGAGCAAGGGCTGGAGTCGTGCCTTGCAGGCACCTGCAGCAGAGGAGCCTCAGGAAGGCTACAGGACAAGGGCACTTGAGGTCTCCTGCCCAATGACAGGAGATTCCTGGTGAACGATGGAGGTCACCAAGTGCCACGGCCTGGCCAGAAGGGCTCCAACTGCAGAGATGGGAGATGTCTCAGAAAAGCTGTTAATCACCAAATGCTGAGGTCTGGCCGTGAGGCCAGCCGCAGGAGGAACGCTTCGGAAGTGCTCTGGGTCAGGAACCAACGAGCAGGCTGTGCGGGGACACCTCACAGCACCGCTCTGTCACCTCCTGTCCCGTTGCGTCCACCGAGCACTCTGGCGTGGCTGTGTGGCTGCCAGCCCTGAGGTCAGCGCGTGTCACAAAGGGCTGCTAAGACACGGTGTCCCTTTCGGTTCCACGGGGAACCTGCTACACCGTGTCACAAAGGGACACGCTGCCACGCCCCACGGGGCCATCCCCTCCCCACCCCAGGTGCCCCCGCTTGGAAGGAATCCATTGCCCCGAGTGTCTAACACAGCCCTGGACACACCACGACCCCCGCAAGTGCTCGGGGAAGGACTCTCCACGGTGCCCGCACAGCCCAGCTCACTGCCGGCCCCGCAGCAGAGCAGCTTGCAGCAAGCAAGGGGCAAACACCTCTTGCCAAGAGTTAAAACACAGCAGATAGGGAAGATGACATGAATGTGGGCATAAAGGCCTTTGAATTCACAGCTCTCTGAGAGTCATTTGGGGCTCTCGGCTGGATGGATATAATCCCCCTCTGTCCTGTGCTGTAAGTGGGGGGACACACCCTGCCGCTGGTGCTTGCCTTGGTCTCTGCAGGCCCAGGCAGATGCCAAAGCTGCTCTTCACAGCCTTCTCCCTTCCCATGCCTCTCTGCCAAGTGCAAGGGGCCTCAAGGACAGAAAGGAGCGCAGGGATCCAAAGGGAGACAGCTGCACCTAGCTCACTGGGGGCTCCTGGGGAAGCACTTTGCTTGAGAAGCAAGCCCCTCTCTTCCAAAGGCATTTCCCCAAATGTGTCCATTTCCCAGGGAACACCAACACACACTTAAGAAACCCCGGCAAGGCTCAATTACTTCTGCACCTTGGAGCACAGGCACTCCAGCTCGAGCTCATCTTCCTTCTCCCGAGTCTGTTTCCTCGTGTCCCTTGTGGCGCGCGGCCCCGGGCCCCCTACAAACAAGAGCTGCCCGCTGCCCCTTCAAGTGCCCAAACTCCTGCCTGCGCTCCCGGCAGCAAAACCAGGCTGTTCCCAGCCAGGGAGCGGAGCCCTGTTCCCGCAGGAGGCTCTCGTGAGCCCCTTCCCCACTGTGCACGCAGCACTTCTGCCTGCCTGCCCAGAACGCTCTTGGCACAGCAGAGCACAAGCTGGCCGGCTCTGGCCTCAGCACAGCCCAAACACAGGCACGGGAAGACACGGCGGCTGTTTTGCAGCCATGCCCCAGAGGGATGGGAAGGGGCCCTGGCCTCTGGTCTCACTGCCCTCGTCCTGTCCCTGTGTAGGGATGGAGCATTGCTGTGCTTTCTGGAAGCTCTTTGTGGAAACTTCCGCTATTGCACGTTCCTTTGCCCTCGGTGGATGCCTGCACTGGAATCCCTCACGGCTGGGTTCAGAGCACCCTCAAGTTGGCTCTTCTATCACCCAGGGTCCTTTTCCCCTTCAGCATGCTCGGCATGCCGTTTAAGTCCACGCCGCTGTGCAGCTGGAGCAGCGGGACAGGGACCATTGCAGCCTGAGCTGCCCTTGTTCCTCTCTCTCTGTGTCTGGAACAGAGCGGGGAGGAGAAGGGCAGAGGGGCCCTGCGTGTCCCCGGGCTCAGGTTTTGTGCCGCTTCAGCTCCACAGAGACGCGGGTAAAGTGAAAAACACAAACAGTTTATTAAGGGAAAGCGAAGCAAAGGGGTGAGCTGGGAGGTAAGAAAGGGCATGGGCAAGGCCTGAGGGTTGCAGGAAAGGAGCTGCCAACAGGGAGAGAGATGGCAGGAGCTGCTAGAGCTTTGCACAGGCTCAGCTGTGAGCAGCCGCTGCAGCTGGTCCCTTCTGCTCTGCAGGTGGTCCCAGCTTCGATGGGAACTGGAAATCATCGAAGGAGGCCGGTACACGTACATCAGGTCCAACAGACAAATGAAGTTCTGCAGATCTTCCTTGGAATTTCATCTGTATCCATGTGTTCATGCAGGATGGGCTCTTGTCTTCCCTGAGGGCTTGAAGAGCTGGAGGAGAGAGGAACAGAGCCACGGTCAGAGGCCAGACTGAGGGAATCCAAGGAAAGCCTCCTGCCAGGGCCATCCCAGCCGGCTCTTGCCGTGGCCAGGAGGGAGGGGGAGACAAGGGCTACGGCCGGAAGGTGCTGGCCACGGATCCCCCCCGTGTCCCCGAAAGCTCTCCGGGCTGTGCCCCCAGCGGCCCTGGTCCGCACAGGCAGCAGAGCCCTCCGCAGCCCGGGCACGGATTGTAGCTGCGGGGCCGGCATTTGCAGCTGCTCCCCTAGCCCCGGAAGTGCTGGCTGCCACGCGGCTGCCCTGACTCACCCTCAGTGAGGACTTGGAGCTCCTCCTCCTGCCCCATCATCAGCACTCCGGCCACCCCTGCAAGACAGAGCATGTGGCGGCGCCAGGCGGCACAGCTGCCCGACACGGGCGCTGCCGGCCCTGTGGCCGCACGCCCTCCTGGCGGGCAGGGCTCCTGCCGGGCCGCTGCCGCACGCTGCCGCCCGAGGGCACGGCTGCGGGAGCGCGGCGGCAGCGCCCAGGGCGGGCGGGGCTGCAGCAGCCCGGGCGCTGCTCCCGCTGTAGCCGGGGCAGCAGCCGGGCCGGGAGGCGGGGAGGGGCGCCGGGCTGCTGGCTCACCGATGAACCTGACGGCCGCCTCTCGTAGGGGCCTCTGTGGGCTCTGCAGGTGCGGCAGGGCCCAGCGCAGGTGCTCGGCCGCTCGGCTCTCGTCCGACAGCAGCTGCGGGGAGCGGCGGCAGGGAAGGCTCAGCGCGGGCTCTGCCTCTGGGCCGGGCGCTCCCTGCGCCCAGCACCGGCCGAGGTGGCCCGCATGGCCCAGGGCAGGGAGCAGCGTGGGGGGGCGCAGGCTGGCGGGCCCGGCTGCGGCGCTGGCCAGGGGCACAGCTGCCGGCCCCCCACACTGAGCTCCGGGGGCAGGAGCTGCCCCACTCCAGCCTGCGGCTGGGGCTCCCGGGCTGTCCTTACCAGGCTCTCAACGAACTTCATCCGCCGCTTCTTCCTCAGCAGCTCCTCGAGATCCCTCCTTCTCAGGAAGCGGGCTGCACGAATCAGGGCTTCGCCAGACGCCTGCAGAGCAGCAGAGAGACGCAGGTGGCACCAGAGCCCAGGTGAGTCACACGGGAGCCGGCTCCCTGTGCCAAGGCCAGGGAAGGCTGGAGCCCGCCAGGCGCCGAGGCAGGAGGCGGCCGAGGCCCCTGCCAGGGATGCGGCAGCATCACAGCAAACCTCACCTCGGCCACGTGCAGGTTCTCGTGGTGCCAGTGTAAGAATAGAGGGCGCAGGCTCTGGCTCACAACTTTCGTGAGAGCCTTTTCCCTCTCTTCTAGTACCAGTTCCATCAGCTTGCCGAAGAGCTGAATGGAGAGCAGCTGCATATGGCTGTTGTCCTGGAAGAAAGGAAAAGTCCTAAGCACCAACTACTCCAGGCCCACTGGGGCAAAGGCCCAAGAGGGCACAGGGCACAAGGTTTCCAGGCAGGCGGCGTCCAGTGCCCTTGGCTGGGGGCACAGAGCCTTACCTTCTCAAAATGAGGCAGGAGGGACTCAGCCAGCTGCAGGGCGGTGATGCTGGGTATCTCTAAGTTTTTCTCCTGGAGCATATTCGTGAGCACAGAGAGGCTCATCCCGACCATCTCTGTGTCTGGATCGGCCAGCTGCTCCACCAGGTGTGGATAGAGGCCGCGTATTCCTCCAGCCTGTGTGCAAGACCGGGCTGTGCTGTGAAGCCGGGACTGGCCGCAGCACCGACAGCTGCTCGGGGCACTCGGGCAGCTGAAGTGGGAGTCAGGAGAGCTGGCAACAGCTGCCTCTGCTGCAAAGCCCAGGCAAGCCCCAAGGTCTGCCTTCCCCAGCCCCACGCTGCCAGCACGGCTTCAGCCACTGTCCCCTTCTCACCAGCGAGGGCTCCTTGCTGAGCACCACGAGGCCTCTGAGCGCCAGGCGCAGCCTGTCCCTGCACTGGCTGGGCAGCTGCCGGGATAGCACCAACAGGGCACTGGGACCGTGTTGGCTCAGGTCCAGACACTGCAGGAGCTGAAAGGCACAGGGCAGTGGCAGGGGAGCCGGCCGGCAGGAGCCCAGGGCCGCGCAGGGCCGGCTCCAGGCAGCAGCAGCGGGCGCGGGCAGCGTCCCAGGCAGCTGCAGCTCCCAGAGGCCAGAGAGCCGGGAGGCAGCTCAGCCAGGCAGCGCTGGCCATCAGGCTCACCTCCACAAAGAAGGCCAGGGCAGGCAGATGCCAGCGGGGCTGCTTCCCGACGAGCAGGCTGAGCAGGTGCGAGGCCATGTGGGGACACAAGGGGGTCAAGGCACAGCGCATCTCCCTGGCAGGGGAAAAAGGCACCAAGGCCCTGAGCCGGGCGGGCACACCTCTCCCAGGAGTGACTCACAGAGGTCCCATCTTTCCCCAGCACTCTGCAAGGGGACATGGGCCCCTTGGGAGGCAGCTGCTGCTGGGCATCCTCCTCTCCCAGCCCTTTGCAGTGCGCTCAGCCCTCCCTCGGTGATGAGGCCCTCTCGCTTACAAGCCCCGGGGACTGTGTGGGGCACTCCGGGCATGGGGTACTAATGCCGGCCGTGGCAGCGGGGACTAGAGGATCTCACCTGGCCAGCAGACCTGCTGCATAGTGCTGGCTGTTGGCACAGAGCAGGCTGTCCCAGAGCTGCTTGTGCTCCAGAGCCAGCAGGTTCTTGCCAACGCCCAGTCGGGAGAGCAGAGCCTTCAGTGTCTGCACTGCAAACCTGTGTGCCGAGCCAAGGCCAGGTCACTCTGGGAGCACTGGCCCTGGCCGCAAGGGTGTGGGAAGGACAGGGCGACTGGCACCTGTTGGGCTGGCTGGGAAGGCCGTGTTCCTCCTGGCACGCTCTCCAGAAGCCATGGATCTCCACGTCCTCTGGCCTCTGCTCCGTGGTGGTGAAAAGTTTCAAGAGCAGAGCCACGAGCAGGTGGGGAGAATGAAGGAGGATTGCAAAGTGCCACTCGGGCATGCTTGCAATCCTCCACAGCACCAGAGTTGCCTGCAAGAGACAAAGCACCCCGAGGATGCGCTCAGTGCCGAGGTGTCCATGAGGCGGGGCCTGAGGGGAGAGGCAGGGGGAGCACCCGGCCTGCTGCCCCTAGCCCAGCTTTGAGCCCAGGCAGGGAGCTGCAGGGTGGGGAGAACATGGAGAGCTTCTGAGAAGGCGACCTGGAGGGCCAGCATAGGCCAGCTCCAGAAACTCACAGCCAGGGCAAGGACGGCCTCGTTGTCCCCACTGCAGAGGAAGCCGCCGTACGGTGACTGCTCCTCTAGCGCAGAGAGCAGCGCTGGAAGCACCTGCTCCACGGCCGCTTCTGAGGTCCCCACGGCTCTCCAGATCAGCGCAGCGGCTCTGTGGGACCAGAGCTGTGCATCAGTACCGTGCCCCGAGCAGCTGCGTGGGGCCGGGAGGGAGCATGGCAGCAGGCTCAGGAAACAGAGGGGCCCGAGGGTGCCGCTGCTCTCCGCCTGTGTGGCAGACACCACTGGACAGGCTGTACAGGGCGAGGGGCCCTACGGGCCAGTGAGCACCGAGCTCTCGAGGCACTTGTGCCCCTTACCCGTCACACGTTGGGGCACAGCGCAGGAGGCTCATCACCACGTGGGCTGGGTGTTGTTCAGCGAGGCTGACAATGGCCATTTGCAGCCCGGCGTCCACAGACTCACGGGACGTGAGTCTCTGCAGCAGGGCACTCACCATGGCTTGTACCTGGAGGAAGCAGCATGGGGAAGACTTGGAGTGCTGTCCAAGGGATCAGCTTGCCCAGCTTCCCCTCAGGAAGTGCTTGCCTTCCCAGCCCACTGTGATCGGGCTGAGGCGGCCCAGTGGACATGGCTTGAGGGGCCACGTGATCCTGGGAGGCCTTCAGCCCGGGCCCCAGGCTACTGTAGAGAATAAAAACCCTTCTGGAAAAACTCCAGAGTGGGTCCAGGACTCACAGTGAGCATGGGCATGGCCTCAGTCTCTGCGATGGCCGGTGGGATGGTGTTGGTGGTGGCCATGCCCTCCGTCAGCGCCATGTCAGCCTCCTCCCAGCCCTCGTCGCTTTCCCAGTCAGAGCTGGTGGCCAGGTCAGAGGATGCTGTGCTGGCAGCAGCCTCTGCCCGCAGCTCGCTGGGCCTGGGGTCGGGCTCGGCCGTGCCCTCGGGAGCGGAGCCGCTGGCCTTTGTGCGCCGAAGGCGCAGGAACCTCTGCAGTGCCTGCAGCAGAAGGAAGGGCGGGAAGAGAGGGACGTTCCGTGGTCTGCTCCAAGCGCGGGGCCCGGCCGAGCAGCGCCAGCAGGCCCGGCCCAGGTGGGGATGGCCTTAAGTACCTGTGCTGCTCTCTGGAAGTGGCCACGGGTGGGCTCCTGCTCTTGAGTTGGTTCCCTGGCTGCATCTGCCAAAGAGCAAGCGCAGCCAGAGCTGAGGGGCTGCGGGAGAGGCTGGAGAACACAGCCCAGCCCTGCACTCCCCAGGCAGGGACAGCCCCCGGGCACGCAGGGAAGGGAGCACGGCCATTCGGGGGGGCAGCCCTGGCCCCTCTCCCATCCCGTCCATTGGCATGTCCACAGGGATGGGATGGGATTGGATGGCATGGCATGGCATGGCATGGCATGGCATGGCATGGCATGGCATGGGGCCAGGCCAGCTGCAGGCACCGGCCCTGCGGCCCATCTCCGGCACTCACCATCCTGCAGACTCTGCAACTGCTCCGGCTCTGCAGGCTGCTGCGCTGGGGCAGCTGCAGGGCCTTTGCTTCTCTTGCCCCGAAGCCCCCTGACCAGGCTGAGCAGTCTGCCCGCCATCCTGCTCTCTGACCTGGGGGGCACTTTCAAATGCCTCGGCAATGGCCCGAGTGAGCAAGGGCTGGAGTCGTGCCTTGCAGGCACCTGCAGCAGAGGAGCCTCAGGAAGGCTACAGGACAAGGGCACTTGAGGTCTCCTGCCCAATGACAGGAGATTCCTGGTGAACGATGGAGGTCACCAAGTGCCACGGCCTGGCCAGAAGGGCTCCAACTGCAGAGATGGGAGATGTCTCAGAAAAGCTGTTAATCACCAAATGCTGAGGTCTGGCCGTGAGGCCAGCCGCAGGAGGAACGCTTCGGAAGTGCTCTGGGTCAGGAACCAACGAGCAGGCTGTGCGGGGACACCTCACAGCACCGCTCTGTCACCTCCTGTCCCGTTGCGTCCACCGAGCACTCTGGCGTGGCTGTGTGGCTGCCAGCCCTGAGGTCAGCGCGTGTCACAAAGGGCTGCTAAGACACGGTGTCCCTTTCGGTTCCACGGGGAACCTGCTACACCGTGTCACAAAGGGACACGCTGCCACGCCCCACGGGGCCATCCCCTCCCCACCCCAGGTGCCCCCGCTTGGAAGGAATCCATTGCCCCGAGTGTCTAACACAGCCCTGGACACACCACGACCCCCGCAAGTGCTCGGGGAAGGACTCTCCACGGTGCCCGCACAGCCCAGCTCACTGCCGGCCCCGCAGCAGAGCAGCTTGCAGCAAGCAAGGGGCAAACACCTCTTGCCAAGAGTTAAAACACAGCAGATAGGGAAGATGACATGAATGTGGGCATAAAGGCCTTTGAATTCACAGCTCTCTGAGAGTCATTTGGGGCTCTCGGCTGGATGGATATAATCCCCCTCTGTCCTGTGCTGTAAGTGGGGGGACACACCCTGCCGCTGGTGCTTGCCTTGGTCTCTGCAGGCCCAGGCAGATGCCAAAGCTGCTCTTCACAGCCTTCTCCCTTCCCATGCCTCTCTGCCAAGTGCAAGGGGCCTCAAGGACAGAAAGGAGCGCAGGGATCCAAAGGGAGACAGCTGCACCTAGCTCACTGGGGGCTCCTGGGGAAGCACTTTGCTTGAGAAGCAAGCCCCTCTCTTCCAAAGGCATTTCCCCAAATGTGTCCATTTCCCAGGGAACACCAACACACACTTAAGAAACCCCGGCAAGGCTCAATTACTTCTGCACCTTGGAGCACAGGCACTCCAGCTCGAGCTCATCTTCCTTCTCCCGAGTCTGTTTCCTCGTGTCCCTTGTGGCGCGCGGCCCCGGGCCCCCTACAAACAAGAGCTGCCCGCTGCCCCTTCAAGTGCCCAAACTCCTGCCTGCGCTCCCGGCAGCAAAACCAGGCTGTTCCCAGCCAGGGAGCGGAGCCCTGTTCCCGCAGGAGGCTCTCGTGAGCCCCTTCCCCACTGTGCACGCAGCACTTCTGCCTGCCTGCCCAGAACGCTCTTGGCACAGCAGAGCACAAGCTGGCCGGCTCTGGCCTCAGCACAGCCCAAACACAGGCACGGGAAGACACGGCGGCTGTTTTGCAGCCATGCCCCAGAGGGATGGGAAGGGGCCCTGGCCTCTGGTCTCACTGCCCTCGTCCTGTCCCTGTGTAGGGATGGAGCATTGCTGTGCTTTCTGGAAGCTCTTTGTGGAAACTTCCGCTATTGCACGTTCCTTTGCCCTCGGTGGATGCCTGCACTGGAATCCCTCACGGCTGGGTTCAGAGCACCCTCAAGTTGGCTCTTCTATCACCCAGGGTCCTTTTCCCCTTCAGCATGCTCGGCATGCCGTTTAAGTCCACGCCCCTGTGCAGCTGGAGCAGCGGGACAGGGACCATTGCAGCCTGAGCTGCCCTTGTTCCTCTCTCTCTGTGTCTGGAACAGAGCGGGGAGGAGAAGGGCAGAGGGGCCCTGCGTGTCCCCGGGCTCAGGTTTTGTGCCGCTTCAGCTCCACAGAGACGCGGGTAAAGTGAAAAACACAAACAGTTTATTAAGGGAAAGCGAAGCAAAGGGGTGAGCTGGGAGGTAAGAAAGGGCATGGGCAAGGCCTGAGGGTTGCAGGAAAGGAGCTGCCAACAGGGAGAGAGATGGCAGGAGCTGCTAGAGCTTTGCACAGGCTCAGCTGTGAGCAGCCGCTGCAGCTGGTCCCTTCTGCTCTGCAGGTGGTCCCAGCTTCGATGGGAACTGGAAATCATCGAAGGAGGCCGGTACACGTACATCAGGTCCAACAGACAAATGAAGTTCTGCAGATCTTCCTTGGAATTTCATCTGTATCCATGTGTTCATGCAGGATGGGCTCTTGTCTTCCCTGAGGGCTTGAAGAGCTGGAGGAGAGAGGAACAGAGCCACGGTCAGAGGCCAGACTGAGGGAATCCAAGGAAAGCCTCCTGCCAGGGCCATCCCAGCCGGCTCTTGCCGTGGCCAGGAGGGAGGGGGAGACAAGGGCTACGGCCGGAAGGTGCTGGCCACGGATCCCCCCCGTGTCCCCGAAAGCTCTCCGGGCTGTGCCCCCAGCGGCCCTGGTCCGCACAGGCAGCAGAGCCCTCCGCAGCCCGGGCACGGATTGTAGCTGCGGGGCCGGCATTTGCAGCTGCTCCCCTAGCCCCGGAAGTGCTGGCTGCCACGCGGCTGCCCTGACTCACCCTCAGTGAGGACTTGGAGCTCCTCCTCCTGCCCCATCATCAGCACTCCGGCCACCCCTGCAAGACAGAGCATGTGGCGGCGCCAGGCGGCACAGCTGCCCGACACGGGCGCTGCCGGCCCTGTGGCCGCACGCCCTCCTGGCGGGCAGGGCTCCTGCCGGGCCGCTGCCGCACGCTGCCGCCCGAGGGCACGGCTGCGGGAGCGCGGCGGCAGCGCCCAGGGCGGGCGGGGCTGCAGCAGCCCGGGCGCTGCTCCCGCTGTAGCCGGGGCAGCAGCCGGGCCGGGAGGCGGGGAGGGGCGCCGGGCTGCTGGCTCACCGATGAACCTGACGGCCGCCTCTCGTAGGGGCCTCTGTGGGCTCTGCAGGTGCGGCAGGGCCCAGCGCAGGTGCTCGGCCGCTCGGCTCTCGTCCGACAGCAGCTGCGGGGAGCGGCGGCAGGGAAGGCTCAGCGCGGGCTCTGCCTCTGGGCCGGGCGCTCCCTGCGCCCAGCACCGGCCGAGGTGGCCCGCATGGCCCAGGGCAGGGAGCAGCGTGGGGGGGCGCAGGCTGGCGGGCCCGGCTGCGGCGCTGGCCAGGGGCACAGCTGCCGGCCCCCCACACTGAGCTCCGGGGGCAGGAGCTGCCCCACTCCAGCCTGCGGCTGGGGCTCCCGGGCTGTCCTTACCAGGCTCTCAACGAACTTCATCCGCCGCTTCTTCCTCAGCAGCTCCTCGAGATCCCTCCTTCTCAGGAAGCGGGCTGCACGAATCAGGGCTTCGCCAGACGCCTGCAGAGCAGCAGAGAGACGCAGGTGGCACCAGAGCCCAGGTGAGTCACACGGGAGCCGGCTCCCTGTGCCAAGGCCAGGGAAGGCTGGAGCCCGCCAGGCGCCGAGGCAGGAGGCGGCCGAGGCCCCTGCCAGGGATGCGGCAGCATCACAGCAAACCTCACCTCGGCCACGTGCAGGTTCTCATGGTGCCAGTGTAAGAATAGAGGGCGCAGGCTCTGGCTCACAACTTTCGTGAGAGCCTTTTCCCTCTCTTCTAGTACCAGTTCCATCAGCTTGCCGAAGAGCTGAATGGAGAGCAGCTGCATATGGCTGTTGTCCTGGAAGAAAGGAAAAGTCCTAAGCACCAACTACTCCAGGCCCACTGGGGCAAAGGCCCAAGAGGGCACAGGGCACAAGGTTTCCAGGCAGGCGGCGTCCAGTGCCCTTGGCTGGGGGCACAGAGCCTTACCTTCTCAAAATGAGGCAGGAGGGACTCAGCCAGCTGCAGGGCGGTGATGCTGGGTATCTCTAAGTTTTTCTCCTGGAGCATATTCGTGAGCACAGAGAGGCTCATCCCGACCATCTCTGTGTCTGGATCGGCCAGCTGCTCCACCAGGTGTGGATAGAGGCCGCGTATTCCTCCAGCCTGTGTGCAAGACCGGGCTGTGCTGTGAAGCCGGGACTGGCCGCAGCACCGACAGCTGCTCGGGGCACTCGGGCAGCTGAAGTGGGAGTCAGGAGAGCTGGCAACAGCTGCCTCTGCTGCAAAGCCCAGGCAAGCCCCAAGGTCTGCCTTCCCCAGCCCCACGCTGCCAGCACGGCTTCAGCCACTGTCCCCTTCTCACCAGCGAGGGCTCCTTGCTGAGCACCACGAGGCCTCTGAGCGCCAGGCGCAGCCTGTCCCTGCACTGGCTGGGCAGCTGCCGGGATAGCACCAACAGGGCACTGGGACCGTGTTGGCTCAGGTCCAGACACTGCAGGAGCTGAAAGGCACAGGGCAGTGGCAGGGGAGCCGGCCGGCAGGAGCCCAGGGCCGCGCAGGGCCGGCTCCAGGCAGCAGCAGCGGGCGCGGGCAGCGTCCCAGGCAGCTGCAGCTCCCAGAGGCCAGAGAGCCGGGAGGCAGCTCAGCCAGGCAGCGCTGGCCATCAGGCTCACCTCCACAAAGAAGGCCAGGGCAGGCAGATGCCAGCGGGGCTGCTTCCCGACGAGCAGGCTGAGCAGGTGCGAGGCCATGTGGGGACACAAGGGGGTCAAGGCACAGCGCATCTCCCTGGCAGGGGAAAAAGGCACCAAGGCCCTGAGCCGGGCGGGCACACCTCTCCCAGGAGTGACTCACAGAGGTCCCATCTTTCCCCAGCACTCTGCAAGGGGACATGGGCCCCTTGGGAGGCAGCTGCTGCTGGGCATCCTCCTCTCCCAGCCCTTTGCAGTGCGCTCAGCCCTCCCTCGGTGATGAGGCCCTCTCGCTTACAAGCCCCGGGGACTGTGTGGGGCACTCCGGGCATGGGGTACTAATGCCGGCCGTGGCAGCGGGGACTAGAGGATCTCACCTGGCCAGCAGACCTGCTGCATAGTGCTGGCTGTTGGCACAGAGCAGGCTGTCCCAGAGCTGCTTGTGCTCCAGAGCCAGCAGGTTCTTGCCAACGCCCAGTCGGGAGAGCAGAGCCTTCAGTGTCTGCACTGCAAACCTGTGTGCCGAGCCAAGGCCAGGTCACTCTGGGAGCACTGGCCCTGGCCGCAAGGGTGTGGGAAGGACAGGGCGACTGGCACCTGTTGGGCTGGCTGGGAAGGCCGTGTTCCTCCTGGCACGCTCTCCAGAAGCCATGGATCTCCACGTCCTCTGGCCTCTGCTCCGTGGTGGTGAAAAGTTTCAAGAGCAGAGCCACGAGCAGGTGGGGAGAATGAAGGAGGATTGCAAAGTGCCACTCGGGCATGCTTGCAATCCTCCACAGCACCAGAGTTGCCTGCAAGAGACAAAGCACCCCGAGGATGCGCTCAGTGCCGAGGTGTCCATGAGGCGGGGCCTGAGGGGAGAGGCAGGGGGAGCACCCGGCCTGCTGCCCCTAGCCCAGCTTTGAGCCCAGGCAGGGAGCTGCAGGGTGGGGAGAACATGGAGAGCTTCTGAGAAGGCGACCTGGAGGGCCAGCATAGGCCAGCTCCAGAAACTCACAGCCAGGGCAAGGACGGCCTTGTTGTCCCCACTGCAGAGGAAGCCGCCGTACGGTGACTGCTCCTCTAGCGCAGAGAGCAGCGCTGGAAGCACCTGCTCCACGGCCGCTTCTGAGGTCCCCACGGCTCTCCAGATCAGCGCAGCGGCTCTGTGGGACCAGAGCTGTGCATCAGTACCGTGCCCCGAGCAGCTGCGTGGGGCCGGGAGGGAGCATGGCAGCAGGCTCAGGAAACAGAGGGGCCCGAGGGTGCCGCTGCTCTCCGCCTGTGTGGCAGACACCACTGGACAGGCTGTACAGGGCGAGGGGCCCTACGGGCCAGTGAGCACCGAGCTCTCGAGGCACTTGTGCCCCTTACCCGTCACACGTTGGGGCACAGCGCAGGAGGCTCATCACCACGTGGGCTGGGTGTTGTTCAGCGAGGCTGACAATGGCCATTTGCAGCCCGGCGTCCACAGACTCACGGGACGTGAGTCTCTGCAGCAGGGCACTCACCATGGCTTGTACCTGGAGGAAGCAGCATGGGGAAGACTTGGAGTGCTGTCTGAGGGAGCAGCTTGCCCAGCTTCCCCTCAGGAAGTGCTTGCCTTCCCAGCCCACTGTGATCGGGCTGAGGCGGCCCAGTGGACATGGCTTGAGGGGCCACGTGATCCTGGGAGGCCTTCAGCCCGGGCCCCAGGCTACTGTAGAGAATAAAAACCCTTCTGGAAAAACTCCAGAGTGGGTCCAGGACTCACAGTGAGCATGGGCATGGCCTCAGTCTCTGCGATGGCCGGTGGGATGGTGTTGGTGGTGGCCATGCCCTCCGTCAGCGCCATGTCAGCCTCCTCCCAGCCCTCGTCGCTTTCCCAGTCAGAGCTGGTGGCCAGGTCAGAGGATGCTGTGCTGGCAGCAGCCTCTGCCCGCAGCTCGCTGGGCCTGGGGTCGGGCTCGGCCGTGCCCTCGGGAGCGGAGCCGCTGGCCTTTGTGCGCCGAAGGCGCAGGAACCTCTGCAGTGCCTGCAGCAGAAGGAAGGGCGGGAAGAGAGGGACGTTCCGTGGTCTGCTCCAAGCGCGGGGCCCGGCCGAGCAGCGCCAGCAGGCCCGGCCCAGGTGGGGATGGCCTTAAGTACCTGTGCTGCTCTCTGGAAGTGGCCACGGGTGGGCTCCTGCTCTTGAGTTGGTTCCCTGGCTGCATCTGCCAAAGAGCAAGCGCAGCCAGAGCTGAGGGGCTGCGGGAGAGGCTGGAGAACACAGCCCAGCCCTGCACTCCCCAGGCAGGGACAGCCCCCGGGCACGCAGGGAAGGGAGCACGGCCATTCGGGGGGGCAGCCCTGGCCCCTCTCCCATCCCGTCCATTGGCATGTCCACAGGGATGGGATGGGATTGGATGGCATGGCATGGCATGGCATGGCATGGCATGGCATGGCATGGGGCCAGGCCAGCTGCAGGCACCGGCCCTGCGGCCCATCTCCGGCACTCACCATCCTGCAGACTCTGCAACTGCTCCGGCTCTGCAGGCTGCTGCGCTGGGGCAGCTGCAGGGCCTTTGCTTCTCTTGCCCCGAAGCCCCCTGACCAGGCTGAGCAGTCTGCCCGCCATCCTGCTCTCTGACCTGGGGGGCACTTTCAAATGCCTCGGCAATGGCCCGAGTGAGCAAGGGCTGGAGTCGTGCCTTGCAGGCACCTGCAGCAGAGGAGCCTCAGGAAGGCTACAGGACAAGGGCACTTGAGGTCTCCTGCCCAATGACAGGAGATTCCTGGTGAACGATGGAGGTCACCAAGTGCCACGGCCTGGCCAGAAGGGCTCCAACTGCAGAGATGGGAGATGTCTCAGAAAAGCTGTTAATCACCAAATGCTGAGGTCTGGCCGTGAGGCCAGCCGCAGGAGGAACGCTTCGGAAGTGCTCTGGGTCAGGAACCAACGAGCAGGCTGTGCGGGGACACCTCACAGCACCGCTCTGTCACCTCCTGTCCCGTTGCGTCCACCGAGCACTCTGGCGTGGCTGTGTGGCTGCCAGCCCTGAGGTCAGCGCGTGTCACAAAGGGCTGCTAAGACACGGTGTCCCTTTCGGTTCCACGGGGAACCTGCTACACCGTGTCACAAAGGGACACGCTGCCACGCCCCACGGGGCCATCCCCTCCCCACCCCAGGTGCCCCCGCTTGGAAGGAATCCATTGCCCCGAGTGTCTAACACAGCCCTGGACACACCACGACCCCCGCAAGTGCTCGGGGAAGGACTCTCCACGGTGCCCGCACAGCCCAGCTCGCTGCCGGCCCCGCAGCAGAGCAGCTTGCAGCAAGCAAGGGGCAAACACCTCTTGCCAAGAGTTAAAACACAGCAGATAGGGAAGATGACATGAATGTGGGCATAAAGGCCTTTGAATTCACAGCTCTCTGAGAG
Source organism: Melozone crissalis (assembly GCF_028551555.1). Classification (NCBI taxonomy): domain Eukaryota; kingdom Metazoa; phylum Chordata; class Aves; order Passeriformes; family Passerellidae; genus Melozone; species Melozone crissalis. The sequence goes on from NW_026535784.1 coordinate 18,716,904, forward strand.
TCATTTGGGGCTCTCGGCTGGATGGATATAATCCCCCTCTGTCCTGTGCTGTAAGTGGGGGGACACACCCTGCCGCTGGTGCTTGCCTTGGTCTCTGCAGGCCCAGGCAGATGCCAAAGCTGCTCTTCACAGCCTTCTCCCTTCCCATGCCTCTCTGCCAAGTGCAAGGGGCCTCAAGGACAGAAAGGAGCGCAGGGATCCAAAGGGAGACAGCTGCACCTAGCTCACTGGGGGCTCCTGGGGAAGCACTTTGCTTGAGAAGCAAGCCCCTCTCTTCCAAAGGCATTTCCCCAAATGTGTCCATTTCCCAGGGAACACCAACACACACTTAAGAAACCCCGGCAAGGCTCAATTACTTCTGCACCTTGGAGCACAGGCACTCCAGCTCGAGCTCATCTTCCTTCTCCCGAGTCTGTTTCCTCGTGTCCCTTGTGGCGCGCGGCCCCGGGCCCCCTACAAACAAGAGCTGCCCGCTGCCCCTTCAAGTGCCCAAACTCCTGCCTGTGCTCCCGGCAGCAAAACCAGGCTGTTCCCAGCCAGGGAGCGGAGCCCTGTTCCCGCAGGAGGCTCTCGTGAGCCCCTTCCCCACTGTGCACGCAGCACTTCTGCCTGCCTGCCCAGAACGCTCTTGGCACAGCAGAGCACAAGCTGGCCGGCTCTGGCCTCAGCACAGCCCAAACACAGGCACGGGAAGACACGGCGGCTGTTTTGCAGCCATGCCCCAGAGGGATGGGAAGGGGCCCTGGCCTCTGGTCTCACTGCCCTCGTCCTGTCCCTGTGTAGGGATGGGGCATTGCTGTGCTTTCTGGAAGCTCTTTGTGGAAACTTCCGCTATTGCACGTTCCTTTGCCCTCGGTGGATGCCTGCACTGGAATCCCTCACGGCTGGGTTCAGAGCACCCTCAAGTTGGCTCTTCTATCACCCAGGGTCCTTTTCCCCTTCAGCATGCTCGGCATGCCGTTTAAGTCCACGCCCCTGTGCAGCTGGAGCAGCGGGACAGGGACCATTGCAGCCTGAGCTGCCCTTGTTCCTCTCTCTCTGTGTCTGGAACAGAGCGGGGAGGAGAAGGGCAGAGGGGCCCTGCGTGTCCCCGGGCTCAGGTTTTGTGCCGCTTCAGCTCCACAGAGACGCGGGTAAAGTGAAAAACACAAACAGTTTATTAAGGGAAAGCGAAGCAAAGGGGTGAGCTGGGAGGTAAGAAAGGGCATGGGCAAGGCCTGAGGGTTGCAGGAAAGGAGCTGCCAACAGGGAGAGAGATGGCAGGAGCTGCTAGAGCTTTGCACAGGCTCAGCTGTGAGCAGCCGCTGCAGCTGGTCCCTTCTGCTCTGCAGGTGGTCCCAGCTTCGATGGGAACTGGAAATCATCGAAGGAGGCCGGTACACGTACATCAGGTCCAACAGACAAATGAAGTTCTGCAGATCTTCCTTGGAATTTCATCTGTATCCATGTGTTCATGCAGGATGGGCTCTTGTCTTCCCTGAGGGCTTGAAGAGCTGGAGGAGAGAGGAACAGAGCCACGGTCAGAGGCCAGACTGAGGGAATCCAAGGAAAGCCTCCTGCCAGGGCCATCCCAGCCGGCTCTTGCCGTGGCCAGGAGGGAGGGGGAGACAAGGGCTACGGCCGGAAGGTGCTGGCCACGGATCCCCCCCGTGTCCCCGAAAGCTCTCCGGGCTGTGCCCCCAGCGGCCCTGGTCCGCACAGGCAGCAGAGCCCTCCGCAGCCCGGGCACGGATTGTAGCTGCGGGGCCGGCATTTGCAGCTGCTCCCCTAGCCCCGGAAGTGCTGGCTGCCACGCGGCTGCCCTGACTCACCCTCAGTGAGGACTTGGAGCTCCTCCTCCTGCCCCATCATCAGCACTCCGGCCACCCCTGCAAGACAGAGCATGTGGCGGCGCCAGGCGGCACAGCTGCCCGACACGGGCGCTGCCGGCCCTGTGGCCGCACGCCCTCCTGGCGGGCAGGGCTCCTGCCGGGCCGCTGCCGCACGCTGCCGCCCGAGGGCACGGCTGCGGGAGCGCGGCGGCAGCGCCCAGGGCGGGCGGGGCTGCAGCAGCCCGGGCGCTGCTCCCGCTGTAGCCGGGGCAGCAGCCGGGCCGGGAGGCGGGGAGGGGCGCCGGGCTGCTGGCTCACCGATGAACCTGACGGCCGCCTCTCGTAGGGGCCTCTGTGGGCTCTGCAGGTGCGGCAGGGCCCAGCGCAGGTGCTCGGCCGCTCGGCTCTCGTCCGGCAGCAGCTGCGGGGAGCGGCGGCAGGGAAGGCTCAGCGCGGGCTCTGCCTCTCAGCCGGGCGCTCCCTGCGCCCAGCACCGGCCGAGGCGGCCCGCATGGCCCAGGGCAGGGAGCAGCGTGGGGGGGCGCAGGCTGGCGGGCCCGGCTGCGGCGCTGGCCAGGGGCACAGCTGCCGGCCCCCCACACTGTGCACCGGGGGCAGGAGCTGCCCCACTCCAGCCTGCGGCTGGGGCTCCCGGGCTGTCCTTACCAGGCTCTCAACGAACTTCATCCGCCGCTTCTTCCTCAGCAGCTCCTCGAGATCCCTCCTTCTCAGGAAGCGGGCTGCACGAAGCAGGGCTTCGCCAGACGCCTGCAGAGCAGCAGAGAGACGCAGGTGGCACCAGAGCCCAGGTGAGTCACACGGGAGCCGGCTCCCTGTGCCAAGGCCAGGGAAGGCTGGAGCCTGCCAGGCGCCGAGGCAGGAGGCGGCCGAGGCCCCTGCCAGGGATGCGGCAGCATCACAGCAAACCTCACCTCGGCCACGTGCAGGTTCTCATGGTGCCAGTGTAAGAATAGAGGGAGCAGGCTCTGGCTCACAACTTTCGTGAGAGCCTTTTCCCTCTCTTCTAGTACCAGCTCCATCAGCTTGCCGAAGAGCTGAATGGAGAGCAGCTGCACATGGCTGTTGTCCTGGAAGAAAGGAAAAGTCCTAAGCACCAACTACTCCAGGCCCACTGGGGCAAAGGCCCAAGAGGGCACAGGGCACAAGGTTTCCAGGCAGGCGGCGTCCAGTGCCCTTGGCTGGGGGCACAGAGCCTTACCTTCTCAAAATGAGGCAGGAGGGACTCAGCCAGCTGCAGGGCGGTGATGCTGGGTATCTCGAGGTCTTTGTCCGGGAGCACATGCATGAGCACAGAGAGGCTCATCCCGGCCATCTCTGTGTCTGGATCGGCCAGCTGCTCCACCAGGTGTGAATAGAGGCCGCGTATTCCTCCAGCCTGTGTGCAAGACCGGGCTGTGCTGTGAAGCCGTGACTGGCCGCAGCACCGACAGCTGCTCGGGGCACTCGGGCAGCTGAAGTGGGAGTCGGGAGAGCTGGCAACAGCTGCCTCTGCTGCAAAGCCCAGGCAAGCCCCAAGGTCTGCCTTCCCCAGCCCCACGCTGCCAGCACGGCTTCAGCCACTGTCCCCTTCTCACCAGCGAGGGCTCCTTGCTGAGCACCACGAGGCCTCTGAGCGCCAGGCGCAGCCTGTCCCTGCAGTGGCTGGGCAGCTGCCGGGATAGCACCAACAGGGCACTGGGACCGTGTTGGCTCAGGTCCAGACACTGCAGGAGCTGAAAGGCACAGGGCAGTGGCAGGGGAGCCGGCCGGCAGGAGCCCAGGGCCGCGCAGGGCCGGCTCCAGGCAGCAGCAGCGGGCGCGGGCAGCGTCCCAGGCAGCTGCAGCTCCCAGAGGCCAGAGAGCCGGGAGGCAGCTCAGCCAGGCAGCGCTGGCCATCAGGCTCACCTCCACAAAGAAGGCCAGGGCAGGCAGATGCCAGCGGGGCTGCTTCCCGACGAGCAGGCTGAGCAGGTGCGAGGCCATGTGGGGACACAAGGGGGTCAAGGCACAGCGCATCTCCCTGGCAGGGGAAAAAGGCACCAAGGCCCTGAGCCGGGCGGGCACACCTCTCCCAGGAGTGACTCACAGAGGTCCCATCTTTCCCCAGCACTCTGCAAGGGGACATGGGCCCCTTGGGAGGCAGCTGCTGCTGGGCATCCTCCTCTCCCAGCCCTTTGCAGTGCGCTCAGCCCTCCCTCGGTGATGAGGCCCTCTCGCTTACAAGCCCCGGGGACTGTGTGGGGCACTCCGGGCATGGGGTACTAATGCCGGCCGTGGCAGCGGGGACTAGAGGATCTCACCTGGCCAGCAGACCTGCTGCATAGTGCTGGCTGTTGGCACAGAGCAGGCTGTCCCAGAGCTGCTTGTGCTCCAGAGCCAGCAGGTTCTTGCCAACGCCCAGTCGGGAGAGCAGAGCCTTCAGTGTCTGCACTGCAAACCTGTGTGCCGAGCCAAGGCCAGGTCACTCTGGGAGCACTGGCCCTGGCCGCAAGGGTGTGGGAAGGACAGGGCGACTGGCACCTGTTGGGCTGGCTGGGAAGGCCGTGTTCCTCCTGGCACGCTCTCCAGAAGCCATGGATCTCCACGTCCTCTGGCCTCTGCTCCGTGGTGGTGAAAAGTTTCAAGAGCAGAGCCACGAGCAGGTGGGGAGAATGAAGGAGGATTGCAAAGTGCCACTCGGGCATGCTTGCAATCCTCCACAGCACCAGAGTTGCCTGCAAGAGACAAAGCACCCCGAGGATGCGCTCAGTGCCGAGGTGTCCATGAGGCGGGGCCTGAGGGGAGAGGCAGGGGGAGCACCCGGCCTGCTGCCCCTAGCCCAGCTTTGAGCCCAGGCAGGGAGCTGCAGGGTGGGGAGAACATGGAGAGCTTCTGAGAAGGCGACCTGGAGGGCCAGCATAGGCCAGCTCCAGAAACTCACAGCCAGGGCAAGGACGGCCTTGTTGTCCCCACTGCAGAGGAAGCCGCCGTACGGTGACTGCTCCTCTAGCGCAGAGAGCAGCGCTGGAAGCACCTGCTCCACGGCCGCTTCTGAGGTCCCCACGGCTCTCCAGATCAGCGCAGCGGCTCTGTGGGACCAGAGCTGTGCATCAGTACCGTGCCCCGAGCAGCTGCGTGGGGCCGGGAGGGAGCATGGCAGCAGGCTCAGGAAACAGAGGGGCCCGAGGGTGCCGCTGCTCTCCGCCTGTGTGGCAGACACCACTGGACAGGCTGTACAGGGCGAGGGGCCCTACGGGCCAGTGAGCACCGAGCTCTCGAGGCACTTGTGCCCCTTACCCGTCACACGTTGGGGCACAGCGCAGGAGGCTCATCACCACGTGGGCTGGGTGTTGTTCAGCGAGGCTGACAATGGCCATTTGCAGCCCGGCGTCCACAGACTCACGGGACGTGAGTCTCTGCAGCAGGGCACTCACCATGGCTTGTACCTGGAGGAAGCAGCATGGGGAAGACTTGGAGTGCTGTCCAAGGGATCAGCTTGCCCAGCTTCCCCTCAGGAAGTGCTTGCCTTCCCAGCCCACTGTGATCGGGCTGAGGCGGCCCAGTGGACATGGCTTGAGGGGCCACGTGATCCTGGGAGGCCTTCAGCCCGGGCCCCAGGCTACTGTAGAGAATAAAAACCCTTCTGGAAAAACTCCAGAGTGGGTCCAGGACTCACAGTGAGCATGGGCATGGCCTCAGTCTCTGCGATGGCCGGTGGGATGGTGTTGGTGGTGGCCATGCCCTCCGTCAGCGCCATGTCAGCCTCCTCCCAGCCCTCGTCGCTTTCCCAGTCAGAGCTGGTGGCCAGGTCAGAGGATGCTGTGCTGGCAGCAGCCTCTGCCCGCAGCTCGCTGGGCCTGGGGTCGGGCTCGGCCGTGCCCTCGGGAGCGGAGCCGCTGGCCTTTGTGCGCCGAAGGCGCAGGAACCTCTGCAGTGCCTGCAGCAGAAGGAAGGGCGGGAAGAGAGGGACGTTCCGTGGTCTGCTCCAAGCGCGGGGCCCGGCCGAGCAGCGCCAGCAGGCCCGGCCCAGGTGGGGATGGCCTTAAGTACCTGTGCTGCTCTCTGGAAGTGGCCACGGGTGGGCTCCTGCTCTTGAGTTGGTTCCCTGGCTGCATCTGCCAAAGAGCAAGCGCAGCCAGAGCTGAGGGGCTGCGGGAGAGGCTGGAGAACACAGCCCAGCCCTGCACTCCCCAGGCAGGGACAGCCCCCGGGCACGCAGGGAAGGGAGCACGGCCATTCGGGGGGGCAGCCCTGGCCCCTCTCCCATCCCGTCCATTGGCATGTCCACAGGGATGGGATGGGATTGGATGGCATGGCATGGCATGGCATGGCATGGCATGGCATGGCATGGGGCCAGGCCAGCTGCAGGCACCGGCCCTGCGGCCCATCTCCGGCACTCACCATCCTGCAGACTCTGCAACTGCTCCGGCTCTGCAGGCTGCTGCGCTGGGGCAGCTGCAGGGCCTTTGCTTCTCTTGCCCCGAAGCCCCCTGACCAGGCTGAGCAGTCTGCCCGCCATCCTGCTCTCTGACCTGGGGGGCACTTTCAAATGCCTCGGCAATGGCCCGAGTGAGCAAGGGCTGGAGTCGTGCCTTGCAGGCACCTGCAGCAGAGGAGCCTCAGGAAGGCTACAGGACAAGGGCACTTGAGGTCTCCTGCCCAATGACAGGAGATTCCTGGTGAACGATGGAGGTCACCAAGTGCCACGGCCTGGCCAGAAGGGCTCCAACTGCAGAGATGGGAGATGTCTCAGAAAAGCTGTTAATCACCAAATGCTGAGGTCTGGCCGTGAGGCCAGCCGCAGGAGGAACGCTTCGGAAGTGCTCTGGGTCAGGAACCAACGAGCAGGCTGTGCGGGGACACCTCACAGCACCGCTCTGTCACCTCCTGTCCCGTTGCGTCCACCGAGCACTCTGGCGTGGCTGTGTGGCTGCCAGCCCTGAGGTCAGCGCGTGTCACAAAGGGCTGCTAAGACACGGTGTCCCTTTCGGTTCCACGGGGAACCTGCTACACCGTGTCACAAAGGGACACGCTGCCACGCCCCACGGGGCCATCCCCTCCCCACCCCAGGTGCCCCCGCTTGGAAGGAATCCATTGCCCCGAGTGTCTAACACAGCCCTGGACACACCACGACCCCCGCAAGTGCTCGGGGAAGGACTCTCCACGGTGCCCGCACAGCCCAGCTCGCTGCCGGCCCCGCAGCAGAGCAGCTTGCAGCAAGCAAGGGGCAAACACCTCTTGCCAAGAGTTAAAACACAGCAGATAGGGAAGATGACATGAATGTGGGCATAAAGGCCTTTGAATTCACAGCTCTCTGAGAGTCATTTGGGGCTCTCGGCTGGATGGATATAATCCCCCTCTGTCCTGTGCTGTAAGTGGGGGGACACACCCTGCCGCTGGTGCTTGCCTTGGTCTCTGCAGGCCCAGGCAGATGCCAAAGCTGCTCTTCACAGCCTTCTCCCTTCCCATGCCTCTCTGCCAAGTGCAAGGGGCCTCAAGGACAGAAAGGAGCGCAGGGATCCAAAGGGAGACAGCTGCACCTAGCTCACTGGGGGCTCCTGGGGAAGCACTTTGCTTGAGAAGCAAGCCCCTCTCTTCCAAAGGCATTTCCCCAAATGTGTCCATTTCCCAGGGAACACCAACACACACTTAAGAAACCCCGGCAAGGCTCAATTACTTCTGCACCTTGGAGCACAGGCACTCCAGCTCGAGCTCATCTTCCTTCTCCCGAGTCTGTTTCCTCGTGTCCCTTGTGGCGCGCGGCCCCGGGCCCCCTACAAACAAGAGCTGCCCGCTGCCCCTTCAAGTGCCCAAACTCCTGCCTGTGCTCCCGGCAGCAAAACCAGGCTGTTCCCAGCCAGGGAGCGGAGCCCTGTTCCCGCAGGAGGCTCTCGTGAGCCCCTTCCCCACTGTGCACGCAGCACTTCTGCCTGCCTGCCCAGAACGCTCTTGGCACAGCAGAGCACAAGCTGGCCGGCTCTGGCCTCAGCACAGCCCAAACACAGGCACGGGAAGACACGGCGGCTGTTTTGCAGCCATGCCCCAGAGGGATGGGAAGGGGCCCTGGCCTCTGGTCTCACTGCCCTCGTCCTGTCCCTGTGTAGGGATGGGGCATTGCTGTGCTTTCTGGAAGCTCTTTGTGGAAACTTCCGCTATTGCACGTTCCTTTGCCCTCGGTGGATGCCTGCACTGGAATCCCTCACGGCTGGGTTCAGAGCACCCTCAAGTTGGCTCTTCTATCACCCAGGGTCCTTTTCCCCTTCAGCATGCTCGGCATGCCGTTTAAGTCCACGCCCCTGTGCAGCTGGAGCAGCGGGACAGGGACCATTGCAGCCTGAGCTGCCCTTGTTCCTCTCTCTCTGTGTCTGGAACAGAGCGGGGAGGAGAAGGGCAGAGGGGCCCTGCGTGTCCCCGGGCTCAGGTTTTGTGCCGCTTCAGCTCCACAGAGACGCGGGTAAAGTGAAAAACACAAACAGTTTATTAAGGGAAAGCGAAGCAAAGGGGTGAGCTGGGAGGTAAGAAAGGGCATGGGCAAGGCCTGAGGGTTGCAGGAAAGGAGCTGCCAACAGGGAGAGAGATGGCAGGAGCTGCTAGAGCTTTGCACAGGCTCAGCTGTGAGCAGCCGCTGCAGCTGGTCCCTTCTGCTCTGCAGGTGGTCCCAGCTTCGATGGGAACTGGAAATCATCGAAGGAGGCCGGTACACGTACATCAGGTCCAACAGACAAATGAAGTTCTGCAGATCTTCCTTGGAATTTCATCTGTATCCATGTGTTCATGCAGGATGGGCTCTTGTCTTCCCTGAGGGCTTGAAGAGCTGGAGGAGAGAGGAACAGAGCCACGGTCAGAGGCCAGACTGAGGGAATCCAAGGAAAGCCTCCTGCCAGGGCCATCCCAGCCGGCTCTTGCCGTGGCCAGGAGGGAGGGGGAGACAAGGGCTACGGCCGGAAGGTGCTGGCCACGGATCCCCCCCGTGTCCCCGAAAGCTCTCCGGGCTGTGCCCCCAGCGGCCCTGGTCCGCACAGGCAGCAGAGCCCTCCGCAGCCCGGGCACGGATTGTAGCTGCGGGGCCGGCATTTGCAGCTGCTCCCCTAGCCCCGGAAGTGCTGGCTGCCACGCGGCTGCCCTGACTCACCCTCAGTGAGGACTTGGAGCTCCTCCTCCTGCCCCATCATCAGCACTCCGGCCACCCCTGCAAGACAGAGCATGTGGCGGCGCCAGGCGGCACAGCTGCCCGACACGGGCGCTGCCGGCCCTGTGGCCGCACGCCCTCCTGGCGGGCAGGGCTCCTGCCGGGCCGCTGCCGCACGCTGCCGCCCGAGGGCACGGCTGCGGGAGCGCGGCGGCAGCGCCCAGGGCGGGCGGGGCTGCAGCAGCCCGGGCGCTGCTCCCGCTGTAGCCGGGGCAGCAGCCGGGCCGGGAGGCGGGGAGGGGCGCCGGGCTGCTGGCTCACCGATGAACCTGACGGCCGCCTCTCGTAGGGGCCTCTGTGGGCTCTGCAGGTGCGGCAGGGCCCAGCGCAGGTGCTCGGCCGCTCGGCTCTCGTCCGGCAGCAGCTGCGGGGAGCGGCGGCAGGGAAGGCTCAGCGCGGGCTCTGCCTCTCAGCCGGGCGCTCCCTGCGCCCAGCACCGGCCGAGGTGGCCCGCATGGCCCAGGGCAGGGAGCAGCGTGGGGGGGCGCAGGCTGGCGGGCCCGGCTGCGGCGCTGGCCAGGGGCACAGCTGCCGGCCCCCCACACTGTGCACCGGGGGCAGGAGCTGCCCCACTCCAGCCTGCGGCTGGGGCTCCCGGGCTGTCCTTACCAGGCTCTCAACGAACTTCATCCGCCGCTTCTTCCTCAGCAGCTCCTCGAGATCCCTCCTTCTCAGGAAGCGGGCTGCACGAAGCAGGGCTTCGCCAGACGCCTGCAGAGCAGCAGAGAGACGCAGGTGGCACCAGAGCCCAGGTGAGTCACACGGGAGCCGGCTCCCTGTGCCAAGGCCAGGGAAGGCTGGAGCCTGCCAGGCGCCGAGGCAGGAGGCGGCCGAGGCCCCTGCCAGGGATGCGGCAGCATCACAGCAAACCTCACCTCGGCCACGTGCAGGTTCTCATGGTGCCAGTGTAAGAATAGAGGGAGCAGGCTCTGGCTCACAACTTTCGTGAGAGCCTTTTCCCTCTCTTCTAGTACCAGCTCCATCAGCTTGCCGAAGAGCTGAATGGAGAGCAGCTGCACATGGCTGTTGTCCTGGAAGAAAGGAAAAGTCCTAAGCACCAACTACTCCAGGCCCACTGGGGCAAAGGCCCAAGAGGGCACAGGGCACAAGGTTTCCAGGCAGGCGGCGTCCAGTGCCCTTGGCTGGGGGCACAGAGCCTTACCTTCTCAAAATGAGGCAGGAGGGACTCAGCCAGCTGCAGGGCGGTGATGCTGGGTATCTCGAGGTCTTTGTCCGGGAGCACATGCATGAGCACAGAGAGGCTCATCCCGGCCATCTCTGTGTCTGGATCGGCCAGCTGCTCCACCAGGTGTGAATAGAGGCCGCGTATTCCTCCAGCCTGTGTGCAAGACCGGGCTGTGCTGTGAAGCCGTGACTGGCCGCAGCACCGACAGCTGCTCGGGGCACTCGGGCAGCTGAAGTGGGAGTCGGGAGAGCTGGCAACAGCTGCCTCTGCTGCAAAGCCCAGGCAAGCCCCAAGGTCTGCCTTCCCCAGCCCCACGCTGCCAGCACGGCTTCAGCCACTGTCCCCTTCTCACCAGCGAGGGCTCCTTGCTGAGCACCACGAGGCCTCTGAGCGCCAGGCGCAGCCTGTCCCTGCAGTGGCTGGGCAGCTGCCGGGATAGCACCAACAGGGCACTGGGACCGTGTTGGCTCAGGTCCAGACACTGCAGGAGCTGAAAGGCACAGGGCAGTGGCAGGGGAGCCGGCCGGCAGGAGCCCAGGGCCGCGCAGGGCCGGCTCCAGGCAGCAGCAGCGGGCGCGGGCAGCGTCCCAGGCAGCTGCAGCTCCCAGAGGCCAGAGAGCCGGGAGGCAGCTCAGCCAGGCAGCGCTGGCCATCAGGCTCACCTCCACAAAGAAGGCCAGGGCAGGCAGATGCCAGCGGGGCTGCTTCCCGACGAGCAGGCTGAGCAGGTGCGAGGCCATGTGGGGACACAAGGGGGTCAAGGCACAGCGCATCTCCCTGGCAGGGGAAAAAGGCACCAAGGCCCTGAGCCGGGCGGGCACACCTCTCCCAGGAGTGACTCACAGAGGTCCCATCTTTCCCCAGCACTCTGCAAGGGGACATGGGCCCCTTGGGAGGCAGCTGCTGCTGGGCATCCTCCTCTCCCAGCCCTTTGCAGTGCGCTCAGCCCTCCCTCGGTGACGAGGCCCTCTCACTGCTGTTTTGCAGCCATGCCCTAGGGGGATGGGAAGGGGCCTCGGCCTCTGGTCTCCCTTGGTTGGGTTTCTGACTGGCTCTGCGGCTGGAGCTGCCATTTTCCTCGCTTGTGGGGAGACCAGAGCCGCCGGAAGCGCCCCCAGCGTGCAGGCACTGCCTGACAGCGCTGCAGCCACTGGGACGGTCGCACCCCCGAGTCCCAGACACTCCACTGCCGGTGCCGCTTCTTTTTTTTTTAGGCACTCCCAAAGCTCACTGCTAGGCCAGGATGGCCTCTTGTCCTGCCCTCTTCCTGTTTATGTTTAGGGGTGGAGCATTGCTGTGCTTTCAGGAAGCTCTTTGTGGTAACTTCCGCCGTTGCCCTAAACATACTGTTTTGAGAAGAAAAGAAGCACCTCACTCATAATTTCATCCTGGAATCAAAAATATTGGTAATGGATAACATTCATTTGACTTCTGAAAGGAAAAAATCTTACGATTAATAGAAGAAAAAAGTCGAAAAGTTGTTGGTTCACATAAATTTGAAAACATCAGTATGAAAAATGCCGTTATGAAATAGTTTTCTTTATCTCTTATTGAAATGTTCCTTTTATGTCCAATATACTTCCACATTTTCTGGTGTTATGTAAGTGTCTTCTGTTGCTAAACAGTTTTTCTTTTTATTTATTTAAAGAATATATTTAAGGCATAGGCAATTAGGTATAAAAGGACTATTTAAGTTTCTATTTAGGAGGACTATTTGTGTTTAATTTTGGGATGGATAAACTCAGTTCATAAGCATTTGGATTCATTTACCATCTTAATTCCCTATTCGATGTTATAGAATGTTAAACCTCCATACCTGATGCCGCTAAATGCATTGTAGTTTATATAGAGTGAGATCTTAAACAAAAACTATATGAGTGAACCATATAGTTTTTGTTAATATTGACCATATGAGTGAAAATCCAGGATTGCCTTTTCTGAAATCGAAAATGTTTGAGGCAATACTCTTCAAAATAAACCAGTGGGAGTAGGAATGCAGCATGTTACATGCAGAAGCAGTGGCTAGGTGCTGGAAAGAGCAATGTGCTTGGTTTGGAAATGCTGTATTTGCTAACACTACAAGGAAAAGAAATTCCTTTTAACATGATACCTAAGGAAATTCAGGGTGATACTCAAATAAATTTTAGAGCTCCTTCAAAAAAGAAGTTGAAAATATGTTTTATTAAGAAAAACAAATATATCTGATAGTTTTTATTGAAAAAGTTAAATTAACATATTCTATGGGAATCTGTAAAAAAGGTTTAAATTTGTATAGACTTTTAATTGTGTATTTTTGCATGCTTCTCATGAAACAGCTGATTTATGGTAACTGGTTAGCATGCTTAATCTCTTGTACCTAAACCTTACTGCACAATTCATTAGTTTTATTACTGTGTGAAAGTATTTGATTTATTCCAGTTAGTGCTCTTACAAAAATAATATCAGAACTTCGAGTGAACTATATCAGAGAAAAAATTTTGATTATATGCACTATGAGACAAGCAGAATGTTTGACATAGGATGGTGAGATGTTCCTATCACACAAACATCCATCATTATTATTGGTGATCCAGAGTACATGAGATCTTTATTGCACTGCTAGCATCTGTTTTATCATCACATTATTATTTTTGAATCTTCTTCCTACAGCATGTCTTTGTTCCACAACATTTATCAGGGGAAGTGGAAAACCTCCATGTACTGTATCATTCCAAGGGCTCTCTTTAACTGGAATGGGGACAGACAGAACGTTGAGTCTGTGGAGGATCAGAGGAGATCCTTCACCTGTGAAACTTTGTTAGGTGACAAGCTTCTTCATAATTAAAAAGCAAACTGTTTGCCATGAAAGATTATACCAGTTTTTAATTTCATAATTAGGTTTAAATACAAAGCCGGAACAGTAATACAAAAACAACTGTATAGGATTTTGAAGGCACAATTGCTTTGGTCAGCCACTAAATGGGTTGAAAGAAGCAAGGGAGATTTTTAAGATGCTGAAAGCAGGATCAGGTCAGGGACACAATCACCTTTTTTTTTTAACCAAGAATAAAACTTGGACTATAGGTCTGTTTTTTCACACCTTTGAAGAAAGGGACATTCTGAATTTAAGATTATTAATGATCATAATTATGTAGTTAGAACATAAACAGCTAAGCTATGGTATGAACTGGATACACGTATTTGATTTCCTGAATGCTTCTGCTGCAAGGAAATACTCAAATATTCCTACTTATTTCAGAATTTCTGAAACATTTAAATCAGTAGTGGTTTTCATTCATTTTACCAAAAAAAATTTCTTCATTCCTTGTAACAGTGGCAGAGAAATTTTGCTTACCAAGTTCCAGGATTCAGCTGAGAGCTCTGGAGTCTGCTATTTGCCATAGGCTTGCTTCCAAGCCAAGTTCTCACTGGTTTTAGAGAGGTAAAGAGGAGAGGCATACTATCTATTGAGATAACAAATGATGGCAGAAGCTCTTTTCTAGGGATGAAAGCAATCCCAGACCTTACCAAAGTTTCAGGAAGAGTTCTTAAAAAACCAAAATCAACAAATTAGTTTATTTCATACAGTTCCTGCATTCCCATTTCAGGTATATTTTTAAGTTGAAAGTATTAAAATTTCTACAAAAACTATTAATACAGTCTGTCTTGTAGATGCCACCACTCTGATTATATCCTTTTTTCACAATTTCTAATATATATTACAAAATTCTTCATTTATCTTTTCCAGACTCTGTCATCTTAAATTGCTTTGTAGGTCAGCAATTTAAAACTGAAGATATATGTGAATAAATGTGCTTGGATTCATGTCTGTTGGAGGCTGAGGTCAACAAAGGTTGTTGCTGACATCCCCATACTACACACAATCTGTGGGGGATGTGAGAGTTACATCTGAGCACCCAATGGAACGATGAAAACAGCTACCTGAAGCATCATCACAGAGCAACATTGCAGAGCAGGATGGTACAGTACTGATGATACTCCGTTTTCCTATTTGTTCTATAATTTTTAAAATGAAACTGTGGGTCTCAGGAATTGATGTAAGAGTTCCAGCCTACTTCTTGCATAACCTCTCCTTCCATCTAAGTAAGTAACTTCTCAGAAACATAAGCCTAAATCATCCTCATTCTTAGCATAGAGTAGATTCAGCAAAATGTGGTTCCTGATGTTGGTTGTTCCAGACCACACTGCAGGAACCTGGGAACCTGGAATTCCAGCTCTTTGAGGGACAAATCGTGGCTTAAGCATTTCCACATCTAAGTCTTGGCAATCTGTCCTCACATCTTCAAATACCACTTTGAAGTAAACCCCGGCCCAGGAGCCGAGCATAAATCTTAAGTCCACTCCAGGACTGAAAAGACCCTGAGCCAAAAAGAAAGAAAGAGGATAATTTTATGTTCTCACACTGTGGACACAGATAGCTTTGATCCTTTCCATGATCTGGGCCATGCTTGTGTTCTTCCTGGATACTCTTCAAAGCTGAGTGTGTTTGCAGAGGATTCTCCTGGATTTCACCCCAGCTGGCAGCAGGGGAACCATGAGCAACTGGTTCCATTTTTGTGCAAGAGAAATTAATGCTCTCAGTGAAATTACAGCCTGAGCAAGAGTTGGGTGTTACATGCCTGTCACTGTGCTTTTCTTTCCAGTAGGCCTGCATGCTGCAAAAAAAATAAAAGTCAGTTAATTCTTGAGTGACAGTTTGATAATATTTCTGCATTTTTTTAAAAATTCACCTAGGTCTAGCTTATTTTCTCACAGATAATTGCTGTAGTTATAAGCCTTTATCAGCTGCCAAATGTGGCCAAAGCAACCACCAATCTCATCAGAGTGCAATTCACTGACACAAATCCAAGCATCTGCAAATATTCTGCAGTCATGGTTCTAGATGCCACTGTTCATGTGTGATGTCTTATCTTTAACGATTATAGCCACACTCCTTGGGAAATGGCAGTCAAAGAAGAAAAAGGCAATTGAATATGCTGTTTTTCAAGCACCGGAACTGAAGACAGCTCTGGGCTAGCATCTTCTTCCCAAAAAGAACTTCCACTCTTGAAAGTCTCTTGCCTTTTTTTTTCTGGTTTGATGTCATAAATCAGACACCCAAGAGACAGAGAGGAACTAGGACAGATTTTTCAAATGCAACAAACAGAGCAAATGTATCTGGGTGTCTCAATGTCAATTCTCATTGCCCCAAAGATTAGAGAGCAATGCTTTTTCTGAACTGGCACAGAGAGGAGGGGAAGGGGGGAGCCAGGGGGAAAAAATAAATAAATATCTAACTGTAATTCCTTTTAGTTCAGCTGAAGATGTTGCCATGGAAACTCCCGGCAGAGGAGATGGAGCACTGGACCTGACAGGTTCTGGGAGCTGGTTCAGGAACAGCTGAATCATTTCCTGTGATATTCAAAAAGAGGAGAAAAATATAAAAAATGTTTTATTTACTTTTATTTCCATAGTAAAACTCAAAGCTGTAAGTTATCAGCCTTGCCTGCCACAATATCTATTATCTTCACTCATTATTGCTAAGTCACTGTCTCTGGAAGAAAAATGGAGTGGAAAAATCAGTGGACAGCAACTGAAAGCTTTTATGCTGCTGCTCATTCTCTGCACACTAAGAGTGATTTTTGAACAGTAAATATTGGTATTCCTGAGAACTGGCGCATGGTCCTGCTATGGTAGTTGTTAGATTGACTGTCAGATGATTTGAAACTTTATGGCTTATATAGTACAACCTTTCACAAATGAACATGTAGCTATTTTCTGAGTAATGAGGGGAAAAAGCTTATCATTGTTCCTAGGGATATTCTGTAGTGGTACACCAGCTCCAAATACAATCCAATTAAAAAGGCAAGCAGCAGTACACTTATTTGTGGTTCAAAAAACATTCTTACCTTTCTATGTGAATTAAAGTGTGAGCAGAAGACTTGAAATTATTAATTCATAAGATCATTGGGAGATGGAGCCTCTAACCATTAATACCAAACATTATATTAGCCCAGCCAGGCTTCAAAGTAAATGAAATATGTAATGTGAAAATTGCTTTGGTGAAAACTAGCAAGAAAGCATGACCCTGAATGTGATAACTGAAATCAGCTGAATTCTGGAGAATAAGCTACCTAAACATATTCTAAGGGCAGAAAAATTCCAGTAAATTTGTAGAAGACCCAATGACATCCTTACTACAAAGATAGAGAAACTGTTCACTTACATGTTTAACCTGATTTTTCTTAATCTCCATCAGATTAATTTTAAAATATAGAAGAATCACTTCAGAAAAATACAAAAGATTTTGTCAGAGACTGTTTCACCTGCTGGCCTCTCCGTGCTAACAGTTAATATGGCCTAATAAAAAGATATTTAATTGTTATATGTCTAATTAGTCTGTTGCTATTCATAATCTGCTGGTAGATTTTGAAATTTTATTCTTTTGCAGAAGATGGTCTCTAATATTTGAGCTCTAAAAGTTCAAAAGCTCTTGGAAGGATCTGAGAAAATTATAAATACAACTCCCTTTTTCCTATCAACTACTATAAGAAGTGGGCAGGAATCCTGGATATGTAAAAGTATATCCTGGGATAGCTACTTATATTTCAGTAAAAGAACTTGTAAGAAAAATATGTAAGAAATTTCAGTATCTATATTCTCCTTTTTCTTTTACTTCTGCAATGGTCACAGGAGCAGAAGGAGGTGTAAATAATTCCCTAGTGGAAAGAAATTACTTTGCCATGGTATTTATCAGGTTTCTTTAGCTCAAAGTTCATTAGCAGCAATTGCTGTCCTAGGAATTACTCCTATGGAAGTATTCAACCTATCCGCTGTCTTCAAGGGATGTATTATGCTGCTGCTTAATTAATTTGGTACCTTTTTCTAAACCCAAATTAAAACAGGAGCTCAAGCATGAAAAAACCCTCATGTGAGGAGCAACAATGTAGATAATTGACTCTGGATTCTCAAACTCCTCTTTCCATACCTCACAAATGAATGCAGAGAGTTTATTTCTCATATATATACAACTTAGAAATTTTAAGAGGAAATCTCTATGCAGAGTAATTACATACTGTACAGACATTGAACTTAATATTTCTCCTCCATTTTTGAGCACTTTCAGGTTTATATTTTTTAATTTCTTGCTTTTGTAACATGAACTACTAGTCTTGAACAGGAAAAGCAACAAAAAGAAACTGGACACTGACACATCTTTTTAAATGTCATGTGACTGCCAAATCATAAAACCATAGCACGGTTTGGGTTGAAAGGGAGCAGTGAAGATCATCTAGTTCTAATCCCCCTGCCATGGGCAGGAACACTTTTAACTACAGCAGGTTGCTCAGAGCCCCATCCAACCTCGCCTTGAGCTCTTCCAGGGATGGGGCTTCCACAATTTCTCTGGACAACAAGTTTCAGTGCCCTCACCACCCTCACAGGTGAAAAATCTAATCTAAACCTACCCTCTTTCAGTCTGACACCATTCCTCTTGTCCTGTCACTACATGCTCTTGTGAATTGTCTCACCCCATCTTTCCTGTAAGCTCCCTTTCAGGTACTGAAAAGTCACAATTAGGTCAACTTGAAGCCTTTTCCTTTCCAGGCTGAACAATCCCAGGTCTCTCAGCCTTTCCTCATAGGAGAGGTGCTCCATCCCTCTAATCAACTTGGTGTCCCTCCTCTAACAGGTCCATGTCCTTCCTGTGCTGGGCCCCCAGAGCTGGCTGCAGCACTGCAGGTGGGGTCTCACCAGAGCAGAGCAGAGCAGAGGGGCAGAATCCCCTCCCTCCCCTGCTGCCCACGGGGCTCTGGATGCAGCCCAGGACACCTTTGGCTCTCTGGGCTGTGAGTGCCCATGGCTGGGTCATGTCCAGCCTCTCATCCAGCAGCATCACCAAATCCTCCCTGGCAGGGCTGCTCTGGGTCTGGGCATGCCCCAGACTGGCCTTATACTGGGGGTTGTCCCAGCTCAGGTGCAAGACTCTGTACTTGGTTTTGTTAAACCATGTGAAATTCCTGAAGGTCCACTTCTCGAGCCTGTCCAGGTCCCTTTGGATGGCATCTCATCCTTTAGAAGTGTCAACTGCACCACGCAGCTTGGTGGCATCAGCAAATTTTTTGAGGGTGCCCTCAATCCCTCTATGATGTTAATGAAGACATTAAATATCACTGGTGCCAATACAGACCCCTGAGGGACATTTATCAAGGTGTCAAGAACAACAGCTGGGATGATTTTCAATTGTAAGATAGATGCTTGCAATTTGGTAGCCTTGAAGGAAATCTTTCTACATAGTATTATTACTACAAAATTTAAAAGAAAGGTAATAAAGGAAGACCAGAAAATATAAAGAGGAAAAAAGGAATGCCTATCACATTCAGAATTTACAGATTGATATTTTGATATTTAAACTGGTCTATCAATATCAGAGTTGTGTAATGGTTGCAACTCCACAACACAGAGTCCACCATGTAAAGATTGGTGTTTGACAATGAACCAAACCTTCAAATTTTTCACAGAGGTGGCAAAATATATTCATAAAATATCAATTGCATGTCATATCCTACTTGAGTGCAACTGTAAGCTTATGACAGTATGTAATTACTATCATCAACTATCTATCCATATTATTTCCAATTAAATATGAATTTGGTTGTTTGAGAGCTTGATTGATCTATACAAAAAGATAGATACCCAATCTTACATGTTTATTTTCATTCCATAAGCAGGCAAATTTCACTTTATGAGCAATGATCTCATGCTCCTACATGTGCTTTCATTATTCTCCCTCACACTGTATCAGACCTTCCAGACAGAGGTATTTATTGGACCTACTTGAAGGAATTGATGCAGACTACAATCAAAACAGAATAAATCATATCCATCTGTAATAGTCTCAATAAGTACCATTTTGAATTCCTCTTAAATAAATTAATCTATCTGGAAAACACATGGTGTTTCATTCTACAAGTAGCAATGGTTGTTTATGAGTATTTTACAGTGGTAACAGGAAAAGAGTTAAATAACCTTCCATAGAAAGCTTCAGTATTTAGAGAAACAGCTTTAACATTACCTGTAAGATGGATTGTAAAAAAGAAAAGAGCTGTTTCTAAATAAAACAGAGCACCTTTGAATTATTAAAGGGAGAGGTTTGACTCAAGTGTCTTTTGTCTTTGTACTGAGTCAGAGGAGCATTTACTTCATCCAAATCTCCAGCATCAGAGAGAGCTTTTAACAGTGGAAGTTATTTATTGTGAGGAAGTTTCTTTAACAGTTTTTAGCTAAAGAACAGTGCTACACTGAGCAGAAACTGAAAATTTTTCTCTTCACTTGAGAAATCTAATATCTTGATTTAATTTCTGTCTCTCTCCACTGTTATTCTTCCATTACCTCATAAATAATTGACAACAACCTTATGAATTACTGACTGCACAATTGTTGCCTCTTTGGTACTGGTACTTTTCATCTAATAAAGTTCTGACTTTTACAATTTGCCACTAGTTGTAAGAAATATTTTTAGTTCAAGGTTAATTTTAGAGATAAAAATGCAACTTCATTCTTTATAAGAACCAGAAAAAGGAAAGCAAGATGTGGAAAATTATTTGAATTTAAGTGGTTTTCAAAAGATTTAGACATTTCACATTAAACATACTGACAAAATATATAAATTAGAGAAAAAAAAGGAAATTTACAAATGTCAATTACATGTGTTTTAATAATGTTATTGTAGTTTCCCTGATTTAGTATTTTTGGATCTATGACAGTCCCCAAAGTGATCATTATTGTAGCTATAAAGTTGGTACAATAGGTACCAACAAACCATATGGAAAAATAAACTATTTTACACTTAAACATAAACAAATGCAAAACACATATAAATAACTTTCAAAAATACAGTTACTAAAATATAGGAATTTAAATCAATATATTTTGGGCTCTTTGTCTGCTCTACTGATGGCAGAGCCTTCAGTTATGGGATCACTAATTTTTTTACAGTTTCATGTATAACACTGAAACCTGTTTCATAAAATGCAAGCTTTTATATTTGTAATATTTTTGTCCTTAAAACTGATAGCTAATTTTATTCAACATAATTTTCTTTCATTAATCATAAACCAGAAATTTATATTTGACACTTCTCCATTCATGTTTCCTGAATTAAGAATTCCATAATCTACAAGCCAAGACTTTTCTGGTGTGGAAAATAAGTCTGTCACAAATGAGATGATACACAGCTCATAACAGATTATTCCATCAATTCTATCAGACTAAAATATTTCATGTAATGACCAAGCACCAGATTTTAATATAGAGAGGCTGTTATTGGTTCTAAATTTCTGAATCACACATTGATTCAGTTTAGTTTAAAGACCTGTCTTAATGTGTGCTGCTGGATCATTCTTATATAAATTGTGATATTAAAGCAGCTGTTCATTGTAAAGTGCAATCAGAAATGCACTTTTTAGGTAAGAATCACAAGTGTACTTTCTAGGAGTGCCATGTCACAATGCTCTGTAAAAGAAACACTTTGAGCTTAGAAGAAAGGACTTTAGAAGAATAAAAATGGAGGAAATAAAAAAGCAAAAGGAAATGCAGTGGCATCAGTATGGGGTTGATGATTCAGTCTGCATCTGTTTCTTGATGAGACTTAGGTGGCCTTGCCCTTAGTCATCAGAATTTGGGTGAAAAGGAAAAAAGTGGCTGGTCAGTTTGCAAAATGTCCCTATGACTGCTACTGAAATGTCTAATTCTAGAGACTGTGTTTGTGTCAGGAACTTTTAGGCTTCCAGCCGCCATAGGTAAACATGAACCTAGATTTTTATTTGTGAGCTTACCCAGTCATATCTAATCAAGCATAACTACCAGGATAATAGTCTTGTGTCAAACACTTTAATAAGCTTATTTGATTTTGAAATCAGATAGGTAAGTGAAGGTCAGAATGAAGAGCAGGACTTCGGAGGAAGAATTTTTTTTCGTAAGTATTCTCAGGATCTACTAGAACCTTTGGAACCTTTGTAGATATTTGTGTCTTTTTCCATGATGCAATCAGGTCTGATTCCAGAATGTTCTCAATCCCACAGAATTCAGATTTATATTAAGGAAAAATGCACTCATTTATGTAATAAACATGTTTAATCTCCCCCTTCTCTTGTTTATCTTCCCTTATTTCATGCTTTTATTTCAAGAATGATCATGTAAGAAGTCTCTCCATTTACAACTGATCCTGGGTTTGGTTGGATAGCATTAATGTCCTTCAGAGAAGCCCATATGCTGCTGTATTTTGGCTTTGTGCCTAAACCAGTGCTGAAAATACACCAGCTAAGAGCTTTGGCTGTTACTGAACTGTGCTCATGCAGCATCAAGGTCTTCTCTTTCTCACACACTGCATTCCACATGAGTAGGCTGGGAGTGGGAAAGGCTAGAAGAGACAAAACCAGGACCCAACATGACCAAAGGGCTATCTTACAGTTTCCCGTCCCATCCCATCCCATCGCTTCCCATCTCATTCCATATGATGTCATCCCATACAATAAAATCTCAAGGAAAGGACGGGATAGGGGGGTACATGTTTGGTTATAGTTTCTTTCCAGGTAACCATTGTGAATACTGAGGTCTTTCTTTCCCAGCTGTGGCTGGACAACTGCATGTTAATAAGAAGTAGAGAAAAGTGCCTTTTTTTCATTCTTTGCTCAGGTGTACATCCTTTGCTTCACTTTATCTTGATCAATGAGATTTCTTGCCTTCTTTCTCTCTTTTCCCCATTCCAGAGCAAATGGAAGTGAGTGTGATCTCAGCCAGTTTTGGTCTACCCAGTGTTCAGAGACCTGGTGATACTGTAGATAGTCCATCAAAGGTGGCCCCTGAGATGGCTAAGATATTGGAGCATCTCTCCTATAAGGAAAAGCTGAGAGAGCAGGGGCTATTCAGCCTGGAGAAGACAAGGTTCAGTGAGGAATCTTATCAATGTATGTAAATACCTGAAGGAAATGTGTAAAGAGGGAGCCAGGCTCTTTTCAGCAGTGCCTGAGCACTGTGGGCAAGCTGTAACGGACATAAACTAAAACCTCCTAAAGGAGGTTCTCTCTAAAAGTCAGTTTACATTTTTTATTTGTGAGAGTGACTGAGCACTAGCACAGTTTACCCAGATAAGTTCTAGGATCTCCCTTCTTAGACATATTTAATAGCCATCCTGGGAAACAGGCTATAGTTGGCCCTGCTTGAGCAGAGCATTTGTACCAGGTTTCCTCCATAGGTCTGCTCTAACCTCAGCCAGTCTGTGATTTTGTGAGTGGCTGTGTTGGTATCTGACTGATAGCTGGGTCAACCCACCACATCCTCTTTGGATTCTTAAATGCACAAAAACTTACAGGAATCAGTGGGGGCTGAAAGAAGCTATACACCATCAGGAGTTTCAGAGAAAATTCTGATGTTGTAGAATATGAGTCTTTATGAAATAAGGCAGGAGAAAGGACTTTCCTTACCTCCTCAGCTAAAGTTATCTGCATACTTGGATTTCTATTAATTGCCATATTTTTTGTTGCCATGAAATATTGTCTGTTTCAGTGTGGGATATGATCTTCTTTTCCTGTTCAGTTGTGTGCAGCTTGCCTAATCAGTTCCCTGCTGGAAGCAGATCTTAAAGTTGCATACCCTGGTCCTGATTCACAGTTCAGTTTCAGGAACTTAGTCTAAAATATTTAGGCTTCCTACTGGTTATATGGACAAAATTTAATATCTTGTGGCCAATGGGACCTAACTAGATCTCTGTCCCCTTACAGCCCTAAGATCTAGGAAATAATTTTCTGGCATGAAATCGCAGAGGAAGGTTGGAGAATAACTCCAATTAAAAAAAAAAAGTTATTGTAAAGATTTAGAATCAATTACAATCAGCTGTTTTGTGGCCATGTATGGCAAATAACAGGTACTGCCATAGATATGAGACAGTTAATGCTCTCATCCTTTGGAACATGATAGGAATAGACTGAGGAAATAAAAGTGTCTCTGCTTTCCTGGCAGAAAATTATTGCACCTACACCAAAAATATCTATTTCTTCACTTTACTCCACTTAGTCTGCTCTGTTGAATTGCCCACTTTCCTGATTTTCCTGCCCTCTTGCTTTTACATGCATAAAGTTACTTTGGGAAAACCTGTCTCTTCTACTGGGAAATCAGCAGTGGCAAATTAACCACTATTTGGCAACCTTTCACAGATGGTGCCAGCAGAATTTCAACCTAAGTCAGTAAGAACAAGGCAATTTAAAAACATTAAAAATGCATTGACAGCAAAGAAATAAAAGCAGCCACTCAGGTACAAGCCAGAATAGTTAAAAAGCTTTTGGACAAAAACAGGCTTTTTGTTTTCTATTAAACACCTTATTTTGCACAAAGAACTCTGTAAGTAAAGAAAGGCATAGTAGTGTATTCCCTACTCGAGATATTTTTGGGGGAAGAGGGTTGTAATATTTTTCTCTGATATAAACATATCAAAATAAATATTCAAACCAAATGAATACATTACTAATTTTTATTTTATTCATGATGATTTCAGGTCTCGTCCATAATTTAAAAGTCTTCTGAAAGCTATTGTCTTTCACACGCAGACATAAGAATTTCATCCACATTTGCAGAGCCATCCATTATACATGAAGAGCTGTGCTGTGACTACTATGGGGGAAGGGATTAGCAAGTGTGTAAGGCAGTTCTATAAATATTTGTCCTGAACTGGGACCTCATTACGGTGTTTACTACAGAAATGTGAAATACTAGGCTTTCTGCCCATTGGCTCCTTTAGGAATGCATTTACTGCTGGTCTTAAAAAGTCCTATTTTTTTCTACATTAATACTACTCTAATGTGGATTTTAAGTAATTTCCATCTTTTTGAAATGATGGAATTCCATCAGCTAAAAGTCTGTATAATATATGAATATGTAAAACACAGAAAAATTATTTAATATCTATAATAGATGTGATAGATTAAGATTTGATAAATCATTTATGAATGAATTTTGCTTTCTTGACAACATAGGTGATTTCAGTGTTTCCAAGCGCAATAATTTTTTAAATGGTTGCTGGCAGGCAATTTATTAGGATGTTTACTCGGTATTTAAATTTTCCATATTTAGCTGGATCATCTGCTGTCTTTGATTTGAAACATAGAGGGAATAAGTAACAGGATAAAATTGCTTATCTCTGATCTTTTGAGAGTTGTTTCAATTTCTGGTGAGGTACATGAATTTTCTAATCCATAAATGTATGTTACCATAGAACATGTATGTTACCATACTGGTCATTGCACTGCAAGTTAGATTTTTTTTGTGATAATATATCAGAAAAAATCACAAATTTTAGTTGTGGGAGGAAACATTATAACTTACACAGAGTCTGTCCTGCAGTCCTCTTTTGTTCATGTTTTCTGTTGCCAATGTTTTTTTTTTGTTTAACATTTCTAAAGTTGGTTCCTGGTATATTGATTAGACACAATGCTCATACTCTTACTCAGCCTTAATTTTACCAAGATAAGCCAACTGGGCCTTTTTAGTTTTCTCTCTCCATGCCACTGGGCACCATTCTAGGTCTTTTTAAAAACAGCTCCTTGAGAGTTCAGTCTTTCTTTAAGTGTCATGACCAGCTTTTCATAGGATTTTCTCAATAAGCTCCTTGCACCACTTTTTAAGTTAGTGGTATGCCTCAGAACAGCTACATAGGCAGAATGAGGGGAAACATCCCTATCTACCTTTCCCACAGCCTCTCCATAGCAATAGGTCATAGTCTCACATAGACAAATCAGTTACACTCATCTTTTAATGTTCCTTTGACATTTTCTGCCGGCTAGCCACGACTTTATTGCAGAAATTCATATCAGTCATTGAATATATGACCTTTTAATTATGATACTCCATCTGTATAGTTCTCACCTACAAGACACCCAGTTTTTCCTGTAGGATATTTTCATCTTCTTTTGTACCAGTTGTAGTGCTATTATTCGATTTAAAGAACATTTTACAGCCCTTTTACACAATTTTTTTCTTTTGTCCTGTTCCAGCAGTACTGACCATGGCTGCCATTCAAGCCTAGCTTTAACAAGCATCCTGTATTTCATGGATATGTGGAATCAATTGCAGAAAAGCTATATCATAGTCAAACCTAGCAACACCAAATAATGTAAAATAATGAAACTTCTACTGGTGCTGACTTTAGTTTAAAGAACTTCATCTTTTAGTAAAAACTAACTGCAGATCTCAAGAAAAATCTTTTTTCTAGAATTCAGACCTTTTGCACATCTAAATTAAATCTGTGGCTTCATGTCTGAGACTTTGTAAGTTAAAAACGTTACCAGAGGCATTTTTTCTGACACTCTTAATGCAGGTAAAAAAACCCAAACCAGCATGCAGAAATCAGTAATAGATAATTTGTCTAAATCACAATTCTATGACTCTAAGTATTACAGGAAGAGGAGGAAATTGTTTTTTCTCCCAGCTAATTAACCAGCCTGTTTAGGGTGTATTAGCTCAGGTTGAGTGATAAGAATATGTAAATCCCATATCCTCATGGGTGCAACAGTGTTTCCACTTTATAAGGGAGATTTAGTTTTGTTCATCCCAAATTCATAGAAACAGTAGGGCGTATACCCTTAATGATCACCGTATCCTGAAGACTTTATAGGTCTATGACCTGCAAATTATTTCCAAATGTCACAACTTGCAAGGTTCTTCTTTTCTAACACTTAAAAATTATTTTGCTGTTGGTTTAGGCTTCCTCAGTGGCGAAGCCAATTCCCTTTCTGTAAGAAGACAATCCTTGCAGGGTGGCTAAAAGAAGCTACCCAGACCGAAGTACTGTTTATGTTTGTTTAACAAGGTGCAAATATTGTTTGTTATACAGTCTTACAGTTAGAACACAATCTGGTTTTGCATAAACTAATATTTTTTTGAGTTGTGAATTATTTGAAAGGTAATTCAAAACACCAGTGAAGTGTTTGTTAGAAATGTAACTTTGAGATAAAACCACAAAAACACAAAAAATTACTGCATCCAGAAAGACATGTACTCTCAAATATTTATCATTGCATTTTCATTCAGAAAGAAAAATATATTAATTTAGCCTAATCCATCCACCTGTTCCAGAAAAAGTGTTGAATTTACAGGTAGCTGCCTAGTTACAGAAGAATAGAAGCCTAAGAACAGAACTGATACCTGGTGTTTTTTTTTTTTTTGGGAATGAAAATCATATGAAAAGGATTTGGACATGGCTATGGATGCTTCAAGAATTCTGTAGTCCACGGTTCAATTCTAAGTTTTATTAGGAGTTTTAAATTTTGTGAATCTACTATGCCCATCCCTATCTCAAAGGAAGCTGTGATATTTTCTCTGTGTAAAAAAAGCAGGATGTTGTAGAAATCTCTGAGATATTATATGTGCTGTGCTTGAACCACAGATTTATTTAATTTACATATATTCTTTTATTAATTGAACTAAGAACAAGATTTATTGAAACATGTAAGAACTGATTCACACTCTTAAATAATAAAACTTACCAAGATGAAACAGCACATTGGAAATCAATATAAGCATGCCCCTAAGAAAAAAATTATAATATTACAGGGAAAACTAAATTTCTTTAAAGCACCTTTAAGACTTGAAATCTCAAATTTTTGTGTGAATATCCCCTGTTCATCTAAGAAAGCTCCTTACCATATATCTTCGCCTCAAAGAAAATTAGGAGCGGTTCTGCTGGTAGTTTTACAGGGGGTGAGCATTTCATCCTAATTGTCTGTACAGTCTGGCTTCTGGCATTACATTTAAAACCAAATTCCAGTAAAAAGAAAAGTCTTTTCTTTGCATGTTTCATTAATAAGGTGTTAACGGTTTTTTGTTTCTGAAAATGTTTTTACATCTCTCTTATCAACTTCTATAACCACATGCACTGACCTTGTCAAGGTCTAACCCCAGCTGGCAACTGAACCTCACTCAGACATTCACTCACTGCCCCCACTTCAGAATGGGGGAGAGAATCAGAAAGGCAAAAGTGAGAAAACTTCTGGGTTTAGTTTAAGGCAGTTTAATAAGGAAAACAAAAGCCTTGCATACAAACAAAACCTTACAAGTGCCTGCAGCACTTCCCATGGGCTGGTGTGTGCTCAGTCATGTCCAGGAAAGCAGCGCTCCCCCACGTGTCCCGCTGACTTGGGAAAACCAACCCCACCACCCCAAACGCCCCCATTCCTTCTTCATCCCTCAGCATTATATACTGAGAATCACTCCATACAGTCTGGAATATCCATGGGTCAGTTGGGGTCACCTGTCCTGGTTGTGTCCCCTCCCAAATTCTTGTGCATGCCCAGCCTTGCAGGTGAGGAGCAGAAATGGCCTTGATGCCGTGCGAGCCCTGTTCAGCAGTAATGAAAATATCCCTGTATTTTTACCACTGTTTTAGCCTACATCTAAAACACAGACCCATACTAGTGTCCATGAAGAAAATGAATCCTACCCCATCTCAAAGCAGCATGGTCTCCCTCTCAGGACATCAAAAAAACCTGACAAAAACAAGATTAAGTTGTAAACGATCTGAAGAAACATTTATTTTTGGTAGCTGCTTTTTAGGGGAAGCACTGGGCAATTCAAGTGGTTGATCATGGTTAATATCTATGTCTCCTCATCCCTTCTGAGTTTGTACAGGAACACAGTAGGTATGATTAGAGATCAATAAGTAGACATAATAAACATTCACCTGGTATAAAAGAAATTTTCAGACCTTAAAATTATATCGAGGAAGATCATCAAGAGTTCTTTGAGGACTATTAGCTTGGTGTGAAATCACCAGAGCACAAAAGCATTCCAATTTCATTCCAAAGTACACTCTGACTTCTTTTACCTTTGATTAGTCTCACACAAAAAGAAGTTCCACCATTATTTGAAATGGCATAATTAAGAACTCTTCCAATATAATTAAGAGTCCTTATGCTTAGATTAAATAAAATTTATTTCATGGTGAAAGCACTAAAATCTATCAAGTGAAAGGGTCAATTGAAAATAAAATAAAATTAAAATACCCCCTCTCCCATGCAAATTGAATTTTTTTTCCTTCATGGTGATTCATAGTAAGGCTTTAGATAGCTGCTAAGGTCTTCAAAAGGGACATTAAACTAGCTATTGAGTCTACTAAGTTATTTTTCACTCCTTTTTGTAAGAAAATGTATAAAATCCACAATATTTCAAAGACAATAAAAAGAATTAAGAGTGTAATCCATATGATTGCATCACCATCTATAGCACTCATGTATTTTCCTTGAATAAGATGTATAATGGTTTTGTTCAGTGATTTCATTTGGGATCATATAAGTCTGATCTTGTGACCTCTGAGAAAACAGAATTCCTTTATTTCTCCTGCTAATCAGAATATGCCCTTATCCTTCTTTAATGAAAAGCAAGCCAGTGTTGCAGGGCACTCTCTTCTCCTCCCTTCAGAAACTTTTCTGCTACTGAAGCTTAAAACCAAAATTATCAAAAATCTCAGAGCAATTTCTCTCCCTCAGGGTAGCCAATTCCTGTAGGTTTATGACCCAATTCTTTGCCCAGAAGATTTTGACTATTATCCTCAATTTTTGACATGAATATATTTTGTATTCTGCTAAAGATCTGTCAAGATTTTCATACATTGTTCCAACCCAACAAGTGAATGCAAGCTACTTCAGGCCAGAAGTATTGGTTTCAGAATTTCATTTTTTTTGTACAAAGATGGCAAAAATACTTTTTAAATTGCTTTTTGTTAATATAAAAATATATTTTTTCATTCAGTTCTCTCAAATTAAATCCTTCAAGAACACACCGTGAAATGTGAGATAATATTACAAAAAATATAACCCTAACCCTAACCCTAATTGCTCACAATTTTAGCTCAAGACTCTTCACAAATGCACTTCACAAGAGTGTTATAAGAATTAATTGGTTAGTGTTTAGAAAGAGCTTCATAAAAGTAAAGTACTTAACATTATTGTCACATTAAAGACAAGCTGGAGCCCCTTGGACAGAGTTATTGTATTATATGGGCTCTTTGTGCAGATAATTATACATCATAAGACAGTCATAATTATATCAGTAATTCGAGTTACTCAATCCACATTATGCATGTCTTCTATAAAGCTCCAGCTGTTATGTGATCCATTAAAGGTAGGATCTCCGTGTGTTCAGAACACAGTTTCAAACCAGTCTAATGCTTGAAAAATGTCTGACCAGAGAATTGGGATGTCTTTATAAAATTTTAGGTGTGGGTCTGTGAATATCTGTGAGCATCGCCACCCATAATATGTCACACTACTTAGTAAGGAAAGGCTGTTATTTCCTTACAGACTGCTCTTTTGACAGATTTTCAGAGCTACAAATAGATTCAGTTGAAAAGTATAAAAATACTGTAAAAAGAAGCAATGCTTTGTTTGATCAACACTTTACCAAACTCAAAAATTATTCACTCTTTCTCTTTGGTCACTTTATCAAGAAGATATTTTACAAGTTCCTACAATAAGCATGAATTAACATCCAGCATCAGTGCACTCTTAAAACCATGAATGTAATTTATTCGGTAACTGCTGTGAATAGGAGTAATAAAATCTACTGAATAAAAGTTCAAGTAATATCAGAAGATGCTTCATCAGCATTTTTCTGATTATCTACCATAACCTCTGGATGAATAGCCATGATTAGCATCTCTAACACTGCTTGCTATAGAAACAGTACAGATCCATATTAATATTAAAATAAAATGGAGAAAGATAAAATCTACCGAGAAAATGTTACTTTTTATAATTTGCACAGGAGTGATAAATGAAAGCCAGAAAAATGTATTTCAGGGTGGTACTAGGCTACTAGCAAGGCCTGATATATCCTCCTGCAGTTCTGCCCCTATAATTCTTCATTGATTATAGTGATCAACCACTCAACGGTATAGAGTGCATTTTGTACATATAGGTATTGAAAAATTATTTGCTGGGCTGTTGCACCATTACAGGGAGAGCCTATGCAGAGCAAGTGAAATTCAAGAATCACTTCCCTCTTTCAGGGAGCGCTCTATTGGGTTTTGTGGTAAGCTTCCCTGTGTGTCAGACACTTCCCAGTTATTACAGTATTTTTTTCAGATACCAAGTATCTGAGATGTCTCCTTACACAATAGTCATTTACCACAGCTTTAGTGTGGCAAGCTTGAAGCAAGAGCCAAGCTCTCTTACTGGCATTCATTTTGAGAGCAGGGCTAAAAAGGGATCCAAATATTCTGAGATGTAGAACATTTTCCAGAAAATGAAGAAACTTTATCCCATTTCCCTGAAGAGAGAATTGTCAGGGACTGCTGAGAAGTAGTACTAACAGTGCAGTGCAACAGTTACTTAATGAGAAAGTTCTGCAAAACTTTTTTTAGAGATTAGCAGCACTTTTGGGCCAGCTAGTAAGGATTAAAATCCTTAGCAGAAATACGGCTGTAGAACAATTTTTCTTTCCTGCAGTATGGCATAAAATGAAGGAATCAAGACTGTAAGACGTGAAAATATCAACTCTGTCAAAGTTGGCTCTTGGTCTGTTGGCATGGAAGAATGGGAGAATATAACCTCTAGGCTGCTTTTTCTTACACCTTTAAACTTCCTAGTTGAAGAAAAAATGAGATAGTGAAAGAGACTAGAACAGGATACAAACAGAAAGATACAAGAAAATAAAAAAGGTGGGTTTCAGGTAGACGATTTGCTTTGTAGTATAGATCTGTCACTGAAAGGAAATTGGACATGGGTAAGTGCTATAAAAAGGGATTAGAAGAAGCACATTCTCTTGTTTCTCATATCATTTGTGAGAAATAATAATTCATATGTCCACCAATCTTCATTTGAACAATGACCAATCTTTTCTTTAAAATAAGGCTAGATTTTCAACAAAAAGGAAATAAGAAGAAAAGATCTAATAGACAGCAAAATATGATCCAGACATACTTTCCAAGGACTAAGCCCCTGTATTCAAAATTCAAAACAACTTCCCAAGTCAAAAAGTTTGCATGGTAAATCTTTTCTTTAAACTGAACTGCGAGGAAAGAGAGAATAAGAGGTGGGAAAATATTCTCTGGCCATTTTTTTTTTTCTCATTTCTTCCTAAAATTGATATAGCTGAAGCTGTTGTTTTGCAATCATGAAAGTCATTGCTTTTCATGAATTCAATTCCAAATTTTTTTCTCGAGAGTTACAGGTGGGGTACTGTAATCCATCTTTCAGGACAGTGAGCTATTTGGCTGGAGCCTAGAAAGACAGAAATAAGACAAAAGTGTGGAAAATAATGTCCAATAATGAGAATCCTAATGCAGGAACCAATGGTTATAGGAAGTCCTGATATCAAACTGCCAGGTAATAACATCCTGTGCAGAACCTGAGCTTGACAACAGCAACCAGTCAGGCAATAGCCACGTTCTCATTGTCAATAAGTACTGCTGTGGTTATAACACAGACAACTTTTTATGGAAGTCACTGTCTTATAACAGATAGATAATGTGCTCCAGAGGCAGTGTGATATAATCCACTGTGATTTTGAGAAAGCAATAATAATATACTTAACCAAGATCCTTTAGAGTAATGTTTAGAAGTACAACTGAACAATGATTGATGTTCACTGCAATGATGAATGCTCACTGCAATCAGTGAAGAGATTTAGTTTAGATGCAAAATGCTTTGAGTTAGATAACAAAAAATAATCACTTGTCCTGGGAAGATAAGAATTGCAACTGATCCCAGTTAGCTGTATGCTTGAACCCTGAGTTTGGTGTCAATCATTTTCAACAACCTTTGGAGTTTAGAAAGTTTGCTTCAGAATTACAGCCCTGACTATTGTTTTTAAAACAGAATGACAAAACCCCTCAGAGGGGCAACTATGAATTTCTTTTAAACCATGTAAGAATCAAGAGAGCATGACAATGCTTCTTCCCTTCCTTTTTTCTAGCACTTACCTGTGTTTGATTCCTTCACAGTGACAGATCTGTATTTCCAGCAGCTCGGGCAATACCCTGACCTACAAGTTCCTGTTGAAATTTAGACACTGTTGCAGATAGTTTAGGACTTATGTGATCAAGAAGTGCTTGAAAGAATGAGGTCTGGTGACCCCTCAGTGAGAGCACTTACTGGAAAGAAGGTAGGTACTAATTTCTGCTCCCTGCTTCTTGGATGGTTTATGCATTTAGCCTGAAATATTAATTACATAAAATGTATGATATCGTTTTGTGGTTTCATACAAACTAATTTTAAAACTTGCTCGAATAAAGCTATCTAGATTCCTGCTGTATATATAAAGATGAATTTATTTGGTTTGTGAGGCTAACAAGCTTTTTAATAGTAATCACAGCTGAGGGTTTCACCTAAAGAAACCCCTTCCTTCAGATAACAGTAGTGTATCTTGATATACAAAACCCCCATAAATCTGCTTAAAGAAGCAGGGAAGTGTGAAAATTTATCCTCAACAATTTTCAAACAACTATTTGAGTTAAAAGTGTTTTGAATTCCAAATTTCAGACAGCTTTTAATGTGCAGAATAGTAATGCTGGTAAGGCTCCCAGGAACCATT
This sequence comes from Melozone crissalis, assembly GCF_028551555.1. NCBI lineage: Eukaryota > Metazoa > Chordata > Aves > Passeriformes > Passerellidae > Melozone > Melozone crissalis. The sequence continues at coordinate 18,749,626 of NW_026535784.1, forward strand.
TAGACAAGACGTTGCAAATTCCCTTCCCTGGATCTGAGCTACAAGAAATACATCAAAACCAAGTAGCTAGGGCATGAATATAATTTTAAAATGCTTCCTATTCAAATCTCCTGCTTTATTTGAATGCATAGTATAGGCGAGCTTTTCAGAAGAGTAGGACTCTTGTAAGGCAATGTTTTTATCAGGAAACAATTAGCTTTTAGGAGAGACTGGAAAGACTACTATATCATATTATCGCTCTCAGCATTCTCAAGCTCCACAGAGGGAGTTTGGCAGTAACTAAGAAGTCTTTGGGAGACTTATTTCCTTGTCAGATAAAGTAGAAATATCATTTTCAAAGCATCATTAAATGCATTAAAATTGGCAATATAATTTGTCTGAGACATATCAAAATTTTAAGTTAGACATTGCCCAACAAAATTCATGCCCTCTCCAAAGCCACAGTAAAGTGAGAGAAGATCCTTTTTGCTGTGCCCTGTCAAGAAACTGACCTGACAAAAAAAAAAAAAAATACATTGTTCTGTGTTAAGTACAAATCCAGATGCTTCCCTCAGGAGCCTTGTGCCCTTTCAAGCTTCTGTGTCATGAAGAAAGACATCAGTCTTTCTGCTGATAGTCTTAATTCATTGTTGGAAACACAAGCAACTCTTTATCTTCCTTCATCAAGTAAAGGACATGTTCACCAGAAAATGCACAAGCACACACACAAATAAATATTTTCTTGTGGAGCATGTTCCTGGCACTAGTTTGGATGTGGAGACAAGTGACAGATTTGCTAGTTCCCAAATCAGACACAGTACAGCTGAAGGCAGATATGCAGCTCTGCTTAAGGCAGATGGCAGGAAGTAAGGTCTCTCTTTTCTTTAAAGAGGTAAGAATTACAGCTGCACAGGCAGTCCGTGCAATTGTCCAAATGTACAATCAAAAAGTACTGTCAAAATACAGAATGAGGCTTAGCAACCAGGGCCTTCTGAAAGCGACCCCAATTTTCTGCAAGACCAAGTAATCCCTTTAATAGATCATAAAATGACTCTATTTTACAGTTAGCCTAAAGAATACAGTCAGTAGAAAAGTTACACATGTATGTAAGGATGAACCTCTTCTGACCTAAAAAGAGAAATCCAATTAAGATATATTAAAGTGGGAATAGGTTATTCTTCAGTTTGTTTTGTGCACAAGATAGCACCCTGTATGTGAAAAATCATCTATTTCTTTGTATTCTGATTTATTCTAAAACTCCAAAACATTTTATTAAAAAGCTTTTTATGCATAGTGCACATTTGCTTCAATGATTTGAAGGCTTGAGGCAAGGTGATGCCATATGCAATAGGGGAACACTCAAAAGTCCATTTTTTCCAGAGATGGTAACATCAGTGTTCATATTGTTGTAATGCAAGAAGACAGAAGCAGACAGGCACCATATTTAGTGCAGCTCAGGCAATAATTCTGCTTGGGAAGCAACAATCTTTGGGAAATAAAATGTAAGATCAAAGCAGTCCAGTTTTAATTAAACTACAGTTATGAACAAGGTTTCAAAGTTGTGCTTATTGTAACACACAGAAAAGCTAAAGGTTTAACTAAAGACTAAAGCCTTTTGACCTAACTGGAATTCACTTTAAATATTTTTATGCAAATGAACAGATTGTATAGTCTGTGGAACACTACACATAGAAATATATATTCACATATCACAGGATCCCAGCAGATTTGACTTATCTGTTTTGCTCTGAAAAGACATGGTTTAATTTCATGGTGATATCTCTCAAACACAACATGAAAAATGTGGTGCTAACACTATAAGTAAAATTTTATGTGTGGAAATGTTATTAATGTTTTCAAGGGGTTTATATGGATCTTAGTTCTGACATCACCTCTTCATGAGCTGTGTCTGTGAGCTGCTCAAAGAGATAAATAGTAGGAGACTATTTGGTGACTATGGGCGCATCCTCAAATCCTATCTCACAGTTGAAACATTCTGTTTTGACATTAAAACCTGAAAGGATTGGATCACAATTCTCTATTTTCAAAATCTATCTTATGACATCATCACTGCAAGAATACTGGTCCAGGATCTGACTCCTTTCTCTCACTAAGTACTGCCTTTTCCACGAAAACTAAAATATCCACACTTGATTTGGTCTTAGTTAAGCTAAAAAGATGTCCCTTATTTTGACAGTGGATGCCACTTTCCCCATTACTAAATACTGTCACATGTCAAGGCCCTTGACTTCTGCTTTGGAAGGGATTATTCCTTCAGGGGTTCCCTTGTGCAAAGTCTGATTTATTGCCTCAGTACCAATGCAGATAGCCAAGTGGGTGAAGAAAAGAACATGGGCTCCTTTCATCAACACAAAAATATCATCTCCAATCAGCCTTTGCCACAGGAGCCCTAGCCCATCAAATAACTGCTTTGTCAGAGTTTATTCTCCTGTTCTGTGAAAAAAAACAGTAGGGTGTTTTGTTTTTTTTTTCAACTCCATCTGTGTGAAAAGAATACCTTCATTTTTGTTCTGTTCTGAAAAGTCAGGCACATTTTCAGCTCTTTCTTTACTTGGTGTCTGGGATTAACTCTTTCCTTGAAGGCTGTATCATGTTATATTGAATCATGTGCTGTGCAGAAATCATTTCTCCCTGCACCCTGCTTTTGGCAGAGATGAAATAAACCTTTTGAAGCTTATTCTTCTGAAGGAAATAGGATGATACTAAGTAACATGAAATTACTCAGTGTAAAAGTATTATAGCAGGGAAATCTGCAATGTTGGTATGTCCAGAGCTGTTTCTACAATCAAAGGTGGTATCAAATGTACAGAACAGTTATTATAAAACCCATCTAAAATAAATTTGGTGAGTGATTGCATGCTTCAGAACATAACACTGACTGTGACATAATAGACATTGAATGTATAAAGAGAAATTTATAAAGATTTAATGTATACAAATATCTGTGTATAAAATACACATTTTTACACATTAAATAGATATAGATTCTATATAGACAATGCACTACTTATGTAAATTCAGAGCCTTTTTACAACCTACCTACATGGTAGAACAAAGAAGAGTTATTCACTCTAATAGAAAATTTAGGGCAGAGGGGAAAAGAAACCATGAATAGATGGAACCACAAAAACCAATTAGCTAAAATCTTTACAAAAGTTCTTATTTTTGTGCTGAAGTGACTAGCATGATGGAGAAGAAAAACTGCAAATAAATCCAAATACACTAAAGACTGTTTCAAATACACAAGTAATGCAAAGGTATTTTCATGGCACAGAAATGACCAGTTTTATTGGTGATAGACAGCTTTCCCTCTGGGTAAGGTTCTGTGCCAGACTCCTAAAAAAACCCTAAACAAATTATATCTGCTTTTTTTATTGTTATTATTCTCTTTCATATTGTTCATAGCATTCTTTTGTGAGGGTACCTCATTGCTGTGTTCCCTCATCTGAGCAAGCTTTTATTGCTGTTTAACATTTTTCAGAGACATGCAAAATTAGACCCAGACTTGTTAGCTGCAAGCATGCCACTCCAGACAGGTGTTTTAATACACAGCTGCCAACTGCACATTCTTGTGAGACTACAACCACCATTTGTGTCTGAGATGAAAATTGTGAATATTTGGGGCAGCCTCTCCGCCAACACAGGCACAGGTACAGGTAACAAGCACATTGCAATATGTGGCTCTGATCAAAGGTTTGGAATGTTTATATGAACTATCCTTCCCCCTTCCCCTATTAGTTATCTCTAATAACACACTTCATTTTTTGAGGCAAGGTCATGTCTACCTCAGAAATCTTTGTTACAGAGCATATAGACCTTGCACTCCCTCCCTCCACTGTGGAAATCAGAGAGCAGATTTTCTCATAATTTCTAATACAGTTGTTCAGTAAGAAGTATAGTGCCTTATAGCACTTACAAGTACTCTACTCATTCATTTCTGCTGTTCCTGAAAGCATCCAATGAAGTCAGGCATTCATCCTAGCTTGAAAAAATAGGACCTGGTCTCTTTCCATCTCCACAGGTCATTTCTTTTAGTGTTGGGGATAAGAGGAGTCATTCTTGATGACCTCAGAATCAATCCTCACTTGAGGCCTTCCCTGGTTGCTGGCTGCTGCTTGCTGTTCTTGAAACACTCACAGGATTCAGACACTACTGAGAGCCTATGAAGTAGATGGAAAGAAAGGAAAATCCAGCCCAACAATCATGAATTGATTTGGTGTAAGGTATTGGCAGTTCAGTTGCCATTTCTGTAGCAGTATAGAAATCCCTTGTGTACTATCACGCTATCTTTGTGGTGTGATGTAGATACAAAGTTCTGTTGCAAGGCTGTACCCTAGCAAAGGGACAAGGACATTGAACCACACCTTTCAGCAATAAATACCTCTGCCTCAGAAACAAGTCTTGAAACAAGCATCTTTTTTTGTATGTGATCACAACATGATTTTACATGTTGATGTGTATTATTTTCTATTATTGAAAAATCTGGGACAAATTATCTTCTGTTGTTTGGCAAGCTACAGGGGTCATTAAGTAATAGCTGCTATGACCTTTTCATAAATATTTAACCAATTTATGTCAGTGAAACTGTGGTTATGTGCTCTTGAGCCTGGCAGGATGAACAGTCAGGGTGTTGAGAGGTGGGCAGCAGTTGAATCAGTCAGTGGGAAAAGAGAGAAATATTCTGCGGATAAAATCAGCATGCAGGGAGAAGAAAAGCATCCAGGTGTCTGGGAAAGAGACTGGCCCAACAGCAGGGCATGGAAGGTCATTGTTTGAACTTGTTCCTTCAAAAGACTTTGTGGGAGTGAGAACTGAGGCTGCTCTTTCAAGTGGGGAGCTGACCGGACAACAGAGATGAAAGAACTGTCTTCTCTGAGAGCAAAACAGACACTGGAGTGAAAAAACTACAACTCCAAGTGGAGAAGAGTTCCAAAAGTGACAGTTGAAAGGCAAAGACTTCACAGAGATGACCAGCAAGAAAGGAAGGCCCGATGACTGCAGCACAACAATAGAGGGATGGTGAAGGCAGAAACTGCATAAGTGATGTGAGGAATCATGGAAAATGAGGTGTGGGAGACTTAGCAGGAGACTAAAGAGCTGCAGTGTTTGAAACTGAGAAGAAAAGAGGAAAAAAGGATCTGAATACACAGGGTTATCAAAGAGGTTGCTGTCTGTTAAAATCCTATGGCAGCTCAGACCAGCCTTTTAAAAAACTTGGGATGTTAGAATAATTTTGTATATGTGTTACTCATAAGTTAAAACTGTTTCATTGGAAGCTTGTACTGATGTTCATGAAAACAGTAATAATGCTTTTAGACCTGTAACACGCAGTTAAAGGTGCTTTCTTTGATCTTTGGGCAAAAGAATGCACAAAAGAATTGCACAATACAGCTCATGAACAGCTATTTTTAATGTTGTAGCATAATCCTAACTCCAAATAGTACCAACAAAAAGGACAGAAGACCCCTTTCTGTGGCAAGCAGCAAGCACTGAGCCTAAATCAGTGAGATGTACTTGCTTTGCCAACACAGCACAACAGAACAGAACAGAACAGAACACAACACAACACACACAACACAACTCAACACAACACAACACAATGCAACACAACACAACACAGCACAGCACCAGGAGTCTCTCTGGATGCCAGGGGTTCCAGCAGTGTTGAACCCATGGTGCTTCCCACAGCAGCAGCAGGAAGCCAGGGCTGGCTGCAGCTCACAAGGATTCCAGCAGCCCCTCCACCAAGCCCTCAGCCTCAGGGAGCACCTGAACAGAGAAAAAACCTAAGATCAGAGGGCAGGATAGATGAGGATTATGGTGCCCCAAAGAGGTAGAAAGTTTGTATAGATGAAAAAAAGAGGATGTGAAGGAACAAAATCTGCTCTCTAGTTTTTCAGCTCTTGGTTTTTCTTCCAACCTCAGCAAAAAAAAAAAGCCCAGTATTTTTCCTTCTCAGTGTTCTCTGTGTGTCACATTTATTCAATTTTTCAAGTTTTTTATATCGGTCCTTGCAGTAAGTGGTTTCCTGGGTAGTCTGAAAAACACTTTTAATTACAATGTTTTTTTATCTTAGTAAATTACATGTGACAAGGTTAATTAGAATTAGCATGCTTCTATAATATACTTACATTGAATGCAAGTATATTATAGAAGGGGTACATGGGTTTCATACAGAATTTAAAGGATATAGAATAAAAACCTTTTATTCAATGTGTAATGTATTTTTTAAATGATGGAAAAAAATTCAGTTCCTTTCACTTCTTCTGACAGCTTGTTCACAACTGAGATGACTCAGAGAAACGAGGTTTAGGCTGAGCTGACTTTCTGAAGTTGGTGCCTTGCTCCAGGATGAGTGTTCCTGTTGCTGTGGGACTGATTTCTTCCTGTTATAACATAGCTACAGTTAGACCTGCCTGGGAACACCTCTGTGTACATAATTTATGCAACTGCTTGCAACAAGATTACTCAGGGTTACAATGATAAGTATACATGATAAGGAACTTCAGTGACTTTGAATATAAAACCAGATTCTCTCAAACTCATAAAAAGTATCTGAAAAAATCAAGCCCCAGGGAAAGTTTGACTGATTTTTCATCAAACCAGGAATTTTTCCTCATTTTGCTTTGCTACTGGAGATGATAAGTATGGTAATAGAATATGCCATGACAGACAAAAACTTTTAGTGCTAATTTGCAAATGGCAATAATGGCAGCTTATTCCTCAGAACGCTCCCTTCCTAGGTTTTCAATGTGTGGGCATATAAAAATACAGTTGTATTTTTAATTGTCTTAAAGGAAAGATTAAATAGATGCCCTCAAGCAGCATTTGCCACACAAACATAGTCAAAGCCATAAGCCATTTTCTTTATCATTTGTCCAAAAATAACCTTAGACTATTTAAGAAATCAATGTCTATATCCAGTCCTGCTGCATGTTAATAAAAATGGAGTGCCAGAGGAGATTCAGTAATCCCAATTTGATTCTCAAATATAGGTTAATTACATATTATCACAAATGCAATCCAATTTTTCACACTGCAGTGAACTCAGTCCCACACCTAGTGACTGTTCAGGACTGAGAGAAAGAGGCCACAAACACAAAGCTTTCCCAGCTCCTTGTTGAAATCCAACAGTGCTGAGGAGCTGGCACAGAATAAATGCTGGAGGAAGAACCTGGCATGTGCAGTTTTGGAGTATGACTTCAGAAAATGACTTGGCATAGAAAACCTTTGGGTTATCTTCAATTTGGGTTATCACTTACATGATACAACTAAAATGTACTGTCAAAATATTGATGGAAATGGCAGAAGTCATGGAAATCAAGCTGTTCCACAAGAAGCATTTTAGAGGAATATCATGAGACAAAATGAATGCAAGACATTTAATTCTGGTGGTTTTTATGTCTACTAGCATAGGTAGCTGTGATGCTTCTTTTCTACTTGTTTTTCTTCCATGAAGACTTACTGTCTATTTCTTGGCCAGTTGTTAAAAATTTCAGAATTTTCTTCAGAAATTTAAGTCAGAATTTCAGTTTAAATTTCATATAAGTAAGGAAAAATAGGCTTTGGCACAAAACAGTGTGTATTAGGGAATAGGATGGGATAGAGTTTAAAGGACTGTTTGTCATGTGCTGCTAATGCACCTTGCTGCTTCTCACCTTGAGAAAATTCCTTATTTTGTCAGCAACAGAGGTAAAACAAGTCAAATGACCAATGCATATAATTTCCTTTATTACTGATAATCTTCCAAGGAACTACAACAAAGTGACATTAGAATTGGACAAACATCTCTCTAAGTAAACTTGATAAACACAGAGCTCGCCATAGTGCAAATAGAATGTTTTCACAGATATATAGCTTCAGTGATAAATTATATCACATATAGTACTGCACCCATTTGAGATCTTCATGGGTCTTAAAATATTTTTTAAATTTATTGACACAGCAACAAATAAATGGTATTTAATAATAAACTTGGAAAGCAAGTTTCCAATTCATGGTTCACAGTGGAAATCAAAGAATTATGCTTAACCAGTCATCAAGCAAAGAAGCAAAAATATACTAGATGATATATCTTTATGATTATATTTTGAACAGCACAAATTTTGAATAATTAATGCTTGCAATAAACTTCTAACAGACGATCTTTAGAGTAAAAATTTCTTGGAGAAATAATACAGTGAATGATGAATACATTGGAGAAAATAAAGGCCTGTATATGGACAAATATTGCACAGAAAAAGAAATCAAATACAATAAAAAAATAAAATATTTGTTATGAATTATTCACCTGTATTCCTGCTTATAGAAAAGAGCATACTTTCCTGTCACTTCTCCTTCCATAAATCTTGAGTTATCTCATTGATTACATCCATTCTATTTCACAAATATACCCAGGCTATGCTGACTTCTGTGTTACCTGGCGCCAGTGTTCCTGAGACCAGTGTCCTGAATCAGCCAACACCAGTTTACAGAGTGACATCCTGATTGTATTTCCTGTTCCCTCTCTATACTTGTGTTCTCATTTGGGCCCACTTATGTTAATGAACTAAACCTGCTATCTCAGTAAAGTACAAAATTATTCATATATTCATAGGTGTGAAAGTTGAAAAAAGCTATTACATCACCCTATCAGCTTTCCTCTAAGAAAAGAACCATAAGATTTGCTAGTAAGGAGCTCAAAAAAATTCATAGGTGTATATATATATATATATTTTTTTTTTTTTTTTTAATAGCCCTTACAGGGAAAAAAAGGGGGGGGGGGGGGGAAGGGAAAAAAACCAACTCTCAGACTTTGCATAGTTACCCTAAGTCACAGAACTTACTATAAGGCAGAACTGAGAATGCCTTACATTTTATACTGCATTTATTGAGCTACAGCATTTTTCACTGGATTTCCAAAATCAGATGCTGAAAGGAGCAAATTTAGTTGAGATGTATGACCCAGAGAGCATACAGGTTCCAAAATACAATTTCATGTTGAACACTGCTGAAGCTTTTTTTTGTTTTGACTCACTGCAACTGTTAACATCCCTGCTTGGCAACTATCTGAAAAATGGAATAACATGAAGGACTATTTCAAGACTCTGTGATCAAAAAAAGGAGGGGGCCTAGGAAAAGGAGAAAATATGGTTGAAGTTAGAATAAATGTGCATATTTTGTGAAAACTTCCTGAAAATTCGACTGAATAATTTGAACTTCTTGCTGTATTGTAATAATGCTGTATAATTCCATAGATGGGCATGTGAGACTCCAAGATTTACCTGCATTGACAGTGAAGGATATTTAAAGACCCAGTGTGCAGTGCTATAAAGGTTTATGTTGTGAAAGCATTTATGTATTTATAACACTTCAAGTGCAGGGTATCCACCATGTGAGCAGTGCTGTTATAAAATGATGGATTTTCTAGAGTGACTGTAAATGAGAAATTCAGTGCTGACCCAAGAGGACAGATGAGGCAAACAGGTACAATATCTGTCATTTTCCAATAATTTCTGGTTTTGCATCAAAAGATGTGACTGTCCATACCTGGAGAAACCAACATCATACACACACATTGCAGTGATTCAGCTCTAAATACCTCTATTTCTGGCTGGTAGCTGGACCCTCTATTTTTTATATATTGTTAGTGCTGAACCAGATATGTTCCCAGAGAATTCTCAGTTTAGAGAGCCATGCTGTTTTTTGCACTTAAAATCTGCTTTGAAAAAGTATTAACTATTTCACACCTTGTCAAGAATCAGTGCTTGATATAGTGCTAATTTCAACAAGCACATTCATCTTGTCCTACTCTTGCACTTATTAGCCATTTATGTGTCATACTGACTACTTGCCCCAGATGAGAAGGATTAGCTCACATTAAAGCCTTGCAAGAAGAAAGCAGCTTGTAATTCCAGAAACTATACAATCTAACTGTTGTCACATACATTAGATAAGAAAATATCAACACCTATTCAGCACATACTTACAGAGAAGTTTATATTGTTTATTTTCAGTGTGGTCTTTGTAAAGGTCTCTAGTACATTTCCTCCTTTGAAAATGAGTGTACAGTGCTGCTGGCTAATCTTAGCCAGCCTGGGGATTTCTTATTATTCAGGAAAGACATATTTTCTTAGAATTTACTAATGTTGGAAGAAGCTCAGCAATTTTCAGAATTAATTTGAAGGCATTGCCTAGGCTCTTCCAGCTTTATTCTTATTGCATAATACTTAAATTTGAAATAGATTCCTTATAACCAGAACATAGTAATATAAGTGGGAAAAGGAGAACCTGTATTAGGGAACACTTGCATTTCTGGGATGTCTGACTCTATAGCAAGCAAGAACATAGGGATATGGACTTGTCAAGGAAATTCTGATGTGATACCAAACCACATTTAACAAAATGAATTCTGCATTGTTTTGCTTCATTTATATTTAGCATGCTGAGACATGACCTAATCATTTTGCCATTTTATGGCAATGGTAAGTGGTAAAACCATTGCCCAAGAAAACTGCATGTATCTTGTAACCAGCATGTTCATCAAAGATATTTGCATAATTTATACACCAGCATTACTGTCTCCTGTAAATTATTAGAAGAATAAATTTTTTTCCTTCAGTTTGGCAAAAATTTTTATCATCCTAATGATAACCCTACTCTAGACTGAATGTGAGATAACAAGTATATAAAAGTAAAAGGTAATTGATTTATTTCTTGCATATTTATAGCCTATTTAGAGAAGCATGTTGTAGATCCTTATAGTTTAGCTACATAATTAGAAATTATTCTTGGAGAAAAAACAATGTCCTTTTTATAAATTCAATGGTCAGGATATATTTTCTGATTTCCATTCCATTTCTTAAATTTGACATTTGGTATGTAACAGAATATCTGTACAGCTCAGAACCTGAGGTAGGCTTCCCCACCTTATTTACAGACTGCGCAGGTCTCTCCTGTGTAATTATCTGTATTCGTGCAGCAATCTTTCATGATTACTGCCAGGCTGATGAAGAACAGTTAGCTGTGTCCCTGTTTGCTATTATTGTCACAGAATCTCTGTAGGTTGATCATTTGCAAAGCCCACATAATGCCATGATGATTTTCTTCCCCTCTCATGAAAATACCCTCATGTGATAAATTGTTTCAATAGTTCTAGTACTGTTATTCTATTTGCATAATGAAGATAGAAACTTTATCCGTTTTGCTGTCATTAATATTCTTAGGATTAATTTTGCTACTGTGGAAGATTTTCAGTCCCCTGTGTTCACAAATATTTAGTCTCCTTTTCAAAACTGGGCTTCCTTCTCTTTATTTTTACTTTTGGTAAGTAGGGATAAAAACACAGCTCTAAAACAAAAATTAAGCAAATCATCATTGTGGGTAAGTCAATCATGATATTATGGGAAGTTATTGCAAATTAAGCAAATCATCATTGTGGGTAAGTCAATCATGACATTATGGGAAGTTATTGCCAGACATCCCCAGTTATCTCAGGAAGGACCTCTGTTTTGAATAATTTTGGACTTGTCATGAAAAATAACACATTTCATGTAGTTTTTGGTTGTTTTTTGCATATACAGATAAATCCAACCAAACAATGAAGGATATTTTCAGTGTTACTCGCCCAAGGCTCCTGTTGCATTAAGTATCGCAAGTGAATGTTTCTCAGTTAGGAATTTTATGTTTAAAAACAAGTAAGATTAGTAAAATCTCCTTTCCAGAATGTAGAATATTTTTGTAATATATTTTAGCTTTTATTTTTTTTGTTTAAGATTTTTTTAGTTTAAAATTACTATGTTCTCTTAATATCACTTTTAAGAGTGCATTTTTTCTATTCTTCCACCATTCTCAAGATGTGACATGTTTCGTATACCCCCAATTTTATCTGCAAACACTTTCTTAACTTTTAGAAATGGATTGGATGAAACAAATTCAAGAAGTAAAGTGTTGAATATATATTTTTAATATTCTTGTGAGTTGCCTGGATTTTCCAGCACTGAGAATCATTTGGAAAGTTCTGTGCCTAACTGTACAAAAGGTGACTCTAACTGCTGTTTTTATTCTAAGGACTTTGGTTTCCTACTTGAGTTAGAATTTAGTGATAAATACCAAACTATTAGATATATATGCAACTATGACTTTCTAAAGATAGAATTAATCCTAAATGCAAGAGCAGACTTTAGATGTTGAAATGTTTTATTTTAAGTTGTGCAGGCCTCCCGACACACTCAGTGATGTTGGACAGTTTGGGTCTGGTGGGGAGATCTGGATATATACATTGAATTACTGAAAATATTATTTCCCACTCTAAGAGAAAGCAGAAATGTTGATAGGTAGTAGTCTGAATGTAGAATTGTGTGTGCATGAGCATGCAGGTGTGGTGACCACAAATGTGGGTGAGTGGCTGGCTGTGGAGATGAAGGAGTTTTACAAAGAGAGCACAAGAATTTGCAAGTAACCCCCAAGTCTGGACCTCCACAAAAGAACAAATGTAAAGCACTTTATCACTTTTTTTTTTTACTTTCTAAAATTACTCTAATGTATATGTTTTACCATTCTGTTTGTTTAGATTTCAAATACAGCTTGTCTACTTCTGAATTATTTTTTAAATTTTTTAACCCTTAAAGCAGGTGATACACTTAAGATCAGAGTTCATTGTCTTTAAATTAATGTATAAAGGCAAAAGTTATTAGCAGGCATTAGTGTAAGAAAAATCGGTTTTTAATCTAGATTATCCTAAATGTATCAGATGATAACTGCTACATTCCCAGGGAAGGGAAGGGAAGGGAAGGGGAGGGAAGGGAAGGGAAGGGAAGGGAAGGGAAGGGAAGGGAAGGGAAGGGAAGGGAAGGGAAGGGAAGGGAAGGGACCACGCTGTATAACGGAGGCTTCCCTTGCAGCTGCTGGTTCTCAGTGCAGGGAGAAAACACAAATGGAAAAAAAAAGTGCATATGAGACCTTCCTTACTGTGGTTTAGAAAACAAGGCTTGTCTGGACCTACCAGGTAACAGGTAGTGTGTTCTGGGATGGTGACTGACCTATGGAACCCCTCTTTCCCTTCCCAGGAACAGTGTGACAGCAGGATGGAGTCAAGCCAGTGATGTCACCAAGGGTATGGAACAGAAAACTCTGAGGAACAAAATGAAAGAAGGCAAAGTTAAAATGGAAGATGAGACCAAGAGGTAGAAAATGGAGGAAAATATAGATTTCAGTCATTGAGTGGCTTAATGATTCTTCTATGATAGCTGCTGCTTAACACCCTTAAGCATCTTGTGACACCAGGAAAGCCTTCCCACCCCTTCTACCACAAACACATTTTTCATTTCTTTTTCCCAATCTTTTTTTGTCTTATCCATTTAATTTAAGAATTTTTTGAGACAGATCTGTCAATATATATGTTAATACAAATGATCGTGGAAAGGTCATTGTGACAGCAGGATGACCTGGGTGAGGGATATTGCAGTACACATAATAACATAAGTAATATTAAATCAACATTCACAATTTTTTATATTTTATTGGGTAAATATCCCTCTAGTTACAAAATTTTCAATGTTCTGTGCGCAGCTCCATCACTTTTATTTCTCACCATTTTTTACATTAGAACTAAATAAAAGTCTAGAAGTGATGAAAATTGACCAGCAGTTGTTTAAATTAAACAAATTAATACCACAGCATCATAAACTTTCCTCATCAATAATTTTTTATCCTGTCACTAGATAATTTGTTGCATTTTGTTATAGTCTGTGTGAAGCAATGTAAGTAATTGTTAGCATAATTACTAACTCCCATTTCACTAAAAGTTCGTTTGAATTTCATCTTGGCTTAATGTTTTGAGCAAAGAAAATTCTGCATGTGAATGATCACTCTTCTTGTTTGGAGCAGAATTTTTCTGATTTTGTGTTAGACATATAAACTTACTGAACTTCCAGAAGAATAAAAATGGTAAAGTATGCTTCATAACATTGCAGGATATTTAAAAGATGTACAATAAATCCAGCAAAAAATTGACAATTCAGATCAATTTCATTTGCATTTAGAGTTAATCAGCTCCAAGAATGAAATGTTACTTGATCAGGTAATGGCTTCATTACCAGAAGTTAATCACATACTACCTTCACCTAATTTTCAGAACTTGGAATTAGTTATTCAAATTATAGCAATTAAAATATCTCAGTCAAGGACTTGATTCATTTGAGAAAAATACTTATGCAAACTCACCATAGATTTATTGATCATTTCTAAGAGCCAGAGTGTGAGCTGAGTATCTAATTCTAAAAGAAAAAAATGTGCTATTAACTACATAAATATAGGATTCTGAATGTAGAATAAATGGAGCCGTGAAAAAATAGGGGGTTGTTCTTTTATTTATAGGAAGCTTTTCTGGAATTTTGCTGTCTCTTCATTAATGTGAAATAATTAGAATATCCTGGTTTTATGAATGCAAATAACATATTAATGTCATCAGCAAGTTTGTTTGAGTTACAGCTCTTAGAAAGCAGTGATCCCTGGAAACAGATTTCAAGAAATAATTAACAATCACAACAAAAAAACCCTGCTCACAGCTTTCCTTTTCCTGTGTCCTGGATGCAATGTAGTGGAAAAAGTCATTCATTTGCTGTTTAGACACAGCACAAATAAGCAGAGAAAGTGAATAAGGAAAAGCTGCCATTTCCTGATTTATGAATATAGTGATTTATGAATATAGTGATTTTGAATGCTTCATATAGTATTGTATTTTATTCACTGTATCTTAAAAAATAATATTCCAGTGTATTGGGGGTCAGGATGTAAATAATTGTCAGTAATCTGCATTGAGGACTTTGTAGGGTGGAGCAAGTAAGTTGTACCACGTGTCTTGTGTACAACCAAAATAATTTCACTGGTTGTGAACAGTGCATAGTCTTCTGTTGAGCAAGGACAACCTGACATATGCTCATGTTATCTTCTAGCAGTTTAAATTTCTAAATTACACTGACTGACAACCTACAATGTATGTCTAGATAGATAGATTTTATTTTTTTCTTTTCTCTCTCAAGAACAAAAGCATAAGGTAAGATAGAGTGCTTGCAGATCTCAGGTGCACCATGAGGATTTCAGTACCAGAAACGCAGCAGTAAATGCAGCAGTCTAGTTTCAATTTAAATTATTCATAGTATCCTGAGAGCTGCTTAAAATATTTTTGCTATTCAATAAATATTTCTTATATAGGTAGACCAGTATATGTCTGAAAATTACCTGAAATCAGTGGTCTCTCTTTCCACATTTTTTATAAATTGATCAAATTCTTAAAATACCCTGAATCTTCCCCAGTCTCCAGCATGGGATTGAAAAGCAGTAATGGAGGAATGTAATGGAAAGCTCATACCTAGTCTATGGCCAGCATTTCCATGCCTCCTGCTTTGCACAGCCAAGGAAAGCTGAGCAGATAGATAGCACAGGAGCACTCAAACACAGCCAAGGAAAGCTGAGCAGATGGCACAGGAGCACGAGATACAATTTCTCTTTCTGATAAGGTAAGGATGTTAAACATGGATTCATTTGGTCCTAATCATCCCAGGGAATACAACTGTGTTTCCCTTCTCCATTCATCCCACAGTTTACAAATGAAGTTAGGCCAAAGGGATGTCTGAGAACTTTCCTAATGATTAATAGAAACTATAAATAAACTGGCATAGTTCCTCATATTAAAGCAAATCATGCAAAAACAAAACTGCCGTGGCATTCTAACAGGTTGAAGGTGCCTCCTTAGTCTTGAACCCACAGTCAGTTTGCTAGGAATGAGCCAAGTCAGGTCTTTTCACTGCTCCTTACCAGTGGCTTTTGTATAAAGAGAAGAAAATTTTGATTTTTAAAACCATGTCAAGATTACTCTCCTAATTAGCATAATGAACAGCTGTTTCATTATTAATACATTACCTAAGTTCTATTAGTGAAAGCATGCAGTGCCCATGCTCACTGAAATTCAAAAGCACTTTGAAATCAGGAAACATTCCCATTTGTCATCCCTTCCATGGACCTTTACTTTTCCTAACACATTTTTGAGCTGAATATCTATCTGAGATAAAAACCACAATGTGCTTGGTCTCAAAAACCCCAGGTACATAAAGTGTTCACTGATTGCTTCTCAGTTAATCCCAGGTTTCACAGAGTAGTGAAAATTAATAAATACTTTGGGTTATCTCAATGACTTACAGCAAATGTACCAAGACCTTACTGTAGTCAGGCTTTTAAATATTTTTTAATATTTGTTACTGCAATATTATTCAGACATTAAAAAAACCCTCATTTTAATGCATGCATAAAAAATTGCCACAAATTGCTATAATTGCTATATTTTTGTATCAGAATATTCAAATTAGGAAGACCAAAAATGCAAAAGAGGAATATGTTTTGTTCATGTTTCTATAATGTATTATAAAGCTTCGTAAAACTACAATTAGGCTGACTCAAGAAACATACATTTCCAGTTTGCTTTTTGTATGGTTCAAATCAATTTTGATTGATTGTGAAAGAATTGTCATTTATCTGCTTCAGTCCATTTACCTCAGAGACAGAACTCTGTTTTTGTTGGTCTGCTCACAACATTTTATCCAGAGCATAATTTAAATCCCTTGGGCTTGGGATACTCATCATGTATATTTTTATTTTCTTTAAAAATAGTTGAAAAACATAGATCCTAAAATTCCAGAGTTCCATTCAAAAGAGGTCTTAAGGTCACTTGTTTTGTATTTTTCTTCTAGAGGAAAAGACAAAACAAAAGGAAATGGAGAAACATGCTATTTGTCTTTCAGTATCACTCCTTGTGGTAAAGAGATTTCTTCAAACATACAAATCCTCTGCTGAATTACTCTGCTCCTTGTAGAGAAAGTATTCATTTTAATTGAGCTCCAGGTCAAAAGTTCTATGTGTTATACAAAAGAAACATGTCCTACTCATACCCTAATAAGTGCCAAATCCCCTCCAGCCCTCCTGTGCACTTAGTGCTGCTGTGCCAGATGTTACCAAAGGCAGCTGCAACTGTTGCATTGCTGAGGGTGGCATTCATTCACACATCATTTTGTTTTTCAGTTCCCTGCATTTTGAACACTTTTCAGAGGTTTAAATGCTGCTTTTGTTAGTCCAAATATCACACAACTGTTCATTTTTGAGATGATTCCTCTGAAATTGTAGTATTGACTTTTTCTCTTTGTTTAATATTGGATGCACCTTGATTGCTTTGTTAATCTTACAATAAAAAATGAATACTCCTATTGATGTTGCTAAGGTACCAAGAGTTTTTAAGAAGATGCATGTTTAGTGTATTGTGTACTTTTACATCTTGCAATTCCAGCAGTGGTTTATGTTTCATTTCTTTCTTTTATACTCATATTTATGCTCTTTTTTTTTTTTTTAAAGGGCTTTGTTTTTAAATATACTGGAAGAGCTGCTGGATTCCCATAAATCAAAAAACAGCGGTAAATAAGTTCTCATATTACTTCAAAATTTTATAAACATAATACAAGTGGAGATACAGGGAAAATTGAACATTGACAATTTCCAAAAAGTTTTTTCTTGTGTATTTTCCTGTGTCTTGATATTTTGAAGATAGTTAAAGTATTCTTTTTAACAAATGGAAAACATTTCCCTTCAACCTTTCCTCTAAGTAGTTTTTGGCACTTTAGATGTAAAATTGTCTGCTGCTACTACTGCTATTGAACAATCACAATCTTAACTTCCCTGGAAGCATGACAAGATACTAAACAAAGACAGTTTTGTTCCCAGCAATCAATTTTTCAGAAAGCTGAAAGTAAAGAAAATCTAGCTCTTAAAAAAGCAAGTAAAATTGCTACTACAACACCTACAATAAATGTCATAATTTCCAAATTCTAACTTTGCAAACTGAGTGTGCTTTATAAATGCATCATTAAATGACAAAAACTGCTACTTGTCTCACCATCCTGGGCAGAATAGATAATAGATGACAAAGAATAAGAAATTTTTGCCTCAGAACACATTTTTTTATAAAAAATAGTTTTCTCTGGGGGTGGCCTCGTGCAAGCAATCTCATTTTGTTAGCAACCTAGTGGAGCACTACTTGTGTAGTGCTATTCAGATGTGCTCAGTGCACTTAGGAACAGTGAATCCTCAATGTCTGGGAACAAAGGCAGACATCTCCAGACACATTATTTTAATTTATTTTGTTCTGACAAGTTAATGGGTGAAACATTTCTTAAATCTAAACAAGAAGCATATTACAGATCAAGAATTATTTTCCCATTTACGTGATAGCCTCTGCAGTCTGTTTATCTTAGAGCCTGAAAGCAGCAATTATTAGTGAGTGCAAAGAGTGTATTTACTTCCCAAGAGCTGGAAGTCACTCCCTCCCCTGTGCCAGCACCCCAGGGTACAGCATCTGCTCCTGCAAAGGAGACCCAAGAGGGGCTGAAGGGCTGTGCAGCCCCCATGTCCCATCCCTGCTGCATTTTCAGAGCCTGACCGGAGGGACAGAACGAGATTCAGGGTCTGACTGGAACAACTTCCTTGGAAATGGGCTTTATCCAAGTTAGTCCTTAGCTAAGGGCAGCTTACAAGTGTGTAAGAGGAGCAGTGTGAGCTAAGGGCCTGTGACAGGCTGTAACTCAGGAGATGCCTCTTCCTTGGGCAGCAGGAACCCGGGCAGTTCATTCTTCTCCTCCTGTCAGGCTTCAAATACTTCTCAGCTGCTGAACAGGATTCTGTTCTTCAGAAAGTTATGATCTGTTTCATACAACTTTTTACTCCTTCAGACTTTCCACTGTTTTAAGCAGTTAGTTTTATGGCTTGCAGTGTCTTTCTGAAGGTCACCAAGCCTCTGTTTTCCTTGGAGCCCATGCAACACTGGAGAGCCTCTCTTCTGGAGGTAGTTTTGCATCTGCAGAACATTATCCACATACAGTAATCAAGGAGGGGTTTTGGAATCTCTGTGAAGAGCATTCAGCTGACTGTTTGCCCAGCATGCTCCTCACAATATCCTGATCAGTTTAACTCAGGGAGCATTTTGCTCTCTTGTAGGATTCACTGTCAGTTCAAAAGCATATTTTAAAAATAGAAAATCAAAATAGTTTCCAGAGACACAAGAAGAACAGAAATTAGTACACTTACTCTATGATTGTAAAATCTCACAGATTGGTGAGATTTTGGTGTCAGATGTAGTAAATCCAGTGTTTCAAAAATTGCATATACAATGCTCTTTCAAAATAAATCCACTAGAGTTTTCTACCAATTCAAATTAGTACACATAAATCTTAAAAATGGTCTGTTTATAAGAATTAAGAATATTTAGACTCAGTTCAATGTTTCTACTACAGAGATTGAAGTCTCCTCTTCAGTGCCAACACATAAAAAGATTAGATTTTATTAATTTCTGCACACTGACTATTCCAATCTACCACTAGAATTCAAAATTTCTGGCACAATTACCTTGAAGGAGCAATTTTGGCCTGGAGCTAATTTTTCAGGTTTAATGCAGCTAGCAAAAATAAGGTTCAAACTGTCATGAATAAATGATTACTTTTATAAATACAAAATTCTTTGGAGAGAAATGTCAAGAACTCCATTGTAGCTGATGACCATGAAGAATGGGAAGTGTTTGATTGGAGAAGCTTTGCATTGCAGTATCTGTTTTGATTTTGCAGTGAAGGCATGCCAGCTTTAGTTAAGCAGCCCTGAAGTTTAGTACCAGTCCAGCTGCAGCAGCATAAGCCTACTGAAATGCGATGAAATATATGATATATCTTCCTGTCTCCCCTTTAGGATGAAGCTGAATACTCCAGAGCTCCTCAGCTTGGGAGGGGGCCAAGAGAGGGACAGGGAATGGGCAGATGAATCCTCCCTTCCTTGTGATCCAGCTGCCTGTGGCACCCAGAGAAATGAGCAAGCTCCAGACTGAAACTGACACGAGCTGTTCTCACCATTTACACCAAACTTTGAAATTCTCTGCTTCAGGAGGTTGTCTGTCAAAATTCAGAAAACTGCTGAAAGATTGACTCATCAGGGAGCATTAAACACAAAACCAGAGCAGGTACAGCAGCACAGGGAGTCCTTAAACTTCTGCAGGGGTGCATCAGAGAAGAGATCAGCTTGTACAGGCACTATTTCCTAAACCCCTGTCCTGGATTTTCACATCTGGCCATTGCTGGAGACCAGATACATGAAAACATCTGAGATAAAAAGATTTCGTCCAGTAATATACTCATATGTGCCATTTATCCTGTTTTCTAAGCCCACACAATAGCTTCATAACTGCACATTCAAGCCTCAGTATTTCTCTGAAAATATAGTTCTTGAAACAAAAATAGACTTTTTTTTTTTACTTCTTTAAATTCTGTTGGACCGCACTAAATCTGAGTTCATTCACCATGATCTCAGAGTAAATTTTTCTTATTGTTATTGTTAAAATACTAAAAAATCAATTTCACTGAAGAAATAAAATCCATCTAAGGAAATAGTCTAGTGTGCATTAGTGTGTGAGATAAAAGCTATATGTGAGTCTTTGGTGAAAAATTAGAGGAGATAGCAGCTTTAGGCAGCTTAACATGTAAGAAAAAAGGCCTCAAATTTAAACTCAGGTCTTTCTGTTTCAGGCAATTCTTTATTAAAATTTAACTATGACTTCTCCTCCTAAATTATGTGTTTGTAACAGGGTGGAGAACATATCACTTGGGCAGGCTCCATCAAGGTGGTGAAATCAATATCATTAAGCCTAAAAGCTCTGACTAAGAGCCTGTACATCATAGGAGATGGGAATGAACAGAAAGAAAATAACTTAAACAAAGGAATTTTAACAGATTTCTCAATGACTAATGAAGAAATGATCTCAAATACACGTTTTTTAGAGACATAGCATTTTCCTCTCCTTTTTCTTTATTTAGGGGTAAAGATGACTGAAAAAATGTAATAAATAATTTTTTAAAGGAGCATTTTAGACAACTGCATGTTATTTTTCTTGATGTTGATTGTGTTTTTCTCTCAGGTAAACATTTCTATGCTTTCAGTTGTCATAAACATCAAAATAGTGCAATGATAATAATGATTTCAATAAATCTGATACTTTTTTTTTCCTCAAACCAATTCATAAACCAGTCTACAGTTACAACTGCAATTTATTTGGGACTTTACCTAAACAGAATCAATATTTATCAGATTTCTGGAATTCTTCAAAACTTATTTACTTGTGAAAATATTTTTCTACTGTTGCATTTAAATGCAAATAAAGAAAGAAAGAAAGAACACAAGCTTGGGTTTTGTTTTTTCTATTAAAATGGTATAGAATGAGAATGCCAAGAAATGTATAACTTTTTTGATACAGAATTCCTGAATGATAAACACTCTACCAGATATCTTAAAGAAAAATATTTATCCTAAAATTTGACTATGCTCCCTCTTCTGTCAAATATTGGTTCATTAAAAATGCTCAGCAGACTTACAGAATTAAAGTTTTCAGAATAAGTGAATTAGAATTTAATCTAACTTTCTGAAATCAAAATGAGGGCATTTCACAGAATTAAATATATTAGTATGATTTTCCTTTGTGTAGGACATGATTTTAGAGTGACACGTGATCAGATCATTTGTAATCAATTATTTATTATACTTTATCATGCAAGGTACATTTTTCATAACCACCAGAACCTATGGGCTCAAATGGTCCAACTTTAAAAATTTTTTTAAAATTATAAAATTTAAAGGGCTCAAGCATGTAATATACATTTTGCTAATCAGTTAAACCAATAAAAGAAAAAAGATGGTTTCAGATCATTTTATTGACATAATATGGGAATGATTATCTTGTGGAGAAATGCTTCAGTCTTGCATTGACTTCAAGAATGTAAAAAAAAATATAACCTGTAATTCTAAAAATCTTTCATTAATACAGAAACCTGAACTCCCTTGTGCAGTCTTTAAAAAAAAATGACAATTTAGTTATAGTCTGTCTTCTGATACCGGGCAGAGTGTGATCTGAGAAAATAGTCATTCTTTTCTGCCCTGTTAAACTGCACAGACTGACCTTTCCTCCAGTATCTCATCATCAGCCAAAAAATGAATGCACTTCCCAAGCTCAAATCATTCCTGTTTCTGAACACTTTTAACAGTTCTTTAAACTTTGAATGGAATGATAATGGTTCAAAACCATTATTGAGTGACTTAGGTAATAAGTGAGAGTAATATGTTGGCACATTTCTGCTGTTTACCAGCCACATTTAGCAGTTATAGTCAAATAAACTGCAAATTTTTAAAAATCAGGAATTTTTCTTGAAAAAGCTATTCTAAAAACATGTTTAATAACAGTATTCATGACATCTTATATATAGGAGGTAAATAAGAAAAGTTATGTAAATGCTATGGCAAGCTCTGTATTTCACTGATGCTTGCAAAAGCATCTCTCTCATTTCTGGAGAATGCAAGGTCTGCTCTAAATCAGAAGGGACTTCACTTACTGGTGAGTGCCACCAGTCCAGTCATTCCCATCACCACAAGCCACACAGTTGTGTGAAAATAACTAGGTAATGATTTCACTTACCCTTTGATCTTGGCCACTTTCTCTATTCTTCATTGGCAGTTGATATAAGAATGATTATATAGCTCTAAATCTATAAAAGCAAGTGACATAAAATGTTTGCATCCCAAGAGGAAAAGTGCTTAATGTACTCCAGATATTTCTTTCTGGTGAGCTTGAGTTATTCTGAAAAATAGATTTTAAATTTCCATTACCCACTTATCTTCTTCACTAGTACAGAACTCTTAATTACTTATGGACACTGATGGATCATAATTTTTTCCTTTCATGACATTTCCTTGAATGGCATCAAGAAGAAAATCTGAACTTTGATCTGTTTAACCAAATTCAAAAATGGTAAGCTGTGTGTGAAAGATTTTATTTTACATTACAATTCAGTGCTCTTTCAAGACAATGGTACATGTGGGCTTACTAGTTACTTCCAAGCTTTTGGAGTTACATATTTTAAAGGCACGTTTCCTCTGACTGAATCCAAAATCAAAACCAGGGTTTACTCAATATGTGCACTGCAGAGTTTTCAAAAGTTAGCTGAAAAAGTTTTCTAATTATACTGGCACTTTTAGAGTGGAAAAGATGAGTACAAATAACAAAGAGGTGATAAAATGGTAAGTGAAATTCCATGAAAAGGCATGTAATATTCCCCAGAGGAAAAAAAATATTTAAGAAATAAGACCTGAGACATAATAGACAGAACTGTGAAAACATAATTTCAGTCCTTGGTAGTCCTATAAAAAGAAAATGGAATTTTAGCACCTATTGGAAAACAAAAAAAAAAAGAACCAAAACAACTCACAACAACAACAACAACAAAAAGGTATACCTTTATACAAATCAAGGATGCCCTTTATCTTGAATATTGCTTTATTTCCATAGCAGAACTGGGAAAGTGCAGAAGAAGAAATAGGTATGTCTGAGGGTATGGAATGACTTTGTGTGAGAAGCCACTGAGTTTATTAAGATCAGAACACATCAGGCTGAAAAGAGCAGCTGGAGGGGAATGCAGCAGAGCTTCAGAGAGTCATTACAGACATTGAGAAGATGAGTAGGGGCCCACTCAGTGTCTCTTCCAATGCACAATTTAATGGCCATCAAATAAACCAGCAAGAGGCAGCTTCAAAGCAAAGCAGGGATGTATTTTCTCACACAGTGCAGTGCCCAGCCATGAAACCTCCATGGGACATTTCCTACAGTAAATGTACACGGGCTCATAAACAACAGAGCACATTCAGGGGAGGAAAGTCCACAGAGGACTGCTAAATATGGAGTTATTGCCTCCCATGCACACAGTCCCTGAAACAAAAAACAGTGTGTGTTGTGAGCATACCCCTGTGCCCTGGCCATGTGCTTTTAGCTTTCCCCCTGGATCTGTGGTGGAGGCACTCCTGGATGAAACCTGGCAGGAATTCTCTCCCCTCTCCTGGCTGTTGAACACAGAAGTACTGCAGAACAGCTCAACAGCTCTTTGTGGTGTCAGAAATTTGCTTCGTATTCAAGACTGACAAATTAAATATCACCTGTAATTTTAACATTCTCTAGAAAGCGTCCCAATGGTCTTTGTGAAGGTTTCACAAGATCCCTGAAAAGACACCGAGCATCATTACTGACTGCATGGCTCAAATCAATCTGCCTTTAATGAGGTACACACTGGTCTTTGCTACATGCCCAAAGTCTCTCTTCCACTTGCTAAGAGATTTACCTAAAAACTGTAGCTTCACTGGATTTATATATGGATACCAATAACACAAAGCAAATAGAAATGCTAATCTGGGCTTAAATTCAAAATGCAAATTATTATAGTCCCATGTTTAGTTACATGTAAATTTAGCTTGACAATAATAATAAAATTAAGAATTCAATATAAATTATTATAGTCCCATGTTCAGTTACATGCGAATTTAGCATTACAATAATAATAAAGTTGCTCAGTTTTCTCTGGGCTGAAGATTGAAACAGCAGAAGCATTATAGGAAAGCAAAATTAGATAAGTGTCAGTGAGGTGAGAAAGAGGCTTTAACCATCAAACTTTAAAAGAAAAGCACATGCAAAGAACAAAAGAGAAAATTACATTATTTTCTGCCTTTCTGATTTCAACTAAGTGGAATGCAGAGAGGAGAAATGCAAGGTGAGATGAAAGAGTCAGTGTGAGGTGCAGAGTCAAGGATCTGTTGTGCAGAGCAGCCAAAGCTCCTCTTTGAGGGGCCAGAAAGAGCCCCTGGGGGAGCAGTGAAGGGCTGAATGTGGGCAAGGAAGAAGGGCTGGAAGAAGGCAAAGATTGGGCTTACAGCTCTGCATTCTGAACAAACAGGACAGGAGATGAGAAAATGATGCAAATTTTTTGGTAATAGAAAAGAAAGAGAATTTGCAGTTGAACCCCAAGTAAAAGAAAATCAAAAAGGAAACCAGAGGGAGAGAATAATGAAGGTAGACACTCTCCAAGCCTCTTGTAGCATTGAATAAAAATGTGGCATTTTCTGATAGATTTAACCCAAAAGAGATCCTTTTGGGAGGCTCAGGGCTTATTTAATTTACTTATTTATATATTTTTGGGGGTTCTTTTTTGGTATTTCTGGTGGTCATGATGCTCAGTATTCCAGAGCATTTCTTTTTTATGGCATGCTTTCAGCCTCAGAGGTGTGATATTTCAGGATGACGATTCTTTGCATAGTAACCCAGAGCAGAAGGAAAAAAATTCCTCTCTCCAGTTAAAAATATCAAAACAACCTTTAGAGTAACATCTTGCATGCTTTGTAAAATAATAACCCTGGATGTTTAATCATGAAAGGGGAGCAGGTTTATATTTGATGAAGTATTGAGAATGGCACTAACAATGGGAAAGAAATACAAATGTATGGAGATGTCCCTCAACACTGAAGACCAGAAACATTCAGAAGAAAAGCTGTTGCAAAAAAAGAAACACTTGAGGAAAATATTGACTTTGGAAAGCAGCTGCACCTTTGGTTCACTGATACAATATAAAAAATAATGTTCATCAACTGCTGGAAACTTAGACACATTACAGACAATGCGTATAGAATTAAAATGTACATGATTAAATGTAACTGTTAAGCAGTTCTTAAATGTTAATTTTTAGAAATACCACAGAGTTGACATTAAAATTACAGGGGTTTTTGTAAAAGAACTCTTATTTTGTACAAGACATACAACTTTGTGTTAATTTCATTTTCATGAAGCATCTCATAAAGCGGTTGGAAAATACATAATCTTAAAAAAAAAGAGTTGGTAAACAATTTTCTACCAAAAAATGGTTGTATGTAGCCTCTAAACTATTTCTTGACCTCACTCTTGTAAAGAATAAACCCATTTTGGAATTCTCTGGATTGGGGAAAGTAGGATTTTTCTTTTCCCTCAAGATATAGTCTAGAGTTAAACTGACATTGTTTTCCTAAAGTGTAGAAAACTTGAGGAAATAATTATGCTATCAGATAAATTAATGTAAAGAAATGTTTAAGGCATGAGAGAAATAATTTCTGACAGAAGGTAAAAACCTTAGGAGTAGGATGAGGAAAAGGGAGCAGCTCAGAGCTGGATGTTGAACAGGGACAGGTAGGACAAAAAGGGTCACAGATTTGCCTTCAGAGACATTCTGCAGCAGATATGTTGGTGAAATTTTTCTAAAGCAAAACTTGGATTAAATCAGGCAGAAGCAGAGACAAAATAAGGGCTGAAAATATGGGGGACTGTCGAAAAGGTGGAGCTAGGGGAGAAGCCAATTTACATTGTTGAAACAATTCATGGCATTGGGACAAAATCTGCCTCTTATTCTGACTAGAAAGTCTTTTTTCCATGCAAAAGGTATTTTCAATTGCATCTATTCTCATTCTCCAGCATGCAAAGTGCCATTAAGAACAGTCACTATGTCGTGGTATAGTCATGACAGTTATGACCTAATTGTCTGCTTCATTAAATTGTATGAAATTATCTGGGTGAAGGACAGGGGAGAGAATCTTTATGTTTTACAAAAGAAGAGAACAATAAACGTTTAATGACACAAGCACAACTTTGAAGGGACTACTGTTAGCTGTTGGAACTATTTCTATAAATGTCAGGCACATGTAAGCATGAATTGAATGAAAAGCAGCTTCAGGATTTACAAAGGATTAAACCAAGAATAAACAAAGATTTATATTTAGATTTATAAACCACAATTAAAGAAGAAAAAAAAGGGTAAATTAGATGGGTAAATTTTATTCTCATCCTTGCAATATTTTGCATTTCTGTTCTTTCCTATCTCATAGTAAATGAGATGCACTGCCACTCCTCCAAAGATAGCGTTATCTTTATAGACTGGAAAAAGAAAGAAAGCAAGCAGAAGATTACTAGATCATCAGAGCTATGGAACAGAATATTTTTAAAGTGAAGGAGCAAGACTTCCCTTGTGCAGCACTATTAGGCTGCACTGGTGCATCACCTATTTTGACATAATTAACTTCAACTTTGTAGCAACATGGATGATGAATCAGTCATCCAGCACCTTCCAAAGCAAGTCTTCCTGCTGAACCAAATTATATCAGACAGGGACTTCACCAACTCTGCTTAGTAGATTTAAGAGGCAGAGAGATTGTGATGAAAAATGGTAATTCATCTGTAGACTGAAAGCTTCAGCACTGCTTAATAAATCCCTCTTAGAACAAGACCTGAATTCTTAGCCTTGAGTTCTGGTTATGTTTCAGAGCAAAGCTTTAGAGTACCTGGAAAAGGTAGGTGCTCATTTCTCACCTGAGCACAGGGGAAAGCATGCAGACTTACAGAGGCAGAATATTCTTATTTCAGGGCCTCTCTCTTCCATTTAAATACCTTCCCTACAGGTATATCCTCCTGCCTTTGGTTTGTGTGTTCACAGAAGAGAAGGTGCACAATGCACACACAGTTTGAGATTGTCAAGCAAATGGCATAAAATAATTAACCAAAAGTTAGGCTATAGCATGTCTTTCACTGTTGAGAACAAATGTCTTGCAAGTGTAAAAAGTGAAAGAAAATTTGAAAAATACCCCAAAAAATAATATTGAAACATGGGGAAAAAAAATCTCCCAGTGTTAAAGAATGACCAGAGATGTTTTTCCTTTATTTCTTGAAAGAAAACAACAATCACTGCAAGATTAAGAATTAACATGAAAATCTTTAGTATTATTAGAAATCTTTTCGTCACGGATAAATATTTGAAGTAGAATCCCAGTGTGATACCAATTAGAGGAGAACTGATCTTACCATGCTCCATGTAGAAAATGTAATTCATTGAAGTGTAGCAACTGTGTTATAGTTAAAATTTATTTTACAACTAAATAAATGTATGTTTCTTGAGAAGGTTAATTTATACTTTTGGTAATAGTCTTTCACATCCATTACCCATGACTCCATGGAGTCTAAGTCCAATTGAGGTCATCCCATGAGACTTATTTAAAACTGAACAAACATAATCAAACATAAATAGCAAGTAAGTTTCATCAAAGCATCCTACTGGTGTCAGAGAACAGGACTTGGCATGAATTGCATTGCACACGTACTAAGGATACTGATACAGACACCAATTCATCTTTTTTCAGCTTAAACTTTTTCTCCTGTAAGAAGTAGCAATGTTTCCTTGCTACCCATGTAAGACAGGGAGATCCTTAAAGGACTGGAAGAATCATGTTTTTTTCAATTTTTCTAAATTTTCAAATGTACCTAATTTATCAAGCTGATTGTGATAAAGCTGTTTTAAAGAGACTTACAAACACAGCAGGAGACTGCACATTCCACGATGAATCAGATGTGTTTTTCCACTTGAGACACACCAACCGAGTCTGTCTCAAGTAATGCCAGAAGGAAGCAGGCTGGGCTGAAGCACAAAGCACATTATTTTCTCTCCTTGCTGTCTGGGGAGCTCCACGCTTCCACAAGTGTTACTACCCTTGTGAGATGGGATGTGGCTTCTTCTGCAGTGCTGGTCCCCTCGTGACTGTAAGGTTCACATGCTCTTTCCCTTTAGTTGTCTCTGCAGGTCTCCTGGCTCTTCTTGGGAACAGTTATCCATCTGTACTTCTTTTCCTTTCTCCTTTTCTTCACCCAGGAAAGAATTACACAGGTGCATTGCCTCTGCCTCCTGTAGTTTGCTGTATTCAAATATTTTTCCTATTTTGAAAAGATCGCAGATATGTGTAAGTTGTCCTCAGGTAAGGACCAGAACTTACAGACCTTAAAATTTAAAAGTTGTTTGCAGCAATGGAAGTCATGTTTTCTGGAGTCTCCGTGTCCTTTTTTTACTGTTGGACATAATTTTCCTCATGTTCTTTCCCTAGACCCTACTAGAAAATTAAGGGCAGTAAAATAGACTCTGTCCTTCTCCAGAGACCTCTTCAGCAGCATTAGGTATTTTTCATTCTTGTATTACTTTACTTTAAAATATTAAAGGCCTGTCACTGAGTTCCCTTGCATACTTTTACATTACCTTATGTAATTTTACCATGGGAGATCTTTTCTTTGCCTCTTAGTGTTTGGTTTATTCATCACATGGCATGGTTATTAGTCCAGTGTCAGATCTCACTGAACTCGTGACTCATTAATTAACTACTTGTCCTCAGTGGTTAAAATTGCATGGAACACAGCAAAACATCACCTGCTATTTATTGGTGTGTCTGTGAAGCTACAGGCTTAAACAACCCTGGCCAATTTGTTTTATAGTCTTTGTATGATAGGATATGTCTGCTGAACTATAAATATCCTCTTAGAAAGTGGCTGTGAGATATCACATTTGGCATGATGCTGAGGAAAATTGTGTTACTCTCCAGTCAGAATCACACAGCATAATCTCCAGCAAAAATTTAAAAGCCTAACTAATGAAGACCTACTTTTAACAGATAAAATAAAACCACAATATTGTAGTGTACATTCTAAACAAAAGAAAACACTGATCAAGATTTTTTTTTAATTCACTTAAATCTGAAAACTATTCTGAATAAAACAAGTGCCAGTTTCTTTGAAGAGAAGTATGTGCTTCTTGTGCTATATATTAGCAACTTCTACACTAAGGTAAAATAATAATATTGGCAGATGAACTACAGTGTTTCTTAACTGTATTGCAGCAAATTTTCTAATAAACAGTGTCTTTGACTGCTGAATTCAGTTCTGCTCTGGTCAATATAAATTCATACACTTTTCTCATTTAATACTTAGGCATCTTACATATTCAAATGCTTTGTGAGCAGAAGATAATAATTCCTTAAAACGTACCAGAAGGGAAAAAGGGCTTTTTCTGTTTGGGGTATTTTTGTTTCTTTGTTTTTTTGTTTAATTTCCATTTGTGCAGACTTTTATGTCCAAAATATCAAAAGGACAGTCCATAATAAGTTTCAAAGGAATGATTGCCAAACGAGCAGTGCACACATATAATGAGTGGTGGTATCCAATTTTGCCACCATACCCCTCTCCATCTAAGCCTCCACCATCTAAGTGGCCATTTATATACTTTATATTTACTTTACATAATTTATATTGTGTCCTTTTGATGATAATGAGATATCTAAAGCATGTTCTTTATGAGCATGGCACCATTATTTTTGTTCACGTTAAGCAACATGTATTTAAATTTTCCTATTGACATCTGTAAGACTTCCAGAAAACAAAGTGCCAAACAAATGTCAAATTCTAGCTCTATGGGAGTATTTCAGTTTAGTTACAGCTATCCTCCCCTGGAAGGAGCCTAAGGGATAGCCTGGGCAGGAGTGGTGATGGTGGGTGTCCTTACCGGAGATGTGATTCTGCAAGAACAGATAGAGGAAGGCTATAGTCTGTATTTCTTTCTTACTAGTGTTGAAAGTTGTTCTGAAGTTCAGTCACAAATTCTTGCCTGTGATCAGAGAAACAATATCTTTGCTTTAGAGATGCACAAAGTGTAAGGCTAATGTGCCAATTCTAAACCAATAGATAAAACCCATATGACATCTTGCCATTACCAAAGGAAAGATTAAATCAATTAACACAAGAATATTCTTGACTACTATAAAATCAGTAGCTGCATACATAGAGAGTATTTGAGACTACAAAAGTCAACTCACTGCAGAACAATTACCTAATGTCCTGGTGGGAATGGGAATGTATCTTACACATGCCATTATTTTTACAAAGGTAACATACAAAGCTGTATTATTGATAAAACAACCACCTTCTGCTCTTTATTTTCATTCTTATGGTGGTACAACTGTTGAAAATATTTCACATTTCCTTCTAAAATGTGCCATTATCCTTGTATGAAGTTGCTGTGATATTTATGACTCTCTCCAACAAAGTATGCTTCTGCATCCTCTGTGGCATCTGAAAGACTTCAAGGCAGAAAACCAGTAAAACTTCAAAGACCAAAAGAGGAAAAGGATGATGAGGCTTCCAGTCTCAGATGTGAATATGAAAGGAATATTTTTCCTGTTCTCGTGTCTAGAAAGATGAGGAGCAAGATTATCATCATAGATACTTTGCAGTAATCCACCATCTATGCCATGGCATTAGCAATGTTAGTTAATAGTCAGACTCATTAAAATCTTGATTTTTTTTATCCTGCAAATGGACTCTAAACCATTTTTCAACAGAAAAGAAGATTTCATAGTTACAGTAATTCAGTAGTTCACATAACGCCTCTCACACACAAAATCATTGAAATCCCTGAATGGGCAGCATAATAGTGGCTCTACAGTCTGGAAAAGAAAAATAGCTGGTGCTGCCTCCATTGGAGACAGAGATATGGGTACTGGCAAGGTGAAAAAAAAAATTATAAGTGAAAAGCTGTCACTGCAGCTTCCTTCCTGAAACTGTAATTGTTCATGCTCATATTGTGATAAAACATGAGCTCTCTGTGCTTGAATATTTAATAAGAGAACTGCCCGTGGAGGAAGCTATACATGGAAACTTTGGACTTGTCTGATGTAGTCATTTGCTTCTTGGAACCACAGGTGTGGCTTCAAACATAGGAGCATCAAATGTCAAGTGAGCTGTACATCTTTGCAAATTTCAATTGCAGCTGTCTGGTAACAAGTGTAGTTTCCAGCAGAGAAGAGCAAACTTCTGCCATACATTTCAAGAGTAATCTTTTAAAGAATACATTTTTCAATCAAATTTGTACTTTAATCTTTGCCATGAACAAACAACTAACATTGCATCATAAATCTAGTGACAGTAGCCTAGGAGGTTTTCTTCTTCTTTGTAGCAACTTCTATTATTAACTAAAGCAGCTTATACATAGCAGAAAGAGGGGAATGTTTCTCATGCCCCCTTTGAAAAGGCCAATATATTACCCCTTAGGAATGGCAGTCATATAAATCCTTTAAAAAGCACCTTTATAATTTTAGTTTGATATTTAAAGTTGACAAGAATTTGAAGTATTTCTGCCAACAGTAGAAGCTGTGGATGGAGAACATCTCCATATGCACTCAAGCCATGGGGTTGCAGGTAGTGAAGGTGAAGGTTTTGCCCTTTGTTTTTTCTGATATAACTGAGGTATAGTCTCATATGACAAAAATACATGAATTATCAAATCAATGCTTGGCACAATTATAGTTAGCAATGGGTGTCTGCTTAGTAAGCCTCATTCATGGTCTCGCCCTTGGCTGGGCTCTAGATGCCTATTTCAAACCTCCCTCATCCCAGGCTGGAGTTAAAAGGCTGGCAAACAGCCATGAGTGCTGGGAAGCTGGCTCGTGGCTCCGTGTAGAAATCCACCTTGAAATGGACACAGCTCCATTCTAGGAGCAGAGAGGCAGAAATTAATTTGTCACAATTAAACCAGGATGAGCTGTCAGATGAAAATTTAGCTTGTCTTTCCATCAGTAGTGAAATAGCAGCAATAAGGACCTTGGAGTGTTTGTGGAATTGCTACCTGTGTGTCCTCCATCCACGCTGCCTCCAGGTCACAGCTGGGGTTCCAGGCATCCTCCTGCTGCTCAGGAAGAGCTGAGTTTGGCACTGCTGCCTGCAGCACTTCATTGTGTGGCCAGGCTGAGCCCTCCAGCCTGCAATAGCTCACATCTTCTTCCCCAGGAGGGTGTGAGCCCTTGCTGACCCCCAGTCTGGGCATGGTATTGCTGCATGTGCATGGGGGGTAGGGGGCCCTGAGTGAACACATGGAACCTCTGTTCTATGAAGTAGCTGAGATATATGGGTCTGACACAGAGAAATCCTGGTAAATGAATCCGTTAGTCTATTGAGGTGTTTGCAGTACGCTGATGGAAAAGGTTTAATTTCAGGAAAGACAGTTCTGGAGATCTCCAAAGCCAAAGCAGCCTTCCAGCCTGGAAGGCTGGTTGAGAGGCTTAGTTGGAACCTGGTGTTCAGTTAACCCTCCTCAAATAAATTCACAAAGTGGCCTGAAGCAGGACAATGCTTTTCATCCTGGAGGCTGCCATTCCAAGGGAGTGATGAGGTGTCCCTGTGCCAGATTTCCCTGTTCTGTGAAGTTCAGAAAGGACAGCAGGAATCTGGTGTCCAATTCCACCCTGAGAAACCAGTGATCTCATGAATAATCTCTCCTGCAAGATCATTTTAAACAAGTCAACATATTGGATAATATTTATTAAAAAAATAAAAATTGGCCCTTAGTATATTGACAGCTTAATATAATGCAAGGCATGCCTTAAGATGAGGCTGCTCTCTCTCAGTGATGTCAGTGGTGCTAATCATTAGAAAAGCTATTCAGCTGTTGCTTTTAGATTGCTAGATAAATTAATATTCAGGGAGGAGAAAAAGCTCACAGATTTGGAGCAAAGCTTGCAAATATGGTTTGTAAGGCAGGTAAAATGGACTTCTGTGTTTATAGTCTAACATAATTTTAATCAATTTAAATATATAAGGCAGCAAGGTTGGTTTTATTCCTTTTATTTTGAAAAGGTTGGATCTGGCACTGATAATATTGCTGTAATAATGTAAAGTCAGAACAGTAATATCACATGCCATCTAAAATTGCTAACATTCCAAATATCTTTATTTATATAATTAATAAAGAGGAATGTTGAATCAACCCATGCTCTAATTAGTCTACATTACAAACAGTTGTTCACACCTTAATTTCCCTCCTTCTAGCCCTTGGTAGTCCTATTCCCACTGAGTTAATTTTAAAATCCTGTCAAAGACTTCTGACTATGAGTCTCTGAAGTGGCTCAGGTAATGAGCTTCTGATCTGGCTGCTTTTTTTTTCTGAATGCTAACATATGAAGCAAGATTACCTCATTAGTGCCTGGAATGCTGTAAATACATATGATAATTTGCCATACACTTAAACACTGAGCTTTTTTATGTGATACAGAAATTTTTATGAATTATGTATGGCTGTATAATGGAGGATGATGAAGGTTTTAATTTTGCATCAGGCTCCAATAACTGTTCTTCCAAAGTGAAGAACAAATAATTAAAATAATGTTAATTTGCTAACTTTAAAACACTACAATCTCAGCTAAAGTCCAAAGTGCAGAGACTGTTTCTCTGGTGTATTACTTCACAGGCTATCTGTCATGTCTTGTCTTCTGATTTGTCAAATTCTCATGCCATTTCTTGGGAAGATGAGTGATCAAATCCCTTGATTCACCTTATGGACAAAAAGGGATATTCTTTATATTTTTTGGAAAGAGGAATGCCTTTATCTTAGTTTCTAGTCACTGTGAATTTCAGTATACCATGGAATTTTTTTGAGTGAGACTCCTATAGAATAAAAAAATTTCTGATCTTATGCAGATCAAGTAATAAGACGGTATCTAGCTGAAATAGTCTTTAAAATATGTTTAAACATACTCATTTTACTGCAAAGTTTTCACCTAGGGCAAACGGAAAAATGCAGAGCCATCTCACTTTCAGAAGACTGCAGTTAGGACTCTGCCTTCAGATCCCTGTGGTCCAGGATTTCCAGGAAAGTTCCCTCTATTCTATCTAGGGTCATCAGGAATAAGCATTTCTGTAGTGCAATGTGTGCAATTTTTCCCGGATAAGCAGAGGAGCACACCTCACCTGTGTGCACAGATGTGCTGGGGAGCGGTGCCAGAGCAGCAGTGTGGGATGTGCTCCTCAGTGATGCCTGCTGCTGACACAGCCAGTCAGGACAGTGCTGCTCACTCCGTGCCATGGAGCAGCCTGGGGGCAGCTGAAACTCAGCTGAGCAAGAAAAGAGAAAG
Organism: Melozone crissalis; assembly: GCF_028551555.1. Classification (NCBI taxonomy): domain Eukaryota; kingdom Metazoa; phylum Chordata; class Aves; order Passeriformes; family Passerellidae; genus Melozone; species Melozone crissalis. The sequence goes on from NW_026535784.1 coordinate 18,784,285, forward strand.
ATCAGCCCCGAGTTTCCTGGAGCAGGCACTCTAGGGAGGCTGATTGGGCTTTAAAGTTACCTCTAACGTCGTAAGAGAAGGTTTTGGACACAGATCTTAAGTTTCAGTCACAAATTTTAGTCGCCTCTTGGCTGTTACACACTGCAAGAGCTAATTACCTCAGCCCTTGGGGTGTCTGAAGCAGAACTTGTCAGTGCAGTACTTCTCATTCCCTGGCCATATCTTCTGTTCCTGTTCCCTCCCTAACCTACTCCACGGGGTCCCAACTCCACAAAATTTCCAAGCTGTCCCATTTAATATTGCCTCAGAGTACCTTTTACAACTGGCAGTAGTCAGGATCAGATCCAAAACCAGTAAATACTGCAGGTTGTGCACAATAGGTATTCCTTTTCTAAAATACATTAACTGCCAATGTTTAATTCAAAATCATTCAAATTCAGGTTATGTTGAATGAGATCATTTGTCATTTGATCCATTTTCTCCATTCTCAGCATACACAGCTTTATTGCCAGTCTGAGCAAACCAAAGAACCTTGGCATCATCATAATCATAAAACACTTTCTTTTGTCATTAATTAGACACAACTGGGCAGGAAATAACACAGAGGCCATAAAACCCACTGATGTATACTCAGCTCAAGGCAATAGATTTTTCTTTGATTTCCAGAAACTTTTGATAGAGCTGGAATAAGCTATACTCTTTTTGTTTCTGCAACAAATATACCTCTTTTTATACCTCTTTGCCTTACCTTTCTTTCAGCTTTCTCTAGCCCATGCAGTGAGATGCCCTGCTGTGACACGGAAGACAGGCAGCTGCAAAGAGTAATTCAATTTAAAGGCACTCCATACAAACCAAAAGTCCCAGTGACAGTGTGAGGAGTGTGCAGAATGTGTCCTATGTTTCAGATCTTTTCTTTTACCAGTTATATTCAAGGGTGTTGTAGAGGTTCATATATGGGAAAACCTGTGCAGTTTGATGGATTCAGCTTCATGCTGGATCTAACAGAACAGCTTGATGTTGTTTTTTGTTGCAATGGCTAGATAATTCTGGGACAAGTATTGGGGCACAAGTGCAGGGGCAAGAAGTAAAATCCTCAGTAAGGCTGTTCTGTACTGCTCAGAACCATACACTCCCATGTAAAAAGGGAGCCTGTCGGGTAAATTTGACTTCTCCCTGCACTTGGACAGCCCACAGCAATGGCAGAACTGCTGCATTCTTGCTAAGGAAAGTGATAGTGGGATTTCTTCTGATGAGGTTCATAGCCAGGCTGCCATATTTGGGGGGCATGATTACTGATAGACATGGGTATGTGTGTGATAGCAGGAATTGTACCAGAACACATAAAACATCAATTCAACATTGCCATAGGTCCATGAAGTCTATGAATACAGTCAGGAAAAGGGAAAAGCCCTTCACAGTACAGGAGAGAATCCACATGACACTCAGCTGTATCATGTGCACGCACACAAAAAAAAATTTACATCTGCACTTCTAGATGCTTCACATATGCAGAACCATCATTACCTTCTCTAAAGAAAAAAACATTTTTATAACTCTTTTTAACCCAAACATCTCCTATGTAAAGCAAATAGTACAACTGAAAATCTTAAAAATATATGGTACAAGTCTAGATCATAATTATGCTGAACTGCAATAAACTGTGAGCTTTAAAGAACTAGATGGGAGGGCACAGAGTGGCTGCTGTACTGAACTTCTCTGCCCAGACCTCAGTGCTTGCTGGGAGCAAGGCAGTTGAGACAAGGGCAGGTGTGGGTATATTCACAGGGTGGCTGTGAATATGGTAGAGATACTTTTTTGGCAGAATTGGAGAAATTTTTGCTCTACCTCCTCTTGTCCAATATATCAGTCCAGGATTTTGATTTTTTTTTTTTAGCAGGTTCAGAGGCAATAGAATTGAGTACATGATTATTAATAGATATTTTGGATACTTTGAAATGGAAACATAACAAGAGCCTGTTGACAGATAAAATATGAATAGCAAAAAAAGCTTTGTAAATCAGCATTTCACAGTAATACATAATGGAACATTTTGCACAGACTGTTACTGACAGTGGTTCTTTGTTTACTGACTGTTTTTGTACGTGATCATTCCCAGGTGTCACAGAATATTGGTCCTGGTCAGACTGAACAAGTGGAAATTGTGTGCATGCAAGAAAGAGACTTCTGTGTTTTGGCCATTTTTATAATATTAGTTTCAAAATGGAAAACGGAAATAGACTGACATCTTTCTTTTTGTTTCAAACATTTCAAAACAGTTTTTCAAACTCACTTTCAATATAATAATATTTCAAATTAATTTTTCCAGTGGTCATTCTGCCCTGAATGAATACAGTAATCAGTCTTGGGATTTGATGTAGAACAGAAAAATTATGTATCCCTAATAATTCCTGTTATTCTACTGGCACGCATTTTCTCTACTAGTTTTTCTAGTGATAGAATAGAATAGAATAGAATGAGAATGTTTGCATGTTTTATTTCTAAAATAATTATTTTGTTATTAGCTTTGATAATACATGAAGTACAGTGTCAGCTAACAAAGGTGAAACAGAAAAATGGCAATGGTACAGTCTTCATTGGAAGATTCTTTACTGCACTGGGCTGCACATTTATCTCCTAGAATGAGAGGCTCTGTCACTGTTTAGAGCATCTCCAGTTCTCCCACAAATATTTGTAATTGATACACCCCTTCTCCTAAATTGGAGTTACAACTTGATTGAGCAGTGGGGGTGTGATTTCATCATAAAATACAGAAAAATACAGATTGCAGAGTGGCAATAAGGGATCCACAAACATTGTGCTAATTAATGAATGACATTTCATAATTTTAGTTAGTGTATATTTCCTTCTGTCACTGAGGCAAGGAAATTAATTCATTTTGTACAAACTAATATATTGCAAGTTATCTCAAACATTTAAAACTTAAAAGATAAAAAGGAAGGAAAAAATGAGAGGAAATAACTTTCAAAAACCATCCTAAACTTCAGTTCAGGAAGTCATAAATCTCCCTGCACTAATGATAATCCAAAAATGTTTAGCTAAGATAATAAAAATGTCTTGCTTGCTACCATAACTTTTTTTCATGACCTACAATAACTGTTATGAATGTTTCCCATCAGTACACATATATCTTTTATCAGTCTGGAATATATGAACAATGTTTGCCAGACAAAGCCATTAAAAGAAGCTGTAAAAATAGAAAACAACTTGTACCAACAATTAAGCTTATTAAAAACAATGTAAGAAAAAGCAGAAGGAATTTAAATGTAAAACAAGCAAACATATACACTGAGAAATAAAATTAAGGATTTGAGAAGGTCATCTGACTCAGCATGCTCAGTAACTAGTTTAATTCAACATTATTTTCTGAAATCAAATTGAAGAACTTATTTTAAAAAAAAAGAATTAAATCCTTCAGCAGCAGGATTTTTCTCTCCCAAAATCAAGTTACACAAAGAAGTTTGGTGTTGCCAAGAAAGATTAAACATAATGTACTTTGTTTCTAATTGGCTGCAAACTGTGGGAAGTAAACAAATACCTTATATAACATCAATAGTATTAATGTGGTGTATAGAAAAGGTTAATTATATTCTGTGGTTTCCTTCTCCATATAGAACTGACTGAGAAGGATTTTTAAAGCACAGCTGGTGTGCTTCTTTTAGTTCCTCCACTATTAGCACTTGATCTACACTAGTTTGTGGTGACAAATGAGCATTTTTGCTTTCATGTGGTGTTATGCCACCTCTCATTTTTGTCATGAGAATGTCAATTGATAGCACAGAGTGAAGAGAGCATTAATAACCCTGGTCAGAAAGTGGTATTCATGCTCATGGTCAAAATGGCATTTTGCTGATAGGAAGATGTGTGAATGCAAAACAGAGTAAGACCTGTAAATAATCTTGGTGAAAATTTTAAAAAAAGAAAAAAAAAGGGAGAAGCTTCAGCTGGATTTGAACTGTGTTTTAAGAATGGGATGGAGTATTGGAAAATTCAATGTAAGGAGAATGACAAAAGGGATATTTTTTGACTAGGAAACCTTGATATGGGAACAAAAAGACATTTCTCTTTGGGAAGGGTTTTATAATGACAATATTATCAGTTATACTAAAGTCTTTTAGAGATAAGATGGCTGATTGGCTTACTTGCCCAAAATCAGTGTTAGGTTGGATTTTAAAAAAGGATATTCAAAAGGATTGATACATCAGTGCCAGACCAGGCTCTGTAGGAATATTATGGAGTGTCATTTGCCTGATGCTGCAAGAACAGGTATCATAAACATCTGCTGGATATGAGAAAGGAATATTTGTCCTTTTGAAAAGATAAAATGTGTGTGCATGCACACATAAATAAAAAAGTGATTCTCCAAATTAAGCATGTCATAATATCTTATAAACCCCAGACATTAGGACCTAAAACTGTCAGCTTCTTTTCTCCCTCATTAATCTCAAAATATAACTCAGCTTCCTGCACAAAATTACATGCTATAGATTCAAGTAATGATTTCTGTCTAGTTAAAGAGAACAATAAAATATATTTCATGCTTGTCAGGCATAGTTTCAAAACAAAGATGATACATTTTAAAACTGAATTCAGACTTACTTTATGACTGATCAAATCTGATGTTTTTCTTCAACACAGACTAATTCAGGATATATTAAAAATTAATTGTGGTCATGTGTTCCTTGGAATTTTAAACAATCATTTAAATATTCCTGCAAGGATATATTATTTTTAAATTATTTATATGTTGAACAAAACAAACATTAAAAAGCAGCTATGAGATTTGTATCACATCAGCCAGCTTGTGACCATGATGACCATGTCACTGTGCAGAAGAATGAGTGATTGACATTCTCAGTGCTGGAGAATACCAGAGGCACTCTGTAGAGATTTGTGTTAGGACCTGTGGTGTGATTAACAAATCATATTTTTGAAAAGATACTGACTACAGAGGCCACAATATTTGTAGACAGCACAAAAAATAATTAGGGAAAGGAGAAAACAAATTTTTGAGAAGTGTAGCAAAACATTCTCATAGCACTGTATAAATAGAGAAAAGAAATAATGAAAAACAGCAAAAATGACAGACTTGAAATTTTTGTGTGCAAAGAAAAATACTTGGAGTAAAAGAACCGCATGTACACCATGATGTATTTTAAAATGACAATTACTGTGCAGGTAACAGAACATGAAGTCTTTACAGGAGGATTGAAAATATCTCTCAATTCTCAATGGCAATCCAGAAAGGAAATAAAATGTAAAATATATTAAGAAAAGAACGGATAATAATTACTTCTGCTGTTAGTCATGGATTAAATGCTGTTTACCTACAGCCTCAGTGCTTCCAGCTTTTCTTATCTCATCTTCAAAATAACCCAGAACTAAAAAATGGGTAGATAAAGGCCACAGGGGTGACCAGATATATACAGCAGTTTATGTATCCAGAAAAACTAAGTTAACATGCTTCAGCTTGGAAAAGAGAAGATATTAAAATGATGGCTAGCAGAACGATTTTCTGACACTTGTTATAGTTTCTCATGATGAAAGAACTGAGGGAACATGAGGGAAAGAAAAGTGAAATTACCATGCATATTATAATTAAATTAAGTAACTCATCACCACACCATATTGCAGAGGCCAGAAAGAAGTAGGCTCAGAAAGTAATTTTTAAAACAAATTAATGAAAGAAACATCTACTAAAGATTATTAAGTCTCTACACTGATGGCTTTAGAAGCCCCCAAATTGTGGATTGCTGAAAGCTGGAAAGACACACGAGGGAAAGTGCCAATGTATCAGTTGTCCTGTTCTTGTTCTTTTTTTGGCTAAGCATCCTCAAATGGTCACTGCCAGACAGGATGTAAAGTCACTTCCAGACTTACTTAAAGAGATCTTTGATTTCACCAGGAAACCTTTTCTCAAATTCTTATCTTAACAGCATTGCAGAGAAGATATGTCAGGTCATAGTCTAAAAAGTATACTTGAACAAAACTAAAACATTACCTAATTACTATCTTTGTTGTGTTGTACTTGTTTTGCTCTCCCTTTGTTTAAGTTGGATTGTTCTGTCCCCCCTATGCTAGAATGGTTCTGCCCAGGTTATCCCTCCTCATTATGTGTCAATCTCCTTTGTCCCCATGGTTACCCATGTATCCATTTATGCTCCTCCCCATTATGTGTCAATCTCCCTGGTCCCCATGGTTACCCATGTATCCATTTATGTTCCTCCCCATTATGTGTCAATCTCCTTTGTCCCCATGGTTACCTGTGTATCCATTTATGTTCCTCCCCATTATGTGTCAATCTCCTTTGTCCCCATGGTTACCCATGTATCCATTTATGCTCCTCCCCAGTTACCCCAGCACCCCAATGAACCCTTCCCTCTGCTCCTCCCCAGGGCCCTGCCAGTCACTCCCTGCTCACACCTTTTCATCCAGAAACTTCTGTCCAGGGCTTGCAGTGATTGGCTTAGGGACTGGAGCCCCTCCTTTAACTTGTATCCATTGGTTTTCTCTGTATGTCAGTCTCATGTACCCCACTCCCCCGTGGATTCCCATTCATCCTTGTACCAGTTCCACCCCTACCTCCCACTCCCTTTATAAACCCATGTTGCCACTCCCCTGCTCGGTGCTTTTGGTGGCTTCTCTGGACTTTATGGGGACTCGGGCTTACCCCGAACGGAGAGCGCTCTTTATTCCTGTTCGTTGCAGCCTATCTCGGTCTCGTCCGCAGCTGGCAGCCCCTGCAGCCACAGCGCTGGGTGTGTGCCTGAGGCGCTGTCCCCAAGCCCGGCTATCGGGACAAGTGCCCCCCGTACTGCTGGCGGTTGCTGGCCGGCTAGCCTGGGCGAATAATATTAAGGCCGTCGCTGCTGCAGATCTTAAACATATTAACAAGAAATAATAATGCATTATTTAATAATCAAGTTAATTACATTTGTAAGAAGTACCTGGCCACTGTTTCCCATATTTGAAACCATGTCATCTACCGGACTGCAGAATTCCTAAGCTTGAAATTCATGAAAGGCCCACAGGAATTTTTTACTTACTCTAAGATTTGGTTCCTCCAGGGTAAATGATAATTTCTGCTAGTTGCTTCCTCTCTCACCTAAAGGGAATTTTTTTTCCTTAAAGTCGTGGTTTAAAAAACACATAATGCTTGATACACCTTCAAATGCAAATGCAGTTCTGTCAACATAACATAAATGTATATGCCAGGATTAAATATAACCAGACGAGATAAGATGGTATTTAACAGAGAGCAGAGAGAATCTGTGAGTTATTTGCAGAAGTCACATTTTACAGAGGTCAAGTATTATGGAAATTTTTCGGTTCCTTTATCTCACCTGGTAGAACATCGTTAAAGATTTTTTTTTAGGATGGATTAGAAATTCATCCTAAGAAATTCCTATCTTCAGCAGGCAAGACACAAATTTCTTTTGCATCAAAGAAGAAATGCTTGATTCCTGATATCTCACCTATTTCACACCAAAATCACTCCTTACTGAAGTTTACTTCACAGTGTCAGGAGGTCTCTTTTTTAATGGCCAATTTATCATTAGGAAATTATATTTGCTGTCTCCCCAGTATGATTTCATGTCCAAACAATCAGCATCTGGGAATTTATCTGCAGGAGCAGGTTTCTTGCCTACTGAAGGACCCACCCTGATGCCTGCAGTGGACAAGAGGTTTTTTAGAAGTTGCAGAGTCCTTTCTGATGAAAAGCCAGTAAAAGCACAATAAAAACCTGCTTTTATGTTGGCAAGCTCTTGTAACACAAAAAACTGGGCTATAGTCCTTTGAGTTAGTGCATACTCCATTTAGAGTTGCTGTTTCTGAGAGTGGGCAGGTAGGTGAGTGTGGCCAGTGTAGAGCACAGCCAAGGCTTCATGAGAGGCCGAGAGCCAGCCTGGACCGCAGGTAGGATGGCACCCACCTGTAATGGGGATATTATTGTATAGCTTTCACACATCCCACAATCAAGGCAAATTGAAGCCAAAAGTATCACCTTGAGGTAGGCTGCAGAACTAGAAAATATAGCTGCAACAAAGACCAGCCACACCATGGTTTGTTCCCCCACATCTCAAGACCTTGGGAAGTAGAGACACAGTCCTGTTGTCTCCTGGCTATGAGCCTTTTAAAACATTTATTATTGATTTGGTCCTTAGAAAGGGATTTAGAAAGTGGACATGTGTTTTAATTGTAAACAGGTAAAGCAGTCACATTTACTTTGCCCCTGAATCCCAACCAAGAAACAAAAGAGCGTTACATCCTTCCTTTCTTATCCTGATCTCCTGGGTCTGTTTCTCCAGGCAGTCTTGCAATATGAGTGTTTGTAAATAAAACCACATGGCCCACCATGCCTGATGTTGGGAGTGTGGACAGAAAAACTGCTGGCACCCTGCCCATGAAAAGTAATTTCATTCAATAAAATTGGAAAATTGTGAGAGTGTCTGAAATAGAAGTAAAAAGAAAATAATATTTGCTAGAAATCTGACCTTCCTCCTCACAATAAAACTCTTTTTCTGGTAGAAAAATAAGAAAATTATTAAAACTTTTTTTAAAAGAATACAGGAACTGCTAACACAATAAGCTGCAATTTATATGAAAAGGATCCCTTTTGCTTCTCCAGGGCATTAGAGTTCCTCATCCATTTCTCTAGACTACATTTGTTAACTCTGAAATAGCTCAAAGGACTTGGAGAATTTTAAAAGCATTGAAAAGTCTGCAAGAAAAAAAGTGAAGCAACATTTTTATCTCTTTCCCACCTGCTTTCAGCAGGTGTGTGCAGTCAGACTGCATAGCTTTTATGCCTTGTAAAGCTTACATCATTTAGACTTCATGCTCTATACATTTCAAATTGGTTTGACCCCTTCCTCTCCCAGGAACACACAAGTGCACAAATGAATTTTTGCTGCATTTTTCAAATCAGTGTATGCTGTAATTTATTCAGAGTTGTCTTTTAGAGTGGTTAAAAAAGCATTTTAATTAATGTTTCAGAGAGAAACCTTCCTCACAATTTTTTGGTGAAGAACCAAGCATAAAAGGGACTCTGTGTGCATATTGCATGTTTTGTTGTAATATCCCTGTTTCTGAACATAAACTGACTGCTTAGAAAATTTTTTCACACCTCAGTGACTGAATGGCAAAAATGCATGTATTTAATTATTAAATTCTACTTTATTGAATGGCTTAAACCAACATCCTCATAAATAAGGGGCCATCAAGGATTTTGAAGGTTTTTTTCTGCCTTTGTTCAACTAGCATTTCCTATGCAGAAGGAGAATTCTCAGCTGACTGCATGAGCTGAGGGTTGTGCTGTCTTCCTTATTACTATTCAGACATAAGAGGAAGACAAGAACAGAGCAGAAAGCAGAAATTCTCCAAGAACTCCTGGCTAATCTAAGATTTATGCAGCTAAACTGAAGTTGGGAAGTCCCAAGGCTATTTCATAGCATTTTGAGCCAACATGGCATATATGACCCTGTAATGGAAAAGAAAGATGTTACCTGTTTCTAACTATTCTATCATTTGCTCTTTGAAACAGTTTTTGGAAATAACTTGGACCAATAATTGCACAGGTGGCCTTGATTCCTTACCACAAAATAGAACATTTTCCATTCATTTGAATTAAAAATTACTTTAAATAAAACGGGCATACCTAACAAATGGAAGTTGCTCAGTGGCAGTCCATATCTACACCTTTGCATAGAATCATAGAATCACAGAATCAGAAAGTGGTTTGGTTTGAAAGGGACATTAAAAATAATCTAGTTTGAGTCCCACCATAATAATCAGTTACAATCAGTAATTACGCTGATTATAAACAGTAGAATAGCAAGGAATAGTATGATACCTTAACTTAGACACATAGGTATCTCAAAAAAGTTGTCAGTGTTGTGAGAGGATTGGTTTTGCTGAGGAGACCAATATCTGAGTCTTTTTTGTCAGTGATTGTGGTTGAGAAAGGGATGTACCAAAGAATGTCACATTATTTCTAATGTCATACTAAGTTTTCAGTACAAAACTGAAGGGGGAAAAAAAAATCAGAGGAATTCAAGTTGGAAGGAATCCCCATGGGTCCAACTCCCTTGCCAAAGCATTCCCAAAGTCAGTTTCAACTTCAAAGTTTTACCACATTTCTCAGGGTCATATCCTGTCAAGTGCTGAATAAATCCCAGGACAGATGTACTAAAACCTCATTGGGCAGAATTAATGAGAACTTTGCATTAGTCAATGCAAATGCAGATAAATTGGTCAATACAAATAAAGTGAAAAGAGGAAGGAAAAGAAAACAAAACTGCTCTGGAGAGGAAACTATTTGAGCTTTCAGACTGGACTCAGTGTTACTTTTGAAGTCTGACTCAAAAACCATGTTTCCTCTGAATAAATTTTTGGTTAGTTACTCACTTGGTTTTAGATTTGGACAGGAGATTACTCAGCATTAATTTTGTGAAGCCATTTATATACATAATCACAGAAGGGTTGAGGGTGGAAAGGGTCTCTGGACATGATCTGGTTCAATCACTCTGATCCAGAATGGAAACCTGCTGTCATGGCTAGCTGACAGAAAGGAATGAATTTCATACTTCATATGGATTGAATTCTGTTTGAGAGAAAAGAAATTAAATCTGTTTTCTACTGTTAATGAAAACCTTGTATCTAGGTCCATCCTCCCAAAAAATCACTGGAAAAACTTTCATTATATTCCAAGAGAATGGATTCATATTCAGGGTAAGATGTTTTTAAAAAATGGAATTTCAGATTGGATTCATAGAAAAGACAGTGGTACTTGTTTTAAGCTTTTGTTCAGAATAATTTCACAGACTGAAGCAGATAGATATATGTGGTTATAAATTTTTCAGTTTAGAAATAGAAAATGTTCTAATATTTTTTGCAAGAAGTTCCATACCACCTTGTAAATGAAATAGGATGGTCAGAAAACCTAACTTAATTTCAAATGGGGTTTGACGAAATTATAAAAATTATTTATGGTCTTAGCATTACACTAACATATTTCATATTCCTGCTATGCTGTGAAGGATTTGGTTTAAGTTAAAAAAATCTGGATAAAACATTACTGAAATAATGAAAAAATATTTTGGCATTGTTTACAGGAAAACCTCATGTGGTTTAGTTTTAATCTTAATGAATTTATTTCAGGAAAAGTGATTTTTAATGTGAACTGAGAGATCATACCAAAAAGAAGTGTCCTATAGTTAAAAAAATGAGCAAAAAGAATCCTAATAAAATTGACCTGGATCTGATTTGAGGGTTATTTTATTTGTGACATTTGTCTTAACTGAAAGACTATTCTGAAATTTCACAAAAACTTTCCTAAACACTTCTACAGCTGGACACATGGTCGGAGCTTCCCCAGAATTTAGCAGGTGTGTTTCAAATTCCCTGTTGACAGATTAGTAGGAGCAGAGCAGATGTGGCCTGCAAGGTCAGAGCTGGAGGGACAGGTGCTGGGGGTGAGATAAGTGCACTGCATTAAGGATGAGGGAAGTAGCATACAGCAATAAACAGCATTATTAATAGGAAATGTTACACACTTTTTGAAATGTCTACTTGTTGAGATGAACTTTGTTACAAAAAATAAATTGAGTAAAAAATTCTCATATTAATTTCAGGATAAAAATGAAAATATTAAACTAATTTCTTAGGTGCTCCTTAATACTTTTGATTGAAGTATTTACTAAAGGAAATGTGAGACAATACACCTCAAGAAATATCCTGTCATTTAATTGCCAATACATTTCTTTGTACTAAGTATGCATAATAATACAATCTTTATATTTGGAAGTTTCTCTGCTACTTTGATGTAAGTCATTTTATTCTCAGACCAACCTTTGTGAGTTTTGAGGATTCTCACTTAAGATGAAAACTGCCAGCTTGTGTGGAAACATGATTCAGGGCAGTGAAAAGTCTGTCATTATGATTTTGTGCCTGTGGTGTTCTCTTCTCATTCCTTTTGTATTTCCAAAGGCTGGAGTTGGCCAGATCCCCACTGCCTGCATTTGACAGAGCTCTGTGCAGCTTTCCTAGGGCTCAGCTTACTGCTCTTCCTGTGAGGAACAGCAATTTTGTCTGCCCTGTGTCTGCTGCCTGCTTGCCTCTGTCTGTGGAGATAACCTTCTGCTAACATTCCAGCGGGGAAGCCACAAAGGCACCTTTTCAAGAAGGTTTTGCCTGTTAATGAAAGAAGTTATCTGAAGGCTTTGTACCATTTCTTGTTTTCCTGAACCGCCTGCCGTGAATGCACTGCAAGAAATTAAAAATATTTAATTACCCTAACTATATAATTGCAGTATAATGAACCTCGGCATTTTTAGGGCAGATTAATGTAGTATGCAATTTTACTAACAGAGGAACATTTGAAAGTTTTAAATAATGGCTTAGAGGGAAAATAAAAAGACATTAAAATAATTTAGATAGTCTACCATAATTTAGATAACTTGAGAATTAAAATTATATTAAATCATCTATTAAAAAAGAATTTTACAAAGTCTTCTTGTTCCCTCAGTTTCAAAAACAAGTTTAAGCTATGGAGGGGTAATTCAGGAATGTTTCCTTCTTACTAGTTCTAGAGATTTGTTCTGAGATGTGATGCTGCTGAGTTAACACTGGGATGACTCCTGAGTTCACAGGAAAGAAGAAACCACAGGTGTATTCCCATGGATCTCAGAACTGTGGGATAAGGGAGCCAGAGTTGGGCAGACATCAACTGCAATAAGAAAAATGAGCACTAATGTTTTTATTCATGGTGATGGGAATTAAGTGAGCACATTTAAGCAATGTCAGACTAGAGAAGAACGAACAAGAATTTCATTTTGATTGCCTTTAAACAAGTACTGACTGCTGATCATATTCCATCTTGCTGAAATACATAACCATTGCTCAGATTTTAATTTTCCACAAACATAAGTTTGTTGAGCTTGAATTATTTTCCTTTTATTAAGCACTGTGTTTCATTGTGTGCTTCTTTGTTACAACTCCTATTCAGAAGCAAAGGATTTAAAATACTTGTTATTTACTCATGCAAATGTTTTAAATAAGTAATGTAAAAATCAATAAAGCCAATTAAGTCAGAAGATTAATATTCATTATGGAAAATAAAAAAAGAGCGAAATTGAACAGAAAAAAAAAGTCTACTAAAGCCAAATCCCTAACATTTCATTAGGTGTCACATCTTAATAAAAAACTCAATAAAGTCAGAGAGTGCAACCTTCTGCCTAGTATATATCAAGTCACCTTTGCCTAGAGAGAATGTAATTGTTCAGTGCTGTGGATAAATGATTGCAGAGCAGATGAGGCACATACTGTTAGGGAAGTTCTCTGCATATTGCACACCACAGCTGGGAAATGCTGTGGCTTAGGATGAAGGGATGAAACCAGCCAAGCCTTAAAGTCTTTACAATAGCTAAAAGCCAAGCAAGAGTAGGGATAGGGGAGCATCACTGATCACTGGATTTCCTAACAAGGGTTAGGGGATGGAGCAGAATGGCACTACACACACATACATTAATACTGCTGTTCAGTGAAAGGTCAGAGGCCTCTCATCTGTAGGCATTATGGTCAGGACCTCTTTCTGAGGCACTTTTTTTCATGGGTGTCTCAAGCAAGTAAGAGATTAAGTGTATTTTGTGGGTTTACAGCTTTATTTCTGCTAATCTTGCATGACTGTGTGTGACTTGAATGTTGTTTTATCTATTAATAGAAAAAGATTCAGCTAGATGCTGTTGGGTGACATAAAAAAACCCAGTAACTGAAAGGGGACCAAGTGCCCAGAGGGGTTACCATGGGCCAGCTGAAGCAATGATCTTGATGGCCTACATACTAACTGGAAAAAAGATAAGATTAGCTTTGCATAACACTCAGCTAGATTCCCTCAAGTAAATATCATCTTCTCTTACTGACCAAACAGCAAAAAGTTCATAGAAGTTGTAAAACCCACATGATGAAAATTTCTTGAGATGTCTCTGCTGTAGGCCCCTATATACAAGTGAACAACATACCTTCCAGATGTGTTCCTACATGGAGACATCCCTCAGACACAGCTCCTCTGCAGATAAAAAACCAAATCCACAGAGCTGATAACACAGTTCTGGGGAAGAAAACAGCTGTTCAGCTGGTCTGCCCAGACTCAGTGGGACAGTTCTGCTCATCAGCAGATGCCTCTGTGAAGGAAAAAACCTCCTTCACCACTAGTCGTGTGTGGAAGATACATAGGCAGACAGTCACAGAGGAAAAATTAATGGATAAAAGAGGAAAGAAAAAAAAGCCCAAGAGCAGTCATAATTTGATGTTGACTTTTTAGGGTTTTACACGAAAATTCAAAATATGCAATGATTGACCACAGACCCAAAAAAGGTATTAATATGACAATGTTTTAATTCACTGCAATAATCATACAATAGTTTCTCATTAACAGAATAGGTACATTCATATAGGGTTATTTTGTTTTTGGTTGTGGTTTTTGGGTTTTTTTGAAAGTTTCATTTCTTTAATTCTCAGTTTGGTCTCTGACAGTATCTACAAAAGTAAAACTTCAGGAACTTGCAAGTGTTGTAAACTCCAAGGTTTTTAAACTTTCTTCTCCTTATTCTTCTCTTGCTCCAGTTATTCACCATTTTTATCTGGTACCATGTTAGGACCTGAAGCATTGCTTGCATCCCTCATGGAATTCAGAATATAACTCCATTTTTAAACAATGTAAAACTGGAAGAACAGAGATGAGAACCTGGCCAGAAGATGGGTTTCTTTGTTTTGTTTTTTTCTCTTCAGAGAAAGAAAATTATCAAAGAAAACATGTTACTCCATCTCTTTTATTGATATTTCAAAGTGGCAATGTGACTTATTTTACATATTTAGTCAGAAAACTTTTACCATTAAACTGGCATAGAACAGCGTATTAGGAGTAGAATATTCAGCTTTGGAGTGCAACGTATCATTAGCTCAGCAAGGTGACTGGATAGGTATGAGTGTACGCCTGGGTGTGTCCCGAATCTTGAACATCATTCTATTTAAATGAACTTTGATAGAAAGGGCTTTGAGTTCTTGGAAAATCATTTGATCCAGAAGCTCTAACTGAAATTAGTACAAAGATTGCCCATTTAAGATAAATTGCAAAGTGGGCTGTCACCAACCAGCCGCAGAGCACTGAGGAGCAGCTGTTCTGGTAAACTACACATGTAACTGGAGAGGACAATATTTGCCTTTTGCAGACCAGAGCACTGCTGAGAGCACCCCTTGGAACCCTTCTTCAAGCTGCAGTGGCTCTTTCAACTGCTACTGTATTCTGGTGTTAAATCTGAAAAAAATGCAGCTTCACTACTGAAATCTGAAGTGTCTAGATTTATTATTTTGTAGTCCCAGATGCTTGTTTAATAATTGCATCCTTCTGACAGAAAGTTAGTTCCCTAGGAGTTTTTAAATTTCTTTTTCCCTCAGAGGTAGCTTAGCTTGAAACACAGTTATCTGTCCCATTCCATGGGATGCATGGCAGGATTCCCCCTGTCAGCACTCAATTCCTTTTAGTCCATTTTGACCTCACTGGTTTCTAAACATATGGAAAAAAGTAGTACTGTAGCAACACATGTGACTGGAAAGCAAAGGAGAAGGGAGAGCAGACTGACGTGCAGAATATCAATTTTGGCAGATGGAAAATGTGACCTAAAATAGATTTTCTAAAATTGTTTGGAAAATCAGATTCTGTTGAATAAAGAAAAAATGCAGAATGATAAAAAGTACTTAACAAAAATATAAAATAAGAAATGACAAAGTGAAAGCATATTTTGTTGATTTTCAGGTTATTTTGACTTTTCATTTATTAACTAGTAATTTAATTTCATGATCAAACATTTATTTTATTCTTTAAAACTGAAGTTTTAAGGGTAAAAGTATGGACACTTTCAAACATTGTAAGGAAATATTTGTTCCTAGTAGAAAAAAAAAATTCATGTTGACTTCTATAAAACATGGTAGCATTTCAGGTTAGCCCAGACCAGATACTTTATTTTATTTGTTAAATTGTTAAATCAAAATCCTATAATTTTATATGTGTAAATAAAGCTCCTGCCTTTTGCTGTCTTCTTGAGGTATATTGATCAATAAAAGCATTTATTAACTGCCTTGTTGCCAACTTTCTAAGGTAACAGGACTGAAATCAAATAAATAGTCTCCATGAAAATTAATATCACATGCAATTAATTCATTTTCTTGTAGAAATTTTAGGGATTTTGTAAATGATGACTGGCATTTATGGGGAAAATGAAGTTTTAACTAGTTTTTCCTCTCCTTTTCTCCTAGATTTTTAATAAAAATAGCAATCAATAGCTATATCTTTAAAAGCACATAAGCCAGCAATCTTAAAATTGCTAGAAACAGTTGCAAATTAATTTCAGGCACATGACACAGACTTCAAAAAAACAAAAAATGTAGTTGTTTAGGCTATAGTCAAATTTTATTTCTTTCACCATAGCAAAAATCTAATAGCATGTATTTTGGCATTCTACAATTAAACTTCTAAGTCAATTGCTTACCTTGTTTTATTTAGTTGTAGACAAATTTAGCAGAACCAAATGTTCACAATTTTTAGATTACATTGCTTAGAAATACACAATGAAAAATCAACCTGCTGTCAAAAAAAATCAGAAGTCTGCAAAGTGAAAATTTCATCATTGTCTCCCAGTTTGTAACTGGATGCATCACTGAAGAAAAGGAGAGAGAACAGAGGGGAAAGTTGGATCAACCTTCCTGCTGCCATCCATGTAAAATTTTAAACAAAATTTTAAACATCCACGTAAAAGTTTAACACAAAGTTAACAGTGGTCGTACCTCTTTCCAGAGTATCCAGGTGCAGAGAGGCATGGTGAAGGAAAACTAAGTTATTTTTGATCAGAGATTGTATGGTGGCAAAAAAAAGCCGTGCCTCTTTCTGCAGCTGGCAAGGGAAAGACAAATGTAGAAACTACAAGCATCGTCTCCTCTAACTAGATGTTTTGAAGTATTGATTGTAAGAGAGAGTTGCAGGTATTCAGCTGACTTCTGAACTGTCTACTGAAGTGCTCTTTCAAGGTGTTTTCTGCAACAGGCTCTTTATCAAGATTTCAGGTCAACACTGCTGAGTAACACACTTATTCCCCAATCACAGCTCTGTGAAAGGAAAAGGTTCACCTGAACTTTTCCGTTAATGCAAGGGAGAAAGCTGAGACAGGAACAAAACCACCACTTTTCCTGATCATACATACTATGACCTTCATGGAATCATTTAAGCTCTGGTCTTCCTCTATAAAGCAGGGATAACCTTCACCAGTAACCCAAAAAGTACTGTTAATGCACTTGCTGTGAGTTGCTAAAAACCTATGACAATGAAAGGGGTAGAATTAACAGGAGTGACTGGAAAGAGAAAGGTCTTTAAGGGGAGGCTGCCTTTCCCCTAATGCTGCCCAAGGTGGCTCAGGCTGCCAATGGCCTGGCGCAGCACAGCTGGGCAGGCTCCATCAGGCATCCCTGAAGGGGCAGCACTGATCTCATGCCTGCCTGCAAAGGCACGTAGAGCTGTCTAATGGTGTTGAGAGAGGGCATTAGACCTTACACTCACATTAATTCTATTACACCACTATAAGGTATTTTCAAATGAGTGCAATTAGAACATAAGGGGGAAAAATCTGTCTAAAGCATAGCATTAAATTTTAATAGGGAGTTATACATGTCTGCATTTTATAGTGAAAAGCTATTTCTGCAAAGGGACTGGTCACTTTTAGTTTCCTTTAGGCCTTTGAACAAAATGTGGGTCTATATCACAAATTAACTAACTTAGAAGCAAAAGTCTGTTGTCAAGACCGTTAACATTTCTGTTTGGGAGCCTGACACTGCATGACTCAATAATAAGTATCTTCTTTATGTTATGGAAAGCCAGAGAAATGCTAAAAATCTTAAACGTTTACACCCCTGACTGTCCACAGTCATTGTGAAAATAAGCATCCATTTTTGGGGGGTGGGAGCACCTGTCTATAGTCAATCATATTAACTTCTGTCAGCTTCACTTGGCACGTGGAATAATTCCCACCTTGAACCTGCTAAATCTACTTGGATTAAACTGTCTAGAAGAAATCAGTAAAGGAAACCTACAGGAGTTTTACCTCTTTTAATGCTTTTAAAGTAAACTAGACTGTCCTTGAAAAGAGACAGCCCACAGAGAGCTTTCTTCTTGTGGAATTAAAGCCAGTCAATTGCTGCTCCCTCTGCAGTCAGCTTTATCCAAGTAGAATCTGATCGTGTGCTCAAGCCTACAGCCATCCTGATTTTGCTCTCCTTAACCAAAATTTCATATATGAATGTAGACACATGGCAGACTCCAAAGCATCTCCCAGAGAAAGGGCTTACTCTCTAAAACAGCATTTTGCCATAATTCTAAATCAGACTCCATACAATCTGAATAAATCTTGAATAGGCCAAAACAAGTTGAAAGCCAAACCTTTTGATTCACCCAGTGCACGTATCTGGGGCTTTTTTTCCCTTTAAGTTTCTAATACTCAACAACACTGAGAATTAAAGTATTCAGATCACACATTTTGACATACTGCCTCTACCCAATCTCCAAAACCTCCTTTTTTTTCACTTCACTTCAGTATCAACATATCTATATATAGTCAGAAGTTCACAAAGGTTGCAGTGTCTTCAGCAAAATTGATAAAGAGGACCAAACCAGGATGAGCTTGGTAAATCTGAAATAAAGAACAAGCTTCTGCCAGTCAGGTAAAGTGCACAAATTCTACAAGGTTTTCCTGCATTCTACTCAGACATTTCAGTGAGCTCTTATAGCCTCTTCTCACAATAACCAGAAGGAGGTTCATGCTCCAAACATGGCAGTTCAGAAAGCTTTGGAGTCACTTTTACTTGAGCTATTGTGCTCCACCTTCTCTTCCAGCAGGTGACAGATGCTATTCTCTGTATATTTGCTCCTGCCGTGGTATCACCCTCCATTCCCATTTCCCATTTATTGAAAATACTTAAAGGAGATCACCTGGAAGCCCAGTATATTGTGCCAATAAATAAAAGGATGCCCAGAACAGACTGAAAATCTGGAATATATATTGTCGCAATTCAACCTTTTCCCAGATGCCTGTGTACATACAGTATTCAAATGGTGAGACTAACGCAGTAAGCACACATATTCTTAGATGAATCACAAGTGAAGGATCAGTTGTCATCTGGAAAAGCCGTTTACTGATCTGTTCCCCATGATAGCTTTTCTACCATTATCATATTGTGTGTTATCTTACTACAAATCAAGAACTACCCCATTTGAATGAGAATCGAGATGATTTCAAAGACAACAGGAGCTGATTTATTTAAATATATATATATATATATATATATAAAAGATGAAAAATTAATGAGAGCATTTTCTTTCCAAGCTACAGAATTTCTGAATTTCTGGTTCATTTGGGCACACTCACATTTTGATGCAGAATGTTGTTGATCCTGTGTACAGTCAAGCACTGTGCCTCTTCAGATTGTGGCTATGCTAGGCAGGAACTAAAAGTAAAACTATGCTGAATTTCAAGTTATTTTCCAGAACTCTCTTTAATTTTGAAATTTTACACACTTTACTGTTTGAAGCATAGAAATACAGCTTGTCTTGCACTACCCAACTTGCTGGTCAGAGTTAAGGAAACATATAAGTCAATCTGGTAATGGAAAAATTTTAAAAATCACCTGGTTTCATTACTAAAAGTGTCTTGTACACTGTATACCAGGGACCTGGTAGTCACTCTGCTTCAGATTTTGCATTCCTGCTGATCCCACTCATTGAAACCACCAGCTAGTCACACAGCCTCATGCTCAGAGAGAACCCATTCAGCCTCTGAATTCACAACCCCAGGCCTGACTAAGCCTGAAGCTTTCTTCTTTCATAACATTTCCAAATATTTAATATGGTTTTGCTTTTTAACCTGCAAAAGGTACTTTCTGAAGTAATTTTCTTGTCCTGACAGCAATCAACACCTCTTGTGTTGTCTAAAAGGAGTCTCATGGTCTGCTTCTCCACTGAGCTTCACACTGACCATTACTGCTTCAGCTTTCTGCCTCTTGCATTTGCTGCACAGTCTCCTCAGCATCATCTAGGCAAGGATTCATTTTTTAAAGCCCCTAGTCTGTCAAGCCATAGCTTTTCTTTTCTACTGGGATTCCACCGAGACAAGATTGGAACTTATCTGCATGGAGCTTTTCATCACTAATTGTAAAAAAGTTATACATGTCAGTACAGGGATGTCAGTAACAGGTAGTTATGAATTTTTAATTCATCTATGAAAGAGAAAAAAATCTGAGGGATAAAAGCATAAATGACTATAAGGTAGTCTAAAAAATAATGCTGGTCTGTAATTCCAAGACCTGCTTCTCTTGTAAGTCAGACAATAACACAAGCCATAGACAATAGCCACTTCTGCTTACAGATGACTGAAATGACCCTCATTGCCTGTCTTTCTTGTTTTTATAGCTTTTGGAAGGTAAAATGGGTGTCTTCGTTAATAAAAATCCTTAAAACGGATTAAGCTGGGGAATGGCAAGGGAAATCTCTCTTCTCTGGTTTAACAGTCACAGGTGTGTGACCTTGGATAGTCCTTCCCAAAACAAACAGGATCCTTCAGATGCCTGCAAATCTTGCAAGTTACTTCCTGCTTGTCCCAGCTTCCAGGTTTTCTCAGTGAAACACAGATAGCTCATACTGACCTATCTGCCAGCTGAGCTCCTCATCCGAGCCCCTCTGTTGCCCTTCCACAGCTGGAGTGGACAGCCTGAGAGATTCCGATCCATGGAGGCAGGAACAGACACATGCACCCGAAGTGAGAGTGAGAACGGGAGTCATAAAGCAAAAGAGACAGAATATTCTCCTATATCAAAAAAGTTACTAATAACACCCAGGTCATGAGGAGAAGAGAAACACAGGTTAGGGAGAATGGCAGCAGCACTCTGAAGTGTGTTCTCTTCAGGAGAGGTGGAATTTACCTCCAACATCAATAGATTGCAAAGACGGCTGTAGTGGAAAGGATATGTATGTATAGACAAGAAAAAGATTGTATTGCCTATATATACAGCACATTCTGGGGTATAGAAAAGTATGTAAGATTTAAAAAAAAATGCAGGTAGTGTCAACATAGGTCAGCTAAACAGTTTTTTCACTGGAAAAATAAAAAAACATTCAGCCAGCTGTATATTTTATCAACACATAATGCCAATAACTGGAAATCAAAATAAGAGTGAAGATAAGGCACTAGGAAATTCTCTGAGCTACTGCTTTTAAGCCTTCTCTGTGACATTTAGCAAGCAGCCTTGCCTTGTTCACTTCCAAACCTCAAATTCCATCTTTATCATGAGCAAACATAGAAAAGAAAGGGAATTGGAGGTGAGAATAATCCCTTTTCTGCTGCAAGTCAGGTAATATCTTTACATTCTGGTAATCCTTCATCCAGTCTTCCCAATTGTCATGCATAAAAAAGAATACACATAACACCAAACTTCCATCTATTAGCATGGCTGTAACCAGCTGCCAATTATTTTACACAAGATAAATTGTGGCTCTCACATGCTCTTAAATGAAAAAAAAATAAAAAAAAAAAATTAGCAAAGAATATTTTGTTTTATTCATCTCTGTTTTGTCTTTATCTGTTGAAATTCAACAGTTTCTGTTTTCTCAGCCTCCAGCAATTAGAGTCAGTATCTGAAATGCCGGAGATGCTTTCCCTCAAATCTTTTATTGCATTCTGAGCAATTTTTCTATCAACAGCCACTTTTCTTGCACAATCCCTGTGATAAATATGGAATAATCTTTGGATTTTGGAAGAAGCAATTCTGCACCTACCATGTATATTTTAGGTTATAGACCAATTTGGGAAAGCAGAAAGAAACATTTATTTTGAAGAATAACTATTCTCCCATTGCTAGCAAAGCATCTACTGTGAAACATTGATTTGTTTTTATAGTTACACAAAACAAATATGAAATTTAAAATTGCTGTTCTAAATGGCTCATATAGACATATTATGCCTTTTTAATTATAAAATCATTAACGCTTTACCTCAAACTATTTTTTACACTGTTTTTAGGTAACATAGTAAAGAAAAATAAAGAAAACTTTTTTTCTTGTAGAAAAGTTAACTTTTCAGCAACTTTCAAGGCAAATCCAGATCTGTGTGGAAATTATTTTCTCTCATAAAAAGAGTACTTTTTGAATCTTAAGCATCTTCCTGAAATTTTAGCAATTTCAGATACAGACAGGCAATCTTGTCATTTTAAGTTGTCTGCATGTATTGCACTGATGTTTTCCTTTTTTTAAAATTTGCTTTCATTCTTACTGCCTTCATAAATTTTCTGCCTGTGTCTCCTGTTATCCAAAACCAGATGGCCATCTCAGATCTCAGACAGAATTTGATTATTCTGTGGTGGTAGAATTATTTCCACTTAATTTCCCTTTTTTCTGCTCAAGTCAAAAGAAAAGGCTAAAACAGGAAGCCATGATTTATTTTCACCTATTTCTGAGCAAATTGATATAATTTAAAATGAATTATAATTTAAGTCTCCACACCCTGCTTCTCTCAGTTAAAATAAGCAAATATGTTTTATTTTTAATTCAAATAACACGTTTAACATACTCCAAATAGCCAAGTTTCTTGCAAGATTCAGTTTGATTTTAGAAAGGAAATGCATGTCTATTATTATTAGCATCAGGCAGAAATGCACAAGCTTTCTCTATACCGTCAACATATGTAAGTATCACATTTTGGTGGAGGAAAAAAACCCTTTGGACATGTTATGTTTATTGTCTCCAATTCTTGACCTTCTGGTGAAGCTGCCATTCAAGATGTAGTTGTAATACACCTGTAAAAATACTGGGTACCTTGTGGATACTTTAGATCAAAAGTAAACAGTCCAATCTCAATAGACCTTACCTATATCTAGGTATCACAAGTGTGATGGAACTGGAGATCCCAACAATGTTCCTTCTCCAGCTCAAGAAATTGTTTTTAAAAACTGGAAGAAGTAAAAGAAATAGCTGTTCACTGTTTTAAAGATCAGGAAGAATTAAAAAAACAAAAGCAGGAATTAATTACACAAACTAAGTGAAAGGATGACATCACTCCACCTTATCACTCCACAGTGTAAAGACCTTAAAACTTACAGAATACCTGACAACAATGAAAGTATCCTCAGTCTGGACAACTGTTTCACTGCAAAATCATCAAAGCCCTCACATCAAGAAAACAATTTGCCCCACAACACCCTCAAATTTGGGGAAAATGAAAATCTTATGCTCGCCACTGATGGTATAGCAATGTAGCATGCTGCAAATCAAAAGCTGATTGACAGACTCTATGACTGAGGATTCCTTGTCTCCTCCCTCAAGACATCAGTGATACAAAAGCTGTGTGCTATAGTTTGCCTTGTTCAAAATTTCTTGGAAGTATTTCGTCTCAAGGCTTAAGAAAACTTCTAAATGTGGTTCAGACACTCTCAAATCTCAGAAATGACAAACAAAACAAAATTTTTATAACATCTTAATTACTTTCTTAAAAACTCATGACAGCTGAGTAAGTCTCTTGAGACACAGTTCTTTATTTCAGAGCAATCATTGTTTCCTATTACCAAAAGGAAAGCACAAAACATCCATGAATACTCACAGTGTAGGGAGATCCCTTACTAGCTGTGTACTTGGTGTCAGCAACAGGGATTTGATTTTTACGAACCCTGTGGATCAAGGCCTGAAAGGGAGAGACAGCATTCACCCAACTGCATGGGACAAAAGCATCTTTGGCAAGCAGCTGGGCAGCCTGGTGAGGAGGGCTTTAAACTAGGAATAATGCAGAAGGAAGACAATAACCCACAGTCAGGTGAAAAAGCAGTGGATCTGGCTGACAAGCAATCATTGTTATGTGCCTCCAGACAAGTATCAGTCATGAAATTTATAGTAATTCTTTCTCTTTCTGCCCGTGAGAAACAGTGATGCTTCTGCAGGATGCACAATGGAAGGATTTCCTTGTTCAACTTTAACAGAGATATGCACACAGATCCCCAGAGTTTTGCTGCAATATAATACATAGCATAAATAATTTTCAAGTTCAGTCCACAAATTGCCTTTCTGTTCAGACTTAGGAGACTTTCAGTGAACACCAATGCCTCCTTAGGTTGCCCAGGTTTTCTCACCACTTCTTGCGGTTAGTCAAAGTTTGACACTTCTGATTTCATCACATCTGATATCAGAGACTCCATCAAGACTTCTAAGGACTGCTTTGTTAGTGATCTGATGCTCAGATATTGCAGCTGTTGCTAGCAATATCAAATCAAGCATAAAAAAAATAGAATGACAAGATGGTCAGTGAGGAGTGAACTTTCCAGACACAACAGCATCACGTGGATTGACAGTTTGCCCCTTTCCCCTGTAAAAGGTCACATACACACACCTGAAAGCAGCTAAACCAGCCTGGCTTAGGCATCTCTGCAGCTTTCTCTCCTAGTTCTGTTTAAACCTGACTTGGACAAAGCACCTACACTGTTATTACTGTCAGTTCATCCTGGTTCCTCGGTCGTTTTCAACTATATGACCATTCCCTAATATCTTTTTTGAAAACTCTCATTAAATGTCTATCCATTATTCATTTCACAATACACCCAGATTTAGCCTTTCCAATATAAAATATTTTTATAAACTCTCTTAACAGAGAATTTAAACTTAACTGTAGGTCTGACTTAGCTGCATTCTGTTTACAATCTATGAAAACACCTTTAGTTTCATAGTGTCTCAGGCATTTTTAAGGATAGCTAAAGGAAATTACCCCTCTGCTAATTATACTTCCCAGTAAATTAAGAGCCTTGCATTTGAGAAATTTCAAAGCCTCTACAAAAAGTACATCTATGCTTGAAAACTGAATAAGACCATATGTAACAACTCCTAAAAGTGAGATAAATCTTTGAAGGAGAGAAAGTCTTCAGTAAGAAAATGTTAGTTCATTTGTGTGTTCTGAAAAATAGAATGTATTTAATTCAAATACTCAGAAAACACCCAAGATACCCAAAGGCAAACTAATTTATGCTCTCAGTTACTTATATGCCAAGCATAGTCAGTGTTTTATGGCACTGTTAGGAGGAATACTGTTACATGGAAATACATGACATTTTCAGAGTGAAAGTAAACACAAAATATTCTACACAAACAGGTCCTACAGATTGACACTGAGTTTCAGACTCTCAGGAACTCAAGTCAGATCATATGAGCCCTACCTCTGTCTTATTTCTTTTTTTTTTTTTTTCCAGTACATATAAATAAAAGATGCTGATCAATCTGGTACATTGCAGTAAGTCCAAAACAGGAACAGTTTAACTGTGTGCAAAGACTAATTAAAAGCATCTTTCTCGTGTAAAGAGTAACTCACTCAATGTAAATCAGCACTAAACAGTTGGCTGACTTTGAGTCTAAATTTTCCACCCCCTTTCTCTGCAGCAGAGGGACAATTGGGACAGTTTAAAAAACCCAAGCATGTGCTGGAACTAGAAGATGGGAAAGTGGAGTGGCTACCATTTACACTTAAATACCATGGACTTTGCTTGAAATTTCTGTAATAAAACACCATTTTCTTAAAAAAGTTATATACCACAGACAATAATCTCTTTTTTTTTGCACATATATGTGTACAGCAAGATACAGCTAGGCAGTCACATCTCTCACTTCTAAAATATGTTTGACCACTTACTTATTCTCTTAGTACTGAAGTGCCAAACTTCAGAAAAACATCACTCAGTTCATTGTGTATGGAGGAAAACAATGGAGGAAACAAAGGTTTAGGTACAGTTCCAAAAACTCCACTTTATGTATTTCTTACCACTGACTAGACATGCCATATAAACACATATAAATACAGAAATTACTTATTTCTCATGCTAACACTTGTAATTAAACCTCTCTCTATGTTTAACTCCTGTAAATCTAAGGAATATATAAAATTAAGAACTAATCTAGGGGGTAAGCCTAAGGCTGTGAGTTAGGTGATCCAAGAGGGGAAGTTTTGGTTTAGGGTGTGATCTTTGCTAAGCATAATTTTAAAATATTTTTTAATATAGGTTGCATTTTAAGATGCTGTCCTGGAGGCAAAAGTTGCACAGCTTTGGAGAATTTAACTTTTTTTTTCAGTAAATGTCTCTGTGTCATGCCATTCTTTCCCCTGCCTCATAGAATGACAAGCTGCTCTCTGGAAAGCAGTCAATGTGCAGTGAAAAGACTGATGTCTGACTCCTTTCTTGCAGACTTTCAATGGGGAATGAGAAAAAAAATGCTCTGAAAGGACAAGAGAAAAATAAACTTATCATGATTAGGGTGACAGGACACTGCCTAAGGGAACCATAGCTCCTGGGCAAGTCACTGTAGCTAAAGGGTTGAATGTGAACTCTTTATTTTTAAAATGCTTGGCTGGCAATATTTGTCTAATCTACCCCTGACAATGTTTTAATCCTGTCACATGCATAAACATTTTTCATTACTTGAGGTATTAAGAGCTTAAGTTTTCCTAGTGAGATCTGATTTGTTGGCTGCTTAACTGTACAAGCACTCATAAAGTGTAATTTATAAAGGCTAAAAACATTTTAAACTTGATGGAGAGCATTGTGGACAGAGGCCAGACTGGGATGGAAGCATTTTTGTCCAAGCTGTTAACTTGTATTAGCCCCCAAAGCAGGGCTGCAGCAAACAAGATGTCCTTGGTCGTGGTCCCTGACCCATGCTATCTGACACAAGCCAAAGTCATGACAGACACTGTCTTGGTTTGAGTTTAAGGGATTGAATTCCAGTATTTGAGGATGCCTCCTAGCAAGGTAAAGTTACTGGCATGGGAGGAGCCCCCCAGTGTCTGGATTTGGACCATTATTTGCAGGACATCAGAAGAAAAACTGGCACCAGCCTACCCCCCAGATCGAGCCCTATTAAAGTTTGTGCCCCAAATGGGAAGCTCAAATGCTTTAAATCAAAACTGATCAGCTTTATTTGTAGCATTGTTAAATATAACTTTCTCAGAAGTGAAGAAACCATTTTTATGCAAGTTTTCAATTAGGGCTGCAAGCTCAACAGATGCCATTGAAGTACCCAGGAGGATACATCCAGCATGCACATCTTTAAAATTGCTAATAGGACAATCAACTGAAAACAAAGTTATAAAAGATTGGGTCAGGCAGATAATGAGCTCTGCTATAATTCTGTGATTTATATTGTTAGTCATAAATCAGTTATTTGTGATTATTATATTTAACAGTTTTCCTGGACTATTAAAATTGTAGAGATGGGGTGCCTTGACACTTGTCAATAATGTTGTCATTTTAGTCAATAATGTTATCATTTTATTACAAAAATAAGATTAAATTATTTACAAATCCCTTGACTTCTGTTGACTCGCCAGTAAGAAACAAACTTCAACACCATCATCTGATACGCACCATTTTGTTGTGTCCCTTCAGACAGCTAAATTGATTAACCTTGATAGAACTCCACATGCATTACCTTCCCTTGAAATAGTAAATTAATGAATTTCATTTATTCAATTAAATCTGGTTTTTACTTCAGCTATGTCCTTAAAGGCAGCTTTAACTTTTATTTCTTTGCTGTTGACACATTGTGAAAAATTGTATACAGGAGTTCAGGAAAAAAGCAAGCCAAAACAAGGCCATAAACTGGTTTTCAACTCTTCTCCTTAAAAAATCCATTGATCATAATGAGAATTACATGTAATATCCATTTGACACATTTTTTTTCAACTATGCCATAGTAAACAAACACATGGTTGATTTTTTTAATTTTAGGACTGGTATCTCCAGTATTCCTTTTTCTCTTCAAGCTGATATGTTTAATAAGTACATTACTCTCATAATTATTCTTCAAAACTGAAGACATATCCTGGTCAACATTTATTTCAAAAGGAACTTTCCCAAGGAAATGAAACTAAAAAACAAACTATTAAATGAAAACTAAAGAATGCAAACTGAAACTGAAGAGTTCAATTGATTCATAAGTTTTTACTGATATGAATATAAACACAGAAAAAAAATACATTTTCACAAAAAAGAACATTTAAATACATTCTTAGCTTAGTTATAGCAATATTTGTTAAGTGATCCTATATTCTTTTTCATTTACCATTTTCACCTTATCACAAGAGCTCAAGCAAAATTTTTGATGTTTAAAGAGGTTTCTAAATTAAATATTCTACAACAGCTGAAAGATAAGTAGGGAAAAAGTTATTAAATTCTTCAATTATTTTTAATACACTCCTTTTGGAATGCACAATCATGCCGTAAATTTTCATCTGAGACCTGAGACTCAAAAAGTGTTTATGAGTCATATGAAATGCAGAAGGTAAATTATAAGGCAACAATCTACAGACAGATCTAGGATTCAAAATTTCTTAAAGTCAGTTTGAATCTCCAATTGATTTTGATCTTTCACAGAGAATTTTTTTCTCTCATGTTTCCACTCCTCTTAGCATGAGGAGTAAGTTGGAGAAGATGAACTATCAGCTTTATTTCTGAAATCTGTTCTGATTTTTTGCATCTGCATTCTGTCAAAATCATTTGGTAAGAATAATTTGATCCCAGATGACCACGTAAAACTTACTGAAAATTAAAAATCTCTGACAGAGACCAGTGCGTATGTAATAATGAGTTAGGCAGAAACTGAAACAGCACAAAATTATGTCCCTTCAACTCCTTAACTGAAAATCAATATTTTTTTACAAAAACATTGATTGCAACATTCAAGATAGATCACTTATTAAAAATTTGAAATGCTAAACATGCTAAGCATTTCCTCACATTGCTAAGGCTTTCATGGTTAAATCTGAGCTTACTGAGCAAGCCCACTCAAACCAACACTTTGGTTAATTTTATTGGTTTGCAGCAATCTAATTATTTTTTTAAATTCCAAAACTTTTACTGCTCCTGTGCCTATTACCTTGGCAACTGAAACTTTCTTCAAAGCTCTGAATTCTGCCCACTGAAATAGAGCAGAAATAGAGGAATGTTCACCATAATATCTGTGGATTCATTGCAATCTATGCTTAACACCACAATGCAAAAGGAGAAACTGCAGAGCAGGAGAGAAATGGTGATGCTGAACATCAGAAAGGGAAAAGATCTTGTTTCTGAGGGGCAGCTGATGATTTTATCAGCAGAAGGTACCTCTTCACTACAGGGTCTGGAGGTTAACACCTTACTTCCACTATGTTCCCTACCAGGATTTGTTCCTTCACTTGCAAGGCGATTATGCCTTTCATTGTGCCTTTCGGCTTTTATTGAGCAAATGTCCATGACCTCTTGGCTATCACAGCAGGTCCATGTAAATGCCATTCACATAAAAAGGAAAAAGAAGAAAGATGCCCCATCCTTGGAAGCATTCAAGGCCAGGTTGGATGGGGCTCTGAGCAATCTGGTCTAGTGAAAGGTGTCTCTGCCCATGGCAGGGGGTCAGGAACTGGATCATCTTTAGGGTCCCTTCCAGCCCAGCCATTCTGTGATTCTATGAAGAAATAAAAGAGAAGACTTATGAAGGATAACAGAAGTATTTATTAAGGGATTACAAATACTGTAAATAAAAGGAAAGAGAAAACAAACCAATTAATAACCATCAATTTCTCTCCTGACATTACAGGATACTTAATCATCTAATTACTTATACTTTCAGTATGTTTCCAATTTAAATGGAGCTTAGAAGGCCCTCACTATCAGGATGTCATTTGCACAATGTTGAGTAGGAGGAGACTAATTTTTCTAATAACCTTAGCTTTTCTTTACAATGTTCTTGATATATAGAGATTTGAGGGATAAAATTGAGGTAGGAATAGAAAAAATACATGGAATGAGTAAGAAAAGTGTCCTGACAGTCCATCTTCTGATTAAACAAAATTCTCTTTAAGCCCAAAATAGCACAATCCACTGACATACATTTATACCAAGGGCAAGTAAAAGCAAATTTACATTCTTAACACATGGGCTGGAAAAGTACAGTGAGAAAAATGAAAATCTACACAGAAGGACAGACCTTTCATAATTCACATGCTTTATTCATTAGGATCTAGAACACTCAACTTGTTAGAATTATTTTACAGTGCTGAATGAAAAAAAAATGGGAAGAATTTAATGTCTTTATGCTTTCTGCAGCAACTCCACTGTAGACAGATCAAACATTGTCTTATTTCACAGATCTGTAAATAGCAACAGTCAAATAAAAAATGCATATCTAAAGAACCCTGAATGGGAAGCTGTAGGAGTGCCAAAATACGAGTGAAATAGAGTCTGGATGTCCTCTAACTTGTGGTAAATACATTTTGATGGCTCTAAGATTATGTTTTGTGGGAGGTGCCTCTGTAACTTCGTATATTTGCTGTTTGGAGGATGGGCTAAAACTGTGCTGCCTGTTTCTTTTCCTGGTACAATGAGTGATGTGGATAATGTGAAATATGTGCATATATCTATGTCCTAGAAAAATGAAGTGCAGATCTCTGGCTTGGCACTGTATCATAGAGCTGTAATGGTTTCCTTTACATCACTCATTCTTGTAGATGAAAGATATTGGATAAAATTAACACCATTTTCATTGCACAACTACACTCCAAAAGTATGCTTTGTGCTTCCTCAAGAAGTTTTCATTCCTTTTTCTTCAGCTAATGTGCCCTTTTTTGAAGGGCAATGCAAAGCAGAAAAAGGAAAATAATACTTTGGGTCCATAAGAGCTCCTGCCATGAAGGCTTTCAAAATAGTTGTTTTATGCACTGAGAGAAAACAACATAAAACTTTAAGACTCTTTTTCATCTAAGTAAAATATGCCTATTTCTCTGTCTGCTGCTGATTTATGAATGGTAATAGTGAGAGCATTATAGTGGCAATGAAATGTCTATGATGGCTTATTGACAGGAAACTCTCCACAGACACAATCAAACTTTGAGACTTTGAGACTCTAATGTCTCATTAGCCACAGGAGGCAAAACTCAGGAAGAGTTGAGGTTTTCTCTTGTTCAGATAGGGCCTCAAAGCAGGTGCCTCTAACTGTCATTAAGCAAACTCAGGGTATGGTTATTTTACAAAGAAGTTGGAGAAAAAGAGGATTAGGACTTCAGGCCTAAAAGAACTGCTCTGGTTGGAAATTTTACATTCCCGTGGTATGAAGCAACAGATATGGGCTCCTGGGTTTCACCAGTGCAAAGAAAAAGGCCACTGAGCTTTGTTTATTACTCAAAAAAGCCACCCTCCACTGTCCTTTTTGAGAGATTCTATAAACAGCATTATACTTCTGTAGTTTTGCTGCTGTTTTTATTCTCCTGCAAAACAACAAACAAACTGAATGTAAAATTCTCATGTAACTATGATCTGACCCACTTCAGATGGGTGGGTCAAGGTCTCGGCACTTTTCTTTGTCTGTACTTGTGAACATGAAACTTTCATTTTTGATAGTTGTTTATGTCAACCAGGATACAAAATATATATAGAAGTCAATAGTTATTTGCAGTTCCAGCTTTTTTTTTCCCTACTAACACAGGAGAGCGCAAGCAGAAAATTCCAAACAAGCCAAATCAGTGAATTGTGCATGTCAGCTAAATAATACTTGCTGATTGAAGTAGATGGGGAATGAAAGCTCGAGAAGCAACTCTTTAACACTTTTCTTTTTGGCTGAGTAGTTGCTTTTTAAGCTCTATCATTCCAGGTGAATTTGGTGAAAAAAATCCAAGGGTTTTGAAAAGCCTATGAATAGAGTCAGTTATTCCATACTTTCATGCCTGATACCCCAATATTTAAAATCCAAAACAATGTGTTTTGCAAGAGAAGAATAGGTGCTGCACATGTTGTATGGGTGCATTTTAATAAGAAACATCAGTAAATGACAGACAGGGGAAATGATGACTGAGAAAACTAGAAAAATGCTTATATGAGTTTGCATAGCAATTGCATCATGCTAGAGCTAAAGTATCCCTTTAGCAAAAAATATCTCTTCATTTAAACTAAGTGTAGAAATAGCTAGGTTGTTTTCTGCTTTACAGTGTCCTGAGTATACTACTCTGATCAATGTAAAGTAGAAGCAAACTTACTCCTTTGGAGACTTCTCACTTCTGTGACAGTTTTAACTATCCTGTTAAATATCTTTTTCTGCCCCTGTAATTTGATGACAGCAAACTGACCTTGAAAGACAGAGGAAAGTTGAATCATAAATTTTGGGTAGAAGGGAGAAAAATAGGGAATAACCTCTTTTAGGGAATAACCTCTAGATCTAAGAACCAAGGAGGACTAGTGTAAATACTGTTTCACAGATACTTATCATCTTTCCTGACTTCCTACAGACCAACATAAGAAAACACACCAATGTTGATCCATGTGGCCCCACTTGTATGCACTTTAAAATAAAAAGCTTCATTTTCTTCATCGTTTGACCCTTTCTCTGCCAAGCAGTCACTTTCAATATTTCTGCACTCTCCATTACAATCCCCAACAACTGCAGTTAAAAAAATGTTTAATGTATACTGGTAATGATTTTGAACAGTCCAGAGTAACCTATCTTTCAAAACTGCCAGAGTTACTCAAAGCTTGAAATGCTTGAAGCACTTGAAGCCTGCTTTGCAGCTGTTTGTCAACATTTTGCAGAGGCTAAAATTTTTTTTAAATGTGTGATTGGGTAATGTTTACATAAAGACAATAAGAAAACAGAGATGCTTTTCCTTTTTTTGTGAAGGTAGGAGTTGTGTGTTGTTTTGCAAGCCTGAATATCTCCTAAATGTCATGTATGTCTCCTTATCAGAATATTTCCAGATACCTTATTTTAAGTCTTTCATTAAATTACCATATATTTTCAGAGCATTAACCAGGAATCAGCATTTGTGCATTGCTAAGTCAAGAAAACAGTGAAGTGTTATCACAAGCTGCGTGATGCCAGGATACCTCATGTTTCATGCTGAACCAAATCACATTAGCCAGGCAATGTAGGAAAGGGCTCCATTCAAATTGTCTCCAACATGAATGGGAACAAGCTCCTCTGTTTCTGTTCTTGAAGCAACCTGAACCAGACTGGCCCTGCCAGCCACCTCTCTCACAGCTGCAGGATGTGGCTGCCAAGCTGACTAGAATATTGCTTCTAGGACAGATCAGTGCTCCTGAGCCACGTGTCCTAGAGGGCTCCAAGACCTTGTCATTATCCCTTTTGACCACAGCAGGGTGGCTATGATGCTGTTTGTGCACCCGAGGTTTAAAACTTTGCCTTTGGGCTGGGAGGAACACTCATTTTCCATCAGTGACAAGTCTCTAGTTTTCCTGGACAATCTAAGTCCATGAAAGAAATTACCTCTCTAAGATGGTGTCAGTAACTTGAGAGTGGGTACAAAAAATGTATTTGGCCCCTCAATCCTAGACCCATGGGGACATTTTCAGTGATTGCAGCTAAGTGACTTCATGGAATTTCTTCCTCTATTTATTTCTTCTCCTTGTTTAATTAGAAATTTCATAGCCATAACCTCTCTGTAAAATTTAATGTTGTCTAGAGGTAATTGAGGTTTATGTAAATTTTTATGACATACTAATGGCTTGAATAGAACTGAAACTGAAGACTATTTCATAAAGGAAACTGAAGACTGCTAATGAAAGGTCTCTACAGTCAGCATGGTGAGAGACAAGATTGCCTTTCACCAATATAACTCTAAGTTGAGCTAGTCTACTTTCAAATATAACATTTAAACCTTTGGCTATTAGCCAAAAAAAAAAGTATATAGGTATAGTTTCCCATACAATTCCTGAACTGATCTGGTGGTAGAAAGAAAGACTTCAATATACTAATTTTCTTCAACATTTGGAACTTCTTCTATCACAAAATGCTCAGACCATTTGGAATTTTAATGCCTGGAAATAATGCTTTTTAAAAGTGCCAAAGAATTTTGGGGAATTAATTCCTATTAGAGCAGGTGAGAATACAGTACCCTTGGGAAAGGTAATGTATAACAGTTCTTTGCCTTTGGGTTCATCTCTTCATAAGAAACCCATCTGATCCCCATCTTAGCATTTTATTACACAGTAACTAGTCACAAAAATTCTTATTTCTATGTTTTATGTTGCTACTGAACTGTGCAAGGATCAAAAGCAATCACTTTTAAAGGAACTGCAGTCATTTCACTCCCACAATATTTTATCTTCTCTGCTTTCTCTTTCTCCTTTCTTCTTCCATTAAAACATTGTTGTTGTTGGGCTTCAAAGTCGTTGGGTT
Source organism: Melozone crissalis (assembly GCF_028551555.1). Lineage (NCBI taxonomy): Eukaryota > Metazoa > Chordata > Aves > Passeriformes > Passerellidae > Melozone > Melozone crissalis. Next base: position 18,818,576 of record NW_026535784.1, read on the forward strand.
TCAACTAAGGAAAAACATGTCTTTCATCACAGAAAACTATTCTCTTCAATGACCTGAAGATTTTTATGATGATTTATCCATCAGAAGAGGGGGAGAGGAAGTGATGATTCAGTATTCTGGACACCCTTAAAATAGCTCTCAACAGAAAAATTAACTTTCTTTGGATTTCAACAAACTTCGACTATGAGAAAAAAAATGCAGTATGTATTTCATTATCTTCTATTCCAAGTCATGCTGGATTCAAAAACCTTTCTGCCTCTCCTTAGGATAAATTTCATAGGGAATAAAAGGTTTTCTCTTTTGTACTTCAAGTGTTTAGTTTACTTGTCCACACAATTTCTTAGTAGCCTCCAGCCGGTGAGCCCAAGAAGGAAGACTTGGCAACTGTCAGAGCACTTAGGAACTATAGAGGGAAGATAAAGAGTATTTCAGGAGCAAGAGTAGATTCAAATCAGCTAAATTTTTCCTGCTACTGGAAAAATTCCCTTTGAAGCTGGAAGCCGTGTGTATTCAGAATATAGAAGGGGGAGAAAATGCTTTGAGTGTCCCAGAAACCTCTGAATCAATTAGTGAATATTTGTGACTGGGCCAGTGCTTGCACTGAAATTGCAATGGAGCTCTATGCTTCAGATCACAGCACTCCCAGGTGGTCTTAAAATCCCATCAAGAGAGGATTTTCTGTCTCCATGGTTAATCTATTTCCACTTTAATTACTGATAAGAGGTAGAAAACTTACATATGCAATTTGTTTGCAAAGGCATGCAGCCAGAGGAAATGTCAACATTTTACCACAGAAAAACCCTATTAACAGTATGGGTAAGCAAAATATTTAAAATAGAGAAAAATAGCATCAGGTAAGAGCTTTGGGATTTGTGTATATGTGCGCAGGACTCACATTATATATATAAATATATTAATTTTCTTATTATAAATTATCATTTGTATAGGAAGAGATAGGGTTTCAGAAGTGGGTCTGTCTGTGGTGTTGGTTTTTTTTTTTTTTCCACAAGACTTACAGAAATTTGTTTTACAAAATGTTTGTTTTTGTTTAAGGATTCTCTCAGGAAAGAAAGAGAGAAAGAGAGAAAAAGAAAGAAAGAAAGAAAGAAAGAAAGAAAGAAAGAAAGAAAGAAAGAAAGAAAGAAAGAAAGAAAGAGAGAGAAAGAAAGGTATATCTTATACCTGCCAATATGAAGAGAAATTAAGCTAATAGTTCAATAACAACACTAGATTTCACTGAAAGAGTTCCAGTGCAAACACTTATTTTCATTTTTTCATTAGTCAGGGAGTAAGTTTTTTTACCCTACCAAAAACAGCATAAGCATTTCCTAGTTTTCTGATTAAAAGTATATTTCAGTAATGAAATGAGGCAAGTGAATCCTTTGGATGCCAGTGCCTCAAGAATTTTCTTATTTCTTTTCAAACTGCATATACTCAGGTTTTTCAATTTCTTTTGAATTTGAAAAGCAAAGCTTAAACCAAAGAGACTAGACACAGTAATAATGACATCTTACTATTTCAAATTATTGAGGCTATTAAGACTTCTTCCTTTAGGATGACGTGCTCTCCTGTGGCAGAGTTTTGCCATTAGTTCAGGTGGGAGAACATGTACTCCTCTTCCATCACATGCCTTTGACAGGGGCTTCACTGCTTCTGCTCCAAACAAAGGCCCACACACAGGGCTGTAGGCAATAAAGCCCTCAGCAGAGGTAGCTGGCCGACTCCTCAGAAATCAGCATCCTCTTGAGTTGCTTCAGGGGGCTTTTCTTTGCTTGAATGTTGTGACATTGCCACTGACTGCTAACCTGAGTGTCACAGGAAGAGTTATGCTGGGAAGTTATTTCAGAGCTATACTCTGACTTGTTGTTACTTCAGAGCTATATTCTGATGTGTTGCTGTCATATTTCTGCAAAGTGTGGTTGAACTTGCTTAGCATAAGTATCTGAGCTGTTTGGCTTTTTTTGCCATCTTTCTAAAGTTTGCTTGGTACTATAGGCAGTTAAAAAGGTCTGTTTAAGGCCAGTTTGGCTACAGACACGAATTTTTCTTGCTATAGTGACTTCAGAGCATTTATACCATCTTAGATATAGAGGTTTTGGGGAAAGAGGGTGATTATTTAGCAGCAATTTTGGGCAGTGAGTTTGGGGACTTCAAATGTTTTGAGTATTTTGTAGTTCTGGACATCTACTATCTGATATAACTGAGGCATAGGGATCATGAGGTCTGCAGAATGTTCTATGAACATGATAGAAGTTGTTTTTGTTGTAATAGTTTGCAAGAGAAAAGGATTTTTTCTTTCTTGTAAATCACACACTACCTCTATAAGCTGTTTCAAATTCTAAGCTTTCTGATTTTTACTGGCAGAGACCGTTTATTCAACAGATTTTCTGTGATACAAAGTATGCTTTATGAAATACAGTAGTACTTTTTTCTGAAGTTTGTCTGGATCAAAGCTGGAGTCTTGCTGATTGTGACAGGATTAGCTAAATCTGCAGAGATAATAATGCAGAGTGATGTAAGTTACATACAGTATAAATGATGGCACTTTTATCTGTCTATGGTCTTCAATGTAGGATTGGTTTTCTACAAGTTGGTCAAGAGTCTTCAGATATATTTCAGAGGCTCTTTTTACAATAAATAAAAGTCAAGCTAATAATTTTTTCAATGCTGGAATAAAATCTTCGATAAAAAAATTAATACTTTGTTTTATTAAATATTTTTGGCAATGTCTTGCTTTTTTTCCTTGCTGACCCCTAGTTGTCATCTAGCAAAATTATAAGACCAAGTTTGAGTTTTACGTTCTTGGCTTTTAGCACTGCAGTAAGCATTTAAAAATATTCAAGATTATATCTCATGTAAGAATAACTGACTACAAAACATTTATAAAAGGACCTATGCCAGAGGTATGTGAACAGATCATTGCATCAAATCCTCATGTGTACAAGCACATGCTTGACATAAATAAGACTTCCAGTGCTGTTTCTGAAGTTCTATCTGGCAACAAATAAAACTTTCAAATTTTTTTCTGAATTATTTTTAGTCTGGTTGACTACAGTATTAATTGCCACTTTCTCCATGGTTACCTATTCACAGCAGAACTACCTGCCTCCAAACTTGTCCTGTGTGAACAGAAATCTAGAGGATTTCAGATCACAACAATTTATGTGCTCTCATTATAATGACCTGCTCAGAATTATCAGAGAGAAAAAAAGTGCACTGCCCTGTAACTTCCAAGGTTGTCTGCAGGAGACTCGGGACACAGCTACCAGTAATCTCTGAAGGAGTCCTGTATGCAGGAAAAGAGAAGGAAATGCAGTTTAAAAGCTGTCACAAGAGGTTGTCTGAAGTCTTTATGGAAGCTGACAGTATAATAACATCACCTGCCTCTTGGTGACAATGGAGTGGATTGGCCTTTCTTTAGAATAGTGCAGTGCATGCAAAAAAGGTACACGTTTACAACTCAACTAGAAAAACATGAGCTGCATAGTTGTTCAATAGGTGACAATCTGTAGGATGCATAGGGACAGATGACATTCTCTATACATAGCTTCTGTTAAAAAATAGAGCTTATTTCTGCTTCTACAGAAAAAGAACTGAAAATCTACCATTTAACCATGCTAAGACATACACCCTGTAGCAGAATTTACAGATGCCCACCAAATGAGGGAAAAGGTGGAAGACCTAAAATGAACAGTTGACAAGACAGAAGTCATTTTTGATACAAGGAAGAGCAGAATGCCCATGAAGATTTTGGGAACAGGAGGAAGAGCAGACTGCACAATGACTTACAAAGAAACAAGAGCTGTGAAGATCCTCTAGCTGAGGTTGCTGAGTTAGCTGGTGCATCTTAGCCTTTCTTCTGGAATAGAAATTAGGTGATGTGTGTGATTATGGGCTTGTTTGGAGTAGATGGAGGATTCATGGGATGTTTCCTTGACCTTAATATTTGGATAAAGAAGCCATTTGGCCATCTCTTGCTGAGAGTGTGATTTAGCTGATGACTGAGAAGAGATATACAAATACAGCTTAGCTGTTGGTAATTTTTTAATCTCTGTTGTTTGCAGTATTCAGACAGCTTAAACAATAGTCTTAAAGAATACTCTAGAAAGCTGAGAGTTGTTCATGATGTTGTTCATACTTCTCATAGTCTGGTGGATGCTGGATAAAAGAACTGTGAATTTACAGGGAAAAAAAGAAGAAAGCATCAACATAAATTACAGGTTATCTGTCATTGCGTGCTGTAAATCCCCTTCATTACCACTTGTTCAGGTATTCTGGCCAAGAGCTTAATAAAACACAAAGAGAGAAAGGAATTAGAGACCCATAAAATTATGGTATATAATAGTTTGTTTCCAGTCAAAAGAAAAAAAATCTCTGCACCATATATATGGATGATGTGCTTTTTCCCAGCAATCAGTTGCCTCGTTGGCTTTGCAGAGGAATATCAGATTCCAATGTATGATCACAAGTTCATACAATCCTCCCACAAGTTCCCTGGAGGGAGGATTTTCTCCAAAGAATTGTTTATTGTTTAATGTTGTGTCTCAAGTTAAGTGTGCAATGAAAATACATTGACAACTCTTACCCTTTGAAACTCAAAGCAAACTATTTTGGAACAAAAGTCTTAATTCTCATGTCAGGTGTTATCTGGAGATATTTTATATTATCACAGAAGAACTTTGCATCATGCATTTTGCTGCTTCAGAGTCAATAATTTTTTAATGAAAACTTGAGTGCCTAGATACAAAATGGCATAGGGGCATTTTAAAGACCTTTTAATACATTTGCATTTCCTACTTTCTGCTGCATAGGTAAAAATTATAGGAGTCCATAATAAACAATAAGACAGAAAAGAACAGTGGTCAGAATACTGAATAGCCTTACAAAACTACAAAGTGGTTGTTTTTAAATTTATTTTATGTTTTGTGGGTTTGAGGGGAAAATAGGCAGTTTTTTTTAGTTGAGGTTTTTCTGTCCTTGGTGACTACTTGCTATTTGTTGGGGGTTTTTATAGTCTTCAGAATACCATGAAAATGAACTACCTTGGGCAGGGGGCAGGGAAAAAAAGGTCAGCAAAACAGAGCTGTATTGTGCACTCAGTATCGAAGACAGCAAAAGAGTTCAGGTATCATGGGGTTTTAATTTGCTCATTAAACCAAAGCATCAAAATAAACCATTTCAGAGTTCTTTTTGCTGGTGTTTATGAAAAAGAAAGCTTATATGTGAAGAAAGACTTATTTTTCTAAACAGAAATTTTGACTGGTCTGCATGAAGAATGCAAGCAGTATTTTATTTCATTTGGGAGTTATCAGTTCATGCACAATAGAAATGTGTGCAGCAGACGTGCAGTCATGGAAACTATGTGTGTCAGCCTGGGATGAAATTATGCATTTTATGTGGGGATGCGTGAGTTTGCATTCAAATGAAGAACAAAACACTTTATTGATGGCACAGGGTGTACTGTTGCAAAGCATTCATGTCAGTTCCTTTTTATAATTGCTTTATTGGCATGAAGTATTTGCTTTTCATTTTGAAGTTTCTAGAAAATATTTAGTGTGTACATACTACAAATGAGCCTGGTAGTATTTTTCCTGCATTTTTTTCCATAGTGTTGTAGCAATTTCCATAGGTTGATACTGCAAGGAGAATTGTACTTGCAGAAGAAAGGTTGAACTAATAAATCAAGACATTCAGCAAGGATTTGAAAGGGCTGAAGTAAAGCATAAATCTGAATCTGGCAAAAGTGCAGTGCTAACTTGGACAATAAAATAACACATGGATGTCTTCCAGGCCCTACAGAGATGTGAACATTGTGTTCTAAACCAGTTGCCCCTTTCTTCAAATAGCACCTGGTGTTGTCAGTGGGAATCAAGAGGCAGAGACTGTTCCTCAACAGCAGATTGCTAAACACCATCAGATTTTCCAGGTGAGAAGAAAAAGGGCAAGCACCCCAACAGTTGTCATAGGTTTGAGGTGATACTGACCCCAGACAACCTGGCCAGGTATCTTCCATTCATGGAGTCATGCTGGTCTTTAGAAAAACAGAGGGAAGAGGGTTTGAAGTGATCATTGGAAGACTTCTCCAGAGAGCTGCCCTTCATTCAGTCAGGTCTGTCTTTTTCAGAAGTAATCTGGTATGGAACAAATACCAAGTACTTCCTTATTTTCTTGTTTCCATTTAATATGAAAGAAAAAAGTATTGAGGAGGCTTGAGAATTTCAAATGGTTTGGATTGCATGTCTTTAATTTTTTTTTCTATCTGTGTGAGACTGAAATTTAATGACTCAAACAATTGGCTATTTTGTTGACGATGCATGGTAACAGCCCAGGTGCAGAGGGGTGCACACCCACCACCAGAGGCTACAAGCTGGAGTTTGAGCTGGACAAAGGAAAAGGCTCACAAGTCGCAGATCCTGCTAGGTAAAAAAATGCTTTTTATAAGCCAATACCTCCCCTTACACAACCTTAAACAGAAAAATCTTATGCACAGGTATAAAACTCCTCCACACCCTCCCCAGGAAGAACCATGACATTCAGACAGAGGACTGAAGATATTCATCCCTTATGATGGAGCATAACTGGTTAAACTGCACTGATGTGAGAGGCAGCTGTCATGTCGTTCAACATGTCATCAACCATCAAAGACCTCCAAAACTCTCCCAAATTAATTTCTGGACAGACTAGTCATGATCCACAATGTTGCATCAGACATTGTAAAACTCCCCCACCCCTCAGTGGAGGTACCTCTGTGTTCCCAGCTGAATCTAAATATATCTTAATCCATTGAACTTTATATTCCATGGGTTCTTCCACCCCTGACAGATCAAGACTGTGGCCATCACTTTGACCAATGGATGTTGAAATTGCAACAAATAGGTCTCATTGCTGGATCCACAGGTGGTAATGCTGTTCTATTATTATCCTTTCTTTTCTTTTTCCTTTTTTTCTTTTCCTTTTTCTTTTCTCATTTTATGCTTTTCTATGGCTCCATTTCTACAGATAATAACCAAAATGGCTTCAGACCACTTTTCCATTGCAACCAAATTGCTCTGAAATAAACCTGCCATATACATATTTATAACTGCCACTCATTTAGTGTCATTTCCCCCTAATCTGTCCCAAGGGATCTATTACTAACAAGAATCTCAGTTGCCCTGCCATCAGGGGCAGGTCATAATACCATCTCTTTTTCTGGAAGTAGGTTATTTTCCTATTTTTTCTTTTCTTTTACCTTGAAAAGCACTGTAACAGCACAGGCATTTCATCGTACTACTTTAGTGTTAACTCTTTAGCACAGTCTAAAGCCTGTGCTTTCATAGAGGCAGTATATGCTTAGAACTAACCTCCAGAGCAGCTGATCTTTTAGCAGGACAAATTAGAAATTGACGAGGTTGCTACACTTAATTAGCTATAGAAATTGAACTAATTTTCATTGTGAAAGAAAAAAAAAAAGACTAAAACCTGACAGTGGTCAGAGTGCATGAAATTCTCATGGAGCAGCTTATTATCGAGCTATTGCTGACTTTTTTAGGTGCAATATTTCTATGGTTTGAAGGTTTAGGAGCAGGAGCACGTTGTTCTCACCTCAGTTACTCCTGAGCTTCCTGGATGTCATGGGATGACCGCTTTTATCCCAATATTGTGTATTATGTCTGGCAGCTGTGTTTTTTTTCTCTCTCTCTCTCTCTCTTTTCACCCCCCCCCCCCCCCGGCCGTCTTGCCGCGGCGGGGCGGGGAGGGAGGAGGGAGGGGGACTGGGTGTACTTTGGCTTTTTGCTTTTGGCTTTTGGCTGCTTGGCTGGCTGGCCTGCTTGCTTCTGCTTGCTACTTCGCTTGCTTGCTGCTGCCTTAGCCCTAGCTGATAGCTGCCTTTTTTCCCTTTGCTGCTTTCTGTGCTGTTTTTTTTTCCCTTTTCTTTCGTCCTCTCTTTCTTACCCTCCCCTGAAGATACTGGACCGGCTCCGGACCTGACCTGGGACGTCCGGCGGGACCTCCGGAGCCTGCGAGAGACGCTCGGCACCCTCCACAACACTGACTGGTTTTCTTTTCTTTTCTTGTGTTGGGGAGTGTTCTTTTGTTATTTGCCAATAAATAGGTTTTGTTTTCCACTTTGCTCCTCCAAGGAATTCCTTCCCGAACCCGGTATTGGGGGGGGAGGGGTGGTTGGAGATTTCCCCTAATTTGTCCTAAACCAGGACATCCTTCTTGGTGCATTGGCCGGGAAAGAAGGCCAAAGACAGTGGAAAACAAACCTATAACAATAATATTTTGGTTTTGGTTGTTTGGTGGGCATATTGGTAATTCAGAATGTCATTTGGGGTGGAAGCTTGCCGGTATTTCTGGTCCCTAGGGGTTTTTGAAGCTTTCATATCTTTGTGGTCCCTAGGGTTATTTCCTTACCCAAAAATAGCTCTTGTGTTGTCCCTAATAAGTAGCTTTTGTAAGCGGGGGGCACTAACCAGAATAGTCATTGGGCTGGTCTTATGTGTGTGGATTTGTCGGATAAAAATGCTGGACTTTGTTTCAGGAATGTATGGATTGTTGTCATGGCTGTGTACTCAGTTTGTTTGGGGAGAAGAAGGCGAAGGGGCTTCTCAGCTTTTGTCTTCCTTCTCCTCCAAATTGTTGACATCTCTATTAGGAAATGTTGAATTTCCCCTGAGTTTAAAAGAAACCATCTTTCTGGCATTTAATTTATTAAGCCTTTTCTATACTGTCTGGAGTGTATATAAAATGAAAGCCGAGATTTCTAGAGGGGTTAGAGAGACTCCTGATTCAGGAGTAAAACAAAGCAGGAAAAATCTTGACTGGAGTGGGAAATGGGAGGATATGGGCCAGACTTTAAAGGAATTCTCTGATCCTATAGACTGGGACTTTCCATCCGATCAAATTCAGAACCCAGTCGAGGTGGCAAAGTATTTGAGGGAGAAGTGCCATGGTAATACTAAGGAGGAAAGGATTACTGCAGTGAGCTGGGCCTTGGCATTTGTTTACCGTACTCTGCTAGATACTGTGGAGCAGCAGATAGCAGACAGGGAACAGGGAGATAAGTTAGTTACTATCCCAGTGACCCAGGCTGCAGCTAACATCCCAGGCTCCAGGCTAGCAGCTGGATCAGACAATAGGCCCCAACCCATGGCTGTTGCAGCTAATACAAGAGGTGGAAAGTGTAAAGACAAGACCGATCGAAAGGTGGAAGATGATGATGATGATGCAGGAGAAGGACCCTCACCAAAATCAGAGGCCACATCAAGGGGCACAGATTCTGGAGCTAATACTGACTCCTTTTCTCTGAAGGACCTCAGAGGCCTAAGAAAGGATTACAGACGACAACCTGACGAATCTATAATTAGTTGGTTAGTCCGCCTCTGGGATGCTGCAGGGGAGGTTACGATTTTGGATGGTACTGAAGCGAGGCATTTGGGATCCCTGTCGCATGATACTGTCATCGATCAAGGTATGATGAGCAGGGCTAGCCCTCACAGCCTCTGGGAACGGGTCCTGGAGAGTGTAGCACAAAGATACTTATGTGCCGATGATCTCTATATGCAGCAGACACGGTGGAAGACCATAGAACAGGGGATCCAACGCCTGAGAGAGATAGCAGTGGCAGAGCTCATTTTCTCAGATGATATAACAACTAGGAATCCGGACCTGGTACCATGCACACCTGTAATGTGGAGGAAACTTGTGCGACTTGGGCCACCTGAATACGCTTCTGCCCTGGCAATAATGAAGCGGGATGATACATATGAGACTGTGCTTGATATGGCGAAGAAGCTTCGAGCGTATGCAGATGCTGTGCATGGACCAACTCATGCCAGAATTGCAGCAGTGGAAACCCAACTGCGAAAACTAGAGGACAAAATAGAGGAGAATCATAAGAAACTCTGGGAAGAGATTAAGGAGGACCTTATTCAAATCTCGGCTGTGCAAATTAGAGGCCCTGGTATCCAACGCTGGCGCTCCTTTGATGGGGAGAGAAGGTACACCCCACGGGCTGAGTTATGGGCCTTTCTGCGTGAGTCTGGAGAAGACATGAGGAGATGGGATGGAGAACCCACCACTGTTTTGGCGCAACGGGTGCGTGATTTGAAGAGAAGAGGAAGTATCACCAAAAAGAGGGCAGCTCCGGTTGCTCGCAGCCGAGATGTTGAGTATGACGATGACCTGTCCGATCCACTTGAAGGAACTTCTAAGGCATACGCCCAAGGAAAGAAGGACAATCTGGCTTAGAGGGGCCCTGCCTCTAGCCAGGAAGAGGCACGGGAAAATCGGGTTTTTTGGAAGGTGTGGATCAGATGGCCTGGCACATCAGAGCCACAAAACTATGAAGCATTGGTTGACACTGGATCACAGTGTACCTTAATGCCATCAGAACACGTGGGGACAGAACCTGTTTCCATTGCTGGAGTGACGGGGGGATCACAACAGTTGACTTTGTTGGAAGCTGAGGTGAGCTTGACTGGGAAGGAGTGGCAGGAACATCCGATTGTGACTGGTCCAGAGGCTCCGTGTATTTTGGGCATAGACTTCCTCCGGAACGGCTATTACAAAGATCCTAAGGGATTCAGGTGGGCTTTTGGAATAGCTGCAGTGGAGATAGAGGGTATTAAACAATTGAATACCTTGTCTGGACTATCAGAGAGCCCATCTGCAGTAGGACTCTTGAAGGTAGAGGAGCAACGAGTACCAATTGCCACTTCGACAGTGCACCGCAGGCAGTACCGGACAAATCGAGATGCCGTGATCCCCATCCACAAGATGATTCGAGAGCTGGAGAGCCAAGGGGTGGTCAGTAAAACCCACTCACCCTTTAACAGCCCTATCTGGCCCGTGCGAAAATCTGACGGAGAATGGAGATTGACTGTGGACTACCGTGCATTGAATGAAGTGACTCCACCACTGAGTGCGGCTGTACCAGACATACTGGAACTGCAGTACGAGCTGGAGTCCAAGGCAGCAAAGTGGTACGCGACCATCGATATTGCTAACGCGTTTTTCTCCATCCCTCTGGCAACAGAATGCAGGCCTCAGTTTGCTTTTACATGGAGGGGAGTGCAGTATACCTGGAACCGACTGCCCCAGGGGTGGAAACACAGTCCTACCATCTGTCATGGACTGATCCAGACTGCACTAGAAGAGGGTGAGGCTCCAGAACATTTGCAATATATTGATGATATCATTGTTTGGGGGAACACGGCAATGGAAGTGTTCGAGAAAGGAGAGAAGATCATTCATATTCTCCTGAAAGCTGGATTTGCCATTAAGAAGAGCAAAGTCAAGGGACCTGCCCGAGAAATTCAGTTCTTGGGGGTGAAGTGGCAAGACGGACGGCGTCAGATTCCTGCGGATGTTATTAACAAAATCACTGCTATGTCCCCACCAACTGATAAGAAGGAAACACAAGCCTTCTTAGGTGCTATAGGTTTCTGGAGGATGCACATCCCTGAGTATAGTCAGATTGTGAGACCCCTTTATCTGGTTACCCGCAAGAAGAACGACTTCCATTGGGGCCCTGAGCAGCAGCAAGCGTTTGTCCAAATCAAGCAGGAGATCGCTCATGCTGTAGCCCTTGGTCCAGTTAGGACGGGACCAGATGTGAAGAACGTGCTCTACTCTGCGGCCGGGAGCCATGGTCTGTCCTGGAGCCTTTGGCAGAAGGTGCCTGGCGAGACCCGAGGCCGACCATTGGGATTTTGGAGTCGGAGCTACAGGGGGTCTGAAGATAACTATACCCCAACAGAAAAAGAAATCTTGGCCGCCTATGAAGGAGTCCAAGCCGCCTCGGAGGTGATTGGTACAGAGGCACAACTTCTTCTGGCACCCCGACTACCGGTGCTGGGATGGATGTTCAGAGGAAAGGTTCCCTCTACCCACCATGCCACCAATGCTACTTGGAGTAAGTGGATTGCCCTCATTACGCAGCGCGCTCGAATTGGGAAGTTAAATCGCCCTGGGATCCTGGAAATAATTACAAATTGGCCCGAAGGTGAGAGCTTCAGTGTCGCGGATGAGGAACAAGAGCCAGTGACTCGGGTTGAGGAAGCTCCGCCATACAATCAGTTGCCAGCAGAAGAAACACGTTACGCTTTATTCACCGATGGTTCTTGTCGCGTCATAGGGATGAAACGGAGGTGGAAAACAGCTGTATGGAGTCCCACTCGACGGGTTGCGGAGGCTACTGAAGGAGAAGGTGAATCCAGTCAATTTGCTGAAATCAAAGCTATTCAACTGGCCCTAGGTATTGCAGAGAGAGAGAAGTGGCCAAGGCTCTATTTGTATACCGATTCTTGGATGGTAGCCAACGCTCTATGGGGATGGCTGAAGAGATGGAAAGAGGCGAACTGGCAGCGCAGAGGAAAACCAATTTGGGCTGCGGAAGAGTGGAAAGATATCGCTACTCGGTTAGAGAAGTTACCTGTGAAGGTTCGGCATGTAGATGCCCATGTCCCCAGAAGTAGAGCTAATGAAGAGCAGCGAAACAACCAGCAAGTACATCAGGCTGCAAAGATAGGGGAGTTGAAGATAGATTTCGACTGGGAGCATAAGGGAGAGTTATTCTTGGCACGATGGGCCCATGATGCCTCAGGCCACCAGGGTAGAGATGCCACCTATAAATGGGCACGAGACCGAGGGGTGGATCTAACCATGGACAGTATCTCTCAGGTTATTCGTGACTGTGAGACGTGTGCTGCCATTAAGCAGGCCAAACGGGTGAAGCCCCTCTGGTACGGTGGGCGGTGGTCTAAGTACAAATATGGGGAGGCCTGGCAGATTGATTACATCACGCTGCCTCAAACCCGCCAAGGCAAGCGCTATGTACTGACCATGGTAGAAGCCACCACGGGATGGTTGGAAACCTACCCTGTGTCTCATGCCACAGCTCGTAACACTATCTTGGGCCTTGAAAAGCAGGTCCTTTGGAGGCACGGTACTCCTGAGAGAATTGAGTCGGATAATGGAACTCATTTTAAAAACAATCTTATTAATACTTGGGCTAGGGAACATGGCATCGAGTGGGTGTACCATATCCCCTATCATGCACCAGCTGCAGGGAAAGTGGAAAGGTATAACGGATTGTTAAAAACCACCTTAAAAGCGTTGGGTGGGGGGTCTTTAAAAAACTGGGAGCAGCATTTGGCGAAGGCTACCTGGTTAGTTAACACTCGAGGTTCCACCAACCGAGCGGGTCCTGCTCAGTCTGAGCTCCTTAATATAGTAGATGGGGATAAAGCCCCAGTGGCCCATGTCAGAGGTTTGTTGGGAAAGACAGTATGGATCAACCCTGCCTCGAGTGCAGACAAACCCATCCGTGGGATTGTCTTTGCTCAAGGACCAGGTTATACATGGTGGGTAATGCAGAAAGATGGAACAACACAGTGTGTACCTCAGGGAGACCTGATTGTGGGATAAGGCTCATATATGAATGTCATTGTTTGCTGAATGTGAGACAGAAGGAAACTGTAAGTGTCAAAGGTCTGAGCAAGTAAGATGAGAGGAATGCGTAAGTGTCAAAGGTGTGAGTAAGTGAAATGAAAGTTTTTATTGTATGTTCACGATATGGGATAAGGGGTGGAGTGTCATGGGATGACCGCTTTTATCCCAATATCGTGTATTATGTCTGGCAGCTGTGTTTTTTTTCTCTCTCTCTCTCTCTCTTTTCACCCCCCCCCCCCCCGGCCGTCTTGCCGCGGCGGGGCGGGGAGGGAGGAGGGAGGGGGACTGGGTGTACTTTGGCTTTTTGCTTTTGGCTTTTGGCTGCTTGGCTGGCTGGCCTGCTTGCTTCTGCTTGCTACTTCGCTTGCTTGCTGCTGCCTTAGCCCTAGCTGATAGCTGCCTTTTTTCCCTTTGCTGCTTTCTGTGCTGTTTTTTTTTCCCTTTTCTTTCGTCCTCTCTTTCTTACCCTCCCCTGAAGATACTGGACCGGCTCCGGACCTGACCTGGGACGTCCGGCGGGACCTCCGGAGCCTGCGAGAGACGCTCGGCACCCTCCACAACACTGACTGGTTTTCTTTTCTTTTCTTGTGTTGGGGAGTGTTCTTTTGTTATTTGCCAATAAATAGGTTTTGTTTTCCACTTTGCTCCTCCAAGGAATTCCTTCCCGAACCCGGTATTGGGGGGGGAGGGGTGGTTGGAGATTTCCCCTAATTTGTCCTAAACCAGGACACTGGAGAAGGAGCACTCTGTCAGATTCACCAGTGAAGAAAAGGAGCTGAATGGCTTATAGTCTTGTCTTCTTAAAACACCAGTGGGGCTTGCTTGAATGCGGTACCTTGTGCTGGGTGCTGACCCAAAGTCCTGTATTCAGTGTCACTGAAGTCGCTATTGTAACGTCAGCAATAAACAGAGTGAAGCTTCAAGAATTGATACCTGTCATACCAGGGGTATGAAGGCTTTGAGTTAATTTTTACAGAATCACAAATATCTGATAGAAAATGCAATAGACATGTATCCCTTCAGGACTCCGTTGATAACACTACCATTTTTAGTAATAATTTCATCAGTTTCATTCCCGATTAAGTGTTTCTTTGAAAACTTTTAATACTTTATTTCCTCAAGAATGCCCTCTGTCTCGATGTGCTGGTTTTGGCTGGGGTAGAGCTAACTTTCTCACAGTGCCTAGTATGGGGTTGTGTTTTTAATTTGTGCTGAAAACAGTGTTGTTATTGCTGAGCAGCACTTGCACAGAGCCAAGGTCTCTTCTGCTTTTCATACTGCCACACTGATACCCATGGAGATATATGGAAAATTCAACAAGACACAGATGGGACAGCTGACTCAGCCAGCCAAAGGGATATTTCTCACCATATGGTGTCAAGCTCAGTATATAAAGGCAGGGGAAGAAGGAGGAACATTTGGAGGGATGTCATTTGTCTTCCCAAGTCACTGTTACATTTTTGTTTTCATGGAATGTGTGTTGTTAGAAGGGACTAATCAGGAGCCAAGTCCAACTCCTGGGAGTCTGTTCTAATGCCCAACCATTTCTCTGGGTGGAGAACATTTTCCTGGTACCTAACCTAATACTCCCCTGACTCAGCTTCATGCTGTTCGCTTGAGCCCTGTCACTGGTCACAAAAGTAGAGACCAGTACCTGCCCCTCCACTTCCCTTATGAGGATGCTGAAGACCACAATGACATCTGCCCTTAGTCTCCTACAGGCTGAACAGAAGTGACCTCAAATACAGCTTCCTCTCCAGACCCCTCACCTTCATCATGACCCTCATTTGGATGCTCGCTGATAGCTTAATGTCTTTTATACTGTGACACCCTAAACTGCACACAATTTTCAAGATGAGGCTGCACCAGTGTGGAGCAGAGCAGGGCAATACCCTCCTTTACCTGACTGATGATGCTGTGCCTGATGCACTCCAGAACACAATTGCCCCTCCTTGCAAGGGTACTGCTGACCCATATTCAACCTCCCATTCCCCAGTCTATACACACAGCCAGGGTTGCTCCATCCCGGGTGCAGAATCCAGCACTCAACCTTGTTAAGATTCAAAAGGTTGGTGATTGCCCATCTCTCTAATTTGTCCAGGTTTCTCTGCAGGGCCTCTGTGCCCTTGAGAAAGTGAACAGTGCTTCCCAATTTACTGTCATCAGCAAACTTACTTGGTATTCCTTTGAGTCCTATGTACAAGTTGTCAATGAAGATGTTGAGGAGTGTCAGGCTGAGGATGGAGCCCTGTGGAACCCCACTGGTGACCAGACACCAGCTGATGTTACCCCATTCCCTGCAACTCTCTGTATCAGACCCTTGAGCCAGTTGCTCACCCAGTGCCTGACACAGTTATTCAGCTGTGGGATGGGCATTCTGTCCACAAGGACACTGTGAGACACAGAATTAACAGCTTTGCTGAAATTCAAAAAGATTCTATCTACTGGAGTTTGTAGATCAGTTAGGTAGATTACCCAGTTGCAGAAGGATATCAGGCTTGACACGCAGGACTTTCTCCTGTTGTGCTCTGCTAGCTGCGATGGAACCTTACTTTCCTGGAGATGGCTGAACACCTGCCTGCCCATGAGAAGCCGTGAGTGAACTCCTAGTATTGCTTTTTTTTGTGTGTATGGCTTTACCTACTAAACTGTCTTTAACTCAACCCAGAGTTTTCTCACTTTTACTCTTCTGATTTTCTCTGACACCACTAGTGAGGGAGTGAGCAAGTTGGCTGCATGGTCCTTAGTCACTGGCTGGAGTTAAACCACACAGGACTAGATTATAGCTATGTTATAGTTACATGCCTGGATAATGCTGTGGTTACTACACATGTCAGCAGAAAAAATTAAACATTTAAATTCAGATAGCCCAGTGACAATAGTAGGAATGTTAGCTGTAGCTCACTGCAGCACCCAGAGTGTGTTTCTGAGGTCCATGTAATTTGTGTCCCAGAAATGCTTTTTTGCACATCTGGAAGCTGATGCTGCTGTACCTTCACCATTTCTGTTCACAGCAGAAATGACATGTGCTAGCAGCCAGACCATGTTCTATGATATGTTCTGAGCCTGCTCCTGTATATTGGCAAGTGTTTACAGGTGGGAAATGATTCAGAATCAAAGCCTTTAATAAGGCAGGCTAAATGCCCAGCTCTATTATTCCAGGATGACCTCTCCATTTAACTGTAAAATTTCTGAAAGTGCAATGTGGATTGCACTGAGAAAAGCAACAGGTTTTTTGGGGTCACAAAATGGGATTTCTGCTATGTAAATGTTGCTAATCAAGGACTGCTAAATAGTGCATTTACATTATTTAGGTACTAATACATAACTTTAGTATGGATAATTTGTCTAAGAATCTTATCTATTTCTTTTACAGAGCATTAGCAATAATTTCAGCCTCACCAAACACAGCACTATTTATTCTGTCTTTTTCAAGCTGTGTAAAATCACTCCAAATCATATCTTCACCTGAAATAAGAATAATAGCTTAGATTTGTGAGAAAGATGGACAAGAAATTTACAGGCCTCATTTCTCTTGTAGGATAACCTTGAAAAAATTAGTATCTAGCTGCTTATTTATGCTGATGGATGTTTTACTCAGAATTTCACAGTCAATCAAGAAATTGAAAACAGATTTACTACACAATAAATGGCATGATACCAAACTAAAATGTAGTCAATTTAAGAAAATTACTTTTAAGTGTTTTGAGGGGCTATATTTTTGAATACTATTGCTGTTTTTTCTGGTATTATTTATTATTATGCGCTTTTGTGGCATTTTCTTATTTTTGGAGATTCTCCTCACTCCTGAAGCTTTGTGAAAAACTTTCGCAAGCAAGGCAGAATATTGACTGATAGACCACATCTGTAAGAGAGAAACTGATGGCTTTAGATTGCTCACTTATGTCGACTGCATAAATGAACAAAGGGAAATAACATAACTAGTAATGCTATGAATGGTGCGGCATAGAGGAGAAAAAATATATTTCAGACAAAAATCATGGTTGTTAAGTTGACGGCTCATGATTGGCATGTGTTTTTTCAGCTTTGAAAGAATATTATTTCAATACCTTACCAAGAAGAAAAGAAAATTGTAATTATTAAAAAGCCAAGGAGTGGGAGCTAATCTTGTACTTCAAAGTGAATAGATATACTTGTTGTTTTCTTGAATGCATGAAAAGTAAATTATAGTAGTGCATTATTTATATTAACTTGATTTCTTTATTTTTATATGCAGGAAATTTATTCCTTTCATTCTTTTCTTATATTTTTTTGGTTTCTGCTTATGCTTTTTCTTTATTTTTTTCCTTTCAGGAGTCCTTGGTCTACACTTAGCTTTGTCATTTAAGCCATGGTATTCTTCTTTGCAGCATGTTGCTCTGAGACGTATTACAGCAAGGATATAGATCTGAGCTTCACTGTCAAGTGTTAACCTACTATCACCTAAAAAGAATTATTGCAATTTAACATGTTCTAATTAAAGTGTATTCTAAAACTGGATCTTTTTTCACAATTGTTCTTTATTCCATTGTCTGTGAAAAACAGGTATATCTTTATTCTAAGTTGGTCCGTATTTTGATCTCAGCATAGATCAAATTAAATACATGCAAGCAAGTTTATGAACTTTTTACACTTTTTTTTTTTAATGCTTCTCCCTTTATATTCCAAAAGCCATTAAAAGAGTACATTTCCTTAGTAAGAGCAAAATGTACTGTATTCCAACTAAACTGCAGAACACTGGGTGATTACCAGGCCACAGTGAAGGTTAAATGATCAATCATTACTGACTCATAATGAGATGGGTAGAGAACAACCATCTGAAATTTAACAAGGGCAAGTGCAGGGTCCTGCAGCTGGGCACGAATAAACCCAGACACCAGCACAGGCTGGGGGCCAACCTGCTGGGCAGCAGCTCTGAGGAGAAGGACCTGGAGATCCTGGTGGACAACAGGCTGTCCATGAGCCAGCAGAGTGTCCTTGTGGCCAAGAAGGCAAATGGAATTCTGTGGGGCATTAGAAACTGCATTGCCAGTGGGTCAAGGGAGGTGATCCTGCCCCTCTACTCAGCACTGGTGAGGCACATCTGGAGTGCTGTGCCCAGTTCTGGGCTCCTCAGAACAAGGGAGACATGGAGCAGTTCCAACAGAAAACAACAAGGATGATTAAGGGACAGGAATATATCTCTTATGAGGAAAGGCTGAGGGAGCAGGGCCTGTTCAGCCTTGAGAAAAGATGGGTTAAGCAACTAGTGAAAGGGGAAACATCAGGCACCAATGCTGGAATTGGTCAGGAAGGAGGTTAGCATTGGGGAACTTTGGTAATTGCTTTGCTACCTATCAGCTTAGTGACATGAGCAATGTTGTTAGCTTCTTACCAAAGAGTGTTTAGGTGCTGTCAGCAAAAGTTATTTCACTTAGAATGAGTCAGAAGACCTTGACAGTTAATGAGAATAAGGGAGACATAAAAGCACAAAGGCAAACTTAAAAGAACTGAATCAATTTCTGACCAAGCCAATATCCGATTTTGAGGGACTGGACAAAAATTTTGAACGCTTTCTTGGGCATTCTGGGGGTGGATGATTCTGTGGAGGAATGGGAGGACGGCCTGTCACAGCATCAGTGACGCAGGGAATCTCGGAAGAAACAGAGGACACAACCGAAGCTGGAAGCTGATCTGATTCCTTCTTCCCAGGGATCAGGGCACTGTCTACAGTGCTTGGACAAACTTCGGACACGTTAGAATGGAAGGAACCTTGAACAAAACTCGAGATCTCCTCAGAAGAGGACAACAGCCCAGCACCACTCGGAATTAGTCTCAGAACTAGGTGTTCTGTTTTGGTGTTCGAGATAGTTTCTATTATGATCATTTTGTTTAAAACTCTCCATTAAAGCTCTGGAGACAGGCATTAGTTTGCCTACAGTCTCCTCCTTTTTGAGAGAGAATAGATTATAACTTTTCTAGTTTATCTGGTCTTAAAAATCACAGGTAAAAGCAGACTGCTAGTCTATATTTTGAGTATTCGCTTTTACCCAGATTAATAAGTCTTTCAGTTCATGTTTTGAGATGGCTGAACGTCTTTTATCTTGTAAAATTTTTTCAAGCTGGTAAAAAACGTCTTATTCTGCTTTAGATAAATGATTTCCTATTTCGTTGCCGAAGAGCCCTTAAGTCGCTACTTATTACTTACAAGGACATCAGGTGCAGATGACAAAGGGGATGATCTATTTTTCTTTTTAACAGCCTGGGCTTCTGGCGACTGAACTGTCTATGATCTTCTTTTTTAGTCTTCTACTTTAACAAAGTTCTTCACAGACGAGCACTATTTATCACCAGTCAGAAGTATATATACAAATCACAAACGGGACGGGACTGCTGTAGTAATAAAGCCTCCGAACGGCCTTATCATAGAGCTGAGTCATAGGGCTCACGAACTCTGTCCCCAGGGGAATAGAGGGCCTGGAAGCCAGGCTAGATCAGGCCAAAAGGCTGCGGGTCAAATCCCCAGCAAGCTTGGTGTTTATCAGCTCTTATAGTGATTAGCTCACTCTAGGATTTCAGTTTGCTTGCGAGGTAGTTTGCCTTTGGCTCGAGGCAGCAGCAGACGGAGAAAGAGGAGAAGGAAGAAGGCACAAGTTGTTCCATGGAGATGGCTTTATTTGGGGGTCCGTGAACGGTCTCAGCTCTTCTTCCTCTGACTAATGGAGTACAGTATGCTACTTTTATAGGCTTGGCAAGTATCCAAACTTCACCAATGGTAAGGAGTTAGGGGGACCATAAATGACCAATGGCAGGGTTTACAAGATATTGCCTTATAAGGGTACAAACATAGGTTATGAGTCGGGTGGTCAGGGAGACAGGAACTTATCTGCTGCTGTGTCAGCCTTCCTATTGTTCAGATTCCCCATGGTGCCTTTGCTAAACCTATGGGGTTTACTACACTGTAGAACGTGCCTTGAGCTGTTTCAGTTTCCAGAATCAGTCTCATTACATAGTTATGGCAATGAGAAGATGACACCAGCTCACATCCCAACCAACAGACAAAGAATTAATGTTACAACTTACCTTTTAAGTTTTTTGACAAACTACACGAACCACAGCATATTGAAACTAGTTCTATCCAGCAACTATATGTACCTTTGGTTAAAACAATCCCTGCGTATTTCGAATACAATACCTACTTATATGCCATAAAACACAATTAACAGCGCTCCGTGATTAAGCTTCAAACTTGCAAATAACTTCCTAGATAAACGTTTCTGAAGCTTACGAAGTTATACAAAACAAGCGTTATACACAGACCACAGTTCTTTTGGTCTTCCCTTTCCACTTTTTAAATACTATTACTGCTGATCTATCTCATTGCTGCTGCTCCGATCTAATCACAATTCTACTGTCTCTGAAGCCCGCTTTTTACAGCTTTCCAAAACCCCTCTGGTTTAGTAGATTGCTACACAGCCGAGAGCCCCAAATGCCTCTCAGAGAGCTGTGAATTCAAAGGTCTTTATGCCCACATTCATGCCATCTTCCCTATCTGCTGTGTTTTAACTCTTGGCAAGATGCCTTTGCCCCCTGCTTGCTGCAAGCTGCTCTGCTGCGGGGCCGGCAGCGAGCTGGGCTGTGCGGGCACCGTGGAGAGTCCTTCCCCGAGCACTTGGGGGGGTCGTGGTGTGTCCAGGGCTGTGTTAGACACTCGGGGCAATGGATTCCTTCCAAGCGGGGGCACCTTGCGTGGGGAAGGGATGGCCCCGTGGGGCGTGGCAGCGTGTCCCTTTGTGACACGGTGTAGCAGGTTCCCCGTGGAACCGAAAGGGACACCGTGTCTTAGCAGCCCTTTGTGACACGCGCTGACCTCAGGGCTGGCAGCCACACAGCCACGCCAGAGTGCTCGGTGGACGCAACGGGACAGGAGGTGACAGAGCGGTGCTGTGAGGTGTCCCCGCACAGCCTGCTCGTTGGTTCCTGACCCGGAGCTTTTCCAAAGCGTTCCTCCTGCGGCTGGCCTCACGGCCAGACCTCAGCATTTGGTGACTCAGAGCTTTTCTGAGGCATCTCCCATCCCTGCAGTCGGAGCCCTTCTGGCCAGGCCGTGGCACTTGGTGACCTCCATCGTTCACCAGGAATCTCCTGTCATTGTGGCAGGAGACCTCAAGTGCCCTTGCCCTGTAGCCTTCCTGAGGCTCCTCTGCTGCAGGTGCCTGCAAGGCACGACTCCAGCCCGTGCTCACTCGGGCCTTTGCCGAGGCATTTGAAAGTGCCCCCCAGGTCAGAGAGCAGGATGGCGGGCAGACTGCTCAGCCTGGTCAAGGGGCTTCGGGGCAAGAGAAGCAAAGGCCCTGCAGCTGCCCCAGCGCAGCAGCCTGCAGAGCCGGAGCAGTTGCAGAGTCTGCAGGATGGTGAGTGCCGGAGATGGGCCGCAGGGCCGGTGCCTGCAGCTGGCCTGGCCCTGCCCCATCCCATCCCATCCCATCCCATCCCATCCCATCCCATCCCATCCCATGACATCTCACCCCATGCCATCGCATGCCATGTCATGCCATGCCATGCAATGCAATGCCATGCCATGCCATCCCATCCCATCCCATCCCATCCCTGTGGACATGCCGATGGACGGGATGGGAGAGGGGCCAGGGCTGCCCCCCCGAATGGCCGTGCTCCCTTCCCTGCGTGCCCGGGGGCTGTCCCTGCCCGGGGAGTGCAGGGCTGGGCTGTGTTGTCCAGCCTCTCCCGCAGGCTCTCAGCTCTGGCTGCGCTCGCTCTTTGGCAGATGCAGCCAGGGATCCGACTCAAGAGAAGGAGCCCACCCGTGGCCGCTTCCAGAGAGCAGCGCAGGTACCTGCGGCCATCCCTACCTGGGTCGGGCCTGCTGGCGCTGCTCGGCCGGGCCCCGCGCTTGGAGCAGACCATGGAACGTCCCTCTCTTCCTGCCCTTCCTTCTGCTGCAGACACTGCGGAGGTTCCTGCGCCTTCGGCGCACAAAGGCCAGCGGCTCCGCACCCGAGGGCACGGCCGAGCCCGACCCCAGGCCCAGCGAGCTGCGGGCAGAGGCTGCTGCCAGCACAGCATCCTCTGACCTGGCCACCAGCTCTGACTGGGAAAGCGACGAGGGCTGGGAGGAGGCTGACATGGTGCTGACGGAGGGCATGGCCACCACCAACACCATCCCACCGGCCATCCCAGAGACTGAGGCCATGCCTACGCTCACTGTGAGTCCTAGACCCACTCTGGAGTTTCTCCAGAAGTGTTTTATTCTCTGCAGTAGCCTGGGGCCAGGTCTGAAGGCCTCCCAGGATCACGTGGCCCCTCAAGCCATGTCCGCTGGGCCCCCTCTACCCCATCACAGTGGGCTGGGAGGGCAAGCACTTCTTGAGGGTAGCTGGGCAATCTGCTCCCTTGGACAGCACTCCAAATCGTCCCCATGCCACTTCCTCCAGGTACATGCCACGGTGAGCGCCCTGCTGCAGAGACTCACGTCCAGTGAGTCTGTGGACGCTGGGCTGCAAATGGCCATTGTCAGCCTCGCTGAACAACACCCAGCCCACGTGGTGATGAGCCTCCTGCGCTGTGCCCCAACGTGTGACGGGTAAGGGGCACAAGTGCCTCGAGAGCTCGGTGCTCACTGGCCCATAGGGCCCCTTGCCCCGTACAGCCTGTCCAGTGGTGTCTGCCACACAGGCGGAGAGCAGCGGCACCCTCGAGCCCCTCTGTTTCCTGAGCCTGCTGCCATGCTCCCTCCCGGCCCCACGCAGCTGATCGGGGCACGGTACTGACGCACTGCTCTGGTCCCACAGAGCCGCTGCGCTGATCTGGAGAGCCGTGGGGACCTCAGAAGCAGCCGTGGAGCAGGTGCTTCCAGCGCTGCTCTCTGCGCTAGAGGAGCAGCCACCGTACGGCGGCTTCCTCTGCAGTGGGGACAACGAGGCCGTCCTTGCCCTGGCTGTGAGTTTCTGGAGCTGGCCTATGCTGGTCCTCCAGGTCGCCTTCTCAGAAGCTCTCCATGTTCTCCCCACCCTGCAGCTCCCTGCCTGGGCTCAAAACTGGGCTAGGGGCAGCAGGCCGGGTGCTCCCCCTGCCTCTCCCCTCAGGCCCTGCCTCATGGACACCTCGGCACTGAGCGCTGCCTCGGGGTGCTTTGTCTCTTGCAGGCAACTCTGGTGCTGTGGAGGATTGCAAGCATGCCCGAGTGGCACTTTGCAATCCTCCTTCATTCTCCCCACCTGCTCGTGGCTCTGCTCTTGCAAATTTTCACCACCACGGAGCAGAGGCCAGAGGACGTGGAGACCCATGGCTTCTGGAGAGCGTGCCAGGAGGAACACGGCCTTCCCAGCCAGCCCAACAGGTGCCAGTCGCCCTGTCCTTCCCACACCCTTGCGGCCAGGGCCAGTGCTCCCAGAGTGACCTGGCCTTGGCTCGGCACACAGGTTTGCAGTGCAGACACTGAAGGCTCTGCTCTCCCGACTGGGCGTTGGCAAGAACCTGCTGGCTCTGGAGCACAAGCAGCTCTGGGACAGCCTGCTCTGTGCCAACAGCCAGCACTATGCAGCAGGTCTGCTGGCCAGGTGAGATCCTCTAGTCCCCGCTGCCACGGCCGGCATTAGTACCCCATGCCCGGAGTGCCCCACACAGTCCCCGGGGCTTGTAAGCAAGAGGGCCTCGTCACCGAGGGAGGGCTGAGCGTACTGCAAAGGGCTGGGAGAGGAGGATGCCCAGCAGCAGCCGCCTCCCAAGGGGCCCATGTCCTCTTGCAGAGTGCGGGGGAAAGATGGGACCTCTGTGAGTCACTCCTGGGACAGGTCTGCCCGCCCGGCTCAGGGCCTTGGTGCCTTTTTCCCCTGCCAGGGAGATGCGCTGTGCCTTGACCCCCTTGTGTCCCCACATGGCCTCGCACCTGCTCAGCCTGCTCGTCGGGAAGCAGCCCCGCTGGCATCTGCCTGCCCTGGCCTTCTTTGTGGAGGTGAGCCTGATGGCCAGCGCTGCCTGGCTGAGCTGCCTCCCGGCTCTCTGGCCTCTGGGAGCTGCAGCCGCCCGGGACGCTGCCCGTGCCCGCTGCTGCTGCCTGGAGCCGGCCCTGCGCGGCCCTGGGCTCCTGCCGGCCGGCTCCCCTGCCACTGCCCTGTGCCTTTCAGCTCCTGCAGTGTCTGGACCTGAGCCAACACGGTCCCAGTGCCCTGTTGGTGCTATCCCGGCACCTGCCCAGCCAGTGCAGGGACAGGCTGCGCCTGGCGCTCAGAGGCCTCGTGGTGCTCAGCAAGGAGCCCTCGCTGGTGAGAAGGGGACAGTGGCTGAAGCCGTGCTGGCAGCGTGGGGCTGGGGAAGGCAGACCTTGGGGCTTGGCTGGGCTTTGGCAGCAGAGGCAGCTGCTGCCGGCTCTCCCGATTCCCACTTCAGCTGCCCGAGTGCCACGAGCAGCTGTCGGTGCTGCGGCCAGTCACGGCTTCACAGCACAGCCCGGTCTTGCACACAGGCCGGAGGAATACGCGGCCTCTGTCCACACCTGGTGGAGCAGCTGGCCGATCCAGACACAGAGATGGTCGGCATGAGCCTCTCTGTGCTCACGCATGTGCTCCCGGACAAAGACCTCGAGATACCCAGCATCACCGCCCTGCAGCTGGCTGAGTCCCTCCTGCCACACTTTGAGAATGTAAGCCTCTGTGCCCCCAGCCAAGGGCACTGGATGCTGCCTGCCTGGAAACCTTGTGCCCTGTGCCCTTTTGGGCCTTTGCCCCAATGGGCCTGGAGTAGCTGGTGCTTAGGACTTTTCCTTTCCTCCAGGACAACAGCCATGTGCAGCTGCTCTCCATTCAGCTCTTCGGCAAGCTGATGGAGTTGGTAGTGGAAGAGAGGGAAAATGCTCTCACAACAGTTGTGAGCCAGAGCCTGCTCCCTCTATTCTTACACTGGCACCATGAGAACCTGCACATGGCCGAGGTGAGGTTCTCAGTGATGCTGCCGCATCCCTGGCAGGGGGCTCGGCCGCCTCCTGCCCCTGCTCCCATGTGACTCACCTGGGCTTTGGTGCCACCTGCGTCTCTCTGCTGCTCTGCAGGCGTCTGGCGAAGCCCTGCTTCGTGCGGCCCGCTTCCTGAGGAGGAGGGATCTCGAGGAGCTGCTGAGGAAGAAGCGGCGCATGAAGTTCGTCGAGAGCCTGGTAAGGACAGCCCGGGAGCCCCAGCCGCAGGCTGGAGTGGGGCAGCCCCTGCCCCCGGTGCTCAGTGTGGGGGGCCGGCAGCTGTGCCCCTGGCCAGCGCCGCAGCCGGGCCCGCCAGCCTGCGCCCCCCCACGCTGCTCCCTGCCCTGGGCCGTGCGGGCCGCCTCGGCCGGTGCTGGGCGCAGGGAGCGCCCGGCCGAGAGGCAGAGCCCGCGCTGAGCCTTCCCTGCCGCCGCTCCCCGCAGCTGCTGCCGGACGAGAGCCGAGCGGCCGAGCGCCTGCGCTGGGCGCTGCCGCACCTGCAGAGCCCACAGAGGTCCCTACGAGAGGCGGCCGTCAGGTTCATCGGTGAGCCAGCAGCCCGGCGCCCCTCCCCGCCTCCCCGCCTCCCGGCCCGGCTGCTGCCCCGGCTACAGCGGGAGCCGCGCCCGGGCCGCTGCAGCCCCGCCCGCCCTGGGCGCTGCCGCCGCGCTCCCGCAGCCGTGCCCTCGGGCGGCAGCGGCCCGGCAGGAGCCCTGCCCGCCAGGAGGGCGTGCGGCCACAGCGCTGGCAGCGCCCGTGTCGGGCAGCTGTGCCGCCTGGCGCCGCCACATGCTCTGTCTTGCAGGGGTGGCCGGAGTGCTGATGATGGGGCAGGAGGAGGAGCTCCAGGTCCTCACTGAGGGTGAGTCAGGGCAGCCGCGGGGCAGCCAGCACTTCCGGGGCTAGGGGAGCAGCTGCAAATGCCGGCCCCGCAGCTACAATCCGTGCCCGGGCTGCAGAGGGCCCTGCTGCCTGTGCAGGGGACACGGGGGGGGATCCGTGGCCAGCACCTTCCGGCCGTAGCCCTTGTCTCCCGCTCCCTCCTGGCCACGGCAAGAGCCGGCTGGGATGGCCCTGGCAGGAGGCTTTCCTTGGATTCCCTCAGTCTGGCCTCTGACTGTGGCTCTGTTCCTCTCTCTTCCAGCTCTTCGAGCCCTCAGGGAAGACGAGAGCCCGTCCTGCATGAACACGTGGATACAGATGAAATTCCAAGGAAGATCTGCAGAACTTCGTTTGTCTCCTGGACCAGATGTACCTGTACCGGCCTCCTTCGATGATTTCCAGTTCCCATCGAAGCTGGGACCACCTGCAGAGCAGAAGGGACCAGCTGCAGCGGCTGCTCACAGCTGAGCCTGTGCAAAGCTCTAGCAGCTCCTGCCATCTCTCTCCCTGTTGGCAGCTCCTTCCCTGCAGCCCTCAGTCCCTGCCCATGCCCTTTTTTACCTCCCAGCTCACCCCTTTGCTTCGCTTTTCCTTAATAAACTGTTTGTGTTTTTCACTTTACCCGCGTCTCTGTGGAGCTGAAGCGGTGCAAAACCTGAGCCCGGGGACACGCAGGGCCCCTCTGCCCTTCTCCTCCCCGCTGTGTTCCAGGCACGGACAGAGTGGAACAAGGGCAGCTCAGGCTGCAAAGGTCCCTGTCGTGCTGCTCCAGCTGCACAGCGGTGTGGAATTAAAGGGCGTGTGAACGTGCTGAAGGGGAAAAGGACCCTGGGGGATAGAAGAGCCAACTTGAGTGTGCTCTGAAGCCAGCCGTGAGGGATTCCAGTGCAGGCATCCACCGAGGGCAAAGGAGCTTGCAATGGCGGAAGTTTCCACAAAGAGCTTCCTGAAAGCACAGCAATGCCCCATCCCTACACATGGACAGTGAGACCAGAGGCCGGGGCCCCTTCCCATCCCTCTGGGGCATGGCTGCAAAACAGCCGCCGTGTCTTCCCGTGCCTGTGTTTGGGCTGTGCTGAGGCCAGAGCCGGCCAGCTTGTGCTCTGCTGTGCCAAGAGCGTTCTGGGCAGGCAGGCAGAAGTGCTGCGTGCACAGTGGGGAAGGGGCTCACGAGAGCCTCCTGCGGGAACAGGGCTCCGCTCCCTGGCTGGGAACAGCCTGGTTTTGCTGCCGGGAGCGCAGGCAGGAGTTTGGGCACTTGAAGGGGCAGCGGGCAGCTCTTGTTTGTAGGGGGCCCGGGGCTGCGTGCCACAAGGGACACGAGGAAACAGACTCGGGAGAAGGAAGATGAGCTCGAGCTGGAGTGCCTGTGCTCCAAGGTGCAGAAGTAATTGAGCCTTGCCAAGGTTTCTTAAGTGTGTGTGGGAGTTCCCCGGGAAATGGACACATTTGGGGAAATGCCTTTGGAAGAGAGGGGCTTGCTTCTCAAGCAAAGTGCTTCCCCAGGAGCCCCCAGTGAGCTAGGTGCAGCTGTCTCCCTTTGGCTCCCTGCGCTCCTTTCCGTCCTTGAGGCCCCTTGCACTTGGCAGAGGGGCGTGGGAAGGGAGAAGGCTGTGAAGAGCAGCTTTGGCATCTGCCTGGGCCTGCAGAGACCAAGGCAAGCACCAGCGGCAGGGTGTGTCCCCCCCGCTTTGAGCACAGGACAGAGGGGGATTATATCCATCCAGCCGAGAGCCCCAAATGCCTCTCAGAGAGCTGTGAATTCAAAGGCCTTTATGCCCACATTCATGCCATCTTCCCGATCTGCTGTGTTTTAACTCTTGGCAAGATGCCTTTGCCCCCTGCTTGCTGCAAGCTGCTCTGCTGCGGGGCCGGCAGCGAGCTGGGCTGTGCGGGCACCGTGGAGAGTCCTTCCCCGAGCACTTGGGGGGGTCGTGGTGTGTCCAGGGCTGTGTTAGACACTCGGGGCAATGGATTCCTTCCAAGCGGGGGCACCTTGGGTGGGGAAGGGATGGCCCCGTGGGGCGTGGCAGCGTGTCCCTTTGTGACACGGTGTAGCAGGTTCCCCGTGGAACCGAAAGGGACACCGTGTCTTAGCAGCCCTTTGTGACACGCGCTGACCTCAGGGCTGGCAGCCACACAGCCACGCCAGAGTGCTCGGTGGACGCAACGGGACAGGAGGTGACAGAGCGGTGCTGTGAGGTGTCCCCGCACAGCCTGCTCGTTGGTTCCTGACCCGGAGCTTTTCCAAAGCGTTCCTCCAGCGGC
Source organism: Melozone crissalis (assembly GCF_028551555.1). Taxonomy (NCBI): domain Eukaryota; kingdom Metazoa; phylum Chordata; class Aves; order Passeriformes; family Passerellidae; genus Melozone; species Melozone crissalis. The sequence goes on from NW_026535784.1 coordinate 18,847,113, forward strand.
TGGCCTCACGGCCAGACCTCAGCATTTGGTGACTCAGAGCTTTTCTGAGGCATCTCCCATCCCTGCAGTCGGAGCCCTTCTGGCCAGGCCGTGGCACTTGGTGACCTCCATCGTTCACCAGGAATCTCCTGTCATTGTGGCAGGAGACCTCAAGTGCCCTTGCCCTGTAGCCTTCCTGAGGCTCCTCTGCTGCAGGTGCCTGCAAGGCACGACTCCAGCCCGTGCTCACTCGGGCCTTTGCCGAGGCATTTGAAAGTGCCCCCCAGGTCAGAGAGCAGGATGGCGGGCAGACTGCTCAGCCTGGTCAAGGGGCTTCGGGGCAAGAGAAGCAAAGGCCCTGCAGCTGCCCCAGCGCAGCAGCCTGCAGAGCCGGAGCAGTTGCAGAGTCTGCAGGATGGTGAGTGCCGGAGATGGGCCGCAGGGCCGGTGCCTGCAGCTGGCCTGGCCCTGCCCCATCCCATCCCATCCCATCCCATCCCATGACATCTCACCCCATGCCATCGCATGCCATGTCATGCCATGCCATGCAATGCAATGCCATGCCATCCCATCCCATCCCATCCCTGTGGACATGCCGATGGACGGGATGGGAGAGGGGCCAGGGCTGCCCCCCCGAATGGCCGTGCTCCCTTCCCTGCGTGCCCGGGGGCTGTCCCTGCCTGGGGAGTGCAGGGCTGGGCTGTGTTGTCCAGCCTCTCCCGCAGGCTCTCAGCTCTGGCTGCGCTCGCTCTTTGGCAGATGCAGCCAGGGATCCGACTCAAGAGAAGGAGCCCACCCGTGGCCGCTTCCAGAGAGCAGCGCAGGTACCTGCGGCCATCCCTACCTGGGTCGGGCCTGCTGGCGCTGCTCGGCCGGGCCCCGCGCTTGGAGCAGACCATGGAACGTCCCTCTCTTCCTGCCCTTCCTTCTGCTGCAGACACTGCGGAGGTTCCTGCGCCTTCGGCGCACAAAGGCCAGCGGCTCCGCACCCGAGGGCACGGCCGAGCCCGACCCCAGGCCCAGCGAGCTGCGGGCAGAGGCTGCTGCCAGCACAGCATCCTCTGACCTGGCCACCAGCTCTGACTGGGAAAGCGACGAGGGCTGGGAGGAGGCTGACATGGTGCTGACGGAGGGCATGGCCACCACCAACACCATCCCACCGGCCATCCCAGAGACTGAGGCCATGCCTACGCTCACTGTGAGTCCTAGACCCACTCTGGAGTTTCTCCAGAAGTGTTTTATTCTCTGCAGTAGCCTGGGGCCAGGTCTGAAGGCCTCCCAGGATCACGTGGCCCCTCAAGCCATGTCCGCTGGGCCCCCTCTACCCCATCACAGTGGGCTGGGAGGGCAAGCACTTCTTGAGGGTAGCTGGGCAATCTGCTCCCTTGGACAGCACTCCAAATCGTCCCCATGCCACTTCCTCCAGGTACATGCCACGGTGAGCGCCCTGCTGCAGAGACTCACGTCCAGTGAGTCTGTGGACGCTGGGCTGCAAATGGCCATTGTCAGCCTCGCTGAACAACACCCAGCCCACGTGGTGATGAGCCTCCTGCGCTGTGCCCCAACGTGTGACGGGTAAGGGGCACAAGTGCCTCGAGAGCTCGGTGCTCACTGGCCCATAGGGCCCCTTGCCCCGTACAGCCTGTCCAGTGGTGTCTGCCACACAGGCGGAGAGCAGCGGCACCCTCGAGCCCCTCTGTTTCCTGAGCCTGCTGCCATGCTCCCTCCCGGCCCCACGCAGCTGCTCGGGGCACGGTACTGACGCACTGCTCTGGTCCCACAGAGCCGCTGCGCTGATCTGGAGAGCCGTGGGGACCTCAGAAGCAGCCGTGGAGCAGGTGCTTCCAGCGCTGCTCTCTGCGCTAGAGGAGCAGCCACCGTACGGCGGCTTCCTCTGCAGTGGGGACAACGAGGCCGTCCTTGCCCTGGCTGTGAGTTTCTGGAGCTGGCCTATGCTGGTCCTCCAGGTCGCCTTCTCAGAAGCTCTCCATGTTCTCCCCACCCTGCAGCTCCCTGCCTGGGCTCAAAACTGGGCTAGGGGCAGCAGGCCGGGTGCTCCCCCTGCCTCTCCCCTCAGGCCCTGCCTCATGGACACCTCGGCACTGAGCGCTGCCTCGGGGTGCTTTGTCTCTTGCAGGCAACTCTGGTGCTGTGGAGGATTGCAAGCATGCCCGAGTGGCACTTTGCAATCCTCCTTCATTCTCCCCACCTGCTCGTGGCTCTGCTCTTGCAAATTTTCACCACCACGGAGCAGAGGCCAGAGGACGTGGAGACCCATGGCTTCTGGAGAGCGTGCCAGGAGGAACACGGCCTTCCCAGCCAGCCCAACAGGTGCCAGTCGCCCTGTCCTTCCCACACCCTTGCGGCCAGGGCCAGTGCTCCCAGAGTGACCTGGCCTTGGCTCGGCACACAGGTTTGCAGTGCAGACACTGAAGGCTCTGCTCTCCCGACTGGGCGTTGGCAAGAACCTGCTGGCTCTGGAGCACAAGCAGCTCTGGGACAGCCTGCTCTGTGCCAACAGCCAGCACTATGCAGCAGGTCTGCTGGCCAGGTGAGATCCTCTAGTCCCCGCTGCCACGGCCGGCATTAGTACCCCATGCCCGGAGTGCCCCACACAGTCCCCGGGGCTTGTAAGCGAGAGGGCCTCGTCACCGAGGGAGGGCTGAGCGCACTGCAAAGGGCTGGGAGAGGAGGATGCCCAGCAGCAGCCGCCTCCCAAGGGGCCCATGTCCTCTTGCAGAGTGCGGGGGAAAGATGGGACCTCTGTGAGTCACTCCTGGGACAGGTCTGCCCGCCCGGCTCAGGGCCTTGGTGCCTTTTTCCCCTGCCAGGGAGATGCGCTGTGCCTTGACCCCCTTGTGTCCCCACATGGCCTCGCACCTGCTCAGCCTGCTCGTCGGGAAGCAGCCCCGCTGGCATCTGCCTGCCCTGGCCTTCTTTGTGGAGGTGAGCCTGATGGCCAGCGCTGCCTGGCTGAGCTGCCTCCCGGCTCTCTGGCCTCTGGGAGCTGCAGCCGCCCGGGACGCTGCCCGCGCCCGCTGCTGCTGCCTGGAGCCGGCCCTGCGCGGCCCTGGGCTCCTGCCGGCCGGCTCCCCTGCCACTGCCCTGTGCCTTTCAGCTCCTGCAGTGTCTGGACCTGAGCCAACACGGTCCCAGTGCCCTGTTGGTGCTATCCCGGCACCTGCCCAGCCAGTGCAGGGACAGGCTGCGCCTGGCGCTCAGAGGCCTCGTGGTGCTCAGCAAGGAGCCCTCGCTGGTGAGAAGGGGACAGTGGCTGAAGCCGTGCTGGCAGCGTGGGGCTGGGGAAGGCAGACCTTGGGGCTTGGCTGGGCTTTGGCAGCAGAGGCAGCTGCTGCCGGCTCTCCCGATTCCCACTTCAGCTGCCCGAGTGCCACGAGCAGCTGTCGGTGCTGCGGCCAGTCACGGCTTCACAGCACAGCCCGGTCTTGCACACAGGCCGGAGGAATACGCGGCCTCTGTCCACACCTGGTGGAGCAGCTGGCCGATCCAGACACAGAGATGGTCGGCATGAGCCTCTCTGTGCTCACGCATGTGCTCCCGGACAAAGACCTCGAGATACCCAGCATCACCGCCCTGCAGCTGGCTGAGTCCCTCCTGCCACACTTTGAGAATGTAAGCCTCTGTGCCCCCAGCCAAGGGCACTGGATGCTGCCTGCCTGGAAACCTTGTGCCCTGTGCCCTTTTGGGCCTTTGCCCCAATGGGCCTGGAGTAGCTGGTGCTTAGGACTTTTCCTTTCCTCCAGGACAACAGCCATGTGCAGCTGCTCTCCATTCAGCTCTTCGGCAAGCTGATGGAGCTGGTAGTGGAAGAGAGGGAAAATGCTCTCACAACAGTTGTGAGCCAGAGCCTGCTCCCTCTATTCTTACACTGGCACCATGAGAACCTGCACATGGCCGAGGTGAGGTTCTCAGTGATGCTGCCGCATCCCTGGCAGGGGGCTCGGCCGCCTCCTGCCCCTGCTCCCATGTGACTCACCTGGGCTTTGGTGCCACCTGCGTGTCTCTGCTGCTCTGCAGGCGTCTGGCGAAGCCCTGCTTCGTGCGGCCCGCTTCCTGAGGAGGAGGGATCTCGAGGAGCTGCTGAGGAAGAAGCGGCGCATGAAGTTCGTCGAGAGCCTGGTAAGGACAGCCCGGGAGCCCCAGCCGCAGGCTGGAGTGGGGCAGCCCCTGCCCCCGGTGCTCAGTGTGGGGGGCCGGCAGCTGTGCCCCTGGCCAGCGCCGCAGCCGGGCCCGCCAGCCTGCGCCCCCCCACGCTGCTCCCTGCCCTGGGCCGTGCGGGCCGCCTCGGCCGGTGCTGGGCGCAGGGAGCGCCCGGCCGAGAGGCAGAGCCCGCGCTGAGCCTTCCCTGCCGCCGCTCCCCCCAGCTGCTGCCGGACGAGAGCCGAGCGGCCGAGCACCTGCGCTGGGCGCTGCCGCACCTGCAGAGCCCACAGAGGTCCCTACGAGAGGCGGCCGTCAGGTTCATCGGTGAGCCAGCAGCCCGGCGCCCCTCCCCGCCTCCCCGCCTCCCGGCCCGGCTGCTGCCCCGGTTACAGCGGGAGCCGCGCCCGGGCCGCTGCAGCCCCGCCCGCCCTGGGCGCTGCCGCCGCGCTCCCGCAGCCGTGCCCTCGGGCGGCAGCGGCCCGGCAGGAGCCCTGCCCGCCAGGAGGGCGTGCGGCCACAGCGCTGGCAGCGCCCGTGTCGGGCAGCTGTGCCGCCTGGCGCCGCCACATGCTCTGTCTTGCAGGGGTGGCCGGAGTGCTGATGATGGGGCAGGAGGAGGAGCTCCAGGTCCTCACTGAGGGTGAGTCAGGGCAGCCGCGGGGCAGCCAGCACTTCCGGGGCTAGGGGAGCAGCTGCAAATGCCGGCCCCGCAGCTACAATCCGTGCCCGGGCTGCGGAGGGCCCTGCTGCCTGTGCAGGGGACACGGGGGGGGATCCGTGGCCAGCACCTTCCGGCCGTAGCCCTTGTCTCCCGCTCCCTCCTGGCCACGGCAAGAGCCGGCTGGGATGGCCCTGGCAGGAGGCTTTCCTTGGATTCCCTCAGTCTGGCCTCTGACTGTGGCTCTGTTCCTCTCTCTTCCAGCTCTTCGAGCCCTCAGGGAAGACGAGAGCCCGTCCTGCATGAACACGTGGATACAGATGAAATTCCAAGGAAGATCTGCAGAACTTCGTTTGTCTCCTGGACCAGATGTACCTGTACCGGCCTCCTTCGATGATTTCCAGTTCCCATCGAAGCTGGGACCACCTGCAGAGCAGAAGGGACCAGCTGCAGCGGCTGCTCACAGCTGAGCCTGTGCAAAGCTCTAGCAGCTCCTGCCATCTCTCTCCCTGTTGGCAGCTCCTTCCCTGCAGCCCTCAGTCCCTGCCCATGCCCTTTTTTACCTCCCAGCTCACCCCTTTGCTTCGCTTTTCCTTAATAAACTGTTTGTGTTTTTCACTTTACCCGCGTCTCTGTGGAGCTGAAGCGGCGCAAAACCTGAGCCCGGGGACACGCAGGGCCCCTCTGCCCTTCTCCTCCCCGCTGTGTTCCAGGCACGGACAGAGTGGAACAAGGGCAGCTCAGGCTGCAAAGGTCCCTGTCGTGCTGCTCCAGCTGCACAGCGGTGTGGAATTAAAGGGCGTGTGAACGTGCTGAAGGGGAAAAGGACCCTGGGGGATAGAAGAGCCAACTTGAGTGTGCTCTGAAGCCAGCCGTGAGGGATTCCAGTGCAGGCATCCACCGAGGGCAAAGGAGCTTGCAATGGCGGAAGTTTCCACAAAGAGCTTCCTGAAAGCACAGCAATGCCCCATCCCTACACATGGACAGTGAGACCAGAGGCCGGGGCCCCTTCCCATCCCTCTGGGGCATGGCTGCAAAACAGCCGCCGTGTCTTCCCGTGCCTGTGTTTGGGCTGTGCTGAGGCCAGAGCCGGCCAGCTTGTGCTCTGCTGTGCCAAGAGCGTTCTGGGCAGGCAGGCAGAAGTGCTGCGTGCACAGTGGGGAAGGGGCTCACGAGAGCCTCCTGCGGGAACAGGGCTCCGCTCCCTGGCTGGGAACAGCCTGGTTTTGCTGCCGGGAGCGCAGGCAGGAGTTTGGGCACTTGAAGGGGCAGCGGGCAGCTCTTGTTTGTAGGGGGCCCGGGGCTGCGTGCCACAAGGGACACGAGGAAACAGACTCGGGAGAAGGAAGATGAGCTCGAGCTGGAGTGCCTGTGCTCCAAGGTGCAGAAGTAATTGAGCCTTGCCAAGGTTTCTTAAGTGTGTGTGGGAGTTCCCCGGGAAATGGACACATTTGGGGAAATGCCTTTGGAAGAGAGGGGCTTGCTTCTCAAGCAAAGTGCTTCCCCAGGAGCCCCCAGTGAGCTAGGTGCAGCTGTCTCCCTTTGGCTCCCTGCGCTCCTTTCCGTCCTTGAGGCCCCTTGCACTTGGCAGAGGGGCGTGGGAAGGGAGAAGGCTGTGAAGAGCAGCTTTGGCATCTGCCTGGGCCTGCAGAGACCAAGGCAAGCACCAGCGGCAGGGTGTGTCCCCCCCGCTTTGAGCACAGGACAGAGGGGGATTATATCCATCCAGCCGAGAGCCCCAAATGCCTCTCAGAGAGCTGTGAATCCAAAGGCCTTTATGCCCACATTCATGCCATCTTCCCGATCTGCTGTGTTTTAACTCTTGGCAAGATGCCTTTGCCCCCTGCTTGCTGCAAGCTGCTCTGCTGCGGGGCCGGCAGCGAGCTGGGCTGTGCGGGCACCGTGGAGAGTCCTTCCCCGAGCACTTGGGGGGGTCGTGGTGTGTCCAGGGCTGTGTTAGACACTCGGGGCAATGGATTCCTTCCAAGCGGGGGCACCTTGGGTGGGGAAGGGATGGCCCCGTGGGGCGTGGCAGCGTGTCCCTTTGTGACACGGTGTAGCAGGTTCCCCGTGGAACCGAAAGGGACACCGTGTCTTAGCAGCCCTTTGTGACACGCGCTGACCTCAGGGCTGGCAGCCACACAGCCACGCCAGAGTGCTCGGTGGACGCAACGGGACAGGAGGTGACAGAGCGGTGCTGTGAGGTGTCCCCGCACAGCCTGCTCGTTGGTTCCTGCCCCGGAGCTTTTCCAAAGCGTTCCTCCAGCGGCTGGCCTCACGGCCAGACCTCAGCATTTGGTGACTCAGAGCTTTTCTGAGGCATCTCCCATCCCTGCAGTCGGAGCCCTTCTGGCCAGGCCGTGGCACTTGGTGACCTCCATCGTTCACCAGGAATCTCCTGTCATTGTGGCAGGAGACCTCAAGTGCCCTTGCCCTGTAGCCTTCCTGAGGCTCCTCTGCTGCAGGTGCCTGCAAGGCACGACTCCAGCCCGTGCTCACTCGGGCCTTTGCCGAGGCATTTGAAAGTGCCCCCCAGGTCAGAGAGCAGGATGGCGGGCAGACTGCTCAGCCTGGTCAAGGGGCTTCGGGGCAAGAGAAGCAAAGGCCCTGCAGCTGCCCCAGCGCAGCAGCCTGCAGAGCCGGAGCAGTTGCAGAGTCTGCAGGATGGTGAGTGCCGGAGATGGGCCGCAGGGCCGGTGCCTGCAGCTGGCCTGGCCCTGCCCCATCCCATCCCATCCCATCCCATCCCATCCCATCCCATCCCATCCCATGACATCTCACCCCATGCCATCGCATGCCATGTCATGCCATGCCATGCAATGCAATGCCATGCCATGCCATCCCATCCCATCCCATCCCATCCCTGTGGACATGCCGATGGACGGGATGGGAGAGGGGCCAGGGCTGCCCCCCCGAATGGCCGTGCTCCCTTCCCTGCGTGCCCGGGGGCTGTCCCTGCCTGGGGAGTGCAGGGCTGGGCTGTGTTGTCCAGCCTCTCCCGCAGGCTCTCAGCTCTGGCTGCGCTCGCTCTTTGGCAGATGCAGCCAGGGATCCGACTCAAGAGCGGGAGCCCACCCGTGGCCGCTTCCAGAGAGCAGCGCAGGTACCTGCGGCCATCCCTACCTGGGTCGGGCCTGCTGGCGCTGCTCGGCCGGGCCCCGCGCTTGGAGCAGACCATGGAACGTCCCTCTCTTCCTGCCCTTCCTTCTGCTGCAGACACTGCGGAGGTTCCTGCGCCTTCGGCGCACAAAGGCCAGCGGCTCCGCACCCGAGGGCACGGCCGAGCCCGACCCCAGGCCCAGCGAGCTGCGGGCAGAGGCTGCTGCCAGCACAGCATCCTCTGACCTGGCCACCAGCTCTGACTGGGAAAGCGACGAGGGCTGGGAGGAGGCTGACATGGTGCTGACGGAGGGCATGGCCACCACCAACACCATCCCACCGGCCATCCCAGAGACTGAGGCCATGCCTACGCTCACTGTGAGTCCTAGACCCACTCTGGAGTTTCTCCAGAAGTGTTTTATTCTCTGCAGTAGCCTGGGGCCAGGTCTGAAGGCCTCCCAGGATCACGTGGCCCCTCAAGCCATGTCCGCTGGGCCCCCTCTACCCCATCACAGTGGGCTGGGAGGGCAAGCACTTCTTGAGGGTAGCTGGGCAATCTGCTCCCTTGGACAGCACTCCAAATCGTCCCCATGCCACTTCCTCCAGGTACATGCCACGGTGAGCGCCCTGCTGCAGAGACTCACGTCCAGTGAGTCTGTGGACGCTGGGCTGCAAATGGCCATTGTCAGCCTCGCTGAACAACACCCAGCCCACGTGGTGATGAGCCTCCTGCGCTGTGCCCCAACGTGTGACGGGTAAGGGGCACAAGTGCCTCGAGAGCTCGGTGCTCACTGGCCCATAGGGCCCCTTGCCCCGTACAGCCTGTCCAGTGGTGTCTGCCACACAGGCGGAGAGCAGCGGCACCCTCGAGCCCCTCTGTTTCCTGAGCCTGCTGCCATGCTCCCTCCCGGCCCCACGCAGCTGATCGGGGCACGGTACTGACGCACTGCTCTGGTCCCACAGAGCCGCTGCGCTGATCTGGAGAGCCGTGGGGACCTCAGAAGCAGCCGTGGAGCAGGTGCTTCCAGCGCTGCTCTCTGCGCTAGAGGAGCAGCCACCGTACGGCGGCTTCCTCTGCAGTGGGGACAACGAGGCCGTCCTTGCCCTGGCTGTGAGTTTCTGGAGCTGGCCTATGCTGGTCCTCCAGGTCGCCTTCTCAGAAGCTCTCCATGTTCTCCCCACCCTGCAGCTCCCTGCCTGGGCTCAAAACTGGGCTAGGGGCAGCAGGCCGGGTGCTCCCCCTGCCTCTCCCCTCAGGCCCTGCCTCATGGACACCTCGGCACTGAGCGCTGCCTCGGGGTGCTTTGTCTCTTGCAGGCAACTCTGGTGCTGTGGAGGATTGCAAGCATGCCCGAGTGGCACTTTGCAATCCTCCTTCATTCTCCCCACCTGCTCGTGGCTCTGCTCTTGCAAATTTTCACCACCACGGAGCAGAGGCCAGAGGACGTGGAGACCCATGGCTTCTGGAGAGCGTGCCAGGAGGAACACGGCCTTCCCAGCCAGCCCAACAGGTGCCAGTCGCCCTGTCCTTCCCACACCCTTGCGGCCAGGGCCAGTGCTCCCAGAGTGACCTGGCCTTGGCTCGGCACACAGGTTTGCAGTGCAGACACTGAAGGCTCTGCTCTCCCGACTGGGCGTTGGCAAGAACCTGCTGGCTCTGGAGCACAAGCAGCTCTGGGACAGCCTGCTCTGTGCCAACAGCCAGCACTATGCAGCAGGTCTGCTGGCCAGGTGAGATCCTCTAGTCCCCGCTGCCACGGCCGGCATTAGTACCCCATGCCCGGAGTGCCCCACACAGTCCCCGGGGCTTGTAAGCGAGAGGGCCTCGTCACCGAGGGAGGGCTGAGCGTACTGCAAAGGGCTGGGAGAGGAGGATGCCCAGCAGCAGCCGCCTCCCAAGGGGCCCATGTCCTCTTGCAGAGTGCGGGGGAAAGATGGGACCTCTGTGAGTCACTCCTGGGACAGGTCTGCCCGCCCGGCTCAGGGCCTTGGTGCCTTTTTCCCCTGCCAGGGAGATGCGCTGTGCCTTGACCCCCTTGTGTCCCCACATGGCCTCGCACCTGCTCAGCCTGCTCGTCGGGAAGCAGCCCCGCTGGCATCTGCCTGCCCTGGCCTTCTTTGTGGAGGTGAGCCTGATGGCCAGCGCTGCCTGGCTGAGCTGCCTCCCGGCTCTCTGGCCTCTGGGAGCTGCAGCCACCCGGGACGCTGCCCGCGCCCGCTGCTGCTGCCTGGAGCCGGCCCTGCGCGGCCCTGGGCTCCTGCCGGCCGGCTCCCCTGCCACTGCCCTGTGCCTTTCAGCTCCTGCAGTGTCTGGACCTGAGCCAACACGGTCCCAGTGCCCTGTTGGTGCTATCCCGGCACCTGCCCAGCCAGTGCAGGGACAGGCTGCGCCTGGCGCTCAGAGGCCTCGTGGTGCTCAGCAAGGAGCCCTCGCTGGTGAGAAGGGGACAGTGGCTGAAGCCGTGCTGGCAGCGTGGGGCTGGGGAAGGCAGACCTTGGGGCTTGGCTGGGCTTTGGCAGCAGAGGCAGCTGCTGCCGGCTCTCCCGATTCCCACTTCAGCTGCCCGAGTGCCACGAGCAGCTGTCGGTGCTGCGGCCAGTCACGGCTTCACAGCACAGCCCGGTCTTGCACACAGGCCGGAGGAATACGCGGCCTCTGTCCACACCTGGTGGAGCAGCTGGCCGATCCAGACACAGAGATGGTCGGCATGAGCCTCTCTGTGCTCACGCATGTGCTCCCGGACAAAGACCTCGAGATACCCAGCATCACCGCCCTGCAGCTGGCTGAGTCCCTCCTGCCACACTTTGAGAATGTAAGCCTCTGTGCCCCCAGCCAAGGGCACTGGATGCTGCCTGCCTGGAAACCTTGTGCCCTGTGCCCTTTTGGGCCTTTGCCCCAATGGGCCTGGAGTAGCTGGTGCTTAGGACTTTTCCTTTCCTCCAGGACAACAGCCATGTGCAGCTGCTCTCCATTCAGCTCTTCGGCAAGCTGATGGAGTTGGTAGTGGAAGAGAGGGAAAATGCTCTCACAACAGTTGTGAGCCAGAGCCTGCTCCCTCTATTCTTACACTGGCACCATGAGAACCTGCACATGGCCGAGGTGAGGTTCTCAGTGATGCTGCCGCATCCCTGGCAGGGGGCTCGGCCGCCTCCTGCCCCTGCTCCCATGTGACTCACCTGGGCTTTGGTGCCACCTGCGTCTCTCTGCTGCTCTGCAGGCGTCTGGCGAAGCCCTGCTTCGTGCGGCCCGCTTCCTGAGGAGGAGGGATCTCGAGGAGCTGCTGAGGAAGAAGCGGCGCATGAAGTTCGTCGAGAGCCTGGTAAGGACAGCCCGGGAGCCCCAGCCGCAGGCTGGAGTGGGGCAGCCCCTGCCCCCGGTGCTCAGTGTGGGGGGCCGGCAGCTGTGCCCCTGGCCAGCGCCGCAGCCGGGCCCGCCAGCCTGCGCCCCCCCACGCTGCTCCCTGCCCTGGGCCGTGCGGGCCGCCTCGGCCGGTGCTGGGCGCAGGGAGCACCCGGCCGACAGGCAGAGCCCGCGCTGAGCCTTCCCTGCCGCCGCTCCCCGCAGCTGCTGCCGGACGAGAGCCGAGCGGCCGAGCACCTGCGCTGGGCGCTGCCGCACCTGCAGAGCCCACAGAGGTCCCTACGAGAGGCGGCCGTCAGGTTCATCGGTGAGCCAGCAGCCCGGCGCCCCTCCCCGCCTCCCCGCCTCCCGGCCCGGCTGCTGCCCCGGTTACAGCGGGAGCCGCGCCCGGGCCGCTGCAGCCCCGCCCGCCCTGGGCGCTGCCGCCGCGCTCCCGCAGCCGTGCCCTCGGGCGGCAGCGGCCCGGCAGGAGCCCTGCCCGCCAGGAGGGCGTGCGGCCACAGCGCTGGCAGCGCCCGTGTCGGGCAGCTGTGCCGCCTGGCGCCGCCACATGCTCTGTCTTGCAGGGGTGGCCGGAGTGCTGATGATGGGGCAGGAGGAGGAGCTCCAGGTCCTCACTGAGGGTGAGTCAGGGCAGCCGCGGGGCAGCCAGCACTTCCGGGGCTAGGGGAGCAGCTGCAAATGCCGGCCCCGCAGCTACAATCCGTGCCCGGGCTGCGGAGGGCCCTGCTGCCTGTGCAGGGGACACGGGGGGGGATCCGTGGCCAGCACCTTCCGGCCGTAGCCCTTGTCTCCCGCTCCCTCCTGGCCACGGCAAGAGCCGGCTGGGATGGCCCTGGCAGGAGGCTTTCCTTGGATTCCCTCAGTCTGGCCTCTGACTGTGGCTCTGTTCCTCTCTCTTCCAGCTCTTCGAGCCCTCAGGGAAGACGAGAGCCCGTCCTGCATGAACACGTGGATACAGATGAAATTCCAAGGAAGATCTGCAGAACTTCGTTTGTCTCCTGGACCAGATGTACCTGTACCGGCCTCCTTCGATGATTTCCAGTTCCCATCGAAGCTGGGACCACCTGCAGAGCAGAAGGGACCAGCTGCAGCGGCTGCTCACAGCTGAGCCTGTGCAAAGCTCTAGCAGCTCCTGCCATCTCTCTCCCTGTTGGCAGCTCCTTCCCTGCAGCCCTCAGTCCCTGCCCATGCCCTTTTTTACCTCCCAGCTCACCCCTTTGCTTCGCTTTTCCTTAATAAACTGTTTGTGTTTTTCACTTTACCCGCGTCTCTGTGGAGCTGAAGCGGCGCAAAACCTGAGCCCGGGGACACGCAGGGCCCCTCTGCCCTTCTCCTCCCCGCTGTGTTCCAGGCACGGACAGAGTGGAACAAGGGCAGCTCAGGCTGCAAAGGTCCCTGTCGTGCTGCTCCAGCTGCACAGCGGTGTGGAATTAAAGGGCGTGTGAACGTGCTGAAGGGGAAAAGGACCCTGGGGGATAGAAGAGCCAACTTGAGTGTGCTCTGAAGCCAGCCGTGAGGGATTCCAGTGCAGGCATCCACCGAGGGCAAAGGAGCTTGCAATGGCGGAAGTTTCCACAAAGAGCTTCCTGAAAGCACAGCAATGCCCCATCCCTACACATGGACAGTGAGACCAGAGGCCGGGGCCCCTTCCCATCCCTCTGGGGCATGGCTGCAAAACAGCCGCCGTGTCTTCCCGTGCCTGTGTTTGGGCTGTGCTGAGGCCAGAGCCGGCCAGCTTGTGCTCTGCTGTGCCAAGAGCGTTCTGGGCAGGCAGGCAGAAGTGCTGCGTGCACAGTGGGGAAGGGGCTCACGAGAGCCTCCTGCGGGAACAGGGCTCCGCTCCCTGGCTGGGAACAGCCTGGTTTTGCTGCCGGGAGCGCAGGCAGGAGTTTGGGCACTTGAAGGGGCAGCGGGCAGCTCTTGTTTGTAGGGGGCCCGGGGCTGCGTGCCACAAGGGACACGAGGAAACAGACTCGGGAGAAGGAAGATGAGCTCGAGCTGGAGTGCCTGTGCTCCAAGGTGCAGAAGTAATTGAGCCTTGCCAAGGTTTCTTAAGTGTGTGTGGGAGTTCCCCGGGAAATGGACACATTTGGGGAAATGCCTTTGGAAGAGAGGGGCTTGCTTCTCAAGCAAAGTGCTTCCCCAGGAGCCCCCAGTGAGCTAGGTGCAGCTGTCTCCCTTTGGCTCCCTGCGCTCCTTTCCGTCCTTGAGGCCCCTTGCACTTGGCAGAGGGGCGTGGGAAGGGAGAAGGCTGTGAAGAGCAGCTTTGGCATCTGCCTGGGCCTGCAGAGACCAAGGCAAGCACCAGCGGCAGGGTGTGTCCCCCCCGCTTTGAGCACAGGACAGAGGGGGATTATATCCATCCAGCCGAGAGCCCCAAATGCCTCTCAGAGAGCTGTGAATTCAAAGGCCTTTATGCCCACATTCATGCCATCTTCCCTATCTGCTGTGTTTTAACTCTTGGCAAGATGCCTTTGCCCCCTGCTTGCTGCAAGCTGCTCTGCTGCGGGGCCGGCAGCGAGCTGGGCTGTGCGGGCACCGTGGAGAGTCCTTCCCCGAGCACTTGGGGGGGTCGTGGTGTGTCCAGGGCTGTGTTAGACACTCGGGGCAATGGATTCCTTCCAAGCGGGGACACCTTGGGTGGGGAAGGGATGGCCCCGTGGGGCGTGGCAGCGTGTCCCTTTGTGACACGGTGTAGCAGGTTCCCCGTGGAACCGAAAGGGACACCGTGTCTTAGCAGCCCTTTGTGACACGCGCTGACCTCAGGGCTGGCAGCCACACAGCCACGCCAGAGTGCTCGGTGGACGCAACGGGACAGGAGGTGACAGAGCGGTGCTGTGAGGTGTCCCCGCACAGCCTGCTCGTTGGTTCCTGCCCCGGAGCTTTTCCAAAGCGTTCCTCCTGCGGCTGGCCTCACGGCCAGACCTCAGCATTTGGTGACTCAGAGCTTTTCTGAGGCATCTCCCATCCCTGCAGTCGGAGCCCTTCTGGCCAGGCCGTGGCACTTGGTGACCTCCATCGTTCACCAGGAATCTCCTGTCATTGTGGCAGGAGACCTCAAGTGCCCTTGCCCTGTAGCCTTCCTGAGGCTCCTCTGCTGCAGGTGCCTGCAAGGCACGACTCCAGCCCGTGCTCACTCGGGCCTTTGCCGAGGCATTTGAAAGTGCCCCCCAGGTCAGAGAGCAGGATGGCGGGCAGACTGCTCAGCCTGGTCAACGGGCTTCGGGGCAAGAGAAGCAAAGGCCCTGCAGCTGCCCCAGCGCAGCAGCCTGCAGAGCCGGAGCAGTTGCAGAGTCTGCAGGATGGTGAGTGCCGGAGATGGGCCGCAGGGCCGGTGCCTGCAGCTGGCCTGGCCCTGCCCCATCCCATCTCATCCCATCCCATCCCATCCCATCCCATGACATCTCACCCCATGCCATCGCATGCCATGTCATGCCATGCCATGCAATGCAATGCCATGCCATGCCATCCCATCCCATCCCATCCCATCCCTGTGGACATGCCGATGGACGGGATGGGAGAGGGGCCAGGGCTGCCCCCCCGAATGGCCGTGCTCCCTTCCCTGCGTGCCCGGGGGCTGTCCCTGCCTGGGGAGTGCAGGGCTGGGCTGTGTTGTCCAGCCTCTCCCGCAGGCTCTCAGCTCTGGCTGCGCTCGCTCTTTGGCAGATGCAGCCAGGGATCCGACTCAAGAGAAGGAGCCCACCCGTGGCCGCTTCCAGAGAGCAGCGCAGGTACCTGCGGCCATCCCTACCTGGGTCGGGCCTGCTGGCGCTGCTCGGCCGGGCCCCGCGCTTGGAGCAGACCATGGAACGTCCCTCTCTTCCTGCCCTTCCTTCTGCTGCAGACACTGCGGAGGTTCCTGCGCCTTCGGCGCACAAAGGCCAGCGGCTCCGCACCCGAGGGCACGGCCGAGCCCGACCCCAGGCCCAGCGAGCTGCGGGCAGAGGCTGCTGCCAGCACAGCATCCTCTGACCTGGCCACCAGCTCTGACTGGGAAAGCGACGAGGGCTGGGAGGAGGCTGACATGGTGCTGACGGAGGGCATGGCCACCACCAACACCATCCCACCGGCCATCCCAGAGACTGAGGCCATGCCTACGCTCACTGTGAGTCCTAGACCCACTCTGGAGTTTCTCCAGAAGTGTTTTATTCTCTGCAGTAGCCTGGGGCCAGGTCTGAAGGCCTCCCAGGATCACGTGGCCCCTCAAGCCATGTCCGCTGGGCCCCCTCTACCCCATCACAGTGGGCTGGGAGGGCAAGCACTTCTTGAGGGTAGCTGGGCAACCTGCTCCCTTGGACAGCACTCCAAATCGTCCCCATGCCACTTCCTCCAGGTACATGCCACGGTGAGCGCCCTGCTGCAGAGACTCACGTCCAGTGAGTCTGTGGACGCTGGGCTGCAAATGGCCATTGTCAGCCTCGCTGAACAACACCCAGCCCACGTGGTGATGAGCCTCCTGCGCTGTGCCCCAACGTGTGACGGGTAAGGGGCACAAGTGCCTCGAGAGCTCGGTGCTCACTGGCCCATAGGGCCCCTTGCCCCGTACAGCCTGTCCAGTGGTGTCTGCCACACAGGCGGAGAGCAGCGGCACCCTCGAGCCCCTCTGTTTCCTGAGCCTGCTGCCATGCTCCCTCCCGGCCCCACGCAGCTGATCGGGGCACGGTACTGACGCACTGCTCTGGTCCCACAGAGCCGCTGCGCTGATCTGGAGAGCCGTGGGGACCTCAGAAGCAGCCGTGGAGCAGGTGCTTCCAGCGCTGCTCTCTGCGCTAGAGGAGCAGCCACCGTACGGCGGCTTCCTCTGCAGTGGGGACAACGAGGCCGTCCTTGCCCTGGCTGTGAGTTTCTGGAGCTGGCCTATGCTGGTCCTCCAGGTCGCCTTCTCAGAAGCTCTCCATGTTCTCCCCACCCTGCAGCTCCCTGCCTGGGCTCAAAACTGGGCTAGGGGCAGCAGGCCGGGTGCTCCCCCTGCCTCTCCCCTCAGGCCCTGCCTCATGGACACCTCGGCACTGAGCGCTGCCTCGGGGTGCTTTGTCTCTTGCAGGCAACTCTGGTGCTGTGGAGGATTGCAAGCATGCCCGAGTGGCACTTTGCAATCCTCCTTCATTCTCCCCACCTGCTCGTGGCTCTGCTCTTGCAAATTTTCACCACCACGGAGCAGAGGCCAGAGGACGTGGAGACCCATGGCTTCTGGAGAGCGTGCCAGGAGGAACACGGCCTTCCCAGCCAGCCCAACAGGTGCCAGTCGCCCTGTCCTTCCCACACCCTTGCGGCCAGGGCCAGTGCTCCCAGAGTGACCTGGCCTTGGCTCGGCACACAGGTTTGCAGTGCAGACACTGAAGGCTCTGCTCTCCCGACTGGGCGTTGGCAAGAACCTGCTGGCTCTGGAGCACAAGCAGCTCTGGGACAGCCTGCTCTGTGCCAACAGCCAGCACTATGCAGCAGGTCTGCTGGCCAGGTGAGATCCTCTAGTCCCCGCTGCCACGGCCGGCATTAGTACCCCATGCCCGGAGTGCCCCACACAGTCCCCGGGGCTTGTAAGCGAGAGGGCCTCGTCACCGAGGGAGGGCTGAGCGTACTGCAAAGGGCTGGGAGAGGAGGATGCCCAGCAGCAGCCGCCTCCCAAGGGGCCCATGTCCTCTTGCAGAGTGCGGGGGAAAGATGGGACCTCTGTGAGTCACTCCTGGGACAGGTCTGCCCGCCCGGCTCAGGGCCTTGGTGCCTTTTTCCCCTGCCAGGGAGATGCGCTGTGCCTTGACCCCCTTGTGTCCCCACATGGCCTCGCACCTGCTCAGCCTGCTCGTCGGGAAGCAGCCCCGCTGGCATCTGCCTGCCCTGGCCTTCTTTGTGGAGGTGAGCCTGATGGCCAGCGCTGCCTGGCTGAGCTGCCTCCCGGCTCTCTGGCCTCTGGGAGCTGCAGCCGCCCGGGACGCTGCCCGCGCCCGCTGCTGCTGCCTGGAGCCGGCCCTGCGCGGCCCTGGGCTCCTGCCGGCCGGCTCCCCTGCCACTGCCCTGTGCCTTTCAGCTCCTGCAGTGTCTGGACCTGAGCCAACACGGTCCCAGTGCCCTGTTGGTGCTATCCCGGCACCTGCCCAGCCAGTGCAGGGACAGGCTGCGCCTGGCGCTCAGAGGCCTCGTGGTGCTCAGCAAGGAGCCCTCGCTGGTGAGAAGGGGACAGTGGCTGAAGCCGTGCTGGCAGCGTGGGGCTGGGGAAGGCAGACCTTGGGGCTTGGCTGGGCTTTGGCAGCAGAGGCAGCTGCTGCCGGCTCTCCCGATTCCCACTTCAGCTGCCCGAGTGCCACGAGCAGCTGTCGGTGCTGCGGCCAGTCACGGCTTCACAGCACAGCCCGGTCTTGCACACAGGCCGGAGGAATACGCGGCCTCTGTCCACACCTGGTGGAGCAGCTGGCCGATCCAGACACAGAGATGGTCGGCATGAGCCTCTCTGTGCTCACGCATGTGCTCCCGGACAAAGACCTCGAGATACCCAGCATCACCGCCCTGCAGCTGGCTGAGTCCCTCCTGCCACACTTTGAGAATGTAAGCCTCTGTGCCCCCAGCCAAGGGCACTGGATGCTGCCTGCCTGGAAACCTTGTGCCCTGTGCCCTTTTGGGCCTTTGCCCCAATGGGCCTGGAGTAGCTGGTGCTTAGGACTTTTCCTTTCCTCCAGGACAACAGCCATGTGCAGCTGCTCTCCATTCAGCTCTTCGGCAAGCTGATGGAGTTGGTAGTGGAAGAGAGGGAAAATGCTCTCACAACAGTTGTGAGCCAGAGCCTGCTCCCTCTATTCTTACACTGGCACCATGAGAACCTGCACATGGCCGAGGTGAGGTTCTCAGTGATGCTGCCGCATCCCTGGCAGGGGGCTCGGCCGCCTCCTGCCCCTGCTCCCATGTGACTCACCTGGGCTTTGGTGCCACCTGCGTCTCTCTGCTGCTCTGCAGGCGTCTGGCGAAGCCCTGCTTCGTGCGGCCCGCTTCCTGAGGAGGAGGGATCTCGAGGAGCTGCTGAGGAAGAAGCGGCGCATGAAGTTCGTCGAGAGCCTGGTAAGGACAGCCCGGGAGCCCCAGCCGCAGGCTGGAGTGGGGCAGCCCCTGCCCCCGGTGCTCAGTGTGGGGGGCCGGCAGCTGTGCCCCTGGCCAGCGCCGCAGCCGGGCCCGCCAGCCTGCGCCCCCCCACGCTGCTCCCTGCCCTGGGCCGTGCGGGCCGCCTCGGCCGGTGCTGGGCGCAGGGAGCGCCCGGCCGAGAGGCAGAGCCCGCGCTGAGCCTTCCCTGCCGCCGCTCCCCGCAGCTGCTGCCGGACGAGAGCCGAGCGGCCGAGCACCTGCGCTGGGCGCTGCCGCACCTGCTGAGGCCACAGAGGCCCCTACGAGAGGCGGCCGTCAGGTTCATCGGTGAGCCAGCAGCCCGGCGCCCCTCCCCGCCTCCCCGCCTCCCGGCCCGGCTGCTGCCCCGGCTACAGCGGGAGCCGCGCCCGGGCCGCTGCAGCCCCGCCCGCCCTGGGCGCTGCCGCCGCGCTCCCGCAGCCGTGCCCTCGGGCGGCAGCGGCCCGGCAGGAGCCCTGCCCGCCAGGAGGGCGTGCGGCCACAGCGCTGGCAGCGCCCGTGTCGGGCAGCTGTGCCGCCTGGCGCCGCCACATGCTCTGTCTTGCAGGGGTGGCCGGAGTGCTGATGATGGGGCAGGAGGAGGAGCTCCAGGTCCTCACTGAGGGTGAGTCAGGGCAGCCGCGGGGCAGCCAGCACTTCCGGGGCTAGGGGAGCAGCTGCAAATGCCGGCCCCGCAGCTACAATCCGTGCCCGGGCTGCGGAGGGCCCTGCTGCCTGTGCAGGGGACACGGGGGGGGATCCGTGGCCAGCACCTTCCGGCCGTAGCCCTTGTCTCCCGCTCCCTCCTGGCCACGGCAAGAGCCGGCTGGGATGGCCCTGGCAGGAGGCTTTCCTTGGATTCCCTCAGTCTGGCCTCTGACTGTGGCTCTGTTCCTCTCTCTTCCAGCTCTTCGAGCCCTCAGGGAAGACGAGAGCCCGTCCTGCATGAACACGTGGATACAGATGAAATTCCAAGGAAGATCTGCAGAACTTCGTTTGTCTCCTGGACCAGATGTACCTGTACCGGCCTCCTTCGATGATTTCCAGTTCCCATCGAAGCTGGGACCACCTGCAGAGCAGAAGGGACCAGCTGCAGCGGCTGCTCACAGCTGAGCCTGTGCAAAGCTCTAGCAGCTCCTGCCATCTCTCTCCCTGTTGGCAGCTCCTTCCCTGCAGCCCTCAGTCCCTGCCCATGCCCTTTTTTACCTCCCAGCTCACCCCTTTGCTTCGCTTTTCCTTAATAAACTGTTTGTGTTTTTCACTTTACCCGCGTCTCTGTGGAGCTGAAGCGGTGCAAAACCTGAGCCCGGGGACACGCAGGGCCCCTCTGCCCTTCTCCTCCCCGCTGTGTTCCAGGCACGGACAGAGTGGAACAAGGGCAGCTCAGGCTGCAAAGGTCCCTGTCGTGCTGCTCCAGCTGCACAGCGGTGTGGAATTAAAGGGCGTGTGAACGTGCTGAAGGGGAAAAGGACCCTGGGGGATAGAAGAGCCAACTTGAGTGTGCTCTGAAGCCAGCCGTGAGGGATTCCAGTGCAGGCATCCACCGAGGGCAAAGGAGCTTGCAATGGCGGAAGTTTCCACAAAGAGCTTCCTGAAAGCACAGCAATGCCCCATCCCTACACATGGACAGTGAGACCAGAGGCCGGGGCCCCTTCCCATCCCTCTGGGGCATGGCTGCAAAACAGCCGCCGTGTCTTCCCGTGCCTGTGTTTGGGCTGTGCTGAGGCCAGAGCCGGCCAGCTTGTGCTCTGCTGTGCCAAGAGCGTTCTGGGCAGGCAGGCAGAAGTGCTGCGTGCACAGTGGGGAAGGGGCTCACGAGAGCCTCCTGCGGGAACAGGGCTCCGCTCCCTGGCTGGGAACAGCCTGGTTTTGCTGCCGGGAGCGCAGGCAGGAGTTTGGGCACTTGAAGGGGCAGCGGGCAGCTCTTGTTTGTAGGGGGCCCGGGGCTGCGTGCCACAAGGGACACGAGGAAACAGACTCGGGAGAAGGAAGATGAGCTCGAGCTGGAGTGCCTGTGCTCCAAGGTGCAGAAGTAATTGAGCCTTGCCAAGGTTTCTTAAGTGTGTGTGGGAGTTCCCCGGGAAATGGACACATTTGGGGAAATGCCTTTGGAAGAGAGGGGCTTGCTTCTCAAGCAAAGTGCTTCCCCAGGAGCCCCCAGTGAGCTAGGTGCAGCTGTCTCCCTTTGGCTCCCTGCGCTCCTTTCCGTCCTTGAGGCCCCTTGCACTTGGCAGAGGGGCGTGGGAAGGGAGAAGGCTGTGAAGAGCAGCTTTGGCATCTGCCTGGGCCTGCAGAGACCAAGGCAAGCACCAGCGGCAGGGTGTGTCCCCCCCGCTTTGAGCACAGGACAGAGGGGGATTATATCCATCCAGCCGAGAGCCCCAAATGCCTCTCAGAGAGCTGTGAATTCAAAGGCCTTTATGCCCACATTCATGCCATCTTCCCTATCTGCTGTGTTTTAACTCTTGGCAAGATGCCTTTGCCCCCTGCTTGCTGCAAGCTGCTCTGCTGCGGGGCCGGCAGCGAGCTGGGCTGTGCGGGCACCGTGGAGAGTCCTTCCCCGAGCACTTGGGGGGGTCGTGGTGTGTCCAGGGCTGTGTTAGACACTCGGGGCAATGGATTCCTTCCAAGCGGGGGCACCTTGCGTGGGGAAGGGATGGCCCCGTGGGGCGTGGCAGCGTGTCCCTTTGTGACACGGTGTAGCAGGTTCCCCGTGGAACCGAAAGGGACACCGTGTCTTAGCAGCCCTTTGTGACACGCGCTGACCTCAGGGCTGGCAGCCACACAGCCACGCCAGAGTGCTCGGTGGACGCAACGGGACAGGAGGTGACAGAGCGGTGCTGTGAGGTGTCCCCGCACAGCCTGCTCGTTGGTTCCTGACCCGGAGCTTTTCCAAAGAGTTCCTCCTGCGGCTGGCCTCACGGCCAGACCTCAGCATTTGGTGACTCAGAGCTTTTCTGAGGCATCTCCCATCCCTGCAGTCGGAGCCCTTCTGGCCAGGCCGTGGCACTTGGTGACCTCCATCGTTCACCAGGAATCTCCTGTCATTGTGGCAGGAGACCTCAAGTGCCCTTGCCCTGTAGCCTTCCTGAGGCTCCTCTGCTGCAGGTGCCTGCAAGGCACGACTCCAGCCCGTGCTCACTCGGGCCTTTGCCGAGGCATTTGAAAGTGCCCCCCAGGTCAGAGAGCAGGATGGCGGGCAGACTGCTCAGCCTGGTCAAGGGGCTTCGGGGCAAGAGAAGCAAAGGCCCTGCAGCTGCCCCAGCGCAGCAGCCTGCAGAGCCGGAGCAGTTGCAGAGTCTGCAGGATGGTGAGTGCCGGAGATGGGCCGCAGGGCCGGTGCCTGCAGCTGGCCTGGCCCTGCCCCATCCCATCCCATCCCATCCCATCCCATCCCATGACATCTCACCCCATGCCATCGCATGCCATGTCATGCCATGCCATGCAATGCAATGCCATGCCATGCCATCCCATCCCATCCCATCCCATCCCTGTGGACATGCCGATGGACGGGATGGGAGAGGGGCCAGGGCTGCCCCCCCGAATGGCCGTGCTCCCTTCCCTGCGTGCCCGGGGGCTGTCCCTGCCTGGGGAGTGCAGGGCTGGGCTGTGTTGTCCAGCCTCTCCCGCAGGCTCTCAGCTCTGGCTGCGCTCGCTCTTTGGCAGATGCAGCCAGGGATCCGACTCAAGAGAAGGAGCCCACCCGTGGCCGCTTCCAGAGAGCAGCGCAGGTACCTGCGGCCATCCCTACCTGGGTCGGGCCTGCTGGCGCTGCTCGGCCGGGCCCCGCGCTTGGAGCAGACCATGGAACGTCCCTCTCTTCCTGCCCTTCCTTCTGCTGCAGACACTGCGGAGGTTCCTGCGCCTTCGGCGCACAAAGGCCAGCGGCTCCGCACCCGAGGGCACGGCCGAGCCCGACCCCAGGCCCAGCGAGCTGCGGGCAGAGGCTGCTGCCAGCACAGCATCCTCTGACCTGGCCACCAGCTCTGACTGGGAAAGCGACGAGGGCTGGGAGGAGGCTGACATGGTGCTGACGGAGGGCATGGCCACCACCAACACCATCCCACCGGCCATCCCAGAGACTGAGGCCATGCCTACGCTCACTGTGAGTCCTAGACCCACTCTGGAGTTTCTCCAGAAGTGTTTTATTCTCTGCAGTAGCCTGGGGCCAGGTCTGAAGGCCTCCCAGGATCACGTGGCCCCTCAAGCCATGTCCGCTGGGCCCCCTCTACCCCATCACAGTGGGCTGGGAGGGCAAGCACTTCTTGAGGGTAGCTGGGCAATCTGCTCCCTTGGACAGCACTCCAAATCGTCCCCATGCCACTTCCTCCAGGTACATGCCACGGTGAGCGCCCTGCTGCAGAGACTCACGTCCAGTGAGTCTGTGGACGCTGGGCTGCAAATGGCCATTGTCAGCCTCGCTGAACAACACCCAGCCCACGTGGTGATGAGCCTCCTGCGCTGTGCCCCAACGTGTGACGGGTAAGGGGCACAAGTGCCTCGAGAGCTCGGTGCTCACTGGCCCATAGGGCCCCTTGCCCTGTACAGCCTGTCCAGTGGTGTCTGCCACACAGGCGGAGAGCAGCGGCACCCTCGAGCCCCTCTGTTTCCTGAGCCTGCTGCCATGCTCCCTCCCGGCCCCACGCAGCTGATCGGGGCACGGTACTGACGCACTGCTCTGGTCCCACAGAGCCGCTGCGCTGATCTGGAGAGCCGTGGGGACCTCAGAAGCAGCTGTGGAGCAGGTGCTTCCAGCGCTGCTCTCTGCGCTAGAGGAGCAGCCACCGTACGGCGGCTTCCTCTGCAGTGGGGACAACGAGGCCGTCCTTGCCCTGGCTGTGAGTTTCTGGAGCTGGCCTATGCTGGTCCTCCAGGTCGCCTTCTCAGAAGCTCTCCATGTTCTCCCCACCCTGCAGCTCCCTGCCTGGGCTCAAAACTGGGCTAGGGGCAGCAGGCCGGGTGCTCCCCCTGCCTCTCCCCTCAGGCCCTGCCTCATGGACACCTCGGCACTGAGCGCTGCCTCGGGGTGCTTTGTCTCTTGCAGGCAACTCTGGTGCTGTGGAGGATTGCAAGCATGCCCAAGTGGCACTTTGCAATCCTCCTTCATTCTCCCCACCTGCTCGTGGCTCTGCTCTTGCAAATTTTCACCACCACGGAGCAGAGGCCAGAGGACGTGGAGACCCATGGCTTCTGGAGAGCGTGCCAGGAGGAACACGGCCTTCCCAGCCAGCCCAACAGGTGCCAGTCGCCCTGTCCTTCCCACACCCTTGCGGCCAGGGCCAGTGCTCCCAGAGTGACCTGGCCTTGGCTCGGCACACAGGTTTGCAGTGCAGACACTGAAGGCTCTGCTCTCCCGACTGGGCGTTGGCAAGAACCTGCTGGCTCTGGAGCACAAGCAGCTCTGGGACAGCCTGCTCTGTGCCAACAGCCAGCACTATGCAGCAGGTCTGCTGGCCAGGTGAGATCCTCTAGTCCCCGCTGCCACGGCCGGCATTAGTACCCCATGCCCGGAGTGCCCCACACAGTCCCCGGGGCTTGTAAGCGAGAGGGCCTCGTCACCGAGGGAGGGCTGAGCGTACTGCAAAGGGCTGGGAGAGGAGGATGCCCAGCAGCAGCCGCCTCCCAAGGGGCCCATGTCCTCTTGCAGAGTGCGGGGGAAAGATGGGACCTCTGTGAGTCACTC
The DNA here is from genome assembly GCF_028551555.1 of Melozone crissalis. Lineage (NCBI taxonomy): Eukaryota > Metazoa > Chordata > Aves > Passeriformes > Passerellidae > Melozone > Melozone crissalis. The sequence goes on from NW_026535784.1 coordinate 18,871,146, forward strand.
CTGGGACAGGTCTGCCCGCCCGGCTCAGGGCCTTGGTGCCTTTTTCCCCTGCCAGGGAGATGCGCTGTGCCTTGACCCCCTTGTGTCCCCACATGGCCTCGCACCTGCTCAGCCTGCTCGTCGGGAAGCAGCCCCGCTGGCATCTGCCTGCCCTGGCCTTCTTTGTGGAGGTGAGCCTGATGGCCAGCGCTGCCTGGCTGAGCTGCCTCCCGGCTCTCTGGCCTCTGGGAGCTGCAGCCGCCCGGGACGCTGCCCGCGCCCGCTGCTGCTGCCTGGAGCCGGCCCTGCGCGGCCCTGGGCTCCTGCCGGCCGGCTCCCCTGCCACTGCCCTGTGCCTTTCAGCTCCTGCAGTGTCTGGACCTGAGCCAACACGGTCCCAGTGCCCTGTTGGTGCTATCCCGGCACCTGCCCAGCCAGTGCAGGGACAGGCTGCGCCTGGCGCTCAGAGGCCTCGTGGTGCTCAGCAAGGAGCCCTCGCTGGTGAGAAGGGGACAGTGGCTGAAGCCGTGCTGGCAGCGTGGGGCTGGGGAAGGCAGACCTTGGGGCTTGGCTGGGCTTTGGCAGCAGAGGCAGCTGCTGCCGGCTCTCCCGATTCCCACTTCAGCTGCCCGAGTGCCACGAGCAGCTGTCGGTGCTGCGGCCAGTCACGGCTTCACAGCACAGCCCGGTCTTGCACACAGGCCGGAGGAATACGCGGCCTCTGTCCACACCTGGTGGAGCAGCTGGCCGATCCAGACACAGAGATGGTCGGCATGAGCCTCTCTGTGCTCACGCATGTGCTCCCGGACAAAGACCTCGAGATACCCAGCATCACCGCCCTGCAGCTGGCTGAGTCCCTCCTGCCACACTTTGAGAATGTAAGCCTCTGTGCCCCCAGCCAAGGGCACTGGATGCTGCCTGCCTGGAAACCTTGTGCCCTGTGCCCTTTTGGGCCTTTGCCCCAATGGGCCTGGAGTAGCTGGTGCTTAGGACTTTTCCTTTCCTCCAGGACAACAGCCATGTGCAGCTGCTCTCCATTCAGCTCTTCGGCAAGCTGATGGAGTTGGTAGTGGAAGAGAGGGAAAATGCTCTCACAACAGTTGTGAGCCAGAGCCTGCTCCCTCTATTCTTACACTGGCACCATGAGAACCTGCACATGGCCGAGGTGAGGTTCTCAGTGATGCTGCCGCATCCCTGGCAGGGGGCTCGGCCGCCTCCTGCCCCTGCTCCCATGTGACTCACCTGGGCTTTGGTGCCACCTGCGTGTCTCTGCTGCTCTGCAGGCGTCTGGCGAAGCCCTGCTTCGTGCGGCCCGCTTCCTGAGGAGGAGGGATCTCGAGGAGCTGCTGAGGAAGAAGCGGCGCATGAAGTTCGTCGAGAGCCTGGTAAGGACAGCCCGGGAGCCCCAGCCGCAGGCTGGAGTGGGGCAGCCCCTGCCCCCGGTGCTCAGTGTGGGGGGCCGGCAGCTGTGCCCCTGGCCAGCGCCGCAGCCGGGCCCGCCAGCCTGCGCCCCCCCACGCTGCTCCCTGCCCTGGGCCGTGCGGGCCGCCTCGGCCGGTGCTGGGCGCAGGGAGCGCCCGGCCGAGAGGCAGAGCCCGCGCTGAGCCTTCCCTGCCGCCGCTCCCCGCAGCTGCTGCCGGACGAGAGCCGAGCGGCCGAGCACCTGCGCTGGGCGCTGCCGCACCTGCAGAGCCCACAGAGGCCCCTACGAGAGGCGGCCGTCAGGTTCATCGGTGAGCCAGCAGCCCGGCGCCCCTCCCCGCCTCCCCGCCTCCCGGCCCGGCTGCTGCCCCGGCTACAGCGGGAGCCGCGCCCGGGCCGCTGCAGCCCCGCCCGCCCTGGGCGCTGCCGCCGCGCTCCCGCAGCCGTGCCCTCGGGCGGCAGCGGCCCGGCAGGAGCCCTGCCCGCCAGGAGGGCGTGCGGCCACAGCGCTGGCAGCGCCCGTGTCGGGCAGCTGTGCCGCCTGGCGCCGCCACATGCTCTGTCTTGCAGGGGTGGCCGGAGTGCTGATGATGGGGCAGGAGGAGGAGCTCCAGGTCCTCACTGAGGGTGAGTCAGGGCAGCCGCGGGGCAGCCAGCACTTCCGGGGCTAGGGGAGCAGCTGCAAATGCCGGCCCCGCAGCTACAATCCGTGCCCGGGCTGCGGAGGGCCCTTCTGCCTGTGCAGGGGACACGGGGGGGGATCCGTGGCCAGCACCTTCCGGCCGTAGCCCTTGTCTCCCGCTCCCTCCTGGCCACGGCAAGAGCCGGCTGGGATGGCCCTGGCAGGAGGCTTTCCTTGGATTCCCTCAGTCTGGCCTCTGACTGTGGCTCTGTTCCTCTCTCTTCCAGCTCTTCGAGCCCTCAGGGAAGACGAGAGCCCGTCCTGCATGAACACGTGGATACAGATGAAATTCCAAGGAAGATCTGCAGAACTTCGTTTGTCTCCTGGACCAGATGTACCTGTACCGGCCTCCTTCGATGATTTCCAGTTCCCATCGAAGCTGGGACCACCTGCAGAGCAGAAGGGACCAGCTGCAGCGGCTGCTCACAGCTGAGCCTGTGCAAAGCTCTAGCAGCTCCTGCCATCTCTCTCCCTGTTGGCAGCTCCTTCCCTGCAGCCCTCAGTCCCTGCCCATGCCCTTTTTTACCTCCCAGCTCACCCCTTTGCTTCGCTTTTCCTTAATAAACTGTTTGTGTTTTTCACTTTACCCGCGTCTCTGTGGAGCTGAAGCGGCGCAAAACCTGAGCCCGGGGACACGCAGGGCCCCTCTGCCCTTCTCCTCCCCGCTGTGTTCCAGGCACGGACAGAGTGGAACAAGGGCAGCTCAGGCTGCAAAGGTCCCTGTCGTGCTGCTCCAGCTGCACAGCGGTGTGGAATTAAAGGGCGTGTGAACGTGCTGAAGGGGAAAAGGACCCTGGGGGATAGAAGAGCCAACTTGAGTGTGCTCTGAAGCCAGCCGTGAGGGATTCCAGTGCAGGCATCCACCGAGGGCAAAGGAGCTTGCAATGGCGGAAGTTTCCACAAAGAGCTTCCTGAAAGCACAGCAATGCCCCATCCCTACACATGGACAGTGAGACCAGAGGCCGGGGCCCCTTCCCATCCCTCTGGGGCATGGCTGCAAAACAGCCGCCGTGTCTTCCCGTGCCTGTGTTTGGGCTGTGCTGAGGCCAGAGCCGGCCAGCTTGTGCTCTGCTGTGCCAAGAGCGTTCTGGGCAGGCAGGCAGAAGTGCTGCGTGCACAGTGGGGAAGGGGCTCACGAGAGCCTCCTGCGGGAACAGGGCTCCGCTCCCTGGCTGGGAACAGCCTGGTTTTGCTGCCGGGAGCGCAGGCAGGAGTTTGGGCACTTGAAGGGGCAGCGGGCAGCTCTTGTTTGTAGGGGGCCCGGGGCTGCGTGCCACAAGGGACACGAGGAAACAGACTCGGGAGAAGGAAGATGAGCTCGAGCTGGAGTGCCTGTGCTCCAAGGTGCAGAAGTAATTGAGCCTTGCCAAGGTTTCTTAAGTGTGTGTGGGAGTTCCCCGGGAAATGGACACATTTGGGGAAATGCCTTTGGAAGAGAGGGGCTTGCTTCTCAAGCAAAGTGCTTCCCCAGGAGCCCCCAGTGAGCTAGGTGCAGCTGTCTCCCTTTGGCTCCCTGCGCTCCTTTCCGTCCTTGAGGCCCCTTGCACTTGGCAGAGGGGCGTGGGAAGGGAGAAGGCTGTGAAGAGCAGCTTTGGCATCTGCCTGGGCCTGCAGAGACCAAGGCAAGCACCAGCGGCAGGGTGTGTCCCCCCCGCTTTGAGCACAGGACAGAGGGGGATTATATCCATCCAGCCGAGAGCCCCAAATGCCTCTCAGAGAGCTGTGAATTCAAAGGCCTTTATGCCCACATTCATGCCATCTTCCCGATCTGCTGTGTTTTAACTCTTGGCAAGATGCATTTGCCCCCTGCTTGCTGCAAGCTGCTCTGCTGCGGGGCCGGCAGCGAGCTGGGCTGTGCGGGCACCGTGGAGAGTCCTTCCCCGAGCACTTGGGGGGGTCGTGGTGTGTCCAGGGCTGTGTTAGACACTCGGGGCAATGGATTCCTTCCAAGCGGGGGCACCTTGCGTGGGGAAGGGATGGCCCCGTGGGGCGTGGCAGCGTGTCCCTTTGTGACACGGTGTAGCAGGTTCCCCGTGGAACCGAAAGGGACACCGTGTCTTAGCAGCCCTTTGTGACACGCGCTGACCTCAGGGCTGGCAGCCACACAGCCACGCCAGAGTGCTCGGTGGACGCAACGGGACAGGAGGTGACAGAGCGGTGCTGTGAGGTGTCCCCGCACAGCCTGCTCGTTGGTTCCTGACCCGGAGCTTTTCCAAAGCGTTCCTCCTGCGGCTGGCCTCACGGCCAGACCTCAGCATTTGGTGACTCAGAGCTTTTCTGAGGCATCTCCCATCCCTGCAGTCGGAGCCCTTCTGGCCAGGCCGTGGCACTTGGTGACCTCCATCGTTCACCAGGAATCTCCTGTCATTGTGGCAGGAGACCTCAAGTGCCCTTGCCCTGTAGCCTTCCTGAGGCTCCTCTGCTGCAGGTGCCTGCAAGGCACGACTCCAGCCCGTGCTCACTCGGGCCTTTGCCGAGGCATTTGAAAGTGCCCCCCAGGTCAGAGAGCAGGATGGCGGGCAGACTGCTCAGCCTGGTCAACGGGCTTCGGGGCAAGAGAAGCAAAGGCCCTGCAGCTGCCCCAGCGCAGCAGTCTGCAGAGCCGGAGCAGTTGCAGAGTCTGCAGGATGGTGAGTGCCGGAGATGGGCCGCAGGGCCGGTGCCTGCAGCTGGCCTGGCCCTGCCCCATCCCATCCCATCCCATCCCATCCCATCCCATCCCATCCCATGACATCTCACCCCATGCCATCGCATGCCATGTCATGCCATGCCATGCAATGTAGTGCCATGCTATCCCATCCCATCCCATCCCATCCCATCCCTGTGGACATGCCGATGGACGGGATGGGAGAGGGGCCAGGGCTGCCCCCCCGAATGGCCGTGCTCCCTTCCCTGCGTGCCCGAGGGCTGTCCCTGCCTGGGGAGTGCAGGGCTGGGCTGTGTTGTCCAGCCTCTCCCGCAGGCTCTCAGCTCTGGCTGCGCTCGCTCTTTGGCAGATGCAGCCAGGGATCCGACTCAAGAGCGGGAGCCCACCCGTGGCCGCTTCCAGAGAGCAGCGCAGGTACCTGCGGCCATCCCTACCTGGGTCGGGCCTGCTGGCGCTGCTCAGCCGGGCCCCGCGCTTGGAGCAGACCATGGAACGTCCCTCTCTTCCTGCCCTTCCTTCTGCTGCAGACACTGCGGAGGTTCCTGCGCCTTCGGCGCACAAAGGCCAGCGGCTCCGCACCCGAGGGCACGGCCGAGCCCGACCCCAGGCCCAGCGAGCTGCGGGCAGAGGCTGCTGCCAGCACAGCATCCTCTGACCTGGCCACCAGCTCTGACTGGGAAAGCGACGAGGGCTGGGAGGAGGCTGACATGGTGCTGACGGAGGGCATGGCCACCACCAACACCATCCCACCGGCCATCCCAGAGACTGAGGCCATGCCTACGCTCACTGTGAGTCCTAGACCCACTCTGGAGTTTCTCCAGAAGTGTTTTATTCTCTGCAGTAGCCTGGGGCCAGGTCTGAAGGCCTCCCAGGATCACGTGGCCCCTCAAGCCATGTCCGCTGGGCCCCCTCTACCCCATCACAGTGGGCTGGGAGGGCAAGCACTTCTTGAGGGTAGCTGGGCAATCTGCTCCCTTGGACAGCACTCCAAATCGTCCCCATGCCACTTCCTCCAGGTACATGCCACGGTGAGTGCCCTGCTGCAGAGACTCACGTCCAGTGAGTCTGTGGACGCTGGGCTGCAAATGGCCATTGTCAGCCTCGCTGAACAACACCCAGCCCACGTGGTGATGAGCCTCCTGCGCTGTGCCCCAACGTGTGACGGGTAAGGGGCACAAGTGCCTCGAGAGCTCGGTGCTCACTGGCCCATAGGGCCCCTTGCCCTGTACAGCCTGTCCAGTGGTGTCTGCCACACAGGCGGAGAGCAGCGGCACCCTCGAGCCCCTCTGTTTCCTGAGCCTGCTGCCATGCTCCCTCCCGGCCCCACGCAGCTGATCGGGGCACGGTACTGACGCACTGCTCTGGTCCCACAGAGCCGCTGCGCTGATCTGGAGAGCCGTGGGAACCTCAGAAGCAGCTGTGGAGCAGGTGCTTCCAGCGCTGCTCTCTGCGCTAGAGGAGCAGCCACCGTACGGCGGCTTCCTCTGCAGTGGGGACAACGAGGCCGTCCTTGCCCTGGCTGTGAGTTTCTGGAGCTGGCCTATGCTGGTCCTCCAGGTCGCCTTCTCAGAAGCTCTCCATGTTCTCCCCACCCTGCAGCTCCCTGCCTGGGCTCAAAACTGGGCTAGGGGCAGCAGGCCGGGTGCTCCCCCTGCCTCTCCCCTCAGGCCCTGCCTCATGGACACCTCGGCACTGAGCGCTGCCTCGGGGTGCTTTGTCTCTTGCAGGCAACTCTGGTGCTGTGGAGGATTGCAAGCATGCCCGAGTGGCACTTTGCAATCCTCCTTCATTCTCCCCACCTGCTCGTGGCTCTGCTCTTGCAAATTTTCACCACCACGGAGCAGAGGCCAGAGGACGTGGAGACCCATGGCTTCTGGAGAGCGTGCCAGGAGGAACACGGCCTTCCCAGCCAGCCCAACAGGTGCCAGTCGCCCTGTCCTTCCCACACCCTTGCGGCCAGGGCCAGTGCTCCCAGAGTGACCTGGCCTTGGCTCGGCACACAGGTTTGCAGTGCAGACACTGAAGGCTCTGCTCTCCCGACTGGGCGTTGGCAAGAACCTGCTGGCTCTGGAGCACAAGCAGCTCTGGGACAGCCTGCTCTGTGCCAACAGCCAGCACTATGCAGCAGGTCTGCTGGCCAGGTGAGATCCTCTAGTCCCCGCTGCCACGGCCGGCATTAGTACCCCATGCCCGGAGTGCCCCACACAGTCCCCGGGGCTTGTAAGCGAGAGGGCCTCGTCACCGAGGGAGGGCTGAGCGTACTGCAAAGGGCTGGGAGAGGAGGATGCCCAGCAGCAGCCGCCTCCCAAGGGGCCCATGTCCTCTTGCAGAGTGCGGGGGAAAGATGGGACCTCTGTGAGTCACTCCTGGGACAGGTCTGCCCGCCCGGCTCAGGGCCTTGGTGCCTTTTTCCCCTGCCAGGGAGATGCGCTGTGCCTTGACCCCCTTGTGTCCCCACATGGCCTCGCACCTGCTCAGCCTGCTCGTCGGGAAGCAGCCCCGCTGGCATCTGCCTGCCCTGGCCTTCTTTGTGGAGGTGAGCCTGATGGCCAGCGCTGCCTGGCTGAGCTGCCTCCCGGCTCTCTGGCCTCTGGGAGCTGCAGCCGCCCGGGACGCTGCCCGCGCCCGCTGCTGCTGCCTGGAGCCGGCCCTGCGCGGCCCTGGGCTCCTGCCGGCCGGCTCCCCTGCCACTGCCCTGTGCCTTTCAGCTCCTGCAGTGTCTGGACCTGAGCCAACACGGTCCCAGTGCCCTGTTGGTGCTATCCCGGCACCTGCCCAGCCAGTGCAGGGACAGGCTGCGCCTGGCGCTCAGAGGCCTCGTGGTGCTCAGCAAGGAGCCCTCGCTGGTGAGAAGGGGACAGTGGCTGAAGCCGTGCTGGCAGCGTGGGGCTGGGGAAGGCAGACCTTGGGGCTTGGCTGGGCTTTGGCAGCAGAGGCAGCTGCTGCCGGCTCTCCCGATTCCCACTTCAGCTGCCCGAGTGCCACGAGCAGCTGTCGGTGCTGCGGCCAGTCACGGCTTCACAGCACAGCCCGGTCTTGCACACAGGCCGGAGGAATACGCGGCCTCTGTCCACACCTGGTGGAGCAGCTGGCCGATCCAGACACAGAGATGGTCGGCATGAGCCTCTCTGTGCTCACGCATGTGCTCCCGGACAAAGACCTCGAGATACCCAGCATCACCGCCCTGCAGCTGGCTGAGTCCCTCCTGCCACACTTTGAGAATGTAAGCCTCTGTGCCCCCAGCCAAGGGCACTGGATGCTGCCTGCCTGGAAACCTTGTGCCCTGTGCCCTTTTGGGCCTTTGCCCCAATGGGCCTGGAGTAGCTGGTGCTTAGGACTTTTCCTTTCCTCCAGGACAACAGCCATGTGCAGCTGCTCTCCATTCAGCTCTTCGGCAAGCTGATGGAGCTGGTAGTGGAAGAGAGGGAAAATGCTCTCACAACAGTTGTGAGCCAGAGCCTGCTCCCTCTATTCTTACACTGGCACCATGAGAACCTGCACGTGGCCGAGGTGAGGTTCTCAGTGATGCTGCCGCATCCCTGGCAGGGGGCTCGGCCGCCTCCTGCCCCTGCTCCCATGTGACTCACCTGGGCTTTGGTGCCACCTGCGTGTCTCTGCTGCTCTGCAGGCGTCTGGCGAAGCCCTGCTTCGTGCGGCCCGCTTCCTGAGGAGGAGGGATCTCGAGGAGCTGCTGAGGAAGAAGCGGCGCATGAAGTTCGTCGAGAGCCTGGTAAGGACAGCCCGGGAGCCCCAGCCGCAGGCTGGAGTGGGGCAGCCCCTGCCCCCGGTGCTCAGTGTGGGGGGCCGGCAGCTGTGCCCCTGGCCAGCGCCGCAGCCGGGCCCGCCAGCCTGCGCCCCCCCACGCTGCTCCCTGCCCTGGGCCGTGCGGGCCGCCTCGGCCGGTGCTGGGCGCAGGGAGCGCCCGGCCGAGAGGCAGAGCCCGCGCTGAGCCTTCCCTGCCGCCGCTCCCCGCAGCTGCTGCCGGACGAGAGCCGAGCGGCCGAGCACCTGCGCTGGGCGCTGCCGCACCTGCAGAGCCCACAGAGGTCCCTACGAGAGGCGGCCGTCAGGTTCATCGGTGAGCCAGCAGCCCGGCGCCCCTCCCCGCCTCCCCGCCTCCCGGCCCGGCTGCTGCCCCGGTTACAGCGGGAGCCGCGCCCGGGCCGCTGCAGCCCCGCCCGCCCTGGGCGCTGCCGCCGCGCTCCCGCAGCCGTGCCCTCGGGCGGCAGCGGCCCGGCAGGAGCCCTGCCCGCCAGGAGGGCGTGCGGCCACAGCGCTGGCAGCGCCCGTGTCGGGCAGCTGTGCCGCCTGGCGCCGCCACATGCTCTGTCTTGCAGGGGTGGCCGGAGTGCTGATGATGGGGCAGGAGGAGGAGCTCCAGGTCCTCACTGAGGGTGAGTCAGGGCAGCCGCGGGGCAGCCAGCACTTCCGGGGCTAGGGGAGCAGCTGCAAATGCCGGCCCCGCAGCTACAATCCGTGCCCGGGCTGCGGAGGGCCCTGCTGCCTGTGCAGGGGACACGGGGGGGGATCCGTGGCCAGCACCTTCCGGCCGTAGCCCTTGTCTCCCGCTCCCTCCTGGCCACGGCAAGAGCCGGCTGGGATGGCCCTGGCAGGAGGCTTTCCTTGGATTCCCTCAGTCTGGCCTCTGACTGTGGCTCTGTTCCTCTCTCTTCCAGCTCTTCGAGCCCTCAGGGAAGACGAGAGCCCGTCCTGCATGAACACGTGGATACAGATGAAATTCCAAGGAAGATCTGCAGAACTTCGTTTGTCTCCTGGACCAGATGTACCTGTACCGGCCTCCTTCGATGATTTCCAGTTCCCATCGAAGCTGGGACCACCTGCAGAGCAGAAGGGACCAGCTGCAGCGGCTGCTCACAGCTGAGCCTGTGCAAAGCTCTAGCAGCTCCTGCCATCTCTCTCCCTGTTGGCAGCTCCTTCCCTGCAGCCCTCAGTCCCTGCCCATGCCCTTTTTTACCTCCCAGCTCACCCCTTTGCTTCGCTTTTCCTTAATAAACTGTTTGTGTTTTTCACTTTACCCGCGTCTCTGTGGAGCTGAAGCGGCGCAAAACCTGAGCCCGGGGACACGCAGGGCCCCTCTGCCCTTCTCCTCCCCGCTGTGTTCCAGGCACGGACAGAGTGGAACAAGGGCAGCTCAGGCTGCAAAGGTCCCTGTCGTGCTGCTCCAGCTGCACAGCGGTGTGGAATTAAAGGGCGTGTGAACGTGCTGAAGGGGAAAAGGACCCTGGGGGATAGAAGAGCCAACTTGAGTGTGCTCTGAAGCCAGCCGTGAGGGATTCCAGTGCAGGCATCCACCGAGGGCAAAGGAGCTTGCAATGGCGGAAGTTTCCACAAAGAGCTTCCTGAAAGCACAGCAATGCCCCATCCCTACACATGGACAGTGAGACCAGAGGCCGGGGCCCCTTCCCATCCCTCTGGGGCATGGCTGCAAAACAGCCGCCGTGTCTTCCCGTGCCTGTGTTTGGGCTGTGCTGAGGCCAGAGCCGGCCAGCTTGTGCTCTGCTGTGCCAAGAGCGTTCTGGGCAGGCAGGCAGAAGTGCTGCGTGCACAGTGGGGAAGGGGCTCACGAGAGCCTCCTGCGGGAACAGGGCTCCGCTCCCTGGCTGGGAACAGCCTGGTTTTGCTGCCGGGAGCGCAGGCAGGAGTTTGGGCACTTGAAGGGGCAGCGGGCAGCTCTTGTTTGTAGGGGGCCCGGGGCTGCGTGCCACAAGGGACACGAGGAAACAGACTCGGGAGAAGGAAGATGAGCTCGAGCTGGAGTGCCTGTGCTCCAAGGTGCAGAAGTAATTGAGCCTTGCCAAGGTTTCTTAAGTGTGTGTGGGAGTTCCCCGGGAAATGGACACATTTGGGGAAATGCCTTTGGAAGAGAGGGGCTTGCTTCTCAAGCAAAGTGCTTCCCCAGGAGCCCCCAGTGAGCTAGGTGCAGCTGTCTCCCTTTGGCTCCCTGCGCTCCTTTCCGTCCTTGAGGCCCCTTGCACTTGGCAGAGGGGCGTGGGAAGGGAGAAGGCTGTGAAGAGCAGCTTTGGCATCTGCCTGGGCCTGCAGAGACCAAGGCAAGCACCAGCGGCAGGGTGTGTCCCCCCCGCTTTGAGCACAGGACAGAGGGGGATTATATCCATCCAGCCGAGAGCCCCAAATGCCTCTCAGAGAGCTGTGAATTCAAAGGCCTTTATGCCCACATTCATGCCATCTTCCCGATCTGCTGTGTTTTAACTCTTGGCAAGATGCATTTGCCCCCTGCTTGCTGCAAGCTGCTCTGCTGCGGGGCCGGCAGCGAGCTGGGCTGTGCGGGCACCGTGGAGAGTCCTTCCCCGAGCACTTGGGGGGGTCGTGGTGTGTCCAGGGCTGTGTTAGACACTCGGGGCAATGGATTCCTTCCAAGCGGGGGCACCTTGCGTGGGGAAGGGATGGCCCCGTGGGGCGTGGCAGCGTGTCCCTTTGTGACACGGTGTAGCAGGTTCCCCGTGGAACCGAAAGGGACACCGTGTCTTAGCAGCCCTTTGTGACACGCGCTGACCTCAGGGCTGGCAGCCACACAGCCACGCCAGAGTGCTCGGTGGACGCAACGGGACAGGAGGTGACAGAGCGGTGCTGTGAGGTGTCCCCGCACAGCCTGCTCGTTGGTTCCTGACCCGGAGCTTTTCCAAAGCGTTCCTCCTGCGGCTGGCCTCACGGCCAGACCTCAGCATTTGGTGACTCAGAGCTTTTCTGAGGCATCTCCCATCCCTGCAGTCGGAGCCCTTCTGGCCAGGCCGTGGCACTTGGTGACCTCCATCGTTCACCAGGAATCTCCTGTCATTGTGGCAGGAGACCTCAAGTGCCCTTGCCCTGTAGCCTTCCTGAGGCTCCTCTGCTGCAGGTGCCTGCAAGGCACGACTCCAGCCCGTGCTCACTCGGGCCTTTGCCGAGGCATTTGAAAGTGCCCCCCAGGTCAGAGAGCAGGATGGCGGGCAGACTGCTCAGCCTGGTCAACGGGCTTCGGGGCAAGAGAAGCAAAGGCCCTGCAGCTGCCCCAGCGCAGCAGTCTGCAGAGCCGGAGCAGTTGCAGAGTCTGCAGGATGGTGAGTGCCGGAGATGGGCCGCAGGGCCGGTGCCTGCAGCTGGCCTGGCCCTGCCCCATCCCATCCCATCCCATCCCATCCCATCCCATCCCATGACATCTCACCCCATGCCATCGCATGCCATGTCATGCCATGCCATGCAATGTAGTGCCATGCTATCCCATCCCATCCCATCCCATCCCATCCCTGTGGACATGCCGATGGACGGGATGGGAGAGGGGCCAGGGCTGCCCCCCCGAATGGCCGTGCTCCCTTCCCTGCGTGCCCGAGGGCTGTCCCTGCCTGGGGAGTGCAGGGCTGGGCTGTGTTGTCCAGCCTCTCCCGCAGGCTCTCAGCTCTGGCTGCGCTCGCTCTTTGGCAGATGCAGCCAGGGATCCGACTCAAGAGCGGGAGCCCACCCGTGGCCGCTTCCAGAGAGCAGCGCAGGTACCTGCGGCCATCCCTACCTGGGTCGGGCCTGCTGGCGCTGCTCAGCCGGGCCCCGCGCTTGGAGCAGACCATGGAACGTCCCTCTCTTCCTGCCCTTCCTTCTGCTGCAGACACTGCGGAGGTTCCTGCGCCTTCGGCGCACAAAGGCCAGCGGCTCCGCACCCGAGGGCACGGCCGAGCCCGACCCCAGGCCCAGCGAGCTGCGGGCAGAGGCTGCTGCCAGCACAGCATCCTCTGACCTGGCCACCAGCTCTGACTGGGAAAGCGACGAGGGCTGGGAGGAGGCTGACATGGTGCTGACGGAGGGCATGGCCACCACCAACACCATCCCACCGGCCATCCCAGAGACTGAGGCCATGCCTACGCTCACTGTGAGTCCTAGACCCACTCTGGAGTTTCTCCAGAAGTGTTTTATTCTCTGCAGTAGCCTGGGGCCAGGTCTGAAGGCCTCCCAGGATCACGTGGCCCCTCAAGCCATGTCCGCTGGGCCCCCTCTACCCCATCACAGTGGGCTGGGAGGGCAAGCACTTCTTGAGGGTAGCTGGGCAATCTGCTCCCTTGGACAGCACTCCAAATCGTCCCCATGCCACTTCCTCCAGGTACATGCCACGGTGAGTGCCCTGCTGCAGAGACTCACGTCCAGTGAGTCTGTGGACGCTGGGCTGCAAATGGCCATTGTCAGCCTCGCTGAACAACACCCAGCCCACGTGGTGATGAGCCTCCTGCGCTGTGCCCCAACGTGTGACGGGTAAGGGGCACAAGTGCCTCGAGAGCTCGGTGCTCACTGGCCCATAGGGCCCCTTGCCCTGTACAGCCTGTCCAGTGGTGTCTGCCACACAGGCGGAGAGCAGCGGCACCCTCGAGCCCCTCTGTTTCCTGAGCCTGCTGCCATGCTCCCTCCCGGCCCCACGCAGCTGATCGGGGCACGGTACTGACGCACTGCTCTGGTCCCACAGAGCCGCTGCGCTGATCTGGAGAGCCGTGGGAACCTCAGAAGCAGCTGTGGAGCAGGTGCTTCCAGCGCTGCTCTCTGCGCTAGAGGAGCAGCCACCGTACGGCGGCTTCCTCTGCAGTGGGGACAACGAGGCCGTCCTTGCCCTGGCTGTGAGTTTCTGGAGCTGGCCTATGCTGGTCCTCCAGGTCGCCTTCTCAGAAGCTCTCCATGTTCTCCCCACCCTGCAGCTCCCTGCCTGGGCTCAAAACTGGGCTAGGGGCAGCAGGCCGGGTGCTCCCCCTGCCTCTCCCCTCAGGCCCTGCCTCATGGACACCTCGGCACTGAGCGCTGCCTCGGGGTGCTTTGTCTCTTGCAGGCAACTCTGGTGCTGTGGAGGATTGCAAGCATGCCCGAGTGGCACTTTGCAATCCTCCTTCATTCTCCCCACCTGCTCGTGGCTCTGCTCTTGCAAATTTTCACCACCACGGAGCAGAGGCCAGAGGACGTGGAGACCCATGGCTTCTGGAGAGCGTGCCAGGAGGAACACGGCCTTCCCAGCCAGCCCAACAGGTGCCAGTCGCCCTGTCCTTCCCACACCCTTGCGGCCAGGGCCAGTGCTCCCAGAGTGACCTGGCCTTGGCTCGGCACACAGGTTTGCAGTGCAGACACTGAAGGCTCTGCTCTCCCGACTGGGCGTTGGCAAGAACCTGCTGGCTCTGGAGCACAAGCAGCTCTGGGACAGCCTGCTCTGTGCCAACAGCCAGCACTATGCAGCAGGTCTGCTGGCCAGGTGAGATCCTCTAGTCCCCGCTGCCACGGCCGGCATTAGTACCCCATGCCCGGAGTGCCCCACACAGTCCCCGGGGCTTGTAAGCGAGAGGGCCTCGTCACCGAGGGAGGGCTGAGCGTACTGCAAAGGGCTGGGAGAGGAGGATGCCCAGCAGCAGCCGCCTCCCAAGGGGCCCATGTCCTCTTGCAGAGTGCGGGGGAAAGATGGGACCTCTGTGAGTCACTCCTGGGACAGGTCTGCCCGCCCGGCTCAGGGCCTTGGTGCCTTTTTCCCCTGCCAGGGAGATGCGCTGTGCCTTGACCCCCTTGTGTCCCCACATGGCCTCGCACCTGCTCAGCCTGCTCGTCGGGAAGCAGCCCCGCTGGCATCTGCCTGCCCTGGCCTTCTTTGTGGAGGTGAGCCTGATGGCCAGCGCTGCCTGGCTGAGCTGCCTCCCGGCTCTCTGGCCTCTGGGAGCTGCAGCCGCCCGGGACGCTGCCCGCGCCCGCTGCTGCTGCCTGGAGCCGGCCCTGCGCGGCCCTGGGCTCCTGCCGGCCGGCTCCCCTGCCACTGCCCTGTGCCTTTCAGCTCCTGCAGTGTCTGGACCTGAGCCAACACGGTCCCAGTGCCCTGTTGGTGCTATCCCGGCACCTGCCCAGCCAGTGCAGGGACAGGCTGCGCCTGGCGCTCAGAGGCCTCGTGGTGCTCAGCAAGGAGCCCTCGCTGGTGAGAAGGGGACAGTGGCTGAAGCCGTGCTGGCAGCGTGGGGCTGGGGAAGGCAGACCTTGGGGCTTGGCTGGGCTTTGGCAGCAGAGGCAGCTGCTGCCGGCTCTCCCGATTCCCACTTCAGCTGCCCGAGTGCCACGAGCAGCTGTCGGTGCTGCGGCCAGTCACGGCTTCACAGCACAGCCCGGTCTTGCACACAGGCCGGAGGAATACGCGGCCTCTGTCCACACCTGGTGGAGCAGCTGGCCGATCCAGACACAGAGATGGTCGGCATGAGCCTCTCTGTGCTCACGCATGTGCTCCCGGACAAAGACCTCGAGATACCCAGCATCACCGCCCTGCAGCTGGCTGAGTCCCTCCTGCCACACTTTGAGAATGTAAGCCTCTGTGCCCCCAGCCAAGGGCACTGGATGCTGCCTGCCTGGAAACCTTGTGCCCTGTGCCCTTTTGGGCCTTTGCCCCAATGGGCCTGGAGTAGCTGGTGCTTAGGACTTTTCCTTTCCTCCAGGACAACAGCCATGTGCAGCTGCTCTCCATTCAGCTCTTCGGCAAGCTGATGGAGCTGGTAGTGGAAGAGAGGGAAAATGCTCTCACAACAGTTGTGAGCCAGAGCCTGCTCCCTCTATTCTTACACTGGCACCATGAGAACCTGCACGTGGCCGAGGTGAGGTTCTCAGTGATGCTGCCGCATCCCTGGCAGGGGGCTCGGCCGCCTCCTGCCCCTGCTCCCATGTGACTCACCTGGGCTTTGGTGCCACCTGCGTGTCTCTGCTGCTCTGCAGGCGTCTGGCGAAGCCCTGCTTCGTGCGGCCCGCTTCCTGAGGAGGAGGGATCTCGAGGAGCTGCTGAGGAAGAAGCGGCGCATGAAGTTCGTCGAGAGCCTGGTAAGGACAGCCCGGGAGCCCCAGCCGCAGGCTGGAGTGGGGCAGCCCCTGCCCCCGGTGCTCAGTGTGGGGGGCCGGCAGCTGTGCCCCTGGCCAGCGCCGCAGCCGGGCCCGCCAGCCTGCGCCCCCCCACGCTGCTCCCTGCCCTGGGCCGTGCGGGCCGCCTCGGCCGGTGCTGGGCGCAGGGAGCGCCCGGCCGAGAGGCAGAGCCCGCGCTGAGCCTTCCCTGCCGCCGCTCCCCGCAGCTGCTGCCGGACGAGAGCCGAGCGGCCGAGCACCTGCGCTGGGCGCTGCCGCACCTGCAGAGCCCACAGAGGTCCCTACGAGAGGCGGCCGTCAGGTTCATCGGTGAGCCAGCAGCCCGGCGCCCCTCCCCGCCTCCCCGCCTCCCGGCCCGGCTGCTGCCCCGGTTACAGCGGGAGCCGCGCCCGGGCCGCTGCAGCCCCGCCCGCCCTGGGCGCTGCCGCCGCGCTCCCGCAGCCGTGCCCTCGGGCGGCAGCGGCCCGGCAGGAGCCCTGCCCGCCAGGAGGGCGTGCGGCCACAGCGCTGGCAGCGCCCGTGTCGGGCAGCTGTGCCGCCTGGCGCCGCCACATGCTCTGTCTTGCAGGGGTGGCCGGAGTGCTGATGATGGGGCAGGAGGAGGAGCTCCAGGTCCTCACTGAGGGTGAGTCAGGGCAGCCGCGGGGCAGCCAGCACTTCCGGGGCTAGGGGAGCAGCTGCAAATGCCGGCCCCGCAGCTACAATCCGTGCCCGGGCTGCGGAGGGCCCTGCTGCCTGTGCAGGGGACACGGGGGGGGATCCGTGGCCAGCACCTTCCGGCCGTAGCCCTTGTCTCCCGCTCCCTCCTGGCCACGGCAAGAGCCGGCTGGGATGGCCCTGGCAGGAGGCTTTCCTTGGATTCCCTCAGTCTGGCCTCTGACTGTGGCTCTGTTCCTCTCTCTTCCAGCTCTTCGAGCCCTCAGGGAAGACGAGAGCCCGTCCTGCATGAACACGTGGATACAGATGAAATTCCAAGGAAGATCTGCAGAACTTCGTTTGTCTCCTGGACCAGATGTACCTGTACCGGCCTCCTTCGATGATTTCCAGTTCCCATCGAAGCTGGGACCACCTGCAGAGCAGAAGGGACCAGCTGCAGCGGCTGCTCACAGCTGAGCCTGTGCAAAGCTCTAGCAGCTCCTGCCATCTCTCTCCCTGTTGGCAGCTCCTTCCCTGCAGCCCTCAGTCCCTGCCCATGCCCTTTTTTACCTCCCAGCTCACCCCTTTGCTTCGCTTTTCCTTAATAAACTGTTTGTGTTTTTCACTTTACCCGCGTCTCTGTGGAGCTGAAGCGGCGCAAAACCTGAGCCCGGGGACACGCAGGGCCCCTCTGCCCTTCTCCTCCCCGCTGTGTTCCAGGCACGGACAGAGTGGAACAAGGGCAGCTCAGGCTGCAAAGGTCCCTGTCGTGCTGCTCCAGCTGCACAGCGGTGTGGAATTAAAGGGCGTGTGAACGTGCTGAAGGGGAAAAGGACCCTGGGGGATAGAAGAGCCAACTTGAGTGTGCTCTGAAGCCAGCCGTGAGGGATTCCAGTGCAGGCATCCACCGAGGGCAAAGGAGCTTGCAATGGCGGAAGTTTCCACAAAGAGCTTCCTGAAAGCACAGCAATGCCCCATCCCTACACATGGACAGTGAGACCAGAGGCCGGGGCCCCTTCCCATCCCTCTGGGGCATGGCTGCAAAACAGCCGCCGTGTCTTCCCGTGCCTGTGTTTGGGCTGTGCTGAGGCCAGAGCCGGCCAGCTTGTGCTCTGCTGTGCCAAGAGCGTTCTGGGCAGGCAGGCAGAAGTGCTGCGTGCACAGTGGGGAAGGGGCTC
Organism: Melozone crissalis; assembly: GCF_028551555.1. Lineage (NCBI taxonomy): Eukaryota > Metazoa > Chordata > Aves > Passeriformes > Passerellidae > Melozone > Melozone crissalis. Next base: position 18,888,550 of record NW_026535784.1, read on the forward strand.
ACGAGAGCCTCCTGCGGGAACAGGGCTCCGCTCCCTGGCTGGGAACAGCCTGGTTTTGCTGCCGGGAGCGCAGGCAGGAGTTTGGGCACTTGAAGGGGCAGCGGGCAGCTCTTGTTTGTAGGGGGCCCGGGGCTGCGTGCCACAAGGGACACGAGGAAACAGACTCGGGAGAAGGAAGATGAGCTCGAGCTGGAGTGCCTGTGCTCCAAGGTGCAGAAGTAATTGAGCCTTGCCAAGGTTTCTTAAGTGTGTGTGGGAGTTCCCCGGGAAATGGACACATTTGGGGAAATGCCTTTGGAAGAGAGGGGCTTGCTTCTCAAGCAAAGTGCTTCCCCAGGAGCCCCCAGTGAGCTAGGTGCAGCTGTCTCCCTTTGGCTCCCTGCGCTCCTTTCCGTCCTTGAGGCCCCTTGCACTTGGCAGAGGGGCGTGGGAAGGGAGAAGGCTGTGAAGAGCAGCTTTGGCATCTGCCTGGGCCTGCAGAGACCAAGGCAAGCACCAGCGGCAGGGTGTGTCCCCCCCGCTTTGAGCACAGGACAGAGGGGGATTATATCCATCCAGCCGAGAGCCCCAAATGCCTCTCAGAGAGCTGTGAATTCAAAGGCCTTTATGCCCACATTCATGCCATCTTCCCTATCTGCTGTGTTTTAACTCTTGGCAAGATGCCTTTGCCCCCTGCTTGCTGCAAGCTGCTCTGCTGCGGGGCCGGCAGCGAGCTGGGCTGTGCGGGCACCGTGGAGAGTCCTTCCCCGAGCACTTGGGGCGTTGTGGTGTGTCCAGGGCTGTGTTAGACACTCGGGGCAATGGATTCCTTCCAAGCGGGGGCACCTTGGGTGGGGAAGGGATGGCCCCGTGGGGCGTGGCAGCGTGTCCCTTTGTGACACGGTGTAGCAGGTTCCCCGTGGAACCGAAAGGGACACCGTGTCTTAGCAGCCCTTTGTGACACGCGCTGACCTCAGGGCTGGCAGCCACACAGCCACGCCAGAGTGCTCGGTGGACGCAACGGGACAGGAGGTGACAGAGCGGTGCTGTGAGGTGTCCCCGCACAGCCTGCTCGTTGGTTCCTGACCCGGAGCTTTTCCAAAGAGTTCCTCCTGCGGCTGGCCTCACGGCCAGACCTCAGCATTTGGTGACTCAGAGCTTTTCTGAGGCATCTCCCATCCCTGCAGTCGGAGCCCTTCTGGCCAGGCCGTGGCACTTGGTGACCTCCATCGTTCACCAGGAATCTCCTGTCATTGTGGCAGGAGACCTCAAGTGCCCTTGCCCTGTAGCCTTCCTGAGGCTCCTCTGCTGCAGGTGCCTGCAAGGCACGACTCCAGCCCGTGCTCACTCGGGCCTTTGCCGAGGCATTTGAAAGTGCCCCCCAGGTCAGAGAGCAGGATGGCGGGCAGACTGCTCAGCCTGGTCAAGGGGCTTCGGGGCAAGAGAAGCAAAGGCCCTGCAGCTGCCCCAGCGCAGCAGCCTGCAGAGCCGGAGCAGTTGCAGAGTCTGCAGGATGGTGAGTGCCGGAGATGGGCCGCAGGGCCGGTGCCTGCAGCTGGCCTGGCCCTGCCCCATCCCATCCCATCCCATCCCATCCCATCCCATGACATCTCACCCCATGCCATCGCATGCCATGTCATGCCATGCCATGCAATGCAATGCCATGCCATGCCATCCCATCCCATCCCATCCCATCCCTGTGGACATGCCGATGGACGGGATGGGAGAGGGGCCAGGGCTGCCCCCCCGAATGGCCATGCTCCCTTCCCTGCGTGCCCGGGGGCTGTCCCTGCCTGGGGAGTGCAGGGCTGGGCTGTGTTGTCCAGCCTCTCCCGCAGGCTCTCAGCTCTGGCTGCGCTCGCTCTTTGGCAGATGCAGCCAGGGATCCGACTCAAGAGCGGGAGCCCACCCGTGGCCGCTTCCAGAGAGCAGCGCAGGTACCTGCGGCCATCCCTACCTGGGTCGGGCCTGCTGGCGCTGCTCAGCCGGGCCCCGCGCTTGGAGCAGACCATGGAACGTCCCTCTCTTCCTGCCCTTCCTTCTGCTGCAGACACTGCGGAGGTTCCTGCGCCTTCGGCGCACAAAGGCCAGCGGCTCCGCACCCGAGGGCACGGCCGAGCCCGACCCCAGGCCCAGCGAGCTGCGGGCAGAGGCTGCTGCCAGCACAGCATCCTCTGACCTGGCCACCAGCTCTGACTGGGAAAGCGACGAGGGCTGGGAGGAGGCTGACATGGTGCTGACGGAGGGCATGGCCACCACCAACACCATCCCACCGGCCATCCCAGAGACTGAGGCCATGCCTACGCTCACTGTGAGTCCTAGACCCACTCTGGAGTTTCTCCAGAAGTGTTTTATTCTCTGCAGTAGCCTGGGGCCAGGTCTGAAGGCCTCCCAGGATCACGTGGCCCCTCAAGCCATGTCCGCTGGGCCCCCTCTACCCCATCACAGTGGGCTGGGAGGGCAAGCACTTCTTGAGGGTAGCTGGGCAATCTGCTCCCTTGGACAGCACTCCAAATCGTCCCCATGCCACTTCCTCCAGGTACATGCCACGGTGAGTGCCCTGCTGCAGAGACTCACGTCCAGTGAGTCTGTGGACGCTGGGCTGCAAATGGCCATTGTCAGCCTCGCTGAACAACACCCAGCCCACGTGGTGATGAGCCTCCTGCGCTGTGCCCCAACGTGTGACGGGTAAGGGGCACAAGTGCCTCGAGAGCTCGGTGCTCACTGGCCCATAGGGCCCCTTGCCCCGTACAGCCTGTCCAGTGGTGTCTGCCACACAGGCGGAGAGCAGCGGCACCCTCGAGCCCCTCTGTTTCCTGAGCCTGCTGCCATGCTCCCTCCCGGCCCCACGCAGCTGATCGGGGCACGGTACTGACGCACTGCTCTGGTCCCACAGAGCCGCTGCGCTGATCTGGAGAGCCGTGGGGACCTCAGAAGCAGCCGTGGAGCAGGTGCTTCCAGCGCTGCTCTCTGCGCTAGAGGAGCAGCCACCGTACGGCGGCTTCCTCTGCAGTGGGGACAACGAGGCCGTCCTTGCCCTGGCTGTGAGTTTCTGGAGCTGGCCTATGCTGGTCCTCCAGGTCGCCTTCTCAGAAGCTCTCCATGTTCTCCCCACCCTGCAGCTCCCTGCCTGGGCTCAAAACTGGGCTAGGGGCAGCAGGCCGGGTGCTCCCCCTGCCTCTCCCCTCAGGCCCTGCCTCATGGACACCTCGGCACTGAGCGCTGCCTCGGGGTGCTTTGTCTCTTGCAGGCAACTCTGGTGCTGTGGAGGATTGCAAGCATGCCCGAGTGGCACTTTGCAATCCTCCTTCATTCTCCCCACCTGCTCGTGGCTCTGCTCTTGCAAATTTTCACCACCACGGAGCAGAGGCCAGAGGACGTGGAGACCCATGGCTTCTGGAGAGCGTGCCAGGAGGAACACGGCCTTCCCAGCCAGCCCAACAGGTGCCAGTCGCCCTGTCCTTCCCACACCCTTGCGGCCAGGGCCAGTGCTCCCAGAGTGACCTGGCCTTGGCTCGGCACACAGGTTTGCAGTGCAGACACTGAAGGCTCTGCTCTCCCGACTGGGCGTTGGCAAGAACCTGCTGGCTCTGGAGCACAAGCAGCTCTGGGACAGCCTGCTCTGTGCCAACAGCCAGCACTATGCAGCAGGTCTGCTGGCCAGGTGAGATCCTCTAGTCCCCGCTGCCACGGCCGGCATTAGTACCCCATGCCCGGAGTGCCCCACACAGTCCCCGGGGCTTGTAAGCGAGAGGGCCTCGTCACCGAGGGAGGGCTGAGCGTACTGCAAAGGGCTGGGAGAGGAGGATGCCCAGCAGCAGCCGCCTCCCAAGGGGCCCATGTCCTCTTGCAGAGTGTGGGGGAAAGATGGGACCTCTGTGAGTCACTCCTGGGACAGGTCTGCCCGCCCGGCTCAGGGCCTTGGTGCCTTTTTCCCCTGCCAGGGAGATGCGCTGTGCCTTGACCCCCTTGTGTCCCCACATGGCCTCGCACCTGCTCAGCCTGCTCGTCGGGAAGCAGCCCCGCTGGCATCTGCCTGCCCTGGCCTTCTTTGTGGAGGTGAGCCTGATGGCCAGCGCTGCCTGGCTGAGCTGCCTCCCGGCTCTCTGGCCTCTGGGAGCTGCAGCCGCCCGGGACGCTGCCCGCGCCCGCTGCTGCTGCCTGGAGCCGGCCCTGCGCGGCCCTGGGCTCCTGCCGGCCGGCTCCCCTGCCACTGCCCTGTGCCTTTCAGCTCCTGCAGTGTCTGGACCTGAGCCAACACGGTCCCAGTGCCCTGTTGGTGCTATCCCGGCACCTGCCCAGCCAGTGCAGGGACAGGCTGCGCCTGGCGCTCAGAGGCCTCGTGGTGCTCAGCAAGGAGCCCTCGCTGGTGAGAAGGGGACAGTGGCTGAAGCCGTGCTGGCAGCGTGGGGCTGGGGAAGGCAGACCTTGGGGCTTGGCTGGGCTTTGGCAGCAGAGGCAGCTGCTGCCGGCTCTCCCGATTCCCACTTCAGCTGCCCGAGTGCCACGAGCAGCTGTCGGTGCTGCGGCCAGTCACGGCTTCACAGCACAGCCCGGTCTTGCACACAGGCCGGAGGAATACGCGGCCTCTGTCCACACCTGGTGGAGCAGCTGGCCGATCCAGACACAGAGATGGTCGGCATGAGCCTCTCTGTGCTCACGCATGTGCTCCCGGACAAAGACCTCGAGATACCCAGCATCACCGCCCTGCAGCTGGCTGAGTCCCTCCTGCCACACTTTGAGAATGTAAGCCTCTGTGCCCCCAGCCAAGGGCACTGGATGCTGCCTGCCTGGAAACCTTGTGCCCTGTGCCCTTTTGGGCCTTTGCCCCAATGGGCCTGGAGTAGCTGGTGCTTAGGACTTTTCCTTTCCTCCAGGACAACAGCCATGTGCAGCTGCTCTCCATTCAGCTCTTCGGCAAGCTGATGGAGTTGGTAGTGGAAGAGAGGGAAAATGCTCTCACAACAGTTGTGAGCCAGAGCCTGCTCCCTCTATTCTTACACTGGCACCATGAGAACCTGCACATGGCCGAGGTGAGGTTCTCAGTGATGCTGCCGCATCCCTGGCAGGGGGCTCGGCCGCCTCCTGCCCCTGCTCCCATGTGACTCACCTGGGCTTTGGTGCCACCTGCGTCTCTCTGCTGCTCTGCAGGCGTCTGGCGAAGCCCTGCTTCGTGCGGCCCGCTTCCTGAGGAGGAGGGATCTCGAGGAGCTGCTGAGGAAGAAGCGGCGCATGAAGTTCGTCGAGAGCCTGGTAAGGACAGCCCGGGAGCCCCAGCCGCAGGCTGGAGTGGGGCAGCCCCTGCCCCCGGTGCTCAGTGTGGGGGGCCGGCAGCTGTGCCCCTGGCCAGCGCCGCAGCCGGGCCCGCCAGCCTGCGCCCCCCCACGCTGCTCCCTGCCCTGGGCCGTGCGGGCCGCCTCGGCCGGTGCTGGGCGCAGGGAGCGCCCGGCCGACAGGCAGAGCCCGCGCTGAGCCTTCCCTGCCGCCGCTCCCCGCAGCTGCTGCCGGACGAGAGCCGAGCGGCCGAGCACCTGCGCTGGGCGCTGCCGCACCTGCAGAGCCCACAGAGGTCCCTACGAGAGGCGGCCGTCAGGTTCATCGGTGAGCCAGCAGCCCGGCGCCCCTCCCCGCCTCCCGGCCCGGCTGCTGCCCCGGTTACAGCGGGAGCCGCGCCCGGGCCGCTGCAGCCCCGCCCGCCCTGGGCGCTGCCGCCGCGCTCCCGCAGCCGTGCCCTCGGGCGGCAGCGGCCCGGCAGGAGCCCTGCCCGCCAGGAGGGCGTGCGGCCACAGCGCTGGCAGCGCCCGTGTCGGGCAGCTGTGCCGCCTGGCGCCGCCACATGCTCTGTCTTGCAGGGGTGGCCGGAGTGCTGATGATGGGGCAGGAGGAGGAGCTCCAGGTCCTCACTGAGGGTGAGTCAGGGCAGCCGCGGGGCAGCCAGCACTTCCGGGGCTAGGGGAGCAGCTGCAAATGCCGGCCCCGCAGCTACAATCCGTGCCCGGGCTGCGGAGGGCCCTGCTGCCTGTGCAGGGGACACGGGGGGGGATCCGTGGCCAGCACCTTCCGGCCGTAGCCCTTGTCTCCCGCTCCCTCCTGGCCACGGCAAGAGCCGGCTGGGATGGCCCTGGCAGGAGGCTTTCCTTGGATTCCCTCAGTCTGGCCTCTGACTGTGGCTCTGTTCCTCTCTCTTCCAGCTCTTCGAGCCCTCAGGGAAGACGAGAGCCCGTCCTGCATGAACACGTGGATACAGATGAAATTCCAAGGAAGATCTGCAGAACTTCGTTTGTCTCCTGGACCAGATGTACCTGTACCGGCCTCCTTCGATGATTTCCAGTTCCCATCGAAGCTGGGACCACCTGCAGAGCAGAAGGGACCAGCTGCAGCGGCTGCTCACAGCTGAGCCTGTGCAAAGCTCTAGCAGCTCCTGCCATCTCTCTCCCTGTTGGCAGCTCCTTCCCTGCAGCCCTCAGTCCCTGCCCATGCCCTTTTTTACCTCCCAGCTCACCCCTTTGCTTCGCTTTTCCTTAATAAACTGTTTGTGTTTTTCACTTTACCCGCGTCTCTGTGGAGCTGAAGCGGCGCAAAACCTGAGCCCGGGGACACGCAGGGCCCCTCTGCCCTTCTCCTCCCCGCTGTGTTCCAGGCACGGACAGAGTGGAACAAGGCTGCAAAGGTCCCTGTCGTGCTGCTCCAGCTGCACAGCGGTGTGGAATTAAAGGGCGTGTGAACGTGCTGAAGGGGAAAAGGACCCTGGGGGATAGAAGAGCCAACTTGAGTGTGCTCTGAAGCCAGCCGTGAGGGATTCCAGTGCAGGCATCCACCGAGGGCAAAGGAGCTTGCAATGGCGGAAGTTTCCACAAAGAGCTTCCTGAAAGCACAGCAATGCCCCATCCCTACACATGGACAGTGAGACCAGAGGCCGGGGCCCCTTCCCATCCCTCTGGGGCATGGCTGCAAAACAGCCGCCGTGTCTTCCCGTGCCTGTGTTTGGGCTGTGCTGAGGCCAGAGCCGGCCAGCTTGTGCTCTGCTGTGCCAAGAGCGTTCTGGGCAGGCAGGCAGAAGTGCTGCGTGCACAGTGGGGAAGGGGCTCACGAGAGCCTCCTGCGGGAACAGGGCTCCGCTCCCTGGCTGGGAACAGCCTGGTTTTGCTGCCGGGAGCGCAGGCAGGAGTTTGGGCACTTGAAGGGGCAGCGGGCAGCTCTTGTTTGTAGGGGGCCCGGGGCTGCGTGCCACAAGGGACACGAGGAAACAGACTCGGGAGAAGGAAGATGAGCTCGAGCTGGAGTGCCTGTGCTCCAAGGTGCAGAAGTAATTGAGCCTTGCCAAGGTTTCTTAAGTGTGTGTGGGAGTTCCCCGGGAAATGGACACATTTGGGGAAATGCCTTTGGAAGAGAGGGGCTTGCTTCTCAAGCAAAGTGCTTCCCCAGGAGCCCCCAGTGAGCTAGGTGCAGCTGTCTCCCTTTGGCTCCCTGCGCTCCTTTCCGTCCTTGAGGCCCCTTGCACTTGGCAGAGGGGCGTGGGAAGGGAGAAGGCTGTGAAGAGCAGCTTTGGCATCTGCCTGGGCCTGCAGAGACCAAGGCAAGCACCAGCGGCAGGGTGTGTCCCCCCCGCTTTGAGCACAGGACAGAGGGGGATTATATCCATCCAGCCGAGAGCCCCAAATGCCTCTCAGAGAGCTGTGAATTCAAAGGCCTTTATGCCCACATTCATGCCATCTTCCCGATCTGCTGTGTTTTAACTCTTGGCAAGATGCATTTGCCCCCTGCTTGCTGCAAGCTGCTCTGCTGCGGGGCCGGCAGCGAGCTGGGCTGTGCGGGCACCGTGGAGAGTCCTTCCCCGAGCACTTGGGGGGGTCGTGGTGTGTCCAGGGCTGTGTTAGACACTCGGGGCAATGGATTCCTTCCAAGCGGGGGCACCTTGCGTGGGGAAGGGATGGCCCCGTGGGGCGTGGCAGCGTGTCCCTTTGTGACACGGTGTAGCAGGTTCCCCGTGGAACCGAAAGGGACACCGTGTCTTAGCAGCCCTTTGTGACACGCGCTGACCTCAGGGCTGGCAGCCACACAGCCACGCCAGAGTGCTCGGTGGACGCAACGGGACAGGAGGTGACAGAGCGGTGCTGTGAGGTGTCCTCGCACAGCCTGCTCATTGGTTCCTGACCCGGAGCTTTTCCAAAGAGTTCCTCCTGCGGCTGGCCTCACGGCCAGACCTCAGCATTTGGTGACTCAGAGCTTTTCTGAGGCATCTCCCATCCCTGCAGTCGGAGCCCTTCTGGCCAGGCCGTGGCACTTGGTGACCTCCATCGTTCACCAGGAATCTCCTGTCATTGTGGCAGGAGACCTCAAGTGCCCTTGCCCTGTAGCCTTCCTGAGGCTCCTCTGCTGCAGGTGCCTGCAAGGCACGACTCCAGCCCGTGCTCACTCGGGCCTTTGCCGAGGCATTTGAAAGTGCCCCCCAGGTCAGAGAGCAGGATGGCGGGCAGACTGCTCAGCCTGGTCAAGGGGCTTCGGGGCAAGAGAAGCAAAGGCCCTGCAGCTGCCCCAGCGCAGCAGCCTGCAGAGCCGGAGCAGTTGCAGAGTCTGCAGGATGGTGAGTGCCGGAGATGGGCCGCAGGGCCGGTGCCTGCAGCTGGCCTGGCCCTGCCCCATCCCATCCCATCCCATCCCATCCCATCCCATCCCATGACATCTCACCCCATGCCATCGCATGCCATGTCATGCCATGCCATGCAATGCAATGCCATGCCATGCCATCCCATCCCATCCCATCCCATCCCTGTGGACATGCCGATGGACGGGATGGGAGAGGGGCCAGGGCTGCCCCCCCGAATGGCCGTGCTCCCTTCCCTGCGTGCCCGGGGGCTGTCCCTGCCTGGGGAGTGCAGGGCTGGGCTGTGTTGTCCAGCCTCTCCCGCAGGCTCTCAGCTCTGGCTGCGCTCGCTCTTTGGCAGATGCAGCCAGGGATCCGACTCAAGAGCGGGAGCCCACCCGTGGCCGCTTCCAGAGAGCAGCGCAGGTACCTGCGGCCATCCCTACCTGGGTCGGGCCTGCTGGCGCTGCTCAGCCGGGCCCCGCGCTTGGAGCAGACCATGGAACGTCCCTCTCTTTCTGCCCTTCCTTCTACTGCAGACACTGCGGAGGTTCCTGCGCCTTCGGCGCACAAAGGCCAGCGGCTCCGCACCCGAGGGCACGGCCGAGCCCGACCCCAGGCCCAGCGAGCTGCGGGCAGAGGCTGCTTCCAGCACAGCATCCTCTGACCTGGCCACCAGCTCTGACTGGGAAAGCGACGAGGGCTGGGAGGAGGCTGACATGGTGCTGACGGAGGGCATGGCCACCACCAACACCATCCCACCGGCCATCCCAGAGACTGAGGCCATGCCTACGCTCACTGTGAGTCCTAGACCCACTCTGGAGTTTCTCCAGAAGTGTTTTATTCTCTGCAGTAGCCTGGGGCCAGGTCTGAAGGCCTCCCAGGATCACGTGGCCCCTCAAGCCATGTCTGCTGGGCCCCCTCTACCCCATCACAGTGGGCTGGGAGGGCAAGCACTTCTTGAGGGTAGCTGGGCAATCTGCTCCCTTGGACAGCACTCCAAATCGTCCCCATGCCACTTCCTCCAGGTACATGCCACGGTGAGCGCCCTGCTGCAGAGACTCACGTCCAGTGAGTCTGTGGACGCTGGGCTGCAAATGGCCATTGTCAGCCTCGCTGAACAACACCCAGCCCACGTGGTGATGAGCCTCCTGCGCTGTGCCCCAACGTGTGACGGGTAAGGGGCACAAGTGCCTCGAGAGCTCGGTGCTCACTGGCCCATAGGGCCCCTTGCCCCGTACAGCCTGTCCAGTGGTGTCTGCCACACAGGCGGAGAGCAGCGGCACCCTCGAGCCCCTCTGTTTCCTGAGCCTGCTGCCATGCTCCCTCCCGGCCCCACGCAGCTGATCGGGGCACGGTACTGATGCACTGCTCTGGTCCCACAGAGCCGCTGCGCTGATCTGGAGAGCCGTGGGGACCTCAGAAGCAGCCGTGGAGCAGGTGCTTCCAGCGCTGCTCTCTGCGCTAGAGGAGCAGCCACCGTACGGCGGCTTCCTCTGCAGTGGGGACAACGAGGCCGTCCTTGCCCTGGCTGTGAGTTTCTGGAGCTGGCCTATGCTGGTCCTCCAGGTCGCCTTCTCAGAAGCTCTCCATGTTCTCCCCACCCTGCAGCTCCCTGCCTGGGCTCAAAACTGGGCTAGGGGCAGCAGGCCGGGTGCTCCCCCTGCCTCTCCCCTCAGGCCCTGCCTCATGGACACCTCGGCACTGAGCGCTGCCTCGGGGTGCTTTGTCTCTTGCAGGCAACTCTGGTGCTGTGGAGGATTGCAAGCATGCCCGAGTGGCACTTTGCAATCCTCCTTCATTCTCCCCACCTGCTCGTGGCTCTGCTCTTGCAAATTTTCACCACCACGGAGCAGAGGCCAGAGGACGTGGAGACCCATGGCTTCTGGAGAGCGTGCCAGGAGGAACACGGCCTTCCCAGCCAGCCCAACAGGTGCCAGTCGCCCTGTCCTTCCCACACCCTTGCGGCCAGGGCCAGTGCTCCCAGAGTGACCTGGCCTTGGCTCGGCACACAGGTTTGCAGTGCAGACACTGAAGGCTCTGCTCTCCCGACTGGGCGTTGGCAAGAACCTGCTGGCTCTGGAGCACAAGCAGCTCTGGGACAGCCTGCTCTGTGCCAACAGCCAGCACTATGCAGCAGGTCTGCTGGCCAGGTGAGATCCTCTAGTCCCCGCTGCCACGGCCGGCATTAGTACCCCATGCCCGGAGTGCCCCACACAGTCCCCGGGGCTTGTAAGCGAGAGGGCCTCGTCACCGAGGGAGGTCTGAGCGCACTGCAAAGTGCTGGGAGAGGAGGATGCCCAGCAGCAGCCGCCTCCCAAGGGGCCCATGTCCTCTTGCAGAGTGCGGGGGAAAGATGGGACCTCTGTGAGTCACTCCTGGGACAGGTCTGCCCGCCCGGCTCAGGGCCTTGGTGCCTTTTTCCCCTGCCAGGGAGATGCGCTGTGCCTTGACCCCCTTGTGTCCCCACATGGCCTCGCACCTGCTCAGCCTGCTCGTCGGGAAGCAGCCCCGCTGGCATCTGCCTGCCCTGGCCTTCTTTGTGGAGGTGAGCCTGATGGCCAGCGCTGCCTGGCTGAGCTGCCTCCCGGCTCTCTGGCCTCTGGGAGCTGCAGCCGCCCGGGACGCTGCCCGCGCCCGCTGCTGCTGCCTGGAGCCGGCCCTGCGCGGCCCTGGGCTCCTGCCGGCCGGCTCCCCTGCCACTGCCCTGTGCCTTTCAGCTCCTGCAGTGTCTGGACCTGAGCCAACACGGTCCCAGTGCCCTGTTGGTGCTATCCCGGCACCTGCCCAGCCAGTGCAGGGACAGGCTGCGCCTGGCGCTCAGAGGACTCGTGGTGCTCAGCAAGGAGCCCTCGCTGGTGAGAAGGGGACAGTGGCTGAAGCCGTGCTGGCAGCGTGGGGCTGGGGAAGGCAGACCTTGGGGCTTGGCTGGGCTTTGGCAGCAGAGGCAGCTGCTGCCGGCTCTCCCGATTCCCACTTCAGCTGCCCGAGTGCCACGAGCAGCTGTCGGTGCTGCGGCCAGTCACGGCTTCACAGCACAGCCCGGTCTTGCACACAGGCCGGAGGAATACGCGGCCTCTGTCCACACCTGGTGGAGCAGCTGGCCGATCCAGACACAGAGATGGTCGGCATGAGCCTCTCTGTGCTCACGCATGTGCTCCCGGACAAAGACCTCGAGATACCCAGCATCACCGCCCTGCAGCTGGCTGAGTCCCTCCTGCCACACTTTGAGAATGTAAGCCTCTGTGCCCCCAGCCAAGGGCACTGGATGCTGCCTGCCTGGAAACCTTGTGCCCTGTGCCCTTTTGGGCCTTTGCCCCAATGGGCCTGGAGTAGCTGGTGCTTAGGACTTTTCCTTTCCTCCAGGACAACAGCCATGTGCAGCTGCTCTCCATTCAGCTCTTCGGCAAGCTGATGGAGTTGGTAGTGGAAGAGAGGGAAAATGCTCTCACAACAGTTGTGAGCCAGAGCCTGCTCCCTCTATTCTTACACTGGCACCATGAGAACCTGCACGTGGCCGAGGTGAGGTTCTCAGTGATGCTGCCGCATCCCTGGCAGGGGGCTCGGCCGCCTCCTGCCCCTGCTCCCATGTGACTCACCTGGGCTTTGGTGCCACCTGCGTCTCTCTGCTGCTCTGCAGGCGTCTGGCGAAGCCCTGCTTCGTGCGGCCCGCTTCCTGAGGAGGAGGGATCTCGAGGAGCTGCTGAGGAAGAAGCGGCGCATGAAGTTCGTCGAGAGCCTGGTAAGGACAGCCCGGGAGCCCCAGCCGCAGGCTGGAGTGGGGCAGCCCCTGCCCCCGGTGCTCAGTGTGGGGGGCCGGCAGCTGTGCCCCTGGCCAGCGCCGCAGCCGGGCCCGCCAGCCTGCGCCCCCCCACGCTGCTCCCTGCCCTGGGCCGTGCGGGCCGCCTCGGCCGGTGCTGGGCGCAGGGAGCGCCCGGCCGAGAGGCAGAGCCCGCGCTGAGCCTTCCCTGCCGCCGCTCCCCGCAGCTGCTGCCGGACGAGAGCCGAGCGGCCGAGCACCTGCGCTGGGCGCTGCCGCACCTGCAGAGCCCACAGAGGTCCCTACGAGAGGCGGCCGTCAGGTTCATCGGTGAGCCAGCAGCCCGGCGCCCCTCCCCGCCTCCCCGCCTCCCGGCCCGGCTGCTGCCCCGGTTACAGCGGGAGCCGCGCCCGGGCCGCTGCAGCCCCGCCCGCCCTGGGCGCTGCCGCCGCGCTCCCGCAGCCGTGCCCTCGGGCGGCAGCGGCCCGGCAGGAGCCCTGCCCGCCAGGAGGGCGTGCGGCCACAGCGCTGGCAGCGCCCGTGTCGGGCAGCTGTGCCGCCTGGCGCCGCCACATGCTCTGTCTTGCAGGGGTGGCCGGAGTGCTGATGATGGGGCAGGAGGAGGAGCTCCAGGTCCTCACTGAGGGTGAGTCAGGGCAGCCGCGGGGCAGCCAGCACTTCCGGGGCTAGGGGAGCAGCTGCAAATGCCGGCCCCGCAGCTACAATCCGTGCCCGGGCTGCGGAGGGCCCTGCTGCCTGTGCAGGGGACACGGGGGGGGGATCCGTGGCCAGCACCTTCCGGCCGTAGCCCTTGTCTCCCGCTCCCTCCTGGCCACGGCAAGAGCCGGCTGGGATGGCCCTGGCAGGAGGCTTTCCTTGGATTCCCTCAGTCTGGCCTCTGACTGTGGCTCTGTTCCTCTCTCTTCCAGCTCTTCGAGCCCTCAGGGAAGACGAGAGCCCGTCCTGCATGAACACGTGGATACAGATGAAATTCCAAGGAAGATCTGCAGAACTTCGTTTGTCTCCTGGACCAGATGTACCTGTACCGGCCTCCTTCGATGATTTCCAGTTCCCATCGAAGCTGGGACCACCTGCAGAGCAGAAGGGACCAGCTGCAGCGGCTGCTCACAGCTGAGCCTGTGCAAAGCTCTAGCAGCTCCTGCCATCTCTCTCCCTGTTGGCAGCTCCTTCCCTGCAGCCCTCAGTCCCTGCCCATGCCCTTTTTTACCTCCCAGCTCACCCCTTTGCTTCGCTTTTCCTTAATAAACTGTTTGTGTTTTTCACTTTACCCGCGTCTCTGTGGAGCTGAAGCGGCGCAAAACCTGAGCCCGGGGACACGCAGGGCCCCTCTGCCCTTCTCCTCCCCGCTGTGTTCCAGGCACGGACAGAGTGGAACAAGGCTGCAAAGGTCCCTGTCGTGCTGCTCCAGCTGCACAGCGGTGTGGAATTAAAGGGCGTGTGAACGTGCTGAAGGGGAAAAGGACCCTGGGGGATAGAAGAGCCAACTTGAGTGTGCTCTGAAGCCAGCCGTGAGGGATTCCAGTGCAGGCATCCACCGAGGGCAAAGGAGCTTGCAATGGCGGAAGTTTCCACAAAGAGCTTCCTGAAAGCACAGCAATGCCCCATCCCTACACATGGACAGTGAGACCAGAGGCCGGGGCCCCTTCCCATCCCTCTGGGGCATGGCTGCAAAACAGCCGCCGTGTCTTCCCGTGCCTGTGTTTGGGCTGTGCTGAGGCCAGAGCCGGCCAGCTTGTGCTCTGCTGTGCCAAGAGCGTTCTGGGCAGGCAGGCAGAAGTGCTGCGTGCACAGTGGGGAAGGGGCTCACGAGAGCCTCCTGCGGGAACAGGGCTCCGCTCCCTGGCTGGGAACAGCCTGGTTTTGCTGCCGGGAGCGCAGGCAGGAGTTTGGGCACTTGAAGGGGCAGCGGGCAGCTCTTGTTTGTAGGGGGCCCGGGGCTGCGTGCCACAAGGGACACGAGGAAACAGACTCGGGAGAAGGAAGATGAGCTCGAGCTGGAGTGCCTGTGCTCCAAGGTGCAGAAGTAATTGAGCCTTGCCAAGGTTTCTTAAGTGTGTGTGGGAGTTCCCCGGGAAATGGACACATTTGGGGAAATGCCTTTGGAAGAGAGGGGCTTGCTTCTCAAGCAAAGTGCTTCCCCAGGAGCCCCCAGTGAGCTAGGTGCAGCTGTCTCCCTTTGGCTCCCTGCGCTCCTTTCCGTCCTTGAGGCCCCTTGCACTTGGCAGAGGGGCGTGGGAAGGGAGAAGGCTGTGAAGAGCAGCTTTGGCATCTGCCTGGGCCTGCAGAGACCAAGGCAAGCACCAGCGGCAGGGTGTGTCCCCCCCGCTTTGAGCACAGGACAGAGGGGGATTATATCCATCCAGCCGAGAGCCCCAAATGCCTCTCAGAGAGCTGTGAATCCAAAGGCCTTTATGCCCACATTCATGCCATCTTCCCGATCTGCTGTGTTTTAACTCTTGGCAAGATGCATTTGCCCCCTGCTTGCTGCAAGCTGCTCTGCTGCGGGGCCGGCAGCGAGCTGGGCTGTGCGGGCACCGTGGAGAGTCCTTCCCCGAGCACTTGGGGGGGTCGTGGTGTGTCCAGGGCTGTGTTAGACACTCGGGGCAATGGATTCCTTCCAAGCGGGGGCACCTTGCGTGGGGAAGGGATGGCCCCGTGGGGCGTGGCAGCGTGTCCCTTTGTGACACGGTGTAGCAGGTTCCCCGTGGAACCGAAAGGGACACCGTGTCTTAGCAGCCCTTTGTGACACGCGCTGACCTCAGGGCTGGCAGCCACACAGCCACGCCAGAGTGCTCGGTGGACGCAACGGGACAGGAGGTGACAGAGCGGTGCTGTGAGGTGTCCCCGCACAGCCTGCTCGTTGGTTCCTGACCCGGAGCTTTTCCAAAGCGTTCCTCCTGCGGCTGGCCTCACGGCCAGACCTCAGCATTTGGTGACTCAGAGCTTTTCTGAGGCATCTCCCATCCCTGCAGTCGGAGCCCTTCTGGCCAGGCCGTGGCACTTGGTGACCTCCATCGTTCACCAGGAATCTCCTGTCATTGTGGCAGGAGACCTCAAGTGCCCTTGCCCTGTAGCCTTCCTGAGGCTCCTCTGCTGCAGGTGCCTGCAAGGCACGACTCCAGCCCGTGCTCACTCGGGCCTTTGCCGAGGCATTTGAAAGTGCCCCCCAGGTCAGAGAGCAGGATGGCGGGCAGACTGCTCAGCCTGGTCAAGGGGCTTCGGGGCAAGAGAAGCAAAGGCCCTGCAGCTGCCCCAGCGCAGCAGCCTGCAGAGCCGGAGCAGTTGCAGAGTCTGCAGGATGGTGAGTGCCGGAGATGGGCCGCAGGGCCGGTGCCTGCAGCTGGCCTGGCCCTGCCCCATCCCATCCCATCCCATCCCATCCCATCCCATCCCATCCCATGACATCTCACCCCATGCCATCGCATGCCATGTCATGCCATGCCATGCAATGCAATGCCATGCCATCCCATCCCATCCCATCCCATCCCTGTGGACATGCCGATGGACGGGATGGGAGAGGGGCCAGGGCTGCCCCCCCGAATGGCCGTGCTCCCTTCCCTGCGTGCCCGGGGGCTGTCCCTGCCTGGGGAGTGCAGGGCTGGGCTGTGTTGTCCAGCCTCTCCCGCAGGCTCTCAGCTCTGGCTGCGCTCGCTCTTTGGCAGATGCAGCCAGGGATCCGACTCAAGAGCGGGAGCCCACCCGTGGCCGCTTCCAGAGAGCAGCGCAGGTACCTGCGGCCATCCCTACCTGGGTCGGGCCTGCTGGCGCTGCTCAGCCGGGCCCCGCGCTTGGAGCAGACCATGGAACGTCCCTCTCTTCCTGCCCTTCCTTCTGCTGCAGACACTGCGGAGGTTCCTGCGCCTTCGGCGCACAAAGGCCAGCGGCTCCGCACCCGAGGGCACGGCCGAGCCCGACCCCAGGCCCAGCGAGCTGCGGGCAGAGGCTGCTGCCAGCACAGCATCCTCTGACCTGGCCACCAGCTCTGACTGGGAAAGCGACGAGGGCTGGGAGGAGGCTGACATGGTGCTGACGGAGGGCATGGCCACCACCAACACCATCCCACCGGCCATCCCAGAGACTGAGGCCATGCCTACGCTCACTGTGAGTCCTAGACCCACTCTGGAGTTTCTCCAGAAGTGTTTTATTCTCTGCAGTAGCCTGGGGCCAGGTCTGAAGGCCTCCCAGGATCACGTGGCCCCTCAAGCCATGTCCGCTGGGCCCCCTCTACCCCATCACAGTGGGCTGGGAGGGCAAGCACTTCTTGAGGGTAGCTGGGCAATCTGCTCCCTTGGACAGCACTCCAAATCGTCCCCATGCCACTTCCTCCAGGTACATGCCACGGTGAGCGCCCTGCTGCAGAGACTCACGTCCAGTGAGTCTGTGGACGCTGGGCTGCAAATGGCCATTGTCAGCCTCGCTGAACAACACCCAGCCCACGTGGTGATGAGCCTCCTGCGCTGTGCCCCAACGTGTGACGGGTAAGGGGCACAAGTGCCTCGAGAGCTCGGTGCTCACTGGCCCATAGGGCCCCTTGCCCCGTACAGCCTGTCCAGTGGTGTCTGCCACACAGGCGGAGAGCAGCGGCACCCTCGGGCCCCTCTGTTTCCTGAGCCTGCTGCCATGCTCCCTCCCGGCCCCACGCAGCTGATCGGGGCACGGTACTGACGCACTGCTCTGGTCCCACAGAGCCGCTGCGCTGATCTGGAGAGCCGTGGGGACCTCAGAAGCAGCCGTGGAGCAGGTGCTTCCAGCGCTGCTCTCTGCGCTAGAGGAGCAGCCACCGTACGGCGGCTTCCTCTGCAGTGGGGACAACGAGGCCGTCCTTGCCCTGGCTGTGAGTTTCTGGAGCTGGCCTATGCTGGTCCTCCAGGTCGCCTTCTCAGAAGCTCTCCATGTTCTCCCCACCCTGCAGCTCCCTGCCTGGGCTCAAAACTGGGCTAGGGGCAGCAGGCCGGGTGCTCCCCCTGCCTCTCCCCTCAGGCCCTGCCTCATGGACACCTCGGCACTGAGCGCTGCCTCGGGGTGCTTTGTCTCTTGCAGGCAACTCTGGTGCTGTGGAGGATTGCAAGCATGCCCGAGTGGCACTTTGCAATCCTCCTTCATTCTCCCCACCTGCTCGTGGCTCTGCTCTTGCAAATTTTCACCACCACGGAGCAGAGGCCAGAGGACGTGGAGACCCATGGCTTCTGGAGAGCGTGCCAGGAGGAACACGGCCTTCCCAGCCAGCCCAACAGGTGCCAGTCGCCCTGTCCTTCCCACACCCTTGCGGCCAGGGCCAGTGCTCCCAGAGTGACCTGGCCTTGGCTCGGCACACAGGTTTGCAGTGCAGACACTGAAGGCTCTGCTCTCCCGACTGGGCGTTGGCAAGAACCTGCTGGCTCTGGAGCACAAGCAGCTCTGGGACAGCCTGCTCTGTGCCAACAGCCAGCACTATGCAGCAGGTCTGCTGGCCAGGTGAGATCCTCTAGTCCCCGCTGCCACGGCCGGCATTAGTACCCCATGCCCGGAGTGCCCCACACAGTCCCCGGGGCTTGTAAGCGAGAGGGCCTCGTCACCGAGGGAGGTCTGAGCGCACTGCAAAGTGCTGGGAGAGGAGGATGCCCAGCAGCAGCCGCCTCCCAAGGGGCCCATGTCCTCTTGCAGAGTGCGGGGGAAAGATGGGACCTCTGTGAGTCACTCCTGGGACAGGTCTGCCCGCCCGGCTCAGGGCCTTGGTGCCTTTTTCCCCTGCCAGGGAGATGCGCTGTGCCTTGACCCCCTTGTGTCCCCACATGGCCTCGCACCTGCTCAGCCTGCTCGTCGGGAAGCAGCCCCGCTGGCATCTGCCTGCCCTGGCCTTCTTTGTGGAGGTGAGCCTGATGGCCAGCGCTGCCTGGCTGAGCTGCCTCCCGGCTCTCTGGCCTCTGGGAGCTGCAGCCGCCCGGGACGCTGCCCGCGCCCGCTGCTGCTGCCTGGAGCCGGCCCTGCGCGGCCCTGGGCTCCTGCCGGCCGGCTCCCCTGCCACTGCCCTGTGCCTTTCAGCTCCTGCAGTGTCTGGACCTGAGCCAACACGGTCCCAGTGCCCTGTTGGTGCTATCCCGGCACCTGCCCAGCCAGTGCAGGGACAGGCTGCGCCTGGCGCTCAGAGGCCTCGTGGTGCTCAGCAAGGAGCCCTCGCTGGTGAGAAGGGGACAGTGGCTGAAGCCGTGCTGGCAGCGTGGGGCTGGGGAAGGCAGACCTTGGGGCTTGGCTGGGCTTTGGCAGCAGAGGCAGCTGCTGCCGGCTCTCCCGATTCCCACTTCAGCTGCCCGAGTGCCACGAGCAGCTGTCGGTGCTGCGGCCAGTCACGGCTTCACAGCACAGCCCGGTCTTGCACACAGGCCGGAGGAATACGCGGCCTCTGTCCACACCTGGTGGAGCAGCTGGCCGATCCAGACACAGAGATGGTCGGCATGAGCCTCTCTGTGCTCACGCATGTGCTCCCGGACAAAGACCTCGAGATACCCAGCATCACCGCCCTGCAGCTGGCTGAGTCCCTCCTGCCACACTTTGAGAATGTAAGCCTCTGTGCCCCCAGCCAAGGGCACTGGATGCTGCCTGCCTGGAAACCTTGTGCCCTGTGCCCTTTTGGGCCTTTGCCCCAATGGGCCTGGAGTAGCTGGTGCTTAGGACTTTTCCTTTCCTCCAGGACAACAGCCATGTGCAGCTGCTCTCCATTCAGCTCTTCGGCAAGCTGATGGAGTTGGTAGTGGAAGAGAGGGAAAATGCTCTCACAACAGTTGTGAGCCAGAGCCTGCTCCCTCTATTCTTACACTGGCACCATGAGAACCTGCACGTGGCCGAGGTGAGGTTCTCAGTGATGCTGCCGCATCCCTGGCAGGGGGCTCGGCCGCCTCCTGCCCCTGCTCCCATGTGACTCACCTGGGCTTTGGTGCCACCTGCGTGTCTCTGCTGCTCTGCAGGCGTCTGGCGAAGCCCTGCTTCGTGCGGCCCGCTTCCTGAGGAGGAGGGATCTCGAGGAGCTGCTGAGGAAGAAGCGGCGCATGAAGTTCGTCGAGAGCCTGGTAAGGACAGCCCGGGAGCCCCAGCCGCAGGCTGGAGTGGGGCAGCCCCTGCCCCCGGTGCTCAGTGTGGGGGGCCGGCAGCTGTGCCCCTGGCCAGCGCCGCAGCCGGGCCCGCCAGCCTGCGCCCCCCCACGCTGCTCCCTGCCCTGGGCCGTGCGGGCCGCCTCGGCCGGTGCTGGGCGCAGGGAGCGCCCGGCCGAGAGGCAGAGCCCGCGCTGAGCCTTCCCTGCCGCCGCTCCCCGCAGCTGCTGCCGGACGAGAGCCGAGCGGCCGAGCACCTGCGCTGGGCGCTGCCGCACCTGCAGAGCCCACAGAGGTCCCTACGAGAGGCGGCCGTCAGGTTCATCGGTGAGCCAGCAGCCCGGCGCCCCTCCCCGCCTCCCGGCCCGGCTGCTGCCCCGGTTACAGCGGGAGCCGCGCCCGGGCCGCTGCAGCCCCGCCCGCCCTGGGCGCTGCCGCCGCGCTCCCGCAGCCGTGCCCTCGGGCGGCAGCGGCCCGGCAGGAGCCCTGCCCGCCAGGAGGGCGTGCGGCCACAGCGCTGGCAGCGCCCGTGTCGGGCAGCTGTGCCGCCTGGCGCCGCCACATGCTCTGTCTTGCAGGGGTGGCCGGAGTGCTGATGATGGGGCAGGAGGAGGAGCTCCAGGTCCTCACTGAGGGTGAGTCAGGGCAGCCGCGGGGCAGCCAGCACTTCCGGGGCTAGGGGAGCAGCTGCAAATGCCGGCCCCGCAGCTACAATCCGTGCCCGGGCTGCGGAGGGCCCTGCTGCCTGTGCAGGGGACACGGGGGGGGATCCGTGGCCAGCACCTTCCGGCCGTAGCCCTTGTCTCCCGCTCCCTCCTGGCCACGGCAAGAGCCGGCTGGGATGGCCCTGGCAGGAGGCTTTCCTTGGATTCCCTCAGTCTGGCCTCTGACTGTGGCTCTGTTCCTCTCTCTTCCAGCTCTTCGAGCCCTCAGGGAAGACGAGAGCCCGTCCTACATGAACACGTGGATACAGATGAAATTCCAAGGAAGATCTGCAGAACTTCGTTTGTCTCCTGGACCAGATGTACCTGTACCGGCCTCCTTCGATGATTTCCAGTTCCCATCGAAGCTGGGACCACCTGCAGAGCAGAAGGGACCAGCTGCAGCGGCTGCTCACAGCTGAGCCTGTGCAAAGCTCTAGCAGCTCCTGCCATCTCTCTCCCTGTTGGCAGCTCCTTCCCTGCAGCCCTCAGTCCCTGCCCATGCCCTTTTTTACCTCCCAGCTCACCCCTTTGCTTCGCTTTTCCTTAATAAACTGTTTGTGTTTTTCACTTTACCCGCGTCTCTGTGGAGCTGAAGCGGCGCAAAACCTGAGCCCGGGGACACGCAGGGCCCCTCTGCCCTTCTCCTCCCCGCTGTGTTCCAGGCACGGACAGAGTGGAACAAGGCTGCAAAGGTCCCTGTCGTGCTGCTCCAGCTGCACAGCGGTGTGGAATTAAAGGGCGTGTGAACGTGCTGAAGGGGAAAAGGACCCTGGGGGATAGAAGAGCCAACTTGAGTGTGCTCTGAAGCCAGCCGTGAGGGATTCCAGTGCAGGCATCCACCGAGGGCAAAGGAGCTTGCAATGGCGGAAGTTTCCACAAAGAGCTTCCTGAAAGCACAGCAATGCCCCATCCCTACACATGGACAGTGAGACCAGAGGCCGGGGCCCCTTCCCATCCCTCTGGGGCATGGCTGCAAAACAGCCGCCGTGTCTTCCCGTGCCTGTGTTTGGGCTGTGCTGAGGCCAGAGCCGGCCAGCTTGTGCTCTGCTGTGCCAAGAGCGTTCTGGGCAGGCAGGCAGAAGTGCTGCGTGCACAGTGGGGAAGGGGCTCACGAGAGCCTCCTGCGGGAACAGGGCTCCGCTCCCTGGCTGGGAACAGCCTGGTTTTGCTGCCGGGAGCGCAGGCAGGAGTTTGGGCACTTGAAGGGGCAGCGGGCAGCTCTTGTTTGTAGGGGGCCCGGGGCTGCGTGCCACAAGGGACACGAGGAAACAGACTCGGGAGAAGGAAGATGAGCTCGAGCTGGAGTGCCTGTGCTCCAAGGTGCAGAAGTAATTGAGCCTTGCCAAGGTTTCTTAAGTGTGTGTGGGAGTTCCCCGGGAAATGGACACATTTGGGGAAATGCCTTTGGAAGAGAGGGGCTTGCTTCTCAAGCAAAGTGCTTCCCCAGGAGCCCCCAGTGAGCTAGGTGCAGCTGTCTCCCTTTGGCTCCCTGCGCTCCTTTCCGTCCTTGAGGCCCCTTGCACTTGGCAGAGGGGCGTGGGAAGGGAGAAGGCTGTGAAGAGCAGCTTTGGCATCTGCCTGGGCCTGCAGAGACCAAGGCAAGCACCAGCGGCAGGGTGTGTCCCCCCCGCTTTGAGCACAGGACAGAGGGGGATTATATCCATCCAGCCGAGAGCCCCAAATGCCTCTCAGAGAGCTGTGAATTCAAAGGCCTTTATGCCCACATTCATGCCATCTTCCCTATCTGCTGTGTTTTAACTCTTGGCAAGATGCCTTTGCCCCCTGCTTGCTGCAAGCTGCTCTGCTGCGGGGCCGGCAGCGAGCTGGGCTGTGCGGGCACCGTGGAGAGTCCTTCCCCGAGCACTTGGGGGGGTCGTGGTGTGTCCAGGGCTGTGTTAGACACTCGGGGCAATGGATTCCTTCCAAGCGGGGGCACCTTGGGTGGGGAAGGGATGGCCCTGTGGGGCGTGGCAGCGTGTCCCTTTGTGACACGGTGTAGCAGGTTCCCCGTGGAACCGAAAGGGACACCGTGTCTTAGCAGCCCTTTGTGACACGCGCTGACCTCAGGGCTGGCAGCCACACAGCCACGCCAGAGTGCTCGGTGGACGCAACGGGACAGGAGGTGACAGAGCGGTGCTGTGAGGTGTCCCCGCACAGCCTGCTCGTTGGTTCCTGACCCGGAGCTTTTCCAAAGCGTTCCTCCTGCGGCTGGCCTCACGGCCAGACCTCAGCATTTGGTGACTCAGAGCTTTTCTGAGGCATCTCCCATCCCTGCAGTCGGAGCCCTTCTGGCCAGGCCGTGGCACTTGGTGACCTCCATCGTTCACCAGGAATCTCCTGTCATTGTGGCAGGAGACCTCAAGTGCCCTTGCCCTGTAGCCTTCCTGAGGCTCCTCTGCTGCAGGTGCCTGCAAGGCACGACTCCAGCCCGTGCTCACTCGGGCCTTTGCCGAGGCATTTGAAAGTGCCCCCCAGGTCAGAGAGCAGGATGGCGGGCAGACTGCTCAGCCTGGTCAAGGGGCTTCGGGGCAAGAGAAGCAAAGGCCCTGCAGCTGCCCCAGCGCAGCAGCCTGCAGAGCCGGAGCAGTTGCAGAGTCTGCAGGATGGTGAGTGCCGGAGATGGGCCGCAGGGCCGGTGCCTGCAGCTGGCCTGGCCCTGCCCCATCCCATCCCATCCCATCCCATCCCATCCCATCCCATGACATCTCACCCCATGCCATCGCATGCCATGTCATGCCATGCCATGCAATGCAATGCCATGCCATGCCATCCCATCCCATCCCATCCCATCCCTGTGGACATGCCGATGGACGGGATGGGAGAGGGGCCAGGGCTGCCCCCCCGAATGGCCGTGCTCCCTTCCCTGCGTGCCCGGGGGCTGTCCCTGCCTGGGGAGTGCAGGGCTGGGCTGTGTTGTCCAGCCTCTCCCGCAGGCTCTCAGCTCTGGCTGCGCTCGCTCTTTGGCAGATGCAGCCAGGGATCCGACTCAAGAGCGGGAGCCCACCCGTGGCCGCTTCCAGAGAGCAGCGCAGGTACCTGCGGCCATCCCTACCTGGGTCGGGCCTGCTGGCGCTGCTCAGCCGGGCCCCGCGCTTGGAGCAGACCATGGAACGTCCCTCTCTTCCTGCCCTTCCTTCTGCTGCAGACACTGCGGAGGTTCCTGCGCCTTCGGCGCACAAAGGCCAGCGGCTCCGCACCCGAGGGCACGGCCGAGCCCGACCCCAGGCCCAGCGAGCTGCGGGCAGAGGCTGCTGCCAGCACAGCATCCTCTGACCTGGCCACCAGCTCTGACTGGGAAAGCGACGAGGGCTGGGAGGAGGCTGACATGGTGCTGACGGAGGGCATGGCCACCACCAACACCATCCCACCGGCCATCCCAGAGACTGAGGCCATGCCTACGCTCACTGTGAGTCCTAGACCCACTCTGGAGTTTCTCCAGAAGTGTTTTATTCTCTGCAGTAGCCTGGGGCCAGGTCTGAAGGCCTCCCAGGATCACGTGGCCCCTCAAGCCATGTCCGCTGGGCCCCCTCTACCCCATCACAGTGGGCTGGGAGGGCAAGCACTTCTTGAGGGTAGCTGGGCAATCTGCTCCCTTGGACAGCACTCCAAATCGTCCCCATGCCACTTCCTCCAGGTACATGCCACGGTGAGCGCCCTGCTGCAGAGACTCACGTCCAGTGAGTCTGTGGACGCTGGGCTGCAAATGGCCATTGTCAGCCTCGCTGAACAACACCCAGCCCACGTGGTGATGAGCCTCCTGCGCTGTGCCCCAACGTGTGACGGGTAAGGGGCACAAGTGCCTCGAGAGCTCGGTGCTCACTGGCCCATAGGGCCCCTTGCCCCGTACAGCCTGTCCAGTGGTGTCTGCCACACAGGCGGAGAGCAGCGGCACCCTCGGGCCCCTCTGTTTCCTGAGCCTGCTGCCATGCTCCCTCCCGGCCCCACGCAGCTGATCGGGGCACGGTACTGACGCACTGCTCTGGTCCCACAGAGCCGCTGCGCTGATCTGGAGAGCCGTGGGGACCTCAGAAGCAGCCGTGGAGCAGGTGCTTCCAGCGCTGCTCTCTGCGCTAGAGGAGCAGCCACCGTACGGCGGCTTCCTCTGCAGTGGGGACAACGAGGCCGTCCTTGCCCTGGCTGTGAGTTTCTGGAGCTGGCCTATGCTGGTCCTCCAGGTCGCCTTCTCAGAAGCTCTCCATGTTCTCCCCACCCTGCAGCTCCCTGCCTGGGCTCAAAACTGGGCTAGGGGCAGCAGGCCGGGTGCTCCCCCTGCCTCTCCCCTCAGGCCCTGCCTCATGGACACCTCGGCACTGAGCGCTGCCTCGGGGTGCTTTGTCTCTTGCAGGCAACTCTGGTGCTGTGGAGGATTGCAAGCATGCCCGAGTGGCACTTTGCAATCCTCCTTCATTCTCCCCACCTGCTCGTGGCTCTGCTCTTGCAAATTTTCACCACCACGGAGCAGAGGCCAGAGGACGTGGAGACCCATGGCTTCTGGAGAGCGTGCCAGGAGGAACACGGCCTTCCCAGCCAGCCCAACAGGTGCCAGTCGCCCTGTCCTTCCCACACCCTTGCGGCCAGGGCCAGTGCTCCCAGAGTGACCTGGCCTTGGCTCGGCACACAGGTTTGCAGTGCAGACACTGAAGGCTCTGCTCTCCCGACTGGGCGTTGGCAAGAACCTGCTGGCTCTGGAGCACAAGCAGCTCTGGGACAGCCTGCTCTGTGCCAACAGCCAGCACTATGCAGCAGGTCTGCTGGCCAGGTGAGATCCTCTAGTCCCCGCTGCCACGGCCGGCATTAGTACCCCATGCCCGGAGTGCCCCACACAGTCCCCGGGGCTTGTAAGCGAGAGGGCCTCGTCACCGAGGGAGGTCTGAGCGCACTGCAAAGTGCTGGGAGAGGAGGATGCCCAGCAGCAGCCGCCTCCCAAGGGGCCCATGTCCTCTTGCAGAGTGCGGGGGAAAGATGGGACCTCTGTGAGTCACTCCTGGGACAGGTCTGCCCGCCCGGCTCAGGGCCTTGGTGCCTTTTTCCCCTGCCAGGGAGATGCGCTGTGCCTTGACCCCCTTGTGTCCCCACATGGCCTCGCACCTGCTCAGCCTGCTCGTCGGGAAGCAGCCCCGCTGGCATCTGCCTGCCCTGGCCTTCTTTGTGGAGGTGAGCCTGATGGCCAGCGCTGCCTGGCTGAGCTGCCTCCCGGCTCTCTGGCCTCTGGGAGCTGCAGCCGCCCGGGACGCTGCCCGCGCCCGCTGCTGCTGCCTGGAGCCGGCCCTGCGCGGCCCTGGGCTCCTGCCGGCCGGCTCCCCTGCCACTGCCCTGTGCCTTTCAGCTCCTGCAGTGTCTGGACCTGAGCCAACACGGTCCCAGTGCCCTGTTGGTGCTATCCCGGCACCTGCCCAGCCAGTGCAGGGACAGGCTGCGCCTGGCGCTCAGAGGCCTCGTGGTGCTCAGCAAGGAGCCCTCGCTGGTGAGAAGGGGACAGTGGCTGAAGCCGTGCTGGCAGCGTGGGGCTGGGGAAGGCAGACCTTGGGGCTTGGCTGGGCTTTGGCAGCAGAGGCAGCTGCTGCCGGCTCTCCCGATTCCCACTTCAGCTGCCCGAGTGCCACGAGCAGCTGTCGGTGCTGCGGCCAGTCACGGCTTCACAGCACAGCCCGGTCTTGCACACAGGCCGGAGGAATACGCGGCCTCTGTCCACACCTGGTGGAGCAGCTGGCCGATCCAGACACAGAGATGGTCGGCATGAGCCTCTCTGTGCTCACGCATGTGCTCCCGGACAAAGACCTCGAGATACCCAGCATCACCGCCCTGCAGCTGGCTGAGTCCCTCCTGCCACACTTTGAGAATGTAAGCCTCTGTGCCCCCAGCCAAGGGCACTGGATGCTGCCTGCCTGGAAACCTTGTGCCCTGTGCCCTTTTGGGCCTTTGCCCCAATGGGCCTGGAGTAGCTGGTGCTTAGGACTTTTCCTTTCCTCCAGGACAACAGCCATGTGCAGCTGCTCTCCATTCAGCTCTTCGGCAAGCTGATGGAGTTGGTAGTGGAAGAGAGGGAAAATGCTCTCACAACAGTTGTGAGCCAGAGCCTGCTCCCTCTATTCTTACACTGGCACCATGAGAACCTGCACGTGGCCGAGGTGAGGTTCTCAGTGATGCTGCCGCATCCCTGGCAGGGGGCTCGGCCGCCTCCTGCCCCTGCTCCCATGTGACTCACCTGGGCTTTGGTGCCACCTGCGTGTCTCTGCTGCTCTGCAGGCGTCTGGCGAAGCCCTGCTTCGTGCGGCCCGCTTCCTGAGGAGGAGGGATCTCGAGGAGCTGCTGAGGAAGAAGCGGCGCATGAAGTTCGTCGAGAGCCTGGTAAGGACAGCCCGGGAGCCCCAGCCGCAGGCTGGAGTGGGGCAGCCCCTGCCCCCGGTGCTCAGTGTGGGGGGCCGGCAGCTGTGCCCCTGGCCAGCGCCGCAGCCGGGCCCGCCAGCCTGCGCCCCCCCACGCTGCTCCCTGCCCTGGGCCGTGCGGGCCGCCTCGGCCGGTGCTGGGCGCAGGGAGCGCCCGGCCGACAGGCAGAGCCCGCGCTGAGCCTTCCCTGCCGCCGCTCCCCGCAGCTGCTGCCGGACGAGAGCCGAGCGGCCGAGCACCTGCGCTGGGCGCTGCCGCACCTGCAGAGCCCACAGAGGTCCCTACGAGAGGCGGCCGTCAGGTTCATCGGTGAGCCAGCAGCCCGGCGCCCCTCCCCGCCTCCCCGCCTCCCGGCCCGGCTGCTGCCCCGGTTACAGCGGGAGCCGCGCCCGGGCCGCTGCAGCCCCGCCCGCCCTGGGCGCTGCCGCCGCGCTCCCGCAGCCGTGCCCTCGGGCGGCAGCGGCCCGGCAGGAGCCCTGCCCGCCAGGAGGGCGTGCGGCCACAGCGCTGGCAGCGCCCGTGTCGGGCAGCTGTGCCGCCTGGCGCCGCCACATGCTCTGTCTTGCAGGGGTGGCCGGAGTGCTGATGATGGGGCAGGAGGAGGAGCTCCAGGTCCTCACTGAGGGTGAGTCAGGGCAGCCGCGGGGCAGCCAGCACTTCCGGGGCTAGGGGAGCAGCTGCAAATGCCGGCCCCGCAGCTACAATCCGTGCCCGGGCTGCGGAGGGCCCTGCTGCCTGTGCAGGGGACACGGGGGGGGATCCGTGGCCAGCACCTTCCGGCCGTAGCCCTTGTCTCCCGCTCCCTCCTGGCCACGGCAAGAGCCGGCTGGGATGGCCCTGGCAGGAGGCTTTCCTTGGATTCCCTCAGTCTGGCCTCTGACTGTGGCTCTGTTCCTCTCTCTTCCAGCTCTTCGAGCCCTCAGGGAAGACGAGAGCCCGTCCTGCATGAACACGTGGATACAGATGAAATTCCAAGGAAGATCTGCAGAACTTCGTTTGTCTCCTGGACCAGATGTACCTGTACCGGCCTCCTTCGATGATTTCCAGTTCCCATCGAAGCTGGGACCACCTGCAGAGCAGAAGGGACCAGCTGCAGCGGCTGCTCACAGCTGAGCCTGTGCAAAGCTCTAGCAGCTCCTGCCATCTCTCTCCCTGTTGGCAGCTCCTTCCCTGCAGCCCTCAGTCCCTGCCCATGCCCTTTTTTACCTCCCAGCTCACCCCTTTGCTTCGCTTTTCCTTAATAAACTGTTTGTGTTTTTCACTTTACCCGCGTCTCTGTGGAGCTGAAGCGGCGCAAAACCTGAGCCCGGGGACACGCAGGGCCCCTCTGCCCTTCTCCTCCCCGCTGTGTTCCAGGCACGGACAGAGTGGAACAAGGGCAGCTCAGGCTGCAAAGGTCCCTGTCGTGCTGCTCCAGCTGCACAGCGGTGTGGAATTAAAGGGCGTGTGAACGTGCTGAAGGGGAAAAGGACCCTGGGGGATAGAAGAGCCAACTTGAGTGTGCTCTGAAGCCAGCCGTGAGGGATTCCAGTGCAGGCATCCACCGAGGGCAAAGGAGCTTGCAATGGCGGAAGTTTCCACAAAGAGCTTCCTGAAAGCACAGCAATGCCCCATCCCTACACATGGACAGTGAGACCAGAGGCCGGGGCCCCTTCCCATCCCTCTGGGGCATGGCTGCAAAACAGCCGCCGTGTCTTCCCGTGCCTGTGTTTGGGCTGTGCTGAGGCCAGAGCCGGCCAGCTTGTGCTCTGCTGTGCCAAGAGCGTTCTGGGCAGGCAGGCAGAAGTGCTGCGTGCACAGTGGGGAAGGGGCTCACGAGAGCCTCCTGCGGGAACAGGGCTCCGCTCCCTGGCTGGGAACAGCCTGGTTTTGCTGCCGGGAGCGCAGGCAGGAGTTTGGGCACTTGAAGGGGCAGCGGGCAGCTCTTGTTTGTAGGGGGCCCGGGGCTGCGTGCCACAAGGGACACGAGGAAACAGACTCGGGAGAAGGAAGATGAGCTCGAGCTGGAGTGCCTGTGCTCCAAGGTGCAGAAGTAATTGAGCCTTGCCAAGGTTTCTTAAGTGTGTGTGGGAGTTCCCCGGGAAATGGACACATTTGGGGAAATGCCTTTGGAAGAGAGGGGCTTGCTTCTCAAGCAAAGTGCTTCCCCAGGAGCCCCCAGTGAGCTAGGTGCAGCTGTCTCCCTTTGGCTCCCTGCGCTCCTTTCCGTCCTTGAGGCCCCTTGCACTTGGCAGAGGGGCGTGGGAAGGGAGAAGGCTGTGAAGAGCAGCTTTGGCATCTGCCTGGGCCTGCAGAGACCAAGGCAAGCACCAGCGGCAGGGTGTGTCCCCCCCGCTTTGAGCACAGGACAGAGGGGGATTATATCCATCCAGCCGAGAGCCCCAAATGCCTCTCAGAGAGCTGTGAATCCAAAGGCCTTTATGCCCACATTCATGCCATCTTCCCGATCTGCTGTGTTTTAACTCTTGGCAAGATGCATTTGCCCCCTGCTTGCTGCAAGCTGCTCTGCTGCGGGGCCGGCAGCGAGCTGGGCTGTGCGGGCACCGTGGAGAGTCCTTCCCCGAGCACTTGGGGGGGTCGTGGTGTGTCCAGGGCTGTGTTAGACACTCGGGGCAATGGATTCCTTCCAAGCGGGGGCACCTTGCGTGGGGAAGGGATGGCCCCGTGGGGCGTGGCAGCGTGTCCCTTTGTGACACGGTGTAGCAGGTTCCCCGTGGAACCGAAAGGGACACCGTGTCTTAGCAGCCCTTTGTGACACGCGCTGACCTCAGGGCTGGCAGCCACACAGCCACGCCAGAGTGCTCGGTGGACGCAACGGGACAGGAGGTGACAGAGCGGTGCTGTGAGGTGTCCCCGCACAGCCTGCTCGTTGGTTCCTGACCCGGAGCTTTTCCAAAGCGTTCCTCCTGCGGCTGGCCTCACGGCCAGACCTCAGCATTTGGTGACTCAGAGCTTTTCTGAGGCATCTCCCATCCCTGCAGTCGGAGCCCTTCTGGCCAGGCCGTGGCACTTGGTGACCTCCATCGTTCACCAGGAATCTCCTGTCATTGTGGCAGGAGACCTCAAGTGCCCTTGCCCTGTAGCCTTCCTGAGGCTCCTCTGCTGCAGGTGCCTGCAAGGCACGACTCCAGCCCGTGCTCACTCGGGCCTTTGCCGAGGCATTTGAAAGTGCCCCCCAGGTCAGAGAGCAGGATGGCGGGCAGACTGCTCAGCCTGGTCAAGGGGCTTCGGGGCAAGAGAAGCAAAGGCCCTGCAGCTGCCCCAGCGCAGCAGCCTGCAGAGCCGGAGCAGTTGCAGAGTCTGCAGGATGGTGAGTGCCGGAGATGGGCCGCAGGGCCGGTGCCTGCAGCTGGCCTGGCCCTGCCCCATCCCATCCCATCCCATCCCATCCCATTACATCCCATCCCATGACATCTCACCCCATGCCATCGCATGCCATGTCATGCCATGCCATGCAATGCAATGCCATGCCATGCCATGCCATCCCATCCCATCCCATCCCTGTGGACATGCCGATGGACGGGATGGGAGAGGGGCCAGGGCTGCCCCCCCGAATGGCCGTGCTCCCTTCCCTGCGTGCCCGGGGGCTGTCCCTGCCTGGGGAGTGCAGGGCTGGGCTGTGTTGTCCAGCCTCTCCCGCAGGCTCTCAGCTCTGGCTGCGCTCGCTCTTTGGCAGATGCAGCCAGGGATCCGACTCAAGAGCGGGAGCCCACCCGTGGCCGCTTCCAGAGAGCAGCGCAGGTACCTGCGGCCATCCCTACCTGGGTCGGGCCTGCTGGCGCTGCTCAGCCGGGCCCCGCGCTTGGAGCAGACCATGGAACGTCCCTCTCTTCCTGCCCTTCCTTCTGCTGCAGACACTGCGGAGGTTCCTGCGCCTTCGGCGCACAAAGGCCAGCGGCTCCGCACCCGAGGGCACGGCCGAGCCCGACCCCAGGCCCAGCGAGCTGCGGGCAGAGGCTGCTGCCAGCACAGCATCCTCTGACCTGGCCACCAGCTCTGACTGGGAAAGCGACGAGGGCTGGGAGGAGGCTGACATGGTGCTGACGGAGGGCATGGCCACCACCAACACCATCCCACCGGCCATCC
The DNA here is from genome assembly GCF_028551555.1 of Melozone crissalis. Taxonomy (NCBI): domain Eukaryota; kingdom Metazoa; phylum Chordata; class Aves; order Passeriformes; family Passerellidae; genus Melozone; species Melozone crissalis. The sequence goes on from NW_026535784.1 coordinate 18,919,135, forward strand.
CAGAGACTGAGGCCATGCCTACGCTCACTGTGAGTCCTAGACCCACTCTGGAGTTTCTCCAGAAGTGTTTTATTCTCTGCAGTAGCCTGGGGCCAGGTCTGAAGGCCTCCCAGGATCACGTGGCCCCTCAAGCCATGTCCGCTGGGCCCCCTCTACCCCATCACAGTGGGCTGGGAGGGCAAGCACTTCTTGAGGGTAGCTGGGCAATCTGCTCCCTTGGACAGCACTCCAAATCGTCCCCATGCCACTTCCTCCAGGTACATGCCACGGTGAGCGCCCTGCTGCAGAGACTCACGTCCAGTGAGTCTGTGGACGCTGGGCTGCAAATGGCCATTGTCAGCCTCGCTGAACAACACCCAGCCCACGTGGTGATGAGCCTCCTGCGCTGTGCCCCAACGTGTGACGGGTAAGGGGCACAAGTGCCTCGAGAGCTCGGTGCTCACTGGCCCATAGGGCCCCTTGCCCCGTACAGCCTGTCCAGTGGTGTCTGCCACACAGGCGGAGAGCAGCGGCACCCTCGAGCCCCTCTGTTTCCTGAGCCTGCTGCCATGCTCCCTCCCGGCCCCACGCAGCTGATCGGGGCACGGTACTGACGCACTGCTCTGGTCCCACAGAGCCGCTGCGCTGATCTGGAGAGCCGTGGGGACCTCAGAAGCGGCCGTGGAGCAGGTGCTTCCAGCGCTGCTCTCTGCGCTAGAGGAGCAGCCACCGTACGGCGGCTTCCTCTGCAGTGGGGACAACGAGGCCGTCCTTGCCCTGGCTGTGAGTTTCTGGAGCTGGCCTATGCTGGTCCTCCAGGTCGCCTTCTCAGAAGCTCTCCATGTTCTCCCCACCCTGCAGCTCCCTGCCTGGGCTCAAAACTGGGCTAGGGGCAGCAGGCCGGGTGCTCCCCCTGCCTCTCCCCTCAGGCCCTGCCTCATGGACACCTCGGCACTGAGCGCTGCCTCGGGGTGCTTTGTCTCTTGCAGGCAACTCTGGTGCTGTGGAGGATTGCAAGCATGCCCGAGTGGCACTTTGCAATCCTCCTTCATTCTCCCCACCTGCTCGTGGCTCTGCTCTTGCAAATTTTCACCACCACGGAGCAGAGGCCAGAGGACGTGGAGACCCATGGCTTCTGGAGAGCGTGCCAGGAGGAACACGGCCTTCCCAGCCAGCCCAACAGGTGCCAGTCGCCCTGTCCTTCCCACACCCTTGCGGCCAGGGCCAGTGCTCCCAGAGTGACCTGGCCTTGGCTCGGCACACAGGTTTGCAGTGCAGACACTGAAGGCTCTGCTCTCCCGACTGGGCGTTGGCAAGAACCTGCTGGCTCTGGAGCACAAGCAGCTCTGGGACAGCCTGCTCTGTGCCAACAGCCAGCACTATGCAGCAGGTCTGCTGGCCAGGTGAGATCCTCTAGTCCCCGCTGCCACGGCCGGCATTAGTACCCCATGCCCGGAGTGCCCCACACAGTCCCCGGGGCTTGTAAGCGAGAGGGCCTCGTCACCGAGGGAGGTCTGAGCGCACTGCAAAGTGCTGGGAGAGGAGGATGCCCAGCAGCAGCCGCCTCCCAAGGGGCCCATGTCCTCTTGCAGAGTGCGGGGGAAAGATGGGACCTCTGTGAGTCACTCCTGGGACAGGTCTGCCCGCCCGGCTCAGGGCCTTGGTGCCTTTTTCCCCTGCCAGGGAGATGCGCTGTGCCTTGACCCCCTTGTGTCCCCACATGGCCTCGCACCTGCTCAGCCTGCTCGTCGGGAAGCAGCCCCGCTGGCATCTGCCTGCCCTGGCCTTCTTTGTGGAGGTGAGCCTGATGGCCAGCGCTGCCTGGCTGAGCTGCCTCCCGGCTCTCTGGCCTCTGGGAGCTGCAGCCGCCCGGGACGCTGCCCGCGCCCGCTGCTGCTGCCTGGAGCCGGCCCTGCGCGGCCCTGGGCTCCTGCCGGCCGGCTCCCCTGCCACTGCCCTGTGCCTTTCAGCTCCTGCAGTGTCTGGACCTGAGCCAACACGGTCCCAGTGCCCTGTTGGTGCTATCCCGGCACCTGCCCAGCCAGTGCAGGGACAGGCTGCGCCTGGCGCTCAGAGGCCTCGTGGTGCTCAGCAAGGAGCCCTCGCTGGTGAGAAGGGGACAGTGGCTGAAGCCGTGCTGGCAGCGTGGGGCTGGGGAAGGCAGACCTTGGGGCTTGGCTGGGCTTTGGCAGCAGAGGCAGCTGCTGCCGGCTCTCCCGATTCCCACTTCAGCTGCCCGAGTGCCACGAGCAGCTGTCGGTGCTGCGGCCAGTCACGGCTTCACAGCACAGCCCGGTCTTGCACACAGGCCGGAGGAATACGCGGCCTCTGTCCACACCTGGTGGAGCAGCTGGCCGATCCAGACACAGAGATGGTCGGCATGAGCCTCTCTGTGCTCACGCATGTGCTCCCGGACAAAGACCTCGAGATACCCAGCATCACCGCCCTGCAGCTGGCTGAGTCCCTCCTGCCACACTTTGAGAATGTAAGCCTCTGTGCCCCCAGCCAAGGGCACTGGATGCTGCCTGCCTGGAAACCTTGTGCCCTGTGCCCTTTTGGGCCTTTGCCCCAATGGGCCTGGAGTAGCTGGTGCTTAGGACTTTTCCTTTCCTCCAGGACAACAGCCATGTGCAGCTGCTCTCCATTCAGCTCTTCGGCAAGCTGATGGAGTTGGTAGTGGAAGAGAGGGAAAATGCTCTCACAACAGTTGTGAGCCAGAGCCTGCTCCCTCTATTCTTACACTGGCACCATGAGAACCTGCACGTGGCCGAGGTGAGGTTCTCAGTGATGCTGCCGCATCCCTGGCAGGGGGCTCGGCCGCCTCCTGCCCCTGCTCCCATGTGACTCACCTGGGCTTTGGTGCCACCTGCGTGTCTCTGCTGCTCTGCAGGCGTCTGGCGAAGCCCTGCTTCGTGCGGCCCGCTTCCTGAGGAGGAGGGATCTCGAGGAGCTGCTGAGGAAGAAGCGGCGCATGAAGTTCGTCGAGAGCCTGGTAAGGACAGCCCGGGAGCCCCAGCCGCAGGCTGGAGTGGGGCAGCCCCTGCCCCCGGTGCTCAGTGTGGGGGGCCGGCAGCTGTGCCCCTGGCCAGCGCCGCAGCCGGGCCCGCCAGCCTGCGCCCCCCCACGCTGCTCCCTGCCCTGGGCCGTGCGGGCCGCCTCGGCCGGTGCTGGGCGCAGGGAGCGCCCGGCCGAGAGGCAGAGCCCGCGCTGAGCCTTCCCTGCCGCCGCTCCCCGCAGCTGCTGCCGGACGAGAGCCGAGCGGCCGAGCACCTGCGCTGGGCGCTGCCGCACCTGCAGAGCCCACAGAGGTCCCTACGAGAGGCGGCCGTCAGGTTCATCGGTGAGCCAGCAGCCCGGCGCCCCTCCCCGCCTCCCCGCCTCCCGGCCCGGCTGCTGCCCCGGTTACAGCGGGAGCCGCGCCCGGGCCGCTGCAGCCCCGCCCGCCCTGGGCGCTGCCGCCGCGCTCCCGCAGCCGTGCCCTCGGGCGGCAGCGGCCCGGCAGGAGCCCTGCCCGCCAGGAGGGCGTGCGGCCACAGCGCTGGCAGCGCCCGTGTCGGGCAGCTGTGCCGCCTGGCGCCGCCACATGCTCTGTCTTGCAGGGGTGGCCGGAGTGCTGATGATGGGGCAGGAGGAGGAGCTCCAGGTCCTCACTGAGGGTGAGTCAGGGCAGCCGCGGGGCAGCCAGCACTTCCGGGGCTAGGGGAGCAGCTGCAAATGCCGGCCCCGCAGCTACAATCCGTGCCCGGGCTGCGGAGGGCCCTGCTGCCTGTGCAGGGGACACGGGGGGGGATCCGTGGCCAGCACCTTCCGGCCGTAGCCCTTGTCTCCCGCTCCCTCCTGGCCACGGCAAGAGCCGGCTGGGATGGCCCTGGCAGGAGGCTTTCCTTGGATTCCCTCAGTCTGGCCTCTGACTGTGGCTCTGTTCCTCTCTCTTCCAGCTCTTCGAGCCCTCAGGGAAGACGAGAGCCCGTCCTGCATGAACACGTGGATACAGATGAAATTCCAAGGAAGATCTGCAGAACTTCGTTTGTCTCCTGGACCAGATGTACCTGTACCGGCCTCCTTCGATGATTTCCAGTTCCCATCGAAGCTGGGACCACCTGCAGAGCAGAAGGGACCAGCTGCAGCGGCTGCTCACAGCTGAGCCTGTGCAAAGCTCTAGCAGCTCCTGCCATCTCTCTCCCTGTTGGCAGCTCCTTCCCTGCAGCCCTCAGTCCCTGCCCATGCCCTTTTTTACCTCCCAGCTCACCCCTTTGCTTCGCTTTTCCTTAATAAACTGTTTGTGTTTTTCACTTTACCCGCGTCTCTGTGGAGCTGAAGCGGCGCAAAACCTGAGCCCGGGGACACGCAGGGCCCCTCTGCCCTTCTCCTCCCCGCTGTGTTCCAGGCACGGACAGAGTGGAACAAGGCTGCAAAGGTCCCTGTCGTGCTGCTCCAGCTGCACAGCGGTGTGGAATTAAAGGGCGTGTGAACGTGCTGAAGGGGAAAAGGACCCTGGGGGATAGAAGAGCCAACTTGAGTGTGCTCTGAAGCCAGCCGTGAGGGATTCCAGTGCAGGCATCCACCGAGGGCAAAGGAGCTTGCAATGGCGGAAGTTTCCACAAAGAGCTTCCTGAAAGCACAGCAATGCCCCATCCCTACACATGGACAGTGAGACCAGAGGCCGGGGCCCCTTCCCATCCCTCTGGGGCATGGCTGCAAAACAGCCGCCGTGTCTTCCCGTGCCTGTGTTTGGGCTGTGCTGAGGCCAGAGCCGGCCAGCTTGTGCTCTGCTGTGCCAAGAGCGTTCTGGGCAGGCAGGCAGAAGTGCTGCGTGCACAGTGGGGAAGGGGCTCACGAGAGCCTCCTGCGGGAACAGGGCTCCGCTCCCTGGCTGGGAACAGCCTGGTTTTGCTGCCGGGAGCGCAGGCAGGAGTTTGGGCACTTGAAGGGGCAGCGGGCAGCTCTTGTTTGTAGGGGGCCCAGGGCTGCGTGCCACAAGGGACACGAGGAAACAGACTCGGGAGAAGGAAGATGAGCTCGAGCTGGAGTGCCTGTGCTCCAAGGTGCAGAAGTAATTGAGCCTTGCCAAGGTTTCTTAAGTGTGTGTGGGAGTTCCCCGGGAAATGGACACATTTGGGGAAATGCCTTTGGAAGAGAGGGGCTTGCTTCTCAAGCAAAGTGCTTCCCCAGGAGCCCCCAGTGAGCTAGGTGCAGCTGTCTCCCTTTGGCTCCCTGCGCTCCTTTCCGTCCTTGAGGCCCCTTGCACTTGGCAGAGGGGCGTGGGAAGGGAGAAGGCTGTGAAGAGCAGCTTTGGCATCTGCCTGGGCCTGCAGAGACCAAGGCAAGCACCAGCGGCAGGGTGTGTCCCCCCCGCTTTGAGCACAGGACAGAGGGGGATTATATCCATCCAGCCGAGAGCCCCAAATGCCTCTCAGAGAGCTGTGAATTCAAAGGCCTTTATGCCCACATTCATGCCATCTTCCCGATCTGCTGTGTTTTAACTCTTGGCAAGATGCATTTGCCCCCTGCTTGCTGCAAGCTGCTCTGCTGCGGGGCCGGCAGCGAGCTGGGCTGTGCGGGCACCGTGGAGAGTCCTTCCCCGAGCACTTGGGGGGGTCGTGGTGTGTCCAGGGCTGTGTTAGACACTCGGGGCAATGGATTCCTTCCAAGCGGGGGCACCTTGGGTGGGGAAGGGATGGCCCCGTGGGGCGTGGCAGCGTGTCCCTTTGTGACACGGTGTAGCAGGTTCCCCGTGGAACCGAAAGGGACACCGTGTCTTAGCAGCCCTTTGTGACACGCGCTGACCTCAGGGCTGGCAGCCACACAGCCACGCCAGAGTGCTCGGTGGACGCAACGGGACAGGAGGTGACAGAGCGGTGCTGTGAGGTGTCCCCGCACAGCCTGCTCGTTGGTTCCTGACCCGGAGCTTTTCCAAAGCGTTCCTCCTGCGGCTGGCCTCACGGCCAGACCTCAGCATTTGGTGACTCAGAGCTTTTCTGAGGCATCTCCCATCCCTGCAGTCGGAGCCCTTCTGGCCAGGCCGTGGCACTTGGTGACCTCCATCGTTCACCAGGAATCTCCTGTCATTGTGGCAGGAGACCTCAAGTGCCCTTGCCCTGTAGCCTTCCTGAGGCTCCTCTGCTGCAGGTGCCTGCAAGGCACGACTCCAGCCCGTGCTCACTCGGGCCTTTGCCGAGGCATTTGAAAGTGCCCCCCAGGTCAGAGAGCAGGATGGCGGGCAGACTGCTCAGCCTGGTCAAGGGGCTTCGGGGCAAGAGAAGCAAAGGCCCTGCAGCTGCCCCGGCGCAGCAGCCTGCAGAGCCGGAGCAGTTGCAGAGTCTGCAGGATGGTGAGTGCCGGAGATGGGCCGCAGGGCCGGTGCCTGCAGCTGGCCTGGCCCTGCCCCATCCCATCCCATCCCATCCCATCCCATCCCATCCCATCCCATCCCATGACATCTCACCCCATGCCATCGCATGCCATGTCATGCCATGCCATGCAATGCAATGCCATGCCATCCCATCCCATCCCATCCCATCCCTGTGGACATGCCGATGGACGGGATGGGAGAGGGGCCAGGGCTGCCCCCCCGAATGGCCGTGCTCCCTTCCCTGCGTGCCCGGGGGCTGTCCCTGCCTGGGGAGTGCAGGGCTGGGCTGTGTTGTCCAGCCTCTCCCGCAGGCTCTCAGCTCTGGCTGCGCTCGCTCTTTGGCAGATGCAGCCAGGGATCCGACTCAAGAGCGGGAGCCCACCCGTGGCCGCTTCCAGAGAGCAGCGCAGGTACCTGCGGCCATCCCTACCTGGGTCGGGCCTGCTGGCGCTGCTCAGCCGGGCCCCGCGCTTGGAGCAGACCATGGAACGTCCCTCTCTTCCTGCCCTTCCTTCTGCTGCAGACACTGCGGAGGTTCCTGCGCCTTCGGCGCACAAAGGCCAGCGGCTCCGCACCCGAGGGCACGGCCGAGCCCGACCCCAGGCCCAGCGAGCTGCGGGCAGAGGCTGCTGCCAGCACAGCATCCTCTGACCTGGCCACCAGCTCTGACTGGGAAAGCGACGAGGGCTGGGAGGAGGCTGACATGGTGCTGACGGAGGGCATGGCCACCACCAACACCATCCCACCGGCCATCCCAGAGACTGAGGCCATGCCTACGCTCACTGTGAGTCCTAGACCCACTCTGGAGTTTCTCCAGAAGTGTTTTATTCTCTGCAGTAGCCTGGGGCCAGGTCTGAAGGCCTCCCAGGATCACGTGGCCCCTCAAGCCATGTCCGCTGGGCCCCCTCTACCCCATCACAGTGGGCTGGGAGGGCAAGCACTTCTTGAGGGTAGCTGGGCAATCTGCTCCCTTGGACAGCACTCCAAATCGTCCCCATGCCACTTCCTCCAGGTACATGCCACGGTGAGCGCCCTGCTGCAGAGACTCACGTCCAGTGAGTCTGTGGACGCTGGGCTGCAAATGGCCATTGTCAGCCTCGCTGAACAACACCCAGCCCACGTGGTGATGAGCCTCCTGCGCTGTGCCCCAACGTGTGACGGGTAAGGGGCACAAGTGCCTCGAGAGCTCGGTGCTCACTGGCCCATAGGGCCCCTTGCCCCGTACAGCCTGTCCAGTGGTGTCTGCCACACAGGCGGAGAGCAGCGGCACCCTCGAGCCCCTCTGTTTCCTGAGCCTGCTGCCATGCTCCCTCCCGGCCCCACGCAGCTGATCGGGGCACGGTACTGACGCACTGCTCTGGTCCCACAGAGCCGCTGCGCTGATCTGGAGAGCCGTGGGGACCTCAGAAGCGGCCGTGGAGCAGGTGCTTCCAGCACTGCTCTCTGCGCTAGAGGAGCAGCCACCGTACGGCGGCTTCCTCTGCAGTGGGGACAACGAGGCCGTCCTTGCCCTGGCTGTGAGTTTCTGGAGCTGGCCTATGCTGGTCCTCCAGGTCGCCTTCTCAGAAGCTCTCCATGTTCTCCCCACCCTGCAGCTCCCTGCCTGGGCTCAAAACTGGGCTAGGGGCAGCAGGCCGGGTGCTCCCCCTGCCTCTCCCCTCAGGCCCTGCCTCATGGACACCTCGGCACTGAGCGCTGCCTCGGGGTGCTTTGTCTCTTGCAGGCAACTCTGGTGCTGTGGAGGATTGCAAGCATGCCCGAGTGGCACTTTGCAATCCTCCTTCATTCTCCCCACCTGCTCGTGGCTCTGCTCTTGCAAATTTTCACCACCACGGAGCAGAGGCCAGAGGACGTGGAGACCCATGGCTTCTGGAGAGCGTGCCAGGAGGAACACGGCCTTCCCAGCCAGCCCAACAGGTGCCAGTCGCCCTGTCCTTCCCACACCCTTGCGGCCAGGGCCAGTGCTCCCAGAGTGACCTGGCCTTGGCTCGGCACACAGGTTTGCAGTGCAGACACTGAAGGCTCTGCTCTCCCGACTGGGCGTTGGCAAGAACCTGCTGGCTCTGGAGCACAAGCAGCTCTGGGACAGCCTGCTCTGTGCCAACAGCCAGCACTATGCAGCAGGTCTGCTGGCCAGGTGAGATCCTCTAGTCCCCGCTGCCACGGCCGGCATTAGTACCCCATGCCCGGAGTGCCCCACACAGTCCCCGGGGCTTGTAAGCGAGAGGGCCTCGTCACCGAGGGAGGTCTGAGCGCACTGCAAAGTGCTGGGAGAGGAGGATGCCCAGCAGCAGCCGCCTCCCAAGGGGCCCATGTCCTCTTGCAGAGTGCGGGGGAAAGATGGGACCTCTGTGAGTCACTCCTGGGACAGGTCTGCCCGCCCGGCTCAGGGCCTTGGTGCCTTTTTCCCCTGCCAGGGAGATGCGCTGTGCCTTGACCCCCTTGTGTCCCCACATGGCCTCGCACCTGCTCAGCCTGCTCGTCGGGAAGCAGCCCCGCTGGCATCTGCCTGCCCTGGCCTTCTTTGTGGAGGTGAGCCTGATGGCCAGCGCTGCCTGGCTGAGCTGCCTCCCGGCTCTCTGGCCTCTGGGAGCTGCAGCCGCCCGGGACGCTGCCCGCGCCCGCTGCTGCTGCCTGGAGCCGGCCCTGCGCGGCCCTGGGCTCCTGCCGGCCGGCTCCCCTGCCACTGCCCTGTGCCTTTCAGCTCCTGCAGTGTCTGGACCTGAGCCAACACGGTCCCAGTGCCCTGTTGGTGCTATCCCGGCACCTGCCCAGCCAGTGCAGGGACAGGCTGCGCCTGGCGCTCAGAGGCCTCGTGGTGCTCAGCAAGGAGCCCTCGCTGGTGAGAAGGGGACAGTGGCTGAAGCCGTGCTGGCAGCGTGGGGCTGGGGAAGGCAGACCTTGGGGCTTGGCTGGGCTTTGGCAGCAGAGGCAGCTGCTGCCGGCTCTCCCGATTCCCACTTCAGCTGCCCGAGTGCCACGAGCAGCTGTCGGTGCTGCGGCCAGTCACGGCTTCACAGCACAGCCCGGTCTTGCACACAGGCCGGAGGAATACGCGGCCTCTGTCCACACCTGGTGGAGCAGCTGGCCGATCCAGACACAGAGATGGTCGGCATGAGCCTCTCTGTGCTCACGCATGTGCTCCCGGACAAAGACCTCGAGATACCCAGCATCACCGCCCTGCAGCTGGCTGAGTCCCTCCTGCCACACTTTGAGAATGTAAGCCTCTGTGCCCCCAGCCAAGGGCACTGGATGCTGCCTGCCTGGAAACCTTGTGCCCTGTGCCCTTTTGGGCCTTTGCCCCAATGGGCCTGGAGTAGCTGGTGCTTAGGACTTTTCCTTTCCTCCAGGACAACAGCCATGTGCAGCTGCTCTCCATTCAGCTCTTCGGCAAGCTGATGGAGTTGGTAGTGGAAGAGAGGGAAAATGCTCTCACAACAGTTGTGAGCCAGAGCCTGCTCCCTCTATTCTTACACTGGCACCATGAGAACCTGCACGTGGCCGAGGTGAGGTTCTCAGTGATGCTGCCGCATCCCTGGCAGGGGGCTCGGCCGCCTCCTGCCCCTGCTCCCATGTGACTCACCTGGGCTTTGGTGCCACCTGCGTGTCTCTGCTGCTCTGCAGGCGTCTGGCGAAGCCCTGCTTCGTGCGGCCCGCTTCCTGAGGAGGAGGGATCTCGAGGAGCTGCTGAGGAAGAAGCGGCGCATGAAGTTCGTCGAGAGCCTGGTAAGGACAGCCCGGGAGCCCCAGCCGCAGGCTGGAGTGGGGCAGCCCCTGCCCCCGGTGCTCAGTGTGGGGGGCCGGCAGCTGTGCCCCTGGCCAGCGCCGCAGCCGGGCCCGCCAGCCTGCGCCCCCCCACGCTGCTCCCTGCCCTGGGCCGTGCGGGCCGCCTCGGCCGGTGCTGGGCGCAGGGAGCGCCCGGCCGAGAGGCAGAGCCCGCGCTGAGCCTTCCCTGCCGCCGCTCCCCGCAGCTGCTGCCGGACGAGAGCCGAGCGGCCGAGCACCTGCGCTGGGCGCTGCCGCACCTGCAGAGCCCACAGAGGTCCCTACGAGAGGCGGCCGTCAGGTTCATCGGTGAGCCAGCAGCCCGGCGCCCCTCCCCGCCTCCCCGCCTCCCGGCCCGGCTGCTGCCCCGGTTACAGCGGGAGCCGCGCCCGGGCCGCTGCAGCCCCGCCCGCCCTGGGCGCTGCCGCCGCGCTCCCGCAGCCGTGCCCTCGGGCGGCAGCGGCCCGGCAGGAGCCCTGCCCGCCAGGAGGGCGTGCGGCCACAGCGCTGGCAGCGCCCGTGTCGGGCAGCTGTGCCGCCTGGCGCCGCCACATGCTCTGTCTTGCAGGGGTGGCCGGAGTGCTGATGATGGGGCAGGAGGAGGAGCTCCAGGTCCTCACTGAGGGTGAGTCAGGGCAGCCGCGGGGCAGCCAGCACTTCCGGGGCTAGGGGAGCAGCTGCAAATGCCGGCCCCGCAGCTACAATCCGTGCCCGGGCTGCGGAGGGCCCTGCTGCCTGTGCAGGGGACACGGGGGGGGGATCCGTGGCCAGCACCTTCCGGCCGTAGCCCTTGTCTCCCGCTCCCTCCTGGCCACGGCAAGAGCCGGCTGGGATGGCCCTGGCAGGAGGCTTTCCTTGGATTCCCTCAGTCTGGCCTCTGACTGTGGCTCTGTTCCTCTCTCTTCCAGCTCTTCGAGCCCTCAGGGAAGACGAGAGCCCGTCCTGCATGAACACGTGGATACAGATGAAATTCCAAGGAAGATCTGCAGAACTTCGTTTGTCTCCTGGACCAGATGTACCTGTACCGGCCTCCTTCGATGATTTCCAGTTCCCATCGAAGCTGGGACCACCTGCAGAGCAGAAGGGACCAGCTGCAGCGGCTGCTCACAGCTGAGCCTGTGCAAAGCTCTAGCAGCTCCTGCCATCTCTCTCCCTGTTGGCAGCTCCTTCCCTGCAGCCCTCAGTCCCTGCCCATGCCCTTTTTTACCTCCCAGCTCACCCCTTTGCTTCGCTTTTCCTTAATAAACTGTTTGTGTTTTTCACTTTACCCGCGTCTCTGTGGAGCTGAAGCGGCGCAAAACCTGAGCCCGGGGACACGCAGGGCCCCTCTGCCCTTCTCCTCCCCGCTGTGTTCCAGGCACGGACAGAGTGGAACAAGGCTGCAAAGGTCCCTGTCGTGCTGCTCCAGCTGCACAGCGGTGTGGAATTAAAGGGCGTGTGAACGTGCTGAAGGGGAAAAGGACCCTGGGGGATAGAAGAGCCAACTTGAGTGTGCTCTGAAGCCAGCCGTGAGGGATTCCAGTGCAGGCATCCACCGAGGGCAAAGGAGCTTGCAATGGCGGAAGTTTCCACAAAGAGCTTCCTGAAAGCACAGCAATGCCCCATCCCTACACATGGACAGTGAGACCAGAGGCCGGGGCCCCTTCCCATCCCTCTGGGGCATGGCTGCAAAACAGCCGCCGTGTCTTCCCGTGCCTGTGTTTGGGCTGTGCTGAGGCCAGAGCCGGCCAGCTTGTGCTCTGCTGTGCCAAGAGCGTTCTGGGCAGGCAGGCAGAAGTGCTGCGTGCACAGTGGGGAAGGGGCTCACGAGAGCCTCCTGCGGGAACAGGGCTCCGCTCCCTGGCTGGGAACAGCCTGGTTTTGCTGCCGGGAGCGCAGGCAGGAGTTTGGGCACTTGAAGGGGCAGCGGGCAGCTCTTGTTTGTAGGGGGCCCGGGGCTGCGTGCCACAAGGGACACGAGGAAACAGACTCGGGAGAAGGAAGATGAGCTCGAGCTGGAGTGCCTGTGCTCCAAGGTGCAGAAGTAATTGAGCCTTGCCAAGGTTTCTTAAGTGTGTGTGGGAGTTCCCCGGGAAATGGACACATTTGGGGAAATGCCTTTGGAAGAGAGGGGCTTGCTTCTCAAGCAAAGTGCTTCCCCAGGAGCCCCCAGTGAGCTAGGTGCAGCTGTCTCCCTTTGGCTCCCTGCGCTCCTTTCCGTCCTTGAGGCCCCTTGCACTTGGCAGAGGGGCGTGGGAAGGGAGAAGGCTGTGAAGAGCAGCTTTGGCATCTGCCTGGGCCTGCAGAGACCAAGGCAAGCACCAGCGGCAGGGTGTGTCCCCCCCGCTTTGAGCACAGGACAGAGGGGGATTATATCCATCCAGCCGAGAGCCCCAAATGCCTCTCAGAGAGCTGTGAATCCAAAGGCCTTTATGCCCACATTCATGCCATCTTCCCGATCTGCTGTGTTTTAACTCTTGGCAAGATGCATTTGCCCCCTGCTTGCTGCAAGCTGCTCTGCTGCGGGGCCGGCAGCGAGCTGGGCTGTGCGGGCACCGTGGAGAGTCCTTCCCCGAGCACTTGGGGGGGTCGTGGTGTGTCCAGGGCTGTGTTAGACACTCGGGGCAATGGATTCCTTCCAAGCGGGGGCACCTTGCGTGGGGAAGGGATGGCCCCGTGGGGCGTGGCAGCGTGTCCCTTTGTGACACGGTGTAGCAGGTTCCCCGTGGAACCGAAAGGGACACCGTGTCTTAGCAGCCCTTTGTGACACGCGCTGACCTCAGGGCTGGCAGCCACACAGCCACGCCAGAGTGCTCGGTGGACGCAACGGGACAGGAGGTGACAGAGCGGTGCTGTGAGGTGTCCCCGCACAGCCTGCTCGTTGGTTCCTGACCCGGAGCTTTTCCAAAGCGTTCCTCCTGCGGCTGGCCTCACGGCCAGACCTCAGCATTTGGTGACTCAGAGCTTTTCTGAGGCATCTCCCATCCCTGCAGTCGGAGCCCTTCTGGCCAGGCCGTGGCACTTGGTGACCTCCATCGTTCACCAGGAATCTCCTGTCATTGTGGCAGGAGACCTCAAGTGCCCTTGCCCTGTAGCCTTCCTGAGGCTCCTCTGCTGCAGGTGCCTGCAAGGCACGACTCCAGCCCGTGCTCACTCGGGCCTTTGCCGAGGCATTTGAAAGTGCCCCCCAGGTCAGAGAGCAGGATGGCGGGCAGACTGCTCAGCCTGGTCAAGGGGCTTCGGGGCAAGAGAAGCAAAGGCCCTGCAGCTGCCCCAGCGCAGCAGCCTGCAGAGCCGGAGCAGTTGCAGAGTCTGCAGGATGGTGAGTGCCGGAGATGGGCCGCAGGGCCGGTGCCTGCAGCTGGCCTGGCCCTGCCCCATCCCATCCCATCCCATCCCATCCCATCCCATCCCATCCCATGACATCTCACCCCATGCCATCGCATGCCATGTCATGCCATGCCATGCAATGCAATGCCATGCCATCCCATCCCATCCCATCCCATCCCTGTGGACATGCCGATGGACGGGATGGGAGAGGGGCCAGGGCTGCCCCCCCGAATGGCCGTGCTCCCTTCCCTGCGTGCCCGGGGGCTGTCCCTGCCTGGGGAGTGCAGGGCTGGGCTGTGTTGTCCAGCCTCTCCCGCAGGCTCTCAGCTCTGGCTGCGCTCGCTCTTTGGCAGATGCAGCCAGGGATCCGACTCAAGAGCGGGAGCCCACCCGTGGCCGCTTCCAGAGAGCAGCGCAGGTACCTGCGGCCATCCCTACCTGGGTCGGGCCTGCTGGCGCTGCTCAGCCGGGCCCCGCGCTTGGAGCAGACCATGGAACGTCCCTCTCTTCCTGCCCTTCCTTCTGCTGCAGACACTGCGGAGGTTCCTGCGCCTTCGGCGCACAAAGGCCAGCGGCTCCGCACCCGAGGGCACGGCCGAGCCCGACCCCAGGCCCAGCGAGCTGCGGGCAGAGGCTGCTGCCAGCACAGCATCCTCTGACCTGGCCACCAGCTCTGACTGGGAAAGCGACGAGGGCTGGGAGGAGGCTGACATGGTGCTGACGGAGGGCATGGCCACCACCAACACCATCCCACCGGCCATCCCAGAGACTGAGGCCATGCCTACGCTCACTGTGAGTCCTAGACCCACTCTGGAGTTTCTCCAGAAGTGTTTTATTCTCTGCAGTAGCCTGGGGCCAGGTCTGAAGGCCTCCCAGGATCACGTGGCCCCTCAAGCCATGTCCGCTGGGCCCCCTCTACCCCATCACAGTGGGCTGGGAGGGCAAGCACTTCTTGAGGGTAGCTGGGCAATCTGCTCCCTTGGACAGCACTCCAAATCGTCCCCATGCCACTTCCTCCAGGTACATGCCACGGTGAGCGCCCTGCTGCAGAGACTCACGTCCAGTGAGTCTGTGGACGCTGGGCTGCAAATGGCCATTGTCAGCCTCGCTGAACAACACCCAGCCCACGTGGTGATGAGCCTCCTGCGCTGTGCCCCAACGTGTGACGGGTAAGGGGCACAAGTGCCTCGAGAGCTCGGTGCTCACTGGCCCATAGGGCCCCTTGCCCCGTACAGCCTGTCCAGTGGTGTCTGCCACACAGGCGGAGAGCAGCGGCACCCTCGGGCCCCTCTGTTTCCTGAGCCTGCTGCCATGCTCCCTCCCGGCCCCACGCAGCTGATCGGGGCACGGTACTGACGCACTGCTCTGGTCCCACAGAGCCGCTGCGCTGATCTGGAGAGCCGTGGGGACCTCAGAAGCAGCCGTGGAGCAGGTGCTTCCAGCGCTGCTCTCTGCGCTAGAGGAGCAGCCACCGTACGGCGGCTTCCTCTGCAGTGGGGACAACGAGGCCGTCCTTGCCCTGGCTGTGAGTTTCTGGAGCTGGCCTATGCTGGTCCTCCAGGTCGCCTTCTCAGAAGCTCTCCATGTTCTCCCCACCCTGCAGCTCCCTGCCTGGGCTCAAAACTGGGCTAGGGGCAGCAGGCCGGGTGCTCCCCCTGCCTCTCCCCTCAGGCCCTGCCTCATGGACACCTCGGCACTGAGCGCTGCCTCGGGGTGCTTTGTCTCTTGCAGGCAACTCTGGTGCTGTGGAGGATTGCAAGCATGCCCGAGTGGCACTTTGCAATCCTCCTTCATTCTCCCCACCTGCTCGTGGCTCTGCTCTTGCAAATTTTCACCACCACGGAGCAGAGGCCAGAGGACGTGGAGACCCATGGCTTCTGGAGAGCGTGCCAGGAGGAACACGGCCTTCCCAGCCAGCCCAACAGGTGCCAGTCGCCCTGTCCTTCCCACACCCTTGCGGCCAGGGCCAGTGCTCCCAGAGTGACCTGGCCTTGGCTCGGCACACAGGTTTGCAGTGCAGACACTGAAGGCTCTGCTCTCCCGACTGGGCGTTGGCAAGAACCTGCTGGCTCTGGAGCACAAGCAGCTCTGGGACAGCCTGCTCTGTGCCAACAGCCAGCACTATGCAGCAGGTCTGCTGGCCAGGTGAGATCCTCTAGTCCCCGCTGCCACGGCCGGCATTAGTACCCCATGCCCGGAGTGCCCCACACAGTCCCCGGGGCTTGTAAGCGAGAGGGCCTCGTCACCGAGGGAGGTC
Organism: Melozone crissalis; assembly: GCF_028551555.1. NCBI lineage: Eukaryota > Metazoa > Chordata > Aves > Passeriformes > Passerellidae > Melozone > Melozone crissalis. The sequence goes on from NW_026535784.1 coordinate 18,934,797, forward strand.
TGAGCGCACTGCAAAGTGCTGGGAGAGGAGGATGCCCAGCAGCAGCCGCCTCCCAAGGGGCCCATGTCCTCTTGCAGAGTGCGGGGGAAAGATGGGACCTCTGTGAGTCACTCCTGGGACAGGTCTGCCCGCCCGGCTCAGGGCCTTGGTGCCTTTTTCCCCTGCCAGGGAGATGCGCTGTGCCTTGACCCCCTTGTGTCCCCACATGGCCTCGCACCTGCTCAGCCTGCTCGTCGGGAAGCAGCCCCGCTGGCATCTGCCTGCCCTGGCCTTCTTTGTGGAGGTGAGCCTGATGGCCAGCGCTGCCTGGCTGAGCTGCCTCCCGGCTCTCTGGCCTCTGGGAGCTGCAGCCGCCCGGGACGCTGCCCGCGCCCGCTGCTGCTGCCTGGAGCCGGCCCTGCGCGGCCCTGGGCTCCTGCCGGCCGGCTCCCCTGCCACTGCCCTGTGCCTTTCAGCTCCTGCAGTGTCTGGACCTGAGCCAACACGGTCCCAGTGCCCTGTTGGTGCTATCCCGGCACCTGCCCAGCCAGTGCAGGGACAGGCTGCGCCTGGCGCTCAGAGGCCTCGTGGTGCTCAGCAAGGAGCCCTCGCTGGTGAGAAGGGGACAGTGGCTGAAGCCGTGCTGGCAGCGTGGGGCTGGGGAAGGCAGACCTTGGGGCTTGGCTGGGCTTTGGCAGCAGAGGCAGCTGCTGCCGGCTCTCCCGATTCCCACTTCAGCTGCCCGAGTGCCACGAGCAGCTGTCGGTGCTGCGGCCAGTCACGGCTTCACAGCACAGCCCGGTCTTGCACACAGGCCGGAGGAATACGCGGCCTCTGTCCACACCTGGTGGAGCAGCTGGCCGATCCAGACACAGAGATGGTCGGCATGAGCCTCTCTGTGCTCACGCATGTGCTCCCGGACAAAGACCTCGAGATACCCAGCATCACCGCCCTGCAGCTGGCTGAGTCCCTCCTGCCACACTTTGAGAATGTAAGCCTCTGTGCCCCCAGCCAAGGGCACTGGATGCTGCCTGCCTGGAAACCTTGTGCCCTGTGCCCTTTTGGGCCTTTGCCCCAATGGGCCTGGAGTAGCTGGTGCTTAGGACTTTTCCTTTCCTCCAGGACAACAGCCATGTGCAGCTGCTCTCCATTCAGCTCTTCGGCAAGCTGATGGAGTTGGTAGTGGAAGAGAGGGAAAATGCTCTCACAACAGTTGTGAGCCAGAGCCTGCTCCCTCTATTCTTACACTGGCACCATGAGAACCTGCACGTGGCCGAGGTGAGGTTCTCAGTGATGCTGCCGCATCCCTGGCAGGGGGCTCGGCCGCCTCCTGCCCCTGCTCCCATGTGACTCACCTGGGCTTTGGTGCCACCTGCGTGTCTCTGCTGCTCTGCAGGCGTCTGGCGAAGCCCTGCTTCGTGCGGCCCGCTTCCTGAGGAGGAGGGATCTCGAGGAGCTGCTGAGGAAGAAGCGGCGCATGAAGTTCGTCGAGAGCCTGGTAAGGACAGCCCGGGAGCCCCAGCCGCAGGCTGGAGTGGGGCAGCCCCTGCCCCCGGTGCTCAGTGTGGGGGGCCGGCAGCTGTGCCCCTGGCCAGCGCCGCAGCCGGGCCCGCCAGCCTGCGCCCCCCCACGCTGCTCCCTGCCCTGGGCCGTGCGGGCCGCCTCGGCCGGTGCTGGGCGCAGGGAGCGCCCGGCCGAGAGGCAGAGCCCGCGCTGAGCCTTCCCTGCCGCCGCTCCCCGCAGCTGCTGCCGGACGAGAGCCGAGCGGCCGAGCACCTGCGCTGGGCGCTGCCGCACCTGCAGAGCCCACAGAGGTCCCTACGAGAGGCGGCCGTCAGGTTCATCGGTGAGCCAGCAGCCCGGCGCCCCTCCCCGCCTCCCGGCCCGGCTGCTGCCCCGGTTACAGCGGGAGCCGCGCCCGGGCCGCTGCAGCCCCGCCCGCCCTGGGCGCTGCCGCCGCGCTCCCGCAGCCGTGCCCTCGGGCGGCAGCGGCCCGGCAGGAGCCCTGCCCGCCAGGAGGGCGTGCGGCCACAGCGCTGGCAGCGCCCGTGTCGGGCAGCTGTGCCGCCTGGCGCCGCCACATGCTCTGTCTTGCAGGGGTGGCCGGAGTGCTGATGATGGGGCAGGAGGAGGAGCTCCAGGTCCTCACTGAGGGTGAGTCAGGGCAGCCGCGGGGCAGCCAGCACTTCCGGGGCTAGGGGAGCAGCTGCAAATGCCGGCCCCGCAGCTACAATCCGTGCCCGGGCTGCGGAGGGCCCTGCTGCCTGTGCAGGGGACACGGGGGGGGATCCGTGGCCAGCACCTTCCGGCCGTAGCCCTTGTCTCCCGCTCCCTCCTGGCCACGGCAAGAGCCGGCTGGGATGGCCCTGGCAGGAGGCTTTCCTTGGATTCCCTCAGTCTGGCCTCTGACTGTGGCTCTGTTCCTCTCTCTTCCAGCTCTTCGAGCCCTCAGGGAAGACGAGAGCCCGTCCTACATGAACACGTGGATACAGATGAAATTCCAAGGAAGATCTGCAGAACTTCGTTTGTCTCCTGGACCAGATGTACCTGTACCGGCCTCCTTCGATGATTTCCAGTTCCCATCGAAGCTGGGACCACCTGCAGAGCAGAAGGGACCAGCTGCAGCGGCTGCTCACAGCTGAGCCTGTGCAAAGCTCTAGCAGCTCCTGCCATCTCTCTCCCTGTTGGCAGCTCCTTCCCTGCAGCCCTCAGTCCCTGCCCATGCCCTTTTTTACCTCCCAGCTCACCCCTTTGCTTCGCTTTTCCTTAATAAACTGTTTGTGTTTTTCACTTTACCCGCGTCTCTGTGGAGCTGAAGCGGCGCAAAACCTGAGCCCGGGGACACGCAGGGCCCCTCTGCCCTTCTCCTCCCCGCTGTGTTCCAGGCACGGACAGAGTGGAACAAGGCTGCAAAGGTCCCTGTCGTGCTGCTCCAGCTGCACAGCGGTGTGGAATTAAAGGGCGTGTGAACGTGCTGAAGGGGAAAAGGACCCTGGGGGATAGAAGAGCCAACTTGAGTGTGCTCTGAAGCCAGCCGTGAGGGATTCCAGTGCAGGCATCCACCGAGGGCAAAGGAGCTTGCAATGGCGGAAGTTTCCACAAAGAGCTTCCTGAAAGCACAGCAATGCCCCATCCCTACACATGGACAGTGAGACCAGAGGCCGGGGCCCCTTCCCATCCCTCTGGGGCATGGCTGCAAAACAGCCGCCGTGTCTTCCCGTGCCTGTGTTTGGGCTGTGCTGAGGCCAGAGCCGGCCAGCTTGTGCTCTGCTGTGCCAAGAGCGTTCTGGGCAGGCAGGCAGAAGTGCTGCGTGCACAGTGGGGAAGGGGCTCACGAGAGCCTCCTGCGGGAACAGGGCTCCGCTCCCTGGCTGGGAACAGCCTGGTTTTGCTGCCGGGAGCGCAGGCAGGAGTTTGGGCACTTGAAGGGGCAGCGGGCAGCTCTTGTTTGTAGGGGGCCCGGGGCTGCGTGCCACAAGGGACACGAGGAAACAGACTCGGGAGAAGGAAGATGAGCTCGAGCTGGAGTGCCTGTGCTCCAAGGTGCAGAAGTAATTGAGCCTTGCCAAGGTTTCTTAAGTGTGTGTGGGAGTTCCCCGGGAAATGGACACATTTGGGGAAATGCCTTTGGAAGAGAGGGGCTTGCTTCTCAAGCAAAGTGCTTCCCCAGGAGCCCCCAGTGAGCTAGGTGCAGCTGTCTCCCTTTGGCTCCCTGCGCTCCTTTCCGTCCTTGAGGCCCCTTGCACTTGGCAGAGGGGCGTGGGAAGGGAGAAGGCTGTGAAGAGCAGCTTTGGCATCTGCCTGGGCCTGCAGAGACCAAGGCAAGCACCAGCGGCAGGGTGTGTCCCCCCCGCTTTGAGCACAGGACAGAGGGGGATTATATCCATCCAGCCGAGAGCCCCAAATGCCTCTCAGAGAGCTGTGAATTCAAAGGCCTTTATGCCCACATTCATGCCATCTTCCCTATCTGCTGTGTTTTAACTCTTGGCAAGATGCCTTTGCCCCCTGCTTGCTGCAAGCTGCTCTGCTGCGGGGCCGGCAGCGAGCTGGGCTGTGCGGGCACCGTGGAGAGTCCTTCCCCGAGCACTTGGGGGGGTCGTGGTGTGTCCAGGGCTGTGTTAGACACTCGGGGCAATGGATTCCTTCCAAGCGGGGGCACCTTGGGTGGGGAAGGGATGGCCCTGTGGGGCGTGGCAGCGTGTCCCTTTGTGACACGGTGTAGCAGGTTCCCCGTGGAACCGAAAGGGACACCGTGTCTTAGCAGCCCTTTGTGACACGCGCTGACCTCAGGGCTGGCAGCCACACAGCCACGCCAGAGTGCTCGGTGGACGCAACGGGACAGGAGGTGACAGAGCGGTGCTGTGAGGTGTCCCCGCACAGCCTGCTCGTTGGTTCCTGACCCGGAGCTTTTCCAAAGCGTTCCTCCTGCGGCTGGCCTCACGGCCAGACCTCAGCATTTGGTGACTCAGAGCTTTTCTGAGGCATCTCCCATCCCTGCAGTCGGAGCCCTTCTGGCCAGGCCGTGGCACTTGGTGACCTCCATCGTTCACCAGGAATCTCCTGTCATTGTGGCAGGAGACCTCAAGTGCCCTTGCCCTGTAGCCTTCCTGAGGCTCCTCTGCTGCAGGTGCCTGCAAGGCACGACTCCAGCCCGTGCTCACTCGGGCCTTTGCCGAGGCATTTGAAAGTGCCCCCCAGGTCAGAGAGCAGGATGGCGGGCAGACTGCTCAGCCTGGTCAAGGGGCTTCGGGGCAAGAGAAGCAAAGGCCCTGCAGCTGCCCCAGCGCAGCAGCCTGCAGAGCCGGAGCAGTTGCAGAGTCTGCAGGATGGTGAGTGCCGGAGATGGGCCGCAGGGCCGGTGCCTGCAGCTGGCCTGGCCCTGCCCCATCCCATCCCATCCCATCCCATCCCATCCCATCCCATCCCATGACATCTCACCCCATGCCATCGCATGCCATGTCATGCCATGCCATGCAATGCAATGCCATGCCATCCCATCCCATCCCATCCCTGTGGACATGCCGATGGACGGGATGGGAGAGGGGCCAGGGCTGCCCCCCCGAATGGCCGTGCTCCCTTCCCTGCGTGCCCGGGGGCTGTCCCTGCCTGGGGAGTGCAGGGCTGGGCTGTGTTGTCCAGCCTCTCCCGCAGGCTCTCAGCTCTGGCTGCGCTCGCTCTTTGGCAGATGCAGCCAGGGATCTGACTCAAGAGCGGGAGCCCACCCGTGGCCGCTTCCAGAGAGCAGCGCAGGTACCTGCGGCCATCCCTACCTGGGTCAGGCCTGCTGGCGCTGCTCAGCCGGGCCCCGCGCTTGGAGCAGACCATGGAACGTCCCTCTCTTCCTGCCCTTCCTTCTGCTGCAGACACTGCGGAGGTTCCTGCGCCTTCGGCGCACAAAGGCCAGCGGCTCCGCACCCGAGGGCACGGCCGAGCCCGACCCCAGGCCCAGCGAGCTGCGGGCAGAGGCTGCTGCCAGCACAGCATCCTCTGACCTGGCCACCAGCTCTGACTGGGAAAGCGACGAGGGCTGGGAGGAGGCTGACATGGTGCTGACGGAGGGCATGGCCACCACCAACACCATCCCACCGGCCATCCCAGAGACTGAGGCCATGCCTACGCTCACTGTGAGTCCTAGACCCACTCTGGAGTTTCTCCAGAAGTGTTTTATTCTCTGCAGTAGCCTGGGGCCAGGTCTGAAGGCCTCCCAGGATCACGTGGCCCCTCAAGCCATGTCCGCTGGGCCCCCTCTACCCCATCACAGTGGGCTGGGAGGGCAAGCACTTCTTGAGGGTAGCTGGGCAATCTGCTCCCTTGGACAGCACTCCAAATCGTCCCCATGCCACTTCCTCCAGGTACATGCCACGGTGAGCGCCCTGCTGCAGAGACTCACGTCCAGTGAGTCTGTGGACGCTGGGCTGCAAATGGCCATTGTCAGCCTCGCTGAACAACACCCAGCCCACGTGGTGATGAGCCTCCTGCACTGTGCCCCAACGTGTGACGGGTAAGGGGCACAAGTGCCTCGAGAGCTCGGTGCTCACTGGCCCATAGGGCCCCTTGCCCCGTACAGCCTGTCCAGTGGTGTCTGCCACACAGGCGGAGAGCAGCGGCACCCTCGAGCCCCTCTGTTTCCTGAGCCTGCTGCCATGCTCCCTCCCGGCCCCACGCAGCTGATCGGGGCACGGTACTGACGCACTGCTCTGGTCCCACAGAGCCGCTGCGCTGATCTGGAGAGCCGTGGGGACCTCAGAAGCAGCCGTGGAGCAGGTGCTTCCAGCGCTGCTCTCTGTGCTAGAGGAGCAGCCACCGTACGGCGGCTTCCTCTGCAGTGGGGACAACGAGGCCGTCCTTGCCCTGGCTGTGAGTTTCTGGAGCTGGCCTATGCTGGTCCTCCAGGTCGCCTTCTCAGAAGCTCTCCATGTTCTCCCCACCCTGCAGCTCCCTGCCTGGGCTCAAAGCTGGGCTAGGGGTAGCAGGCCGGGTGCTCCCCCTGCCTCTCCCCTCAGGCCCTGCCTCATGGACACCTCGGCACTGAGCGCTGCCTCGGGGTGCTTTGTCTCTTGCAGGCAACTCTGGTGCTGTGGAGGATTGCAAGCATGCCCGAGTGGCACTTTGCAATCCTCCTTCATTCTCCCCACCTGCTCGTGGCTCTGCTCTTGCAAATTTTCACCACCACGAAGCAGAGGCCAGAGGACGTGGAGACCCATGGCTTCTGGAGAGCGTGCCAGGAGGAACACGGCCTTCCCAGCCAGCCCAACAGGTGCCAGTCGCCCTGTCCTTCCCACACCCTTGCGGCCAGGGCCAGTGCTCCCAGAGTGACCTGGCCTTGGCTCGGCACACAGGTTTGCAGTGCAGACACTGAAGGCTCTGCTCTCCCGACTGGGCGTTGGCAAGAACCTGCTGGCTCTGGAGCACAAGCAGCTCTGGGACAGCCTGCTCTGTGCCAACAGCCAGCACTATGCAGCAGGTCTGCTGGCCAGGTGAGATCCTCTAGTCCCCGCTGCCACGGCCGGCATTAGTACCCCATGCCCGGAGTGCCCCACACAGTCCCCGGGGCTTGTAAGCGAGAGGGCCTCGTCACCGAGGGAGGTCTGAGCGTACTGCAAAGGGCTGGGAGAGGAGGATGCCCAGCAGCAGCCGCCTCCCAAGGGGCCCATGTCCTCTTGCAGAGTGCGGGGGAAAGATGGGACCTCTGTGAGTCACTCCTGGGACAGGTCTGCCCGCCCGGCTCAGGGCCTTGGTGCCTTTTTCCCCTGCCAGGGAGATGCGCTGTGCCTTGACCCCCTTGTGTCCCCACATGGCCTCGCACCTGCTCAGCCTGCTCGTCGGGAAGCAGCCCCGCTGGCATCTGCCTGCCCTGGCCTTCTTTGTGGAGGTGAGCCTGATGGCCAGCGCTGCCTGGCTGAGCTGCCTCCCGGCTCTCTGGCCTCTGGGAGCTGCAGCCGCCCGGGACGCTGCCCGCGCCCGCTGCTGCTGCCTGGAGCCGGCCCTGCGCGGCCCTGGGCTCCTGCCGGCCGGCTCCCCTGCCACTGCCCTGTGCCTTTCAGCTCCTGCAGTGTCTGGACCTGAGCCAACACAGTCCCAGTGCCCTGTTGGTGCTATCCCGGCACCTGCCCAGCCAGTGCAGGGACAGGCTGCGCCTGGCGCTCAGAGGCCTCGTGGTGCTCAGCAAGGAGCCCTCGCTGGTGAGAAGGGGACAGTGGCTGAAGCCGTGCTGGCAGCGTGGGGCTGGGGAAGGCAGACCTTGGGGCTTGGCTGGGCTTTGGCAGCAGAGGCAGCTGCTGCCGGCTCTCCCGATTCCCACTTCAGCTGCCCGAGTGCCACGAGCAGCTGTCGGTGCTGCGGCCAGTCACGGCTTCACAGCACAGCCCGGTCTTGCACACAGGCCGGAGGAATACGCGGCCTCTGTCCACACCTGGTGGAGCAGCTGGCCGATCCAGACACAGAGATGGTCGGCATGAGCCTCTCTGTGCTCACGCATGTGCTCCCGGACAAAGACCTCGAGATACCCAGCATCACCGCCCTGCAGCTGGCTGAGTCCCTCCTGCCACACTTTGAGAATGTAAGCCTCTGTGCCCCCAGCCAAGGGCACTTGATGCTGCCTGCCTGGAAACCTTGTGCCCTGTGCCCTTTTGGGCCTTTGCCCCAATGGGCATGGAGTAGTTGGTGCTTAGGACTTTTCCTTTCCTCCAGGACAACAGCCATGTGCAGCTGCTCTCCATTCAGCTCTTCGGCAAGCTGATGGAGTTGGTAGTGGAAGAGAGGGAAAATGCTCTCACAACAGTTGTGAGCCAGAGCCTGCTCCCTCTATTCTTACACTGGCACCATGAGAACCTGCACATGGCCGAGGTGAGGTTCTCAGTGATGCTGCCGCATCCCTGGCAGGGGGCTCGGCCGCCTCCTGCCCCTGCTCCCATGTGACTCACCTGGGCTTTGGTGCCACCTGCGTCTCTCTGCTGCTCTGCAGGCGTCTGGCGAAGCCCTGCTTTGTGCGGCCCGCTTCCTGAGCAGGAGGGATCTCGAGGAGCTGCTGAGGAAGAAGCGGCGCATGAAGTTCGTCGAGAGCCTGGTAAGGACAGCCCGGGAGCCCCAGCCGCAGGCTGGAGTGGGGCAGCCCCTGCCCCCGGAGCTCAGTGTGGGGGGCCGGCAGCTGTGCCCCTGGCCAGCGCCGCAGCCGGGCCCGCCAGCCTGCGCCCCCCCACGCTGCTCCCTGCCCTGGGCCGTGCGGGCCGCCTCGGCCGGTGCTGGGCGCAGGGAGCGCCCGGCCGAGAGGCAGAGCCCGCGCTGAGCCTTCCCTGCCGCCGCTCCCCGCAGCTGCTGCCGGACGAGAGCCGAGCGGCCGAGCACCTGCGCTGGGCGCTGCCGCACCTGCAGAGCCCACAGAGGCCCCTACGAGAGGCGGCCGTCAGGTTCATCGGTGAGCCAGCAGCCCGGCGCCCCTCCCCGCCTCCCGGCCCGGCTGCTGCCCCGGTTACAGCGGGAGCCGCGCCCGGGCCGCTGCAGCCCCGCCCGCCCTGGGCGCTGCCGCCGCGCTCCCGCAGCCGTGCCCTCGGGCGGCAGCGGCCCGGCAGGAGCCCTGCCCGCCAGGAGGGCGTGCGGCCACAGCGCTGGCAGCGCCCGTGTCGGGCAGCTGTGCCGCCTGGCGCCGCCACATGCTCTGTCTTGCAGGGGTGGCCGGAGTGCTGATGATGGGGCAGGAGGAGGAGCTCCAGGTCCTCACTGAGGGTGAGTCAGGGCAGCCGCGGGGCAGCCAGCACTTCCGGGGCTAGGGGAGCAGCTGTAAATGCCGGCCCCGCAGCTACAATCCGTGCCCGGGCTGCGGAGGGCCCTGCTGCCTGTGCAGGGGACACGGGGGGGGATCCGTGGCCAGCACCTTCCGGCCGTAGCCCTTGTCTCCCGCTCCCTCCTGGCCACGGCAAGAGCCGGCTGGGATGGCCCTGGCAGGAGGCTTTCCTTGGATTCCCTCAGTCTGGCCTCTGACTGTGGCTCTGTTCCTCTCTCTTCCAGCTCTTCGAGCCCTCAGGGAAGACGAGAGCCCGTCCTGCATGAACACGTGGATACAGATGAAATTCCAAGGAAGATCTGCAGAACTTCGTTTGTCTCCTGGACCAGATGTACCTGTACCGGCCTCCTTCGATGATTTCCAGTTCCCATCGAAGCTGGGACCACCTGCAGAGCAGAAGGGACCAGCTGCAGCGGCTGCTCACAGCTGAGCCTGTGCAAAGCTCTAGCAGCTCCTGCCATCTCTCTCCCTGTTGGCAGCTCCTTCCCTGCAGCCCTCAGTCCCTGCCCATGCCCTTTTTTACCTCCCAGCTCACCCCTTTGCTTCGCTTTTCCTTAATAAACTGTTTGTGTTTTTCACTTTACCCGCGTCTCTGTGGAGCTGAAGCGGCGCAAAACCTGAGCCCGGGGACACGCAGGGCCCCTCTGCCCTTCTCCTCCCCGCTGTGTTCCAGGCACGGACAGAGTGGAACAAGGGCAGCTCAGGCTGCAAAGGTCCCTGTCCCGCTGCTCCAGCTGCACAGCGGTGTGGAATTAAAGGGCGTGTGAACGTGCTGAAGGGGAAAAGGACCCTGGGGGATAGAAGAGCCAACTTGAGGGTGCTCTGAACCCAGCCGTGAGGGATTCCAGTGCAGGCATCCACCGAGGGCAAAGGAGCTTGCAATGGCGGAAGTTTCCACAAAGAGCTTCCTGAAAGCACAGCAATGCCCCATCCCTACACATGGACAGTGAGACCAGAGGCCGGGGCCCCTTCCCATCCCTCTGGGGCATGGCTGCAAAACAGCCGCCGTGTCTTCCCGTGCCTGTGTTTGGGCTGTGCTGAGGCCAGAGCCGGCCAGCTTGTGCTCTGCTGTGCCAAGAGCGTTCTGGGCAGGCAGGCAGAAGTGCTGCGTGCACAGTGGGGAAGGGGCTCACGAGAGCCTCCTGCGGGAACAGGGCTCCGCTCCCTGGCTGGGAACAGCCTGGTTTTGCTGCCGGGAGCGCAGGCAGGAGTTTGGGCACTTGAAGGGGCAGCGGGCAGCTCTTGTTTGTAGGGGGCCCGGGGCTGCGTGCCACAAGGGACACGAGGAAACAGACTCGGGAGAAGGAAGATGAGCTCGAGCTGGAGTGCCTGTGCTCCAAGGTGCAGAAGTAATTGAGCCTTGCCAAGGTTTCTTAAGTGTGTGTGGGAGTTCCCCGGGAAATGGACACATTTGGGGAAATGCCTTTGGAAGAGAGGGGCTTGCTTCTCAAGCAAAGTGCTTCCCCAGGAGCCCCCAGTGAGCTAGGTGCAGCTGTCTCCCTTTGGCTCCCTGCGCTCCTTTCCGTCCTTGAGGCCCCTTGCACTTGGCAGAGGGGCGTGGGAAGGGAGAAGGCTGTGAAGAGCAGCTTTGGCATCTGCCTGGGCCTGCAGAGACCAAGGCAAGCACCAGCGGCAGGGTGTGTCCCCCCCGCTTTGAGCACAGGACAGAGGGGGATTATATCCATCCAGCCGAGAGCCCCAAATGCCTCTCAGAGAGCTGTGAATTCAAAGGCCTTTATGCCCACATTCATGCCATCTTCCCTATCTGCTGTGTTTTAACTCTTGGCAAGATGCCTTTGCCCCCTGCTTGCTGCAAGCTGCTCTGCTGCGGGGCCGGCAGCGAGCTGGGCTGTGCAGGCACCGTGGAGAGTCCTTCCCCGAGCACTTGGGGGGGTCGTGGTGTGTCCAGGGCTGTGTTAGACACTCGGGGCAATGGATTCCTTCCAAGCGGGGGCACCTTGGGTGGGGAAGGGATGGCCCCGTGGGGCGTGGCAGCGTGTCCCTTTGTGACACGGTGTAGCAGGTTCCCCGTGGAACCGAAAGGGACACCGTGTCTTAGCAGCCCTTTGTGACACGCGCTGACCTCAGGGCTGGCAGCCACACAGCCACGCCAGAGTGCTCGGTGGACGCAACGGGACAGGAGGTGACAGAGCGGTGCTGTGAGGTGTCCCCGCACAGCCTGCTCGTTGGTTCCTGACCCGGAGCTTTTCCAAAGCGTTCCTCCTGCGGCTGGCCTCACGGCCAGACCTCAGCATTTGGTGACTCAGAGCTTTTCTGAGGCATCTCCCATCCCTGCAGTCGGAGCCCTTCTGGCCAGGCCGTGGCACTTGGTGACCTCCATCGTTCACCAGGAATCTCCTGTCATTGTGGCAGGAGACCTCAAGTGCCCTTGCCCTGTAGCCTTCCTGAGGCTCCTCTGCTGCAGGTGCCTGCAAGGCACGACTCCAGCCCGTGCTCACTCGGGTCTTTGCCGAGGCATTTGAAAGTGCCCCCCAGGTCAGAGAGCAGGATGGCGGGCAGACTGCTCAGCCTGGTCAAGGGGCTTCGGGGCAAGAGAAGCAAAGGCCCTGCAGCTGCCCCAGCGCAGCAGCCTGCAGAGCCGGAGCAGTTGCAGAGTCTGCAGGATGGTGAGTGCCGGAGATGGGCCGCAGGGCCGGTGCCTGCAGCTGGCCTGGCCCTTCCCCATCCCATCCCATCCCATCCCATCCCATCCCATGACATCTCACCCCATGCCATCGCATGCCATGTCATGCCATGCCATGCAATGCAATGCCATGCTATCCCATCCCATCCCATCCCATCCCTGTGGACATGCCGATGGACGGGATGGGAGAGGGGCCAGGGCTGCCCCCCCGAATGGCCGTGCTCCCTTCCCTGCGTGCCCGGGGGCTGTCCCTGCCTGGGGAGTGCAGGGCTGGGCTGTGTTGTCCAGCCTCTCCCGCAGGCTCTCAGCTCTGGCTGCGCTCGCTCTTTGGCAGATGCAGCCAGGGATCCGACTCAAGAGCGGGAGCCCACCCGTGGCCGCTTCCAGAGAGCAGCGCAGGTACCTGCGGCCATCCCTACCTGGGTCGGGCCTGCTGGCGCTGCTCAGCCGGGCCCCGCGCTTGGAGCAGACCATGGAACGTCCCTCTCTTCCTGCCCTTCCTTCTGCTGCAGACACTGCGGAGGTTCCTGCGCCTTCGGCGCACAAAGGCCAGCGGCTCCGCACCCGAGGGCACGGCCGAGCCCGACCCCAGGCCCAGCGAGCTGCGGGCAGAGGCTGCTGCCAGCACAGCATCCTCTGACCTGGCCACCAGCTCTGACTGGGAAAGCGACGAGGGCTGGGAGGAGGCTGACATGGTGCTGACGGAGGGCATGGCCACCACCAACACCATCCCACCGGCCATCCCAGAGACTGAGGCCATGCCTACGCTCACTGTGAGTCCTAGACCCACTCTGGAGTTTCTCCAGAAGTGTTTTATTCTCTGCAGTAGCCTGGGGCCAGGTCTGAAGGCCTCCCAGGATCACGTGGCCCCTCAAGCCATGTCCGCTGGGCCCCCTCTACCCCATCACAGTGGGCTGGGAGGGCAAGCACTTCTTGAGGGTAGCTGGGCAATCTGCTCCCTTGGACAGCACTCCAAATCGTCCCCATGCCACTTCCTCCAGGTACATGCCACGGTGAGCGCCCTGCTGCAGAGACTCACGTCCAGTGAGTCTGTGGACGCTGGGCTGCAAATGGCCATTGTCAGCCTCGCTGAACAACACCCAGCCCACGTGGTGATGAGCCTCCTGCGCTGTGCCCCAACGTGTGACGGGTAAGGGGCACAAGTGCCTCGAGAGCTCGGTGCTCACTGGCCCATAGGGCCCCTTGCCCCGTACAGCCTGTCCAGTGGTGTCTGCCACACAGGCGGAGAGCAGCGGCACCCTCGGGCCCCTCTGTTTCCTGAGCCTGCTGCCATGCTCCCTCCCGGCCCCACGCAGCTGATCGGGGCACGGTACTGACGCACTGCTCTGGTCCCACAGAGCCGCTGCGCTGATCTGGAGAGCCGTGGGGACCTCAGAAGCAGCCGTGGAGCAGGTGCTTCCAGCGCTGCTCTCTGCGCTAGAGGAGCAGCCACCATACGGCGGCTTCCTCTGCAATGGGGACAACGAGGCCGTCCTTGCCCTGGCTGTGAGTTTCTGGAGCTGGCCTATGCTGGTCCTCCAGGTCGCCTTCTCAGAAGCTCTCCATGTTCTCCCCACCCTGCAGCTCCCTGCCTGGGCTCAAAACTGGGCTAGGGGCAGCAGGCCGGGTGCTCCCCCTGCCTCTCCCCTCAGGCCCTGCCTCATGGACACCTCGGCACTGAGCGCTGCCTCGGGGTGCTTTGTCTCTTGCAGGCAACTCTGGTGCTGTGGAGGATTGCAAGCATGCCCGAGTGGCACTTTGCAATCCTCCTTCATTCTCCCCACCTGCTCGTGGCTCTGCTCTTGCAAATTTTCACCACCACGGAGCAGAGGCCAGAGGACGTGGAGACCCATGGCTTCTGGAGAGCGTGCCAGGAGGAACACAGCCTTCCCAGCCAGCCCAACAGGTGCCAGTCGCCCTGTCCTTCCCACACCCTTGCGGCCAGGGCCAGTGCTCCCAGAGTGACCTGGCCTTGGCTCGGCACACAGGTTTGCAGTGCAGACACTGAAGGCTCTGCTCTCCCGACTGGGCGTTGGCAAGAACCTGCTGGCTCTGGAGCACAAGCAGCTCTGGGACAGCCTGCTCTGTGCCAACAGCCAGCACTATGCAGCAGGTCTGCTGGCCAGGTGAGATCCTCTAGTCCCCGCTGCCACGGCCGGCATTAGTACCCCATGCCCGGAGTGCCCCACACAGTCCCCGGGGCTTGTAAGCGAGAGGGCCTCGTCACCGAGGGAGGGCTGAGCGTACTGCAAAGGGCTGGGAGAGGAGGATGCCCAGCAGCAGCCGCCTCCCAAGGGGCCCATGTCCTCTTGCAGAGTGCGGGGGAAAGATGGGACCTCTGTGAGTCACTCCTGGGACAGGTCTGCCCGCCCGGCTCAGGGCCTTGGTGCCTTTTTCCCCTGCCAGGGAGATGCGCTGTGCCTTGACCCCCTTGTGTCCCCACATGGCCTCGAACCTGCTCAGCCTGCTCGTCGGGAAGCAGCCCCGCTGGCATCTGCCTGCCCTGGCCTTCTTTGTGGAGGTGAGCCTGATGGCCAGCGCTGCCTGGCTGAGCTGCCTCCCGGCTCTCTGGCCTCTGGGAGCTGCAGCCGCCCGGGACGCTGCCCGCGCCCGCTGCTGCTGCCTGGAGCCGGCCCTGCGCGGCCCTGGGCTCCTGCCGGCCGGCTCCCCTGCCACTGCCCTGTGCCTTTCAGCTCCTGCAGTGTCTGGACCTGAGCCAACACGGTCCCAGTGCCCTGTTGGTGCTATCCCGGCACCTGCCCAGCCAGTGCAGGGACAGGCTGCGCCTGGCGCTCAGAGGCCTCGTGGTGCTCAGCAAGGAGCCCTCGCTGGTGAGAAGGGGACAGTGGCTGAAGCCGTGCTGGCAGCGTGGGGCTGGGGAAGGCAGACCTTGGGGCTTGGCTGGGCTTTGGCAGCAGAGGCAGCTGCTGCCGGCTCTCCCGATTCCCACTTCAGCTGCCCGAGTGCCACGAGCAGCTGTCGGTGCTGCGGCCAGTCACGGCTTCACAGTACAGCCCGGTCTTGCACACAGGCCGGAGGAATACGCGGCCTCTGTCCACACCTGGTGGAGCAGCTGGCCGATCCAGACACAGAGATGGTCGGCATGAGCCTCTCCGTGCTCACGCATGTGCTCCCGGACAAAGACCTCGAGATACCCAGCATCACCGCCCTGCAGCTGGCTGAGTCCCTCCTGCCACACTTTGAGAATGTAAGCCTCTGTGCCCCCAGCCAAGGGCACTGGATGCTGCCTGCATGGAAACCTTGTGCCCTGTGCCCTTTTGGGCCTTTGCCCCAATGGGCCTGGAGTAGTTGGTGCTTAGGACTTTTCCTTTCCTCCAGGAAAACAGCCATGTGCAGCTGCTCTCCATTCAGCTCTTCGGCAAGCTGATGGAGTTGGTAGTGGAAGAGAGGGAAAATGCTCTCACAACAGTTGTGAGCCAGAGCCTGCTCCCTCTATTCTTACACTGGCACCATGAGAACCTGCACATGGCCGAGGTGAGGTTCTCAGTGATGCTGCCGCATCCCTGGCAGGGGGCTCGGCCGCCTCCTGCCCCTGCTCCCATGTGACTCACCTGGGCTCTGGTGCCACCTGCGTCTCTCTGCTGCTCTGCAGGCGTCTGGCGAAGCCCTGCTTCGTGCGGCCCGCTTCCTGAGGAGGAGGGATCTCGAGGAGCTGCTGAGGAAGAAGCGGCGCATGAAGTTCGTCGAGAGCCTGGTAAGGACAGCCCGGGAGCCCCAGCCGCAGGCTGGAGTGGGGCAGCCCCTGCCCCCGGTGCTCAGTGTGGGGGGCCGGCAGCTGTGCCCCTGGCCAGCGCCGCAGCCGGGCCCGCCAGCCTGCGCCCCCCCACGCTGCTCCCTGCCCTGGGCCGTGCGGGCCGCCTCGGCCGGTGCTGGGCGCAGGGAGCGCCCGGCCGAGAGGCAGAGCCCGCGCTGAGCCTTCCCTGCCGCCGCTCCCCGCAGCTGCTGCCGGACGAGAGCCGAGCGGCCGAGCACCTGCGCTGGGCGCTGCCGCACCTGCAGAGCCCACAGAGGTCCCTACGAGAGGCGGCCGTCAGGTTCATCGGTGAGCCAGCAGCCCGGCGCCCCTCCCCGCCTCCCCGCCTCCCGGCCCGGCTGCTGCCCCGGCTACAGCGGGAGCCGCGCCCGGGCCGCTGCAGCCCCGCCCGCCCTGGGCGCTGCCGCCGCGCTCCCGCAGCCGTGCCCTCGGGCGGCAGCGGCCCGGCAGGAGCCCTGCCCGCCAGGAGGGCGTGCGGCCACAGCGCTGGCAGCGCCCGTGTCGGGCAGCTGTGCCGCCTGGCGCCGCCACATGCTCTGTCTTGCAGGGGTGGCCGGAGTGCTGATGATGGGGCAGGAGGAGGAGCTCCAGGTCCTCACTGAGGGTGAGTCAGGGCAGCCGCGGGGCAGCCAGCACTTCCGGGGCTAGGGGAGCAGCTGCAAATGCCGGCCCCGCAGCTACAATCCGTGCCCGGGCTGCGGAGGGCCCTGCTGCCTGTGCAGGGGACACGGGGGGGGATCCGTGGCCAGCACCTTCCGGCCGTAGCCCTTGTCTCCCGCTCCCTCCTGGCCACGGCAAGAGCCGGCTGGGATGGCCCTGGCAGGAGGCTTTCCTTGGATTCCCTCAGTCTGGCCTCTGACTGTGTCTCTGTTCCTCTCTCTTCCAGCTCTTCGAGCCCTCAGGGAAGACGAGAGCCCGTCCTGCATGAACACGTGGATACAGATGAAATTCCAAGGAAGATCTGCAGAACTTCGTTTGTCTCCTGGACCAGATGTACCTGTACCGGCCTCCTTCGATGATTTCCAGTTCCCATCGAAGCTGGGACCACCTGCAGAGCAGAAGGGACCAGCTGCAGCGGCTGCTCACAGCTGAGCCTGTGCAAAGCTCTAGCAGCTCCTGCCATCTCTCTCCCTGTTGGCAGCTCCTTCCCTGCAGCCCTCAGTCCCTGCCCATGCCCTTTTTTACCTCCCAGCTCACCCCTTTGCTTCGCTTTTCCTTAATAAACTGTTTGTGTTTTTCACTTTACCCGCGTCTCTGTGGAGCTGAAGCGGCGCAAAACCTGAGCCCGGGGACACGCAGGGCCCCTCTGCCCTTCTCCTCCCCGCTGTGTTCCAGGCACGGACAGAGTGGAACAAGGGCAGCTCAGGCTGCAAAGGTCCCTGTCGTGCTGCTCCAGCTGCACAGCGGTGTGGAATTAAAGGGCGTGTGAACGTGCTGAAGGGGAAAAGGACCCTGGGGGATAGAAGAGCCAACTTGAGTGTGCTCTGAAGCCAGCCGTGAGGGATTCCAGTGCAGGCATCCACCGAGGGCAAAGGAGCTTGCAGTGGCGGAAGTTTCCACAAAGAGCTTCCTGAAAGCACAGCAATGCCCCATCCCTACACATGGACAGTGAGACCAGAGGCCGGGGCCCCTTCCCATCCCTCTGGGGCATGGCTGCAAAACAGCCGCCGTGTCTTCCCGTGCCTGTGTTTGGGCTGTGCTGAGGCCAGAGCCGGCCAGCTTGTGCTCTGCTGTGCCAAGAGCGTTCTGGGCAGGCAGGCAGAAGTGCTGCGTGCACAGTGGGGAAGGGGCTCACGAGAGCCTCCTGCGGGAACAGGGCTCCGCTCCCTGGCTGGGAACAGCCTGGTTTTGCTGCCGGGAGCGCAGGCAGGAGTTTGGGCACTTGAAGGGGCAGCGGGCAGCTCTTGTTTGTAGGGGGCCCGGGGCTGCGTGCCACAAGGGACACGAGGAAACAGACTCGGGAGAAGGAAGATGAGCTCGAGCTGGAGTGCCTGTGCTCCAAGGTGCAGAAGTAATTGAGCCTTGCCAAGGTTTCTTAAGTGTGTGTTGGTGTTCCCAGGGAAATGGACACATTTGGGGAAATGCCTTTGCTAGCCTGCTGCCTGGACCCAGCTGTAATCGTGTACTTGTTGATTTTCAATTCTTCCTTTTTTGTTTTTTTTTTCAGATTTACTGGAACAGCTAAACATTTTATGGAGCTGAATCTTGTGTATTGCTGATTTTATTCTTTCTCTTTCAATTTTGAAAAGGTTTTCTTATTATTACATAGCTCTGGTCTTGCTCCAAGGCCTTTAATTTTGAACTGAAATATTCTCTGTCAGAAATATATTTTCTATTGCCTTAAAATGGTTCTGCAGGCATGAAAATTCCTGTGTCTGAAACAATCTAAGGAGATTTTTGTGTACCTTTAAAACCAAAAATAAAACCTTAATAATCTGTGTCTCGTTTGTGCCATACTAAATTGACCTGAAATTTTTTTCACAGACAGAATGTGATAAAAATAATATATATAGTGGTGATAATGAAGCCATGTAAGTTTTCATGCCCCATTGCTTTATTTTTCTCATGGATTTTTGGCTAGTTTAATCCTCTTCCTGGCACTGGATTTGGGTTTTGGTCAGCAAGGTGTGTCTTTCTTTAACTGCTTCCATCCTTTACTTTCCCCAGACACCGAGAATTCACCAAGTGCTATTTCTCAGCTTCTAGTCAAAGGGTGTCATCAGGTTGCTGATAAAACACTTGCACTTTGTTATCTCATTTGTTTCCATAACTTGGAAGTGAATACAGCTTTTCAGTGTCACAGAAGCATATTAGCTATTAGTGGCTTGCCTGATGAGGGTGGTTTATATTATATACATGGCTTTCACATGCATACACATGCAGTGTTGAACAGACTTTTCTCAAGCTCTCAAAAATTTTGAGTTTCATGTATCTTTTTGAATAGGTACTAATACGGTATTGCATCAATACTGTCTTTTTTTTTTGTTTGTTTGTAGACAGAAAATGAGAAGTAAGTATGCCTAAACTGGTAATTCTTTAAAGCCAGGGGTGATCTAGTTTATTATTGTATGATGTATAATTGATTAGTGTCTTTGTTTCTTGTATGTGACTGAAGAAGCCAATAGCTTTCATAATCAAAATTACTAATTGTAAATGTGGGCTTAAATGTATATTGGCAAAGTATTGCAAGCCTGCAGTCTTACATCAAGGGATGCAAAAAAACTGGAATCAAGGTCATATTTATCATTAAATATTCATATTCTATTTCTTTTCTTGCCATTTTATAGTAAAATAAAAGAACTTTTTTAAAAGAACTATGGAACATTTTTAAGATCACCAAGTCTCTTCTCACAAAGGGAATGGTGAAATGTCCTGGAGTGATATTATGAAGTATAAGTAGGCGTTTGCTTTTTAGCTTATCTGAAAATTATGGCTTTCAGAGAAAACAAGAAGACAGCACATACATGATGTGACCCTTGTTCTCCTCATTGATAGGCAAAATAAACTTCTAAATCTTGTGGCTAAAATGCTGTTCATTTTCTGAAGAGTGTGCCTCTGTTATCAATACATGTCTCAGTACGTCTCTGGTAGCATAGCAGTTTGGAGCACAGGATTACTTGGAAAAGGATATTTTAAAAAGTTGTTCAAAATACCTGTTGAACAGTTGTCTCTGGGATTGGCATGAGTCTACCACGTGCAGAGCCAAAAAAGTAAGATATGAGGAGAAAAAAAAAGTGTTGTACTATAAAAAGCATTTAAGATTCATTATCAGTGAAGGTATGTCTCAGGTATTCACAGCACATGAGTAAACAAAGGACTAACATCTACCAAAAAGCTGAACAGATAGTAGCAATATTCTCTCTGGGATCTATTTAATAACATGGTTTTTATTACAGAGTGGGAAAAAATGGCATAGAAAATACAAACTCTTTCAACAGCGTAATGAAAGAATACTCAAGTAAGAGTGCTAAAGTTTTAAGGATGATATTTCCTTGCCTGTTGCATGCAGGTGCAATTTCCTCAATACTAAATGTAATTAATGATATGAGTTAACAGCAGAAAACTCCCTGGAAGAATCATAGATTTTGGTAGTGAAGTGCAAATTACTTAACTCTTGACTCACAGGAGATAGTGGGTTATGTCAAATGATGTTGATTCATTGTTTCTTATACCAATTGGTATTTTTTTTAATGGCAAACTTGCAAAAGAAACTAAATTAATTGCTTTCTTAATGTAGTAATATCTTTCATTAACAATAAACAGCTGATATTACTGGAGGCAGAAGCAATAATTTGTAACAAATTAAAGTATTCTACAAAATTTAGCTGTGTAATTTATTTTAGGTAAATTATTAACGCTATTAAATTGTTAAAAATAAGCCATGTAAGAATGAGTTACAGATTCCAAACATGGATTTATTCAGACCTGAATAAAAGTGTTAAAATGAAGATCAATCCTGAACTATGGGAAAATCAGTTGTGCATCACTGCACAACTGCTTAATTTGGGATATTTAGCAGAGTTTAATTTAAAAAGGGATTTGAAAACTTGTTGCTTTTTGATACAGATACTGGAGAGAAATTCCTCAGGGTATGAAGGTCCTGTTTCTAATACTGTCACTAACTGTTCTTAATAAATCTTGTCTGAATTCTGTTTTTTCTGTAACATTCATATACCACTTGTATTATGAAATGATATCAAAACTACTCAAAACCAATAGTGCTGTCTGTTGCTGCAAACAGATGAGTCCCAGCAAAGATGCCCATCAGCTGGGTATGATCTGGGTATACTGAAATCTCCCAGACTGTGAAGAGGATGGGACCCCTACTCTCTCTACAAAAAGTCCAATTGAACCATAAAAGGTGTCAGTATTTATTGAAACTTCATCCACAGCTTTGGTAAAAGATTTTTATGCTGGGGCCTGTTTCCAGAGCCAGAGGCCTGTCTAGGATGTTACTCAGTGTAGAAAGCTATATAAATATATATAATAATACATAAAATACATATTTCTATAAAACATAGAAATATATACAAATGCATGCACAGCCCCACATGTGTGTACCTGCACATACATGGGCCCTGCATTAGTGGTGAAGTCCATAGAAATAAATGCTACTGAATGCATCTGTAGCCAAGTAGTCAGTCTTTAGCAAGTCAGCCTTCCAATTTTTCCTGACCACTTTTTAAATGTGTCTTATTTCACTTTTTGCAGCAATTATTGACATTTCCTCAAATTTCCTCATCATTATTATCTTTTGCTGACTACTTATTTCAGCTTTAAAAGAGAGTTTCCTAAGACATGTGAATTGATATTTCTATCCTCAAGGAGGCAGTAATTGATATTTCTAAGGGCTTCTCTTTTTCTGCATAAGAGTGTGTCTTCCATATGTGTATATGCATAAAATTTGCTTCTGATGTCCCAGAATTCAGAATTCTAATGTCCCAGAATTCAACTCTATTATGAAAGAAAGATGGTTAGGTGTCTCTTTTTCTACACAGCCAAGATATGTAGGGAATAAAAGGTCCCTGTATCATTGCAAAGCAACTCTTAACAGTAGTTTACAATTAAAAACCATCTACCAGGGGTTTTAAAGCAGGTCTCAATTTTCTCCTTCAACCAGTTTGTATTCTACCATTCAGTTAACTTGTGTTATTGTTCTGCAGAAGCACATCAAATTGTGTGAAGCCCAAAATATTTAAAACTGCGTAAACTGAATGAGCAGTTCAAAAGAAATATTTTCACTCAGCTTTTGATATAAATACAGCTTGTGCAAGAGTGGTCCCCAACAAATAAATTCAATATTAATTCAGATGTTGATGTGGTTTCTACGTGCCATTTCAAGAAAGACTGTATTGAAATAAACTAGGTTGGAATTATAAAAGCTGGAATAAATTCAATAGGGAGAGAAAAAGTATCCATAGCTTCCTAACCAAATGCAGAGAAAGTTAATTTCCTTCATGTATTCCTCTATATGTTTTGCATGCAAAATTCAAAACGGAGTAATAAGAGTTCTTTTCTGCTGGAAAAGCATCACTATGAAAATGAAGTTCTTGCCAGCTGCAATACCAGTCTTTCAAAAGCCTGAGATATCTGATGGCTGCAAATCCTTCTAAAGACACATGAAGCTGATGAAGTTTATTGTAGTTTTGGTTATTAACATGTTAATATTTCAGGTGCTTTTATAGTTTATAAAATTTAGTCCCAACCATTATGCAAAAAATACATGCCAAAGTTTTTGTGCTTATGTCTCCTGTGAATTGCTCAGTTTGTTAGAAAATGATCAGTGAAGTGAAAAAAGTGCACGCAACTTTTTCTGCATAGCACAATAACAATTAAAAAATGAGCTAAGTTGCTAATTTGGAGGTAAGAGCTATTCTAGTCAGAAGGTGATGAGAGAAACACAAACTTTCCCAAAAGACAATAACTGTTTCATGAAAAGCCAGCCAATCTAGTCCTGTGAAATTCTACATATTCTAGCTTGGTCTGGCTTGAGCTATTTAGCTCTTGCTTTGTCTCAGAGAGGGAGAGAGAGTTTTGCAGATAAAAACCATAGCCTCCAGTCTACTGGGACCAATCAGCTAGTTTATGTTTAAATTGTTGCAAGAAATTGAATTAAATATCCAGTATCCTAGCAAGCACATTTAATAGTGTCAAAGAGCTATCTTTAGCCCTCAAGGCATGTAATTACTAGCTCTGGTCCATAAGGGAATTTCATCCTGAGAGATTTTCATTATATTTCAGGAGCATGCTCTCTGCTAGTGGTAGTGGATACATCCTAAAAAACATTCAGCTTCTTGCCAATGGGATACTGAGGTTTCCAGAGACTGGAAATTCATATCACTGTCATGTTAACATGGGACAACTCATTTGTACCAGAATACTGTTATATTACTCTTGCAGCTACTTGTTATTTCTGCTTTCCTAATAGTAAGAAAAATAAATAACTCATAGAAAGCTCTACCATGAATAAGACTCAAACAATAAAAACTCCATCCAGCTCTGTCAGTCATTCAACACTTTGCAGTATCAGTGTGTCTAGCTTATTAATGAAATAGATTTTTGCTTGAGAATGGCTGCTTCCCCATAAAGTTATGAAAGTATGCTAAAAGCAGCAGTATAGACTATTTTTCAGAGAAAACTATTGTTATTATTTATTTCTTCAACATCAAGGTGAGGAAAGAAGAGGTTTTTTCCACTGTTATTGTCAAGTACTTTCCATATTTTAAAAAGCTGGTCTGGTTTAAACATAAATAATTTTCCTCTATTGATGTTTTTTTCCAATTGGGCAACTCATGGATAGCACAACTCTCCAGGTTCAAAATTTACAGCTGACACCTGCTTTAATTTTCTTCCTGCTTCCCTGATCAAAAGTACCATGAAAAACAACGTTGATGAAAATACTTACGAGCATTTTGAAATACAGAATTTCACTGTTAAATGAAAGTTATTTAACCTTGTGCTTAATTTTCTATGGCAATCAAGCTAATATTCTGAGCACATTATTTAAACTGTGATTTGTGTAATTAAAATTTTTTTGCAAAAATATTTTTTTCTCCCACCAATAATGAATTTTTTTCCTCTTGTGTAAAATTAATTTACTTTTCCTCAGTAGTACCACAATGTATTTTGCCTTCAATGCCTACACACTTAAGTCATTTGCCTCATTTAGCACTTAAAAAACAGGGAAGCTCAGGAAAAAAAAAGAGGAAATACCAAGTCCAATATGATACAGCTGAGCACTTAAGATCAAACAATTTCAGGTAATATAGATCCAATCTGGTGTCAATATACAGGAAAGTGTAATCCAAAGCATAATAAACTTCTCTTATCTACACACTTCTGAATGAACACTCTTATCATGTTACTGATTCTA
The DNA here is from genome assembly GCF_028551555.1 of Melozone crissalis. Taxonomy (NCBI): domain Eukaryota; kingdom Metazoa; phylum Chordata; class Aves; order Passeriformes; family Passerellidae; genus Melozone; species Melozone crissalis. The sequence continues at coordinate 18,958,348 of NW_026535784.1, forward strand.
GGAGTAATAATTTTGCATTAGAGGAATTGCTTTCCACTATACCTTTAGGCAATACTTGTCCTCAGCTGTATTCAAACACAGAGTTTTGAAGAACTGCTTAGGACAGCTGTCCTGCTGAGCACCCCCAGTTACAAGAAGGGCAAAATGCTCTCACTTAAACCATCATGATAATCCTCTTTCAACTGTTTAGTAACAAAGCATGAAGAATAATCTTAAATATATTTAAAGTGTAATTCATTTAGTTTCTCAGAAATTCAGGCTGACAAAGTGTTTTAAAACAGATGCATTACAAGCACCAAGCAAAAGACAAAAAAATGCCTGGCAGTACTCTGAGAGTTCTGTATGCCATCAGTGGAATCAAGGACCTGCAGTCACCAGCTGGTAACATGCACAGCTCTTCACGTGCATCAGATACAAGCAGAGGACATGCCGCTGATGTTAACAAAGGAAGACGAAGTGTATTTCCACTTAAAAAATCTTCGAAGTTAAAGATCATTAAATCACCATATTCTACCTCCTTGTTTTTTAAAAGAAATGAATGCTAGTCAGTTGCTATGTGTGCTATATGCTATATGTACCTGGGAACTATCTGGTTTTTTATAACAGGGACATCTTCACTGGCAAGAAAATCCATCTATGCAAATAGATATTATTAGGTTGTTGTTTTTACAGTCGTGTTTGCCATTATTTCTTATTAATTCTGTTCCCTTTAATTTAATGTTGCATTGAGTGAATGATATTTCCTTGTCCAAAAAAAAAAAATCCCGATTAATGTATCTGAATGGCAAGATGGCATTTTTTTGCCTGAGAATGATAAATACATTGTTGCTAGGAAACAGTTTCCAAAGACAAATTTTTTGAAGGACAGCAATTTTATGCATTTTAAAAATGTCCCAACTGTAATCTCAAAGCAATGCAAAACCAGAAAGTTCCCTTTTGGGATGAAGAGACTCTGTAGGCAGAGACAGCTAGTTAGTAACCCGTTTTACTAGATAACCCTTTTATTACATATCCTTATTTTACCCTCTTCCTATACCATGTAAAACACACCTTTCTGAGACTATAACTCAAGCAGTATTCAAGCACGATTGTAGCTCCCACTTTTCTGGCATATTATCTGACCATCACATACATTGTCCATAAGAATAAAACCAGGTTAGCTCAGAAATGGGCATAGTCTTGGGCTCTGATACCTTCTGGGCCACAGCTGGGGCTCCCCAGGAGTGCTGGCAGGTGAGGGGGCTGAGCTGGGGGTTGCTGTGGTCCAGGGAGTTTCCAGATGCTTCACTGTCCCATCTGGGGTGCCAGAACTGATGCCTTGAGAGGCTGACCTGGAACAGAGACTAGGCAGAGCTCAAGGAATAAAGTAGGTACTTGTTAAAAGGCCTTAATGGATACACCTTGGGCAGTACAAGAGCCTGGCCAGGGCTGCACCCAAGATGGACCCAAAATGGTCACAAAGTGGACGACTGGTCAGGAGGTTTTACACCTGTATAAGTTTTGGTCCATTTGCATGTTGAGGTTAATTATAGCTTCAGAGTATGAAGTTTCATCCCTCTTGTTTTCTCTCTTCAGTCCACCATTGTTTATGCTTTTTGAGCCTGAAGTTTGTAATGGTTGTCCTTGGTTCTCAAGCTGGAAAAGGATTGCTTGTCTAATTACCCTGTGAAGAGGGATTATTAACACTTAATGTGAAGCTCAGAGCTACTCACCTAGGCAGCACAGAATCTAAAAAAATAAGAAAGCTAAAACTTAATGCTTCATGGCCCATCCTCCATGGATTTGCATATTTGTATGTATATGTATGTAAAGACTGGATAAGTCTATTTGGAAAGTCTCAGTAATGTGTCATCATGGCAGCCTCAGTAAAAGCTGGGTGAGGTGACAGCTGCACTGAAATTATTGACACAAGAAATATTTCTGCATGGCCCAGCTGCTAAATATGTGAGGTTTTTATTTGCCTTTAAGTGTCCTTTTATTTTCCTTTACAGTGTCTTTTAGATGACACTGATTTGAGAAGACCAAATGCTACCGTGCCTGAACTTGCACCTCTGCAGAACATTCTATGTCGTTTTGCTTCTTGGGCATAACCTTAGAGAATTCACTGTTCTGCCCCTGGTCCCAGAGCCCTTTTGTCCAGTCTGGGATCTCCCCACACTGTGGGCTCCAGGCAAGGGGAAATCACCACATATTCCCCAGGGAAGCAGGCACACACTCAGCTCACATTCCCTGTGCTCTTTTCACAGCAATCCCCTGTTCATACCTTCCCCACAAGGCTGTCCTTTGCCCTGGGACATCTCCTGTAATAACACCCAGTCTGCATTTCAGAAGCAGCTGTAAGAAAAAACCCAAACCTGCTCCATCTGCTGCCACTGTTCTGTTTCAGGGACAGTATTTTGCAGCAGCTCCTTTCTGATGAGAGGTTCAGGCACAGCCATGGGAGGCAAATAGATCCTCAGACACCTGCAATGACCACGGCCAGTAGAGGATGTATCCTTCATTAGGCTGATGGGAACTCCCTGGACTCAAGGCAATTTTGGTGCAGAAAAAGGGAGTGCCTGTGAGCTCAGAACATAAAATTACATATATGCAGAGAATTTGGCAGTAGCACCCTAATTATTGATTGATATTCTCAAGTAACATGAATAAATACTTAGCAGCCTGGCCAGTATTCAGGTTCTTCTGATTGCTTCATTTGCCAACATCCAGATGAGATTTTCCAGTCTGTCCTGTAAAACTGCATTTTGCTTTACCAGACACAGTTGTTTCCAGAAGATAACTAATTCACACAGGTAGTGAAAGTTTATCAGGAGGCAAAAAAAAAGAGGTAAAGGCTCTGAAGTCAGAGCTCAAGGGATGCTTGGTTGAACAAGAAAAATGCTGCTGAGAGATTCTAGCTGTGCAGGTGCATTAGACAAGGTATCCATGTAATGATCATTATGATTAAAAGAATTTAGAATACACTATAAAATACAAAAAGTGCAAAATATATGCAGGCAGAGAAAACATGTATAGCGTTATCACTAATAAATACAATGTTGCAGATGCATCACTGAATGCAGGACTTCCTTTGCATGAAATGTTTCTTACTTAAAGAAACAATAGCAAGACAGAGCTGCCCAGACAATGACTATATAAATTTTCATTGCAATGCATTTAAATTGAAGTATTTGTTACCATATAAGACTAATTTAAGTATAGAATCATAGAACTATAGAATCTCTGAGGTTACATAAGACCTCCAAGATGATCGAGTCCAACCTTTGACTGAGCATCACCATGCCATGAATCTCATACGATTTGCCTGAGCCCATTGATGCAGCCTGTCCAGGTCCCTCTGCAGAGCTTTTCCCTGCAGAGGAACAGCATTCCTACCCAACTTAGTGTCATCTGCAAATCTACCAAGGGTGCACTCAACCTCCTCATCCAAGTGATCTTTAAAGTCCTATTGCAAGTTGTCCTTGTTATATAGAGGCAGGAGTTCCTGAATATACAAATTGAGAAGCATATTTCTCTGATTTTAAGGTTTTGTGTTTTTACAATAAATAAGGATCACCTGTACTGGAACGGCATTTATGTCTGAAATATGTACTAACATTAAAACAAAATGGGCAGGGTGACCAAAGTGAAATATGCTTAAATATCTCAGAATGTAATAGTGATTCCTAAGTTATGTCTCTGGGCCTCTAAACTAATGGCTAAATAAAAAAAATGCCATAAATATTCAAGTTGACAAATACAGTCCCAAAAGGCTTCAGTAGCTATTTAGTTAGAGAGATTATTAAACTAATAAAATCTACAAGTTTTGCTTTTAGGATCCTACAGATTTTCAGCCCCAGAAATTGCTGTATCAGGTATCCCGTGGTCCTCACTCAAACTCTGTCTACACAGTCCTTAGGGGCTTCTCAGCCCTCTGAGGTTTCCATTCTGTTGGGCATTCAGTGTTGATATCCAGCCTTTTGCAGGAAAATTCCCCAATGCACTTCACCAAAACCTGGCACCAAACAAAAGCTGTACAGAACATTAGTGTCAAGCATGCCCTAGCAGCCTCAAATTGTGTTCTTGTTTAAAATATCTTTGAAAGGCAAGATATTCAGGAGGTATTTCATGTATTCAAAATGGTTTTTCTCTGGGTTTCTTTTTTGTCAACACATGAAAAGATAATTTTTTTACAACTACAATTGGATTGCCTTGTGCCTTTTCTCTAGATAAATTAACTAATTGTATTTGTTTCCTCATTCCTCTGTGTGTATGTGTATAAGTAATTAAAATGTTTTATGTATAGGAAGAATGTTTTCAATTTTGGTATGATCAAGTGTCACTGGAAGAGCAAAGTTCCACCTTTCTTGAAATGAAGTATAACAACAGACGTGTCCTCCTAAATTCAGAGGAGCAGGGAAAGAAAACCCTGTTCTATTACTCCAGCCAGCAACTGAACCCCACACAGCTGCTCACTCACTCCTTGCTTGTCTCCCATTTCCTAGATGGAGACAATCAGCAGGATAAAATTTGTGGGCTGAGGTAAGGGAAGTTCAATGGGTAAAGCAAAATCCTTGCTCAAAAGCAACAAAACCCAAGCAATTAATTAACCAGGTTTTTTTATGGGCAAGCAGTTGTTCAGCCATCTCAGGAATGCCTATCTGTCACCATCTGTCACGTGTAATGGTGGCTTGGGAAGACAAACCCCATCACTCTGAAAGTCCTTCCCTTTCTTTTTCATTGGCCAGATCTCCATGCTGAGCATGACTCCACATGGGTTGGAATGTCCCTTGGTTCAGCTGGGATCAGGTATTCCAGATGTCTGCCCCCTACATTTTTTCTCCTCAGCCTCATCGGTGGTGAAGTGGAGTGAGGAGCAAAGAAAGCCTTGGCTCTGTGTAATTCCTGCTCACCAGTGAAAAAGCATCCCTGTGTTATCAACACTATTTCCAGCACAAATCCAAAGTATATCCTCCTGCTATCTACACTGAAGAAAATTAACTCCATCCCAACCAAAACCAGCACAGTTTGTATTATCTCTCAGTTAATTCAAATTCTCTTGAGTAGTAATATAATACACAGAAATTACTATCCTCTCATTACTTCCTACTCTGTAATTGATGACATGGTCTTCTTTCTAATTCTCTAATCTTCCTCCGATTCAATCAAACAGAAACAGTCCTGTTGTAAGGCTTTATAACGATGAAATTATTTAGGTTTGACAAGATTTGAGCAGACAAGAAAAATACTTTCTAAAGCTGTTATGTAATTATACTATATAATGGCTGCTGCAATTCAACATGGGGAAATGCAAAGCATTAAATAGGAGATGGACCAATTTAAAACTTCTCACATATACAAAAAAGTCCTGAGAAGGGAAATTATAATTATTGAACTATAGAAGATCAAGAAAGAAGTATTTGCCTAAAAGGAAAGATTGAAAGCAGCTAGACTAATTAATTTGAAGGGAGTGGGGAGTAGGTTTGTTACAAGACAGTAAAATCTGTTATGGTAAAGATCTATATTAAATCAGAAATTATAAAAAGAATGTTAGTCCATACCCTTCCCATAATATAAATACAGAAAAGCATTCACAGACAGTAAGATTAATGTATTTGAAATGGTTCAGGGGAATACATTTTTGTGCAATGTGAAATTTATCTGCAAAACTCCCTGTGGAAGATATCTTTTTTCCATATTGTTTAGGATATTAACTCCTCACTTCCACTGACAAGTAAGAGTAATTGTTCCCAAGGTATCTAGTATTATTGATCACAATTTCCTCTGAAGCATCAGTTACAGTATATTCTCAGAGGCACAGTGAGCAGTGTTCAAGGAGCTCTGTGGTGTTCTGCTGCTCCAGCAAGACCAACCATCCACTTCCATACCTGGCTGAGGATCCCAGAAGGGGAGAACAGTAAATTCCTAGTTCTCATTGCTGGTGCAGGAGAAATAGGGTTCAGGCAGCTGAGCTTTTCCCAGCAGTCTACTCCAAAAGGAGTATTTAAAAAATCCCTTTGTGCAAAGTGTTGCATACTTTGATTCATGTCCATCAGGGTACTTTAACTTGTGCTTAAGTTTGGCATTTAAACTGGTTTGTTTTCTGCACAAGTTTTGCCCCTTGGATCTAGAGATAACTACAGAGAAAAATAAGAAAGAAAATTATATATCTGTATCCATTCACTTCAGAGACAGCAGCCCATGCCATTCCCTTGTGACACCTCATAGAAGAAAAAGTTTTCTGACTTCCTCCACAAGGTGTATGAGAAATTAAGAACTCAGCAAGAAAACCTTATTTTACAACACAGTGGGATGATCCCCCTGCCGCCAGTGCTTCTCACTTTCTGATGGAGCTTGGTAAAATGATCAGTCCCTGCACTTAAGGCCTCTCTGGATTTTCTTCCATGCATCTTTGTCACTCCTTTTTCTAATAAAAATGCTAAATTAATGTATTTTCTCCTTAATGTAGTATGGGTTTATATAAACTTACTGACTGTTATAAAGCTATTTTCAGCTGTATATCTCATAACATTTTCGCAGAAATCATCTGATTGATTTTATAGATTTTTAAAATCTCCTGTGCCACATTCCAGAAATAAAGTACTAAAAAATATTTCTTATGACAACAAAGTCCACTTACAAGCCCAGACATTTTGAATACATGATGAGCTTCAAGTATATAGAGTAACTTAGTAAAAAGTCAGGAAGTTAGTTATAAAGGGGTTTTACAATAACATCTGATAACTTTCTTTTTAAAATAGTTTTTAAAATATTTGAGAGTCTCAGAAGTATCCTTCTCTGAAAGGTAATACATGCATTTTTAAATTTGGTTTCAGGTTTCTTAGGAATAGAGATTGAAAATTTGACATATTATCAATGTTATCTCTTATAATAATTCTGGTTTAAGGAATTACTGTCTTTCATGCATATTCAAATTTCTTACAAAAAGAAAATGGAAAAGATTATGTAAATAAAAGCAGCAGGAATTTCGGATACAGGGTGACTTTACAAGCCTAGTTAAGCATGGTAGGACAGTTATACAGCCCAGTCAAGTATGGCTGATTGATTTTTATCTGCAAATTGCTATCAACTGTGAAAGCTGGCTGCAGGTTGTTAAAATCAAGAGCCCTGTGCATTCTATTTAGAGAACACTGGTTGCATAATAAATCTGCCTTCCTGTGAAAAGCAGGCAATTAGTATTAATGATTTCATCACAAAGAGCAGGAGAACACTTAAAAGTTGCCAGAGAAACTGGGTTGAAAAACACTGTTAAAACAAAGATTATGATGCTGCATAGGAAGAGGTGCATCCCTTAAAGCCTGGAGAAAAAGAGTAAGACCTCAGAGACACAGTGCCAATAACAGCAAAATATGCAAAGTACACTTTAAGGACTTTTGGAAAAAGTGGGTACTCTCTAGATACAAAAACTAAGACAAGAATACAGTCCACCAATACATGGTGGCCATGTGTTGGGCATACCACATGATACAATGTTAGCCTCATGTTTTGATGAAATACACAATTAAGCAGGGAGTTAAAGATTGGTGGGAATTAATCTGGAGAGCTTTCTGTGTGACAGGGGACTAAAAAAAGCTTGATTTTTAGTCTGCAAAAGTAAAAGCTCATAAGGATTACAATAATTGTCTATAAATGCAGGAAAATACATATATGTGGAAAGAGCAAACATGAGACAGCATATCCAAACCATTTTTTATCTGCATTATTAAAAATATACACTCTGAGTATATTTACCTTTTGTTAGGTTGGCTTGTCATGATGTTTCAGCTTTCTAGAATACAACCATAAGGAAGTTGAATACGAGTTTATAATGAAAGTTAAGGAATGTAATTGGTCCAGTTTAAGGAACATTTCATGGCAGGAGGGAGTTTTGAAGAGAACAAGAGGAAGTAGTCTCACATGTAGGCCACAGGCCCTACATGAAAGTTAATTTCTGCAGCAGTGCCAAGCAGGTAGCAGGGATTTGTAACCATGAGTGATGGCAAAGGAGGATGTGTTGTGGTTCATTAGAATACACTGAGTGCGAAACTACAGAAAACTCAATGATATGGCATCATATGAATGAGGATCTAGAGACCTCCCAATAAGGCTTATCTAAGTAACTAGTATATGAATAATTAGTTATCTCCAAAAGTGCCTCATAGGTATGCAATAGAGGTTGAAAACCAGTAAAAGAATGATAAAATATATGAAAAACTAATTAAAAGTCTGAAGGGGATGTTGTAGTTCAGATTTTCTGTGTCTCAACCACAGATGGGCCCATGGGTGCTTTGGTGACCACTGTGTTGTAGTAATATGAGCTGGACATGTATTACACTCCTCTGAATTGATAGAACTGATGATAAAGTTGATAGATGATAGATGCTGGTAAAAGCTTAAAAAGCAGATTGAGCCTGATTTCTGGAAAATCTGGAAGCAGGAAAAATTCTGGAGAAAACATCTCCAGGCAGTGAGTGAGTTTCTCTGCTCTAAGGCATTAGGAGTGCTTGTATGGGACACATGCTGAGAAGAGCATCTGGCTTCTGGGCTGCAGGCTTTGGGCTTCTGGAAGAGGAGTTCTGTACAGCAGAAGTCAGTTCTTCAGGACAGAGGTGCAATCCTCTGCTTTATTCTGCAGCCAAAGCCATCCATTCAAGTGAGAAAAATTATTTTTGGTACCTATTCCTGAAATGCTCTTGCTGACATTCTGCAAATAATTCTGCTACCAATGGTGAGTGGAGACTAGGCCAAAAGTAAAAGGGAAAGGAGGAGGTCAGCTTATGAAAAAACCGTTATTAAAGTCAGCACATTACTGGTAAGAGCCATCTCAGAGTCACAATATGCTGTCATGGGCTGTACCATAACTTTCCTGACTGACATGGTCACTTTCACTGACCAGCAACATGCAACACCCTCATTACCAGTGGACACTTCAGAAGATGTGACTGAAGTCCTTGGGTAAATTAAAAAAAACAGACCACAGTATCTACCAGATATGGTGAGAAACATTTAGAAATGAGAACAGTTAGAAAGCTTTATCTTAGTGGGAACTCTCTAAAACAATTAGACAAGTTTTGTATTCCAGTGAGACAGCTTCTTGCTTAAATACCAGGGATCTGACTGAGATGCATTTTAAGCCAGGTCATGCTTTCTTTTTTCTGCCAAATATAATTAAAAATGTATTGAAATGTGCAAGCTGCACTATTCATTAAGCAGTTGCAGATGTAACACCATGAGGAGCACTGCTGTTGTTCTGCTTTTGGCACTTGACATTACCATGGCAAAAAACATGCTGAGCTAATATAATGTCTGCACATTGGAAACTAAAGCACGGCTGGGGTTGAGAAAAGCAATTCCCTAAACTAAAAATTACCTGTAATGCAAGTTCTTGGAATTCTCCTTTAACTAAAAAAAATTTGTGGTGAAAAGCTAACAAATAAAGACGGGGACTGGCTAAAAATATAAGCAGGGATTTTTTTTTGTCTTTCTACAGACTGTGAAAGTTTGGATTCCTGCTCTTCTTTAGAACTAACCCAGAATTATCAAGTTTGAAGTCCTTTACAATTTTTTTTCTTTTTATTTATGAAATATGTTCAATCATCTTAAATTATGAAGTCTGATTTTAAACCACAATGTCATCAACAGCAATATGAATCCAAGACCAGAGAGGGTTCTTCCTGAAAGATACAGGTTTGACAGGGCTGCAGTTGATAGGGTAAGTGCAAGATGGTACTTAAGCACATACTTTATACCAGTAAAATGCAAAATCATATAATATTTTAGGTTGTGAAAAGAGCTTTAAGACCATTGGGTCCAATCATTAATCTTTCTAAATAAACCACTAAATAAAGGACATCCCTAAGTGCCACATCTACATGTCTTCTAAATACCTCCAGAGATGGTGACTCAGGTGCTCCCCTGAGCAGCTGTTGCTATGATTTACAGCTCCTTTGGTGGAGAAATTTTTCCTAATACCCAGCCTAAACCTCCCCTGCTGAATCCTGAGGTAATTTCCACTTGTCTCATTTCTTTTTTCTTAGGAGAAGAGACCAACCCACACCTGTCTAACCTTTTTTCAGGAGGTTGTAGAGGAGTGAGAAGTCCTCCTGACCCTTCTTTTCTCCACAATAAGCCACCCCACTCCCTCAGAGTACTTCCTCAGAGGCTTCCAGCTCCTCCTCTTTGTTTGCCATTCTGTGTGCATTGATCCCACCATGTTACCTTTTTTGTGACTGGAATGAACTTGATCACATTCAGTAAAAGCTTGGTTCCCTGCTCTTCTGGCTCAGAAAATTTCCTTATTTTGCAGCTTATCTTCTGGATTTGTGCTCTGTCTCTGGCCAATGATACAGGGTTTTTTAAGCCAAACCTTAATTTGAATTATTCTTATTGGTAGGTTGTCAAGTCTCAGTCTGAATTTTCCTTTGGGAATCTTCAAAAATCCATTTATTGGAGTTCCCATCAATGTATTCTTTTTTCAGTAATAATAAGCCTTATGTAGTAAGACACTACGTATCAGACACTTCCCTTGGCAAACAGTGATCCTTGTTTACTGTAAACTCCCTCACTACAGGTTATTTTTAAAAACTGTATAATAATTTTGATGTGTCATAACCCACCAGTAATTTTGAATAGTAGCTTATCTCAGTCCAATGTCATTCTTGGCTGATGGCCTGGAAGCATTATCTAGATCTGGAAAGGTCAAAAACAATTTCAGTGCCAAAGTAATGATAAGCTGCAGGTGTGAGTGCAAGCTTTCCAAATCACATAAAATGCCAGGAAATTTTCCCAAAAATACTTTTTTTGCATTTATAAAGTAATTGAAATAAGAAAAAAGTTAATATGTCTGTGATATGTAAGTAGCAGAAGAAAAACTGTAACTTTTGCTGTCTGTACATTATTATATTCATCAGAAATTTTTTAAAACATAAAACTGGAGTCAGTGAAATATTACTAGATCATGTTCCATATTACAAGCTCTCTTCAGTGAATGTTGTGGGCCAGTATTTTGTTCTTTGTATGTGCCTGTGTTATGTGAACATTTGGAAATAATTTTTGCAATCAGAACAGTGAAAAATACATGTTCTTATGATGTATGGACTTGTCATTCCTTAAAGTCCCCAGTTAAACCAGAACTCTGTGGTTACTTAGGAACAAAAAAAACACCTGTGAAAAATTCACAGATGGAGAAAAATCAAAAGTTTAAAGGAGACAGACTAATAGGATCAGGAGGTTATAGATAGGCAGTAAGCCACCTATGCCCAGTTTGGCTTGTAAAATGGCAGTGGAAAATAAACCAGGCATCCCAGCAAAGCCCAGGTCTGCCACAGAGTGTTCAGAAGGAGCTGAGCCTGGGGCCTTGTGCCCAGCCAAGCACTGAGCGTCAGGAGGAGCTCTGCTCTCACGTACCATTGCCACTGCCCTTGACTTTATTCAGGTCTGTCTTTTGCACCTGTGCCCAATGAGAGATTCAGAAAGACGTGTCCATGTCAGATCATAGAAAGAAACCAAACAGAGGTATTGAAGGACAGATATGTGCCATCTAGAAATGCTAAGACATAAAGGGAAAAAAGCTGGATTACCCCATATCATCATTTTTTTCCCAGGTCAAATGAACATTTTACGTAAGTCTTGTTAATTTCTTCTTTTTCAAATGGGTGAAAACACTTAGTTTAATTCAGAGCCTACAGCTCTGGTACATCAGGTATCAGGTATCAGTCAGGAGCTGAGACTCCACTGCAAACTCCACAGCTATTGCCAGAAATGCAGCAGCCTGCTTACCCAGTTATTTCTCTCCCTTCTCTTTCCAAAACTCTGTGCATACCATTGGTCTATTTTATGAAATTTTTTTTTTCCCCCAAGAGAATTAATTGTCATCTTGAAAGATCTATGGTTGCATTTGGTCCTGGGAATGCTTCTGGAATTGCTTTTTTTTTTGTTGATGGCAGCGTTGATATGAGCCACAGCTTGCTCCAAGGTGTTTCTCCAGCAGATGGTGAAAAATATCTTATAATATGGTGGATTGTAACAGTGGGAGTCGTTCCTATGTTCCTGGGTAAACAGACTTCAAAAAACCAAAAAAATTGTCATGATTGCAAGGATGTTTAAGCAGTTGTCGGGACAAATATAGCAATACTTACTGTTATCCCTGCAAGTTATAGTTTTTATATAGCAGTGGCTAGATTTCTTCATCTTTCTGCTTTGATGGTATTGAAGTAAGATGAGCAGCAAAGATTGCAACCAGACTTTTATTCACTGTTTACAATTACATTACAGTTATATTAAGTGATGAGAAATAAATGAATAATTATTTTTTCATTTTAGCATCAACAGATAACAAGTATCAGCACCAGAACCTTGGAAATGCCGTCATCTCTGAGGATGCTGTGAAAAGCAGGGGATAGCACACACACAGAGACGTTAATCCTTTGTTAATACCTTGAGACTGCTCTATCTGTATGGCTCATGAGGCTGCTGTGTGGTTACTCAATACCTGTGCATCTCAAAAATGTACAGTCATAGCTACCTCACATTGCATTCACAATAAATTTATTTAAGAATGAAACAGCACACAGATTTTCAGTGGAGGTGGATTTCCTATGTGTGTGTTCACTATCTGCCATAGGTTAAATAGAGCATATCTTTATAATTCATCTTTCATCTTTGTTCTTCAGGCTTCAAAAAATCTGGACTTTCTCATTATGTTTCCTTTAGGTTGGATATGGAAACTAATGAAAACCTAGAAAAATACTAAATATATTTCTAATTTGATACTTATTAAAATCCAATTTGGAAAAAAAATTGTATTTGCATTAACCTCAGGGCTGTATTGAAATGCCTTTCAGCTGTCAAAAAAGGTTAAATGCAGAGGAAACACACATAACTAATGAGTTTGATAGTAAAGGCTTCATTTTGAGAAGTCTGTTTTAAAGATATATGCTTTCCCAGCTATTATATTTTACAAATAGAATTAATCATCATGAAAATATTTATTCATACATATTTTACATTAATCCAATTCTTCTGCCAATGTTAAGGCTTTAGCAATCTGTATTGAACTCATTGATGCTATTGAAAATCTTTTGTATTCTCATGATCGTTGACGTTATCTGAGATCTATTATTTTCTGAAGTTTTTCTAGCACTAACATTCCTTTCCCTGTCACAAAAAAGGTTGGTTTCCTAACTACAGTGTCAGATTTTGTTCTCATATGTCTTAAAATATACTGTATGGTACTTGTCTTTGATATTAAATTTCAACACATTTCCCCACAGTTAATTGAGTTCTTTAGTTTATTAACTGTTAGAAACAAGTCCTGAAATGCAGCTAAATTGTATAATACCTAGAATTGACTATATTTACTCCTGGTTTACCTGAGAAATAGAATTTGCTGATTGAGATATCTGCAAAATCTTTCTGACTTTACCAGCACAGTCATGGTGTTTATTCCATTTTCCATGAAAAATGTTATCAAGTTTAGTTCAAACCTGAACTGAAAATTAATAAGATAGACATTTAAAAAGTGATTTTATGGAAATACTGTCACTATTTTTAAAGCAAACTTTTGTCTGTGAGTGTCTCCATTTACCCCAGGATCTAGGATACACAGGCTCCCTGACAGCCGCTTTAGCAAGTCCCCGTGCTTTGCCAGACCCTTTCTGCTAATCCTCCTCTCTCCATGCTGCCCCAGTCCTGTGCAATTTCAACAGAGTATTCTGGGCTGTAAGAGACCCATTGAGCCCAACTCTCAAAGGAATGGCCTCTATGGAGATCAAACCCACAATTTTGGTGTTATTCCTTGCTTTTATGGAATACACACCCGCAACAGCATTCTGTCCTCATGTTTGCAGGTGCTGAGCTGCTGCTGAGTTATTTTGAGTGCAGTGTATTTGTTGCAGATGGTGTGAACAACTCTCACCAGGCTCTGCAGCCTGAGTACACTGTGAGCATTTGCTTCTACACTCTCCTTTGCCATGGCAAGGACTCCTAACATCTTCAGAAGGGCAATTTGCCACCTCTGCCTCTCTGGTCTCCCCATTACCTGTCAGCAGAAGTCAAGGTAGGACTTAGGACAAGAAATAACTTAAGAGTTTTTACTTTCCATAATTAATTTTTCTAAAATCCTTTCATAAGTAGAGAAACACTACTAACAAGGTACAACTCTATCCTTTCTTTATTGTTGTTTCTGGGTTTTTTGTTGTTTTTTTTTTTTTTTTGAGTGGTTTAGTTTGGGTTTTTTTCTTTTGTTTAGATGGGCCTTTTGTTGGTTTTTGTTGTGTTCTGATGCATAAAAAATGGAAAAGGATAATTCCTATTGAAATGTCAAAGTACTGAGGTAAACAGATAGTAATAGACTTTCACTCAGGCATTATGATTACTTAAATACATTGCCATGAAAAGGCAAACAATCAACAGAGTTCTTTAAAAGGTTCAGTGCAAATTAGTTTCTGGCAAGGACTGTGCACTGTTCAAGGCTTCATTAAAGCCTTCCACTTATGAATTGTCAGGAAAAAGCAAAGGATGCTATGTATGCTATAAAATGAGACAAAAGCCTCAGAAGCCCTCCCAGGGCATTGGGCAGCTCATTTTAAGGTGGTTGTGAGCACCATTATCTATCACTGCCTCAGGGTCACAGATAGCAGCAGGACTTGGGAAATAAAGGCATCAATCAGGAACGAACATTTATGTGTGTGCCTCTCCAGAGTTTAATTCTAATCTGGAAAAGAGCTTTAAATGTGAAATACAAATATTTATTCTCCCCATTTTTCAAAGGGAAAGTGCATTTGAGGACATGCAGCACCACACTGACTCCCCTCCTGACTCTGTTTTCTCTGACAATAGGTGGCACTGGGAATTTTCACATGCAAAACTGTTAACCTTCAGTTTTTGCCATTGAAGTAGTCCCCTGTAAACATTTCCCTGTATAAAATGTTTTGGAAATATCACAAGCTATATCCTTCAGTTATTTACATAGTGTCATTCCATTGTTTTGAGACTAGTTGTTAAAGGAAAATAATGAATATTCACATTTGTGGTCACAATATTGATGCTGGGAGACATTTTTTTTTCTGTTTTCTAAGTTGGTTATTTCCACCATACCTTCATACCTGTATGAGTTAATTTGTCAGAGTCTCTTTGTCAGCTCTCCATGATGTCTGACCAGAGCATGACAAATGTTCCAATTTAGCTATTTTACGTACCCTTTCCACAACTTTCGCCTTTTTTTGTTCAAAGGAAGAAGGAAATGAAAGACACTTGCATTCCATCAGATGAGGTTTCTCCTTAGAGCACAACTGCAGCAGCAGAATGCTCTTGCTAGATTCTCTTCTTGTTGAATAGGGTCTGATGGTTCAATGTTCTTCAGGAGGAGGTTGTACCTGTGAACAAGGTCTCTGGTTCCTTTCCAAACCTTCTCTGGTAGGATGCCCATGTGATGCAAACAAGCTTCTGCTGGCTCGAGTCAGAGGTGGACCTGAGAGCTTCTGAGAGGTTTCCAGCTCTTGCAGGGAATGGAACTTGTGAAAGGTTTTTTTCTTTTTAATTTACTCTGCTGCTGAAAAAGTCAATAGGTTTATACAACAAAAATTTGCATAACATTTGAATAACAGCTCCTCTAATGGCTCCTCTTCTGACTTTGCTGACAGTCAGCACATTTTTACTGGACTGAGGTTACAATCATTCTTGTGGATTCTGAGCAGAATCTTGTCACATGCAGTGTTTGAAAAAGTGTACTTTAGTCAAATCTGACTGTGTGGGAGACAAATGGATATCTGAAACTGAATAAGAAATAGACTGAAAAGGGGTGGGGAAAATAAAAACAAAGGAAAGAAAAAGATAGGAAACCTCCTCATAGAAATGTGGGTAGATGTGAGTCAATGCAGGATGAATAAATGAATAGACAATGCAAAGAAATATTGGAAAGAAAATGGAGGAAAACAATGCCTGTTAACAGATATGCCAATGTTGAGAGGGTTGCCTCTGTACTTTGTAAAGTGCCTTTCTCCTGCAGGTACTGAAACAAAAATTAACAAAAATAGCAGACAGACTGGGTGAGTTCTGACTGTGCTGCCTGCCCCAGGGCTGGAGTGGAAATGACCTCTGCTAAGTCTCTGTTCAGAAAGTCAGCAGCAGCAGGCTTCACCTGGTTCACACTAAACACTTCCTCAGGACCTCTGGTTAGCTCAGACAGCATGAACACAGTCACAACATCTTGGGAAAAAATGCACACAGCAGGCTGTGCCAAATGTTCCGTTTCATTTGAAACCATTGGTTCCTGGAGAAACTATCTCAGGCCCCTCAGTGATGTTCTACCTCTGGGGCTCTTAAAGGGGATTGCAGGCCAACAGGCATCATAGATAGGCTTCCACTCCTGGACCAGGCTAGAATAGACACTAAACCTGAAAACTGAATAACTGCTTCCATATGGGCAAACAGCAGAGGGAAAGTGCAGGAGAAGCAGCCGCTGACTGTGGAGATTTCACTGGTAACATTCCTGTTTTCTGTGACACTCTTACAACACGGTTGGATTTTTCTTTTTTAATTAAAACACCTAAATCACCTTAAATAGATCGTGGAAAAAACCTCAGATTGTACTTTTCCTGATGGAAACAATGCTTTGCAGGCCTTGCAGCTGATAGTGAGTGCAGACCTTGAAATCCCTGGAGACTGGGGCTGTGTGGAGGAGAAGGGGAGGGCTGCTGAGCAGGGCAGAGCCTGCAGCAGCCATCCACCAAGATGCAGCAGCAGGACCAAGTGCCACAAGTACTTTTCTTGTGTTTCCAGCAAGAAAAAGAAGCCCATATTTATTGAGCCTTCAAGTAGCAAAGAGGAGTGGGAAGACCTGCAGCTATGTAGTTCTCACCTCAATGCCAGTCTCACACCCTGGAACATCTTGTGTCAGGGGAACAGAAGGGGAGAAGGAGAGAAAGTAATTGGAATCCTCCTGGGACCTTCTCTGAGATCCCTTTCTCTTGATCCAAGGTGCTTCCTAAGCCATCTATGCCTCATTTCCTTAGCAAAGAGAGTGTGCATTGTTGTTTTCTGGACAATTAATTTTTTCTTAAAGGATCTCCATCATTAGGCTCATGGCAAAGAGAAATATTTGAGGAGGAGCCCATACTTGTGATGCTCCTTAAGAGGGAAGAAAAGCTTTCTGCCAGAAAAGAGCATCATTACAAATCTCTCAGAAGTTTTAGAAGAACTTCTGTGCAGCTATATGTAACTAATGGATATAAACCCATAAGAATGTACATAAAATCACACACACTATGGCGGAATAGGATAGAAAATGAATACCACATAACAAACATCAAACCTATTTAACAAACTAGCCAAATACTCTCAACACCAAATTGTTAAGAACAGTACAGGAAATTATACAAGCAAAATCAGAAGATGGATAAGTATGTAAACTCAGTATTTCTCAGCAGAGTTTGATGGAAAAAGTTGTTTTAAAGGTCTCTTGTGGGATTTTGATGCAGTTTACATCGACATCTGACAAATGATTGCTGAAAATGTCATTCAACATATGTTGCAAATTTTCATAACAGATTTTGCAATGGCACTGATATTAAATTTGCATCACCAGTCTTTTTTAAAATCAAATAAAAATTTGGAAAGCACTAAAATTATTACCAGGGAGAAATATTAAAAATTCCAATGAATTTTGGATTTACTAACACCTCTGCTATTTTCTGAAGTCTCAATTCATGTCAGAATTCCGAGCTTGTTGTATTGTCAAAGCTTTCCCTCTTGATTAGCATATGTCTTCCTTAATATTAATTTGTGTTTTGGAAAGCATATTTTTCAAAAATGGCTTTGTGAAGTTGTATTAAATTTTCTTCTGAGATGCTTTGATACTAAAGATTTTTATATATTAGACATGGATGCTTTCTTTTTGCACTTAATATTTTCAGTCATTACTTTTTGGGTGCAACAGATGAGGTCTGACTGTTATGAGAGGCTAACTTTGCTAATATACTTAATTCTTTTTATTGCTGCTTACCCATTATTCAAATAGGTCCACTAGTAAAACCTCTTTCTGAAATCACAGGGACTACAAAGGACTTGGGAATTTTCCATCATTCCTTTGAGTGTTGCTTTCAGCAGCTTAATTATATAGAGCAGGGCTTGGGTCCCTACTGCCTTTGCACATTTTCTAAACAAGATTTTTCATGTCAACAACATACAAAATACTTCTGTGCACAGAAGTTGTGGAGCAAGCAGCTTTTGCTGACCCAGTCCATCTGCTCTCTTCTGTTCTTTGTGGCTGGAACTCTGTTTCATTCTGGACTTTGACCAGGATTTTATCATCAAACCATACTTTAAAACTGTTTATATTATGAATACTTGCTTAATTGATTCAGGTTTTTGTCATCATAGTCGATTGATTAAGAAGTGTGGCATACTGCATTGTACTAGTAAGTGGAATTGTTAGATTTTATTTTCAAACTTATGAACTACACGATCTGTCACTGCCCTGATGACTTTGACCTTGGATTTTATTATATAAAATACAGAAAATTACTACTTTTGCATGAAATTGCATTGTGTTTTTCTTTTCAGCCCTGATATTCTTGACAGAAAATGTATTCAGTTTTTTTTCCACTAGCTTTGAATGCTCAGCCCCTGCCTGCTGGCTCAGCTAGCAGAGTTGCAGACTAAGCCTGGGCAACCTCAATACTGTGTACATTTCATCAGAACACTATCTTCTTCTCAACCTGCAAAATATTATGTTAAGAAAAATATAATCTTCCTAAAGGAGAATAAGAAAGACTGAAATTACTGATAATTGAACACAGTTTTCTCTCATGTTTCTCATGTTTCCCTCATCCATACAGTGACAGCAGTGTTGAGTACTAATTTTACAGGCAGACTGTATTTTTGCAGACAAATATTGAGCATCTTGTTTAAGGTTACTGGATCCTGATTTTTTTAATTCCTGAAAAACCTCATGAGATGTTGCAGCGTCTTCCTGTTGAACTGAAGGAAAACAAGAAAAAGCCTTATATCTCCTCAGAAGTATATGCATAATGGATTTGTGACTCATCTGTAATAATGTCAATATTCAAAACATACCAATAATGTATGAATATTATACTGGGAGAGGATAGTTTTGTGGCTATGAAGAGAATTGCTTAATCCTCCTTTATGCTTGTGAATAAACTAGGAGTCGAGTCTATTAACCACCTTGATGATTTGTATATGATTGTTAGCACATTGTTTTTAGATTTAGGGCATAATTATTTATGGCTTGTTTCTCCCCTTTCACAAGTGAAAATACACATAACAGCAAGAATTTCTGAAATGAAAAAGGAATAAAATTAACTTCTCTAATCATCAGAGGACCTGTCCTAATTTGTTTTTGCCTTTGCTGTGTGTCTGCCATAGATGCAGGGAGGTGTCTTGAAGCACTTTGCATGGGTTCCACCAAGGCAAGGGATCCTGCCTTTGGGAATCCTGCACGATGTTTCTTTACTTCGAAATGCAGCAACTGCCAATGAAACATCTCAGCTGACACCATCTTTTCCATTACAATACAAACTGAGGAGATATTTCAAAGATAATCTCCTTAACACCACAAAACTTCATTGGCGTTTAAAACACTCTAACTGGGAAAACATATTTAATTTTGCTTCAGTGGAATTGTCAAGGAGTTTTTCCATGATCTTTTATGCTATTTAGATCGATCTTCTGGTTACAACACTTTATTATATGCCATTAAATTAATGAAAGATTGATTTATCTCATGATGCTGAGTGAAGTAGCAGATGAAATTCCACACTGATAAACACAAAGTTTTCTCTGAGAAAAATTAGATGAACTATACATACCTAATGATGAGTTTTAGCTTGATCATTACTACTTTGAAAGATATTTAAGACTTTTTGAATAGGATTGAAAAACATTATCTCCATCTTTAAAAGCTGTAGAAAGAGAGTAGTAAAATGTCTTAATAAAAAGATTGAGAGAAAATTATAAGCTTTTCTGAGAAATTAGTATAATTTTCAGAGAACATATTTTTTTTTTATCTGAGTTCAGAAAAGCTTAGTATAATTTTCTGAGAAAATTATACTAAGCTTTTCTGAACTCAGGTAAAAAAATATAGCAGAAGTGAAAAAGGCAGAAAGACAAACAGGAAGGAGTTATAGAAGAGTGTCTTCTCAGGAAGCCTGAAGTGGATCAAGTTTCTCAGTCAAGAAACAGGAATGACTCAAAAATAACAGAAATTCATCAAATCAGGAATAAAGTAGAGATCATAGGAAATACTTGTATTGGTACTGACTTAGGCACTCCTTAGTGGTACTTGCACTTCAGTAGCATTTTGAGCAATATAACTCCAGAAGCAGTAATGTCTGTATTCATACAGAAAGTTTAAAAAAATCACATTATTTTCAATAAAGTGTCTAATTACTGACCCATTGCCAAAGGACATAGTTGTTAAAACCTTATGTGGTTTCAAAAGATGATTTGACCTACTTTTGGGATAATTTTTTTAGAAAAATCCATCAAAGGCAATATAAACCCAGCTGTACAATTTGTAGCTTTGGAAGTCCTTAACTTCCAAACTGCTGAGAGCAAGAGGCAGTAGAAATGTGCCTGTATACTTGCTGTTCCCCTGCACCTTTGCCTAGAATTTGTGTTTAGACATCAGCAGATCCACATTGAAAAGTTCAGTGCAAGGAGAGGATTTCTCACATTAGTTCTGCAATAATAGTAGTAGGAGAGCAAGTGAAAAAGCTTTAGCAGAGAAACAAAGATTTCTTCAAAGAAATTCTTTATATTGTATTCCTGGACTGCAGTGCATTGTAAAATGAGCCAAAAATTGAGAAACTGAATGGAAATTTCTTGGGTCACCTCATTCACTTGGGCAGGCAAGTCAGCTAAGAGTGGGTGACCAATGACCATTTTTTGTGTCTGAGAAGCTGCCCCACGTGTCAGGTCAGTCTCTAATTGCAGCATCACAGCTCTGTACCTCAGTGACCAGCACGGCCACTGGAGTTTATGCACGGCCATTACCAGGGTCTAATGAATGTAATGAAAGGTCTTAGGGCTCGACCTTCCACCCTGGGGCATGACACTGGCCACTGGGCTGCCTGCTTTGTGCAAAGTGAAGCCACCCGACTCAATTATTTCATATGAACAAAACATCTTCCAGGTATTTCTGAAAACTGTGGGAATTTCTCATTAATCAGAAAGACAGTGTCTCAGGACTCTGTTTCCAAACTGAGAGTATCCAGTGTAAGCCTAGAGGCAGCAAATTCTGTGCAGGATTAAGTGCACATTAAATCATGGCTGGCATTTATTCTGGGAGCCCCAGGAGTGCCTGCAGCTCCCAGATCTGGTTGCACGTGCTGGCTGCAAACTCGATCATGCCATGCATGGGAGGACACCGCTTGTACGGAAGATGTTCAACTCTTCACCCGTTTTTATTGCAGGGAGGAGGTCATTGAGTGGGAACAGAATGACACCTAATCCAACAGCTCCTGGAATCACCCCTGAAATGTGGGATGTGCTGCTAATGTACCTGTTTCCCAGCCAGAGTTAGAGAGAGAAGTTAAAACATTTTTCAGACATGCATTGAGAATAAAACAAGGAAAGGTAAATTTCATTTTCCTAGACCTTTCATCAGAAATATTAGTAAAGACAGGAGAGTTTCCTTTGGACATTTCAGACATTTTTATGCAACATATATGTTAAGTAGATCATGTTCCTTGGCTGGTAAGCATTTGATGTTATTATTCTGTGAAATAAAATCAGCAATTTTCTTCACAAGGTATGACTTGGGGCATAGGTCTGTGTTTTCACTCTACTTGAAGTCTGCAGGTTTTATTTGTAAACATAACCATGTAAGAGAAATAATCTTGCCTAATTAATAATTTATTGTTGTTTTTTCTGTTTCAAATTTAACTGCTTCCAATTTTCTACTTCCTGCAGGGTGCCCTGAACCATAATTAGTCTGGTAAAAGGATTTGTTGGTATCAGATTTGTTTTCAGGCATGCCAAACACCTCATGTATTGCAAGAACTCTTTTTAATAAATGCTTGTTTATATTGCAGAATTATCAGAATCCCAGCAAAAGCCAAATACAACAAAAAATTATTTTTACTTTTTTATTTTAGAAAATATTTTTAATTTGAAAATAAATTGCTTTTTAAAAAATTGTGCCCTTGCATACATATTCCATCCAGCAGTGATTTGAACTTCTGGGCTTAGGACTCACTAGTTAAGACACACAACAAAATCCATAGGAGGTGAGGATCCTGTCAATTAGGAGATCCATGGTAGGTGTGATTAGACACATTCCTTGAGCTTCTCAGGGAGGTTTTCATAATTATTTAAACAGCTTTGAAGTAATTAGCACTTCTGAATGCCTTTTTCTTGTATTCTTAATTAGCAGTATCCTTAATTAACAGAGAGATTCAGAAAAAATAATTGATTGAATGATACATTGAAAATTTTGAATATATTAGATTTGTAGTTGCATTGAAGTTTTATATCTTACACTTCAAACTGATCTCATCATTGCAAAATAACTAAAATATTTATTAGAATGTGACCAAAAAAAAGATTTTACCCATTTTAATAATATGCTGATGTCTGCCTTTTGAAAACAGATGATGGTCCTCCTCTGTCTTCACCTGAAAGATTCTAAATTAATATTTCCTAAATTAATATTTCCTTTGGTATAGAGAGTTGGTGTTGCTTTCGTCTATGAGTCTGAGACAAGTTATTAAATTTTGGCAGCTTTACATGATATGATTACATGAAGAAATTATTTTCTATAATATTTATTTGCTGCACAAAAATCTCACTTTATATTCCTAAAATGAATCTTATAACAGTGAATTGGGAGATTCATTATTTCAGTATTAATGGAGATAGTTCTACATTTTGAAAATGTTAAGGCTGATGAAGTTGCACATTATGGATGGAATGCATATACGGAAAAATTTAATACTGGGTTTTTTCCACTTGTCAAACACAGAAAGGCATGCAAGGTTTTGGTCCTGGAGATTGGAAATAAAGAATGAACAATACCTTACTTCTGTAATAAATAAACTAAATGTTAGGTTTACATTTTTCAGATTACTTTCAGTAGCAATCTGAAAGATGAAAAGGTGTGAAAGGGTAAGATATCCTCAGGAGCAAGAACAGAGGGGTTCTTCCATCCTATTTTCTGGCATGCTAAGGATATTATGGTGAGGAATACTTCAGAACCTTTACCCTCTTATATCTTCCTATTTCTATTCCTATTCATGTTGCCTCCATTTCCCTCCAGTGCTTCATCTTCTGTGCTGATAAACAAAGTTTTTAAAGAAAAATGGAAGATTCATAAGTAAAAAAGAAGCTGAAGATTAAAGTAGTCTTCTTTTTCATCTCATATGAATGCTCTATGAACGTCATTTATTATTTTGTTTTTAAATCAACACTGCACAATAATTTAATGCATTTAGTCATTCTTCAGATCTTCAGTAGTACTCAGACCTTCTACATAATTTAGTCTAAAATGTTGAAGGCTAAGAGCCAGTCGAAGCAAGTTATGGAAAATGGTGTAATGACTCTTATGCTGTGGTCTCAAAGGATGGAACTACCTGCCTGTTTTGAAACATTCCTTCCTTTTTGGTTGTGTGGGTTTGGGTTTTTTTTGTTTCTGTTTGGTTTTTTGTGCATTTTTTGAGACTGACCAAGATGGTAAGAAGTGGAAGCTGGACTCTTGCCAAGAAATTGAATCATCCTCCCAAGAAATTGAATCATCATGCTGGAAAGGGTATGTATCAGTACTATTTACTATTGGTAACAACCTACATTTACTCTGTTTTCCTGTTCAGTTAGAACATGTTTTTCATTTCGACCCCTGTAACAGGGATATTGTGTTTTTAAAAGAAGAGAAAGGGTTGGGGGGGGGGGGGTGAAGGATCAAAATCATCCATAAGTAAAAGAACAACAAGCAAATACAAAAAAAATCAAACCATGTAGAAGTAGCCTGAGGGGTTTTATTTGTTTGTTTGTTTGTTTGTTGTTGTTGTTTTGCTGTGTTTTGGTTTTGATTTTTTTAATGAAAGTTTCAGGAAGGTGCCACTGTTAAAATCATTCATCTGCTATGTGTAAAGTGTACTAGAGCCATCAAAAAATCTTTTTCTTGCACATGGTAAGAGACATGCATCAGTGAGCTAGGCTGGGGATGGGTCTAGCAAATAAGATCTCAGTTCTGCAGCTGGGAGCCATACCATCTTTCTTTGGAGTGATGGAAAAAGGAAAAGAGTGAGAAGTGCCACAGTGACGCACTCAAGTGAGTCAGCAAGGAAAAAAACCAGAAAATTATTTACCTTTGTGGTAAAGCCCAGCACGACACTTCAAATCCATTTATTAATAATAAACTCAATAGTGCAGTGCTTTAGCTGCACAATCCTAAATGTTTATTTAGCAGCTGACCATAGTTGTTACTTTTTAGTGAGCCAACAAACATTCACAACAAGTAACAAACCTTTCAGCCTGGTGCTCTTGGAAAAGGGTACCTGCCTCATACATGTATTAAAATAAGCATTAGCAAAGCTGAAGCATGCAGATGCTTTCTTTCCCTGCCAGAAAATAATCTTAGAAGAAAGTGAGATGAGTACATGACTCTTGCTTACTTTGGAATAAGTTTTCCTTTTATCCCCTTGAAATAATATACTTGGTCTATGAATAGTCATTTTGCAGAAACCTGCATTCTATAAATGGATGTATCTTTACATTTTTCTTAGATAATAATCCATATTAGTATACCAAGGGTTTTAGACAAAAAAAATGAATCATATCAAAATCAAGAAAACAGGCAGAATACCCATTGCTAATAATTTCTTTAGCTATTGACTAGGTTATGGATGTTGTTTCTGTCATTTCAATTATACCACCTACATTTCATTTTCCTTCCCACTAAGGGTTATAGCTCCTTTCTAAAATTAATTTGCTGTTGGTGAATAGTTTCATTTTGCTAGGTCCAGTCAGGCTAATTTGACATACCAAATGATGTTATTTAAGTCAAGAGGAAATACTTAGCTTACTTAGTTTCATCTCCTGTATCCTTTGGGTTCTATATTTTTTCACAGTGCTGAACTTACTGATTGTGTATGAATTAATTGTTCCATTGAATTAGATATTAAATAGTGAATCCATTTTTTTCATTATATTTGTGCACTGCTTAGTCACATTTGCAATCACAAATAAGGAAATAACTGTCAATTTGTAACCACAGATTTTTGTTTAAGAAGACCCTTAGGATCCTGTATTCCTTGGTTTTTGGTTTGATTTTTTTTCTTACTTTGAACTATTTCTCGGGAACTGGTGTGTGTGTGTATGCGTGTGTTGTAATTAACTTTCATCTTTGTATATGTTTTTAAAATACAGCATTAGAACTTGCCTATTTTCTATACCATACTTACAAATTGCCTTCCTCAATTTATTTACTGCTCTCTATTTGTACAGTGAAAATTTCTTATGCTGTTTTTGTCCATTGCTCATCTTGGAAGTTGATGTTCTCTTCTTTGGTCCATGAGATTTGTAAATCCATCTTAGACTCTCCTTCCCTTCACTGTCTCCTCCAGTATGGCTGTCATGTCTTTCCAGAAGTGAAAGTTTGAAACTGGCTGCATTAAACATACATTTTGCTCAACAAATTATCAAAGGCTCTCATTTATCTGCATGACTGTTCTGAACTTATGGCAAATTAATAGACTTCCAGTGTGGTCTTTTCATTTTATGACTAAAAATAAACATTATTTCATATTTACTCTGAATAAAGAGTGGAAATTGTTGAAGGTTTTTGAGCCCATGCCCATATTTCCTTGCCATTCTATCTGAGAACAGCATTTGAAATCTGAAATAAGCCCTATTTTTAATATCAGAACACAGGGTGCTTGTATGTCAGATGCCTGGTGTCATTACCTCTAGTAATCAAACCTTCAATTTTCTCAGATAATTAAACAGAATCATTTGATAAGATACATTTTCTAGGAAAGCATGTCAATTGCTTGCATTATATTTTTACTCTTTGTCTTATATTAATTACAGTTCTTTATGTTCATTATTTTTTGAATTCTGTATGAGCTCTCTCATTACTCTCCCCAAGGCTGATGTCTAGCTAGCCTGCCCATGGTCATGTGGGTCAGCCAGCACACTCTGGCTCAATGGTTTCAATAGCACACTTTATATATTCATTTTTATTTTCTCTGGCATGCAGAGACCTAATTAAAATTGCTACCAAGGAGTCAGAGATGTCCTCTATCTACAATTACAGTAAAATGGGGTGGTAATTTTAAAATGTTTTCTCCTAGCAAAATCTCCTGAATTAGAGCTGAAAAAGCTTTGAGATTATCAATTTAAATATAATACAAAAATTATTATGCAATGTTATGAAGAATGCAATAATCAGGTAGTGAACTAAGGGGAGCTATAACTCCTATTTTTAAAAAGAGAAATAAGGAAGATCTGGGTAACTACAGGCTGATCTCTCACAGCAAGATCATAGAGCAAAGCCTCCTGGAAACTATGCTAAGGCACGTGGAAAACAAGGAGGTGATTGGTGATTGGTGACAGCCAGCACGGCTCCACAAGGGACAAATCACAACTGACAAATCTGGTGGCATTCTGAAATGGAGTTACAATGCTGGAGGATCAGGGAAAACAATTGATGTTCAGTTACCTGGACTTGTGTCTCTCTGTTGGTGACATCCACAAAATTGAAAGCTGCATCAGGATTTATCTGTATGTGAAGCTTCTTCCTTTCCTCTCTCCAGCTGTGAAACTTTATATTCCTAAAATGAATCTTACAACAGTGAATTGGGAGATTCATTATTTCAGTGATTCATTATTTCACTGAGTTCTACCTGATTAAATTTAGGCAGGCTGGTCGGATGGTCGCAGAAATGCAGGCTAAGGTGCCCTGTGGCATTTTGAAATCCAGTGCAATACACTTCTCAGTACACCACACTCAAGGAGCTTCTGGAACTGATGAAGCGAAGCTGGGTGAAAGTAATAACTAATTTAAAAGCTTAGCAGAACTGCTTCCATCTCAAGGGTTATGTCAGAAATCTCAGAGGGTGCAAATGAAAGCGGAAAAACAAAAGTAAAAAATGTGAATCACAAATTCAGATCTAGGAACAAAACAGGTCTCTTAAAACATTGTGGTTTTACTCAGGTCTGATACTAACATGCTGAGCTAGTACAGAAAATGATGGATTATTTGAAACCCAAACAATGAGGTATCAGCCAAATGTTATCTTCACAGCATGGTAATTTGTGTAATGGTTCATAATCAGATTTTATGGTCCTGACATTGCTTTTCTTCTAAATAACAAGCTGAGTAATCCTTAAAAAGTGGTAGACAATGAGTAGATTCGACCTAATTCCCGTGTTCCTATTGTAACTGTTACACAGGTTTTAATTATTTCTAATATCATGCATTCATCCAGTAAAGCAGACACTACTGATCTTGTTTACCCCTAAATTTAGCTCAATCATACCCAAATCTGTCTGTCCCTTCCTTAATGACTTCCCCACCGCCATCACCCAAATTAGACACGTGTCTCCAGCAGGAGCTGTTATCTGCTGTTGCTCAGGGCTCCCCTTCACCATGGAGCTTGAGGCACCACACACGGACAGGGCACTCCTGGTGTGCTGCCATGGGGCTCTCCACAGACTGCAGCACAGGGGAAAGGGTGGCTGCACCTCTGCCTAGAATGGTGAATAATTATAAAAACCTTGGGCTCAGTTTTGGATCTGTTGGAGCTATGTGGAAAGGAGAGAATCTGAAGAAGGAAGGAAAGATAAAAAAGAGAACATGGAGTGACAGTGCTGCTGTTGGCTCCCAAATCTCAAAAATATTTGTGCATTTGTTCAAAACTGAATGAAACAGCCACATAGTTTGGACCAAAACCATGACTGAAGTAATGTCTTCTTTTCTGTTGCTGCTTTTTTGTTCTTTAGATAGTTTTCACTCTTTCTCCACTGCTGTTGTAAATTTTGAGTCTTCCACAGACAGGTGACTTCTAAAGCAGTCTGAATGTATGTGATATGACATACCGGGAAAATAGCTGTTTAGAGAAGGTCTAATCTTATTTTTGCTGCAAGTGTAACTCTCAACTACTTTTCCCTGCTTATTTTAAAGTATGCTTGTTTATACATATATATCCATAAGTTCTGCTCTGTTTTAGACTTGCTGGATTCATAATTGCTGCATATCTGAATCCCAGTACTGACGACAACATGATTAAAATTTAATACTTTACTATTAGTCAGCTATTCACTGAGTCCATTTTCAAAGTGATGAACTGTGTGAAATGAACAGACTTTTCCCTTTGGAAAAAACCCTTATCACTTTTATTGGCTATTTATATCAAACTTCTATGCCTTTTACCCTTTCCCTGTGGCCCTAAGTGCATTTCTTGGGAACTAGGTGTCACTCATATCCTTAAAAAATACTGGACCTAGGATTGACTGTGCTTGGGAACTGAACATAAAGTGTATAATTTCTGGGGTCACTTCTCTCAAGAAATGAAAAAAATCTTCCTTTTTCCAGCTCTTTGGTTTTCAGACTGCCATTCTCATTCAGCGAGGTCACAGGATGCAAACTCCCTTGCTGAAAGCCTGGGTATCGATCATAGTTATGTCTCTGCAGATGCACCATTTTATTGCCTTGCTCTGACATTTCCCTCTGCCTGCTGAGCTGTGCTCTGCTGGTTTATTGGGTTAGGTATTTCCTTCAACAACAGCCATATTCTAGCCATGACACAGGAAATAACCCTTTGCTTTATGCAGTACTCATGAAAACATCACACTTCAGTAAAATCTACATAAACTGGTGCAGATGAATCATGAATGGCTCTGGTCAGGTTATGATAATATGAAATATATTCTGTGAAGTGCAAGTGCCATTGCACAAGGGTATTATTAATGCGTGGATGGAAATGGATATTTCTGAGCATGAGAAATGTTCTATAGCACTTTAAGGCAATTCTTACTCTTATTATCCAGCAGCCACTACAAAAATATGTTGCTGAGAAAAGAAGGGAATTGTGTTTATTTTCATCTCAGTAGTTTTTCCCAATTTCCTAAACCCTTCAACTAAATAAAGCTTAGATGTCATTCTGTAGCTAACATGATTTGACCAAATGTTTTTCTTGTTTTAGTGGAATGTTGATTTTCATAAATTTCCCCCCCCCCCCAAAAAAAGGGATTATTTATTTAAATTCAAACAGATTTTGATGAATAGAAACAGGCCAAAAATAATTGAACAAAAAATTCAGCCTCCACATGTAGCTGTGGAAGAGTTTGCACAGGCAGATTCATTATTTCTTTATCAGTTCTGGTCAATAAAAGCCAATTCTGGTCAAGCAGTAGCAGTTCTCTGTGTTACAATGGTATTGTTAGGTAAATTATTGCTCATTTGCTTCTCTGAGGAGTCTACCCTAGGACTCACTTCTGTGGATGACTAGGCATGTGCAAGGAACAGAAGGAAAAAAACCAACTCTTTAAAAAATAATAATTTCCCAAATAAAATGTGAAACAGCAAATCTTGAATATGTTCAAGTGAGCATACTGCTCACAGCTCTGGGATAGTAGCTGATCTGAATCTTCAGATCATCTTGTGGTGAGATGAGAGGTAGATGCTGTTTTTTCTAATGATGATCCACTGCTATTTGATGTTACATTTTTGATGTACAGGAAAATGAGAGGGAAAGGTAAAGTAACAATAGTTTACTTCCTGCACAAAAGAAATTGTGAAGATTGCTGAAAAATGGGTTTGTGGAAAGCCTAAGTAAGCACACAGTAGTTTCAGGAATCTGTCATGTCCTAAATATTAAAGCAATGGAGAAACAACACTACAAACTGACAATTGAAAAAGATTCATCCACAACTTTCTATCCCTGAATCTTCCTATGAAAGATTTTAATCAAAGAAAGCAAAGCAAATATTAAGAAATTACGTAAAGTTTTTTGTATTAAAACACTGTTTTTTCTAGATTGTCCTCTGTAAAATTTACCATATATTCTTTATTTCTGAGAATATGCATCTGTATTAACTGCTCACAAAGAAGTGTTTTAGTCTCTTAGCGCTTCCAGCCACATGAACAGGCAGATGAGGCAACTGAGAATATGAAGGATCCTACTATGGTCTTTTTAAGGGGCACCTTGGGAAGTGCTGTGCTGTTTTGTTTTCTGTCTGAGACACTTGTGTGTTAGGAAAAGGAACATTTTCCCTGAGTGCCTGAAAACATCACAGATGCAGACTTCATGTGCCAGCAGTCTAGCTGAGCTGCTGGGAGAAACAGGCTAAATCAGATCAACAGGAATAGGTTGTTTTGTGGGGACTCGGGAGGAGTCTGTCCACGCGGTCACTCAGGATGGATCAAAGCCCATGCAGATGTTTTTCTCACCTTGGATTGAAACCAAGCATCGCACTCTGGAAGGGGAAAAGCTCAAGTTCTTGATTCTAGACTTGCCTTTTAGCTGTCTCACTGGTGGGGCAGGTTGCTCTCTAGCTGGGCTCACCAGCTCATGTCCTGTGCATAGCCCCAAGCCCAGGTGGGCATTTCAAATCAGAGCTACAACAGGCTGGCTACATGGAATGAGAGTTTGCTGGCACAAGAGCTTTGTAGGTTTGATCCTTCTCTGAAGTTACCCTTCAGTCACCTTGTGGGGCAGATACAACTTCAGGGTTAGAGAGGATAAATAAAAAAGGCTGAGGATGTCATGGGTATATAGGCACATCAATTCAAATATTGCTTCTTACAGAAGACACAGAGAATTAAGCCTTAGAGAAATTGTGCCTTGAAAAACATCAACATGGTGTACAACAAAAACCCTACACTGTCCATGAGGGACACCCTTTTAACTGTTTCCTCAGCCTGGCTGCTTTTACTCTTTACTGCTTTTTAGACCACTATACTGGAACTCATATTTCATTAGCATTGCCGAGATTTGCAAATCTCTCTTCAGTTATTTAGAACCTGACAAACCCTTTTAAATTTTTGACCTAAGAATTTGAAAAGCATGTAAAGGAATAAAACCAGAACTGCATCTCACAAAATATTACTTTGTTTCTGTAATTTTTAAACTGAGCATCCCAAAGGGAGTCTCTGTAACAGCCTTCATATAACAAGAAAAGAAAATAGCAACCATAAACCCCCTTACCTGTTAATGTATCTTCTATTGATCTTGCAAATAAGTTCATCAGAGAAATACAAAGTGTTTAAAGTGATTTCTGGGTAAAGCACTGCACACCCTATTGCAGAATAAATGGTCCCTAAATAGGCATCTTTGAGAAGCAGCACCGAAAAATAACTCATTAGGAAAACTATTTTAAAATAGTTTGTTTCTTCATTGAGGGAATGGGGTATTATTGCCCTAGAATGATTTAATTCACCCTAATTATATTCTGTTTGATATCTGCAGCTGTCTTGGAAGCAGGCTTCTGCTATGTAAATCCAAGAAATGTTTCTCATCTCATTTGAAACCCCAAAGTACTCTAATTTTCAAAGGAATTTTAAGCTGATCCCTACTTATGTTCATTGAATTTTTCAGCGGAATATCAATAGAATAACTCAAATTTTTGAATCCAGTCACTTATATAAGCATTCATCCTCAGTGTATCTCATAAATGTATATACATGAAATACAGTATGTATTTGCACTACAGTGTTAGAAAGTTGTGTAGAGGAATGATTGTATGTATCCAAGAACATCTTTGTTTTGGAATGTTCATAGAACATATCAGTATAAATTGTGGGGGTTTTTTTCTTTTTTCTTTGAATTTCAGTTTACTTCAGAACAGATGTGAAGCTGTCTCTTCAGCAACTTTTTAACATAGTCATTAAACAGCACCATTTTGGTTGACATGGAAAAACCAAGAGAGGAAAAATTTCAGGAAAAAAAATGTTTAGTATGCATCCTTCAATGTCTTTGGCAGTAGCTGTCCTTGTTACAGTGCCACACTGCATAATACAGATAATGATGATGTGCAGGAATTTTAATTAAATATTTATTCATGGATGGTCACCATAAATGGCAATCAGCAAACACTGGTATTTATTCTGGAATATTGCCATCAGTTCCAGGCAAGACAGGAAAGTGAACAAGGTGGAGTGAAAAATCGCAAGGACCTGTAAAATGCATGAGCATTCAGTAAGCAATGGCTTCTTCCTCCTCTCTATAAATTACACCTAATCAACACCTACAAATCATACACCTAATCAACAAAACAGAGCAGTTTGCTTTCTTCTACTCTGAAGGAAAATGCTCACTTTATTAATCTTAGGAAGGGTTACAAATAGTTTGGAAACAAAACAAGGGAAGTCAAATGCTTTCTTTCAAATAAAAGTACCTTTTCAAGACAGAATTCTAATCAGGAGTTAGAAATTTTAAAGTAAAAGCAGTTTTATGCTTTGAAGGTAGAACATGAGCAGAATTTAGATAGTAATTCAAAAGACAAAATAAGAAACTTCCATCCATAAGGGTGGAACTTCGATCCACTAAGGGTATTTTTCAGGTAATCTCCTTAGGAAACTGTAACTGTGTTTTGGTTCCACACCATCTTAACAGGACTAGCTAAATTGAACATGAGGAGTCTTGAAAGGGGCACCTGCTGCATTAATTCTACCATAGAAGCCAGTTCATTACACACAGTTTTAGACTATCCAGTGCTTCCCAGGTTCCTACTTCTCTATTCCCAAATCTCCCACACACTGTTATAACCCATATTCACCAAGGGGAAGCACCACCAAAAATAGAAGGACTCCTCTTGTTCCCCTTTGAAAGAAATTAAGGACAAGGTTTGGTCAATGAATCCCAATCTGCCATGGATGTTCAAATCTCTCCGCCTCAAGTTCTTTAAAGGAATTCTTCCTTTACTCTCAGTTTCTTATTTTATCTATTTTATCTGCTCCATCCTGACATGCTAGTTGCAATGGTTCCCTTTACAAGTTTCCCAAGGCTCTTCATGTACTAAGCAGTGAATAAATGTTATTAGCCCTCAAGTTAAAAATATAGTTTAAATGGAGGTTCATGAAATTAAAAGTTCTTTTTTGGATGTAGCATTAGATATTAAAACCAAAGAAAGGCTGCAATGATGTTAAGATGGTCAGTATACTCACCTGAGTATACTGAAATTATCTTTTGGAGGCTGGAAATTTCCATTCACAAAGGAAGATATCAGAAATTATTAAAAATTACTCATAATCTAAAAATAAATGCTATATTGGGAAAACTGATTAAAGCTGGAATATCTTAACTTTTAAACAATTTTAATAAAAGAAACCTCATACATTTTAAACACATGCAAGATTATTCTTCAGGGACTGTTTCAAAACTACTTTTAGGGAATGATCTGGAAAGAACTATAACTCAGAACTTTGCCAAAATGTTGTAATGTACAAAAATCTCAGGATTCAGAATTAAAATAATTTTCTGTCAGATTTTCAATCATTTCCCTCTCTCTTAAATAAATGAGCAGATCATGAGTAAATGTGAGTATACAAAAACACCTTTATTTTCAACTGTAGGCAAAACTGAGAAAAGAATGTGGGAAAATACGAGGACTCAAAATCTGTGAAAAAAAAATTGCATTCAACTGATGCAGTTTATAGTTTTCCTAGATTATTCCACTTCATGGAATGTGAGACACAGAAAATGCTGGAACTGCAGAGATGTATGTGACCATAGAAACTTTGTGTCAACATATGAAAAACATATTTGATATATTATATATATATATATATATATATATAATATAATTATATCAGTATAATAAGGTCTTCAGTTGAGAGTATGAACACCAGCAGCTAAAGATGGTCACCTTATGTCTAAATCAGTGTTAGAATAATAAATAAATTATAAAGATTTTACTTGCTAAAAAGCAATTTCTACAGCAAATTATAAGCATACCAGAGAAAAAATTAAAAAATTTCAATGGAAACATTTCACTTTTAAGTCACAATTTTGATTGTTTATGGTGATGGCTTTCTCCAGCTTTCAGAGATCTCCTCTTTTCTTCATCATTTTTTCAAAATTATAGAAATTGGCCATGAAAGGATGCCATCTATTTCTTTCAGCACCTCAGTTGTCTTCCATAGGGTGCCATAGACTACACATTTAATGTCAATTTTTTCAAAGTAGTACCAAATAGATCCTTATTTACAGCTAGTGGTTCTTCTCCTGGACTCCTTTTTCTCTAAGCATTGGGCCTAGGTGAAGACTGAAATAAAGAAGGAATTGAGCATCTCATGACGTGTCAGGAAGGGGCTGAGTATTTGGACTGTTTACCCTGGAGAATAAAAGCTTCCAGGGATCTTGGGGATCTTATCACTGTGTGTCAGTAGCTGGTGGGGTGGAGGGAATAAATATAACAGAGTAATTTTCTCCTTCATGCTATCCATCCCATCCAGAGGTGGGACAAGAGACAAACCCAAATATAAAAAAAAATCAATTAAGCTGTTTTACTGTGAGGATGGTTGAACCTTGGAACAGATTGCCCAAAGATCATGTTTCCTTGGAGATGCTCAAATCCTGACTGGATGTGACCCCCCCTGCTCTAGCTGGTCCTGCCTGTAACTCCATGCGTTTTACCAGATGCTTTATGAGAGCCCCTTCAAACCTCAACCAGTCTGAAATTGTGTGGTTCTGTGACAGATACTGCTTAGTACATTCACATTCCTAGACATAATTACTAGACTTTGCAATAAAAACAATGTTCATGCACGTTTTATGCTAATTTTTAATTTTTATAGATTTATATTATGTAAAAAATAGATGTAGTTATTTATCTATAGATACAAGGGAATAAATAAACTGGAATGGCCACGTGCTTAAGCTTATGTAACAGAAAGGTGGATCATAGCATATGGACACTACCAGCATCTCCTTTAGTGAAAGAAAAAATGAGACTCCTGCATAAAAGTCAATTTAAAACATTTCTCACTCTGCTTCCCTCCAAGACCCTTCATCTCTGCATTTGTTCATGACAGCAGCATCCCAACACCTGATGTAAGGCAGGCGGGGATTTTTGTTCAGCAGATATGTAAATTTTATGTTGATGAAGATTTTTGCAGTGCATGTCTGGAGATGTCTGGATTGCACTTTTCAAATTCCCATTGCAGACAGAGTCTTGCTGAGCAGAGTAGTCTGCTTTAATCTTGGGCTCAGCAATTTGCCAAGGATTACATGATTTAGACTGTATTCATAAGTAAATCAGGACCTGATGAGACCCTTTCACTTTGTGTAGTTAGAAGGAGGTAAAAGAGACCTAATGTCATATAAAGCTAAGTCCATCTATTTGGAAATCTACAGGCAAAATTTTTTACTATCTTTTGAAAAATATCCTGTGACAGTGGTAGAGAGAGTAAACAAGGTTTGCAGAACACAGATGTATGAGAAGAAAGCAGGTGAGGAATATGCAGAGATATCTGAAACATATTTTTATTAAGATGTTTGTTGAGACAGTGGGAAATAAAGATGAAAATATATAAAAAATATTTTACTGTGCAGTTTCAATAGGATTTAAAAAATCAATTACATGGCATTCTTTGAAATTATTCAGAAAGATAAGCAGCGGTAGGATTGGTGAAAACCATGGGTGTGGATTTACACAAAAACTCCACAAAGCAAACCAATTTGCAAAAAATGTGTCACAACAGGGGCAAACTGATGCTGGAAAAATTAACTTTTATTTGAAAAACTAAATCATACAAACAGGTGCACACAATCTGTAGTATTAAAGTCACTGTAGCATCTCTCTGCAGGACTTTTCTTCATGATTCATCAAGCTTTCATAGACGTATATACAAGTGATATACAGCACAATTGTTGGAAAAGATGGTAAGAAAATTTCGCAGAAATTAACAACTTTAAGTTGTGTGAGATGTATGAGATTTAAAGAATAGGCTTACTGACAGAATTCAAGCTTTGCAGAGTAGGGGGCAGCTGAGAAGTTTTATCCTGTATGGAATGGACATTAGAAACCAAAGACACTTGGCTGTGTGGTTAGCTGTCTTTCTTGGCATCCTATAATGCCAGGATTGTCAAGCAAACTGCTTCTGGCAAGAGGCTTTTCTGAGCAGTAACATGGATATTTATATATGGCAAACTTTATGGTCCTGTCATCACTGTTGGTTCAGCCACTTGCTAGGGCAGCTGAAGTGCTGTGAGAATATTATGTGCAGGAGAATAAATTATTCTGCACATATCTGCATTTATTTTCAGTGAATAGCAGGATTGATCTGCAGCACAAACCAATCTGTTCTGGAAATATAAGATCATATATACTCGGTAGTAAATGTGAAAGATACCAGTTCCAGACAAACTCTCTGTACTCAGCTCTTCTCTAGGATTGTTGTAGTTTCCTGAGGAGGCGAAGGGAGCCGACCCACCCTTATTGATCAGCATCGAACTCCGATTTATTGATCCAGCATGCACACTTTTATAACCGTGTTAATTAAGTTCATACATATTGCAAAACCTGAGCTCATTATTGGCTACAGATTACACACCAACCCCTCCTTTTGTTTTCCATACCTGTGGTTTCTTATTGAGACCAAAACTTGTTTTTCTCATCCTGTTATTGACTGTTCTCAAGGCCTCCATGTTTGTCATCCTGCTTTCCCATCACTATCCAAGGACAAGGTATTTACTTGTTATTAAAAAACAAGCCTGAGAACTTTGCTGTTTACAGGAACGTGTCTGAGAACTTTGCTGTTTACAGCTACCTTTTACTTTTCAATCAGCTGTATATTTTCATGGCCTTTTTTCCTTCAAGCCATGTCTGAGCAAAATTCTCCAACAGTTTCCTATGCCTAAAAAGCAGTTTTGTCCACTAGAAATTCTATGTGTTCCTGAAATACTTGGGTTTTGTTTCAACCAGCTTTTGTCTTCTTTCTCAAACCATTCACCCATTTTCTTTGCTGATGGACAGAGTCTTTGCACAATAGCCTGGCAAGTATCTTCGGAGTTTCTGGCTTGTGAAAAATATCACACAGAAAGCTCAATAGATAATTTTGTAAT
This sequence comes from Melozone crissalis, assembly GCF_028551555.1. NCBI lineage: Eukaryota > Metazoa > Chordata > Aves > Passeriformes > Passerellidae > Melozone > Melozone crissalis. The sequence continues at coordinate 18,995,355 of NW_026535784.1, forward strand.
TTGGTATGTGGTTCCAAATCTGCAGGAAAAACCCCATATTAAGTCATACAAGTCAAACAAGACTTTTGCAAGGAGCAAGAAAACCATCATGTCTGAGTGCAATTTAGATGACTTGCTGGAATCAGTAGTTTCTCTATGCAGTGCTTTAATAGCATATTAGCTAGTGATAAACCTGACACAACTGGAAGTGTTTATCCAAAATATACCATGTGAGACTGTTGCATCTGTCTACACAGCTGATCCTGTCTTTGGTGCTCCTTAATAGTCTTGCTTTGTACCTCACTTTTTGAAATGCCAATTTTCATTTCTAGATATTTCTCCCAAAGTGCTCAGGGTTCTACACCACCCTAACTCTCATTGGTCAGGTATCTAAAAGTAGATATCCTATAAACTCTAGAGACCATGCAGAAAATATTGCTTTACTGGCTCTCATTTCAAAACTGATTGTTTTCTCTCTGGGTCTGAGGAAGGATCAGGAGAAACAGAAGCTTTACAGTTCCATTGAGTCTTTACTGGAGTCATTCAAGGCCAGGTTGGATTGGGCTCTGAGTAACCTGGTCCAGTGGTAAATGGAACAAGATATTATTTATGGTCTCTTCCAATGCTTACCATTCTATAATTCTATGATTTTCTAAACTATTTTCACTGAGTGATAAGTAGCTACAACAGTATTTCCTTTGTCTTCCGATTTTTATTTTATCAGTCCAATGGGACACAGGAGCTGAAGTACCATTTTGAATGAAGATAACACAAGTGTGATTATTAAAGTACTTCAAAAAATATTTTTAAAGCATTTTTTCCATCATAAAAACTTTATTGTATATCAATAGAAATTGTGCTTTTGCCAACAAATATATTGAGAAGATGTCTTTTCCCAATATACAGATGTTCTTTGATACACTGAGGTCTTTCAAGAAGAAAAAATTTCAGGGAATTTGTGACTTACAGGAGTATCAGGGAAGAGACACAATTTGCAGTAAACACTGTATGGTTAACTGTAGAAAGAAAATAGAAAATGAAAATGCAGATAACACTGAAAAACAGTGCTAATGGAGGCAACTTTCATAACTGGTATTGAAATAACAACAAAAATTATTCAACTACGAATTAACAGAAACAAAAGCTACAGTTTAAGGTAGACTATGATGTTGAATGATGCACAATTTGCCTGAATCTAAGCATAGCTGGGTTTGATAATACTGTAATAAGTGTTGGGTTGGGTTATTTTTATAATGTGAACTCACCTAGGTAACATTTCTATGCACATTTGATCACATACATGTTTTCCAATACAAAGACTGAAGAAAAAAGAAGGAATATAAAAAGCAAAAATGTCGTCATTATTTTCCAAAATTCAGCCCTCATGTAGAACAAAAGTCTGAGCAGCCACAGCTATATTTAAAATAAACTAAGCAAAGACTGAAGAAAAGATTTCTTTCCTTCTTCCAGAAAATTATTTATGTTGCTTTTTCTTTCAGATTTCCATTTAAAGAAATGCCATTTTAATTGGCATAATCTTTTGAAGCAGAACATTTGCCACTTTTTAAACAATAACCAGAGAACAGACATAGCATGTGTAAATGTGTGCCACTTGTTTTTCCTCACCTAGTACCTAGTTTATTATACAGAGTACAGAAGCAAAAGCAATTATGCAAAGGACAAAATAGATTTTGTTGAAGGTACATATATTGCACTAATTTGCACCTGAGTATAGTTCATTAATTCCACTGCACTTTTTATCATCTCCTGCTTAATTTCTCCTTTTTTTCCTGTTTTTTTTTTTTTTTTCTCTCTTGGTAATGTAAATTCATTCTCTAGCCAGAGCTAAGAAGCTAAAAAGATTTAGGTCATGATTAAATGCTCCAGTACCAATGACTATCAGTAGACATAAACCTATGAAAAGGATTCAGTTTCTCAGTTAATTATGAAGATATCTGACTCCACTGCCTTTTCCCATTCATTTTCAAGACATTTGATCAAAATAGCACCATGCCATAGTTTCTACATCTAGGAAGTGTAAATGGACACAGACACTTCTATCTTAAATTGACAGTAGGCAGAACATACTAGCCACTGTGAAGAAAATTAACTCTACCCCAGCCAAAACCAGCACAACTGGATGTCAAATGATGGCCTTACAGTAAAAGTATTTTCTTTATGTAATCAAGAATGAGGTGTTTGTCTACCAGGAGTTTGTCAGTAAGTTGAAACAAGCTGAATTAAACAGAATGCTCACAGCTTAATAATGGACTGATAAAATGTCTATGTCTTAACCTCTCTCACTGATAAGGACTAATCAAATGACATTTATTCAGTTGTTACTGAATACAATTTCTTCAGTGAATTAAAAAGGGCTTAGTAAAAAAAAAAGAAATAGATATATATATATATAAAAGCATAATTCATTAGAAGGGTGTACACTATTAAGATGGGAATCAGAAGCAGACATGATAAACAATAAAACTGGCAAATCACATATTTAAACACATAGAAATTTCTAGGTACCTAAACAATCCTTTCATATGGGCCAACAATGAATAGCAGATTGCATCTTAATATGAGGTTACTTTTAATTTGTAGCATCACAAAAGAAATTTGCAAGAAAGAGGTGCTTAAAACATGACCATATATAGCTGACTCTAAAAGTAGAAGGAGATATGGCAGCTACCCATTGCTAGAAAGAATAGAGGTATTCACATTTTCCACCCTGACTGATAATCCCTCTTCAGTTTGAAGGGAATGTTTTCCATCAAATTTCCCTTCCAGATTCCCCAGATGGCTGAATCTGGGTCAGAGGATTCATGATAAAAGAAAGAAGTAAGTGAAAAGGTGATTCCAAAGCTTTATGTGTAGGGTGATGACAACTCTTTGTTCAATTTCTTAATCTGTTTCTACATTTTTCTAGATACAGATGCTATAAAAATATAATGCTACTGTAAACTCATAGTCCTCATGTCCTGGCTTTAACCGGAAATACTTACCTTAATTAATACTCTGGTTTCTCTTCAGATTGTATAAATCTTTTGCCTTTTACTAAAGATTTCCATGGAGACGAACAGGCACAAGTGCCAAGAATTTTTATTTTTCTCATTAGCAACACAGGTGTAGGGCAGGACTCTCCTCTGGGTGATTAAGAGAGGCCTCCAGGGAGCACGGGGACCCAGAGCGGGGCAAACAGGAGTGAGTCAGGAGGGACAAACAGGGGCGTGGCACATCCCTGAGGGCGTGGCACAACTCTGAGGGGGTGGCACATTTCTGACGGCGTGGCACATTTCTGAGGGCGTGGAACATTTCTGAGGGTGTGGCACATCTCTGAGGGTGTGGTACAGCTGTGAGGGCGTGGCACATCGAGAGGGTGTGGCACAGCTGTGAGGGCGTGGCACATCGAGAGGGCATGGCCCATTTCTGAGGGCGTGGCACATTGAGAGGGCGTGGCACAGCTCTGAGGGTGTGGCACATTGAGAGGGCATGGCACAGCTCTGAGGGCGTGGCATGGCTCTGAGGGTGTGGCGCAACTCTGAGGGTGTGGCACAGCATTTTGCACAGTAGTTCCTGCAGGCAGGGCAAACCGGCAGGGTTGCAGGTTTTCTCCTGCTAAAGGTGTTTTTAGTTGCTTGTCGTGTTTCTGTTGGTTGTTTTTACAGGGTTTTTTTTTTGTTAATAATGATTTTTACAGGGTCAAAACCTGTGATTATTAGCAGTGTATGTAACCAAATGGAGCCCTCTGAAAGGATGTGTCTGTCCAGACCCATTCCTATGCAGAGTGCTTGAATTTATCAGTGGTACCGGGTGGGTTGCAGAAGAAGCCTGCCTGTGGTGTGAGCAGGTGAATGATTGCCTTTCACCCGTGGCCAAGTATGGGGAGGAAGTTGAAAGACTAAGGACTTTTGCCTTGAAAGGCTGCATTTCCCCTTCCACAGGGGAAAAGCTGCAAACAGATGCAAATGCTATCAGTACAAGTCTGCTGCTGCAGCAAAACCTTCTCAGTCTCAACTAGCAATACGGCATGGCCTGCCTGGGTCCTGCACCTCACAGGTATTTCCCCATGGGTAAAAGTATCTGCTAAACACTTAAGAAATCTTCTAGGATAAAGGGGATGCTCCCCATCATCTTTGAGTTGAGAAAGGTGGCCTGTGGATGCCAGTCAGGCAGGTCCAGTAAATGGGAGTCACAGGCACCTTCTGGAGGCGAGCTTGTGAGAAAAAAACAGCTCCAGGAAAATGGGAAGGGACAGTGTGTGGGGCTTCCACAGTGGCAGATGGGAGCAATGGAACTCCAGAGGATCAAGCAACCTATAGCTGGACTATCAATATTCATATTAAAGAGAGTGTTAGGAGACTGCTAGGTTCAGAGAAAGGCAGCTCTACTAATTGTTTCTTGCTATGGGTGGTCAGCCAGAAGTTGAGTATAAAAGACCCCTGGTAGTTGCAAAGTAAGCACTAACAGTGAAAATGCTTTTGAATTTCTCATTTTCCCAGCAAAATATCAGGCTTTTTAATGAAAACTCTCTTCCTGCTGACATCCTTTGGCCTCACTCCTTACAGTAGCAGCATGTCCTGCTCTACCAGATAGCATCTTTAGGGTATCCCCTTTCTCTTCTCAGTCAGTGCTATCTTTTCTGGTTACATTGAGTTTACGACCAGAATCAATAATATAGGTAAGGCATGAATAATTTATATCCACCAGGATCAGTTTTCGTCTCCCACAGGAGCCTATGAGAGCGATCATTGTTAAACTCATCTCTCAGGTTTGTGTACTCACTCTGCCACTTCACAACAGCCAGAGTCATGAGACAACCTATACTTCTTGAAACATGTATTGCAGCTGCCTTTGCTTTGTCAATAAAAAATTGATTCCGTAGATGGATATAATTGATATATTGATATAATTGATATATCAATAAAATATAATTGATATTGTAGGAAGTTTAGCCACATATTTTTCTTCTCACTTTCCTGCTTGAATTCAGTTTTAAAATACCTATGTAATATCTCCTGTTATATGAAAATATATATTTGGCCTGATTCCAGCTACATTTGTTTTGGATTTATAGTTGTTAGCTGTCTTCTGTTAAATAAGTGCTGATTTACATTACCTTGAGTCCAACTTCACCAGCCATTATCCCAGGCTTCAAAAATATCCTCTAAAATCTCTCTCAGGTATTGCAAAGTTAACCCACAACAGCAGACAGGTAAGACAGTCTGACTCATGTTAACAACCAATTTTTTCCCCATCTATTTAATAGCTCGTGAAGTTTAAAAGCCAGGTTCCTCAATTACTTTTTGCATTTCAGCCAATTCATTCTGGTAACGTCTCCCTGTAAAAATGAGATAACATGCTGTAAAGATAAAAGTGTACCAACGTGCACTTAACTGAATGTCTGCATGATGGGGGTTCTGCATGTCAGAGCTGCTGTGCTAGTAGAAGATGACTTGAAATAAGCCCTTTAATTGATCTGCACATCAAATGCTCTGAAAAATGTAAAAAAGGGGCTTAGACTGTCAGTAGTTTGGTTAGCTCACAGTGTATTGTCTCCAGTCTAATTTCTTCAATGTGCATGGTGATAACAATGGCTAAAATTCATCTGCTGCCATGTGTCAATACATTTCAACAACCATTAGCAACTGGCTGTTTGAATATTTTCTTGTATTTCTTTCTTGAATATAGAATCACTAAAGCAGTGTTAGGGTATTTTAGCATACTGTCTCCTAGGTCATTTGCCCATTTTTGTATGAAACATGCCTTTTCACCATCTCTGGCTGTCACAGAAGTTCATAGTGTTTATAGAGAGGAAAAACGTTGGGAAACCGTTCCAGTGTGCTGCAGGCTTTCTGAGAACAGATGTCAGCTAGACATAAAAAAATCCCTTGGCTCAACTGAATTTACCTTATAGACATCCTTGGGCTATTAAAAAAACAACCTTGACTTCTGTTCCCCATCACATAGAATTAGTGTGCTGTTGACTTTATGCTTGATCTAACACCACTGAACTTAGTAGTCTTATACCAGGGATGAATTCGGCCCTTGGTCTTTAAAGCAATCCTTCCCCTTGTGTGTAACAATAACACCATATGGTGAGTCCTTGGCTTGGTATCCATAGCTCAGCTTGCTATCACTCCTTTGTGATGCTGTTGCTGGAAAAGGTTAGAGCCTGCAGATCTGGTTCAGTCAATTCCAAATCTGCAGCAACAGAGGGTGAAAAAGGAGTTAACGGTGAGCTTCATGCTCCTGCTCATACTGAGGGGGCTTTACAGGCCCTCACACAGGTTGAATTGTTCACTGTTTATGGAGCTATGGACTTGAGATGTACATAGAATCATAACAGCAATCCTCTTCCTAAACATTCAATTATTCTTGTAGTTCAGTCAGTGAGACATTCCTCCTCCTAACTTCTTGGAAAAGCAGCAGTGCCTGGATAAGCTCCCCTCCACACCATCTCAAAGGAAGACCTTTGCCATGAATATGTTCAGCAAGGAGTTAGTGAGCCCAGAGAAGCAGTTTTGTCATAGTGCACTATGTACTCAAAAACAATCCAAGGAGCTTCACTCAAAAATTCTCCTCCCCATGTTGAAACTGTCAGCCAGGAAGCTACAATTACCTCAATATATCTGCTGAATTTAATTGTCCGAACTGCTTTTTCCCTATACTGGTAAAAACCTGTCCTTGCATGTTGCAAACTAGGTGAAATTGCAATTTGACCATGCCAGTTTTTTCAAAGCCTCTTCAGTGGTTTTCTCCTTGAAGCCATATTATGGTATCCCTGTGCCACGAACTGCAGAGCTGCCCCTCTGCCTTTTGCCACCTGCCTTGTAGCAGGATTAGCTCCTGTTCGGTCTGGTTTTTGCCAACTTCCTGTTTGTCTCAAGCATGTCTCCAGTTTCTCTGCTGAGCTGTGTGTGGAAAATAGCTTGCAGATAAAAGATGTCAGTTTGATGCTTTCAGCTCCCTCCCTGAAGCTGTTCAAACATATTCAAGACTTCTGCTGTTGAATATCAAAATACTAAATTAAGATTTTTTCTTATTTCTAGATGGGTTTGTACATAAAGAATTCAAACACCATTATATATAAAGAGTGATATTGCTTTATCCAAAGTTTTAGGAAGTGTTGAGCTTCTTTTGCAAATAAATTAATTAGTCTTTCACTTGAAAATCAATCCTTCAGGGAATTTTCATGCTGTTTCCAATCTGCACTTGTCTCAGCTAAGCTTAGAAACAGAGAGACAGCTCTTCAAACTTCCTGTATCATTAAAATTCACAGAGCATTTATGGAAGAAGAACCATTAAAAGATTTATTTCAATGTTACTGGTGAGGTTGTTTTCTCTTGTTTTTAATAATTGATGGTTCTTTTTCCTGCAGAACTAGTTTGTACACTTGCAGTATGGCACAGAGGAAAATTCACAAAGCATAGATGAGCTTCAGAGGTGCTACCTCTTCTGAGTCCCTCCTCATTTGAGGGGGAGAGGCAAACTTTTCTGAAGAGCAATTCTAGAATAAAAGCCCATTTAAGGCATATAAATCTTCTCCCAAAGGAGCTGTCTCTGTCAGCTGATGACAGGCCTGGAGGTTAAAATCTCCAGTACTAAAGTTAGCCTTTGTGGACACCCTTTCCCATTGCAGGGCTTTTTACTGAACAATCACCTACTTTCTATTTCACAGATTTCTGCCTCATTGGATGCACTGAAGGGAAGAACAGCCTGTGTCAGTACTTATTTATTTTTCCTGCCAGCCTCTTTGTCAACCTGTGGTCTTTTGCTTTATTTACTGCCAACTGTTCAGACCCTACTCCAAGTGCAGAAAACATATCATTTTCCAATCCAACTGTGAGATGAGAGGGTAGGATTGTTCTCCTTTTACTAATCAGGACATAAAGGGCAGTGAAATTACAGACATAAAAGAAAACTATAAACACCACGAGACACATGAGCAGGGTTTGAATGTTCAGAGCAGAGCTCCTGTGGCTGGGGCAGCAGCTGATAAACATTACAGAGTCTTCATGCTCTGTATGAGCCAGTACCAGTGGAGGATGAGAGCCACAACTTAGCAGAGGATTTTCCAGCTTTGATGGCTGCTGTGTCTCTGGCATGTGTGGGTCCATTTTTGCACTTGGAGAGATGCTTTGCCCTCCCCTAGGCCTGCATCTCCCTGTCCCTTTAGCTTGTTCCTATCCAGTCCTCTTCTGAACCTCTTAGAGGCTCTCTCTCTCTACAACCCTGAATGCCATACTCTCATCTGCAGGTCTTTATTCAACTCTTTGCATCCTTTATTCCTCTCTTTGCATGTGTTCACTATTTTCAGCCTTGCTGTCCTAGTTTCACTGTGTGTTTCCCTCTCCCAGCACACTTCTCACTCATCTAGGTCTTTTGCCTTGAAAGGCTGCATTTCCCCATTTCAGAGGCTGCTGCTTTCTCCTGGGCTCCAGCAACAGCCACTCTTAGGGCAGTGGAACAGGCATTCTCATAGACCCATTGCTCATAGCAATCATAAGTAATAATTTCAATAAGTAAAAAATTCTATTTCAGAGTCACTTTGCACATTCTTCAGAAGGAGGAGCACTGAAAATGTGAAAAACAGTAAGGATTTTTTTTGCAGGTTAGTAAGTTGGCCATTCTTTAGTAGGCATTCTTTGAAACAGCTGCTTTTCTTAGTCAAAGCAGGAATATATTGGGAGGCCTTATTCCACAGAGTCTTGGTCTCAATGGAACATAGACCAATTACTAGCCCTTGCTGATACTGTTGGAAACTTTTTTAAAGAAACTTTCTAAAAGAAATTCTGTCTGAAGTGCATTTGCTGACATGGAAAATTTTAGCAGCAACAGCTGAAATTTGACAAACTGGTAGATAATTGAATGCAGGATCTTATACAGAAAGTGTTAGATGGCAGCCGTTTTTATGCTCATATTCCTACTCAGCTCCATTTATAATGTGCCACTTTTCAATCGCTACAGTAATGGATGAGAAGAACATTATTTAACTTTTCATCACTTTCTTGCAATTATAAATGGAATAATTACATTAAGTGTATAAAAATTTTCACATAAAATGTGTTGGTGGTTTCAGGATATTCTTATTTAGCTTTTAATGACAAAATGCATAACACTATTTTGGACTGAAATCAATAGTCCAATCAATATGTAGTCATGATAATTTTTTAAGTTATTATGAATATGTATTATTTTTGGTAGTAAAGTTCTATGCTTTTTCTACTTTTTGTATTGTTTGATTTTACACATACTAATGTGTAATCCCTGTTGCAGAAAAATTGTATTAGCAGGAAAAACAGGTTATTCATTTTAAGGTAATTGTTTTGTTGAATCAACATAAACTGCTTGCTCTTTCTCTAGACTGCTGCAACTCATAGGAAGATTATGAGTCACCAAGCAGCAGACCTCTGTAAATGGAATAGGAAATTAGATTTGTAAGAGCTTTTCCATTTAGGCATGGAAGCTGTTCTAAAATCATAAGCATTGTTTGAATCTTCATAAAACTGTTGTAATGTAATTACAGCTAATAAAGAAAGTTCAAAGGGCTATTTGGGTAGAGCAGATGAAATAGTCAGATATAAACCCCACCTTTATCAGAGGAAGTAACTGGTTAGCTGGAAGGGTTTGTATCCCTATTTAATTTCTTTTCTGTGACACAAGAATACAATGTTTACCCTCAACCAATACAGAATAGACAATCTTGAAGAAGCCCTGAGATATTTTGTTTCAATACCCTTACTCTAACAAATGCAAACTGGCACTCTCCATTAACTGTGCGTATGCAAAAACGCAGGCTGGGGCTTTTCCTCTGACTGCAGAAACTATGGAGTAATCAACCGAACATTCCACAGAGCTCCTACCCATCTGCCATATGACACAATTTAATACACTGCATTTTTTGTAATCCCCAGACAAAATTGCACATCTGTTAGCGGCATTAGCCACCTGGGCTTGTAATAATATTTCTGAAGTATTTTAAAATAAATGTGTTTCAAAAAAGTTGGTGCATTTCTTTGAAATTGTCTATGAGAAAAATGCATTCTCAAAGTCCAAGTTTGCAGTGATTACAACTCCAGTTTTTTCACCTTCAGCTGCTCTTAAAAAAAAGATAACTCCTGGGAATCATGAGCATAGATATTTATAAGCTACCGGAAATGGGTCTAGACAATGCCTGTTCCTCCTCCTATGGTAATATCTCTAGGTTTCCAACTACGTAGGCAAAAAAAAAAAAAAAAAAAAAAAAAAAAAAGCTTACTTGCATCATATTTATCAGCCCTTGAAATGAACTTCAAGTTTAGCAGTGCTTACAGTTTTACAGTTGCAGGGTAGTACTTACTCGTGATGGGAGCACAGGGTAGTTTGCCTTGCACGAGCTACTGACTTTTCATTTCTTTATTTTGTGGCAAGGACTCGGCACACTACAGCTGTGTTTGCTTTCTGTGAAGCAGGACTCTAGGTCTGTCCTTGTCAATGGTTAAAAATAGCTGAAAAGGCAGATGTTTCTTTAATGGGAAAGCAGAACATAGGGCTGGGACTATAACTTGTTCTACTGACATTATCGGACAATTACCTATGTTTCCTGAACTCATGTGTATACTCTGCCTTTGGGATGCTCAGTAAGATTGATGGAAAGACACGTGATGTAGTATTTTATGCACAGCAATACTAAAAACATACGTATGTTACAGCAGAGCATCCAATGGCTTTTGTATTTTTGATACAAAGATTAGTACATACATGTGTCATTGAGAAATAGTATTTAGTTTCTGAGACACCAGCAGAGTGCAGGGTCACTTTATTCTTTTTTTCAATTCACTGAGTGTGAAGAAACAATTAGGAGTTTTAACTCGATATCATTGAAATATCATTTTCTTAGGTAGTGTTCTTGGGAAGTTAAATTTTATCTTTATTATATGCTTTACACAGTTTCCGCAAGGGGTAAATGATTATTAATAGCAGATCTTGCACATTTAATGAGCACCTGCTATGCAGTGTGGGTCGGTGGTTTTGATGAAGCATTACAAAACACTCACTATAATTAGTACAGTTAGGTGTTTCAAAAAGCTGCCCTGTCTGTAGAAAATCAGATTCTGAAACTTACTTTGTGGTGGTTGTACTACCTGCTGATTTAAACAAGTTTCTGGCTGTTTGGGCAACATTTATTAAATTGTCAGCTTTTCTGGAGAAGTACTTAGCAGTAGTGATAAAAGCCAGGCAGAAATGTCCTCATTTGATTAGGCCAATTGCCCATTTATACATCTCTCCTATCTTTGACAATAAGTTGTATGAAATTATTCAAGGGGAAATGCAAGAGAGTGCCTCCTATGCAAGTACAAAACCTCATCCTTAATTGAAAGTTTCTTTTTAGTAATCCTCTAGTACATTCCCTGCAAGCAGGTGTATGACATATAAAATGGCTGGTTCTTGTCTAATTTAGCCCTCTACTTGCTTTTTTCTTGTGAAAAATCTTTGTTCAAACGTGCATTGAGTGGAGCAGCACTGCTATGCCCATGCCACACTGCTAAGTTTGGACATGGCCTGTACATGACCTACTCACTGTCTCCTTCCTGCTCCATCTTCAATCTGTCTCACTGATTTACTCTATCACTTCTGCATCCAGAACAGACAAAAAATCCTCCCTTATACAGAAGTCCCACATCTCTTCATCTGTACATAGCAAAAATAATTAACAAGAAGATCCTTTTTAAGTTTAATATTAAATTGGATTACTAAGATCATGACATTTATTTATTTATGAGGGTTATTTTCAGCAATATTGCTTCCTTTCATGCAAGAGCTTTGATTTTGTCTAAGGTTTTTCTTTAAACCAAATTAACTTATATCAAATGTTGCTGCTAAGAAGGCAATGTTATCCCAATCTGAAATGATTTGCTTTACTTCTGAAATATTATAATGTTCTTTGAAATGTTCAATCAAACAGTTTTAATAGGAATTTTTAAACAGTTAATTCTGCAAAAAATGTTCATATTACTTTTGAAATACTCTTCAGTAATGAGTTCTGAGAACTGGCCTTATGTGTTTGCTTGTTGAACCGAAAAATGTTAATATAATATTTTGTTTTAGTCAAATAATATCCTTGGAATGTAACTTTGAAACCATAAAAATCACAAAAAATTTTTATTCACTGAAAACTGCTTAGTTAGCTTATGAAGCAGGTTAGATTACCTTTAATTTCAATTTAAGCCCTTCCAAAAAACTATGAAATAACTTTAAATTATCTGATAGAAGAAAATATGCTGCAATTTAATGAATGAAATGCTGGGGAGATATTTTAACAGAATTTACTGCAACCACACTGTCTTCTAGTTTTGTGACCTACTATTCTTCCAAATACTATGGTGAGTAGTGTTTTAGAAGCCCAAATTCTTGTAAATAACTAACTGTTCTGTTGCTGAAAGAAATTTATTGCATCTTTTGGGTTACATTGTAGTAAGACTCATTTTCAAACCCCACTTTTACTCATTTTTGCTTGAAGGACAAAAACCAGAAAAACCATTTAACACAGAGTATGATACATAAAGCTGTGAGATTGCTGTGGGCAACTTGATCATTAACTTTGAAATTCAGTTTGGCTAACTTTTCCATGCACATTATGCAAAGTTATATTCAGATTCAGAGAATATTTCCAGCATGAGAAAATATTGGTGCAAAATAAACACATGGAAAATTATCAACTCAAACACTGAAAATGTGTTTGTAAATACAAGTGAAGTTCTGCCTTATGCTTGTGGAAAATTCACTTTGCTTCAAAAATATAAACACTTAAAAGCAAGATGTTTTTAAGATAGTGTTAGTATATACCAGTTTCTGCTGTTTATTTTTCAGTCTTCTCTGTTCACAGTTTGACTAAGTAATTGCCAAATCTGAACTAAGCGTGTTTGTGATGCTGGTATCTTATGATTACAGTGTGAAGCATGTAGACATTTTGTGTATGCCTGTATCATCTTCACCATGTTAAGAAACATTTTTCCTTTCACATATTTTGGCTCAGGGAAAGAACTTGTTTTAGCAGGGTCAAAAAGCACTGCAGGCAGGATGCCAGCTCAGACTGAATCACAATATTCTGGAGAAATCATTACAGTCTGGAGAAATCAGTTCAGTTTCCAATTAAAAAAAAAAGAGTAAATATTATGCTAATGTACCTAAAGACTCTAGCATTAGTTTCTTATATATTTCTTGGGTTCAAAGTACGGGAAATGAAATAAATCTGTCTTCTCTCCACTTCCCAAATCCCTATCATCGGTTCCTAACAATAATTTGCAAAATGATGGGCAAAATATTTCATATATTGCTGATATGATTTGGGAAAAAGCTAATAAAAAAAGGAGGGCTTTGATCAAAGACTCCTCTTGAAGAGAAGATGCAGTTTATTTGGAGGTTAATAATCTTGGAATGCTTCAATACTTTAGATCTACTACAATGAAGCTGTCAAAATATTTTTAATTTCAGAAGCCTTGACTTCAGAGAAGCAACTCTTACTGTCATGATGATCCATGACCTAGTTACAAAGAGATTTGTTTTCTTTTTTTCTCCCCAGTTCTTCCCTTCCCTTCCCTTCCCTTCCCTTCCCTTCCCTTCCCTTCCCTTCCCTTCCCTTCCCTTCCCCTTTATTTATTTTATTTTATTTTATTTTATTTTATTTTATTTTATTTACTTTACTGCCTGCCGTGAGATGGCTTAAGGAGCAGAATCACTCCAGAGGCAGAAGAGGGGAGCCTGTTGGCCAGTCCAAGTGCCAGTACAGAAGGCTGGTGCTGCCAGAGCAACCTGAGCTCCAGCTGCACAGACAAGGTAAAATAGCACAAGTTCTGTACATTGTTGTGTACAGCTGTGCTCTGCCACAAGTAATCTGCAATGAGAGAAGAGTATGCTTCTCCCCTCAGTTCCTTTTCCTTTGCTGGCCTTAGTCTAGTTTAGGAATTACCCTAAGAACATATATGTAACCACTTGCATCAAAATAGGGTAGATAGACCAAATGTAATGTCCCTGAGAGCCAAATAACTTCACACACAAAATCCCAAAGCAGGAGAGAAAGTTGTTCCATGTTTCAAGGGCCTAAGAAATGCTTTTTCTTTCAAATGAGTGGTTCAGGCATAGATTACTTTTCAGGTTTCAGAAAAAGCACCAGAGATTGCTTTATATACTATTTTCAAGTCACACCTGCTCACCATGAGGCAAGATGTCAGAAAATAATGAAGCAACATTATACATATTGAAGTTGCAAGATGGGAAATGGGAATCAGATCAAAGGTCTCTGAGAGATGAAACTTAGAAACAAATGAATTTCTGACACTGAAGAGTGAATAGACTATCTTTGAAATTCTTTCTTCAGTCATTGGAGCATGCTAATGGGTTTTCTATTTCTTTTTATTCCTTCATCTTCTTTATTTTAAAACATCTCATATGACAGAATTAAGTATTACAAATACTAAATTCAATACAGCTGCTGATGTAAATTTTCCACAAAGCAAAAAAAAAAAAAAATTATACTGTTATCTTACATAGAGATGTATATTGTATATATATTATCCAGAGCACATATTGAGGTCAGTAAAAAATACATTAATGTATTTTACTGACCTGAATATGTGTTCTGGATAAAACTACAGAGAGATTGCCATTTCACATATTAATCTCTGGGAATTTACACTGTAGTGGTGGGTTTCCTATATGTTCCCAGATTTGTTGCCGTTTGGGAAGTGCAGCTCTCTGCAATTTTTGCATTTGGACCCCTATAGAGAATTCAAACATGGTGATGCAAACTAGTGTGAGCACTTGCAAAAGAGATTAGTCCAGCCTACTAGGGAGTCAATCAAAATTATCTAGAATATTCTCATGTTGGGCTGCTGTAGCTGTCACCATCAAAGGCAGGGAGCTCATTTCTCAGGGAACCTCTCATTTCTCGTGTCTCTGAAGTGAGCCCCTGTAATTGGCACTGCAGCTGCTGCTGCCAGGCTGACACACACAGCGCAGGTGATCAAACTCGAGGGACTGAGCAGTCAGCAGGGCTGGGGAAACATCTGGCCCAGCTGTGACCCAGATCCCTGGGCTTGCAAGAGACACCTGACTGACCCCAGGTGAGGGCTGGGGCCATGCAATGAGTTGTCACGTTTTGAACACTGTTGGACTTCCATGTCACCCCAGCACAGATCATGCTCCTTTGATTTTCGGCAGAGTGCTTTCAGCTGCTCTCCTTAGATACTGTAAATGCTGCCCCACTGAAAATAATCCTCTCTTCAGTTATTTTTGCTTGTAAATGTCACAACATCATAGATAAAACCTTAGAAAGGTATGTCTTTTTTACCCTGTATTAATTCATTGATATTCTAACCATATTTAATGTCAAAGGCAAAATATTTCCCATGAATCTATGGTCAATTAACTTTTCAATGTTCTTAAATAATCCGTTGCCAGAAACATTAATGCTTATAGTAATGGAAATTGCTTCCCAAATCCACAGGGTGTTGAAAGTCTTTGGAAAATAAGATATAATAAAGAATATTATAAAAGAAAATACAGAGATGAGCTTATTTCTTTACCAAAAAGTCAGGACTGTGAGTCAAAGTGAATTTAAATAATTGTTTTTCAATTTTTAACAGACTTGCAAGAAAGTCTATTGTTTCCTTTGACATAGTAAAACAATTTTGAGAACAGGCAATCATTTGAAATGACTGTGTAGGTGTCATGCTTAGCTAATCATGAAATGTCATTTTCAAAAACATTAATGTATTCCTATTAGAATGGGAGTCAAAGTAATGCACTTTGTAAATGAGATCAGCATTCATTAAGTCTGGTGAAATAATATTCACTGGCTGCACCATAATGCTGGTTCCTGTCTTCTAGTAATACAAGCTGTCATGCTTCCTCCTATGAAGTGCTTGACGGCTGAGCACTGATAAGATGAACAAACAATAAAACCCACACATAACCCCTGCAAACAAACAACACTCCTGCAAAGAGAGAGCAAAGCTCTAACAGCAGATTATAGAAATTCAAATGCAACAATTGAACTAAACTTCCAAGATGGGTTCCACATTCTACAAAAATGTTCTTGTATTCAGTTCTTACCCAGGTCAATGGGACAGGGGGATTTGTAGTACTCTTCGAGGAAGATCCAAGCCTGGAAGGTCACATTGGGATGGTTTTTAATCAGCTCTTAGAATGAACAAAATATATTCTGAACCTGTTGTGTAAATCTAATTAAACAGTACAGCTCATTCTATTGCATGATGAAGCTTTTTCTAAAGCAGTTAAGGAGTTACTGTCAGATCAAAAGAAAAATATCTCCCCCACAACTGAATATACAGCCCTAGACAATAAGAACACTTTTATTTTGGATTTAAGCAATTCTGCCTTTTTACCTACTTTTTGTAAAATTCTCTCCATAAGCTTAACATGCAAATTTTCACCATCATTTAAGGACGAGTGAAAGTGAAATCCTGGAACACAAAAGCTAAAACCTTTCAGACTTCACTTAGTTTACTTTCTGAAGCAGTTATTTATGTGGCAATGTTGATTTTTCAAGAATTCATGCATGAACTGTCAAAAAACCCCTATTTCCACTTTCCAGTAGTACAGTAAGTTTTTTGACATACATATTGGTGATAGACTGAACAAATAAACTATCTGGAAAAAATTTAGAGGGTTGAAAAATAAGAAAATTTTTCCAGACCAGTAAACTGCTTCACGTAGCCTTCTCATAAACCAAGAACTGCCAAAGCACACATTGAAGCACACATTTTCTTCTGTTTGTACTTTTGTACCATAAATCACAATGTCAAAGCCTGTTCTATTTTACTGCTTTTAACTTTTAGGCTGAGATAATAGAACAGATATATTTTCTTGGAATGATAGGTACATAATATTTTCTGATGAAAAACAACAAGCAACTATGGAGCAACTAACAATAAAGATGGGGCAAAATTTATTCTTCTTGTTGTCTGGAAGTGTTATTTATAATGACAGGCTTTGTGCTAATTCCCAGCACGCAAAGTGTACTCACTGAGGCAAAAAAATAGGAGTATGTATTTAAAACTTTCCCAACAAACAACCTTCTTTGTTAACATTTTAGAATTTTGCCTACAAGACCTTTTTGATACATGAAAAGGGCATTTTATTCAACATTCTAACTCCTGATTATTTTCCAGTTACTTAGAGAAACTGGGCAAAGTAACTTGATTACAGTGGAATAAAGACAGATTTTCAGTCACTGACTAATAATCATGCATAAAATTCTAGAAAAACCGATAAATGCAGTTTTAATCAATGGTGGTTTGGGACTAATATTGCCCTTTATTATATATGCCTGCACATCTTTTTCAAAATGAGTCCCAGTCTGTTCTGAATTGTTACTCTTTCATTGCTTTGACACTTCAGTGTTTATAATCATAATGGTGGAAACAGAAAACAGTTCAGTGTAACTTAATTGACCTAACAGTTTTCTAAATCTAAGATTTGTCTTTTCTTGCCTGGATCTTCTCCTCAGGTCCTCAATTTTAGAATAATCATGCTTTGTTTTTTTTTTTTTTTTTAAGACATGGCATTTTATTTTGGTGTTAGCTATGAAAATAAAGGCAATCCCCATTTGAATAGAAGTATGACTATCTCTTACAAAGTCTTGTTTGCTCATATGCTTTTTCCTTTAGGACAATGTTAGTGTCCATCTTATATTTTCTCCACGTCAAGTGGGAACCATAGGATTTCTGGTCAGAAATGAGATTAATTTATCTACCTCTGCTATGCAGATTTCTTGGGAAAGCATTGTTCTTTACATTCATTGTTGGAATACTAAATCAACTTTGGTTACTATGGCTCTGCCTGAATTGGTGGATAAATTTGATTCAATGCTGTTTGTCATGTTTTGGGTCATACCTGAATTATTCAGTGATCTCATGAGTACCCTCACCCATGCAAGATAGAGTTAGTCCAAGGGAAAACAAAACTCTTCATTGACAGTCATTAGGATTTGAGGAGACTAATGGATCTCATTGTCCTACTGTGATATTTTGCTAACAAGACTTGAGTGAACAGTCAAAAAGGCAATCATTGCATGTGAACAACTCTGAGACATTGGCAGGATCAACATATATCACTGCTAGTCAGCCAGCACAGAGTCTGCAACCTGCCATTTTCATTTATTCTTCACATTTTTTTACGTACAGAATACAGAAAAGTTGAGGATTTAATGAAGGTGCATTTGGAGATGTTTCAAATTCACCCTTTTACCTTTTCTTTCTAAATTTTTATTTTGTTTTTGGTAAATTAACTTGGGTATCTATGCAGGGCTATTCTTCTGTATACTGTGTATTCTTCTGAACCAACAGTATTCAAGGGAAGTCTCTCTTAATTTTAACACCTATTTATACTTGTTAGCCTAAAAATCTTCTCTTGCCTACCATTTATGTTTGTTCTCTTGCTTCCTTTTCAAAGATGCCTGTACTTCCTGAGAGAGATGCACCTAGGATAAGAAGCCATGCTGCTATTCATTTTCACCCCCTGCTCCCATTTCTGTAAGAAGCTGGCACTAACAGTGTATGTGTTCAGTCATTTATCTCAGTATTGGAGGATGTAGCAAGTGGACTTGTTCCTGTCTCTTGAAGGAGATTACTTGCACTTGAAACAGTCTTCTCATCAATCCAAATGGTGTGCTGAGAAAATTAGAATGGATAAGTATAGTTATGACTGGTGCTATTTCATACAACCATTAGTTAAGAGGTACACTGAAGGCTGCTAAATTTAAACCCATCCTGAAAACATTTCTGTAAGAATCTTGTCCAACAGGTCCCTTACTTTTTATATAAAGAATATAAATAATTGCAATAAACATGTATGTGTTTCTAGGTATTTGTAATGAGATTAAAGACAGAGAGGTAAGAAACACTCTCTCTGCTACATTTGTATGATTTCTACCAAATAGTTCATACAAAACCAGTTTCCAAAAAGGATAAATGCAACACACAAATTCCAACACTAATTTTTTCTTGCTGTGCTACAAAGTCTTTGAAAACTCGTAAATGGACAAATCTGATTTATCATTTTATTTTATATACATCAAGGAATGTCCCTTTCAATTAAAAAAAAATTATAAAAAAGCATTATTTTCCTGTTTCCAGTAATGGAATACACAAACCTAAACTTAGCCAGCAAAACTTTTGCAGACAAGACTTTTTCTTGTGGAGCAATATAATGCCCCTTACAAGCAAGAAAAATGCATGAGCACAGCTGAATCTACATAAATTTTACATTAAAATAAGTCCTTGGGAAAATGATGTTATGCTAATTGCCTGGCTCAGTATGATATCATGTCAAAATGTAATCATCCAAATTCATCTCTAGATCCAAATGTGTCACCAGCTGCATATATCAACAGTTGAGTTACATGCGCCATTCATTTGGCCCAGTATGTAATTTATCTAGTTATTTATGTGATCCATATAAAACTAATTTCTTCCCAGGTCGGGACACCACTGCAAAGTTGATTAATGCTTTTGTCATTTCACGTATTGATTATTGTAATTCACTACTTATTGGTTCCCTCATTGCATGTTGCACAGGCTTCAGCTTATGTAAAATGCTGCTACACATATTGCAGTCAAATTATAAAAGTTTAATAGCATCACTCGAGTTTTAATGAAACCTTGCTGCCTCACTGCTCACCCCTGGAATAAGTACAGTGTCCACAACTGTCAGGGTAATGTGTAATCTTTCTGAACATTTGCTGATGTTGTGGGGAATGACCTTCCTCTTTTGTCACCTATTAGTTTCTTGCTGGATAACTCATGGGGAGATTGCTGACAGCACTCAGCCATTAGATAAAACCATGGCTAGTTTCCTTCTGAAACTCTAATGCCTGAGTTGGAGGGGACCCACAGCGATCATCAGGTCCAGCTCTGAAATGAACAGCCCATGGTGGGGATCAAAACCAGCACCTTGGTGTTCATAGCACCCGGCTTTGACCAAGAGCTCATTTCAGAGTCACTCATCTACTTTTCTTTCTTACTGCTTGATTTTGTCATTCACTTTAACCACGCCCTCTGAAATGCTCTTTTTCCAGGGAAAAGGAGAACTATAAAGAAGTTTGATCAAAGTCTTTGTGAGCTGTTTATTAAATTTAAGTGATCCCACTTAACTTTTTGGAATAATAATCTGCTCCAAATACATTTCCCCTGTTTAATGATATATTTGACTCTCTGCAAGTGATGCTAGATCTCTTACATTTTCCCTAAAATCTGCAAACAGAGCCAACCAACACATTATAAAGGAATTTGGGAAATAAATCTATTTAAATACTCAAAGTTTTCCAAAACTAGATTTTATTTTAAGGTTCACATTATCTTTCAGAAAGAAATTACCAGCTTCTCTTTTCTATTTTGTGCAACTGAAGGAGTATGTAAATAGGTAAGTAGACAGTGAACAAAAAAAAAAAATTGTTTCATGAGTTCTTGAAAGAGCAGTGCTTCCCTTGTCTAAAGAGAGCTGTCTTTCAAAACAGGGAGGATATATTTAACTTCAATAATGGGGACAGTTTAGGAAAAGTAGGTGTTTACTAAAAAGTCTACTGTGATGTCTAAACTCTGTATATTTATGTTATGTGACATTATAGACAAAGAAACTGTAATCATAAGGAAAAATAGAGTGGCAAACATACAGCATATCTTACTGTTCTACATAGCTCACACAAGGGGTTACAGAAAAAAAGATTCCTGGGCATAAGTAATTACTTAGACAGTGATACAATGATCAAATGTCATTTTATGCCGCTAGCATATTTTTGATTTAACTGATATCTGATGATTAGCAATTAAAACAAAATATGATAGCCTAAGGTCCAGCTGCTAATTCTTAAATTATGTCTGAACCAAATCCGTATTTCATTGCTTTAAGATGAAGTCCATTTCCTACCCATATTTAAGTGTGATTGTCAACAGTGAAGATTTTTTTTTTCCAGAGACTTATTTTTAGATGACCACACAACATTGTGACTCAAGACCAGAAGCAGGTTGGTACAAATGTGTGAGAAGTACCCCAGGAGATGATTTTCTACAGTTAACATAGGACCAGTTCTATAGCATGTGTTTGTAGCCTCTTTTATGGGACAGACATCAGGTACCTTACTCCTACTGTGCAAAAAGAGGGTGTTGCTGGGGATTTAAAACCAGGCCTGGTATAAAGCAAGTTCCGCTGAGGGCAAGTTAGAAAACATTTATTCAACTATAAACAGGATTTTCCTTAACAATGAAAAAACTGCTTAGATCCTGCACTCAGCGGATAGAAACTCGAGCTGAGTTTTAACTGAACATTCACCTCTCAGGTTTTGTAAACCAGCTTCTATTCTCATAGTCAATATTAAATTCTAAGACATTTAAAATAATCAGTGCAAATGTACAGTACGCAATAAGTTGAATTCTAAACCAAATTTGTAGGCACTTCTTCACTTGCTTGGTTGGGTTTCTGACTGGCTCTGAGGCAGGGGCTGTCTGATTCCCTACTTGTGGGGAGACCAGAGCCGCCGGAAGCGCCCCCAGCGTGCAGGCACTGCTTGACAGCGCTGTGGCCATTGGAACGGTCTCGGCCCCGAGTCCCAGACACCCCTCTGTAGCTGCCGCTTCTTTTGCTTTTAGGCACACCCAAAGCTCACTGCTAGACCACGATGGCCTCTTGTCCTGCCCTCTTCCTGTCCACGTGTAGGGATGGAGCATTGCTGTGCTTTCTGGAAGCTCTTTGTGGAAACTTCCGCCACTGCAAGCTCCTTTGCCCTCGGTGGATGCCTGCACTGGAATCCCTCACGGCTGGGTTCAGAGCACCCTCAAGTTGGCTCTTCTATCCCCCAGGGTCCTTTTCCCCTTCAGCGTGCTCAGCACGCCCTTTAAGTCCACGCCGCTGTGCAGCTGGAGCAGCGGGACTGGGACCTTTGCAGCCTGAGCTGCCCTTGTTCCACTCTGTCTGTGCCCGGAACACAGCGGGGAGGAGAAGGGCAGAGGGGCCCTGCGTGTCCCCGGGCTCAGGTTTTGCGCTGCTTCAGCTCCAGAGAGATGCGGGTAAAGTGAAAAACACAAACAGTTTATTAAGGGAAAGCGAAGCAAAGGGGTGAGCTGGGAGGTAAAAAAGGGCATGGGCAGGGCCTGAGGGCTGCAGGGAAGGAGCTGCCAACAGGGAGAGAGATGGCAGGAGCTGCTGGAGCTTCGCACAGGCTCAGCTGTGAGCAGCCAGAGCCGTGCCTGGAGCTGCAGCTGGTCCCTTCTGCTCTGCAGGTGGTCCCATCTTCGAAGGGAACTGGAAATCATCGAAGGAGGCCGGTACAGGTACATCGGATCCAGGAGACAAATGAAGTTCTGCAGATCTTCTTTTGAATTTCATCTGTATCCACGTGTTCATGCAGGACGGGCTCTCGTCTTCCCTGAGGGCTTGAAGAGCTGGAAGAGAGAGGAACACAGCCACGGTCAGAGGTCAGATTGAGGGAATCCAAGGAAAGCCTCCTGCCAGGGCCATCCCAGCCGGCTCTTGCCGTGGCCAGGAGGGAGCGGGAGACAAGGGCTACGGCCGGAAGGTGCTGGCCACGGATCTCCCCCGTGTCCCCGAAAGCTCTCCGGGCTGTGCCCCCAGCGGCCCTGGTCCGCACAGGCAGCAGAGCCCTCCGCAGCCCGGGCACGGATTGTAGCTGCGGGGCCGGCATTTGCAGCTGCTCCCCTAGCCCCGGAAGTGCTGGCTGCCCCGCGGCTGCCCTGACTCACCCTCAGTGAGGACCTGGAGCTCCTCCTCCTGCCCCATCATCAGCACTCCGGCCACCCCTGCAAGACAGAGCATGTGGCGGCGCCAGGCGGCACAGCTGCCCGACACGGGCGCTGCCGGCCCTGTGGCCGCACGCCCTCCTGGCGGGCAGGGCTCCTGCCGGGCCGCTGCCGCCCGAGGGCACGGCTGCGGGAGGGCGGCGGCAGCGCCCAGGGTGGGCGGGGCTGCAGCAGCCCGGGCGCGGCTCCCGCTGTAGCCGGGGCAACAGCCGGGCCGGGAGGCGGGGAGGCGGGGAGGCGGGGAGGGGCGCCGGGCTGCTGGCTCACCGATGAACCTGACGGCCGCCTCTCGTAGGGGCCTCTGTGGGCTCTGCAGGTGCGGCAGCGCCCAGCGCAGGTGCTCGGCCGCTCGGCTCTCGTCCGGCAGCAGCTGCGGGGAGCGGCGGCAGGGAAGGCTCAGCGCGGGCTCTGCCTGTCGGCCGGGCGCTCCCTGCGCCCAGCACCGGCCGAGGCGGCCCGCACGGCCTAGGGTAGGGAGCAGCGTGGGGGGGCGCAGGCTGGCGGGCCCGGCTGCGGCGCTGGCCAGGGGCACAGCTGCCGGCCCCCCACACTGAGCACCGGGGGCAGGGGCTGCCCCACTCCAGCCTGCGGCTGGGGCTCCCGGGCTGTCCTTACCAGGCTCTCGACGAACTTCATGCGCCGCTTCTTCCTCAGCAGCTCCTCGAGATCCCTCCTGCTCAGGAAGCGGGCCGCACGAAGCAGCGCTTCGCCAGACGCCTGCAGAGCAGCAGAGAGACGCAGGTGGCACCAGAGCCCAGGTGAGTCACACGGGAGCCGGCTCCCTGTGCCAAAGCCAGGGGAGGCTGGAGCCCGCCAGGCGCCGGGGCAGGAGGCGGCCGAGCCCCCTGCCAGAGATGCGGCAGCATCACAGCAAACCTCACCTCGGCCACGTGCAGGTTCTCATGGTGCCAGTGTAAGAATAGAGGGAGCAGGCTCTGGCTCACAATTGTCGTGAGAGCATTTTCCCTCTCTTCCACTACCAGCTCCATCAGCTTGCCGAAGAGCTGAATGGAGAGCAGCTGCACATGGCTGTTGTCCTGGAGGAAAGGAAAAGTCCTAAGCACCAACTACTCCAGGCCCATTGGGGCAAAGGCCCAAAAGGGCACAGGGCACAAGGTTTCCAGGCAGGCAGCGTCCAGTGCCCTTGGCTGGGGGCACAGAGGCTTACATTCTCAAAGTGTGGCAGGAGGGACTCAGCCAGCTGCAGGGCGGTGATGCTGGGTATCTCGAGGTCTTTGTCCGGGAGCACATGCATGAGCACAGAGAGGCTCATCCCGACCATCTCTGTGTCTGGATCGGCCAGCTGCTCCACCAGGTGTGGATAGAGGCCGCGTATTCCTCCGGCCTGTGTGCAAGACCGGGCTGTGCTGTGAAGCCGTGACTGGCCGCAGCACCGACAGCTGCTCGGGGCACTCGGGCAGCTGAAGTGGGAATCGGGAGAGCCGGCAACAGCTGCCTCTGCTGCCAAGCCCAGGCAAGCCCCAAGGTCTGCCTTCCCCAGCCCCACGCTGCCAGCACGGCTTCAGCCACTGTCCCCTTCTCACCAGCGAGGGCTCCTTGCTGAGCACCACGAGGCCTCTGAGCGCCAGGCGCAGCCTGTCCCTGCACTGGCTGGGCAGGTGCCGGGATAGCACCAACAGGGCACTGGGACCATGTTGGCTCAGGTCCAGACACTGCAGGAGCTGAAAGGCACAGGGCAGTGGCAGGGGAGCCGGCCGGCAGGAGCCCAGGGCCGCGCAGGGCCGGCTCCAGGCAGCAGCAGCGGGCGCGGGCAGCGTCCCAGGCGGCTGCAGCTCCCAGAGGCCAGAGAGCCGGGAGGCAGCTCAGCCAGGCAGCGCTGGCCATCAGGCTCACCTCCACAAAGAAGGCCAGGGCAGGCAGATGCCAGCGGGGCTGCTTCCCGACGAGCAGGCTGAGCAGGTGCGAGGCCATGTGGGGACACAAGGGGGTCAAGGCACAGCGCATCTCCCTGGCAGGGGAAAAAGGCACCAAGGCCCTGAGCTGGGCGGGCAGACGTCTCCCAGGAGTGACTCACAGAGGTCCCATCTTTCCCCAGCACTCTGCAAGGGGACATGGGCCCCTTGGGAGGCAGCTGCTGCTGGGCATCCTCCTCTCCCAGCCCTTTGCAGTACGCTCAGCCCTCCCTCGGTGACGAGGCCCTCTCGCTTACAAGCCCCGGGGACGGTGTGGGGCACTCCGGGCATGGGGTACTAATGCCGGCGGTGGCAGCGGGGACTAGAGGATCTCACCTGGCCAGCAGACCTGCTGCATAGTGCTGGCTGTTGGCACAGAGCAGGCTGTCCCAGAGCTGCTTGTGCTCCAGAGCCAGCAGGTTCTTGCCAACGCCCAGTCGGGAGAGCAGAGCCTTCAGTGTCTGCACTGCAAACCTGTGTGCCGAGCCAAGGCCAGGTCACTCTGGGAGCACTGGCCCTGGCCGCAAGGGTGTGGGAAGGACAGGGCGACTGGCACCTGTTGGACTGGCTGGGAAGGCCGTGTTCCTCCTGGCACGCTCTCCAGAAGCCATGGGTCTCCACGTCCATTGGCCTCTGCTCCGTGGTGGTGAAAAGTTTCAAGAGCAGAGCCACGAGCAGGTGGGGAGAATGAAGGAGGATTGCGAAGTGCCACTCGGGCATGCTTGCAATCCTCCACAGCACCAGAGTTGCCTGCAAGAGACAAAGCACCCCGAGGCAGCGCTCAGTGCCGAGGTGTCCATGAGGCAGGGCCTGAGGGGAGAGGCAGGGGGAGCACCCAGCCTGCTGCCCCTAGCCCAGCTTTGAGCCCAGGCAGGGAGCTGCAGGGTGGGGAGAGCATGGAGAGGTTCTGAGAAGGCGACCTGGAGGACCAGCATAGGCCAGCTCCAGAAACTCACAGCCAAGGAAAGGACGGCCTCGTTGTCCCCACTGCAGAGGAAGCCGCCGTATGGTGGCTGCTCCTCTAGCGCAGAGAGCAGCGCTGGAAGCACCTGCTCCACGGCTGCTTCTGAGGTCCCCACGGCTCTCCAGATCAGCGCAGCGGCTCTGTGGGACCAGAGCAGTGCGTCAGTACCGTGCCCCGAGCAGCTGCGTGGGGCCGGGAGGGAGCATGGCAGCAGGCTCAGGAAACAGAGGGGCCCGAGGGTGCCGCTGCTCTCCGCCTGTGTGGCAGACGCCGCTGGACAGGCTGTACAGGGCGAGGGGCCCTACGGGCTGGTGAGCACCGAGCTCTCGAGGCACTTGTGCCCCTTACCCGTCACACGTTGGGGCACAGCGCAGGAGGCTCATCACCACGTGGGCTGGGTGTTGTTCAGCGAGGCTGACAATGGCCATTTGCAGCCCAGCGTCCACAGACTCACGGGACGTGAGTCTCTGCAGCAGGGCACTCACCGCAGCTTGCACCTGGAGGAAGCAGCATGGGGAAGACTTGGAGTGCTGTCTGAGCGAGCAGCTTGCCCAGCTTCCCCCAAGAGGTGCTTGCCCTCCCAGCCCACTGTGATGGGGCTGAGGGGCCCGGTGGACATGGCTTGAGGGGCCACGTGATCCTGGAAGGCCTTCAGACCTGGCCCCAGGCTACTGTAGAGAATAAAAAGCCTTCTGGAAAAACTCCAGACTGGGTCCAAGACTCACAGTGAGCAAGGGCATGGCCTCAGTCTCTGCGATGGCCGGTGGGATGGTGTTGGTGGTGGCCATGCCCTCCGTCAGGGCCATGTCAGCCTCCTCCCAGCCCTCGTCGTTTTCCCAGTCAGAGCTGGTGGCCAGGTCAGAGGATGCTGTGCTGGCAGCAGCCTCTGCCCGCAGCTCGCTGGGCCTGGGGTCGGGCTTGGCGGTGCCCTCGGGTGCGGAGCCGCCGGCCTTTGTGCGCCGAAGGCGCAGGAACCTCCGCAGTGTCTGCAGCAGAAGGAAGGGCGGGAAGAGAGGGACGTTCCATGGTCTGCTCCAAGCGCGGGGCCCGGCCGAGCAGCGCCAGCAGGCCCGGCCCCGGTGGGGATGGCCGCAGGTACCTGCGCTGCTCTCTGGACGTGGCCACGGGTGGGCTCCTGCTCTTGAGTGGGATCCCTGGCTGCATCTGCCAAAGAGTGAGCGCAGCCAGAGCTGAGAGCCTGCGGGAGAGGCCGGAGAACACAGCCCAGCCCTGCACTCCCCAGGCAGGGACAGCCCCCGGGCACGCAGGGAAGGGAGCATGGCCATTCGGGGGGGCAGCCGTGGCCCCTCTCCCATCCCGTCCATGGGCATGTCCACAGGGATGGGATGGGATGGGATGGGATGGGGCTGGGCCAGGTCAGCTGCAGGCACCGGCCCTGCGGCCCAGCTCTGCCACTCACCGTCCTGCAACGTCTGCAACTGCTCCGGCTCCGCCGGCTGCTGCGCTGGGGCAGCTGCAGGGCCTTTGCTTTTCTTGCCCCGAAGCCCCTTAACCAGGCTGAGCAGTCTGCCCGCCATCCTTCTGCCTGACCTGGAGGGCACTTTCAAATGCCTCGGCAAAGGCCCCAGTCAGCAAGGGCTGGAGTCGTGCCTTGCAGGCACCTGCAGCAGAGGAGCCTCAGGAAAGCTAGAGGACAGCACGTGCTGCGCTCGAGGTCTCCTGCCACAATGACAGGAAACTCTTGGTGAAGGATGGAGGTCACCAAGTCCCACGGCCTGGCCACGAGGGCACCGGCCGCAGGGATGGGAGATGCCTCAGAAAAGCTCTGAGTCACCAAATGGTGAGGTCTGGCTGTGAGGCCAGCCACAGGAGGAACGCTTCGGAAAAGCTCCGGGGCAGCAAACAACGAGCAGGCTGTGCGGGGACACCTCACAGCACCGCTCTGTCACCTCCTGTCCCGTTGCGTCCACCGAGCACTCTGGCGTGGCTGTGTGGCTGCCAGCCCTGAGGTCAGCGCGTGTCACAAAGGGCTGCTAAGACACGGTGTCCCTTTCGGTTCCACGGGGAACCTGCTACACCGTGTCACAAAGGGACACGCTGCCACGCCCCACGGGGCCATCCCCTCCCCACCCAAGGTGCCCCAGCTTGGAAGGAATCCATTGCCCCGAGTGTCTAACACAGCCCTGGACACACCACAACGCCCCAAGTGCTCGGGGAAGGACTCTCCACGGTGCCCGCACAGCCCAGCTCGCTGCCGGCCCCGCAGCAGAGCAGCTTGCAGCAAGCAAGGGGCAAAGGCATCTTGCCAAGAGTTAAAACACAGCAGATAGGGAAGATGGCATGAATGTGGGCATAAAGACCTTTGAATTCACAGCTCTCTGAGAGGCATTTGGGGCTCTCGGCTGGATGGATATAATCCCCCTCTGTCCTGTGCTCAAAGCAGGGGGGACACACCCTGCCGCTGGTGCTTGCCTTGGTCTCTGCAGGCCCAGGCAGATGCCAAAGCTGCTCTTCACAGCCTTCTCCCTTCCCACGCCCCTCTGCCAAGTGCAAGGGGCCTCAAGGACGGAAAGGAGCGCAGGGACCAAAGGGAGACAGCTGCACCTAGCTCACTGGGGGCTCCTGGGGAAGCACTTTGCTTGAGAAGGAAGCCCCTCTCTTCCAAAGCCATTTCCCCAAATGCAAGCATTTCCCCAAATGTGCCCATTTCCCGGGGAACACCAACACACACTCAGGAGAAACCCTGGCAAGGCTCAATTACTTCTGCACCTTGGAGCACAGGCACTCCAGCTCGAGCTCATCTTCCTTCTCCCAAGTCTGTTTCCTCGTGTCCCTTGTGGCACGCAGCCCCGGGCCCCCTACAAACAAGAGCTGCCCGCTGCCCCTTCAAATGCCCAAACTCCTGCCTGCGCTCCCGGCAGCAAAACCAGGCTGTTCCCAGCCAGGGAGCGGAGCCCTGTTCCCGCAGGAGGCTCTCGTGAGCCCCTTCCCCACTGTGCACGCAGCACTTCTGCCTGCCTGCCCAGAACGCTCTTGGCAGAGCAGAGCACAAGCTGGCTGGCTCTGGCCTCAGCACAGCCCAAACACAGGCACGGGAAGACACGGCGGCTGTTTTGCAGCCATGCCCCAGAGGGATGGGAAGGGGCCCTGGCCTCTGGTCTCACTTCCCTCTTCCTGTCCACGTGTAGGGATGGAGCATTGCTGTGCTTTCTGGAAGCTCTTTGTGGAAACTTCCGCCACTGCAAGCTCCTTTGCCCTCGGTGGATGCCTGCACTGGAATCCCTCACGGCTGGGTTCAGAGCACCCTCAAGTTGGCTCTTCTATCCCCCAGGGTCCTTTTCCCCTTCAGCGTGCTCAGCACGCCCTTTAAGTCCACGCCGCTGTGCAGCTGGAGCAGCGGGACTGGGACCTTTGCAGCCTGAGCTGCCCTTGTTCCACTCTGTCTGTGCCCGGAACACAGCGGGGAGGAGAAGGGCAGAGGGGCCCTGCGTGTCCCCGGGCTCAGGTTTTGCGCTGCTTCAGCTCCAGAGAGATGCGGGTAAAGTGAAAAACACAAACAGTTTATTAAGGGAAAGCGAAGCAAAGGGGTGAGCTGGGAGGTAAAAAAGGGCATGGGCAGGGCCTGAGGGCTGCAGGGAAGGAGCTGCCAACAGGGAGAGAGATGGCAGGAGCTGCTGGAGCTTCGCACAGGCTCAGCTGTGAGCGGCCAGAGCCGTGCCTGGAGCTGCAGCTGGTCCCTTCTGCTCTGCAGGTGGTCCCATCTTCGAAGGGAACTGGAAATCATCGAAGGAGGCCGGTACAGGTACATCGGATCCAGGAGACAAATGAAGTTCTGCAGATCTTCTTTTGAATTTCATCTGTATCCACGTGTTCATGCAGGACGGGCTCTCGTCTTCCCTGAGGGCTTGAAGAGCTGGAAGAGAGAGGAACACAGCCACGGTCAGAGGTCAGATTGAGGGAATCCAAGGAAAGCCTCCTGCCAGGGCCATCCCAGCCGGCTCTTGCCGTGGCCAGGAGGGAGCGGGAGACAAGGGCTACGGCCGGAAGGTGCTGGCCATGGATCTCCCCCGTGTCCCCGAAAGCTCTCCGGGCTGTGCCCCCAGCGGCCCTGGTCCGCACAGGCAGCAGAGCCCTCCGCAGCCCGGGCACGAATTGTAGCTGCGGGGCCGGCATTTGCAGCTGCTCCCCTAGCCCCGGAAGTGCTGGCTGCCACGCGGCTGCCCTGACTCACCCTCAGTGAGGACCTGGAGCTCCTCCTCCTGCCCCATCATCAGCACTCCGGCCACCCCTGCAAGACAGAGCATGTGGCGGCGCCAGGTGGCACAGCTGCCCGACACGGGCGCTGCCGGCCCTGTGGCCGCACGCCCTCCTGGCGGGCAGGGCTCCTGCCGGGCCGCTGCCGCCCGAGGGCACGGCTGCGGGAGGGCGGCGGCAGCGCCCAGGGTGGGCGGGGCTGCAGCAGCCCGGGCGCGGCTCCCGCTGTAGCCGGGGCAACAGCCGGGCCGGGAGGCGGGGAGGCGGGGAGGGGCGCCGGGCTGCTGGCTCACCGATGAACCTGACGGCCGCCTCTCGTAGGGGCCTCTGTGGGCTCTGCAGGTGCGGCAGCGCCCAGCGCAGGTGCTCGGCCGCTCGGCTCTCGTCCGGCAGCAGCTGCGGGGAGCGGCGGCAGGGAAGGCTCAGCGCGGGCTCTGCCTGTCGGCCGGGCGCTCCCTGCGCCCAGCACCGGCCGAGGCGGCCCGCACGGCCTAGGGTAGGGAGCAGCGTGGGGGGGCGCAGGCTGGCGGGCCCGGCTGCGGCGCTGGCCAGGGGCACAGCTGCCGGCCCCCCACACTGAGCACCGGGGGCAGGGGCTGCCCCACTCCAGCCTGCGGCTGGGGCTCCCGGGCTGTCCTTACCAGGCTCTCGACGAACTTCATGCGCCGCTTCTTCCTCAGCAGCTCCTCGAGATCCCTCCTGCTCAGGAAGCGGGCCGCACGAAGCAGCGCTTCGCCAGACGCCTGCAGAGCAGCAGAGAGACGCAGGTGGCACCAGAGCCCAGGTGAGTCACACGGGAGCCGGCTCCCTGTGCCAAAGCCAGGGGAGGCTGGAGCCCGCCAGGCGCCGGGGCAGGAGGCGGCCGAGCCCCCTGCCAGGGATGCGGCAGCATCACAGCAAACCTCACCTCGGCCACGTGCAGGTTCTCATGGTGCCAGTGTAAGAATAGAGGGAGCAGGCTCTGGCTCACAATTGTCGTGAGAGCATTTTCCCTCTCTTCCACTACCAGCTCCATCAGCTTGCCGAAGAGCTGAATGGAGAGCAGCTGCACATGGCTGTTTTCCTGGAGGAAAGGAAAAGTCCTAAGCACCAACTACTCCAGGCCCATTGGGGCAAAGGCCCAAAAGGGCACAGGGCACAAGGTTTCCAGGCAGGCAGCGTCCAGTGCCCTTGGCTGGGGGCACAGAGGCTTACATTCTCAAAGTGTGGCAGGAGGGACTCAGCCAGCTGCAGGGCGGTGATGCTGGGTATCTCGAGGTCTTTGTCCGGGAGCACATGCATGAGCACAGAGAGGCTCATCCCGACCATCTCTGTGTCTGGATCGGCCAGCTGCTCCACCAGGTGTGGATAGAGGCCGCGTATTCCTCCGGCCTGTGTGCAAGACCGGGCTGTGCTGTGAAGCCGTGACTGGCCGCAGCACCGACAGCTGCTCGGGACACTCGGGCAGCTGAAGTGGGAATCGGGAGAGCCGGCAACAGCTGCCTCTGCTGCCAAGCCCAGGCAAGCCCCAAGGTCTGCCTTCCCCAGCCCCACGCTGCCAGCACGGCTTCAGCCACTGTCCCCTTCTCACCAGCGAGGGCTCCTTGCTGAGCACCACGAGGCCTCTGAGCGCCAGGCGCAGCCTGTCCCTGCACTGGCTGGGCAGGTGCCGGGATAGCACCAACAGGGCACTGGGACCATGTTGGCTCAGGTCCAGACACTGCAGGAGCTGAAAGGCACAGGGCAGTGGCAGGGGAGCCGGCCGGCAGGAGCCCAGGGCCGCGCAGGGCCGGCTCCAGGCAGCAGCAGCGGGCGCGGGCAGCGTCCCAGGCGGCTGCAGCTCCCAGAGGCCAGAGAGCCGGGAGGCAGCTCAGCCAGGCAGCACTGGCCATCAGGCTCACCTCCACAAAGAAGGCCAGGGCAGGCAGATGCCAGCGGGGCTGCTTCCCGACGAGCAGGCTGAGCAGGTGCGAGGCCATGTGGGGACACAAGGGGGTCAAGGCACAGCGCATCTCCCTGGCAGGGGAAAAAGGCACCAAGGCCCTGAGCTGGGCGGGCAGACGTCTCCCAGGAGTGACTCACAGAGGTCCCATCTTTCCCCCGCACTCTGCAAGGGGACATGGGCCCCTTGGGAGGCAGCTGCTGCTGGGCATCCTCCTCTCCCAGCCCTTTGCAGTACGCTCAGCCCTCCCTCGGTGACAAGGCCCTCTCGCTTACAAGCCCCGGGGACGGTGTGGGGCACTCCGGGCATGGGGTACTAATGCCGGCGGTGGCAGCGGGGACTAGAGGATCTCACCTGGCCAGCAGACCTGCTGCATAGTGCTGGCTGTTGGCACAGAGCAGGCTGTCCCAGAGCTGCTTGTGCTCCAGAGCCAGCAGGTTCTTGCCAACGCCCAGTCGGGAGAGCAGAGCCTTCAGTGTCTGCACTGCAAACCTGTGTGCCGAGCCAAGGCCAGGTCACTCTGGGAGCACTGGCCCTGGCCGCAAGGGTGTGGGAAGGACAGGGCGACTGGCACCTGTTGGACTGGCTGGGAAGGCCGTGTTCCTCCTGGCACGCTCTCCAGAAGCCATGGGTCTCCACGTCCATTGGCCTCTGCTCCGTGGTGGTGAAAAGTTTCAAGAGCAGAGCCACGAGCAGGTGGGGAGAATGAAGGAGGATTGCGAAGTGCCACTCGGGCATGCTTGCAATCCTCCACAGCACCAGAGTTGCCTGCAAGAGACAAAGCACCCCGAGGCAGCGCTCAGTGCCGAGGTGTCCATGAGGCAGGGCCTGAGGGGAGAGGCAGGGGGAGCACCCAGCCTGCTGCCCCTAGCCCAGCTTTGAGCCCAGGCAGGGAGCTGCAGGGTGGGGAGAGCATGGAGAGGTTCTGAGAAGGCGACCTGGAGGACCAGCATAGGCCAGCTCCAGAAACTCAAAGCCAAGGAAAGGACGGCCTCGTTGTCCTCACTGCAGAGGAAGCCGCCGTATGGTGGCTGCTCCTCTAGCGCAGAGAGCAGCGCTGGAAGCACCTGCTCCACGGCTGCTTCTGAGGTCCCCACGGCTCTCCAGATCAGCGCAGCGGCTCTGTGGGACCAGAGCAGTGCGTCAGTACCGTGCCCCGAGCAGCTGCGTGGGGCCGGGAGGGAGCATGGCAGCAGGCTCAGGAAACAGAGGGGCCCGAGGGTGCCGCTGCTCTCCGCCTGTGTGGCAGACGCCGCTGGACAGGCTGTACAGGGCGAGGGGCCCTACGGGCTGGTGAGCACCGAGCTCTCGAGGCACTTGTGCCCCTTACCCGTCACACGTTGGGGCACAGCGCAGGAGGCTCATCACCACGTGGGCTGGGTGTTGTTCAGCGAGGCTGACAATGGCCATTTGCAGCCCAGCGTCCACAGACTCACGGGACGTGAGTCTCTGCAGCAGGGCACTCACCGCAGCTTGCACCTGGAGGAAGCAGCATGGGGAAGACTTGGAGTGCTGTCTGAGGGAGCAGCTTGCCCAGCTTCCCCCAAGAGGTGCTTGCCCTCCCAGCCCACTGTGATGGGGCTGAGGGGCCCGGTGGACATGGCTTGAGGGGCCACGTGATCCTGGAAGGCCTTCAGACCTGGCCCCAGGCTACTGTAGAGAATAAAAAGCCTTCTGGAAAAACTCCAGACTGGGTCCAAGACTCACAGTGAGCAAGGGCATGGCCTCAGTCTCTGCGATGGCCGGTGGGATGGTGTTGGTGGTGGCCATGCCCTCCGTCAGGGCCATGTCAGCCTCCTCCCAGCCCTCGTCGTTTTCCCAGTCAGAGCTGGTGGCCAGGTCAGAGGATGCTGTGCTGGCAGCAGCCTCTGCCCGCAGCTCGCTGGGCCTGGGGTCGGGCTCGGCGGTGCCCTCGGGTGCGGAGCCGCCGGCCTTTGTGCGCCGAAGGCGCAGGAACCTCCGCAGTGTCTGCAGCAGAAGGAAGGGCGGGAAGAGAGGGACGTTCCATGGTCTGCTCCAAGCGCGGGGCCCGGCCGAGCAGCGCCAGCAGGCCCGGCCCAGGTGGGGATGGCCGCAGGTACCTGCGCTGCTCTCTGGACGTGGCCACGGGTGGGCTCCTGCTCTTGAGTGGGATCCCTGGCTGCATCTGCCAAAGAGTGAGCGCAGCCAGAGCTGAGAGCCTGCGGGAGAGGCCGGAGAACACAGCCCAGCCCTGCACTCCCCAGGCAGGGACAGCCCCCGGGCACGCAGGGAAGGGAGCATGGCCATTCGGGGGGGCAGCCGTGGCCCCTCTCCCATCCCGTCCATGGGCATGTCCACAGGGATGGGATGGGATGGGATGGGATGGGGCTGGGCCAGGTCAGCTGCAGGCACCGGCCCTGCGGCCCAGCTCTGCCACTCACCGTCCTGCAACGTCTGCAACTGCTCCGGCTCCGCCGGCTGCTGCGCTGGGGCAGCTGCAGGGCCTTTGCTTTTCTTGCCCCGAAGCCCCTTAACCAGGCTGAGCAGTCTGCCCGCCATCCTTCTGCCTGACCTGGAGGGCACTTTCAAATGCCTCGGCAAAGGCCCCAGTCAGCAAGGGCTGGAGTCGTGCCTTGCAGGCACCTGCAGCAGAGGAGCCTCAGGAAAGCTAGAGGACAGCACGTGCTGCGCTCGAGGTCTCCTGCCACAATGACAGGAAACTCTTGGTGAAGGATGGAGGTCACCAAGTCCCACGGCCTGGCCACGAGGGCACCGGCCGCAGGGATGGGAGATGCCTCAGAAAAGCTCTGAGTCACCAAATGGTGAGGTCTGGCTGTGAGGCCAGCCACAGGAGGAACGCTTCGGAAAAGCTCCGGGGCAGCAAACAACGAGCAGGCTGTGCGGGGACACCTCACAGCACCGCTCTGTCACCTCCTGTCCCGTTGCGTCCACCGAGCACTCTGGCGTGGCTGTGTGGCTGCCAGCCCTGAGGTCAGCGCGTGTCACAAAGGGCTGCTAAGACACGGTGTCCCTTTCGGTTCCACGGGGAACCTGCTACACCGTGTCACAAAGGGACACGCTGCCACGCCCCACGGGGCCATCCCCTCCCCACCCAAGGTGCCCCAGCTTGGAAGGAATCCATTGCCCCGAGTGTCTAACACAGCCCTGGACACACCACAACGCCCCAAGTGCTCGGGGAAGGACTCTCCACGGTGCCCGCACAGCCCAGCTCGCTGCCGGCCCCGCAGCAGAGCAGCTTGCAGCAAGCAAGGGGCAAAGGCATCTTGCCAAGAGTTAAAACACAGCAGATCGGGAAGATGGCATGAATGTGGGCATAAAGGCCTTTGAATTCACAGCTCTCTGAGAGGCATTTGGGGCTCTCGGCTGGATGGATATAATCCCCCTCTGTCCTGTGCTCAAAGCGGGGGGGACACACCCTGCCGCTGGTGCTTGCCTTGGTCTCTGCAGGCCCAGGCAGATGCCAAAGCTGCTCTTCACAGCCTTCTCCCTTCCCACGCCCCTCTGCCAAGTGCAAGGGGCCTCAAGGACGGAAAGGAGCGCAGGGACCAAAGGGAGACAGCTGCACCTAGCTCACTGGGGGCTCCTGGGGAAGCACTTTGCTTGAGAAGGAAGCCCCTCTCTTCCAAAGCCATTTCCCCAAATGCAAGCATTTCCCCAAATGTGCCCATTTCCCGGGGAACACCAACACACACTCAGGAGAAACCCTGGCAAGGCTCAATTACTTCTGCACCTTGGAGCACAGGCACTCCAGCTCGAGCTCATCTTCCTTCTCCCGAGTCTGTTTCCTCGTGTCCCTTGTGGCACGCAGCCCCGGGCCCCCTACAAACAAGAGCTGCCCGCTGCCCCTTCAAGTGCCCAAACTCCTGCCTGCGCTCCCGGCAGCAAAACCAGGCTGTTCCCAGCC
Source organism: Melozone crissalis (assembly GCF_028551555.1). Lineage (NCBI taxonomy): Eukaryota > Metazoa > Chordata > Aves > Passeriformes > Passerellidae > Melozone > Melozone crissalis. The sequence goes on from NW_026535784.1 coordinate 19,031,044, forward strand.
AGGGAGCGGAGCCCTGTTCCCGCAGGAGGCTCTCGTGAGCCCCTTCCCCACTGTGCACGCAGCACTTCTGCCTGCCTGCCCAGAACGCTCTTGGCAGAGCAGAGCACAAGCTGGCTGGCTCTGGCCTCAGCACAGCCCAAACACGGGCACGGGAAGACACGGCGGCTGTTTTGCAGCCATGCCCCAGAGGGATGGGAAGGGGCCCTGGCCTCTGGTCTCACTTCCCTCTTCCTGTCCACGTGTAGGGATGGAGCATTGCTGTGCTTTCTGGAAGCTCTTTGTGGAAACTTCCGCCACTGCAAGCTCCTTTGCCCTCGGTGGATGCCTGCACTGGAATCCCTCACGGCTGGGTTCAGAGCACCCTCAAGTTGGCTCTTCTATCCCCCAGGGTCCTTTTCCCCTTCAGCGTGCTCAGCACGCCCTTTAAGTCCACGCCGCTGTGCAGCTGGAGCAGCGGGACTGGGACCTTTGCAGCCTGAGCTGCCCTTGTTCCACTCTGTCTGTGCCCGGAACACAGCGGGGAGGAGAAGGGCAGAGGGGCCCTGCGTGTCCCCGGGCTCAGGTTTTGCGCTGCTTCAGCTCCAGAGAGATGCGGGTAAAGTGAAAAACACAAACAGTTTATTAAGGGAAAGCGAAGCAAAGGGGTGAGCTGGGAGGTAAAAAAGGGCATGGGCAGGGCCTGAGGGCTGCAGGGAAGGAGCTGCCAACAGGGAGAGAGATGGCAGGAGCTGCTGGAGCTTCGCACAGGCTCAGCTGTGAGCGGCCAGAGCCGTGCCTGGAGCTGCAGCTGGTCCCTTCTGCTCTGCAGGTGGTCCCATCTTCGAAGGGAACTGGAAATCATCGAAGGAGGCCGGTACAGGTACATCGGATCCAGGAGACAAATGAAGTTCTGCAGATCTTCTTTTGAATTTCATCTGTATCCACGTGTTCATGCAGGACGGGCTCTCGTCTTCCCTGAGGGCTTGAAGAGCTGGAAGAGAGAGGAACACAGCCACGGTCAGAGGTCAGATTGAGGGAATCCAAGGAAAGCCTCCTGCCAGGGCCATCCCAGCCGGCTCTTGCCGTGGCCAGGAGGGAGCGGGAGACAAGGGCTACGGCCGGAAGGTGCTGGCCATGGATCTCCCCCGTGTCCCCGAAAGCTCTCCGGGCTGTGCCCCCAGCGGCCCTGGTCCGCACAGGCAGCAGAGCCCTCCGCAGCCCGGGCACGAATTGTAGCTGCGGGGCCGGCATTTGCAGCTGCTCCCCTAGCCCCGGAAGTGCTGGCTGCCACGCGGCTGCCCTGACTCACCCTCAGTGAGGACCTGGAGCTCCTCCTCCTGCCCCATCATCAGCACTCCGGCCACCCCTGCAAGACAGAGCATGTGGCGGCGCCAGGTGGCACAGCTGCCCGACACGGGCGCTGCCGGCCCTGTGGCCGCACGCCCTCCTGGCGGGCAGGGCTCCTGCCGGGCCGCTGCCGCCCGAGGGCACGGCTGCGGGAGGGCGGCGGCAGCGCCCAGGGTGGGCGGGGCTGCAGCAGCCCGGGCGCGGCTCCCGCTGTAGCCGGGGCAACAGCCGGGCCGGGAGGCGGGGAGGCGGGGAGGCGGGGAGGGGCGCCGGGCTGCTGGCTCACCGATGAACCTGACGGCCGCCTCTCGTAGGGGCCTCTGTGGGCTCTGCAGGTGCGGCAGCGCCCAGCGCAGGTGCTCGGCCGCTCGGCTCTCGTCCGGCAGCAGCTGCGGGGAGCGGCGGCAGGGAAGGCTCAGCGCGGGCTCTGCCTGTCGGCCGGGCGCTCCCTGCGCCCAGCACCGGCCGAGGCGGCCCGCACGGCCTAGGGTAGGGAGCAGCGTGGGGGGGCGCAGGCTGGCGGGCCCGGCTGCGGCGCTGGCCAGGGGCACAGCTGCCGGCCCCCCACACTGAGCACCGGGGGCAGGGGCTGCCCCACTCCAGCCTGCGGCTGGGGCTCCCGGGCTGTCCTTACCAGGCTCTCGACGAACTTTATGCGCCGCTTCTTCCTCAGCAGCTCCTCGAGATCCCTCCTGCTCAGGAAGCGGGCCGCACGAAGCAGCGCTTCGCCAGACGCCTGCAGAGCAGCAGAGAGACGCAGGTGGCACCAGAGCCCAGGTGAGTCACACGGGAGCCGGCTCCCTGTGCCAAAGCCAGGGGAGGCTGGAGCCCGCCAGGCGCCGGGGCAGGAGGCGGCCGAGCCCCCTGCCAGGGATGCGGCAGCATCACAGCAAACCTCACCTCGGCCACGTGCAGGTTCTCATGGTGCCAGTGTAAGAATAGAGGGAGCAGGCTCTGGCTCACAATTGTCGTGAGAGCATTTTCCCTCTCTTCCACTACCAGCTCCATCAGCTTGCCGAAGAGCTGAATGGAGAGCAGCTGCACATGGCTGTTTTCCTGGAGGAAAGGAAAAGTCCTAAGCACCAACTACTCCAGGCCCATTGGGGCAAAGGCCCAAAAGGGCACAGGGCACAAGGTTTCCAGGCAGGCAGCGTCCAGTGCCCTTGGCTGGGGGCACAGAGGCTTACATTCTCAAAGTGTGGCAGGAGGGACTCAGCCAGCTGCAGGGCGGTGATGCTGGGTATCTCGAGGTCTTTGTCCGGGAGCACATGCATGAGCACAGAGAGGCTCATCCCGACCATCTCTGTGTCTGGATCGGCCAGCTGCTCCACCAGGTGTGGATAGAGGCCGCGTATTCCTCCGGCCTGTGTGCAAGACCGGGCTGTGCTGTGAAGCCGTGACTGGCCGCAGCACCGACAGCTGCTCGGGACACTCGGGCAGCTGAAGTGGGAATCGGGAGAGCCGGCAACAGCTGCCTCTGCTGCCAAGCCCAGGCAAGCCCCAAGGTCTGCCTTCCCCAGCCCCACGCTGCCAGCACGGCTTCAGCCACTGTCCCCTTCTCACCAGCGAGGGCTCCTTGCTGAGCACCACGAGGCCTCTGAGCGCCAGGCGCAGCCTGTCCCTGCACTGGCTGGGCAGGTGCCGGGATAGCACCAACAGGGCACTGGGACCATGTTGGCTCAGGTCCAGACACTGCAGGAGCTGAAAGGCACAGGGCAGTGGCAGGGGAGCCGGCCGGCAGGAGCCCAGGGCCGCGCAGGGCCGGCTCCAGGCAGCAGCAGCGGGCGCGGGCAGCGTCCCAGGCGGCTGCAGCTCCCAGAGGCCAGAGAGCCGGGAGGCAGCTCAGCCAGGCAGCACTGGCCATCAGGCTCACCTCCACAAAGAAGGCCAGGGCAGGCAGATGCCAGCGGGGCTGCTTCCCGACGAGCAGGCTGAGCAGGTGCGAGGCCATGTGGGGACACAAGGGGGTCAAGGCACAGCGCATCTCCCTGGCAGGGGAAAAAGGCACCAAGGCCCTGAGCTGGGCGGGCAGACGTCTCCCAGGAGTGACTCACAGAGGTCCCATCTTTCCCCAGCACTCTGCAAGGGGACATGGGCCCCTTGGGAGGCAGCTGCTGCTGGGCATCCTCCTCTCCCAGCCCTTTGCAGTACGCTCAGCCCTCCCTCGGTGACAAGGCCCTCTCGCTTACAAGCCCCGGGGACGGTGTGGGGCACTCCGGGCATGGGGTACTAATGCCGGCGGTGGCAGCGGGGACTAGAGGATCTCACCTGGCCAGCAGACCTGCTGCATAGTGCTGGCTGTTGGCACAGAGCAGGCTGTCCCAGAGCTGCTTGTGCTCCAGAGCCAGCAGGTTCTTGCCAACGCCCAGTCGGGAGAGCAGAGCCTTCAGTGTCTGCACTGCAAACCTGTGTGCCGAGCCAAGGCCAGGTCACTCTGGGAGCACTGGCCCTGGCCGCAAGGGTGTGGGAAGGACAGGGCGACTGGCACCTGTTGGACTGGCTGGGAAGGCCGTGTTCCTCCTGGCACGCTCTCCAGAAGCCATGGGTCTCCACGTCCATTGGCCTCTGCTCCGTGGTGGTGAAAAGTTTCAAGAGCAGAGCCACGAGCAGGTGGGGAGAATGAAGGAGGATTGCAAAGTGCCACTCGGGCATGCTTGCAATCCTCCACAGCACCAGAGTTGCCTGCAAGAGACAAAGCACCCCGAGGCAGCGCTCAGTGCCGAGGTGTCCATGAGGCAGGGCCGGAGGGGAGAGGCAGGGGGAGCACCCGGCCTGCTGCCCCTAGCCCAGCTTTGAGCCCAGGCAGGGAGCTGCAGGGTGGGGAGAGCATGGAGAGGTTCTGAGAAGGCGACCTGGAGGACCAGCATAGGCCAGCTCCAGAAACTCACAGCCAAGGAAAGGACGGCCTCGTTGTCCCCACTGCAGAGGAAGCCGCCGTATGGTGGCTGCTCCTCTAGCGCAGAGAGCAGCGCTGGAAGCACCTGCTCCACGGCTGCTTCTGAGGTCCCCACGGCTCTCCAGATCAGCGCAGCGGCTCTGTGGGACCAGAGCAGTGCGTCAGTACCGTGCCCCGAGCAGCTGCGTGGGGCCGGGAGGGAGCATGGCAGCAGGCTCAGGAAACAGAGGGGCCCGAGGGTGCCCCTGCTCTCCGCCTGTGTGGCAGACGCCACTGGACAGGCTGTACGGGGCAAGGGGCCCTATGGGCCAGTGAGCACCGAGCTCTCGAGGCACTTGTGCCCCTTACCCGTCACACGTTGGGGCACAGCGCAGGAGGCTCATCACCACGTGGGCTGGGTGTTGTTCAGCGAGGCTGACAATGGCCATTTGCAGCCCAGCGTCCACAGACTCACGGGACGTGAGTCTCTGCAGCAGGGCACTCACCGCAGCTTGCACCTGGAGGAAGCAGCATGGGGAAGACTTGGAGTGCTGTCTGAGGGAGCAGCTTGCCCAGCTTCCCCCAAGAGGTGCTTGCCCTCCCAGCCCACTGTGATGGGGCTGAGGGGCCCGGTGGACATGGCTTGAGGGGCCACGTGATCCTGGAAGGCCTTCAGACCTGGCCCCAGGCTACTGTAGAGAATAAAAAGCCTTCTGGAAAAACTCCAGACTGGGTCCAAGACTCACAGTGAGCAAGAGCATGGCCTCAGTCTCTGCGATGGCCGGTGGGATGGTGTTGGTGGTGGCCATGCCCTCCGTCAGGGCCATGTCAGCCTCCTCCCAGCCCTCGTCGTTTTCCCAGTCAGAGCTGGTGGCCAGGTCAGAGGATGCTGTGCTGGCAGCAGCCTCTGCCCGCAGCTCGCCGGGCCTGGGGTCGGGCTCGGCGGTGCCCTCGGGTGCGGAGCCGCCGGCCTTTGTGCGCCGAAGGCGCAGGAACCTCCGCAGTGTCTGCAGCAGAAGGAAGGGCGGGAAGAGAGGGACGTTCCATGGTCTGCTCCAAGCGCGGGGCCCGGCCGAGCAGCGCCAGCAGGCCCGGCCCAGGTAGGGATGGCCGCAGGTACCTGCGCTGCTCTCTGGACGTGGCCACGGGTGGGCTCCTGCTCTTGAGTGGGATCCCTGGCTGCATCTGCCAAAGAGTGAGCGCAGCCAGAGCTGAGAGCCTGCGGGAGAGGCCGGAGAACACAGCCCAGCCCTGCACTCCCCAGGCAGGGACAGCCCCCGGGCACGCAGGGAAGGGAGCATGGCCATTCGGGGGGGCAGCCGTGGCCCCTCTCCCATCCCGTCCATGGGCATGTCCACAGGGATGGGATGGGATGGGATGGGATGGGGCTGGGCCAGGTCAGCTGCAGGCACCGGCCCTGCGGCCCAGCTCTGCCACTCACCGTCCTGCAACGTCTGCAACTGCTCCGGCTCCGCCGGCTGCTGCGCTGGGGCAGCTGCAGGGCCTTTGCTTTTCTTGCCCCGAAGCCCCTTAACCAGGCTGAGCAGTCTGCCCGCCATCCTTCTGCCTGACCTGGGGGGCACTTTCAAATGCCTCGGCAAAGGCCCCAGTCAGCAAGGGCTGGAGTCGTGCCTTGCAGGCACCTGCAGCAGAGGAGCCTCAGGAAAGCTAGAGGACAGCCAAATGTTGAGGTCTGGCTGTGAGGCCAGCCACAGGAGGAACGCTTCGGAAAAGCTCCGGGGCAGCAAACAACGAGCAGGCTGTGCGGGGACACCTCACAGCACCGCTCTGTCACCTCCTGTCCCGTTGCGTCCACCGAGCACTCTGGCGTGGCTGTGTGGCTGCCAGCCCTGAGGTCAGCGCGTGTCACAAAGGGCTGCTAAGACACGGTGTCCCTTTCGGTTCCACGGGGAACCTGCTACACCGTGTCACAAAGGGACACGCTGCCACGCCCCACGGGGCCATCCCCTCCCCACCCAAGGTGCCCCAGCTTGGAAGGAATCCATTGCCCCGAGTGTCTAACACAGCCCTGGACACACCACAACGCCCCAAGTGCTCGGGGAAGGACTCTCCACGGTGCCCGCACAGCCCAGCTCGCTGCCGGCCCCGCAGCAGAGCAGCTTGCAGCAAGCAAGGGGCAAAGGCATCTTGCCAAGAGTTAAAACACAGCAGATAGGGAAGATGGCATGAATGTGGGCATAAAGACCTTTGAATTCACAGCTCTCTGAGAGGCATTTGGGGCTCTCGGCTGGATGGATATAATCCCCCTCTGTCCTGTGCTCAAAGCGGGGGGGACACACCCTGCCGCTGGTGCTTGCCTTGGTCTCTGCAGGCCCAGGCAGATGCCAAAGCTGCTCTTCACAGCCTTCTCCCTTCCCACGCCCCTCTGCCAAGTGCAAGGGGCCTCAAGGACGGAAAGGAGCGCAGGGACCAAAGGGAGACAGCTGCACCTAGCTCACTGGGGGCTCCTGGGGAAGCACTTTGCTTGAGAAGGAAGCCCCTCTCTTCCAAAGCCATTTCCCCAAATGCAAGCATTTCCCCAAATGTGCCCATTTCCCGGGGAACACCAACACACACTCAGGAGAAACCCTGGCAAGGCTCAATTACTTCTGCACCTTGGAGCACAGGCACTCCAGCTCGAGCTCATCTTCCTTCTCCCGAGTCTGTTTCCTCGTGTCCCTTGTGGCACGCAGCCCCGGGCCCCCTACAAACAAGAGCTGCCCGCTGCCCCTTCAAGTGCCCAAACTCCTGCCTGCGCTCCCGGCAGCAAAACCAGGCTGTTCCCAGCCAGGGAGCGGAGCCCTGTTCCCGCAGGAGGCTCTCGTGAGCCCCTTCCCCACTGTGCACGCAGCACTTCTGCCTGCCTGCCCAGAACGCTCTTGGCAGAGCAGAGCACAAGCTGGCTGGCTCTGGCCTCAGCACAGCCCAAACACAGGCATGGGAAGACACGGCGGCTGTTTTGCAGCCATGCCCCAGAGGGATGGGAAGGGGCCCTGGCCTCTGGTCTCACTTCCCTCTTCCTGTCCACGTGTAGGGATGGAGCATTGCTGTGCTTTCTGGAAGCTCTTTGTGGAAACTTCCGCCACTGCAAGCTCCTTTGCCCTCGGTGGATGCCTGCACTGGAATCCCTCACGGCTGGGTTCAGAGCACCCTCAAGTTGGCTCTTCTATCCCCCAGGGTCCTTTTCCCCTTCAGCGTGCTCAGCACGCCCTTTAAGTCCACGCCGCTGTGCAGCTGGAGCAGCGGGACTGGGACCTTTGCAGCCTGAGCTGCCCTTGTTCCACTCTGTCTGTGCCCGGAACACAGCGGGGAGGAGAAGGGCAGAGGGGCCCTGCGTGTCCCCGGGCTCAGGTTTTGCGCTGCTTCAGCTCCAGAGAGATGCGGGTAAAGTGAAAAACACAAACAGTTTATTAAGGGAAAGCGAAGCAAAGGGGTGAGCTGGGAGGTAAAAAAGGGCATGGGCAGGGCCTGAGGGCTGCAGGGAAGGAGCTGCCAACAGGGAGAGAGATGGCAGGAGCTGCTGGAGCTTCGCACAGGCTCAGCTGTGAGCGGCCAGAGCCGTGCCTGGAGCTGCAGCTGGTCCCTTCTGCTCTGCAGGTGGTCCCATCTTCGAAGGGAACTGGAAATCATCGAAGGAGGCCGGTACAGGTACATCGGATCCAGGAGACAAATGAAGTTCTGCAGATCTTCTTTTGAATTTCATCTGTATCCACGTGTTCATGCAGGACGGGCTCTCGTCTTCCCTGAGGGCTTGAAGAGCTGGAAGAGAGAGGAACACAGCCACGGTCAGAGGTCAGATTGAGGGAATCCAAGGAAAGCCTCCTGCCAGGGCCATCCCAGCCGGCTCTTGCCGTGGCCAGGAGGGAGCGGGAGACAAGGGCTACGGCCGGAAGGTGCTGGCCAGGGATCTCCCCCGTGTCCCCGAAAGCTCTCCGGGCTGTGCCCCCAGCGGCCCTGGTCCGCACAGGCAGCAGAGCCCTCCGCAGCCCGGGCACGAATTGTAGCTGCGGGGCCGGCATTTGCAGCTGCTCCCCTAGCCCCGGAAGTGCTGGCTGCCACGCGGCTGCCCTGACTCACCCTCAGTGAGGACCTGGAGCTCCTCCTCCTGCCCCATCATCAGCACTCCGGCCACCCCTGCAAGACAGAGCATGTGGCGGCGCCAGGCGGCACAGCTGCCCGACACGGGCGCTGCCGGCCCTGTGGCCGCACGCCCTCCTGGCGGGCAGGGCTCCTGCCGGGCCGCTGCCGCACGCTGCCGCCCGAGGGCACGGCTGCGGGAGGGCGGCAGCAGCGCCCAGGGTGGGCGGGGCTGCAGCAGCCCGGGCGCAGCTCCCGCTGTAGCCGGGGCAACAGCCGGGCCGGGAGGCGGGGAGGCGGGGAGGCGGGGAGGGGCGCCGGGCTGCTGGCTCACCGATGAACCTGACGGCCGCCTCTCGTAGGGGCCTCTGTGGGCTCTGCAGGTGCGGCAGCGCCCAGCGCAGGTGCTCGGCCGCTCGGCTCTCGTCCGGCAGCAGCTGCGGGGAGCGGCGGCAGGGAAGGCTCAGCGCGGGCTCTGCCTGTCGGCCGGGCGCTCCCTGCGCCCAGCACCGGCCGAGGCGGCCCGCACGGCCTAGGGTAGGGAGCAGCGTGGGGGGGCGCAGGCTGGCGGGCCCGGCTGCGGCGCTGGCCAGGGGCACAGCTGCCGGCCCCCCACACTGAGCACCGGGGGCAGGGGCTGCCCCACTCCAGCCTGCGGCTGGGGCTCCCGGGCTGTCCTTACCAGGCTCTCGACGAACTTCATGCGCCGCTTCTTCCTCAGCAGCTCCTCGAGATCCCTCCTGCTCAGGAAGCGGGCCGCACGAAGCAGCGCTTCGCCAGACGCCTGCAGAGCAGCAGAGAGACGCAGGTGGCACCAGAGCCCAGGTGAGTCACACGGGAGCCGGCTCCCTGTGCCAAAGCCAGGGGAGGCTGGAGCCCGCCAGGCGCCGGGGCAGGAGGCGGCCGAGCCCCCTGCCAGGGATGCGGCAGCATCACAGCAAACCTCACCTCGGCCACGTGCAGGTTCTCATGGTGCCAGTGTAAGAATAGAGGGAGCAGGCTCTGGCTCACAATTGTCGTGAGAGCATTTTCCCTCTCTTCCACTACCAGCTCCATCAGCTTGCCGAAGAGCTGAATGGAGAGCAGCTGCACATGGCTGTTTTCCTGGAGGAAAGGAAAAGTCCTAAGCACCAACTACTCCAGGCCCATTGGGGCAAAGGCCCAAAAGGGCACAGGGCACAAGGTTTCCAGGCAGGCAGCGTCCAGTGCCCTTGGCTGGGGGCACAGAGGCTTACATTCTCAAAGTGTGGCAGGAGGGACTCAGCCAGCTGCAGGGCGGTGATGCTGGGTATCTCGAGGTCTTTGTCCGGGAGCACATGCATGAGCACAGAGAGGCTCATCCCGACCATCTCTGTGTCTGGATCGGCCAGCTGCTCCACCAGGTGTGGATAGAGGCCGCGTATTCCTCCAGCCTGTGTGCAAGACCGGGCTGTGCTGTGAAGCCGTGACTGGCCGCAGCACCGACAGCTGCTCGGGACACTCGGGCAGCTGAAGTGGGAATCGGGAGAGCCGGCAACAGCTGCCTCTGCTGCCAAGCCCAGGCAAGCCCCAAGGTCTGCCTTCCCCAGCCCCACGCTGCCAGCACGGCTTCAGCCACTGTCCCCTTCTCACCAGCGAGGGCTCCTTGCTGAGCACCACGAGGCCTCTGAGCGCCAGGCGCAGCCTGTCCCTGCACTGGCTGGGCAGGTGCCGGGATAGCACCAACAGGGCACTGGGACCATGTTGGCTCAGGTCCAGACACTGCAGGAGCTGAAAGGCACAGGGCAGTGGCAGGGGAGCCGGCCGGCAGGAGCCCAGGGCCGCGCAGGGCCGGCTCCAGGCAGCAGCAGCGGGCGCGGGCAGCGTCCCAGGCGGCTGCAGCTCCCAGAGGCCAGAGAGCCGGGAGGCAGCTCAGCCAGGCAGCGCTGGCCATCAGGCTCACCTCCACAAAGAAGGCCAGGGCAGGCAGATGCCAGCGGGGCTGCTTCCCGACGAGCAGGCTGAGCAGGTGCGAGGCCATGTGGGGACACAAGGGGGTCAAGGCACAGCGCATCTCCCTGGCAGGGGAAAAAGGCACCAAGGCCCTGAGCTGGGCGGGCAGACGTCTCCCAGGAGTGACTCACAGAGGTCCCATCTTTCCCCAGCACTCTGCAAGGGGACATGGGCCCCTTGGGAGGCAGCTGCTGCTGGGCATCCTCCTCTCCCAGCCCTTTGCAGTACGCTCAGCCCTCCCTCGGTGACGAGGCCCTCTCGCTTACAAGCCCCGGGGACGGTGTGGGGCACTCCGGGCATGGGGTACTAATGCCGGCGGTGGCAGCGGGGACTAGAGGATCTCACCTGGCCAGCAGACCTGCTGCATAGTGCTGGCTGTTGGCACAGAGCAGGCTGTCCCAGAGCTGCTTGTGCTCCAGAGCCAGCAGGTTCTTGCCAACGCCCAGTCGGGAGAGCAGAGCCTTCAGTGTCTGCACTGCAAACCTGTGTGCCGAGCCAAGGCCAGGTCACTCTGGGAGCACTGGCCCTGGCCGCAAGGGTGTGGGAAGGACAGGGCGACTGGCACCTGTTGGACTGGCTGGGAAGGCCGTGTTCCTCCTGGCACGCTCTCCAGAAGCCATGGGTCTCCACGTCCATTGGCCTCTGCTCCGTGGTGGTGAAAAGTTTCAAGAGCAGAGCCACGAGCAGGTGGGGAGAATGAAGGAGGATTGCGAAGTGCCACTCGGGCATGCTTGCAATCCTCCACAGCACCAGAGTTGCCTGCAAGAGACAAAGCACCCCGAGGCAGCGCTCAGTGCCGAGGTGTCCATGAGGCAGGGCCTGAGGGGAGAGGCAGGGGGAGCACCCAGCCTGCTGCCCCTAGCCCAGCTTTGAGCCCAGGCAGGGAGCTGCAGGGTGGGGAGAGCATGGAGAGGTTCTGAGAAGGCGACCTGGAGGACCAGCATAGGCCAGCTCCAGAAACTCACAGCCAAGGAAAGGACGGCCTCGTTGTCCCCACTGCAGAGGAAGCCGCCGTATGGTGGCTGCTCCTCTAGCGCAGAGAGCAGCGCTGGAAGCACCTGCTCCACGGCTGCTTCTGAGGTCCCCACGGCTCTCCAGATCAGCGCAGCGGCTCTGTGGGACCAGAGCAGTGCGTCAGTACCGTGCCCCGAGCAGCTGCGTGGGGCCGGGAGGGAGCATGGCAGCAGGCTCAGGAAACAGAGGGGCCCGAGGGTGCCCCTGCTCTCCGCCTGTGTGGCAGACGCCGCTGGACAGGCTGTACAGGGCGAGGGGCCCTACGGGCTGGTGAGCACCGAGCTCTCGAGGCACTTGTGCCCCTTACCCGTCACACGTTGGGGCACAGCGCAGGAGGCTCATCACCACGTGGGCTGGGTGTTGTTCAGCGAGGCTGACAATGGCCATTTGCAGCCCAGCGTCCACAGACTCACGGGACGTGAGTCTCTGCAGCAGGGCACTCACCGCAGCTTGCACCTGGAGGAAGCAGCATGGGGAAGACTTGGAGTGCTGTCTGAGGGAGCAGCTTGCCCAGCTTCCCCCAAGAGGTGCTTGCCCTCCCAGCCCACTGTGATGGGGCTGAGGGGCCCGGTGGACATGGCTTGAGGGGCCACGTGATCCTGGAAGGCCTTCAGACCTGGCCCCAGGCTACTGTAGAGAATAAAAAGCCTTCTGGAAAAACTCCAGACTGGGTCCAAGACTCACAGTGAGCAAGGGCATGGCCTCAGTCTCTGCGATGGCCGGTGGGATGGTGTTGGTGGTGGCCATGCCCTCCGTCAGGGCCATGTCAGCCTCCTCCCAGCCCTCGTCGTTTTCCCAGTCAGAGCTGGTGGCCAGGTCAGAGGATGCTGTGCTGGCAGCAGCCTCTGCCCGCAGCTCGCTGGGCCTGGGGTCGGGCTCGGCGGTGCCCTCGGGTGTGGAGCCGCCGGCCTTTGTGCGCCGAAGGCGCAGGAACCTCCGCAGTGTCTGCAGCAGAAGGAAGGGCGGGAAGAGAGGGACGTTCCATGGTCTGCTCCAAGCGCGGGGCCCGGCCGAGCAGCGCCAGCAGGCCCGGCCCAGGTGGGGATGGCCGCAGGTACCTGCGCTGCTCTCTGGACGTGGCCACGGGTGGGCTCCTGCTCTTGAGTGGGATCCCTGGCTGCATCTGCCAAAGAGTGAGCGCAGCCAGAGCTGAGAGCCTGCGGGAGAGGCCGGAGAACACAGCCCAGCCCTGCACTCCCCAGGCAGGGACAGCCCCCGGGCACGCAGGGAAGGGAGCATGGCCATTCGGGGGGGCAGCCGTGGCCCCTCTCCCATCCCGTCCATGGGCATGTCCACAGGGATGGGATGGGATGGGATGGGATGGGGCTGGGCCAGGTCAGCTGCAGGCACCGGCCCTGCGGCCCAGCTCTGCCACTCACCGTCCTGCAACGTCTGCAACTGCTCCGGCTCCGCCGGCTGCTGCGCTGGGGCAGCTGCAGGGCCTTTGCTTTTCTTGCCCCGAAGCCCCTTAACCAGGCTGAGCAGTCTGCCCGCCATCCTTCTGCCTGACCTGGAGGGCACTTTCAAATGCCTCGGCAAAGGCCCCAGTCAGCAAGGGCTGGAGTCGTGCCTTGCAGGCACCTGCAGCAGAGGAGCCTCAGGAAAGCTAGAGGACAGCACGTGCTGCGCTCGAGGTCTCCTGCCACAATGACAGGAAACGCTTGGTGAAGGATGGAGGTCACCAAGTCCCACGGCCTGGCCACGAGGGCACCGGCCGCAGGGATGGGAGATGCCTCAGAAAAGCTCTGAGTCACCAAATGGTGAGGTCTGGCTGTGAGGCCAGCCACAGGAGGAACGCTTCGGAAAAGCTCCGGGGCAGCAAACAACGAGCAGGCTGTGCGGGGACACCTCACAGCACCGCTCTGTCACCTCCTGTCCCGTTGCGTCCACCGAGCACTCTGGCGTGGCTGTGTGGCTGCCAGCCCTGAGGTCAGCGCGTGTCACAAAGGGCTGCTAAGACACGGTGTCCCTTTCGGTTCCACGGGGAACCTGCTACACCGTGTCACAAAGGGACACGCTGCCACGCCCCACGGGGCCATCCCCTCCCCACCCAAGGTGCCCCAGCTTGGAAGGAATCCATTGCCCCGAGTGTCTAACACAGCCCTGGACACACCACAACGCCCCAAGTGCTCGGGGAAGGACTCTCCACGGTGCCCGCACAGCCCAGCTCGCTGCCGGCCCCGCAGCAGAGCAGCTTGCAGCAAGCAAGGGGCAAAGGCATCTTGCCAAGAGTTAAAACACAGCAGATAGGGAAGATGGCATGAATGTGGGCATAAAGACCTTTGAATTCACAGCTCTCTGAGAGGCATTTGGGGCTCTCGGCTGGATGGATATAATCCCCCTCTGTCCTGTGCTCAAAGCGGGGGGGACACACCCTGCCGCTGGTGCTTGCCTTGGTCTCTGCAGGCCCAGGCAGATGCCAAAGCTGCTCTTCACAGCCTTCTCCCTTCCCACGCCCCTCTGCCAAGTGCAAGGGGCCTCAAGGACGGAAAGGAGCGCAGGGACCAAAGGGAGACAGCTGCACCTAGCTCACTGGGGGCTCCTGGGGAAGCACTTTGCTTGAGAAGGAAGCCCCTCTCTTCCAAAGCCATTTCCCCAAATGCAAGCATTTCCCCAAATGTGCCCATTTCCCGGGGAACACCAACACACACTCAGGAGAAACCCTGGCAAGGCTCAATTACTTCTGCACCTTGGAGCACAGGCACTCCAGCTCGAGCTCATCTTCCTTCTCCCGAGTCTGTTTCCTCGTGTCCCTTGTGGCACGCAGCCCCGGGCCCCCTACAAACAAGAGCTGCCCGCTGCCCCTTCAAGTGCCCAAACTCCTGCCTGCGCTCCCGGCAGCAAAACCAGGCTGTTCCCAGCCAGGGAGCGGAGCCCTGTTCCCACAGGAGGCTCTCGTGAGCCCCTTCCCCACTGTGCACGCAGCACTTCTGCCTGCCTGCCCAGAACGCTCTTGGCACAGCAGAGCACAAGCTGGCTGGCTCTGGCCTCAGCACAGCCCAAACACGGGCACGGGAAGACACGGCGGCTGTTTTGCAGCCATGCCCCAGAGGGATGGGAAGGGGCCCTGGCCTCTGGTCTCACTTCCCTCTTCCTGTCCACGTGTAGGGATGGGGCATTGCTGTGCTTTCTGGAAGCTCTTTGTGGAAACTTCCGCCACTGCAAGCTCCTTTGCCCTCGGTGGATGCCTGCACTGGAATCCCTCACGGCTGGGTTCAGAGCACCCTCAAGTTGGCTCTTCTATCCCCCAGGGTCCTTTTCCCCTTCAGCGTGCTCAGCACGCCCTTTAAGTCCACGCCGCTGTGCAGCTGGAGCAGCGGGACTGGGACCTTTGCAGCCTGAGCTGCCCTTGTTCCACTCTGTCTGTGCCCGGAACACAGCGGGGAGGAGAAGGGCAGAGGGGCCCTGCGTGTCCCCGGGCTCAGGTTTTGCGCTGCTTCAGCTCCAGAGAGATGCGGGTAAAGTGAAAAACACAAACAGTTTATTAAGGGAAAGCGAAGCAAAGGGGTGAGCTGGGAGGTAAAAAAGGGCATGGGCAGGGCCTGAGGGCTGCAGGGAAGGAGCTGCCAACAGGGAGAGAGATGGCAGGAGCTGCTGGAGCTTCGCACAGGCTCAGCTGTGAGCGGCCAGAGCCGTGCCTGGAGCTGCAGCTGGTCCCTTCTGCTCTGCAGGTGGTCCCATCTTCGAAGGGAACTGGAAATCATCGAAGGAGGCCGGTACAGGTACATCGGATCCAGGAGACAAATGAAGTTCTGCAGATCTTCTTTTGAATTTCATCTGTATCCACGTGTTCATGCAGGACGGGCTCTCGTCTTCCCTGAGGGCTTGAAGAGCTGGAAGAGAGAGGAACACAGCCACGGTCAGAGGTCAGATTGAGGGAATCCAAGGAAAGCCTCCTGCCAGGGCCATCCCAGCCGGCTCTTGCCGTGGCCAGGAGGGAGCGGGAGACAAGGGCTACGGCCGGAAGGTGCTGGCCATGGATCTCCCCCGTGTCCCCGAAAGCTCTCCGGGCTGTGCCCCCAGCGGCCCTGGTCCGCACAGGCAGCAGAGCCCTCCGCAGCCCGGGCACGAATTGTAGCTGCGGGGCCGGCATTTGCAGCTGCTCCCCTAGCCCCGGAAGTGCTGGCTGCCACGCGGCTGCCCTGACTCACCCTCAGTGAGGACCTGGAGCTCCTCCTCCTGCCCCATCATCAGCACTCCGGCCACCCCTGCAAGACAGAGCATGTGGCGGCGCCAGGCGGCACAGCTGCCCGACACGGGCGCTGCCGGCCCTGTGGCCGCACGCCCTCCTGGCGGGCAGGGCTCCTGCCGGGCCGCTGCCGCACGCTGCCGCCCGAGGGCACGGCTGCGGGAGGGCGGCAGCAGCGCCCAGGGTGGGCGGGGCTGCAGCAGCCCGGGCGCAGCTCCCGCTGTAGCCGGGGCAACAGCCGGGCCGGGAGGCGGGGAGGCGGGGAGGCGGGGAGGGGCGCCGGGCTGCTGGCTCACCGATGAACCTGACGGCCGCCTCTCGTAGGGGCCTCTGTGGGCTCTGCAGGTGCGGCAGCGCCCAGCGCAGGTGCTCGGCCGCTCGGCTCTCGTCCGGCAGCAGCTGCGGGGAGCGGCGGCAGGGAAGGCTCAGCGCGGGCTCTGCCTGTCGGCCGGGCGCTCCCTGCGCCCAGCACCGGCCGAGGCGGCCCGCACGGCCTAGGGTAGGGAGCAGCGTGGGGGGGCGCAGGCTGGCGGGCCCGGCTGCGGCGCTGGCCAGGGGCACAGCTGCCGGCCCCCCACACTGAGCACCGGGGGCAGGGGCTGCCCCACTCCAGCCTGCGGCTGGGGCTCCCGGGCTGTCCTTACCAGGCTCTCGACGAACTTCATGCGCCGCTTCTTCCTCAGCAGCTCCTCGAGATCCCTCCTGCTCAGGAAGCGGGCCGCACGAAGCAGCGCTTCGCCAGACGCCTGCAGAGCAGCAGAGAGACGCAGGTGGCACCAGAGCCCAGGTGAGTCACACGGGAGCCGGCTCCCTGTGCCAAAGCCAGGGGAGGCTGGAGCCCGCCAGGCGCCGGGGCAGGAGGCGGCCGAGCCCCCTGCCAGGGATGCGGCAGCATCACAGCAAACCTCACCTCGGCCACGTGCAGGTTCTCATGGTGCCAGTGTAAGAATAGAGGGAGCAGGCTCTGGCTCACAATTGTCGTGAGAGCATTTTCCCTCTCTTCCACTACCAGCTCCATCAGCTTGCCGAAGAGCTGAATGGAGAGCAGCTGCACATGGCTGTTTTCCTGGAGGAAAGGAAAAGTCCTAAGCACCAACTACTCCAGGCCCATTGGGGCAAAGGCCCAAAAGGGCACAGGGCACAAGGTTTCCAGGCAGGCAGCGTCCAGTGCCCTTGGCTGGGGGCACAGAGGCTTACATTCTCAAAGTGTGGCAGGAGGGACTCAGCCAGCTGCAGGGCGGTGATGCTGGGTATCTCGAGGTCTTTGTCCGGGAGCACATGCATGAGCACAGAGAGGCTCATCCCGACCATCTCTGTGTCTGGATCGGCCAGCTGCTCCACCAGGTGTGGATAGAGGCCGCGTATTCCTCCGGCCTGTGTGCAAGACCGGGCTGTGCTGTGAAGCCGTGACTGGCCGCAGCACCGACAGCTGCTCGGGACACTCGGGCAGCTGAAGTGGGAATCGGGAGAGCCGGCAACAGCTGCCTCTGCTGCCAAGCCCAGGCAAGCCCCAAGGTCTGCCTTCCCCAGCCCCACGCTGCCAGCACGGCTTCAGCCACTGTCCCCTTCTCACCAGCGAGGGCTCCTTGCTGAGCACCACGAGGCCTCTGAGCGCCAGGCGCAGCCTGTCCCTGCACTGGCTGGGCAGGTGCCGGGATAGCACCAACAGGGCACTGGGACCATGTTGGCTCAGGTCCAGACACTGCAGGAGCTGAAAGGCACAGGGCAGTGGCAGGGGAGCCGGCCGGCAGGAGCCCAGGGCCGCGCAGGGCCGGCTCCAGGCAGCAGCAGCGGGCGCGGGCAGCGTCCCAGGCGGCTGCAGCTCCCAGAGGCCAGAGAGCCGGGAGGCAGCTCAGCCAGGCAGCACTGGCCATCAGGCTCACCTCCACAAAGAAGGCCAGGGCAGGCAGATGCCAGCGGGGCTGCTTCCCGACGAGCAGGCTGAGCAGGTGCGAGGCCATGTGGGGACACAAGGGGGTCAAGGCACAGCGCATCTCCCTGGCAGGGGAAAAAGGCACCAAGGCCCTGAGCTGGGCGGGCAGACATCTCCCAGGAGTGACTCACAGAGGTCCCATCTTTCCCCAGCACTCTGCAAGGGGACATGGGCCCCTTGGGAGGCAGCTGCTGCTGGGCATCCTCCTCTCCCAGCCCTTTGCAGTACGCTCAGCCCTCCCTCGGTGACGAGGCCCTCTCGCTTACAAGCCCCGGGGACGGTGTGGGGCACTCCGGGCATGGGGTACTAATGCCGGCGGTGGCAGCGGGGACTAGAGGATCTCACCTGGCCAGCAGACCTGCTGCATAGTGCTGGCTGTTGGCACAGAGCAGGCTGTCCCAGAGCTGCTTGTGCTCCAGAGCCAGCAGGTTCTTGCCAACGCCCAGTCGGGAGAGCAGAGCCTTCAGTGTCTGCACTGCAAACCTGTGTGCCGAGCCAAGGCCAGGTCACTCTGGGAGCACTGGCCCTGGCTGCAAGGGTGTGGGAAGGACAGGGCGACTGGCACCTGTTGGACTGGCTGGGAAGGCCGTGTTCCTCCTGGCACGCTCTCCAGAAGCCATGGGTCTCCACGTCCATTGGCCTCTGCTCCGTGGTGGTGAAAAGTTTCAAGAGCAGAGCCACGAGCAGGTGGGGAGAATGAAGGAGGATTGCGAAGTGCCACTCGGGCATGCTTGCAATCCTCCACAGCACCAGAGTTGCCTGCAAGAGACAAAGCACCCCGAGGCAGCGCTCAGTGCCGAGGTGTCCATGAGGCAGGGCCTGAGGGGAGAGGCAGGGGGAGCACCCAGCCTGCTGCCCCTAGCCCAGCTTTGAGCCCAGGCAGGGAGCTGCAGGGTGGGGAGAGCATGGAGAGGTTCTGAGAAGGCGACCTGGAGGACCAGCATAGGCCAGCTCCAGAAACTCACAGCCAAGGAAAGGACGGCCTCGTTGTCCCCACTGCAGAGGAAGCCGCCGTATGGTGGCTGCTCCTCTAGCGCAGAGAGCAGCGCTGGAAGCACCTGCTCCACGGCTGCTTCTGAGGTCCCCACGGCTCTCCAGATCAGCGCAGCGGCTCTGTGGGACCAGAGCAGTGCGTCAGTACCGTGCCCCGAGCAGCTGCGTGGGGCCGGGAGGGAGCATGGCAGCAGGCTCAGGAAACAGAGGGGCCCGAGGGTGCCCCTGCTCTCCGCCTGTGTGGCAGACGCCGCTGGACAGGCTGTACAGGGCGAGGGGCCCTACGGGCTGGTGAGCACCGAGCTCTCGAGGCACTTGTGCCCCTTACCCGTCACACGTTGGGGCACAGCGCAGGAGGCTCATCACCACTTGGGCTGGGTGTTGTTCAGCGAGGCTGACAATGGCCATTTGCAGCCCAGCGTCCACAGACTCACGGGACGTGAGTCTCTGCAGCAGGGCACTCACCGCAGCTTGCACCTGGAGGAAGCAGCATGGGGAAGACTTGGAGTGCTGTCTGAGGGAGCAGCTTGCCCAGCTTCCCCCAAGAGGTGCTTGCCCTCCCAGCCCACTGTGATGGGGCTGAGGGGCCCGGTGGACATGGCTTGAGGGGCCACGTGATCCTGGAAGGCCTTCAGACCTGGCCCCAGGCTACTGTAGAGAATAAAAAGCCTTCTGGAAAAACTCCAGACTGGGTCCAAGACTCACAGTGAGCAAGGGCATGGCCTCAGTCTCTGCGATGGCCGGTGGGATGGTGTTGGTGGTGGCCATGCCCTCCGTCAGGGCCATGTCAGCCTCCTCCCAGCCCTCGTCGTTTTCCCAGTCAGAGCTGGTGGCCAGGTCAGAGGATGCTGTGCTGGCAGCAGCCTCTGCCCGCAGCTCGCTGGGCCTGGGGTCGGGCTCGGCGGTGCCCTCGGGTGCGGAGCCGCCGGCCTTTGTGCGCCGAAGGCGCAGGAACCTCCGCAGTGTCTGCAGCAGAAGGAAGGGCGGGAAGAGAGGGACGTTCCATGGTCTGCTCCAAGCGCGGGGCCCGGCCGAGCAGCGCCAGCAGGCCCGGCCCAGGTGGGGATGGCCGCAGGTACCTGCGCTGCTCTCTGGACGTGGCCACGGGTGGGCTCCTGCTCTTGAGTGGGATCCCTGGCTGCATCTGCCAAAGAGTGAGCGCAGCCAGAGCTGAGAGCCTGCGGGAGAGGCCGGAGAACACAGCCCAGCCCTGCACTCCCCAGGCAGGGACAGCCCCCGGGCACGCAGGGAAGGGAGCATGGCCATTCGGGGGGGCAGCCCTGGCCCCTCTCCCATCCCGTCCATGGGCATGTCCACAGGGATGGGATGGGATGGGATGGGATGGGGCTGGGCCAGGTCAGCTGCAGGCACCGGCCCTGCGGCCCAGCTCTGCCACTCACCGTCCTGCAACGTCTGCAACTGCTCCGGCTCCGCCGGCTGCTGCGCTGGGGCAGCTGCAGGGCCTTTGCTTTTCTTGCCCCGAAGCCCCTTAACCAGGCTGAGCAGTCTGCCCGCCATCCTTCTGCCTGACCTGGAGGGCACTTTCAAATGCCTCGGCAAAGGCCCCAGTCAGCAAGGGCTGGAGTCGTGCCTTGCAGGCACCTGCAGCAGAGGAGCCTCAGGAAAGCTAGAGGACAGCACGTGCTGCGCTCGAGGTCTCCTGCCACAATGACAGGAAACGCTTGGTTAAGGATGGAGGTCACCAAGTCCCACGGCCTGGCCACGAGGGCACCGGCCGCAGGGATGGGAGATGCCTCAGAAAAGCTCTGAGTCACCAAATGGTGAGGTCTGGCTGTGAGGCCAGCCACAGGAGGAACGCTTCGGAAAAGCTCCGGGGCAGCAAACAACGAGCAGGCTGTGCGGGGACACCTCACAGCACCGCTCTGTCACCTCCTGTCCCGTTGCGTCCACCGAGCACTCTGGCGTGGCTGTGTGGCTGCCAGCCCTGAGGTCAGCGCGTGTCACAAAGGGCTGCTAAGACACGGTGTCCCTTTCGGTTCCACGGGGAACCTGCTACACCGTGTCACAAAGGGACACGCTGCCACGCCCCACGGGGCCATCCCCTCCCCACCCAAGGTGCCCCAGCTTGGAAGGAATCCATTGCCCCGAGTGTCTAACACAGCCCTGGACACACCACAACGCCCCAAGTGCTCGGGGAAGGACTCTCCACGGTGCCCGCACAGCCCAGCTCGCTGCCGGCCCCGCAGCAGAGCAGCTTGCAGCAAGCAAGGGGCAAAGGCATCTTGCCAAGAGTTAAAACACAGCAGATAGGGAAGATGGCATGAATGTGGGCATAAAGACCTTTGAATTCACAGCTCTCTGAGAGGCATTTGGGGCTCTCGGCTGGATGGATATAATCCCCCTCTGTCCTGTGCTCAAAGCGGGGGGGACACACCCTGCCGCTGGTGCTTGCCTTGGTCTCTGCAGGCCCAGGCAGATGCCAAAGCTGCTCTTCACAGCCTTCTCCCTTCCCACGCCCCTCTGCCAAGTGCAAGGGGCCTCAAGGACGGAAAGGAGCGCAGGGATCCAAAGGGAGACAGCTGCACCTAGCTCACTGGGGGCTCCTGGGGAAGCACTTTGCTTGAGAAGGAAGCCCCTCTCTTCCAAAGCCATTTCCCCAAATGCAAGCATTTCCCCAAATGTGCCCATTTCCCGGGGAACACCAACACACACTCAGGAGAAACCCTGGCAAGGCTCAATTACTTCTGCACCTTGGAGCACAGGCACTCCAGCTCGAGCTCATCTTCCTTCTCCCGAGTCTGTTTCCTCGTGTCCCTTGTGGCACGCAGCCCCGGGCCCCCTACAAACAAGAGCTGCCCGCTGCCCCTTCAAGTGCCCAAACTCCTGCCTGCGCTCCCGGCAGCAAAACCAGGCTGTTCCCAGCCAGGGAGCGGAGCCCTGTTCCCGCAGGAGGCTCTCGTGAGCCCCTTCCCCACTGTGCACGCAGCACTTCTGCCTGCCTGCCCAGAACGCTCTTGGCACAGCAGAGCACAAGCTGGCTGGCTCTGGCCTCAGCACAGCCCAAACACGGGCACGGGAAGACACGGCGGCTGTTTTGCAGCCATGCCCCAGAGGGATGGGAAGGGGCCCTGGCCTCTGGTCTCACTTCCCTCTTCCTGTCCACGTGTAGGGATGGAGCATTGCTGTGCTTTCTGGAAGCTCTTTGTGGAAACTTCCGCCACTGCAAGCTCCTTTGCCCTCGGTGGATGCCTGCACTGGAATCCCTCACGGCTGGGTTCAGAGCACCCTCAAGTTGGCTCTTCTATCCCCCAGGGTCCTTTTCCCCTTCAGCGTGCTCAGCACGCCCTTTAAGTCCACGCCGCTGTGCAGCTGGAGCAGCGGGACTGGGACCTTTGCAGCCTGAGCTGCCCTTGTTCCACTCTGTCTGTGCCCGGAACACAGCGGGGAGGAGAAGGGCAGAGGGGCCCTGCGTGTCCCCGGGCTCAGGTTTTGCGCTGCTTCAGCTCCAGAGAGATGCGGGTAAAGTGAAAAACACAAACAGTTTATTAAGGGAAAGCAAAGGGGTAAGCTGGGAGGTAAAAAAGGGCATGGGCAGGGCCTGAGGGCTGCAGGGAAGGAGCTGCCAACAGGGAGAGAGATGGCAGGAGCTGCTGGAGCTTCGCACAGGCTCAGCTGTGAGCGGCCAGAGCCGTGCCTGGAGCTGCAGCTGGTCCCTTCTGCTCTGCAGGTGGTCCCATCTTCGAAGGGAACTGGAAATCATCGAAGGAGGCCGGTACAGGTACATCGGATCCAGGAGACAAATGAAGTTCTGCAGATCTTCTTTTGAATTTCATCTGTATCCACGTGTTCATGCAGGACGGGCTCTCGTCTTCCCTGAGGGCTTGAAGAGCTGGAAGAGAGAGGAACAGAGCCACAGTCAGAGGTCAGATTGAGGGAATCCAAGGAAAGCCTCCTGCCAGGGCCATCCCAGCCGGCTCTTGCCGTGGCCAGGAGGGAGCGGGAGACAAGGGCTACGGCCGGAAGGTGCTGGCCACGGATCCCCCCCGTGTCCCCGAAAGCTCTCCGGGCTGTGCCCCCAGCGGCCCTGGTCCGCACAGGCAGCAGAGCCCTCCGCAGCCCGGGCACGAATTGTAGCTGCGGGGCCGGCATTTGCAGCTGCTCCCCTAGCCCCGGAAGTGCTGGCTGCCACGCGGCTGCCCTGACTCACCCTCAGTGAGGACCTGGAGCTCCTCCTCCTGCCCCATCATCAGCACTCCGGCCACCCCTGCAAGACAGAGCATGTGGCGGCGCCAGGCGGCACAGCTGCCTGACACGGGCGCTGCCGGCCCTGTGGCCGCACGCCCTCCTGGCGGGCAGGGCTCCTGCCGGGCCGCTGCCGCCCGAGGGCACGGCTGCGGGAGGGCGGCGGCAGCGCCCAGGGTGGGCGGGGCTGCAGCAGCCCGGGCGCGGTCCCGCTGTAGCCGGGGCACCAGCCGGGCCGGGAGGCCGGGAGGCGGGGAGGGGCGCCGGGCGCCGGGCTGCTGGCTCACCGATGAACCTGACGGCCGCCTCTCGTAGGGGCCTCTGTGGGCTCTGCAGGTGCGGCAGCGCCCAGCGCAGGTGCTCGGCCGCTCGGCTCTCGTCCGGCAGCAGCTGCGGGGAGCGGCGGCAGGGAAGGCTCAGCGCGGGCTCTGCCTGTCGGCCGGGCGCTCCCTGCGCCCAGCACCGGCCGAGGCGGCCCGCACGGCCTAGGGTAGGGAGCAGCGTGGGGGGGCGCAGGTTGGCGGGCCCGGCTGCGGCGCTGGCCAGGGGCACAGCTGCCGGCCCCCTACACTGAGCACCGGGGGCAGGGGCTGCCCCACTCCAGCCTGCGGCTGGGGCTCCCGGGCTGTCCTTACCAGGCTCTCGACGAACTTCATGCGCCGCTTCTTCCTCAGCAGCTCCTCGAGATCCCTCCTGCTCAGGAAGCGGGCCGCACGAAGCAGCGCTTCGCCAGACGCCTGCAGAGCAGCAGAGAGACGCAGGTGGCACCAGAGCCCAGGTGAGTCACACGGGAGCCGGCTCCCTGTGCCAAAGCCAGGGGAGGCTGGAGCCCGCCAGGCGCCGGGGCAGGAGGCGGCCGAGCCCCCTGCCAGGGATGCGGCAGCATCACAGCAAACCTCACCTCGGCCACGTGCAGGTTCTCATGGTGCCAGTGTAAGAATAGAGGGAGCAGGCTCTGGCTCACAATTGTCGTGAGAGCATTTTCCCTCTCTTCCACTACCAGCTCCATCAGCTTGCCGAAGAGCTGAATGGAGAGCAGCTGCACATGGCTGTTTTCCTGGAGGAAAGGAAAAGTCCTAAGCACCAACTACTCCAGGCCCATTGGGGCAAAGGCCCAAAAGGGCACAGGGCACAAGGTTTCCAGGCAGGCAGCGTCCAGTGCCCTTGGCTGGGGGCACAGAGGCTTACATTCTCAAAGTGTGGCAGGAGGGACTCAGCCAGCTGCAGGGCGGTGATGCTGGGTATCTCGAGGTCTTTGTCCGGGAGCACATGCATGAGCACAGAGAGGCTCATCCCGACCATCTCTGTGTCTGGATCGGCCAGCTGCTCCACCAGGTGTGGATAGAGGCCGCGTATTCCTCCGGCCTGTGTGCAAGACCGGGCTGTGCTGTGAAGCCGTGACTGGCCGCAGCACCGACAGCTGCTCGGGACACTCGGGCAGCTGAAGTGGGAATCGGGAGAGCCGGCAGCAGCTGCCTCTGCTGCCAAAGCCCAGCCAAGCCCCAAGGTCTGCCTTCCCCAGCCCCACGCTGCCAGCACGGCTTCAGCCACTGTCCCCTTCTCACCAGCGAGGGCTCCTTGCTGAGCACCACGAGGCCTCTGAGCGCCAGGCGCAGCCTGTCCCTGCACTGGCTGGGCAGGTGCCGGGATAGCACCAACAGGGCACTGGGACCATGTTGGCTCAGGTCCAGACACTGCAGGAGCTGAAAGGCACAGGGCAGTGGCAGGGGAGTCGGCCGGCAGGAGCCCAGGGCCGCGCAGGGCCGGCTCCAGGCAGCAGCAGCGGGCGCGGGCAGCGTCCCAGGCGGCTGCAGCTCCCAGAGGCCAGAGAGCCGGGAGGCAGCTCAGCCAGGCAGCGCTGGCCATCAGGCTCACCTCCACAAAGAAGGCCAGGGCAGGCAGATGCCAGCGGGGCTGCTTCCCGACGAGCAGGCTGAGCAGGTGCGAGGCCATGTGGGGACACAAGGGGGTCAAGGCACAGCGCATCTCCCTGGCAGGGGAAAAAGGCACCAAGGCCCTGAGCTGGGCGGGCAGACCTCTCCCAGGAGTGACTCACAGAGGTCCCATCTTTCCCCAGCACTCTGCAAGAGGACATGGGCCCCTTGGGAGGCAGCTGCTGCTGGGCATCCACCTCTCCCAGCCCTTTGCAGTACGCTCAGCCCTCCCTCGGTGACGAGGCCCTCTCGCTTACAAGCCCCGGGGACGGTGTGGGGCACTCCGGGCATGGGGTACTAATGCCGGCGGTGGCAGCGGGGACTAGAGGATCTCACCTGGCCAGCAGACCTGCTGCATAGTGCTGGCTGTTGGCACAGAGCAGGCTGTCCCAGAGCTGCTTGTGCTCCAGAGCCAGCAGGTTCTTGCCAACGCCCAGTCGGGAGAGCAGAGCCTTCAGTGTCTGCACTGCAAACCTGTGTGCCGAGCCAAGGCCAGGTCACTCTGGGAGCACTGGCCCTGGCCGCAAGGGTGTGGGAAGGACAGGGTGACTGGCACCTGTTGGGCTGGCTGGGAAGGCCGTGTTCCTCCTGGCACGCTCTCCAGAAGCCATGGGTCTCCACGTCCATTGGCCTCTGCTCCGTGGTGGTGAAAAGTTTCAAGAGCAGAGCCACGAGCAGGTGGGGAGAATGAAGGAGGATTGCGAAGTGCCACTCGGGCATGCTTGCAATCCTCCACAGCACCAGAGTTGCCTGCAAGAGACAAAGCACCCCGAGGCAGCGCTCAGTGCCGAGGTGTCCATGAGGCAGGGCCTGAGGGGAGAGGCAGGGGGAGCACCCAGCCTGCTGCCCCTAGCCCAGCTTTGAGCCCAGGCAGGGAGCTGCAGGGTGGGGAGAGCATGGAGAGGTTCTGAGAAGGCGACCTGGAGGACCAGCATAGGCCAGCTCCAGAAACTCACAGCCAAGGAAAGGACGGCCTCGTTGTCCCCACTGCAGAGGAAGCCGCCGTATGGTGGCTGCTCCTCTAGCGCAGAGAGCAGCGCTGGAAGCACCTGCTCCACGGCTGCTTCTGAGGTCCCCACGGCTCTCCAGATCAGCGCAGCGGCTCTGTGGGACCAGAGCAGTGCGTCAGTACCGTGCCCCGAGCAGCTGCGTGGGGCCGGGAGGGAGCATGGCAGCAGGCTCAGGAAACAGAGGGGCTCGAGGGTGCCGCTGCTCTCCGCCTGTGTGGCAGACGCCGCTGGACAGGCTGTACAGGGCGAGGGGCCCTACGGGCTGGTGAGCACCGAGCTCTCGAGGCACTTGTGCCCCTTACCCGTCACACGTTGGGGCACAGCGCAGGAGGCTCATCACCACGTGGGCTGGGTGTTGTTCAGCGAGGCTGACAATGGCCATTTGCAGCCCAGCGTCCACAGACTCACGGGACGTGAGTCTCTGCAGCAGGGCACTCACCGCAGCTTGCACCTGGAGGAAGCAGCATGGGGAAGACTTGGAGTGCTGTCTGAGGGAGCAGCTTGCCCAGCTTCCCCCAAGAGGTGCTTGCCCTCCCAGCCCACTGTGATGGGGCTGAGGGGGCCCGGTGGACATGGCTTGAGGGGCCACGTGATCCTGGAAGGCCTTCAGACCTGGCCCCAGGCTGCTGTAGAGAATAAAAAGCCTTCTGGAAAAACTCCAGACTGGGTCCAAGACTCACAGTGAGCAAGGGCATGGCCTCAGTCTCTGCGATGGCCGGTGGGATGGTGTTGGTGGTGGCCATGCCCTCCGTCAGGGCCATGTCAGCCTCCTCCCAGCCCTCGTCGTTTTCCCAGTCAGAGCTGGTGGCCAGGTCAGAGGATGCTGTGCTGGCAGCAGCCTCTGCCCGCAGCTCGCTGGGCCTGGGGTCGGGCTCGGCGGTGCCCTCGGGTGCGGAGCCGCTGGCCTTTGTGCGCCGAAGGCGCAGGAACCTCCGCAGTGTCTGCAGCAGAAGGAAGGGCGGGAAGAGAGGGACGTTCCATGGTCTGCTCCAAGCGCGGGGCCCGGCCGAGCAGCGCCAGCAGGCCCGGCCCAGGTGGGGATGGCCGCAGGTACCTGCGCTGCTCTCTGGACGTGGCCACGGGTGGGCTCCTGCTCTTGAGTGGGATCCCTGGCTGCATCTGCCAAAGAGTGAGCGCAGCCAGAGCTGAGGGGCTGTGGGAGAGGCCGGAGAACACAGCCCAGCCCTGCACTCCCCAGGCAGGGACAGCCCCCGGGCACGCAGGGAAGGGAGCATGGCCATTCGGGGGGGCAGCCCTGGCCCCTCTCCCATCCCGTCCATGGGCATGTCCACAGGGATGGGATGGGATGGGATGGGATGGGGCTGGGCCAGGTCAGCTGCAGGCACCGGCCCTGCGGCCCAGCTCTGCCACTCACCGTCCTGCAACGTCTGCAACTGCTCCGGCTCCGCCGGCTGCTGCGCTGGGGCAGCTGCAGGGCCTTTGCTTTTCTTGCCCCGAAGCCCCTTAACCAGGCTGAGCAGTCTGCCCGCCATCCTTCTGCCTGACCTGGAGGGCACTTTCAAATGCCTCGGCAAAGGCCCCAGTCAGCAAGGGCTGGAGTCGTGCCTTGCAGGCACCTGCAGCAGAGGAGCCTCAGGAAAGCTAGAGGACAGCCAAATGTTGAGGTCTGGCTGTGAGGCCAGCCACAGGAGGAACGCTTCGGAAAAGCTCCGGGGCAGCAAACAACGAGCAGGCTGTGCGGGGACACCTCACAGCACCGCTCTGTCACCTCCTGTCCCGTTGCGTCCACCGAGCACTCTGGCGTGGCTGTGTGGCTGCCAGCCCTGAGGTCAGCGCGTGTCACAAAGGGCTGCTAAGACACGGTGTCCCTTTCGGTTCCACGGGGAACCTGCTACACCGTGTCACAAAGGGACACGCTGCCACGCCCCACGGGGCCATCCCCTCCCCACCCAAGGTGCCCCAGCTTGGAAGGAATCCATTGCCCCGAGTGTCTAACACAGCCCTGGACACACCACAACGCCCCAAGTGCTCGGGGAAGGACTCTCCACGGTGCCCGCACAGCCCAGCTCGCTGCCGGCCCCGCAGCAGAGCAGCTTGCAGCAAGCAAGGGGCAAAGGCATCTTGCCAAGAGTTAAAACACAGCAGATAGGGAAGATGGCATGAATGTGGGCATAAAGACCTTTGAATTCACAGCTCTCTGAGAGGCATTTGGGGCTCTCGGCTGGATGGATATAATCCCCCTCTGTCCTGTGCTCAAAGCGGGGGGGACACACCCTGCCGCTGGTGCTTGCCTTGGTCTCTGCAGGCCCAGGCAGATGCCAAAGCTGCTCTTCACAGCCTTCTCCCTTCCCACGCCCCTCTGCCAAGTGCAAGGGGCCTCAAGGACGGAAAGGAGCGCAGGGACCAAAGGGAGACAGCTGCACCTAGCTCACTGGGGGCTCCTGGGGAAGCACTTTGCTTGAGAAGGAAGCCCCTCTCTTCCAAAGCCATTTCCCCAAATGCAAGCATTTCCCCAAATGTGCCCATTTCCCGGGGAACACCAACACACACTCAGGAGAAACCCTGGCAAGGCTCAATTACTTCTGCACCTTGGAGCACAGGCACTCCAGCTCGAGCTCATCTTCCTTCTCCCGAGTCTGTTTCCTCGTGTCCCTTGTGGCACGCAGCCCCGGGCCCCCTACAAACAAGAGCTGTCCGCTGCCCCTTCAAGTGCCCAAACTCCTGCCTGCGCTCCCGGCAGCAAAACCAGGCTGTTCCCAGCCAGGGAGCGGAGCCCTGTTCCCGCAGGAGGCTCTCGTGAGCCCCTTCCCCACTGTGCACGCAGCACTTCTGCCTGCCTGCCCAGAACGCTCTTGGCACAGCAGAGCACAAGCTGGCTGGCTCTGGCCTCAGCACAGCCCAAACACGGGCACGGGAAGACACGGCGGCTGTTTTGCAGCCATGCCCCAGAGGGATGGGAAGGGGCCCTGGCCTCTGGTCTCACTTCCCTCTTCCTGTCCACGTGTAGGGATGGAGCATTGCTGTGCTTTCTGGAAGCTCTTTGTGGAAACTTCCGCCACTGCAAGCTCCTTTGCCCTCGGTGGATGCCTGCACTGGAATCCCTCACGGCTGGGTTCAGAGCACCCTCAAGTTGGCTCTTCTATCCCCCAGGGTCCTTTTCCCCTTCAGCGTGCTCAGCACGCCCTTTAAGTCCACGCCGCTGTGCAGCTGGAGCAGCGGGACTGGGACCTTTGCAGCCTGAGCTGCCCTTGTTCCACTCTGTCTGTGCCCGGAACACAGCGGGGAGGAGAAGGGCAGAGGGGCCCTGCGTGTCCCCGGGCTCAGGTTTTGCGCTGCTTCAGCTCCAGAGAGATGCGGGTAAAGTGAAAAACACAAACAGTTTATTAAGGGAAAGCGAAGCAAAGGGGTAAGCTGGGAGGTAAAAAAGGGCATGGGCAGGGCCTGAGGGCTGCAGGGAAGGAGCTGCCAACAGGGAGAGAGATGGCAGGAGCTGCTGGAGCTTCGCACAGGCTCAGCTGTGAGCGGCCAGAGCCGTGCCTGGAGCTGCAGCTGGTCCCTTCTGCTCTGCAGGTGGTCCCATCTTCGAAGGGAACTGGAAATCATCGAAGGAGGCCGGTACAGGTACATCGGATCCAGGAGACAAATGAAGTTCTGCAGATCTTCTTTTGAATTTCATCTGTATCCACGTGTTCATGCAGGACGGGCTCTCGTCTTCCCTGAGGGCTTGAAGAGCTGGAAGAGAGAGGAACACAGCCACGGTCAGAGGTCAGATTGAGGGAATCCAAGGAAAGCCTCCTGCCAGGGCCATCCCAGCCGGCTCTTGCCGTGGCCAGGAGGGAGCGGGAGACAAGGGCTACGGCCGGAAGGTGCTGGCCATGGATCCCCCCCGTGTCCCCGAAAGCTCTCCGGGCTGTGTCCCCAGCGGCCCTGGTCCGCACAGGCAGCAGAGCCCTCCGCAGCCCGGGCACGGATTGTAGCTGCGGGGCCGGCATTTGCAGCTGCTCCCCTAGCCCCGGAAGTGCTGGCTGCCACGCGGCTGCCCTGACTCACCCTCAGTGAGGACCTGGAGCTCCTCCTCCTGCCCCATCATCAGCACTCCGGCCACCCCTGCAAGACAGAGCATGTGGCGGCGCCAGGCGGCACAGCTGCCCGACACGGGCGCTGCCGGCCCTGTGGCCGCACGCCCTCCTGGCGGGCAGGGCTCCTGCCGGGCCGCTGCCGCCCGAGGGCACGGCTGCGGGAGGGCGGCGGCAGCGCCCAGGGTGGGCGGGGCTGCAGCAGCCCGGGCGTGGCTCCCGCTGTAGCCGGGGCACCAGCCGGGCCGGGAGGCCGGGAGGCGGGGAGGGGCGCCGGGCGCCGGGCTGCTGGCTCACCGATGAACCTGACGGCCGCCTCTCGTAGGGGCCTCTGTGGGCTCTGCAGGTGCGGCAGCGCCCAGCGCAGGTGCTCGGCCGCTCGGCTCTCGTCCGGCAGCAGCTGCGGGGAGCGGCGGCAGGGAAGGCTCAGCGCGGGCTCTGCCTGTCGGCCGGGCGCTCCCTGCGCCCAGCACCGGCCGAGGCGGCCCGCACGGCCTAGGGTAGGGAGCAGCGTGGGGGGGCGCAGGCTGGCGGGCCCGGCTGCGGCGCTGGCCAGGGGCACAGCTGCCGGCCCCCTACACTGAGCACCGGGGGCAGGGGCTGCCCCACTCCAGCCTGCGGCTGGGGCTCCCGGGCTGTCCTTACCAGGCTCTCGACGAACTTCATGCGCCGCTTCTTCCTCAGCAGCTCCTCGAGATCCCTCCTGCTCAGGAAGCGGGCCGCACGAAGCAGCGCTTCGCCAGACGCCTGCAGAGCAGCAGAGAGACGCAGGTGGCACCAGAGCCCAGGTGAGTCACACGGGAGCCGGCTCCCTGTGCCAAAGCCAGGGGAGGCTGGAGCCCGCCAGGCGCCGGGGCAGGAGGCGGCCGAGCCCCCTGCCAGGGATGCGGCAGCATCACAGCAAACCTCACCTCGGCCACGTGCAGGTTCTCATGGTGCCAGTGTAAGAATAGAGGGAGCAGGCTCTGGCTCACAATTGTCGTGAGAGCATTTTCCCTCTCTTCCACTACCAGCTCCATCAGCTTGCCGAAGAGCTGAATGGAGAGCAGCTGCACATGGCTGTTTTCCTGGAGGAAAGGAAAAGTCCTAAGCACCAACTACTCCAGGCCCATTGGGGCAAAGGCCCAAAAGGGCACAGGGCACAAGGTTTCCAGGCAGGCAGCGTCCAGTGCCCTTGGCTGGGGGCACAGAGGCTTACATTCTCAAAGTGTGGCAGGAGGGACTCAGCCAGCTGCAGGGCGGTGATGCTGGGTATCTCGAGGTCTTTGTCCGGGAGCACATGCATGAGCACAGAGAGGCTCATCCCGACCATCTCTGTGTCTGGATCGGCCAGCTGCTCCACCAGGTGTGGATAGAGGCCGCGTATTCCTCCGGCCTGTGTGCAAGACCGGGCTGTGCTGTGAAGCCGTGACTGGCCGCAGCACCGACAGCTGCTCGGGACACTCGGGCAGCTGAAGTGGGAATCGGGAGAGCCGGCAGCAGCTGCCTCTGCTGCCAAAGCCCAGCCAAGCCCCAAGGTCTGCCTTCCCCAGCCCCACGCTGCCAGCACGGCTTCAGCCACTGTCCCCTTCTCACCAGCGAGGGCTCCTTGCTGAGCACCACGAGGCCTCTGAGCGCCAGGCGCAGCCTGTCCCTGCACTGGCTGGGCAGGTGCCGGGATAGCACCAACAGGGCACTGGGACCATGTTGGCTCAGGTCCAGACACTGCAGGAGCTGAAAGGCACAGGGCAGTGGCAGGGGAGCCGGCCGGCAGGAGCCCAGGGCCGCGCAGGGCCGGCTCCAGGCAGCAGCAGCGGGCGCGGGCAGCGTCCCAGGCGGCTGCAGCTCCCAGAGGCCAGAGAGCCGGGAGGCAGCTCAGCCAGGCAGCGCTGGCCATCAGGCTCACCTCCACAAAGAAGGCCAGGGCAGGCAGATGCCAGCGGGGCTGCTTCCCGACGAGCAGGCTGAGCAGGTGCGAGGCCATGTGGGGACACAAGGGGGTCAAGGCACAGCGCATCTCCCTGGCAGGGGAAAAAGGCACCAAGGCCCTGAGCTGGGCGGGCAGACCTCTCCCAGGAGTGACTCACAGAGGTCCCATCTT
This sequence comes from Melozone crissalis, assembly GCF_028551555.1. Lineage (NCBI taxonomy): Eukaryota > Metazoa > Chordata > Aves > Passeriformes > Passerellidae > Melozone > Melozone crissalis. Next base: position 19,062,686 of record NW_026535784.1, read on the forward strand.
TCCCCAGCACTCTGCAAGAGGACATGGGCCCCTTGGGAGGCAGCTGCTGCTGGGCATCCACCTCTCCCAGCCCTTTGCAGTACGCTCAGCCCTCCCTCGGTGACGAGGCCCTCTCGCTTACAAGCCCCGGGGACGGTGTGGGGCACTCCGGGCATGGGGTACTAATGCCGGCGGTGGCAGCGGGGACTAGAGGATCTCACCTGGCCAGCAGACCTGCTGCATAGTGCTGGCTGTTGGCACAGAGCAGGCTGTCCCAGAGCTGCTTGTGCTCCAGAGCCAGCAGGTTCTTGCCAACGCCCAGTTGGGAGAGCAGAGCCTTCAGTGTCTGCACTGCAAACCTGTGTGCCGAGCCAAGGCCAGGTCACTCTGGGAGCACTGGCCCTGGCCGCAAGGGTGTGGGAAGGACAGGGTGACTGGCACCTGTTGGGCTGGCTGGGAAGGCCGTGTTCCTCCTGGCACGCTCTCCAGAAGCCATGGGTCTCCACGTCCATTGGCCTCTGCTCCGTGGTGGTGAAAAGTTTCAAGAGCAGAGCCACGAGCAGGTGGGGAGAATGAAGGAGGATTGCGAAGTGCCACTCGGGCATGCTTGCAATCCTCCACAGCACCAGAGTTGCCTGCAAGAGACAAAGCACCCCGAGGCAGCGCTCAGTGCCGAGGTGTCCATGAGGCAGGGCCTGAGGGGAGAGGCAGGGGGAGCACCCGGCCTGCTGCCCCTAGCCCAGTTTTGAGCCCAGGCAGGGAGCTGCAGGGTGGGGAGAGCATGGAGAGGTTCTGAGAAGGCGACCTGGAGGACCAGCATAGGCCAGCTCCAGAAACTCACAGCCAAGGAAAGGACGGCCTCGTTGTCCCCACTGCAGAGGAAGCCGCCGTATGGTGGCCGCTCCTCTAGCGCAAAGAGCAGCGCTGGAAGCACCTGCTCCACGGCTGCTTCTGAGGTCCCCACGGCTCTCCAGATCAGCGCAGCGGCTCTGTGGGACCAGAGCAGTGCGTCAGTACCGTGCCCCGAGCAGCTGCGTGGGGCCGGGAGGGAGCATGGCAGCAGGCTCAGGAAACAGAGGGGCTCGAGGGTGCCGCTGCTCTCCGCCTGTGTGGCAGACGCCGCTGGACAGGCTGTACGGGGCGAGGGGCCCTACGGGCCGGTGAGCACCGAGCTCTCGAGGCACTTGTGCCCCTTACCCGTCACACGTTGGGGCACAGCGCAGGAGGCTCATCACCACGTGGGCCGGGTGTTGTTCAGCGAGGCTGACAATGGCCATTTGCAGCCCAGCGTCCACAGACTCACGGGACGTGAGTCTCTGCAGCAGGGCACTCACCGCAGCTTGCACCTGGAGGAAGCAGCATGGGGAAGACTTGGAGTGCTGTCTGAGGGAGCAGCTTGCCCAGCTTCCCCCAAGAGGTGCTTGCCCTCCCAGCCCACTGTGATGGGGCTGAGGGGGCCCGGTGGACATGGCTTGAGGGGCCACGTGATCCTGGAAGGCCTTCAGACCTGGCCCCAGGCTGCTGTAGAGAATAAAAAGCCTTCTGGAAAAACTCCAGACTGGGTCCAAGACTCACAGTGAGCAAGGGCATGGCCTCAGTCTCTGCGATGGCCGGTGGGATGGTGTTGGTGGTGGCCATGCCCTCCGTCAGGGCCATGTCAGCCTCCTCCCAGCCCTCGTCGTTTTCCCAGTCAGAGCTGGTGGCCAGGTCAGAGGATGCTGTGCTGGCAGCAGCCTCTGCCCGCAGCTCGCTGGGCTTGGGGTCGGGCTCGGCGGTGCCCTCGGGTGCGGAGCCGCTGGCCTTTGTGCGCCGAAGGCGCAGGAACCTCCGCAGTGTCTGCAGCAGAAGGAAGGGCGGGAAGAGAGGGACGTTCCATGGTCTGCTCCAAGCGCGGGGCCCGGCCGAGCAGCGCCAGCAGGCCCGGCCCAGGTGGGGATGGCCGCAGGTACCTGCGCTGCTCTCTGGACGTGGCCATGGGTGGGCTCCTGCTCTTGAGTGGGATCCCTGGCTGCATCTGCCAAAGAGTGAGCGCAGCCAGAGCTGAGGGGCTGTGGGAGAGGCCGGAGAACACAGCCCAGCCCTGCACTCCCCAGGCAGGGACAGCCCCCGGGCACGCAGGGAAGGGAGCACGGCCATTCGGGGGGGCAGCCCTGGCCCCTCTCCCATCCCGTCCATGGGCATGTCCACAGGGATGGGATGGGATGGGATGGGATGGGGCTGGGCCAGGTCAGCTGCAGGCACCGGCCCTGCGGCCCAGCTCTGCCACTCACCGTCCTGCAACGTCTGCAACTGCTCCGGCTCCGCCGGCTGCTGCGCTGGGGCAGCTGCAGGGCCTTTGCTTTTCTTGCCCCGAAGCCCCTTAACCAGGCTGAGCAGTCTGCCCGCCATCCTTCTGCCTGACCTGGAGGGCACTTTCAAATGCCTCGGCAAAGGCCCCAGTCAGCAAGGGCTGGAGTCGTGCCTTGCAGGCACCTGCAGCAGAGGAGCCTCAGGAAAGCTAGAGGACAGCCAAATGTTGAGGTCTGGCTGTGAGGCCAGCCACAGGAGGAACGCTTCGGAAAAGCTCCGGGGCAGCAAACAACGAGCAGGCTGTGCGGGGACACCTCACAGCACCGCTCTGTCACCTCCTGTCCCGTTGCGTCCACCGAGCACTCTGGCGTGGCTGTGTGGCTGCCAGCCCTGAGGTCAGCGCGTGTCACAAAGGGCTGCTAAGACACGGTGTCCCTTTCGGTTCCACGGGGAACCTGCTACACCGTGTCACAAAGGGACACGCTGCCACGCCCCACGGGGCCATCCCCTCCCCACCCAAGGTGCCCCAGCTTGGAAGGAATCCATTGCCCCGAGTGTCTAACACAGCCCTGGACACACCACAACGCCCCAAGTGCTCGGGGAAGGACTCTCCACGGTGCCCGCACAGCCCAGCTCGCTGCCGGCCCCGCAGCAGAGCAGCTTGCAGCAAGCAAGGGGCAAAGGCATCTTGCCAAGAGTTAAAACACAGCAGATAGGGAAGATGGCATGAATGTGGGCATAAAGACCTTTGAATTCACAGCTCTCTGAGAGGCATTTGGGGCTCTCGGCTGGATGGATATAATCCCCCTCTGTCCTGTGCTCAAAGCGGGGGGGACACACCCTGCCGCTGGTGCTTGCCTTGGTCTCTGCAGGCCCAGGCAGATGCCAAAGCTGCTCTTCACAGCCTTCTCCCTTCCCACGCCCCTCTGCCAAGTGCAAGGGGCCTCAAGGACGGAAAGGAGCGCAGGGACCAAAGGGAGACAGCTGCACCTAGCTCACTGGGGGCTCCTGGGGAAGCACTTTGCTTGAGAAGGAAGCCCCTCTCTTCCAAAGCCATTTCCCCAAATGCAAGCATTTCCCCAAATGTGCCCATTTCCCGGGGAACACCAACACACACTCAGGAGAAACCCTGGCAAGGCTCAATTACTTCTGCACCTTGGAGCACAGGCACTCCAGCTCGAGCTCATCTTCCTTCTCCCGAGTCTGTTTCCTCGTGTCCCTTGTGGCACGCAGCCCCGGGCCCCCTACAAACAAGAGCTGTCCGCTGCCCCTTCAAGTGCCCAAACTCCTGCCTGCGCTCCCGGCAGCAAAACCAGGCTGTTCCCAGCCAGGGAGCGGAGCCCTGTTCCCGCAGGAGGCTCTCGTGAGCCCCTTCCCCACTGTGCACGCAGCACTTCTGCCTGCCTGCCCAGAACGCTCTTGGCACAGCAGAGCACAAGCTGGCTGGCTCTGGCCTCAGCACAGCCCAAACACGGGCACGGGAAGACACGGCGGCTGTTTTGCAGCCATGCCCCAGAGGGATGGGAAGGGGCCCTGGCCTCTGGTCTCACTTCCCTCTTCCTGTCCACGTGTAGGGATGGAGCATTGCTGTGCTTTCTGGAAGCTCTTTGTGGAAACTTCCGCCACTGCAAGCTCCTTTGCCCTCGGTGGATGCCTGCACTGGAATCCCTCACGGCTGGGTTCAGAGCACCCTCAAGTTGGCTCTTCTATCCCCCAGGGTCCTTTTCCCCTTCAGCGTGCTCAGCACGCCCTTTAAGTCCACGCCGCTGTGCAGCTGGAGCAGCGGGACTGGGACCTTTGCAGCCTGAGCTGCCCTTGTTCCACTCTGTCTGTGCCCGGAACACAGCGGGGAGGAGAAGGGCAGAGGGGCCCTGCGTGTCCCCGGGCTCAGGTTTTGCGCTGCTTCAGCTCCAGAGAGATGCGGGTAAAGTGAAAAACACAAACAGTTTATTAAGGGAAAGCGAAGCAAAGGGGTAAGCTGGGAGGTAAAAAAGGGCATGGGCAGGGCCTGAGGGCTGCAGGGAAGGAGCTGCCAACAGGGAGAGAGATGGCAGGAGCTGCTGGAGCTTCGCACAGGCTCAGCTGTGAGCGGCCAGAGCCGTGCCTGGAGCTGCAGCTGGTCCCTTCTGCTCTGCAGGTGGTCCCATCTTCGAAGGGAACTGGAAATCATCGAAGGAGGCCGGTACAGGTACATCAGATCCAGGAGACAAATGAAGTTCTGCAGATCTTCTTTTGAATTTCATCTGTATCCACGTGTTCATGCAGGACGGGCTCTCGTCTTCCCTGAGGGCTTGAAGAGCTGGAAGAGAGAGGAACAGAGCCACGGTCAGAGGTCAGATTGAGGGAATCCAAGGAAAGCCTCCTGCCAGGGCCATCCCAGCCGGCTCTTGCCGTGGCCAGGAGGGAGCGGGAGACAAGGGCTACGGCCGGAAGGTGCTGGCCACGGATCCCCCCCGTGTCCCCGAAAGCTCTCCGGGCTGTGTCCCCAGCGGCCCTGGTCCGCACAGGCAGCAGAGCCCTCCGCAGCCCGGGCACGGATTGTAGCTGCGGGGCCGGCATTTGCAGCTGCTCCCCTAGCCCCGGAAGTGCTGGCTGCCACGCGGCTGCCCTGACTCACCCTCAGTAAGGACCTGGAGCTCCTCCTCCTGCCCCATCATCAGCACTCCGGCCACCCCTGCAAGACAGAGCATGTGGCGGCGCCAGGCGGCACAGCTGCCCGACACGGGCGCTGCCGGCCCTGTGGCCGCACGCCCTCCTGGCGGGCAGGGCTCCTGCCGGGCCGCTGCCGCCCGAGGGCACGGCTGCGGGAGGGCGGCGGCAGCGCCCAGGGTGGGCGGGGCTGCAGCAGCCCGGGCGCGGCTCCCGCTGTAGCCGGGGCACCAGCCGGGCCGGGAGGCCGGGAGGCGGGGAGGGGGGGAGGCGGGGAGGGGCGCCGGGCGCCGGGCTGCTGGCTCACCGATGAACCTGACGGCCGCCTCTCGTAGGGGCCTCTGTGGGCTCTGCAGGTGCGGCAGCGCCCAGCGCAGGTGCTCGGCCGCTCGGCTCTCGTCCGGCAGCAGCTGCGGGGAGCGGCGGCAGGGAAGGCTCAGCGCGGGCTCTGCCTGTCGGCCGGGCGCTCCCTGCGCCCAGCACCGGCCGAGGCGGCCCGCACGGCCTAGGGTAGGGAGCAGCGTGGGGGGGCGCAGGCTGGCGGGCCCGGCTGCGGCGCTGGCCAGGGGCACAGCTGCCGGCCCCCTACACTGAGCACCGGGGGCAGGGGCTGCCCCACTCCAGCCTGCGGCTGGGGCTCCCGGGCTGTCCTTACCAGGCTCTCGACGAACTTCATGCGCCGCTTCTTCCTCAGCAGCTCCTCGAGATCCCTCCTGCTCAGGAAGCGGGCCGCACGAAGCAGCGCTTCGCCAGACGCCTGCAGAGCAGCAGAGAGACGCAGGTGGCACCAGAGCCCAGGTGAGTCACACGGGAGCCGGCTCCCTGTGCCAAAGCCAGGGGAGGCTGGAGCCCGCCAGGCGCCGGGGCAGGAGGCGGCCGAGCCCCCTGCCAGGGATGCGGCAGCATCACAGCAAACCTCACCTCGGCCACGTGCAGGTTCTCATGGTGCCAGTGTAAGAATAGAGGGAGCAGGCTCTGGCTCACAATTGTCGTGAGAGCATTTTCCCTCTCTTCCACTACCAGCTCCATCAGCTTGCCGAAGAGCTGAATGGAGAGCAGCTGCACATGGCTGTTTTCCTGGAGGAAAGGAAAAGTCCTAAGCACCAACTACTCCAGGCCCATTGGGGCAAAGGCCCAAAAGGGCACAGGGCACAAGGTTTCCAGGCAGGCAGCGTCCAGTGCCCTTGGCTGGGGGCACAGAGGCTTACATTCTCAAAGTGTGGCAGGAGGGACTCAGCCAGCTGCAGGGCGGTGATGCTGGGTATCTCGAGGTCTTTGTCCGGGAGCACATGCATGAGCACAGAGAGGCTCATCCCGACCATCTCTGTGTCTGGATCGGCCAGCTGCTCCACCAGGTGTGGATAGAGGCCGCGTATTCCTCCGGCCTGTGTGCAAGACCGGGCTGTGCTGTGAAGCCGTGACTGGCCGCAGCACCGACAGCTGCTCGGGACACTCGGGCAGCTGAAGTGGGAATCGGGAGAGCCGGCAGCAGCTGCCTCTGCTGCCAAAGCCCAGCCAAGCCCCAAGGTCTGCCTTCCCCAGCCCCACGCTGCCAGCACGGCTTCAGCCACTGTCCCCTTCTCACCAGCGAGGGCTCCTTGCTGAGCACCACGAGGCCTCTGAGCGCCAGGCGCAGCCTGTCCCTGCACTGGCTGGGCAGGTGCCGGGATAGCACCAACAGGGCACTGGGACCTTGTTGGCTCAGGTCCAGACACTGCAGGAGCTGAAAGGCACAGGGCAGTGGCAGGGGAGCCGGCCGGCAGGAGCCCAGGGCCGCGCAGGGCCGGCTCCAGGCAGCAGCAGCGGGCGCGGGCAGCGTCCCAGGCGGCTGCAGCTCCCAGAGGCCAGAGAGCCGGGAGGCAGCTCAGCCAGGCAGCGCTGGCCATCAGGCTCACCTCCACAAAGAAGGCCAGGGCAGGCAGATGCCAGCGGGGCTGCTTCCCGACGAGCAGGCTGAGCAGGTGCGAGGCCATGTGGGGACACAAGGGGGTCAAGGCACAGCGCATCTCCCTGGCAGGGGAAAAAGGCACCAAGGCCCTGAGCTGGGCGGGCAGACGTCTCCCAGGAGTGACTCACAGAGGTCCCATCTTTCCCCAGCACTCTGCAAGGGGACATGGGCCCCTTGGGAGGCAGCTGCTGCTGGGCATCCTCCTCTCCCAGCCCTTTGCAGTGCGCTCAGCCCTCCCTCGGTGACGAGGCCCTCTCGCTTACAAGCCCCGGGGACGGTGTGGGGCACTCCGGGCATGGGGTACTAATGCCGGCCGTGGCAGCGGGGACTAGAGGATCTCACCTGGCCAGCAGACCTGCTGCATAGTGCTGGCTGTTGGCACAGAGCAGGCTGTCCCAGAGCTGCTTGTGCTCCAGAGCCAGCAGGTTCTTGCCAACGCCCAGTCGGGAGAGCAGAGCCTTCAGTGTCTGCACTGCAAACCTGTGTGCCGAGCCAAGGCCAGGTCACTCTGGGAGCACTGGCCCTGGCCGCAAGGGTGTGGGAAGGACAGGGTGACTGGCACCTGTTGGGCTGGCTGGGAAGGCCGTGTTCCTCCTGGCACGCTCTCCAGAAGCCATGGGTCTCCACGTCCTCTGGCCTCTGCTCCGTGGTGGTGAAAAGTTTCAAGAGCAGAGCCACGAGCAGGTGGGGAGAATGAAGGAGGATTGCGAAGTGCCACTCGGGCATGCTTGCAATCCTCCACAGCACCAGAGTTGCCTGCAAGAGACAAAGCACCCCGAGGCAGCGCTCAGTGCCGAGGTGTCCATGAGGCAGGGCCTGAGGGGAGAGGCAGGGGGAGCACCCAGCCTGCTGCCCCTAGCCCAGCTTTGAGCCCAGGCAGGGAGCTGCAGGGTGGGGAGAGCATGGAGAGGTTCTGAGAAGGCGACCTGGAGGACCAGCATAGGCCAGCTCCAGAAACTCACAGCCAAGGAAAGGACGGCCTCGTTGTCCCCACTGCAGAGGAAGCCGCCGTATGGTGGCTGCTCCTCTAGCGCAGAGAGCAGCGCTGGAAGCACCTGCTCCACGGCTGCTTCTGAGGTCCCCACGGCTCTCCAGATCAGCGCAGCGGCTCTGTGGGACCAGAGCAGTGCGTCAGTACCGTGCCCCGAGCAGCTGCGTGGGGCCGGGAGGGAGCATGGCAGCAGGCTCAGGAAACAGAGGGGCTCGAGGGTGCCGCTGCTCTCCGCCTGTGTGGCAGACGCCGCTGGACAGGCTGTACAGGGCGAGGGGCCCTACGGGCTGGTGAGCACCGAGCTCTCGAGGCACTTGTGCCCCTTACCCGTCACACGTTGGGGCACAGCGCAGGAGGCTCATCACCACGTGGGCTGGGTGTTGTTCAGCGAGGCTGACAATGGCCATTTGCAGCCCAGCGTCCACAGACTCACGGGACGTGAGTCTCTGCAGCAGGGCACTCACCGCAGCTTGCACCTGGAGGAAGCAGCATGGGGAAGACTTGGAGTGCTGTCTGAGGGAGCAGCTTGCCCAGCTTCCCCCAAGAGGTGCTTGCCCTCCCAGCCCACTGTGATGGGGCTGAGGGGGCCCGGTGGACATGGCTTGAGGGGCCACGTGATCCTGGAAGGCCTTCAGACCTGGCCCCAGGCTGCTGTAGAGAATAAAAAGCCTTCTGGAAAAACTCCAGACTGGGTCCAAGACTCACAGTGAGCAAGGGCATGGCCTCAGTCTCTGCGATGGCCGGTGGGATGGTGTTGGTGGTGGCCATGCCCTCCGTCAGGGCCATGTCAGCCTCCTCCCAGCCCTCGTCGTTTTCCCAGTCAGAGCTGGTGGCCAGGTCAGAGGATGCTGTGCTGGCAGCAGCCTCTGCCCGCAGCTCGCTGGGCCTGGGGTCGGGCTCGGCGGTGCCCTCGGGTGCGGAGCCGCTGGCCTTTGTGCGCCGAAGGCGCAGGAACCTCCGCAGTGTCTGCAGCAGAAGGAAGGGCGGGAAGAGAGGGACGTTCCATGGTCTGCTCCAAGCGCGGGGCCCGGCCGAGCAGCGCCAGCAGGCCCGGCCCAGGTGGGGATGGCCGCAGGTACCTGCGCTGCTCTCTGGACGTGGCCACGGGTGGGCTCCTGCTCTTGAGTGGGATCCCTGGCTGCATCTGCCAAAGAGTGAGCGCAGCCAGAGCTGAGGGGCTGTGGGAGAGGCCGGAGAACACAGCCCAGCCCTGCACTCCCCAGGCAGGGACAGCCCCCGGGCACGCAGGGAAGGGAGCATGGCCATTCGGGGGGGCAGCCCTGGCCCCTCTCCCATCCCGTCCATGGGCATGTCCACAGGGATGGGATGGGATGGGATGGGATGGGGCTGGGCCAGGTCAGCTGCAGGCACCGGCCCTGCGGCCCAGCTCTGCCACTCACCGTCCTGCAACGTCTGCAACTGCTCCGGCTCCGCCGGCTGCTGCGCTGGGGCAGCTGCAGGGCCTTTGCTTTTCTTGCCCCGAAGCCCCTTAACCAGGCTGAGCAGTCTGCCCGCCATCCTTCTGCCTGACCTGGAGGGCACTTTCAAATGCCTCGGCAAAGGCCCCAGTCAGCAAGGGCTGGAGTCGTGCCTTGCAGGCACCTGCAGCAGAGGAGCCTCAGGAAAGCTAGAGGACAGCCAAATGTTGAGGTCTGGCTGTGAGGCCAGCCACAGGAGGAACGCTTCGGAAAAGCTCCGGGGCAGCAAACAACGAGCAGGCTGTGCGGGGACACCTCACAGCACCGCTCTGTCACCTCCTGTCCCGTTGCGTCCACCGAGCACTCTGGCGTGGCTGTGTGGCTGCCAGCCCTGAGGTCAGCGCGTGTCACAAAGGGCTGCTAAGACACGGTGTCCCTTTCGGTTCCACGGGGAACCTGCTACACCGTGTCACAAAGGGACACGCTGCCACGCCCCACGGGGCCATCCCCTCCCCACCCAAGGTGCCCCAGCTTGGAAGGAATCCATTGCCCCGAGTGTCTAACACAGCCCTGGACACACCACAACGCCCCAAGTGCTCGGGGAAGGACTCTCCACGGTGCCCGCACAGCCCAGCTCGCTGCCGGCCCCGCAGCAGAGCAGCTTGCAGCAAGCAAGGGGCAAAGGCATCTTGCCAAGAGTTAAAACACAGCAGATAGGGAAGATGGCATGAATGTGGGCATAAAGACCTTTGAATTCACAGCTCTCTGAGAGGCATTTGGGGCTCTCGGCTGGATGGATATAATCCCCCTCTGTCCTGTGCTCAAAGCGGGGGGGACACACCCTGCCGCTGGTGCTTGCCTTGGTCTCTGCAGGCCCAGGCAGATGCCAAAGCTGCTCTTCACAGCCTTCTCCCTTCCCACGCCCCTCTGCCAAGTGCAAGGGGCCTCAAGGACGGAAAGGAGCGCAGGGACCAAAGGGAGACAGCTGCACCTAGCTCACTGGGGGCTCCTGGGGAAGCACTTTGCTTGAGAAGGAAGCCCCTCTCTTCCAAAGCCATTTCCCCAAATGCAAGCATTTCCCCAAATGTGCCCATTTCCCGGGGAACACCAACACACACTCAGGAGAAACCCTGGCAAGGCTCAATTACTTCTGCACCTTGGAGCACAGGCACTCCAGCTCGAGCTCATCTTCCTTCTCCCGAGTCTGTTTCCTCGTGTCCCTTGTGGCACGCAGCCCCGGGCCCCCTACAAACAAGAGCTGTCCGCTGCCCCTTCAAGTGCCCAAACTCCTGCCTGCGCTCCCGGCAGCAAAACCAGGCTGTTCCCAGCCAGGGAGCGGAGCCCTGTTCCCGCAGGAGGCTCTCGTGAGCCCCTTCCCCACTGTGCACGCAGCACTTCTGCCTGCCTGCCCAGAACGCTCTTGGCACAGCAGAGCACAAGCTGGCTGGCTCTGGCCTCAGCACAGCCCAAACACGGGCACGGGAAGACACGGCAGCTGTTTTGCAGCCATGCCCCAGAGGGATGGGAAGGGGCCCTGGCCTCTGGTCTCACTTCCCTCTTCCTGTCCACGTGTAGGGATGGAGCATTGCTGTGCTTTCTGGAAGCTCTTTGTGGAAACTTCCGCCACTGCAAGCTCCTTTGCCCTCGGTGGATGCCTGCACTGGAATCCCTCACGGCTGGGTTCAGAGCACCCTCAAGTTGGCTCTTCTATCCCCCAGGGTCCTTTTCCCCTTCAGCGTGCTCAGCACGCCCTTTAAGTCCACGCCGCTGTGCAGCTGGAGCAGCGGGACTGGGACCTTTGCAGCCTGAGCTGCCCTTGTTCCACTCTGTCTGTGCCCGGAACACAGCGGGGAGGAGAAGGGCAGAGGGGCCCTGCGTGTCCCCGGGCTCAGGTTTTGCGCTGCTTCAGCTCCAGAGAGATGCGGGTAAAGTGAAAAACACAAACAGTTTATTAAGGGAAAGCGAAGCAAAGGGGTAAGCTGGGAGGTAAAAAAGGGCATGGGCAGGGCCTGAGGGCTGCAGGGAAGGAGCTGCCAACAGGGAGAGAGATGGCAGGAGCTGCTGGAGCTTCGCACAGGCTCAGCTGTGAGCGGCCAGAGCCGTGCCTGGAGCTGCAGCTGGTCCCTTCTGCTCTGCAGGTGGTCCCATCTTCGAAGGGAACTGGAAATCATCGAAGGAGGCCGGTACAGGTACATCAGATCCAGGAGACAAATGAAGTTCTGCAGATCTTCTTTTGAATTTCATCTGTATCCACGTGTTCATGCAGGACGGGCTCTCGTCTTCCCTGAGGGCTTGAAGAGCTGGAAGAGAGAGGAACACAGCCACGGTCAGAGGTCAGATTGAGGGAATCCAAGGAAAGCCTCCTGCCAGGGCCATCCCAGCCGGCTCTTGCCGTGGCCAGGAGGGAGCGGGAGACAAGGGCTACGGCCGGAAGGTGCTGGCCATGGATCCCCCCCGTGTCCCCGAAAGCTCTCCGGGCTGTGTCCCCAGCGGCCCTGGTCCGCACAGGCAGCAGAGCCCTCCGCAGCCCGGGCACGGATTGTAGCTGCGGGGCCGGCATTTGCAGCTGCTCCCCTAGCCCCGGAAGTGCTGGCTGCCACGCGGCTGCCCTGACTCACCCTCAGTGAGGACCTGGAGCTCCTCCTCCTGCCCCATCATCAGCACTCCGGCCACCCCTGCAAGACAGAGCATGTGGCGGCGCCAGGCGGCACAGCTGCCCGACACGGGCGCTGCCGGCCCTGTGGCCGCATGCCCTCCTGGCGGGCAGGGCTCCTGCCGGGCCGCTGCCGCCCGAGGGCACGGCTGCGGGAGGGCGGCGGCAGCGCCCAGGGTGGGCGGGGCTGCAGCAGCCCGGGCGTGGCTCCCGCTGTAGCCGGGGCACCAGCCGGGCCGGGAGGCCGGGAGGCGGGGAGGGGGGGAGGCGGGGAGGGGCGCCGGGCGCCGGGCTGCTGGCTCACCGATGAACCTGACGGCCGCCTCTCGTAGGGGCCTCTGTGGGCTCTGCAGGTGCGGCAGCGCCCAGCGCAGGTGCTCGGCCGCTCGGCTCTCGTCCGGCAGCAGCTGCGGGGAGCGGCGGCAGGGAAGGCTCAGCGCGGGCTCTGCCTGTCGGCCGGGCGCTCCCTGCGCCCAGCACCGGCCGAGGCGGCCCGCACGGCCTAGGGTAGGGAGCAGCGTGGGGGGGCGCAGGCTGGCGGGCCCGGCTGCGGCGCTGGCCAGGGGCACAGCTGCCGGCCCCCTACACTGAGCACCGGGGGCAGGGGCTGCCCCACTCCAGCCTGCGGCTGGGGCTCCCGGGCTGTCCTTACCAGGCTCTCGACGAACTTCATGCGCCGCTTCTTCCTCAGCAGCTCCTCGAGATCCCTCCTGCTCAGGAAGCGGGCCGCACGAAGCAGCGCTTCGCCAGACGCCTGCAGAGCAGCAGAGAGACGCAGGTGGCACCAGAGCCCAGGTGAGTCACACGGGAGCCGGCTCCCTGTGCCAAAGCCAGGGGAGGCTGGAGCCCGCCAGGCGCCGGGGCAGGAGGCGGCCGAGCCCCCTGCCAGGGATGCGGCAGCATCACAGCAAACCTCACCTCGGCCACGTGCAGGTTCTCATGGTGCCAGTGTAAGAATAGAGGGAGCAGGCTCTGGCTCACAATTGTCGTGAGAGCATTTTCCCTCTCTTCCACTACCAGCTCCATCAGCTTGCCGAAGAGCTGAATGGAGAGCAGCTGCACATGGCTGTTTTCCTGGAGGAAAGGAAAAGTCCTAAGCACCAACTACTCCAGGCCCATTGGGGCAAAGGCCCAAAAGGGCACAGGGCACAAGGTTTCCAGGCAGGCAGCGTCCAGTGCCCTTGGCTGGGGGCACAGAGGCTTACATTCTCAAAGTGTGGCAGGAGGGACTCAGCCAGCTGCAGGGCGGTGATGCTGGGTATCTCGAGGTCTTTGTCCGGGAGCACATGCATGAGCACAGAGAGGCTCATCCCGACCATCTCTGTGTCTGGATCGGCCAGCTGCTCCACCAGGTGTGGATAGAGGCCGCGTATTCCTCCGGCCTGTGTGCAAGACCGGGCTGTGCTGTGAAGCCGTGACTGGCCGCAGCACCGACAGCTGCTCGGGACACTCGGGCAGCTGAAGTGGGAATCGGGAGAGCCGGCAGCAGCTGCCTCTGCTGCCAAAGCCCAGCCAAGCCCCAAGGTCTGCCTTCCCCAGCCCCACGCTGCCAGCACGGCTTCAGCCACTGTCCCCTTCTCACCAGCGAGGGCTCCTTGCTGAGCACCACGAGGCCTCTGAGCGCCAGGCGCAGCCTGTCCCTGCACTGGCTGGGCAGGTGCCGGGATAGCACCAACAGGGCACTGGGACCATGTTGGCTCAGGTCCAGACACTGCAGGAGCTGAAAGGCACAGGGCAGTGGCAGGGGAGCCGGCCGGCAGGAGCCCAGGGCCGCGCAGGGCCGGCTCCAGGCAGCAGCAGCGGGCGCGGGCAGCGTCCCAGGCGGCTGCAGCTCCCAGAGGCCAGAGAGCCGGGAGGCAGCTCAGCCAGGCAGCGCTGGCCATCAGGCTCACCTCCACAAAGAAGGCCAGGGCAGGCAGATGCCAGCGGGGCTGCTTCCCGACGAGCAGGCTGAGCAGGTGCGAGGCCATGTGGGGACACAAGGGGGTCAAGGCACAGCGCATCTCCCTGGCAGGGGAAAAAGGCACCAAGGCCCTGAGCTGGGCGGGCAGACGTCTCCCAGGAGTGACTCACAGAGGTCCCATCTTTCCCCAGCACTCTGCAAGGGGACATGGGCCCCTTGGGAGGCAGCTGCTGCTGGGCATCCTCCTCTCCCAGCCCTTTGCAGTACGCTCAGCCCTCCCTCGGTGACGAGGCCCTCTCGCTTACAAGCCCCGGGGACGGTGTGGGGCACTCCGGGCATGGGGTACTAATGCCGGCCGTGGCAGCGGGGACTAGAGGATCTCACCTGGCCAGCAGACCTGCTGCATAGTGCTGGCTGTTGGCACAGAGCAGGCTGTCCCAGAGCTGCTTGTGCTCCAGAGCCAGCAGGTTCTTGCCAACGCCCAGTCGGGAGAGCAGAGCCTTCAGTGTCTGCACTGCAAACCTGTGTGCCGAGCCAAGGCCAGGTCACTCTGGGAGCACTGGCCCTGGCCGCAAGGGTGTGGGAAGGACAGGGTGACTGGCACCTGTTGGGCTGGCTGGGAAGGCCGTGTTCCTCCTGGCACGCTCTCCAGAAGCCATGGGTCTCCACGTCCATTGGCCTCTGCTCCGTGGTGGTGAAAAGTTTCAAGAGCAGAGCCACGAGCAGGTGGGGAGAATGAAGGAGGATTGCGAAGTGCCACTCGGGCATGCTTGCAATCCTCCACAGCACCAGAGTTGCCTGCAAGAGACAAAGCACCCCGAGGCAGCGCTCAGTGCCGAGGTGTCCATGAGGCAGGGCCTGAGGGGAGAGGCAGGGGGAGCACCCAGCCTGCTGCCCCTAGCCCAGCTTTGAGCCCAGGCAGGGAGCTGCAGGGTGGGGAGAGCATGGAGAGGTTCTGAGAAGGCGACCTGGAGGACCAGCATAGGCCAGCTCCAGAAACTCACAGCCAAGGAAAGGACGGCCTCGTTGTCCCCACTGCAGAGGAAGCCGCCGTATGGTGGCTGCTCCTCTAGCGCAGAGAGCAGCGCTGGAAGCACCTGCTCCACGGCTGCTTCTGAGGTCCCCACGGCTCTCCAGATCAGCGCAGCGGCTCTGTGGGACCAGAGCAGTGCGTCAGTACCGTGCCCCGAGCAGCTGCGTGGGGCCGGGAGGGAGCATGGCAGCAGGCTCAGGAAACAGAGGGGCTCGAGGGTGCCGCTGCTCTCCGCCTGTGTGGCAGACGCCGCTGGACAGGCTGTACAGGGCGAGGGGCCCTACGGGCTGGTGAGCACCGAGCTCTCGAGGCACTTGTGCCCCTTACCCGTCACACGTTGGGGCACAGCGCAGGAGGCTCATCACCACGTGGGCTGGGTGTTGTTCAGCGAGGCTGACAATGGCCATTTGCAGCCCAGCGTCCACAGACTCACGGGACGTGAGTCTCTGCAGCAGGGCACTCACCGCAGCTTGCACCTGGAGGAAGCAGCATGGGGAAGACTTGGAGTGCTGTCTGAGGGAGCAGCTTGCCCAGCTTCCCCCAAGAGGTGCTTGCCCTCCCAGCCCACTGTGATGGGGCTGAGGGGGCCCGGTGGACATGGCTTGAGGGGCCACGTGATCCTGGAAGGCCTTCAGACCTGGCCCCAGGCTGCTGTAGAGAATAAAAAGCCTTCTGGAAAAACTCCAGACTGGGTCCAAGACTCACAGTGAGCAAGGGCATGGCCTCAGTCTCTGCGATGGCCGGTGGGATGGTGTTGGTGGTGGCCATGCCCTCCGTCAGGGCCATGTCAGCCTCCTCCCAGCCCTCGTCGTTTTCCCAGTCAGAGCTGGTGGCCAGGTCAGAGGATGCTGTGCTGGCAGCAGCCTCTGCCCGCAGCTCGCTGGGCCTGGGGTCGGGCTCGGCGGTGCCCTCGGGTGCGGAGCCGCTGGCCTTTGTGCGCCGAAGGCGCAGGAACCTCCGCAGTGTCTGCAGCAGAAGGAAGGGCGGGAAGAGAGGGACGTTCCATGGTCTGCTCCAAGCGCGGGGCCCGGCCGAGCAGCGCCAGCAGGCCCGGCCCAGGTGGGGATGGCCGCAGGTACCTGCGCTGCTCTCTGGACGTGGCCACGGGTGGGCTCCTGCTCTTGAGTGGGATCCCTGGCTGCATCTGCCAAAGAGTGAGCGCAGCCAGAGCTGAGGGGCTGTGGGAGAGGCCGGAGAACACAGCCCAGCCCTGCACTCCCCAGGCAGGGACAGCCCCCGGGCACGCAGGGAAGGGAGCATGGCCATTCGGGGGGGCAGCCCTGGCCCCTCTCCCATCCCGTCCATGGGCATGTCCACAGGGATGGGATGGGATGGGATGGGATGGGATGGGGCTGGGCCAGGTCAGCTGCAGGCACCAGCCCTGCGGCCCAGCTCTGCCACTCACCGTCCTGCAACGTCTGCAACTGCTCCGGCTCCGCCGGCTGCTGCGCTGGGGCAGCTGCAGGGCCTTTGCTTTTCTTGCCCCGAAGCCCCTTAACCAGGCTGAGCAGTCTGCCCGCCATCCTTCTGCCTGACCTGGAGGGCACTTTCAAATGCCTCGGCAAAGGCCCCAGTCAGCAAGGGCTGGAGTCGTGCCTTGCAGGCACCTGCAGCAGAGGAGCCTCAGGAAAGCTAGAGGACAGCCAAATGTTGAGGTCTGGCTGTGAGGCCAGCCACAGGAGGAACGCTTCGGAAAAGCTCCGGGGCAGCAAACAACGAGCAGGCTGTGCGGGGACACCTCACAGCACCGCTCTGTCACCTCCTGTCCCGTTGCGTCCACCGAGCACTCTGGCGTGGCTGTGTGGCTGCCAGCCCTGAGGTCAGCGCGTGTCACAAAGGGCTGCTAAGACACGGTGTCCCTTTCGGTTCCACGGGGAACCTGCTACACCGTGTCACAAAGGGACACGCTGCCACGCCCCACGGGGCCATCCCCTCCCCACCCAAGGTGCCCCAGCTTGGAAGGAATCCATTGCCCCGAGTGTCTAACACAGCCCTGGACACACCACAACGCCCCAAGTGCTCGGGGAAGGACTCTCCACGGTGCCCGCACAGCCCAGCTCGCTGCCGGCCCCGCAGCAGAGCAGCTTGCAGCAAGCAAGGGGCAAAGGCATCTTGCCAAGAGTTAAAACACAGCAGATAGGGAAGATGGCATGAATGTGGGCATAAAGACCTTTGAATTCACAGCTCTCTGAGAGGCATTTGGGGCTCTCGGCTGGATGGATATAATCCCCCTCTGTCCTGTGCTCAAAGCGGGGGGGACACACCCTGCCGCTGGTGCTTGCCTTGGTCTCTGCAGGCCCAGGCAGATGCCAAAGCTGCTCTTCACAGCCTTCTCCCTTCCCACGCCCCTCTGCCAAGTGCAAGGGGCCTCAAGGACGGAAAGGAGCGCAGGGACCAAAGGGAGACAGCTGCACCTAGCTCACTGGGGGCTCCTGGGGAAGCACTTTGCTTGAGAAGGAAGCCCCTCTCTTCCAAAGCCATTTCCCCAAATGCAAGCATTTCCCCAAATGTGCCCATTTCCCGGGGAACACCAACACACACTCAGGAGAAACCCTGGCAAGGCTCAATTACTTCTGCACCTTGGAGCACAGGCACTCCAGCTCGAGCTCATCTTCCTTCTCCCGAGTCTGTTTCCTCGTGTCCCTTGTGGCACGCAGCCCCGGGCCCCCTACAAACAAGAGCTGCCCGCTGCCCCTTCAAGTGCCCAAACTCCTGCCTGCGCTCCCGGCAGCAAAACCAGGCTGTTCCCAGCCAGGGAGCGGAGCCCTGTTCCCGCAGGAGGCTCTCGTGAGCCCCTTCCCCACTGTGCACGCAGCACTTCTGCCTGCCTGCCCAGAACGCTCTTGGCACAGCAGAGCACAAGCTGGCTGGCTCTGGCCTCAGCACAGCCCAAACACGGGCACGGGAAGACACGGCGGCTGTTTTGCAGCCATGCCCCAGAGGGATGGGAAGGGGCCCTGGCCTCTGGTCTCACTTCCCTCTTCCTGTCCACGTGTAGGGATGGAGCATTGCTGTGCTTTCTGGAAGCTCTTTGTGGAAACTTCCGCCACTGCAAGCTCCTTTGCCCTCGGTGGATGCCTGCACTGGAATCCCTCACGGCTGGGTTCAGAGCACCCTCAAGTTGGCTCTTCTATCCCCCAGGGTCCTTTTCCCCTTCAGCGTGCTCAGCACGCCCTTTAAGTCCACGCCGCTGTGCAGCTGGAGCAGCGGGACTGGGACCTTTGCAGCCTGAGCTGCCCTTGTTCCACTCTGTCTGTGCCCGGAACACAGCGGGGAGGAGAAGGGCAGAGGGGCCCTGCGTGTCCCCGGGCTCAGGTTTTGCGCTGCTTCAGCTCCAGAGAGATGCGGGTAAAGTGAAAAACACAAACAGTTTATTAAGGGAAAGCGAAGCAAAGGGGTAAGCTGGGAGGTAAAAAAGGGCATGGGCAGGGCCTGAGGGCTGCAGGGAAGGAGCTGCCAACAGGGAGAGAGATGGCAGGAGCTGCTGGAGCTTCGCACAGGCTCAGCTGTGAGCGGCCAGAGCCGTGCCTGGAGCTGCAGCTGGTCCCTTCTGCTCTGCAGGTGGTCCCATCTTCGAAGGGAACTGGAAATCATCGAAGGAGGCCGGTACAGGTACATCGGATCCAGGAGACAAATGAAGTTCTGCAGATCTTCTTTTGAATTTCATCTGTATCCACGTGTTCATGCAGGACGGGCTCTCGTCTTCCCTGAGGGCTTGAAGAGCTGGAAGAGAGAGGAACAGAGCCACGGTCAGAGGTCAGATTGAGGGAATCCAAGGAAAGCCTCCTGCCAGGGCCATCCCAGCCGGCTCTTGCCGTGGCCAGGAGGGAGCGGGAGACAAGGGCTACGGCCGGAAGGTGCTGGCCACGGATCCCCCCCGTGTCCCCGAAAGCTCTCCGGGCTGTGCCCCCAGCGGCCCTGGTCCGCACAGGCAGCAGAGCCCTCCGCAGCCCGGGCACGAATTGTAGCTGCGGGGCCGGCATTTGCAGCTGCTCCCCTAGCCCCGGAAGTGCTGGCTGCCACGCGGCTGCCCTGACTCACCCTCAGTGAGGACCTGGAGCTCCTCCTCCTGCCCCATCATCAGCACTCCGGCCACCCCTGCAAGACAGAGCATGTGGCGGCGCCAGGCGGCACAGCTGCCCGACACGGGCGCTGCCGGCCCTGTGGCCGCACGCCCTCCTGGCGGGCAGGGCTCCTGCCGGGCCGCTGCCGCCCGAGGGCACGGCTGCGGGAGGGCGGCGGCAGCGCCCAGGGTGGGCGGGGCTGCAGCAGCCCGGGCGCGGTCCCGCTGTAGCCGGGGCACCAGCCGGGCCGGGAGGCCGGGAGGCGGGGAGGGGCGCCGGGCGCCGGGCTGCTGGCTCACCGATGAACCTGACGGCCGCCTCTCGTAGGGGCCTCTGTGGGCTCTGCAGGTGCGGCAGCGCCCAGCGCAGGTGCTCGGCCGCTCGGCTCTCGTCCGGCAGCAGCTGCGGGGAGCGGCGGCAGGGAAGGCTCAGCGCGGGCTCTGCCTGTCGGCCGGGCGCTCCCTGCGCCCAGCACCGGCCGAGGCGGCCCGCACGGCCTAGGGTAGGGAGCAGCGTGGGGGGGCGCAGGCTGGCGGGCCCGGCTGCGGCGCTGGCCAGGGGCACAGCTGCCGGCCCCCTACACTGAGCACCGGGGGCAGGGGCTGCCCCACTCCAGCCTGCGGCTGGGGCTCCCGGGCTGTCCTTACCAGGCTCTCGACGAACTTCATGCGCCGCTTCTTCCTCAGCAGCTCCTCGAGATCCCTCCTGCTCAGGAAGCGGGCCGCACGAAGCAGCGCTTCGCCAGACGCCTGCAGAGCAGCAGAGAGACGCAGGTGGCACCAGAGCCCAGGTGAGTCACACGGGAGCCGGCTCCCTGTGCCAAAGCCAGGGGAGGCTGGAGCCCGCCAGGCGCCGGGGCAGGAGGCGGCCGAGCCCCCTGCCAGGGATGCGGCAGCATCACAGCAAACCTCACCTCGGCCACGTGCAGGTTCTCATGGTGCCAGTGTAAGAATAGAGGGAGCAGGCTCTGGCTCACAATTGTCGTGAGAGCATTTTCCCTCTCTTCCACTACCAGCTCCATCAGCTTGCCGAAGAGCTGAATGGAGAGCAGCTGCACATGGCTGTTTTCCTGGAGGAAAGGAAAAGTCCTAAGCACCAACTACTCCAGGCCCATTGGGGCAAAGGCCCAAAAGGGCACAGGGCACAAGGTTTCCAGGCAGGCAGCGTCCAGTGCCCTTGGCTGGGGGCACAGAGGCTTACATTCTCAAAGTGTGGCAGGAGGGACTCAGCCAGCTGCAGGGCGGTGATGCTGGGTATCTCGAGGTCTTTGTCCGGGAGCACATGCATGAGCACAGAGAGGCTCATCCCGACCATCTCTGTGTCTGGATCGGCCAGCTGCTCCACCAGGTGTGGATAGAGGCCGCGTATTCCTCCGGCCTGTGTGCAAGACCGGGCTGTGCTGTGAAGCCGTGACTGGCCGCAGCACCGACAGCTGCTCGGGACACTCGGGCAGCTGAAGTGGGAATCGGGAGAGCCGGCAGCAGCTGCCTCTGCTGCCAAAGCCCAGCCAAGCCCCAAGGTCTGCCTTCCCCAGCCCCACGCTGCCAGCACGGCTTCAGCCACTGTCCCCTTCTCACCAGCGAGGGCTCCTTGCTGAGCACCACGAGGCCTCTGAGCGCCAGGCGCAGCCTGTCCCTGCACTGGCTGGGCAGGTGCCGGGATAGCACCAACAGGGCACTGGGACCATGTTGGCTCAGGTCCAGACACTGCAGGAGCTGAAAGGCACAGGGCAGTGGCAGGGGAGCCGGCCGGCAGGAGCCCAGGGCCGCGCAGGGCCGGCTCCAGGCAGCAGCAGCGGGCGCGGGCAGCGTCCCAGGCGGCTGCAGCTCCCAGAGGCCAGAGAGCCGGGAGGCAGCTCAGCCAGGCAGCGCTGGCCATCAGGCTCACCTCCACAAAGAAGGCCAGGGCAGGCAGATGCCAGCGGGGCTGCTTCCCGACGAGCAGGCTGAGCAGGTGCGAGGCCATGTGGGGACACAAGGGGGTCAAGGCACAGCGCATCTCCCTGGCAGGGGAAAAAGGCACCAAGGCCCTGAGCTGGGCGGGCAGACCTCTCCCAGGAGTGACTCACAGAGGTCCCATCTTTCCCCAGCACTCTGCAAGGGGACATGGGCCCCTTGGGAGGCAGCTGCTGCTGGGCATCCACCTCTCCCAGCCCTTTGCAGTACGCTCAGCCCTCCCTCGGTGACGAGGCCCTCTCGCTTACAAGCCCCGGGGACGGTGTGGGGCACTCCGGGCATGGGGTACTAATGCCGGCGGTGGCAGCGGGGACTAGAGGATCTCACCTGGCCAGCAGACCTGCTGCATAGTGCTGGCTGTTGGCACAGAGCAGGCTGTCCCAGAGCTGCTTGTGCTCCAGAGCCAGCAGGTTCTTGCCAACGCCCAGTCGGGAGAGCAGAGCCTTCAGTGTCTGCACTGCAAACCTGTGTGCCGAGCCAAGGCCAGGTCACTCTGGGAGCACTGGCCCTGGCCGCAAGGGTGTGGGAAGGACAGGGTGACTGGCACCTGTTGGGCTGGCTGGGAAGGCCGTGTTCCTCCTGGCACGCTCTCCAGAAGCCATGGGTCTCCACGTCCATTGGCCTCTGCTCCGTGGTGGTGAAAAGTTTCAAGAGCAGAGCCACGAGCAGGTGGGGAGAATGAAGGAGGATTGCGAAGTGCCACTCGGGCATGCTTGCAATCCTCCACAGCACCAGAGTTGCCTGCAAGAGACAAAGCACCCCGAGGCAGCGCTCAGTGCCGAGGTGTCCATGAGGCAGGGCCTGAGGGGAGAGGCAGGGGGAGCACCCAGCCTGCTGCCCCTAGCCCAGCTTTGAGCCCAGGCAGGGAGCTGCAGGGTGGGGAGAGCATGGAGAGGTTCTGAGAAGGCGACCTGGAGGACCAGCATAGGCCAGCTCCAGAAACTCACAGCCAAGGAAAGGACGGCCTCGTTGTCCCCACTGCAGAGGAAGCCGCCGTATGGTGGCTGCTCCTCTAGCGCAGAGAGCAGCGCTGGAAGCACCTGCTCCACGGCTGCTTCTGAGGTCCCCACGGCTCTCCAGATCAGCGCAGCGGCTCTGTGGGACCAGAGCAGTGCGTCAGTACCGTGCCCCGAGCAGCTGCGTGGGGCCGGGAGGGAGCATGGCAGCAGGCTCAGGAAACAGAGGGGCTCGAGGGTGCCGCTGCTCTCCGCCTGTGTGGCAGACGCCGCTGGACAGGCTGTACAGGGCGAGGGGCCCTACGGGCTGGTGAGCACCGAGCTCTCGAGGCACTTGTGCCCCTTACCCGTCACACGTTGGGGCACAGCGCAGGAGGCTCATCACCACGTGGGCTGGGTGTTGTTCAGCGAGGCTGACAATGGCCATTTGCAGCCCAGCGTCCACAGACTCACGGGACGTGAGTCTCTGCAGCAGGGCACTCACCGCAGCTTGCACCTGGAGGAAGCAGCATGGGGAAGACTTGGAGTGCTGTCTGAGGGAGCAGCTTGCCCAGCTTCCCCCAAGAGGTGCTTGCCCTCCCAGCCCACTGTGATGGGGCTGAGGGGGCCCGGTGGACATGGCTTGAGGGGCCACGTGATCCTGGAAGGCCTTCAGACCTGGCCCCAGGCTGCTGTAGAGAATAAAAAGCCTTCTGGAAAAACTCCAGACTGGGTCCAAGACTCACAGTGAGCAAGGGCATGGCCTCAGTCTCTGCGATGGCCGGTGGGATGGTGTTGGTGGTGGCCATGCCCTCCGTCAGGGCCATGTCAGCCTCCTCCCAGCCCTCGTCGTTTTCCCAGTCAGAGCTGGTGGCCAGGTCAGAGGATGCTGTGCTGGCAGCAGCCTCTGCCCGCAGCTCGCTGGGCCTGGGGTCGGGCTCGGCGGTGCCCTCGGGTGCGGAGCCGCTGGCCTTTGTGCGCCGAAGGCGCAGGAACCTCCGCAGTGTCTGCAGCAGAAGGAAGGGCGGGAAGAGAGGGACGTTCCATGGTCTGCTCCAAGCGCGGGGCCCGGCCGAGCAGCGCCAGCAGGCCCGGCCCAGGTGGGGATGGCCGCAGGTACCTGCGCTGCTCTCTGGACGTGGCCACGGGTGGGCTCCTGCTCTTGAGTGGGATCCCTGGCTGCATCTGCCAAAGAGTGAGCGCAGCCAGAGCTGAGGGGCTGTGGGAGAGGCCGGAGAACACAGCCCAGCCCTGCACTCCCCAGGCAGGGACAGCCCCCGGGCACGCAGGGAAGGGAGCATGGCCATTCGGGGGGGCAGCCCTGGCCCCTCTCCCATCCCGTCCATGGGCATGTCCACAGGGATGGGATGGGATGGGATGGGATGGGGCTGGGCCAGGTCAGCTGCAGGCACCGGCCCTGCGGCCCGGCTCTGCCACTCACCGTCCTGCAACGTCTGCAACTGCTCCGGCTCCGCCGGCTGCTGCGCTGGGGCAGCTGCAGGGCCTTTGCTTTTCTTGCCCCGAAGCCCCTTAACCAGGCTGAGCAGTCTGCCCGCCATCCTTCTGCCTGACCTGGAGGGCACTTTCAAATGCCTCGGCAAAGGCCCCAGTCAGCAAGGGCTGGAGTCGTGCCTTGCAGGCACCTGCAGCAGAGGAGCCTCAGGAAAGCTAGAGGACAGCCAAATGTTGAGGTCTGGCTGTGAGGCCAGCCACAGGAGGAACGCTTCGGAAAAGCTCCGGGGCAGCAAACAACGAGCAGGCTGTGCGGGGACACCTCACAGCACCGCTCTGTCACCTCCTGTCCCGTTGCGTCCACCGAGCACTCTGGCGTGGCTGTGTGGCTGCCAGCCCTGAGGTCAGCGCGTGTCACAAAGGGCTGCTAAGACACGGTGTCCCTTTCGGTTCCACGGGGAACCTGCTACACCGTGTCACAAAGGGACACGCTGCCACGCCCCACGGGGCCATCCCCTCCCCACCCAAGGTGCCCCAGCTTGGAAGGAATCCATTGCCCCGAGTGTCTAACACAGCCCTGGACACACCACAACGCCCCAAGTGCTCGGGGAAGGACTCTCCACGGTGCCCGCACAGCCCAGCTCGCTGCCGGCCCCGCAGCAGAGCAGCTTGCAGCAAGCAAGGGGCAAAGGCATCTTGCCAAGAGTTAAAACACAGCAGATAGGGAAGATGGCATGAATGTGGGCATAAAGACCTTTGAATTCACAGCTCTCTGAGAGGCATTTGGGGCTCTCGGCTGGATGGATATAATCCCCCTCTGTCCTGTGCTCAAAGCGGGGGGGACACACCCTGCCGCTGGTGCTTGCCTTGGTCTCTGCAGGCCCAGGCAGATGCCAAAGCTGCTCTTCACAGCCTTCTCCCTTCCCACGCCCCTCTGCCAAGTGCAAGGGGCCTCAAGGACGGAAAGGAGCGCAGGGACCAAAGGGAGACAGCTGCACCTAGCTCACTGGGGGCTCCTGGGGAAGCACTTTGCTTGAGAAGGAAGCCCCTCTCTTCCAAAGCCATTTCCCCAAATGCAAGCATTTCCCCAAATGTGCCCATTTCCCGGGGAACACCAACACACACTCAGGAGAAACCCTGGCAAGGCTCAATTACTTCTGCACCTTGGAGCACAGGCACTCCAGCTCGAGCTCATCTTCCTTCTCCCGAGTCTGTTTCCTCGTGTCCCTTGTGGCACGCAGCCCCGGGCCCCCTACAAACAAGAGCTGTCCGCTGCCCCTTCAAGTGCCCAAACTCCTGCCTGCGCTCCCGGCAGCAAAACCAGGCTGTTCCCAGCCAGGGAGCGGAGCCCTGTTCCCGCAGGAGGCTCTCGTGAGCCCCTTCCCCACTGTGCACGCAGCACTTCTGCCTGCCTGCCCAGAACGCTCTTGGCAGAGCAGAGCACAAGCTGGCTGGCTCTGGCCTCAGCACAGCCCAAACACGGGCACGGGAAGACACGGCGGCTGTTTTGCAGCCATGCCCCAGAGGGATGGGAAGGGGCCCTGGCCTCTGGTCTCACTTCCCTCTTCCTGTCCACGTGTAGGGATGGAGCATTGCTGTGCTTTCTGGAAGCTCTTTGTGGAAACTTCCGCCACTGCAAGCTCCTTTGCCCTCGGTGGATGCCTGCACTGGAATCCCTCACGGCTGGGTTCAGAGCACCCTCAAGTTGGCTCTTCTATCCCCCAGGGTCCTTTTCCCCTTCAGCGTGCTCAGCACGCCCTTTAAGTCCACGCCGCTGTGCAGCTGGAGCAGCGGGACTGGGACCTTTGCAGCCTGAGCTGCCCTTGTTCCACTCTGTCTGTGCCCGGAACACAGCGGGGAGGAGAAGGGCAGAGGGGCCCTGCGTGTCCCCGGGCTCAGGTTTTGCGCTGCTTCAGCTCCAGAGAGATGCGGGTAAAGTGAAAAACACAAACAGTTTATTAAGGGAAAGCGAAGCAAAGGGGTAAGCTGGGAGGTAAAAAAGGGCATGGGCAGGGCCTGAGGGCTGCAGGGAAGGAGCTGCCAACAGGGAGAGAGATGGCAGGAGCTGCTGGAGCTTCGCACAGGCTCAGCTGTGAGCGGCCAGAGCCGTGCCTGGAGCTGCAGCTGGTCCCTTCTGCTCTGCAGGTGGTCCCATCTTCGAAGGGAACTGGAAATCATCGAAGGAGGCCGGTACAGGTACATCGGATCCAGGAGACAAATGAAGTTCTGCAGATCTTCTTTCGAATTTCATCTGTATCCACGTGTTCATGCAGGACGGGCTCTCGTCTTCCCTGAGGGCTTGAAGAGCTGGAAGAGAGAGGAACAGAGCCACAGTCAGAGGTCAGATTGAGGGAATCCAAGGAAAGCCTCCTGCCAGGGCCATCCCAGCCGGCTCTTGCCGTGGCCAGGAGGGAGCGGGAGACAAGGGCTACGGCCGGAAGGTGCTGGCCACGGATCCCCCCCGTGTCCCCGAAAGCTCTCCGGGCTGTGCCCCCAGCGGCCCTGGTCCGCACAGGCAGCAGAGCCCTCCGCAGCCCGGGCACGAATTGTAGCTGCGGGGCCGGCATTTGCAGCTGCTCCCCTAGCCCCGGAAGTGCTGGCTGCCACGCGGCTGCCCTGACTCACCCTCAGTGAGGACCTGGAGCTCCTCCTCCTGCCCCATCATCAGCACTCCGGCCACCCCTGCAAGACAGAGCATGTGGCGGCGCCAGGCGGCACAGCTGCCCGACACGGGCGCTGCCGGCCCTGTGGCCGCACGCCCTCCTGGCGGGCAGGGCTCCTGCCGGGCCGCTGCCGCCCGAGGGCACGGCTGCGGGAGGGCGGCGGCAGCGCCCAGGGTGGGCGGGGCTGCAGCAGCCCGGGCGCGGTCCCGCTGTAGCCGGGGCACCAGCCGGGCCGGGAGGCCGGGAGGCGGGGAGGGGCGCCGGGCGCCGGGCTGCTGGCTCACCGATGAACCTGACGGCCGCCTCTCGTAGGGGCCTCTGTGGGCTCTGCAGGTGCGGCAGCGCCCAGCGCAGGTGCTCGGCCGCTCGGCTCTCGTCCGGCAGCAGCTGCGGGGAGCGGCGGCAGGGAAGGCTCAGCGCGGGCTCTGCCTGTCGGCCGGGCGCTCCCTGCGCCCAGCACCGGCCGAGGCGGCCCGCACGGCCTAGGGTAGGGAGCAGCGTGGGGGGGCGCAGGCTGGCGGGCCCGGCTGCGGCGCTGGCCAGGGGCACAGCTGCCGGCCCCCTACACTGAGCACCGGGGGCAGGGGCTGCCCCACTCCAGCCTGCGGCTGGGGCTCCCGGGCTGTCCTTACCAGGCTCTCGACGAACTTCATGCGCCGCTTCTTCCTCAGCAGCTCCTCGAGATCCCTCCTGCTCAGGAAGCGGGCCGCACGAAGCAGCACTTCGCCAGACGCCTGCAGAGCAGCAGAGAGACGCAGGTGGCACCAGAGCCCAGGTGAGTCACACGGGAGCCGGCTCCCTGTGCCAAAGCCAGGGGAGGCTGGAGCCCGCCAGGCGCCGGGGCAGGAGGCGGCCGAGCCCCCTGCCAGGGATGCGGCAGCATCACAGCAAACCTCACCTCGGCCACGTGCAGGTTCTCATGGTGCCAGTGTAAGAATAGAGGGAGCAGGCTCTGGCTCACAATTGTCGTGAGAGCATTTTCCCTCTCTTCCACTACCAGCTCCATCAGCTTGCCGAAGAGCTGAATGGAGAGCAGCTGCACATGGCTGTTTTCCTGGAGGAAAGGAAAAGTCCTAAGCACCAACTACTCCAGGCCCATTGGGGCAAAGGCCCAAAAGGGCACAGGGCACAAGGTTTCCAGGCAGGCAGCGTCCAGTGCCCTTGGCTGGGGGCACAGAGGCTTACATTCTCAAAGTGTGGCAGGAGGGACTCAGCCAGCTGCAGGGCGGTGATGCTGGGTATCTCGAGGTCTTTGTCCGGGAGCACATGCATGAGCACAGAGAGGCTCATCCCGACCATCTCTGTGTCTGGATCGGCCAGCTGCTCCACCAGGTGTGGATAGAGGCCGCGTATTCCTCCGGCCTGTGTGCAAGACCGGGCTGTGCTGTGAAGCCGTGACTGGCCGCAGCACCGACAGCTGCTCGGGACACTCGGGCAGCTGAAGTGGGAATCGGGAGAGCCGGCAGCAGCTGCCTCTGCTGCCAAAGCCCAGCCAAGCCCCAAGGTCTGCCTTCCCCAGCCCCACGCTGCCAGCACGGCTTCAGCCACTGTCCCCTTCTCACCAGCGAGGGCTCCTTGCTGAGCACCACGAGGCCTCTGAGCGCCAGGCGCAGCCTGTCCCTGCACTGGCTGGGCAGGTGCCGGGATAGCACCAACAGGGCACTGGGACCATGTTGGCTCAGGTCCAGACACTGCAGGAGCTGAAAGGCACAGGGCAGTGGCAGGGGAGCCGGCCGGCAGGAGCCCAGGGCCGCGCAGGGCCGGCTCCAGGCAGCAGCAGCGGGCGCGGGCAGCGTCCCAGGCGGCTGCAGCTCCCAGAGGCCAGAGAGCCGGGAGGCAGCTCAGCCAGGCAGCGCTGGCCATCAGGCTCACCTCCACAAAGAAGGCCAGGGCAGGCAGATGCCAGCGGGGCTGCTTCCCGACGAGCAGGCTGAGCAGGTGCGAGGCCATGTGGGGACACAAGGGGGTCAAGGCACAGCGCATCTCCCTGGCAGGGGAAAAAGGCACCAAGGCCCTGAGCTGGGCGGGCAGACCTCTCCCAGGAGTGACTCACAGAGGTCCCATCTTTCCCCAGCACTCTGCAAGGGGACATGGGCCCCTTGGGAGGCAGCTGCTGCTGGGCATCCACCTCTCCCAGCCCTTTGCAGTACGCTCAGCCCTCCCTCGGTGACGAGGCCCTCTCGCTTACAAGCCCCGGGGACGGTGTGGGGCACTCCGGGCATGGGGTACTAATGCCGGCGGTGGCAGCGGGGACTAGAGGATCTCACCTGGCCAGCAGACCTGCTGCATAGTGCTGGCTGTTGGCACAGAGCAGGCTGTCCCAGAGCTGCTTGTGCTCCAGAGCCAGCAGGTTCTTGCCAACGCCCAGTCGGGAGAGCAGAGCCTTCAGTGTCTGCACTGCAAACCTGTGTGCCGAGCCAAGGCCAGGTCACTCTGGGAGCACTGGCCCTGGCCGCAAGGGTGTGGGAAGGACAGGGTGACTGGCACCTGTTGGGCTGGCTGGGAAGGCCGTGTTCCTCCTGGCACGCTCTCCAGAAGCCATGGGTCTCCACGTCCATTGGCCTCTGCTCCGTGGTGGTGAAAAGTTTCAAGAGCAGAGCCACGAGCAGGTGGGGAGAATGAAGGAGGATTGCGAAGTGCCACTCGGGCATGCTTGCAATCCTCCACAGCACCAGAGTTGCCTGCAAGAGACAAAGCACCCCGAGGCAGCGCTCAGTGCCGAGGTGTCCATGAGGCAGGGCCTGAGGGGAGAGGCAGGGGGAGCACCCAGCCTGCTGCCCCTAGCCCAGCTTTGAGCCCAGGCAGGGAGCTGCAGGGTGGGGAGAGCATGGAGAGGTTCTGAGAAGGCGACCTGGAGGACCAGCATAGGCCAGCTCCAGAAACTCACAGCCAAGGAAAGGACGGCCTCGTTGTCCCCACTGCAGAGGAAGCCGCCGTATGGTGGCTGCTCCTCTAGCGCAGAGAGCAGCGCTGGAAGCACCTGCTCCACGGCTGCTTCTGAGGTCCCCACGGCTCTCCAGATCAGCGCAGCGGCTCTGTGGGACCAGAGCAGTGCGTCAGTACCGTGCCCCAAGCAGCTGCGTGGGGCCGGGAGGGAGCATGGCAGCAGGCTCAGGAAACAGAGGGGCCCGAGGGTGCCGCTGCTCTCCGCCTGTGTGGCAGACGCCGCTGGACAGGCTGTACAGGGCGAGGGGCCCTACGGGCTGGTGAGCACCGAGCTCTCGAGGCACTTGTGCCCCTTACCCGTCACACGTTGGGGCACAGCGCAGGAGGCTCATCACCACGTGGGCCGGGTGTTGTTCAGCGAGGCTGACAATGGCCATTTGCAGCCCAGCGTCCACAGACTCACGGGACGTGAGTCTCTGCAGCAGGGCACTCACCGCAGCTTGCACCTGGAGGAAGCAGCATGGGGAAGACTTGGAGTGCTGTCTGAGGGAGCAGCTTGCCCAGCTTCCCCCAAGAGGTGCTTGCCCTCCCAGCCCACTGTGATGGGGCTGAGGGGGCCCGGTGGACATGGCTTGAGGGGCCACGTGATCCTGGAAGGCCTTCAGACCTGGCCCCAGGCTGCTGTAGAGAATAAAAAGCCTTCTGGAAAAACTCCAGACTGGGTCCAAGACTCACAGTGAGCAAGGGCATGGCCTCAGTCTCTGCGATGGCCGGTGGGATGGTGTTGGTGGTGGCCATGCCCTCCGTCAGGGCCATGTCAGCCTCCTCCCAGCCCTCGTCGTTTTCCCAGTCAGAGCTGGTGGCCAGGTCAGAGGATGCTGTGCTGGCAGCAGCCTCTGCCCGCAGCTCGCTGGGCCTGGGGTCGGGCTCGGCGGTGCCCTCGGGTGCGGAGCCGCTGGCCTTTGTGCGCCGAAGGCGCAGGAACCTCCGCAGTGTCTGCAGCAGAAGGAAGGGCGGGAAGAGAGGGACGTTCCATGGTCTGCTCCAAGCGCGGGGCCCGGCCGAGCAGCGCCAGCAGGCCCGGCCCAGGTGGGGATGGCCGCAGGTACCTGCGCTGCTCTCTGGACGTGGCCACGGGTGGGCTCCTGCTCTTGAGTGGGATCCCTGGCTGCATCTGCCAAAGAGTGAGCGCAGCCAGAGCTGAGGGGCTGTGGGAGAGGCCGGAGAACACAGCCCAGCCCTGCACTCCCCAGGCAGGGACAGCCCCCGGGCACGCAGGGAAGGGAGCATGGCCATTCGGGGGGGCAGCCCTGGCCCCTCTCCCATCCCGTCCATGGGCATGTCCACAGGGATGGGATGGGATGGGATGGGATGGGATGGGGCTGGGCCAGGTCAGCTGCAGGCACCGGCCCTGCGGCCCAGCTCTGCCACTCACCGTCCTGCAACGTCTGCAACTGCTCCGGCTCCGCCGGCTGCTGCGCTGGGGCAGCTGCAGGGCCTTTGCTTTTCTTGCCCCGAAGCCCCTTAACCAGGCTGAGCAGTCTGCCCGCCATCCTTCTGCCTGACCTGGAGGGCACTTTCAAATGCCTCGGCAAAGGCCCCAGTCAGCAAGGGCTGGAGTCGTGCCTTGCAGGCACCTGCAGCAGAGGAGCCTCAGGAAAGCTAGAGGACAGCCAAATGTTGAGGTCTGGCTGTGAGGCCAGCCACAGGAGGAACGCTTCGGAAAAGCTCCGGGGCAGCAAACAACGAGCAGGCTGTGCGGGGACACCTCACAGCACCGCTCTGTCACCTCCTGTCCCGTTGCGTCCACCGAGCACTCTGGCGTGGCTGTGTGGCTGCCAGCCCTGAGGTCAGCGCGTGTCACAAAGGGCTGCTAAGACACGGTGTCCCTTTCGGTTCCACGGGGAACCTGCTACACCGTGTCACAAAGGGACACGCTGCCACGCCCCACGGGGCCATCCCCTCCCCACCCAAGGTGCCCCAGCTTGGAAGGAATCCATTGCCCCGAGTGTCTAACACAGCCCTGGACACACCACAACGCCCCAAGTGCTCGGGGAAGGACTCTCCACGGTGCCCGCACAGCCCAGCTCGCTGCCGGCCCCGCAGCAGAGCAGCTTGCAGCAAGCAAGGGGCAAAGGCATCTTGCCAAGAGTTAAAACACAGCAGATAGGGAAGATGGCATGAATGTGGGCATAAAGACCTTTGAATTCACAGCTCTCTGAGAGGCATTTGGGGCTCTCGGCTGGATGGATATAATCCCCCTCTGTCCTGTGCTCAAAGCGGGGGGGACACACCCTGCCGCTGGTGCTTGCCTTGGTCTCTGCAGGCCCAGGCAGATGCCAAAGCTGCTCTTCACAGCCTTCTCCCTTCCCACGCCCCTCTGCCAAGTGCAAGGGGCCTCAAGGACGGAAAGGAGCGCAGGGACCAAAGGGAGACAGCTGCACCTAGCTCACTGGGGGCTCCTGGGGAAGCACTTTGCTTGAGAAGGAAGCCCCTCTCTTCCAAAGCCATTTCCCCAAATGCAAGCATTTCCCCAAATGTGCCCATTTCCCGGGGAACACCAACACACACTCAGGAGAAACCCTGGCAAGGCTCA
This sequence comes from Melozone crissalis, assembly GCF_028551555.1. Classification (NCBI taxonomy): domain Eukaryota; kingdom Metazoa; phylum Chordata; class Aves; order Passeriformes; family Passerellidae; genus Melozone; species Melozone crissalis. The sequence goes on from NW_026535784.1 coordinate 19,094,100, forward strand.
ATTACTTCTGCACCTTGGAGCACAGGCACTCCAGCTCGAGCTCATCTTCCTTCTCCCAAGTCTGTTTCCTCGTGTCCCTTGTGGCACGCAGCCCCGGGCCCCCTACAAACAAGAGCTGTCCGCTGCCCCTTCAAGTGCCCAAACTCCTGCCTGCGCTCCCGGCAGCAAAACCAGGCTGTTCCCAGCCAGGGAGCGGAGCCCTGTTCCCGCAGGAGGCTCTCGTGAGCCCCTTCCCCACTGTGCACGCAGCACTTCTGCCTGCCTGCCCAGAACGCTCTTGGCACAGCAGAGCACAAGCTGGCTGGCTCTGGCCTCAGCACAGCCCAAACACGGGCACGGGAAGACACGGCGGCTGTTTTGCAGCCATGCCCCAGAGGGATGGGAAGGGGCCCTGGCCTCTGGTCTCACTTCCCTCTTCCTGTCCACGTGTAGGGATGGAGCATTGCTGTGCTTTCTGGAAGCTCTTTGTGGAAACTTCCGCCACTGCAAGCTCCTTTGCCCTCGGTGGATGCCTGCACTGGAATCCCTCACGGCTGGGTTCAGAGCACCCTCAAGTTGGCTCTTCTATCCCCCAGGGTCCTTTTCCCCTTCAGCGTGCTCAGCACGCCCTTTAAGTCCACGCCGCTGTGCAGCTGGAGCAGCGGGACTGGGACCTTTGCAGCCTGAGCTGCCCTTGTTCCACTCTGTCTGTGCCCGGAACACAGCGGGGAGGAGAAGGGCAGAGGGGCCCTGCGTGTCCCCGGGCTCAGGTTTTGCGCTGCTTCAGCTCCAGAGAGATGCGGGTAAAGTGAAAAACACAAACAGTTTATTAAGGGAAAGCGAAGCAAAGGGGTAAGCTGGGAGGTAAAAAAGGGCATGGGCAGGGCCTGAGGGCTGCAGGGAAGGAGCTGCCAACAGGGAGAGAGATGGCAGGAGCTGCTGGAGCTTCGCACAGGCTCAGCTGTGAGCGGCCAGAGCCGTGCCTGGAGCTGCAGCTGGTCCCTTCTGCTCTGCAGGTGGTCCCATCTTCGAAGGGAACTGGAAATCATCGAAGGAGGCCGGTACAGGTACATCAGATCCAGGAGACAAATGAAGTTCTGCAGATCTTCTTTTGAATTTCATCTGTATCCACGTGTTCATGCAGGACGGGCTCTCGTCTTCCCTGAGGGCTTGAAGAGCTGGAAGAGAGAGGAACACAGCCACGGTCAGAGGTCAGATTGAGGGAATCCAAGGAAAGCCTCCTGCCAGGGCCATCCCAGCCGGCTCTTGCCGTGGCCAGGAGGGAGCGGGAGACAAGGGCTACGGCCGGAAGGTGCTGGCCATGGATCCCCCCCGTGTCCCCGAAAGCTCTCCGGGCTGTGTCCCCAGCGGCCCTGGTCCGCACAGGCAGCAGAGCCCTCCGCAGCCCGGGCACGGATTGTAGCTGCGGGGCCGGCATTTGCAGCTGCTCCCCTAGCCCCGGAAGTGCTGGCTGCCACGCGGCTGCCCTGACTCACCCTCAGTGAGGACCTGGAGCTCCTCCTCCTGCCCCATCATCAGCACTCCGGCCACCCCTGCAAGATAGAGCATGTGGCGGCGCCAGGCGGCACAGCTGCCCGACACGGGCGCTGCCGGCCCTGTGGCCGCACGCCCTCCTGGCGGGCAGGGCTCCTGCCGGGCCGCTGCCGCCCGAGGGCACGGCTGCGGGAGGGCGGCGGCAGCGCCCAGGGTGGGCGGGGCTGCAGCAGCCCGGGCGTGGCTCCCGCTGTAGCCGGGGCACCAGCCGGGCCGGGAGGCCGGGAGGCGGGGAGGGGCGCCGGGCGCCGGGCTGCTGGCTCACCGATGAACCTGACGGCCGCCTCTCGTAGGGGCCTCTGTGGGCTCTGCAGGTGCGGCAGCGCCCAGCGCAGGTGCTCGGCCGCTCGGCTCTCGTCCGGCAGCAGCTGCGGGGAGCGGCGGCAGGGAAGGCTCAGCGCGGGCTCTGCCTGTCGGCCGGGCGCTCCCTGCGCCCAGCACCGGCCGAGGCGGCCCGCACGGCCTAGGGTAGGGAGCAGCGTGGGGGGGCGCAGGCTGGCGGGCCCGGCTGCGGCGCTGGCCAGGGGCACAGCTGCCGGCCCCCTACACTGAGCACCGGGGGCAGGGGCTGCCCCACTCCAGCCTGCGGCTGGGGCTCCCGGGCTGTCCTTACCAGGCTCTCGACGAACTTCATGCGCCGCTTCTTCCTCAGCAGCTCCTCGAGATCCCTCCTGCTCAGGAAGCGGGCCGCACGAAGCAGCGCTTCGCCAGACGCCTGCAGAGCAGCAGAGAGACGCAGGTGGCACCAGAGCCCAGGTGAGTCACACGGGAGCCGGCTCCCTGTGCCAAAGCCAGGGGAGGCTGGAGCCCGCCAGGCGCCGGGGCAGGAGGCGGCCGAGCCCCCTGCCAGGGATGCGGCAGCATCACAGCAAACCTCACCTCGGCCACGTGCAGGTTCTCATGGTGCCAGTGTAAGAATAGAGGGAGCAGGCTCTGGCTCACAATTGTCGTGAGAGCATTTTCCCTCTCTTCCACTACCAGCTCCATCAGCTTGCCGAAGAGCTGAATGGAGAGCAGCTGCACATGGCTGTTTTCCTGGAGGAAAGGAAAAGTCCTAAGCACCAACTACTCCAGGCCCATTGGGGCAAAGGCCCAAAAGGGCACAGGGCACAAGGTTTCCAGGCAGGCAGCGTCCAGTGCCCTTGGCTGGGGGCACAGAGGCTTACATTCTCAAAGTGTGGCAGGAGGGACTCAGCCAGCTGCAGGGCGGTGATGCTGGGTATCTCGAGGTCTTTGTCCGGGAGCACATGCATGAGCACAGAGAGGCTCATCCCGACCATCTCTGTGTCTGGATCGGCCAGCTGCTCCACCAGGTGTGGATAGAGGCCGCGTATTCCTCCGGCCTGTGTGCAAGACCGGGCTGTGCTGTGAAGCCGTGACTGGCCGCAGCACCGACAGCTGCTCGGGACACTCGGGCAGCTGAAGTGGGAATCGGGAGAGCCGGCAGCAGCTGCCTCTGCTGCCAAAGCCCAGCCAAGCCCCAAGGTCTGCCTTCCCCAGCCCCACGCTGCCAGCACGGCTTCAGCCACTGTCCCCTTCTCACCAGCGAGGGCTCCTTGCTGAGCACCACGAGGCCTCTGAGCGCCAGGCGCAGCCTGTCCCTGCACTGGCTGGGCAGGTGCCGGGATAGCACCAACAGGGCACTGGGACCATGTTGGCTCAGGTCCAGACACTGCAGGAGCTGAAAGGCACAGGGCAGTGGCAGGGGAGCCGGCCGGCAGGAGCCCAGGGCCGCGCAGGGCCGGCTCCAGGCAGCAGCAGCGGGCGCGGGCAGCGTCCCAGGCGGCTGCAGCTCCCAGAGGCCAGAGAGCCGGGAGGCAGCTCAGCCAGGCAGCGCTGGCCATCAGGCTCACCTCCACAAAGAAGGCCAGGGCAGGCAGATGCCAGCGGGGCTGCTTCCCGACGAGCAGGCTGAGCAGGTGCGAGGCCATGTGGGGACACAAGGGGGTCAAGGCACAGCGCATCTCCCTGGCAGGGGAAAAAGGCACCAAGGCCCTGAGCTGGGCGGGCAGACCTCTCCCAGGAGTGACTCACAGAGGTCCCATCTTTCCCCAGCACTCTGCAAGAGGACATGGGCCCCTTGGGAGGCAGCTGCTGCTGGGCATCCACCTCTCCCAGCCCTTTGCAGTACGCTCAGCCCTCCCTCGGTGACGAGGCCCTCTCGCTTACAAGCCCCGGGGACGGTGTGGGGCACTCCGGGCATGGGGTACTAATGCCGGCGGTGGCAGCGGGGACTAGAGGATCTCACCTGGCCAGCAGACCTGCTGCATAGTGCTGGCTGTTGGCACAGAGCAGGCTGTCCCAGAGCTGCTTGTGCTCCAGAGCCAGCAGGTTCTTGCCAACGCCCAGTCGGGAGAGCAGAGCCTTCAGTGTCTGCACTGCAAACCTGTGTGCCGAGCCAAGGCCAGGTCACTCTGGGAGCACTGGCCCTGGCCGCAAGGGTGTGGGAAGGACAGGGTGACTGGCACCTGTTGGGCTGGCTGGGAAGGCCGTGTTCCTCCTGGCACGCTCTCCAGAAGCCATGGGTCTCCACGTCCATTGGCCTCTGCTCCGTGGTGGTGAAAAGTTTCAAGAGCAGAGCCACGAGCAGGTGGGGAGAATGAAGGAGGATTGCGAAGTGCCACTCGGGCATGCTTGCAATCCTCCACAGCACCAGAGTTGCCTGCAAGAGACAAAGCACCCCGAGGCAGCGCTCAGTGCCGAGGTGTCCATGAGGCAGGGCCTGAGGGGAGAGGCAGGGGGAGCACCTGGCCTGCTGCCCCTAGCCCAGTTTTGAGCCCAGGCAGGGAGCTGCAGGGTGGGGAGAGCATGGAGAGGTTCTGAGAAGGCGACCTGGAGGACCAGCATAGGCCAGCTCCAGAAACTCACAGCCAAGGAAAGGACGGCCTCGTTGTCCCCACTGCAGAGGAAGCCGCCGTATGGTGGCCGCTCCTCTAGCGCAAAGAGCAGCGCTGGAAGCACCTGCTCCACGGCTGCTTCTGAGGTCCCCACGGCTCTCCAGATCAGCGCAGCGGCTCTGTGGGACCAGAGCAGTGCGTCAGTACCGTGCCCCGAGCAGCTGCGTGGGGCCGGGAGGGAGCATGGCAGCAGGCTCAGGAAACAGAGGGGCTCGAGGGTGCCGCTGCTCTCCGCCTGTGTGGCAGACGCCGCTGGACAGGCTGTACGGGGCGAGGGGCCCTACGGGCCGGTGAGCACCGAGCTCTCGAGGCACTTGTGCCCCTTACCCGTCACACGTTGGGGCACAGCGCAGGAGGCTCATCACCACGTGGGCCGGGTGTTGTTCAGCGAGGCTGACAATGGCCATTTGCAGCCCAGCGTCCACAGACTCACGGGACGTGAGTCTCTGCAGCAGGGCACTCACCGCAGCTTGCACCTGGAGGAAGCAGCATGGGGAAGACTTGGAGTGCTGTCTGAGGGAGCAGCTTGCCCAGCTTCCCCCAAGAGGTGCTTGCCCTCCCAGCCCACTGTGATGGGGCTGAGGGGGCCCGGTGGACATGGCTTGAGGGGCCACGTGATCCTGGAAGGCCTTCAGACCTGGCCCCAGGCTGCTGTAGAGAATAAAAAGCCTTCTGGAAAAACTCCAGACTGGGTCCAAGACTCACAGTGAGCAAGGGCATGGCCTCAGTCTCTGCGATGGCCGGTGGGATGGTGTTGGTGGTGGCCATGCCCTCCGTCAGGGCCATGTCAGCCTCCTCCCAGCCCTCGTCGTTTTCCCAGTCAGAGCTGGTGGCCAGGTCAGAGGATGCTGTGCTGGCAGCAGCCTCTGCCCGCAGCTCGCTGGGCCTGGGGTCGGGCTCGGCGGTGCCCTCGGGTGCGGAGCCGCTGGCCTTTGTGCGCCGAAGGCGCAGGAACCTCCGCAGTGTCTGCAGCAGAAGGAAGGGCGGGAAGAGAGGGACGTTCCATGGTCTGCTCCAAGCGCGGGGCCCGGCCGAGCAGCGCCAGCAGGCCCGGCCCAGGTGGGGATGGCCGCAGGTACCTGCGCTGCTCTCTGGACGTGGCCACGGGTGGGCTCCTGCTCTTGAGTGGGATCCCTGGCTGCATCTGCCAAAGAGTGAGCGCAGCCAGAGCTGAGGGGCTGTGGGAGAGGCCGGAGAACACAGCCCAGCCCTGCACTCCCCAGGCAGGGACAGCCCCCGGGCACGCAGGGAAGGGAGCACGGCCATTCGGGGGGGCAGCCCTGGCCCCTCTCCCATCCCGTCCATGGGCATGTCCACAGGGATGGGATGGGATGGGATGGGATGGGGCTGGGCCAGGTCAGCTGCAGGCACCGGCCCTGCGGCCCAGCTCTGCCACTCACCGTCCTGCAACGTCTGCAACTGCTCCGGCTCCGCCGGCTGCTGCGCTGGGGCAGCTGCAGGGCCTTTGCTTTTCTTGCCCCGAAGCCCCTTAACCAGGCTGAGCAGTCTGCCCGCCATCCTTCTGCCTGACCTGGAGGGCACTTTCAAATGCCTCGGCAAAGGCCCCAGTCAGCAAGGGCTGGAGTCGTGCCTTGCAGGCACCTGCAGCAGAGGAGCCTCAGGAAAGCTAGAGGACAGCCAAATGTTGAGGTCTGGCTGTGAGGCCAGCCACAGGAGGAACGCTTCGGAAAAGCTCCGGGGCAGCAAACAACGAGCAGGCTGTGCGGGGACACCTCACAGCACCGCTCTGTCACCTCCTGTCCCGTTGCGTCCACCGAGCACTCTGGCGTGGCTGTGTGGCTGCCAGCCCTGAGGTCAGCGCGTGTCACAAAGGGCTGCTAAGACACGGTGTCCCTTTCGGTTCCACGGGGAACCTGCTACACCGTGTCACAAAGGGACACGCTGCCACGCCCCACGGGGCCATCCCCTCCCCACCCAAGGTGCCCCAGCTTGGAAGGAATCCATTGCCCCGAGTGTCTAACACAGCCCTGGACACACCACAACGCCCCAAGTGCTCGGGGAAGGACTCTCCACGGTGCCCGCACAGCCCAGCTCGCTGCCGGCCCCGCAGCAGAGCAGCTTGCAGCAAGCAAGGGGCAAAGGCATCTTGCCAAGAGTTAAAACACAGCAGATAGGGAAGATGGCATGAATGTGGGCATAAAGACCTTTGAATTCACAGCTCTCTGAGAGGCATTTGGGGCTCTCGGCTGGATGGATATAATCCCCCTCTGTCCTGTGCTCAAAGCGGGGGGGACACACCCTGCCGCTGGTGCTTGCCTTGGTCTCTGCAGGCCCAGGCAGATGCCAAAGCTGCTCTTCACAGCCTTCTCCCTTCCCACGCCCCTCTGCCAAGTGCAAGGGGCCTCAAGGACGGAAAGGAGCGCAGGGACCAAAGGGAGACAGCTGCACCTAGCTCACTGGGGGCTCCTGGGGAAGCACTTTGCTTGAGAAGGAAGCCCCTCTCTTCCAAAGCCATTTCCCCAAATGCAAGCATTTCCCCAAATGTGCCCATTTCCCGGGGAACACCAACACACACTCAGGAGAAACCCTGGCAAGGCTCAATTACTTCTGCACCTTGGAGCACAGGCACTCCAGCTCGAGCTCATCTTCCTTCTCCCGAGTCTGTTTCCTCGTGTCCCTTGTGGCACGCAGCCCCGGGCCCCCTACAAACAAGAGCTGCCCGCTGCCCCTTCAAGTGCCCAAACTCCTGCCTGCGCTCCCGGCAGCAAAACCAGGCTGTTCCCAGCCAGGGAGCGGAGCCCTGTTCCCGCAGGAGGCTCTCGTGAGCCCCTTCCCCACTGTGCACGCAGCACTTCTGCCTGCCTGCCCAGAACGCTCTTGGCACAGCAGAGCACAAGCTGGCTGGCTCTGGCCTCAGCACAGCCCAAACACGGGCACGGGAAGACACGGCGGCTGTTTTGCAGCCATGCCCCAGAGGGATGGGAAGGGGCCCTGGCCTCTGGTCTCACTTCCCTCTTCCTGTCCACGTGTAGGGATGGAGCATTGCTGTGCTTTCTGGAAGCTCTTTGTGGAAACTTCCGCCACTGCAAGCTCCTTTGCCCTCGGTGGATGCCTGCACTGGAATCCCTCACGGCTGGGTTCAGAGCACCCTCAAGTTGGCTCTTCTATCCCCCAGGGTCCTTTTCCCCTTCAGCGTGCTCAGCACGCCCTTTAAGTCCACGCCGCTGTGCAGCTGGAGCAGCGGGACTGGGACCTTTGCAGCCTGAGCTGCCCTTGTTCCACTCTGTCTGTGCCCGGAACACAGCGGGGAGGAGAAGGGCAGAGGGGCCCTGCGTGTCCCCGGGCTCAGGTTTTGCGCTGCTTCAGCTCCAGAGAGATGCGGGTAAAGTGAAAAACACAAACAGTTTATTAAGGGAAAGCGAAGCAAAGGGGTAAGCTGGGAGGTAAAAAAGGGCATGGGCAGGGCCTGAGGGCTGCAGGGAAGGAGCTGCCAACAGGGAGAGAGATGGCAGGAGCTGCTGGAGCTTCGCACAGGCTCAGCTGTGAGCGGCCAGAGCCGTGCCTGGAGCTGCAGCTGGTCCCTTCTGCTCTGCAGGTGGTCCCATCTTCGAAGGGAACTGGAAATCATCGAAGGAGGCCGGTACAGGTACATCGGATCCAGGAGACAAATGAAGTTCTGCAGATCTTCTTTTGAATTTCATCTGTATCCACGTGTTCATGCAGGACGGGCTCTCGTCTTCCCTGAGGGCTTGAAGAGCTGGAAGAGAGAGGAACACAGCCACGGTCAGAGGTCAGATTGAGGGAATCCAAGGAAAGCCTCCTGCCAGGGCCATCCCAGCCGGCTCTTGCCGTGGCCAGGAGGGAGCGGGAGACAAGGGCTACGGCCGGAAGGTGCTGGCCATGGATCCCCCCCGTGTCCCCGAAAGCTCTCCGGGCTGTGTCCCCAGCGGCCCTGGTCCGCACAGGCAGCAGAGCCCTCCGCAGCCCGGGCACGGATTGTAGCTGCGGGGCCGGCATTTGCAGCTGCTCCCCTAGCCCCGGAAGTGCTGGCTGCCACGCGGCTGCCCTGACTCACCCTCAGTGAGGACCTGGAGCTCCTCCTCCTGCCCCATCATCAGCACTCCGGCCACCCCTGCAAGACAGAGCATGTGGCGGCGCCAGGCGGCACAGCTGCCCGACACGGGCGCTGCCGGCCCTGTGGCCGCACGCCCTCCTGGCGGGCAGGGCTCCTGCCGGGCCGCTGCCGCCCGAGGGCACGGCTGCGGGAGGGCGGCGGCAGCGCCCAGGGTGGGCGGGGCTGCAGCAGCCCGGGCGTGGCTCCCGCTGTAGCCGGGGCACCAGCCGGGCCGGGAGGCCGGGAGGCGGGGAGGGGGGGAGGCGGGGAGGGGCGCCGGGCGCCGGGCTGCTGGCTCACCGATGAACCTGACGGCCGCCTCTCGTAGGGGCCTCTGTGGGCTCTGCAGGTGCGGCAGCGCCCAGCGCAGGTGCTCGGCCGCTCGGCTCTCGTCCGGCAGCAGCTGCGGGGAGCGGCGGCAGGGAAGGCTCAGCGCGGGCTCTGCCTGTCGGCCGGGCGCTCCCTGCGCCCAGCACCGGCCGAGGCGGCCCGCACGGCCCAGGGCAGGGAGCAGCGTGGGGGGGCGCAGGCTGGCGGGCCCGGCTGCGGCGCTGGCCAGGGGCACAGCTGCCGGCCCCCTACACTGAGCACCGGGGGCAGGGGCTGCCCCACTCCAGCCTGCGGCTGGGGCTCCCGGGCTGTCCTTACCAGGCTCTCGACGAACTTCATGCGCCGCTTCTTCCTCAGCAGCTCCTCGAGATCCCTCCTGCTCAGGAAGCGGGCCGCACGAAGCAGCGCTTCGCCAGACGCCTGCAGAGCAGCAGAGAGACGCAGGTGGCACCAGAGCCCAGGTGAGTCACACGGGAGCCGGCTCCCTGTGCCAAAGCCAGGGGAGGCTGGAGCCCGCCAGGCGCCGGGGCAGGAGGCGGCCGAGCCCCCTGCCAGGGATGCGGCAGCATCACAGCAAACCTCACCTCGGCCACGTGCAGGTTCTCATGGTGCCAGTGTAAGAATAGAGGGAGCAGGCTCTGGCTCACAATTGTCGTGAGAGCATTTTCCCTCTCTTCCACTACCAGCTCCATCAGCTTGCCGAAGAGCTGAATGGAGAGCAGCTGCACATGGCTGTTTTCCTGGAGGAAAGGAAAAGTCCTAAGCACCAACTACTCCAGGCCCATTGGGGCAAAGGCCCAAAAGGGCACAGGGCACAAGGTTTCCAGGCAGGCAGCGTCCAGTGCCCTTGGCTGGGGGCACAGAGGCTTACATTCTCAAAGTGTGGCAGGAGGGACTCAGCCAGCTGCAGGGCGGTGATGCTGGGTATCTCGAGGTCTTTGTCCGGGAGCACATGCATGAGCACAGAGAGGCTCATCCCGACCATCTCTGTGTCTGGATCGGCCAGCTGCTCCACCAGGTGTGGATAGAGGCCGCGTATTCCTCCGGCCTGTGTGCAAGACCGGGCTGTGCTGTGAAGCCGTGACTGGCCGCAGCACCGACAGCTGCTCGGGACACTCGGGCAGCTGAAGTGGGAATCGGGAGAGCCGGCAGCAGCTGCCTCTGCTGCCAAAGCCCAGCCAAGCCCCAAGGTCTGCCTTCCCCAGCCCCACGCTGCCAGCACGGCTTCAGCCACTGTCCCCTTCTCACCAGCGAGGGCTCCTTGCTGAGCACCACGAGGCCTCTGAGCGCCAGGCGCAGCCTGTCCCTGCACTGGCTGGGCAGGTGCCGGGATAGCACCAACAGGGCACTGGGACCATGTTGGCTCAGGTCCAGACACTGCAGGAGCTGAAAGGCACAGGGCAGTGGCAGGGGAGCCGGCCGGCAGGAGCCCAGGGCCGCGCAGGGCCGGCTCCAGGCAGCAGCAGCGGGCGCGGGCAGCGTCCCAGGCGGCTGCAGCTCCCAGAGGCCAGAGAGCCGGGAGGCAGCTCAGCCAGGCAGCGCTGGCCATCAGGCTCACCTCCACAAAGAAGGCCAGGGCAGGCAGATGCCAGCGGGGCTGCTTCCCGACGAGCAGGCTGAGCAGGTGCGAGGCCATGTGGGGACACAAGGGGGTCAAGGCACAGCGCATCTCCCTGGCAGGGGAAAAAGGCACCAAGGCCCTGAGCTGGGCGGGCAGACGTCTCCCAGGAGTGACTCACAGAGGTCCCATCTTTCCCCAGCACTCTGCAAGGGGACATGGGCCCCTTGGGAGGCAGCTGCTGCTGGGCATCCACCTCTCCCAGCCCTTTGCAGTACGCTCAGCCCTCCCTCGGTGACGAGGCCCTCTCGCTTACAAGCCCCGGGGACGGTGTGGGGCACTCCGGGCATGGGGTACTAATGCCGGCGGTGGCAGCGGGGACTAGAGGATCTCACCTGGCCAGCAGACCTGCTGCATAGTGCTGGCTGTTGGCACAGAGCAGGCTGTCCCAGAGCTGCTTGTGCTCCAGAGCCAGCAGGTTCTTGCCAACGCCCAGTCGGGAGAGCAGAGCCTTCAGTGTCTGCACTGCAAACCTGTGTGCCGAGCCAAGGCCAGGTCACTCTGGGAGCACTGGCCCTGGCCGCAAGGGTGTGGGAAGGACAGGGTGACTGGCACCTGTTGGGCTGGCTGGGAAGGCCGTGTTCCTCCTGGCACGCTCTCCAGAAGCCATGGGTCTCCACGTCCATTGGCCTCTGCTCCGTGGTGGTGAAAAGTTTCAAGAGCAGAGCCACGAGCAGGTGGGGAGAATGAAGGAGGATTGCGAAGTGCCACTCGGGCATGCTTGCAATCCTCCACAGCACCAGAGTTGCCTGCAAGAGACAAAGCACCCCGAGGCAGCGCTCAGTGCCGAGGTGTCCATGAGGCAGGGCCTGAGGGGAGAGGCAGGGGGAGCACCCAGCCTGCTGCCCCTAGCCCAGCTTTGAGCCCAGGCAGGGAGCTGCAGGGTGGGGAGAGCATGGAGAGGTTCTGAGAAGGCGACCTGGAGGACCAGCATAGGCCAGCTCCAGAAACTCACAGCCAAGGAAAGGACGGCCTCGTTGTCCCCACTGCAGAGGAAGCCGCCGTATGGTGGCCGCTCCTCTAGCGCAAAGAGCAGCGCTGGAAGCACCTGCTCCACGGCTGCTTCTGAGGTCCCCACGGCTCTCCAGATCAGCTCAGCGGCTCTGTGGGACCAGAGCAGTGCGTCAGTACCGTGCCCCGAGCAGCTGCGTGGGGCCGGGAGGGAGCATGGCAGCAGGCTCAGGAAACAGAGGGGCTCGAGGGTGCCGCTGCTCTCCGCCTGTGTGGCAGACGCCGCTGGACAGGCTGTACGGGGCGAGGGGCCCTACGGGCCGGTGAGCACCGAGCTCTCGAGGCACTTGTGCCCCTTACCCGTCACACGTTGGGGCACAGCGCAGCAGGCTCATCACCACGTGGGCCGGGTGTTGTTCAGCGAGGCTGACAATGGCCATTTGCAGCCCGGCGTCCACAGACTCACGGGACGTGAGTCTCTGCAGCAGGGCACTCACCGCAGCTTGCACCTGGAGGAAGCAGCATGGGGAAGACTTGGAGTGCTGTCTGAGGGAGCAGCTTGCCCAGCTTCCCCCAAGAGGTGCTTGCCCTCCCAGCCCACTGTGATGGGGCTGAGGGGGCCCGGTGGACATGGCTTGAGGGGCCACGTGATCCTGGAAGGCCTTCAGACCTGGCCCCAGGCTGCTGTAGAGAATAAAAAGCCTTCTGGAAAAACTCCAGACTGGGTCCAAGACTCACAGTGAGCAAGGGCATGGCCTCAGTCTCTGCGATGGCCGGTGGGATGGTGTTGGTGGTGGCCATGCCCTCCGTCAGGGCCATGTCAGCCTCCTCCCAGCCCTCGTCGTTTTCCCAGTCAGAGCTGGTGGCCAGGTCAGAGGATGCTGTGCTGGCAGCAGCCTCTGCCCGCAGCTCGCTGGGCCTGGGGTCGGGCTCGGCGGTGCCCTCGGGTGCGGAGCCGCTGGCCTTTGTGCGCCGAAGGCGCAGGAACCTCCGCAGTGTCTGCAGCAGAAGGAAGGGCGGGAAGAGAGGGACGTTCCATGGTCTGCTCCAAGCGCGGGGCCCGGCCGAGCAGCGCCAGCAGGCCCGGCCCAGGTGGGGATGGCCGCAGGTACCTGCGCTGCTCTCTGGACGTGGCCACGGGTGGGCTCCTGCTCTTGAGTGGGATCCCTGGCTGCATCTGCCAAAGAGTGAGCGCAGCCAGAGCTGAGGGGCTGTGGGAGAGGCCGGAGAACACAGCCCAGCCCTGCACTCCCCAGGCAGGGACAGCCCCCGGGCACGCAGGGAAGGGAGCATGGCCATTCGGGGGGGCAGCCCTGGCCCCTCTCCCATCCCGTCCATGGGCATGTCCACAGGGATGGGATGGGATGGGATGGGATGGGGCTGGGCCAGGTCAGCTGCAGGCACCGGCCCTGCGGCCCAGCTCTGCCACTCACCGTCCTGCAACGTCTGCAACTGCTCCGGCTCCGCCGGCTGCTGCGCTGGGGCAGCTGCAGGGCCTTTGCTTTTCTTGCCCCGAAGCCCCTTAACCAGGCTGAGCAGTCTGCCCGCCATCCTTCTGCCTGACCTGGAGGGCACTTTCAAATGCCTCGGCAAAGGCCCCAGTCAGCAAGGGCTGGAGTCGTGCCTTGCAGGCACCTGCAGCAGAGGAGCCTCAGGAAAGCTAGAGGACAGCCAAATGTTGAGGTCTGGCTGTGAGGCCAGCCACAGGAGGAACGCTTCGGAAAAGCTCCGGGGCAGCAAACAACGAGCAGGCTGTGCGGGGACACCTCACAGCACCGCTCTGTCACCTCCTGTCCCGTTGCGTCCACCGAGCACTCTGGCGTGGCTGTGTGGCTGCCAGCCCTGAGGTCAGCGCGTGTCACAAAGGGCTGCTAAGACACGGTGTCCCTTTCGGTTCCACGGGGAACCTGCTACACCGTGTCACAAAGGGACACGCTGCCACGCCCCACGGGGCCATCCCCTCCCCACCCAAGGTGCCCCAGCTTGGAAGGAATCCATTGCCCCGAGTGTCTAACACAGCCCTGGACACACCACAACGCCCCAAGTGCTCGGGGAAGGACTCTCCACGGTGCCCGCACAGCCCAGCTCGCTGCCGGCCCCGCAGCAGAGCAGCTTGCAGCAAGCAAGGGGCAAAGGCATCTTGCCAAGAGTTAAAACACAGCAGATAGGGAAGATGGCATGAATGTGGGCATAAAGACCTTTGAATTCACAGCTCTCTGAGAGGCATTTGGGGCTCTCGGCTGGATGGATATAATCCCCCTCTGTCCTGTGCTCAAAGCGGGGGGGACACACCCTGCCGCTGGTGCTTGCCTTGGTCTCTGCAGGCCCAGGCAGATGCCAAAGCTGCTCTTCACAGCCTTCTCCCTTCCCACGCCCCTCTGCCAAGTGCAAGGGGCCTCAAGGACGGAAAGGAGCGCAGGGACCAAAGGGAGACAGCTGCACCTAGCTCACTGGGGGCTCCTGGGGAAGCACTTTGCTTGAGAAGGAAGCCCCTCTCTTCCAAAGCCATTTCCCCAAATGCAAGCATTTCCCCAAATGTGCCCATTTCCCGGGGAACACCAACACACACTCAGGAGAAACCCTGGCAAGGCTCAATTACTTCTGCACCTTGGAGCACAGGCACTCCAGCTCGAGCTCATCTTCCTTCTCCCGAGTCTGTTTCCTCGTGTCCCTTGTGGCACGCAGCCCCGGGCCCCCTACAAACAAGAGCTGTCCGCTGCCCCTTCAAGTGCCCAAACTCCTGCCTGCGCTCCCGGCAGCAAAACCAGGCTGTTCCCAGCCAGGGAGCGGAGCCCTGTTCCCGCAGGAGGCTCTCGTGAGCCCCTTCCCCACTGTGCACGCAGCACTTCTGCCTGCCTGCCCAGAACGCTCTTGGCAGAGCAGAGCACAAGCTGGCTGGCTCTGGCCTCAGCACAGCCCAAACACGGGCACGGGAAGACACGGCGGCTGTTTTGCAGCCATGCCCCAGAGGGATGGGAAGGGGCCCTGGCCTCTGGTCTCACTTCCCTCTTCCTGTCCACGTGTAGGGATGGAGCATTGCTGTGCTTTCTGGAAGCTCTTTGTGGAAACTTCCGCCACTGCAAGCTCCTTTGCCCTCGGTGGATGCCTGCACTGGAATCCCTCACGGCTGGGTTCAGAGCACCCTCAAGTTGGCTCTTCTATCCCCCAGGGTCCTTTTCCCCTTCAGCGTGCTCAGCACGCCCTTTAAGTCCACGCCGCTGTGCAGCTGGAGCAGCGGGACTGGGACCTTTGCAGCCTGAGCTGCCCTTGTTCCACTCTGTCTGTGCCCGGAACACAGCGGGGAGGAGAAGGGCAGAGGGGCCCTGCGTGTCCCCGGGCTCAGGTTTTGCGCTGCTTCAGCTCCAGAGAGATGCGGGTAAAGTGAAAAACACAAACAGTTTATTAAGGGAAAGCGAAGCAAAGGGGTAAGCTGGGAGGTAAAAAAGGGCATGGGCAGGGCCTGAGGGCTGCAGGGAAGGAGCTGCCAACAGGGAGAGAGATGGCAGGAGCTGCTGGAGCTTCGCACAGGCTCAGCTGTGAGCGGCCAGAGCCGTGCCTGGAGCTGCAGCTGGTCCCTTCTGCTCTGCAGGTGGTCCCATCTTCGAAGGGAACTGGAAATCATCGAAGGAGGCCGGTACAGGTACATCAGATCCAGGAGACAAATGAAGTTCTGCAGATCTTCTTTTGAATTTCATCTGTATCCACGTGTTCATGCAGGACGGGCTCTCGTCTTCCCTGAGGGCTTGAAGAGCTGGAAGAGAGAGGAACACAGCCACGGTCAGAGGTCAGATTGAGGGAATCCAAGGAAAGCCTCCTGCCAGGGCCATCCCAGCCGGCTCTTGCCGTGGCCAGGAGGGAGCGGGAGACAAGGGCTACGGCCGGAAGGTGCTGGCCATGGATCCCCCCCGTGTCCCCGAAAGCTCTCCGGGCTGTGCCCCCAGCGGCCCTGGTCCGCACAGGCAGCAGAGCCCTCCGCAGCCCGGGCACGGATTGTAGCTGCGGGGCCGGCATTTGCAGCTGCTCCCCTAGCCCCGGAAGTGCTGGCTGCCACGCGGCTGCCCTGACTCACCCTCAGTGAGGACCTGGAGCTCCTCCTCCTGCCCCATCATCAGCACTCCGGCCACCCCTGCAAGACAGAGCATGTGGCGGCGCCAGGCGGCACAGCTGCCCGACACGGGCGCTGCCGGCCCTGTGGCCGCACGCCCTCCTGGCGGGCAGGGCTCCTGCCGGGCCGCTGCCGCCCGAGGGCACGGCTGCGGGAGGGCGGCGGCAGCGCCCAGGGTGGGCGGGGCTGCAGCAGCCCGGGCGTGGCTCCCGCTGTAGCCGGGGCACCAGCCGGGCCGGGAGGCCGGGAGGCGGGGAGGGGGGGAGGCGGGGAGGGGCGCCGGGCGCCGGGCTGCTGGCTCACCGATGAACCTGACGGCCGCCTCTCGTAGGGGCCTCTGTGGGCTCTGCAGGTGCGGCAGCGCCCAGCGCAGGTGCTCGGCCGCTCGGCTCTCGTCCGGCAGCAGCTGCGGGGAGCGGCGGCAGGGAAGGCTCAGCGCGGGCTCTGCCTGTCGGCCGGGCGCTCCCTGCGCCCAGCACCGGCCGAGGCGGCCCGCACGGCCTAGGGTAGGGAGCAGCGTGGGGGGGCGCAGGCTGGCGGGCCCGGCTGCGGCGCTGGCCAGGGGCACAGCTGCCGGCCCCCTACACTGAGCACCGGGGGCAGGGGCTGCCCCACTCCAGCCTGCGGCTGGGGCTCCCGGGCTGTCCTTACCAGGCTCTCGACGAACTTCATGCGCCGCTTCTTCCTCAGCAGCTCCTCGAGATCCCTCCTGCTCAGGAAGCGGGCCGCACGAAGCAGCGCTTCGCCAGACGCCTGCAGAGCAGCAGAGAGACGCAGGTGGCACCAGAGCCCAGGTGAGTCACACGGGAGCCGGCTCCCTGTGCCAAAGCCAGGGGAGGCTGGAGCCCGCCAGGCGCCGGGGCAGGAGGCGGCCGAGCCCCCTGCCAGGGATGCGGCAGCATCACAGCAAACCTCACCTCGGCCACGTGCAGGTTCTCATGGTGCCAGTGTAAGAATAGAGGGAGCAGGCTCTGGCTCACAATTGTCGTGAGAGCATTTTCCCTCTCTTCCACTACCAGCTCCATCAGCTTGCCGAAGAGCTGAATGGAGAGCAGCTGCACATGGCTGTTTTCCTGGAGGAAAGGAAAAGTCCTAAGCACCAACTACTCCAGGCCCATTGGGGCAAAGGCCCAAAAGGGCACAGGGCACAAGGTTTCCAGGCAGGCAGCGTCCAGTGCCCTTGGCTGGGGGCACAGAGGCTTACATTCTCAAAGTGTGGCAGGAGGGACTCAGCCAGCTGCAGGGCGGTGATGCTGGGTATCTCGAGGTCTTTGTCCGGGAGCACATGCATGAGCACAGAGAGGCTCATCCCGACCATCTCTGTGTCTGGATCGGCCAGCTGCTCCACCAGGTGTGGATAGAGGCCGCGTATTCCTCCGGCCTGTGTGCAAGACCGGGCTGTGCTGTGAAGCCGTGACTGGCCGCAGCACCGACAGCTGCTCGGGACACTCGGGCAGCTGAAGTGGGAATCGGGAGAGCCGGCAGCAGCTGCCTCTGCTGCCAAAGCCCAGCCAAGCCCCAAGGTCTGCCTTCCCCAGCCCCACGCTGCCAGCACGGCTTCAGCCACTGTCCCCTTCTCACCAGCGAGGGCTCCTTGCTGAGCACCACGAGGCCTCTGAGCGCCAGGCGCAGCCTGTCCCTGCACTGGCTGGGCAGGTGCCGGGATAGCACCAACAGGGCACTGGGACCATGTTGGCTCAGGTCCAGACACTGCAGGAGCTGAAAGGCACAGGGCAGTGGCAGGGGAGCCGGCCGGCAGGAGCCCAGGGCCGCGCAGGGCCGGCTCCAGGCAGCAGCAGCGGGCGCGGGCAGCGTCCCAGGCGGCTGCAGCTCCCAGAGGCCAGAGAGCCGGGAGGCAGCTCAGCCAGGCAGCGCTGGCCATCAGGCTCACCTCCACAAAGAAGGCCAGGGCAGGCAGATGCAAGCGGGGCTGCTTCCCGACGAGCAGGCTGAGCAGGTGCGAGGCCATGTGGGGACACAAGGGGGTCAAGGCACAGCGCATCTCCCTGGCAGGGGAAAAAGGCACCAAGGCCCTGAGCTGGGCGGGCAGACCTCTCCCAGGAGTGACTCACAGAGGTCCCATCTTTCCCCAGCACTCTGCAAGGGGACATGGGCCCCTTGGGAGGCAGCTGCTGCTGGGCATCCACCTCTCCCAGCCCTTTGCAGTACGCTCAGCCCTCCCTCGGTGACGAGGCCCTCTCGCTTACAAGCCCCGGGGACGGTGTGGGGCCACGAGCAGGTGGGGAGAATGAAGGAGGATTGCAAAGTGCCACTCGGGCATGCTTGCAATCCTCCACAGCACCAGAGTTGCCTGCAAGAGACAAAGCACCCCGAGGCAGCGCTCAGTGCCGAGGTGTCCATGAGGCAGGGCCTGAGGGGAGAGGCAGGGGGAGCACCCAGCCTGCTGCCCCTAGCCCAGCTTTGAGCCCAGGCAGGGAGCTGCAGGGTGGGGAGAGCATGGAGAGGTTCTGAGAAGGCGACCTGGAGGACCAGCATAGGCCAGCTCCAGAAACTCACAGCCAAGGAAAGGACGGCCTCGTTGTCCCCACTGCAGAGGAAGCCGCCGTATGGTGGCTGCTCCTCTAGCGCAGAGAGCAGCGCTGGAAGCACCTGCTCCACGGCTGCTTCTGAGGTCCCCACGGCTCTCCAGATCAGCGCAGCGGCTCTGTGGGACCAGAGCAGTGCGTCAGTACCGTGCCCCGAGCAGCTGCGTGGGGCCGGGAGGGAGCATGGCAGCAGGCTCAGGAAACAGAGGGGCTCGAGGGTGCCGCTGCTCTCCGCCTGTGTGGCAGACGCCGCTGGACAGGCTGTACAGGGCGAGGGGCCCTACGGGCTGGTGAGCACCGAGCTCTCGAGGCACTTGTGCCCCTTACCCGTCACACGTTGGGGCACAGCGCAGGAGGCTCATCACCACGTGGGCTGGGTGTTGTTCAGCGAGGCTGACAATGGCCATTTGCAGCCCAGCGTCCACAGACTCACGGGACGTGAGTCTCTGCAGCAGGGCACTCACCGCAGCTTGCACCTGGAGGAAGCAGCATGGGGAAGACTTGGAGTGCTGTCTGAGGGAGCAGCTTGCCCAGCTTCCCCCAAGAGGTGCTTGCCCTCCCAGCCCACTGTGATGGGGCTGAGGGGGCCCGGTGGACATGGCTTGAGGGGCCACGTGATCCTGGAAGGCCTTCAGACCTGGCCCCAGGCTGCTGTAGAGAATAAAAAGCCTTCTGGAAAAACTCCAGACTGGGTCCAAGACTCACAGTGAGCAAGGGCATGGCCTCAGTCTCTGCGATGGCCGGTGGGATGGTGTTGGTGGTGGCCATGCCCTCCGTCAGGGCCATGTCAGCCTCCTCCCAGCCCTCGTCGTTTTCCCAGTCAGAGCTGGTGGCCAGGTCAGAGGATGCTGTGCTGGCAGCAGCCTCTGCCCGCAGCTCGCTGGGCCTGGGGTCGGGCTCGGCGGTGCCCTCGGGTGCGGAGCCGCTGGCCTTTGTGCGCCGAAGGCGCAGGAACCTCCGCAGTGTCTGCAGCAGAAGGAAGGGCGGGAAGAGAGGGACGTTCCATGGTCTGCTCCAAGCGCGGGGCCCGGCCGAGCAGCGCCAGCAGGCCCGGCCCAGGTGGGGATGGCCGCAGGTACCTGCGCTGCTCTCTGGACGTGGCCACGGGTGGGCTCCTGCTCTTGAGTGGGATCCCTGGCTGCATCTGCCAAAGAGTGAGCGCAGCCAGAGCTGAGGGGCTGTGGGAGAGGCCGGAGAACACAGCCCAGCCCTGCACTCCCCAGGCAGGGACAGCCCCCGGGCACGCAGGGAAGGGAGCATGGCCATTCGGGGGGGCAGCCCTGGCCCCTCTCCCATCCCGTCCATGGGCATGTCCACAGGGATGGGATGGGATGGGATGGGATGGGATGGGGCTGGGCCAGGTCAGCTGCAGGCACCGGCCCTGCAGCCCAGCTCTGCCACTCACCGTCCTGCAACGTCTGCAACTGCTCCGGCTCCGCCGGCTGCTGCGCTGGGGCAGCTGCAGGGCCTTTGCTTTTCTTGCCCCGAAGCCCCTTAACCAGGCTGAGCAGTCTGCCCGCCATCCTTCTGCCTGACCTGGAGGGCACTTTCAAATGCCTCGGCAAAGGCCCCAGTCAGCAAGGGCTGGAGTCGTGCCTTGCAGGCACCTGCAGCAGAGGAGCCTCAGGAAAGCCAGAGGACAGCCAAATGTTGAGGTCTGGCTGTGAGGCCAGCCACAGGAGGAACGCTTCGGAAAAGCTCCGGGGCAGCAAACAACGAGCAGGCTGTGCGGGGACACCTCACAGCACCGCTCTGTCACCTCCTGTCCCGTTGCGTCCACCGAGCACTCTGGCGTGGCTGTGTGGCTGCCAGCCCTGAGGTCAGCGCGTGTCACAAAGGGCTGCTAAGACACGGTGTCCCTTTCGGTTCCACGGGGAACCTGCTACACCGTGTCACAAAGGGACACGCTGCCACGCCCCACGGGGCCATCCCCTCCCCACCCAAGGTGCCCCAGCTTGGAAGGAATCCATTGCCCCGAGTGTCTAACACAGCCCTGGACACACCACAACGCCCCAAGTGCTCGGGGAAGGACTCTCCACGGTGCCCGCACAGCCCAGCTCGCTGCCGGCCCCGCAGCAGAGCAGCTTGCAGCAAGCAAGGGGCAAAGGCATCTTGCCAAGAGTTAAAACACAGCAGATAGGGAAGATGGCATGAATGTGGGCATAAAGACCTTTGAATTCACAGCTCTCTGAGAGGCATTTGGGGCTCTCGGCTGGATGGATATAATCCCCCTCTGTCCTGTGCTCAAAGCGGGGGGGACACACCCTGCCGCTGGTGCTTGCCTTGGTCTCTGCAGGCCCAGGCAGATGCCAAAGCTGCTCTTCACAGCCTTCTCCCTTCCCACGCCCCTCTGCCAAGTGCAAGGGGCCTCAAGGACGGAAAGGAGCGCAGGGACCAAAGGGAGACAGCTGCACCTAGCTCACTGGGGGCTCCTGGGGAAGCACTTTGCTTGAGAAGGAAGCCCCTCTCTTCCAAAGCCATTTCCCCAAATGCAAGCATTTCCCCAAATGTGCCCATTTCCCGGGGAACACCAACACACACTCAGGAGAAACCCTGGCAAGGCTCAATTACTTCTGCACCTTGGAGCACAGGCACTCCAGCTCGAGCTCATCTTCCTTCTCCCGAGTCTGTTTCCTCGTGTCCCTTGTGGCACGCAGCCCCGGGCCCCCTACAAACAAGAGCTGCCCACTGCCCCTTCAAGTGCCCAAACTCCTGCCTGCGCTCCCGGCAGCAAAACCAGGCTGTTCCCAGCCAGGGAGCGGAGCCCTGTTCCCGCAGGAGGCTCTCGTGAGCCCCTTCCCCACTGTGCACGCAGCACTTCTGCCTGCCTGCCCAGAACGCTCTTGGCACAGCAGAGCACAAGCTGGCTGGCTCTGGCCTCAGCACAGCCCAAACACAGGCACGGGAAGACACGGCGGCTGTTTTGCAGCCATGCCCCAGAGGGATGGGAAGGGGCCCTGGCCTCTGGTCTCACTTCCCTCTTCCTGTCCACGTGTAGGGATGGAGCATTGCTGTGCTTTCTGGAAGCTCTTTGTGGAAACTTCCGCCACTGCAAGCTCCTTTGCCCTCGGTGGATGCCTGCACTGGAATCCCTCACGGCTGGGTTCAGAGCACCCTCAAGTTGGCTCTTCTATCCCCCAGGGTCCTTTTCCCCTTCAGCGTGCTCAGCACGCCCTTTAAGTCCACGCCGCTGTGCAGCTGGAGCAGCGGGACTGGGACCTTTGCAGCCTGAGCTGCCCTTGTTCCACTCTGTCTGTGCCCGGAACACAGCGGGGAGGAGAAGGGCAGAGGGGCCCTGCGTGTCCCCGGGCTCAGGTTTTGCGCTGCTTCAGCTCCAGAGAGATGCGGGTAAAGTGAAAAACACAAACAGTTTATTAAGGGAAAGCGAAGCAAAGGGGTAAGCTGGGAGGTAAAAAAGGGCATGGGCAGGGCCTGAGGGCTGCAGGGAAGGAGCTGCCAACAGGGAGAGAGATGGCAGGAGCTGCTGGAGCTTCGCACAGGCTCAGCTGTGAGCGGCCAGAGCCGTGCCTGGAGCTGCAGCTGGTCCCTTCTGCTCTGCAGGTGGTCCCATCTTCGAAGGGAACTGGAAATCATCGAAGGAGGCCGGTACAGGTACATCGGATCCAGGAGACAAATGAAGTTCTGCAGATCTTCTTTTGAATTTCATCTGTATCCACGTGTTCATGCAGGACGGGCTCTCGTCTTCCCTGAGGGCTTGAAGAGCTGGAAGAGAGAGGAACACAGCCACGGTCAGAGGTCAGATTGAGGGAATCCAAGGAAAGCCTCCTGCCAGGGCCATCCCAGCCGGCTCTTGCCGTGGCCAGGAGGGAGCGGGAGACAAGGGCTACGGCCGGAAGGTGCTGGCCACGGATCCCCCCCGTGTCCCCGAAAGCTCTCCGGGCTGTGTCCCCAGCGGCCCTGGTCCGCACAGGCAGCAGAGCCCTCCGCAGCCCGGGCACGGATTGTAGCTGCGGGGCCGGCATTTGCAGCTGCTCCCCTAGCCCCGGAAGTGCTGGCTGCCACGCGGCTGCCCTGACTCACCCTCAGTGAGGACCTGGAGCTCCTCCTCCTGCCCCATCATCAGCATTCCGGCCACCCCTGCAAGACAGAGCATGTGGCGGCGCCAGGCGGCACAGCTGCCCGACACGGGCGCTGCCGGCCCTGTGGCCGCACGCCCTCCTGGCGGGCAGGGCTCCTGCCGGGCCGCTGCCGCCCGAGGGCATGGCTGCGGGAGGGCGGCGGCAGCGCCCAGGGTGGGCGGGGCTGCAGCAGCCCGGGCGTGGCTCCCGCTGTAGCCGGGGCACCAGCCGGGCCGGGAGGCCGGGAGGCGGGGAGGGGCGCCGGGCGCCGGGCTGCTGGCTCACCGATGAACCTGACGGCCGCCTCTCGTAGGGGCCTCTGTGGGCTCTGCAGGTGCGGCAGCGCCCAGCGCAGGTGCTCGGCCGCTCGGCTCTCGTCCGGCAGCAGCTGCGGGGAGCGGCGGCAGGGAAGGCTCAGCGCGGGCTCTGCCTGTCGGCCGGGCGCTCCCTGCGCCCAGCACCGGCCGAGGCGGCCCGCACGGCCCAGGGCAGGGAGCAGCGTGGGGGGGCGCAGGCTGGCGGGCCCGGCTGCGGCGCTGGCCAGGGGCACAGCTGCCGGCCCCCTACACTGAGCACCGGGGGCAGGGGCTGCCCCACTCCAGCCTGCGGCTGGGGCTCCCGGGCTGTCCTTACCAGGATCTCGACGAACTTCATGCGCCGCTTCTTCCTCAGCAGCTCCTCGAGATCCCTCCTGCTCAGGAAGCGGGCCGCACGAAGCAGCGCTTCGCCAGACGCCTGCAGAGCAGCAGAGAGACGCAGGTGGCACCAGAGCCCAGGTGAGTCACACGGGAGCCGGCTCCCTGTGCCAAAGCCAGGGGAGGCTGGAGCCCGCCAGGCGCCGGGGCAGGAGGCGGCCGAGCCCCCTGCCAGGGATGCGGCAGCATCACAGCAAACCTCACCTCGGCCACGTGCAGGTTCTCATGGTGCCAGTGTAAGAATAGAGGGAGCAGGCTCTGGCTCACAATTGTCGTGAGAGCATTTTCCCTCTCTTCCACTACCAGCTCCATCAGCTTGCCGAAGAGCTGAATGGAGAGCAGCTGCACATGGCTGTTTTCCTGGAGGAAAGGAAAAGTCCTAAGCACCAACTACTCCAGGCCCATTGGGGCAAAGGCCCAAAAGGGCACAGGGCACAAGGTTTCCAGGCAGGCAGCGTCCAGTGCCCTTGGCTGGGGGCACAGAGGCTTACATTCTCAAAGTGTGGCAGGAGGGACTCAGCCAGCTGCAGGGCGGTGATGCTGGGTATCTCGAGGTCTTTGTCCGGGAGCACATGCATGAGCACAGAGAGGCTCATCCCGACCATCTCTGTGTCTGGATCGGCCAGCTGCTCCACCAGGTGTGGATAGAGGCCGCGTATTCCTCCGGCCTGTGTGCAAGACCGGGCTGTGCTGTGAAGCCGTGACTGGCCGCAGCACCGACAGCTGCTCGGGACACTCGGGCAGCTGAAGTGGGAATCGGGAGAGCCGGCAGCAGCTGCCTCTGCTGCCAAAGCCCAGCCAAGCCCCAAGGTCTGCCTTCCCCAGCCCCACGCTGCCAGCACGGCTTCAGCCACTGTCCCCTTCTCACCAGCGAGGGCTCCTTGCTGAGCACCACGAGGCCTCTGAGCGCCAGGCGCAGCCTGTCCCTGCACTGGCTGGGCAGGTGCCGGGATAGCACCAACAGGGCACTGGGACCATGTTGGCTCAGGTCCAGACACTGCAGGAGCTGAAAGGCACAGGGCAGTGGCAGGGGAGCCGGCCGGCAGGAGCCCAGGGCCGCGCAGGGCCGGCTCCAGGCAGCAGCAGCGGGCGCGGGCAGCGTCCCAGGCGGCTGCAGCTCCCAGAGGCCAGAGAGCCGGGAGGCAGCTCAGCCAGGCAGCGCTGGCCATCAGGCTCACCTCCACAAAGAAGGCCAGGGCAGGCAGATGCCAGCGGGGCTGCTTCCCGACGAGCAGGCTGAGCAGGTGCGAGGCCATGTGGGGACACAAGGGGGTCAAGGCACAGCGCATCTCCCTGGCAGGGGAAAAAGGCACCAAGGCCCTGAGCTGGGCGGGCAGACCTCTCCCAGGAGTGACTCACAGAGGTCCCATCTTTCCCCAGCACTCTGCAAGGGGACATGGGCCCCTTGGGAGGCAGCTGCTGCTGGGCATCCTCCTCTCCCAGCCCTTTGCAGTGCGCTCAGCCCTCCCTCGGTGACGAGGCCCTCTCGCTTACAAGCCCCGGGGACGGTGTGGGGCACTCCGGGCATGGGGTACTAATGCCGGCCGTGGCAGCGGGGACTAGAGGATCTCACCTGGCCAGCAGACCTGCTGCATAGTGCTGGCTGTTGGCACAGAGCAGGCTGTCCCAGAGCTGCTTGTGCTCCAGAGCCAGCAGGTTCTTGCCAACGCCCAGTCGGGAGAGCAGAGCCTTCAGTGTCTGCACTGCAAACCTGTGTGCCGAGCCAAGGCCAGGTCACTCTGGGAGCACTGGCCCTGGCCGCAAGGGTGTGGGAAGGACAGGGTGACTGGCACCTGTTGGGCTGGCTGGGAAGGCCGTGTTCCTCCTGGCACGCTCTCCAGAAGCCATGGGTCTCCACGTCCTCTGGCCTCTGCTCCGTGGTGGTGAAAAGTTTCAAGAGCAGAGCCACGAGCAGGTGGGGAGAATGAAGGAGGATTGCGAAGTGCCACTCGGGCATGCTTGCAATCCTCCACAGCACCAGAGTTGCCTGCAAGAGACAAAGCACCCCGAGGCAGCGCTCAGTGCCGAGGTGTCCATGAGGCAGGGCCTGAGGGGAGAGGCAGGGGGAGCACCCAGCCTGCTGCCCCTAGCCCAGCTTTGAGCCCAGGCAGGGAGCTGCAGGGTGGGGAGAGCATGGAGAGGTTCTGAGAAGGCGACCTGGAGGACCAGCATAGGCCAGCTCCAGAAACTCACAGCCAAGGAAAGGACGGCCTCGTTGTCCCCACTGCAGAGGAAGCCGCCGTATGGTGGCTGCTCCTCTAGCGCAGAGAGCAGCGCTGGAAGCACCTGCTCCACGGCTGCTTCTGAGGTCCCCACGGCTCTCCAGATCAGCGCAGCGGCTCTGTGGGACCAGAGCAGTGCGTCAGTACCGTGCCCCGAGCAGCTGCGTGGGGCCGGGAGGGAGCATGGCAGCAGGCTCAGGAAACAGAGGGGCTCGAGGGTGCCGCTGCTCTCCGCCTGTGTGGCAGACGCCGCTGGACAGGCTGTACGGGGCGAGGGGCCCTACGGGCCGGTGAGCACCGAGCTCTCGAGGCACTTGTGCCCCTTACCCGTCACACGTTGGGGCACAGCGCAGCAGGCTCATCACCACGTGGGCCGGGTGTTGTTCAGCGAGGCTGACAATGGCCATTTGCAGCCCAGCGTCCACAGACTCACGGGACGTGAGTCTCTGCAGCAGGGCACTCACCGCAGCTTGCACCTGGAGGAAGCAGCATGGGGAAGACTTGGAGTGCTGTCTGAGGGATCAGCTTGCCCAGCTTCCCCCAAGAGGTGCTTGCCCTCCCAGCCCACTGTGATGGGGCTGAGGGGGCCCGGTGGACATGGCTTGAGGGGCCACGTGATCCTGGAAGGCCTTCAGACCTGGCCCCAGGCTGCTGTAGAGAATAAAAAGCCTTCTGGAAAAACTCCAGACTGGGTCCAAGACTCACAGTGAGCAAGGGCATGGCCTCAGTCTCTGCGATGGCCGGTGGGATGGTGTTGGTGGTGGCCATGCCCTCCGTCAGGGCCATGTCAGCCTCCTCCCAGCCCTCGTCGTTTTCCCAGTCAGAGCTGGTGGCCAGGTCAGAGGATGCTGTGCTGGCAGCAGCCTCTGCCCGCAGCTCGCTGGGCCTGGGGTCGGGCTCGGCGGTGCCCTCGGGTGCGGAGCCGCTGGCCTTTGTGCGCCGAAGGCGCAGGAACCTCCGCAGTGTCTGCAGCAGAAGGAAGGGCGGGAAGAGAGGGACGTTCCATGGTCTGCTCCAAGCGCGGGGCCCGGCCGAGCAGCGCCAGCAGGCCCGGCCCAGGTGGGGATGGCCGCAGGTACCTGCGCTGCTCTCTGGACGTGGCCACGGGTGGGCTCCTGCTCTTGAGTGGGATCCCTGGCTGCATCTGCCAAAGAGTGAGCGCAGCCAGAGCTGAGGGGCTGTGGGAGAGGCCGGAGAACACAGCCCAGCCCTGCACTCCCCAGGCAGGGACAGCCCCCGGGCACGCAGGGAAGGGAGCATGGCCATTCGGGGGGGCAGCCCTGGCCCCTCTCCCATCCCGTCCATGGGCATGTCCACAGGGATGGGATGGGATGGGATGGGATGGGGCTGGGCCAGGTCAGCTGCAGGCACCGGCCCTGCGGCCCAGCTCTGCCACTCACCGTCCTGCAACGTCTGCAACTGCTCCGGCTCCGCCGGCTGCTGCGCTGGGGCAGCTGCAGGGCCTTTGCTTTTCTTGCCCCGAAGCCCCTTAACCAGGCTGAGCAGTCTGCCCGCCATCCTTCTGCCTGACCTGGAGGGCACTTTCAAATGCCTCGGCAAAGGCCCCAGTCAGCAAGGGCTGGAGTCGTGCCTTGCAGGCACCTGCAGCAGAGGAGCCTCAGGAAAGCTAGAGGACAGCCAAATGTTGAGGTCTGGCTGTGAGGCCAGCCACAGGAGGAACGCTTCGGAAAAGCTCCGGGGCAGCAAACAACGAGCAGGCTGTGCGGGGACACCTCACAGCACCGCTCTGTCACCTCCTGTCCCGTTGCGTCCACCGAGCACTCTGGCGTGGCTGTGTGGCTGCCAGCCCTGAGGTCAGCGCGTGTCACAAAGGGCTGCTAAGACACGGTGTCCCTTTCGGTTCCACGGGGAACCTGCTACACCGTGTCACAAAGGGACACGCTGCCACGCCCCACGGGGCCATCCCCTCCCCACCCAAGGTGCCCCAGCTTGGAAGGAATCCATTGCCCCGAGTGTCTAACACAGCCCTGGACACACCACAACGCCCCAAGTGCTCGGGGAAGGACTCTCCACGGTGCCCGCACAGCCCAGCTCGCTGCCGGCCCCGCAGCAGAGCAGCTTGCAGCAAGCAAGGGGCAAAGGCATCTTGCCAAGAGTTAAAACACAGCAGATAGGGAAGATGGCATGAATGTGGGCATAAAGACCTTTGAATTCACAGCTCTCTGAGAGGCATTTGGGGCTCTCGGCTGGATGGATATAATCCCCCTCTGTCCTGTGCTCAAAGCGGGGGGGACACACCCTGCCGCTGGTGCTTGCCTTGGTCTCTGCAGGCCCAGGCAGATGCCAAAGCTGCTCTTCACAGCCTTCTCCCTTCCCACGCCCCTCTGCCAAGTGCAAGGGGCCTCAAGGACGGAAAGGA
Source organism: Melozone crissalis (assembly GCF_028551555.1). Taxonomy (NCBI): domain Eukaryota; kingdom Metazoa; phylum Chordata; class Aves; order Passeriformes; family Passerellidae; genus Melozone; species Melozone crissalis. Next base: position 19,121,531 of record NW_026535784.1, read on the forward strand.
GCGCAGGGACCAAAGGGAGACAGCTGCACCTAGCTCACTGGGGGCTCCTGGGGAAGCACTTTGCTTGAGAAGGAAGCCCCTCTCTTCCAAAGCCATTTCCCCAAATGCAAGCATTTCCCCAAATGTGCCCATTTCCCGGGGAACACCAACACACACTCAGGAGAAACCCTGGCAAGGCTCAATTACTTCTGCACCTTGGAGCACAGGCACTCCAGCTCGAGCTCATCTTCCTTCTCCCGAGTCTGTTTCCTCGTGTCCCTTGTGGCACGCAGCCCCGGGCCCCCTACAAACAAGAGCTGCCCGCTGCCCCTTCAAGTGCCCAAACTCCTGCCTGCGCTCCCGGCAGCAAAACCAGGCTGTTCCCAGCCAGGGAGCGGAGCCCTGTTCCCGCAGGAGGCTCTTGTGAGCCCCTTCCCCACTGTGCACGCAGCACTTCTGCCTGCCTGCCCAGAACGCTCTTGGCACAGCAGAGCACAAGCTGGCTGGCTCTGGCCTCAGCACAGCCCAAACACGGGCACGGGAAGACACGGCGGCTGTTTTGCAGCCATGCCCCAGAGGGATGGGAAGGGGCCCTGGCCTCTGGTCTCACTTCCCTCTTCCTGTCCACGTGTAGGGATGGAGCATTGCTGTGCTTTCTGGAAGCTCTTTGTGGAAACTTCCGCCACTGCAAGCTCCTTTGCCCTCGGTGGATGCCTGCACTGGAATCCCTCACGGCTGGGTTCAGAGCACCCTCAAGTTGGCTCTTCTATCCCCCAGGGTCCTTTTCCCCTTCAGCGTGCTCAGCACGCCCTTTAAGTCCACGCCGCTGTGCAGCTGGAGCAGCGGGACTGGGACCTTTGCAGCCTGAGCTGCCCTTGTTCCACTCTGTCTGTGCCCGGAACACAGCGGGGAGGAGAAGGGCAGAGGGGCCCTGCGTGTCCCCGGGCTCAGGTTTTGCGCTGCTTCAGCTCCAGAGAGATGCGGGTAAAGTGAAAAACACAAACAGTTTATTAAGGGAAAGCGAAGCAAAGGGGTAAGCTGGGAGGTAAAAAAGGGCATGGGCAGGGCCTGAGGGCTGCAGGGAAGGAGCTGCCAACAGGGAGAGAGATGGCAGGAGCTGCTGGAGCTTCGCACAGGCTCAGCTGTGAGCGGCCAGAGCCGTGCCTGGAGCTGCAGCTGGTCCCTTCTGCTCTGCAGGTGGTCCCATCTTCGAAGGGAACTGGAAATCATCGAAGGAGGCCGGTACAGGTACATCAGATCCAGGAGACAAATGAAGTTCTGCAGATCTTCTTTTGAATTTCATCTGTATCCACGTGTTCATGCAGGACGGGCTCTCGTCTTCCCTGAGGGCTTGAAGAGCTGGAAGAGAGAGGAACAGAGCCACGGTCAGAGGTCAGATTGAGGGAATCCAAGGAAAGCCTCCTGCCAGGGCCATCCCAGCCGGCTCTTGCCGTGGCCAGGAGGGAGCGGGAGACAAGGGCTACGGCCGGAAGGTGCTGGCCATGGATCCCCCCCGTGTCCCCGAAAGCTCTCCGGGCTGTGTCCCCAGCGGCCCTGGTCCGCACAGGCAGCAGAGCCCTCCGCAGCCCGGGCACGGATTGTAGCTGCGGGGCCGGCATTTGCAGCTGCTCCCCTAGCCCCGGAAGTGCTGGCTGCCACGCGGCTGCCCTGACTCACCCTCAGTGAGGACCTGGAGCTCCTCCTCCTGCCCCATCATCAGCACTCCGGCCACCCCTGCAAGACAGAGCATGTGGCGGCGCCAGGCGGCACAGCTGCCCGACACGGGCGCTGCCGGCCCTGTGGCCGCATGCCCTCCTGGCGGGCAGGGCTCCTGCCGGGCCGCTGCCGCCCGAGGGCACGGCTGCGGGAGGGCGGCGGCAGCGCCCAGGGTGGGCGGGGCTGCAGCAGCCCGGGCGTGGCTCCCGCTGTAGCCGGGGCACCAGCCGGGCCGGGAGGCCGGGAGGCGGGGAGGGGGGGAGGCGGGGAGGGGCGCCGGGCGCCGGGCTGCTGGCTCACCGATGAGCCTGACGGCCGCCTCTCGTAGGGGCCTCTGTGGGCTCTGCAGGTGCGGCAGCGCCCAGCGCAGGTGCTCGGCCGCTCGGCTCTCGTCCGGCAGCAGCTGCGGGGAGCGGCGGCAGGGAAGGCTCAGCGCGGGCTCTGCCTGTCGGCCGGGCGCTCCCTGCGCCCAGCACCGGCCGAGGCGGCCCGCACGGCCTAGGGTAGGGAGCAGCGTGGGGGGGCGCAGGCTGGCGGGCCCGGCTGCGGCGCTGGCCAGGGGCACAGCTGCCGGCCCCCTACACTGAGCACCGGGGGCAGGGGCTGCCCCACTCCAGCCTGCGGCTGGGGCTCCCGGGCTGTCCTTACCAGGCTCTCGACGAACTTCATGCGCCGCTTCTTCCTCAGCAGCTCCTCGAGATCCCTCCTGCTCAGGAAGCGGGCCGCACGAAGCAGCGCTTCGCCAGACGCCTGCAGAGCAGCAGAGAGACGCAGGTGGCACCAGAGCCCAGGTGAGTCACACGGGAGCCGGCTCCCTGTGCCAAAGCCAGGGGAGGCTGGAGCCCGCCAGGCGCCGGGGCAGGAGGCGGCCGAGCCCCCTGCCAGGGATGCGGCAGCATCACAGCAAACCTCACCTCGGCCACGTGCAGGTTCTCATGGTGCCAGTGTAAGAATAGAGGGAGCAGGCTCTGGCTCACAATTGTCGTGAGAGCATTTTCCCTCTCTTCCACTACCAGCTCCATCAGCTTGCCGAAGAGCTGAATGGAGAGCAGCTGCACATGGCTGTTTTCCTGGAGGAAAGGAAAAGTCCTAAGCACCAGCTACTCCAGGCCCATTGGGGCAAAGGCCCAAAAGGGCACAGGGCACAAGGTTTCCAGGCAGGCAGCGTCCAGTGCCCTTGGCTGGGGGCACAGAGGCTTACATTCTCAAAGTGTGGCAGGAGGGACTCAGCCAGCTGCAGGGCGGTGATGCTGGGTATCTCGAGGTCTTTGTCCGGGAGCACATGCATGAGCACAGAGAGGCTCATCCCGACCATCTCTGTGTCTGGATCGGCCAGCTGCTCCACCAGGTGTGGATAGAGGCCGCGTATTCCTCCGGCCTGTGTGCAAGACCGGGCTGTGCTGTGAAGCCGTGACTGGCCGCAGCACCGACAGCTGCTCGGGACACTCGGGCAGCTGAAGTGGGAATCGGGAGAGCCGGCAGCAGCTGCCTCTGCTGCCAAAGCCCAGGCAAGCCCCAAGGTCTGCCTTCCCCAGCCCCACGCTGCCAGCACGGCTTCAGCCACTGTCCCCTTCTCACCAGCGAGGGCTCCTTGCTGAGCACCACGAGGCCTCTGAGCGCCAGGCGCAGCCTGTCCCTGCACTGGCTGGGCAGGTGCCGGGATAGCACCAACAGGGCACTGGGACCATGTTGGCTCAGGTCCAGACACTGCAGGAGCTGAAAGGCACAGGGCAGTGGCAGGGGAGCCGGCCGGCAGGAGCCCAGGGCCGCGCAGGGCCGGCTCCAGGCAGCAGCAGCGGGCGCGGGCAGCGTCCCAGGCGGCTGCAGCTCCCAGAGGCCAGAGAGCCGGGAGGCAGCTCAGCCAGGCAGCGCTGGCCATCAGGCTCACCTCCACAAAGAAGGCCAGGGCAGGCAGATGCCAGCGGGGCTGCTTCCCGACGAGCAGGCTGAGCAGGTGCGAGGCCATGTGGGGACACAAGGGGGTCAAGGCACAGCGCATCTCCCTGGCAGGGGAAAAAGGCACCAAGGCCCTGAGCTGGGCGGGCAGACCTCTCCCAGGAGTGACTCACAGAGGTCCCATCTTTCCCCAGCACTCTGCAAGGGGACATGGGCCCCTTGGGAGGCAGCTGCTGCTGGGCATCCACCTCTCCCAGCCCTTTGCAGTACGCTCAGCCCTCCCTCGGTGACGAGGCCCTCTCGCTTACAAGCCCCGGGGACGGTGTGGGGCACTCCGGGCATGGGGTACTAATGCCGGCGGTGGCAGCGGGGACTAGAGGATCTCACCTGGCCAGCAGACCTGCTGCATAGTGCTGGCTGTTGGCACAGAGCAGGCTGTCCCAGAGCTGCTTGTGCTCCAGAGCCAGCAGGTTCTTGCCAACGCCCAGTCGGGAGAGCAGAGCCTTCAGTGTCTGCACTGCAAACCTGTGTGCCGAGCCAAGGCCAGGTCACTCTGGGAGCACTGGCCCTGGCCGCAAGGGTGTGGGAAGGACAGGGTGACTGGCACCTGTTGGGCTGGCTGGGAAGGCCGTGTTCCTCCTGGCACGCTCTCCAGAAGCCATGGGTCTCCACGTCCATTGGCCTCTGCTCCGTGGTGGTGAAAAGTTTCAAGAGCAGAGCCACGAGCAGGTGGGGAGAATGAAGGAGGATTGCGAAGTGCCACTCGGGCATGCTTGCAATCCTCCACAGCACCAGAGTTGCCTGCAAGAGACAAAGCACCCCGAGGCAGCGCTCAGTGCCGAGGTGTCCATGAGGCAGGGCCTGAGGGGAGAGGCAGGGGGAGCACCCAGCCTGCTGCCCCTAGCCCAGCTTTGAGCCCAGGCAGGGAGCTGCAGGGTGGGGAGAGCATGGAGAGGTTCTGAGAAGGCGACCTGGAGGACCAGCATAGGCCAGCTCCAGAAACTCACAGCCAAGGAAAGGACGGCCTCGTTGTCCCCACTGCAGAGGAAGCCGCCGTATGGTGGCTGCTCCTCTAGCGCAGAGAGCAGCGCTGGAAGCACCTGCTCCACGGCTGCTTCTGAGGTCCCCACGGCTCTCCAGATCAGCGCAGCGGCTCTGTGGGACCAGAGCAGTGCGTCAGTACCGTGCCCCGAGCAGCTGCGTGGGGCCGGGAGGGAGCATGGCAGCAGGCTCAGGAAACAGAGGGGCTCGAGGGTGCCGCTGCTCTCCGCCTGTGTGGCAGACGCCGCTGGACAGGCTGTACAGGGCGAGGGGCCCTACGGGCTGGTGAGCACCGAGCTCTCGAGGCACTTGTGCCCCTTACCCGTCACACGTTGGGGCACAGCGCAGGAGGCTCATCACCACGTGGGCTGGGTGTTGTTCAGCGAGGCTGACAATGGCCATTTGCAGCCCAGCGTCCACAGACTCACGGGACGTGAGTCTCTGCAGCAGGGCACTCACCGCAGCTTGCACCTGGAGGAAGCAGCATGGGGAAGACTTGGAGTGCTGTCTGAGGGAGCAGCTTGCCCAGCTTCCCCCAAGAGGTGCTTGCCCTCCCAGCCCACTGTGATGGGGCTGAGGGGGCCCGGTGGACATGGCTTGAGGGGCCACGTGATCCTGGAAGGCCTTCAGACCTGGCCCCAGGCTGCTGTAGAGAATAAAAAGCCTTCTGGAAAAACTCCAGACTGGGTCCAAGACTCACAGTGAGCAAGGGCATGGCCTCAGTCTCTGCGATGGCCGGTGGGATGGTGTTGGTGGTGGCCATGCCCTCCGTCAGGGCCATGTCAGCCTCCTCCCAGCCCTCGTCGTTTTCCCAGTCAGAGCTGGTGGCCAGGTCAGAGGATGCTGTGCTGGCAGCAGCCTCTGCCCGCAGCTCGCTGGGCCTGGGGTCGGGCTCGGCGGTGCCCTCGGGTGCGGAGCCGCTGGCCTTTGTGCGCCGAAGGCGCAGGAACCTCCGCAGTGTCTGCAGCAGAAGGAAGGGCGGGAAGAGAGGGACGTTCCATGGTCTGCTCCAAGCGCGGGGCCCGGCCGAGCAGCGCCAGCAGGCCCGGCCCAGGTGGGGATGGCCGCAGGTACCTGCGCTGCTCTCTGGACGTGGCCACGGGTGGGCTCCTGCTCTTGAGTGGGATCCCTGGCTGCATCTGCCAAAGAGTGAGCGCAGCCAGAGCTGAGGGGCTGTGGGAGAGGCCGGAGAACACAGCCCAGCCCTGCACTCCCCAGGCAGGGACAGCCCCCGGGCACGCAGGGAAGGGAGCATGGCCATTCGGGGGGGCAGCCCTGGCCCCTCTCCCATCCCGTCCATGGGCATGTCCACAGGGATGGGATGGGATGGGATGGGATGGGATGGGGCTGGGCCAGGTCAGCTGCAGGCACCAGCCCTGCGGCCCAGCTCTGCCACTCACCGTCCTGCAACGTCTGCAACTGCTCCGGCTCCGCCGGCTGCTGCGCTGGGGCAGCTGCAGGGCCTTTGCTTTTCTTGCCCCGAAGCCCCTTAACCAGGCTGAGCAGTCTGCCCGCCATCCTTCTGCCTGACCTGGAGGGCACTTTCAAATGCCTCGGCAAAGGCCCCAGTCAGCAAGGGCTGGAGTCGTGCCTTGCAGGCACCTGCAGCAGAGGAGCCTCAGGAAAGCTAGAGGACAGCCAAATGTTGAGGTCTGGCTGTGAGGCCAGCCACAGGAGGAACGCTTCGGAAAAGCTCCGGGGCAGCAAACAACGAGCAGGCTGTGCGGGGACACCTCACAGCACCGCTCTGTCACCTCCTGTCCCGTTGCGTCCACCGAGCACTCTGGCGTGGCTGTGTGGCTGCCAGCCCTGAGGTCAGCGCGTGTCACAAAGGGCTGCTAAGACACGGTGTCCCTTTCGGTTCCACGGGGAACCTGCTACACCGTGTCACAAAGGGACACGCTGCCACGCCCCACGGGGCCATCCCCTCCCCACCCAAGGTGCCCCAGCTTGGAAGGAATCCATTGCCCCGAGTGTCTAACACAGCCCTGGACACACCACAACGCCCCAAGTGCTCGGGGAAGGACTCTCCACGGTGCCCGCACAGCCCAGCTCGCTGCCGGCCCCGCAGCAGAGCAGCTTGCAGCAAGCAAGGGGCAAAGGCATCTTGCCAAGAGTTAAAACACAGCAGATAGGGAAGATGGCATGAATGTGGGCATAAAGACCTTTGAATTCACAGCTCTCTGAGAGGCATTTGGGGCTCTCGGCTGGATGGATATAATCCCCCTCTGTCCTGTGCTCAAAGCGGGGGGGACACACCCTGCCGCTGGTGCTTGCCTTGGTCTCTGCAGGCCCAGGCAGATGCCAAAGCTGCTCTTCACAGCCTTCTCCCTTCCCACGCCCCTCTGCCAAGTGCAAGGGGCCTCAAGGACGGAAAGGAGCGCAGGGACCAAAGGGAGACAGCTGCACCTAGCTCACTGGGGGCTCCTGGGGAAGCACTTTGCTTGAGAAGGAAGCCCCTCTCTTCCAAAGCCATTTCCCCAAATGCAAGCATTTCCCCAAATGTGCCCATTTCCCGGGGAACACCAACACACACTCAGGAGAAACCCTGGCAAGGCTCAATTACTTCTGCACCTTGGAGCACAGGCACTCCAGCTCGAGCTCATCTTCCTTCTCCCGAGTCTGTTTCCTCGTGTCCCTTGTGGCACGCAGCCCCGGGCCCCCTACAAACAAGAGCTGCCCGCTGCCCCTTCAAGTGCCCAAACTCCTGCCTGCGCTCCCGGCAGCAAAACCAGGCTGTTCCCAGCCAGGGAGCGGAGCCCTGTTCCCGCAGGAGGCTCTCGTGAGCCCCTTCCCCACTGTGCACGCAGCACTTCTGCCTGCCTGCCCAGAACGCTCTTGGCACAGCAGAGCACAAGCTGGCCGGCTCTGGCCTCAGCACAGCCCAAACACGGGCACGGGAAGACACGGCGGCTGTTTTGCAGCCATGCCCCAGAGGGATGGGAAGGGGCCCTGGCCTCTGGTCTCACTTCCCTCTTCCTGTCCACGTGTAGGGATGGAGCATTGCTGTGCTTTCTGGAAGCTCTTTGTGGAAACTTCCGCCACTGCAAGCTCCTTTGCCCTCGGTGGATGCCTGCACTGGAATCCCTCACGGCTGGGTTCAGAGCACCCTCAAGTTGGCTCTTCTATCCCCCAGGGTCCTTTTCCCCTTCAGCGTGCTCAGCACGCCCTTTAAGTCCACGCCGCTGTGCAGCTGGAGCAGCGGGACTGGGACCTTTGCAGCCTGAGCTGCCCTTGTTCCACTCTGTCTGTGCCCGGAACACAGCGGGGAGGAGAAGGGCAGAGGGGCCCTGCGTGTCCCCGGGCTCAGGTTTTGCGCTGCTTCAGCTCCAGAGAGATGCGGGTAAAGTGAAAAACACAAACAGTTTATTAAGGGAAAGCGAAGCAAAGGGGTAAGCTGGGAGGTAAAAAAGGGCATGGGCAGGGCCTGAGGGCTGCAGGGAAGGAGCTGCCAACAGGGAGAGAGATGGCAGGAGCTGCTGGAGCTTCGCACAGGCTCAGCTGTGAGCGGCCAGAGCCGTGCCTGGAGCTGCAGCTGGTCCCTTCTGCTCTGCAGGTGGTCCCATCTTCGAAGGGAACTGGAAATCATCGAAGGAGGCCGGTACAGGTACATCGGATCCAGGAGACAAATGAAGTTCTGCAGATCTTCTTTCGAATTTCATCTGTATCCACGTGTTCATGCAGGACGGGCTCTCGTCTTCCCTGAGGGCTTGAAGAGCTGGAAGAGAGAGGAACAGAGCCACGGTCAGAGGTCAGATTGAGGGAATCCAAGGAAAGCCTCCTGCCAGGGCCATCCCAGCCGGCTCTTGCCGTGGCCAGGAGGGAGCGGGAGACAAGGGCTACGGCCGGAAGGTGCTGGCCACGGATCCCCCCCGTGTCCCCGAAAGCTCTCCGGGCTGTGCCCCCAGCGGCCCTGGTCCGCACAGGCAGCAGAGCCCTCCGCAGCCCGGGCACGAATTGTAGCTGCGGGGCCGGCATTTGCAGCTGCTCCCCTAGCCCCGGAAGTGCTGGCTGCCCCGCGGCTGCCCTGACTCACCCTCAGTGAGGACCTGGAGCTCCTCCTCCTGCCCCATCATCAGCACTCCGGCCACCCCTGCAAGACAGAGCATGTGGCGGCGCCAGGCGGCACAGCTGCCCGACACGGGCGCTGCCGGCCCTGTGGCCGCACGCCCTCCTGGCGGGCAGGGCTCCTGCCGGGCCGCTGCCGCCCGAGGGCACGGCTGCGGGAGGGCGGCGGCAGCGCCCAGGGTGGGCGGGGCTGCAGCAGCCCGGGCGCGGTCCCGCTGTAGCCGGGGCACCAGCCGGGCCGGGAGGCCGGGAGGCGGGGAGGGGGGGAGGCGGGGAGGGGCGCCGGGCGCCGGGCTGCTGGCTCACCGATGAACCTGACGGCCGCCTCTCGTAGGGGCCTCTGTGGGCTCTGCAGGTGCGGCAGCGCCCAGCGCAGGTGCTCGGCCGCTCGGCTCTCGTCCGGCAGCAGCTGCGGGGAGCGGCGGCAGGGAAGGCTCAGCGCGGGCTCTGCCTGTCGGCCGGGCGCTCCCTGCGCCCAGCACCGGCCGAGGCGGCCCGCACGGCCTAGGGTAGGGAGCAGCGTGGGGGGGCGCAGGCTGGCGGGCCCGGCTGCGGCGCTGGCCAGGGGCACAGCTGCCGGCCCCCTACACTGAGCACCGGGGGCAGGGGCTGCCCCACTCCAGCCTGCGGCTGGGGCTCCCGGGCTGTCCTTACCAGGCTCTCGACGAACTTCATGCGCCGCTTCTTCCTCAGCAGCTCCTCGAGATCCCTCCTGCTCAGGAAGCGGGCCGCACGAAGCAGCGCTTCGCCAGACGCCTGCAGAGCAGCAGAGAGACGCAGGTGGCACCAGAGCCCAGGTGAGTCACACGGGAGCCGGCTCCCTGTGCCAAAGCCAGGGGAGGCTGGAGCCCGCCAGGCGCCGGGGCAGGAGGCGGCCGAGCCCCCTGCCAGGGATGCGGCAGCATCACAGCAAACCTCACCTCGGCCACGTGCAGGTTCTCATGGTGCCAGTGTAAGAATAGAGGGAGCAGGCTCTGGCTCACAATTGTCGTGAGAGCATTTTCCCTCTCTTCCACTACCAGCTCCATCAGCTTGCCGAAGAGCTGAATGGAGAGCAGCTGCACATGGCTGTTTTCCTGGAGGAAAGGAAAAGTCCTAAGCACCAACTACTCCAGGCCCATTGGGGCAAAGGCCCAAAAGGGCACAGGGCACAAGGTTTCCAGGCAGGCAGCGTCCAGTGCCCTTGGCTGGGGGCACAGAGGCTTACATTCTCAAAGTGTGGCAGGAGGGACTCAGCCAGCTGCAGGGCGGTGATGCTGGGTATCTCGAGGTCTTTGTCCGGGAGCACATGCATGAGCACAGAGAGGCTCATCCCGACCATCTCTGTGTCTGGATCGGCCAGCTGCTCCACCAGGTGTGGATAGAGGCCGCGTATTCCTCCGGCCTGTGTGCAAGACCGGGCTGTGCTGTGAAGCCGTGACTGGCCGCAGCACCGACAGCTGCTCGGGACACTCGGGCAGCTGAAGTGGGAATCGGGAGAGCCGGCAGCAGCTGCCTCTGCTGCCAAAGCCCAGCCAAGCCCCAAGGTCTGCCTTCCCCAGCCCCACGCTGCCAGCACGGCTTCAGCCACTGTCCCCTTCTCACCAGCGAGGGCTCCTTGCTGAGCACCACGAGGCCTCTGAGCGCCAGGCGCAGCCTGTCCCTGCACTGGCTGGGCAGGTGCCGGGATAGCACCAACAGGGCACTGGGACCATGTTGGCTCAGGTCCAGACACTGCAGGAGCTGAAAGGCACAGGGCAGTGGCAGGGGAGCCGGCCGGCAGGAGCCCAGGGCCGCGCAGGGCCGGCTCCAGGCAGCAGCAGCGGGCGCGGGCAGCGTCCCAGGCGGCTGCAGCTCCCAGAGGCCAGAGAGCCGGGAGGCAGCTCAGCCAGGCAGCGCTGGCCATCAGGCTCACCTCCACAAAGAAGGCCAGGGCAGGCAGATGCCAGCGGGGCTGCTTCCCGACGAGCAGGCTGAGCAGGTGCGAGGCCATGTGGGGACACAAGGGGGTCAAGGCACAGCGCATCTCCCTGGCAGGGGAAAAAGGCACCAAGGCCCTGAGCTGGGCGGGCAGACCTCTCCCAGGAGTGACTCACAGAGGTCCCATCTTTCCCCAGCACTCTGCAAGGGGACATGGGCCCCTTGGGAGGCAGCTGCTGCTGGGCATCCACCTCTCCCAGCCCTTTGCAGTACGCTCAGCCCTCCCTCGGTGACGAGGCCCTCTCGCTTACAAGCCCCGGGGACGGTGTGGGGCACTCCGGGCATGGGGTACTAATGCCGGCGGTGGCAGCGGGGACTAGAGGATCTCACCTGGCCAGCAGACCTGCTGCATAGTGCTGGCTGTTGGCACAGAGCAGGCTGTCCCAGAGCTGCTTGTGCTCCAGAGCCAGCAGGTTCTTGCCAACGCCCAGTCGGGAGAGCAGAGCCTTCAGTGTCTGCACTGCAAACCTGTGTGCCGAGCCAAGGCCAGGTCACTCTGGGAGCACTGGCCCTGGCCGCAAGGGTGTGGGAAGGACAGGGTGACTGGCACCTGTTGGGCTGGCTGGGAAGGCCGTGTTCCTCCTGGCACGCTCTCCAGAAGCCATGGGTCTCCACGTCCATTGGCCTCTGCTCCGTGGTGGTGAAAAGTTTCAAGAGCAGAGCCACGAGCAGGTGGGGAGAATGAAGGAGGATTGCGAAGTGCCACTCGGGCATGCTTGCAATCCTCCACAGCACCAGAGTTGCCTGCAAGAGACAAAGCACCCCGAGGCAGCGCTCAGTGCCGAGGTGTCCATGAGGCAGGGCCTGAGGGGAGAGGCAGGGGGAGCACCCAGCCTGCTGCCCCTAGCCCAGCTTTGAGCCCAGGCAGGGAGCTGCAGGGTGGGGAGAGCATGGAGAGGTTCTGAGAAGGCGACCTGGAGGACCAGCATAGGCCAGCTCCAGAAACTCACAGCCAAGGAAAGGACGGCCTCGTTGTCCCCACTGCAGAGGAAGCCGCCGTATGGTGGCTGCTCCTCTAGCGCAGAGAGCAGCGCTGGAAGCACCTGCTCCACGGCTGCTTCTGAGGTCCCCACGGCTCTCCAGATCAGCTCAGCGGCTCTGTGGGACCAGAGCAGTGCGTCAGTACCGTGCCCCGAGCAGCTGCGTGGGGCCGGGAGGGAGCATGGCAGCAGGCTCAGGAAACAGAGGGGCTCGAGGGTGCCGCTGCTCTCCGCCTGTGTGGCAGACGCCGCTGGACAGGCTGTACAGGGCGAGGGGCCCTACGGGCTGGTGAGCACCGAGCTCTCGAGGCACTTGTGCCCCTTACCCGTCACACGTTGGGGCACAGCGCAGGAGGCTCATCACCACGTGGGCTGGGTGTTGTTCAGCGAGGCTGACAATGGCCATTTGCAGCCCAGCGTCCACAGACTCACGGGACGTGAGTCTCTGCAGCAGGGCACTCACCGCAGCTTGCACCTGGAGGAAGCAGCATGGGGAAGACTTGGAGTGCTGTCTGAGGGAGCAGCTTGCCCAGCTTCCCCCAAGAGGTGCTTGCCCTCCCAGCCCACTGTGATGGGGCTGAGGGGGCCCGGTGGACATGGCTTGAGGGGCCACGTGATCCTGGAAGGCCTTCAGACCTGGCCCCAGGCTGCTGTAGAGAATAAAAAGCCTTCTGGAAAAACTCCAGACTGGGTCCAAGACTCACAGTGAGCAAGGGCATGGCCTCAGTCTCTGCGATGGCCGGTGGGATGGTGTTGGTGGTGGCCATGCCCTCCGTCAGGGCCATGTCAGCCTCCTCCCAGCCCTCGTCGTTTTCCCAGTCAGAGCTGGTGGCCAGGTCAGAGGATGCTGTGCTGGCAGCAGCCTCTGCCCGCAGCTCGCTGGGCCTGGGGTCGGGCTCGGCGGTGCCCTCGGGTGCGGAGCCGCTGGCCTTTGTGCGCCGAAGGCGCAGGAACCTCCGCAGTGTCTGCAGCAGAAGGAAGGGCGGGAAGAGAGGGACGTTCCATGGTCTGCTCCAAGCGCGGGGCCCGGCCGAGCAGCGCCAGCAGGCCCGGCCCAGGTGGGGATGGCCGCAGGTACCTGCGCTGCTCTCTGGACGTGGCCACGGGTGGGCTCCTGCTCTTGAGTGGGATCCCTGGCTGCATCTGCCAAAGAGTGAGCGCAGCCAGAGCTGAGGGGCTGTGGGAGAGGCCGGAGAACACAGCCCAGCCCTGCACTCCCCAGGCAGGGACAGCCCCCGGGCACGCAGGGAAGGGAGCATGGCCATTCGGGGGGGCAGCCCTGGCCCCTCTCCCATCCCGTCCATGGGCATGTCCACAGGGATGGGATGGGATGGGATGGGATGGGGCTGGGCCAGGTCAGCTGCAGGCACCGGCCCTGCGGCCCGGCTCTGCCACTCACCGTCCTGCAACGTCTGCAACTGCTCCGGCTCCGCCGGCTGCTGCGCTGGGGCAGCTGCAGGGCCTTTGCTTTTCTTGCCCCGAAGCCCCTTAACCAGGCTGAGCAGTCTGCCCGCCATCCTTCTGCCTGACCTGGAGGGCACTTTCAAATGCCTCGGCAAAGGCCCCAGTCAGCAAGGGCTGGAGTCGTGCCTTGCAGGCACCTGCAGCAGAGGAGCCTCAGGAAAGCTAGAGGACAGCCAAATGTTGAGGTCTGGCTGTGAGGCCAGCCACAGGAGGAACGCTTCGGAAAAGCTCCGGGGCAGCAAACAACGAGCAGGCTGTGCGGGGACACCTCACAGCACCGCTCTGTCACCTCCTGTCCCGTTGCGTCCACCGAGCACTCTGGCGTGGCTGTGTGGCTGCCAGCCCTGAGGTCAGCGCGTGTCACAAAGGGCTGCTAAGACACGGTGTCCCTTTCGGTTCCACGGGGAACCTGCTACACCGTGTCACAAAGGGACACGCTGCCACGCCCCACGGGGCCATCCCCTCCCCACCCAAGGTGCCCCAGCTTGGAAGGAATCCATTGCCCCGAGTGTCTAACACAGCCCTGGACACACCACAACGCCCCAAGTGCTCGGGGAAGGACTCTCCACGGTGCCCGCACAGCCCAGCTCGCTGCCGGCCCCGCAGCAGAGCAGCTTGCAGCAAGCAAGGGGCAAAGGCATCTTGCCAAGAGTTAAAACACAGCAGATAGGGAAGATGGCATGAATGTGGGCATAAAGACCTTTGAATTCACAGCTCTCTGAGAGGCATTTGGGGCTCTCGGCTGGATGGATATAATCCCCCTCTGTCCTGTGCTCAAAGCGGGGGGGACACACCCTGCCGCTGGTGCTTGCCTTGGTCTCTGCAGGCCCAGGCAGATGCCAAAGCTGCTCTTCACAGCCTTCTCCCTTCCCACGCCCCTCTGCCAAGTGCAAGGGGCCTCAAGGACGGAAAGGAGCGCAGGGACCAAAGGGAGACAGCTGCACCTAGCTCACTGGGGGCTCCTGGGGAAGCACTTTGCTTGAGAAGGAAGCCCCTCTCTTCCAAAGCCATTTCCCCAAATGCAAGCATTTCCCCAAATGTGCCCATTTCCCGGGGAACACCAACACACACTCAGGAGAAACCCTGGCAAGGCTCAATTACTTCTGCACCTTGGAGCACAGGCACTCCAGCTCGAGCTCATCTTCCTTCTCCCGAGTCTGTTTCCTCGTGTCCCTTGTGGCACGCAGCCCCGGGCCCCCTACAAACAAGAGCTGCCCGCTGCCCCTTCAAGTGCCCAAACTCCTGCCTGCGCTCCCGGCAGCAAAACCAGGCTGTTCCCAGCCAGGGAGCGGAGCCCTGTTCCCGCAGGAGGCTCTCGTGAGCCCCTTCCCCACTGTGCACGCAGCACTTCTGCCTGCCTGCCCAGAACGCTCTTGGCACAGCAGAGCACAAGCTGGCTGGCTCTGGCCTCAGCACAGCCCAAACACAGGCACGGGAAGACACGGCGGCTGTTTTGCAGCCATGCCCCAGAGGGATGGGAAGGGGCCCTGGCCTCTGGTCTCACTTCCCTCTTCCTGTCCACGTGTAGGGATGGAGCATTGCTGTGCTTTCTGGAAGCTCTTTGTGGAAACTTCCGCCACTGCAAGCTCCTTTGCCCTCGGTGGATGCCTGCACTGGAATCCCTCACGGCTGGGTTCAGAGCACCCTCAAGTTGGCTCTTCTATCCCCCAGGGTCCTTTTCCCCTTCAGCGTGCTCAGCACGCCCTTTAAGTCCACGCCGCTGTGCAGCTGGAGCAGCGGGACTGGGACCTTTGCAGCCTGAGCTGCCCTTGTTCCACTCTGTCTGTGCCCGGAACACAGCGGGGAGGAGAAGGGCAGAGGGGCCCTGCGTGTCCCCGGGCTCAGGTTTTGCGCTGCTTCAGCTCCAGAGAGATGTGGGTAAAGTGAAAAACACAAACAGTTTATTAAGGGAAAGCGAAGCAAAGGGGTGAGCTGGGAGGTAAAAAAGGGCATGGGCAGGGCCTGAGGGCTGCAGGGAAGGAGCTGCCAACAGGGAGAGAGATGGCAGGAGCTGCTGGAGCTTCGCACAGGCTCAGCTGTGAGCGGCCAGAGCCGTGCCTGGAGCTGCAGCTGGTCCCTTCTGCTCTGCAGGTGGTCCCATCTTCGAAGGGAACTGGAAATCATCGAAGGAGGCCGGTACAGGTACATCGGATCCAGGAGACAAATGAAGTTCTGCAGATCTTCTTTTGAATTTCATCTGTATCCACGTGTTCATGCAGGACGGGCTCTCGTCTTCCCTGAGGGCTTGAAGAGCTGGAAGAGAGAGGAACAGAGCCACAGTCAGAGGTCAGATTGAGGGAATCCAAGGAAAGCCTCCTGCCAGGGCCATCCCAGCCGGCTCTTGCCGTGGCCAGGAGGGAGCGGGAGACAAGGGCTACGGCCGGAAGGTGCTGGCCACGGATCCCCCCCGTGTCCCCGAAAGCTCTCCGGGCTGTGCCCCCAGCGGCCCTGGTCCGCACAGGCAGCAGAGCCCTCCGCAGCCCGGGCACGAATTGTAGCTGCGGGGCCGGCATTTGCAGCTGCTCCCCTAGCCCCGGAAGTGCTGGCTGCCCCGCGGCTGCCCTGACTCACCCTCAGTGAGGACCTGGAGCTCCTCCTCCTGCCCCATCATCAGCACTCCGGCCACCCCTGCAAGACAGAGCATGTGGCGGCGCCAGGCGGCACAGCTGCCCGACACGGGCGCTGCCGGCCCTGTGGCCGCACGCCCTCCTGGCGGGCAGGGCTCCTGCCGGGCCGCTGCCGCCCGAGGGCACGGCTGCGGGAGGGCGGCGGCAGCGCCCAGGGTGGGCGGGGCTGCAGCAGCCCGGGCGCGGTCCCGCTGTAGCCGGGGCACCAGCCGGGCCGGGAGGCCGGGAGGCGGGGAGGGGCGCCGGGCGCCGGGCTGCTGGCTCACCGATGAACCTGACGGCCGCCTCTCGTAGGGGCCTCTGTGGGCTCTGCAGGTGCGGCAGCGCCCAGCGCAGGTGCTCGGCCGCTCGGCTCTCGTCCGGCAGCAGCTGCGGGGAGCGGCGGCAGGGAAGGCTCAGCGCGGGCTCTGCCTGTCGGCCGGGCGCTCCCTGCGCCCAGCACCGGCCGAGGCGGCCCGCACGGCCTAGGGTAGGGAGCAGCGTGGGGGGGCGCAGGCTGGCGGGCCCGGCTGCGGCGCTGGCCAGGGGCACAGCTGCCGGCCCCCTACACTGAGCACCGGGGGCAGGGGCTGCCCCACTCCAGCCTGCGGCTGGGGCTCCCGGGCTGTCCTTACCAGGCTCTCGACGAACTTCATGCGCCGCTTCTTCCTCAGCAGCTCCTCGAGATCCCTCCTGCTCAGGAAGCGGGCCGCACGAAGCAGCGCTTCGCCAGACGCCTGCAGAGCAGCAGAGAGACGCAGGTGGCACCAGAGCCCAGGTGAGTCACACGGGAGCCGGCTCCCTGTGCCAAAGCCAGGGGAGGCTGGAGCCCGCCAGGCGCCGGGGCAGGAGGCGGCCGAGCCCCCTGCCAGGGATGCGGCAGCATCACAGCAAACCTCACCTCGGCCACGTGCAGGTTCTCATGGTGCCAGTGTAAGAATAGAGGGAGCAGGCTCTGGCTCACAATTGTCGTGAGAGCATTTTCCCTCTCTTCCACTACCAGCTCCATCAGCTTGCCGAAGAGCTGAATGGAGAGCAGCTGCACATGGCTGTTTTCCTGGAGGAAAGGAAAAGTCCTAAGCACCAACTACTCCAGGCCCATTGGGGCAAAGGCCCAAAAGGGCACAGGGCACAAGGTTTCCAGGCAGGCAGCGTCCAGTGCCCTTGGCTGGGGGCACAGAGGCTTACATTCTCAAAGTGTGGCAGGAGGGACTCAGCCAGCTGCAGGGCGGTGATGCTGGGTATCTCGAGGTCTTTGTCCGGGAGCACATGCATGAGCACAGAGAGGCTCATCCCGACCATCTCTGTGTCTGGATCGGCCAGCTGCTCCACCAGGTGTGGATAGAGGCCGCGTATTCCTCCGGCCTGTGTGCAAGACCGGGCTGTGCTGTGAAGCCGTGACTGGCCGCAGCACCGACAGCTGCTCGGGACACTCGGGCAGCTGAAGTGGGAATCGGGAGAGCCGGCAGCAGCTGCCTCTGCTGCCAAAGCCCAGCCAAGCCCCAAGGTCTGCCTTCCCCAGCCCCACGCTGCCAGCACGGCTTCAGCCACTGTCCCCTTCTCACCAGCGAGGGCTCCTTGCTGAGCACCACGAGGCCTCTGAGCGCCAGGCGCAGCCTGTCCCTGCACTGGCTGGGCAGGTGCCGGGATAGCACCAACAGGGCACTGGGACCATGTTGGCTCAGGTCCAGACACTGCAGGAGCTGAAAGGCACAGGGCAGTGGCAGGGGAGCCGGCCGGCAGGAGCCCAGGGCCGCGCAGGGCCGGCTCCAGGCAGCAGCAGCGGGCGCGGGCAGCGTCCCAGGCGGCTGCAGCTCCCAGAGGCCAGAGAGCCGGGAGGCAGCTCAGCCAGGCAGCGCTGGCCATCAGGCTCACCTCCACAAAGAAGGCCAGGGCAGGCAGATGCCAGCGGGGCTGCTTCCCGACGAGCAGGCTGAGCAGGTGCGAGGCCATGTGGGGACACAAGGGGGTCAAGGCACAGCGCATCTCCCTGGCAGGGGAAAAAGGCACCAAGGCCCTGAGCTGGGCGGGCAGACCTCTCCCAGGAGTGACTCACAGAGGTCCCATCTTTCCCCAGCACTCTGCAAGGGGACATGGGCCCCTTGGGAGGCAGCTGCTGCTGGGCATCCACCTCTCCCAGCCCTTTGCAGTACGCTCAGCCCTCCCTCGGTGACGAGGCCCTCTCGCTTACAAGCCCCGGGGACGGTGTGGGGCACTCCGGGCATGGGGTACTAATGCCGGCGGTGGCAGCGGGGACTAGAGGATCTCACCTGGCCAGCAGACCTGCTGCATAGTGCTGGCTGTTGGCACAGAGCAGGCTGTCCCAGAGCTGCTTGTGCTCCAGAGCCAGCAGGTTCTTGCCAACGCCCAGTCGGGAGAGCAGAGCCTTCAGTGTCTGCACTGCAAACCTGTGTGCCGAGCCAAGGCCAGGTCACTCTGGGAGCACTGGCCCTGGCCGCAAGGGTGTGGGAAGGACAGGGTGACTGGCACCTGTTGGGCTGGCTGGGAAGGCCGTGTTCCTCCTGGCACGCTCTCCAGAAGCCATGGGTCTCCACGTCCATTGGCCTCTGCTCCGTGGTGGTGAAAAGTTTCAAGAGCAGAGCCACGAGCAGGTGGGGAGAATGAAGGAGGATTGCAAAGTGCCACTCGGGCATGCTTGCAATCCTCCACAGCACCAGAGTTGCCTGCAAGAGACAAAGCACCGCGAGGCAGCGCTCAGTGCCGAGGTGTCCATGAGGCAGGGCCTGAGGGGAGAGGCAGGGGGAGCACCCAGCCTGCTGCCCCTAGCCCAGCTTTGAGCCCAGGCAGGGAGCTGCAGGGTGGGGAGAGCACGGAGAGGTTCTGAGAAGGCGACCTGGAGGACCAGCATAGGCCAGCTCCAGAAACTCACAGCCAAGGAAAGGACGGCCTCGTTGTCCCCACTGCAGAGGAAGCCGCCGTATGGTGGCCGCTCCTCTAGCGCAGAGAGCAGCGCTGGAAGCACCTGCTCCACGGCTGCTTCTGAGGTCCCCACGGCTCTCCAGATCAGCGCAGCGGCTCTGTGGGACCAGAGCAGTGCGTCAGTACCGTGCCCCGAGCAGCTGCGTGGGGCCGGGAGGGAGCATGGCAGCAGGCTCAGGAAACAGAGGGGCTCGAGGGTGCCGCTGCTCTCCGCCTGTGTGGCAGACGCCGCTGGACAGGCTGTACAGGGCGAGGGGCCCTACGGGCTGGTGAGCACCGAGCTCTCGAGGCACTTGTGCCCCTTACCCGTCACACGTTGGGGCACAGCGCAGGAGGCTCATCACCACGTGGGCTGGGTGTTGTTCAGCGAGGCTGACAATGGCCATTTGCAGCCCAGCGTCCACAGACTCACGGGACGTGAGTCTCTGCAGCAGGGCACTCACCGCAGCTTGCACCTGGAGGAAGCAGCATGGGGAAGACTTGGAGTGCTGTCTGAGGGAGCAGCTTGCCCAGCTTCCCCCAAGAGGTGCTTGCCCTCCCAGCCCACTGTGATGGGGCTGAGGGGGCCCGGTGGACATGGCTTGAGGGGCCACGTGATCCTGGGAGGCCTTCAGACCTGGCCCCAGGCTACTGTAGAGAATAAAAAGCCTTCTGGAAAAACTCCAGACTGGGTCCAAGACTCACAGTGAGCAAGGGCATGGCCTCAGTCTCTGCGATGGCCGGTGGGATGGTGTTGGTGGTGGCCATGCCCTCCGTCAGGGCCATGTCAGCCTCCTCCCAGCCCTCGTCGTTTTCCCAGTCAGAGCTGGTGGCCAGGTCAGAGGATGCTGTGCTGGCAGCAGCCTCTGCCCGCAGCTCGCTGGGCCTGGGGTCGGGCTCGGCGGTGCCCTCGGGTGCGGAGCCGCCGGCCTTTGTGCGCCGAAGGCGCAGGAACCTCCGCAGTGTCTGCAGCAGAAGGAAGGGCGGGAAGAGAGGGACGTTCCATGGTCTGCTCCAAGCGCGGGGCCCGGCCGAGCAGCGCCAGCAGGCCCGGCCCAGGTGGGGATGGCCGCAGGTACCTGCGCTGCTCTCTGGACGTGGCCACGGGTGGGCTCCTGCTCTTGAGTGGGATCCCTGGCTGCATCTGCCAAAGAGTGAGCGCAGCCAGAGCTGAGGGGCTGCGGGAGAGGCCGGAGAACACAGCCCAGCCCTGCACTCCCCAGGCAGGGACAGCCCCCGGGCACGCAGGGAAGGGAGCATGGCCATTCGGGGGGGCAGCCCTGGCCCCTCTCCCATCCCGTCCATGGGCATGTCCACAGGGATGGGATGGGATGGGATGGGATGGGATGGGGCTGGGCCAGGTCAGCGGCAGGCACCGGCCCTGCGGCCCAGCTCTGCCACTCACCGTCCTGCAACGTCTGCAACTGCTCCGGCTCCGCCGGCTGCTGCGCTGGGGCAGCTGCAGGGCCTTTGCTTTTCTTGCCCCGAAGCCCCTTAACCAGGCTGAGCAGTCTGCCCGCCATCCTTCTGCCTGACCTGGAGGGCACTTTCAAATGCCTCGGCAAAGGCCCCAGTCAGCAAGGGCTGGAGTCGTGCCTTGCAGGCACCTGCAGCAGAGGAGCCTCAGGAAAGCTAGAGGACAGCCAAATGGTGAGGTCTGGCTGTGAGGCCAGCCACAGGAGGAACGCTTCGGAAAAGCTCCGGGGCAGCAAACAACGAGCAGGCTGTGCGGGGACACCTCACAGCACCGCTCTGTCACCTCCTGTCCCGTTGCGTCCACCGAGCACTCTGGCGTGGCTGTGTGGCTGCCAGCCCTGAGGTCAGCGTGTGTCACAAAGGGCTGCTAAGACACGGTGTCCCTTTCGGTTCCACGGGGAACCTGCTACACCGTGTCACAAAGGGACACGCTGCCACGCCCCACGGGGCCATCCCCTCCCCACCCAAGGTGCCCCAGCTTGGAAGGAATCCATTGCCCCGAGTGTCTAACACAGCCCTGGACACACCACAATGCCCCAAGTGCTCGGGGAAGGACTCTCCACGGTGCCCGCACAGCCCAGCTCGCTGCCGGCCCCACAGCAGAGCAGCTTGCAGCAAGCAAGGGGCAAAGGCATCTTGCCAAGAGTTAAAACACAGCAGATAGGGAAGATGGCATGAATGTGGGCATAAAGGCCTTTGAATTCACAGCTCTCTGAGAGGCATTTGGGGCTCTCGGCTGGATGGATATAATCCCCCTCTGTCCTGTGCTCAAAGCGGGGGGGACACACCCTGCCGCTGGTGCTTGCCTTGGTCTCTGCAGGCCCAGGCAGATGCCAAAGCTGCTCTTCACAGCCTTCTCCCTTCCCACGCCCCTCTGCCAAGTGCAAGGGGCCTCAAGGATGGAAAGGAGCGCAGGGACCAAAGGGAGACAGCTGCACCTAGCTCACTGGGGGCTCCTGGGGAAGCACTTTGCTTGAGAAGGAAGCCCCTCTCTTCCAAAGCCATTTCCCCAAATGTGTCCATTTCCCGGGGAACACCAACACACACTCAGGAGAAACCCTGGCAAGGCTCAATTACTTCTGCACCTTGGAGCACAGGCACTCCAGCTCGAGCTCATCTTCCTTCTCCCGAGTCTGTTTCCTCGTGTCCCTTGTGGCACACAGCCCCGGGCCCCCTACAAACAAGAGCTGCCCGCTGCCCCTTCAAGTGCCCAAACTCCTGCCTGCGCTCCCGGCAGCAAAACCAGGCTGTTCCCAGCCAGGGAGCGGAGCCCTGTTCCCGCAGGAGGCTCTCGTGAGCCCCTTCCCCACTGTGCACGCAGCACTTCTGCCTGCCTGCCCAGAACGCTCTTGGCAGAGCAGAGCACAAGCTGGCTGGCTCTGGCCTCAGCACAGCCCAAACACAGGCACGGGAAGACACGGCGGCTGTTTTGCAGCCATGCCCCAGAGGGATGGGAAGGGTTCTATCAGTGCAACAGCAGAGGAAATAGAACTGACTGAAAAACAAGAAACTTTTCTTTGTGCGGAGAGAAGAAAAGAATATCAGGTGAAACAAAATAGTCATGTAATATTTTTATTTTTCTAAAAATAGTTTCTGAGTATATTACTGTGTGGTGTGTTTATCCCTTTTGTTTTGATTTTCAGCAGAATTTTATTTAGGGTGGAAATAATTGTGAAGTTAGCCGATTAACTTTTGAAATTGTGTTACTAGAGAGGTTTTGCTGGGACTGTTCCTAATCTGCTTTTGCATAGTTTATATAGTTACTTTGGACCATTTTTGCCAGCAGAACAATGAAACAGCTACATAAACAAATATTTTGGTAGTCAAAATGGATTAATTTTTTTTTTTGTTAGTTTTCTTCATATATATAAATCCACTCAAATACAGCACTGAAGCTAATAATCATTTTCTATTGTATCTCTGGAAGAATTTAGACTGCTAAAAATAGTGGCAGAAGAAAAATTATTTTAATAGTGTACATTTAATAGCATTGTTTTTCTTCAGGATCAACTAGAAGGAATTAATATCCTGCAGTAAATTCTTCTACCACATAGGAAGAGAAAGTTGAGAAGTTAAGCTGCACAGTAAGCAAAGATGAGATAATCAGAGAGTGATGGTACCTTGGCAGTCCCAGAGGGGTCAGAGGCAAGATGGTCTTTCCATATCATCATAGGTGTAAATCAACACTCTTGGCAGATTCACACGCACAGTGAAGTAACAGAGATGTAAAGAAGATGATAAGAAAATGAAAGAGTGTTTCATCCCCTATGGTATATGATAATAAACAAGCATATAGAGCTTGGGGAAGACAGTGGAATGTGGGGGTGTTTGAAATTATTGTCCTCCCAAGTAATTATTAGGCATTCTGGAGCCCAGCTTTTTTGGATATGGCTGAACACCTGCCTGCCCATGGGAATAGGTGAATGGATTCCTTGGTTGGCTTTGCTTGCATTGCACAGCTTTTGCTTTACCAATAAATCATCTTTATATCGTTTTATTCCCACAAGTTTTCTCAGTTTTACCTTTCCAAATCTCTCTCCCATATATATGTGGTGGGGAGTGAGCAAGCATCTGGGTGGGACTTAGTTGCTGGTTGGAGCACCAGCTTAACCCCACCTACTTTCAGAAGATCTATCCTTGTGGGTGAGGAGGGCTTGATGAGATTCACCTTCCAAGAAATGGATTAGGAAGCTCTTAGCAGAACATTATGTCTGCAATAATAGGGGAGCACTCAATAATGCATCATGTTCTGACTGCAAAAACATTTTTCTGGTGGTATAAAGTTTCATGTTGCCATTTTGAAAAGTTTCCCAAAAATTGTGCAAAATGAAACCTTTCAAAATTAATTTTAGACTTAAAGTTCAAAAGATTGTTTCAACTTGATAGTAACAAAAATTGCTTACTGGCCAAACATTCTCTTAGTAATTTTATTTTCTAAGAAATTAGAATTTCTTTTTTTTAAGTAAAACTAGATGCTTAAATCATAGGAAATTGAAATGGAAATTTTTATCTACCTGTATTTAAACTAATGTTCTTTGTAGGATGAATGCTGATGTATGCTTTGCAGAAATCTTAAAGGTCTGTCCTTAGAAGTATGTCAACCAAAATGTGTTCTGACAGGATTAGTAGCTATGTACATTCACTTGAAACAGTAAATTAAATTCTAGTTAGCTCTAATCCTATTCTGACATAACTTAGGGGGAAAAAAGGCAGAATCTTAAACATAAAGGCTAAAATCTGTATGAGAAAATAAAAGCTCTGCCTATTTTTTGTCTCTGTGTTTTCTGATAGTTTGGTTTTTGTGGCGTTCCTTTGTTTCACTTTTTTTTTTTTTTAATAATCTTCAATGCAGGGAAAACATTAGTATTGAAAAATATGTAAATGTATAGCACATGTTCAGGAAACTCAAATACAGTCTAAACGATCAAAAGACCATAAAGAACATACTTTGATTTTGCAGAAAATTACAACTCTTAGAAGTGATCTGAATCATTGTAAATCTTAGAAGTAGAAGGTATATGACTGTAACTTGGCTGTGTTCAGATAATTCAGTTAGATATAAATTCAGATTTACAAACTAGCATATGCTATTTTCTTAAACAGTGTGTGTGAAAATAGCATCTGAAAAATCTGTCTATACTGAAGCTGAAAGCTGACAACAAGTAATACTTAACTGATCCCAGCTATGCTCTTAATTGTTCCTACACACTTTTTGCATAATTTTTCCTGAATTTCAGTGCAATAAGAGTTTTCTCTCAAGAAAGTATATCCAGCAGTTAAAATGAACCAAGACATAATGTGCAGAGTTTGATCTAAAGATGAACTGTCAAAACACCAAGTCCACGTTGAAGGTTTTGCCCATCCATACTAGAAACACTATTATTGGAAAATTCAGTAGTAATTGGATAAAATTTTGTGTTTATGAAAGTAGAATTGTGGGCCATTTTATAAGCCCATTGTTCAATGTGATTTAATGGGTGCAAAGCATGAAATTTATTGCTCAAAATCAGAAGTTCCAAGATGGTGAAGAGGAAGATAGATAACAGTTAGTAAGAGGTTGTGCCAGTCACAGAGACTACCACAAAAGAAACATGATCTTATCAAAGGTCAAATCTTTATACACACCCAAATGAGTGCATTCCGCAGGTGGATATACTCCACATGGATACATTGCTGTATCACAATAACCATAAATATCAGTTAGATCACTTAGATTGCCTTGGCTGAAAGAACAATGCCTTGTCATAGAAAGCCATTACCAAAGTGTCACAGATTTGCATACTTGGCTCTCTCCAGGTACCCTACTGCTACACCCAGGTAATTAAGCCCTGTAGTTTTAACCTCAGTATAAAGATCCTTGCAAGTTACTGCACAGTTTTGAAAAGAGTGAAGAAAAGCAAGCACCAGTGCACGAAATATTCCCAGAAGCCAACAAACACACAAATCTCAAGAAAAGCAAGTAGAAAAATTATGTACAAGATCTAGCTATACAAATGTTGGCTCTAGGGCATAAAGGACACAGCTAAATGGAGATGAGTAATGTGTGAAAGGTGTGAAACTCTGGAAGGCTGCAAAGAAATGGTTTCTTTAATCTCTGGAGGCAAGTAGCCATGGAAAGAGGAATCAGAAATAAATGTAATACGGGCTCTACCACTCCTGAAGCAGAATTTCACTGTTTTTTCCTGTGAACTTCTGAGATGGAGGGAAAGTGCAGGCACAGATACTTCACCACAGTCAGTATTAGGACATTAGCACAAATGCAGTTGAATTAAGCAGGTGATGAAGTCTCCAACTTTAGTATTGGAGATGTACTTAAAAACCTTGTTATAGAGCACATTAAACTAATGTACTGCATATCAGAGCTGTTTTGTTTAGACCCTAGAAGTATCATGAAAAAGGATCATGAGTTTGGAATGACTCATTGCTGCATTTTTTATAGCTCTTCTTATTTACAAGGAAAAATGTTCAGAGAGAGCCTCTACCAGCAGCAGCAGATTTGACTCGAGGTTCTCCCAGCAAACCAAGGGTATATGAGTGTAAATGGGGTGTGACAGTGCAGCTCATTGCAGTTCAGCAGAACATAAAACCTCAGTGGCCAAGTAAGCTGCTTCTTGGTGGAAACACAGCAGCTAAAACAGGCCATGCTTTGAGTCTATGACTAGCAGTCACTACAGTTTGTACTCTTCATATTTATCCTGGAAATTTTGAGGTTCTGACTGTTTCATGTTTCTCTGTAATAGCTCCTTCACACAAAAGGACTAATATTTTGGGATTTTAGGAGCCCTGTAAATAGCCAAATAGTTGTTGCCTTTCCATTATCAAAATTCAAAATAATATCAAAAGCCAGACTTCCTTCTGTTCCCTTCTCAATGTCCTATACTACTGCAGTTCCACCTTCTCTCTGGAGGATCTAGCTTGACATATTTTAAGTGTAATGGACTATAAGAGGACTGAAAAAAACATGCAATTTTGCCCTTTGAATGACTTTTAGCAGTCCTTTTATCTCTTGGAACCTCAACTTCTGTCTGCAAAATGGTGGTAATGGGTTAATTTTCATCTCCGAAAGACATAATGGTGGGTTCTAGCAATGAGCCAATTTTGTTTAAAATTAAGTAAGCATTCTGGTATGACTCCTAGAAGCTGTCAGTAGCTTTTCATTATTATATTTTCTCTCTAAAGCACAGTTAAGAGTTTTTGTTGCCATTAGTTACACTTTAAATACAGGGTCTGGGCCAAATTAATGGTTTTAGTAACCCCACAGATCAGTCAGTGTGAACCTGCTGAAGTTATTAATGACGTTACACCAGAGCTCAAATGATGGAGGGAAAACGAGATTCATGCCCTTAATGTTAAAGGTGACCTCTATGCATACACACTATGAAAATCTACAGCCCACAGGCAATTTGATTTTCTGCCTGAAAATTACTGTAGAGACTTCAGTATCTGAGGCAACCTCCTCTGCTTTTTCTTTTAAAAATCTGATTAGTATGAAGGGCAGAGTGAAGATATTAAAAATCAGATCAGGACTGAGCTAAGAATTTGGTATTAAGAGTGCTTTAGCTTTAGAAATAAGGCACAGTTCAGAGATACGAGGGCAGTTTGTGCAAGTTTGGTGGTTTCTGATGGCATGGAATCTGCTGCCTGCATTTTCCATCTCATTAATCTGAGGTTCCCTGGAGGGAGAGAGAGTCTCTGGTGCTCAGGCAGTGTCAGGCACAGCTAGATCTGTCATTTGTTTTCCTTCTGAGAAAGCATAAAATTGTTTCCATCTGACTGGTACCTTACTCGTGCGCCACCCATAGCATGTCCCATGCCTGTGCTGCAGTCCTCGCACCAGGGTGTGTGGCTGGACAGATGTAGAAGGATATTCCCCTTTGCAGATCCACATCCACAAAGAAAGAGAGCTTGTCAGGTGGCAAAATAAGCTAGAAGCAACTCTTTGTGGCCCAGTAAACAAAACAAAATAAATGAAGAGGAGACAAAACCTTTGCCCTCCCTCACCCATTGTTGACTGTACAGAACCAGTCACACCACGCAGAGGACCACAACACTTCCTATGAGGTTGAGTCACAAATAGCAGCACACACATAACAGCAATACACAAAATGAAAATGCAGGCTCTCACATGCACTTGCTAATGCAAAAGCTGCTTTCAGGGTAACATATCAGAGCGGTTTGTTTGGAAATCAGGTATTTTCCAGGGACTGCTCAGGGGCAGACAGAAATGTTGGCATGGGCTGGTCAGGCCAGTTGGTCTTTCTGGTGGCTGGTAGGTCACATGAATTCATGGGGGTGCATTCAAAGAGAAACCAGACAGGTCAGGCAGTCACCATGAGATGTGACTATTGAACACTTCAAAGTAGATTTCTCACGTGACTGTCTACATCAGATTTTAGGAACCTATCTGTGGACACCCAGATTCCAAATGAATGTTTACAGGTATCCACTTGTCGTGTTTACTACGTTACATAAGCTGTTGATTTTTTTTTTCAAAACTCATCAAAAAGAATCCAGGAAAAAAAAGTTTCCATGCTCTCATTATCCTATAATTCAAACAATTATTCAAACTACAGTTGCCAAGCATGGCTCACTGACTCAGATGGTAACACACAAGTCCACAAAACCACTCCTGGTTGCCCTTATTTGTAATTGGAGTTCATAGCAAAAGACAAGTCACACAAATTGTTCAAATCTGTACCTGAGAGACAGAGTAAGCTCGGAATAAGTAAAACACAAAAGAAAATAATTAAACTATTTCTGGTGTAAATGAGCAAAGATTTAAGGTCTCAGAAAAGAGGAAAGAAAATGAGAATTTTCTGAATTACAAAATTTTAGATCCCTCCAATGGGAAAAAGATAGCAAATATAAAGGGGCCCGGGAGCAGAAGGTACTGAACTCCAAGCAACAGTAGGCAGCTTGGGATAGAAAATATAGAAGTGACAGGTTGTAACAGGGGGGTTTTATCTCACAAAGAAGCCACAGATTCTCCAAAATTAGTGAAATGGGAGTTCAATATATGAAGTGGGATAATGAGGCTAAGCTGAGAAAAAGGTCTGATAAGTGGGACAGAAAGTTCACAGTGTAAAACTTAAGAGGAAAAAACCAAAGCTGAATCAGGTGAGGGAAGATAAGACAGTTTTGATAAATTATCAGAATTGCAACAGCTGAGATAGAAAATAAATTACATAGCTTCTTCATCTTACTGAGGAATAACTGCTGACATTTAACAACATTCTAGCAGTGGGTGGAAAGGGAAAAGGGGGGTCAAGTTTAGTACTCTGCTATTAAGCCTGAATGACTGAGAGCGTGGTAGAATTATCTCACAGTGATGAAGAATGGAGAGAGGGGAGAGATAGAAAGGAAATAAAGGAACACGGTATTTATATAAAGCTATTTTTCAGTATGTGTAAGAATAATTAATAAAACTTGGTGTAAAAGCTTTTTTAATCTTCCTGTACTCCATACCTGTCAGGTACAGACCACAACAGAGCATACTAACTGCAGAGCACTCTGTGCTCTCAGTGAGCAAGAGCAAAGATAATTCATTTTCATGTCATGTATCATTCACAGCTGTCTGCTGTGATTGCAAAAGTCAAATTACTCCATCCTACATTCACACTAAGCCAAATCTGTTTGGGAAGAGGGGGACAGAAAGTGGGCGTGTTAATAGCAGATAATTTCCTTCCTGAATATATTTATGAGGTCAAAATGGGAACATTAATAGTCCTGTGTGGTATCTAATACTATTGAATGTGTAGGGCAAATACTCTTGTAGTGCTTCTTCAAAGTGTAGCACATAAGAGCTTAACTTTATCTTATTATAGCATGATATAACATCTTGTTATTTTCTGTATACTTTTCTCTCTTTCTGATAACATAATATTAGTCTAAGCAAGCATCTGAAAGGGTCTTATTCCTAAATGAAATTGAGATGCAAGACACATATATCATGACTTAAAGGAAAAGTAATTTTAAAATTAGCTATTCACATTATTTGGCCAATGCTCTCTTCTGTGCTTTTCTGCATTCTGGAGACCACAGAACACTATTAAAAATCTAGGTAGGGTAGCTTTTGCTTTCAAAAGAATAAGTCTTTGATTATTACTTTAGTAGACGGATGATATATTTTTTCTTTTTCAGGTCTGGCTACTGTCATAACAATCAAATATGTAAGCTTTCTTTCCTGGTATAGGCTGTTCAGCAGTTCAGTCATGTGGGAGATTTATTGAGAAAAAAAAAGCTAAAATTATGAATTTTGTAATGCTGGCTTTTAAAAAAAATCAATTTCAATAGTAAAGTCACAGACAAACTCTGAGCACTTCATTGCTTTGTTTGTCACCTTAAGGTGGGTGACAAAATTCCTCTGTAGAATACTGCAGAAAATGTAGAAAACTTTCATGTCCTGGTCCCCTTCCAGGTTCTCCTAATAAATACTACTAAACTGCAGTTAGAATTACTTGACTGAGTTCACTGTTTTCTTCCTTGAAAGACTAGCTTGAAATGTGCTGATATTGCTGCCCATTTAAAGGATCGCTTCCACCATTCAGACTCCTGACTTCATGGTGTAACAATGTCAGGACAAAGCATAGGGTGTATTTTGGTCTACAAACAGAGCTAACTTTAGGTTCTCCCCACTCTGTCCTATGAGGGGAAGCAGTTAGAAGGCACCCTGCAAAGACACTGCCTGAGATTCATCCCAAGTCCCAGTGACAGGGGCTTACCTTGAGTGTCATATTAGTTATGTTGACAAATCTTAGGTCCTTCAGCAGGTGAGAATCTACAGTTTTCTCTGTCCTGTGGGGCGTTATACAAGAAGCCTCTCTCTCACTTCCATGAATCCCGCTGCCATCTAAACACACTGCCACAAAGTAAGAGGATTCAGAAAAGACATTTGCAAAGTGGTTCAAATCTTCTCTTGTGATGGTATCACATGGTGAATGGTTAGTGTTTACCAGTAGTTTCACATGAAGGGTTCTGAGATTGATGGTTAAAGCAGAACATGGTTGCTTAGAAGATGTTTTGCTTCCTTGGGGCTATTACTTTGACCATATTTCCAGGGCTTGGAAGATTCTTCAGAGCCTTATTTGGTGAAACACCACAGCAATATTTCAAACATAGTTCTGACTTTTAAAGCTTGTCTCAGTCTTCCTAAGTATGTATTCAAAAGTACTCCACTGGAGGACTTATTGCACTGACATGTATAAAAAAGAGGAGTTTTTTCTATAGCATACTTTAAATAAGATTTGATTCAAAATACTTATACAAGTGTCCAGAATCCAGAATCCAGAATGACTAAATGAATCAATTTGTCAATTATCAACCTGCAATGCACTTTTGCTACTACCAAGACTTAGTTTTGCTGAAATTTATTGTTATTGTTTATTTATTTTGCTCAATCACTGTTGTGCTACACTGCCAGTCAAATATAAAGTATCACAAAAATATCTCTGAAGGATAGGAACATCTTCACCTAAATACATGTTTTGAGCCCAGAAAGAAGAAGGTAGTTTATAACGATAGGGTGGCTCAATAAAAAAAATGGTAATTGAATTCCATCCTGTCAGAAATAAATAAATACAGGGAAAAATAAGTTTCTCTTGTGAGTATCAGGACAGAAAAGTTGAGAAAAAAAATATTAAAATAGAGAAGTTTAATAAGATGTCAAGTGTAATAATTGAAATTCCATTTTTCACTGCATACACATGCGTATGAAATAGTCCATTGGTGTTGGTTCTGTGATTACGTTTAGAGACATCATTTCATTGCAAACTGCATTTGGAATTCTAAAGCCATTTAAAAAAGCATCACATGATGCATTCAATTCCTGCTCAAGTACATTTCACTCTTTTTCCCCTCTAAAAAACACCTTATCCATTCTCATCCCCTGTCTTTGCTTAGCAAGTTTACTTAAAAGTGTTTGTGGTGCTACCCTTCCCTGGATTGGGTGCATGGGAGACACACAACAATGTTCACAGGAGGTGTAAAAACAAACTTTCCTGACAAACTTTAGAAGGCCAGAAATTTGGCAAAATTTAAGACAAAGCATTCAATCAAAATAAGGCATTTCACCAGGCACTGACTTAGCAAACCCTACCCATCCAACCTTATATACCCCTGTTTCAAGGGTTCCATTGGCACTCCAGGGGTTGCATGTGGGGCATTGCTTCAAGTGTGTCACAGACTGACAGCCATCCTGGGCTGGACTAGAGGTTCCACAGGTGGAGTGAGACAACAATACAAGTAACCCTTACAGACTACACCTTCAGCAGTTTGTATTCATCTATATGGGAAAGCCCATGGCTCCAGCCGTTCAATTACACCCAAACACACTGTGTCCTTGAGAAAGAGGTGTTATCTCAGGTAGCCAGGAATTGAGTCATAGAAAATAATAGATTCAAATCAGAAATTGCACCTGCAGCCTTACTGGTTTATGTACTAGGTTATTGCATGAGCAAAGTGCAGCTTCACATGATGACAGAAACCATCATTTTGACCTTGACTTTTAGAGTAGTTTGAACAGTAGCTTCAGCCGGGCCACAATAAGGTCTTGAATTTAGAAGCAGTCCAGAAATCTAGATTTTGAATTAGAAACAAGCTGAGGATTGTTGCCCACCAAAAAGTCCTAAAAATACTACACATTTGTATTGTAGGAAGAAAAGTTTGCATTTTCCAGGAAGTTCTGGATTCTAGTTCCTCCTAATTAAGCCACCTTTGTCGCTGAGAGTAAACTATTTAAGTTAAGTAAGAGTATATGCTCTAACTGGAAGATCACACCATACTCCCTACTTTTTCATAAGACTTATTTAACTAAGGTACAAATAGATCAATATTTGTAAAATATTTCAACAGCAGCTGAAGTTTTGTCATCTAAATGGAACATAAATTAAATAGGAAATTAAAATTCAACTATTACTCTTGAAGGACACCATCCTTGGCTTAATTTGATAATTTTTTTTCAGTCAGTTTACATTTTTTATCTATGTGTGCTTTCTTTGCATTCGCAAGACATATAATAAATTACACTGGTGAGCTACTGTAATCTGACCTATTCAGTATTCAGGAGTTTGAATACCTGGAAAGGATAATTTGCAAAAATTAAAGAAGCATATTGCTTTCTCCTTCACGTAATGGAGGGTGACATGTAGAAGCAAAAGTGAAGCTAACTGTATGCAGTGGGATGATCCTGGCTGCATGCCAGGTGCCCACCTAAGCCATTCTATCACTGCCCTCCTTGGTTGCACAGAGGAGAGAAAAACTCTAACAGAAGGCTGGTGGGTTGAGATATGGGCAGGGAGAGATCATTCACCAATTACGGTCATGGGCCAAACAGATTTGACTTGGGGAAAATTACTTTAATTTATTGCCAGTCAAGTCAGAGTAGAGTAATGAGGTATAAAATCAAATCTTAAAAAACACCTTCCCCCGTTCCCTTCCCTTCCTCCTGGGCTCAACTTCAGATTTTCTTTACCTCCTTCGCTGCAGTGATACAGGAGGAGAGGAATGGGGGCTGCAGTCACAGAATCACACCTTTTCTCTGCCTCTCCTTCCTCCCCACACACTTCCCCAGAGATAGCATGGGGGCCCTCCCACGGTAGACAGTCCTCCACAAACTTCTCCAACGTGAGTCTTTCCCATGAGCTGCTGTTCTTCATGAACTCCTTCAGTGTGGGTCCTCCCACAGGGTGCAATCCCTCAGGCGCAGGGTGCTCCAGTGAGGGTTCTCCCTCCCCAGGGTCACAGCCTCCTTCGGGCATCTGCCTGATCTGGTGTGGGGTCCTCCAAGGGCTGCAGGTGGATCTCTGGTCCACTACGGACCTCCATGGTCTGCAGGGGCACGGCTGCCTCACAATGAACCGCAGGGGAATCTCTGCTCTGGCGCCTGGAGCACTTTCTCCCCTTCTTTTCCACTGGCCTTGGTATCTGCAAAGCTGTTTTCCTCACATATTCTCACTCTCCCATGTGGCTTCAGTTGTGCAGCAATTTTTTCCCCTTATAAATGTTACCACAGCAGTGCATTGCTGATGGACTCAGCCTTGGCTGAGTGGGTCCCCCTTGGAGCTGGTGGCATTGATTCTGTTGGACATGGGGGAAGCTGCTGGTAGCTTCTCACAGAAGGCACACCTGTACCCCTTCCACTACCAAAACTTTGACCTGCAAACTCAATACACTGAAATATAACAAATTTGTGTTACTGTCCAGTTTTCTATGTTTTACTGCTGCAATAAAGTGAGAAATATCAGTTTAATATTTGCTTTCAGTGCAAGGTACCAAATTAGTAGAATTTGAGAATTTTCAGCAAAGGACATCTAGGATAATCAAAGTTATGAGCTGGCTTAGGTATGAGAAGTATATGTATGGAGCAGTGAATGCCATGGAAAATAAGCAAATGTGAAGAAAGAGCTAAGACAATTCTGTTAGTCATCAAGTAATTTGAATAGAATTTTAATAACATACAAAAGCAAATAACGAAGAGTGAATCTGATCAGATATTCATGGTATCCTTCAATAAAAGAATGAAAAAAGTTTCAATAGAAACTAAAAGGTACTTGTGAAAGTAAGGGATTTATTCTACAATTTGTAACTAAGCTGTAATTACTCTGCAGCAGGATTGTAGATTTCTAGTAGATGACAGAGTTGACAAAAATCACTGAAAAAAGACATGGAAGAAGAGTCTGTCTGTGATTATTAAATACCAAGATAAGACTGTAAGGAATCAACTCACCCAAAAATTACTGGAAGCAGGAAGAACATCTGTGAAAGTTCATCTTCTTGCATCTCTTGTTCTGATTGTCTCCTTTGGGAATGCTACAGGGTGTCTGAGCAGGCATTGCTCTCACCTGTGAGAGTCAATCCTAAATGGAATATGGTTCAAAGCAGAATCTGTGATAGAAAACATGCAAGGAAAACTCAAAACACTTGAATTTCTCAGGTCTTTAGTAGGCCTCAGATAAAAAGCCCTTCTAAAGGGTACAAAATATAGAGATATTGAGCTTATTTCCAAGCAGTTTTCTATTTTGGCTAAATTACACCATCCAATATCAGCTAAAATAATGCAGTACAATGCCTATCACATGGGTCAATGTCACAATCTGGTTATTAAAAACATTTGAGACATGCCTCTGCCCAAATTTAGGTGCAAATGAGATCATATAGCAAAGTCAATTGTACACATTTTTATTAACAGTAAATGTGAGGTAGAGATAAAAAGAAATAGGAAAAAGAGAAGGAATAAGATAGAAAGTATAGAGTCACCATCAATTAGAGTCCTTGGCAAGGCTTGAAATTTTGATGTCTGTTGGTCAAAGTGGCAATTGCAGACTGAATAATCTGTCATGTTCTTGGGCAAATTCCATCACTATGGTGGAGAAAACCCACATTTCACACTGAATGCTGTGGCTCAGGAGGCACCTGATGGCACTTCAGGGGCCTTTGACGCCTGCTAAGATGTTACAGCTGCCTGTTACATCCCTGGCAGGGGAGTTATGTCATCTGAGTTCACTTGACTGAGGACAGAGAGAGTCCCTGGCTCACAAGGTTTGCCACTTTCCTTATCCTGTTCAACAGCCAGCTGCAGCCTGTACAGCTGTGCTCACCCTCTCCACCTGGGCAGGCACTTTGCACATCGGCAGCTCACCCCCTCCATGTTTGAGCCACCAGCATTCCACTCTCTCTTCCAGTATCACTCGAGGATACATTCTTCTCCCCAGGGGGAGAACTGAACAAAAGAACCACCTTTGTCATATCTCAGGCTCGCAGCACTGTCCAAAATCTAGTTAGTAGCTATATTCAGCAAGGCGTGGGCTTTGGTGGTTGCAGATGAACGCAGTTCACTACAGTGGGCACAAGCCCTCAGATGATCTTAGCAATGTTTAAGCCATTAACCATTTCAGTCTCTCACAGTCAACCAATATAATTAAGTAATTAGGTACAATTCATCCCAAGAATTAACAGTTCTGTAGTGACCTCCAATTTCTTTGACCCTTCAAAGAAGGGAAATGTGATGGAAGCTGTATATGCTCACAATAGGGGAAATAACTGATTTTTAAATAGGGGAAATAACTGATTTTTATCATACAAGAGCCATTGTGTTAATTATGCATCAACTGACTAAGAGGATGCTTATGCCATGGAAAAAGACATTAAAGTTCCCTGTTAAGATTAGAAATAACTGTATGTGACAGGCATTAACACATTATGAAAGTGTGTGCAGACTGATAAAAATTATAGGAATGTACTCATGTATTTGTAATATAATGCAAAAAGATTTTTTGTCTTAATAATTTAAATTTGAAGAAAAATAGTGAAACCTATGATCTAACTTTTCAACTTGAAATTAAAAGGAGCTAAAGAGAAAGCTACTTTTCTTAGCTGTAAATAATTGAATGTAAGACACTTTTCTAAAAGCTAGGCTAGCTGTAAGATCTCTCTAAAAAGATAGAAAATTATAACATCTTAACTGAAAAATATTTTATATTTTCCACACCAAAGCTCTCCAGTTAATAGTTTTCTTTGTCAGATTTTTACCCTCCAGGCTGCTTGTGTAGGTCTGGGTCTTGCAAGGTATCCTGACTGCACAGAGCACCTTGATGAATCAAGTACATAAGAAGAGGTATGAATTGCACTAATGACTGCTTCAGAACATGCTCCCACTTCAAAGTGCAGGCAACTTTGCTTTCCCTCCCACACCAGATGACATATCATAAAGCAAAACTGAAAAACCGTATTGATGAAAGCACCGTTTTATATCTCTATGATTTTTTTTCCCATTAATTTACTTTTATTCCTGGCGGACAGCTGCCTGGATCACAGTCCTCCCTGGGAGCAGTGCTGTCATGACTTCAAAAGTAGTCAGGAAGCTTTGAACTTTAGAAACAGTTATTTCCTTCTTCGGATACCATGAACAAAGATTAAAGAAATAATAAATTATTAGAATTATTATTTATAGCACTTATTACAGTCCCACAGGAAAAAAAAGATTTTTTTTCAGGTATGGAATAAAACAGCAAAACCAAGTTGATCTGCATACTGACATACTGAACAATGGACTTCTAATTACATGTACACAAACACATCCACAATGTTATGGTTCATGCTTTCTCCATCTTCTTTCTGCTCTGGGTGACAAAGCTCATCAGGAAGGAGAAAACTCACCATCTACCAGGGTACCCTGACATAGCATTTAGTCTCTTCTTAAGTTCTTTGCTTGTCCTTTTCTGTCTTGAAGACTTGCCAACGCATATGAACATGAGCAAAAGCTAAGGCAAAGTGATGTGTTTGTCAAAGCAATGTTATTTCTGCAGAATGCCTTCTCTCCATGAAGGGATATAATTGCCCTCACCAAACTGTTATGATCCAGTTATTAAAATTATTAGAGAGATGCCTCTGCCTGAATTAAAGTCCAAACAAGATCATAGGCTGAAGTCAATAGTATGTATTTTATTTAACATTAAATGTGAGGTAGAGAAACAAAGAGATAGAAAGGAAGAGAAAAAGAGGAGTGGGGGAAACAGAGAGACAGATGGATTAAATAGAAAATATAACCACTCCATGGATCCCAATAGCATCCTGTTGATCCTTTTCTTATGATCTTTTCGGTGGTGAGTGTCCTGCAAAACACAGAGTTCAATGGATTAATATTATATTTGGGCTGGTTGGGAATGGCCAGGTACCTCCCCTGGCGGGGGGCAAGTTTGCCATTCTTGCAGCAGACTCTGGATCTGTTGCACCATGAGCAGTGCTCTGCTGCAAGGCCTCAGGAATGAGTCTGAGGGAGGCACTTCAGGGGTCTTTGATGATTTGTGAGACCTCCTCAGTCGCCTCTCATGTGAATTTTCCATGTGTATGTGGCCTTCTCATGGGAAAAGAGGGTTATGACTGATTACTCACACAAACAGTGACTTCCTCTTTTTGTTTCCCTTGAGCGTAGGATTCATTAGTCTTATTTTGACTGTCTGAATGGTGAGGATCTATTCTAATCATCTAGATTTGTTGGAACACAGCAGGAGAAGATGAACTTCCATCAGGAATTGGTTCAGCTGATAAATGGTTCAGGTAATAAAGATAGCTATGTAAGACCTATCTCCATTGACTGAGGGAATCTACTTAGGTCACTGGTGGCTAACTTGGATTAGACAGTCTTTTTGGTGGCTAAAGTAAGGAAGATAAATTCCTAAATACAGATAAATCCTAAATATAGATTTTGTCACTTAACGCTGCATTAAACAGTCTGTGGTTGGAAGTGCAGGAGTTAGAAGCCATTACCTGTGTGACCAGTCACATGGAAGATGCTTGACCCCAGTGGCACAAAGAGGAGTTTGCTGCTTTGTCAAACATGAATCTGTATTTGCCAGTACCACCATAGCTACTGTCCTCCTTTGTGCTCAAGGACACTTTGGCATTAATGTACGACTGACTCTAATGAAAACCCCACACTACCATCCTGTGATAGCAGCGATCAATGGATTCATGGGCCTTCTTTTTCAGCTGTTCTAGGGAAAACTAACAGGGAGACTTTGCAGGTAATTTCCCCATTTGTATTCAATCCAATTTGTACTGCTGAACCAAGGATAAACAGAGAATGAAATTATAATCATAACTTAATCATAGAATAATTTAGGTTAGAAAAGAACTTTAAGATCATCAAGACCAACTCCTAACCCAACTCTTAACCCAACACTGCCAAGCCCACCACTAAATCATACCCCTAAGTTCCACATTGACACATCTTTTAAATCTCTCCAAGGATGGTCAGTCCACCTCTTCCTAGGCAACCCATTCCAGTTCTTGATCATGTGTTGAACTACACTTGTTTTGATGGTTTTGAACTTGTAAGGCACCCCAATTGTGCAAGCAAAATTTTGTCCACTCTAAAGGAGACAGGAAAATTTGCACAAATACATTTTCAAGATAGGTCAAATCCTGATACTTTTCATTGTGGCTAGTGTTTCCATACTTCATTAACTTTGGAGGATTCAGTGAGACTCCCCAGATATATTCAGCCTTTAAACTGTCATAAATGAAAGAGTTACTGCTCTTACTTGAGAGCTTAAAAATACCATTCCAACATAGTTTCATCCTTATATGGCTTAATTTAGAGATACCTCACTGACACTAGCCAGACCTTGGGAAAAGTCAAGAAAATCCATAATTAGATGCAAGGAAAGAGAAAAGGAAGCTGGTTGTCCTACTTAGAGCAACAAAGTGGCAAGCCATTGGTATTTTTATTTTCACTGCATGTCTCACTCAGAGGTTTCAAAGGAAAGACGGCAGGACTGTGTGGTGCCTTACAAGGCACAGCCTTAGGATATGTGAGCAATGCTTCAGATTGGCTTCCTTTGTAATTTGGGAGAGAAAGTAATACTTTTCATAGATGTGTACCTTTTTGTTCTCTTCCCCACCCACATCAGTACTTAGTCTTGTCATTCTCAAGGGTGAGCAGCTTGAACGGTTTGATTTACATTTTTGCATTTTGATTGTCACTCACTGACAATAACAGAAGTACCACGTCAAGCTCAAGTGTGTAAAATGACTGGACATAGTAAAAACAGAGTTCTGCCTCTGAAACACTAACTTGTGGAATTCAGGAGTTGTCTGTCCTTTTTGTTGGCCTGCCAGATGATGCAAAGTTTAATACTTTTGTACTTTGCTTTGCTCATCTGAGCAGTGCTTACATCCTTTACAATTGCATTGAGCTCCGATGTAAATGTCCATTCAAGAGATGTCACCTATAGTTTTAATTTCTTCTGTAAGATTCCACCTTAACTATATCATCTAAATTTCCTTATCTCATTTTGTTTTTCACCATCATATAGTATTTGATCCTTCCACAATTTGATACACTGAAGAGAGTATTCTCCTGTAAATTTGCCTTAAATCTGCACTCAAGAGTTCTGCACAATTTACCCCATTCCTGGTGCCCTTGAATCAATATTGTTTTGGTATC
Organism: Melozone crissalis; assembly: GCF_028551555.1. Lineage (NCBI taxonomy): Eukaryota > Metazoa > Chordata > Aves > Passeriformes > Passerellidae > Melozone > Melozone crissalis. The sequence goes on from NW_026535784.1 coordinate 19,160,077, forward strand.
AAATTCAAAGCAAAGCACCAGGACACCAACTTATTTTATAGAGAACCTCTAATCACAAGCTTGATTTCTTTTTTCCCAACTTCTCTTAATATAGGCAACAGCAACAACTTCTTACGAGTTTCATGAACCTGAAAGAACTTCTTGGACTTCTTCCAGGAGGCAAGGACATATCCCAGGAAAGCAACAAAGTCTCTCTGAGTTTTTATGTAGCACGGAGCCAACTTTCTGTTTAATAGGAGTAAATGGTAAGTTTCTGCTGAGTCCAATGACACCAGGATTTTGCCTACGTAGCTCAGAATTGTGTCTTTAAAAGTATTCCTTCCAGCCAACGGAAGTGTGAGTTATTCAAATGCCCACTTTCAAACTTGCTTCACAATGAATTGGTTATTGTAGAATCTCTTCTACATGAATAGAAAGGAACCATTCAATTCTATTGAAAGCTTTTACTTTCTATTGGTGTAAAAATACATTCAGAAATATGCATAAATTTCATTGTTTTCTGAAATTGTATTTCTTCTTTGGAAAACAATTTTGCAATCATCAATGATTTATTTCACAGAATTACAGAATAAGTCAGATGGGAAAGGACCACAGTGGGTCATCTGGTCCAACATTCCTTAATCAAGGAGGGTCATCCCAGAGCACAGGACACAGGCTTATGTCCAGATGGTTCTTGAATATCTCCAGTGAGGAATACTATGCCCTTTCTGAGCAATCCATTCCAGTTTGTGGTCACTCACATGATAATGTTCTTTCTCAGGTTTGGGTGGAATTTCCTGTGCATCAGTTCCTGCCTGTTGCTTCTGGTCCTATTGCTTGGCATCACTTAGCAGCGCCTGGCTCCATCCTCTTAACACCATCCCTTCCAATATTTATAGACATTGATGAGGTCCCACCTCAGCTGTCTCATCTCAATGCTGAACAGACCCATCTCACTCAGCCTTTCCTTGTAATAGAGGTGCTCCAGTCCCTTAACCATCCTTGCAGCCTTCTTCTGGACTCACTCCAGGAGCTCCATGTCTCTTTTGTGCTGAGGAACCACCAGCTGGACACATTACTCCAGATGCAGCCTCCCTTCACCTTAACTCACACTGTTGTCATTAAGATGAAAAAATAAACACAGAGAGGTTTAAAATTCGCTGTTTCTAACAAAAACAATTTTAACTGAGATGGAACTAATTATTCAAAAAGATGTTGTATCAGATCCACTGCTAAAAATACAGTGGATAAAGAAATCAAAGTGGTAACACACATTTTTTGGTGTTTAGACAGAAAACAGATTTTTCTAAGTCTCCTTGGAGAGGGTAACCAATTGAGTTGTAAAAATATACAGTTATCTTTTCTACCTGATTAATAATTTCAACTTCTGGAAAATGAGACATAGGTTTGTCCTGTATCTAGAATCCCTGCATCTTGTATTTTAATTTCTACCATGGCTATGTGTAAGGATAAATCCTTCAAACTGCTGTCCTGTGGCATGGTGCTCTACTGGCACTTCTCTTATTACTGCAACCCAACCCTATAAATGTTTTATAATCCTTTCTGCTTCAGCAAAAAGCAGGAAGTTAAATTGTGTCTGGGAAAGCCACTGTGTAGACAGAGCTCTAAAGAATGTTAGTAGGAGTGGAGCATCCTCACAGTGGTACCACCAGAGGCAGGATTTCTAACAGTGAAAGGAAAACCAGATGTTTACCTTACTAGAAACCAGTAATCACTTTTAGGGTTTAATATTCAATTATGAAAAAGTGTCAGTCAATGACCAGGTCCTCCCTATGCTATACAGAGAATTCTGCCTGGCAAAACTGAATCTGAAGTTAAAGCTCTTGTCTTGCCCATGTGAATTCTGGCTCTAATTGGTGGTGGTTATGAAACCATTGTTCAAAATGCCATGAATAATTCAAAACATATATTTGTTGGCAGCAAGAAGGCCAGAAGCAAGAGTTTCCCAATTGGTTTTGCAATTTTCCGCAAGGCACACCTGACTTTGTCAGGAGATAACATAATGAGATAAATTTTACTGTCTCTGAATTCTCAGTTCCCCTTTATATCCGGAATGAGATTTCCTTACACCCTAACCCAGAAGGGTGCTGCTACAAGGCTTGAGTTTTATGACTGGAAGTTCTGAATTAGCTTGATTATTTAATCTCTGGTTTCAAACATGGTGCTATGCTGCTTTATTCTTCTAGGTGAAGCTGTAGTCCCAAGCACTGAAGAAGCCTCTTCTAGCTTTACTGAGTACAGCCTCTGTGTCAGTATGACAAGGCATCACCACTGTGAAGACATCTGAATTCTCCAAGAAATGTAAACTGAAGTTTCCCTGATGTAACTCTGTATCCTGCTGTGGGAGGAAGAAACTGCAAAGAATTCTTTTACCGCCTTGGGAGAAGAGCTGGCAGTGATAGCTTGCTCACTTCCTAATCAGCTATGAATAGATCCCCTTACATAAGGTGAGTAAAGAAGTGGAAAAACATACATTAAACACATTCTAGGAACAAGGTGTATCTTAGAGAAGGCTGCAAAAAGCTAAACTGTTTCCCAGTAGTCTTCTGAGAACATACATTAAAAGTGTGCTACAGGCAGCACTGAAACTCGTCCAGAAACAATTTACAGCATCTCAGCCAACAGGGAGAGAGGACAGCGAAGACAACAGTCTCTGCATTGCATGAAGACAGGCCATATCACGCTAAAAATATGGATAAAGCTCTAAAAAGTAAGACAGTACTTGAATTTTTTTTTTTTTACCAGTAAAAACAAGAATTGCTTTCAGAACATCAGTGTCATTAGAATAGACATTCTCTGTACAGGTGCAGCAAATAACCTGTGATTTCCTGAATCAAGAAAAAGAATGAAGGCTGGATAGGAAAAATTAGATAGTCTTCAATGAGGTTTTTCATTATGAGGAAAATTTGGTAATACAAAAACCTATATTCATAATATGAAATGGAAAGAAAAAGTAATTGAGTGGCCATAATAATTTTATTATTGTTAAAAAAAATAGGAAATATTAAATCAATACTTTTTCAATGTTGTCATTTTTTCCCTACCTCAATACATCATTGTTACCCATTTAGGATGAGAACAAAGATACAGAAATTTAGACCATCAGTTTGTCATCACATATTTTTTTCAAGGGATCGTAGGCATTCTGTCAGGTCTTTCATTCTGCCAATCTTCTACTAATTTATATTCACTTTCTTTCAGATTTTATTCTCATATTTGAAGCCTTTTCAATGAGAGGAATGAAATAAGAGACCCTCCTCTGCTTTTGCAAAAATAGTGTCCAAAACAAGGGAATGGAAATCATGAACATGAGGCATATGCAAATATATTTGTGAATTCATTCATTGCTCTGTGAAGTTGAGGTGTGTATCCTCAGTGGATATATTTTTCTATAAATTTTGGAAAGGATAAATGTTTGTCCTTTTTTTCTTGTTTACTTCTTAGCTTTTCATTAAATATTTATTTAAACAAGGATCTAAGGATCCATTGCATGAATAGATTTTCTTTTGAGGTTTTTCATGGTCATTTGAATTTTTTGAGCAAAGATTTTGGCTCACTAGAAACTAGTCTGCAAGTTATAATTTCATTTTCAGTAACTCTGATGTACTTCACTTGTTGAAGCTGTCTTACGATCTTAAATCTATCCTCTCTATCTTTTATATGCTTATTATATAATCAAAAGTAATGGTCCAAATTCAAATTTATTGAAGACACATTGCCAGTAAGTGTAGCATTACTATAAGCTACACTGATTACATTTACCTCATTCTCAAGTATCAGATACAATTTTTAACTAATGATTTCAGAGTTTGTTGGATAACATGCAAAAGACATGAAGGCAATGAAAGTGATAATTATATTTATATACTGAGACTGAGTGGGCATGTAAATAATTTTACAAACATGTGGCATACACAGGAGACCTTCAAATCAGAGCCTGATCTTTTCAGGCAGAGTACTGGTGATTTTATTTTTAAACTATTTGGCTTTTTAATTCAGAATTAAGTGCTATTTATCTAGTTTCATGCCATTAACAGAGATGCTTATGTTAGGATTATGAACGCCTTTAATAGACAATGGAAAAAATAAATACCTCTAGACTACATTTTAGCTCATCAGACTCGACAGTTTTCCTTTAGATATGCCTCTTCCCCTATCTTCATAGCAATGGAGGGGGTCTGAAGAGACAATAATCCTGTCTCTTCAGTGCTTTACTGCAGTGGAATTATCCCAGACTCTTCCTTGAAGTAGGAACTTGTCCAAGCTTGATGGAAGGCGTCCAAAAATAACATCAGAGTAAATATCTGAAGTCTAAAATTGAATGTCCTTGAAAGAAATAACTTTATTTTGGTCTGTGATTTGCACCTACACCATTCTAAAAACCATTCTTGAGTGAGAAATGCCCTAAGTTATGTTGTAATTATTATTTTGGGAATAAATAAAGTTGAAAATCACCATTGCCATATTTCTTCTATTTATCACATTTCATGGTAGATTTTGCCATTTGATTGCAGGCAAATATCCGATAGTATCAGTCTAATGGTAAGATAATAGATATAAATGTTACAAAGTAAATAGAGTCAGTGTGAGTAACCTTGTAATAATTCTTGGACCTACTAGGAATTGCAGGAAACTGCAATTACCTCACCACCTTTTCCATTTCTTCATTTCTGTTTTATCAAGGAAGGAAATAAAAATCACCCTCTCAACTTCTAAATTTTTCATGGTCTCTTTACACTTTTGCTACTTGCTCCCACAATGTCTCACTCTGTTGGTGAAAGCCCAGTCTATTTTTTCCTCTCCATTTGACTGCACTCATCATGATGAGACAGTGATTTCTCTAACTTGTCATATTAACATTTACAAATGCAAACATTTGCATTTTGGTTTCTTATTTTTAGGTAGCCATCCAAGTGTAGATAAAGCACTGCTCAAGTTTGTGTTCTGAGAAGACAGAAATCCACTAAGGCTGTTTCCTTTACAATAAGGGAATAAATAGTGTTGTGTAAAGACTTCTGCACTTTGACAAGAAAAGACTAACCTTTTCCTAATGTAACTCCTTCTAGTGTGGGCTTTGAAACCATTTTAATTTTTGTTAGATCTATACCTAAGATTTCCACATCTAACTGCCAAGAAATAAAACTGTCTCTGTCTTACCTCCTCCTGTTCATACATTTCTCTTTCATCATTATGCCACATTTTTTTTTCACTAATATTTTGCCTCATTTGTTCTTGTCTTTTCTACACCTTATCTGATAGATAGGTGTCTGATGTCTGAGGCAAACTATTCGATATTTAAAAATAAACAAAACTAATAAGAAAACCAAATCAAACCAAACCAAGCCACAAAGAAAATAAAAACAAAACACCCAAAACCTAAATTCTCAAAAACCACTTTCCTCCCCCAAATCAGCTTTGTAATTAGTGGTTATGCTCATTTTGTATTTTCCCTACCTGCCCCATGACATTCATCCAGATTCCCCTCTGCTCCAGTTTGCATTAAATGGTTGTGCAATCTGACAGTTCCTTGAAGTAAGTAAAAGTATTGTAAAAATCCACAGAAAATAGGTATAGAAGCTGGGCAGGACAACCCCATTTCATCCCTTTTTGGGTCTCTGCCCCCAGTACTAATTCTAACTGCTTCTACAGAAAAAAAAATAGGCTATGAGAAGGGCTTAAGTCCCTTCCAAATCCAGCAAAAGCAGAGTAATTGAAGAAATATACTTTTTATTTTCTAGAGCTGAGATAAGATTGGTCCTGAGCACTTAATTCAAGGAACATCAAATTAACTCCTATTCAAATTTTTATAATTTCATTAGTTTTCTGTGACAGCAATTTTGGTGTCTTTTGGAATGGACAGATTTTGGTCCCCATAAGATTAATTTATTTCTACGATAACACTAATTAAAAGATTAACCCATTTCAGAGTTCAGCACTTCATATTAGAGACTCCTTTACTTTTGATGGCAAGCTGTTTGCGACTACTTGGGTATCTGACAGAGTTTGCACTTTCACAAATTTGAAATTCATTCTCTTGATATGAGTCTTATACATAATTTTTTTCAACTCAGTCTTACTCGTCTCTCATCTGGTCTGTGGATAAATTAGCAATAGGTCATGATAAAAATTGGAAAGACATACCATAAACAGTAAAAATTTACATCCCATGTGAAGATTCAGGAACAATAAGTAAATTGGGGTCAAAGAATTAAGAAGTAGGAAAAAAAAATTGGCCTCTACACTGAAATTTCTATCCTTCCAGCATTGCTTTTAGCATTGATTTTGCAGGTAGTATCTTAGAAGATGGAGATAGATTTTCCTTCTAATTTACCTCAGAGTTTATTCCCATATTGAAGAAAAATGTGCAAAGGAAGATTTTGGGCTTCATTGGCTTTGCAGTGGTGCAAAGCCTTCTAAACCTGCAGCACAAGTTCCCAGCACCAGTTAATGTTAGTCAGGGTGGCCTCCTGGCAAGGGAAATACCAGATGGACTCCTGTAGCAACTGCACAGCAAATAAATCCTGACCTTTGTTTCACTCACACAGCTTTTTCTTTCAAAATGCCATGTGGCTTTTTTCCACTGTTCTTGAGCAATACTGTGGCCTAAAGTATAAAGATATCAAAACAAGCTGATGATCCTGTTATACCAATACTTAAATGTTGCTATTTGAACCAAGGTCTGAAGCTCCTCTGGTTGATCTCCACACCTTTGGTCCCAAGAGCCATTTGTATTGTAACAAAACATCTTCACCTTCTCTCTCAGTGGGGATTGCTGGAAACAGATTTCTTTTTGTAAGGAATCACCTCCTTTGTGCTGCAGCTGAAGAACGGCGTTGAACTAGGGCCAGATAGGAAAACAGATAACAAAGAGCAGCACATCTGAAGAAGCTAAAAACCATCTCCTCTCTTTACCATGACACAGAATTGCAGTCAGTCAAGGAGGAATGGTCACAGTTCCTCAGTAGTTTAACTCTTGGCTTAACACAGGGTTGTTTCTGTATGGGAAGTTACCAGCACTTAAGTAACACCTGATCAACATTGGGAAGGTCAGCAGTGTCTGAGGAATGCTTTCCAGATCTTAGACCAAAGACTCAGAATCTCTATCCATGGGAAGTCAAGACTGCTTTGTTCTTCACTACTTCATCCCATTATTTTCTTAATGGTTCAAAAATCTAGCTCCTATCTGTTCCTTCAGAAAATTGTTCCAAATAAATATGTCCACCAGGCTGAAGGCTCTCTGTGATCTATCATTTTTGTCCTTGCTGACATTTTTTTTTTCAGTTTAAAGATGAAGAGCAAGGACTGAATTACTTTACCACCCTACGTATGCATTCATTTGTAGCTCCATGAGGAAGATTTTTGACACACTTAAGTGGTAGGAAAGAAAATATTTGCAGCCATTAACAAATGCAGCAGTTAATGATATTATAAGCCTGCCTGATCAGAGCCCTTTACTGGATATTGGATTGCTTGTAGAAAGTCAATTTTACGACAAAATAAACACCGGCATGACATAAATTTCACTAGTTTAGTTTTCAGATGTAGTTATATGCCGTATTACTCCTCAGGGGTGAAAAACATTATGTGTGCAAATGAATTTAGATACACAGCAACTGATTTTCCAGTGACTATATAATTGAGGCTATAAAAGACAGCCTATATGTAACAGCTACTGTGGGAGCCCCTCTCATGCTCATATATACAAAACAACTGTATTTTTTTCTTATTTTGCTATAACACTTGTCTTTTTTGTTAGACAAGTAAATTACACAGTGTCTAAAAAAATTCTAAAAGACTGAGAAGCACAATAATTAGGCCACTGACTAAAATTTTGCATTAGAGAAAAATAAACATTGCTAAATCAAAATACATCCTATTTGTTTACTACTTAGATATAAGTACTTGTTTTCAACAGATACATGTACATCATGGGAACAAAGTGAGCAGTTTTAGCACTTTAGTTTTAGTTCTTTTTCAAGATGATCACCTGTTTTCCTAAACAAGTGCCTATTAGAGTCCCTCTGGTTCCTGAACAAAATGTTCATCCACTGCGGCTTCACTTGGGATTAAGACAGTAGCAAGGCAGCACAAAGCATCATTTTCTTTTGTATCAAGGGAGGCCTCACTGCTTTGCTGTTTTTTTACTGCAACCAGAGGAATTGACTAAGTGTTGCAATTACAGTCACCACTCAACTTTTTGTTCTCCTTGTTCACCTGAGAAAGCAGAAGAAAAGTGATGATGGCTTCAGAGCAGCAGGCCAGAGCTAGAGGACTGCTGAGGAGTTATAAGCATGAAAGTGGAAGGGGAAGGGATAAAGACACCCAAGCACCAGGAGCTGAGCTCCATCACTGAAAAGAAAGCTGAGCTATTTTAAAATACATTTTGGAATCCATGAATAAGAATGCTTAAACCAGTAATTTAAACAGGCACAGTAGATAAATATTAATAAATTGAGCTTCCCTCTGCAGTGTAAAGTGGAGAGCTATTTAAGCAGATATTTGGAGCTGCTTTTTACTTCACTTTTATGCTTAAAATTTTATAGATTCTCTGAGAATTTTGATTCTTAAAAAAACAAGGACAAAATGTTTTTGAACAAAATGAGCATAATGAGAACCTGACACAATGGTGAGTAATTATTTTCCAGAAATTAAACCCAGAAATAAGAATGAACAGAGAATACAGGTTAGACTTAAAGTAAAAAAAATTTAAAAGGCACAATTCTGAATATATTTTCTCTCATTGCTTCCACGAGAAAACCAAATAGAAAATTCTTTACACTAAGAAAAAGAAGTTTAGAATGGTAAATATAAGGTTATCACTGACCTAGTGACAAGTGCCCCTCCTTGTCTTCATTATTGCTTTCATCTACATCTAAAGGTTATTTACTATACAACATAATATAAAATAAAAGCATAATATAAAATCTAGCAAAGGCTAGATTCATTTAACTACTCTCCCTAAAAACAAGCAACATATTTGGACCAAAAATTTATTTCCTACCTGAATTTTTTCTCCTAGCTATTCCATTATGGTTTTGTATTTGGGTATTTGGGTTTCTTTTGTTTGTTTGTAGGACAAATTGCAGCTATTCCATGAGAGTTAGGCCTTGACTGCTCACATGGCTCAGCACTGACTGATTACTCTGAGTTTAGATGTTGCAGCTGCCCACAGAAAAAGTGATCTGCTCAGCTGCCCAGGGAGGCAAAGGCTGTGGCCCTGTTTTTAACTTACAGCACTAACTTAGAACTAACTTATTATATTTTGACAAAAATAAATATATTAAATTCTTTTAGCTAGTTGTAGTGCTGATCATTGGCTCCTAAATATAATAAGACAAGCAATTACTACACAGTTATATATAAGTTTACTAAGCAATGCAACCATAGTGGAGATGAAATCAAAGACCTCAAACAGTAAGCACATATAATATTAAATAATGAAAATAGAGGTCAGAAAATATACTTCATCTGTTCAAAGACATCTTCATTGATTCATTATCGCGATGGTGTGATCATCACTGATCAATACCAGAAGTTACAGATCAAATCCTGAAGTGCTATTGGTTGCATCTAATGTGTTGCTTTTACCAGACAGACACCAGATTCCCAGCTGCAGTGAGTTCTTTACATGCAGTTTACAAGATGCTTTCCTCTCCTGTTATATCCTCCCTGCCTATTTTTAGAAATGTTTCACACTTACTCTTGCAGTGCTCATCAATGTGTGAAATTAAAGTATGAACTGATCAGGATGTGAAAGCGAGGTTCATAGAGTTAATTTATGAATAAATTATGCTAGGGATCCTGAATATATTTAAGGAAGGCTGTGCCACCTGCTAAAATGAGCTGTTACTACTACACAGATGTCTGAAATCGGAAGAGTTGCAAGCAAACCCTGGCTGGAATCTACTGAGGTGGGACAAATATCATCAAGTTACTAAATATAGGCAGTTAATTGTGTTTTGCTGGGATGTCAAATAAAAAATCATGCCTTAAACATGATAAGCAGAATTGTAAAAAAGTTTCTATTCTGTAAGATGTACAACTTAAAGCTAATGTTTCAAGCTATAGATGTAGTTTGCAAATAGACTGTATTTTTCTGCTTAAGGTATTGAAATGAAAAGTTTCGTGTGTGCTTCTGATGCCGGTGTGTTAGGAATGTAAGTGCTTTACCTGTTCAAAAGAAGCTATTTTGGAATACATAAAAAGTAGATATTACCCTGTTAAATTAGTCTCATGCTCCAAAATAATCTGGGTCAATTTCTTGCTATTTGGGCTCAAAGAGACTGTGAACAACACACAGAGTTAGGAGTTAAATCAAATGAAGAATAATAATAGCATGGAAGAATACTAACGATAAATGCTCTGTCAGACCTGCAATCCCCTGGAAACTCAAAGAATCCAAGAAAGATTTAATCCATATACATGGCACTTGTAGGAAAGCAAATGGAAGGTAGCCTTATTTCTGATAATGGAAGGTTCTGGTAACATTCAATGCATCTAGACAGATAATTGTGTATGTCAAACCAATTCTGCAGGAGATGGGATATACAGCATACTAATGTCTGATGTGACTGATAGTATATCTACTCTCCACTTTCAAACAGAGTGGTGGTGGGTTTTACAGCATGTTTTACAGCACTGGCTAGAAAGTATTATGTGTACATGCTGATGAAAAAAATAAGATAAGTTTGGTCTTTTCATCCTCAAAATTCTTCTAAAATGTGCTCTTGCTTTCTTTTCTGAGCCGTTCCATGAGTATTTGACAAGCAGTACATGTTAAGGAGTAAAGTTGTGAGAAAATTTAGATGTAGATATTTTCCTAGAAAATGATGCTTTAAAGTTATGATAAATTTAAAACCATAAAAATTTTTTTAATGGTCACAAAAGTTTAAAACTGTGGTTCTAAGCCTACAATTAGCTGTATGAAGATGGAGTTATGTGCCTCCATAAAAACTTCCAGGAAGCTGGGAGACACACTCATGTTCAGTACCTTCTGAAAATGATGAAAACTATTTCAGAGGTTTAGAACTGAACAGAAACATCACCCTGCAGTTTTGTAGGCTACAACAGTTGTGTTACTCCACTAAAACTGATTTGGGATTAAATAATGTACCAGAAAAATAAAGCAGGTTCTCAGGTTAGACTAAGGAAGCTCACTTCACCTCATCATGAGTTTCAAATATTTTTCATTCTCAAAAAAAAATCACAGATTTCCTTAAACATTTGAATAACTCTAAGAATAAACTACATTGCTTATACAACTATAAAAATTTCTTAGCTTTTTCATATGTTTTCAGGATAATGTTTTAAAGATTAAATTAAACTCCCTTAAATAGTTTCCACAGCTTCCTTTCAGCAATTTTTTTTTCAAAATAATACTACATGGTAGTATGTGGAGTTTTTTGAAGATAAGATTTACTTTTGTACTTTCTAAATGAAGCAAAATTTTTGTCTCCAAATACATAAATGATGGAAATGATAATATTTGGTATAAATCCACAGTTGTTTATTTGTTGCTATTTTTGTTGATTAGACAATGATTTAATATTTTCTGTTCCAACATTGAATGGAAATTTTTATTAAATGTGTGAAGTTGTGTGCAAAAAAAAAGTTCTTATTTCAACAAAGCGGTAATATTACTCGGTGGAAACTTGTCAAGGTAATAACTAAGTTTTAAACCTCTTCAAAAATGCTGGCATTTTTCAGAGGTGAAAAAAATATGGGATATGGTTCCAAGAAGAGCAACTAGATAAGGATGAAGCTAAAGAAATCTTGTGAAAAAAAAATAAGGGGGGAAAAAAAAAAGAAGCATGAGATGGTGCTTTGTAGCACAGCTGCAAATTGTGATTAATGAAGCTTGGTGCATTAGTGCACTAAAAAAAGACTTCCACTTTATGTCAGCCTGTCTGATCTGGTAAATTTCGAGACTGATTTTTAACATGTCTGATAGTTCTCTTTAATTTTTCTAATCAAGTGGTTAGCTGTGCTCTGGCTGGAAGCAGGCGTGTCAGTTGAAAGGACACAGACACTCACATTTGCTTCTGCTGAGATTGCATTTGTAATGCAATGTACTGTTGAAAGGAAATTAAATGCTTTAAGTTTATTTAAAAATAGGCAGGTATCTATAAATAAAAATGGAAATGTGATCAGGCTCTATTTGCATAAGTTGTACATATTTTACATTAAAAAAACTTTGTAATCCTCTGTGTACTACTGTTGTTCCATGTATAAATGTACAACCTGGTGCACAATTAAATAATACAAAAATCCATTAAAAAGTCTAATGCTGCCTTGTATGACTTGTGATACAATGAACATTTTCAGCTCACAGTCTCAGCCATTATAATGTTATTACACAGTCATTAAATTGAAGTTGTTATTCCACTGTTAAAACAACTGATCAATATCCATTACCATTCAGTGATGGTTGGAGCCAAAATGAGATTATATTGCAAATGAGCCACAGACAAGGTAATGATCCCTCCATTTTGATATATTTAAAGGCATTCCCTAAAGCAGATCATTTCCTTAAGGGAGAGTACAACTTTTCCATCAAGTCACCAATCTAGGAAAATAAAAATATTCTTTAATTACAAAGAGCCTTACATATTATGATTTATAATGAAACAATAGTGTTCTCAGCAAAGATAACCACTGTTGGATCAATGAAATTGTTTCTAGTTTCTGCCCATTGCGTTTCACTTGTTATAAGTGCTGTGCAGTACAGACCCTGTGCCTTACCAAAGAAAAAAACCAAATTATGTTTCTTTGAAGTCAGGACTTATCTCCATGTAGTATACTTTGAAGCTTGTCCAAAAATAAATTTAAAACTACGGTAAATACTTCCTTAGAGGGATTTTAGTGTCTTATTCCCATAAGACCCACAATAGTTTTGCCCTTTCTTATCACATACAAAGTCTGGCCAAAAATTTTCCAAGCTGTGCTTGAGTGGTTCCTCCAGGGCCCTGTCAGCCGCTGACTTGAGAGATCCATCTTTAGCTATCATCTCTGTTTTCTCTGGATCATTAGTATTCCTGGGTGTTTATCAGTTATTATTATCTTAATTGTCTCTATGTATTAATATAGTCTGTATTATGTTAATATGTAATATAATTTTTGTGGGTTTTTTTTTAAATTTATGTTAACTGTTTACTCTTACAAGACAGATGTCCTCACATCCAGGTCTCCATATCTCCTTTATGTTCCATGTGTCATTACAACATGCAGAACACAGGAGGTTTTCCATTTTCTCAATCTTGCACCTCTTTCCGACTGGTCCTGAAGTTTCCCCACTGAAGCAAAAGGTTTCTCAAGTTGTTAAACAGATTTGGACAATTTAATAATATGTACTATAATATAGTAACATAACATATCATATTACTTTATCTAAAGATCTTCTTCTTTTTCCTGCTTGGTGGTTTTTTTTTTCCCTGTATTAGACAGATTTCCTTCATTTTGTTTTTCAAAGTGGATATCCATGGATGCATGGATAAAATGCTCAGTTTGTTTCAAATAGACCTTTTAGAACTAGATCTTCTGTTTCTATTTAATTCAGACTTCTGTTATTTCAAATATATTTATAGAATATTAAAAGCACTTTAGCCCTCTTCAAGGAAGATCAGCTCAAAAATAAAGCTTTTTTTTTGATACTATAATGACTACTTGGAAGGAAAAACTACCAGTAACTATGATAGGGTTATGTAGGTATTTATATACTGAATATAAATGCTTCCTATGGCAGAAAGAATTTTCCCAATATGAAGATAAAAATATTGGAAGTCTAATACTTCCTTTTTACTTGCCTATATTTGATATTCCTGTGAATATTACTCTTCTGCAGCAAGGCTCTGAGGGAATTTTAGGCTGTCCAAAGGTTAGTGTCTCTGCAAATGTACAGAATGATAGAGGCAAATAAGTTTAATTCTTTCATGGATAAAAATTAGTCTATCCTCTTTGTAGTCTTTCATAACCATAAAACAAAGGCTGTGACTTAATTTTCCTTAAAACAGACACATTAGCCACCTAAAATATTCAGCAGAAAAAAATTTTCAGAAATAGACTGGGTTCCAATGATAACTTCTGCCATTGCTCTCTTCTTTCACATGTAAAATTACTGCAGTTTTTGAAAAACTCATATTCCTGGCCCATTTCTTTGGATAAATCATTTGTAGCTTCTCACCTCTCTGGATTTTCTTCTGGTTTTCTCAAAAGCTTTTCCCTTTTACTGACCCAATTTGGTATCTTCATTTAGTGAGTAAAATTTTGTTTTCTCCACCTGCAGAACACTGTAAGCTTAATTCCTTTGCAAAATCTCCTAATTTCCCTTGGAAGCTCAAATTAAAGCATAACTAGATAGGCAGCTGGTGTCCTGTGACCACTGTGTATATCACACTGGGACTCACTGCTTTCTCCTGCCTGCCTGTCTCATGTTCCCTTTGTCCTGTATCTTCTCTGTCACATTGCTGTGCAATCATCCAGCTGCCTGCCCTGGCCCCCACCCCCATCACGTTCTACCATGAACTGCAGTGGGAGCAGCAAAGACCAAAAAGGAGCAAGATCCTCAGATCCCACAGGGAATGGGCTGACGCAGCCACAGAGCACGCTGTGGGGGTTTCACTGCTCCTGGCACCCATGAGAGAGCGAGTAAAGCTTGCTGCTGTCCTGCCACCAGCATATTGTCTGAAAAAACCCCTTGCCCAGGATTCTTCTCATGGGAAGCTGGAAGCCCCAGAGAAAAAGGAAACCAATATTATCTCATTTGCTTCTCCTGTGTTTTGTTGCTTTGGAATGTGGTTTGGAGATTGTTTATCCAACAGGTGGGTGTTTGATTGGTTTCATATGAATTGTTTTAACTTAATGACCAATCAAAGTCAGCCTGTGTCGGGACTCTGGAAGGAGTCACGAGTTTTTCATTATCATCTTTGCAGCCTTCTGTCTGTATCCTTTCTCTATTCTTTAGTGTAGTTTTAATATGGGATTCTGTCATATAATGTAATATAACGTCATATAATATAATATAATATAATAATGTAATATAATGTAATATAATGTAATATAATGTAATATAATATAATATAATATAATATAATATAATATAATATAATCAGCCTTCTAAGAACATGGAGTCAGATTCATTCCTTCCTGCCACAGGGGACCCCAGAAAATACCACACTGTCCCACATCTGATGGCTCTCTAAACATCCTCTCAGTTCTAAGTTCCTTGGCAGAATAGTGTGTGTGGCAAAAAAACAAATGGATCGTAGTCCATGGCTACTCTGAGGCATGATATCAATAATACCAGCTATAAATAATAAGAAACAGCAATAACTTTGCATCATCTGACAACACAAATGTATACTTAGAGCAAAAATAAATAAATAATTATTATGAAGAGACCCTTACAGGTTGTTTTATACTATTATATTCTGCTTCATTTAGTGTAAAGTACATAACCCAGCCTGACAGCCCTGACAGCAGAACTGTCAGAAGATTTAATGGAATCATATGATTTTCTTTCTCTGATCAAACTGAGAACTGACTTGTTTTGGCAAAATTGTAACGAGGTTTTGAATGTTGACAGAAGAAGGGCATGTTGGGGAGAAGCACAGAGGTCACGAAAGCTGTCTAATCTAATAAATACCATAATTCTTAATGGGTTTTATCTTGGTGATTTTTATTTTTTCCTTACGCTGTCGTTTCTCCGCAGTTTCCTACTCTCAGTTTATGTTTTCTATACGAATACATTAATTGCATCTTAGCTTTCAGAGATCTGAGGGCTGGTGCTGGTAGCAGAACTGGCTGCTCCTATTTATACCAAGTGTTTGATCAATAATGTATTTATTGCAGAGGCACAGCCCCCAGAAGTTGTTGCAAACACCCAGACGGAGTGAATGCCTTTCTCCTACACATGCTCTGCAGCAGCTCAGCTGAGCAGGACCCAGCACTGCTACACTCAGAGGCCAATTAAAACCTCGCTGTTTAATTTCAAGTCCATTATAACCCTGCAAAGGTTAAGTTATTGCAGTTACTGACATTTAAGTTGTAAATAAACAAGGCCAGAAGAGAAGAAAGGAGGTGGGATGCTATTTTTATTGCATGAAAAGAATAATTTTGCTGGAGTTATAAAGACATTTCTGTTGGTTTCTTCAGAGCTGCTGAAGAAAATTCTCATTGACTGTGGCTGAATATAACAGTAACATGTTGGGAAAAGTATTTTAAAAGACTGAAGTGAAAGACCTTAATTTTCTTTTACTTACACCTGCCTCATCAAGACTTAATTTTCTGAAGGAAAAATGTAGGTGAACTGATTCTGGTAGGTTGATTCTCTTTTATGATGTGAATGCAAACTGAACAAAATGAAACTCTGTCCATATTACCTTATCAAGTTCATTGGGCACAAATGAGAATAATTTCCAGAGTAATGCAATGTAATATAGAATGCAGACCTATTTAGACTTGATATAAGAGAAAATGAAAATTACTACATTCTGTTCAACAAGTCCAACAATGATGATCATCTCTAGTCTTTAAATGTCTCAGCTTATAAGAATGGCTTAACTAGCCCTAAGCTGCATACATATTAATAAGAATTTCTTCTCTTTCATAAAAAAAAAAAGAAAAACGCTTTTTCCTACCCTAACTAACAAAATTGTTGCAAAGAATAACACAGCTTTATCATTACTTTGAGTTCTTAAATCAATATTAAGCCTTTCTGTAGATAATAATATGCAGCTTCTTTAGCTGTATGCAAGAACTGCTTGATAAAATGCTATGGCAATGGTTACAAAAAAAGATGTGCCCATCTCTTCTAGCTTTAATATCTAATAATATTACATTTCATGACATTACATTAATAAACAGCACAGTCAACACGCTATGTCAAGATAAATAATGTGAAAATAAAAGAGATATGATTTTAATTATTTCAGAATTTAGGCAGAAAATTATTAACATGCTAAAGTGAACTTTTAACATTTCTTAAGTGTTTTCAGCCAATAAATTTTGTTATGTTTATTATGCACTATTTTGCATTATTTCCATTTTCAGCTATTTCTTCGGAACTTCACATAATCTGTATTACTTGACAGATGGTGATTGAATGGCCAATGGCCATGCTGGTTGCTGAGAATTATTCAGAAAATAATTGTTTTCCAATGATTTTCAGATATTTTAAAGATGGTTCTTGATTGTTAGATATGTCTTATGAATTCAGAAAATTAGGTAGCCAAGGCTCCTTGCCCTTCTCAAGAAAGTCAATATATTAAGAGGCATTATTAATTACATTCTATTTAGCATGTTTCTTTTAGAACCTTGAGTCACTCCACTTCTGCTACTACAAACCCAAATTACACAATTAGATAAATAAAGTTCTTTCTATTTTATATAAGCAAAATTTTTTACTAACTTCAGTCCATAAGCAGAAGACATAAATTAAAGTTTAATGCCTGGCTGTTAATCGTAAGTCTATCATACTAAATTTTTTTTCTTGTAAGGCTGGTTTCATACATTTTCCTGTACAATTATGTAAATTTTTCCTTTGTTGTTTAGTCTTGCTGTTTTCCTCAAAGGTCATTTTATACGCCTGAGTTTAACAGTAGAGATGATAGCTACATAGTGTTTTATAACTCTGCATCACTTTAGTTTATAAAGTGAAAAAAACCTGACAATCTAACAATTCATCTGGGTCTTCTTGCCTGGTGAGCACATCGCTGATGCATGTAGTTTTGTCTGTGGGATAACGCCAAGTGATTGATGGCACTTCTTTCCTACCTAAATGCTGTGTTGCAAGTGTTTAGAATAAAATTAGTTCTACTAATGGAGTTTACTGGAGTATGAACACCATTGGGGAGTGTACTAACACAGTTTTTCAATGGTCCAATCCTGATCCAACAGAAGGAATTTGAAAATGTATGTTAATTTTCAGAGGCAAGTTTTGGCCACAAGGAATTCAGAGAGAAAGTCATG
The DNA here is from genome assembly GCF_028551555.1 of Melozone crissalis. NCBI lineage: Eukaryota > Metazoa > Chordata > Aves > Passeriformes > Passerellidae > Melozone > Melozone crissalis. Next base: position 19,178,041 of record NW_026535784.1, read on the forward strand.
CAGCATAAAGATAAATAGTTCAGAATCCAGTATCTTTTATGCAAATTTTTTAAAGGTGTAACTGTCAACATCATTGAAGCTGTTCACAATGACATTGATATATAAAAACAGATTGGGTCCACCAAGATTAGATTAATACTAAGATGTAAAACAGTCCCACGGAGCAAGATCTGATTCAGAAATTCTCAGTTATCAAAATGAACATTCTAATTTCTGCAGAATTACTTATATAGACTAATGGACACAAAACTCAATCCAAGCCAGTAGGAATCTACAAGGGTTTTTTTCTGCATCATTGGTTTAATTGTAGTGGAAGATCACATTATGGTTTTATGCATCCATACGTACATTTGACATGTCTCTGAGAAGCTGGATGTTCATTACTTTGACCTTAAGTAAAATGGAAAGTATGCCTCCTTTTCTTTTAGGCACTTGATCCTCTGTAGCATTGAGCACATTATAGAAATGTCAAGGGCTTTGAACTGCCATTAAATCCAGAAGTTTGAAAGGTTGAGTCATACAGATATTTATTTTATTACAATTAATAACCTGAGAAATTAAGTCACTAATATACTATACATCTTAATTAGAAGCCACATCTTCAATTTAATTACTTTTCTTAAATCTATCTTAAATTAAATTACTTTCCTTTGCAGCTTGCTTAACAAAGGTGCAGATTCTATATAAGATTTACAATGGATTCAGTTTCTTGTTTGTTTATGTGAAACTTGCTGAGAAGAAAGATGAACACTAAGTGTTTTTACTCTCTAGTTGAGATGCAGAATTGTCACTGATACTGGAAGACTCATTAGAGTGAATACACCCCAGTGCTTTTAGAGAAGTACTGAAGCTACCCTTACCTTCTGTGTATTTTGGATGGCTAGCTTGTTGTAGTTTATCCCTTTGCACCTTTTGCAATAATTTATGTTGTATTTTATATTTTTGTATGTTCAATTAAAATTATAGACTAAAAAAAAAATAAATAAACCAAAAAACAACAACAACAAAAAAAACTGGATGGAAAGGGCTTGCTGTAAATACAAATTTCAAAGCAAGTAATGAAGTAAAACAGACTTCTCAGCACTTGAAAAAAAGACCAAAAAAAGTAGACAACCCCTTATTACTGAAGTACCCTTTCCCCCAGTATAGTCTAATGAATTGACAAAATTAATTTGCCTTTCTTTGCCTTGCATAGATTTGTTTCCTTTTTTCACTAACTCAATGCTGCACACCTAAAATCTTAGTTTAGCACACTTTCATCCATACCATATATCACCTACCTAATTCTGCCTTCATCTATCTCCTGGGCGGATTACATAAACTGGTTTGCACACAGACATTTTGAGTACAATACTGTACCAGCTGTGCAAGTGGTCCACCAGAATATTTGGCAATACTCCTCATGATTCCAATTCTTTGAATTTAATAGAAATGAGACACTGAGTCAATCTTTCTCATATTTTAGACAGAGAAAGATCTGTGCACAGATCTCAGTTCTGCTGTCAAAGAATTCCAGCCCCTCTAGTGAATGTGAATTTTGCCCCAGACTCAGTAAGCCTCTTTCCTGCCCTGCTAACTTGCCTGGATAAATGCCTTCATCCACTTAGTGCTGATAATGTCCTCCAACTGCATGCTGTCTCCAGTATTTAAATCTCTGCTTCACATAGAATCATAGAATGGTTTGGCCTGGAAGGACTTTAAATATCCAACCAATCTGTGGTAAGCAGGGACACCTTGCACCAGACCAGGTAGCTCAGAGCTTCTTCCAACCTGGCCTTGAACATTTCCAGGGATGGAGCATCCACAGCTTCTAAGGGCAACCTGTTCTGGTGCCTTACTGCACTCACAGTAAAGAATTTTTGCCTAACAACTAATGTAAATCCATTGTTTCTCAGTTTGAACCCATTCCCCCTGTCCTGTCACTTCATGCCCTGTAAATAGTTCCTGTCCATCTGTCTTGTAGGCAAGGCTACAACAGAGTCATCCTGGATGCTTCTCTTCTCCAGGCAGAACCATCCCAATTCTCTCAACCTTTCCTGACAGGAGAGGAACTCCATCCATCTAATCATCTTGGTAGCCCTTCCCTGGACTTGCTTCACAGCTTGGCTCTTTCCACACAGCATGGTCTTCTGGTTTTGTATGGTCACAGCATGCCCCCTTTTTTTACAGGCATCCTCTTTCTCCCTTTCCTCATTCCAGATGCCAATGATTTTATATTGGGCCCTCAGAGACTCTTGAGTATTGTAACAAAACTGTCAAGACACCCTTTATAATATCATAAACCTAAGATTACCTCCTACCCAAGGCATGTAGATGCCTCTCCCTTCCTGTTATCCAAAGTCCTCAGGGCTCAGGAGAGGAATTGCAACCTTCCCATTTGACAGAAGGCAAAGACATGCATAGAAATCCTGGATACAAAAGAGTGCCTGTCCCTTAAACTTTTTTGCATTTTGCAAAAGGGAGCCAGGGTGCCTAAATCAGGGCCACGGATCCAGCTTCTAGGTGACAAATTATTAGTGTTTGCAAATGTGTTGCTATAGGATGCTGCAGAACTACATATATATATATAAATTGTTTAATGAGCCATCTTGGAGAATAGATGTATGAGCACCTATTAAGCGTAATGACCCTTCACTTAGGCCAGGGAATCCAACAGCTGCCAAGACTCAGTTGTGGGAGGAAGTGTGAGGATGAGGATGCTCTGTTTCCTACACTGTTTCCTGAGGCACCTTCTTCTAACCACTTTCCAGCACAGGGCATCAGACTGGATGGGTTTTGGTGTGATCCCGTTCAGCTGTTTATACATAGTTTAGACTAGTAGTTTTAGACTAAGATACATCTTGATTTAAGATACTCAAGATGCCAGAATACATTAAAATGAAGTTATAATAATATATTTCTAAAAGGACAATAGTCAGCACTGAGCATATAATTTTTTTTTGTCATCAATACCTATCCTGAAGCAAAGGGCACAATAAGTAGCAATGATTTTTTTGATAAAAAAGTTTCCTCAGGACTTGATATAATCTTTTCCATCTCATTGAACCGTACATTAAAAAGCTTAGATTAGTTGTATCAGAAATCTACAATAATGGTTACCAAAGTTAAACTTATTCATGCTCAACATATACATGTGTGTGTGTATTTCTGCACATTTTAACTAAAAATATTAAGCCCTATACTGTGGATATTGAGGATTTACAAAATTTACCAAAAAATACTCTTTATAGGATGGCTCTAAATTTTTTTATAATATTAGGAATTCTGCAATACTCTGAGCCATGTTTGTCCCATGAATCTTCCAAGAGCTGCTGGAATTTTTGTTTCCTCTGATCTGTTGTGTGGAAAACCAATAAAATAAATCTACCCTCAGAGCCCTCCAAAGACAGTTCGTTCCTTGGTATTTTAATGGTCCTGGTTCACATCAGATTACTGTTGTTACAATGTCAGAGCCATTCCAAGAATGAGGGCATTCCCAGTAGCCATGTATCTCATTGCTCACAAATGCTAGGCTGCTGTTTTTTAAATAAATCTGTTGCAGTGAGAGTGATCAGGGATTGTTCTTTTGTTTGTTCACCTCTTGAGTCCCAGATTGCTACATTTGTTCAAGCTAGTAACAGAAATGAGGAAAAAAGTTCCCAGATTCACAAAAATATATGTTTCACCTTTCAAAAATCTATATAGTAGTGAGTCTTCCCCAGGAGGAAATTTTCAAAATTTCAAAACTCTAGGCAAAATGTATATTTACTAAAAATGCAGATTTAAAAAAACATATTTCATGACCTGGATGTGACACCAATCCTAAGAAAAAATAGTATGTATACAGATAAGACTAGCAAAGGTGTTTATATATATTTTTTAAAATGCCAGGTGTAACTGAAAATTGCTAGCTTTGAACTGATTCATGTTAAACTTTCAATAACTTTCTTCCAATATAGTAATTTTGGTAGATAATGTAATAGATGAGTTCTGTGGTATCTCTAAAGAGGCTCCTGGAACAGAAATTTAAGCCTGCATTTTTACAATATTTTGGGTTTATTTTTTTTTAAATTTTATTTTATTTTGTTTTGTTATTTATTTACTTTATACTTTTCTACACCCGGAAGTGTCAAGTGAATTGATTGCATAAGAAAGACAAGTTTTTTCCACAAACCAACATCTCTATTTTCTTCTAATATTATTATTGCAGTTTTCAATTTCTTTCCTCTTCTTTGGGTAAGAATTAGGTACTGTATTAGATAGACTAAAGAATTAAAACCAGCAAAATATACAACAAAATGCTTTGCAAAAGGTATTTCACAATTAAATCCTTTTATGCTAGGATAAAATGTCCATATTAGAAAAATTATACTTGAAAAAAATTTATATTCTAGAATCCACCAGCTCTTTAAACTGAGAGCTCTCTACAGGAAAATTAAAGAATAATAATAAAATAATACAATAGAATATTATTATTACAAGATAATCTAGAATAAGATCAGCCTTTAAGCAAAGAAGTTGCATCTTGTTTTATATACTTTAATTTTATTGTCTTCATGCTATTTTTCTTTACCTTAACAGCATTACCTAAAATATGCTACTTTGAATTATTTTCTCTGGCTTTAAACTTGAATACGTGAAGATTTTTTTTCCACTAACAGATCATGAAACTGAATTTTTTTGCTGTTGGCTTATGATCAGATAATTTCTCTCACATATCCATGCTGAAACCATTATAGGCTGACTTCATAAAACCAGGAACATAGGCAGTTTCTTGGTTTGGCTCAAAAACATGTAAGTTTGCATCAGAAAAAGTTCAAAGCATTAAGAATGACACATCTCATGCATTTATTTTCTTTTCCTCCTTTTTTTTTTTTTTTTGTAATGCTCTCTTAACTCTCTTTCAGGTTAAAAAAAGAGAGGCTTTTACCTGCAGTACTTTTTTAAGATGAATAGATGAATTTTTCTAATGCACTGTAGGCTCCAGATGAGTAAGTATTTTATTGTAGTCTTATATAAGGTGGCTCCTTAGGAAAACAAAAAAAACAAAAGCAACTCAAAAAAAAGGATAGAAAGAACACATGGGGTTTTCAAGCCTTGCAGAAATACTTGAGTTTTAATTGTTCAGTAATGCAGTCTAAGCAACTTCCTGACATCCCAGGCAAATGGTTTATAGAAGGTTGGGAAAGAAACTCTCAAGGCAAAACACACAACACCCAGGTCTGTAATTTTTTTTCCCTACAGAATTCCTGCTTGTTTGAGCTGCATTGTTTAGTCGGTAGAATTTATTTTACTGCATCTTAAAATCATGATATTTTTTACTTTCAGTTTAATTCTTTTCCAGTATTAAAAAACCCCCACTTCATAGCTTTTGCCAGTATTTACCACAAAAAAAAATACTGTTTTGAATACAAATGTTTTTGAGTATCTGATGCAGCAAATAGCTGACAATAGAGCAGACGTTCATCATGTGAAGTAGGACACTTGAAGTCAAGTTTCTCTTATATCATGGCAGGTGAACAATTTTAGATAAAATGCAGTAGAGCCAGCTGAGGTGAAATGTATATATTCTTGTGCATCTCTCAGAAATAGCAAATTACAATAGGATGCTTCTTATGAAATAACATTGGTCCTAGGACAGGAAAAGGAGTCTTGGACAGAGGATAAAGTATTTCAAAGAGTTGAAAGCAAAGAGACCTCCATTCTTGAAGGTGCCCAGTTTCAGTGAGGGACTTTTCAAATCATGAGTAAATGGAGATCAGTAGAACTAAGGGGGCCCTGGTTGCAGTCTTAGCTGTGAAGACCCAGCTAATTTTCCAGATAATTGGAGCTACCAACACCAAGCAGATCCTCTGATTCCTAAATATTGGAATCTCACAATTAGATTATTTTGATTAATTTTCATTTCAGAGTATTCTGGGTCCTGCAGAAAAATGAGAGCTCAAATACTGTCATATCAAATCAGGATGCCGGTTTCTATCAGCCTTAGCACAAAGAGATGCAATAAAGAGAGAAACTCAGTTAGCTTTGTGTTGCAAGTCATTTTCAAAGAAGAAGATAGGTCATTCTCATTTAAAGCTATTGTTGTTTCACCAGTACTTGTTATCTAAGTTGGAACAGTCTTATTAGAAGGCAAAGATCTGATATAAAACATTCTAAGGTTACTGTGCTTGTCCCCACTAATTTCAACCAGCTAAAAAAAAACTTAACTTAGAAAGTATTTGGCTAAATTTGTAATTTGAAAGGGGCAGATCATTAATCTTGGGAGCTCTGAGACACAGGATACCTTATGGTCAGATTTCATTCCTAAAGGTCTTAGTCTGAAATTGTAGTCTGCAGCCTTTTTTGGTAAATTGTCTTTGCAAAGAGTTTTTATGTCTCTTGTTCATTTGTTCTATTAGAAGTGACATAGAGTTTGCCTAGTCTCATTACTGAAGCTTGTGTTGTCTTAATAACCTTTCTCCCAGTTCTTCCTTAGTCTTTTCCTTTAAGAACAGAAAACAAATTTGCAAAGACAATGCCTCATTAATCAGATTGATTCTATGTTATTAATGACTGTTAATCACAAAGCAAGAAAAGAGAAATATATTCCCTCAACCATTTTGCTTCCTTCCAGAGACCTTTTGAAAGTTATTTCTAACATAAATGTGTTCAATCTCATAAGAAATATCATTTAATTCTAATTTAATATCATTTTAGACCAAAGTTCCTACAAGACAGTAATGATTTTGCTACAGTAAATGGCTTGTGTTTCGGCCACATTCATATTCCATTTGTTTTCTTTTGATTTTAATATGGCACAAGCTAGCTGATTGTTCATTGAAACACAAATTACTATTCCAGTCAGAGCCCATTTGCCTTATGTATGAAAAAATTAAAGCCTTTTAAATACTTTGTGAAACTTGGCATCTTCCTTTTCTCACCACTTCCTGAATGCAATAACAAAAAATCTTTACTTCATAGCCATGTTTCATATCACATTATTAGAAACCTGCCAAAGAAATTAGGATATGGAATTCTGATAATGTTAAAGCTGGCAAGTAAGAGCATCACCACATTCAGATATTATTGTTAAAGAAGGGGAACAAAATAACTTCCACACAAATATATTAGATATCTGTCCATCTGCTAGAGTCTCCATGGTAATGAAAACTCAAGAAGACTCACTGCTAAAGTACCTGCCAACTTCAGTGTGTCAGGATGCACTCATAGGAAACTCTTAATCCTCCTTTAAGAAATTAAGAACACAATTTGCATTAGTAGCCTCTTTATACTCCTTCATTAATATGTCCAAAGTCTGACTTTTACCAAAGATTAGAGCTTTATCATATGGGTATTATTGGGAATGGTCCCCAATCCTTATCAGAACTTTTTGGTAGCATACTGTTCAATATTTTCTCATATAGTAATAGGCAAGAAAAACAGAGAACTTCTGCCTGCAGGTTACTGATGTTAATAGAAATAGTATTAACTAATACTATGAAGTATGCAAGGTTTTATTGTGATGGATGGCAAAGAAATGAATTTTAATGAGAGAGATGAAGTTTTCTTAAAAGTAAAATAGAAAATGTCATAGGGTTTTGCATCAACAAATACGAAAAATTATGCATAGATTTAAAAAAGAAGTCTGCCTTTTCATTTAAAATCTTAGGAAAGAAAGCTGACAGGACATATGATGTGGGAGTGAAAGTGTTATTCACTGTGAGATGCAGATCACAGAGGGAGAGGGGTAAAAGACAAAATAAATGGAAGTTTTCCCCTGATAGATTGGCTAGTTGCCTATATTCTATATATGAATAAATAAACAGTGTGAAAAGAAGTGTTAGTCTAAATTGAATATCTGTGTTAGAGCGATATGTTATCTTCTGGTTTTAAAATAGGGCTGACCCTTCAGGATATATTTTTAGGATTATTTAATCAAAGTTTAGTTAAAGCATGATAGCGATTACAAATAGAGAAAAAAAGGAACAGAGAATTATAATTAAAACAGAAAAAAGGCAAAGTTCCAAGTAAATAATGATAGTCTTAGAGGAGTTGGTTGGGAAATGGAGTGTGTGTGGCGTTTATTTAGCAGAGCATAACTGTTGTAAGGACTGATGTGAGCACTGGACAGGAGGGAACTCCAACATTTTGGTGTCAGAGAAGACACTGCAGGAAACAGGAATGAATTTGATGTCATACAGGTAACTGACATCACACTGCTCAATGCCATGTGACAGGAGAGTGGGAAACAGCTCCATAAAGGATGATACCTGCACATCTTTGCACTCTAAAGGGTGAGTCCTACATTTTTCCATGTATTCACATCCCAGTGTAAACTAAAGAGAAGTCAATGTGAAAGTAGAGACCACAAGTGGCACCAATGAACGCTTCTAGAGAAAATTATATATATTTGTGTTAAAACAATCCCCAAGATATATTGTTTCTGGGCAGCATGAAAGAAAACATCTGTTGCAGAGAGCAGGAAAGCTCTGCACTCAGACGCTGTTCAATGTTTTATGCGCAATTTGGTCTTTTATGCATATTACGGGACATTTTTAGTGGTACCTCACATAAACTGTGTCTCCCTTGTGGGATCTCACATTGGGGTAGGTTACTGGAAGCCAACAGCCATTACAGTGGTAATTTCAGCTGGGACAGAGTAATGGCACAACATTATGAACCAATAACGGGATGCTAATGTTTGTAGTAGGCTCTTGCAGTGCATAATAATGAAGGGGAAGTAAAAGTTTAGAATCAATCCTTAATTAGGCAGATGACTTTCTGATTCTGACAAAGACTGCAACTTGCCCAGAACTTCAGCAGGCTGAGAGTGTTTGCAGCATTTCTGCCCTAGGATGCCCAGGTCCCTACCAAGAATTATTGCAGGATGTGTTTGCCTTAGCTTTCACCAGATAAAGCCACCTGAGCCTCTAAGCAGCTTTTCCAATCCCTTAGATTTTCATACAGTTTTATTCCTGTAGTGCCAGTGATCTTATGCCATTTGGCATCACTCACTGCTGTGGTGAACACATGTCACGATTTCAGCAGAGTGAGAATGGCAATGAAAAAGAAAAATGTTGGCATTTGGGGAGCAGTCAGCTGACTTTCGATCAGTGTGAGGAAACAGACACGATGTTTCAGACATTAATGAAAATTGTTACAGCATATCCTCTAAAGTTTCAGATATCCTTAACATAGAAGAGGTCGAGAACCTCCCCAGAATAGTTCATCACTAGCTACAGGACACCTTGTGTTTGTGGGAAGCGGGGAGGCAGTGTGGCAGGAGGGGCAGTGTTTAAATCATTGCATTATATCCAGTATGAATGTCAGCCATAAGGATGCTAAGAATGCAGCTCTTTTTGCCTCCTGTGAAGCCTGAACATTATGCTTTAGCCATATGTGGGTGAGGAAATGATAAAATAAGCAAACATATGGAATGATTAAGCCTGCCACAGTACTTACAGACTGGAGACTGACCCAAATTCCCTTCTGCTGCCCAGTGGCCTCCATCAGCATTTATAGCAATAAATGGGGAGTGAAGCTGGGCTCCTTAAAGCTGAGCTGCAGAACATCTTTTTTTTTTTCTTTCTTTCTTTCTTCTTTTTTTTTTTTTTCTGTTTGTGGTTCTGTTTTAATAAGCTATTAAGCTATTTTTGATTTGGAAAATTTCTTTGGTTATAAGAACCTTGCATAAGACTTCTGTGTGTGCTCTCAGGTTCAGCTATACCAGCTTCAGAGCCCATTAAACTGAATGTCCCTACTTTTATAGATGTGGTGTAAGGTTAGGGAACTCTAAAAAATATCTAGAAAATATTAAAATCTGAAGATGAGAAACACTCTACATGGAGCATGTTCATCAGTGCATGTCTTCCAGCACCTGTGACAGCCAGGTGACTGTATGCCAGGCCAGCATGCACAGCACAAAAGAGAAAGGAGTTAAGTGAGGCAGGAAAGCAGAGCAGCCAAAAGAAAGCTGCCCATTTGGCATTTCCTGATTTATATGCTCATATTAGGAACTCCTTCATTTAAAATCTTATTTGAAGCTCCCCTGCTGAAGTCCCTGAGTCTTCCTAGAAATGAATGGAAACAGATTTAAAATGGTAATCTTTGTTGGCTAGGAATTATCAAATAAATTATTTGTATTTTCTATAGATAGGCATATTCTTTCAGAACACACATCTATTATCAGTCCTTCCAATTTGTTATTTACTGCCTGCTCACAGGTCAGGTCAACAAAGTCAATTTTTTAATGTCTGATCATGATTTTAGATCATTTAATTTAGGGCAATTAGGAAGTTGCCAGGAATTTCAGCACATTCCAGGTCAATTCATTAAGTTTTATAATTCTTCTGAAGTTTAAATTAACACTTTTCTGCCAAATTACAACTCTAATTAATTATCTTCTATGCTACTCATCAAAAGGACTCCTCTTCTCCTATCTTAACCTGCTAATAAATGTCAGTGTTTATGAAGAGAAAGGTGCCAGATTCTCATTTGCAGTAAGGCTCTTCACAAGGAATGACAGCAAAAGAGGCTGAATAGGGGTATAGATTCTTTGTCTCCAGTTTTAAAAACCTCTCTCTACTGATAGAATGGACAGCTGCTCTGACAGTGTCCAAATGTGCAAAGATATAAGATTTTGTGAGCAGAAAAGCAAACAGGCAGTGAATGACAAATGCTGGTTCTAGGATTTGGAACTCATTACATGTACATACACTATATTTTGTTTGCTAAACTGTTCAGTTATTACAATAAGGTTTTTTGTCAATGACCCTAGAGACATGCCTAATTCTCTCCCTGTTGATAAGACTTTTTAAGGCCTGTATTTTTTCTTCTACCAGCTCCACTGCTTTTAAAAGTCAGTTTCAGCAGTTACATAAATTGAAGGGGAGAGAGGCAGGAAGCGGTTTTGGGGGTTTTTTTTGTTTGTCTGACAAACAGGTATTTCCAGAAGCATACTGACATTTTATCGTCCTCTGGACTATTGTATCCTGGAAGAAGGGCTATATTTTGTGGGTGATTGCTTCCAATACACAGAGTTATAGCTTCCTTGCTGTCCTGTATTAGCTGAAGAACATAACCTATTTGTCCCAAACAAAATGATTATGAGCTGTTTCAAATGCAAGGAAGTAGAAATGAGCAGTAAGCAGAACTGTCCAAGGCAGAAATTTGCACAGCTTCTGTTCCTTGACCTGAAAAATATAGAAGACTTGCAGGAAAGAGATTACTTTTAATCAACCACAACTGTAATGACAGAGACATCATTGTTGCTCCTGCATTTTTGTGAATATTCCTTTATATTTTTTTACTACTTTTGTGTTCCAATCTTATTTCTCTTCCTAAGAACATATCTAGTAGAACAGCTACTGTATGCATATCCACTGTTAGGAACCATGGTGGCTCCCTGGGGGAGAGCAGTGCAGGAATGGGCAGACAGGCCTTGTCCCCCATCCCAGAAGAGCAGCCAGGGCACAGGCACAGCCCCAGCCCTGAGCAGTGTGCACCTCCCTGGGCATGGGGATGGACAGAGGCCAGGGCATCAACCACAGAGGGGGATTTATAAAGAGGCAGGCTGGCAGCTTTGCTTACAATCCACAAATCCTAAATGTCTGTTAAACTGTAACTCACCTTCAGGTATCTGTCCATCCACCATCACCTACCTACCCAAATGCTGCAACCTTAGTACCCACCAAAGAGTCACACCCCAGGTCTTGTAGACAGGAACCATCCCCAACTCATCCAGCAGAACATCTGTACAGTCACATCCTGGAACTGCTTTGCTGCTCAGCATTTCCCTGAAAACCTATTTTTTATTTTTCTTCTTAATGAGGTGAATGACACAGCTATTATGCTGCCAAGGGTGGCTCAGTTGGTGATGCTAGAGCTGAGCAGCTGCTTTCCATCTTGAACCCGTGTCCAATTGCAATGCAACTGGTCAAAAGGTAGCTGGTGAACAAACCACTCTGGGAAAGGAGGGGAAAAGCAAGGTCTGTGCTGGGAAGCAGTTATCAGTTCTGTGAAAAGGTGGATTAATAAGAGAGAAAATTTTCTGGACCAGACAAGTCTGGCAGAACTCAGAAATGCCTCTCTTCCTTTCCCTACTCTTCAACTTTATTTCCTTTGGAAGCAATATTTCTATCCTCCACAGCTTGTAAGGGATGAAATCACTGCTTCCCATCCCACTCTCATCATCGCTTTACTGAGCAGCCACTGCTTTTTTTCATGGCCTTGACTCCAGTCTAAGCTCCTTTTTGCAGCCTCTCACAAATGGCATAGAGGTGGTCGTGGTCTCCCCACAGTGAATATGCTGATGATCCCCACTCAGCCCAGGAAAACTATGATCTCTGAGCACACTGTGCCTGCTTATGCTTCCTGCAGGATCCTTCTCAGCCTGTCCCATGCAGGCATTGTGGCAGGCAGGGAGAGCCTGTGCCCAGCTGGTGCAGGGGCTGTCAGCCCTCCCATCCTGCTGCTCTGCTCCTGCAAGTTCAAAAAAGCTGAGATCAGTTTATTGCCATCATCACCTGGCCTCTGCTTGGCAAGGGGCTGTGCATCTGCAGGTTTCTGTGTCTGCTTGGATGTTGTTAAGGCTCCTCCTCTGGGGCAGCATTGCTGCATCTTGGGGGTTCACTGCACGGTTGATGTAAGTTGCTGTGTGATCTTCCGCTGTCCTCTCTGCACTTCCCACCAGCTCTGTCTTATTTTTATTCAAGGAGAGACAAAGTTGGCTTCCAGCCCAGATTTGCAGCTGGTGTCTCTAGAAGAAAGCTTACAGAGGAAAAAAACCCCACAAACCAGTAAACAAATAACCCAAATTCCATGCTGAATCTGCAGACTATGAAGTTGGATTCATTCAGCCTTATAAGAGGTAAAGAGAGAGACTGAGAGGAGGTAAAGGCTGTAAGTGCTTTCTCCTGTGATGGGAAGAGCAGCAGTAGTTGCTGTCTCTTCTCCAGTGGTGACCAATAAACTGAGAATCCCAGGTGGGACCAATGATTTTAGCAATGCTGTGCAGTGCAGGAGATAGAGTCTATCAAAGGAGAAAGAAAATAGGAATTTGCTGTGATGGCTTAGAGAAAATACACTCTGCCACTGACAGAAAATATCCCTACTGCCAGAAATGGTTCTCTCTTTCAAAAAACTTTCAAAAAAGTGCAAGCATTTCCCCACCTGACGTGCATACAGAACAGCATAGCACAGAAGGCACAGATATGGTTATTCTCCACAGAGGAGAATGCACCTTTTCTACCATGCAGCACTGCACTTGGGTAACATAAACAGACTTGCAACATCAAATGTTGAAAAAATTAATGGCAGTGATAGGTAAGCAAATTGTTTCAGACAAGAGCCTTCTACAGAGTCTGGGCATCATCTTTTCAGACTTTCCTTTGAGAAACTTTGGTTGGAACATCTGTTACAAAGAGCTGAAAATTGCACCACCTACCCCAGTACTTCTGCCTGATGAATGGATTTGCAGAATTCAGCTATGTGACATTAAGATGGAAACGCTCTGCCTTGAACCTCTGGAAATGTCTGGGTCTCCATTCTTAGAGGTAGATGAGCTTTTATGTTCCTTTTTAGCATCATTTAACCACTCTTTCTGAGGAACATGGTGCTCTTCCATCTACTCCTCTTCCATGAGATAAGATTCCCTGGCTACCAGCTGCATCAGATTATTGCTCTGTACTGCTAGCACTTGAACTTAAAAGGCAGAAGGGTAAATTTAAGGGCTCAGTTTTAAGGCATTAATCTTGCAATTGAATATCCATGGAAAAGAACCCAATTCATATGAACAGACCTTTGACAAAGCACAGGATCTTACTCACACATTAGGCTGCAGGGCCAAGGCCTGTGAGGAAACACCCTTGGCCATCCAGGAGCTTTCCTGCCCAGTGGCACAAGATACAACTTCGCAGCTACCACACCAACCAGAATCTTCTGCAGGGGAATTGGTTGTACATGAGAACTTTTTTTCCTGTTTTGCATTCTCATAATATGATTTCTGAGTTAGCTGATCACACAGTTGATGAGCAAACAATAGTGCAAACTAATTTGATAAATCTTACAGATATGAAGGTGTCAAATAGGAAGATGGGTAATCAGGAAGATTTGGTGCAGAAAAAGCATGCTCAAGACATGACTAGATTTAATTCACAGGGGGTTTAATTGATGTAAAAACAAAAGAATATTAAGAGATTGTGAGATACTGTAATAAAATTTATACAGAATTATTCTGAGGAATACCAGTAGGAATTCCAATCTCTTTGCATTTATGTTACATTCATTTCAATGGTCTCAGTTCTTATTTTACCATTGTAAATTGTCTTGGGACAGGAGACAAGTCTTTATGCTTAGCTGTACAGCATTAAACATGCAGCTCATGCAAAATAAATATAAAAGCAAATCATGACAGGCATTCTGGGATATTAAGTAAATCAGCACACACCTACTGCATAGTCATTCTTATTGAGTATCTGTGGATAACTGAGGAGCCTGAAGAAAATGAGACATCTTCAGACCTGTGAGAAAGCATCAACTGGATAATCCTGTAAGCTTGGGACAGATTAAGACCCTGGTATCTTACCAGCTGAAAAGAATCCTTTGATCATTTAATGTTACAGTAAATACAAGATATAATTCTGGACATGAGGCCCACATAATATTGCAGTTTTGCTGAAATTTTCTGCTGTCAAGATCATGATGGGGTGTAGCACACATCCAAAAAAATATATTTGTTGGAGTAATATGATCCATGAATTTACAGCTATGCTTCCTAAGGCGGGGCATTGATGCAGTTCTGGAGATGAGGCCCTTGATGACTGCTATGAATTCAAGCAGGATCTCAACTCCTGAGCACCAGCTGGGAACAACTCATTGATTTGGGAGCCTCAGTTCCCAGGATGGCCATCAGCAGACCATCATGTGGGGATGACGAATTTAAAGCACATAAAGATCACATTGATCCCTGGATACTTGAAGATGGGGGGAAACCACTCAAATCACTTTCAAAGCCATCAAAAAGTTTTTTTTTAAATTCTGTTCTTGACATAATTTCCCTCTCTTTCCTCCATGACATTTTCACTGTGTGTGAAGACTTACAGAGGGACACAGAAGACTTTGGAAAACTTCCCTAGCTTTTCAGAAACACTGATGTACAGCTAATTTATTGAAAGCTTGTATGTGTAAGAGTTCTTGCTTCTGTAGCTGACAAAGCAGCATCATTACTTGCCACCTGCTGAGATGCCTATCACAGATTGGCTCAGACAATTGCTGTTTACCACTGTCTGGGATTAAGACAGACTCACAACGAGTATTAAAACATAGCTCTTGTCAGACAAGCTTGATTCATTATTCCTTTCAAATGCACTAAAGAATTAGTGGAAGAAAGGAATGGGACAGCATAATAATTCCTGATTTCAATGTCAAGAAAGCATACTTGTAAAATTAATTCAAATTGATTTGGAGTGGAACTAGGAAGCTGTGGTAAAGATGATGATCAGTCTTATTGAGATGAGGGGAAGGGCATAGGGATCACTGCAGAGATAACATGAGTTTTTCAGAAATAAAAGAAAGAAAGAGTTACATGCTCAAGTCTCAGTAAATGCCACAGGGAATTTGAGATCTCTTTGTGTCTTTGAAGATCTCTTTCATATGTTTTGCTTGTCATCTTCTCAAAGTTAAAGTAAATGGAATGTTCATGAAATTTGATTTTAAAAAATTGACTCAAAAGTAATTAGAAATAGAGAGAAAAGTAAAATATGACTGAACATTTGAATAAAGCAGCCTGGTTAGAAATAATTGAAAATCTGGGCTGTATATTTCCAGGAAAATGCAATAGGGCAAAAAAAATAAAAGAAAAAAGGTTACATAATTTGCAATATAAAAGCAATTAATAGTTCTATATATGGAAACACCCCACCACGTTGCAGGAAGGGAATATTTTTTTTTCCTTTCTCTGTCCTTCCATTACTGAGCAAAACTAGAATCTGTGCATCCTCTTTTCCAAAACACTATTGAACAGTTGGAAGTAGTTGGAAGAGACCTATTTGAAACAACAGTCCCTAAATTGGCATGAATCTTCAGGTAAATGTTCACATAAATGTGGAGACTTCAGTGACAAAAACAGAAGCCAAGCTTACATTTTCATCAGAGAGCAAGAAGGTGCTCTATAATTTTTCCATGGGGACATTCAGGACTGGCATCATAAACCTGTGAAAGAGCAGCTTTTTTCCTGAAAACTGGTCCTATTTCTGCAAGATGGTGAAAGCAAGCTCACCCTTGGCAAAGGATACACACGGACCCCTCATCCCTCCTGTGACAGAGACTGAAGCACCACATGACATGTCCTGGAGGGGCTGGGGCTTTCAATCCTTTGGGATGCCTCCAAATCCACAGCGGCATGGAGGAATACTCTTACCCCCATCTTCTTTGAGCTCATTTCTCAACTGTGTGGCAGGTGTTCAATCACTCAGCAGTCACCTAAACTGCTCATGTCAGAGGCTTACTAATGTAATTTAAATCAGGGGTAGGTATAAATCAGAACAATTCAGGGCCACACTGTCAGAGACTATTTTGTGCTGCATTGAAACAAATGCTACCTTCAACAGAAAAATGACACCATATAAAACACACAATTCACCTAAATAGGAAGAGAAACAGGGAATAAAGCTTTTAAGGGTCATTGATTGATAGTTTTCACAATTCTGCCTAGGACAAACTAGCAATCCAGTAGGGATGAAAAATATTCTATCAGGTGTTGCCTGCTCTCAAAACTTTACATTTACTTTGTACAGTATATATTTATTAAGAAAACAATCTTTCAGCAATATATCAGGAGGAATCTAAGTTTGGAGCACATTATCAATTGATTGGTGTTAAAATAATGAATTGCATGCATGCTAAGAAGATAAGAGGTAAGTGATAGTATTTCAGAATTAAATGTTGCTTTGGAATCTGGAAAGATTATTTATTGCATATTTATGATTTCCATTCCTTCTATGTAAATTTAATTTACTTCTTGTTACTGGCACTCATCTGTTCTGGGGTGACTGCTTGCTAAAAATTACACTGCACTGTAATTGAAACACTTAACATGCTCACTGCTAGAACTTCATCTAATGTCTGTGAAGGATTATATGAACTAGAGTCTTAGAATGAATTCCATCAAGCTATTTCTACATTTCCCTTTTATGTATATAAAAGAACATAAAGTAACTTTAACATGGTGAAGAAACAGAAATTTTAATAGGCAATACAACATAGAGACATAGATATTCCCACTATATCCATCTGGTCAATTATTGTTTTTTGTAATTCCTTCTTCTTATTATCCGAGGCAAAGAGATGGCCCAGTAAGAACAGGAAGAGCCCCTAGGGGAGGAGAAAACTCTCAAATACTTTTTCTGTTATATTCATCACTAACTGTACTGAGTCCATTTGTGCTTTTCCCCAGTGTGCCTTACACAACCTAATGCCTGCAGCTGAGGATTGCCAGGGTGCCAGGCTCCAAACAGATGGGAGCACAGTCGGTGCTGTTTCTCTTCTGGGCACCGTTTGTACTCTCTTTTCTCAGCACCCCATTTCATGCTGTCACAAGCCCAATTTCAAAGAAGGAAGAGTTTGCTAAAGCAGGAGAGATTGCTATCTTCTGCTATGGCTCTACACATGCGAATACTGGGATTTGGTCCCCCTGAATGGCTGTTTTCTGTGCAAACAGTAATGATACTCCAGAATAAAACAAGAGTCCCACTACAAATAGTGATGCAAGGTGCTCTGGCATGAAGGCAAGTACCCACTAGGGCAGCCTGCAACAAGCTGTATATCCCCATGAATGGGTGTATGGCGTGAGGAAAAGCTCTCCCAGCTCTTGCCTGCCCCAGCCTCGTGCAGCCCAGCAGCACCATCCCTGAACTGGGGTGTCCAATTTAGCTGCAGTACCAACACACAGCAGGTGTAGGTGGCCAACAGCACACTGACAGCAGCAGTGGTTCATTTATCAGTGAATAATGAGTGTGGCTTGTTTCACTGGAGGACTGGTCTTTGCTGAAGAAAGGTGCTACATGAGAGTCTGAAACAGAGCACAAGCTGTAGGGCAATCTGACTTTGCCTTCCAGCTTTTGCTTTATGGCATCTTCATGCCAGCAGTGCTGAAGATATTCCAACAAATAACACTGCCAGTGTGTCCAGCTTCCCCTACCCATTTCCAGTGTAGTCTAGTCTCTCCTGAGTTTGAATATGTGTCTTCAGGCAAGGAACAGATAGGCTCCTAAATAAAAGTGACTGTATGGATGTCCATGGTAACAATGAAAAAGAGAGGGGCAGAGTGGAAAATATGAAGCAGGGTGAAAGCCTCTTCTAGATAATAGATCCTGGAAAATGAGAAACTACTTGCTGGCCTGTAATATATAAACTGAAATAATGTGTGAATGTTATTTTTATGAAAAGCCACATCAGTGGAACAATCCTGCAGAAACCTGAAGTATTCTTGATAATTTCTGAACATCCCAAAGAGCCTGGTTCAGGACATGAGTCACTTGTAAAAGGAACTCAACATTGCCCTCTCGTTTCTAATTTGGGTTTTCCACCTCCAGTAGGAAGTATATTTTTAAATGCCATTACTTGAACAAAGACAACATTAGCAAGTCAAACTATATTGCGTAAGCACTATTTTTTTTTACAGGAGGCCATAAAATTATGCATTTTATGCAATTTATCATATTGTATTCATTCAAAGGAAATCAAAGTGAATTCTAAAATTCTATTTTAGAATTAATTTCAATTATTCTAATACTTAAACATTTTTGTTAATGCAATAATTCTTCAGTAATAGACTAGTCGAGCATGTCATTCTGAGCTTTGTTCACACATTTTCAAAAGTAAACATCACTGTATGGCAAAACTATCTCTAGTCCCCATAATTCAGTTAGAACAATAAAAACTGCTGCATGTAACATTTATGATGAGGGCTTAAAACTCACTTGTCTAGCAAATAAATATGAGCAATAATAACTGTAGCATCAGATTCTAATTAATTGCTCTCATTAAATATTAGTTTAACTGTGAGATTACTTATAAAGGAATATTTTATTTTTATCAGTTTCAAATCTTTAGTCTAGTCTATAACAATCCATATTTTTGAACATGTTAAATATTAAGAATTAAACTCATTGAAAAAACATAATGGGATATGTATGCCATGTTGAATTCTCAAAAAGACCAAAATGTAAGGAGCTGTGTTGATTTAGACAGAAAATCTGCAGAAGCAAGAATTCTATTGCTTTCCTTCCAGAAATATGCTTGCTTAATTTACATGTTAAATTACTTCTTTGTATTTTTTCTTATTTAATTTTAAAAATAAATTTTATCCAAGCAGTTACCACCTAAACCTACCACTTAATCATTCACCAAAATGACTTAGTCTTTAATTACACTAAACAAAATTTGCACCCATCTTTGAAAAGGATGCATAGGAACTACTGACCAGTCAGCCTCGCCTCTGTGCCTGGGAAGATCATGGGACAGATCCTCTTGGAAGCTGTGCTATGGTAGACAGCCAGCACAGCTTCACCAAGGGACAGTCCTGCCTGAACAATCCAGGGGTCTTCTGTGATGGAGTGACTGCATCAGTGGAAGGGAAGAGCTACAGATCTATCTGCACTTATGTAAGGCCTTTGACACAGCCCCCACAACATCCTCCCTCTGACCTGGAGAGACACAGAGCTGGTAATAAGGAAATACAAGATTATAAGAAAGATATGGACAAATGTTTAGTAGGGCTTGTTGTGAAAGGAAAAGGCTTAATTATTTTAAACTAAGAAGGCAGATTCAGACTAGTTATGAGTAAGATACTTTTTATGATGAGGGTGGTGAGACTCTGGAAGAGGTTTCCAAACAACCTGATTTAGTTGAAGATGTCTGTGATCATTGCAGGAGGGTTGGATTAGATGACCTTTGAAGGGTCCCTTTCAACCCAAACCATTCTATGATTATAATTGAGGATTGACCAATATCAGCATTTGGATTTGTTTCGGGTTCTCTTTTCTGGAAAAACATTATCCTCATAAACTTCAAATGGAGTGGATATTTAGTGTGCTGACTGTCTCTGCTGAAACCCAATAAAAGGCACAGATTCCAATGGTAGACTATTCCAGTGCGTAACAAAGTGAACAGCTGAGAAGAGAAAAAGAAGACTAAAATGAAAGAATAAAAAGCAGCTATCATGGGAAAATAAGAAGAATGTAAGACAATAGGAAACAATCAACCCTCCAAGTGCTTCTAATATGCAATTCTCTTGTAACACCTGGGAGCCTTCAACCAACCATAGCCATCTCAACACCCACAGGTTCCACTGAATGTCTCAGCTTGTGTTCTCCCTAATTGTCTGAAAACTGCAGAATAATAACTACATAGATAGGGTTAGAGCTTTAACTGGGTGAACTGGATGAAAAGTATGACGGGAATTAGAGAATACAACTGAGGGATTCTCATGACCTCTTGTTCCTCCCCCCTCTCTCTGACTACAACACATTGGAATTTTTCACTCAGAAAGAAGGACAGTATACACTGTCTAATTCCATAACCAAATCACTTTGTCTTAAGATGACGCTGTGGTTACCAAGTAGCAGTAATGTCATTCATCTGCAACATCACTCACATGCCTCATGAAAACATGGAAAGTGGTTATCAAAAATCTTACAGTATTTATGTATTAAAACACATATCAACATATCTGTTCTCCTCAATAATGAATCAATATGTTTAGAGAAATTTTAGGCAGTATAATAAAAGAAAAAAAGAGCTCATAAAAATATTTATATACTGACAAATTAAAACCAATAGATAGGTGAAAAAATCACCTAAGCATTCCTCAGGCAGTTATTTCCTGGAATACTGAGAATAGCTAGGAAGGCAAAGCAAACCTCCAAATTCAACAACAAGGGTTACTAGGAATGCTCAAGATGCTGTCTATATCTAAAATGTATAATCCCAGGCGGAAACAGAGCTCTCAGTATTAGTCTAACTTTGGAGTAAGTAAAACTAGAATTGTATCCACTGGAGGATAAGGGACGATTAAATATTTGGAAGCTTCATCAGGTAAAGAATAGGAATCCAAAGATCAGAAAAGATAGAAAGTAAAGTATAACCTTGTCTAAGAAGTATTCAACTTTCAAAAGAAAGAACGGGTCTTTTGGACCAGGAAGAAGCAAGCAAGGAACATGAAGGCAAACCTGAGATGCCAAATGGTCTCATACTGGTCTGCATCAGTTCAGACTAGACTTACCCCAGATGTGGTCCTTCAAGTTATTAAAATGTTGTCAAAATATGTTGAAGTCAACTAACTATCTGAATAGGAGAACAACTAGTTAGATGGGTTAAGAAAAGAATTAGTGAATGAAGTTGCTTCTAAAAACCTATCCAAAGTTTTTTGAAGTGGCCTTTTAGAGGACTAAAAAGTAATACAGATATCAGGAATAACCCTGGAAATTATAATTCAATAAGTCCTCTTTATCTAAAACCATTTTAAAACTATAAACCATTTTAGCTAAACCATTTAAAATTACTATAAGATGTAAACCACCTATTCTTATACAACTGTGCAGTTTGCGCTATAGAACATGTATGGAGATTAACCCTTCTAAATGTGGATATGTACATTTGTGTGCTCACAGTAATAATTTGAAATCTGTAAGAACTCAGCAGCTCTTTTGTGAACTCCAGCAGTCCTTACCCATTTCAGCTGTGGCTGTCTGAACCACAGTTGTCTTCTTGGTGTTCCTGTAATGAGAAAGGAATTTATTTTCCCGTATCTGGGCTGAGATAACAGCTTTGCCATACAGAGCTGACTATTCACAGAAACTTTTCATTTGTAAATGTAGCACACTCTGCTGTGGTATTCTAAATTTTCTATTTCTAAGCTGATTTTTGTGAACTTGTCAAATTGGAACTGCTTTCCGCTCTGCTAGTAAAACCACCCAGTTTTTTAGTTCATCCTCTTCTACTTCTTAGCATAACTCTCTTTCTCTTAGGGTCTGTATGGCAGTTCCAGTTAAACTGCACTACCCTAAATACTTTTTCTCACTCTTGAAATATGTTTTTGTTTTGTTTTTTTATTTCCAGCAGAGTAGTTATGAAAACACTGAACAAAAGTAAAAACTTGCTTGATTCTATTTAAAAAGGAGAGGCAACAACAACAGCCAAGAAAATCTACTAGATGGTTATTTCAATAAATACATTAAAGTTTCTTTTATTTTTCTCCATTTTTAGCGACTAACATAACAAAAACTTTCAGACCATCAAACCAGTTTTCACAATCTGCCATAAATTCGCATTTCACAGAAATAATCCTGACAAGCACTAATAGATGAACGTTGTTGGTGCAATAATAAAACAATATAAGGCATATTTACACCATCCTTACATACAGAAAGAACACTGTACACACAAAAATATCACAGATCCAGAACAAAGCAAATTCAATCCTTTAGACATTTTACGTTTATAGGCTTGGTATCAAACAAGTAATTCTCCAAGCAACAGACAACCTCTTGCTCTTGTGTGATTTATTTGTAATATTGTGCTCATGCAAAACAGGTATTTGATTTATTGCATTAACATTGAGAGAATGTTGGGAATTAGTTCCAAACCCAGTTCAATTGAATTTTAAACCCTGTTTGTCTTCATCCTTAGTAAGTCTGAGTCATTTTTAACGGTGACATAAAATGAGGTGTTAACTGATGATTGAGATTTTTATTTGTTATGTTCCAAAATAATAATGAAGCTCAACAGACTGTGGTTCAAAAACCATCTTTCTTGACCATGCAATTTTTTTCTTTGCTATTATGAAGTGGTTTAGATGAGACACCTTTTGCATTTTTAAAGTTTCTATCTTTTTATATATATATATTTAAAGAAAAACATGTACTATCCAACATCCACTGTTCACAGAAAGAAATAAGCAGCAGGAATAGCTCTGGTGGCAGAGTTGGCCAGGAGGAGGAGGACATCAGTAAGAGGCAATGTAACAAACATCAAATGCCTCAGAGATACGTCAGGAAACAGTTGATTACTATAACCCATATTTCTGTAAGAGTTCAGACTGCCAGGGACGTTTGCGCTCTGGGAAGTAATCTGGAATGTGGATTTTTTTAAAATCTTGAATACATTTTCTCATTTCTTCCTCAACGCTCAGCTTCTCACACACCTTCTTTTTGGAAAGGTTTGTTTCTCTGGACTTGCTAATGAGAGTTTGAAAGAGTTCACTGTTCCTGCGTTTGTCTGGCGCTGGCATCCACTGCACCGGGGCCTTCTTGGACGGGCGATCCAACGTCAGAGTGTTGGGCTGGTGGGCTGTGGATGGCTGCGTGCTGGTGGCGTTTTCTTGAGGGGTGCTCGCTTCCGAGTGGCTGTCACAGCTCGAGGTGGACAACTCGTTACAGGAAGTCCCACTTTCACTGCCCTTGTCCAAAACTTTGTCGTGCTTCCTTTCTTCGTGGTCTTGTTTGGGGGAAATGGTTCGCTGCGGGGGCCCTAATAAAAAGCAGGAGAGAAAAAGTATTAAGCAAGCACTGCTTTACACATAAAACTGATCAGATACCATTTATGAAAAAATGATTCAGAGTCTCAGCTGGCAAAAGTTGGTCTCATTTCCTAGTAGGCAACAAAAACTATGCCCAACTGGTAAACAAATTGAAGGTCTGGTCCTCAAAATTCTCACTCCTGAAAATGTCTACAGCAAGAATAACTTCACTGCCTGCCTCAGAATCCAGGTAATGAACTGTGCACAATGCTCACAAATCAGCTGCACTGGAAATCCTTGCTAGTTTAAATGAACTAGTTTGCTATTACACTGCAAGAAGTTTATTGTGATAAAATAGATTTGGTTGTATAAGGGAAATACTACTGTACAATTTGCAAGCTCTTCACTTGAATAAAAATATTCCAAGGACTTTGATTTTAATTTTTTTTGGAAGCTCTTAATTCACTTTGCCTGAACAGTCTACTGATACTGTGCTCTGCAGATGTCAAGTCTGCAGAAGCCCTAGACAGAAAAAGGAGTATTAAACCTAGGATAACAGAGAGATCACTCACTGCTGACAGAGTCTTTAGGGTTTTGGGGTTTTTTATCCTGTAATGATCTCACTGCACTTCTTACTGTCAGTTGTTACCCAGACTTGGTGCAAGCTCAGAATTCAGCTGTACACCTCCTGCTGCACAGGCTGGCAGGGAAAAGGAGGTTATGAAGTTTTAGGTAAAGAGGCACTCTGCCATGGCAGGGGGAGCAGCCCACCAGCCTCTTGGCAGGCACTGCTCAGCAATTCACATGCATGAAAATCAGATCTAGGCTCTTATTCCCTCCATATATAATTTCTGTTTTGAAGTCTTATGCAGAATATGAATGTGAAAAATATGTGGTAGCCACTAAATCTGTACAAGCATTTTCAGTTTTGAAGACTTATTTGAAAACTCCAGCTGTGAAGTGAAATGATGCTATGCTGACATCATATAAACGTCACAATCTTAATTTAGGACGCTATCTAAAAATGACAGAAATATCTATGCAGTTTAAGGAGTTTTGAAATGGACTAAAGTATTCACTAAAGGGAAAAAATTCAAAGATATCTAAAGATCTAAATGAAAACAGAGTGGGGATTTAGTGGCAGTTGTGTTTTTCCTACAAATCCTAAAAGCTTCCAAACAGGTTGGGTAACTAAATATCTTTTGAAAACTAGGTTATCCAGATACCAGCACCAGTTTACTGCCATTGCCAGTACCAAAACTCAGAGTATGACAGTTCTACCTCGGGTCACTGGGACAGAGTTGCAAGATTTTTGATTCACTTAGCATTTTGTTGCTCAGAATTACAAATAAGAAATGCAATTAGAATTACAAAAAATGCAGAAGCAACATGAACACCCCAGTGGTCTTTTTGACAGTGCAATTTTGTGACTCAAAGGAACATAAGAAGATTGCAGTATTTTATATGAGACGGGGAAAAACAAAACAAAGCAACACACAAAAGAAAAGAAAGATTAGTCAAACAATAGCAGCACTCAACAACCTGCTTTTCTTTTGTTTTAGCCAGCATCTCAGGATGCTGTATCCCATTTCTGTAGTCCATCTAGAGAAACCCATGAATAATCAAGAGCCAGAGACAACAATCCTACAGGGCTTGTACTTATATTATGCAGAGTGAAAAACAGAAGCAATTTTCTACTTCATTATATTCAACCCAAATATTTAACACATGGCTGCAGCGATTTCCCTCCTCCTTCTCTTTCATAAGTTTGTTCACCTTCTTAAATAGATTTACATGCCTTCCTTCTATTGTTGTATCTAGCACTAAATTTCATACCTCAAACGATTATATGAATATGCTAAATTGAGAGTCAGCTGGCATTATTGAACTACTCTGGCTTTGCAGCATGCAATTATCAAACTGAGTTGTTAATCAGACAGTGATTTCAGCATGTTACTCTGATTTTCAGTAACATGATTAACATCAATATCTAATCTAGTTTACAATCTCGGCTTCTTCAAATATAACAACACACTCTATGACTAAGAAACTAAAGCTCTTTGTTTGCAGTACTCAGTAGTCCTCAAATCTCTTTCCTGCCCATTTCTTTTGATGCAACTTCATATATCAAGATGGTATTTCTTGTTGGTTGCTTTGTACTTAGTTCTTTATTGATACTCCTTGCTTCTCATGGGTTCAAACCCACAATGTACTAAGGACCTATTTCAAAAAGCACATTGAAATACACCTTCAAGAATATAAAAAATATACATTTCCTGCTATAAGATTATTCAGGAGCATGACAGTAGGCAGGTATTTAAATGCTTTTTTGGATCACAGCCCTGAGGTTCAGTATCTTAGAACACTGAGTGCCGTATGCTCCACTGAATTGCCTAAATTCACAATGACTTGAATTGAAACACAAGTTTCTCCCACATCTCTTCTTTTAAAAATTAACAAATCCTCCCTCACAAAGAATTCTTTGTATACCTATGCACTGCTTTCTCAGTAGTGTGTTATTAACAGAAGCAACAGTTCTGCTAGAGGGGAGGTTTTCCTCACAGTGTTTTCTGCCTGCTGAAACCCAATAGAATTTTAAAATATATACAGAAGGATCTACAAAAGATTTGTTGAATTTTCAACACCAGGGGTTACTGGATAGATTTAGCTACATTTCTAATTCAAAAAACATCTAGTTTTTGCCCTTTTTGCTGCCACACTTTTCACTGTACCTCCTCAGCCATTCCAAGATAACACCAAAGACATTCAAGTAGTTCAGTCTACCTGAAACTACTTATTTTCCAGGAGTGCAGAACAGCTCTTAAAAACTCAGAGAAGGTATATTTGCTCCACTGTGCACACAGAATCACAGGATCATTCAGGTTGGAAAAGACCTTTAAAATCATCAAGTCTAATTCTAACCTGACACTGCCAAGTCCACATGTAACACTAAAAAAATCACTGACTTGCAACCTGTCTCTCCTGCTGCTGTCTGTTCCAGGACCTTCACAGCTGCTGGTTCCCCAGCTTGGAGAGGCTGAAGTGAGTCACTGCATCTCGGTCCTCTCCAACTCATCTCCTCTGCAAAGATATATCCTGTTGCCTTCTCCACTGCCCAGTTCTCCAAACAGCTCCCAGGCAGCAGTTCTCCTCCAGGCAGTTCCAGTAGACACTTTTTCCATTGATTGTCTTATCTAGCAGCATCTCTCACAGAAAGTTAGAAAGTGAGCTAGCCCTTTACCTGGGCTTATTCATCATCTCTACTATGGTGGTATCATGGTTTAACCCCCGCCAGCATCCATGCGGCCACTTGCTCACTACCCCATGAGCAGGATGCCGGAGAGAACCAGAAAGGTAAAAGCCAGGGAACTCATGGGTTGAGATACAGACAGTTCAATAGGGAAAGCAAAAGCTGTGCACACAAGCAAAGCAAAAGAAGGAATTAATTCCCTGCTTCCCATTGGCAGGCAGATGTTCAGCCACCACCAGGAAAGCAGGGCTCCATCACGTGTAGCGGTGACTTGGGAAGACAAATACCATTGTTTCCAATGCCCACCCCCTTCCTCCTGCTTCCCCCCACTTTATGTACTGAGCACGATCTCACAAGGTCTGGGATATCCCTTGGTCAGTTTGGGTCACCTGTCCTGGCTGTGTCCCCTCCCAGCCTCCCACACACCCCCAGTGCCCTCTCCAGTGTGGCACTATGAAAAGCACAAAGGGCCTTGGCTCCGGGTAAGCCCTGCTCAGATATAGCAAAAACATCTCTCTGTTATCAACCCCATGTTCAGCACAAATCCAAAACACAGTTCAAGCCACTGAGAGGAAAATTAACTTTATTCCAGCCAAAACCAGGGTAGCTGGGGGCTGCTAGACTCCAGAGTCTAATAGACTTGAAAGAATAGGTCAAAGACATTTCTATGATCAAGAAGGCATATTACATTTACTTTGACTGTATTTACTCCTCATCTGTGTTGCTCTCTGCGCAGATTTTAGCCAACATTTCCTGAGAACCAACTAATAAAAGAATCACTCTCAATCACTAGAAAATACGCATAGAAAATTATCTAGAAACTTATAAACTTAATTCTCTGAAGTGAAAACTTGTTTCTGTCAGTAATGACAACCAAAACAGAAACCAGAAGAAATTCTATCAGACTTCCTGGTCAAACAGTAACTGAGCAACAGAGCTCTAGTCAGAGAAAGAACAGGCCAAAAACCACAGCAAATCATACAGTGGCCAGAAACTATTGGTTGAAAATTGCAACCATGTATTTACATAAATTGTTGCAGATATTCATAAAGTGCAGTCTGAATAACTATTTTAACCAGATTTTTTTAGCTCTATCTCCTGCATCTGAGAAAAATACCACACATGAAACATTAAAAGCATAAAATAATGATATTCTGCTTGTCTATATTTCAGTTTTTGTATACACTTATTTTCTTAAATATTTGTACAGCGGTCTTAATACAAAAGAAATCATATTCAAGCACTGTTACCACAGAAGGACTTTGTCAAGAGATAAGCACAGGATGGAGTGACAGGATAGCGCTGTCACTCACTCCAGGCCTGGTGGAGGAAGATCTGGGTAGCACATCCTGGGTAATGCATCCAGGCAAGAATTCCCACTGAGGCAAACTGCCTAAAGAAGCAACTTCTCATGTGCATATCACGTATGCATATCAAAGATCACCCCAAGTTATGGGACAGATGGTATCTCTGACCACCAATAACCACTGAACACCTGTGCCAAATATGCTTCTGTGGATACCTGGAGCTTAGACAGTAAGATAAGCCACCATGGTGGGAACTTGAGATAAGATAAAGGTGGTTCTCCTGTCCAGGTGTTACCTCAGGCTGAGGGAAAGGCTAACAAGGCTGGGGGAGAAGGATGTATCACTAACAATGGGCAAAGAGAATGCAGAATTTGGAGACCACAGGGCAAGCCAACTCAGCAATTATGTTGAAGTCAGCTCCGATGGGGTAAAAGTTCTGGCGGGGGAGATTGTGACTGCCAACTCATGGCCCACCAACCCAAAAGAAGAGAGACTGAGAATGGGACTAATTAGCATTAGAAGTGAGGAAATCATTTAACCAATAGAATAAGCCAACTGTGTAGACAGTAGAAGTTTTTAACCACCTTGGGACCCTCACCACCAAGAGGTCCAGGGTGAAGAATGGCCAACAGGATGATGCTGGATTTATGGGTGGTGACTGTCTTCTGCTTGATCTCTCTCTCTCCCCCACCTCCACCCCAACCCCCCTTTTCTATTTTTTTCTATTTCTCTACCTCACATTTACTGCCAAATAAAATCTGTATTATTGACTTTGGCATATGGACTCATGTGCATCTTAATTCGGGCAGAGGCATCTCTCACTGGATCTTAACATGCTTGTAGCTCAGAAAGTCAGCCAGATCCTGGGCTGCATCCAAAGCAGCGTGGGCAGCAGCGCCAGGCAGGGAATCCTGCCCCTCTGCTCTGCTCTGCTGAGGCCCCATCTGCAGTGCTGTGTCCAGCTCTGGGGCTCCAGCACAGGAAGAACATGGGCCTACAGGAGCAAGTCCAGAGGAGGCCTCAAGGATGCTCAGAGGGATGAAGCACCTCTCCTAGGGAGCCAGGCTGAGAGAGTTAGGGTTCTTCAGCCTAGAGAACTGAAGGCTCTGGGGAGATTTTTTGCAGCCTTCCAGTCCTAAAGGGACTACAAGATAGATGAGGAGAGGCTTTTTAGCAGGGCCTGTTGCAATTTGAAAAGGAATAATGATTTTAAATGAAAGAGGGTAAATATAAACTAGATATAACAAAGGAAGTTTTTGCAGTGAGGGTGATGAGGCACTGGAACAGGTTGCCCAGAGAGGTGATAGATGTCCCATCCATGGAAACATTTAAGGGACTGTTTAACGTTTAAGCTGGATGGGACTCTGAGCAATTCAATGTAGTTGAAGATGTCCAACCTTCATTGCAGAGTGGGTTTGGACTAAATGGCCTTTAAAGGTTCCCTTTCAACCCAAATAATTCTTTTGGATTCTCCTTTCTTTGGTCAAATACCTGGTTTCCTGCATGCACAGTGTCAGATGCATGAATTAATTTCCTCACTCAGCTACTTTATTCCTGCAGTGTCTCAAAGATAATTTTTTTTTGTTTATAATTCAGCTTATTTTTACTGCAAAATGTAAAAAAAGTTGTGAACATATGCACAGACTTCTGCAGTTAGCTATTTTAGTAACTACTGTGTTGAAATGAATAATGGAAAATCTTAGCTCTGGAGTACAATAGTTATAGCTGGATGCAAGATGAGTTGAAGCTGATATAAAAATGGTCATTTGGGAAAAAAACATAACCAACACTTTATATGTGTTCAGTATGCCCCACCTCAATCAAGAAGGATGAAATCTGCTGAAAATATGCTATCTTTTACTGTTGTTTCAGAAAATATGCATAAAAGAAGTGAACTGATTGGAGTTCTATGAATTCCCTTGCTAGCACTATAAAATAAAGCCTGTTTGTTGATTTAAGTAAAAACCTAAACCAATTAAAAAACCAAACCAACAAACCCAAAATCTTGAGTCTTTCTGTGATGTAATTTTAGTAAAAAAGATCTTGAGGGTATTTTATCTTCGCACTTTCCTGTTTCTTCAAATGTACTTAAAAACCCAAACTCAGCTCTACTTCATACAGTCTATCAAATTAATTAAATAATCCACTTAATTAAATCAGTTCATTTGAAATGAATAGCCATAAACAAAACTCACTCCTGCATAAGCAATACATGTTTTGTAAATATGTTATATTTATTGAGAATTTCAACAAACATCTTTAAGAACATTTTTTCTTTCAAGAGTGTTTTCAAAAAATTGCAGCAAAATTGCTATCAAAATAATGATGTAAAATACTGAAACAGTAAATAAATTTCATGTTTCTAGTAGATTTAATAAAAAATGAAAATAGGAGGGCAACAGGGTTTTAAACTGACAGTATATTGGGTGGTTCAGGAACATAATAGCAATGAGAACAGAAGTTATTTTTATTTTTATCTGCAGAAGTAATAATATCTAATTCAACAATATTATTTGCAGTTTGATTAATAATTTTTGCCATATGTGAATTACATATGACTTTGTTTAAAATGCAATTTTTCCCACATTGTTTCACAAAGTGGAAAGTCCTCATTTTTAGAGGCCACACAGGACCTTTAGTCTGGAACACAGATATGTTAAACTCCTGAATGAATTTCTCCTCCACCTCCTCTCTCAAAATTGCCTTATAGACAGAGTGAACGTAAGATGAAACCTATTGTGTTTTATGATTTAATCTTTAGAATCTACATAAAATTAACTATAATTAATATACAATTACAGAAAAGAATACTCATCTAATCTCACATTGATGACTTACTCATCGAATATATCTAGGATTTTATTACCTTTCAACAAGACTGGGAGTATTACACTAAACTGAAAGCTTAGAGAGAAGTCACCTGTGAAATCTGATGACAGATTATGGCTACTGTGGGAACACTTTCATTACCGTAAGTTTGAGTACTTAATATCACACTTCAATGGTAAATGATTACCTTTTATGTCTAATTTCACTTTATTTTTAAAAAAGATTACTTTTAAGAGCTCTGAAAGGATAGCTCTAAACCCCGGACATTTTCAGTGGCATATTAATAATATTTCCAGTTTTAGAAGAAAATCCTGTTCTTAAGAGCTCAGCTCAACGCATGAATTCACTTCGAGACCTGCACAGGACTCAGCTGGACTCTTATCACTAGATCTGTAGGTTAAAACTGTACCTTTATGGCTGGCAGATTTACAAGGTATTTCCTGACTACTGCACTCTGTCCTGTTTATCAAAAATCAAAGCTAAATCCACTCCTTGGACCTAGCAGTAAGTGTTTATGTGGGTTTAAGTCCACTCAGTTTGTCAGGAAAACTTCACTACTAAGTTTAGTTATCACAATTTACATCTCACTCAGTTCTGGGGGACAAGGGATGAGGGGAGAAGGCCATGTCCCATTGAATGTCTATTTTAAGGCTAATATGCAGGCCTACACATTAATTAAGTGGTGTGCAGTCCTCAGCTGTCCCCCTGGCCATGGATGAACTTCATCCATTATGAACATATCAAATAAACAGTGCTAAAAACTGAATATTCACTGTGAGAAATATCTAAATGCTCTTGTCAAGCTCTGCTCTAGACAGCTTGCACTTATGGGAAGAATTGAAGAGCTCAGCATAGAAATTTCCATGAAATAAAACTCTGTGTAGGAGTCCTTATGCTGTGTGGCATCAAATTGCTTCAAGTAAAAAAGCATTCAGTTTCCAAACTGGGTTTCATCTGGTACAAAATTCCAAACCACTTCTTAAATTAAAGTCTTGATCCAAAGAATGCTTAGTACATAACAGCAAAGTATTTTTGATAAAGGACGATTGAAATTTAGCCTTTCCTATTTTCTTCCTCCTTTGAGATGAGTGATGCATTGCTATGGATAACCAAATGCTCACCCTTTCACATTTTTTGACCCAACTTGGTCTTGGCAATAGTCAATGCAAAGTAGAATAGCTTCAAAAAACCTAAAAATAATGTCCCTTTCACTTTCAATTACTTCAGGGTAAAGTACTCATTTTGAAGAAGCAAGGTGACTTCCCTCAGGCAT
The DNA here is from genome assembly GCF_028551555.1 of Melozone crissalis. Taxonomy (NCBI): domain Eukaryota; kingdom Metazoa; phylum Chordata; class Aves; order Passeriformes; family Passerellidae; genus Melozone; species Melozone crissalis. Next base: position 19,210,176 of record NW_026535784.1, read on the forward strand.
AAGGGAGAATTAGTATCTGTGAGGCTTTGACTTATTACTGTGCCAAGTTCTGAACTCTTGGGTAAAAGGCCAGTGCTGTTGACATATCAGCTTCAGTACTTTGAGCAGAACCTAAATTTTATGTGATTTAGGAAAGCCAAGCAAGCAAGCATGGTGGCCTGCAAATGAGACTGCCACAGAGAGGCTTGTGAATCTCAGCAGGGCTTCTCTGACATGAAGAATAGCACTTAGGTTACTCATACTTAATCAAAACAGTTTTGTAAACATGCCCTATGCTCTGGCAAAACTTCAAATTCATATCTACAGGGCATGTAAATTGGTTTGGCCTCACTAATAAGATGACTCTGAGCTGTGAGTCCAAAACTGCAAAAAATTTAAAGAAAGTTTTAGGCGTAACTGTTGAACGCATTTAAATCAAAGACAACATACTCTGTGACCTAAAGTTAAAGAAAATTTATTAAATAAAAAAAAGCCTGTTCATTCTTGTGAGAATAAAAAAAAAAAAAAGACCTTATCAGAAAAACAATTTAACAGAGAAAATAATGTGAAAAAATACTGTCTCTCTTGAAGAAAAAAAAAAGAATTATTTGTATAACTTTTCTGTACTTTACTCAGAAAGCATATTTTTATTGGCCTCCCTAGACAATTCATCTTTAGATGAAACGATGCAAAATTACTGCAGATAGAACTTTAGTCTAAATGTTTGAGCAAAAGCATATGAATATTATGTTCTGAAGAAAACTCCACCACAGACTTAATTATCAATTTTAATAGAACACATAATAATAAACTAAAGAAATTATGAGAAAATTACAAACAAATCATGATGATTATAAGAGATGAAGGCAAAATATACTCCTTGATTACTTGGATCTGCTTTACTACATTCAGAATTTAATAGGACATGCAAATTATCCCACAATATTTTCTGTCCTCTACAAGTCCATGATGCATCTCACATGCCTTGATTTCAACACAGAATTTCAAAGTGTGAACTGTACACCTGGCAAAAACTTCTTGGTAATGTTTCGGAGTACTAAGATTTTTAGGAGTGTTTATTTTCTATTTCATGGATATTTCAATAGGAAGAATATGTCTGTGATTGCACTCCTGATGAAGCCTCTTATTTAAATCTCCTTACCTGCCATGGAAAGATAAAAGACACTGTGTAGCAACAGCATCTGTACTGGGCATAGCTCCCACAGGGGAAATTACCCTTTAATAGTGTTAAGCTTGATGGTGTGTGAATGGTTATGTGGTACTTGAAGTGAATGAAGCAATTCATCTTTCAGATTAGGGCCACATGCCTGTAAGTGATAAGTGCTTTGTCTCAAAAGAAAAAAAAAAAAGAACACAACCAAAAAAAAAATATTTTACTGTCACATTTCCTACCACCTGATGTTAAACTAACTTCTAGAAAGGGTGCAGTAGAATGAGTGAAATAAATCAATGAGGAAAATTTTTTTGCTTCTTTCCAGTTAAGCCATATTTTCAATATTATCATTATTCATGACATAGAAAGACTAATTAATATATAGAGAGGGAACTATTTTTGTTATATGGAATGACAGAATAATAAATAACAAATACTCTGTGTCCAGCTTGAATTCATGAGATATTTCACCTGAATCTTGTTTTGAACCAACCCACATTCTTCCATTTGTTACTTTTTCAGCTCAGTTTTGTGCTAACCCAAACAGAACTTAAATAGGAGAGAGATGGAAATTCTGACATAGGCAATTTGTTGCATTCCAGTAAAACCAATGAAGAGACCACAGGCTTTTATTAAATACATTAATCTGAAAATTCTGAAGTCATTCTGCAAAGCATCTTTTCTAGGCAGATAAGCTAAAGATGACAGGAAAGACCACTGGTTTTCATATCCAACTGCAAACAGAGTCCAATATTGAAGATGGTATTTTTATTTGTGAAGTTAGAGATGGCTATGACATTAATGCACTGCTGGACATACAAGAAGAAAATGAAAAGTTTGGAATAGGAAAGTTTGGAATAGATAAGATAAACTGAATCTGTAGCAAAAGATTTAAAGTCAGGAAACCACCAATACTGCCAATATCCACCCAGCAAGTATTATGTGTGATAGATTTAGCCATTTCTGGATTATATCACTAGGTCAATATTTTGCAGCCAAAGATGTCAAACCTCCTGTTTACCCTTGAAGAAAGCACTGTTTAGCAAACAGATTGCAAAATCTTCTGCAAAATCCTAGAAGCAAAATTTTAAAAGTCCATCCCAGCTAAAGGAATATTGTAAGGTCACCTGCCAATTTCCTAGCAGGCAACACAAACTTCCAGAGCCAACCAGATGGTTCACATTTTCCATGTTATGTTCTGGGTAAATCACCACATTCTTCAGTGGTGGTCATATGCTATATCATTCTCCATTAACAGCAGAGCAATAGCAATAAAATACAAATGTTACACTAGCAGCAGTATGGCTGAGTGATTTGGCTATTTTAGAATGAAAGTAATTTGATATAAAAGTATTTGACATCTAGAATGGTTGATTTTTTTTCTCTCTCCACCTATAAAAATATTTTTTCCTTGCCCAAAATCTGAAAATATAGATAGTTAAAATAATTTTGATGCTTGAAGGAGAATTTTAGAAATGAATGCATTGGTATACATGACAAATGAATACAGCTTTTATAAAAAGCATGCTTCTTTCATAACTTTACTTGTTACAGTGAATAGGCCCAATTGCTTTGGGCAATTCTTGGCAACATCTGGCAGATGTGCTTGTCATTCATTTACAAACTGTAGTCAGTTAATGTTCAGCTCTGAACTTATATTTGTTGACTCATTATTTTTGACTGGTTTTCAGTTAAGAAATATTTTGTTCTGACCATGAGCAATGCTTATTAGTTACCTTTTAGATGCAGCATTTTCCCTAAAAGAAATAGCTAATTGATATTAAATGCCACCAAATTATAAATTTGGCCTTTGAAAGTCAGTAGGACTTACCTAGTGATACTCTCAAAAAACCACAAAAAGGAGTTAGGGGAATGATCAAAGGCATAATATTTGATTGTGTTGCTCTTGTAAATTCCCTTAAGACTTTGGAGCTTCTTTCCTTAACTAGTGCTGGGAGTAAGTTTACTTTTTTAATGCTGATCACTGGGAGAGTTCCATGACACAGACTCATCTTCCAGCTTCCACTTTAGCCCTTGCAGCTAAAAGCAGAGGTAACTTTTTCTTTCAATGCCTAGGATACTGGACAGTACCAGAGAATCTCAGTGGCAAGAATGCTCAGTGTTTTTAAGCTGCTCTTTCATAACCATTTTCTTCACCTCAGATGCAGGCTTGAGTTACAAAAAGGAAAAAAATTGATTAAAAGTTGACAGCATACTTGCAAAAGCTCTAAAAGGGCAGAAGTGATAAAAAGAAAGACAATCACTCCACATTACAGAAACATGTCCCAAATGCATCTCCTTCCCATGACTCACAGGATAAACTATAAATGGCTGCTTAACCTGTGGGTTTAGATCCTCAGTTCTATTTCCTATTCTATTTGGTATCCTCAGATAACATTCAGAGAAAGTACTGTCGAGCTGGGGAGGCATACTGACTTCCGTATCCCTGTTTATCCCTGATACAGGCCCCCATTCCCTGGGGGTCCCTCTGAGGTTGCCCACTGTTATCACTCCCCTTTCTCACCTTCCCCTTTCTTCTCAGAACATATTTATCTGCTGGTCAATCAGGCATTTCAGTCTGTAGTCAACCACATTACTGGATGCTGCACTCTGCTTTGTAAATATTAATATTGGTTGGGCATCTGCTCAAGTGTGAAATAGTCTTTTAGCCACCAGGTCTGTTTGGCAAAGCCCTTATCAGACTTCTAAGCAATGTGAAGCTGAATCTCTTTCCACTCAGATAAGCAACACTCTTCTTTGAGCCACTCACATTTCTTTTTTCCTAAACTCATTTTAAATTCTCAGCTGTCAGATGTGGCTCCCTGTGTGGCCGCATAAATGTTTGTGCCAGAACAACAGGCACTGGAGGGAGGATGGGAAAGTGCATTGATGGGAAAGGACTGTACCTCTCAGTGATGGCTTACAGCAATGTGAAACATGCATGAAGCAATTACTCACCTTCTTCTCACACACACACATTAAATGTATTGAGTTTATAATGCCCCCAACAAATACAGTTTACTTTCAACAAAAGTATACATGGAATGTAAAAATGCCATCTCAAATAAGGTGTACCAGTCAGAAACATATTTCAGTGGAACTTCAGGGATTCAGTCACAGTCAAAATCACTGCTTCTCTTAGAGGCTGCAGCATGAGTTAAGGCAGAGGGAGAGTGACCAACACAAAGTTTCAGAAATATTTGCTTTGACAGTTTCTTTGTAGGAAAGTTTATTCATAAATTATTGGCACAAATTCTCCTCTTTGGGGATGGTCAGGGGCCTCAGATACTTTGTTCTAACTGTATGAGCAAGAGGAAAAAAAAACAAAAAAAAGGACAGGATCAACCATCATGTTTGTGGCTTGTTTACCCCTTCAATTTCAGATAATACACTAGCAGTTTTCCTTGATAATTTTTATTTCTGTTTTTCTGAGTATCATCTCACATAACTTTTCTGTGTCAATTACACTGTCAGTTGCTTTAAAAAAAACCAGGAAATCTTCATTTCTTCCTTCCAGCTCTTTCAATTTTCTTTTTTGTCTTTCCTTCTGGCATGCAAAATAAATTAATGTGACTTCAGAGAATGTGTGTAAGACATGACAATAGGAAGTTGTCAAAATACCATGCACTGGCTTTGGCCTTAAAAAAATTCATATGTTAAAGAATTATTTCAGACTTCAGCCACCGTGGTGGCTGAAACAGAATGATAATAGGCAGTAATCAAGTGCAAAACAATGGGAAATGCAGACTCAGTAATGTTTGGTTACCAAGAACTAGCAGTGAATATATGAACTGGGCAAAAATCCACAATGAATTAATTACCCTAAGGGTTGAACCATTAACATCAAAGCAATTCAGAATATACTCAAAATCATATTTGTACATGTTATGCCCTTCCTTTCTGGTCCCTTGGATAACAGAAAGTTCTCAACCTGCAAGAATGCTGTGAAAAGACCAGAAATGTTTGCGGAAATCTTTCCTTAAATAACAGTTCTGGTCATCAGTGAGGTCCTTCTCACTTCAATGTATGCAGCATGATGCATATTTGAGACTTACATTTCAACCATAGCAATGCCATTCACCTGTTTTATCATTCAGGTCTGGTACATGAAAAACTATAAAGTAACACAAAATTATACATGTGGGGCATTCCATCCTCAACCATGTAAACACATGCCAATAATAACAACTCCCTATTTTAGATACAAATTCCTAGATCACCCTAATGGAGTAATTCAAAACATTTGCTTAAAGCTACTGAAAATATGAATATACATGCAGAAAACTAAAATGATTTATGATATATTTTTAAGTAAAAAAAAGGATAACGAATTCACTTTGCACAGAACACCTCATTTTTCCTCTGCTAAAAGCAGAATAGTTTGTAAATCAGTTGTATGCTCAAGTATTTTATATGCATATGAACAAAGTATTCTGACTATATAACATAAGCCCACAAACAGATAGAAACCCCTGGAGGCTGAATTCATCAAATGAATTCTTCTTGGGAAGCAGTGAAACAACACAGCCAAGCAAATGGAAATCTGTTTGTGATGACAGTTGAGGTGGTACTTCTTTCCTGTCACCATCCAGACAAAAAAACCACAAAAAAAGAGCAGCGTATGTGCAGGGGAGAACAATGTAACTTCAGTGGCTCAGATTTCCAAGTGCAATCTGTACAGTGACATATCAGGGAAAGGGATATCTGTGCCCTGCTCATTTTTAGTATTCCCCAGAAAGGAACCCAGGGTAAAAATACTCCTCTCTTGCTATATTGCCTCAGTCTTCCTGTAGTGTAATATTTTGCTTCCTACATACTTGTTTTTCCTCTATTTTGATTCCCTTATAAACTAAAACAATTTAACCAAGCTTTACCAATGATAGTGTATCTTTCCTATTCAGCTGTACATTGAGCTTTTAAATTCAAGGCGGTTACCCTGAACAAATTGGTTTTCTTGCCTGAAAATATAATTTTCTTTCGCTTTTCAATGTCAATATTGAAGTCAGGGTTCTTCTGTTTCACTTCCCAAGTTTCTCCACCTGTAAAATGTAAGTTGTCCCTTCTGTAAAAAGCTTCAAGACCTGCTGCTGAAAATATTAAATGACAACTGGATACTAATAATTTATTAGATTAAATTGTTCTAGTTTCTTAAGAAATAAATTCCAAATTTATTTGGGGTTATAGATTAAAGTACAGCTGGACCAAGAGAAATTAAAATCCAAACCATAAACTAGTTAACAGTTTTCTCATGTGACTGTAGAAGATAGTCCCCCTTTTATATCCTTACTACCATTTCTGGTCTGCTAATGTGTGTGGTATGCCACATACTATTGTGTATTGACAAATTTAGGAGAGCAAAGGAAGTCAAAATCCTTAGTAGAAAAGATTAATGGAAGCCCAGGGATTACTAGTTTTGTTCTCCAGGATGCTTCTGATTGACTTTGTCTGATTTTCACTCTACAGTCAAAAGTTTATTAAATTCTCCCTTCCATTTTTCTTTAAAAATAGAATTAAACATTGTATAGCAAATGTTGATAAAAGGAAGAAAAATATGCTGATATAGAGTTCTACACTCTTTTGACAAATACTGTAACTTGCACATTTCATATCTAGCTTTTGTGCCATGCTTAGTGAGCACAAAGGGCAGAGCTTCAGAGCTGCCTGTGTTCCAGGCAAGGTCACGGATGGCAGAGTCACGCTGGCAAGGACTCCTAGTGACAGAAGGAAAACTCTGATATACCCTTTGATTTCCCCACAACCAAGCTTCGGGGACCCACAAGTGGGAATGGTGCCTGCACTGTGGTGGTAATCCATTGCTCTAGTTGGGGGTGGCTTCGCTAATTATACTAACATGAATTAAGAGGCACAATGTTGGCTATAAGTTCTATTTCTTTAGTGAAAGACTTTAAACTGGATTTTGTGAACCAGTCATGAATTGCTTTATGACACAAACACCACCAACTGTTCCTTGTATTAGAACAAAGACCATTCTTCACAGAAAACTTAATACCTTTTTGACTGTACTTTTCAATCTACTGTGAATGATATCATTTACATTTTACACTTCTCATAATAAGAAAACAGAAAACAAAGGGTTTTTTTTATTATCTAATCATAGTTGGTTTATTACATTTTTTAAAATATATTGGGGTCAAGAGGACAATTATTTCTTATCTTGCTTAGCGTGGGTTTTGACTTCTGTCCTTTGTTTTAAGATATGTTTTTTTCTTTCCAGTAAGTGAAATGCTTGTGTTTTTTAAAAATAATGTAAAATAAATTAAGAAATCCATATAAGTTAAGAGAAAAAAGTAATCAAAGCTTTTAATAACTTTCCACACTTTTGAAAATCACCTGTTTGTCTTCTTAAAACTACCTTTCTTTTTCTAAGAAAAAAAAAATTAAATTTATGTACCTAAAATACTTGAACTTTTGATGAAATATTTTTCACTGAAAAAATATTAGTGTTTTATTGTGAACACAACTAGTGCTTTAAATATATCTCCCACATCTTACATCACTCTACTGTAGTCTGTGACACAACCGAAAAAATTATTCCACAGATCACTTTTATGATATTTGTCCGTAGTTATTTCAATATCTTCATATGAAAGAATAGAAGGCAGAAAGGGAAAAAAATTGAAGTAATTGTAATGTGCATGATAAGTCAGTTAGAATACGGGTATCTCTTGATTATGCAGCATCTATGGTTAATACAGATGCAGTACTAGAAGTACAGATACAGAAATACATTTCTACTAATGGCAAAATATTATATAATATATCCATACACAAAAAATTACGCTTATTTCCTCAGCAGGTAGAGGCAGCCAATATTTCACAATCATCACCTCCTTTGCTTCCTGCTGCTATTGTTGCACTCAATAATGAGACTTTCAGTTCTGCTATTCATATGGTTGCCTTTCTCATAGCACGGCTCAGATTCTGAACACAGTCACACTGCTGTGAGTCCAGCTGCACGCCAGCTGTGTTGATGAAGGTGCTCTGCACTTCATCATGCTCACACATAAGAAGACAAGTCAGGTTCTGTTGTCTCTTTTATTCCTCTTCATTAACCTGAGTATGTGCAGGACAGACATACTCCTACATTCAGCAATGCCACAGCTGAACCTGGAGGTTCTCAGCTCCCATTTAGCAACTGCTAAAACCTCTCGGTTTCCAAAAACTTGGAAATGTTTTCATGGCCATCATCAGAAAAATCTGTTAGGTTTATGTTCTGTACTGGAACTACTGTGTTTCCCTTACAGTTAATTTTTTATAGTTTCTTTATTTAGATATGTTTTTTAAAACATAGCTGTTAGAAAAGGATTCATCATTTTTAGATGATGAATTATTTTCTGCTTTGTAGAACAACTTCAGTAGGCAGTCCAGGCACAGACATATGCTGACAGCTAAAAGCCTGGAAACAGGGAAACTCTGCTAGAGATTGCAAGTGTTTCCAGAGTGAAGTGATAGCTGAGTTGAGTTTCTTAGGATGACATGCTGCACTTAGCTATCTAAGTTCAACAACATATGCTTAAATCTTCTCTTCTTGATGTGGATTTCAGTTTTACCTTAGCTGGAATACAGCTTAGAGATATTTGCCACTCTCCTGTCATGCAAGCAATGAAAAATTTCAAGTTTTATCCTCCTCATGTTTCTTTGATAAGGACTTTACTAAGCACATCAAACATTTCAGTTTAATGATAAAGTACAAGCAAAAGCTTACGGCTGGGAAGTGAATGGGTGAAAGAGGTTTGCAAATGGTATTTGCAGTATCTGACCTGAGACAGAGCTCACAAAAATAGCACTGGGTGAAATCCACACAAAAATCCTTCTTAAACCACCAGTACGTGTGTCCTCAAGAGTGTGCCATGCTCCTTTTCTGCCTTGCCTGCCACTGCAGGTTCCCCATGTCACTGGGGGTGCCTGCCCAATGCTGCTTTGATGAATATCCATGTAGGACAATGGGCACCTGCTTCCTGCAAAGAGGGCCATGAGAGCGGTGGGGCCAGACATCCTGCAAATGTTTACACATGGCTCAATGTGTCAGGACAGCATCACCCAAGGCAAGAGCCCTCAGGGAAGGGATGGGAGGTAACACCCTCTAGGGAGAAGCATCCATGCTGACCTCCAAGACAAGCTGCAAACTGCTTCCCACTCCCTTCTGCTCCGGGACACAAGCTACACCACCATGTCAGTTATTGTTTTTACTTCATCATTTTTTCAGAAATAAATTAAAATCTTGCTTGTATCAAGGGACACCCTGAGAATGGGCTCAATTAATAGAGAAGCAAGTATTGTCTGATGTGCATGGCTTCAAACGAAAGAAACAGAGATAGTCACTGAATGGCAGTCTGCAGCATTAAACCTGCCCCCTCTGTGAGCAGCATGTCTTTTCAGGATTAACAATTTATGAAGTTAATGCACATGTAAGTATGCAGCTGTCCTTTTCTATTTTTAATAACCAAAAAGAAAATGTCACTAAGTAAAGGAGAAAAAAGCTGTTTCTCAGTTGGGACTGTACAGGAAACAGTGGCAGAGTTATTCTCTGTGCTGTAAAATGGTACAAACCAATTTTATCATGGAACTTAAAAATACCAGATACACCAAAAATTTAAACATCTTTATTTTGCTTTTAAGTTATTATTGAAGTGTTCTTTGAAAGAACTTATTTTAACTTGAATTGTAAAATGATTCCTACACTATGTGTAGCTTTGTATAAACAAGCATTAAAAAAACCTTACTTGAGATATTTCACTATTTAATTGTATTTTCTTTCTGTTTTACACAAGACAATACAAACAATCCCTTACTTTTCTGGGCATTTATGCATGAAGAATCTATTCAACTGCATAGAATATTCACTGCCACCAGCTTTGTGAAACTACACACATGAAGGAAAAACATTCAGTGTTTAAATGCAGTAGTCCTCTGAGGAGGTTTATATGCAAACATGCATTTTTCTGCTTGCCACCAGTTTCTTGGACTTTGGTAATGGATGTGCTATAAATACTTTGATAGGAATAGAATCTGCAGCTGCATGGAAAGATGAATTTTGAGCAATACATATTTTGCTAGAATATCGGTACAATTTCTCACTCATTTGAAAAGTATTGTGAAACTTGTGCAGTAATGATCTGCAAAAAGCTGGACAAGAAGAGGACTTATATAGGAATACAAAGGTGGCCACAGACTTGAGTACATGGGAGGTGAAGATGAAAACTGAATCGCTGAACTAAAAAAAAAGTGTGTTCTTTTGTTCAGAATCAAACTTGAGATGAGTCTCATTTAATATCTGTAGTAATGACCTTCGCAAAGAAACATGCTGCAGAAATGTGGTGACACAAAGTTGTAAAATATTACAGAAGTCACACTGGAAATGAGGTGATGCTGAAGATCTAAACGATAGAAACAGGGTGAAAAGTAATGGTACAAAAATGCATCTTGGAAATTATCAACAAGAATTTCTTCTTTAGGCATCTGAGTGGAAAGAAAAGGAGAGCAAAGAATTGGTTGTGCTAATTGATCATAGTTCCTCTGAAAAAAGTAATACAGTCATTAAAGAAGAAGTTGTATGCAATTCCAGAACATAACAAGTGAGGAATACCCCGAAGGAAAAACTATACTGCTCTGCAAGGTACAGGTAAGACCTGACCTAGAATACTGTGTTTAATTATGGCTTCTCACACTTATGAAAGACAATTCAAATTAAAGAAAGTGCTTCTAGCTTTTTTCCTCCTTTTTACTTTTTTTTTATTTGAAAGCCCAAAAGAAGAAAAAGCAATGAAAACAGAAATAACAGTGTTTGTGCAAAAATAGGTTGATTTTAACCAATTGCGAGTTCAGAAGCTTTATAACAAGCCAGAACAACAAGGTTTTGCAGTTTGATAAGTTTATATACATGTGGTTGTTTGAGACAGTACATATTCAGTAAATTGGGAATTGCCTTCCAGCCACATCTATGATGAGATCCTCAAATTACCTACAGTTTTGGTTTGGATCTGCATAGATAATTTTCCTATAGGTACTTCTCAAAATCTTTTGAGAAATTAAGGCGAAAGAGAAGAACAAAATCAAAACCACGTTTTCCTTAAATTGCTTGTGTTGTGGGCTGACAGATTTTCTTTCTGGGAGTTGCACACTTGGAGCTTTGCAGCTCAAACCTACTCAGGACACCAGTGAGGGCACCAGGTAGAATTAATCTTTCCCCCCTTTGCCCAACCTACAGTGCAATGCACCAGCTTACAGAAAAATGAATGCAACCTGTTTCTGTCGTGACTCACAATGAAGCTGGTCAGTTTTACAAAACACAAAATTTTATAAATCCTGCATTCTGCCCAGAAAAACAAAACCCCCCTACCTAGCAGGTCTTCCCAGGAATGCGCTGTACAGCTGGAAGTAGCACAGGCATTGTATTCACGGTGCTGCAAACATGGTGATTAACAGCCAAGCTCTCAGCAGAGCATGTGGAATCAAGAGAGTGTGCCATTCTGACAAGACAGAGCTGCAAAATATTTTGGATGCAAATGAGAATAATAATCCAAACCTATTGCATAGACTTTATACTGGTAGGAGACAGGATGAGACTGTGTTAGAAGTTCTGCGAGATTCAAACAACTTTTATAATCTATTTAAAACTATATATGCTGCTCTTGATCTTTTGGAAACAGTCTTAACCACTCTGTTTATGTGTAATGATAGCAGATCCACCTTTTAGTGAAACCCTGCCATCATAATTGGAGAGTATGTACCCAACATGCTGTCGATTTCATAAGACTTCATCACTTCCTTGGCTGTCAGTCTCAGCAATTGCAGTGTTATGTTCCTTCCTCCCACACTTTAATTTCTTTAGCACAGGGCAGGCAGTGGAGCATGATGTTTATGCTGCTATCTCCACTGCTGTTGCTACTTCATGAATGCATTTGTAATACAAGTTGCTCAACCATTATGAGAATAATAATGTATTATGAAGCAGGCTACTTATTATGCTAGAATTATTCAGTAACGGTATTTTTAATGAATATTTAATTTCCATCATCACCACAATTTGCATAGAGCCACCTATAAGTCTCAAACAAAAACAAATAATTGTAATCCAGAGTCATTAGTGCAACAGTTATGAAGTCAATTCATACATATGAAAACATTTATTGTTTCAGAAAGGTAAGTCTTTTGGGGTTATGTTAATAACCTCCTTCCTGAGCTTATCTGCATAAAGGATCAATTACTGTGTTTAGAAAAAACAGTATACTGTGTTTACTTCTGGGACAACATGTAACATACTTTTCTCCTTTGAAGGTCTCAGCAGCAACTGCATAGAATATTCACTGCCACCAGACCCTGAATATCTGTCCACTGAAGAAGAACCTTTAAAGTTTCTTCCATATTCCTCTTGAAAAACATACATTTATATTTATACACCTGTGCAATGGTTCTAGGAGGGAAACTTAAGACTTAAAATCCCTCTGGAAGCCAAAGCAATGTACCTTTTTGGTAATATATTTATAAGGCAGACACCTGTACTGGCATACACCAACACATGTGGTAATTAAGAGGAGCAAAATTCAAGAGACATATATAAGCAGCAAGGGCAGACACTGTCTGATAGATTTTGCTGAAGTGGGACAAATAATCTAAAGTTTAAACTCCCTACTGTTCCCTTTGCATCTCTGGAAGAGGTTATTGCTCCCTGAAACAGTAAAGAAAATAATGTGCTGGCACCTCTGGTGCCTCAATTCACAGCCCGATAACCAAATCTATCAATAAAACAACATTTCAGTGTTGCATTAATAGATATCACTTTTGCTTGGTTCTGATATTGTAGATCAGAGATGTTCCTTTTATCATTGAGATACCATGTATCTCTAATGCAAACAACAGTGCAGGCTTTTAATTTGTATTTTAGAAACTGTTTTGCTCAATAATCCTGTAGTTTATAGATAATATTCTTGGTGAGCAGGTTTCCTGATATGTAGCAAGTATTCTACTCATAACAGAATATATTTAATATGATGACTTTATATTCTCTATAATTTCATCATTAACACTTACTGAAAATTAAGAGAAAATGCAGATAGGTATAGCCCCTAATTAATTAGTATCACAGTGTGTGCAGAAAACACAACATAAATGCAACATATCATATATACTATGGAAAGCTATTGTGGAGATTATCTCTTATGACTTCTATTGGGACACTACATATAGCATACAAGATGGTGCCCAGGTAAAGTAGTTTTCATTAATTTCACTGATATCAGTGCTCTTATAACTGTTGAAAATATCCATTTGGACTTATTTTTATTTTTCAAAATTTATGTAGCCCAGTCCCCCATTCACTACTCTGCACAGAGTCAATTTTCTTCAGCCTACAACCTAAATTAATGGAATACAGTGAAATCTTTGAACTGTGGCATAAGGCTGAACTACGTAAAGAAAACCTCTAAAGAAAAATACATATTAATAAATAAAAGAAAACTCATAGAAAACTCTACTGGGTCAAAGATTGGCCCGACGCTGTAATTTTTGGCAGTGTCCCCTGAACAATGATATGCAATGCCAACAAGCTCTTTTTCAGACAGTGTTTGGGCACAGCTTTAAAGAGAATGTGGGTCAGGGTCTGTTCTCACAAGGTCAGTTGCACATGGCCACAGTGGTTTTGGGTGAAAACATGTTTAGTGTATAAACATCTTTTGTTTACACACTAAACATCTCTTTTGTTTCTCTTGTTTCAGAAACAACTTGGGTTTTTTTTAAGTTGGTACAAAGAACACAGTACAGATGGCCAAAATTGACTAAGCATTTGCTTCTTCTTAGCTTTCTTCTATTTCTTTGCTGAGAAGCCTAAGAAATAGTTCATGAGGGATCAAAACCATACAACCTAGCTGGTGTTGGACAAGCACTTCTGCCTGTATCTGCTTTGCTGCTGCTCTCCACTGGTGACCAGCTGCAGAGACAGAGCTAACAGGCATTACATAACCCTACAGCAGCTCTGACACCAAGTTAAGCTTTCCACAACAGCCCCCCATGCCTTCAGTGCTGCAGCGTGCTGCAGCCACTCTTCTGAAGCCTAAAGATACGTACAGGTACAAGACACTTGGGACAAGAAGTGAGGGAACAGTAATTTCTCCAGTGGTATCTCCAAATGCAACATGTGTGCATCACAGTTTAGCAAGACATTACAGTAGAAATCATTAGAAGTTTCTCGTTGCAAAATGGTTGGGAACAAAGAAAGCGATTCTAGCCTGAAAGCAGATTTACATACAGGAGCTTAATTTATCAAACTGTGGGATGTATTTTGGAAGAAGAGAGAATACAAACGAATAAAAGGAGCAGCAAATTTAAGATTATTATGCCTTGCAATTACATACATCTTTACGCCCTGTACTTATCTTCTGACATGTAGAGCTTCTATTTTCCAAATAAAACACCTCAATACCTTAATTGAAAACAAATAGTTTGAAAAACAGAGGAAGAAGCATTTCCTAATCCTGTAAAGTAAAGTGATATAAAGCCAGCTAAGAGCACAATAAGATAAGGAATACAGACTAATTGGTGATAAAATGTCAATATTCCAATAGATGTATGCCCGCAGTCCATTAGATTTAATTAGGCTCTCTCAGCAAGCAATAAATCATGCAAAAGATGAATTGAGAAAGAAGTCAACTGACTGCTGGGAAACACTCACGGGTTGGTGTACCAAGGCTAATCTTTAGAGTAAATTAATAACTAGCCCAGACACGTTAAACAGAGAATTTGAAAAAAAGAGCAATGTCTAATGTTAGTACAGGATTAAGAGATTACACAAAGGCACTGTTGATCTACTCAGGTTTTAATCATGATATCACTTATTGATATAATTAAAAAGTATTAAGAAAGACTCAAATGAAAGGAAGCACTAGACTGGAAAACTGGGCCGGTTACA
This sequence comes from Melozone crissalis, assembly GCF_028551555.1. Lineage (NCBI taxonomy): Eukaryota > Metazoa > Chordata > Aves > Passeriformes > Passerellidae > Melozone > Melozone crissalis. The sequence goes on from NW_026535784.1 coordinate 19,225,253, forward strand.
CACAGCCCCATTCTGAAAACCAGTAACAAATACTGTGCAGCACCTGGACACGGCAGCTTCACCCTGCGTCCAGCAGGGCTCCATGGAGCTGCCCCTCTGCACTCCATCAAATGGAATAAAACCTGCACTTTACAGGGTGTGCATGGAAAATTAAACACAAATGAACTGGTGGTCACACCTGCAGGATCAGGGCAGAAGAGCAGCAGGTGCAACACACGCTGGCTGAGCACACACAACCAAACAGAAAAAGGGAAGGTGACAGTAAGAAAATAAAAGCAGTAGTTCTTGCAGCACTGAAGAAAGAAAATGCAACATAATTTAATGCATCTGTTGAAATAAAAACTGTGCTATTTTTGCTGACATCAATGATGGGATTTTATTTTTTCCATGGCTCTTCTCAGGTCTTCATTAAAAAAAAGTCTGAAAAAGCATATGACACTTTAAAGAAGTTTAAAAGCATCTGAAATACAGAGCACATGAAGCAAAAGAAGGGGAGGTTTTGGGTTAATTTTTGGTGGCGTCCAAGGCACAATAGAAATAAGATGATACAAGGAAATATATTTTTAGATTTGCTCAGAAAGTAACAACTAATTTTTAAAATTGTTTTATTTTTGCAACCTAATCACAATAGATGTCAATTCTACTTATTTAAAATTGATCGGATGAAACTTGGATAGAACTGGCACAAAGTGCCATTTCCCACAGGAAAGACCTTCTCCTGTCATGTGTAAAAAGCAATAAATAGTCTTCTTTTACTCAAAAGTGATGCTATGACAGTTTGCATTATGCCTTGAGACAGGCATTTAGTTGCATATTACAAACAGAATGGGACTCATGAGAGCAAAAGATTGAAGGCCAAGTTTCTATGATTTTTGGCTTTCGGGAAAAGATTCTATATTTTTTTTAAACTTCTGCTTCTGATCTGCCCTTATAAGATTTTATAGTGGAAAGGAAGGGAGAGTAGAAAAGTTCTCCAAGTGTTTGGAAATTTAACCATTATTTTGCATTTGCCCTTTTAAGCTGTATATTATTACTCCATGAAATTAGCTCAGTGGTAGGTTGGTAGGTAGCCAGGAGCAGGGATTTATTCTCTTAACTTAGGTACCAAACCCTGGCTTGTTCCGTGCTAGTCTTCAGTTTGAGACCATCCAAGTTACTGACAGCTAACACATGACATCAAGAATTATCCATGGCACATTTTCAGAGCTGCACCTGAGCACCAGGGCAGCACTAACACACATCAAGTGCATCACGTCTGGCATCAGACAAGCTTCATCAGCACTTGCTGGAGATGTGCTCCACTGCCCTGTGTACACCTGTCCTGTGGGAGGTACAGAGTGCCCAAGATTCACTATGCCTTCAGCAGCTCATTCTTCTTAATTTTGTTTTTTATTAATTTGGAGATGCCCTTTTTATTTTCAATTTTTAGAGATGGTAGCATATCCATGCAACCTCTGCATGTCTGCTGTGTTTAAATGCACTATTAATGTGACAACATCCAGTGAGTCCACACAGCAAGGGGAAATTTGCTCAATGATTTCTTTTGTATTGTGCAGGTTTTGGAAGACTGGAGCCTTTCCCTGGCATTTTCTAATAAATAAGAGCTGCTAAACATCTACTTTTCAATAAATTTCTGGGTAAAAATTGGCAGGGTTTCCACTATTGGATAAATATTTCAGAAAGGTTTAAATCTCCATGTAAATTTATTTGTTGGAATTTTTTTTATTATTACCCTTTAGAATCTAATTTAGAGGTTAGATCATAGCCTTCTGGCAGTACTAAAGCACTTACTGTTCAAATTCTTTAGTGAAACAACCCTCAAAATCATTTAGTTAATGTCTGCAATACACATGCAGCCACACTGTCAGACTCGTGTAGAATGTATATAGAGATAGGATATTTTTAGTAATCACTTGAAGATTTGTTTGATTAGCTAATTCCAGTTCAGAAGAGTTGACCTTGCTGTGACAGAGTGCTTGCTATTTGCTCAGTTTAAAATTATGTACAGTAGTCTAGGTTTGCTGATGTGTTTTTGTGTTTTATTAAAGCCTACAAATACTGTCACATTTTGTAAAATAAATAATTTGCTTTATAAATTTTGAGAAAAGGACATCAAACTCTCACCCAAGTTAGTCTTTGTTTCCTGCAACAACCTTGCACTGAAATTTTCTTGACAAACCTACACGACAAGAATTAAGTGTAATTTGATTCTTGCAAACTATCCTGTACATTAATTTAAAAAAATAATCATTAAAAATCATATGTCTAGTGGAAATCGGTTATTTAAGGGAGAATTTTGCATTTAAATTTTGTTTCAAGCCGTTTGTGTGGGAGAAAAAAAATGAAAACAAACAGCACCAGACCTGATCAGAACAGAATAAAGTAACCCAGCTGAAAAAGCACTTTAGCAATGGTTACCCAAAACTGCTCGTACACTTCTGTTGATGCATACATGGAATCTTTCAATAATCACAGAAAAATAAAATTTATTTGGTGTTTTGTCACACTTTGTCTGTATTTGGACAATGAACAGCATCTACCTCCCACATCACCTGTGTTGGTATCTTTAAAGCATTTGGTGGTAATAGAAGAAAAGCTGTTTATGCTACAAAAAGCTTGACACTGAATGAAAAGTGTGTCTGTATGATCCAGAGCTATTTGGCTACCCTTAGGTCTTACCTTCACAATCCCTGGCAAGGCTAAAGTGAACATACAGGATTGCTGAGGTGAGAATTGATCTGGGGATCAATCAACCCAAACTCCCACTCAAACCACGATCAACTACAGCAGGCTGCCTGGGACTATGCCCAGTCAAGGTCTGAGAATCTCCCAGGATGGAGACTCCACAACCTCTCAGGGCAACCTATTTCAGTGTTCAACCATGCCCACAATAATAGGGGGGTTTGTTTGTTTAAACAGAATTCCTTCTATTCCCAATTGTGCTCATTGCCCCTATCCTGTCACTGGGCACCACTTGGAAGGATCTGGTTCCATCTTTACTTTTTCCCAAAGATATTTATGCACATTGATAAGTCTCCTCCTGAGTTTTTTATTCTCCAGACTAAACAGTCCCAGCTCTCTCTGAGTCTTCCTATGTGACACAGTCCCTAAGCCTTCAATAATTTTTGTGTCTCCATTATGTCCATGTCTTTCTAGTAGTGGGGAGCCCACCACAAAACACAGCACTCCAGATGTGTCTCACAGGGCTGTGTGGCTGAGCAGTGCCCAGCAGGTGTCCTGGATATTCAGGCATGGAAGAGGCCTGCTACTTTCTTTTTTCAAAAGAACACCTTTGAATCTCTTGATGTTACAGGAGACAATAGCTGGTTCTTTGTGCACTGTGAAACAATGCCTAACAAAGAAGTGTGAAGATGCAATCATTAATAGATTTTATTCTAATTCCTGCTCTTTCATTAGTTTTGCAGTTTGATTTAATTAATTTCAAACTAAATGACTGAAAGCATATTATACTTCTTTTACCCATGTTGCCTAAATTCTGTATCACTGTGGTAAGAAATTTTAGATTCTCTGAACTAAGCAGTAAAGTTACAGGGGGGGCACTACTTACATAGAATGGGAATCATCTAAAAGTATCATACAAACAACTTCCCAAAATTGATAAAAACTAATTATTACATTTTCACTATCAAGAGCTTTGCACAGGATCCTTCTAGAGAGAACCATGTGAAGAACCAGAAATGACTCAAGGAAGAGCTGTCCAAGCTACCCAGGTAACACTTGAATCACACAATCACATTTAATGCTTCCCAATCACCTTCTGGGTTAGAATGTGGCTTACTGGAATTATTTTTAGCAGGATCTTTGTTGTGGGAGGAGGGTGGGTGCACACTGCCCCTGTGTCCAGCCTGACCTGACTCTCACAGTGAGGATGAGTGCCTGGGCTGTAGCCTGGCTGCAGGCAGGCAGTGGAAACCAGGGCACACAGGGGTGTCAGCCAGCCTCAGGGCCACCCTGGGGGCACAGACACGGAGCCTCTGCACTCCCAGTGCAGAGGATGCACCCAGAGCTGCCATCAGTGTGAGAGCTTGGACAGGGGAGAGAAATGAGAGCTTCACTGACTCCTTTCTCACAGAGATTCACAACATAGTTGGCCACCAAAACAGCAGCTTCTTACCATTTTTTGGGCTGCTGGAAATTCATCAAACTTTAATTAATGTATGTTGTTTTTGGGGAAAAGGGAGAAGCAGGTTATTTTAATCTCCATTTCCAGTATGGACACAGGAAAGGGTAGAAGATATAGGAGTGTTGTAATAGGTTATTACCTCAAGAACTTAACAACTGCATATATAGGGTCAGAGTTAGTGTGTCTACTTCAAAGATTTCTGTACTTCTATTAGTATACTCTCCATTATCTGTGCTTTCCTTACACTTTCCTTCAGATAAAGAAGCAAAATGCATTGATACTTCTAGTAACTAATAGTTATAAAGCAGAAAAACTTCCTTCAAATTGTCATTTCTAACAAAATATTAAACCATTTGTAACAACCATGCCTGATAAATACAAAGATGAGGAAGATTATGTATTTTCCTACCTGTGCCTTTCTGTGTTTCATCAGAAATTTGTTCTTCAGGAAAGAATTCAAAGTATCTCTGATTTAAGTATCTTTTTTTGCTATCTATCATACCACATGTCACTGCATCACAGTCTATATGGCATTACTACTGTACTGTGAAGAAAAATTATTTATTTACTAACAGAGGAACATGGGCAATAAACATCTATTAAGAAAATGGAAAATAGGTGACTCAGAATTCAGTGTCTGTTGGAAATATTTTGAATGTTGCACATAGCAGTTCATTTCTTTTATTCATTGACTGTTCATCCAGATAATATGAGTATGTTCTAATGAAGCTAAATTTAACACCTATAAGTGCTCAGAAAGAAAGTGCTTTTCCTTTGGGATGTATATTCATTCATTTTTTCTACCTAACTACTAGCAGCATCCAGACAAATTCCACGATGAGAAATTGATACTAACCATGTGTGGCATAAAGTTGGTGATTTGTGACTGAATACTGATTTGAGTTTTGCACATATGAGACATCAATTTCCCAGCAGTGGATCTTCTATAAGAAGCTAAAGAATTCTGAAGGTTAGTACTTTCTGAAGTTCAGCAGATTTTAAAGCTTAAAAATTTAATTTTTTTTAAATTGTAGGGTACAGGAAACCTGAAGGAGGTTTTTTAGTCTGGATGACAAAAATCAGGCTGTGGACCATGCCTCCAAAGTTCTACATACAAGGTTGCAAGCACCTAAAGATCACAGTTGCCTGTCTCAAAACACTGCCAAGGCCACAAGAGGAACTTGTCATAAGATAAGCCCTGAGAGCAGGAACTTGAGATAAGCACTGCTGGGAGAAATTTTCAACAGGAAGGCACTAATTCCAGGTCTAGGGGATGTGAGGTCTGGTTAGCACATCCTGGTTAATGTATTGAGGCAAAAAGCTCCCACTGAGGCAAACTGTGGGAAAGAAAGCAACAGTCTTTGCTTAAAGCTTCAACTTTGCAACTTTGCTAAGTTGAAGAAGTAAGAAATATCAGTCCCTCACACCAGAAACCAAGAAAAAATATTATTTAATAACAGCAACAACTAAATCTCCTCTCAGGAGCTGATAAACTGTCCGATAATAGAAACTTACAGAATGAATCCTAGTGAGTTTAAATTACTGAATTTTACAGTGAATGCTATCTATGAAGAAAAAAATCTAGTGTCCAGTAATAATAAAATAATAATTTGGTCTCTTCCTCAGGAATTTTACAGTTACTATGGTTATAGTCTTTAAACAGCAAAATAATAAAACCCAATTGGACTGAAAGGCAAAAATGCTAAGTCCTTTATTTTAACAGCTGAACTCAGTAGCATGAAAAGCACCAACATATCCTAAAGGCATATTCTGGAAATAATTATTTCACTTTTATATGAAACAAAGCAATTAAAAATTCTTTTCAAATGATCTCACTTATATACACTTATCCATTTCTGCCACTATATAGTGCCCATAATCGGCAGTGGCAATCACATGTTTTCTGTTTCCATTTAGATGCAGAAGTATTTTCAGCCTATTTGACGAGATTGTGTGAAATACAACCTTTTCCTCACCTGAAAGCCATGTAATCCCAACAGAGAAGATTTATCACCCTCTCAAGAAAAAGAAATATGCTTGTCCATATGATTGTCTTTGATAGCACTTGGTCACAATAGGATTTATTAATGAAGAGTCAGAGAACATCAGTTGACTTCTAGACCACAGCAGTGATGGGGAAATTAAGCTCAATAATCACATGCTTTTTGGAGTCACCAAAATGCTTCATTCCATTTCTCCCCACTATTCTACTGGTTGCCAGAGTTCACTTGCAGCAAGAAAGCTGCAAGGAAATAAGAACATGAATGGGGAAACAAGTACTGAATCTCTTCCTGAACAGTGGCTACAAGTGAAAGTAAAAGGTACTTTGCCTCCTTCAAGATCAGGTTATTAATGTAGTACTAAAAGAGAGTTTGAAATTTCTGCACAGAGCTCCAAATTCTAAATTCCCTGTTCTTTAAATTCCATGAGCTCCAGTCATAGAACAATCTCTCCACAACAGGAGAACACATTTCTTCAGCTGTATTTGGAAATACACATCCATGTGAACAAGAAAACCAACCAAAAATTACCCCACCTTTTCTACCTGATGTAACCTAATAGCAAACATGACCTACAGAATGAGCTGTCAGGCTGACTTAAGCAACATTGCCTAACACACAGGAGATGCTCAACACTGCAAGGTGATGAGGAAGCATCATTAGAGATCAGTACCAAAGTCAGCAGTGACTGCACTGAGGTGTAGAAACACAGTTCAGCTTTAGTTAACTTAAAGCTACCAAGATCCTATTCCACTAGACGTTGAATTACATGTAGAGCTGAGCCCAAGCTCACACAAAGGTGCTGCCTGAACAATGCTGTGAACCTCACAGCTACAAACCCTGTCTTGCAGCCAGGGCTAGCAACAGCAAAGACTGCAAAAGAAAATAATGCTATTCCTGGAAGAAGGCACTGAAAGTATTCAGTTTCCTAAAGCAATGAAGAGAGTTATAGATCTTGCAGTTTCATCTCAACATCTTCAGTTTGAGAGACGGGAAAAAAATTAATTTATCCTGAACTTCCTCTTGCTCCTTTTCTGGTGTGGAAGAAACAACTGTTGACTTCGGAGGGCTGATAAATGAAGGAGTAGTTAGGTTGAAGTCTCTGAAATGACACTTTCTGAAGTAAATTCCAACTTGTATTGCAGTCAGAAGCAAAAGAGCTGTCAGAGAGATTTACCTCTCAAGAAGTAGTGTTTGGTAGGATGGTAGATCAAGTTTTATGTTCTTATCAAAACACATGAATTCAAAACTGATTTACACTTTAGGGATGAAAATTTATAGACAAAGAATGTTTAAATTATCATAAGTAAATAAAAGCCATAAAAGATGAATAATTCACTTTCATTAATGCTTTAGGCTGTCTTTCTCTTGAGAATTCATTCAGGAAGAATAGCTATTTGTCCACTCCAACCCAGTACTACTGAAATCTGTTCTTACTATTCAAGCAGTAAGGAAGCATCCTCTAAGATCGGGCAGTACAATCAACTGTCTTTTGAAGAAAAAAGAAATCATCATTTCCAGTTTGTATGGCAGGTTTTAAAGAGCAAATGACAAATTTTTAATTTTTTTTTATAAATAAGGAATTTGTCATGTACAATTTATATCCCAAATGATCAAGTACTTGGTAGACAGCTCTAAAACAGTGTTTCCAGGTCTTTCTCAACTTAGCTTTCCTGGTACCCACTGTACCTCAACCCCAAACACAGAAGAGTCTTTCAGGTCACCAACACATTTTCTCTCTTAAGTCAGAATGCCTATTGCTGCTACCTCCCATTAAGAAATACAGTCAATACATATTCAAATTATATTTTAAAAAATTAATTCTAAGCCAATATTCACATAGTCAAGCAGTTATGTCGTTTCACCAGCTCAAGAAATGTATTTTACTTCTTTCTATAAATTAATATAATTACTATTATTTATTATTATTATTATTATCTTTAAAGAAGGTATAGAAAAGTCATTAAGTGGCAAACTTCAGAAAGTCTCACCATTTTTTATTTATAGTTAAAAGCCCTGATGCCTACAGGTACTGTAATCATATAGTCCAATTCATAAAACTCTTTTTATCTCTCACCAAATAATATTATGGCAATTTTTTAGCAACTTCGTTCTAAGGAGGAATATTAACAGAATGCATGATTTTGTTAGAACTGGTGGGTCTGTGAATTTTGTCTAAAAAGAATTCTTATTGCAAGTGGAATGAGACATATTCCACATCCTCTGCTGTACCACGAGAGGAATAACATTTTAAAGGAAAAAACATATACATCTAAGGAAATAATTTCCTGAAGAGAAAGAACAAACAATCAAAAGTCTCAAACCATTAAAATAAAACAGGTATTAAGTTAAACTTAGACAGGATTATATTCATAACTCTTGAATGGATGATTCTGGAGTTCATTGCCTGTAAAGAAGGCAAAAAACCCCCTAAATATTGGTATCTGCAGGCCTCCAGTAAAGCCAAAGCACCATGAATTTTTTAATATAGAAATACACCATCAGATATTGATTTTCAATACACTACATGACTTGCCAATTTTCTCATGCGAAGCCTCCCTGAAAGAAATCAAGATAGAAATCAACTCACTAATGATAGACTGGGGAATTTCCCACTGATGCAGAGTTGTGCAAACACACACACACACACACACACACACACACACACACACACACACACAAATACACACACAAATACACACACACACAGCACTTGTCACCTGTGTTTTGAGCCAAAACCAGGCAGGGACTGTGGCATGAGAGGAGCACACGACCCAGGTAAAGAGCTTTGCTGACAGAGTGGGCATTCCTTGAAAAGCAGGCGCAGCACATATTGCCATGCCCAGCTCTGAACAATGCATGGATCAGAGCTTGCTCAAAACCTGGGCTGGTTTCATCTGCACCAGCCTGAAATGCAGCACCTCTGGCCTCAGAGGGGAAATGACCCTGGCACAGAGACCACCTGCAATAGGGCGTGCAGACCAGAGGCTCTTTAATGCATCTTGCAGGCGCCTCAAGCTTCCCAGGTACCTGAGTCACCACCAGCTGCCTTTGAACAGCAGCCTCTGAAAATCACCTCCTCTACCTGTACAACTTCCAATGCCAAAATACACAGTGGTAAAGATTTTTCTGTCAGAGCAGTTATGTGAGTATTTCTTCACAGAAGATTAAGAAGTCCCAACTGAACAGCAGCAAAAGCTATAAATGGAGACCAAGATGTTAACCCTAATGCCTTCATATGCTTTATTTCACTGAAGTCTTAGTATTTTTCTCTTCATTTTATAAGAAGATTTATGCGCACCCCTGAAAAAATAATATAGTTTTCAGAAAAATTCTATCTTTATCTACTGGAACCAGAAGACAAATAAATTTTAAAATCCTAATTACAGGAAGAGAGATACTAGTCTAGATGCCAAATCAAACCCGAAAAAGCAATAGGGGCAGATGGCCTGAAATAAGAATTCTTTCATGCAATGAAAAATCTCTTTAATCCTTAAAATGGAAACCCCCCCAGGGTTTCTAAAAGTTTTTGGCCTAAAGAGTTATATTTTTAATGTGTTAACTACTTCTGATGTTTTTCTTTATACAGTGTTCAGTGTAGGTTGTAATGCATTTTGAAATATCTGCATGCTAAATTGGGAAAATACTTTACTTAAAACATTTTCTCTGCAATAAGAGGTTTAACACTACTCCATTGTATTAAAAATACTCCACCTCTGAGAGCCTTTGTTAAAACTGCGTTTCCTTTTTGGTAAGATTTCCTATATAACTTCTTTTTAACTTCTTCCATTTGGTGACATCATATTAAAATTGCAAAATATGTCATGAAGACAAGGCAAGATGCATTCTTGAAAATTCAGGATTTCCCCTAAGAAATGTACACAGTGGATGGAGGCAAAACATAAAAGAGGACCACTTTTTCTGTGTCCAGCCTGGGACAAGCTTGGTAGAGGTAATGGAATAGATGGAATGGAATAGAACAGTGTAATATTTTTGTTAAAAAGCCATACATTACTTGAAAATCATGGCCTAAAGATTTTCAAGCATTTCAATCTTTCAATCTTTTCAAGATTTTCAAGCTTTCCATATGGCTCTGGACTCCCAAAAAACTTCCAAGGAAGTTTTAGGTGAATCCAAGTTCTTATCAGGGTCTGAAGTTTATGACAGCAAAATCCCCATAAATAAACCCAAATTTACAAGTCCTGTCATATTAACTAAATAAAGTGAATAGTAATTACAACTGCTTGCTTAGCTAGGAACTGCTTTGTTGCGTCCTTCCATCTCTTGAAACAAATGGCTGTGGTGTGCTAAATAGGAATAAAAAAGGTAATGACTGTTTCAGATAATGAGAGGGCTTAAATGCTTAAAAACCTCAACTGATCCTGTGACCTCAGATACTTGCCTTTTCAGGACTGAATCCAGCATGTCTAGAAAAGCTGATTCAACTCCTACCACCATCAATTGGCAGGATTAGGTGAAAATGAATACCTGGCAGAGATATTTTGTTTATTTTACATTATTTCCTTAAACATATATACATAAACAAATCACCACAGCTCTTTAGAAAATAGGATGTTTCAATATTGGACTCAGAAACTGACTTCTTTGACCTTATTTTGTAAGGAACAATCTAGACAGTGTAACCTTGGTGTTGGCAACATCAGAGATGAAGCTGATCTTAATTCCAGTTAAAGTCTTGCTTGCTCTTTGATCACATGAAACAAGGTCAAACTTATTTTACCTGAAGGTGTACCCTGTAAAACTCAGAAAAGTGCTACAAAGAAGCAATAGAATCATTCATAATTTATATGACAGCATGTTTTATACAAAGGACTGTCAAGGAATATGATAAGGCTATGAAGTAAATTGAATAGAATTCAAGGAATCAGTTGAAGGTGGTAGAGCTAAATGAGAAGGATTAAAATGACAGTTAAAAGAAAGGGCACTGGAAATGAAAGTAGTTAGAGACAGATGGAAAATCACTTTAGTGACTGCCTAGCATATTTCTAGTATTTTACAAAGAAAAAATAATTGCCTATTAGGAGAAAATAGTTATTAACAGCTTAATGAGAAAGAGAATGGAAAGACAGAAACTTGAAGAACAAAACCACTCAATAAAGAAGATGGGGCAGCCTGCAAACATACTTCACTTGTAAGCTGAGGTGCTTCTAGTGATTGATTGAAGTTTTCTTAATAATGAAAACATTTAGAGTCTCTTACACAGCTCACATTGCCTTGTGTAAATGTCAGCATAAAGATATCATGCAAGTGAAAATGCAGTAGCTAAAATTCTGCTTTTCCCACTAATGTCTTCAGGATTTTTTGTGCAATACTCAGTAATATTGTCTCAGGTGTTTTATTTGACTTCTAATGGTAAATAAATCAAATTCTTTTTCCTGTTTCCAACGCACGCACATACATACAGCAGTCTTATAAAACATTAAAACAGCAGAAGAAACAATGTAATGTTGCCCAATTGTTTATCTCAATATAAAGCTTTATGCTCTGATTATCAGCAAGTTTCATAAGAGATGAAACTAAAGAAGGGGAAATGAGACGACCCACTGAGATGAAGCCCTGAGACATCCCAGGTTTCTATCAGTATCCATGTCCCTGAAATGTTCTTATTGCCTGGCAGTATCTCATTAAGATTAATGGGTCACTTCACAAGTCTTTGGAGACTTCCTGAAAGGGCATAGAGATATGAAAGGGAGAAATAACAGCATTTCCTTCTGCACCACTTAATAGATATTTACTGGCATGGCAATCAGGTGCTTTACAGTTAAAAAAATGACACAAAGAACCACTCAAGTTTTTTGAGATTTTCCACTTTTCCTGAACAAGCTTTCACACTTGAAACACATGCACACTTTTTTTTGTTCTTTTTCTTCTAATTAACTAGCTTAAAGTTTCAAATTCTTGACAGTTAAAAGCTTCTATTCATATTGGTACCTCTCAAATATAGCTTCATGACAAGTAAGTGCTAACACACCTTCAGTGTGTATAGGTTTCTTTGAAAGCCTGTTAATGCAGCCCTCTTCCTTTTTAGTACAGGTGTGCCTCATGTACTTTCTCCAGCTGCTCTGAAAGTTGTTAGTTTGTCTTCAGAGCTCACACTGACTGAAATAAAAGTAACCCTAAAAACAACAGGATACGCCTGCTATTAGCCTAGCTTAGCAGAAATTTCAGCCTCCTGATCAAAGAAATGGGAGTAGGTAGGAAGACATGGCAGCAAGTGAAGATCTGGTATGCCTCTAATTAGGCCAATGTAAATTCCCAGGAAGCTGAGTAAAGGCTCAGACAATTTCATGTCAATCTCCTGTTCAAAATTTGCTGAGATGGTACACTTCATCCACCACATGGTGGGGATGTAGCCAAGCTCCTTCCCCCTTGAACCAAACTGCCTCTTGATAACGTAAATATTACCTTGGTGCCCAAGAGAAGTGAAACAGAGTCAGTGCTGCATCTGCTCCTCATCCTGTTTGGATTCTTTCTCTGCCTTCCTTCAAGGAATTTACAAAAGTCAGTCATGGTGCTATGCCTTCACTGCTAGTTAGTGGAGATAAAGGATTTTAGCAACACTTGCCATCCTATCCAACACCTGTAAAGGAGAAGAGATGGCTTAACCCCACAGCTCATTGATGGGTAGGTATCCATGTGATGGAACAAAACTCTTCCCAATAGAGAGAGAGAAGGTAATAACATGATGTAATAATCTTGTGGCAACACCTTGGGAGACTCAGGCTGGACAGTGGGAGAAACTTCCACACAGCCCAAGCTGCTCAGAGAAGCTGTGGAACCCTTTCCTCTGCAGGTTTCAAGACTCAGGCGAGCAAAGCTGGCTGAGCTGTGAGATGGGTGAGTGTCCTCCTCAGGCAAAGGCTGGACTCAGTGACCTTGGGAGGCTCCTGCTCACAACATTCAGCGAGCACTGTGCACTGACAAAGGCCAGGCTGGATGCCTTCAGGCAACAAAAGGAACTGAGTCTGTGGAAGTGCCAGATGGCACAGAGGTATTTGAACCTGCTCCTTATCTGTGGGACCTTTGGGATTATGGATTTATCTCTAACTAGGTCCTTTAAGCATGTCCTGATATTCTTCAAAGAGTCAAAATGGTCTATTAACTTTGTTAGCATAATAAAGCTTTAGCTTTAAGGAATCTGCAGCTTCCTTAGTGGCTTTGAGAACATGAGATCTATATTCCTTTCTCACATCTTTAAAATAATTGTCAATGTCAAAGTGTGTTACAATGCTAAAAAGCACCAGAGAAGCTTCATTATCCAGAACTGGAATTTCTCTTATCTATATTTTAACAATTACTTGATATAACATAGCAGCCAAAGCCTCAGCTGATAACATCACCATTTGATGGCATATTTATCACTATATTAAATTTGCATAAAGGCAATTATTTAAACAGCTATATAAATAATAGGTTACCCGAAATCTATCTATATTACTGGACATAAAAACTTCTCAGCCTTTTTAGACTTGCTCTAGAGGATCAAGTTTTCAATACTATAAGATTGTGTGACATACACTGCAAAAAAATAAGGAAAATGCAGAAAACATATTCTATATTTTAAAATTATTTCAGGAATATTTCAAAGATTCAGATTTTTCTTGAAGCATTTTCAGTTAATTATTAGTGATTATTAAATAATCTGAAGTAGCTAATATGTTGCGAAGTTAGATGATTCATAAAATTCCATTTCATAAAGAAAAATAATCCACAAGATCACTTCTCTTATGCTACTATTTTTTTTCACTAATTTATATTTTGCTTTGGAAATCTACAGTTACTTTTTTTTTTCTTAAAAGAAAGTGGATTTCAAAAATATTTTTTAGTTTATTCTTTTGAGTAAATGATTTTTAAACTGAGCTGTAGTGAAAAGCTGTTCATGCAAACAATTTCCCAGCTAAATTTATTGAAAATATCACTTGCTGTTATGGAAACATATTGTTCCCAAGGCCTACATTCCAGCAGTTTTACAAATAAAAATTCACCTTACATAGACATAAATTCAAAAGAAAAATATTTTAAGAGATAGTTTAAAATTATGTTTTACATAGAACTTTTTTAACAAATGGAATTTTTTTATCATCTCCCAAATCTGATACAGTATTTCTAATACTTGAGTATAATTTTTCTATTGAAAATACAGATTACATGAAAACTGCTTATCAGTTCTGTTCATTTTTTAATCACCACTTCTAATATATCAGTGTTTTCTGTTAAAGAACTGAAATAATGAATAAAAATATGCACATTAAGCCAGTTGGGTTTAAAGCACCTTTGCCTGATTAACTGTTAGACTAGAGAAATTAGCATGTCTTAAGCAACTGAAAAAACACTCAATTTTAATGACACAAAGCCATATATCTATGGGAATTAATTCTGTAATTTAAAAAAGTGACAATAACATTGTAGAGCCAAAGGACACTGTTTACTAAAAGGGTGGTTTTAGTAACTCATAGATAAAGGAAGCAAAGTTGGCATTATCTTTTCTTCCTGTCTTTCAAAAATTCTAGTGAAAAGAACAGCTCATATGGAGCCATTTAACTTTTCTTTTCCTATGTTGATGTCAGCTTTGCAGTTATACTTGGCATAACAGCTTTGATTAAACATTTTATATAATTATAAGCTTCCTGAGGGGACTCAGAATGGAACTATCAGGTGCTTGGGTTACATTCCAGATGGCAAGAGATTTGCTCAGCTTCACACTCCTCTTCCCACTGATGATACTAATCCACAGTGGAATTCATTTGCAAGTAATTCCAGGAACCATCAGGCTGAATTTCAAAGAATTAAAAAAAATCAGCAACTCTGCTCTTAAAACAAAGCAGATGATTTGCAGTATCTGTTTTATAAACAATTCCAAGGCTTCCCCTAGAGTAATTTTTAAACGTGAGTCTGCAAGGGTTAGGTTCCAAAAGTGCTGCTGTTGCACTAAGGTTACACATGACCTGAAATGGCTTCCAGAGTTAATCCTTTCCCACTCCTGATCTGATGTGTAGCTAAATGGACACTTGAGTCAACAACCTCCAGAAGCAGACAGGTTTGATGAGGGCATGCTGAGAAGTCAGCCCTCAATAAGATTCATTTGGGCTACCAGCACAAATGGCCACCAGCTAGACAAACTCCATTTACCACAGCAAGTTAGCTTCTGCAGGCAGCTGGGAGGGATCCAATCTCACCTGCAGAAACAGCAATACCAAGGCACACCTTTGGGACATTCAGAACAAAACTGAGGACATCTGCCCCATATTCTAGGAAGCATCAGATGTGGAGGGCTTGGAGGACAATCACAATGACCACTTTCAGAAATCCCTAATGCACCTGGACCTGCTGTTTGCCATTTCCCTGTTTCCGGCGAGCTCTCAGTTGCTCATACTTGTTTCTCACCAGTAGACAGAATGTTTTAAAGTGTGGTTATACATGCATAATGATAGGGCTGGACTGGCTTCAGGAGTTTTTCTGTCCCGTTAAAGCGACATCTACAATGGGACTTGAGCACAGTGGAATTATTTCTACTCAAAGCTTCATCCCAAAAAGTTCTCTCTGGCTACTGAACACTCCTAAAGTCACTATTCTGAGTTCAGACCCAAGACCAAAGCAAGACTGCTTCTTGTCATGCACAAAACTGAACCAGGCTTAACTAAATGCCTGCCACAATAACTAAATACTGAATTGGACTTTGTCTCACTTTAGCCTCCTAGAAGACTTTATCTGCTGGATTTTAGGCTCAACCCCCAGAAGCAGACTGGCTTTCTGCCTCCCATTCTCAGTAACACAAAGCTGTGACAGCTTGAGGATGCCTGAGGAAGAACAAGCAGCCATGGGGAAATGAGTACTGGTTTTGTATTTCATCAAAAGACACTAACAATAATGATGTGATTGTCCTCCTAGAATACACTGAAAGAGTGGTTACAGATACAAAGTCAGAGGAGAGGAGTTTGACAATATACTTTTTTTCTAACCTGAAAACAAAGTTTTGTTCTGTGTGTGGCGCACAACTGTAATGCAGAATGAGAACAGAACGACCACAAGGAATTACTGGTGAAAAATAAAGGCTCATCAGAGAGTATGTGCAGATTCACTCAAAGTTAGTGCAACAAGCAGCAGAAGTGGTAACTGCAGTGGAATTAATGCCTGATTTGTTGATCCCAATTCCTTTTACTCACTCTGTATTATACACTTTTTTACTGCTAACAAGGAAAGGTAGAAGAGCAAATACACAAAATTGTATAATTTGATTCTTGTCAAAAGCTACAGAAGAAATGGAATACCTTGGAATGGGCTTCCCTATTCTGCAGTAAATCACAGTTTTCAAATGAAGATTCATCAAAATACTGTCAGAATTCATCATCCTCTAAAAACCAATCAAGGAATTTAACTGTGGGTAGTAATTTGAAAAATTAACATCAGTAATCTAATGTTGGACTCTCTTAGGAATGTAAGGTATGATTAAGTAACTCTTGGATGTCGGGTTATTTCAGGACACAGTTATTTCAAACCCCACTTCGTTCTGAGTAAGCAGAATACAGAAACATTGTACTGGAGCATCTTAACATAGTAACAATATGAACATGAAAAAATTAATTTTGTGAAATTACCTCTGCTTTCTTATCAATATAGTTTGCAGATATTCCTTTGACTTAAGGGATTTAAAAGTTAAAGCAGTATTTCACTATAAGGGATTCTTTGAATCATAGAATTAAAAGTAATGTGAAAGAGAATAAAGGTCAGATATATCTGACCTTGAAAGATAAGAACAAACTGCAACTCTCTAAAGCTTCTGAAATCATAAAAATAAATTTAAAAGGAAGGTCAGAAAGGATTTAGTTAATTTGCTTATGAATAACACTTTAATGAAAAGTTAAACTTCTGTTTTATGAGTAAAATGTCATGCCTGAACTATATCACAGATCTAGCAACATAAATGAGAATTGAAAAGAACATTATTTCATCTCATATATATAGGAAAACTATTAAAAGATGTAAACAGTAATATATAGGTTTAATCATTTATTTCATTAAAATAATGCTTAGGAAATAACACTGTAATAATAGGAAAAGTCATATAAAGTTGATTTAAAAATTAATATATAGCCTAAAAATGTAACTTCAATTGCATTTTAAGTTTGAACCCTGTTTTGAAATTACCATGACAGGCATTTAGATGTATTTTTTTACAGTATTGGTATTTTTGGTGTAGCTATAGTTAAACCTTAGTCCTGAAATTTGATCAATCAGTTTGTTAGAGGGTTTTTTTAAATATTAAAATACCAGTCCTGAGTTTGAATAGAGTGAAGTCTTCAGGACATAAGCATCAATTATAAACCACTGTTCTGACTGTCCTATTGATTTAAAAATAAAAGTGGAAAAAACATTTAAGTCATAGCATAGTCTTATGGGACAGGAAGCAACCCAAACCCAGAGCTACAAAAATTACTATTTTATGTCACTTCAGAGACCTAAGCTTGTAAAAAATTCAGAATCCATTCAAGGAACAACTGCTTGAATTTAAATAACAAAGGATTGTATCTTCTGTAGCTCTTACAGAAATCTTTGTGTGAGAGAAGAGTCAAAAATGGACAGTACAACATTAGTCAGTAAGGAAATCTTCAGAAGCACAATCCCACATCACTTCTGCAAGGGATGATTTTGCTTACAGTTCACTTGATTTAAATCTACTCATTTCCTTTTCTGTCCTCTACTTAGAAAATCTTGGTAAGACAAGTACTTTCAAAAGAATCTCTGGAATCATTCTCTTTCCATAAATAAAACTGCCAATAAATATCTCATACCTGCTACAAATTGATGTGTAATTATGTAATATCCCAAATTTTGGAAAGTTACATTTCAATGTCATAATGTCTGAGATTACTTGGATGTTCATGGACTTCTAGTCTGTCGATGACATAACAGAAAAAAGTAGCTATTACTACTCTGTTTACACAAAATATTAATCTCAATTCTTAATAGCGCAGAAGTACTCATAAAGCAGAGACAAAAAAAAGTTTAAGCTATAGTAATTCTTCACATAGAGCTATTTTTGGAACCTGTGAACTACATAGCTATTCATAGTCACATTTTGTCCCTGCCAATATCTGTCACAAAAGTATTCTAGGAAAGCTCAGCTCAGAGTAACCTTCATAATTTTTATGAATTTATGTTTTTTCAGTCCTTCTAAAATGCTGTAAAATAACAAAGTTTTTCTATTCTTCTTGAATTGATTAACAAATAGATATTTGGAGAGGTTTGAAAGCATGTGGAATGCCAGGAATTTAGGATGACAGGATAAAATTATTTGCAGCTATAGTGATGTTACCATACTGATGTCTACTTAAGAAACAGCCTTGTCATACTGTTTACAGTACTTATTTAAACAATAAATACCTGAAACACCAATAATTCTTAAAACCTTAGCCATCTATTGCATGTATTCTACATTTTTAATCCAGCAAGGTCTCCTCTGTTGAATTTTACAACCTTCTCCCTGCTCCTGAAGCAGAAAATAGAACTTAATCTATGGAGAGATAACATGGAGAGTTCCATCAAGAAATTTTTTATCACAAGAATAATTTTATACATAGATAAAATAGATTCCTCCTTTTCTAAGAACTGTGAGCAATCTGAGGCCAAGATTGCCTGCCGGACATGCTAGTCATTACAAGTAATCAGAAAATTTTTAAGGAAAGATGCATTGACGATGACACCATTTTAATGCTTCCAGGTTTTTCTTTTCTTTTAGCACAGACTTGTATTGTCTGTTGCTTTTAGATGTTTCAGGAGACACATGTGAATATTTCAAATAAAAATGTGGCAGCATAGAAATCTGCATTAGATATGTTTCACAGAGCAGATACGGGTCTGATGATGGCTGGCTGCATAGAGCTACAGAAGGGAATAAATGCTCCTCTTGTGCACCCCTCTGGGAAGAACAGCAGCTTGGACTCAATAACACACCTGTTCTTTCTGCATTTTTGCCCCGAGAGAAGATTCTGGACTGATTGAAACATACTTGGGAAGGCAGAAGGAAGTGAATGTTCTGGTCTCTTCCAGCACATGTTCCTTAAGGTGCATATTATCTGCACACTGTGCCTTTCTGAGGTCACTGAAAGGACATGGATTTTTCCAAAGGAATCTAAAGGAAAAAGGGAAGTAAACCAGCATGCTTGGTTTGTTAACATACTGTTCCTTGTAACAGTCAATTGTAAATATGCCTGACCTTCCCCTTTAGCTTGTTCCTCTGTAAAGGAATCAGAAATAAAAGTAAGTTTCCAGGTACGCTAAAACAGGGAAATCTGGAAGATGAGGAAAGAGACAATTTCTTGGTTTCTGACTAAATGAAATAAGGGGAAACTCATCACTTCTGAATATTAGCATAGTACTTACCCCCAAGGCAAATGAGACAGCTCAGATCGAGAAAAAACCCTCCCACGGCAACCAGTAAAAACAGGTTTGGCATTTTTAGGACAGAGGTTCTGGGACTGCCTACACAAAAGACTCATCAAAAATTTACCGAAGCTGGTAATAGGGCAGCTTTTTTCCTCATACGGGACTGGAGTGAAAACCCACACATATTCAAACCTTTCTAAGAAAGGCAACAATGTACATTTGTTTCTGAATGGACTCCTGCATCTGTATCATCTTCATATGTCAAAAATAATTTGATTACATGAATTTTTACAATGAATAGAAAGACTTAAAATACAAGAAGAAAATACAGCAGAGTGTAATACAGCCAGGAAAGGGAATGCAAGGCACTTTGGGATTCTATTTTAGGGCAATGTTTTTATTAATTAATCTCACAATCACATAGCATCTGTCAGCTATGGAAAAACATTAAGGAAGAATGAATGAAAATTGTATTAGAGAGAAAAAAATAATGCATAATAAGCTGATTACTAAATTATCTCCTGTAGACCCTCAGAAGAATAGTAGGTTGATTTGTACAAGGAACAAGCTAAATGTGTTCATACAACGTGTGCTGGGAATGAACAGAGCCACATCTGGCTGAGACAAAGGAATAATGCTACCTGTGCTTTTATTCTCATGGGCAGAGCAGATTGACACTTTGGGTGACTGAAACCACAGAGCTAAATATTCATTAGAAAAGACATGCATTGCAAATGCAGGTAAGCCTCTTTTGACACAACGAACCATTTGCAGGTGTATGTTCCCCAAATGTGTTCATTTTTTTCATGATTCAGACAATTTAGATGGATACACTTTTACTGGGAAAAAAATAAAGAACAAACTGCCTGGACTGTTTTTGCTCCTCATTTTTGGCATAAGTCTTGGAATCAATAAAATGAAATAAAGAATCAGAAAACAGAGAATGGTTTTCAAGAGGTACCTATCAAAATGCATTCTGAAATTAAGGTTTAGGATGAGCATGTCCCCCTGTATAGACCTCCTCTGTATAATGAATAACAGATACAAGTAATGGGATTTTGATATGAATTTTAAACAACATTCTACAAAATATTCTCGAGTCCCAAGAATTATCACATGAAAATAGAAATTTTCTGTGTAATCACAGATAATGAATATTTTGACACAAAAATCACAACAGTAAAGCTTTAATTTATGGAGGTGTTTTATATTTTACTTGTATTGCTAACCACATAACTATTCCCTGTGCATCCCAGAGGTCTCTGTGAATCACCTTTTAATTACTTCTCATTTACTAAGAACTACAAAGAAGGTTAATGTTGCCCTTTCATATTCTGTGTACTTCTTTTTCAATAACAGAGAGAGATTTTAGTGATTTCCTTCAGCTGAGTCCCTGGCCATACTGCTGTGGTGTTTTGGTATTCACGGTGCAGTGCCAGAGAGATTCCCACTGTCAGTTATGCCTCATGTTGATTCTATACCATTAAAAATATATAGTACCATTGTCAACTGGAGAAGATAATGAACTGAAAAGCTCCAATGCATTCTTAAGGGATGGTTCTACTAAAGGATCTCTAAATCTCAGTAACTGCTACGTGGCTGTGACCAGTGAAACTGCTTCCATGGACTAAATCCATGGTGACACAGTGGTGGATGGGACTGCCCAACTGGCTTCTCTTTTTCTTTCTGCCTGCTAAGAACAGCTGGTTCATTTTTGTATTCTATTCTCTTTATTCTCTAATACATTGGATATCAAAACATATGGGAAAAACATTTCCTTATCAAATCAATTATTAAAACTGAAGGTGTTTTATTTGTCTTGGCCTCAAATACAAAGGAGATAAATCTCCCTTAATTGCACCTGAGGAATCAGAACTGTGCTGCTAATGTGCAATTCTGCTTTTAACACACTTTATCTAATAATATTTAAATGAAATATTTGGTGTGCACTTTGTCCCTAAAAATCAGGCTTATTTTTAATTTTCCAAGATAAAGAAATACTAGTTTTACATTCCATTAAAAGCAATCATTGTAGCAGACAGTTTCCAGCTGAATACTTCCCTCTCTGCCTAGGTGTTTACTTGTCCCTTCATGTATGTCTGTTTTCTTGTAGCAGCTCAACATTTCTCCAATCTATGGTATATGTCACAGCAGGTTATCAAATACTGTGACTTGGAGCTATGAAGGCAAAAAAGTAAAATATAAGGAGGTTCTCATCTGTATTTATAGTTCTTATTGCATTCTTTCTGTATATCCTCTTTCCCATCTAACAAAATCATAATAAACTCATCATCCACCCTGGGCCCACAGATGCTGGGAAGCAGATACAAGCAAACCAAGGAGTCTCAGGAGAGGCTGTCCCCAGACACACCATCAGTGTTTCTGTCCAACAGGCCAGCACTGCTTGGCACAAAATGCTTCTGAGCCACTTCTGCCATAGGAGAACTCTATATTCAAAAAACCTCCCATGACCTCTCATGCAGAATTCACTGAGATGTGGAACAAAATACAAAGGAACGTGACTTAAAAATTACTCATGCAAGCAACTTGTGACTGGATACAATGTTCTCCCAGCCAATCAAGCTTTCTCTACAGATCTTTTTTTCCATATAGGTAAAACATCTTCCATTCCTAGCATGATTTGTTTTGAACACCTCATTATATATGATTAAAAGTTTAATGATGTTTTGATACAAAAGAGCTTTTGCATAATTACAAGAGAATGACATGAAGCTAATACTAAGTATAAAATTTTGTCTCTCATTCTATACATGAAACTTAGTTAAGCTTTTACAGAGCATCTGCAAAGGTTTCCATGAATTCTCTCAGTGTTTGTTTTGGTGTGAACAGGGTTCATCCCTCTAAATTATGATAGCTGCCAGTAACTTGAAATTATTCACAGCTAATGACACAGAGGAAAGTCCTCAGCACTCCTGAGGTTAGAAGGACAGATGTGGTGTTAAACTGGTATTCTGTCTGCTGTGAAGGCATGATGCCTGTACAGCCACTAAAACAGCCTTAAACTGCTAATTTGCAACTACAGCACTGAAAAGTAATGGCTCTGAAGCCCAGGGTTTAGGCCATCATGTTCTGAGAACCCTGTGAACAGTGAAGTGGATATAGTTCCTGCTACAATACAACACTAACACTCTAACAAACTAACAGGTTATTATATGCAATCTTTTTAAAAATGACCACTTTCTGGCCTCAGTCATACTGCTATTGAGCACCTGTAACTTCCCTGTAATTAATTTATCAGTAGTTTGGGCTTCTATTACAAGGTTCCAGAGTAGGTATGAAATTTATCTTTTAAAGTGTGTTATATAGCAAGAAAATATTATCAATTTCCCAATAACTCCCATTAATTTCAAATACAATGATTTGGTTCCCTACCAAAATTGGTTTAGAAAGCATAATCCTTCATATATTTTGACTGACCTATCCACTTTTAAATCAGTCAGCTCAACCTTCTGATTTCAGGATGTTAACAAGACATCCAGACATCCATAGCAGAAAAGAAAGTGCTCATTGCTAGACATGAGTTCATGCTAGACATGAGTGCTCTGGAAACAAACACCTTACGTGTCACATCATCAACTGGTGACAGTGTCCAGCCATAGCTCTGGGCTGCAGATTTAGTGATCCCAATAATGTACAAGCTTTGTACTGGAATACAAAACCATGAAGATACTATGATAATTATTTTTTCCCTGTGTGCAACCTTCAGTGAACAGTCTCAGTCATCTACTGCCTCCCAGCATCTGAGAATTCTTGTAGGACTTTTCCCACCTTTCCCCTTCTTACCTGCCCAGGAATGTGCATTTTGTACAATAGTTCTTCTCCCCTGAAATTGTACAGTAAAGTATTTTGAATACAAGATATTACAAATGCACTACAACCTTAAAAAAGCAAATGAACTCACTATATGAAGAGAGATAAAATGATTGTGGGCCATACTGAGAAGGAAACTATAAAATCAGCTTTTTCTTGGTTCATCATTGTCTCCACATCCATGTGGAAACACCTGCTGAAATAAACAGACGTAAAAGTACGTGCACACAGGATTGCTTGCAGTTTTTTCTAAAAAAGTGATGACCAAGGAATGCAGTACTTGATTTTACAGGTGAATTATTTTTACAGTAATAGAGATTTAATTTTTTAATTTAATTTTTACCTGTACGGCAACTTACAATAAGATTGAGAATTTCTCTTAATGAGAATCCTCAGTTTACCATGTAGGATACTTTAACTATCTAAAATGGCCATAAAAATCATCCTTTTCCAGTCAGGGTTGTTACAAGTTCTTTGCAATATTTCCTTAGGTCTTGAAATTACAATTATGCATTAGACAAAGATTGTAAAAAAGAACCTACATTTTCCTATCCATGAATCATTCAATTGAAACAGATTTTTATTCCATTCATAGATGCAAAGTTTAGCAGAAACGACCAGGCTGAAAACTTACACATTAAGACTACATTAAAAAAACAATATGTAACAGTACCAGCCAATAATGCCTTTTAAATCACGTCCCAATGACAGCAACCTTACTACAGTTCCTCAACACAAGCTAAACAATTCATCAATAAAAATGACAAATCTCATATCCCATTTAATCTTACTACTCTTATTTACACTGTTTTATAATAAAGCCATTTCCTTTCGCTATAATTTTTCTAAAGAAGTGAATGATGCTTCTTTATGATACGTACACTGTATTTTTGTTCTCCATTATGTTAGTATCTTATTCTGAAATAATTCCCAAAGGCCTGCTATCAGGGGACAGCAGATGGAACTTTATTCTTTTTACTGGCTACAAAACTTTCCAAAAGAAATATATGTCTTGTTCATGTATTCATCACTCAGCTCTGATGCATGCTGACTAGTTCTCAAGTTAGAAACATACCTACACAGAAATGGAACTGAATATACATTCTCTTTCTAGTAAAGGTTTACTCTTCTGAGAGGTACAAGGGAAGCCCTGAGACCATTCCTTCAGCACTGCTGAACACTGCCTCTGAGGATGTGAACTCAGGGTCTATGAAGATCCTCTGGACTTTGAAGCTAAAATAGATCCTTATAATTAGTCAGAAGAAGAAAAAAGGAGAAATCTATTACATGCATGAATAACCTAATATTAACTGCCAGCAAATGAAACCAGCTTTTTCTTTTAATGTCTCAGTCTTCTACATGTTCACCATAAAAAGCTGAATTTGTGGTACTTGAAGGTCAAAGAAGCCAATTAAGAGCAGTGGAACCAAATGGACGCATTTTGACTCAGGCAAGGACAAACAGTGAAACAGTAAATGCTTTGATGGGAACCTCAGCTGGAGTGAAAGGATACACATCATGACATGTCATTACAAAGCACTGAATATGGCACTAAAGCCACCAAGAGAAGGAGACTGGGTTCCATTCACCTTGGCAAAAATGGGAGGATCAGCATTGTGTCAGTTGGAGATTTTGGTTTATTTTCACATTTGTCTCTAGAATGAAATGAGCTGATTCTGTGACATTAATAGAACATTCAAATAAATTTTAATTATTTTGGAAAAGTCCTATTTTGACTTCAGAACCTGCTGGTTTTTCTGCATTTTTCACTCATTACAGGAGTTTGTGACAAGTTGAGTTCCTCTGTGCTCTTTTATAGGATTGTGTGTAATGGCCTTGATTTTGAGCAGGTGTTCTGGAATGCCATTTCTTAAGTTTTACATTCCCTTTCCAAGAACTCTTCTTAATACCGTTCTCTTCTCGCTATATATCCAGTTCTGTTTCCATGTGCATGCCTTCCTGAAACCCCTTAGTTTCAGAAGCCACATGAATATGGTTGCTTTTCAAGTAACTTTCAGTTTAATAAGAATTTAAAAATTTCACAGCAGCATTTACTGTTTCAGGTTGGGGCAGGCTGCTTGAACTTTCCCACACAGACCTCCTGGATAAATGCTAAACTACAAGTAGGTTCTCCATCCCCTTAAGGAGGAAAGCCAGAAGCAGAAAGAGAAGGAAAAGACATAAAAGAGAAAAAGATGCCTGCAGCTAAATTTTACCTCTCATTGCTTTCAAGCAACCCAGCATAATTTCACCAAGGTTTTCAGTGGGTGACAGGTAGCTGGTATCACTCACAGCTCACTACATTGTCAAAAAAGCAGGGGGGAGGCTGAAAGCCAAAGAACTGTAGAACTAAGAAAGGTTAATAACATGACAATTTTCAGGAAAAAAAAAAAACCCCGAGCTCTAAATTTTTTACTACCTTTGTTGCAACTTAAGACAGAATTTGCCAATTCTACAGAATGAGAGACATCACTAAACACACACACACACACCTCCTCATCTGTTCTAGTAAAATGGAAGAGTTTCTCCTTAAAGGTGTATCTACTCTCTAATAACTACTGTTCTTCCACGGTGGTTTGCCCATTTTGGATTATGAAAACATTATGGAATATTTCAATTCTCCATACAGTGTTCAGAAATGATTTAGCTATTCTAATATATTTTAACAGATGGACTTATTCAATAGCTGAACTTTTAGGTTCTATCTCCTTTATGAAACATAAGGGAACGCAAGTCCACAAAGGTGAACTGTACTTAATGGCTAGTCTAGGGAGACAAAGAAATTTTATACAAATAATAATAATTCCAAGCATTAAATTTCAAAAGACAAGCCCACAATTGTAACTGGCTTTAAAATCTTGAAAGAAGGAAGGGAAAAGGATTTGTTTTCTTCATTTCATCCTACTATGGTGAACTTGTCAATCATTTCTTTCTAACTTACAAAAGCCAGTAACCACTTTAAAATAAAATAGTAATAATAATAGTAATAATAACAACAACAACAACAAGAAACAAAGCTTAAATTCTGAATTATAACCAGGAAGTTCATTGTAATTTTTTGTGAAAGAATACCAAAATTGAGTGGGATGTGAGGATTCTTGGTAAATCAAGGAAACTGTAATAGAATTTAGAGTAGGCAAAATGTTACATTACTTGATTTTTTAATAAGGAGATATATTCAAGTATATTATAGCATACCAACTGTATGTGGTTTCTAAAGACATCATCTCATAAATAGATATCAAAACACTTCTTGACAACAATCAGAATCAGCACAGCTACTTCACAGATGTAAAAACTGGAACAGATGGAAAAACCAGGGCACAAAGGACTGAAACTACCAGACAAAGTAAGCAGCCAGCAAACACCTGCATTGTCCTGATAGCTCAAAAATCCAACAGAAGTATTCCTTCCCCAACAATATCCCAAAAGAGGCATTTCTACATTTACACATTTTACTCGTAGACAATAAAATGTCAAAGATGAACAAAATGCAGCTTATTGTGATGTGTAGTATTGTGCAATTTTCTCATCCATTTTTTCCTAAAAATCTTATTTCTATGCTTAGCATCACCACCTGGTAAGAGCCATTTCTTGAGAGCTTCAGATTTGACCTAAACATAAATACCTGTTCATTTTGTCTTTCTGAATATGTAAAGCTTTCTTAAGTTAGAGTGAAAACATACCAAATAAATTCAAATTGCTTTGACTCTGTCTTTGACACCCAAAAAATTAAGTAAAGGCAAAGTATAAAAAGAGAAAAGAAGAAAGGACAATTTCAAGGTAATATCCATGTCTTTGCCCTATGAATGGAAAAAATCAAGGGGTGGCATATGATTAAATATAGTTTACCAAGTACAACATTTCTATCGCTATTTAGTGCAAATATTTGGCAGTCAGCACCTAAATTTTATGATTTAATCCTGGGAAGACTTATGTGCAAACTTAAATTTACTCCAATGCTTAAAGTTTATTGTGTGCATAAATCTTCAGTATCACATCTGAGTCATCCATTTAATCCTTGTGATATAAAACAGTGTGCCACCATATAAAGTAATGTATCACTCATTATTTTTGGAATAGGAATTTTGTCTGGGAAGATCACTCTGACTACATGGAATAACAAGGCATCATTTCCAAAACTGCACAAGAACACTTCACATGGGAAAAGCTGGACATGCAAATAATCAGATATTCAGAATTACAGTTCATGTTTACAAATCTCAGAGACTTCAAATACAAGATCATTTGGCTGATTCTTCACAGATAACAACTCTTGCCTCATTTTGACCTCTCACACATGACAAGCTATGATGTTTTGAAAATGAAAAAAAAATTTTGAAATGAAGCATGGCCCTATAAAATAAAGCATAAAAATCAACTAATACTTGCAAAAGCTCTGAACTGGAAAAAGGCTGCATTCACAAACAGCTTCCGTTCATTATGGAGCATGTTTCTAATTTCCTACTGCTGACTCACAGCAATTAAGCCAGAAAACATATTCAAGATAGAAAGACAGGCAATTCACTGTTGGCAGATAAGCTTATTCACAGTGTGAATTTGGCTCTCAGGACGAGAAATGAGGTGTCACAAAATCCTAGAAAAGCAAAGTTTCGGTGAATTTTAATTTAAAAATTACAGCAAATGGAAAGAGGTATATGGAATAATTAGGCTGACAACATTATGGTTTTAGTTACAGCAGGCATAGCAAAAACAGGCAGCTGAAAACAGAAGGAATATAAAGCACTGAATATTATTTTAGTGATGGAATAATCTGTCACCGACATCAAAGAAAATGTTTGGGTAAAAAATGCATTGGTCTGACAATATTAAGCACCGCCTGCAAACAAAGAAATAAACAAACCAAATGTAAAGTTACAGTGGGCCAAAGAACAAAAGAATCAGAGTCATAAATGAGGCTTTTGCGTGCAATCTCATGAGGTAAGTATTCAGAGACAACAAGTTTTCAATAGCAGGGCAAATACACATGCACAGAGGCTTGGTTTATACTCGACTATAGTAATATCAGGCATATTTCAAACACATAAACTTTAATAATGATTTTTTAATCTCTTTTATTAATTTAAACCAGCTGTGAAACTAACTGTGCTCAGTACCAAATGAGAGTTCAGAGATGTTTCTGATACCAGTGTTTGCATGATGCCACTTGACACCTGGCTGTTGAACAACAGAGGACTCCCAGATCCCCAGGGAACTGCTGGCAACCAGAAAGCTGGGATAAAACACTGGTACCATTTTCATCACACTCTCATAAGCACAACCATGGCAAGAATAAAAAGTTAAAAGAGCTACTTCAACTTTTTCAGCTATCCACCCAAAAGTAACTTGTTAACTTCTTTACCTGTATCTGCAAAGGGAGGAGGAGAGTGGGTGATCTTTAAGGTACATTCCAACCCCTCGACATTCTATGATTCTACATTTTAATATATTCTCATCTGCATCCAGTTGCCAAGGCATGCACTTTTCATAGGAAAAAGTCTTTTAAACTGTGAGAGGGGACACCTTGCTTAATTTGCTTCATACAGCTAATTCTTCAAAAGTCACTTTGTCTTCTATTTCCAGACCTGGTTTTTCAAAATAGGTTTAGTTTTCAATGAAGGGCATTTCACAAAGGAGCAAATGCCCTGCATGTTACTGTTATTTCAGATCACCAGCAGTACAGCATATTTGATGTTTTAAAATCAACATGTTGAAGAACACTAAGGTTAGATTGTCTTGCAATGGTCTTTGCAAGAGCTGCTGCTGCTGTATTCATCATTAAAGCATAAAGTGCAAAATACTGGTCTGGGCAAGCCTTCCAGCACAGATGGGTTGCCCCAGAAGGTAGGGATTTTCAGCTAGCTGAATCGAGATAAAATTATTTTCCACTTTGCCTCTGAGCATTTAGAACCAAACAAATAAAAATCAATCTTTGATTGGTAGTTAAGTGAAGTTAAGAAATACTCGTTGCTAGTGGAAACACAGGACAGGAGCAAACATTGTGCTTAGTTTTCTAAGTAAAAGTAGGTGTCTGAAAAAGACGCATAAAATTTACATAACTACATATGTAAGACTAGAGTTTAAAAATATTTTTACAATCAAACACAGAGAGGGTTATAAATTTTTTTCTTATGCAGATGATGTTAATGTCCTTCACCATCTTCATGCCATTTAAAACTGGAAGTACATAGCAACACTGTTTAGAACTTGGCAACCACTTCTCATTCTCAAGGTCAGATGCTTATCTACAACCACAATACTTCAATCAGCACAATTTCTCTTTAAGAATAAATATCTCAGACCCTGGAATATCTTTCATAAGATGAAAAAAACCTGAGGGTAGGAAATTCCGTGTCTCCTGTATTCTATAAAAGCACTTCTATCTCCATCCTTTGAACATTATTTTTCCCTTCTACTTTTCATGTTGTCATTGACCAATAAAAAAACTTATTCTAAGTTTATAAACATGTATATTTAACACTCCTTTTCATTGTCACAAACCTTATAGTATTTCATTTTTAGGGGAAATTATAATATATTCTATTTTACATGAGCATTCTCCAATGAAAGAATTTCAGTATCAGGGGTTCTCAGAACTCAAGAAAGGAAATTACAGACACAACTGAAGACTGAGATCCTAATGTTCACAAAAAGAAATTGTTATCTATTCTTATTTCTCCTAGAAGAGGGGTGTACAGAGTCCCAGCTAAGGGTCAAAAATATCCTACCAGTCAAAATATGTTAAACATTTGTAAATTTAATAATGGTTAACAAAAAAAAAAAAAAAAAAAAAGGCATATCAGCTCAAAATCATTAACTTAAGCCTAACTCAGTTATCAACATCTGAATTTTGATACTGGGAAAGTGTTCGATGTGAAGTATTCATGAAGGAGAGAAAAAAAATCCTGCAATTAAATTATGAATTATTTTCTCAGCTCTTTTTCAGGACACCAAGTGACGTTCTTTGGTGTCTCCAAGTTTCCACTGCTTTAAACATAAAACATTATCATATTTTAAAATTTCATGATCAAGTCATAAAGATATTACAAAGGATCTGGGAATAATAGTTACTTCAAGAGTATTTTAGATAGCTGAAGTTTAATGTTGACTTTAAAATGAATAGTTTTATCATTTACCAACAAAATTGTCTACCTTTTCCTGGTCAAATTTCTTTTGGAGAAGATATATTAAATTCTAGGGAAAATACATAGTTTGCAGAATTATTTCCCAAAGTGTATCCACATATCTATTTTCAGGCCTCATGCTTTGGTGTACCAGCATCTACATTTCAAATATTAACAGCCAAATATTTCTTGCACATTTATATACAAGTAAAGGAAGTACCACTATAGGATCATCAGAATTCATACACCTTTCTGGGCATTTGCTATTTTACATTCATCTTACCTATTCTTCATGACTCTCTCTTGAAGCATAAGCTTTAAGGCCATGTGTACTTCCTTTTACTACATGGCACCTTCTGCCAGCAGATCTTAATTTTGATACTTTCAAACTCTGTTTCTTATAAATAGTTACACAGCTCATTTTGTATTGCAACATTATAATTAGTTTCATATCAGCTCTTAAAAACATTTTATTCAGTTTTATTTAGATGCAGTTTTAATTTTAAGAGCATGAACTTAGCCCCAGCTGAAATCAAGGTAACATTAAAGGAGGTCGTGCCATTATCTTAAAATATAGATTGTGCTGGTTTTGGCTGGGGTAGAGCTAACTTTCACAACAGTGTCTGGTATGGGGCTGTGTTTTGGATTTGTGGTGAACAGGGTTCACAGTCTAGAAATGGTTTTGTTATTGCTGAACAGGGCTTACCCAGAGCCAAGGCCCTTTGTGCTTTCCATAGTGCCACCCTGGTGAGGGCACTGGGGGTGTGTGGAAGGCTGGGAGGGGACACAGCCAGGACAGGTGACCCAAACTGACCAAGGGATATCCCAGACCTTGTGAGATCGTACTCAGTACATAAAGTGGGGGGAAGCAGGAGGAAGAGGGAACGTTTGAAGCGACAGCATTTGTATTCCCAAGTCACCATTATGTGTGAGGAACCCCTTCTCTCCTGGAGATGGCTTGAAATTACAAGTGAAGAATGTCCTATGTGAAATGTGATCTAAATGCAACAATATCATAGCTCCAAAGACATCAATTTGCACTTGGAAATCTTTATTTCAATTCATTAAAATTGCATCTGTATATCTAAAAAACAAATGATTGGGGTGTGGTTGAAAAATTGCTTCTGGATAAATAGTTTAGATATTAATAATATATTATGACTTCTGTTTAGATTTTGTATATTGTGTTATGCATTATTATTTCTTAATTATGTTTTGGCACCAGCAAGTAATTAATTTTCCTCATATTTTTTATTTGAAAGACTTCAAGAACCTTAAGGCATTCTGTGAAAGCTTTGAACTATACATTTCCTTTGTACTTTCCATTTTTCTCCCTATTCTGCTGGTTCATACTTAAATTCTGAAAAACATTGCAAAAAAGGTCACAAGTGAAAAAGAGAGCTGTAGCAGTACTAAAATAATACAGCATCCAAGTAGACAGAATGAAAAGTAAATCTTTATAGACACACTTTATGAAGGCAACAGAAATTCTTGTTGAAACAATTCAGTAAATTGGTTTTTTAGTCGCACTCTTATCACTAGAACTTGCATCTCAAATCTGAAGCTACTATAGAATTGAACAGCCTTGGTATTCAAGTTTTCTAAAGCATGAGTTAAATTAATTTTGAGTCATCTAAGCCCTGATGTGTTTCAAATGTCCCCAGGTATCTCATACTTTCCACACAAGAACCTTTTTATTTATTATAGACCACTTGGAAACAGAAACCATTAGTTATTCTCAACTAGGACTGTCATTTCATATATAAACAAGTAAAATCAGCCAAGTACCTTTAGTCATCTAAAAGGAAAAGGCCACAAAGTATTTCAGAGCATTTCCAGACAGTCGTAGGTACATGATTACTATGTGGAATAATCAGCTTTCTGTAGCAACAATTCCACAAAGCATGTGCAATGTCTTCCTAAAATATTGTTATTTAGGAACAGGGTGTAGTTTTGAAACACCAATGGCAAGATTTGACATCAGCCTAATTTATTGTAAGGATCACTGTTTATGATACACTTAAGATTACATTGTGTACTAGCTTAGTTGTATTTTGTATCTTCCTTAATTCTGTAGTGTTATTTTTCATGTAGAGCATGTGTCCAGCTATAGCAATATACTGGTGTTGTTAGCTAAGCATCTAAAACAAGCAATGTCATTAATATCAACAACATTAAATTGTTTTCATTAATTTATTAAAATATTGTAAAGTTTCAATAATTACAAAAGGCAATTAGTAACCAGCAAATTTATCTATTGCAAAGAATCTCTCTCTTCAGTGCCAGAAATGCCATAAGTGCAAAGAAATGACATATGGCCATAAAACCAGACAGGCTGATAGCTGGCAACTGGGTAAGTGAACAGTAAAAAGGACAGGCACAACAACCTAAGTCAGCACTTACCATGACAGGCTGTCTGTTTGATTTCTAAAGAGATGCAATGACTAAAGAAAGAAAGCTTAAGAAAAATCTCAATATTGACAAATGCAAAGAAAGAGGTAATAGCAGTAGTGGTCATGATGGACTTGTTGATTTTCTCTCTGAAAAAGACATCAGATTCCTATGTAGTCATGGAATAAAAGCAGAAGGCAGAAAACTTTATGTAGGCGTAAGACCACTTAAATTATATGGGGTATAAATATCCAGGTAAGATGCCACTACTGCATATGCAAAATATTGTTTCTGAGCCATGACAACGTTCTATCACACACAGCTCCTTCCTGTGAAGGTGATTTTGTTCATACTACTGATCACCAGAAGCTGCACTTGTTTGCTGCTGGCTTCTTCACCAGGACATGTCCCACTCCACAGATACAGCCCTAGGGCTCTGGCAGGAAGGGTGCAATCCTGCAGAAGTACGAGCAGAACCAGCAGGAGTGTGCTCCTGGGAGAAGGAAGCAGCAGTCCCGAGAATATGCAGCAAGCACTCAGCCTGGAGAGTTGCTCCAGTCACTGAAAAAGAGTGCTTGGAAATCGGATCAATGTACCTGAGATGTATTGAGCAACTCAATATAAGTGCTTCTGCCCTTTGAATTTGATTCTGAACTCAAGAATAATTTTGAAACAAGAGAGAATCTTCTCAAAATAAACACGCTGCTCTTTCAACTGGCCACGTTTACCATTATGGGCACTTATTGCACCTGATGTATGGACAAACAAGATATCAGAAGAAATCATAGCCAGTTTTCTATCTAGACATTTCTATCTACACCCTCTGTCACTGACTGGATATTTCAGTTCCACAAATTCAGCAAACTGATAAGGGTACTGCTGCTTCCACTGCTGAGTTCTGAGGAATCTCTGAATGCTGCAACATTGGTCATTCCTTCAACCACATGTTGTGGGTCTGCCCTTCCTCTGTGCAGTAGTTCAATCACCATCCTTGTGATGTGCCACTGCAAAATGCTGCTGGATTGTGCCATTCCCCCTGCAACAAGTCAGGATATTCATTTCCCTCCTTGGCCAATCAAGTCCTAGAAATTACCACCACATAGCCACCACCAGAACATGTTCTTCCTGAAAATTAAGAGAAAAAAAACTGTTGGAAAAATTATTCAGAAGAAAAAATCATGTCACTATATTCCTGAAGAGATGGTTGTTGAGTAACATTAGGCGTGTTACACCATACCCTAAAAATTCTGCGTTTCAGAGCATATCCAGGAGAAAGTGTTAAATGAGTGAATCACTCGAGAGTGATTACTCTGTGTGAGACATGAGATGCTATCCAAGAAGCTGTTGTCTCGAATCTGTATTGATGCCTCTGTGCTTTTCAAAAAAGAACACCCAGACTGTGGCAGATTATTACTTGAAATGAGTCAAGATCACAAACAACTAGTGCAGCAGTTTCTGCTCTTTGTCTGGTGTGACTAATGAATTACCAGGTCCTGTCATATCCAGCAACAGACCATCATCTCTAATGAATTAGAGGACTTTGCTAGAAATCTCACTCATTTAAGCTTCAAATGATCAGGCTGAATAAATGATGTAGACAGTTAAAAGTGCCTTACAAAGAACTGCCAAGGGAGACCAGCCAACAAGACTTGTCAGATCCCTCATCTGTAGCAGGTCACATCCACAGCTGGGCAAAGACAACCTCTGAGCAGCAGTACTACAACACAGACTTATCTCTCTGTTGAAGGTGAGGGATTTTATTCCACCACCAAGCAGCCCCCATTCACAGCCCAACTCTCCTTCCTCTTGTTACTCAAGAAAGACACAGTGCTGCTGTGCTTGCAGGGCAGAGGGACTTGCAGCTTCCCAGAAAACTTGCCCAGTTGAGGGAGGTAGATATATTTGCAGATACGTGCCACATGTGCATGTTATAGAGAGGAGTATTACACATAAGGAGAAGGAATGTGTATGTACAAGAGAGACTACAATTTTGGTGAATAAAGTTTACACAGCTTGTAGGGAGATAATACAAATACAGATGAAAGATTAAAATCTGGATTTAAAGATTTTCCCAGAAACTTCACAGACAGATCAGGCAGTAGAGGCAGGAAATGGGAAGTTATACATACCTGGTATGTATGTTTTTTCATGCTGTGAGTAATTGTACAATTGCTAACCATCTCAGTGGTGGTGCAAAGCATGGAATAATCCTGTATTTGATCCTCATTGCATGTTGGTTAATAAAGTTGCTCTAGTAAAACAGCTCTGTGTATCTGCTCCAGAGACACTCTGTCATCAGTGGACAAGGTCCTGGCTAAGAGGGAACAGGTGAGAGATGGGAAGGTTTTATTCTCACTACTGCAGGAAACCTGTCAGCATGCGCACTGCAAGTTTCAAAGAATCTAAGAGTGTAGAGAAACAATTTTAGGAAACTTAATTTCTTCACATAGTTTGGTTTAGAGGAATGAAAGACTGTCCAAATTATTTGCATCTTTCTTCTGTACTTTAGTGTGGGAATATTCGGGACAAAGATGGCAAGAATGTTGTCTCTTAGTCTCACATGCTTTTCTTTCAGGAAGGGGCCTCTGACAAACATGCACTGGTGAGAGATAGTTTTCAGCCCCATATAGTTTCAGAGCCAGGAGGGATGAGCAGAGTTGAATACTGAATGCATCCCTCTTCACCAGCTGTTGGCAGGCAGAGGATTATTGCACGCCCAAGTAGACAGAAACAGCGGACAATCCCAAATCAAGTCATCTGTGCAGAACCCTGCAGCAGGCTTGAAAAGCGGCAACTAAAGGTGAAGATATGAGTACAGAGAGAAAGTGCCAGAAACAAAGAACAAAAGTTGTTGTTTGAAAGGCTTGCAATTGATGGTAGCTATTGATAAAATTTATATCTTCATTAATTTTATCTGGGCTACTTCTAAAGACTGAAAAAATGGTTCAGGGTCCTTAGAGCTCTTATTCCAACCCTGTCTTGTCCCTCCTCTTTCTGTTGTTTCTCCTATTCCTATCAGCTTGGTCACCTTCTGTATAAGCATATGTATGAGTCCAAAAGGTGAAGATGATCAGCAAGAACACAGTGCAACCCTCACTACATAATTGCTGAGACAGAGAGCTGCACCCTTGCTTTCTACAGCAAGGGTGCAGTGTTTTATGCAAACTTTACAGGCTCATAGCTGCTTCTGCATTTCATTGCTCCTAAAGGATGAGGTATTGCTCCAGATGGATGCCCAGGTCTCTCAAGTACATCTTGTGTACCATAAAATTAACCTGTCTTGTCTTGTCTGAAGCAGCTGCATAAGGATCAAATGTAGCACCTGACTTGTGCGGATTTTAATTGCACCTTAGACATCTAATTTCCCATCTTAAAACACAGAGACATATACAGGCCACTAGAAATTGGAAATGCTCATGCTGGATGGGTACTGTTGAGGACAGTGCTTGAAAACTGATCTTAATGGGAAGGAAGGGCACAGGAAGGTGCAAAACATTACACATGGGAATGGAAAGGCTGAAGTTAGAAGAGCAGTCCCTAATGGTGACAGACTGTAAATAGGGATGGAAGAGAAAAGGCAGATTAAACAAATGGGCATAGATGAAAGGCAGCTGGTTGTGCCTGGGAAGGATCATTATTCAAGAGCTCAGTGCTACACAGCAAGAGACAATCTTTGTGAACACACAGCTAAAGTGAACTTATCATTTATACTAAAGGTGCTTGAAACAAGTGTGAAAATAGGTCACAACTGCAACAGCCTAAAGTACCATGGGAAAAACAAGCAGAGCATGTTCTGCTGTGAGGCAAAGAGTCAGAAGTCTGAAATCTGAGCAGTTGTATGAGTGAGAATTATCAGGGAAGTGCTCTCAGAACAGAAGTATCTGTATCTTCACTCAATTCTCTTTTTTATATATAGTAATTTGCTAAAGATCATGACAGATGCATCTAGAAAACTGAAGACAAATAAGGGCAGAAACTTTACTTGTGATTGTGTGCTGTTAATGAGAAATCTTGTAAACTGAAGATTTAAATATGAAACACCTACTTATCTTTATTGCCATATGTTTCAAAAACAAATCCAACCTATGGTGCTATTAGCAACATCAAAGCTTTTGAAATTTTTCTGGAAGAATTACATTTTCCATTTGGCTCAAAGACACAGAGGAAGGCTTTTCAAAGCCCTTGGGAATATATCACAAGAATAGTTACATATATTAATAAGAAAATGCCCTGGCCTTGTAACAAAAAGACCAGCTTGCACATTATAGCCAAATCCAGAGGGACGTATGCAGGTGGGCTGAAATACAGGTGGACTAATAAGCAAAAATACTGATACCAGCTCATTTCCATTTCAACAGGAGCTTGATATTACATATTAATGAAAAAGTTGGAAATCTTTCAAAGAAAAATGTGCTTGGTATTTCAAAAGCAGCTATCATTTTAGCATATTGTGTGGAACTAAAGGCCAGAGGAAAAGATTACTTTTCAAAACGTTCGCTCTTTTTTTTTTTTTTCTTGCTTAGCTACTCCTTAGCAGAAATAGTGGAAATGTAGATTTTAACCTTTCAGATATGTACTTCACATGATTTCACTGATTATAATGTTACACTTTCATATTTCCCTGTGAGGCAGTTGAAGATATTGATGAAACAAACGGCATCGTATGATTACAGGCATCAAGCCTTTGATTGACCAAGGATTCAATTACAGACATTTCACAGAAAGATTGCAAAGCTTTAACCTGGTAGGTGAAGTCATGCTGTGCAGTGTTTTGACACACTTTCCATCAGGAAACTAATCAAAAAAATGTAAAGCTTTTCACATGGACTTGGTGAGATCATAGATGCTGGACTATACCTCAAACATAAATGGCCATGCTAAGCACTCGAAATGTTAGCCTTAGAAAAAAGACAGTTAAAAACCTATGTATTATTAGTAAAATATACAATTTCATTTAAAAGCAACCTAAGTACTTCTGATAAGTAGATTTCCATTAGACTACTCCCAAATTATTCTGCCTATTATAGTTCATAAATAGAATGCCAACTCACAAGACACAGACTGGATTTTGTGCTTGAGAATCAATTGGTTGACAGTGCCAATGATGCCTTCTGTTATTATTAAATATAGTTCACAGCCAAAAATTACATATGTGAACATATGTGTGGAATTGGCACTCCAAAATGCACTGCTTGTTATGGTGAAGAACTGGAAACAACTGATGATAAAGTTTTAAATTCTGAATGTAGGTGTGGAAATGTCACAAAATAGGACTTGTTGTGAAAAAGAGGTGAATAAAACCACATAAAATCTAAATCTCTCACTACTTCCTATTTATTGCAGAATGCATCTACTCCATGCAAAGTTCTGAAGTGGACAGTCATGATTTTTGTGCAGAAGAACTACATTGCAGGAATGCTTTAAATTCACCATGTACCAAAGGCCCAAGGCAAACAAAACATCTCAGTAAATGGTAGTAGGAATGTCTTTTTGATTCTAGAAGAGATAATGAATCCTATCACTAAAACACAGCAGTAAGCCTAATTTTAAAGTCACATGTAAGTTATAACTTTGAAATTAGCATTTTTTATTTCACTTCTACTCTTAATATAGTCTCCTAGCAAATTGGTACATAAAAAATGTCAAGAGAAAACAGCAGGAAACCACCAGGTCTTCCTTATACACTCTCAGACTGATAACCTGGGTAACTCAAACTCAAGTATGATGCAAGACAAAGTCAAAACTTGGTCATAAGAACACACTGCAAGTGCGCAGAGGGAGAAGGGCAGTGTTGCTGATCAGTGTGGAGTGGGGAAATCCCCCGGCTGGCACCCGGCAAGCAGTCAAAAACATACTGTGCACTCAGGCTGGGCATGCCTGCGCTTTCCTGACATGAAACCAGCTCATGCAGAGCCAGCTCCAGTGTCTCCTCATCCACAGCACACTGAACCCTGAGTCTGAAAGGTTCATCCTTAGATAATCAAGAGCTGACTGCATGTGGATGAGCTCAGCCCATTTATTAAACACATCATCTCTAACAGGGGCTACAACAAACAAAGGGAAGCTTTTCCTTGCCATATGCTGTTTACTGAACAAGGTTCAAGTGCTCGAAATCTCCAGTCTGTTAGCTGCTTGTTCAGCTAAGATAACACTTCTCATATTGACTTTTCCCAGTATTATGGATGTTGCTTTAGCCTGTCATTTTGCTACTATTAGTTTTTGATTTTTTAAAAAAGCTCAGCATGGAGAACTAGTTTGCACTGAAAAGACTAAAAGTACTTCTCTTCTTTCCATTTTTTCCTATTTCAAGCACTAAAGTTTATTCATGCAATTCCTCACCTGTGATTTGATTCTGCAAAGCACTATAATCTCCAGTTTCTCACATGTTTAGTGTAGTGCTTAAAAATGCTTTGCAGATTTGTATTTTATTCTCTGATTGCATTACACTTATTTAAAGGAAAAGGTAATCTCACATATTCTGGAGATGATATGAGCACTACATCATATATTGAAAGTGTATTAAAATCTCAACTGTGATGGACTAAACAAGTCTGAAAATAATATTACTAATACTCACCAAGAGAAATAAGACTAATTGCTGGTTTTTACCTTCTCATACCATTGCACTTTCATGGTCTCTGATGACAGACGTTGCTGTCAGCCTATCTGTTTAGCTTCAATCATAGGATCTAGAAATATTTTTACTATAAACTTTGGGAACCACTATGAAACACACAATATGACTGAAGACTGCTGCTGATGTTTCAGCTAATTTAACTAAATAGTCTTTTAATGTTTTTATTTACTCCTGGGAAAAGTAGAATTCTGACAGACTATAACCTAGAGTGCTCATTTCACTCTAACATATGCTAAATTTATAACTTCTCCTTCAAACTACTAATTTTTTTTAAAATAATGTAATTAGTACAATTCTTCAACTCATCAAGAAAGCACACTTTGCTTCTAAAACATTCAAATGTTCAAGAATTCTATGCAGCTAATTTTCTTGAATCACTACAATAAAGTTCATTAAAAACAATATCCAAATCCAAGGAAACAAGCTATTATGTGAAAATTTAAAAATATATTTGAATTTAGTGCAATTTAGAGCCAAATATAGAATGTAAAATTGTTTTAATCCTAATGTATGTAGTTGTATGGCTACCATAGTTAAAAATACAGTTAAAAACATAATTAGACCAATCATTTTCTACAAAGAAATATGCTGCTATTATCTTAGTGGGAGATAACCCTGGCCTTTAACTTGAAATAACCCTGCAAGTTACCTTCCTGATAAACAATGCAATATTAATATCACAGCTGGGAGCAGTTTTCTGAACGCTCACAGCAGGTATCAAATTTGTGGCTTAATTTTTGTCGGAATTGTAGCATCCCTTTCTAATAGATATCTTTAGCATCACGTAAGAGGAAAAAGTAGAGTTCAAGATATAATTAAAGAAATTTCATATTAAGCTAAGGGACAAAATTATGCACAGAGCAGCAAGTATTAAATAATGAAAAGCATAAAAGTAACAAATTATTCAAGTGACATTTTAATGATATGATTAAAGACTCTTAGCTACCAGTAATAGAAAAATAAGCATATAAAAATTGAAAAAAACCAAATACCTGGGGAAACCCTTGTGTCTGTGTTCAGCTTATATTGAGATTCCAAGTCAAACTGCATGATTTATTATTGTGTCATAGATAAATTTTTGGAGGGTCTGTTGCAACAGGACAAGGCCAATTGTTTTACACTGAAGAAGGGTCAAATTAGATTAGA
Source organism: Melozone crissalis (assembly GCF_028551555.1). NCBI lineage: Eukaryota > Metazoa > Chordata > Aves > Passeriformes > Passerellidae > Melozone > Melozone crissalis. Next base: position 19,265,930 of record NW_026535784.1, read on the forward strand.
GATTTTTTTTTTACCATGAGGGTGGTGAAACACTGAAACAGGTGGTGGATCTCACAACACCCAGAGAGGTGGTGGATGCCCAGTCCCCTGGAAGCATTCCAGGTCAGGCTGGACAGGCTTTGAGCAACCTGATTTGGTTGAAGATGTCCCTGCTCATTGCATGTGGGTTGGAGCAGATGTCCTCTAAAAGATCCTCTCCAACCCAAACTATTCTGTGATTCTATAAAAAAGAGATCTCTATTAAAAAAAAAATTAAATGTATCAGTAACAACATTAAGCACTTTCCAGATTCTTAGAACATAAGAAACACTGCTTTGATTAGAAAAGGGCAAAAGCCTGACATCTATTTCTTCCACTTTGACCACCACTAATCCCAACCAAACCAAACCATTCCACACCTTTTAGTATGCACCAAGGTGAGAGGCTCTCTTTTTGACAAAAAACACATTATTTGGTAACAGACTGAAAATCAAATGTAACACAGATGCATAGTAGGCCACTGTGCTCAGTTATGAGATTATTTCAGATTGTATAACCAAGGAATTATCTTGAAAAAACAAAAAAAAACCCCACCCTGTACTTACAGTAGGATATCCATAACTAACATAATTGTCAGTTAGGAAGTTGTAATAATTGACAAAGAGTGTTCTGCTGTTCTTTACTCTCAGCTTAATCTTACCCACAGCTCATTCTGGCATTCATGATGGCTTTTCTTACCTTCTGCTAACACCTGAGATACAAGATCAGGGGTTTGATCTAATGAAAAAAAAAATCAAAACAGGAAACCCAAGGAAAAACAAAACTGCACTCAAAACATGAGAAATATTTGTTTTGTGTTTGATGCTTATGACAATCACACTGTAAGGAATTTTCTTTTACAGTATTTAGTTGTTTGGAGTTTTTTGGGGTTTTTTAAGTGTCTTTTCCATTGTTTCTATAGTAGCTCTGGCATTTTCAAAGAGCAAGGAGGTTTTATAGCTACAGAGCGCTCAGCATTTTATGCATCAGAACAGCCAAAAAGAGACTTCTGAAATCCCAAAGTCAGCAGCTCTTATCTACATTTCCTTTTAATTCTACATAAAATAAAGTGAGATTAATGAGAATGTCAACTGTCACACCTGTCAGTGATAAATGCTGATGGAATAAACACAACATCGAAAGTAGAGCCTGCGTGTTATAACATATTGATGTTCTGCTGCACAACCAAAAAATGCCAGTCAGTGATTTTCTGTTGCCTTTCACAGAATCCTTCCTCCCAAATTTCTTTTGTAATCTTTGCTGTTGAGGTAAGACATATATATGTTTACATGCTCACACATACACACACATTTACATATATGATGCCCAAAAGTTATTCTTAAAGGTATTCCCCAACGCTAAACCTTTATTTTTTTAACAAATATAGGTTTACATTCTTATAAAAATAATTCAGAAAATCCCCAGTGAAGACTGGCTGTCAAAACATCTGCACAGTATGACAAACAACAGTGGATCTAAAGCTATATGAAAAAGTATCTGGACTGCCCCACTCAAGTAGCCACTAAAACTACACGTTAAAAAATAGTTTCTAGAAAGGGAAGGACCTGCACCTGAGGCCACACCTTGAATCCTGTGTCCAGTTTGGGCTCCTCACTACAAGAAGGACATTGAGGAGCTGTGGTTTGCCCAGAGAAAGGTAACAGAGCTGGGGAAGGGTCTGAGCACAAGGCTCATGAGGACGAGCTGAGGAAGCTGGGATTTTTTGGCCTGGAGAAAAGGAGGCTTTTTTATCACTCTCTCCAACTACCTGAAAGGAGGCTTAGCCAGGTGAAGATTGGCCTCTTCTCCCAAGCAGCCAGCAATAGGATGGGAGGACGTGGCCTCAGGTGGAGCCAGGGGAGGTTCAGGTCAAACATCAAAAGAAATTTCTTCCCAAAAAGGGTTATTAAGTATTGGAATGGACTGCCCAGGTATGTGGTGGAGTCACCATCCCTGCAGGTGTTCAAGAAACAACTGGATGTAGCCCTTAAGTGCCATGGAGTAGTTGACAAAGTGGTGATCAGTCTAAGGTTGGATTCAGTGATCCTGGAGGTCCTTTACAACTTAAATGATGCTGTGATTCTGTGAATTTGATATATAAAAAAAAAAAAGAGCAGCTTTGCATCTTTGCATTTACTGGGCCACACTGTCTTGTATCTCTAGGTTGTAAGGATTGCAGCGTGGTTGCAACATGGTGGTAAAAAGACACAGCAGCTTATAGACAAGAAAAAACACCCAGAAACAGAAGAGATCAAAAAAAGCCTACCCAGCAATAGAGGGTTCAGACAAGTTAATAAGCTAGGACCAAAAGATCATCAAAGAATCAAAGTAGTGTGAAACGTAATGGGGTGAAATGTAATACTACTACCAAGTGGACTGATTGCTGCACTAATGACAAGAAATTGGTCGTCTGAAGAAAACAAGGCATGTGAAAGACATGACTATCCTAATCAGATAAAATAATGTCTGCATGATTTGGCTTTATGAAAATAATGAATGTTATCCTAAAATGTGTAAAAGCCACAGCAACAATAAAAACTCATTCAATGTAATCTATACAATTCTCTCTTTCCTCATAAAATTAAAGTTAAACAGAATCAGATGCAGAAAATAAATCTAGTAGAGATCAGAGGAATCAAATAATAGCACACAAAAAAAATCATACCTTGTGCATCCTAGAAAACCAAAGCACATAAAATATCTGATTGTTCTTTTAGTGGAAGAAGACCTATATGAACTGTAGCAGTAGCAGCACTTAAAAAGAATAAATTGTCTAAAGCAAAGGCTGGACATTTTAAAGTGTTTTCTAACCAACAAAAGTAGTGATAGTGAACAAAGTGATAGTTCTTAAATTCATGCAGATGTACATTTAAATTGATACAGGATGATATACATTTACTTACTAATGCAAAAGATCAGCTCCTTAGAATTTGGAACATCACTCCCAAATTTGCATCCTACTTTCCTACAAGCCAACTAGTAAAGCTGGAAGTTGCACAGAGAGAACAGTAAAAGAAAAAGCTAAAAGTCTCTCAATAGGTTACTAGAGGAAATCTGTTATCTTTAACCTTGGTCTTTAAGCTACAGAATGTATTCCTAAATGAGGATTGAGAGAGGAAATAATCTACCTTTCTCAATTCTGTATGATAATTGATTGCTTTCCTATAAAAGGAAATGCAGTATTATATTTAAAATTAAGATTCACTACTAACCTGCAGAACAGAAGACCTATCCTGTGATAAGAGGAATATCTATCACTCTACTCCCACACAGCCACATGAGAAAGACCTAAGAATCTCTAATCTTTGCAGACCACATTATGATATGATCAATTATATTTTAGCTCACAGAAATAAAATTATTATTGTATCCCATTAATTTAAATACTCTTTAAAGCAAAAATGAAGCAGACTGAGACTGATTTGTGGCAGACCTCAGTTAGAGCTAATCCTTTACAGTCCTCCTCAGCAGAACTACTTAAGCAGCCATGATTGTGTAGGTTTGTGGCTCACTGCTGTATTTGTACCAGAAATTGTACCAGACCCAGAGTTATAACTTAGCAGGGATTGCACTTGCAGAAAACAAAATAAGGAGCATCCTTGCATCACCAACTGGGCAAAAAATATTAGCAGTTTTGAAACACAAAGATATACAACACCATAAGTTGAGGAAAATAAAGGGGTTTTCACGCCTTACATATAATGATATGTTTTTCATAAAAGAACTGTAACAACATGAAGCTAAAGGCTGCAGCCCTCTTCACTAGGCTCTTCCATTAAATATAGTAGATTAATAAAACTTCTGTGACTACACAAAGCTAAACTTCCTTCATCTGCACATCACACTGACTGCTGCCTGTATTGCCATGACGAGTCAGAGCCCAGTAAAATGTGAAGCAAAATTCATTAAGCCAGACTGATCTATTCATACCAGATAATAGAGGCATGCAATAAAATCAAACTTTTGCAAATATTCTATACATGTTACTATGGAAACTTAATAGGAGGTTTGTTTTTTTTCCCTTTTTCTTTTCACACATTGTAATTTACTAGAAAATCAAACAATGTCATAAAATCACTTAATCATTTTGGTTGGTAAAGACCTTTTCTTAGAGGTCTCCTCTTCACGAAGTTAACCTGATACTGCCAAATCCACCACTGAGCCAAGACTTTCAGGAGGATTCAAAATCTTTTGTAAGCTGAGAGGAGGTGTGAGGTAGCATTCATTATTTATTTTCCTAAAAACCATCATAGTCAGAAACAAGTTCCACCCTCCAGTCAGAGAAAGGAGAATTACACACTCAGAGTACAAAGTCAGCAACCCTTGCCTAAGGATTTTTGGCAAATGCTTCAAATAAAAATTAACATTGCCCCCAACTTAAATGATTTTAAAAATGCAAACGAAAAGGAGGAAAAATACATGATATGTGGTTTAAGAATGGAGGAAAATCTATAATGTGATTTGGGAAGAACATGCAGGAATTGGGGTTTTGTCTCCTCATTGTGTCGAATAAATTTTCTCTGCTTGTTTTGAAAGATTTTTTAATTGGTCTCTCTGATACAGTAAATAAATAGTGACTGGTACTAAAAGGTATAGATTAAAGCTAATGGAAGAGAATGTTTTAGGGTGGATGTTTCATTTTACACGATTTAATTCCACTGATACTTTAAATGTCAGAAAGGAAAGTGAGCACACTAAGACTCAAAATGATAAATATCAGGCACGTCCATCAAAGTCCAACAGGAATGTACTGGTGACTCCACCGTGTTCTGGGTTTTGTATTAGCAGTTGATCAATTAAGTCATTCTTAGCCATTTAGAAAATAAAAATGCTTTCTGTCACCTTGCCCTACTCTTGTTCCCAGCCTTCTGTGCCTGCCCTGACTTTTTGTCTCTAAGAAGTTTCTCACAACCCCTCCTTGGACACCAGCCTGCTTTGCCCATTCCCAGCCCAGGAGGAACAGCACCACCTCAGGCCACCCACTGTACCCAAATGTCAGAAATAGAGATGTGGGGAGCAGCACAGCCAATGCCAACATGCAGCATCCCAAACTGTAACAAGCCTCCAAAGGAAGAAAAGGAATAATTTTAATAGCGGTAAACAAGTTCCACAGGACCAGCCATTTTGAATATTTAAATTAAAATGCCAGATCTGTTTTTGCCTTCTGTCTGTATACACTGCTGTGATCATTTCAGATAAATATCCTGTGTCTTTTGTTGTTGACTTCTTAAGAAATAGCATGATTGAATATGATGTTCTCTTCCCCCTCAGACAACTCCTCTTGAATTTTAATGCTTCATGATTCTCTTGTCATCTTTGTAGAGAACAGTATTTTCCATAAACACTCACTTCAATATAAAATTTCACAAAGCTAAAACGACAATGAGGCAATGCTAAAATTGCATACCTAAACTGGAAAATCAAGTCCACAGGACACAGTACAAGTAATAGAAATAGCCAACAGATGTTTAATTTTTAGGACAGGTTTTAAAATTCTTTTAATAGAAAAACTTTCAAGTTGAGTAAAATTGACCACTTTCCCTTTTATTTCTTAGAAACTTTTTAAAGATAAGAAAATTCACTACACAATGATGTAACAGATACTATTGCTTTTCAGTTTTGCAAGTTATTGTCTCTAACAGTGGGAAGGACATCTACCTCAATACCTGTGGTCCAATCATTAGACAGCACACTTACATAAATTCTGGTGACTTTCTGAAATGAGGCAGAAAGTTTAAAAACTGCAAAAAAACAAAAAAAAGGGGAAAAATATAGACTTCAACATATTAATAGCTGCTATTTAATCATTTGCCTACATTTTGTATGTGTGTCTGCCTTAAGAAATTAAAATGCATAGAGCTTTATTACTTGTGCACTGCAAGGCCAGCCACAATTTACCACATGCGCCAACTCTTGAGTAGTGTGCCGTGTCAATCCTCAGGTCTCCACACTGAAAAAGTGACATAACTGCTCCACATCTGAAGGAAACAGGCATTTGCTAAATAAACAAAAAAGACCCCTACACAGATTTCAATAGCCACAGCCTGCATGGGAAACTAGAGGCCAAACTTGCCTTGACTTAGTTGGTGCAGGCATCTGCAAGAAAACATTCACCAGAGAGCTGGGTTGGTGGGAACTTGGACATCCCAAGGTACCTTGCTGCCCATAATCTCCCTTTCAAATTATTTTGGGAAGTGGCTGCATCTGATGAGAAAGTGTCCTTACCATCAGTGAGGGACCTGCACAAGCTGCTGACCAAGTTTACTGACTGTGAATAACCCAGGGCAGCTGAAATGACAGCATGAAAAATGCTAATCTGGCTATTGTAGATCCTCCAGCAGAACGTAGTCACAGAGCTCTGCAGACTGTGGAAGAAGTTTCTCATTTCTCCTGTTGGATCTGAACCTTCTCTCTAGCAAACAACTCAGTTTTTTTCTAGATCGACTGAGGATTTGTATCTACAGCAGCAAAGAAAAGTAGTAAATAATTCTGAGTATGCTGCAGAATTTCACTCATAAATACAATAAATTAGGACAGCATAAACAGTGAAATTATGTAATTCAGCCCCATTAAAAAAAAAAAAGAACTGAAAGAAAAAGAAGGAAGCATAGCATTTTATAAAGAAAATACCAATCTCTTGTTTCTATTGTGCCACCCAAAGAACTTGCATTTATTTAGACCAGCATGTGACCGTAGGAAGCAACAGCTGAGGAATGCCAACAAGGGAACCAGCTGTTTTCCATATGTGTAGCATGATGAAAATGAGAAAACAAAGGCAATTAAAAAACAACCAAAGCTGATGTCTCCTAAAGGTTTTAATTTTGCTACAAATGAAATAAAATGTGATAGAGAGGACCAAATGCACAAATCCCACAGTCTTCAACTGCTGGTAGAACAATGTATTTCAGTCAGAAGAAACTGTATAAGGAAACAGAATTTTTTTAATTAACAGCAACAAAAACACCAAAATGCACAGAAAAGGCCCCAAAACTGAGAAAAGAAATGTAAAATAAAAACAGTTTCACAGTGGAAAGCATAATGATTTCATTTATAAGCCTCTGAGGAGGAGTATGACCAACATGACACAGCAATGCACATTCACAGCCCAGAAAGCCAACCTCATCCTGTCCATCTTCATCCTCCTTCCTCTTGGAATTTCTATCAGCTGAACACAACTGGAATCATGAGTGGTAGTTATGTTTGTTCCTTTCTGTACCTTTTCCGTCTTTTTCTAATTACCTCTTCCCAGAATTCTGAGTACCACTTTGAGAAATCTAAAGTCAGATAGGCTTGGAGCCTATGCTTAATGGGCTACTCTAATGTTCTGTGGAACATTAACATGTTTTAAGTTGATTGAGCATTGCTCAAAAGCTTTTGCCAAAGTTCTCTGATTTTCTAAGTTGCCAGTAAAGGCTTTTTTTGTTGTTTTGACCTCTTGAGAGTATCTTGTTGGTGTTTCTCCCATGCATCTAACTCAGAATATGTAAAGAAAAGTAGGCCCTTTAAAGTGTCTCATCAAGTAAGGTTTTAGTGGCCTTATTGCCTGTTGGAACAAATCCAGAACCAAGCTGATCACGGGGCTGGAGCACCTCTTGCAGAAGGACAGGCTGAGAAAGTTTGGGTTGTTCAGCCTGGAGAAGGGAAGGCTCCAGGGAGAACCTTACAGCACCTTCTACTACTTCAAGGGGACCTGCAGGAGAGCTGGAGAGGGACTTGCTACAAGAACATGCCATGAGAGGACATGGGGAAATGGCTTTAAAGTAAAAGAGGGTATGTTTAGGTAAGAATGAGATAGTGAGGAGAATTTTTTCACTGTCTGGATGGTGAGGCATTGGAACAGGTTGCACAGAGAAGTTGTGGATTCCCCACCCCTGGAAGTGTTCCAGACCAGACTTGATGGTACTTTGAGCAAACTCATCTAGTGAAAGGCGTCCCTGCTCATTAAAGTCACTTCCAATGCAAATCCTTCTGTAATGCCAAGAGAAGAAAGGAAGCTGTATATGTCCAAGTAAGGGAGAGGAAGCCAAAATCAGGAAGACAGCAGGAGTACTTAATGAGTATTTTGCAAGAGTGTCTGACAAGCAAAGCCATTCAAAATTGATTAGGATTATGATTAGGATGCTTCTCCGAAGTCTAGTGAGTCAGAAGGATATCTTCCAGGCAATGGATGGAGTAATTCAAGTGCAATCTACAAAACTTGATCAAGGGGATGGCATAAAAGCTGCAGTGAGAAGTGCTAACATTAATTTGGCATGGTGGAAGTGTTCTTGTTCCTGTGGTGAAGTTACATTTTTAGAATCAAAAAGAGGCCAATAAAATAGTGGGAAGGGGAAGCAGCAGTACAAATCTATAAGCAGTACTAGCTAAAGAGAACATCTTGAATGTTTTCCTTGTGAATGCCTGATTATCAGAACTGGACAGAGCTGGCATTCTGTCTGGGTTTGTTTTTCGGGAACGCAGCCAGAGTAAACCCAAGGAAACAATCTAGAAGAGCACAATGATTTCTTAGGAAATAGAAGTTTTAATCAGAAATGTTTACATTTAACAAACAAAGGTAATCCTTATGCTTACAAAATCCAATTCTTGAAGACAAAACTCCTGCTTTCAATTAAATCATAAGACAAACTATTTGGGTAGTTTGAAGTATCCTGGCATTCACTTGTTCTTCAGATTCAAACAGAACACATGAACAAGACAAAAATCTTCTATCACAGTGAACGTCTCTCAGCTTGCATGAAGGAAAAAAAAACCCCAGGCGTTCCTTTTGTTTTGCAAAGTGCTGGGCATGGCTGATTAAAAAAAGAAGGGGAAAATTAAATGGCTGCAGAATGGCTACAGGTATCCAGTGGGCCTCCCTGCTTCTTGAATGCTTTCTATAATCCAGCCTTGAAAACCGTGTACTTTGGAAGAGTTAAACTCCTTGTACCAATGGAAAGTCCCAGTTTTTCCATCCACCACAAGATGAAAGAGAACCAACCACAACAGAACACAAAAACAATCAACAAGTAACATCCCCAAGTTCAAATTCCTGCATAATACTGTCCATAGAAATAATTTCTTCTCAAACTCTGTGTTATTCTTTCTACTGATGTGAAGAAGCCTAATTGGAAGGCAAGTTTCTGTTTCATGAAAACCTCTGAGGGAAGATATTTATATTCAAATTCAGAAAGAAAAAAATCCCTGTTGCAAAATGAATAGGTACATCCCTTGACAATCTAACCTGGCAGTTAGAAAACTCATCTGGGAGGTGGGAAGTCTATATTCAATCATTTGTTCTCTCTGATTTAAAGAACTGGCAACTTTTACCTCCCACTTAACAGCCCCAAGCCTAAGGCTCATTTTCCCACACCAAATTCCAACTCAGAACCATTTGTTGCTTCCCCTAACTAGCAAGGATTCATCTAAGCAATATTATCAAATATAATTTGGATTGCATTTTTATAGTAAGCCATCTGCATCTTTTGCTCTGGCAGAGTTATGTAATAAATTATAGACAGGACTATCACTTTCTGTGACATGCAAAAAATGACAGCAAATAGCAGCATATTTTGAAAAAATACTCAGTTTCTTTGTCTATTGCAGCAGAAGACAGATAAACATATATTTGGCCTCCATTCCTTCTGGCAATATTAATGAAATTTCAGCTATGGCAGATCCAGTAAAAAAGTAAGAAAAAATTTGTTTTCCTGTATTTCAATTTGGCTTTATCCAGCTCATTCTGGAGGGATGTAGCAAAAAAACTCCTGAATAAATAAGGCAGAAAATGCATGCAGTGAGGTCCCAGGAGCCACCAAGTTAAGCTGAATTTTCTTTAAGAAAATGTATTCACGGCAGTACGCTTCCCGGCCTCAGGCAAGAGCCTTCCAGATTTTTAAATGTTTAACTGCAATGAAAAAGGTGAAGATATTGCATCAAACTTTCCTTTGTGAAATATAAATTGGACAAAAACGTGAAGCCATCTTATTTTTGAACAAACCATACAATGAGAATAGTGCTCATAAATTTTACAAAGAGAAAATATCTTTGACAACTCTTGACTTTGTAATTTTTTGGGGTTTTTTCAGGTGCTTTTACACGCTCTTACTTTCATCTATTTCTCATACAGTCAATCAATCCTATTTCAGGTGTCTTCTTTTTTTTTTCCTACTCTTGTAAGGTATTTAATTTCTCGTGATAATGATATGTCTATTTCTTTTGTCTTCACTGCAGAATCTCTTGGTATTTATTGTATTAAAAACTTCTGTCCCCTCTTTTCAGAGCATTAACTGGAGTTTTCTTCCATGAAGGGTACAAATATGAACAATAGAGACAGATGCTTGCTTTAATGATCCTCTGTTTTCAAGGATCTTATCCATAAATTTTGAACATTGTTTACTAAATTAAAATTGAACTCCAGCTACTAACTTCCAGCTTTTAGCCTTCACCTATTACTGCCACATTTAATCTTCCAGAGCCCATTTGTTTCTAATCATGGTGTCCCTCAATCCTCATTCCAATAACCTTTTATTTAAGATACTTCAAGTCAGTAAACTTCCAGTTTTTCAACTAACACACAATTCAGGACTGCATCCCAGTTCGTAGGTGGAATTATGAGCCCCAGCACTTTTCCAGCACTAAAACAGCAATACCTAGGTGCACCCCAGCACCTCTCAGCTCTCCACCACCACCCCTCCAGCACTTGGTTTTCTTGGAAAGAGAAAGAAGCTGTGTTTTCTCTCACTGATTTCTCAGTATAGACAACATATGGCTCAAAACTGTGAGGCAATCTGCTCAGAGTCTGGCTGCACTCTCAGCTCTAACTCAATACAGCTTTTCACTTGAAGTTTCTATGCATGCAATTCCTTGGGGACAGCACTGAAAGGCCGCCCCAGTTCATCTCACATCCAGCCAATGCAAGCCTGGTTCGATCAGCTTGAATAGACTTCCATTTGTACAAAGAAAAAGGAAAAAAAATTGCATTTTTCTTTGCCCATCCATATGTGGCTCATCAAAATCCAGTCTCCCACCTGCAATTCTTCAAGCTATGTATGTAGAAGGAAACATGAAACAGAAGGATTTCTTTCCCCTGGATAAATTAAATCAATTCCCCTGTCAAGCACTAGTGCTAAGGCACTGCCATCTAGTGTGGAAAATCAATATAACAAAGAAAGAGGAAAAACAGGAAAAAAAAATACAAAGAGCATTTACAAATAGGCAGATGAAATTCTATTGACTTCCATCAATTTTGAATACCCACTCATGGTATTCATGACATTCATCATTCCACTCTATGGTAAAGCACAGAAGCCCTCCCCTTTAAGGAAAATCCCTGACCTGACAGGCTGCAATGGATTCCATTAGATGGTACTGCATCATGTCAGACAAACTCAGCAGAGCCCTGGGTTAGAGCAGCCTCATTTGGTGTAACTCTGTGAAACTAAAATTCTACAGTATTTAATGGTAGGAATCTCTTGGTAGAAAATAGCTTTTTCTTAACTGCCACACATTTTACTGCAAATTTACAGTTTCAAGACTTGATTCTCTAAATCATGTTATATGGAAAGCATTGCAACATAGCAATCTGCAAGACCAGAAAATCAGAAATTTTTGGATTTTGCCTCTTTGTGTACTAGCTGAAGATTTTCTCTTGTCTTCCAAACATTCCTTTCCATGCAGCTCCAGTTTCCTTTGTTTTATGTCCTGTGAAATTACCTACAACTGTTCAATGATCATGCAAAGGATTTGACCTGTTTCGCTTGGACCAGCTTTGAACAGATGAAGTTAAGTACACATGACACGAACCAATGGAGCATAGATTGGATAAATTTACAAAAGTTGCAGAGCCCTCATAAAGACCAATGATTATAAACACCTTTATATTATTTAGTATTTCTACAACTTGTTGTAATCTCAGTATTACTGCCGTTATGATCAAGAATGTTAAACACTTGATTAACACTGTTGCTGAATTCTTTCCAGAACTGTAGCAAGAGATTTTTATGTATTGCTGGTACGGATATTCTGTATCATCCTGAACAAAACCCTCTCTAGAATACAAGCTGCATCAACAACTGAAAGTTCACACAACACAAGCCAAAGGGTTTTGAATACCGTGTCCCTTGAGTTTTGATTTATATTTAATGTGGACACAGAGGGACAGACTAGCTGGCACCATCAAGACATCCAGATGTTCTCTAAGTGGATGCAGGTGAGCTCATAACAAGGGTATCTGCACCAATCTGCCCAATCCCTCCATTGCAATAAACAGTGATGGAAATACACTATACCATAACAACATATGCCCCACCGAGAAGAACAACTTTTGAGAAAAAAACATATTATTAGGCATAACTGTCACAATTTCATTGATATTGAGTGTCACCTACAACTGACACAAGAACTTAAGATCTTTTTATTATGCTGCTTCTCTATGATCATGTATCTATATTTAACTATGAGGTGTCAGTCAAAGCAAACAATATTTCTGTTTTAGCTTGTTGTCATAAGGGAATTTTTAACAGCACAAAGAACCTTCAGCTACATCGCTTCAGCAATCTTTTCAGTAATGTGGGAAAAGCAAGAGGAATATCCAACATTTTTTTATATATAATCCTAGTAACTAGTGCCTCATGTTCTATTCTTTCATTAAAATTTCAAGAAGGAAAAAATGTAAACTGTTGAAATATCCTAATAATTAACTACCTTCTATTTACACTATGCATCCGTTCCACAGGGTATTGCTAACAACTCCATATTGTTCATATTTCCTTTACTATTATTTTTTAATAGTAAAAAAGGCTACCAAAAAAATCCTCTTCAGCATTTTTGCAGTTGCTACATAAATTGATTCAAGCTATGCTAGGGGAAAAATACAGAAGCCGAAAATCAGCAGCAAAAAAATATGTCACAATAAAGGAACTCAAGACTGATTAAAACCATCAAAATGGAGAGAAACCCAAAGAAATCCAAGGCAGTCTGTCACCTTTATGAGAGATAGCACCAGAATCTCTCTAAAGAATGACAATAAAAATTATTTTAAACAGTGGTGATTTTCTAAATTTGTGACAGTTCTTTCTTCAAGCAACATGTGATCAACAACGACAGTGCTACCCAATAGGTAGTTTGATTACTTTTTCAGATACTTTCTTAACTGTAGCATATTTAAAATTCTATGGCTTTGAATTTGGGCCAGAAAGTCTACAAGAAACTTTATCCTGAAGCAATTGTTTCCCTTTTAATAGGACACACTGATGTAAGTAAAAAGACAACATAAAGCTAAAGCTTTGAAGTTTATGACTTTGAGAATAATCAGAATTTATAGCTTTCTAGCATCTACTTAATTTACCTGCAGCAGTTCACCTCCCCTTTTCTGAGAAGTGTTTTCAAATAGCCAATGTCAATGTAAATCACATCAGAGAAGAGAACCCCAAGATAACTTAGGAGCAGTTCAACCTCCTGCTCAAAAGCTTGGTCAGTTATGAGGCTGGATCAGGTTAGCAGGGCTCGATCCAGAAAAGTCTTGAAAGCCTCAAAGGACACACAACACACACAGCATCAGTGCACAGACTGTTCCAACACCTCCTTAATGGAGGAAATGCTTTGCCTTTCATCAAGGAACTTTTAAGTCCGTTAGGAAGCTTGAAGGCTGAGTTTTATGTGCCTACCATACGTAACGTTTAACACTCTTAATTTCCTCATCCACAGCCTACAACCATATACCTTTTTGAACTGAAATTATGGCAACATGCTCTGGACCAGCAGTAATTGTCTAGTAATTTGAAATAATCATGCTACATGACTGCTTGATAATAAATAGCTTTTACCAGCATTGCTTTCACTGTTACAAACTGACCCAATTGAGCAAATTAATGAATGAGAGCTAACCACCGCTAGAAAGCAAGGTGAATTTTGATAAAATGTCAATTTCTGGGTTGCAAAACCTACGCTACAACCACGAGATAAGGAAGGAAAGAAATAAGTGTGGTTTATTGCCAGTCACGGAGGTGATAAGAAAAACTAAATTTTCCAAACCAGCAGTCTAAATTCAAATTTTTCTATCCCTGCTGCTTGCCTGGTACTCAAAGTGCAGATGGAAATTTTCACTGAACTTGACTGGATTTTCTGAAAATACATTTAAGATTGGAAGCATTGATTTGGAGGTCAATTTTAGTTTCATACTATTCTCAAATGGGATTCATTACATGGTTCATTAAAAAGGTTAACTATTTTTGCTAGTAATCTCACTATGATGATCGACGATAATCCTGATTTCAAAATCATGTATTAAAATATTTTAAAAAAACAAAGAATGTCTTCTCAGTGTTCAGAATATTTTTCTGTGTTCAGAAAATGCAGCCAAGCAACCACTCCAGGTTCCTTTGTACCTTTATGCATCATGGTGACAGTACAAAAAGTCTTGCGTACATAATTAATATTAATTATGAATGAAAAAATTTGCCATAGTCTAAAAAGTAAGTAATTTTTTTCCATTTTTTTTAATTTCTCCCTTTTTTGCGCTATAACAAGTTTTTTAATTGTGGAATGCCCCACCCTCACACAGTGCTCTGGCACTGAAGCACACCTGTGACTATGGTGCCTGGCCAGGGTCATTGGCGGATGCAGCTCCTGACTTATTTTCTGGTATTCACAGAGGGCAGACATGGGAAATATATATAAATAATATAAATATATATATATGTACACCCATGGGACACCCCCAGGGCTGTACTAGTCCTGACAGACCCACTGGGTTTCCCCACCTTGCCAGGTGCACCCAAAAGCACCATGAGCCCCACATACGCTTTTGGCAAGGGTGACCAATGCTCACCTTGCTCCTAAACCCATGTCAGACCCCTCAAACCAGAAAAGCAAAACCATCTTCTGAAGACATGGACTTGCACAGGCCATGCAGTTTTTATTCACGGCATCCCTAGAAATGGGATTTAGGAAGGAAGCACTGCCAGGAGACAGTAGCTGGGGAACTGATTAGACAGAGAGCATTTAACCTAATCTCCTCTGCCACCAGCACATTCTGCTTCCTGTAATTAAATGTGATCACAGATGCAATTATTTAGGGGCATAATTCCACAAATTTGGACACCAAACTCCTTCAGCTACAGGTGGAAAAAATAAATGCTGAAAGTAGAGGAATAAAAATATGAATGTTGTTATGACTGGAGGCTGAACTACTAGACAGCTAAAAGTCACATGAAGATATAAACTTAGCAGATTATGAGGTCAAATTTCAAAAATTCCAATAGTCTTCAAGTATCTAAATAACAAACAATTCTGAAAAGTTTTTTCCTTCTATCCTAAAGAATTACAGGGTTATTTTGAAGCCAAAGGATGTCATTGTCTGCTACTCCATATTTTTAGGGGGAACAAATGTTTATGTTTTAGGGGGAACAAATCACACAGACTGTGTCTTCCTCTGTCTATAAGACTTAGAGAGGTTATATTCACTTCCTGTATCCCCAGAAACTAACTGACAGTGAAGATGAGAAATTTATATTTGCAAGCTATGACAAAATTAATATAGGTAAACAAGCACTGCTTTCTGAGAGATTGGTAACAGAAAATTGAAATCTATGAGTCCTGGGAAAGTAGAAATTCCAAGCAGGATTGTTAATTACAGTGGTCTTAGCTCCATTCACTAAAGAGCTTTGTTTTACTCTTTAAATATGATAACATAGCTCTTCTCCAAATAACGGGTACTTCAATGGTAAGTCAAGCAGAAAGGCAGGTGTAGGATTTGATGCCAGAATTTTGAAATTAAAAGAGGCTAGAAACAACCTTGCTTGAAAAACAGTCCCATTCTATCTTGCATCATAAATAGCCAAATTATTTTGTTCTTTCTTTTTCTCCCCCTGAAGTCCATGTAGATTCAGCAGTATTGATCAGCATCTGTATAGAGCTGTATAATGGTATTTTTAGAAGGACAGAATGAGTGATATTTATATTACCATACACTGGAAAGAGGCAAAAATAGATGGAAAGGCAAGAGTAGCCATGCCTCTGCTTTGTTTCAGAGCTGCTCAAAAGCCACAGTAGGCATTAACAACAGAAATAGTAACAGCTGTCTGAAAAGAACAATACTGGCAAGTGACTGCCTATAAAAGGGTGACTGTGAGAAGAAAGGGAAAGAAAATGTGTTTGCGAAGAAAAGCTAGCAAAAAGTATTGTTTAGTTTTAATCTTTCTCCACTGTATTATCTACACATTACACTAATTAAATTGTTGGCACTCAATTTTACTGATTTATTTTATCTGCCTTCTAGCCCTCCTGTAGTTGATTTTCATATTATTTTGTATTCATGAGTTTCAATGAGAATGAAAAAGCTTGGATTAAGAACCAGTGTCAGAGAATAGTTCTGTATACACAAACTGGACATTTGTCATTACTCTCATAGTTTTGCAGGTATGGTGGTTTTAATGATGATTTGAGTAACAAAAGAGGGGGAATCTCATTTAATTTAACTGTTAGTAAGAGGTTATGAAATTAACCCTTTTGCAGAAAAAATATTTATATAATCATGAATATATGCAATACTGGGTCTTTTTGCTCCTATCATTAAATAAAGAGTTCCACAGATCCCTGTGACATATAAAATATTCACTAATGCAAAGCTTTTGGAATGATAGTACACTTCCAATAACTTCTGTGGAATACAGTGACATAGCTTTAATCCTTGAAAGAACCTCTGAACATCTACATTCAATAAAATATAGAAGAATTTCACCACTAACTTGAGTTGCAGGAGAATGTTTACAACAGAATGTGACAAGAGTCCCTGAGCACTAGTACTTCTCTCTTTGGGAATATTTGTTAATACTACCAAAGGGTAAAACCCAGCAGGCATGAAAGACAAAAGATACAAATGCATCTGAAGGTTATTGTTGTTCGCTTATGCAAAAAATAAAATACACTGACTTAGTTTCCAAATACTATCTTTCTGCTAATGCAAAGAGAACATCTCTATAATTATTAAATACAACTGAACATATGCTAAGAGAAGACTTGGAATCTTTCCTTTCATTTATAAAAGTCAAGGATGATGCTGATTTTCCCCCTCAGTTTCCCAGCCCACACCTCCTACCCCCAAAGAGGTGTGCAGAATACCTATTTCAGTGCACTGCTTGCCATGAGCAGCTGCACTTGTAACTGAGTAGTTGTCTCTACATTGAGTTATTCACAGTATTTTTTTTAAAAGTGTTGTACTATTCCCTTCAAAAGCAAGTATGATTTTTTTATTCTATAAGCTACTCTAGTTTTCCTTTTTTGCCAGGTGCACGTGACTGGGACAGAACCAGGTCAGGTACGGGGTACGTGACTGAGGCAGTACAGCCCAGCCCAGGGGCGGTGGCAGTCCCCAGAGGCTGCAGCCCCTGTCTCTGCACCTCCTGCTCAGAGCCCCTGCCACAGGGCTCAGGCCTGCTAGGAACAATGAGAAAGGGCACTACTACATTTTGACCCAGCTGCTCTCAGCTGCAAGGCATTGATGAAGGAATCATTGCACCAGCTGTAACTCAGAGGAGTTACACAGAAGAGTCTCCACACTGCTTAAGCCAGGCAGACCCCACAGCACGAGGAATGGGCAAACACACTGCTCCAGATCCCTGAAGGCACAGCTCCTCTTTTGAGCAACCTTGGGAGAGACAACATACAAGCAACCTCACAAAGAAATAGTATTTGCATGAAAGTTTTTAAAGTGTTGAATTCATCTCATTGGTAGAATCATGAAGCTCATTAACACCACTGTGATTTTTGCTGGTGAAGTCCCCAAAATATTTAGAGCTGTGATGATACAAATGGAGTTGCACCTTGCAGCAAGATGCACCTTTTAGTTTGTCTTCTGAAGCTACACTGTCAAAATGCAACAAACATGATAAGTTTAGCTACCACAATCTTATAAAATGCAACCAAAATGGAATGGCATCAGTTTTTAAAATTGCCATAAAAATTACAAATCATCACTGCCTAACTCCTGACAGGATTTTGTGTATTAGAAACAGTTACAAAACCAAATTACCACTCATGTAGTTTGAATTTCACCTTTATGTGAGGGACTAGCACAAGGCTATTTGTTGCTTCAGTCCTAGTGAAGTGGCAATTTTGAATGGAACTTGATTATTCTCAGTTTCACACACTGTTGGTCCTTATATATATGATTAGTTCTATTTAGGTCAAAGAAAAAAAACAAAAAGGAATTAATTCTCTTAATATTCTTGAATTTATATGAGGTAAAAGCTAAATGTGCAATTACTGGCTTAAAAATAAAAAAATTTAAAAATACAAAGTATTTAAATGGAAGTACTCAAATTCTGCTGAGAATCATATTTTACACATAGGACTTTTTTCTCCCAACGTTTATTCAATATATGAATTTTAAGTAGAGTATAAATTACTTCTTCTGAAAAAGAACATGCAGTTTGATAAAGCTGGAGTGAACAACCTCCACAGGAAATCCATCATGAAGCATTTTATTTGCTAAAGCAAAATGGAATTTGCCTAGTAATTTTTTTAAGGGTTTTCCACTGGACTTCCAATGGCTTGGTTTATAGAAGAACTATGATTTGAGTGGCATTAGTACTCCACATGCTTTAGGAAATAAAACATGTCTTGTCAGGAGAAGTGAAACAAAATCACCCTTGGATATAAAAACAATATCAGTTTGTTAGGTTAGGATCTCAGCTGGTATAGTGCCTCCAACTTTTTTCAATCATAGTCAAATAACCACCAACAAAATGAGCAGTCTGTAGCGTGAAAAAGCCCTGCAAACACAACCATGGCCAGCTTAACTCTGTAACAGACTTTTTAACATGACTCTAGCAGTAATGTACTCCAAAACTGGAGAAAGAAAACCTGCAGAAAAGTCTGGGAGCAGAAACAGAGCAGGGCTGCACCATTCACCTCTCCTGCAGTGTGTGACACCCAGGACCTGCTGACCTGCTGAGACAATGCAGGACAATGCTGAGCTGGCTGCAAGCTCCACTAAGCACCACACCAGTCTGGAGCTGCTCAGGACCCCAGCAGGGTGAGATGGATGCACACCACCCTGTGCACTTTGCTTCTTGCCCCATCTGGGTATTCTGAGCTCAACCTTACACTGAGCAATGAATTCTGCAATTACTACTGGCCAGAACACAAGCAATTGCTTCTGGCTGCTTTGTCCAGGCCATGCTGGCATTCAGCTGGACCAAGAAAAGGACCTTTCCTGATACTCTTCCCTCCTCACACCCACAGGATCTTACTTTTGACCTCTGAGAGAGCTGCCTGAGCAGCTTCTAATTTCTGGACATCAGTGAGTGGACCTATGGCAAGAAAAGGGATAATGTGACAATCAATGAACAACCTCGCAGTGCAAAACTCAGTGAATTTTTGTTTCCACACAAATTGTCACCACAGTGTAACAAATGTGGTATGTGCAGCAAAGGAGAAGGCCAGCCATAGTGAAATACCAGCCACATCATACTGAGAAGGCAAACATTGCAAAATATATTTTATTAGCAGTAATGTTTTAATTTTAAATCATCTGCCTGGAATAATATTAAAAGAAAGCTTTTGTATGCATTATTTCTGTGCTTGAACAGCAGATAACTAGAATTTCATGTTGACTCTAAAGAAAAAATAAAATATGATTTGCTCATCTTACTGTGAAAAAATAAACATTTCCCAGCAACTACTGTCATAAATCCTTGAAAATCTATGAAATGATCTGACACCAAGAAGTGGTTCTCCTGCAAAATATTACAGATCCAGCAAAGTCAGCTTTTCTAACACTGTCACTTTCCCCTCCAAGTAATCCACAAGAAATACCAATCTGGGATAATATCAAAACCAGTGTGTTTCCATTTCCTGACATCAGAAATAACAGCTGCTTCCATCAAATCTTGCTTATTCTTTATCTAGCATTGATCCTGGTATATAAAATCCAGGATAGTTGATTTTCTTAGTTAATCTCTAATAATATTTTTTAAATACCACACAACATTTTCAACACTCAGCTCTAAATTTTTAAAAGACTCCACAATACTTAAACTATGATTTTACTGTAGTAAGGTTAGAAACTGGAGACAATGGATAAAATGTGATCACAAATCATTGTATTGAGTTATGCATATTTTGAAGGAAGTGTAAAAAAAAAAAAATCAAGAGGTTCCTGGCATAGTTTTTCACTGCAGCAATGTCTTTATATCAGCTGTAGAGAAATGCAGGTTATTTTATTTTTTATAAGAAAGTCAAATCTGTTCAAAGTTCTTTTTAATCTCATATTTTACAATAATTCTGAGATAAAATCTGTTGGTTGAAATGATGACTAACGTCAGAATACCAGTTTCAGTAGACCAGATTATCACACATTATATCAAGTGGTAGCATAAGAGTAATATTCTTATATTATTAATTATGACTGCATACTTTGATTCATCCCTTTGCATTCAGGAACATATATTTTGGAAGAATGACAAGATAAGAAGCACTCTATTATTTACTTAATTTTAAGCTGTATTAAGAGTTGAACTGAAATTATAAAACAGAACATCCTAAAGTTCTGCACCAGTTTTCCAAAGTCAAAGGACTGCCTACAAAATCTCTCTTTAAAGGGCTTTGCTCAATTGTCCTGTCAAAAACAACATTCTAGATCTTGAAACTGTTAGAAATCTGAAGCTTTTTTACACTGTGCTTGTGATACTGATTTAATCCTTCACATCACCTCACTTAAAATCTGTACTCTAACCTTTGATGCTCTGGTTGAGGTTCAAAGTAAATTGTCCCAGTTTATCTCCATGTGTCACAGAGATGTAACTTCCTTGGTCTCCTTTTTCTCCTCAATGTCTTACATGTATTTATTCCAGATTTTAAAAACTCCACCAAAGGGGCAGTGATGGGTGGAGAAGAGCTTGACACAGCCACAGTTACCATTTGCAGGATGGCTCTCACACCACTCTGCCCTTGGAGGAACAGTTTAGGGTTATGTGCCAACTCACCAACCCCTCACTACCCCAGTGGATGCTGAACTGGATTTGCACTTTCAACACCTCAAGGTATTTTACACGCAATGACACAATCAATGTTGGTTAGGTTTCATTGTTGGGTGGGGGGTTTTTTGAGGGGGGTGGGGTGCTGCTATCATTTTGTTTGAGTTTGGGTTGTTGTTTTTTTTTTAAATACCATACTGCCTCCTAAAAATTCATTTCTTCCAACTGCTTATTCCCTGTCTGATTACAAAATTATTATCACTTGTTTATGACAATTTCCATAGCATCCCTTGTAATCTCAAAGTGCTGTGATTTCAAGTGGAAAATAAGCACCATAAATTCATGCTAATGTCACCTGTTATAAAACAAGAGAAAAGGAAAACAGGAACTGTCATATATGAAACAGGAGTGTCAACATAGAAAGCATGTCAAAATTTTCAAGAAATATTACTGTATTCTTCTTACAATAAAGATGTCAGTTCAGCATAGTAAGCTTTCAGCTGAGCACAATACTCTCAACACTCCTAAGTCACATTGCATAGCAGATGTTAAAAGCAAAATCCATTAGGACTAATTAGATTCTGCAGAAGAAAAAAAAACTAGTAATAGCATGCACTGGCAATCTTGCATTACACAACAGTACTGAGAGATAACATGAACCACAAAAAAAATCCCCTCCAAGACTTTAAACATGTAAATTTCACCCTTTTCTCACAAAGATGTAAGCTAACAGGAGATGTTGCAGTGCTTGCAGCCACAGGAAGGAGAAAGGTCTCCTGTCTCCAGTAAGAGGCAACTTTTGTGATGGCCATGACCTACTGCACATCAACAGGTAATTAATTAATCTGTCATCCTCTGTGGCAGTGTGAAACTAAGCAGCAGAAGAGTTTGAGCATCCTTCCCAAACTGCTTATGCATCTCATGTTACCTGACCCAAGTCATTCTCATGTGTAATAAGGTGAGAGTGTTAATAGCATGGAGCCAAAAAAAACCAGTTTGTGGTATTTTCTGATGGAGCCTTTCACTACCATATAGAAGTTTACTCCTTTAGCTGACCATTAAGACACAGAGACAGGATTTGTAATGGACACGTGGAACAGATCTATGAGCACTTTCCAGAACTGATCCACCAGTGCAAGGTACAGGCTAAATTCTGGCCATGTACTAACTGTGTAGACAAATGAATCTGCCATTGCATACATGATAGCTCAAACACCACTAGGGGCAAAGAACTTAATTTTTCCTTTTATAGGATTTATACATACTAAGAAGGAAATCCAGTTTTGTATTTGTCATGACACATTGCCAAAGGCTGAAGCATTATTTCCTGGTAAGCAGTGTCAAATAACCTCTGGCTCCTCAATCAGAATTAGTCTGCATCTATCCCTGGATATTAAGCAGTTCATAAATGAGTTTAATGCATATGCAGTATTCCAGAATGTTTAAGAATATAAAGTAATTTCCTTTTTTTTTTAGAAAAGTGATAAATGATCATTTCAACTACCAAAGTTTGAAAGATCCTAGAAACAGACCTGAAATATGCTTCAAAAGCCACAGATTAAACCTTTGTCTTTCTTTAGTAGCTCTTGGGTAGAAACTCATTCAGCTACTTATGGCCTCAGAAAACAAACAGAATGAATATATCCTCATGTATGTTTCCAATCACTTTACTATCTACCATTACTAGAAAACAGAATTGTCCACAGTCCTCAGGAGAAACGGTGAAAAATAAGTTTACATGACTGCTATGGACTTACAGACCAACAAATAATACAGTTGCTGTTGGTTGCAGCTGCTCATGCTGTGAATAACAAATGTAAATGCAGGTACAGCTTTTTCCAGTGGGATATAAAACTGGGTTTCTTTTTTGCTAGCACCAAATTAAGGCTCGAGCACTGTCCAAAACTGGAATAGGCTCCCTAAAGTCTTTTGTCTTGATATTTTGTTGTCTGTAAAACACAACCCAGGGATGGACATGAGAGCTCTTGAAATCAGCAACTTCCCACCTAAAACTGCTTCCTCTTCAGGGCTCATGGGGACATTTGGCAAAGAATGAATTGAAAAGCAACTGCTCTTCTTCTTGTGTATTAAGCTCTGCTCATGAGCAAGGAAGGAACGTGGCCCTGGCTAAGGCTGTTGGAGAGCTCTTAGCTCGGATCCCTCTTGTCACTCCTGGTGCAGAGCACAAGGCTTCCAAGGCTCACTCTCCCTTTGCTGGATTCTTGTGCAGCTGTCAGGCAAGGCAGCAGCACACACACAATCCATCCAGGGCATATTAGAATTATTATTATAATAAAGTGTTGTTTTATCAACTGTCTCCATCAATTGGACATCTTGTAAGACCAAAAAAAAAAAGACAAGAAAAAAATGAAAACATTTACTTCAGGCACTGTTTCACATGTTTCTCTTCCCATTTTGGTGATTTTCTCTAGTGTTGTTTCCATCTTGCTATATTTCAGAGAAATGTATCTGATCATAAAACAATGTATAAAGTCGTTATACAAAAAAGATTCTAAATGCATAACAAGCAACCAAAATTAAAATATGCCCAACACCTTTTCAGCCTATTTTTACCTTAGTCATATTTTTGCATCCATAAGTAAAACAAAACAAAACTCCCACCTGAAAAATTAAGCAAAACCATAAATTTTCAGTTATAAATTTAAGTAATTAACTATTTTACTTTTCACATCAGAAGCTTGAAGACTCAAAACCAAAACAAAAATCATGACATACAACATCCAGTTCATCCCTGGCATTATTCCAAATAAATCAGTGGTATTACACTGGGGATTAATTTGGAACACTGATGTGAATTAGAGGACTGTTCCACACAGCAGCCTCATCGTAACATACACACACAAAAAAATAACCAAAACGTTATGAGCATCACAAATGCTCATGAAAAAAATTATGCACCTACAAATCTATTTATAAGCAAACAGCACATACTATTTCAAGGAAATTTTATTATTTAGAAAATAATTATGTCAAATTTTCTGAGAAAGAAGGTTTAATAATCATGTAAAATACTTGACAGAACTCCACCCAGGAGAATATGAAGCTCCTCTAGAGCTCAGTTTTCACACATCCCATTGAAATATGACCAGTGATACGTTATGCAATTAATCTTCAAATATTGTTTTAATCCGGTTTCAAAGATTGATCTGAGTACTCAAGCCGGCTCAGCAAATGGAAGTCACCACCTATACAACATAGAGCTATATAAACTCATGAATTTCTCCTCCCAGTAGAAAACCATTCACATTTTCCTCCTCTGTTGAACACCGTGCCTAAGTCCAGTTTTGCAGGGCAAACAAGTTGCTGCTGCTCAGCTGCCTAGCCAGTGAAGTTAGTCAGAGGCTGCATCTCTCACCTCACCAGAGGCAGGCAGGTGCTCTGCCAATCCATCCCTCCTTCGCTCAGGGAGCGTGAGACCACACAGAGGCAGCAGAAGGGAGAAGTGAATGCAGAACACATCTCTCTTCTGCCGGCTCGCTCGACTCTCAAACACATCTGTAATGTTTAAGGCTGCCTCTGCCTTTCCAAGACAAATCTCTGCCAGGGGATGGTGTTCTCGATCCAGCTGCAGTTTCATGACCCGAACCCGCTGCTCGGCCAGTGCCCTACATAGCACTACACACTTTGCCAGATTGCAACTCATTCGTCATCGCTCGGTTTTCCTATCTGCGAGTGACCCGAAACCTCTAAGGCTACCCACAGCCAGCCAGCGAAGTTGCTTACGAGCTGTGTAATGGCTATGGAGTGGTTAATTTCTCTTTTCCAGTTTTCGTCCACCTTGGAGCCAGACTCTTTCTCGCTCCTTGGGAAGTTGGCTGTGCCCTCGCTGCCCCTTCCCTCACGGGGACCGTGCCGAGGCGCAGTGCGCTCACTTGAAGGAAACGCAGCGATAAAATATTAAAACCCTTTCTTGCTCGGGGATCTGTGCGTCGCCTCGCTGGCGGCAGCACCGCAACCGCGCCCGCCCTGATGGGCAGGGACACCCCCACACCCCCCCCCCGAGGTCACAGCCCCCCGACCCGTGACCAGCGACCCTTCCCCCGGGACAGCCGGACACGCGGGGGCTGCCCCTCGGCACTGAGAGGCGGGATCAGCCCAGGCTGCCCCACGGAGTGCGCAAACGCTCGCACGCCGCGCTCCGGACGGGGCAATTTAGGCAGTCCTGTCCCGCCCCCCACCGCGCACAAAATGAAATTTGAACTATGGCGGTGACAGAGCGCAGTGAGGGGAGACGGGGCAGCCCCCATTTCTCCCCAGCTACATGTTGCTTTGGGACAGCCAGTGCTCTGGGGGTGCAGCTGAACTTAAGGAGCACCCGCCGGGGGCGAGGAGCACGGCACCGGGGCGCGGGCAGCACTTACTGAAGAAGATGTACTCTGTGTAGCTGCTCCAGATCTTGTCGTCCCTGTACTGGTTGATGAAGGCGGCGGTGCCCGTGGAGTTGCAAGCCACCATGTGGAAGCCCGCCTCGGAGAGCCGGTCAAAGGCTTGCTCCAGGTAGGTGAATTTGAGGTAGAAGCGGGAGGTGTACTTCTCGGGGGGCCGGTCGGGGTCACGGCTCTCGTTGAGGGTCTCTCCGAAGACCTCCTTGGCCAGGGCGATCCTGCCGCACACCATGATGCGGGCGACGCGGCGGAACTTGGCGTCCGCCTGGTTGTCCCGCACCGTGGTGTAGGAGCCGCGGTAGCCCACGGTGAGGAAGCCCGAGCGCTTGTCCAGCGCCGCCCGCTGAAGCCGGTCGCTGCTGCCCTGCGAGTTGCTATCCTCCAGGTCGCTCTGGCAGCCCTCGTCGTTGAGAGAGCTCTGCTTGGTGACCTTGGGCGACAGCAGCTTCACCAGGTCGCCCAGCTGGAAGTACTCGGCCTCCCGCAGGAGCCGCTCCTTCTCGGGGAAGTGCTCGGGCAGCGCCAGCTGCTTGTCCCGCAGGTAATCCAGCACGTACCTGAAGAGGAAGCCGTCGCGGTCGATGAAGAAGCGCGCCCGGCTGTCCCTGGGCAGCTGGCGGGCCGCCGCGGGGCCGCCCCGGCACGGGGAGAACATGGTGGCCAGCGTGCTGTCCGGGACGCTGAGCAGCGTGGAGTGCCTCGTCACGTACACCTGGCCCCCCACGTTCAGCTCCACCACCTCGGGGAACGGCGAGCCCGACGGCCCCGACACCATGTCGCTGATGGGCAGGATGCTGCCGCCCGCCTCCTTCAAAGCCATGGCTGCGAGCGGGCGGCCGCGAAGGAGGGTCTCCCTCCTAAAAAAGCCGGCCTCCCTCCACCCCTCCTTCCCTCCCCTCCCCTCCCCTCCACCCACACCTCCCTTCCTCCTCCTCCTCCTCCTCCCCCTCCTTCTTCCCCTCCTTCCCCCGCCGCCCGGCGCGCCCGGAAGCGCCTGGACGGAGCTGCTGCTCCGGCGCGGCCGCGGGGCAGGACCCGGCCCGGGCGCTGGGACAGCCCCGGCTGGGCTCTGGCACGGCACGGCCCGGCCCCGCCCGGGGCTGGCTGCTGCGGCCGGCGGGGCGCGGGGCCCGCAGCCGCGCTGGGCTCGGCGCCGAGCGGCCCCGGAGCCGGCTGCCACTTTGCCAAGCGCTGCCGCGCCGCCGGGCTCGGCCCAGGGAACAGCCAAGCCCATACCGGGCTCCTCCCCTCGCTTCGCCTGGCTGCCTTCGGTTTGAAATTAATTCCTTTCCCCCCCTTGAAAATCTCCCAGCCTCCCCCAAATGCCTCTGCCTGTCTTACACTGTCGCTCCGGTCGGCACTCGCAGTGCTAGAATGATGGTAGTCCTTCCAAGAGTAGCATCCAGCACGATGCATATGACAGCGTTTTTGCCCATCTTTCCTCTATCAGCATGCCTTCAATATGAGCGAAGAGAGCATTTAATAGAGGGCACAAAGGAAACCAGCGTTCTCCTGTGCTCGTGGCACAAATCTAATGGGTCCTGATGGGACACAAATGCCGTTTTTGATGTTGTGAGGATTCACTATGGCAAGGCACACTGGATCTTGATTTTCAGAGAATCTAAGCATGCTCTCTACATGATGATGGAATTGGGGTGATTCAGAGCAGAAAAAAGTCAGCTGCCTTTAGGATCCAGATGACAGACACTGATTAGGAACACATTAGTGTCCGGATTCTTGGCTGTGAAGCACCCAAATTTCTACTATATTTAAGCAGGATAGAGTTTTAAATTTTTATCAGTTTCTAGTGATAGGCACAGCTCACCTGCATCCAGATTTCTGATGCATGTGTTTCCAGGCTGTGCTGCTGGAATATATTAGAGCCCAGATTTGTGCTCATGCATTGGCTGAGAGATGTACAATTGCATTATGCCAGTAAAAACCAAGGCCTAAACCTGACTGTGTTTCTCTGACTACCAGTGCCAGGCCTAAGTGTGACTGTTAAGCTGGGTCTTTCATACATGGGAACATTTTAGCTTTTTTTTTTTTTTGTAATCCTTTAAATGTTGAGGGTTCAACCATTAATTATGCCACCTAGGCAGGAGCCCAGCTTGTTCTTCATTAAAACAAGAGTGACTTCTGGCCTGGGGGTAAAAATCATCAGCAGGTAGTTAGCTGCAGTCTGTCACTTCCTCGCTAGTGTGCTGAGATCGAGATGACCAGTCATCCAAAGCTTGGTCAGGGTCTTTAAACTACTAGTAAAGACTTCTCTGCTTTAAAGCAGCAACATACACATCTACAGCACTTCATCTGACCTGTCTTAGATAGCTCTTTCAGGGTGGAAGGAATCAGTCCATGGTGATACTTTCCTCGCTTCATTTGCTATAGATTAACACTAAATCTCTGTTTAGAGAGAGCTCCTTTAGCTTTTACATGGCTAAATTGAGAAAAGACTCCTAGAAAATTAGATATGTTGTGCTTCAAACATAGGAATTTTGTGGAAGTTAAGGGGCATGCAAACAAATGTGCAGGAAAGATTTCAGGAAAGATTTCTGCAGTGCCCCTTCTTAACCACTCAACTGGAACCAATTAATAGCTTTGAAAAAAGAAAAAACTGTAAGAAACAAAGTAAAAATTTGTCCCTTTCCTTGTTTATTTTGTTTGAAATGGTCTTAAATGCCAGAAAAAACCATTCAAACTGCTGGGCAAGGAAGAAGGGCATCTTTGTTTATTGACAATTTTTGCTGTATGTTTCTGTAGGTTTAATTCCTTGGGATATGAGAGGAGTCACTTTTCATTGTCTTGTTCATTTCTGCAGGGGACATTGTTTCTCTTGAGGATTCAGATGAAATGTTTCTGCTGATTTCTAAGAGGACAGACTTCCTGTCCACTGTCTTCTGTGCAATACAGAATAATAGTTTGCCCACATCTAACACAACTCACTCCAGAGTATTGCATGGCTGCGACACTGCAGCACCACACTTATGAGCAGCACTGAACTGTTCCTATGGTCAGAGTGGTGCCATTAGAATGAGGATAATTGCATTTGGTTTTCCTCTCCAGAAGCCTGCAGCTGCAGCAGAACTGTATCTTAAACATTCTCTCTGGTGACTTGTGTTTGCAAGGATGTGTAATCTAAGAATACATACTTTAATATAGAGTGAGATCACTTGCCACACAGAATTTATCAGAGTTTGTCAGTTTGCATAGAAGTCATGCATAAAACAAATATTAATGTAATACTTACAAAAGTAAGAAGTTTCTTCTCAGGATTATCAGTGAAAATAGGGACAGTCTGTGCTGCATTCTTTCTAGGCTCAACAGCCACTGTGGCACTTGAAAAATCCATACACCAAATGTTACTGTCACTTCTGTACTAAGCTCCTGTATGCTGTTTATTATTTGGTCAGCTCATGGTTTCCTCTATGAATAAGCATGTACTAGGCCCATCAATGTCTTTGTCTGAGTTGATGGAAATAGTCCATGTAAATTCCAAAGGTAATTTTTCATGAGAATGGACAGAGAGAACTTGTTTATACTCTGTGGAGTAGGAGCCATCTTCTTACAGGTCTGCATTATGTACTGTAGGAGCATCCTGCAGTGCTGTTTGAGTGGAGTCTAAGGGCAGTACAATGGAGAAAAGTAAATCTTTAAGTACATAAGTAAATATCCTTAAACTTCAGACATGTAATGGTTTCTGATGCTTAAAGCAAAGAAGAAAAATGCAGGTGAAAATCTGTCATGGTCTGTTTCTTTATCTGTCAGGACTGTTTTGAGATTGGGCTGAGGAATTCATGTTAGTTGGAGATTCCCTTAGGTAGGCACATGTGCAAGCAGCAACAACAATCCTTTTGGAAGTAGCCTGGAGGGGCACAGTCAGGATAAATTCCTCAGATAAAAATCTTCTTTTCACTGTAGTCCTTCCTGCCCTGGAGCCAGTTGGTGTGCTGGTTTCACCAGTCTGCATGATGAATCTCAACTAACCTAAGAGGATCATGCTGAGAGAGGGGAAAAACAGAAAAGAGGGTCAGGAAGATCATCTGGACCACATCATGTCGATCAACCAGGTCATTCTAATGAAACATTCATGTAGATAAAAGTTTGCATTTACTGCTGCTCAGACAGTTCTAAAATGGAAATTAGGATGTCAGGAATTAATACATTTATTTAGCTTACAGCTCAGCCAGGTTTTGAACTGATTTACCCAGGTAAAGGTAAATTTTTTACATATAAAAAATGCTACACTAATCTTTTGTGAAACTGTATTTGGTAAAATTGTTAAATAAAACAGTGTTTCTGAGAAGGACAGAGGTGGAAGTGAGAGTTTTCTTCATGAGAGACTTGTTTTAAAGACACTCTTGAGTATGATTAAAAAAAGAAAAATCATTCACTAATACAATACAAGGTGATTGGATAACATGAAATAAAGGATACATAACCACTTTTCAAATTAAATTGCAAAACAAAATCTTACTTCTCTATGAAAATGAACAACCAAGTAAAGGATAATGTGTAGTAAAAGAACAGATACGCCCTCAGAGAGAGAATGATAAAAATTCTGTTATCCCAGCAAGGGAATAAATTAAGTGAACTTTTCTAGTAAGGAGAAAATTCTTTGTCCTGAGCTGCACAATCAGGAAAGAAGAGTTCCTGTAAAAGACGTTCCAGATGATTACTCTGAACAGGTCTGCAATAATTACAGAAATCACCTAATAAGCATTTAAGATCATTAAGTTGTCTTTCAAACAGTCATCAACACAAAAAAATATATTAAAATTGTAGACAGGAATGTGAAAAACTGCCAGCAGAATCATATCTCCAACACTGTTGTACTCTGGCCCAGTAAGCCTACAAGTCTTGGCCACTTTCACAATTTCTTCTTTCATTTTGGTTGTCATTTCTGTCATTTTCACAGATATTAATATTTTCCTGTTAAGAATTCTTCCTGTTAAGGTCTTACTTGCTTCTCTGTTAGCAACAAAACATCGTTCCAAAGTACTGATTTTTCTAAAGACTTGAAGCTTGTCTGTTTTCCATCCACCTACCAGTCAACACTTCAATACATATGTTCTGTTTGTTCCTTATTAGCTCATTCAGCACATTTTCCTTCCAGTCCTAAGATTCATCCTTTTTAAACCTTAGATGTATTTATATGTAATGTTTCATTATTCTGAAATGATTCGAATTACAAGAATTTAGAAATGGAAATGTTTGTATTTACATTGTATTTATATTAGAACTGTATGTAGTTAATTATCAGAGTTAAAGAGAAGCACTCATACATGTAGATGTGCTGTGGGAATTTGTACATTCAGGACCTAAACAACATTGTATACATTTGGGTTAGGACTATAGATTATTTAGTTGCAATACTGGGCCTTTAATCAGAAGAAACTAGCCTGTAGGCCTGATTCTGGGAATCTGGGAACTTTCTTTACAGTCTGTAGTTATTTATAGCTCTAATTTAAGTTGCATTTGAAACATAGCAAGCAGTTATTAAGGTTTTGAAAATTATGAATTCTCAGGGAAAAAAAAAAGACCTGGTGAGAAGTTTTGTAAGCCAGGTTAGTCAAGAAAGAATTTAGCAACTTTTGCTTCCCAAGGACTGGAAGTTTTGCTCACTAATAGTTAATTTATCTGTTTTCTGACAGTATTTACAGAGGTTACCACTGTGAAGTGAGCTCTGTCCTACTGTGGCTGAAGTGATTTGTTTGAATTATTCATGACAACAGCTGCATTACCTTTACCTGACAAGTTCCTCAGGTCGAGAGTCACTTTTCACTTATGAAAGTTAAAATGATGCCTGTGCTTTCATACTGTAGCAGTTTGGGGTATTCCCTACTAACTAACTAGTATTCCCTGCTAACAATACCAAAGTGAAACTAAAAGAAAGAACAATGCCAGGAATTAGAAACCTTTGTTAGAATATTTCAACCCTATTTTTTTACCCATACATATATAAGAATAATTTGATATCTTATATTATTGGATTTATTCCATGAAAAGTGCACAAATTTTTTTTTCATCAAGATTAGCACTCAGAATTAGCATTCCAAAAATATTTCGTTCATAGCTCCTTTTCAGAGCAGAAATTTGTCTTCTATGTAAATTTACACTAGCTGAAATCTGACTAAATTCTAACTTCAATGTGTCAAACTCTGCATTTAACATATTCTGCCTATAAACACCCCCATAGCAAGAATCTGTTCACTTGCTGTTAATTAGACCTAATAGCCTGAACAGTTATGCAAGTGTATTCCAAGTATGACAATGACATTTTTCTTACTTCTCTCAGTGTAGGCTGTATTTAGCATTTGAATGTACTATTTTTTTCCTTCTTCATTCATTTATCTTTTTGAAAAAAACATCTTTTAAATGTTGATCAGTGTGAAGTCATTTCCACAGAAGTACTGCTTATTGATGTTCTGCTCAGCTGCTCATTTCTTTCTTATTCTCAAGCAGCAATTTACCAGAGCCTGCTGAAATGAACAGCTTGACAGAATATATATATATATATATATATATATGGTATCATATGGTTTCCTTATAGTGAAGTTAGGCTGTATTTCATTAATACTTCCTCAATATTAAGACATTTAATGTGGTCACTTGCTATAGCAACAGTTTTTATGCAATTACACACCTTTTTGCTGTCATCAGAACAGGGTATCTCATATTCTTTTGCTGCCACTTCATTATGAACCTAAATTGAAATACAGAAATCTCAGGTAGTGAGGACACAGATGTAGTGGTACGCACTTGTGCTGGAGCAGTTACAGCCCAACTGTTTTTGTGAATAAAGATTTTGATTTTTCTGTGTTTTGAGTCTGCACAATCACAGCTCCTTTTGGTTTCAGCTTGTGTTTGCAGTGTTCAGGAGTTCTGACAAGTAGGCACTTAGTGTCTGAGTGGGTATGAATCTACAGTCTAGCACGCAGAAATGAATGCAGAGTGTTTATTTCAGGAACTCCCTACAGTAGTGCAAATTATGGCTTCTCTAAATTCAGTACAGATTTTTCCTGTTTGCTCTAGGTTATCTAATTTTGGAATAGATGATCATAACAATCTTTTCCTTCCTCATTAAGGGAGAAAATTTCAAAGAAAATATAATGCACAATGCTTTTCCAGTTTAAAATTATGCTTGAGTTTCTACATGCACAAAACCAAGAAAAGTCATTGTTTTGGTAATATCCTAAGTTGCCATGTTCTATGTCAATGTTTCTGTTAGTTAAGTGAAAAAGGAAGAAGACATGTCAGTCAAGGCTCTGATTATGCAAAACACTTAAGCCACATCTAGAACAGAATATTCAAAAACCTTTCCCTAATCACAAAATTTAATATGACTGAGGTGCCTAAATAGGGGATACTATTGCAAACATTTTTGCAGTATCTGAAGAACCCTGTTGCTTATGATGAGAGTACTGATTAATCTAAAAAGTATGCACATGCAATGCAGGATCAGAGATTATACTAAGTCTTTGCTTCTCTGTTAGTTATACTGATGTTTTGTTAGTAAAGCTTAAAACAATAATTCATAATGTTTTAGAGCTTACTGTCTACTCATGTCCTTCACAAGAGGCAAAACAGCATAATGAAATATGATTATTTGTTTGTAATTTCCATATATTTTTATTCTTTCTTTTGTACTTATCTTCTTACTGATGTTCCATTGTAAAACCAAATCAGAGTACAAAGATAGAATTTCTCTGTCATGCAGGAGGCTGCATTCACAAAAGAAAGCAGCAGAAGGTGTTACAATGATAAATTAATGATAGCTTTAAAAGAAAAAAAGTATGAAAGTGACAAAGCTCCAAAGAATAGCACAGTAAATTAACAGAGGAGAATGAAAAAGTCAGTAATACTAATAACAATGTGCATTTCATTTTACAGCCAACCAAATTGTTATCACTATCAAAATAGTATTAGACCATAAGGAAAAAATAAGAAAGTAAAATTCATAGAGGTGTCTGCCTCCCACACTTTAGAAGACAATAAAAAAAGTCAGGAAAATAGACAAAAAATAGACACATAACACAGTTAAAGACATTTTGGTTCAAATGCTGTACCACATTATTTTCCCTTGCGGTCATGTTGATAGTTTGAGACTGTTCTGTGTTGTAATCGGCAGACTTTTTTTAAGAGTATCACTATATCTTAAAAGGAAAGAAGTCAAAACTACAGAAGCTTGTCATACTTGGTCGCACAAAGTGAAAGCCGAGAGGAGTACAATTACTGTACATGACTACGGTATGAGTTCTGAAATCCTGAATGGCCAGGCTGGCCCAAGGCCAAATAAGTTGAAACTGATCCTAGATACGTTTATGCTGACGACAGGAAGGAGGTCAGTTTCAGAAGAGGGGGTTTCTGACCCTCATACTTTATTGCTAGAATCAAAAGAAAAAAAAAAAAGAAAAACCTAAACCAAACAACAGCCTCAACAAAGCAGCCTTAATTTGTTTCAAGGTGTTTCTAGGAAATAATGAAATAATAAATTTGATTTCTAGCCCAGTCTCATATTCCTGGTTTCTCTGAATTAGAGCACCATATGTAGATACAGAACTACAGTGTTCCTGGCACAGCCAAATTTCTGGTCATAGGCACTGGTTCTCCTGGCACCTGGTGCAAAGGAAAGGGCAGTGGGGAATTTTCCAAAGGGTGTCAGGGATGACACAGGTACTGGAAGGACCAGCCTGGGGTGATGCTGCCCTGGATGTAAGAACAAGCAGGAACTGTCAGGGCTGAAACAGTGACTAAGACCCGTTATTGTAGTGATGGGTCTCTTATCTCACTTTTACCACTGATATAAGTCTAAAAACTTTTCTTGTTGCCCTTGATGCCCTGGTCACATTTAATTCTGCCACATTTAATACCTTTCCTAACCTCATTGCTGGCTGGTAGGACAATCTGTCTGTGTCCCTCTAAGGCTACCTGTCCTTGCTTCCCCCCTTTTCCTGGGCAGCAGTCTTGGCCCTGTAGCAGACTCCCATTATGAAGTCACCTGTCCCTGCCCTGTATTTCATCCTGGATCCTCATAGCCAACCCATAGACTTTTGCCTGGCCCCTCTTCCACTCCCAGAGGGAGCTCCATGCATTCCAGCTGCTTATTGACAGAGAGTGTGACACCCTCTCAAGGCCTGCAAGACCAAGGAGCAGATCCTTCTGGAACCTGTGCTAAGGCACTTGGAAAATGATGAGGAGATTGGCCACAGCCAACATGGCTTCAGTAAGGGCAAATTGCTCCTGACAAATCTGATGGCCTGCAGCTGGGTGACAGTGTTGGAGGATAAGGAAAGGGCAACTGGCATCGTCTGCCTGGACTTGTGCAACGCATTTGATACTGTCCTGCACAACATTCCTGCCTTTAAACTGGAGATCTGTGGATTTGGAGGGTGGACAACTTGACTGATGAGGAATTGGTTAGGTGGTCATGCTCAGAGAGTTGTGGTGAAAGGCTCAAAGTCCAAGTGGAAGCCAGTGATGTGGTGTTCCTCAGGAGACAGTACTGGGACCAGCACTGCCTAACCTCTTTGTTGGTTACATGGACAGTGGGGCTGAGTGCACCCTCAGCAAGGCTGCTGGGAGCACCAAGCTGAGCGTGTCGACACGCTGGAGGGAAGGGACCTTGACAGACTTATGAGGAAATAGATGATCTTGGAGGTCTCTTCCAGCCCAAACCATTCCATGGGATTCAACCTTCCTGTCTCTTGTGAGACTCTTTCAATAGCTGCTAACCCCTTCTCATTTAATATATCAATTGGGGAGGAAAGGCTTCTAGAAATTATCTGAGTGCATCAGTAACTCAATTTCTTGGGTGTTGTAATATTAGAAGAATGTCTTATAGTCAGCTGACTCTATTCAAGCAAACTGTAGTCTTACCTTAATGTGGCCTCTCTAACAAGTTCATACATAGAGAGGATGAAAACAAAAAGAGTAGATGTAAGCAGGGGTTTGGGTGGGTTTTTTGTGGTGGAAATGTGCTATATGACAGATTAATGGGAAATTGATAGACATTAATATACAATAATGTAAGATCAGTTATAAAAGGATGTTAAAATGAATATATAAAAATGGAAATATGCTTAACCAAGTAGATGGGAGGGTGAAAGAGCTAGTCATATGAGGAGAAGTAGGCTATTATGGCCACAACTTAAATCTGGCTTGAAGATTACATTATCTGGGCTATTAAAAATAACAGTCACAGATTAGATGAAATCAGCAGAAATGTGAAATGAAAAGTTTGTGAAATGGGAAACCTTTGCCTTCCTTATGAGCAGCAGCCATCAGGAATGAGACCACTTAATTCCTTTTCACTTTGGGGCAAAGGAGAATGTAAAAAAATATTTTAATACCAACTTAAATGAGCCAGAAAATGCAATGTTAAGAGGAAAAGTTTGGGTTTTCCTTCCAGCTGGTCCAATCCATGCTATGAGAAAAGGCAGAGAGGAGTTAAAACATTCCCTTATGCATTCTCTGCCATTGCTGGTTTTCACGTAGTCATTGGCTTGCTTGTTACTTGAGTGAAAAACAATCGTGACCTGGTCATTCCTAAGGCTGCAGTGTCATTCAGCATTGAATCTGAATGGGTCTCAGAGAATAAACTGGCTGTACCAATATGCTATATTTTACCTGCTCCCTAAACAAGAGCTCAAGTGTGAAATGACTGAGTAAATTAAAAGGCATATGGAAAGGTCAAGAGAGCTGTAGGAGTAATGAGAGATTTTCTTAACCTAGTCATAGCTTTGAGAGACTCAAGTGGAGGAAATGAAGCTGGTAGTATATATATGGCAATAAAACACAGGCACTATTTTCCCACATCATAAGATTCAAAATAGTTTTAGCACAAATACTGCTGAGAATTACAAATCCTACAAATATGAAGAAAGCATGGAAGATGTCAAGCATAAAGATGAAATGAAAAGAAAAATTTGAGGTAAAACAGAGATGAGTCCTATAAAGCATCAAACCAATGTGTTTCAGGAACTAATAATTAAAGTCCAATGGCTTGAGGTACCAGGGAATACAAAAATATTTCCATTATTGAACATACTAAAGGTACTTAGTGTTTCAAGTAGTGCAGTGTAAGTGTAATTACACATAAGTGTAATATTAATACCAGCACTAATAAAGCATTAACACAGAATTAAGAACATGGCCAACTAATTTTAGATTTGACTAAAAAATGTTGCCTTAACATTGGTTCCAGTTTTATAAAGTGCACTTCCTGTTATAAATCACGAAATATTACAGGTGTTGCTCATTTTTCCATCTGCTGGAAATTGGGATTTGAAGGATCATATTTCTGAAGTCTTACTTTTTTAATACCTAAATTATTTATTCTTTGTGTATGTTGCAAATGCATCTTAGACTTGTCATTGACAGCCTGTGTTCTCTCAGCTCCTGGGGTCAACACAGCAAAATTACTGCTATGGGGTTGAAGTTTGAAGTTTACTTAAGATTAGGACATAACTCCTTGCAGGTGATGCTGATCAAAAAAGTTTTAAATCACCACTTTAGCTGAATATAAGATCTGTCTTCCTCACTCCAGTCACCCACTTTTATAATCTCAGAGCTTTTTTAATGAAAAATTATCAAGTAAGACCCTCAGTTCTGTTGCAGTAACTGAATGGGGATGGAGGCAGAAAACAAAATTCAGTACAATTTTTTATTTTTTCAGACTGTGACCTACATGAATAATGACCTACATGAATACTTATATGCTTTTTCTTGATTTAATTTGTATCTGCCTGGCTGATGATAAGTTTTGTTTGCATGCACAAAAGCAACGTCACCATTCCAAAATGAAATATATCTCATTTCTAAGATGTATTATAGAAAAAGGGAACTTTTTTTAGGCACGATAGGGTAAAGGAGCATATTCTAATTACTTAGCCCAGAGAGTCTGCATTGCATGTAAATCACAGAAGAATTTGGCCGTTGGAGCCATGTTTATCTCTGGGAGAAAAATCTCATCTTCATCAATAATGCCAAACAAGCAGTGAGTGGGACCAAACTCTGCATTTGCGGAGGGTGTGTTCTCAGCCAATTTACTCATCTTTTAGGCACTATGTTGTAAGATATTATTAGGCTTCTACTACATAGGTAATCATGGAGGCTGTTTTTTTATGAGGTAAAGAAGCTGGCTGCCATCCAAGAATTTTTACTGCATTAAAAGAAAATTTGATGATAGTGCTAAATTCACATTATCTATATTGAGAGCATCCTACCTAGGAGCACACAACACTATTTTAACAACTGTATCTGAAGCATCAACACCTTTAAACTCTTTTAAACTCTTTTACTTGGAAAGAGGTAGAAACAAAAGACCTTTTTTTTTTCTTGAAAGCTTTTCAGTTTAGTTTTCTTATGGTTATGTTTAGTGTTACCTAAGTGATGATAATGGTCTCAGAACATACAACTTAATGGGCACTAGCCTGAGCTCACTCTTGAGGAGAGGCAATAAATTGTGTGTTGGACCAGATATATTCCTAACAGAGCAGTACACCAATATATTTTCATAGTGATGAGTAGGAAAACTTTCTAAATAATTGATTGAGACTACCTGATCATTGGGAGGTATATTTGTAGGGAAGATAGTAATTGCTTTCAATAGCATGGAAGTCACCTTGAAGAAAGCACCTTTGTATTCCACAGATCTATATGACTTACTGCGTAGAAACCAAAAAGGAGAATGCAGCAAATTAGATCAAGAGAACAGAAATTTAAATCTTAGAAACTTAAAAAGCAAAGAAATTAAGTAAAAACTTCTAGCTTCCCTGAAATCAGCTGCAAAATTCTCATTTACCCTGATGAAATTTTGCCTGAGAAATCTAGAGTTTATCTCAACTAGAATTTGAATTTAAAAGAAAATAAATCTAAGTAGACAAATTCAATGTTATTATAATGCAGAGCAATAATCTAAAATCTCTAACCTGATATGAAATGACTTGCTTTCCCATCCTCAGCCTTTTCTAGACCAATGCTGGCTTGAGGGGATTTGTTACACTTGGATGAAATATGTGAGACAAAAAGCTAAATGAATCATGCAAAAAAAACCAGTGAAAGTGCTAGAAGGTGCAGAGGGAAAGATTGCATGTTGGAGAATTAAATAGAAAGGAGAGTGGAAAGGACTCATTTTTTGTACATGTAAAAATATCACCTGAAACAAAAACCTCCAGTTCTATAAAAACTTACTCCAGAGAATTTAGGAAAAAGTAATTTTAAATGTAGGTTTTTTTAAAAACCTTTTTTTAAAATAGAGGTTTATATCTGATCTATAGCTATTAATGATGAAAGTCTCATATTAAAAACCAGTACTGGGCCTGTGTATTCCTTAAATCTCACTTAAACATTGCAAATTAGGTGTGAGACAATAAAAGCTGTGCATTTTGTGAATAATGTCATAGAGCACATTTTCCAGTTTTTATAGTGAGATTGAAATACAAGCAATTATTTTCTTCAAATGAGCAGTGAAATGCTTTCTCCATGGGTCAACCATGTCCCATTGTTTTGTTATCACCTGCATGCTTTAGACAGATACTGAATTTCATATTCAGTTGCTAAACTGCATAGACTTTTTATACAGAGACTTGCCTGAATAAGGTTACATTTATATTCAAATGACAAGTTACGATTCATATTTTAAAATTTTGTTTGATAATGCTAAATAGCCTGATTAGAAATATATCATTATGGTACATTATGTCAACCAAATCTTTTAGAGACAACAATGAGACTGCCTTTAATGTTTATCTTCAGTGAGGTCCAGAAACAGAGACTGAAGCCAAGCAGGATCATGCCGAGAATGGAAATTGGAGGAGTTGTCCTCATTTATAACAAACACGCCCAGCTGGGTGCACAGCTGCTAACTGAGGAGCCAAAGCTCCAGCTTCCTGCTGCCTTGGAGGGCCTAATTACAAAACCAACTGCACTGGCTTTGAAAACCAGAAACACAGGCTCAGGATTAGTTTAAGCGTAGTCTGGAATACTGTTAGGTAAGACATCTAAAACATCATCATGTCACTAAGTAGGGATATTTTTTACAGATCCAAAGGGCTATTAAGTGAAAATAAAGTGCTGTACTTCCTGGGGTATTTAACTTCAAAGTCCTAACTGACCCAGTTTGCCTGATCTCCTTTTACAATACCATTTGGAAAAAGAAAACAAAACCAAAAAAGAACACCATGCCAATCCACAGGTTCTTCTTCAAAATGGAAGTCCAACACATAAACAGAAAAAATGCCGTTTTCAGTCCAATTTATTTAGCACATCTCATTAAATGAAGATCTAGAAAGTCACATAAAAATACAATGTATTAGTCCATCTTCCTTCTTCTTGTTGTATAGTCCAATGTTATGGTGAACTAGGAAGCAAAACCGTCTTCACTGTATTTAGATATTATTGTAATTTCACCAAAGTTTTCTACATTTTGGAATATTTTAAGATAGTACAGGAAAAAGATTTCATAAAAATTAAAAACTGAATTTAATTAGTGTCTAGTGACTTACCAACAATTGTGGACCAGCCATTCTGATGGGAGGACCACAACCGTAAAGTCTGCAAAAAGTTTGCTTTCTGTGCATCATAATAAATTTAACATGGGGCTTAATATCAGTCAGTAAATCTTATTGACTGATATTAAGTTGTCTCCAGACTTGGTGTTAAGTTACTTCATTTTACATTTCCTCTTTCTGATCATTTATTCTTTTTTTTTTTCATTTTTCCTAGTTTAGAATACTGTTTCTCATAAACACTTAAAAATGAAAAGTTCAATTATTGTACATATGTTGTACTGTACAAAGGAGTGGGCAAACCAATTAAAATCCAAATATGTCACTCAAAGATTTTAATATGAACTGAATATATTTTGTCCTAAGAACAGATCCTGCATACATTCTTAAAATATTGGTAAATATCAATTTATCAGTCAAGTTCAATTATAAAATTCATCAATCAAGTGATGAGTGAATGGTGTAAGATGGTAACACAATAGCAGGATATGTGAAATAATGTGCAAGATTCTTTCTGCATTTCCTCTGATATCTGCCTTACCTGTTCTCCCATTCTGCAACTTTATCTGCTCTCACTCCTTGCCTTACTCCCTTCCTGTCTTCTCTTCCTTAAGTTTCAGGGATCTTCCACTTTTCTATGAAGTGTCAGGAGACATTCTTTAGAAGCAAGAGGTGAAAATTCCTTGTCTTGCTTCTTTGCTTAAAAAATTGGAGCAGGTTGTTGTAAGAAGGGCAAATCCTTGCTCTGTCTCCCCACTTCCTTTTGCACCTGCATGGAAAGGATGGTTGTCCTAGAAAAAGAAAATAAGTTTCTCTTTTCTTAGTACAGACTGATAACTTGATGACATATGAAGTCAGAAAAGCTAAAAGCCTTCTCAGATACCTTTTAATGCTCTTTGGGATTGCCTTTTCTGGTATTTTACCAAACAGTGAGGCACGCAAAATTTCAAGGAAAGAGAGGAGAGTTTTCTACTTTCTTTGTCTCTTGGAGCATTTTGATCACTTCTTAGTTCTTCCACTTCAGCAGTCAGATGGTTCACTAGCACAAGACAGAAATCTCATAGGAATTCATGAAGTTCCATTGCCCACAATGTCAAAACTTTCACATGACTTGTAACATGCTTTTCATGCTTTCTGCTCTTGGGCAGCTGTAGGAGAATATCACATTCAGACAAACGAAGGAAGTGTTTGCATGCCAGAGTTCTGTTTAAATGAGATTCATATACCCCCAATCACATCCAGAGTATAGCTTGATCCATGTGGATTTTTGGTATGAGGATTTGTAGTCACCATGGCTTTGAGAAATGGACAGCACTAAGATAGTATCTTTAAAGTGCTTATGTTGTTTTCCTTCATGACATATCATAAGGTCATGGCAGACAACAACAAAAGTTCAGCCATCTGTCTTTCAGACAATTTAAACCCTTTGCTATAACTGTCACTTTTAGCCTCTCCAATCACAATTTTGTTTTCATTCCAAATCAGAGTAAAAGTCCAGGTACATGTTTTAATTTGTGCAGCTATCATTGAAGGTTACAATTTTTTTCTTGCAGTCTGCTTCCCACTGTGTTTTTCCTTTGTTACAGTAAATAAGAAAATAATTTTCTTAAACGCTGTTTTAACTTCATTTCTGCCCCATCTTCCTGTTCTTGCAGATGCTCCCTGCACATTCTGGCACCTGCAGGTGCCTCCACTGCTCAGCCTGGGACTCCTGGAGGCTGAACATGGCTGAAGAACGTGTGGGGAAGCACCTCCAGACTCAAGCAGCTCTGATGAACAGCCTGGAAGTGAAAGACAAACTGTTAAATGAAGGAGAACATTATTTACCCTTCTTCTTAGATTTCTGCCATCGTATTACATTAAAAGAGGGTTCAGGACTCAGGAGCAGATGCTGACCTGTGAGAATGCAAGGCACAGATTTTATATGCATTTGCAAGTGTGTTGCATAGGATTAGAGCACAAAAGCAAGTTTAATCTTTTTTTATTAATTTATCAGCTGCAAATCTGTTTTTTATGTCTATATAAAGATTCTATTATCTACGCTCTAGGCATCACCTTCCTAGTGATATTAATGAGAATGATGTAAACTTGTTGTGATGACATTTAGTTATAGAAAAACATGTTTCCAAGTAATGTAACAGTAGTTTTCTAGGACTCGCATGTACCCTTTTTCATCAATAGATGTGCTTATGGTTTACAGGAACACTAGCTAAATACAATTTAGTATTTATTTAACATACAACATGGACAATTCTTTTTTTCCTTAGTATTTTAATGACGTGGAAAAAATTAATTCTGATTACGTAATACAACTGTACCTCATTGAAATGTTCTCATACTGAAAATTTCCTTCTACAGAAATCAGATGAAAAGTGGTTGTTTTCAGTGACTCATCTATTGCTACTGGTTTCTAAAA
The DNA here is from genome assembly GCF_028551555.1 of Melozone crissalis. Lineage (NCBI taxonomy): Eukaryota > Metazoa > Chordata > Aves > Passeriformes > Passerellidae > Melozone > Melozone crissalis. Next base: position 19,308,231 of record NW_026535784.1, read on the forward strand.
CTGTCCATTTGTTATTATCTAGAGTTATAATTCCTTAACCACACCTTATATCTCTGTTGTTTTAAAGTTCTGCTAATTTAGAATTTTATTTTTTCTGTAGCTGGATAACTGTAAATTGTGCAGCAGGCTCAGATAAATTTTTACCTGTTGTTACCAGCACAGTAATGGTATAGGAGGAAAAGAACTCAGGATTAGACCAAATCCTAACCATTCAGGTGTTCCTTGCTTATTTAATGCAGGAAATAACATCCTCACAAAATCCATTTTGTACCTGCTGCCAGATGATATTTCTCTGATTCATGGAGGGAAGTCCATGTCTTTTGTCCCCTCTTTCATGCAGACACATTTATAGCAGTCTTTCATCTTGTTCTTAACCAGAGGCAAAAAAATGCTAGGTACTGATTAAAAGTTGAAGTTATAGGGAGTAGTTCTTCGTTGATTCTAAGAAAGGTTGTTGCAGCAGCCAAAAGACACACGCCTATACATCACAGAGCTGTGCCACATCTAGCAAAAGAAGCTTGATGCTGCCAGCTTCCTGGTAAAAATCCCTTTTAAATCACAATAAAAGACTAAATCCCTAGCATAATACTTTCTGAAAAGAAAAATACAGCCTGCCAGTATCCTGCCTTAGCTGGGAGGTAAGGAAGATTTCATTCACTGTTTATCAGTGTTTATGCCCATGCCCTTTCTGTACAGATGGAAATGTAGTGAAGCAGAAGCTATTTGGGAAATAGAAGCAGGCTGGCAAAGACTTACAGCAAGATATGAAAATAAAAGGCTCAGTACTATTTGTTGGAAATGGCAATGCAAACTAGCTCCATATCTGGAATGAAGGCTTCACTTTTTCAAGTGCTGTTAGCTTGTGGGTTGTTTGTGGGCTTTTTCCACAATTTCTAGTCTTGAATACTTATGAATAAGTGTTCTTAATCAAATGGCTGGTTTATATTTAAATTACATAGGAATGGAAAGCTGACCAAGGAGGAAGAAAACTAAGGTGTCAAATTACTGTGTCTGAACGTTTGTTGAACTATTTTTAAGACTGTTTAATGCCAGAGTCACTGCTGGTTCTAGCATGTATTCTTCTGGCTCCTGTACTAAAAATGAGCTTGATGTCTCCTGAGAGATTGAATTTTTTTTTTCCTATTAAATACAGGATATCTCTGCAATCTTTCAGAAGTGTGTGTTTCAAAATATTGGAAACAATAATTGAAATAATTAAGTGCTCATACCCAAACACACAGAGATACTTTTTCTTGAAGGCTAAACAAATCATGGATCCATAAAACAGGCAAGAAGAAAACCCTCAGACTCCTCTATATAGGCCTACAGTCTTGAAGTCAGTACTTAGAAAAGGCAGCTAAGCCTGACAGGAAAGCAAGAAATGAAAGGAAATATATAGACATGCTTCAATCCCCAAGGTATTCCCTTCTCTGCCCTTCCTCCACCCTACCTGTACTGCCAGAAGGCTTACCCTTGTGCACTGCACTCTAGTGCTGATCCAGGACTCCAGCTGCTTTTTTCCAGAGGAAAGCCTACTGAAGAGAGGCTGCCTTTGCCCCTGGCACAGAAACTCTTCTCATCTGCATGGATAAAGTGAAGGGTTAAGCTGAAGTAGTTAAAGCAGTCATCTTATTTAATTTAAAACAAGATGAAAAGCAAAATGAACAGAGACTGAAGCATGTGGTTTAGAACAGAATATCCCTGGAGTCCCTTAAGCCCTTCACAACTAAAACATCATGACAGATTTTAGTATTTTGGAATCTCTCCCTTTCTCCTACTACTTCCAGAAAACCCTTCATGCTCCATATCAGGGAAAGTTTATAGGTAGTCTAGTCAGTCTCATGCCAGGATTATGTTTACTGGTATTATGCCAGTTTTCTAGCCACCTCCAGAGCAGCAGCTTGCTTTTTCTCTTAGTCAAGGATATTCTTTTAATGGCAAGAATAGTATGAAAAAAATACTGCAGTATTTTCTGTGGAGACCAGCCAAAAAAAAAAAAAAAAAAAAGCTAGTCAATTTAGTCTTCCTTTTATTTGTTCTTTATCTCAGTTGCTTGATATTTTCTTGTCCTGTACCAATTAAAATTTTGCCAATGTTTTTTTTCCCCCATTGAATAACTTTGTTTTTTTACTTTTTATCCAGGTATCTTAAGCTTTATTTTTCTAGATTATTGGGGCATCCTCTCATTTCTGTTTTTTTGCTGTGGTGAATCAACCTTCACTATGCATCAGTGCAGTGTTTTATTCATAATACAGTGGCCACAGTCTCTGGCTATCTGCTAAGATCATAAGTTTTAATACATCTCTTTTAAGTGATTTCTTCTTACTGATCAAATAGATGGAAAATAATACCAGGTAATCAAAAGACAAAACCAATTGCAATCTGTATTTCAAATGAAATGAGAATTGCTAGTGAAGCACTTTTGCGTGTCTGAAACTAAAAAAATTTTCATTAACATGGGAATATGAGGACAGCCAAGGATGAGCAATAATTCTGAATCAAACCTTTTCTATAAAAATATTAGTTATTGCAAGAGAGTATAGCTATGATCCAACTTTGTCAATCTATAGAAAGATATTATTAGGAACAGTTAAGATGTGGACCTTTGCCAAGATGTTCAAGATTAAATTTCCAAATCTTATTCTCTTAGCTATCTTTAAGTACTCTGTAAAATATATTTCTATGTATAATCCTGCACACAAGAGTGACCCTGTGGCCATGAAAATTTTGGTCATTCTTTTTCTCAGAAAACTTTGAATAAACTACATTCTATTCAGCAGTGTATGTGTACATCTGCACTGTCCTTCACAGTATATGTAGAAACTAAGAATTTGTACCTTAAAGGCTAAAATAGAATCCAGAGAATTACCAGCGTCCCAGAGTCATATAGTGACTTGGAATTTATCAGGTGAAAATTTCCAGGACATCAGTTACTGCTGCTTGCAAATACAGATGAACACATCACATCATGTCTTTTAGAGTCCTCTCATAAATAAATCTTCCATTTCCTTTTCACAGCACCAAGACATTGGCATCTTATCTGGTGGCATGCAATCAGTTATTTAATATGAAAGCAATTACTACTACTACTTCTCTTTCATTTTCATCAGAAAAGCCCATTGTTTGTAGAAGAAATTCTTGCTTTAAGCTACTAAGTTCATGCCCTCACCTTTAATATTGTAAATTTTCAGGTTTGCTTCAGCCTAGGGCTAGGTATTGAATACAATGTTCCAGTCCTTCTCTAAAGTGAAAATATTCCTATCTGATGTCCTCGTATTTTGTAGCAAAAATCGTGGAAGTACAATCAAAGTTGCAATACAATCCATATGACTTTTCTAATACAGATGAGATCTCCAAATGGGGAAGTTTTATTGCTGCTTTCTTAATTGCTGCAGGGTTTTTATTCTCTTCAAAAACAGTGGCAACTGAATTCAACAACAGAAAACACTGTCATATATCAGGCTGATAGTTCTTTTCAAGTCTTCTTTCAAAATTTTCCCCTGTATTTATCAAAATTGGTAAAATTTCAGATGAGCCATCCAGATAACTTTCTCACTACAGATGGCTTGCTGAAAGTGCTCATTTTTTCCTACATAACCCTTCTATGTGAGAAAGCCAAATCTGCCATAGTATTGAGGACCACGCTGGTCCCAGGTTTTGGTTGGGAATGGCACAAATAAATAAAAATTGTGAGAAGGCTTCCAAGAAGCACTGAGTTATGGGTGAAAAAATACAGCAACTCTTTGAAATATATAAAGTAATACAAATAATATCCTAAACTCTCAAAACTTGTTAGCCTTCTTTAGCTATCTGAAAAGTAAATCCTGCTAAATCTCGCATATGCCTGCAACCACATGCAGAGAATATAACAAAGTATTACACAGATTTTTCAAAATTTTTTTTCCCTGGGTTATTTTGATTCTAGTATTATCTTTCTCCTAGCATTTCTTTAGATTAGCACCTCTGGGGTAGTTTCTTTAGTGGTAACAACAGGGAGAGTGCTGTCTCAAGGTGGAAATAGTAGCCATTTAAATAACACACTGCTTACAGCTGCTTAGCACAAACCCAGGTAAGATAACATAGTGGTGAAATTCCCCATAGCTATTACAACTTGTCTGCATTTATGTTACATTCTAAATGCTGAATAGAGTCCTCAGGACAAAGCTGAAATGTTCATTCTGTTGCTTAGATACTACTTTCACAGGCTTCATATGAAAAATCTGTGTATACAGGCAAATAAGCAGATAAGTTAATAGGCTGAACCCGCAATGGTCAGACATTAATCACTCCTTTTGTACTATCTTTTGTACTATATTTCAGTGTGGAAGAAACAGGTGTGGACTGCATAGAACACTAACACAATGCAAAATGAAAATATCCATGCTTTGCTGGGATGCCTCCTTCATGCATAGATATTTGGGGCCACTCTACCCTAATGAAACAAGTTACATGAATCTGCATTCATTTGACTTATCTTTGTGTATTCTTGCTGTATAGGATACAGAAATGAATATCCTGTTTGTTTACTTATGCAAGAGTCACTTATAATTTGTGACATTGCAACAACAGATGAAAACCAAGATCATATCTTAAAGTTAGAAAACCACCTTTGTGACATACACTATGGGCTTTATTCCATAACTGGGAGGAGTAAAATTTGAAGTGGTTCCAATATTCTATTCAGAATGCCCAAATTATATCTAGTGAAAACTGCTTTACTAAAAATAGATGCTGTTCTGCATGAGCATTACATTGGTTCCTACTATGCCATCTCCTCAGTAGAAGGAAAAAAACAAAAAAAAAAAAGAAAAAGCAATTTTGGTATGTGTTCTGCTCTTCTAATTAATTTGTTAATTTTTTTTAGCATCAATAATTTATGACTTGGAGCAACATGCTCAACAAACCAGGTGTTATGTAAAAGCTGGCAGTTACAACATCACAATACAACAGCATTACCTATTATGTACTTAAGGTGATACATACTAGTCTTGTGAAACACGCCACAAATTATAAAGCATTTTGGAGCAAATCCATTCTGCTCTGCTCAGCAAAATGAAATTGCTGCACAAATTACTGGTTTTGCCTTTTGTTATATTTTTTTTTGTTAATCCCCTGCAAGATAAGTGTGTACTTTCATAGGCTCTGCATTAAGGAACAATTGTGAAAGCAATAGAGACAGAGCAGAATTAAATACCTAGATTTAGTGCCCAGTGCCTCTTGGCTGGAGGGAAGAATAGATAGCAAAATAATTCTGAATTAGAAAACAGTTATGTTTTGTAAACAAATTTTCACTCCTTGAACTAGATTTAACTGGTTATTTAGTTCTGCCTTTAGCATTATTTTTGTATCATTTTGTCATTTAGTTCATATAATTACTGCAAAGATTAAAAAAAATCAGTCAAGATATTTAGAATGACAAATCAATCTATCTATCCGCATTAAATGTACTTTCCATCAATTTCTACTATCAAAGAGTATAAACTATAAGCTGCTAATTACCCCTTCTGGGGCAACTTCAAGATGAATAATTGTGTATATATATAATTTTTTATTTTTCTGAACCTGAATTTTTTATCTGGCAGGAACACAGTAACTACTGACAGAATAACTGGTCTTTAAAATTCTTCTGTATAGAGTTATTGCAACAATAATGACATTCCTTACATTATATACTGTCTACAAAATTATCCTACAGTAGATTATAATTTTCCAGGCATGGGTTTTGGTGAGAGAGATTGAATTTTAATGATTGGTTTCTATGTTTGCTTTTATGAAATGAGCCGTGCTCAAATATTATCATTATAAATATGCTTATTTAAAAAAAATAAAATCTTCTCACCAAGAATCATGTCTCAGTAGAGGTGATCGGTTGTTTGGGTTCATTTTTCTTTAAAAGAATATTATTAGATACTGTATTTTCATTAAATACCATGCTTGATTTTTTTCCTCAACTTTTCCCTGAAATGTATTTCCAAACTTTTTTTGTCTGCAGAAGTCAGTGGTTATTTAACATCTATTTTCCACTAAAACCCAAGAAAACAAATTGTATAAATCAAGAAAATAAAGAGACACAAGCATTTAACCAAATATTTTGACAATTTATAATCAAACAAAGTCATATTATGAATTTTCTGCTGTGAATCAGGTAACATTCTTTAGTTCCTTCCACCTGCATGACACAATATCTGCCCTCCTTTTTGCGTCCCAGCAGTCCTTTACATTGTGCAAAGGGATGCATATTGAAAAAGGGATGAGGGAATGTTTTTACAGAAAACCAGTTCACCTGGTTATTTGATACCTATAGGCTCTCCAGAATGTAGAGGAGTCATTTAGATACCTAAATTTATGTACCTAAATTCCTCCCCGGAGGGGAGCGCAGAAATGGGAGGGAAGCATCCAGTCAGCCTTCAGGCCAGACGATCCTCATGTGCCAGGGAGATCCCTGATGCTTTGTCGGGTACTCACCAGGGCAATTGGCAGCTCCCTCCTGGCCAGTCCCTGCAGAAATCAGAGTATTCAAATGCAGGGAACTCGTGCTCAGGCCTTATCCTGGCACGGAGTCAGAAATCCTGGAGGGCACCTCTGACAGCAGGAGGGCTGGGCAGGGTTCCCACAGCCCACAGTGCAGCCATAGCCTGAGATACCTACTTGATTCTTCCTTCTTCTGAACTTCTCTTTTCAACCAAGGGCTGGATCCTGTTACACTATAAAAGCATCTATTTCATGATAAAAGGTGATGAGAAATAAAGTTATCCTTATGCAAGTTAATTTGATATTTAGAGTTCCACAGTGAGAGGGAGCAAGCTCATTACAGCACACCCTCCCACTGCAGGCAGAACCAGCAGGGAGAAGAGGCTCTGCAGAGGAGTGACTTTATGCCTCTCAATATACTGTTTTAGTGATGGTGTAGGGGTACATCTTTTAGTGTTTGAAATAATTATATCAAAGACTGTGGTTTACTTTACTGTTAATTAAAGCAGTTTGATGCCTCAGCGCTAGCTGGTTCCTTTCTGTTTTTAATATAAGTGATACAATATATAATACTGGAACTACCATAAATACAGGTACTTCAATTCATAACTTATAATCAGTAAAACTCTACTTTTAATCTTAAAAGTAGCTGTCCTTCAAGAGCTCCTAAAATTCTCATGTCATGTAGACATAATGAGAGGCATTTTAGATTATTATTTTATTTAAACATTTGTTTATTCATCTGTTCATTTACTTGAAAAACATTTACTCATGATTTTATTCTTATGGTTATTGCACCCATCATGAATAATGTAGTTACATTATAGAAAGCTGCATACATAGAAAGCTGCAGTTCAGCAAAAGTATGTCAACATTTCAGCATGTGAGTTGTCATTTTGCAGTCACGTGTATTACTGGTCAAATCACAAAGGGAGTACAAGTGATCTCAGGAGAGCTTCACCAATGGTAGAGTTTGCTTGAAATGACTGGGTAGATCTTTCAGTCAGCCCTTCTGTGGCAGCACAATAAAAAGGTGACATGACATGTTTGATATATTTTCTTTGGGCAAATAATAAAAACTATTTTAAAATTAATTTTTTTTCTACTGTCATGAACAATCTGTTCAGAAGCTCTATGTCCTTGAAGGGAAGAATCTTAAGAATTCACCATATGGCCTGAATTAGATGGATTCATGTGGAATAATTCAAACCATTTACATTACTCATCTGCTACAGGAGAATATACACATATGTATGACAGAGATATGTGTATTCTACCAGTGGAGCTAGGCATCAGGACTGACTTCTGAAGGGCATTCCAGAATTCAGGGAAGATGTTTGAGGGTGACAATCTCAAGGCTTGAATGAATGCAAGCATACAATGATGAGGAGCCACAGCCAGCAGCAGTAATTTCCCAAGCTGAGAGAATTCAATGAGGACAGAGACAGCTGCTAATATCTTTCTATTATTCTTTTTATTTATTTATTAAAAGAAAAAAAAAACCAACAACAACCCAAAACAAAAAGCAAATAAGGAAATAAGAAACTCATTATTTGTAACCAAACACAGGTCTTAGTTAGTTGGGGTTAAGTTCCCAAACTAACCTAAGAGCTTTTTTGTCAATCTGAGAAAATCTGGGGTAGATTTAGAAGCAAAGTCAATGAACTTTTGAAAATGATCTTCTGTTATATATGATTTAGTACTCTGCCTCCATATGGAAAATCAACCTAATGTTAAGTGAATTTCAGTATATCATTCCAACTTGTATGTAACCTTCTTGTCTCCATTAGAAACTTCCTGATAATGTGTGCACTGACATCTGATGTCCATGAGCTGGTAGGGAGTCAATACTCCTGGTGTGCTGACAAAGAGTGAGAGGTAAGAATTCTGTTCATGCAATAGAGATTAATCTTCCACTGCAGTAAGGAATGCATCTAAATTATACAAGATTGATCATGCATCCCAGCCTAACCCTTTTAAGAGTATGCACACAGGTGGGCAGCCCTGCCATGCAGCCGCACTGACAAAACAACACCACAAGAGATTATAAGAGTTCTACAAAGAGCAAAAGGGGGGTAATGCATATGCAGACATGTAATTCTGACAAGGCTGCGTTAACAAGATAGCAACATAAGAAGTTGAAATGAGAATTATGATAACAGGAGGTGGTCACTAACTTGAAGGAATTAAGTAGAAATTACCAGTGCAAGCATCAGAAATGCTGAAGAGGTATAAAATTAGGGACTACAGGATAAAGTAATACAAAAAGGCTGTTTATTTGGGAGTGGATGAGAGTGGTAAAGGAAAAAACTGAGAAGCTGACAAGGGTGAAAAAGGGAATGTAAGCAGAAGTGTGTAATTTAACTAGCAGTTTAGCAGTATCTGTTGGGTAGTCTTCTGTTGATCCCACTAGGAGAAGGGAAATCAATCTGTTATCATTCTGATAATATGGATCTGACTTTTTCTGTGGTGAATAGGGGTACTTGAGGAGTTTTCTCCAAAACTGGTGAAGGGATACATGAAGGGGGTGGACCAATCCTAGTAGCTGTGGTACTGAACTTTTAGCAGAATCCATATTCAGGCTTAGGCATTGAAGATCACAATAAATAGACTTACAAAGGCTAGCAAGGCAAATGATGCATTTCTAAATGCTGAGAAACATTCAGTACCTTATGTGAAGTTAAATTCAGTATTCAGTATGTCAGCTGCCAAAACTGCTTGTCACTTACCTGGAAGTAGTGAAGGCACATATTTACTCAATCCTGTAATAGTTATATGGGATGGTTGAGACTGAGATTCAGTTCTGTTCCTTATTTGAATTAAACTCACATCTTCCCCAGCACAGTAAGTAATTATATCACATGGATGTCTTCTGATCTCTTTTGGGATATTTTCTGCAAAATACTTCTAAAATTACTGGATCAGACTTGATGTTTACCAGTCTTCTATTTATGCCTAGAGGCTTAGATAGCCTTACCAGGGTTATAAGGAAATTTTGAATTCATAATATTGGAATGTGCAAGCATTGCTGTTGAACTTCAGGCACATGTGTGGGTTTTTGTATGTGTTCCAGTTATAATGCTAAATACTCCAGATACCTTGTCTTGAGTACAATTAACTTTTGGGTTGGATTCATAATTTTTTTGAATCTGCAGGAATTTTGCAGTAATTTTATACTTTGCTGATTTCAGCTGAATGTCTTACAATCATTTTCTGAAACAGAAGACAATGTACAACACAGAATTTTCTGTACAATACAGAAGCTCAGCATATGCTGTTTACTGTTTTACATTACTTTCAGTATCATGAGTCTCCAGCGACTGATAGGTGCTTTAGAAGCACTGAGAATTTCTGCACATTTGTGGTTTTAAGCGGTCTGTGATTGTCCTGCTGTGAAATTACAGAAACTGCATACTTTGTAGCAAGTTCCATTTTAAGTTTTCCCCCTTCCAATTGTAAAAGCAACCAAATAACACTTTATTTATTGTCTACTAAACTAAACAGTTGTAGAATTACTATAATGTTCCCAGTGGCTTCCATGTTGCTGTATACAAGCTGATAAAACTGAAATCTTCTCATAATGTCCTGCTGAGACAGAGGCTTGGGTTTTGTGTTGATCTGAACATTTTCTATATAATTTATCTCTTGCTTTTCATTCTACTAACAATCTTTTGTGCTGTTTGACCACTTCCCTTTGTAAAAGCAATCTAATTTCAAGTGTTCACTAACATGTGGTAATTCTAGACTCATTAAAATTAGACTTCTTCAGATATTTCAGTGTACTCCTTGATGTTAAACTCTTACATCTCATCTCAGATATTTACTTTACTCAAGTTATTGGCAGTTTTGCTAATAAAAAAAAAATTCACAGCAAAATGTTGAGAATTATCCTGATGTTAGAAAACAGAAGATGTATTCATAGGCCTACGGTGTATGTATCAGGAAGAGAAGTTGAGACAGCACAGTCTCACAAAGACAAGGTTAAGGAGCAACCTTATAACAGGTTAGTGATTTCTGAAGAACAGATACAAAAATGCAGAGACAATCTCTTCTCAGCTGTGGCAAATGGCAAAAGAGGATAGGTTGAACATCAGAAGAAACTTCAGAAGGATCTTGGTGCAACACTGGAACACCTGTGGATGATGTGGACTTTCTGGGAAGTTTTCAAGATCTGACTAGACAAACCAATGGCAGAATGCTGGGGATAGTAATGCTTTGATGGGGAGGATGCACAATGTGCCCCTGTGATTTTCCTTCCAAACAACATTTCTCTAACCCTGTGATGTAATTCTGTCGTTCTCCCTGCTTAATTTAGTGGAAGTGCATGAGGAAAAGTTTTGTGGATTTTTTTTTCTAAAAATGGATGATTATATTAATTGCTAAAATAGTTTAACAGAACTTCATATTTTTTTCTACAGAAAATAAGCACATACATGAAGAGCAACTGGGTCTCATTGTACAGTAAAGCTTCAACCCATTCCTTCCTTTTTCTTGTGAAAAATATGGTGATGATGTAAAGTCAGAGACTGTCAATTACATACATGGAGCCTTAGGTTCTAAAGGGGATATGGACTGCAACTCTTAAAGTCTTGGACATTTATGAGAGATGTTTTATTCCCTACCCAAAAACCTCTTTTGCTTCTTATCCTTCCATTATTCAAGGAGCATGACTGAATTATTAGCCAATGATTATAATTCCTTTCTTATCTAAAGCTGAAATCTTTATGCCTCCTATTAATGACTGCAGGGAGACAACACCATTAAAGAAGCATTCAATGAAATCCTTTCATATACATTCACACCCAATACAAACTACTGCAGCAGATGGAAAACTGCCGTAGGAATGTATTTTCCCTCCTTTCTTGCATCCACTTCCCTCAGCCATATAATGTAATATTTGTTTTTTGTCATAGAAGAGCTACCTGCAACAATGCAGCCAGGGGTGTCCTAGCACTTAATGGCCAGGCTCTGAGCCCACACTGATGGGAGCAGTGTATGTTTGCTGCTGTCTGTATTGTACAGGGAAGATGTGCATATAATGCATTATTTTTAACATTCACATGAAGAATGAAATAAAACCCATGGGAAGCAATCAAATCTGGCATTTACCAATATAGCAAAAACTATCAGATTAAATAATTAATTTTTCACTAGAGTAATCTATGTAGTTTGTGCATCAAATCTTGCTTAGGAAAGGGATTTTACAGCCATGATTTATGGGATCATAAATAGAGATTACCCATCAGGCTTGTCAATCTTTGCATTGCATTGATAGTTTACAAAAATACCTTTAAAAGTAAGTAGGGTATACTTCATGACTCCCTTAAGAATATGTATGGACTTGCTAGAGAGTAGGCATCTCCAGGAGACCTTTCAGAGCTTTAGCAAGGAAAAGCTTTTGGATCCCAGTTGAGTTCCTCAGTGTATAAGTCTGCTGTGCTAAATATGCATCTCATGGAGAGAAAGTTGGGTACTGAATAATGAATTCTGCCCAAGCCTCAAGCTTTGTTGGACTTTTCCCTATAAATTTCTGATGAATTGGTAAAGCTGCACTAAAGAAATAGATTAGAAACTGACTGATCCCCTCAGAATAGTGACCTCAATTTTGTAGATGCTAAGAATCACAAACTAATCAAACAGTCTCCTTCTTTTCATTAGAGACAAGCATTTTATTTTATTTCTGATTCGTATTTATTTTTTCCAAAGGACCTTTTTAGATTCTATCAACAAGTAAGACCATTTTCCCTAAGGTATATTGTGATTTCTCAGTTCCTGAAGCAAAAAAGATACAGAGGAGGCTATGGCATAAGTTAATTTATTTACAAGTACCTGCTTCTACTGATTAATGTTTGTCTGAACCAGAAGGAATCTGATTTTGGGTTTTGTAATTTAAAATGTGAAAGCAATTCTGCTAATACAAACTCTTTTTTTCTCAGGTATGTCATAGCTATTTTACAGTCCACAGAAAGGAGCAAACTGTCTATTTTTCTGTCCTGAAACCTAACCCCTGCTCTTGACCAGAAGTATGATGTTGGCCAGACATTTCAGGTCTTGATATTCCTACAATCTACTCATTGATATTTGCTACTGATCTTACTCCGAGTTTATTGTAGTACAGCTCAGAGTAAAAGCCTATCTTTTTTTTTGTACTAGTTTCCCGCTCTGGGCACTAGAATGACCTTTATTATCCCCCTGTACTTTTAGGGAGGAGTAATTCCCCTTTCTGAAAGAACTTGTGGACAAAATGGTACATTCTGCATCAGCTTGGAGGACAGCATACTCAATCAATGCTCTCCATTACTCTAAAATGGAAAAAAAACCAAAAAATTCCTTTGCATTCATCAGCATCTGGTGTTTTCAAGTTTAGCATGATCACCTCCCCATTATTTTACCAGAAACAATGTCAAGGTGAAGCCAAATTCAGTTTGGTGATTGTAGAAATTCAACGTTGTGAGAAAGCTGTGAGGAAGCCTACAGCAGGGTCATAAGGAAAAGCACAGAAACATATAAAATCCTAAAGGAAACACAAGGAGTTGGAGGCCAGCAGCTGGAGACTGGGAAAGAATGCCCAGCAGAAACTCATTGTGTGTCTCCTTACATAGCCCAGGAGCCCACTAAAGCCCTTGGAAATCTCTTACATCTGTTAGACAATGAAGGATTGCTATATAGTTTGAAACCAGATATATTTTGATCACAGCATCTCTTTGTGAATGTCTAATTGTGCTTGAAGAGTATGACAGAGTTTCAAGAGCATCCTGAACCATCACCAAGATAAAAATCCTAAGGACTTGTCCCAGCCTATCTGCCAGCCAGACTGATGAGCAAGTGAGAGACAAAAAGAGAGACAGATTTCTCTTTGTTCCTTGTGCATTTTCCCAAAAGTTTTAATAATATCAAGATATATGCTGATATCTATTTTACTCTACTTGGTGTACAATTTATGAACAGCTGAAATGCTATCCACCATCACTACCAGGACCTTACATATTCTCAGTTTTCATCCAGAACAATAAAAGCTCTACCATAATGCCAGTGAATCTAGGGAAAGGGTTTCTATTGACTTGGATGGGGGATGGAGTAGTATCCAAATGAGGTAGAAAATTATTTTCTCTGTTTGCTGTTTATCAGAAATTAATCTGAAGAACAGCTGACTTTTAAAGAATAAATAATCTAAAATAATGAAAATAGTTTATTCAGCATAATTGCTCTGATGATATAGAAATATTCCAGCCCAGGATCTGACTAATTAGTGTGAAAAAATATTTTGGACAGGCTGATAATCTTCTTTCCTTTTCCTCACTATTAAATTTCAGTTCATATTCCTTAATAATGGAGTGTACCTTTAGAAAATGCCCCCTGCACAAGAAAAGGGGTAAGCAAAATGATACAAATACCTCTGAAATTAAGGCATTGACCGAGTTCTCTGTGTTTGTATTCAGAAGTATAAAGAATGGTGCAATTTCCTCTTCTCCATACTTCTAATTAACAGTAAACTATGCAATGTTCTTTCAGTGATCCAAGTTAACTGAAATTTGAGACATAGCAGCTTAAGTCAGCTTTGTATTCCTAAAATTGAAAACAGCCCACCCTTGTCATTTAATTATTTCTGGACATCTTACCTACTTGTGCCTATGCCTGCACCTAATTTGCATTCCACCAGTTATTTGTTTTTAAATGTCATGCAGTTAAGCGCATCCTGGACATACTAAGGTAAAACAGCAAAACAATTTCTACTTCCTCAAAAGTTTTATGACTGTTGAGATATAATTCTCCCTCAAACTTCCAGGACTAAGGTTGTATTGCTGTTCATTCAGATGGAATGGAAATTTTTATTCTATTTGTTCTATTTTGAACAAATATGAAGACTTTAAAAAAAATAAGCTGTCTGGGACAAAAACTTTACAACAGATCTATTAAAAAAAAAAAGCACTTGTGCATCAATTTGCTAAAATGGAGTATGCCTTATCAAGGACAAAGAAGTTAACATAAATAGTCAGTAATAAACAGAATATCAAGCGCATATGATGGATTGTAAAGAGTTACTGCTGGCATGCACATTGGCTTGTCACACTGGACTGCAGAACATATAGTATTTGGTGGAGTTTACTGCAAAATATTTCTGGAATGCATTGGACTGATTACACAGTAACAGACTGACCAACAGAGTTAAAGATATTTGACTGTTTAAAACATCACAGGCTATTTATAAAATAAAGCCTTTTACTGAGTTAGCTCACAACTAATGAACTAATATCTTCTTGAGGTCAAAGAAGCAATTTACTGACCTCCATCTAATGGGGAACTGTGTGTTTAATCTAGTTCTGCCAGCCAGGCTGATTCTGCATAGCTGTCACCCATTGCTGTGGACAGCGATTGTGAGTTGAAAGCTCAGGAAACATGCAGAACATACTGAATTTTTTACCAGAAACTAGGACGCATCAGATATTGAGGATACTGAATGTCTGGGTAAGAGTCACTCAGTAGCCCAGACTCAGAGTCTGGATTTCAGCAGTATTGATTTTTGGTAGAGTCCTTTTTCTAGCAGTTGTTGTGGGATAGAGGAGCGAAATCTTCCTGAAATTAATCCTACCTGACAGTACAGTGGCCGAGGTACACAGGTGTGAGTGCTGGGTGTAGATCTGGCTCACAGACCTCTACTGCTCTGAGCTGCCTCACACAGGATGCATCCCTCATGCCAATAAACACTGTAAATATCTCCCAGTCCTGCTGTAGTTTATGTCTCTCATATTTTAAAGGGACTCCTGAGACTCCTAAGCAAGGAATGTGAGCTGTCACATTTTTCCTACCCATCTTGTTCTTAAAACAGCTGTGTTTTCTACTCCTCTGGTTGCTCCTTGCAGGTTTTAATGAGGATCATCAAAGGAAAACACACACTCTGCCTGAGGTCTTTCTTTTGCTCTCCCCACACAAGGGAGATGTGCTCACTGGGAGGGTGTGAGGTGTTTTACAGTAACAGGGAAAAGGCAGAGGAGAATATGGGAAGCAGGAGAGCATCTTGCTGGCTGGAGGCTGCCCATGTACCTCCACCAGATTTTTTCATATTCCATCTTCTGTCATTAGGGCTACCCCATCTGATACAAGCCCACTGTGTTTAAAGACCAGGGAATGTGCATATTGGAGACCATGTGAATGAGTGAAAAGAAAACTTGCTGTTTTGGGAAAAGAGATTTCACCTGACTATTTTTGTGACAATTTCACTATAGGCTCCACCATCTGAGTGCTTGATTTTTGTAAGAAAATTTTTAAGTAACTAAACACAAACATGCTCTTACAGCATGTTTATGAAATGTAAAAGTATCATTATTCTTGCTGAGAAGTCTCCAGGCCAGATGCTGAGAGATGCCTGTACCTAAAGGAAATCAGCAGGACATGTCACTAAGCACCTTTAGGATTCAAAGCCCAAATGTCTGCCCAAGATGCGAAATCCAAAAAAGTGCCTGAGTTGAACCCGTGTGGACTAAGTCTCAACACAGTGTATTAGACACAATTCCTTTTTTTACAGAAAAAAAAAACCAAAAAACATATCCCCTTAATTCCTCGAACTGCTTGAAAAATTTTGGTAAACATATGTAAACAATTTATGTAACAACTGATGCTGCAGCTTCACATTGCCCAGTTCATTCAAATCTGAACACATGACATTGTGTACATAGGGATTTGTAGGCACAAAGGATATTATTACTGTTGCCATGCATTGTATTTGCACTGTGATTTTCCTTAAATGTGCAGCATTGTTTTGTTAAGCAATCAGAATGCAAATACCACTGGCACAGCTAGAATGCATTCAAGTGCCCAAGTACACAAAGAATGCAAACTGTGCAGTAAAGCACACAAAGCCCAACGAGCCAATTAGTACCATACTGCAGTGATTACAGAGCAAAGTGCCTTCTGAGGTGCCGTTGTCAGGCTATACTGAGGGAAGGCTTTGCAGTGTTTTAATGCAATGATATTTTTAATGCAATTGTGTGCTGCCACAGTAGTCATATTTCACCAGCATAAGCTGCTCTGGGAAAGAGACACTATTCTCTGCTTGTACCTTGCCTAGGTATCATTCTTGATTAGCCATTAGGCACTGCATAATAGTCATGGGGATGAGGATAATTATTCTAAGGATAAGAATTATGATTGGCCAGACCAAAGCCCCATCTACCTCTGTATCCCTTTTCTGATAAAAGTCAGGAGTATACTTTTAAGCCAAAAACATGAGAAAATAGACGTGCATAGAGTGGTATGGCTTTGAGATTGCAGCAATCTGGAACAAAGATGTGAAAACTGGAACTAGACTCTGCGGGGATCCTCTAGAGGTTTGATTTGCTTCATGGTCTCTGTTGTAACTTAATGACTCAAAACCAGATAACCACAGCTCACCTGCTTTCAACACCCCTGCCAGTATATTCACATATATGAATATACACACACACACACACACAGAAAAAACACCACACACTGTCCTGCATATGCCACCTACCACTGAAAGATGGTGCAGGTCTTCAGTATAGTGATTTGAAAGGTCTGCTGAGGGAAAGGTTAAAGTTTTAAAGGAAAGTCACCATGTGACTGTCATGGTGTCAGAAACCATGTCAACCCTTCTTTGAGAGAGAGGATGGACTAAATGTCCTCTTGGTGCTCTTTCCTGCACTGATTTTTTTCATGAATCAATGATTATTCAGCTGCTATAACAGCTAGAAAGTTCAATTTTAATTAGTCTGAAATAGGAAAATGTCTTTCATTCTACTTGAAAAAGGGACACACATAATGTTTCTTCTGGTGGAACCAGATGAAGACCTGTAAAAGTTGTGATCATGTAAGGACCATAGCTCTTCAAGAAGCCCTGGCCATAGCCTAGGAACTGAACAACCATACATACATCTTCTGGCCATGAGCAGCACAGAGAGAGGTGTGATTTATCTTAGCAAAAGCATGTCTACATTATTCACCAAACAAAGGTTGTGGGTCTGGTGAATATTTCTGTGGAGCTTCTTTCTGCACTTTAGGGTATTCTTAGCCACTGACCTTAGCAACTGATCTGAGCTTCCTCCTTTGCAGCAGGACCCATGCAATAAATCAGACTGGTGTGCTGGAAAGAGAGAATTTAAGTATATAGGCAGGGATGGTAGTGAAGCTAACTGCAAAGTGCTCCATTAAACATATCACCTCAGTGTCTACCCTCAGAAATTCATGTCTCCAGGGTGATCTCTTTTGAGAAGTGGTCCTTTTTATAAGGCAGGAAGCATTAGGTATGCTCATATCTCAGTCAAAGAGTTTCCTACACAGTGCCAACAGTTATTCAGCAGTACTCATTATGCAGGTGAGCTACATCACAGCGCTGCTACTCTGCAACACTCTGCAGATCTCTATGCACCATGTGCACAATGTCTGAAATATAAGCAAATTTATGCTGCACTCATCCTTTTTGTGGTTATTAGTGTCACTTAGTATCATCTTCCTCCAGCAAATTGACTCACCAAGCAAAATGCACAAGTGCACTTTAAAGCGGATCACATTATCACGCCTACTTCTTCTGGAGAGCCAAGTGTCATTACTACTTTTCACAAGGAATAACTGCCTAAACAGTTTCACATTCTGCAGTGCATCAACAGTGCTCTTCCTCCACTCAGTCTGCAGTTCAGAAGAGTGATGGAACAGTAATGCATGTCTATCTCATTGTTCTACATGGAGAGATAAAATCTAGTGCTCACTTTATGCCTCTTTAAAAGTTAGGGTATTTGTTTCTGGAGTCTTTTTATCAAGATATGCAGTTGTATATCACCTCTAAGCCCCTGATCATATTTCAAGTGTCTACAAGGTATTTGCATTAAACTTACTTGTTTACTCAAAAAGCATATTAGAGGTTCCTCTCTCAACACTACTGATTAGATGACATATCCCAACTGCACAGTTAATTCCACAGTCAGGTGTAGACAATAAGGACTAACAGTGGCCATGTGCTGATAGGATTTTACTTCCAAAATATTTTCAAATTATTCACTAGCACTCTTTCTTTCTCTGCATGTATTTTCTAGAAATTAGATGGAATATCAAAGAAATACAGGGGTGCAGAGTGTTGAATGCTAAGATTATGACTAAAACCATGAACTTGTAACCAGAAACCAGGAAATAAAATATCAGAAAGAAGCATTTTGGCTAAGAAATGGAATGAGAAGAGGTGTTAAGGGTCAATATTGAGAACAACCAGCAATTTACTAAGCTGAAGAGCAAAGCCAGAGCCCAGTAAAACTCCATATTATAAGTTTAGAGCTGAGATGAGAAGCTGACAGTGCTTGAGCTAGACAAACTATGGTCACTCAATGTCCAGAGATAAGGATTAAAAAAACTAGAAAATAACCAAAGGAATAAAGCTGTAGCCAGGGATTACGTTATGCAACCACACATTGAGAAAGCTTCTTAAGCTTGGTTGCTACAGCTGGGTCTACCCAGAATTTTATGTAGGTCACCAGCCTTCTGAGACCCTGCCTGTGGTAGCCTGGTGGCTTTTTGCACTTTGCTCAGCAATGCTTGTCAAGAGTCATCAGGAAAACCATCAAAGTAGACACCTGAGCTCAGATCTCAGGTCTCAGTGACTTTTGATGGGACTGACCAAACTGTGTGCTTTTAAAAATCCACCCCTAGTTCTCTGCAAAATGATGGCTTCCCATATGGTCTGTTATGCTTACAACTGTGAGTGTTTGGTGATTTGTGACCTCCTCTCACTCATTATCACTCCACTTAATGTCATGGCAAAAGAAGGGTAATAATTCTTTTTTTTGCAATTGTAACTAAAATGCTGCCAGAGCAGAGGGTATGTGTTGGCCAAGGTCTTTATTATGCAACTGTATGCAGATCACTGTGAATTGCATCGTCCATCTAGTTCAGTGATGCAGCACCAAGGTCACTGGGCAGTTTTAAGCTAATGATGCAACCATAAGTCTAATAAATGTGCTCAGTAACCACAGCAAACATATTGTCATTGTCGCAGATGTTATTCTTTCAAAAGCACTTGGCAAACAACTAAAACACAGCCCTTGTGTTTGCTTTGACCTCCTCTAAGATTGCACCATCAGGATTACTGAGAAGATGAGATTCTTTAAGAAGACAAGTCATGGCCTACAGCTACAGTATTGGTATTGCTCATAGCACTCTTGCAGTTTGCTTAGAATAAACAGGCAAGAGAATAACTGAACATGAATCAGTGAAATTTTGACAGAGAGTACACTTTGGAAAAAAATGTATCCATGAGTGATATCAACACAGGTAGAGATCAATTTCTTATTACAATGATTTAGGCAAGTCAACTTTCATTATGGTGTTGATTTTTGTAGCCATCATTATACAGTAACCCATTACATGCTGATCCAGTAACCTTTTCTTATCTTTCAGGAAATATACTAACCAGTAACGGCATTGTGTCACCATGAGCTTTGTCATTATATGCAGTGATTCCCCACAGGGCTTATCAAATGCTGCAATTGCTGTTTCTTTGGAAGGATATACATCATCTCCCAGGCTGGGTTCAACAGATGGTTGATATTATGCCCTGAAAAGTGGCAATCTACTGTTCAGAACTTGTTGCAGCTCCAGTGTCTTGCACCCTATCATATATATGTATATCTCTATTTTTGCAAATGTCTATGGATATATATTCAAATGTCTATGGATATATATTCTTATGTACATCATGAATTCTTATCTGACAGGCATGAAGAAGCCCACAATGGTCTGACCACTAAATATGCTCTTGACAATAAGGGAGAAAAAGGGAATTTAAAACCAAGCACAATCTCTTGAATTCTTGCTTCATTTATAATAATTATTGATAGGAATAAAGATGAGTAATTCAGCCTTACTGTAGAATTCACTTAAGACCATTCAGTGAACAGAGAATGCCAATGTGTGAAGATGGCTGTTTAGCAAGGCACTGAAATAAAGTGATGGCAAGAGAGGTCTAAGTCAAGACACAGAGCTGTCTTTTCTCAAATGACATAAACAACACAGTCATGAAAGGAGGTCACAGTTTTGTACATAAGCCCTGTGTGGCTTCCAAGCTAAAAAACCTATAAAAATATTACCCTTTGCTAATGGAGCATTTTCACCAAGAAGCACAGCATGTGCCCAACTCAATGTGTCAGCAGCTTTCTGCCCTCAATTCAGCTTACCAACAGTTAAACCATTCAAGGTCATACTATAACCTATTAGAGATGACATGTGACAAGATGATTTTTGATAAAGAGTAGAACTTTGGTACTACAGAAGTGGCCAGGGAGAGGAGGTCTCCATATGCAACCTCACATTTTGTCAGCAGCTGCTAGTCAGACATAAAAACATTTTATTGCCCTTGCATAGTCAGCCACATGCTGTAGTTTCCTCTCACTCAGAATATGTTCACTTTCATACCGCCCTGCATTTAGCTGCAATAGAACAGCAGAATGTTTACATTACAGTAGAATGCTGCATGCTTTTATCTAAGGGCGACCTTGAGTATGCCTGGCACACAAGAAGTGCAGTGGAAGGCAGGCAAACACTTTTTCTCCTACACCTCTGCCATACTGTCTGTCCCCCACTTATACCACCCTTTGAATTTAAAGAAAGGACCTTCGCAAATGTCCATTTTTGTGAGTGAATGCACATTAAGAACATTTCATGTGCATGCTATGAAGAACAAGAAACCTAAGACAGATTAGAAAACTTCACTCTCCAAAACCAAAATTATTTTCCCCTTTATGTTCTGAAGCTTATTTGTAAGTCTCATTAATTTTTTTTACTCTTTGGAGTAAGAAGCCTGAATTAAAAATCAGTATGTGACCCATTACTATTTTATAATCCTCTCTTTTGCAAGTGGAAAGCAACAGTTTGCCAATCCTGTATTTAAACTTTCATGGAAAGATATGAGTGAGTTAAATATGAGAGCCCAAGCAAAAGAAAGCACAGGAAAGCTAGAGGGTGTTGGGAAAGCCTGTCCAGAGAGTCAGAACAAGAGCTTATTACCAAATATACTTGTTTTAATATATGTGTTATACTTGATCTTAGATCAAAATAACATTTATTTTTCATTAACTAACCGTTTGTGCTAGTCACCATAATATTTTTATATTTAGGAAGTACACACAAGAATAACATTGTCAAAAGCATCACCATGGCTGTGCTGACCTTCAGAAAGGAGAGCTGGATAATAATGAGGAATCTTGTTTCAAAGAAGTAGAAAGACATGTAAGACAGTTAAACCCTCTCAGCCAGCAGAGAGACTCCTGAAGGACACCAAACTGGGAGCACAGCACCAGCATGTGCCACTTACTGGAAATCCCTTGGGGAAAAGGTAAAAGGAAATTGGCACAGAAAAACAGAAAAGCATGGGAAGTTACTGGAATTAAGATTTTAGCATTCAAAATTATGAAGACTAGAATTAAGATCTTAGCATTCAAAATTATGAAGACGCGTCTCAGTGAAGAAAAGTAAGAAGTTACAAATTCTAAGAAAATAAACATAAAACTATAATTAGACTACCATTTGCTTTGTAAATGTTGTGGCAAAATTTCAAGGTGTTCATTTTCCCCATAAGTAATTTGACTTGTCTATGGCATCAAAAGACAAATTGATGGCTCCATTCACTGCTTCCCCTGCCATTCATATCATGCAGATCAGTATGAGAATGAACATAAAGTGCTGCAGAATAGAGCCATTTTATACTTGTTTTAGACAGTAAGAATGATAATATGAAGTCTAGGACAAAAAGGGATCTAAATGTTTCTAAACCATCTTTTCTGAACTCTACAACTTGTGCAGCCATATGAATCTGTCCCTATTCAGATATGAGAATGCCATTAATGCATAGTAAATCAAAGTGCCGGACTTTTATATCCATACCCTGCAGTCACTTGACACGTTTATCTGTGCCTTATTACTGTCAGATTTACTCCCTGATACAGCAGGGCCAAATTTATCATGTTTACATTTGCTGATGTTCCAAATTCACACAATTCCCACTCATATGCAACTAGATCCTGCCTAGTTACAGCCACAATTTGCTCCAGGGTCATGCCTCCAATTTGGCCTCTCTGTTCCCATTTTCGTAGCTTGCAGTAAAGAAATGGATAAATGCAGCATTTTTTTCCATAAATGAGTTGTGATTTTTTAAGGAATTAGCTAAGTATACATTGCCTTTTGTTTACTTCTCATGACCTGTAGTCTGAACTAGTTCTGCTGGAATTCAGTAAAATGAATTCTAGAATGGCTTGCATAAGAGTTCTTAAAAAAACCAAACCCAAACACAACAGCAATGAGAAATATTTTTGCCAAAGGCTCTTGCAATTCAGAAAGAGAGTCACTAGCTTGAGGACAAACTGATCATCTAATTTACCTCTGAACTGAAAAGGATTAGGAATACAATTTTGTGTATTCTTGAACAGCTTTGCCATACTAAGCTTCTGCCTAAGTGCTTGCAGCATCAGGACCCTTTGTCCCAGAACCACTGGCCTGCTGTGTAGGAAGAAAATATTTTTTAAACAATTCAACAAAGAATTGAAAACAATCAATTGAGGATAATCAAGATCATAAGAACATGCATCAAGAAGAAAGGCACCATAAGACACTGAAGAAATAATCTGCTACCATTTATTTCCCTCACATTTCCATTTATTTCATCCATTTATTTTTCCTAGCTCTTTCTATAACTATCTTCATTTTCTCTTCTACTTCATACTTAGATTTTTTTATGTTGTGATTGCACCTATCTCCAATTCCTCTTAATGGCTTGATATTTCTAATACTATGTTTTAAAATATCTCTTGTGCATTCTGTACTTTATTGCCATTATATAAATGTTTGGTTCCCCTAAAACTAAAAATAGCAAATAGATTTTTGAGGTGCAGATAAAATGATGGAGATTTGTATTTTGCCTGTTCAAATACAGTTCTTTCAGGAGACATTTTTAGGGTTGCCTTTACTTTGTTTGGTGCTTTCCTGCAGTTACAGCAGGCAGTGGTTTAGTGAAAATTTCAAAATAAAACATTACTGTGCATTAAAAACAGTACAATGGGGTTTTGGACACCAGCACCTCTTTAAAAGAAAAAAGAAAAAACAAGACTACATTCCTAGGTTCCCTCTGTTGTATCAGCCTGTTCCTGGCCAATTCTTCAATGTCACAAAACCAGGTCACTCAGTCTTTTGTCACAGAAAAAACCTCAAACCCAAACATATAAATTCTGGACAATAATTAGTAATTATATAAGATGGCAAGCTGTTTTTTTTAAAGCAAATAAATATGCATTTTTGCTTGATTTACTATGTCCAATAAATATTTACATAATTGCATTCTAGTTACTCTCTAGCATATGTATTATACTATAAATATAGTATAATAAATAGTATAATAAATATACTCAGAACATGATTTTTAATTTTAATTATAATTGATATCTTTTTTTGCATTTTTACTACCTTCTCAATATAATTTCTTTTCTTTAAGCTGTATGACTGTCAAAACACCATTATTTTAAGGCTATCTACCTGTTAGCTTGATTTTTTATTTCATTATCAGCCATTAAGAAATAAACAGTAAATAAGAGAATCTAATTTTGTTAATGGAACTTAACTCTAGGCAATCCGAAAATAAGTAAACAAACCCTTGTCCCTCCAACAACCATAAACAGACTGTGAGAAGACTGCCAGAAAATACATCTCAGAAAACTGTTAGAAGTGCAAAAAGTCCATAAAGTAAAGCACATGGGTATGCAATCAGGAGCTGCTGTCCTTCCATAGCCAGTGCAGACGTAAAAATTTTGGAGGCTGACAAACTGCACCATCCAATAATAAACAGGGCTAACACAGTTCCTGGGGTCCCCCTAGGAGAAAACAAAACAAAACAAAACAACACAAAAGAAACATGACAGAGTCCACATATTACTAAGTGTAGCATCAAATCTTACCAAAATTAAGTTCATGTCATTGATGGGTAACACCCAATGGAAGAACCAAGAACTAACTGACATAATCCAAGTCAAGCATGGGAGCAAATGAAAATTGTAACTACAAACAGAAAAAAATGTGTTCAGCCTGGATAAAAGCTTCATCAGAAGTACTGCTAAGAGCACTGTACATTTACAAATAAATCTGGGCCTCCAGCAGATGCATCTGCTTAAGTTTAATATTAAATTTAGCCAAGTTTATAACGCAGAGAACAGATTTTAAGGGTGCCTTAGACACTCAGGAGAGGCTCTGAAAGGCTCACACCAGCTGGACGGGCAGAAAGGTCTCCCAGGAAAAAGCCTGACTGGCCTTTTAAAAAAGTGAGCACACTGAGCACAAAGTAAGGAGTGGGAAAAGAACCACCAAGGAAAAATATTTTGCTTATCTCGGCATCCTTCTCTGCACATTGAAAGGACTGTAAGTTTCCACCCTACCTCTTGGTGACAGCTGAGCCCATTTGAAGTTACACTGTGCCCCCTTCCAGGAGCAGGGAGGCCTGGAGAACTGATGATTATGGGACTATGGTTAAAAGCCCACTGAAATACTCCTGCAGATTACAGAGGGCTCACTATTAAACCCTGTGGGAACAAAATCTTGCCAATAAATAATGTTCCACATATGCTTTATTTGCACTCTATTTGCAGCCTGCTTCTGTAAAATGCATGAGATCATGTGCATAATACACTGCTGAAGCACATAATGAGATAGCTACTTTGCACACTTTAGCTCTGTCAGTCTCAAGGACTTGGAGAAAGAATAAACCTCTGCCACTTCCTAAAGGCCCTCCTGGCTCCCCACTCTCCCAAATCATCAGCATAACAGAAGCACAAGGGAAAAACTGACTGCGTATACATACTCAGGTAGGTCCTTTTATCAGAAATTATCTCCACTAATATAATTATTGCAACTAAACCATGATGAATAAATCTGTCCTTATGTAATTGACTTAGTTTACTTAATGCATTCACATCACATAAAATAGTTGATTTCCTAGCAATCCAGTCACCAGGCCAATAATGTACTTGGTGTTGCCAGCTCTTGGGCCTTTGAGGGAGGAAGGAAAGAATTGATTTCATGGTGACTCAGCACCTCATTGCAACTTCAACAAGTTAAAAATAAAACATTAAAGACCATGTGATTTAATATCCTCGGTTTAAGTGTTTTATAAACCAATATAGTGGCATTTAGGGAAATTCCACTGGGCTATGCAAAGCAAGTTGCTGGTCTCTCCTCCAAGGAGATGCTAAGTTGCTCACCTAAACAGTAAGCCAGAAATTCAGAGCTGGCAGGGATGGCTCTTTGAGCAGGTACCCTTGCTGGCAGAGGGATGGGATGCAATAGGAACATACTGTGCAATGACAATTTTCAGCTAACATGACTCTTTGGGGTCATTTTAGAGTTGTGGCTGCTCTGCCTTGCACTGAAGTCCAATGGCCTCTCATGGGCTGTTCCAGGACTGGCAGAGAGCAGGATGGAAAGGTGGCATAAAACAATCACATCAGGATCAAGAGGTACCTCTGTGCACTTACAAATTCGGTCCTCAATCTAACAATGTGATACTGCTAAAATGAATGGTTTGGCAGAGAGCTTTCTGTCTGGCATGAGGGTCAAATCCTCTAGATGGGAGAGGGGCAAAAAGCACAGGTCATGCTTACAGTGGCCAAGAGGAGTGGGGCTGTACTGGTGTGAGATTGAGATGGAGGGACACATGTGAGTGGACCAATTCCACTTCTCTTTCTCTCACATCCTGCAGATGCTGTCACCAAATGGGTTCTCTGTATCAGCTGGGTGTAAGAATTGCTATCTTGATGCTTACATTAACTTCCTTCACTGTTTAGTTAAGGAAGTAGCTTTACCACCCTGTTTGGGGATTTGATATTAAAGAATTGTTGTTGCTTTCTGCAGGAAAAAAGTCTATTGATATTTCTCCCAGAAAAAAAACCTAATAAACTTGGGCTCACACATGAGAACAGTATAGATGGACACAAACAAATCTAGTTCCATGCAAATTTGAGTAAGAGAACTGGTATTCTCCTTGGTACTATTTAGTACCCCAAACATTCCATATTTTGCTTTATTTATTTACAGGGAAATAGCTAATCATGAAAATTGAAAATTATTAGATTAGTATGTATCTTTGCCATAGATGAGTGCATTATCTTATGTATACTTTTGGTGAAAAAAAATCCAGATTATTTCTTTGGACTTTGAAATAGAAGTAATGTTTTTATAAATATTTTTAAAAATCATAAATGTATTGCTCTTTCTTTTACCATTTAAAATATTTTTTAAAATTAAAAAAAAAGAAATGTGTGTTGGATTTTAAAGTTGCCACTTAATTTTAATAGCATGTTTGCAATAATTAACCTTGGTACTTGATATGTTCAAGCAGTTTCATATACCAAATGAGAAAGGACTGCAGAACCCTGTCAATAGGTACTTAATGTTAGCAATTCATTTCAGAAATACCAGTTCATTTTTGTCAAGTCTATCACATTTTAGTATTTATAGATTTTCAAAAGATGGGCTTTCTGTAAATTCACAGCATTTTACAAACGTGTAGTGTCTGCCTGGGGACTCCATGTACAGAAAACAGTACCCAGCACAGTTGTAACAGCTGGTTTGGAATTCACCCCATCTGTCTTATGATTATGTATCTGCACATTTTATTAGGCTGGATTATTAAACAGGTTAATCAAGAAAATATGGGAAGTGTAGGAGAACAGAGAATAAACAGCTTCTTTAGTGTCATCATCCATCTTATCAAAGACAGTTCAGAAACACTTTAATACATGGGATATAGTCAGGTTAAGCCATCATAGCTTCTCAGAAACACGCAACAAGAATTTTTTCCAAAAATTCATTCCACCATATAATTTCCTTAAAATATAAATAAATAAATATGCACATATGTAAGAACAATGCTTTTCCAAAGAAAACAAACACGGGCATTTTCTCGTCCATCAGCAGCTAGGTTCCATATGTTACAGACTGGAGAGTTAAAAATATGCGAGAACAAAAAAGACTAAGGAGGGAAACCATCATTAATAACATGTTAACAATAGACAAATGCACTGCTCAAGGCCTTCAGGCAAGATCTGGAACTTGCTTGTACTTTGCTGTGTGTGAACAGGGAGATAAACACTGTGTCTCAAAGGGCTTCCTGAACGAGGAGAAATGAGAGGCTTGCCAAAAAGTTTCCTATTCAGAGAATATAACTGAACAACACCCCACATGTGCATAGATACTTACATCACTACACATTTGGTTTTTCAAAGTATTCTGTTTTTTTCAGGCTTGCACTTGCATAACTATACTTCAGAATATACAAGCCTGTCACAGACATCTTTTATGAAAATCCTTTTCTTAGGATTTTTTCCTGCTGAGAAGCTGAGAGGTTTCAGCAATAAAATGTAAACAATGGTTATCTGCTGCTCTGGAATGCAACAGGTCCATCTGTGATTGGCCCATCTTGGATGTTTACAATTAATGGCCAACCACAGCCCAGTTAGCTTGGACTCTCTGTCCGAGCCACAGACCATTGTTATTCATTCCATTCTATTCTTAGCTAGCCTTCTCAGGTGAACCCTTTCCTTCTATTTCTTTTTAGTATAGTTATAATGTAATATATATATATCATAAAATAATAAATCAAGCCTTCTGAACATGAAGTCAAAAACTTTTGTCTCTTCCCTCATCCAAGAATCCCCTGTGAACACTGTCACACAAGTCTACTTATATCTTGTCCGAATTCTCCACATCATTAAGGGTAACTTGGCTATTTCATTCTGTCCTACAGAAGTCAGTAGGAAAGTAAACATAAAGATGGGAGGCCAGATGCTATGAACAAAAAAGAGGCAAGAGAACTAGCTATATAAGGCCAAAGTTCAGCAATTGCTTTTAAAATTGATACCTGAGTTTGGCTCTGCAAAACAAAAATCACATCTGAAGCTGCTGCAAAAATCAAAAGCACTCCCAGTCCAAATGGAATGAAGTGGAATTGAAGACTCATCTAAATTAATGCATACAGCCCTCTCAAATACAGTCCAGTTTTGTCTGTTTCCACCTAAACATAAAATCAAACTGGTGTTACAGTTTTAGAAACCAAAATTTACTACACGACCACATATAAAATGTTTTGCACAACGCCAGCCACCTGACTTACTGTCCTTCACAGGACTCCCACTGCCATAGGCTGGTACTTACTGCAGAGAGAAGAGAACTGCAGCAGAGGACAGGAGGACCATGGGCAGCAGGCAGTAGCCCAGCACACTTGCAACACAGCCGGGAGAGACTCCCGAGACGCTCATCAGGTTCAGCAGGGCATGCATGCCAAGGCACCCGATGGCACTCATCCCGTACACGTAGCCAAAATGAACTTTCCCTGCCTAGGATAAATAAGAGGAAGCATGAGCTGGCAGAGGTGAGCAGTGATCACTAAGTGCTAGCAGAAGACAGATTTAGGTTTACGTTTGTTATTTCTTGTTGACACTTTCTCTCTGCTTCACCTGCATCAGTTCAGTTGTGAACCACAGATGATACATTTGAGTGATTTTTGCATAAAAATAATTCCAAGGTGCAATTGACAAAATGTGCTTGTTGCTAACTTAAAGTTACAAGGCTGATTCTCACTTACTTATGGGGCTCTGAACACAACTGGAATTGGTTGAGAGATTTGGGAAAGTTTAAGTGGCAACAAACTAAGAGGAAATTATGGAAAGCACATTTTAGTCATTAAAAATCAGTTTAGGCTCAGGAAACATCTTTTCAATAAGTGTATATGGGGCTGTGAAAAAGTGTCCTAAGTAACATGATGACTCAGGTTACCTGATGTGCTTCACATTTTATTACAAACCTTCAGCTATAAACAGGTATGCAAAAAATTGGGAAAATTTTGCTTAAATTATGGTGGTTTTCAGGGCAAATGTGACTGGTTTTTCCCTTGACTACCATGAGAAGGATACATTTCTGTGCTTAGACCAACACAACATGTTCATTTCAACATAAAACTCAGCGGTAACTGTCAGCTTATGTTCGTTTTTTGTTCTAAAAAATGAAAAAAATCACAGATTTTTTTCCCTTCTAGGTTTTATTCCTTTGTTTGAATTTATTGCCTATGAAAGGTACCAGCCTGGCAGCCTAGAGCTTGATGTTTTCTAATTTATACACAAAGCTAGTAAAACAGGCAACTGTGGCCACAACACCACCAATTCCTTCATCTCCTGCCATCATTTTGAAGGATCCCTCCAGGCATAAGGGCATTGTTCACTCCCCAAAATAAACCATCACAAAAGACTGTTAAATATGTTTTTGTCTCTCTCTCAAGCTTCTAACAAATTAAATGCTGAAAGTCAGCTATGCAATACTGTCATTTTCACATCTGTACATGAGATAAACATTCATAAATCAGAAATCTATTTTTTTTCTTGGAACTTTGAATCCTAATGATAGAATGCACCTGTGAAGGAGAAAGTTCAGACCTAGAACTTAACCATTAACTTAGAACCATGAGTGAACTTCTCAAATGAAGGACCACTATGCATCACCTTCCTGACATATAATAAGGTGTATGCAGACACATAAAACACAAGTGCGCTTGTTCATACACACACACACACACACACACACACACACACACACACACACACACATTATATATCATATATATAGATATATTGAGTATGACAAACCCCAGAAGACTCAAAACTAATAGAAGGTCTCTGTTTCCTAATAATGCTGTGGCTTATGGTTGGATTCTGTTGAGACAGATTAAGTGGAAACATGCTGAAGCTTGTATCATGTTTTGTGATGCTAGTTTATCTTCCATGATGGCTAAGGAGGATTGAGAAGATCTCTGGCTTTACTTATCCCTACATTTTAATGAAATCTGGGGGAAATCAACTTTGAGGACCCTTTTCTGACCTCTCTTTCTGTATCCATGCATGTGGAAATCGATCACTGGATGCCAGCAGTATTTGAGCTGGACAGACATAAAGCAGCAGCATGGAGAAGGCCTGGTGATGACACAGCTTGGAAGTCCTGATGCTTCAGGCTGGTGGCAGCTCACCAGCTCTTGTTGGAGAGCAGTTCATGAATGTGAAATGCAACCTGAGTTAATAAGACCTGACTTTACATCAGCACCATTATCCTGTCTGCACTCTGACCTGGCTCACTGCTGAGCTCTCCTCTGCCCCCAGTCCTCAAGGCTAAGTCAGGACCAGCCAGGTTGCCTATATATCCTTCCAGCATCCTGGCCTTTTCCCCATTTCTGTCTTCCACCATAAAGACTGATCTATTCCTGAAATCACAGCAAAAGAAATCTTCCTACTTAGGTACAGACTTTTTTTGCCGGCATTTGCATACTAGTGGTATAAAATAATCAGGGAAAATTGCTTGAACAAATAAAAGTAATGATAGCTAGAGATAATGTGGGAGAGCAATACTATCTCAGATGATTATCAACTAGAACTCCAGTCATTAAGGATATACAGTAAGTTTAACACTCACAATGGTTTGGGGCAGCCTTTGCTATAAACCAAGTTCTGTCTCAAAACAGATGCATGAACTACAAGATATATTTTAGACTGTTTCAGTATATATAACTGTTCTACACAGCACTATTTATTTATTAGCTTAGTTTAAGATTTAAAAAAAATCCTGAGCCAGAGATGAAGGAAGCACTAGCACCAGCACCTAGCTGAGATCTCTGGTTGGTGAAATGTTGGATTTGTGGTGCAAGCATGTGAGAGAAGTAAAAAAAAAAAAAAAAAAAAAAGCAGCTGAACTTGTTGGTTCCGATTTTATTCTTACTTAACATATGTAAATATATTGACTCACACACATGGGAATACTCCCAGTTCACAGTGATGTAAGCAAAACCAGAATCAGGCTTGATTAGTCTGACAGGCTTTGATGAATGGAAAGAGCTAAATTTGTCCTGTGGAAGGAGCAAGGTTAGCAGAAAGTGAGACTGTGTTCTTGCTTGCATCTGCCTGGAGTGGGTGCTACCACCGTTGGCTGGAGAGGATGGGGAAATCTGATTTCATTCAAATGACAGAATAAAATGCAAAGCAGCTGAGACTTGGGCTTCTGCTAAATTTGGGGCTGCCATTGTTTCTCTATCTACAATGGAGCTGCCCTGTTTTACACTAAGGTGAGGAAGAACAAGTCCTGCTGCCAGGCTAGCAGCACTTTCCTCTTTTTCTCTGAAAGGACTGCTACCCTTTGAAGAATATCTTTGCATAATTTTCCATAGTTAAAAAGCTGAAACTAAAGAAAATGTATACGTTATTTTTAGAAACAAGCTCTCAACCAAATTATGTTCCTGGTGCTATCAGAAGATACTTATTTAAGTACAGAAGGATATCATAGTTTACACAGCTGAAGAGACACGTTAGTATTCAAATACATCTGAGATAAAATGGTAGCCTGAATTTCTAAGATAAACCCAAAGGCTTACTGCTGGGAAGTTATGGAACAAAAACACTGGATTGTGTCAGAGGTATTCTGCTGCCCTAAAACTGGAGCATTGAAAATACTTGGCTTTCTAATGACACCTAAAATGCATAGTATCTCAGCAAAAATATGATAATTAAAATAATTTATTTCAATAATAATAGTTTAATATTCATTATAACTGTTGGCTATTCAGGAAGAAAAGTCAACAGGAAACATTTTTTCCGTTCTTTCTTTTAGCTTTCCTTTCATTTTCTTGATTATAATTAATTCAACTTTCTCTTTTTACTACCCTCATACATTTATTTCTCCAGGTGGAAAATAGCCTGTCTTCTCTAGCTTCCCACCTTCTTTTCATTTTATTCCCTTTCCTCCTGCCCTTCCACCCTTTTAAAAGATTTTTATTTTTATGGGAACATAAATAATAATGCTACTTGCCATTTATATAGCAGTTTGCACATTCAAGGTACTGCATTGACATTACAAATTGAGTAAGAACTTTCAAGAATCTTCTGATTCAGCACTATTTATCACAGAGGAAATGGAAAATTAGAGCCCCTTTACTGACCTTTGCAGGGCAGTAAAGCCCTTCCCAGAAAGTCCCCCCTTACTGCTGTCTGATGAATTGCTGTTGGCAGTCAGGGCTGTACTTCAGCAACACGGGAGAGCCCCCGTTGCCAGGGGGCTCCAGATGAATTTGGAGTTCTGCACAACCCTGTTAACTTTGCTCCTGTAGGAAAGCTACATTCATACAGAAGAAGGAGGTCAAATACAGGCTACTATATTTTTTTAAGCAGAACAAAGAATATAAAATAAGAATACAAAATAGGTACTAGCAAAATTTATAGGAAGGCATTGCAAATTTAAGGGGGTGAGCAGAAAAAGACTGTTTCAATTTCTTTTTTCTCTAATTATTCTAGTTGTATAAAAATTTTTTTTTTAGTCTATCTGTCTCTGCACTCTCTAAAATAACATTGAAAGAAGACAATTCCGAAGAAGTAGCAAGAGTGTTAGAAAAACTGGGCTGGCATGCTATTCCTTTTTATTCCCTCCTTTAAAACCTGTTCAGAGCCTTTCCAGATTATATATGGCACAGATCTGTCCTTTTGTTCATATAAAATCCCACCCTAAAATGGTGTGGTCTCCTCTTTCCACTGGAAGTAATACATCACTTTAGCTGTGTCACCTTTACATTACATTTAAATTTTAAGCAGGTGCTTTGAAAGTAGGAAGAATTTTTAACACATAATCCCCGAATAACTGGCAGCAAATGACTCTTTCTATGCTGGTACTACATCTTCTGCAGTTTCACACTCATTATCACCTAGGCATGAGCTTGTTAGAAAAGAAATCCCTGAAGATTTCTACGACATCCTACCATCAGCAATGTTGCTCCAAGGGCCAAACAGAAAACCATAGGTCCAGTGAGGTCTGTCTCGTTCATAATGCTGCCATCTGCAGGCTTCATTGGGTTTAGAACTGTTAATGTTTTCTGCCATATATGCTCAAAATTGATCCCAAGTTCTGCAACAAGAAATTTCAGGATTTCGTTAATTGCTCACAAGAAAACAACACTTTTACAAAACTCCATTAGACACCACAAAACTACAAACAAATGCTTCAGTGAAGATAATATTGTAGGATGACGTACTCTGTATTAGGAACATAATGTCCCTGCTATGTACTCAGTATATTTGAGAGTCAGCTTTCATTCTAAATTGGAATATTAATGTATTAAGTCTGATTTTAGTCAGTGAAGCAAAAAATGGCCGCAGCGTTTTTGAGTTAATATTTGTTTTTCCTATATTTAAAACGCACATATCTAATGCCACACTAGCAGAGATGTTGAGAAACACATTAATTAACAATAACTGCAGAATTTAAGATACTCTGCAACACTGAGGACAGAGATATATACTTTAATTCTGGAAAATCTGACAAGAAATGTGTCTTAAGCCTGAACTGCCAAAAGCACTTAAAAATGACATTTGTTCATTCAAGGCAAGTTTATACTACTTTATACAGTGCTTTATAAGCTTAGGGGTTTGTAATGTGGTTGTTTTTTGGTTTTTTGGGGGTTTTTTGGGTGGCAGATATTTGCATTTGAAAAGTAATTAGTGAGACCCCAAGAAACAGAAGAAAATTCTGTCCCATTAAAGGTGATGGGAATGCTGCCATTAACTTTGCTGGGGCAAATCTTTATCTTATAACTTCTGGAGAAACATTTCATATTGCACGAGTAATCATCTTCCCTGAGATTCTCCAGTAAGGGGAAAATTAGGTTCAGATCTGCTGGCAAAATGGCTGAGACTGACAATGAGTTAGATCTGTTAGGAAAGCCAATTCTTTACCTTGTTCCACCTCTCCATCATCTTGAGCTCAGTCAAAACACTGCATATATAAAGCTATTCTGCATTAAAATGTGTGGGTTTGGTCAGATTTATGTGGTACACAGATAGGAATATCTCTAAAGCCTTGCAGATCACAAGCAGTTGTATTACAACATCCTTGTCCCAGGGTGAACCACATGGGGAGTTAAATGGTTGGGGGTTTTAGAGGTAGAGATCTAGCAGTTATCTATATCAAACAGAATGATCTTGCTGGCTTTAAGGCAGTAGTAGTCCCTTTTGAGTAGCTAAAACTCCAGCTGCCTTCCAGTATGCAAACTAGCAGGCTGAATATGCTCATTTTACATTATGCTGAAATAATTACAGACAAATTCTCCCTTTTTTTTTTCCTAATACAGCACAAGTATTTTACTAGCGACAAAATCAGCCACTAGCATTAGAATGGTCAATCATCATAAAGAACGGCATTGCTCATACAGTTAAATGATCAACTAATTGGAACTGAAAGCAGCTTTCTCAATTCCTTCCCCACTGAAACAAGCCACTTAGCATCTGCAAACTCCTAAATCTATTACTAGATACGCAAAAAAAGATGATTATCCATCTTCATTAGTTATAGATTTTCCAATATGAACAGAGGATAAACGCAAGAGGGGAAACAATTTTGGAAACGTGAATGAATGCAAAACTATTGTTCTGCTGTCATCTAGCGGTGGCACAGCATATCTGCTCTAGGCCACAAGGCTGCAGGAATCCAGGGTGGATTCGAAGGAGAAAACGCAGGTTTGGCCGCCAGGAGCTTTGGCTGAAGCTCACAGAGCGAGGCTTGCCAGTTCTGCTGCAGTTTCTGTAGTGAGTTCCATCCTCTAGCTGGCAGAGAAAAGTTACAGGCACCCCCAGGAATCCTGCATGTTGTCTGCGGGACTAGTTGTGTTACAGATACATATTATAATATTGGCTTTTCACAAATATTGAAATAGATTTTATATGCGTAATGTTAAAGTAACTTTGTTATAATGATATAATTTTATTTCTGTTGTTAATTAAGCTAAGACATAGTAGTGAAATAGCTGATATAATATACTTGTGTTAAAACACCTGCTTAGATGAGATAACATCCAAGGAACATGTGAAGAAAACACCTGCTACAGATATGCCAACTATCAGCACTCACCATCTGAAGACAGCGTGAGCCAGAGCCAAAACTGAAAATAATGATAAAAAAAGACTAAAAGCACAACCAAAGAATACACATGCTCTAAAAAGGCAAATCCGAAGAGGAGATATGCTAAACAATTCTTAGAACATGCAAACTAGTTTGAAGGAAAAGTTTACTATTCATAAGAGTCTATGAATATGCAAGAGGCTGATGTGAGGGACAAGGTATTTGAAGGGTGTCCCCAAAGATAACAGCGTGCTCCTGGCTGAGTGCCGAGGTACATCCAGCCCCAATAACCTTTGCTCTGTAGTCCTTGTCTCCTATTGTCCTTTATTAAACTTTTTAAACTTTCACAAGAGGGTGAATGTGTTTTTCACAGTTTTACCTTCTAGCAAAGGAGGTTCCTCGTCAAATCCGTCAACGTAACCCAGCTGGGAAGGAGCGTCGGGGCTGCAGGCTGGCTGCAGGATGCTGCCCGAGTAGCTCTGCTGCGGGGACAGCAGCATGTCTGATGGCACAAACGCCCCGCCTGCAGGCTGCTCCTCTGCCTGGCGCCTGGGACAAGGAGCAAAGCACGAACTCATAGCTACAGTGAGAAACGTCTGTTACAGATGGATAATGAGACGATTGGCTCTCGCAATTAAGGGATAATTATTGTGTGAATATTAAGAAAAGTTTAGTGATGTGTAGTTCTGCTGTTGTAGTTTAGATGTCCTCTGCTCTCCTCATAGTTCCCTTTTCCCCCTGTATTGTTGCCATCAGACAGCTGGGGTAGTCTAGGACAGGTAAAAAGAAGGGGGGCACATGTGTCCCTTGCATGGGGCAGTTGGGAATGGAAAAGCTTGCTGCTTAGGGGCTGCGGCATGGCAACACCTGACCTACAATCAAGTTACAAGAAAGCAGTTTCCCCCAAAAAATGACAAAGAAGAGCTGACTGACAGACGTCGGGAGTGGCCAGGGTTAGCTGATGCAACCCCCAGGAGTATAAAAGACTGAGCATCCACCTTGAAGATGAACTGGCCACATGGTGTGTACTAGGGGCAGTTCCCAGTGCTGCAGCTTTTTCCTTATGTAGTCCTTTTGATGTATTTTTGTCAAGGTTTAATAAACCTTTTTAAATTTTCAAAGTGAGCAGTTGTTTCTTATATGTCTTAGATCTATTCACCATGTTCCACCTACTTTACAGCTATTTTCAGTGTGGGGAACCTGGATTTTTTCTGAGTCCAGTCCTCGCTGTGGGTAATGAGAGCTGAACTGCTGCCTGTGCCTTTGCAGCTCCCTCTGCCTGCCGGGACCCTGCAGCCCCCATAGCCACTGCCACTGCCACATCCAGGCACTTGGGGCTTCTTTCCCCAGCAGCCTGGCGACACTCCTCAGATAGGTCCATACTGCTAATGAAAGAGCCATACATTTAAATTTTTCCTTGAATCTCGGAAGGATCCTCAAGAATTTCCTGCAATATGCGGCCTAAATTTCACATGAATTACATGAAGCTCAGTTACTCCTGTCAGGTAAACAAGCTGTAAGACCTCTACTAATAAAAGTAGCACAAAATCAAATCCTTTAAAAAGAAAAAAATCACTTATAAACATTCTGCCTTTCTGAAAGTTTAGATGATGTCTCAAACTTCTTTCCTGCTCCTGCAAGCCCCAAAGCCGGCCCCAGAACCACCATCTGTTGAAGAGGGAAGCTGAAGCAACACCCACACTTACTTTCTGCTTTCACAGGGGTTTTTGTCTGAGCCATAGCTGTTGCAACCTTCTTCCTGGTCCTCTATGGTATAATTAGACTGGTAAAAGTCGATGTGAAACTGCTCAAAACTTGACATTCTGGTTGGAAAAAATGATTGCAAATATCATAAATAGCCTTTACAACAAGCCAAAAATCTATATTTTGAACTGCCCTAAACTTAAATTAAAATAGCAAACTGTAAAGCCCCAAACTCAAGAGAATTTTTCTGTAGAAGCTCATGATAATTTGGAAGTGACACAAAAAAGACCATTTAATTCCTTTAGCTGTAACAAGAGGGATTAATCTGCTTTTACTGGAAATTACAGTATATTAATTTAAAAGTGGTATATCAGACTTCCTATCTCAATATTGTTACCAAAAATAATGCAATTTTGAAGGAAGATATATATCTACAAAATATTTTTTAAACAGTTCATTTTCCTACTTTCAATAAAAAAATTGTGACCCTATGTCAATGTTTAAAAATGAAGGTTTTAGGAAGTACTTAGGATTTCAAAAACAATTACTATTTACAATGTTTTGCAATATTATATATGACTGTAATAAAACAATAGGAAAAAATCCCAGGTTTGTTTACAAAATCTGTGATTTCTGTTCAAGGACACAGCTGGCACATCAGTGGTAGCAGAGCCACATTCTCACTGGGCAGCAACATGACTGGTAAAAGACAGCATACTAGATGTTTGAATTGGATCAATGATTGGATGATTCCTCAGTGAAAAGATATGCTAAAGAATATATTTCCTTCCTACTGCATGTGTTTCCCCACTTGGCTAGCACTTAGGTAGTTAAGCCCTTAAAACCCACAGAGAAGTTACATAACCTGACTGAAAACCATAGCCATATCCAACTTAGATTTTCATGTGAGATATTCATCTCTCCTAACATTTCTCTTTTTTTTCACTTTTGTCCTCATTTCCAACTTTCCAAATGCCATTGGCAAAATATGCTTTGGACCTCGCAGTTATTCTTAGAGTTATCTCAATATTTATCAAGCACACTCTGCTTATGGGAAAGATCTTTGCAAATCTCTTTGTAAGATAAAAGTGATAAAGATTACTATTTCATCAGGGACCTTAAAATGCTGCATATTAGAATTTTTGATTTTTTTCCCCATTATCAGTCTAATCTTTTGGGACTTACTTCCTTATTTTACCTAGAGTTCAAAGTAGAAAATGCTCTTATATTATTTTCTTAACTCCTGATCAATTGCAGGTTTTCAAAGTAATTTTTACATTTTAAATATTGATTAATAGAAATTATTTTACCAAGCTATTTACTGTGGCTTTATTTGGAACTGCACACCATTTAGTCATTCTTTCAATGAAGATTTCACACAGGGCATGTTTTAAGAAACTTTAGTTGGTAGCTCTACCTCAATAGTTCAATTCTAGTAAGTATTTAATGTCCTTTTCTGTCACTATACAGAATGAAATAATTGCTTAACCAGGTAGGGTTAACAGAGTTCAGAAAAGATAAATTTATTTTCCAAAAGAATTTAGAGTTAAGGTTACTTACGTTTTAATATATTTGGTGAAAACTCCAGTCTGTTGAATTTACATGTTGAAGAAGACCTAAAATATCCTCTTGCTTCAACAGGGATGAGCTTAGTGCTATTTATAAGATTCTAAATTTGATATTTGAACAGATGCACATGAAGGAAAAAAACCTCACAACCTGTCAATATCAGGGCCAGCATTTAAGAAGAGCTAACAACAATGGGCAGAGAAGGGTAGGAACCTTCGAGGAAAAATGAACAAAATGAACAAATATTGTTCCATATATTTCAACTCAATAATCTAGATTCCCTCTGAAGTAAGTATTTATGAAGATCTTGGTGGAGCCCTCATTAGCTGAGCTGTTGGACATTAAAAAGGGTAATACTACCTGTTAAAGCAGAGGGCTGAATACACTTATTTGAGGGTGTGTTTCCAGCAGCCAGAGCCCTGGAATGGCTGTGGGATGCTCCCTGGGAACACTGTGGCAGAGGGAAGGAGAGAGGCTGAGCACCCTGCTGGGCCAAGCCCCTGTGCTGGTCCAGTGCCAGAGCCCTGTTCTCCGGGCACATCCCCCTGCCCCACTGCTCCTCCAGGGGCTCTCTCTGCTTGCAAAGCTGTCTCCTGAAGTGCAGTACCCACCATGCCAGGAGCAGTGCAAGGAACCTCTGTTCCATAGTCCTGGCTACTAGGAAACAGCAGCACAGGCTGGATTTTTAAATAGATTTCAAGCTTCAAAGATGACTTTTCAATTTACACCTGCTTTTGTTTGACAAACTTGACTAACCACAAAAAAGGCTGCTTTTTTCACTTTATTTATTGGGTAGTTTCCCCAAAAAGCACTTGGGCTGTTAAATTTAAGGAATGCAACATTAAATTATATGTATTATCAGGTAATAAATCTATGCCTCAGGTGCATATTCAATCCTGTGATGTTGAAGGCCAAATAATTCCATTTCATTAGCAGAACAAAGATGAACAGTTAGCACATGACTTACAATGTTATAGAAGAGTTATAACATAAGTGCATTTTAAAATAAAATGAAGTTTACCAAGTTTTTGCTCAGTAAGTATGTTCAAGAAAGAGTTCAGAAGTAAAGCATGGTGAAAAGAAGAAAAAATGTGACATTTGATTCTGAAGATTAAGGGTAATATAATTACAGTAGTTATCACAGCTATTGTTACGTCTCCCTCATGTTCTGCTATTTCTAGAGTAACAGTTTATGCTGCTACATCCACCTAGGTGAAATTTCATATTCAACTCATAGCAAACTGCTAACCTCTATAATGTTTGATCATCTCAGTTTAGATAAAATGGCTTCATCTTGTTTATACTGAATCCATGGAGGCAATGATACAGGATTAACTTCTGTCCCTCGGGAAGGTAATTCAAAAATTTCTTTTTAGGAATAGAAAAAAATCCTGATTTGCTAGGGTTTTGCCTGTTTATTTAAACTATAAAAGTGATTTGATTACTTTTGCTACTTTCTGTTAGAAATACAAATATATATACCTCTATACAAAAATGGGAATAATTATCAGACAAAAAACTTCCCAGGAGGATTTTAAATAGAAAAAATTACAATGAATTGCATTGGAATGTGGTGAAATAATACTTTAAGAGCCATTTAATATACCACAGTTAGACAAGAAAGCCACCTGTAAATCAAAAAGAGATAAAAAAAGGAACTTAAAATTGAGCCATATATATTTCTCTCCTTATATATAATTATTATATAACTTATGATACATATTATATATAAATTATACACATATGTTATATTAATAGCCCTGTGGATATGCACGTATAAATAGACACAAAATATAAAAATAGAAGATAATATTAGTTGGAAATTAGAAGTAGATGATTTTAAAAAAAGCTAAGTTTAAGTAGCTGATAGGAAAGTGACTGGTCGAAATAAGGACTGCTCAAGTGCATTAAAAGCAGACAAAATTTTATTGCTACTGCCATGCTCCTAGCAGGTGTAAAAATAAAAGTATCAATAAACAAACAGACAGATGCATTTATTAGAAATGCTAAAAGCACCATTTTAAAATTCTGCATCTAAAAGTTTTAGAAGAAATGGTTAAAAACTTTCTATATTGTTGAGTAACAAAACAACAGGAAAGTTTGGGAAGATCAAAAATAAGTAAACATGCTATCCTGTAAAAAACTAAATAAGATGCCTTGAGTAATTATAGGCCGGCTCCCATGAGATTGATCCTAGCAAATTATGGGCTCAGATAATAACTAACTGCATTGATGAATCCAATCAACATGGGCTTTTGGAAACGAGCTCATTTCAAAGTAATTTATTTCCTAACAAGATATGTACTTGGGAAAGGTAACCACCAGTGACCCATATTTATACAAGGCCTTTTACTTTATTTTGGTTCAATAGATATGTAACCATCCCTGCTTAGTGTGACACCCATTATACTGATTAAATAGGTGCTATCTGATGTGTCTCAAATGTAATTGGGAAAGAGGGGAGGATTTGCATTGATGCCTTACAGGACAGAAGCTTTCCAAAGATCACCTAGCAGACACTCAGGTGTGTCACAGGTACCTGATGTTCAGTCCATCACTGAGAGACCACACCACACAAGGCTGTCACAGATGCATTAACATAAAGGAAAAATAAATTATCGCACTTAAAGCCTTTAGAACAGAGTTTGAAGATATCTTTACTTTCTTTGAATGGCAGGTACAGAGGATGTTAATAATCTACAGGGGAGATAGTTTGGATGAGATCTCATCCTCAAAGATGAGAATGAGAATTTAAGCTGGGGAATACAAAAAAGATGAAGAAAATTAATGAAAAGTGTGAGAATTTCTAGAAGTAATTCAAAACTTTTCTTAAAGGTGAACTCCTAGGTTTTAATTTACCTACTTTTTTCCATCTTTCCTGAAAAGGAAAATAGATGCAGCAAAAAGTGAAATTTCATCCATTTTCATAAGTTTACATTTTCATTTTCAGGTTTTGTTTTTTATGAAATGGGATGATACTTCAACTTTTTAAAAGTTTGAAGTGAGCATTTTTTGAAAAAAAATAATAGAATTAAATGAGAATAAACGGGAAAAGATAGAAAAGACTATAGAACTCTGGCTTTAGACTCAGCGATGTAACCCTACGTTTATTACTCAAAGTAAGCTGATGAGTACGGCCAATTCATTATAATAATTAGTCAATAATTTTATAGTTTTTTAAATGTAAAAATTGATCTAATTAAGGATTAATTCAGCAAACCTTAAGCTTAATTACTTACATTTACAGACCCCATTAATAATTTCATAAGTGGACATTATTAAAATGTGCTCCTAAAGAAGAGAGGAAAATTTAATTGCAAAGAAATATACCATTTGCTATGAAATAGGGGTTTTTTTACCACATTAATTACTTGCATTATATAAAGTGGCTGCTTAGTGAATTTTATGTCTCAGACATATCATTACTGCAAGGGATAAATTCTTTCCTGTAACCAGTCTTCAGAAGGTGAATAAGATGCAAATTTTAAAAAAGAGAAATATGAAGCTATTAGTGTTTTCTTTTTTTATGCATAACAAGTTTGCTAGACTTGAACAA
Organism: Melozone crissalis; assembly: GCF_028551555.1. Classification (NCBI taxonomy): domain Eukaryota; kingdom Metazoa; phylum Chordata; class Aves; order Passeriformes; family Passerellidae; genus Melozone; species Melozone crissalis. Next base: position 19,350,478 of record NW_026535784.1, read on the forward strand.
ACAAGTGAGAAGTTACAGGTTCCTGCATGAGTAATTGTACCTATCAATACCCATTACAAATCAAACACACAATTCTCCAGCTAGTCATTATTAGGAAAAGACAGTAAAACAGAGGGCATCATTATGTCCCTGCATGTATCTGTGATTCACTGACAAGTTGAATATTATATGCAGTTCTAGCTGTGCTCTCTCTGAAAGTATTTGGGAGGATGGTGACCTGCTGAGAGAAGAGCAAGGGAGGTGTGTGTGGAACAGGCTCCATCTAACAACAACCAGGTCAGGTCCTCGGGCTGGAGAAGCAATGATTAATTGGGGTTTATGAAACTGTGTGACAGGGACTGCTGGGCAGGGAAAAGCTGGGGCCTCTTTCTTCTGCAAGACAAACAAAATTCAAAAGGATTTCAAAACTAGGAAAAAAAAAGGTTCGTGAGTGACAGACTGCTGGAAATCCATGTCAAAGGAAGTTATGCATGTTAAATATCTCTGCGGATCTGGAACAAGTCCATGAGAGTTAAAACAACCAAGAATTACTGAATGCATAGAAACATGCAGCTCAAGAAGCCAATAAACAAGCAAAAGTGGAAGACTAGAAAAATATTCCTGGGAAGAATTCATGATCATCCTTGTGTATTCAATCATTGTCATTGTTAAACAGGGAATTCCTGTTTTGACTTATATAACCATTCAAATCCTTCATGTTTGTGGAGGAGGAAAGCAACACATAAGATTACAGATTCAAATCTAAACAGGGAAGTAACTCACTGCATAAGATCATAACATCCTTAATTCTCCATGGGCTCAATTTGCTGACTTCCAACAATTACCAAAACACTGCTTTGTATGACTTCTGTGATACCTTTCCTTCCACTCAGCTTCTACTTCTGCTTGGAGTCCTTGTCCTCCCACCTCTGTTGTGAGTTAGCTGACTTCTGGTTTCGGATTCATAACATACATCTTCTCCATCCAGCCTTTTGTTCTATCAGAAGCACAAAAAAACCAAAACCAACCCAACCCAACAAATCAATGAACAAAACCACCAAAAAAACCAAACAAAAAACAACCCTTTAGATGAAGCTTTTCTTGATGTATGAATCACACACAAGAGCTGATTCCTAGCTTGGTTCTTTGGTGTCTAATAAGCATGAGAGACGTTTTTATGTTTTGCTTAGTGTAGGTACCAACACAATTTCTTATCTCCTGGTAGTTGACTATTTTCATGACATTTGTAGAAACCTTATTAGCATTAAGAGCTCTCTCTCTCTGTTCAACATATTCAAAATTACCCAACAAATTCAAAATTTGGAGAATGCCAAAACAGGTAGATAAGGAGCATGGTACAACATTAAGAAATAAAGGCTTGAATGAATTTGAAAAGATAGCAATAAACAAATCTCACTTCATTAATTTTTCCTTTTTTGTGTTCTTGTATCCTTTCTGTTGTTTCACTCTAGCACAGTTTCTTTCAAATCTTCCTTTTCTTGGAGACAATCAATATCTAGAGGAATATAAATTACAATATAGATTTACGAGTACAATATGTATGTACAAGAACTCAATTTGAAAAAAATTGCAATTAAGGATATAGAATAGAAAACTTGTTTCTCAAGGTAAACTTGTTTGAAGTGAAAGTATCTAATTATATTGGCTTCCATTAAATCAATTTTCAGGAATACTGAACCAATAGTCAATGTAGAAAAAATGCAATTTTAAAAATTTGTTGTTGTTGTGGTAGGGCTTTTGCTCAATAGAACGTGAAGGGTCTTATGCAGGAAGGAGGTATCATCACTGGTATACTGAAAATGGAGTTTAGGCAGCCTTACTATTTATTTAAACAATCACAATAAAGATATTCAGCATTTCAGAAATGTGTTGCACATCTGCTTTTCATGGGCCTCTTGAAGTAACAAAACTGCAATACTGCATCCTGCATAGGCATAGTTATTATTCCCAAATTGAACTAAGAACAGCAGATATGGCAATATTTAAGAAAAAAAGTTTCTTCTCTGTGGAGGTCATGAAGCTCCTAAGGGCAACTGTAATTATTTCTTTAGAATAAGCAGATACAGACTGTGCAAGCTATAAAGGTTTCAAAAGTGCAGTTACAGCACTTTGTGTCAATAATCTATGGATCACAAATTGCCTGAGGGGAATGTTAACTCCATAAAGTGAGTTTTACTTTTTTGGAAAAGCATATAAATGAATTTGGCATCCTTAAAGGGCTTCTCAGGCAAAATTTCAGCTTCTTGTCTGTGCCCAGAGTTATTGTGTACATAGCAGTACAGCCATGCTTGGAACCAGATGAAGAGCAGAAAAAAGATGCCGGTAATTTGTAAAATTTACAGTAGACCTGTCAATATATTTGCTGTTTTGTATGATTTTACATACATAGTGGTCTCATAGGACAGAAATGTTAAACTAAGAGAAGTCCATAGATTAAAATTCTTTGTTACCTGTTTCTATTTTGCTCTGACAGAAGGAGAGCAAAGGGAAGGAGGAAACAAATCCATTATCTTGGAAATAAAACTAAATCACCAGAGAAGCATTTAATATTAATTAAACTGGGCATCCTGATGAATTTCTATTTGGCAGAATATATTTTGACCTTGCCCAGACATCAGACAGATCCCACAGGCTACTAACAGGAAGGAAGGAAGGGGTTAGAGGCACAGGGTCTATTCCCTTGAGTGGCCAAATCTGTCATGGCAGGAAGAACCCTCCTGGGCCCAGCCCAGTTTGAACAGGAAAAAGATACAGGAGCCACATTTGTTTAGAAGCAAATTCCACACACTCTTGGAATGCTCGATGCCAAAAGGCATGGCAGAGATCCCTGAGCCCAGGATTCACCCCAGCCAAGGTCATCCAGGGTGCAGGCTTGTTATGACACACAGAGTACACTCAGTTGTAATCCAAGCAAGGGATTAGTGCCACAGTCCACACTGTGATTAAGGACCTTATATAAAGACCTTGCTGCTTATAAATTTGCAACGTCTTAAGTATCTGGGATGAGACTCCCCATATGTTTTATTTTCAAGGTGAACTAAATTCAGTGAAAAAAATGCTCATTGTTTTCTGAAAATCATTTTAGAAGTAACTAAAAAAATATGGCTATAAAATTAAAAGCATTTGATCAGGAATGAAAATGAATGAGCAGTATAATTCAAATTACATTTGTATGTAGGATTTCACTCCTAATGTTTTCGGACTTCATTTCTTTAGCCTAGGTTTTATGCGTTGTTACTCTATATCACAGTAGCCATTATAAGACCCAGACAGAGAAGAAGAAATTTACTGGCTAAAAGCCAACATCAGACACTCCACCAACAGGGAGCCAAGGTAATTGTCTTCTTCTCAACATAGAAAGATTGTCAGTGGAATAAATAAAATAAAATAAATACTACAATTATAGTTGTAGAAACTTGAGAGTCAAAATTCAGAAAGGAAAATTGTTTTCAAAAATGCTTATTAATTTTTTAAATTGTTCTCTACTTTTATCTTTATTTTAACATGAAGATAAATACAGAGAAAAAAATTACAAAACAGTTCTGCTGAGATAACTAAGAAAGGAAAAAATGTAAATGTTGATAAGATTTACTAAAGTGGTTGCTGCATTCCACTTTACTCCTTTCAAAACTCCTTTCTGAAAGATAAAAAGGAAAAGAAACTCCTGTATTGTACTATTAAGAAACTCTTATTTATTGATACAGAATGAAGAAGTAGCCAGAAATATATAACATAATTTTCAGATAGGGATATTAATTTATTGGCCTGGACAAGTCATAGAATATAGATACTGCTAGCTCACAGGAAACTTATGTAGACCAAAAAGTTAAGTACATTATTCAGAAGGTGTGTATTCTTCTATTGTCATTGAAAATAAAAAGCAAGAAGACAATTATCAAACACATGAGAGTGTGTTTTGAAAATCAAATCCTCAAAGCTGTCCTTTTGGAATACCTTTAATACATATGTCCAATATGAACAATCCCTTCTCTTCTGCTCAAAGTATTTTCTTTACTTGCAACTCTTTTCAGGCAATAACCATCAAAAAGATTTTAATTGTCTCTTCTCTACAGCTGGATGGATCTAGCTTTCTAACACAGCCAACTTAATGAGAGAGAAAAGCAATTAAAATTGGGATTAATGACCTTGGCCTGATCTATGTCTGGAGGGAACTGAATCACAGCAAGGTATGTGGATTGTGTTCCTCTAGACACGGTTCACATGGCTAAATAAATTCTGTTGTCATCCTCAGGACTGTCCTGGTCATTGGGACCTCATTTTTAAACAATAAAGTGCTAAATTATCTTTTCTGTTTCCAAAACTAAGCTCTTAAGAAGAGATGGCAAACCAATGGAATTAAAGAGGATATAACAAATGTGAAAAAAAAAAAAAAAGATGAAAAGTATGGAGGCTGGAATTCTTCATGCTGGAAAAAAGGAAAGGAGAGACATGATTGAGAGCAAGAGGAATGCACTGGAGGACTTGGCCAGGCCTGTGTGTTCCCTGCACCTCCTGCTTCAGCTGCTGAAGGAAAAACACTGTTCTGGGCAAAGCATTCATCTCACCCAGAAGGGCATTTCTTATGATCTTACTGATTTCAGCTATGGTTGTAAGTTATCCTAAAGTATACATTTAATCAATGGAAAGATGCAGGTGTGTCAAATCTGATGAGTTTTGTAAGGTCTTTTTCTATTACACATATGTAGAAATTAAAGCAAGGCCATTTTTAAAGGCTAATAAAATTAGCCATATTAAGCTCTATATACTGTCTTTGATTTTTTTTCAGCTTTAAGGAAGGCTGGTGTTCCAATCAACCTCCCTCCTCCTGCTACCCCTGTACAGTGTATTGCAAAGTATGCATTGGGCTGACCAATGCGTCCTTGAGAGAAAAACCTAGCAGCTCCCAGTCCACTAAAGTGCTGGGCAGTGTGATGTGGCTGTGAGGGCAGCTGGGATGGTGGGAGGTTGATGAGGAAACATGGCTTTTGCCCTAGGCAAGCCCATCAGATATGGATTCTGCATGGGCAACTACATTGCTAAGTACAGAGGCCATGCAGTCACAGGCTGGCTAGCTTTCCTTTTTCTAGGAAACCAGAAAATTTTAACATTTTAAATAATGTTTTATCCATTTTGTAAATGTCTTTTATCATTTTGGAAAATTTATTTTCCAAATATTTTCATTTTCTTGTTCCTATACTTTGGAGTTCCTACATTTAGTAGAAAATTCTTGAGTCTGGCTGCACCAAACCAAACACTAGTTTTAAGAAAATGTTATTTCTTTGCTAGGCTGTCATGGGGAAGTACTGAGTCCCTGAGACACCCAACTAGGGAAGCAGAACAACTGCAGTACTGTATTCCTACAAATATTTCCAGTTAATGCAATTGTTTTAAACCTACTAAATGCAAAGAAAGGGTCAACCTCAGGCAGAAGATGGGCAGGAGAATGGAATGGATCCAACCATAGAAGGGTAAAGACCTGAGGGTGGGAGAAAAAGGGAGACATAGACATACATCATGCCATAGCATGCCACACTTCATGTGGCACACAAGACATTCTGTTACAGCACAAAGTCAGGGAACTCATAAAATGAGGACAGATAGCAGACATCTGCCTAGGAAGGAAGCCAAATGGACAAGATACTGCAGCAGACAGAGACTGATTTATTTACAGCAACAACAAAGCAAATACCTATTTCCTTGAAGAGCTTGGAAGCAGCATTTGCTCAGACTTCAAACAAATCAGGCCAAAGGGCCTAGGTCTCAAAGAAAACAAAAATATGCCAATGGCTCAACAGGCTGGAGTCGTTCAGAAACTGTCCTTTGAAGGTGGAGCTGGACCAGGGCCACTTCACAGGATTGCTGTCAATATAAACTCTAAATACACAAGTTCATGGAAACAGGGGGAGTGAGTTCCCCTTTTTTTTTCATTTTTTTAAGGGACATCCAAATTAAATAGTTAGAACTAATGTTTTTCTCGCTATCAAAGTGAGTGGTTACAAGATTTTCCTCTTCTTGATGTTAGGTTTGTCCTTCTGTAAGGAGAACTGCCTGTCTTGCATGACATCTCAAGGACAAGTAATAATGCAAATGAGCTATTTTCTCCTTAGACTCACCCTCCATAACCTTATTCTTTTAGTGCCATGGGAAAGGAGCTTCAGGAATAGGTAAAATGGATTGATCAACACATCACTGAGCAGACCTCTGGCATCCTGAAAATGTGTCTCCAGGCCTTGTATATAATAGACAAGGCATACAGCATATTACAGTTTAGCAGCAATCTTTATTCTCACTGAAGCAGAGGTAATTAAAATCACCACATGTACAGAGGCACTTGCAATTTAATATCAAAGGCAAACTTGGGACACACATACCCCACACCCCTCCTCACTCCAGATTTAGTACGAAATAAGACAAAAATGTGGAAATAATTATCACTTTGATGCTGCAGGTGCTGTACTGCTCAAAACATCTATAACTGGTAGGTACTCATTTTCATGTACTGCTGGTAGCTGAAAGATATTGCTGCTTCACTGATTTACCCTCTCTGTCTGAATGAAGCTGTGTTTTTTAATAAAAGTCTTTATTTTCTTACATACAGCATTGTTTCAATTGTTTGCTTAAATAATTTTTTTTGCTGATTTCTAATTATCATTGAATCACTTGATTTCAGGCATCTATTGTGATGATATAGATGTAAAATAGGTTTTGTACAGAGAACTGAATTTTTTTCAGGTTAGCTCACAGTTAAGTGACTTCAGTTTGTTGAAAATCCCCATGAGAAAGCAGAATCAGAGCCACTAATCTGGGAAAATTCAGGTCCATTGTAAGTAGTCTAGAAAAGTAATGCACTTCCTCCACCTTGGTAGATGATAAATAAAATATGTGAACTATGAAAAAGACAAAGAGCATTTTTTAATGTTTATGAGCCCCATTCTTAAAAATGTTGCTATTATTTTTTAAAAGTTTAAGCAGCATATTTATTAAATTGTTAAAAAACCACTTGTAATAGACCAAGGCACATTTTTATGTTGTAGAAACCAGTTATCCATGCACAGAAAATCAATCTTTTATAGTTACAAGCCAATCTTTTGCCTTTCCTATCTCTGTTTACTCATGCCTAATTACAGAAAGTCTCTTGCAGTATTCCTATTAAATATTAACACATAAATAATGGCTGTACTATAGAAATAGCACAACATTAACTGAAACAGAACATATTTAACAAAGGGAAAGAGCAGAAAAGGTTCAATACTAAATAAGCTACAAAACTTTCGTCAGTATCATATAGAAGGAAGAAAATACAAGGTAAATATAATATTCAGTTAATTCTTTTGTCATTTACCTAGTCAAGACCTCCTAAAGCATAACAATCTCACAATTACTCATGCACATGCTAGGATTTTAAACTAGTTTTCTTTCACTATACCTGCAGGTTATGTAACTCATGGCCTTACAACTATTAATGGCTTTTTAAAAACAAAACAAGGTGTAGAGACAATGTTTTCATGAGGGATTTTAAGATCTTCTAGAAAAGTACTTTGCTGACCTTCATCAACTTACACTAACAGAAGACAGAACTACAAAGTTAATCAAACTATCTTCTTCACCATGAATCAATTATTCGTGGCCCACATGGCAAATCTGGGTTTATTAATTCTGTCAAAACCACTTATGTTTTAGAGGGGGAAAAAGGAAATGGCTTTTGGGGGAAAAAAAAAGTATTTTCATACCTTTTTGGAAAGGATTGGGAAATGAACAAATGCAGAGTTGCATTCTACAACTGGGATTCCTTGGAGAATGGCTAAGGCTTGGCTGCCTTGACATGGCAACTCCAAAACTTTGATATTTTTTGAGAGAATAAGACAACTGTTAACATTTTAAAACAAAGCAACTTGTAGGGTGCTATGACTTTAACTCCCCTTAAAAAACCAAAGGACAAAAGTATGGGCCTAGGAGACAGAGCTCCAGCTGCAGTCCAGAACAGCAGCAGTAGCAGTGCCCAAAGAGCCTCAGGGCACACAGCAAAGACAGAGGCCACACTGGTTCAACAAACCATTAATCTTAGATGGGAGGAAGAGGTATAAGGAAAAAATAAACAAGAAATGAAAGAAGGTGTAAGGTGGCAAAAATTACTGTAAATAAGGAGATGAGAACTACCGATTTTTGGTAAGAGAGTTCTTTAGAAAATTTAAAGATGATTCATTGCCAACTCTAATATTTTTAGGTAACAAAATCCATTCCTCAGGAGAAAAAACCTCCAATCATATTTATGCATTGGGGGTGATTCACCTTTTAGAAGAAAAATAATATTTATATTATTAATAGAGAACACTTCTCTTATGTCAAAATCCTATCCAGCAACCTTTATATATGTATGTCACACAGTAGGGAGGGTTTAATTTGTTCTTCTAATAGCAATACTAGAAACCACTGTGTGGTTCAATTTTAAAATAGCTGTATCCAGATAATTTGCATACAAAACTTTTAATACTGCCTGACAAGCTCTGTGAACCATTAACATGGCTTTCCAGCAACTCTTGACATGCTGTCAGTTCAAGAACAGTGACAGAGAGGAAATGTGTTTAAGTTTTTAAAGAGGGCAATTACAGACCTGTCAGCTAGATGCCAATCATATGCAAAATAAAGGAATGGATGCTACAGGACTATAATCAAGAATTAAAGAAGGATGTCATAATTAATGCCAGTCAACTTGGATTTGTGAAAAATATATGGCATCAAAATAATGTTTTTTCTTGTTTAAAATAAGGTTACAAGTTAAGTTGACAGTGGTGGTAAATAACACTCACAATACAAAATATGTAGGTTTCTATTTGGCATGTAAATTTGGCATGTAAATAACACAAAGATTGAGGATTACTTAGATAATGAGAAGCATAAATCACTGATACAAAGCAATCTGAATTGTACTGTAGGGTGGGCATTATCAGACCTGGTATTTGTGATGGGGCCAAATGCAGTTACCCCTCTAGGTACAAACTGGTTTCTGCTTCTATGGCAGCAGCATCAGCTTCAGAAATTTTGTGTCAACACAATTACCCTTTAACACATAAATAGTTTAATAATGAAGAAGGGAGAGCTATGCTACTAGCCTTTTCTCATTAAAAAATCATTAACAGAGAACAATGCAAATGTGATAGGGAAATCGATTAACCGGGAAATAAAGGAAAATAATAAAAGAAATGTAATTCCTTCAATCAAATCCTTAGGGAACTTAGTCCGGTATACAAAGACCTTTAGGGAGGGGCTACTTAGTCTGGTAAGAACTTGTAGAAAGGAGAATCTTTCCAGATGGTCTTTTTAGTCCTGGTAACAGGACACTGAGTAATTCAGAATAGATATAATTCCACTTTTTAAAGATCTAAAACTAGGCAGCTGTTGGAGTAATCATCCAATGTAAAGTGTTCTGCATCACTTACAGCCTTCTAAATCAAAACTCTTTAGTTTTATTAGTAATTCTATCATACTGCAAAGAAGAATTAAATCCAGAAAGTACTATAAACTCTTATTAAGTGCATGTGGAACATGAAAGACCTTTTTTCCCTTCTGTCTAGATACATATGATGCTTTTTTGAATATTTTGAAATGCCTAGAATGAACTTTGGATGAGTTCAATTTACTTCATTAACTTTATGCTTTTTCTGTTCAGAATGCTCCAATACATTCCTTATGAAGTATCCTCTAAGATTTAGAACATTCTCAATAAAACAAACTGGATAATAGAAGGGTGAAAATACATTTTAAAATGCTACATTTCTATGAAAAAGCTATTTCATTAGAAATAAAGAAAACCATTTTTCTCAACATGTAGTTTGTTAAAATAATGAAATCATAGAATAGTTTGGGTTGGAAGGAACCTTTAATGGTCATCTACTCCAAGCCTCCTACAATGAACAGTGACTTTCTTCAACGAGATCTGGTTGCTCAGAGCCTTTCTGAACCTGATGTTGAATGTTTCCAAAGATGGGGCATCTAACATCTCTCTGGCTGACCTGTTCCAGTGTTTTACCACCCTCACTGTTAAAAACTTCTAATCTGCATTAGCCCTCTTTGAATTTGACATCATTACCCTGCTAAAAAGAAGTTTGTTTCCCATCTTTCAGTTTCTGTCAGTGACTGAAATATTATAGTTTATGACCTAAACATTTTAATGAAAGACTTTTGCCCATTATAGCAGAACTGTGTTAGAAATGCTGCAGAGATGAGCACCACATCCTGAATGGGGCTCTGAGAGGCCCTACACAGTTCACTAAGGATGATAAGATAAAGTGATAACTCAGGATGGGGACATTCTCAGACTTGTATCAACAGGGATGAACCTATTAAATATGTTCAAACTGCTTTGTAAACACAGATCCAGCTGATATGAACCCATCTAGTATTTATTAAGCCTTCCAAGAAAATCTTAAAATAGGCAATTTTCTATTAGACTGGTAAACACATGCAAAACTCCATATACCAAGAATATAATATAGGGGACAATAAGGGGAACAAACTTTCTTAATCACTGCTAATTAAAATTATGTTCAAATTACAAGCCTAAGGAAGTTACCAGAACAGAATTCTAAAATATTGTCTTTCTGGTAAATGGAATATAGAAGGCACATGTCTTAAATGAAAGAAGTTTCCAATATAAAGAAAAAGCAAATTTTCTGTTATGCATTTCACTATATGCTCCGCTTCCTCTGTAGGCTATGGCCTAGAAACATGCAGTTTGTCATTATTTATAGAAACAAGGAAAAATGCATTTTCTTTTTATTAGACAGACATCAATAATCTCAGATACTTTTTTTCACAGACTAAAATACTGCTATTTTCCTCAGTTTCTGCTGTGACTTCTGAAGATTAGACTGGAAGATATTAACTACTTTTTCTGCTTTATTTTAAGGCAAGAAGTATTTGCTACTTTTGTCAGCTTGGCTACAACAGAAATACTTGGCCATCAGCATCATGAAGTGCCAAGAAATAAAAGATTAAACTGCATTTTCAAGCACAATTGGAGAAGGGCTTGATATATTGCAGCAATCTGACAAGTCAGTGTCAAGGAACAGCTCCAAAATGGAAATTTGTCCTAAGAGGCAAAATATTAAGTTCAGTCACTGCTGCCCCTATGTCCATCATTGCGTTGGTTAAGAAAGGTGTAGAGCAGATATAACAGCAAGTATGGATATTGCACAGGGCAGTTTTTGATGACAAAAAAGTGGAAGAAAAGAAGAAAATAAGGGAAGAAAGATAAAGAATTTGCTAGATTTTGTCCTCCTAAGAACAAAGGCCTGTCGAACTCAAATATCCTGAGGAAAACTGGGTGACTGCTCCAGTTAAAAAACAGGCAGACCAGGTTAGTTAATTAAGGTGTCTGTTCAGATACCTCACTCTGCCACAGAGACATTTATTTAGAAGATGAATGTTAGTGACCTGTCCTGTAATGTGTTTAGTTTGAGACTTCAGGTTTTTTCCTGGGTAAACTTTGTCCTTTTAATTCAGGTCATTACTGTGCAATATAAAGTGTTTGAATTTGGCTTAGGAGCATGTATTTTACAGATGGTGAAATTTCTGCCAATGTTATCTTTTAGGTAGTAATTCCCTTTTAGCATCTGCTGGCAACAGTGCTTCCAGTGACAAGAAAGGCTTTTGCCACAGCTATTGCATTTGCACAGTAAGTACTTGTGGGAAATAGAAATCTGTTCTGTTACAGTAATCCTCACCAATGAAATAAAGAAATATTCTCTCTCTTTTTTTCTTTTTTTTTTTTTTTTTTTTTTTTTTTTACTTACAGCTATTGAATGTTGCTTTGTTCTTAGTTCTGCATTTCCACAATCTCGCAGTGCTACCAAAGACTGCTTTCAAATGCAGTGCGCTGATGATTGAGTAGCAAGTGGTGCAGTCTCTGCTGTGTTTCACAGATACCACTGATTACAGACCTGTTTGGCCTTCTGCATGCAGACATATCTTACACTATGAAATCCTAGTTGCATTTTATCAGCTCATACCTCACTACCAAGGAAATGCTTCTTTACCTTTTGTATTACTCATTGTGTTAGGGTGTGCTATTTCACCCTGTCTGACTGTCCCAGAAGTTTAGCAGATAACTCTGATCCCTGACTGGGTAAATGCTGAATTTTGCAATATTTTCACGTTATCGGAAAACACAATTCCTATTAAAACTCAGGCTATGAAACCAAGTCATTTAGGGAACATATTTGTTTCTATTGAACACAACTGCCAGGAAATAATACATAACACTAACTGGTTTGCATTTATGGCAATTACATTATGTCTTCAACTTAAATGGTTATTGATAGGACATTCAACACCTGCAGTCAAGTGTAGCTGAAACAAGATACTTGGGAATCAGACGTGCTTGTATTTTGTTTTTACCTTTTCAGTCAGGAATCTGTAAGCATCTGAATTTACCATTTATATGGTTGGGTCCAGTATTAGTGAAGGCAGCTAGTTACAGGTACATTTAATTTATCCTCATTACAACAAATGGCTTTTGATGTTCAGGAAATGTGTGCATCCATCCATCATATTTTGACGTGTAAATGATCACTTGAAAATTAATATTTCTTCCTTCTGGTTTGCTGTCACATAAATACTTTAATATTTATTATTCTGATGAAGTGCACATCATTCTATAGTATTTCCAGTGAACGTGTTCCATTGCATATAGAACTCAAATTGATCAAAAATCTTAATATTTGATTCACATTTATCTGAGCTGAAAAGTGAAAATAAAGACAGATGACTGTAATTTTTCTGTGCTCTATCCTAGCTTATGATGGACCTCCAATCTGAAATTCTAGTTAATATATTTTGTTCATATGATTAGGAGTCATGCTTGAAATGCAGTTCTATCCCAGTATTCCATCTATCTCAGAACTCTAAAATACCTGCAAATAGCTTTACATTAAGGGCTGCTGTCTCACAGCATGGACCAGCAGTCACTCTGCAGCTGTTCACTCGATGACAATAGGACAAGTTCCAGGATGAAGATGCAGCACATGGGCTCACTGAGTTACTCCAGCACAGCTCCTTGAATCCAGCCAGCTGAGTGTGCATGGGGTGCAAACACAAGCCTTTGTTCTCTAAGGTGTAGACATGGAGTGCGAGTGCAACCTATTTGATTTGAATTATGCTGTTTTTCAGTTATTTTTGAGACTGCATGATTTTACAAGTCCCTACATACATCCTGGTAGTGTGAATATGGGCTTTAGCTACCCCTGCTGCTGTTCTGAAATTGCTGAAATCTGCCATCTGTATAAATTGCTCAGTGCAAGAGTGTTCTCTCTTTAATACAGTATGTAAAGCATATCAGTTTAATTCCTGCTAATAGAGCATTTTCTTAGATTTTTTTGATATTCATGTACCTTAGGACAGTGAAGACATTTACCCCTTTAGGAATGACAGTATTGCTGTATCTTGGTGTTCTCTGCTATTGCACACAGGCAAGCCAATACCTACAGTGCATCAAACTTAACTTGTGTGTAGCAGGGAGAATGTTTTCCTCCAAATACAGCTCCTATGCTCATATGCCTGCTCTGGATCACGGCTTTGGATTCTTGGTTCCTGTTGCATTCATTCAATGTTCAAGCACATACTTCTCCTTCTCTATACATTTTCATGAATTTGCCAAAGGACTCTCTTTGTCCATTACTACCCAAATTCCATGGGACCAGCCCAGCAGTGAGCTACATTAACAAATTCATTACTGCACAATCCTAAATCATTTTACATGGAACTCCTGCTGTCTGCACTACCTATCCCTTTTATGCAGCCTTTTCAGACCAAATCCTTCTAAGTTAAAAAGGAGTGAAAATTTTATGCTCATATCCTGAAATAAAACCTCCTTTAAATGTTTTTGCCCTCAAAATTTACTGTCTTGCTTTATTCAGCACATGCCTAGAATGTGAAACTGATTAAATATTTGAAGCTTTCTTAGCTAAGTAGTCTGCTGGCATTGAAAGAATATTTTGAAAAAAATTTCTGAAATATTTTACATAGCTACAGCTGAAATCTTAATTAGACTGAGCAATAGAGAAGGGAGCCAATATACGTAAACAGAACGGCGACCCTTGCCTGCACGTTTTCCCAGGTCTGTGAAACCTTAATGCAAAAATTTCAAGAAAAAACAGCGGGACACGTGGTCACTAACAAACGCCAAACTAGGAAAGACACAACCTAGAAAAATATCTGGAAGACCCGCAAGGACTGCGATGAAGAGTAACACACGGAAATTGCGTCTGAGAATACAACACTCTTCTGCTTCCAGATTTAACAAAGCGCAGCTTTGACGCCCTCAACAGCCGTATACCAGCAGAGCAGCCAGCATGGCACGCAATAAACCCATCTGTATGCCAGCAGAGCAGCACGTCACTGCACCAGCATCTCTCGGTACCAGGGACTGCCCCGGCAGCGCTTCCGCCGCCTCACAGCCCGGCCACCGCCTCCCGCCCCGCCCCGCCCCGTCCTTTCCGGGCCGCTGCGCCCGCCCTGCGCGGCGCGGCCTGACGGTACCGGGCCATGGCGGGTTGGGCTCAGCTGAGCTTGGCCGGGCTGAGCTTGGCTGGGCAGAATTGAGCTGCTGCCAGCGCCATGGCCCTCGCCGGCAGGGCAGCGCTGCGCTGGGGGGCACGGCTGCCGAGCCCCGGCCCCGCCGCCGCCCCGCTCTGCTGTCCGGCCTGGCTGCCCGCGGCGTGCGGGCGGCCCTACAGCTCCCGCGGCAAGGTGAGTCCGCGGGCGGCCCTACAGCTCCCGCGGCAAGGTGAGTCCGCGGCAGCCCGGGCTCCTGCCCCTGGCCGGCTGCTACCGGACCCCTGGGCTCGCCGCATTGCCAGGCAGCCCACGCTGCGTCCAGGAGTGAGAAGGAAGCGTTACTGCTTGGTAGAATTGCCTTGCTGAGGTGTAGGGCTTGACATCTTTCAGTGATCTCGGTTCTAGGGATGGCTTAACAGAGCTTGGAGAGAACGATGTACTGTTAGTAATGGGCACAAAGAAGGCAGAATTCATGGGCCAGAAGGACAGCTCCCAGGATAAGGAAAGAACGAACAAAGTCAACTCAGCAAGTGCGCTGAAATCGGCTCTGGCTAGGTAAAAGGGTACCACGAGCACAGAGCCAAGAAACCCACCTACTCAAGAGAAAGAAACCATGCTGGTTAACTAGATAAGAAGTGAGGGAACCATTTAACCAATAGAATACGAATTAAAAGAACTATGTAACTTTTAGGCAGTCGATAATAATGCCTTTGTTTGCTAAAATGTATAAAGTTTTAATAGTTCTTTGCTGGCTTTGTGGATTTTCCACCAAGTGCCCCTTTCTGCACAGAACTGTAAATAAATAAAATACTTTGACTTTTGTGTGTGGATTGGCTTCTTCCACACTAGCATTCTTTTTCACTGTCTGCTTGCTCCTTATGATAAGGTCACTACTCGCTGAGTCTCTAGGTAACGGCTCTGAATTCCTATCATGCTTGTGAAGAATGATGTCCTTAATGGCCCCCTGAATCCAGTTTTCTTAATCCTTAAGTTTAGTAGTTTCACCAACGTGAAAGTGTAAACCCAAGTTTTCCAGCTCCCCATGTGCATAAGAACATAGTACCTTTTACACACTTTCCAGCATAGTTCATAATTGTTTAGTGATAAAAGAATACATGTGTCTGTATGACTAAAGTGAAATGCTGAGATTTTAAACAATGGTGACAATTCAAGCTTTTGTATCTCTGTTCAACCTGTATTACTTCTAGAGAAAAAATATTAAAATAATTAATTTGCTTTTTTAAAGGCCAGGTCATATGCTATACAGAGACTGTAACCTTGATTTATGAAAAGAAATTCCTGTTTTTCAGGAAGAAATAGATATGTCAACGTATCCTGTTGAAACCATTAGAAACTTCAGTATTATAGCTCATGTAGATCATGGCAAAAGTACACTAGCAGACAGATTGCTGGAAATTACAGGTAAGCATTCTCATTTTATGCTACCTTTTCTTGACATGGAAGGTGGCATCTTAAGTTTCTGTGCTGTTGATTATCACTAAAATTTCTAATATTTTTGCTCTCCTAGTGTTGCTTGGGCTTTTAAGCTCTTAATGGTGTAGCGTTACAGATATATGGACTTTGTGCTTGAGATATGTCTACATGTAGGCATGATGCGTGTAATTCATTTAAAGTATATATTTTGGAAAGAGACTGAAAAGGAGTTTGAAGGTGTTCCTTGTTTCAACATCTTCCTTGTTCAAGATGTCACTCCTGTCACTCTAACCAGTCATCCATTAGAACAGTACATGTTAAGTTTATGATGTTTATTGCCTGTGGTTGACGTGGACAGAAGGGGTGGGTCTGTCATGACCTGGGAGTTCTGAACTCTCATTTAAGGGTGAATGAAACAAAACCAGGGAGAGAAACTTCTGATCAAAGTTATTTTTTATGATTACCTCCCATGTGTCATCACCATGAGCATTTTTGCCTGATGCCTGTGATAGAATGGGATTTTGAATTCAGGTCTGTCACTCTATGCTAATGCTCGTCTGGCACTTGAGATTGATTTTAGAGCTGTGGGGCACTCTTGCTCAGTGATAGGAAGGGAAGTTTCCTTAAGTATCAAAATTATTTACAATTCAAGGGAATTCTTCCTTCTTCTTAATCCCTTAGATGATGTTTTTTATCCTGCTTATTCAGGTTAATATTTTATATAACTTTATTGTGTAAACTTTATTTGACAAATGTAAAGAGTTGATGCACTGTTTTGTTTTATTGGAAATCTTTGTTTAGCTTAATTATATGGGAAAGCTTCATTTGTTCTTGGTTAACTTTTGGTTAATGGCATTTTCAAGATTTATGTCGTAAATTAGGTAATAAAGCTTTTTTTTTCCTTATTTTTAGGAACAATTTCTAAAACTGATCGTAATAAACAAGTGCTGGATAAACTTCAAGTGGAACGTGAAAGAGGAATTACAGTTAAAGCCCAATCTGCATCTCTCTTTTACAATCATGAAGGAATAAACTACCTCTTAAATCTTATTGACACACCAGTAAGTTAAATATAAACAGTGTTGAAATCACACAAATCTAAATGTCCTTACAGTTAAAAGTAGGAGATTTCTGGCTTCCTGTGTTTATTCAATTCCTCTTTTATAAGAATGTGAACTTCATTATACAAATATGCAAATGAAAGCAATGTAGTACAGAAATCTTTGCAAAAATACCTGAAATTGTAAACATTTGTTTTCTCCACAGGGCCACGTAGATTTCAGCTATGAAGTATCACGGTCACTATCTGCCTGTCAGGGTGTCATACTTGTAGTGGATGCAAATGAGGTGTAGTACCTAATTCTTGTTTTTTATTTAGTATTTCAGGATTTCCTTTAGGAAAGTAGTTGTAGGATTTTTTTTTTTGTTTTTCTGGCAGTGTTTCTGCCCCTGGGCTATCTCCATGAAGTATTACATTGCAGAAAAATAGTAGTGGGATTTTAAAGCAGTTGCATATAATCAATCACCTTTTATTTATCCATCTCCTAAATGAAAGAGTTGATAGAATAGCAAAGTAATCTTAAATTGTATAGTATGCCTAAAAATACTCCCCAAAACCACACC
Organism: Melozone crissalis; assembly: GCF_028551555.1. NCBI lineage: Eukaryota > Metazoa > Chordata > Aves > Passeriformes > Passerellidae > Melozone > Melozone crissalis. The sequence continues at coordinate 19,368,088 of NW_026535784.1, forward strand.
AAAACTGAGGTGATTTCTGTGTTGAACTTTACAATGTTATTTTCTAGGGTATTCAGGCTCAGACAGTGGCAAACTTCTATCTTGCCTTTGAAGCACAGCTTTCAATAATTCCTGTCATAAATAAGGTAATAAAGATTTTAGCATTTTCTATTAAATACTCGGGTTGTTTAAATGTGTATAGTGCTGATCAGAAATGTAACCTCAAAGAGAAGTAAAGAAAGTTATTCATTATAATATTTATAGGATTTAGATTTAACATTACTAGGAATTTTCTGTATTTGCTGTCTGTGTAAAATTTTACAATTTAACTGCTGTGAAATTTTTAATTTCATGAAATACATTTAGGTATTTAAAAGTGTAGCACTTAAGGACATGATTAGTAGTGGATGTTGCAGTGCTGGGCTTATGGTTGGAATTGGTGATGTTAAAAGTTCATTGATATTGAGGAAATGACATGACTAGGAGCTCAGTATTTAAAAAGTGAAGTCTTAATTTTAAGAGAAATTCTTAGTGTTACTTTCTATACAATTTTGAGAGCTGTGCTATTGGAATCACAAGAATAATTACTGCTCAGCTTATGTTAATTGCTTTTTGTAGATTTATTTTGTACTTAATATGTAATCCTATAAACAGTGTAGGTAGCTCTTAATGATTTCAAATTACTTTGTAAACTAAAGATTTTTACCAACTATTGGGCAAAGGTGTTTTCCCTAATGAAACAAACCAAAATGAGACTAGTTATGGACAGGATCCTTCCCAAAATCAAGGAAGGAAGACTTCATAAAATGAATATTGATCTTTTCCTAAAGATGGACAATGTTTACTCATAAATACATGAAGGTTCTTTGCTGTACTTTGCTGTTCTTTTTGTACTTTCTACTGTACTTTTTGTACAGTACTGGATGATGTGGGAGATCTGGTTTCTTGTATATTTAGCAGTTTGTTGTTTCACAGATTGACTTGAAAAATGCAGACCCTGAAAGAGTTGAAAAACAAATTGAGAAGCTCTTTGATATCCCTACAGATGAATGCATAAGGGTAAGATCTCTGAGTTTTATAACATGCCTGATAATGTAACTTTGTAACTAACATGTGACATGTGCATGTTGTAAATTAGGAGAGTGCTATCTGTCTGCCTGTTCTTGTCTGACATAAGAATTTCTTTAAATTTTGTCTCCTGTAAGAGTGGAGAAAATAACTCTCAGCTAAAAATTCTAGTATTTTTTCACGATTAGAATCCAGGATTTTAAATTATTTCTCACTGTCAATCCATAAATGATTTTCATTTCTATCATAAAAATAATTGCCATTCACAAAAGACAAAAGACAGTATTTCTTGGTAATAGCATTCTAGAGTGTCCTTTTGAGTGCTTTTATGGGTGCCACCCAAACTAAGTTCACATGACACTATTTAATTAATAAGTGTAAGATGTGTCTTATGAAGTTGTTGTTGGTTTTGTTTTAGATTTCTGCTAAACAAGGAACAAATGTTGAAAAAGTTCTTCAAAAGGTCATTGAGAAGATCCCACCGTAAGTCTGTATTTAATTATGTGTCTAATTAACCTTTAAAAGTAATTAGAAAATCATGAGTTGCATTTACATGGTATTGGCAGTAGTTTTACACTTAATATACATCTAATTAAATAAAATATTTTATAGATAGATGTAGGAGAAACAGAAGGAAAATAGTGACTTGTTCTTAAACAGGAGAGATGAATTAGTCACCAGCGAGGCTGAAAAGCAGAGGGACATTTTTTTCACCTCTGTCTTTACCAGCACCATTGGGCTTTAGGCCTGGGGAGCAGAAATGCAGGTTGATGCACAGATGCACTGTCAGCAAAGAAGGAGTTGGTATGTGAACTGTTACAGGAGCCTGACCCCTGTGCATCCATTTGCCCTGATAGTGTCCACATGAGGATTGTAGGAGAGCTGGCTGTGTCCGTGCAAAGCTGCTCTTTGTAATCTTTGAGAAGTCCTGGAGATCAGGGGACATCCCAGAAGACTGGAAGAATGCTAATGTTGAATTTACTAGAAGAACTTAAAGAAGGATCCAGGAATTTGTAGGCCCATCAGTCTTACTGCAGTCCCTGGAAATGGTATGGAACAAATCCTCCTGGGGGCTGTGACAAGTCAGATGAAGTGATTGGGAAAAGCGAGCAGGGGTTCACCAAGGGTGTATTGGGCTTGACAAACCTGATCACCTTCTGCAGCAGGGTAACCTGCTGTGTAGTGTGAGCAGTGGATAGTGGCTACCTGGATTTCTCTCTACCTGCATTTTAAAGGATTTGGATAAGGTTTCTCACAGACTCCTGGAGAAACCACTGTGTTACAGTCTGGAGTGGTCTGTGTCATAGGAGCTGTCTGATGGGCTGCACCCAGAGGGTGGTGGTAAATAGCTCCTTTTCAGACTGGCCACAGGTAGGGTCTGCCACGGTTCCACATTGGGTTCAATACTGTTTCTTATCATCATAAGTGATCTGGAAGTTGGAATGTGTACCCTGGTGAAGTTTGCCAGTCATACCAAACTGAGAGGGGAAGTAGACACTTCAGAAAGGACGAACAGCTTTGCAGGAAGACCTAGATAGGCTGGAAGAGTGGGCTAAAAAGAGCCCTATGAAATTCAACAGAGGCAAAGGTCTTGCACCTGGGAATGCATAGTTCAGGAGCATAGCACAGGCTGGAATCTTACCTAGCTGGAGAGCAGCTCTGTGGAAATGGACCTGGAGGTCTTTGGGGACAATAAAGTCAATGTGAGGGAACAATGTACTGCTGCAGCAAAGAAAGACAACAGCATGCTGCGTTGCCTTGGGACATCAAGGACAGGGACATCAACAGCAGAGATGAAGAAGTCATTATCCCACTCTGCTCAGTGGTGGTCGGTCCACACCTGGAATACTGTGTTCAGTTTTGGCCCCTTCTGTGTAGAAAATGTGGACCAGCTGAAGAGAGGCCACAGAGATGACTGAAAGACTGGGCAGTCTGCCCTTTGAGGAAAGGTTGAGAAAAATGGACTTGTTCAGCCTTGAAAAAAGAAGGCTTAAGGGAGACCTTTTGCTATATTCTGGTATTTAAACAGTATCTACAAAGAGCCATTGGAATAATCTCTCCAGGAAAGTGGTGGATTCCACAGCATTGGACACTCTCTGGTTTGTTTGGGCAGGGTGCTAGGCCATCCTGTGTAAGCCTGTGTTTTTGCCAAGAAAAGTTGAATCAGGTGATACTGGAAATCCCTTCCATCCTAGTGTGATTCTTTGAAAGTGCTTGGGGTGGGCATGCTTGCTTATTCAATATTGAATGAAAACACTCTGCATAATATATTGTTCTAATTTTTTTTGGTGACAGACCCCAATGTAATACTGCTGATCCATTGAAAGCCTTAGTATTTGACTCTACCTTTGACCACTACCGAGGTGTCGTAGCTAACATTGCGCTCTTTGGTGGGGAGATTGCAAAGGGACACAAAATTGTGTCTGCACACACTAAGAAAAGATATGAAGTAAATGAAGTTGGAATTCTGACTCCAAATGAACAGCCAACACATAAGCTGTAAGTAAAAACTTCTTACAGTGGAAAAATAATATATTGGGCTAAGCTACAATGTCCTGCATTTCTGTTTGATTTTTGCTTTGAGAGGTAAAAACTGGGAGATGTCCAGGTTTTTGTTCTTGTTCTTTGGTGGTGGGTTTTTTTACTAATTACTATTTGCAATTTAATGCTCTGTGTCATTTTTTATTTTGGGCATGCTGAAGCAGAAGGTTTTACAAAGTGCTTTTGGGGCATTACTGTGGGAGGAATCCATTATCTCCTGTAGTACATGGAACATCTGGACAGCTAGGTGTTTAAAGGCTAGTGTTCGATATTCTTATTCAGCTGTCCAATTTATTTCTAGGAGCTGCCCTGTTTGAGAGTGGAAGGGAATGGGGCTTCATCTTAGTTATTGCTGCAGCATATTTTGAGGGTGGAAAACTTAAAATCCATGAATGCAACAGCTTCCAGAAACTGGCTTCTCAATGGCAGCAGTGGGAAGAAAATCAGGTACTTAGAATCAGTGGAGAAGTTTTACCAGCGTGCATCCAAATATACATAAATGACTTTACTGGGGTCATTTTCAGGTTACATTACTGTGTCTAGTGGGTTGAACCCAGCCAGCCCCCTGCTCAGTCCCCAACTCTAGCAGGATGAGAACTGAGGAAGTACCTGTGGATTGAGATAAAGACAGTTTAATAAATAAAGGAGGAAAAAAAAAGAAATAAAATCAAATTATGCAAAGATAGTCCATTATTCGCCACCTCCCACAAGCAGACTGATGTCCTGCTAGTCTACAAGTAAAAGCATTGGAAAGGCTACACTTCTTTTGTATTGCTAAGCATGATGTTCTGTGGTATGAAGTGCCCTTTTGGCCAGTTTGGGTCTGTTGTCCTGGCTGTGTCACCTCCCAGTCTCTTGCACACCCTCAGTCTGTTTGCTTGCAGGGGCACAGTGAGAAACCCAGAGGGCTTGCTCAGCAATACCTACATTGGTATGTTATCAACACTTGTTTAGTCACAATTCCAAAACACAGCTCCATACTAGGCTGCTTTGAAGAAAGTTACTCTATCCCAGCCAAAATCAGTAATACTGTGTTTTGCTCAATATTTACCACGTATTCCCCTCCTGTTAGCATAATGTGCTGATGGAAAGTGTTTGTCTAGTTTCATCCTAGTGATATATGAAACTTGCAGTGCTGGCAGCTGGGAACTGTTCTGGTTTCTTTGTCTTAGGAGCCTCTCAAGGGTCTAGCTCCGGCTTTTAAACAGAGAGCAACACAATATTCAAAACCAGGATCATAAATGTACTGTTCAGCTGTAACAGAAAAAGAGCTAGCTGAGACTGTTCACAACTCAGAGGTGAAACAACGAAAATCTCACTTCTGGACTTTGGGTATGGGCTTTTAATGGGGTGATTTATTTGAATTTCTGGCTGGGCTAAATTAAGTAGGAAAGTAGTAGAAATACTGCTAATGCCAACAATCATGTCCACATAATAACAATTTTATTTAGCTATGCAGGACAGGTGGGGTACCTGATTGCTGGAATGAAAGAAGTAACGGAAGCCCAAATAGGAGACACACTGTTTTTGTATAAACAGCCAGTGGAGCCTTTGCCTGGCTTTAAGTCAGCGAAGCCAATGGTTTTTGCAGGTGAGGAGTACATCAATATAAAGTTTTCCATTGACAAGAGTAAGAGCTGTTAGAGCTTTTAAAAGAAGACATGTATATTAAGAGTTGGGAGGATTAGAATTTTTTGGCCGAGATGCATCACTTACATAGATTTGTATGTTTTCCATGTGACTTAGCAGGATTAGCAATAAATGCTGACTGGTTTTCCATGAATACAGCACAAATATGATTATTGTTTCTAATGGCAGTAAACTCTTAATAGCTGGAAAAGAAGGATTGAAATTAAAAAAAAAGAGAATTATTCATCTTGATAATCAGATTTCTGTAATTATTCTGTTGGTTTTTCTTCTTTTAAAATTTAGCAACTGTTTCATTTTTGTCAAACATGGTAAACTGCCAGAGCTACTGTGCAGAATGATCTTGTAAAATATTTGACTTTTTGAGCTTGAATAATTCTGTTGAGCTGTTGCCAGCTTCAGTAACTACAAATGCTACAGAAGGTGTCTTTAGAAGAAATTCTGTAAATAATTTTCTAGACCTATTGTGAAGCAGTGTGTAGAACTCACTTGAACTGTCTCATGGAGACTAGGCATGTAGATGGTGGTTTTGTGTGCATGTGTGTTGCATCTTGATGTAGATGAAATTTTCTGAGCATACAAGGCTATGAAAAGTGATACAGTAGAATCTATTTCAGACAGCAGTTATACAAACAGCTGTTTTTATTAATTTCAAAAGAAGAGAGAAATATTTGCAACTTGGAAATGATGCTTTTTATTTTTCACTCACTCTTAGCTTTGAGGGAACATCTCAGTGAAGTCTATACACTTACACTGCAAAACAGTGGTTATACTCAACTATGAATCTTCCATAAATGTGAATGATTAGATAAATACAGTGATCCTACCATTATGGTTTAGATGTTAATTCAGTGGTAATCTAAAACATTTTTATGTTTTGACTAATTTTTTTTCCGAGGAATAAAGAATCCTTATGTTGTTTTTCACATTTAAAAACTGATAGAGCAGAAAGTAACTATTCCTGGTTTTATTACTCTGTTAACTATAAGTGGCATATTTGAAAGCCAGGTACACAGCTAAAGCTCTCTGTCACATCACTTCTATTTAATATATTTTGACAGGAATGTATCCAATAGACCAAACAGAATATAATAATCTCAAAAGTGCTTTGGAAAGGTTGACATTGAATGACTCCAGTGTAACTGTTCATCGTGACAGTAGCCTTGCCTTAGGAGCTGGATGGAGGTGAGGTTTTTCTGCTGCTTTCATTTTTTAAACTGTTCATAAGTTAAGAACGCATGTTTAAGTCAACTGAAGGTAGAATTAAACTTAATTCAAAATTAGAAGCTGTAATTCAAATAAATGATAAAGTTCATTAATTTAATTTGATTTTCTTACATTCTCTGTTTGCGCAGAGAATGAAAATTATTGTGATTGTTTTTGTTCTCCAAGATTTTTCAACTGTGCGATTATTTGGTCCCTTGAAGGTTGTTTGCTCTGCCTGATACTGCCATACTAGCACTGTAAACATGCTGGAGGGTGAAAAAGACCACTGTGAAATTCCAGGGGATACACAAATACTTTTACCAACAGGATATTTATCTTACAGGTTGGGTTTCCTTGGTCTTCTACATATGGAAGTCTTTAATCAGCGTTTGGAACAAGAGTATAACATGTCTGTTATTTTGACTGCACCTACAGTTCCATATAAAGCTGTTCTTTCCTCAGCAAAGTTGATAAAGGTATGTTAAATTCATTAAAAAATTACGTAAATATAATAAGCATCTAGAGTCTCTTCTTAAAAGTAAGCTAGTACTGTATTTTATAGTAAGCATTAGAAACACGAGTATATTACTTAAATAGTTTTTAATTTTTTAAGGATGCTAACTGCTCTTTCCCTTTTCATTTCAAGCACTCTCTTCTTATGTCTTATACTTTTTCTTGAAAATGGGAGTACAGGACACATGCCTTGCTGTATTCTTTTAAGTGCTTACTGACTGGACTGCATTAAAAGCAGATGAAATAATCTTCCAGAAAATCAGAAAATCAGAAAACATGAACGTTTCTAGGAATAGCTTGTGATGATACTGTAGATTGGCAGGGGCTGGTGAAAGAAAGTGAGATTTTTTGATGACAATTAAATGGGCCTGTGCTAACTTCATTAAACTGAGTGCAAATAGAATTACTGTGTTTGAGTTCTACAGAGAGAAAGAGGTAGACTTAGAGCACCTGCTGAGAGAGGAGGCTGCAAATTGACTGGCTGATTGTCCTGCAAATTACTAAAAACTTGTATAAGAAAGGTTTCTGTACTTACAACCTGTGAGGCATAAACCTTTTATCTCTCTGGTTGTTTTGGTTTGTTAGGCAGCGTAGCAGCTAGGAATGAAGTAGTTGATACCTTTAGTGTGTGATTCTGGACTGCTGATGTGGGATTCTTTTCAAACAATGCTGTAAGTTGGGTCTCTGTCAGTGGACAGGGAGGAGGGAATTTGCATTTTCACAATAAGCAGCATAACTTTCCTTTTACATCGGAAGGGTAACTCCAGCCCTTACTGGGATGTTGGACAGGAGAAAGTAGGTAATGAAAGCAAGAATCAAAAACTTCATTTTTAAATCCACTTCAGCATGTGAGGGAGCCTGAACCCAAAGTTTTAGTTAGGGAAGAAAGTTTCCACCACTGAACTCTAAAATATTTAGAGCAGATCTGTTGAAGCTGTGTAATAGAGGATCAGGATGAAGTAAGAAAGAAGATCCTCAATTTACAGTGGAGAGAAAGATGGATAGAAAAGTTTTTTGTATTTCTATCATTTCCCAAGTCCAAAGCTAATTTCTGGATAATGATATTTAAGGATGTGCTGATAACAGACTTCTATATGTTTTATAAAAATCTCTTCTAAAATCATCCTTGGTTTAAACTTGGGTTGCATCATGCTGCACCAATGTTTTCAGACAACTGAAACATATTTTAGCATTTTTTCAATGCTATATTTGTCTCCTTTGCTGTTCATTTTACTTACTAATAAATTACAATATCTGGTTTATTTGTTTTCAGGAGTACGGAAAAGACCAGATTACTATTATCAACCCTGCTCAGTTTCCTGATAAACTTTCAGTATCAGAATATTTGGAGCCAACTGTTCTTGGTACTATTGTAACACCTCATGAATATATTGGGAAAATAATTACATTGTGTCAGGTTGGTGTATAATTTTAATTTTATCTTTTGCATTTTTAAGCTCCTCACCTCAAAGTGAAGACACAAGATAGTATGATAATAGATATTGCTACTTAAATAGTATCTTTGAAGTAATTATTGAATACTTTTGAAAGATAACATAATTTTAAACATTTTATTTGTAAAATTCTGAACTACAGAATCCATCAAACTACAGAACTGAAAAGTTAATGATGAAATTTGGTGACAACAAAGTGCTTGGTCTGTACTAGACTAATTCATAGCTAGTTCTGTTCTCCTGAAACAATGGAATCTGCAGCAGGGAAATAAGATGTATTGGTTTTTTTAGAAGTATATGCATGGAAATACAACTTCTGCCAACACTTCTGACTATGTGTCCATGTACTTTTCTCAGTACTTCACTGAAAATAAATTTAGGATAGCAAAGACCAAATTTGCCTAACTGTATTTGGAATACTTCTAATTCAAAATGTTTTAACTGCCATGCATACTGTATTTATATTATTTCTTCACAATATTTTTCTTAGCTTCTAACATTCCAGAATGCATAATACAAAGCAGTACAGTGAAGAATAAAATCTATTGAAAAGAATTTCTAAATTAACTTTAAGAACACCTTTCTGGGAGGAAAGAAGATGAGCCTTCAAGTCCTACAGTGGCAGCAATAAGCAGAAGCTGTTAAGGATTTCAGAAATTCAGCATTTAGAGAGGAAAGGCTTGAATTGAATTTCTAGTTAAGTTATAACCACTTCATTTGTTACAATGCTGCAGTTTGTCCTGTGACTTCAGCAAACTACCAATGAGAAAGTTACTTTGGGGTTTAAGTACAGGAATTCTCTTGTGTAGCTTGATTGCTGTTGATTTTAATTTGCTTTGTATTTTTTGTAGAAAATTTCAAGGGAAAGTGAAACAATTTTTATTTGTCTAGGATCGTAGAGCAGTCCAGAAAGATCTGTTGTACATTGATGAGAACAGGGTTATGCTAAAATACCTCTTTCCACTGAATGAAATTGTGGTGGATTTTTATGATGCTCTTAAGTCTCTGTCTTCTGGCTATGCAAGGTAACTATCTCCCCTGTTCCCCTTTTCCTCCTCCCACCCTGGACCCTGAAGGGGGGTGGTATGGTAAAAATAAGGCCTGAGGAACAGCTGTGGAAGGGCAGAAGTAAAGAATATTCCTTTATGGTGATGCTGCAAATCTAGTATCTCTTCCCCTTGAATGGATTAGATTCACTGTGAAAATGGATGGAAATAAGTCTGAAAAACATGAAAAGTGTGGCACTAACTAATAATCATTGTTTCTGGCAATGAGTATATTTTTCAAGGGCACCCCCAGGTGTGGCACTGGTTCATCTATATGAGTGAGACCTAAATGGTCTGTCCTTGTCTGAAGTGACACTGTACAATTTTTTTCAATGGAATCACTGAAACTGTACTGCTTACTGTATGCACTGTCTCTTGGTGGAAAAAGGAAACTAACCACATTGATTATTTAAAGCTAGTAAAAACAATGTGGTATTTAAAACAAGCAGTACTTACTTTATGTATATGCTTTATTTGTGAAAAAAGAAAAGCATGTGTATTTTGAGACAAAATTTTCTGTTGTGGCTGGCTGCTATGAATTCAGAGTCTAGTAGAGTGCTCAGATGTTTGTAAAGAGCCATTGTGAGTTTAATGAAAGTGAAAATGCTGCATGGTGATGAGCTTGTGCCCCAGGAGGCTCAATGGCTCTCACAAACCTGGTATGTTGAGATGTCATTAATGGGATATTAATGACACAATAGGAACTGGTATACCTAATTACATTATTTATTTTATAAACATAAAAATGAATTTTATTGAAGGACTGAATTTTTTGAGTTTATGTTTTCTTTAATTATGTCTTAAAAATGTAAGTAAAACATGTTCTGCCCAGGTTTATATATATATGCAGCAAAAGCATAAACAAAAGTGGAGAGGCAAGATAGAAGAAACAGAGGGATGAAATTTTGAATTTCCTCTCTGGATCTAGCTCCCCCACTACATAAAAGCTAACCTGTTTATCAAGAACCTATCTCATTAGCAGAATTATGTTGGGTTTCCTTTGATTTGGGGATGATTGCCAATGATGTTGCACTATCTTATTTATTTATTAGTATTTATTTCGTAATTGACTCCTTAATACAGCTTGTGGATGTAGTGCTCTCAGTAATCATATTTCTGTTATATGGATCCATTCACACTTCTGTGGTTATTAAACCAACTCAGAAAAAACACTTTGAAATAATCTCAAAGGATTTCCCCCCCTTTTCTGGTATTTCAGATTTGACCACATTACAGTGATATTGATGATCCTCCACAATTATACTTACACACAAGATCCATCTGTCTGTCTGTCTATCTATCTGTCTGTCCTTCTATTGCATACACCACCTCTACATCTCTTCCATTTTAAGAATTTTTGCTAACTACCACACAGACAGCAAGGCCCACACCTACCAAAGAAGAAATCTGATTTGGAAACTAAATGAAAAACTTAAATGTCAGAGACGGTGATAATAGGGGTCACATAAAAAGTTTGTCAAATGAGAGGATGAAAAGAAGATGGTCCTGGATTGGTGTTTGATTCCTGTGACATTCAGGACATGGAGTGTTCAATAGCTGTGAGACTGCATTAAGCATGTAGATTTCTAATTGCTGATTAGATTGGAAGGACATCCTTGAAGTCAAGATGACAACTTTCTGCATTGGAGGGCACATTATCTGTGGTGCATTTCTAGTGTGAACATGTACTGAGAGACTACTAAAAACTGTACTCCCATTATATTAAAAAGTTCAAGTGTTTTATTAAGAAATATGTCTATAAAATCTATGGAACAAAGAATGCAAAATATAATTTATACAATATCATGACTAATTTTTGAACTGCTTTTATTCTTTTAGTTTTGATTATGAAGATGCAGGTTACCAATCAGCAGACCTAATCAAAATGGATATTCTTCTAAATGGAAATCCAGTTGAAGAACTGGCAACTATCATACACAGGTAGGTTTACTGGATTCCTTATTCAAAAGGAATAACAATGAAAACATTGTCTATTAATAGGACTGGATGATATTAAGGTCTTTTCTGACCAAAATGATTATATGATTCTAAATGACTCTAGGTATATATGTACTCTTAATATGAAAAATGTGTTTGAAGATTTGCAGTGAAGATTTTTCCATATGATCACCTTCATTACCACTGAAAAAGAGAAGCATTTTGTAGTCTGAAGATTAGGAAATAATAATAGCAATTTTTTTACTTCTCTTTCTCAGCTTAAGTACTGGATATCATATTTTTGTGGAAAATGTAGGGCAGAGAGAAAGAAATGCAAAATGCCAAGCTTGAAAAAAATTTAAGTGCAGACCAATCTAGGAGATGGCAGATGAATAATTTATGATGCTTAGTACTGACAAAAAATTATTTTGCTCTCCCACTAATTCCTGTTCTATAGAAGTTTATTGTTACCTTGTTTCCAGACAGAGTACCAGGAGAATGTAAATATTTACTGGATGCAATTACCTCAGAATTTTTTTGCTAAAATGATTCTATTTCTATGGGCATTTCAGGTATTAGAGGTGAGAATAATGCCCTTCCAGCCTGTCCCCTAGCTTCTCACAAAGTTTTTACAAGGCTCCCTTCTGTAACTTCAGCATCCCTTTCCAATAATGCCTACTTTTGTGGGTTGTTTAGTTTTCCTTCTTAAAATACTTGTAGTTGCTAAATATTTGTATATTTTCATATTTTTTTACATAACTGCAATCTTGAAATCCTTAAAATTCTGTAACTCCAGAAAGTTGACATAGGAAAATAAACCCCTTGCCTTGTTCAGCATCATGGGGTTGAAGAGGAGTAACGGTCTTGCATTCAGTTGCCAGTTATGAAATAATGCATTTCTCATAAGCATGCAGTGTTTAGCAATATACCTGAAAAGATGCAAAATAGAGTGGGCCACCTTGCAAAAGTTAGTTATTGCTTTAACATGTATTTTTTGATCAATTTAGCCCGTACCCTGAACTGTTTTACTCACTAAAACTACCTGTTTTTATTCACTAAAACTGTTTTACTCACTTTACTTTCTTTTGGCTTTAGATTTCAGTTGTTTTTTTTTTTAAACTCATAGTTGCAATCATTTTGCTCTTGCTGCAGGTCTTCCCACTGTAAAAACTGCATCTGTAAGAATTATGCTGAATAACATTTATAGAGAAAGCATTACAGAGATTACTGCAAGCTTGGTATTAAGATAGTCATCAATTGTTCTTACTGTAGAAGTAAATATATGGACCTCTTAAAACTGTAACGCTCAATGAGCATGACTTAAGTACTTCATGTTTAAATGTTTGCTCTATACAGGTAGCAAGACTCACATTGCCACTACCTGAAAACATGTATGTTGGTACAAAATGTCTGCTAAATACGGATATTTTTATACAGACAGACCCATTTCTTTCTAACAGTTTATGAAAGTATCTGTTAGTAGCTTCTTTAGACCTTTTGTTGTTTTCTTTTTCCAAATCCTGAAGCATATGTAGATGTTGAATATAGTTAGATAATTTTTATTAGCAGATGACAAGAGTATGTTAAATTATTTTTTTCTTGTGATATAAAACCAGACTTTGAAAGCATTCTGTAATATCTATATTTTGACCAATTGGACCTACAATCAATGAAAATTCTCGTTGATCTAGTTTAAAATTTCACTTGAAGCTATGGCAGTGTTCAAAATGTCTTAATTTGTGATGGATAATCAGGGTGTTTTTTATAAATACTTTATATGATGTTATATACTGAAGTTAATACAGTCTTATCACCTGTTAGTATGAAACAGGTGACATACAGAGACCACTTATTAGATGTAAAATTTGATCTGATCAGCTTATCTTCTGAGCTAAGAAGAGAAAACCTTCAACTAAAATCAAACAGTTTGATTTATGGGTGTATTTTTAGTGTTGCTGACGTTTTTTTTCAGAGATAAAGCCTATGCTGCTGGTAAACTCCTATGTGAACGTTTAAAAGACACTATTCCTAGACAGTTGTTTGAAATAGCCATCCAGGCTGCCATTGGCAAGAAAATCATTGCAAGAGAAACGTAAGTGAAGCCCTTCTGTTCCCCTTCTTTTTTTTCTGTCCATATTTTAAGATATGTGAAAGGTACAGACTTGGTACAAAACTAGGTACAGACTTGTGAAGTCTTACCTAGTTTTATACATTACAGGACTTTGATTTCACTATAAAGTTGTATTTTTCTTGATATATGCTACTTGAAAAAAAAACCACATTTGAGCAGTGACTATTGACTAAACATTTTGAATTAAATTTATACAAAGAAATTGTATTTCTATTTTAGATTGCTTGGGGTCAGAGTTGCACTTAGTGGATAAAGTGTAACTTCCAACGCATGTGTCCACTTCCTCTTTGGCAGTAGAAAAAGTTTCTTACTACTGAAAAAAATTAGCCAGTTGTGGAATACTTTGCTGTGAAAATCAGCAAAAAAATAGCTGATTTGTGCTGTTCCAAAGGAAATATGTTGCAGCTGAACACAAAAACATTTTCCTAGCACATGCTTCTTTAAAGCAAACCATTTCCTTATGTTGTGTTTCTCATCACATTTTTCTGTTGCTGTTTAAATAGGACTTAAATGGTGGTAAAATAATTAAAGGTCAGAATTCAGGCAGAGGTGGAGTAAGAATTTGTTGATACGTGTATATACACAGGGATGTAACGCTTCCTGTGAGTCATAGCAGAAATTCCAGATAAAACGCCAAGACTGTGATTTCTTTATGTACATATTACATGCCCTAAGTGATGTTTCTAGAATTGAAAACTGTGCATTATATCTTCTGTTTAAAGCTTCATATTTTGCATACAAAACCTGAAAATGTTATGATTCCAAAGCATCTTACAAAACTAGGAGAAAAACAAGTAACATTTTAACAACTCAAGTACTTAGCTTCACATGCAGATATTCTAATATGTTAAGGTGTATGTGTTATTTTATTTTGCAGGCTGAAGCCTTACAGAAAAAATGTTGTGGCAAAATGTGTAGGTATTTTTTTTCTCTTTTCTTCAGTTTCTGACATTTGTAAACCTTAGAGTCCTGCTAAGATTATATGCCCATCTCTTCCTAGAAACCCAGCAAAGACATATTCTTCTTCTGCTTGTGCCCCTAAGTTGTCTGTGGAATTCTAAGAGATACTTTTAAGCTTTTATTTTAAAATCCAACTCTTGTAACCCCTTGCTGCAGCTTGAGGAGTGGATTAGATAAAGTAATGGCATTTTCAGTCACACACTTTGAGTGTGTCTGTTTCATCTCCTCATCATTTTCTAATAGCTGTAGGCACACAGGAAATGTGTGTGTGTGTGTGTGTGTGTGTGTGTGTTTGTGTACACAGACATATAGGTAACTTAATGTTTCCTAAATTTCTTCTCAGGTGGTAGAAGGAAATATAAATGTGCTTCTTTTGAGACTTGATTGTGATTAAACTTCTACTTAGATTTGCAGTAATACATTGTAATAAAGCTTTAAATGTGCAATAGTTGATTATGGACAAGATTCAACAAAGCTGTTGGAAAACTGTGAGGCCTCTTACTTAGCTTGGATTTAGCTCTCTGAAGTGAACATATTGGAAAATATTAAACAAGTGTCCCTTTCTCACAACTGCAATAGAATTCTGCTAAGCCCAGCTGTGGGATGGTGACTGTTCAATACTGTACAAGGGTTTAGGTCACTTTTCTAGATGTAAGCACCTAATGCTAGTCAAGATGCCATAGTATATCTGAGCTGCTGCTATTCCAAGGGGATTTGCATCTAATGTGCTGTCTAGTGTCAGCCAGGCTTACAGGAATGTATATATTTAGGTGACAGAGTTCAACACTCAGTTGTGCAAATTAATGTGCTTATTTTCATCCTTGTTCTTTTTAATTAGTGGCCTTTAGGCCAAACTATTTGGAGTATAAATAATCTTTTTGTCAAAATATAACCAGCCTTTCTGACTATTTTTAAATCCTTTAGTTTTGTGTGGCTGGAATGTACTGTAGCTGCAGTTGTAGTTTAGGCCTGAGTAAATTTTATTTTTTTTTCACAGTACGGTGGCGACATTACAAGAAGAATGAAGCTTTTAAGGAGGCAAGCAGAAGGCAAGAGGTTAATGAGAAAAATTGGCAATGTTGAGGTTCCAAGAGATGCCTTTATACGTGTTCTAAAGAGAGAAACTGACAAATAGACATCAGTGAAATCCAGATCATGTCAGCTTTTTTGCAGACAGTAACAAAGTGAGCTAATACAGGATTTATCACTGTGAGATGGAACATATTTGACTTTAAATGGTATGAATTTGGTATGTGTGGGAAGATGAATTGACTTAAAAAATGTACATATATTTGTAGATTATTATGAAATTAAATTTACTTGACTGAATCTAAAAGTTCACATTATATTGTTTCTTCATTTTTTTCCACTGTTTTCATACTTTTAATACTTAAAATAACAATACTTTTGGGGTTTTTTTTCATTGCAAGTCTCTATATATAGAGAGGAACCATATGGCAGAAAGGTTATAAAAATAATTTAAAGGTATGTACAGACAAACAATACTGTGTTGGTTTGGTTTTTTTCTTTTAAAGTTTGAACTGCTGACACAAAAGTATCAAGCTGTTTCCTGTTTCACCTTCTCTAAAGTTGCTGTTTTCAGGAAATCATGATGCTGGGAAACCACATCAGATGAAAAAATCAAAACTCTTTAAATTTACCATGCTGTTTATTTTAAACCAGTTGAAGTGTGTAAATTTACCATTAGTTCAGCCTAGCTGTGCTTATCTTCAGGAAAATAGTAAGTTTTCTTATATTAAAAGACAGAATCTGTAACTGTTCCACTAGTGAGACCAATTCAGGCCTTAAAAAAATTATTTAACATGAAGGTTTGGTTATAGGGTATCTTGGTGTAGTTGGTGAAGTTTTATTTCTGTTGTTTACATGCTAAAGTTTGTCAGTGCATCCCCAGTTAAATGCTGCAGTGTAGTGTGTGTACCATGAAGTGTTACTTTTGGAAGTGTACACAAGGCAATTATAAATAAGTTAATGACCCTACTATATACTGTATTTACAACAGTTTACCCACCTCCAAAAGCTTTTAAACTGCATTCATTTTTTTGATCTTCAGGGACTAGTTTTGCTCTTCACAAATCTTATTTTCTTGTTATTAAATATTTAGTAGAGAACAAATTGCTAGTCATACCTACTAAAGTACTCAGTCACCAGCAAAGTCTGCCCTTAAATTTAGGCTTGTACCTACACTTTAATTATAAAGTAGTTTTATTTCAGCCTGTGTACAAGGAGGAATTGGGAAAATCTTTGGAGGCATGGAAGGGAACAGGACTTGTTCCCTTTCAACCTGTATTAGTTTCAGGGTGTGGAAAAAGGGGAGAGGGAATTCTGATAAGTTAGTGGTTTGTTGGGGCTTTTTTCTGTTTGGTTGTGGTTGTTCAGGTTTTGGGTTTTTTTTATTTGAAGCTGTTTCAAGTGCACTGAAAAACCAAAGATCTGGATGTGAACAAGGTATCTGTACCTTTACTAAAGGTACCTAAACTGCTGCTACCGACCCTGAAGAAAGGAAGGATGCTGTGGATAAAAGCTCTCTAACACATTTACTATTCCTCCCCTGTGAAAGCTAGCATATAAGGAACTACAGCTGCAGGGATACATGCCAGGAGCCAAGGAGCTAAAACGAGGTCCTCCCCACTCCTTGAACCAGACCTACGAGCATTGGTTCTGTACTGAGGAATAAGGCAGAAACTGAAGGTGAGCTAGAGATGATCCAAATAGGATATATAAATTATATCCTTGCTGAGTGACAGTGATTACCTTACCTAATCAAATGAGTTACACAGATAGATAGAGCTGCCTTGAGAATCGGTTTTAGCTTTACTATAGTCACCTGAGGCAGAAAAAAAATACAAATTGTAGTCTTAATTCTGAGAGGACTTGTACATATATCAGTTTTCAGAACAAGAACTTTAAATTAACTGGTCAGTACCTGTGAAGTACATGAAGTTTTTGTCACAAATGTACCTGATTCTGTCTAGTTACTTTTTTCATTTCCCCTTTCCTTTGGAAATACCTAAAAATGAGAAAAAGAATAAAATGATAACTTTGATGTGCTAGGCTAACTTAGAATTTACTTTTAAGACCTCCTGAACTTGAAAATGCTTGCTTTGCCATTACTGCAGAGTAACAGGTTAAATCTTATGCAACTTAAAGGGTTGACTTGTCCACTAAAGTAGTGGACAAGTTTGAAAGGTATTCTCTTGAAAAAATAATATTTCATAAAATGATTGGAAGTATCTTAAAGAATGGAATAATGGAAACAGTGTGATAGTACTTAAAAAAATTACATAATATACCACTCAAAATTAAAAAAAAAAATAGCGTAACGAGAAACAAGCTGGAGAACAACCAAAACCTTTGCATTAAAAGATGTAATACTAGTCCTAGACCCAAAGACAGACAGGTTCTGCTGTACCAGTATTTAAACTGGGCTGTGTTTTACAGAAGGTGGAGTAGTTAAAAAGGGAGAAAATATATTAATTCTGTGATCTGGCACATCTTGAGGACACAGAGGGCTTTAGTGAGTACGGGTGCCAAGCAAGGCACATGACTGAAAGGTGTGCTGGAATAAAGAACAAGAATGTTGTTTCAATAGAATTCTCCATTTTGGCACATTAAGGATAATGATCATCAAGATGAAACCTGATTCAATTCCATTAATACTAACCTAAATTAATGACTACTTTTAATTTCATGCTTTTTAATAGAATTGTTTATAAACTTGCTTAGCTGTAAAGGCTAATGGCAAACCTAACACTGCATTTTGAGTCATATATTACCTGTAACAGCATTCTACTGAAAGGTAGTCTTTTCAACTTCTTTCCCCACAATGTTGCATTATGCTTCAAAAATACGTGTGCATAAACTGAGCTTTAAAGCTGAAAACCTGTTTTAAATATGTGGATGTTCAATGTACTGTTGAGAACTGAAACACTAGGCCTGCCTTCCTATACTGCTATAGACAGATTCTTCCATGCTTTTGTAATTTCACAGAATCAGAGAACAGTCCAGATTTGAAAGGACCCTGTAAGACCATTTATGAGAAAGGTGAGCGTAGATGAGTCTAGAAAAGTCACCTAGATGAAAGGCAAGCCTGCCACATACCTGGGGAGGTTATGTGATTTTGTAATAAGAACTACATGGCTGTCATTTGGGTGAAAAGTTGAAGTTACACTTAGTTGTACTTTCTTGCAGTGAGAATTTTCAACAAGGACTTTCCCAAAAAAAGTCTTCATCAGTAAACTCTTACCTTTCTCCTTTGGTGCCTAATCACTCCCTGAAATTCTGAACTATTTACTCATTACAATTTATTTTAGAAATAAAACAATTTTGAAACTAAGAGATTTATATTTAAGTTTTACTTATATTCAAAGTAGGAAATAACATTCCTTGTAACAGCTCAATGTTTATAATGATACAATGAAAAAGTGATTAACAGTTAGCTTTAAATGATCATTTGCAGACATTATAGTCCTGTAAATTAAGCTCTTTTCAGGCATTTAATTGTAACATCCGTTATATAATTGACCAGGTACCTCCAGGAAGGAACATTGAGATTTCTTCCTTATGTATAAAGCTTGATTACCAAAAATATAAAATCCTAAAGTAATTTGAAGTACATGAGAGGAAAAAGTGCTATTGTAGAAGTTTATTATTTTTATCCATGGAGCAAGTTGTAACTTCAAAGATTATGATGCATTTTTAGGCACTGTTTTTGTGTCTTCATTTGCCTGAAATATACAGCAGGACTTGAGATGCCCAAAAACTGTTTAAGACAAATTTAAGGCAACCAAATGCAAAAGCTCAGTGTACATTAGATATATGTAAACAGAACATTTCATAGTAGAAATTGTACAACTATTACAAGTCCATAGTAATAGCAAAGGCCAAAACCATTCTGCCTAGAGACACAAATGCAAAATGTAGTTACACTAACCAAGCCAAAAATTAAGAATCTGGGAAATGAAGTGTCATCATCTCTAACATGAGGCAGATGCAATACATTGCTGTGCTAGAGTAAGTGCTCTGCTTTTCCCCTCTCTACATAACGTGCAGTCTCTCCCAAGTTTGTTCTGTTCCATTTAGTGATGTACCAACAGCGGAGCTCCAAATGTTAAAGCAAAATGCACAACACAGCAAACAGATGGAATGTGAATGTACAGATATTGGACCTGTTTAAAAATACAGTACCTAGGATTTCCCATTTTAAACAGTTTTCAGCATATTGCATAGCAGTGAACTCATCTGCTACCTAAAACTGTTGCTGCTGACCCACATGGAGTTCCTCTTCAGTCTTCTTTCAGTTTTCTTTCATACTGTACAGTGGGTCCACAAGCTTATTGTGCACATGCATTAAACCTTGGGGGGAAAGCAACAATGCCAGCTTTACATTAGTTATACTTTGTTAACATGTCCTTCTATCCACATTTTTTATTTGGAATTTGCTTCAAAGCATACATTTTAAATAATTCATTGAAGAGAACAAAAATGGCTATTTAAAGTAGTTCAGAGTCAGAGACAGCAGATATATTCCTGTATCACTTGCATACTAATGACATATTCAGTATCAGCTGAGCAGGGACCAGACAGTTCTCTAATAACAGACCCAAAAAACCACATCTGGAATACTTCCAAATGAACTGAATATATCTTCCATGTATTAAAAACTGTGTAACAGCAATATAATTCCCTCACACCACAATGTGCCATAAAAATTAGATGCGCACACAGTGAGACTTTGACAGCTTGAGTTCTTTTGAAATGTTCTAGCATTGTGGTAATACTGTCTTTGTAATAATCATATACTTGTGGTCCTAGACAGGCAAAATCAAATTAAATTATCCAGACTCTTAGTGCAGACTCAATTTCAGCAGTTCAACTGTTTTCTGTTGTAGCTGAGCTTTTTCTTGTCATATACAAGTCCTTCATAGCTATGATTAGGGGGTTAATTTTTTTCCTCTTCAACTACTTTATTTCTGATAAATGCTGAAGTGCAATTAATAAAAAAAGATGTTTCCTTCTTAACTTTGCTGTAACTTAGTAAAAATGTTACCTACATCTAGGTATGTGTGACATTGGATCACTGGCAGGTTTTTCCACATTTCATCTTGAGTACTAATAACAGTAATGATCACTGTTCACAGTCCACAAAGTAAGTCCATTTTAGTATTGAACTAAAGACTTAACTTCTAAAATCAAAACATGCAACACTAAAAGGAATGTTCTTAAAAACCATGAAAGAAATCTCACATTACTGCATATTTATTATCTATGGTAAAGAATATTCAAATACCTTTGCTACATGATGCGGCTGGTGGCAGCCTTAGTGTCACTGCAGCAACATGAAATTTGAGTTAACTCAACAATCTAAGGTCATTATTGTAGGTGACCATAAAAAAAGGCATCTTATGCAGCATCTATTACTAATCAGTATGTGATTATTTAATTAAATTACAGATATTAGATCAAGTGTAATATTTTTTCAGTTTAACAGTGACAAAAACTTAAGTTTACATTTGACATAAGTCAAATGACATAAAAGAGTAACAGCTGCACACACAGTGTAAACTAGAAACATGTTTTGAGCCTTAAAACATTTAACTTTCTACTAATATTTTCCTCTTCTATAAGGGGAAATGAAATAATTACCCACTATCCTAGATGCATGAAAAATGGTTACAAAGTATAGCTTCTGTCATACTTAGTGAAGAATATTTAAATCCCGTTAGTGAAAGTGTTACAGGAAAAACAGTGAGAAACAAAAGAATTTTTTAAAGGAATGCACCAGAATTGGTAGATGCCAAAACAATTGTTTCAAAGGAAAGTCCCACTGGATACTCAGGTATGCTTTGCATAAACAGATTTCTGCACACAGTTTTAAGAGGAGCATGTGTAAGTATGGTAAAAACTATCCTGAACTAACTTATCTGCAGATAAATCAGTAAATTCAAAATTCATTTTATGTTTCATTCTTCAAGAAAGTTGCAAGTAGGACCATGAGCACACTTGATAATTTTAGCCTATTATAGGTTTGCAGAAAGTTAGAATAAATGGAATAGGTTAATCTATTTACCAGCCAGTGTGGTACTTGATTATAAAACAAAACAAAAGCAGTTTCATATTGAAAGTTTTAAGTGGTGAAAAATCTCCATAAATCATTACTATAAATAGCAGTATTTAGAACTACCTAGCTTCCCTAAGAAGTCTAACCTGAAGATCAAGTTTCAGAAATAATTGCAAATTTGACCCACGCTGACTTCTCCATTTTACAAGAAGAAAAAAATCTCACTGATTTGAGACAAGGTAAAATTAATTAAGTTTAAAGTAAACCATCTTTTTAAAAGTTCTATTGCTGTGTATTACAGGGTAATTAAATACAGTGACACAATAGCACACATTCATAAATTGTAGCCCTTGATGTTTTTTAAAGCAATGTTCAGTGTAATTTATATTTACTGATTCTACATTAGGTTTGTATTTCCCAAGCAAAGCCTCTGCTTATATAAAATACAGGATACTGTTTAAAACTTATCCAAGCAGATAGAGAAGTTTATCTTTGAAAACAACAGTAAGTGCTGTCTAGCAGTGTGATACAAGAAAAGACTAACCCTCCCTCCTACCCCACAAATACATAGCAGAGAACAGCATACTGAAAAATTCAAAATTAACAAGCTGGCCACAAGAGGTATCAGGATAAATATCATAGAAATATCCAAATTGCAATCCAATACATATATGAGCACTGGTAATATAATGCTCTAAAAAAGAATTTTAAAAATTACAATCTTGATCTCTGATACCTTGGCCACTACAGGTACCCAATGCTAGTGAGAACAACAACTGAGTCACACAACTGCATGTGCTGTGCTAGTGCAGTCAGGACAAAACTACTTTTCTCAGCTTCTACTGTCCTAGTCAAACAGAATTCAGTCTAGAAAGTCTCAATTACTATCAAATATCCTGACTTACTTTAAGTTTGCCCCAGTATACCTACTACAAATACAAAAAACACACACAGTAAAAGGGTGCAGTGTTTCAAAGGTAGTATAGATTGTTATGCTAATTGCACATGAAAAATGTTCTCAGGTGGCTTCAAAGTCTGTATCGCAGTTTACCAGACATCACATTACAGCACGTAGCAAAAGCAGCATGGAAATGTATCAGGATTAATAAATGTATTAAGATTTTTTTAAGCTAAACTTTCTAGTAAACTTAAGACCGGTATTCTGGAACACCAGATTACTGCTGTTTAAAGTTAAAGATTACTAAACTATTGTTTAAACTGGAAGCAAAGGAAATACTCTTCCCAAGTATATTGTCTGGAATGTAGGTAGCACAAGTTATGCCTCCTGGCAAATTTCCAAACACAAGAAATAAGTTAATATTTATACTTTGACTATATAGCATTATACATTAGTGACTGCAAAGTGTTGGAAGGCTCAGATTTAAATCAGTATAATTTCAAAGATGTCGGTTTTGCATAAACACGTGACCTCTGATTCAGTGCTCACCTTTAAAGTACTTCACAGTTTTAACTCTTAGTTCTAAAGTAGCATCTTCATCACACACAAAGATAGTGCGAGGGTGTTGCTGGAAAGCAGAAACTGTCCACATATGATTGACTCCTTCTTCAATTGCTTTGTACAATGCAAAAGCCTTGTGTGCACCTGTTATAAGAATCATCACCTGCAAAACAAAGGTCTCTTTACTTTCAATCCCAGTATCAATACCAAGTAACTTGAAAACACACATGCAACTAGAACTAAATGAGTTCTTACTTCTCTAGCATCCATCACTGTACCCACACCAACTGTTAGCGCCATAGTTGGTACTTTAGATAAGTCTCCATCAAAGTATTTAGCATTTGCCAAAATGGTGTCCATTGCTAAAGTCTTTAATCTTGTTCTTGAAGACAAACTTGATCCGGGTTCATTGAATGCAATGTGGCCATCTGGACCAATGCCTTTTCAAAGTTAAAAAAAATAAATCATTCCAGACCTGAGAGTCAACACATATCCTCAAACATTGTAAATTAATAAAAAAGGGCTCATCCTTTCCTTTTGCTTCCCCATTTTCAAGAAAAACTTACTTAAGTAAGTAGAAACTTGGACACCAGCCATTCTCTTTTGAAATTTATACTTATTCTTTGTTAGTCACAGAACTTTCTTACACAATAATTGAAAAATTTGTGTTTTAGTCAAGTTATGAAAATAGCAATTAAAGAATTGGTGTATGTGCTCGAATTGTAACTAACCATAGAGCATTTCCTCATACCTCCAACAAACAGATCAATCCCCCCTGCTTCTTCAATTTTCTTTTCAAATGCATCACATTCCGCCTGTAAGTCTGGTGCATTCCCATCAAGGATATGAGCGTTATTTGGATCTATGTCAATATGCTTAAAGAAGTTATTCCACATATAGGAGTGATAGCTCTCTGGATGATTTCTGGGAAGCCCTGAAATGATTTACAGGGAAATTACCATATGACAAGATTTAACCAAACAGCTTTAATTTTAGTCTGTATCTAACAGATGTAGGGCTTGCAAAGCAAACCTGAGTCAAATAAATCTTTCAAATAAAGATTTGAAACTACATTGAGAAGAAAGGTTGGCACGTACAAGGTAACTGGTTTACATTCCCTCCACATACATCCTATCCCAGAGTGTAAAGTCTTCAACAGAAATGCAGTCCCAATATTACATGACAACATAATTTCTACAGAAGTACTAAGAAAGACTGGATTTAGCCAGGTATTTATTTTTGCATTTTTGTAGATAAAAGAACAGAAAAATGCTGGGACACCAGTCTAATATAGGAATACAAACATACTAGACTAACCTGGTACTTCAACAAAATATTTAATAGTTTTTATAAGGAAAAAAATCCCAGTACAGTATGTTCTCAAATAATAGCACATCTTACCTACATACTCATCCATGTTGAAAGTCTTTACGTATTTGAAAGAGAGATCTCCATTTTTGTGATATTCTATCAGCTTTCTGTAGCATCCCAAAGGTGTGCTTCCTGTTAAATAAAAGTTTTTCTACTGTTCTGTGTATCTGCACATTTTCAGTGTATTTAAATGTCTTCACAGTCAAATTTTGCCACAATGCTTTTCAACACACAAGCAATCTGCTGTTTCTCATTTAGTATTTATCAGTTTCTCAAACTATCACAACTTTTCACAGAAATCAAATTAATAATAAAAAAAGTTAGAATATTACCAAAAATATTCTATTACCATAGAATATTATGTTCTTTTAAATACTGCATCCGCTACCAGTGATACAAACATTGTTCCAGGCTTAGTTATTTACAAAGACATTGAATAAAACTTGCCTGTTGGTAGACCAAGGGTGAAATATCTTCCTTGACTTGGCTTGAACTGGATAATACGATTGCAGATGTATTTGGCTGCCCATTCACTAGCCTGATCATAATCTTCAAGAATTACTAGCCTCATTATGGCAGTGAAGAACTTGTATGATAAAACAAACTTAAACCTGGAGAAAATGTTGAAGTTTTAAAAATAAGCACCATGTTAGTTGCAAAACTCTTAGATTACAGAGGAGATAAAATCATCTTCCAAACCAATGACTTGCATTAGCACACCACACTCTTTCAGACCTAGTTCAAACTGGACAATCAAGAGGAAAGCTACAGAATCCAAATGACAGATTACAGTCAAAATATTTATTAAAATCCACAGACTAATTTAAAGCTATTAACAGGAAAAAGCTAAAACAAGATGAGAACAAGTCATTTTGAACTTCAGTATTTTCGTCATTGCCATCAGAAAAGAGGAAATACTTATATACCAAGATTAATTCCTGTTTCTTATGACCAGTGGAATGCCTACAATTTCAAAAACAAGACCCAGAGTAATCCCATGTTTCTATAATCAAAATACCTAATTGAGACTAAATTATTAAAGCTCCTTTCACTCCCATTCTAGCTCCTTAACAATGCTTCAGTAAATTTATTAATCTGCAAAAAAAAAAAAAGTTAAAGCACCTCTTGCATTTAAGTGAAACTCGTTTTTCCATGAATTTCTGCTTAACTGAGTCCGGTAATTACTCCAGGAAGACTGAGACTCTTTCCTCAGTTTGGGATGCGTTACTCTTCTTTTCCCAGGTCTGGATGGGCTCAGAATTAGCCAGAACACAACACAGTTGTGAGAAGCCCAGGGCCACCGGTGTGACAGACCACACTACTTTTAGCTGACCCCAAATGAGCGGCTGATTTCAAAACAAATACGAATTATAGTACTTAACTATGTTTGTCCTACTAAAGAAGAAAGAAAGTGATGACCATCACCCTGTGCTGCCTGTGCTGCTCCATCTCCCTGGACAGTTGAGCCCTGACAAGCCAAACTCACCTTTGCCGAGGAAACGCTATTCGCACACATCCGAGAGTTAACACACATTCCCGAGAAGGAAAAGCATGCCTTGAAAAGCAGGAACAGACTGCGCGGCTCTAGGCCAGTTTCATAAAATCCCAGCGATTTTACGCTGGGAACACGGGGATGCTCTCAAGAGCGGGGACCCAGGGACAGCATCAGAACCACAGCGAATTTTCGGCTAAGGACACCTTTTTTGGTTTTGTTTGGCGGTAGTGGGGAGGGAGGGGTGATAAACCGACACTGGCAGAGGAAGAGCCCTGCAGCTGGAGCCCCGCCGGCGCAGCAGCCCCGGGCCCCCGCGGCCTCCCCTTCCCCGGCCGGCCACGGTGCGCCCTGCCCAGCCCCGCTCACCCGGGACAGCCCGCGGCGGCCACGAGCCACACCAGGACCAGGACGAGATGAAGGAGGGGAGGAGGAGAAGGACGAGGAGGAGGAGGAGGAGGACGGGAACCGCCGCCCGCCCCGCAGCTCCCGCCCCGCCGCCTCCAGCGGAACCCGCCCCGCGACCCGGAAGCGGCCGGCGCGGCCGGGAAATGGGCTCCTTCCCCGTGGGCATTTCCGGGCCGCTGCGGGAGCCCGGGACGGAGCGCTCGGCCCAGCCCGGCCCAGCGGCCCGGGAAGTGCCGGGGGCTCCAGCCTGGAGCACGGCTGTGCTCGAGAGCTCCTCTCGCAGCCCCTCTGCTGCGGAGCACATTGAGATCTTAATGGAAAAGGTTCCCCTATAGCCTAAATGTTTGCGTGATGCAGCTGCAAAAGCCGTGCGTAGTTACTGACAGAAATTAATGAGGTGAAGCATCAGTGTCTTGGTGAATCACAGCTGGCCATAACCCGCGGTGCCCTTGAGGGCGGGAAAGGCAGTGGTATCCTGGGGTGCATTCCTGTGGGGGTGCATTCCTGGGGAACAGTGGCCAGCAGCCGGGAGGGTGATCCTGCCCTTCCACTCAGCCGCGGTGAGGCCGCATCTGGTGCTGTGTGCAGTGCTGGACTCCGCAGGGCAGGAAAGGCAAGGAGCTACTGCAGAGGGCCCAGTGGAGGCCACAAGGATGATGTCTCAACGTCTCATCTCTTACACAGAGAGACTGCAGGAGCTGGGCCTGTTCAGTCTGCAGAGGAGAAAACTGGGAGGAATCTCTGCATGTAAATATAAATAAATATCTCAAAGGCAGGTGTCAGAGGATGCTGACAGACCCTTTTTGGCAGTGCCCAGCAATAGGACGAGGAGTAACGGGCATCAACTAAAACAAGAAGTTCCACCTTGACATTAAGAACTTTACCTTGAGAGTGGCAGAGCCCTGGAACAGGCTGCCCAGGGAGGTCATGGAGTTTCCTGTCTCTGGAGATGAAAAACCCACCTGGACACATTCCTGTGTCACCTGCTCCAGGTGACCCTTGCCTCAGCAGGGCACTTGGACCAGATAATCTCCAGAGGTCCCTTTCAACCCTAACAATTCTGTGATTTGCTTTTTGCTTTAAAAGCAGTCAAGTAATTCCACAGCCTTAGCTAAGCTGTAATTAAACAGGTAATCTAACAGATAGATCTTGATATGTTGAAAGGGCTAATAGTCTGAAAGGGTGGTGCTTCAAACAGGAGTGAGGAAACTGGAGTGGGGGGGTGAGCAAGCAACATAATTCTGAATATATGTGTATGCACATACCTGTAGGCTTCACTGAGACCTTACCATAATAGAAGACCAGGGTAAATCTGTTTACTGGGTAGGAGCATAACTGTCTGAGGAAAAGACATGATTGAACAGTAAAACAGCTAATAAAGGGAAGTGTGTATTTAAAAAAAAAAAATCTGGGGTCATACATGAGCATAATGATACATTTTTTTGGCAAGACTTGAGTTTAGCTCAGGTTGTTAGAGCATGAGGCTAATAATGCCAAGGTTTTAATTTGCGTTTGATCCCCATATAGGTCATTAATTTAAGACACATCTTCGCAGGTCCCTTCCAACTCAGTATATTCTGTGATTCCACAAGCCTGTCTTGCAAGGTTCAGAAAGAGATATTGTATTTCTCTTTCAAGGTATTGAGAAATACTTTGCCAAGGGCATGAAAGGTGTGTTCGCAAGCTTGTGAGAGAAAATATGTCTTTCTGAAGTCTCTGGGGCTTAGCAGGCAATCTGTAAAAATACCTTTTGTTTCAAAACTGGCCTTTGATTTGAATATAACTTTCTAATACAAACAGTTTTAATTCATGCATGTTCTTCTGATAAAGTCTTTACCTCAGAAATTTTACCAGGTCCTAAAGAATAGTGTTTTGCACCATTTCTTGAGTGATGCTCTGAGCCTCTGCTGCTCTCATAGTTTCAGAGTATGCTTGCAGTGGAGGGGATTTTCAGATTCTATGTAAGAATATAAGGTTTGTCTCTAGATTTCAATTCTGGTTTTTTTCTTACCTCTGTGGATCATATTTCACACCTCAGAGGTAAACTACTTCTGCATACAGCAGACTAGTTAACACATTTCTTTGGTATTACTACACACCTAGGTACCTTCAAGCCTGAAGTCACACCCCTCCCCCAAAAGCTCTGTTGGTTTCCACAACTTGAAAATTCTCTTTTTTTTTCATCACTACAGAAGTACTCTTAAAATTCAGGTAATAGTCTCCCCCTTGTTGCATGTTCTCCAGGAGGTCTGAGAATATATGATGTACTGTTCCACACTCAGTGGAAGTTGTCCTTTTCCCCACTCCCCCTAAATTTAGAGCAGCAGCTTGTCTGTTGCCTTTTAGCAAACTTCACAATGCTATCAACTGCTTCTATGAGACAGACAAAATTCCCTGTCTTTTGTAAACATATTCAATTCTTACTCTCATTGTTTGTATGCTAATACCTAGGGGATAATTTTCCAAGTCATTCTTCAGAATTTCCTGTCTAATTAGTAGCAGATGAAAAATGCTCTATATGCAGTGAATGTTGTAGATAATGATTACTAATTAAGATGTTGCTAAAAAAAATCTTAGTTCCTTATTATGTTTCACTGAGTAGCAAAACTAGAGATTTCAAAGTCTCACGTTTATTATAAATATCTTTTGGTTTTGAAAACAGTCTTTCTGTGATTTTTAAAATTTTATTTTCTAAATGGCCCCTTCTTTTAAGTATTAATTAAATTTCCTCCTGGTGATCTGATTTGTACACATCTGCTATGATCAGATCTCTTTTTTAAAACCTGTGTTTAAGTAATTATGAATTTAAACTGGATGTACTTCAGTGGTACCCCAACTACATTGAGTTTTACCTGAGGAGGACCACCTCAATTTCAGGTGAACCCAGACTTTTAGCAAGATAGCTCTGTTCCTTCAGATTCCCTCTGATTTAGTTGGAAGAACAAAGGATCCTGCACAAAGCTGGGACCTGTGAAGGAATATTACACATATGGATGTTGACATGTAGGAAGGAAAAACAAAAAGGTTGCAATGAAAATACTTGCCCAAGGCATTAGAGATTGAGAAACATGTAATTGTTGAAAACACTTCAAAAAAAAAAAGACTCACTCTGAATGAAACACTTCTATTGAGTCTGGCTGAGGTGGGATAATTTTCCCTGTCATTTCTCTCAGTGCTGTGCTTTGTATTAGTAGCTAGAAGGATGTCAGTGACACCCCAGTGTTTTGGCTGCTGCTGAGTAGCCCTCCACAGCATCAAGGCTGTCTCTCCAGCATTCCTCCTGGCCAGGAGGCTGAGGTGGGCAAGATCTTGGGAGGGGACACAGCCAGGACATTTCACCCACTGACCACAGGATATTCCATAACATAAGATATCTGCTCAGATAGAACATTTAAGAGAAGGCTGGAGAAGGAAAGGTGTGGGGAGGAGAGAGCGAAGTATTTTTTTATTAACAAATGTGTTATTTGTCTGTCTTCTAAAGCAACTGGTACACACACTGAAGCCCTGCTTCCTGGGAAATAGCTGGACATCACCTGCTAATGGGAAGTGGAGAATAAATCTTGTGTTTTCATTTGCTTCCATGCACAGCCTTTTTTTTATCGAACAGCCTTTATCTTGATCCATGAGGATTTTGTCCATCTTATTTTCTCCCACCGTCTCCTGCTTAGAAGGGGAGTGATAGGGCAGCTTGGTCAGCACCTGGTGTCCAGCCAGGGTCAACCCACCAAAATTCTGCTGTGTAATGCCTGTGCAATCAAGCATAAGGACACAGAATAACAGCAGCTGAGACCTTTTAGGGGGTGGTAACTGTGTGGGGAGAAGCAGAAAAACTGCAGTGAAGATTTTTTTTCCTAATTTTCAGAAGTCTGAAAGAATGTAAAGACATTGGTTGTTACCCCTGGTGCTTCATTTAATGCCACAGGGTCAATAGTCTGCTGTTTTCCTGCCATTAAAACAGACTGAATTTCTGCTAACTTCATTTCTCTTCTGGACGTAAGCCTGAGGGGACCAAATCCACTTGGCAGCTTTGCTTAGTTCTCACAAAGCCTGAAGATAGTTTCACATGTGCATTACATCCCTGTACTTGTCACAGCTTTCTTCAAAACTTCACTGGTTAGATCTCACCACATTTCTATCAGCTAAGGCATACATGGCATGTGATGTCTTTTGGGCTATGCTATATGCAACCAGCCCAGGGAAACAATTTTCCAGTGAAATAGGAAACATGAGATTCTGTGATGCTAGGACTGTGTAAGCAGATTCACAAATGAAGCACCTAGCTAATACTTAGCACCATCATAATTTTCATAGGCAAGGCTTTGAGTCAGTATGTGAAGCTCTGTGCAGTAGCAGATCTGTACTCTATGCTTTTGTTTGGTTTTGTTCTTGCAATGTGTTGGTCCTTCCTACATGGATTCTGGTGGAGTCTGTACCAAAAGTCAGTCAGTACCAGCTGGTTCTGAATGTAGGAGTTGGTTACTACAGAGTAAACAGTAGAGGTGATTAGAAGAGTATTTATTGTACCATCACCCTGTTACCTTTTTGCTGGTGGATTCTTCAGTTCTTCTGAGGGTTGGGGTTCAGTGTGGGAGTTTGCTACTTGGTACTGCTTCATTTTGCCATGTAGAGAGACCTGATGCTGATTGTTTTCCTGTGTGCTGAAGTACCAGGCTATTTCTCCACAAGTCTCTCTGCCAGAACAAGCAGGCAGAGGTGCCTGCTGCATTCCCTCCAGATCCAGTCTTTCCCTTTTGCTGATGTGCCAGCTGTGTCACAAGTATGGGTGCACTGATTGATGGTTGGCTGTGCCCCTGCAGTGTGGAGCATTCTTGATGTATGCAGGGGTGGTGAGAGAAATTTCTGATAGTGCTCTCAGCTGCTGTAAAAGCCTGTTCCTTTCAGAGTACACGGTTTAGGCTGGGCACAGAAATACACAGGATGTGTTTAATGCTCCATGCTACTCCAGACATGCAGATGGGAAATAGGTTCCCTGATTTGCAGCCAGGCCGTTCTATGCCAATCACCTGAGTGCTTAGGCATGTTTCTGCATATATGTTATTTGTGAGTATCAAAAAACTTTGTGAGTTCTTAGTGGTCATGTAAATATTCTCATTTGACTGTGTTTGTGCAAAATGAAACCAGGATTTAAAGTTTCATGCTAGGTATTCACAGATGCTGGAAGCTAACCAGAGTAGTCAGTAAGTGTCAAGAAGTGGTTTTTTTAGTACTTGAAAAGAATGTTGCATCCCATTTAAGATTGTTGCATTTTTGTGCCATAGACTTTGTCTTTTGCATTTTTTTTAATAAAAGCTTGGAGAGATCAGTTATAAAGTAGTGGTCCCAGTTATGGGTTTTTCTGTGTCTGGATTGAAGGCACTTGAGATGGTAGTTCATGTTCGGACTCAAGTGTTGATTATCTCTTATCAGTAAAACAGTCTCACTGCTGTGAGTTCAGCAGCTTTTCATTAGAAGGCACAAAATGGCCAACAATCTCCTGTTACAAGGTTTTTTAAGACTAAACTATCCAATTAAGAAAGGACACCTAGATTATTTTCCCTTTTAACCCAGTAACTGATCCCAAAGAGCCTGCAATGTGGACTTTTCTGCCCAATTACAAAATGCCACCCAAACCCATGAAGAAGAAGGAAGAAGAAGCATGAAGAAGAAACCCAGGATGACACCCTGTGCCCTCCATCTTGCTTCTATCCAGAACATGCTAAAAATCCCAAAACCTAAATTTCTCACCAAGTGATACACCTACACTACTCTCTATAGTATATTTCACACTTTTGTGAATTGTAGTCTATCTTGAAGTCTAGGAAACTTTCTCCATGAATAAGGGTGAAAGTCAGTGCTCCCCTGGGGGTCAGGGCACCCCAGAGCAGACAGAGAAATATTCCCGGTGGCCTGGGTTTCCAGAATGAAGCATATTCAAAAAATGTAATTTGGACCTATTATCAGTGTATTGAGTAAACGTTTCAAATATCAGCTTTGGCTTTGTTTTTATTTTAGCTGTTTTTACTCCCCAGGTGCCGCTGTTCGGGCAGGGTGCCGGCCGGGGCTGCCGGGCGCGGGGCGATGGCGCGGCGCGGCCGCCAGGTGACAGCAGCGGCCCGCGCCCGGAGATCCCTGGAATTCCCGGGGCTGCTCGCTCTGGCCGCTGCCTGCCTGCATTCCGACAGCTGCCGTCAAACGCGCAGAATCACCTTCCGACTCCTTGAAAACATAAATAAATTTGTATCTATATCTATGTAAAAGGCTCCAGAAAAGTGGGATTCATACATTGTTTCTTTACAGCTGATTTCTTTCATACCCATGGAAATTTATTTTGGGGAACTCTGCTGGTGTCCTCTGCCGTGGGGGCCATGCTCTCTATCTAGGCTGAGGCATGGCTCGGGCAGATCAGAAATATTTACACCTAGCTTGGAGGATGTACAGCGAACAGTTGCTGGGTGTTTATCTGGACTCACTTGGTGTTTTCTGTGCTACCATTTTAACTAGACACTTTTTCAGTCTACATGCACTTGTCTGCAGCAGCCCACTATCAAGCAGAGTTCAGAAAATGGTTATCACACCGTGCAGCTGCTGAAGTGTGGGTCCTGCCTGGGTCACTTTCCCCAAAGGGAAGATAATGCTTCTTGCCCAACCTGGGGATGTTACAAAAGAACTGAGAAAACAGAGAAGGCTTAAACACATTCCTCTCCCAGGAGAATTCCTTTTTGTTTTGTAATCCCAAAGAACAAGAGCAGCTGCCTGTCGCCAGAGAGTGGGCTGATCTCTGCTGACTGCACCATTTGAGGTTGTGTATGTACCTGTTTCAGAGACAAAACAGCTGCTCTCCAGGTGACTCCCATTACAAACCCTTTTTCTCTTTTAGTGCATATCTGACTGCTTTTTTGGTGTGATTTTTGTTCTTATATGAGGAGTTAAAGATCTCCTATAGCAATGCAGGTGTCTTGCTGTTCCCACCATTCTACCCCTATCTTGGAACCAGTCAAAATTTCCCTCAAACTTTGGCACTGGAAAGCACTCATCATTCTCATCAACTTTTTAGTATAATTTTGAACTTTGAGAGAGATAAATTGTAACAAAGTTAAATAGTACCTTTAGAAATGTATTTATATGTCTTAAAACTACCTTTGCTCTGTCAGTTATGTGATAAAACATGGGATGAGAGACTATTTGGGCATGACAAAGCCTCAGTCAGTTTGCTTTATTTTATTGTACCAAACTAATGGTTTGGCATATATATATAGATACATGTGTAGATATATATGTGTGTGTGTGAGAGTGTAAAACAGTTTGCTATTTTATTTGACTTGTCAGATCTCTGTGGCCACTTCTCAAGCCAAGAGGATGGTGATCAGCAGCAGAGGAGGTGTAAAACCTGAGGCCAGATTTGTCCCTGGCTCTCTAACATTGTATGCTGTATTTCTTTAACAAGGTCTGTGTAGTCAGGCTTTCCAAATACATATTCCTTTTTTAAGATCTAAAAATATACAAAATGCAACCCATTTACTTCAAAACCTATAAAATCTATTCATACTCTACAGGTGGATAATACTGGCACAGAATTTATAATTCACCTCAAGGTTAGTGCAGTTTGTGAAAGGAAATACATTTTTGCTTGACATTATCTTTGGTTTTAACTGTTGTTTATAGCAGATACTCAGGCAAGCTTGAAACTGTGCCAGGATCTGACTTAGGCAGGCAGAGCAGGCAGAAAGTATCATCACTCCGGCATCTCCTGCACCTTCCAGGGGCACAGGGGGACAAATGAAATAGCCACAAGGTGGAAAAAGTTGGAAAACACAGGAAAATATTTAGGATGTCTACTGTTTGCTGAGCTTTCCTGACACTTGGAGTTGCACCTGCAGACAATTTGGCAAAAGGAGTAGCCTCTCTCCCTGTGGGCCGGAATCTAAGGGTGGCACAAGTGATCCAGCTCACCTGAGCAGGGACTTAGGGTGTCACTGCTCTTTGGTTAAGGGTTTGCACACAAGGCTTTATGAGTTTGCCTCTCCATGTTCAGTGTGCCATCCTTAAACATCACACTCTTTCCACCTTCCTCTCATGGTCTTTCCCTGCTGAGGCCTTACAGTGCTTGATGTCCTTCTCTGGCAGGAAGGATGGGGCCTCTCCTAGTCTTGGTTTGAATGATGTAGACAGAAGATAAAGACACTTTTCAGTGAGTAATTGCCTAGCTACATATAAAACTAGTCTTTTTCATAGGCAATGTTTATGAAAATGGCCCATTTCAGTTAATTTGTGTGTTATCAGTGACACGAATGTTTTATCTGTTAGTGGAAAACAGCACTTTGTGCTCAGCTCCTTTCAGAAGCTTCGCATTGGTGGCTGCCTGTGTGCAGTGGGACAGCAGCCAGTTCGTGGGGAGCTGTTTCCTTGAGGCTGCCCTAGCATTCCCCAGGATGTTTAGATAATGCAGAAAACAGGCTGCATATTTCCTGCTGTGGCTTTGGCTTTCCCTAGGGGAGAAGGAGTACTCTGAGAGAGTACAGGGTATACTCTGGGAGCTGGGATGACCAGTGGGTTTGTGAAATGTTTGAAGAGCTTGTAGACCCAGGCCTGACTTGTGATGCAATGTAAGGTTGTGGTAAAACTCACTGCTATGTTGATCTCCCCTTAGGGGTTTTTACCTTGGAAGGAGAGGGGGCTCTGCTTGTGGCCATAAGGTTGAATAGAAAATAAGGTGGGGCAGGCTCAAGACAGGTCTTAACATGTGGCAGACAGGCCTGTATTGATTATTTGCATAAGCATATTTGTAATTTTCAAGATATTTTCCTCTTTTCACCTATGCAGAGCAGAGATGTGAATTATAAAGGGTGCACATTTGTCAGTGATAGTAGCAAAAACTTTCAGAAGCACTTCTTGGCTTCATTTGCTTTAAAATTCAATAAATTAAAAAGAAGTCTTCCAGTACCAATAATCTCTAAATGTTATTAGCCTTATTCCTAGAACGACTGTTCTCCTGCAATAGCAATAAGATTTTGTTTCTAATTGCTTGTTGTCACATCTCCACCTCTCTACTTTTCATACCTCTGGTAAGGTTAAAAAGCCTTAGCAGGAAATAAAAAAACATTTTAATGCTGCAATATGTTTGTGACTCCATGAGGCAGAGGAAAGCAGGGCTTGCTCTGAATATGAATGATGGTTGCAAATTGTGATTTTTAGGTGGTGGTCTGATTTGTGGCTGGACCTGTTGGAACTTGCACATGGCACCTTGGGCTGCTTGCACTCTGAAATTCAGTCTCATGCCTGTGTTGTTACAACTGACATCTGTTTCAGTAACCTGCAGCCAATGTTCCCCATGAGTTCCTGTAATTGCTGCTGGCAACTGACACAGCCAGATTATGTCTAGGAGTAGGTGCTCCTGCTGATTTCAATTTAGGCAAGGCATGAATCCACAAACAAGAAGCCACAAACGGATGGAAGGAGTCAGCTCATAACTGATTCACTGATCTGTGGTGGGGGTGTACTGAGAAAGAATCACATAGATGGTTTTTTGCATACAGATGGCCTCTTGCCTAAAGAACAATTTCTTTATTTATTCTGGAGATATTTCAAATGCTCTTTGAATAAGGGACAGTTGCCTCCATCCTTTTAGCTATTTCTAATTCAAAAACTAGTAGCACCCACTATGTTAAATTTCTCTTCTCATTATAGAAACTACTGGGCTAGATGGATCTTTGCTTTGATCCATTCCAGCTCTTCTTGTATTCTTACAAAACATTCAACTATAAAATTAAAATCTAATTATAAATATTATTATATAAATATTGTATTTTATGATATAGCATTTCTGTGATTCTATAAAGTTAAAATTTAATTAGGAAATTAAAATTTGGTTGTCTTAGAGTTTATCAGCAGATGAAGAACATTCCTGACACAGAAGAAACCAGCTGAGAAGAACATACTGTTGGTTAATGCCATGGAAAAGCAGTTGAAGCTGGAAATACAAAGAAAATCTGAGAGAACCTAAGAGAAAAGTGAAGATGGGCTTGTGGGAGAGAACCACTAGAGAGATACAGAGAAGGTGATACAGAGGAAAAGTGTGGTTTTACTGCCTCCCAAACACAGAACCCATTCTGCATGAGTTGGGTTTCATTTCTGTGCACAGTGGTCCAAAACAATTTCGTGTCAGTGTTTAAGTTACTCTTTGCAGGTTTTCAGATGTGCATATGCATTTCATTTGCAAACTCTTTTACCTGTACAAGTTGAACTGTGCTTCTTGAACTAGCCCATCTCATTTAAATGAATTTTCCCAAAAAACCCCTCCTTTTTTTTCCAGTTCACCTTTCTGTTTCCCCATCAAAGCCCAAAATGCAGTGATTTCCTTTCCATCCCCAATTTCCAGCTTAAATGCCTTGTACCTCCACCTCTCTCCAAATTCATAGGGCAGCTGGTCTGCGTGGTTTTTAGGGCAGTGGGTGTATACTTCAGCGAGAGGCAATGGGTTGGACAAGAGACACTCCAAATCTGAAACTCCTCACTTGAGTGAGTCCCAACTACTGACCTACGCATCCTAGTAAAGCAATGGATTTAGGGCAAACAACACCTAAAGAGTTATTTCACTGCATAGTTCTGAGGTTGTTCTGAAAGGCACTCCCTTTCCTGCATATCTCCTAGGTTGGGAGACAATAAACTTTTGTCTTGGAAATTCCTCTGATGATCCTCCAGTGCATAGGATCACGAAGATATGTTATGCTGTGCTATTTAAGCATGTAGGTTTATTTGGACAGTAATTGTGAAGTAAAATTCTGATTCAGAGGAAGGATTGTCAAATAATTTGTAATTTATATTGCCTACCCTACATTTTGAGTTTATGTGCATTGTTTATATGGAAATAAACAGAAAAACAAACCCAAACAAGGAAATGTTGCTGGTTTTTACCCTTTTTTTTTTCTTTCTTTCAGCCTAATTATTGCTATTTGGGAAAAGTTTGCTTTTTTTTTTTTTTTGTAATGAAGAAAAATTGCTTTTGCATCATATTTTTCTGATTTCTTAATTCTGACACTTGATGACCTGAAATATGTTCCATGAAACACCATTTTACTCACAGAATCATAGGATCATTAAGGTTAGAAAAGACCTCTAAGATCATCAAGTCCAAATACTAACTTGATGCTGTCAAGTCCACCACAAACCATGCCTCTAAGCACCACATCTGTGTGTTTTTTGAACACTTTTAGAGGTTGTGATTTCACCACTTTCCTGGGAAGCCTGTTTCAATGCTTGGAAACCTTTTCAATGAAAAAAGTTTTCCTGATATCTAATCTGAACTTGCCCTGGCAAAACTTGAGCCTGGATTCTCATCTTATCACTTTTTACCTTGGAGTAACCTCCCTTTAGGTAGTTGTAGAACATGATAAGGTCCCCTCTGAGCCTCCTTTTCTCCGGCTCCCTCAGCAGCTCCTTGTATGACTTATGTTCCAGGATGTTCACCAGCTCCACTCCCTTCTTGGACATGCTTCAGTACCTCAATGTCCCTCTCACAGAGCCCAGAGCTGAACACAGGCTTTGAGATGTGACCCCGCCAGTGTCAGGGGGCCACCACTGCCCTCATCCTTCTGGCTCACTATTTCTGATACAGGCCAGGTGCCATTGCCCTTCTTGGCCACTTGAGCACAGCAAACTCACGTTAAGCCAGCTGTTGACCAGCATGTCCAGGTCCTTTTCTGCTGAGCAGCTTTACAGTCACTCTTCCCCAAGTCAGTAGTGCTGCAGGGGTTTGTGGCTGAAATGCAGGGCCTGGCACTTCACCTTGTTGAGCCTCTTACAATTGGCTTCAGCCCGTCAGTCCAGCCTGTCCAGATCCCTCTGCAGACCCTCCCTACCTTCCAGAAGATCAACACTCCCACCCAGTTTGGTGTCATCTGAAAACTGACTGAGGATGCCCTTGAGACCCTCATCCAGATCATCAATAAAGATATTGATTGGGACTGGCTCCCAACACTGAGCCTTGAGGAGCATCTCTCATGATTAGCTGGATGTAACTCCATCCACCACCAGCTCTGGCCCAGCCATCTAGACAGTTTTTACCCAGTGAACAGTGCACCCATCGAAGCCAGCAGCAGTTTCTTCAGGAGAATGCTGTGGGAAATGGGGTCAGAGAGTTTACTAAAGTACAGGTAGACAGCATCTACAGCCTTGCTTACCCAGCAGGTCACCTTGTCATAGCAGAGGATCGGGTTGTTTAAGCAGGACCTGCCTTTCGCAAACTCATGCTGGCTGGGCCTGCTGCACTGGTTGTTGTCCTGTATGTGCCCTGTGATCTCCTGTAGCCTCTTACAGTAGTCAGCTGCTGTGTCCTGACACTTGCATGGAAGGAACTTTTTGAAAACTTCTCAAAATCTGTCTTTCTTTCCCTCCTCTTATCTAACTCTTCAGCTAGTAAGGTGCAATACCTATCAAACCAAAGGCATTTGATTGACTATCTGAGGGTGCATGGTGTTTTATGCTGAACTGAAACACCTCCATCATTTCTTCAGGAGCTTAAAGGCTTCAGGGAGCACATGTATTTACATACAGGAGGAAAACATTCTTTGGCATCAGATGTACAATGTACTATACTGTCAAGAACTAGGATTAAAGGGTTTGCCCTACCATCTGTCAGACTGTCATTTTCAATAAATGCTGTGTCACTGTGATATTACTATGGCAGTGTCTCTGTATCCATGTACTATCACAGTAAGAGTACATTTGTACACATCATCCTAGGAGGATATTTCTGAAGTAAAAAGATAAGGTGTGGCAATAAAAAAAGAGTGAGGTTTTTTTGTTTGTTTGTTTTTATTTTTTCACATCTGTCGGAGAGAAAAACAGCCAGGACTTCAGAATTTCTGTGGAAGCCAAATACTGGACAATGAGGAAAAAGACTTTCTTCAGTTACATATCATACACAATATGTCACAGTCATTTGAGACCATCACATGTAAGATAATTGATCCAAGCCTTGGCCTTTTTTTTGTGTTTACCTGTGCTCCTAGCTGGGAAGGCCACAGCCCAGTGAAAAGAGTCATGTAATCACACACAACTGTTCCTGCTCCTTTGCAGGTAGGAAGGCAAAAGCATTCCAGACGCCCTCTTGCTGGAGGGCTATTTCTCATGGGAACTTACTCAGACTCCTTGAAGATATGGGAAAGTTCATGTTGTTGTTTTTGGCTGTTGGAGATGCAGCAGAAATACTAAGATAAGATATTTAATTGATAAAGTAGGTTTTTTTTCCATTGGAAAATGTCAAGAAGAAAATTACAGAGGCTGCTGTGGGTAGTTCTTCTCAAACTGTCCAGTGATCTGTGCAAGGCAGTTCAGGATTTTCACCGAGACTTGACCTGATGTGCCCACATCTCTGTCTCCCAGTAACACACATGGCCTGGGATAATGTCTTAAAAATATCCTATGCTCCTTTCTACAGCTGGGCAAAATTAAAGCACCTTTATCAGAGATAATCCCTTTGTTGTTGGTCTCAAAAGTAGCCAGGTGGGCTTTTCTGTGTGTTAGTGCTGGTCAAGAGTCCTTCAGCAATGCAAAATGCAGACAGTTGTGTGCATAGCAAACTGGACACTTAGGAGATGTGCCTTGTGAATGCTGACATTTTGGTTCGAGCCTGAAAATGCACACCAAGACATTAGAAAGCTGTGCCTGAGAACCAAGGCAAGAATTCCAGAGATTTGCATGTTGTTCTTGTGAATATAGGGGCTTTGGTTCTCCTAAAATGCTTTTTCTATCTACAAATTTCTGTGCAATCTCAGTGCATGAAATCTACGCGTTTCTCTTTCTGAGATTTTTTTTTAGTCCACTGTTTTCTTCTGCCAGTGCTAGCTTACATAACTTGCAGCATGATAAGGATCCCTTCACAGACAACAGCAACCCAAGCATGAAATCAAGATCTTTTGATCATGTTTAAAGGAAGAGCTTGTTTTCTTCTTTTGTGATTGTATTGAGCTGTTCTTTCTCTTCTGGTGTCATTGAAGTTAGGCAGTCATAAGTACAGTTGCATAATACATGAGATGAAACACTTGTATAGTCATTAATAAAATGACTAAATTGTTGACAGTTCTGCTACTGTCCCTGCCAATTACCTCATTTCCATTCTAGGAACAAATTTGGATCACTTTGGGCTAAATGAGACATTCTGGAAAACACGGTGGTAGGTCTTTGTGCCAGAAGAGCATGGCAGTCTGTAAAGCACTGCAGGTGCTACAGGTGAGCAGCAAGAGAAAAAGTGCTTGCTGGTACCTCCAGAAGCAAAACATGGATCAAGGTTTCCCACATTTTGGATCAGAAGGAAAAATTCCAATATCTGTTATTTTATTATAAAATACAGACAAATCAATTCTTTGTCTTTAGTTTTATTTCCAGGGAATAGTTCGGGGCATGAATAGGCCATAAGTTCATAGGGAATCAGCAAGTCATTAAAAAACACTGGTCTTTACGAGGTCATTTAGTCCATTACTCAGCTTCAATTGTAGCCATATCTTTCCAGGCTGTTTCTTGTCTAAACTGTTTTTTAAAACCTTCTCTGGTGGTTATTTCATAGTCTCCTCCAGTGCTCAATTATCCTTGCTATTGTAATGTGTGTTCTGATGTCTAACCTAAATTTCCAGCTTGTGTAATTTGAGACAATTACATTTGCTTCTTACGCAGAGGTCGTGGCATCAAGGATTCCTTTTGTCATTGCAGACACCTTTCTTCTTTTTTGAAGACCACTCTGATGTCTCCTGTCTGTTCCCCCTTCCCTAGACAAAACAGCCCACAGTCTTTCAGTCTTGATAGATCTTTTTTCTCCTTGCTTCTGTGTAACACAAGAAAACACCTTGCTTTTCCCATTTTTCTGGCTAACTGCATATTCAGAATATTTATCATGTTTCACCTTTTCTGTTCAATAATCATTTTATATGATTTTCTGAGTGAGTCTGAAACCCATCTAACAAAGACAGGATAGAGGCAGAAACTGCTCAAAAGTCATAGTAAAAGAAAGTAGAACATACAAGCTTTGGATGTGGGGTTTAGTTTAACATCTAAGAAGGAGTTGTGTGTGAAATGAAAAGTGCGTGGGATATCTCAGACGGAGGGAACTACAGCCTCAGCACTCAGGTCCTCTTCCCCATCTCTCTCCTGTCTTCTGTGAGAGCCATTCTGGTTCTTGCAACATTTCTGCAAGAGAGTTATGATTTAACTCCAGAAAGTTACAGTCACAAAATTACTTGCAAATCTCTTATAAAGAATAGGAGAAATGTAGGGATTTTGACCT
Organism: Melozone crissalis; assembly: GCF_028551555.1. Classification (NCBI taxonomy): domain Eukaryota; kingdom Metazoa; phylum Chordata; class Aves; order Passeriformes; family Passerellidae; genus Melozone; species Melozone crissalis. The sequence continues at coordinate 19,409,653 of NW_026535784.1, forward strand.
TGTGATGAAAACCACAATGTTGTTTCTTCCTCTCCATCTGTTGAAGAGTTAATAAGTGTACGTCAGAAAGACAAAAAAGCCAGAGGGGGGAAGGAAGGGAAAGAAGATTTAGTGCAACTTCCTGACACAAAGACTTTTCTATGAGTGCCAAATAGATAGGCAAGTTGTTTTTCCAATCTTTGTGACAGCAAGTGTCAGTGCAAGTGTGTTTAAGTTGGATCCTTCAAAGTATTTGATTTCTATAATTTTGGTGAAAGCACAGAATAGAAGGAAATTCTATTCAGGATTCAGGATAGCTACAAAGCTAGGGAAAGTAATGGGTGAAATTCAGATGAGATGAAATCACTCGTTTGCACCATCAAAAAAGGAAGCAGAACCCATTTCCAGGTCTTTCCACTTCACTAGCAGTGAAGATGAAGATGATCATGATTGAGTGCTGAGAAGATGGAACATGTTTTATTTCTACAGAGATATAGCAAAGAGTGCCTTTTCATCAACTGTGTTGTTCTGAAGGGCAGAGAGCTGAGGTTTCTGATGGAAGCCTTTGCTATTTAGTTAAGCCCTTTGCTAACAAAACTGCATTAAACTGATTTTAAGATCTATCTAGAAATAAGAAAATGATAGTATTTCTATTCTATAGATAGAAATGAATCGTACTTGAAAACTTAAAATATGAATTGCCTGTACATATTGGAGAACTGGTCAGGGATTTGTTCTGAAATACAAAATTAGTAGACCACTGACTACTGCAAAAAAAAAAAAAAAAAAAAAAAGGCAAGCAAGCAAGCAATATGTGCCAGTTTAGTTTTTCCTACAAATCTACCAATCCCTTTCTTTCAGCTTTCATAACTAAATAAACTAGTTGAAGAATTAACTCTTCTGTGCCCTAGAAATTATGAATGCAAGCTGCACTGGACGAAACTTCTGTTCCTTCTGATATGCATACTTCAACTTTTACTTTTAGTGGAGTCCTTTCTGTTTAAAAGCAATGCAAAAATCCAATATTTAAAGTAAGAGTAGTGTGCTAAACTGTTGGCAGTGTGTCACAGAGAGTGCATTAGACAGTGGAATGACCTGTGTTCAGTTATGTGAGAATTGTTTTGATCTGGGGAATTTATGTTCTCCTTACACATTTTTCAGCAATGCAGTGCGTGCCAGCAGCTGCCCTGCGTGCAGACCATGTGTTTGCATGTTACAAGCAAGGCAGAGCAGTCATCTGTGTGCCTTGCTTAGAGGCAGGCAGCCTCTGACTCATGCCTCTCCAGCCAGAGCTTGTTTTTCCTTCTGGTGTGTTCTGCAGTCTGTTCCGTCTCTTGAGCATTAGGCAAACTCACCTTTGGTGTCTTCCTCACTTTGATCTTACTGTGTAGATATTTAATTGCTCCCATGTGCTCAGGACAGTGCTGTGATTAGAGAGTAATCCTCAAAACTCTGTTTTAGGAACACTGGCAGGAGTTTTTAATCAAGTGTCATGAGTAATATTATGGCTTTATGCATACTTATGTCTTGGAGTGAGGACTCCATATGGTTTGAATATATGGCCATACAGCTTGGTTAATCTCATGTGAACAGAAAAATCTGGGCCAGAACTTCCAGTCTGTGCAATGCTTAGGGCAGGAGGTGGGGAGCACCAGCTCCAGAATTCAGGATGAGGGGGCAGTGCAAGCTGTCATCAGGACAGTCTGCTTCATGGCAGCACCTGCATATCCATGCCCATGCAGGATGGTGAGGCTCTATTTGGCCAGTGGCAGACTGGTTACAGCAATTTGACAGCGTCTCTCCATCATGATGCTGCAAGGTGCAGCATAGGCTTCTCAGCTATCAGAGGCAGACCTGATGATCATTGAGGTGCCAATGGACGGGGACTTTTGACAGGGGTGTGCAGTGATACAAGGGGTAGTGGCTTTAAAATGAAAGAGAGTAGGTTTAGGTTAGGTATTAGGAAGAAAATCTTTACTGTGAGGTTGCTGAGACACTGGAACAGGTTTCAGATGTCTGGGAGATGTCATTCTGCTACAAAAATATGTATATTTAAGTCTCAAAATAGAAATTGCTCAATTTGCTCATTTTCATTTTTTTTTCAGCTCTCAGCCACAGCAATCTAGCACATCTTTGCATGTAGAGGTGGACAACATTACTGTTTAAAAGTAGTGATTTCTTTAGTAATACCTTCCTTACTTGCTTCACTTAATGCCATCTGTAAGCTGTGCCACTAATTCCCCTTGGAGAACCTATTTGCATGGCCTACTGCTTTTTGAAATGTAACTTACAGGGATCAGTGAGTGGCTGACACACATATACAAAGATAATAAAACCCTATGAATATAAATGACTGGTTTATCCATTATTTTTGTCTCAGGCACTGTTTCATTCTGTCTTACAGAAGCATTAAAGAAATTGCACATCCATGTTATAAACCTTTTGGTGACCAGCCTAGTTTAAGAAGTTCCAAAGCCTTTTTCATCATCACTTCCGAGAGGGTATCATCTCCCTCAATTGGGCTGATCCGACTCTTTGATTGTGTCCAGACTGCTAAATGACCAGTTTAGAAAATAAAAAAATCATTACTCACTCCTGGCTCACCCAACCTGTATTATTTTGCTCTTTCAACAAAGTTTCATTAACAGTACTGCCAGAGAACCATTCCCATAAAAGTGATAAATCTTCTGTGTAAGTCAGGAATGAATGATGGGGATGAAAGGTCTTACCCCTTGTCTAGTGCTAAGAAAATAATAAAATGGAACTTGAGTTGCAGCGTAGAAATTGTCCTTAAAAGGCAAGATTTTAGGTATATGTTTATTAGGTCTGCTTCAGAAAACAGCCCTGGTACTCCGCAGATTTACATTACATCAGTAAAAACAAGAGACCTTGAATACTTGAAAGAAACAATCCCAAGATATGTGGGCACAGGCATGAGTCCAGGCCTGGCTGGGTGCTCAGAGCAGCTGCAGCAGTGTGATCTCAGTGCTGTCTTCCCCTCTCTACTGAGAAAAGCACTGAGAGAAAAAAAGCAGGGCTGACATGGAGCCTCCCTGCCTGCTCCCGTGGGGCCAGCTGGGACAGCACCTGCTGGGCCATCTCCCATCCTCCTGTCTGCCATGGGGAGCACAGGGAGCTGGGCAGTGGCTGCAGATGGGGGGCAGCAGCTGCTTGCAGGGAGGGTGGGTACACAATGCAGAAAGTGATTTAGTGCCCAGGTCCAGTCTCCTCAGCTGCCAGGCTCAGATAATCTTAAAGCCCTTCTTCAAGTTGGACTTCTAAAGCAGTAGGGTCAGAAATGACAGAAAAAATGGAGAACTATAAATGTATGGAATAAAAGAGTGTTCACAAATTCAGAGTTGAGAAATCAGGTTAGTTGTTTTCAGAATTACTGCCTAAAAGTTCTACTTAAGGTCACATATCAGCATATAATGACTGTATCATGGAGAGGCAAACCCATTAAATTTTAAGCACTTTTATTTGAATTGGGAATTGTACAAGGAGGAAGGTGTGGCACACAGTTCAAGAAATGTGCAAAGAAAAATTTCTGTCTTATCATAGACCAGCAAAATTATTATTGCCTAGTACTTTACACAATGATGCAACCTTATTTTAGAAATTGAAAGTGCAAAAGTGCTTTGGCATCTAGAAGAGATTTTTTTTTCTTATTTTTTATCAATCAAATGATCCACAGAAACCATATAATCCTAAATTTGTTGGTCCTCTTCATTTCAGGCCTAAAATTGCATTAAGCTGTGACTGTCTTGAGTAGCTAAGCTCCCAGGTACTGGTTAAATCTTATGGAATTTACACATGGGCATTATGTACTACAAATGCCTACAAACATCTTATTAGGGATTATGATCAGAAAATTACTCATAAAATTGCTACATGCTTCTATAGTTTTAACAGCAGCCAAACTAACAGTGATTGTAGAGATCCATTTTTGCTGCCTGCTACAGTAGCTTCTGTTGTCATCTTATTGCAAAGCTCCCATACCTTATCGGTGATTTCTCATGGACAGCTCCTCACAGCACTGACCCCTCCTTCTTCACAGTACAGCCAACAAACAGCAGCTCCCCTCACAGCACAACCAACAAACCAGCTACCCCACTCTTTTGCAGCACTCATCTCCTTATTGGGCACAGCTGTGGCCTGTTAAGGGCAGGCCTGTTCCTAATCTTTGGTAATTGGTACAACTGCAACTCCTCAGGTGGGAGACTGCCTTCTGCACTATCTTTATTTTCTTACATTCTGTCCCTCCACAGCTTCTTTCTTTCTTCTGAGCAGTGCCCACTCAGTCTTTCTGGAGGCAGAAAACCTCAATTCACCAGGTCTGTAATAAAAGGAGCCCAAATTATACTCCCAAGGTTACTTCTCTGGGTTTCTCTCCCTGGCTATGTTGGCTGAATACATTCAATATAAATAGCAATTTAAAGTCTCCCATATGCTACTTGAGTGAAATCCTAAAAATGGTACTGTCCCACTAGTATTTTGAGTATCACACATGTATGGCCCTGCTTCCTCTGTCACAAGTATTATGTGACACCTGAGGCTTTTCTTATTCACAGTATTGCAGGCTACCAATTTTTTTTTTAGTTCTCTAGACTTCTAGAAAAACTGTCACTACTCAAGAATTCCTTTACCAGATGAAGTGAGAAGGGGATGACTTATTTTTTTCCCCCTGCAATCTTAAATTTATTTACATAGTTTTATTCTGATAGCATCAGCATTAAAAAAAAATGTGAGGTATGGCAACAAAAATCGATGTTTTTTTTTTTCAAATGGTTTGTTAGAAAACAGTAAGCTGCTGAATTCTGACCAAAGCACAGCTGGGGAACATGTACTTTTTTATGTGAGCAGAATGAGAGATTCCAATTTGTGCTGTCCCCAGTCCAGGCTTGTGTGAATCTTGTAACAGCACTCAGCTCTTGCAGAGTCACAGAACGGGTCAGGCTGGGAGGGACCTCAGTGGTCATCAGGTCCAGCCCCCCTGCTCAGGCAGGGTCATCCCAGAGCACAGGATTGTGTCCAGACAGTTCCTGAATATCTCCAGTGAGGGAGACCCCACAGCCTCTCTGGGCAACCCATTCTGGTGCTCAGTCACCTGCACAGTAAAGAAGTTCTTGCTTGTGCTCAGGTGGAACTTCCAGTGCATCAGTTTCTGCCCATTGCCTCTTTCCTTTTGCTTGGCAACACTGAGAAGAGCCTGTACCCATCCTCTGACATCCTCTTTTCAGATGCTTGTGCATATTGATGAGGTCCTCTCTGTCTTTTCCAGACTGCAGGCCCAGCTCCCTCAACCTTTCCTTGTAAAAGATGCTGGAGCTACAGAAGACATCTTCAAAACAGGGACACACTTGTATCTGAACTTCAGTTTGGAAAATGAGATAGTTCACATCCCTCTAGTTCTTTGCAATTCAAGATTGAAAAAATGTGACATACAAAGGGAGAGTGGAACATTTAATTTATTAAGCAATGTAATCCTAAGTATTGAGATATTACCAAAGTAAAATTTCAAGGCTTGGTAATGTATGTATTGATAAAATTAGGATGGAATTGTTTTAGATTTTTATAAATGCATATGTGTGCAAAACAATGGCTTATTTCTAATTTTATCACCTTTATATTTTGATACAAGTCCTGATTTTCTGGATGGCTTTAATTCTTTTTTTTTAATCAATATAATGTATCTTTTAAAACTGAGCAGGCATGTTGTTATGCCATTTGGCAGGGAAATAAATCTGATCACTTAAAAAATCATGCCAAATCTGTGAAGGAAGGGTTGCCTAAGAAGTCATGAAACATAGATTAATCCCCTCATGAGTGAGCATGAGGAAGCACTTTTGAGAACCTGAAAGTGATTTGAACAATGGGCATTTATCCTGTACCACCAAGACAACAAAGTTCCAGGATGGAATGGATCCCTGCTGACCTGCATTGTGTCACTTTCAAAATTTCTGGGAGTCAAGCATTGATTTATGCTGTTGATTTTGAGCATAGGGTAATGCTCTTTCATCTTAGTTTTGTTTGGAGTGAACTTGCCTAAGCAATCTGTAGGTGTATCTGTAGGAAGCCCTGGACATCTGGTAAGTGCTTGCTCTAAGGACTGCATGGGCTTTCTCTAGCACTGATAAGCATGTGAATGATTAGCTTATTATTGATCACCACAGAGAAATGGTTTAGAAATTGATATCCTTTAACAATGTATTTTTTTTTAAAGGAAAACTGGTTTCTTTTTTTAAATTCATACAAGAGCTATACTCCTATATAGATTGGTTGTATATGAACAATCCAGAATATCAACTCAGTTGTTTAGAGCAAGAGTTCAGATGGTGTTTAGAAGAAGACAATATGTCTTTCCTTAGTCTTTCAGTGCCAATATTTTTATTGTCATTCATAGTCCAGTAATGCGTGTTTTTAATTTAGCTGGTATATCTACTACAGCCTGTGAAATGAGAAATTTCTATGCCCATTAGAGGCTATAAAAAATGAAGCATTTAATTTGGGAACCATAAAGTTTCAAGGCCACTGCTTTGCTTCCTGGATTTTCAACTCAACAGATTTGATTTATCGAGACAGAACTATGATTTTTTTTTTTTAATGTGTCTTGAATAAGTGATGTGACATGACATGGTTCACGTCCCAATGGCAACAGTTAAGCAATGCTGATGCTGTCTCATATGCAGTACTTGGAACAGATGCACATGGTGTCTGTTCCTGACTGTTGGCTACACACTATGAGGCAGTTGTTGCTTGGCAGCACTTAGAAATTGCTTGACAGATAATGGATTGTAAGAACTTGGTCTCTGTAGAGCAAGAGGGCTTGGAGGTTATTCCTACTGTCAAATTACTGCAGGTTTAAAAAAAAGCCTGCTACAGCAAATCATTTAGCCTTTCCACACCACAAAAAAAGGGGTGGTTGAAGAAGTGGAAGGAGATTAACTCGCACTAAATCTGAACCTATTAAGATCTATTTAGATTGCTAAATTCTCAAGATTTTTGTAAAGGACAAACCATGCCAAAAGAAATCACACTCTTCCTGTGTTCAGAAGCATTACATTTTAAATTATGTACGTTCTACCACTTTTTCCTAAATCACAGATAAAAATAATGGACAGCTTGGTGCCCAGCATTCTTTGCTCTGTTCTATTGGAGCACATAAATTGAGAATTGATTGAGTGACCATGTTAACTTTTAAAAAACAAACAAATAAACAAAAGACCCACACTGTGAAGTTCCTGTTTTTATGTGAATAATTACATTATTTGGGTTAAATTACATTGTTTGGGTTAAATTAAATTAAATTTTGGGATTCTAAAGGGGCAGTTTACTCCACATCATTAGTGTTAGAAGACCCATATAGAAATTGCCATGGGATCACATATGGATGTGATGTACAGATGTACTTATCTCTCTTTATTTCACCTGTTGCTGGGCTTATGTGTGTGCCTGGCAATCCTGGGCTTTTTATCTCATCTGCCAGCATAGGAGAGCCAACAATCAGGAAAAAGGGGGGATGAGCAGGGTGTGCCACTGGGAAGTTAGTAAGGCAGACTGTGACCCCTGCTGGGATTCCAGTCCTGACCAGCATTCTCAAGGTCAGGAGGGAAAATTGCCCTTTCCAGTCTTATTAGAATATCTTGTATACTGAAAAACCAATAGAAACCAGAAATCTTTTGTCATTAAGGTTGGTTTTGTGCTGCACAAGTATTTTTCAACTAGCATTGCAGCTGAGCTGGTGAGTCTGAATGCCTCAGCCTTGAAGGATGACTGCTGGAGAACTGAAAATGTGTGAGCTCAGGGTCATCCTAACCTGATTTCACTGCACATGGGTGTGCCCTTTATTGTGCTGTCAAGGGCAGAGCATTCACAAGTCTCTCTCACAGCCACATCCAACAGGGAAACTTCTCCTGAGTATTTGACTGAATGGGGGTAATGTGGATAATGTAGCTCTGCCCTTGAAAAACCAGCCTGCAGCCTGCTGCCCAAAGGTGATTTGGACATTCAGAACCCTGCTACTGACTAGTTAGTATTAGCTTTCTGCATCATAATTGTCTTCTGGCAAACAATTTAAACACCCCCCCCCAAAAAAACCTGCATACAGTGATGACACTGCTAATTCATTTCTACAGAAAAGGTTAGAGAAAAACTGAGCAATCATGGCTTAACCACCTCAGCACATAAAGCTGTACACAAAGGCATAGTTCAGACTATGACAGAGACAGGTCAGTGTCTGGAAGAGAGAATGACCTTGCTTGTTTAAGAATTTATAACATACCTCAATTCCTTGAGACCTTTTCTGCAACCGAGGACAGCTCACAGTGCTGACACATTTCTTTTAGTACTAGAGAATTAGCTGCACAATCATACTTGTTCTGAGAAATGGCAAATGCTCTGGAGGAACCGAATGGGCACTTGAAACAATGTGAATTTTTTTTGGGAAGGAATGTCATCATCATTCTGTAGAGCACCTTTCATTTTAGTGTTGCCAGCAATAAACAGACGAAACAAATCTTCTGAAAATGCTCATCTGAAAATGCTGATGCTTCTGAGAAGATCATCTAGACAGACATTTTCTTCCTCACTGTATGGCAAGAGATTGCAGCATATGGAAATGTATCATCAGACAACTACCTCAAATGCCAACCTCTTCTTTCCTCCTTCATAAGGCATCCGTTCCAAATAACTAACAGAATTGTCCTGGAAACTGTGAAGTGTGAAACCACCTGGATGAACCCCCTCATTGATCTCTGACACATGATCAGTCTTCTTACAATGAGGACAAAAGGATTTATGCCATTTCTGCAAAACCTGGATGATGCATGGAGCTCTTTGCTAGACTGATCACTGCCTTTTGGAATACAGGCTATCCATCATGTGCCCAGACAGCCATCTGTCAGGGAGGCTGATGTCAGCAAATTCAAAAAGGGGCTGGTGTGTAGCATAGCTTCGAGAGTGGCATTAGTGAGAAACTGGGCAAAAGATTTTGGTCTGTCTGATTCTGCAGTTGTGCCCTAAATACTCATATTGATTCATTACCAGTAAAGGAGGTCAAGTATATCCTTTACACACTTGCTTTAATATTGTAGCCACTGTATTTTTCACTGCTCCATTAAAAACCCAGGAAGAGAAATTTTACAAGACCACCTATATTGTGATTTCATAAGGCTTCAAAAGAATGATTTGACTAAAGAGAGTAAAATACATCTAAGATAAAATCCATATTTTATTTTATTTCTAACTTCATGGCATTACAAATAAATCCCTTTGCTGTGCTTGAAGTGACACTTATGTTTTACTGTCCTCAGTGCAGAGCTACCCAGGCATTCCTCATGCACCCAGATGATGTTACTGCTAATGCAACTGAGCAGAAACCCTTCTCAGCCACAGTGTTGCTTGTGCAGCTACAGAAGCTGCAAAAGAAGATCTAGCTGTAAAGAAAAAAAGTTATTTTTTTCACTGATTTTATTTTCTTTTATTGTTTACCCAATTTTTCAGTAAATTACAATGCTCTCCAGGTTTGGATGTTTCTATTGCACCCATATAAAATTCATAAGGTAAAAGTCATATTTCACAAGACAACTATTATAACGTCTTGTTTATCTGCACTTAGAAACTGGAAGGCTCAGATCAGCCTGTTATGCTGTCCAAACATTTATTTTGCAGACATAGCCATTAGAGCTCCCTGACCTCCTCCTAAAATATACCACCCCCCTCTCATTGCTTGGAAGGCGACTTTAGATACAGATATTAGCAAGGGAATTCATCGGAGAGCACTACGTTTAAGCAAACAGCAAGAGAAGGTACCTCAGGAAAAGCTCAGTAAACCTTGTGTAATGACTATAAATTTTTGTCCTCAGTCAGACAAGAGGCAGGCCTAACACAGAACTCACTCTCAATCAGTGTGTCATCTTCTCCACAGCTGTGCCTGCACACAATAAATAGATGCCTTTTCCTCGTTTTGGGACTGGGGAAAAGCCCTGACCTCAGACCCGGGCAGGAGCAGGGCTTGGCAGAGTTGGGAATCTGTGAAACACGCACCAGCCCTGGGCACTGCTGCAGCTGGTCAAGCGCCAAAGCCATGGCAGGGATTGCTCCATTCACAGCTTCCCAACTCTGCCTCTGTCCTTGCTGAAAGGTACCACCTGTGCCAGCTCTGGAGAGGACAATTAATGCTGGGAAAGGGGAGGGGGAATGGATGGGAGGATGGTCTTGCTGATCTCTTGCCTGAAGCAACTGCCCACTTACCAGAAGCGAGTCCTGCTCATTTTTTGAGGCCAATCTGTGCTCAGGTAACAGAGTGGACAGCCAGCAGAAGTCCTTATTGATAGTACTCTGAAGAAATGACTTTTCAATGGGGTGAAAACGAGGTGATTGTTATTTAAATAGAGAGTATCTGGATTATTTCCTCCAAGCTCTCTCAGAATGAGAGAGAAATTATCAACAAGGCAGGTGTGGAAGTCAAATATGTTACAGTTAGTTGATGTCTGTTTTGACAGGATCATATTCTAAAGCTCTTCTAATAAACTTTGAAATGTCAGCAAAAGTTGGGGAATAATTACAATTTTAAGCAGAAAATACCACTTCCTATGCTAGAGGTAATTGAGTTAAAGTAAAATTTAATTAGAGGCACGTGAGTAAGAAGATTATAGAATGATGAACACCCAGGTTAGAAGAAGCCTCAAAAAATCATCCATTCTAACTTCTGTGGGCAAGAGAATCTAGATTATTACCTAGCACCCAGTCCAGTTGAAAATCTCTGTTGATGGAGACTCTGCCATGTCCCTGGGGAAGTTGTTCTAGTGAATAGTTGTTCTAACTGTGAAAATCTCTTTGTTATATCAAAATGAAACTTCTCCTGAAGTTGAGTGTAGATATATGAACAATAAGAAGAAAGGTTGAATATAGCTGTTGTGCATAGCAGCAGAATATGTTCAATAATCCTTAGTTTGGGGAGTGGATTTTTTTTAAGTTAACTTAGGGTCTATTGAGTTTGTCACAGTGACACAACAAGGTATTTGTACCTCCAAAGCCATTTGTGCATTTCTTCACACACCTCCATGAACTTTTACATATTGCTGGTAATATGCTGGTAGATTATCTAATTGTTGTCTTTGGGTCTCTCTGAAGTTTACTCCATATCTCTGCTGACTGGTTTGTATCACCGCTCTGCTTGGTTCCACTTCCCAGCAGGTGAACAAAAAAGTCATTCAGGCTTATGAGGAAAAATAAAGGCTCATGGCCTGCTCTTTGCAGGCTCTTGTTGTTGCTGTTTATTTAGCAGTTGTCTGTCTTGTGTTTTGAGATTAATTCCCTTATCACTGGTTCTGTTCCTTTTTCCAGTACTGATGTCAAATGAAGTGATAATGTTCTAGACTTTGCCCCTCGTTATTACAGAGTGATACCATATTTGCCCTCTTGGTTGTTTAGTTTCAAATTAATTTTAGATAAGTATGTGCTAAACGTACCTTTGCTTGTCTGACCTAGCAGAGGTGTGACCTTGCTGCCTTGTGATGCATCATCTTGAGCAGAGGAAAGGTACACAGGTTTGAGGGGTAAGAATTCCCTTTCAGGGGATGCTGGCTCCCCAGCAGGTCAGCGAGCATCCTTGGATACAATCCTTGCTCCATTTATTTTACAAGCATAGATATAAAATCCTTTCACCTTAGAACATAGTGGCCAAACTGAAATCTGGATGCTGGCAAGGCACCCAAGACCTTTGCCATATGCCATGCTCCTGAAAGGCACATTTTTTATATTTTTTTTTGCTTAAAACAATGTTCCAAATAGGCCCCAGAGGGCACCTTGGGGTTCAGTCTGAATTTTGTGTTGTATGTGCTCCAGCCTGCAGTTGTATATTGCCAGCAGTCAGTTACTTGTATTCATATTGGGAAAGATGTGGAAGAAACTAGCAAGCACTTTAGAGTAATCAAATTCACCACCACCTGGCAAAATGATGGAAGGAAAATCCATCTTAAAATTTAGCCTCTTATATTTACTTCTGTGTATTAGCAATCTTCTGAAAGTATATCCTCAAAAACATCAAACTCAACACAAGATGAAAATCACAGTTACCATTAGCAACAAATAAAACAGATGACATATCTTGAAAACTTCAAGCTTGTTAAAAAGAATCCTCAGAAGCTTACTGGCATCTGTATTTCGCTCCTTAACAATTTGTACATTGAACAAATATTGTGCTTTACAGTGGTGGTTGTATTTTATCTGAGAATTGAGCTGTCAGATTAAATTTCCTCTTAATTCTAAACTGACAGACAGCATTTTCTTTCTTTCTAATTGCCACCATGAAAAATTAACTCTTCTTTTTCTCACCTTTGTTTTATATTTATAGCTTCATCACCCTCCTCCCCTGCAATTTTCTTTCTCATTCATTTACTCCATTTATTTATGTCTCAGCATTATTTATCTTCTATGTCAAATTGCTTCTTCATTCCACGTGCTTTTTGTCAAAACGTAATGATGTCTCCCAGTAGAAAACTGCATTAAGCTGAAGAGTTTGTGCTGCTTTATGATAACTCAGATAAATATCTGAAAGAATTAATAATTGTATCCAACCCAGAGTACTGTTTATCTGTCTTCCTCAGGCACAGTTAAACTGTCTGGGATAAAGATATTGCTCATAGATTAGAATGGGGATGTGTTTTGTAAGTCTTCATTGAACTTCATCTTTTGATACCTGGAAAAAAAAATCATTCAGTTGCATTTTGTTTTATGGGGCATTCACATATTTGTGAAATAAATTTATTTCCTCACAGATGTGACTGATGATAACAGCAAGAACCAAGTTTACTGGATTTGAGTCTTTACCACCTCTGGAGTAAATGCATGATTACTGCTCACTCTAGAGACTTTCTGGTCCAGAGAAAGAAGACAAGTGGGCATTTGAACAAATACTGTTCTTTGAGAGCCAGAAAATATTATTTAGAGAAGAACCACAGATTGACTAATAGAAAAGAAGAAATAACCCTCTTATTTTATAAGTAGTACTGGATTTAACATTGCAGAGGGATATTAATAAAGTATTGAAAAACATGCTGTATAAATCCTCATAATTTTTTGATCAGAGCTTACTGATTTTTTTTATAGCCTATATAAGTCAAATTACTAGTGACAGATTGGCACCACCCGTGCACATATACCTGCAGACCTTTTTACCCAATCAACAGAAGAGCTGCAGAGAGCTTGAGCAGTACCAAGAGAGATGGTTGCCTTCACAGAAGACAGAGAGTGAACTGGCCATCTTTGAAAGAGGTACCTATTACATAAGGATATTTTGTTTGGAATGCGTGACTTTTAAAGTCATTAGACTTTAAAATAGAATATGAAAAGCAAAAGAAACAAAAACGAGCCACAGTGAGCTGGGCTGCTGAGTCATCTTATTGGTTGCTTTAGACTGTAAATACTTCAGGTGATTATCCATTGTTACTTTTCCGAAGACCATCTGTACAACACTACTACCAACATTTAACATCTTCACAAGAGTGCTCTATTTCAGAAGTTGTGTCTTCTGCACTAAGATGTTTCACCTTGGTGTGAAAGTCAGTGGGTTGGATTCTGAGGTCTAGAAGCAAATGTCACCTGTTCCTATCAAAAGAATGTACCTGGTTTGATCTATTGCTTACAATCCTTCAGGTTTGAAATTAAGGCTAAGGCAGGCCATCAGCTAGATGATTCTATATGCACTGCATTTCAACTCCATGGTATCAAAATTACAATTTTTATTTTGGCTTTTCTCCAAGCCTTTCCAATATGCCTTTCATTTCCTTTGCCTCCTACCAGTTACATAGGCCATCTGTTTTCCCAGTGAAAGTTGAAGAGCCAATATATGAAAAGCACAAGCTCCTTTTAAAATAACTTTCCCACTGTTTTGTATTCATGTAATTTCATAATGATCAGACTCTGTTTCTTGTTGCTCTTCCTTAGTGCAGGCGAGATTTGTTAGCTATCGAGGGTGTTGTTGTTAAGTAAATGTTGTTTGAGGTTTTCCCTTCAAGTGCAGCTCTCTGAGAAGACATCAGTTGGAACAATCTGGCGTTCTTTCATGAAGGTTTTCTCTCTGGTTTGAAAGTGACATATGTGTAGGATGAAAATTACATATTACTTCAAGGGTAGATGCTATTTTTGGCTATTGTGATCTGTACATTCTGTTCATGTTCCATAAAAGATGAATGTAAAAGGCTTTTCTTTCTATTTTTGAAGTTCTTGGAGGTCTGCACTATTCACTCTGATATTACAGAAAGAAATTCTGTTCCAAAAATGTATTAAAAAGTATATGGAGCAGATTCTGTTGTGCAAGAGAAATAATAGCTATATCCCAGCTGGGTCCTCGTACTCTCTTAATCTTCATTTACTTTCATCTGATCAATTCCTTGCAGCTCTGTCTGGTAGCTGATACAGTGCATCAGGGAAATTACTGCTGATTTCTAAAACCTATTTCATGGAAAGCATTGAATGAAACTAAGGACTCAGCACAGAAGTGACAGAAAGAGATAGCTGTCCTGCTCCCTCATCTATAAAGGCTGTACTGCAAATCATTATAAATGCTTCCTTCCTTAATTACTGAAATGTTAGGGATATTGCCTAAATAATCACATTGAAAGCAGGAGATTAGGAAAGAATTTTTTCTCAAGTTTTTGATATAACCAGCAAAACCTTAAAACTTCCCAAACTCATAAAAAATAGATTAAAATACTTTCTAAGGCTCTTGTTACAGATCTTGTGCCTAGAGGTACAATTACTCTTATAAAGATGTTGATGGTAATTTCACTTTCATATACATATAGAAAGGTACATTATAAGGGGTTAGCTAATCTATAGAGAGATGTGTGGTGATAATCTCTATGCCAGCTGTGAGAAATTAAAGGAAATTAATCTGAAAAATGCATTCTCATTCTCTCTGACTTCTGAAGTGTAAATTAACCACAGACCTAGGTTTCATATTTTTTAAAGATGAAAATAAGAACCTCATTTCAGTAAAATAGATGACACTACTTATGAAGGAGATGTAAAATTCAGATAATCAGAGTAAAAGATTCCTCTTCTCAGTTTTTCTTATATTTCACACTTTCCCCAGTAAAGCAAAGCAAGAATTTGGAATGAGGTTTCTCCAGTGCTAGTTAATCAGTTTCAAAATGGTAGTCATACTGAATTTTTTATTGTTGCTTTACATTGTAGCAGTAGGTATCCTAAAGAACATGATTTTACTTATTATAGGATTCAGACAACATGTGAATAATTAACCTTTAATGCCAGAAAAAATGTTAATAATACCATCCATTACATATGAGATTTTTGCCTCTGGTTTCCAGCTTAGACCAGTATTCATGCAACAGGGAAAAAAATATTCAAGATTGAATGAAATTAACCAAACTCATGGGCAGGTTTTTTAAAATATAGAATTATAGGCCTAATGGATAATGTGAACAAAAAAAAAATTGCTTTTCATGGAGAGCTACAGGACCTTCATCAAACCTCAGGGAACAGCAGGCTGTGATACTGCTTCTCAATACCATCTGTTCTTTGGGCTTGAAATGGTTTGTGGGATTTTTTCATGTTTTCCTGTTGACAACTTCAGCAGTGTGTGCTCAGGAAACAAAAGAATGTCTAAGCAAATACACACTACCACTAAAATTTACTCTCCTGAGAAAATTGTAAAATAAGTTGAATTTAGAAGCCTATATCAATAAAATGTTATTCCCTTCAGTGTATAAACACATTGCAAATAAGATACTAGTCATCCTTGCTTCCATCTCACCAGGGACTTTGGGTAGATATTCAAAGTATTCACTTAAATTGTTTTAATATTACTGAAAAAATTATACCAATCTTCATGGGAATAAGACTGAGCCTACCTGAGTACTTCTTAATATCTCTGCTCCTTCTCATATTTCTTGAAATTCTTGTCTAAAAATATATATTGTCCCACATCATCCAATTACATGATACTGAGCTCTGCAGTACTGTTTAAACAAGTTTTTTATGCTGTTTGAGGATGGTTTTGCATTCAGAACTACTGTTTTCAGTCTTGGATGCTATTTTCTTAGCTCAGGTTTGGAGCATGCCATTTCATTTTCATGTATTCCATGCCACTGGTTTATAGGCAGGTTTCTCATGAGATGTTAGGTAGCAATAGGGCTTTATAGGAAAGAGTGATTGTGTTGGGGATAATAGCATTCAATTTCCCATCCTCAATCTCTGCCCGCCAGGGAAGAATTGCTGAGCAGTTGGATCTGGCCAGATGATGGCAATTCCAGTTAGGATCCACTTATGAAGTTTCAGAATTCACACTTGTTTTCTGACAGATCAAAAGGCTTACAATAACTATCACCAAGCTCAATACACCAGTCCTTTGGAAATAAAACCGCAGCTTCTTGGGTCCTGAGCCTCAAATCAACTTCCAGAAGCGTTTGCTCCATCTTCAGCCTGGTGACCAAAGCATGAAACACCTGCCTTTGGTTCCTTGCAGTAATGCATTCATAATGCATCCCAACCTCTGTTCTTTCCAACTGAGGCAGCAAACAAATCTCAGCATGAGCTTCCCGTACTGTCAGCAGATTGTCAGTCACTTGGCTAAGGTTGGTAGGTTGGAGTTCTGCTGAACCTTGTGTTTATGATGATTTTTAGTGAAACTCCGACATCTACTTGAAATTGTAACGATTGCAGTTGAATTTGATTAACAAAACACATTATTAAAACCTTGGTTTTGTACTAACTCAAGGCAAATCTTACCCAAACAGTAAATGTTTTCTTTATGAAAGTAAAGACCATAGTAAAAAAACCACTTGTTGTCCCATGGAAACTGTAGAAGACAGTTTCTCAGTGAACTGGGAGATGAAGAGGCTGCATTTATCTTTCAGGCTCCTCAGAGAGCCAGGAGGATGCAGCTAATGGCATAGTGACAGCATGCTGCAGTGCTTATGAAGAGGTTGATCATTATCCACCATTTAATTTTACATCCAAACTTGCTAAGATCTATTTACAATTAAGATCTTATTTTTCTAGCAAATCCAACGTGTGATCTGTGTACATTTCTCTCCTATGTCAATAACTTAATGAAAAGGACTATGATCCACTTAAAATTTTTCCTGAGTTTTGTTGCTTTTCCCATTGTTTCCATAAGCTGTATCAGTGCCAGCCTTGCCCACCTCCTTTACAAAGATTTAAATTCTGCTTTAGTCCCTCACTTCCATCACCCACTTCATTGTTTCTTCATTTCTGCATCTCCCTCATCATGTCTTTTCTTCTTGCATCCATTTCAGTTTTTTACTCAGCTATTGTGAAAAGAATACCCAGGGTGCAATAAAAGAATGCATTGAGAAAAGTGAACAAAATAAATAATATGCCAATTACCAATGCACGTTCTAATATGTATATAACCATTATTATATAATCTAAATATGATCAAAATAACTACCTAAATCATGTAGCCATTTAAGAGAGAAACAACATGATTAATAGGAAACTACCAGTTTCCATCAATATTCTAAGTATGTCCAATTCTATAAAACGTTAATTTAAAAAACTTTCTGTATGGGGTAAGAACTTGGAAATAAAAAGACTGTAGCATCATACCTGGGTAGAATACAATTGCAAAGTGCTTAGGAAATATGAAGTACTTTTTTAAGCATAACTATTTTTCAAGAAGTAGTAATCTCCTGGAATAGATTAATGGAATTTCATTGTATTGATATAAATCTATTCTATCAATAGATTCAAATCCTGCTTGACATCAGTGGTAGAGATTATTTAATGTGTTCCTACTTTACTTCAGTATGAACTTCCTACCAATAACAGATAATTTTTAATCATGCTAGGTAGTTTTTCTTAAACTTCAAACTCATTATGTTTATCCAGAGCGTAAAGTCTGAGGGGAGCACATATTTTCATAAGAGTTTTTTTATACAGTGGCAGATGATACTCATATTTCCAGAGCATCAAATGTAACAGCTTGGTTCTATTTAATCATCTGGCTTTTTTTGTTTCATTTCACATTGAGTTGTAATTGCACATTAGGAAAAAATTCTAAAAATCTGACCTAATTTCTCAGTAAAAGCAAATTATATACAGAAGAAACACAAAACTTAATATTTGACAGGTACAAAAATGCATTAATTGTATGAAACACCATTTCTGCTGTTCAGCAGCTGCCCCAGTCCATATCATCAGTTCACAAGTATCTGGGTTATCAGCTTAGAAGCTGAGCAGCAGCATGTTTTTTGCCTTCCCCAGTACTTGGAAAATTTTTTCCATTAGTATCTGCTGCTCCTTTCTGGATGCCTGCGTTAATCATATTTCTTATTTCCTTGTTACAATAGCAAGAACTTCTGTAAGGTGGGATGAAATAAATAGGAAAATATAAAACACATTTCTCAATGTGAGAAGATTCTAGTGTAAGTAGTTACTGAAATATAACCTGAAACATTTTCAAATGCCTGATACCAACCTTATGCAATTGAAGAATGCAGAAAGAAATGTGTTTAAGTAACCATCCAACATCCAGTAAAGCTTTAAAAATTGAAAAAGGCATTCAGTCTAATTCTGATTTCAGTCTGAATTTAGCATGGCTTGATTCCTTAAATTTCTCAGCATACTTCAATTTAACAGGAAACACCTGTAGCAAGGCTCTTCACCATGTTGTAGTCGAATTCAAATGGAAATCATGTAATAAGTTTAGTACTCAGAACACCTGCTACTTTAAAACATATTCCTTTGAGACACTTTTACACTAAGCTTTCCTACATCTTCAAAAGACTGTGAATAAAGCCATGGCTTTTTCAAGAGCTTTACTATTCCCCAAGATAGAAGTGGAAAATGCATAAATTTTTCTTTGTGAAAACAGGATGACAAATTTCACAACTTTCCACTTAAATCAGCTCTGTTTGGATGTGGAACTCAGTTGTACATCCTGCACAAAGAACACATACATTTTTCACAGATTTCGTTGGGTGATGTTGGACAAAACCAGAGTGGTCTTAAAAATAATGAATCCTAATTTTTCTGCCATTCTTTTAAGAGTTCTGATGTTCAAAACTGTCCCAAATTCAGCAAAGTATTTGCATTCCTAAGTCCTGCCCTGTGGACAAAGACAATGACAAGTGATGGATATTCAGTGGTGTCTTTCCATGCTTTTTTCTTCTCTCAGTGATAATGGGATAACTTTGTGTAGGAGATCCAGCAGGGCAGCTGTCTCATTAGTTTTCCATTTTTTTTTGGACTCAACTGACTAGGAAATACTTTTGCAAATGAATTGCACCTCTTAGCATCCTTAAGATTTTTGACAGAACAAGACATCAATGGCCCCCTTCAGCAATTCAGAAAATGTTTAACTGGAGAAAAATGCTAGAAGAGACAGCCCCTAGAATCAAGAAATATTATGGAGCCAGGCAAAAGGTGGAAAAATTAGGATCTAATTCCAGTAATTGTAATAAATCCAAGTTTAGAGATCGACTTTCAAGCTTTCTCTCTGGAGGACATGGCTGGAACATCAGTTCCTGGATGTGAACTGCCTAGGTAGGAGCAAGTTCTGTGCTCAATCACCCATAGGCATCCAGCACTTCCCAGGGGACAGTTGTGCAGTCAGCAACCCTTGCACCTGGTCTGCAATTCAGCCTTCATATAAACAAATGTTGCTTCACAATCCTGCCTTTTAAAAGCAAAAACTAAAGTATTCCATTTATCATTTTTAAAAACAGCAATAAATGCAGAGCATTGCTGCTTCTCTTTTGGGGGAAAAAAACCTCAACCACCCAAGCACAAAATATCCCACACAAACATAATATTTCATATTATTGGCTAGCATACTAAATACACAAGAGTAAAATGCAGTCCACAAGATGACAGAGATAAAGGGTAAAACTCATTTTTCATCCTACCCTTTTTGTGCGAGGAATCAGACTGCAGTATGCACAAAACTTCTTGCTTAGGTGCATGCATTGAAATCAAATAACAATCAGAGAATGTGTATAAACAGTTAAGACTTTTAATTAATGAAAATAAAGTTTGGGAACTGGAGAAGAATTCATTTCTCGGGTGGCTTAGCATCTATTCTTTATATTCTCTAATTAAATTTTTAGAGTATATCCAATGCTTCTCGCTTCTTTGGCTTTTCATTTTGCCATTAATAAATAATTTAAGCATGGTACAACATGTCAGCTTTGCTGATCCTCTCAGATATTTTGTGCATCTGAAAATATTTGGGTTTGTATGGGAACCATATCCCAGGAACAAAAGCCCATGATTTATCTCTGTGTAGTTGCAAATATTCCATGCTGCACTAATCACAGAGCATTATTATTTAATTGATAGCCATATATCTTCATTCTCCAACCACAGACTAGTCATTTGAAAGCTCTCACTGCAGTTTGATGTGATTCTGCCTAGCAAGGAAGGGCTTTTGTCTCTTCTGGCTCTTTGCTTACCCATTGGGGCTCCCACTCCAGCTGCCAGAATCCCCACTCTTCCAGCAGTTGCTCATTTCAGCTGCTCACTGCCTTCTGTTTTCTCTCGTCCTTTCCAAAGTATGGCACTTGTTTTCTGAACATCATTGGTTTTTGGAAATTTTTAATTAATTTCCATAGTTCATATATGTTTTTCATAGTGTCTGTTGTTTATGCTTTTCCTCAGAAGATAAAGATTGCGCTTTAAAGTTGTGTAAACTCTCTGTTTCAGGCTGTTTGCTGCAGACAGTGACTGAAAGCCCAAGAACTGGACAGAAGACAGAGATACAGATATATGTTCCACATGAGATGTGTCTGTCCAGACCCTGTACATGCTGTCCAAGTCAAAAGGACCAGCTTAGAGTCATAATAATTTCTAGAAAAAAAAATTTTATTGAAATCAGATAACCAAATTTGCCATCAAGATTGTTTGTAAATGTTAGAAAGTACTCCATGACTAATACTTTCTAAGTGTTTCTGGAGGTTTTTATTTCTTTTTTAGTCATGTTTATGTATCTATTAGGGACCCAACTGTTAAACTGTTTCAGCAAAGTGTTTACCTTGGCAAAGTGACAGTGGCTATGATAGATGCGAAGAAGAAAAATAATGCTCTATTAATTAACAGAAGAAAGGAAAAGAAAAGGTTAAGCATAAACACTGTATTCTGTTAAGAGAAAATCATGCTGTGTGATGCAGCACAGCTTTGTAGCACTGAACTAAGTCAATCAATATCTTCATTAGGAAGATCAAGTAAGCCAGTAAAAATCAGTATTTCATCATCTTCCTTGGCTTCCTCTGCTCCTCAAAGCTCTGTAAGTCAATCCTGCTTGCCTAGAGTTGTAGCAGAGATAGATAGGAGCACTGAGATTTCTAATCTGTTTCTAGAATACATTTATTTGTTTCTAGAACATATTTATTTGTTTTCTTAGCATTTTGGGGAAATTTATTTTCCTCTGTTCACCAGACCCGAGGATCTGAGGAACTAGTAAATTCAGAAACAAGGTGTGAGAGTAGGGCTTCAAAGTGGTGTGAATTATGTTGCTTTTTCACTGCTTTAGCTATCTCAATTTTCAGCAAAGTGCCATCTGTTACTTGAAATCATATGGAGCCTACTACCAGGGAAAATTCAGAGGCTTTCCATCCACTGTGTCAGAATAGCTGCCTTTGGAACCTTAAAAACTGCAACAATTAAAGTTTGAGTTTTAATATTGTTCCTTCTAGGATTGCACCTTTTTTAATGTAGGGTGATTTCAGATTTCCTGGCTTTTGTTTGAAAATACTTTTTTTACCCAACTCCTTCTGCCTCTAACACCTACTAATCTATGTAGAACTGTTAAAAGAAGTATATTTCCTTTGTTAAAAAAGCACATGGAAGTCTAAAGTTATTCCTTAAATTTTTTTTACTGTACTAAATATTATAATGAGAGGCAATAGTACATGACATTGGCCACTACTCCCAAAGATACTGAATAAAAGTGAAAAATTTCACATTATCATGATTAATTTATATCATAACAGAAATATTATTGGAATGTTATTGCATCAACTCCAATAATGCCATACATTCACTATTTCTTATATAATATACTTGGATTCAGAAATCTGAGAGTATTTATTATTTATTTGGTTGCAGTCCGGTCCTGGTTGTGGTTTGGTGAATGCTGCCTCACTAGTTTGCAAGTCTAAATGCTGTCATAAATCCCTGCTATTAGTTTTTATTTGACATAGCCAAATGGATTTTGCTATCCTCCTGCCATTAGTGTTATTCCTATAGAAAATTATTTATGGCTTTAGAAAAACAAAAATTTTAGAGCTTTTGATGCACTCTTCACAATCTGATGTTCCTGGTAATTTAAATATTAAAAACATTATTTATAAAGCAAATCTATGCTATTCTTATCCACAGGGAGAACATGGTATAATTCATTATTACTCTTTTTTTGCCTTGACAACCTCAACTTGATTGCTTGGTATCAATTCTAATTGTTGGAGAAAGATGACAGATTCAGGATGGAGAAGAGAAGGAAGAAGCCAAAAGCAAAAGGCTATTCCCAGGATAAAGACGCCATCAAAATGCTAATAAGCTCTGTTACAAAGGGATATTATTGTTTCCTTTTTTGGCTTTATTTATGAACACAAACATCTGAACCAATGGTCCATCTGCACAGACTGAAAGCTTTGTGTTCAAAATGTGCATTGCTTCAGAACCAACAGAGAATAAAAACCCCTGCTCAGTTACTCAACTTTCAGAAAATAACATTGGACTGAAAATTAAAGTCTCTAGAAATCTAAATTTTTGGTAGAAAACCTGCTCTGCATGTTCTGATCAAACTAGAAAGGAAAGAACTGGTTCTCTTTATGATCTCAGTCCTGTGGATGTTCCAATGTGGGTAATTGGTAACCTAAGGTGAGCTTCTAGGAGTTCTCAGAAGGAAAGAGAATTGTGTGGTTTACCTGATCATTTAACCGAGAGGTTGGGCTGTATTTTGAAAGAAGAGAAAGGAATCTCTGCAAATTCTTGATGTATCATCACAGCACTTGAAAATTGTAAGGGAAACAGGAAAAAGGAATGGATAAGGCAAAAAAGAAAAACAAAACCATAAATAACCCGAACTCAAGGAAGATCAGGAAAGGATAACTCTCAAGTGAATACAGGACTGAGTTGAAAGAGCAGTTCTAACTCTTGCCTCAAGGAACATTCCTTTAACTTTGGTTGCAAAGCTAAAAAGGCAGCAAGGTACTCTCACTGTTTGTCACAATGGCAAGCTCATAGCAGAAGCAGAACCAACAGTCTGAGTCTTATTTGTTCATTATACAGGTCCATATAACATGTATTTATCAACAAAATAAGGGGGAAATAACTCACTGTACAAATGAATATTTTGAGAGATGGTTTAATGAAAAATAGCTTTCCACATCTGTGTAGGAAAACAGGGCAAATTCAAAACTGTCTCTGAAGGCATATTTTCCTTAAAGTGCCAGTACAGGAGGTTTATTTGTTTTGGGTTTTTTTTAAACATTTAACAGAATAAATAAACTGACACATGAGAATAGGGAGATGTGAGCAGGTGTACATGTGTATTACTTTGTTTGTAGGTAAGTCACTTAAGCAGACTTTGTGTATTCTTGGAAAGGGACAGAGACATTTAGCTGAAGTGAACCAAGCATGCACCATGCATCATATAGACATGATATATCCCAAAGAATAATTAGCATGGGTATATGTACGGATAGATTATAGATAGCCTGTTTATAAGCAGTCCTGCCTTGTGTTTGTGGTAGGCAGGCATTTCACTACTTAAAGCAGCAGTATGGAAATGTTTCAACAACTTGATCTTAGTCTAAGGCAAAAAAAAAATGATTACAGAATTTTTTAAAATAATAAGTCTATTATAATGAAAAACAGTTTCTACAATGCAATTGATCTGCAATGTATTTGTTACATTGAGGAAAAGCAAATTTCCCTTCAAGTTGTTAACATCTGTAGAATTGATGAAAATTAATTCAGTCTTAATGTTTTAGGGCATAATTCCTTCCCAAAAAAGCCCCAAATGAAGCAACTAGCAACCATGCCATAATGAATACTTCCAAAAATTAAATTTCCTCTTTGATTAAGTTTGGCATATCTCTTTTAAAGAAAGTATTTATTTTTATTTCTTGCTATCTTCTTACACCTCCATATTTTGTGCTACATGTATGCATAGATATGTATGATATTTATTCTGCTATTTATGTTCCCACAACCTCCACCATTGCTGTTACTCTCTGGTAACTGCATGTCATTTGAAACTTGGCAAGACATTGAAGAAGAAGGGCTTTGACAACATGTTTTTTTTTTTTTTTATTTTACATGTGTCTCTTTCTTTTTACTTTCAAAATATCAGCCAGTGACATTTTTCATTTGTTGATTTAAAGGATGAGTTGTCAGAGTAGGAAAAAATATATGGAGCTTACAGTTGGCAATGGCACAGTTGAGAGCCTCTGGGTAAGAATCAAGAGACAAACAGATAATGTGGATGTCATTGTGGGAGTCTTCTGTAGACCTCCTAGCCAGGATGATGACACCGAGGAATTATTCTTTGAGGAAATAAGGGAGGCTTCCAAGTCACCTGTCCTTGACTTATGGGGGACCTCACCTTGCCAGAAATTACCTGAGACCATCACACTGCTGGGAGAGCCCAGGCCAGAAGATTCTTAAAAACCTTGGATGAGAACTTCACGTCAAGGGAGATGATTCGGAAAGATGCGCTCCTTGATCTGCTGCTTGTCAAGAGAGGATGTTGTGGGCCAAGTAACGACTGGCGCCATCCAGGGCACAGTGATCATGAAGTGATTCAGTTTAATATCTCTGTTGACAGGAGGAGGAGGAAAATCTCAACTCTGGAAATAAGGAGAGCAGACTTCAGGGTGCTCAGACAATTAGGGAGTAAGGTCTCTGTGGAAAGAAGTTTTGCAGGTACTGGGGTCCATCAGTGCTGGTCTCTTTATAAACATCTCCTCCTAAAGGCACAGGAGCAGCCAGTTCCGAAATGTTGGAAGTCAAGTAGACAAGGCAGAATGTTGGCTTGGAGGAACAGGGATCTTCTCTTAAAAATAATGCTAAAGAGGTAGGTCTATGCCCAGTGGAAGCAAGGACAGAACATTTAGGTCTCTAGTCTAGTCTTCTGCTTACCTCTGCCACATGAAAAATATCATAGAGGAAGAGCAAAAGTGAGAGGAAGTGGCAATCCTCTTTTGTTAAAGAAAATAGCATTGTGAGGTGAGGCATAAATGACTATTTAGCATATTGACTACAAGGAAACAAAGATACACAAGAGAACTCCAGCAATTCTCCCTGACCAATGATGAAACTGCATGCAAAATACTGTTTCTGCAGCTTTTCAATTCTTCTTGTTTGCCTGCTAGGACAGCATTTTGTGTATTTCTCCCTTCAGGTTGTTCTGTGCAGACCCTGAATTTCATGTGTTTACTGCCACATCATCCCCGAGCTATAGAAATTAATATGAAGTGCTCAGAAAGGTAGATTCTCAGAACAGCTTGGGATTACCAGTACCAGCTGAGCCACAGGACTGGGCTGTGAAAAAAGGCTGTGTATGTTGCAGGGGAGAATGTATTAACAGGCCAAAACTGACAACAATGCTTGCATGGTCCCAGAGCCATCAGGTTTGGAAGCACATAAGGCCTATAATTTGCATTTAACATAGCTAATTGACTGTCCTTGCATGGACCTCTGCAGGAACTTAACACCTTCATTTAAACAAACTGAATAATAAAGTATATATTATCCAGTTAAAAGAAAACCAACAAAACAGCATGGGGACTCACACCCCTCTACAGATGTTTGCCTCTCTGGAGAGCTGTCAACCTTATTTCTGAAGGAATTACTAAACATGATGAATTCTGGATGAATTCTTTTCAGATGAAAACACCTGGTTCTCTGTTCACTTTAGAAACTCCCAAGGCAAAGTATGTTCCAGCCAGTCCATCCAATGGAACTTGGCATTGTGTCACATCACATTCTGATAAAGTATATATCCTTTGAAATGAAGTGGTTATTTTCTGCTTTTTTTTACCCATTCCTGTTTAACCAAGAATTATTGGGAGAGCTAACAAACAGTGGAGAAACTTAAAAACCTTATTTTAAAGCCAAACTGTTGTATGCAGCCTACTTAGATTTTATATAGGGATTTTGAAAGCAGAAGAATTGGAGTTTTACTGCAGGAAAAAGTGTCTATCCTATTTAGACTGCAGACCTGTAGTGGAGCTATCACCGTGCTTTGAGAGTTCCTTATTCTCACAGCATTTTTTGCATTGCATGTCTTCAATTTTGTCATGCATCTACATATTCAGGTCCTGTTTATCCTATTCTGATCCTATTTTGGAGGATGAAGTGTCCTCTGTATCACCCTATCTGTCCTGCAGTTAGAGCAAAATTATCTTCACATACCTCATTTCCATTTACGAAACACATCTTACAAGGGACACCACAAACCTCTCTGGGTTTCCTGTCTTCCAGCTGAATGCATCTTTGTCACTAAGTATGTTTAAGTAGTGATTTTACTGCAATAGCCCCAAAGTACAAGGAATAAAAAATAGCACTGTGAGGTGCTTAGTTAGCTATTGAGACAATGGAGATCAATACGAGACAGCTGCCTGCTGCACTTATTCCAGCTGAGCAGACCCTTTTTGTCTGAGGTTCCAGAGAAATTGCAGATTGCTCAGCCAGTGACTGATGTTCCTGAAGAAGTGAATTATTTACTAGTGAATATATGACACTTTTAGTCTCTTGCTATTAAGATTATAAATATATGATATTTTTAGTCTCTTGCTATTAATTATGGCGAGAAGAGTGCAGCTCCTTCCTTAAAATAAAGTAAAAAGAAGGACTTCTCTTCCTCAGCAGCTGACTAACAACAAAGATTATATTTCATGCCCAATAAGAGATGTAGGAGCAGACATATCTGTCAGGCCTGTTTCTTCCTTCCCAGTAAGGGTGCTAATAGGGAGTCTTTTTTGCAAGTGCTCCTATAGCCTTTGTAAAATGCATTGTGGGAGAGAACATTTTCAAGGCTTATCTTGCTTGAAAGTGCTTTCCAATGTCTGTATTAAGAGTAACTTTGAATTATTTGATGAAGCAGCATTTGAGATCTAGTCTTCAAGTGCAGACTTATCCCCAGCAGGGCTGGGGATTGTTGTAGACCATTGTGCCTTTAAGTGGAATCTCAAATTGTCACATGGCTATTCACAAAGCTGCCTTTCTGTTGCTGCTTCCAGGTGATGGAGAGAATTTTTTCTGATGTCATACTCTAAAGAACTGAGGTGTACAGTTCTTAATTCTCTCCACAATTAAGAAGATTATAGAATTATATAATGGTGAGGGTTGGAAGGGACCTTAAAGATCACCTTGTTCTGACCCCACCCTGCCATGGGCAGGGACCAGATTGTTCAGAGCTCCATCCAGCCTGGTTTTGGATGATTCCAGGACTGGGTATCCAACACTTTTTCAGGCAGCCTGTTCCAGTGCCTCACAATGAAAAAGCTGCCAGCCCTCCTGGCTGCTGTCCTTCATGAAGACATTTGTAAGGGTGAGGTTCTGCTCAGATGGCCAGTCAGAGGAAGTCCTTCTGCTGATAAAAGGAAGAGGAACAGCTTGTCTCAGTATAGGCATAAGGCAATCATGAAACTGCTCAGCATTATGAAGACTGAAGTGCAACTGGAAGAATTCTGAAGAACTAGAAGATAAATGGACTGAAATGCTCAGAGAAGAAAAAGTCCCTTAGGGCCAGACAGCAGCTGAGTGTGGAAGGTTGCAAAGTCCATGCAAGACTAATTTTAAATTCCCAGCTGCAGTTCCATTTTGTGTCTGGTCCTTAGAGTCTCATTTTTTCTTGCCTTTAAAAGGATGTAGATCAAACCAGTAGAAGTTAAAAAAGCTGGATTTCACTCTAGGCTGTAACTTTTTATGGTTTTCAGAATTATTTGGACTTCTTAACAATATTTTTGTAAAGTGTTGGCATCAGTGACATCTGTACTGAGATAGATCCCTGTGCTTTTATTCTAGATTTGTATCAAAACTTTTATGTATTAGCTCAAAAATATTTATGAATTCTCCTTTGGCCTACTTAGTCTCTTTTTACTAACTGTACAGTGCCCTGCAGCTTTAATAATATACTTTCACCTAAACTGAATACATATGAGCAAAAAATTATATTAGTATGTAAATGCATCAGTAATTTGAATCTTAACTCCATCTCCCTGTTTCTCTTCACTGTCTAATGGGAATGATTTTTTGCATGTGTATATTTGAATGACTTCTTTGTTACTTAAGTTGTATTTTTCATTCTAAGTAGGGTTTCTGATTATTATACCTTTTGGAATATATTTTAGCAGAAAAATGAGCACATTCAACAGGATGACTAGTGACCGAAAAAAGAAAGAAAGACTGATAACAGGGTAACTTTGCTTCTGTCATCATCTACAAAACCTGAAAAACAGTATTTCCCTAATTTGTTGTGCATCCAAACAATGTAAGGATTAGCACATGCTCAGATGTTATGGTGATTATCAGTAAAGAAAACTGTACAAACAAAATGCAAGATGTCACAAAACCAAATAACTTATTGCAGAAAATTATTGCATACACTGATTACCTGCATGTTAAAAAATACATTTGTAATGCAGACAATTTTTGAAGGCAACAATGCAAATTAAAACCAAATCAATGGGGAGAGGTTGTGCCAAGTTTACAGGGAGTTTTTTCTTTAATTTTTTTCACACTGCTGATTGCTTTTGATATATATGTATATATATATATATATACACAATGTATGTATGTATATATGCATATGCATTTTAATGAACAATTATATTACTTTAAGAAAACCCTTCACATATTCATTTTTTTGTCTTAAGAGTCCTTACTTTGTGTAAAAGTGACAAGCTCCTAGGAAGAAATTTTCTATGGCACTGTTATATAAATTCAGCTAACCTGCTGAGACATTTTATTCTCATAAGACACCAGAAAACTCCACTTTAGCTATTACCTTTGACAATGATTCTTTGAGCAATCTAAATCACTCATTTGTGACAATTGGCACAGCCAGCAGGATCCTAAATCAGGATTCACAACATTGTATGGTAAATTATTATGTAATTTAAGAGTGTTAAAAATAGAATCAAATTCTAGTAACTGAAATGTTTAAAATAACAAATAACTTGCCAGAAGAAGAAAACATATTCCTTCTAGATTAAAATTTGTGTTTCTGAATCTCACAAGATTACAAAGGTATTTTTTATCCTGTGTGATCCATAAGAACTGTCATATTTTTATATGTTGCAGAAATTCACCTTACTTAGTGGTGTGCAAAAAAAAAAAAGTTTTTTACTGCTTAGTCTGACAATTTTTTTCCACATCAGCCTTCACAGCTGCTCCAAGTACTTCAGTTTTTCAGATGATGTGTCTGATCATGGCAATTCAGCCTAATCCAAATATGTATCAGTCATGCAAGCAGGTTGTTCTTTATTAAGGTTCACTTGAAGAGCTGTGACTAGGAGTAGCATGATGAACAGGAGGTCATCAAGACTGAATGTTATTTTTCTCAGACCTTTACTGAGAAAACTGGGGAGGAACTTCAAGCTAAATCTTTGTTTCCCTAAATGGTATTAGGATAGTTGCTCTTACACACCATGAGAGTGGAAGTTCCTTGATAGACAAATGGTGCCTCAGCAAACTGAACATGAAAAATAACTGGCAAGGAAGGAATTGGCAAAAGTAGAAAGAAGAGAGCAGATTAGCACTTAGCACAGGGAAGAAGAAAAGGGAGGACTTATATACATCTAGCAGCAAGATTACAGGGTAAAGAAAATAACCCAAATTTCTACCCTAGACTGTGTGGGCATGTTTCCTATTTCCTACCAGAGCAGGATTCTTGTGTATCCATCTGTTAAAATGCTAGGAAATCATGAAAGCAATTTTCCTGCTGTGTTCTATTAGTAATCTGAATTCAGATTAGTCACGCTCAGCTAGGAGATCATCTCCTATCAACCTTTGCATCTCATCCAAGCTCGCAGTGCCTTGTGTCTTTTGCAGTGCTCCAGACCGGCTTTGTTTTCTGTCACTCATGGACTGTCTTCTCATCAGTGAATCACAATGAAACCTACTCAGGTCTATTTAAGGCATGGTTGGAGATGGGAATAGTGCAAAACTACATACACTCAGTACGGTGTAGGCTGTGTTTTTCATCCTCTGCTGCCACCATCATAAATGGTGGATAATGGTGTGATTAAGCCACTTGGGTTTTGGCCCAGTTTCCCAACTCAAAGGTGTCACTGGTCTCTATGCTTCTGTCTTTAGCTATGCAGGAATCATCCAGTTTTCTCCTTCTCTTATAGCCATAAAATAATTACCTGTTTCTTTACCACTTTCTCTCCTTTTTCTCTTTTTTTGCTTAATTTTTTTCATGCTGGAAAATCGAAGTTGCCCTTGAATGAACATTCAACTCATTATTTACAGGAGCACCCAGCTAATTTTCTCTATCAGAATAATTTTTTTTCTAACTAAGGCTCTTCAATCCATGTGTGGAAGTCTTTTTCTGTCCTTCAGGAAGAACAATTTTACCTGTTTCTCTGTTGACCATTAATGTCTAAACATATATTCACACACATATGCAAAGAAAGCAAGCAATCTTTACTTACAAAAACTGCAGAGTGTTAACTTATTGTCAGTATCACTCACCTGAAAACATGCTGCTTTACCCAGAGATTGACTGTTTTGTAAACCTTTTCCTAAGGGTCCCGACTTTTCAGTTTCTGTGTAGATAACTCATTTAAAGGTGTTTATTACGAGACTTTTGAATCAAAAGGCCACTTGATGGCGGCAGAGGATAAATAGCAGAAATAGTCCAGTCCATTTTGCGAGTGATGGTGTTTGAGTACTATTCTGGTATTAAAGAGTTAGCTCCATTTTCTGTTTTTTCATAATAGTCTTGTGTTCTTGATTTATGATTACAAGTTATTGCAAACTAATTCTAACAATTTTTTTTTCTAATAGGGGTAGAAATAATTTTTCCCTGCTATCTTGAAACATCAATGTAGATTTATGTCCTTATTTTAATCACCTTATGCCATTTTGTTTTGGTTTGGTGTTTTTTTTCTCCCCCACTGTGTTTGCTACTGCCAGGGAGAGACACAAAACACAGACCTGAAGATATACCAATGGACACCAGGAATGAGACAAGATTTTCATGGTTTCATTGAAGTCTTTAAATCTTCTGATTCTTTAATTATAGAAGGTTGTGTTTATCTCATCTCTTCCCTTCACTTTTTTTTTTTTTCCCACTCTTACTCAAGTCTTCAAGGTGAGATATGCATTTGGTGTGCCCTTTATTTAAGGACTGGTGCTTCAAACTCATTTTGTGTGAAGTAGCTTCCTTGGAGAGCAGCAGAGACAGGAGGCTTCCAGGCAGGGAGAATTTCTGTGTGTGGAGCCCTCTCCTGCGAGCTGCTCTCTGCACCCTCTCAGGCAGCAGCGCTCCCTGGCCAAAACTCGTGTGAATACCAACACCAAGCTTGTAATTATCCTCAAGTCCTTCTTTCTAGGAGCCATCTGCCAGTGGCATTTTACAAAGCTTTGCTGCCCAGATACTTGGAAAAACAGCTTGTGTGTTTGGAGACTTTGAGGAGGCACAAGGTGCTTCTGTCTGCTCCCTCCTGGCAGACTCTGCTATGTTCTGTGACTCCTCACTGCCAGCTCCAGCTGCTTTGTCTGCATTTCGCCCTCAAAAGGGATGATGTGCTTACTGCTAAGTTAAAATGCATTAAATATGCCACTAGTATTTTTCCATGTTGGCAGTTACAGTAGTTGCCATGGGAATGTCAAATCATGTAAATGGGTGAAGAGGCAGCTCACAAAACAGTATAGATTAGAGACGTGGCCTACAGCATTAAAAACATGTACAAACTGTCTTCTGTACGTAACCACACCATCTTCTGTCACTAAGAGGCTTCAGGAAAATAAATTTATACTTCTCTAGACCTGTTTTATAAATGAGCATCTTAAATAAATAAAGCATTTAAATGTGATGAGTAATCTCAGTTCTTTAATAAAGGATGGAGTTATGCTAATTGAACAGCAAAGTTGTTTGTCAGGGCTGACAGATATCTGCATACTTCGTTTATTCCATTAATTCATTTTCTGCGGCATATAATTACAATCCTTTGCACAAGTGACAGAATCACAGATAGCATTTCAGTGCTGAGCTATATATCTTATTTTGTTATGATCAGTGAAGTATAGCAGTTATATCATTTTTATCAGGAGCATGCTGAGAATAACCAAAGGAGAATTCTAATGATTATGGACTTGTAAATCTTCAATTATTCATAAAGCAGGTTATGGACAGACATGAATTTATTTTAAATTAATATGTTTTTTTTCCTTTTATTAGTTCTCAGGAATTAAAATTCAGAGAAAGACTGGCAATAGGAAGCATTAGAGGCATTAAACTCAGTCATTCTTTAGCAGTAAGGGAGATAGAACATCTTTGCAAAGAATGTAATTATGGATAAGGTATAACTGGTATTTTTTCTTATACCATGGAAAAAAATTAAGTTAAATTCCACCCATTTTCACCAACACTTTTAGTTTCAGTTTGGTTTTTCTCATCTCTAAAATGTTGTTTATTTCATATTGAAATTGTTCTCTTACATATGAATAATCTAAATTAGAGCAGCTGAGTAGATATCCTCCTCGTCCTATTCACAGAATGTTCTTTCTCACATTCTGTAAACAAGCTCTGTTTTGCAATATTCTGCAAAAGTTACTGTAAAATAGGACTTTGTTTCAGATAGGATGAGATTCATTCCTTAACACAGAAACTGAACATCATCTGTAGGTATCTTTCAATCAATTCTGTGTGCAAATCCACCAGAGGAAGGAATTAAACAGTGGGTGAACTTGGTAAGAGGGGCATAGCATGTCCTTTGCCTGTACATTTTGATTTCAGTAAAAGATTACATGAGTTTAGCTTGAATTTTTGTGGTGTAGGTATGATCAGATTCATATAGGTAAATTAAATGTAGAATTCATCAGCCTCAGGCATCAGATCTTCTAATAATAAGAATCAGGTATTTTGTCCTGGAGAATACAAAAGGCTTATATTTGCCAGATGATAAGTATTTTCTAGAATTGCTCAACAGAACAACTCATTTCAGACAAAAAAGAAGTTCATTGTTACCAATTTTTATTAATGTCTAAAAGTCTGTAGTCAAATTGAACTGATACCTTCAGGTTAAAATATACTTTTAAGTAAAGAAAATATACTTTTAAATAAAGAGGTTTTTATGATAAAAATCATACACTATGTCACAACTGCCCAATCATTTTCTAGATATGAATCACTTATAAATTTCAGAGAAAAAAGTGTACCATATTTTCTATGCATCTATTATTATAATAACTGACTTAATTGGTATTTGGACAAGAATGCAGTGTCTAGTGCAGCCAGGTGAGTGTCTTCAGCATGCAGAGAAAACACCCTCTGTGTCAAGATTTGGAATAATTTTATTTTAGAATCAGTGCTGGAATTTCCAATATTTTATATTTTTTGTGACCTCTCATGAAGAATTTCAAATATTTTCTGAACTCATGTACAACATGAGCTGGCCTCTTGTGTGTCAGACTGTAAGAGAGGAAAAACGTTTCTTGCTGTTTGTTCTCCTCAGAATATCAGTAAAATGACTTTCAGATTCTGCATTTGAAGGTAAAAGACTGAACTGGGAGTGTTTTTAATACAAATTGGCCAAATGCACAGCACTGCTGAAACAATTATGCTCCATTTCATGTTTTGGAGGTATTTTTGTACCAGATTTAAATCTGTGAGCAACTTTTAAACATGAACTGAAAACAGAAAATTGGAAGTTATGATCACTGACTCTGACTAGTTTTTGACCATGAGTGAATCAGTTAGTTTGTGGCTTTTTTAAATTGAGCTATATAGTGAATAAATAATACTAACAGTACAATTTCATAATAAGTTATGAGCTGTAACTTATTATGAAATTACATAGCATGTTATGAATGACTTTGAAGATATACAATGATTTCAGAACTTTTATGCACTTAATTATCTTTAGAAAATGTATTGAGATGGGGTACATATTTTCTCATTTTGTAATGAAGTAAATAAAGAAATTTCAATGTTTATCATGAAACACTCAATTATTAATTATTAGGAAATGAAGACTTGTATAATATTAAAACTTGTGCTATTAGCCTTATATAAGGACATTTTATTCTTTTAATCTGAATGACTTACAAGAGGCTGTTGTGGGTATTCTTCAGGAGAAATTGTCTAATGGTTTGCTGCTCTGCATGGTAAACAGATGCAAAATAAGTTCTCAGCCATGTCTTTCTTCTGCCTTAACATGGCAAAGAGTAATTTTTGAGGAAACCTCAAACAGATGAAAAAAACTCATCAGAACTTCCTATTAATTTTAAAAAATACAATTAAAATTAGAAAATCCTCCTTCCTAAATTATCAAATAAAAAAAAATAGAATACTTGGAGGTGCGCTTGCAAACATAATTTTGTGTATTTCCTGTGTATTGTAATTAGTGTTGATTGGATAGAACACTGAAATATCTTGGGTTTACATAATTTCAAATGCTAAAAATAGCACATGGAAAAATCTTTCCAAGTTCTTTATCTTCAGTTATGTATATATTACATAGAAATACGCATAAATGCCATCAATAGACATTTTGCACTATGCACAGATGTTCTTGCAGTTTTAGTAGTTTTGTTACTAATTACATTACACTTGGGTACCAATTCAGTGAAATTTGTTTTAGAATAAGAGTTCTCAATTACACAGGCAAAATAACATTCATGCTTCACTGGAACTGAAAGGCTAGGGAAAATATAAAATGTTCACAGGATCAACGGCAAAATTTATTTTACACCGTTAATTTAAATTGATTTTACTGCAGTATGTTAGACTATTTTCTGGTGGCTAATATGAAAAGGAATAGATAACCATATGACAAGATATGGACTATAGTCACTGCTTTTTTTCCTGCTAGCAAGTGGCACAGATGTCTTGAGGAGCACCAGTTGTTAATAAACACTGCAATTTTATTTTTGTTTTAATTACTCCAGAAATAAGAAGCTTCTGAAATTTGCAGATAATGAACAAGCTACAATCATTTTAGTGACCCTCTCTGGATATATTTTGGGTGAGACTAAAAAGCAAACTGCTTTTGAAATCTTAAGTATGTGTGCAGCCTCCTCTGTTGTGATATGATAATTCATAAAATTAGACATGTTCTTAAATTCTCTAGTGACTTGGGCCTGCATGATGTGATCTCCTCTGGTGAACAGCTTAAGGCTACAGAAAATCATCAAAGAAATTACAAAATGAGCAGAATTTCTATTACTTTGATCAGGGAATAATAGGGGAAACAAGAACGAGAGCTGTAACATTTATTTTAAGTAGTGGGAGGACAACTGTAGATTATGTGTATTACATATTTATCACTAATGTTTTTCTCAGCTATGTTTATTTGAATTTTCATTTTACACGTGTTTTTGTTATTCACGGGAATTTCAGGAAAAAGGTTTTTGTGACACAATATCTCCTCAGATTTTAAATGTCATTTATTCTTTGAAAATGTTACAATTTCAACCACACTTCTTAATTAAGCCTTTGTATATTACTACAAATATGTAGAGGGATAGAATGTAAGAGAATAGTGCAGAAGGCAGTCTCACACCTGAGGAGCTGCAGCTGTACCAATCACCAAAGTTTAGGAACGGACCTGCCCTTAACAGGCCACAGCTGTGCCCAATAAGGAGACGAGTGCTACAAAAGAGTGGGGTAGCTGGGTGAGCAGAGAGATGGAGTTTGTTGGTTGTGCTGGAAAGAAGGAGTCGGTGCTGTGAGGAACTGCCTGTGAGAAATCACTGAGAAGGTATGGGAGCTTTGCAATACAGATACTAGAAAAGACATTTTCCATGTATTTGAAGCCTTTAAAAATAGACACATTCCTTGATTATATTAATAAAATTTGATGAATATTTCATTTTAAATATTGATTACATATTTAATAAGTAAATTGAAATTTTGGTTAGAAAAAGGGAGATGAATTAGGAGGAGAGAGAATGGGACCCTTCAACACGAATCTTCATTTTCATAAACTTGTCAAACTGCTTCCTTCCTGGCCCCCTCATCTGTTGTTCTCTAGGGCTGATGCCAGCTGGAACCTCTCTGTCCCCAGTGGCACAGAGCCCCAGCCCAAGGGAAGGGGCAGGAATACACAGCAGAGCAGTGAATCTGATGTCAGCTTGCCCTTAGGTCAGATGAGGCTGCTTTGGAAGCAGCAGTGTCAGCAGAGGTGCTCAGGTGGCCTGAGCTGGCCACCAAGCTTACTCCTGTCTGCCTACTCGCCTCCTCCTTGGGGAGTGGGACAGGACGTGAACAAAGATCAGGAGCAAGAGACCTCATGTGAGACCCCATTCCTTTGCTCCAGACTCC
Source organism: Melozone crissalis (assembly GCF_028551555.1). Classification (NCBI taxonomy): domain Eukaryota; kingdom Metazoa; phylum Chordata; class Aves; order Passeriformes; family Passerellidae; genus Melozone; species Melozone crissalis. The sequence continues at coordinate 19,446,122 of NW_026535784.1, forward strand.
TGTCCTTGCCCACTGCTGTCACTCTCTGTCACACTCCTTTCAGTGAGACAGCAACCTTACCAGGTAGGTATTGTAGATATTTTTGCCCCTGATGAAGGAGTGGAATGATGAAGAGGACTCCATTGATATCAGAGGGCTAATTAATTACTTTATTATTCTATATTATATTGCATTACATCTAAACTGTATCTGCCAAGCACTCAACTGCACAGCATCCCATGACTGTCATCTGACACTCCTGACACACATACATGGATTCAATTGGTCAGTGAATCAAAACACACCAGAATCCAGTTATCAATTCCCTTCAGGTTAACAACCTTTCATGATGCATTCCACTTGTGAACAGCACAGGAGCAGTAAATGAGATGAATTGTTTTCTCTTTCTCTGAGGTTCAGAGAATGTGAAACCCAGAAATATTCTTAGGAAGAATTGTGCCTTGCTTTTCTCTGTGAAGAGCAATGTGGTGGCAGGTAGAGCTGTCAGGGTTGCCAAGAGGACAAAGGTTCCTTTCTGCCCCTCCTTCCTCATGCTTTTCCTCTTCTCCAGGGTGGTGTCTCCATGGGCTGCAGAGATTATCCACTGTGCTGTGGACCTCCTCCCAGAGGTGCCAGCAGCTTGGTTGAGCTGTGCACAACAATGGCTCCTTTGGAGCCAGCTGGAGCTGTCTGGAACCAGCTGTGTCCAGCACAGGGCAGCCCCTGGCCTCTCCCCAGCCTCACCTGCAGCCCACATTCTGCTGCTGTCCTGAAACGTGCCTCAGACACTGGAGATATTGGCAAAGCAGTCAGGATCTCAGCAGGTTTCACTCTGCAAAAAGTCTAAAATGCTTTGCAAAACTAAATCCTTGATTCATTTCCTGACTCAAAGTATGTGGCATTAATCATGGTATCTCCATCTCAAAACACATTTGACATTTGTTGTGCTGTAGATTATACACAGTGTTTGGATAAGGTTTTCATGGGTTTTTTTTAACAGTGGCTCATATCAGGAGGATTTTTGTCCTCTTTTTCCCCTGTCTTCATCCTGCAGTGTGTCTGACTGGTGAGACTCCTCTGCCTGTGCCCCTTGTCTTCTCTTACACTTCAGCTGTCATGAAGCAGTGAGGAATCAGAGGCACAGCTGCAGGAGGCGTGGGAAGGGCTGATTTACAGCCATCACTGTTACAGTCCTTTCAGAGGGCTTGAATATTTTCCAGGACATTATATAAATGGGAATTTTTGACATTCAAAGCATCAATAACTACTGCAGACTTTAGATACATTAATAACTGGCATGCTACCAGCTCTAAAATTGCTTATTAGTTTGGTCTAATTGTTTTATAGTATGAATTCTGGGAATGTAATCTGATAAAAGTGGTGAATAAGATACCTGGGAGAGGTGGTGCCATTGCGCAAGAGCTTTTGATGACAGTGCATGCTATGTAATTTTTGTCACTTATGAAAGTGAGTCCTACAAGTATAATATATACTCATGGAAAGAGCAACACTGAGAAATGTAGGTTTGTTGACATGCGATAGTGAGTTGCTTGCTCTAAGCTGATAGTGAGTTTTTCACTAAGTCTTGAGGCGGAGTTACTCAGTCCATACAGACCTATCCTGTCAGATTTTGATCTGTTTAAACAATGACCCACTAAACTTCTTGCCTGGGCTGGGATATCTGCTGAGACATCCCAGAGGAGCTGCAGAGGGGCACCAAAATCTCTTTTCATAAAGGAGTTTGGAAGATTTGAATTTGGGAATTAAGGAACAGCTGTTCAGTACTACTGTAGTGAAAAGCTGTCTTGTCTTTATAAACATCAGAATGCAAATAATAAGCCAACATACAGATTAATAGATGTCACAGGCATGAGATGAGCAGCTAATTTAATGCCCTATGTATTAGCATAATTAGTTGTGATTTATTATAGGAGCCAAGCACAAAGCTCCTGCACTGTGCAGTAAAATAGTGTTCACTGTCTAAAAGAGGGTCTGCCTAAGGTGCTGATGTTAAATACCCACAGCAGCAGTAGGTGCTCCTTCATTGGCTGTGCAGCAGGGATTGGTTTGTAACCTTGGCTTTGACATCCATGTTTAAGACATTGTAAAACTCAGTGGAATGGTCTAAAAGTGATACAGACTTCTAAGAATATAAGAAAACCATTACTCCCTGGATTTTATCTTTAATTTATTTAGGCTAATAAAATAGAAACAACTTGTAAACAGAAAAACTAAGTGACAAAAAAGTGAGAAACACAAGAAGGGAAACATAACTGAGACTTCCAAGGGGTGTGTCTGGGAAAGTGAGCTTGACTGCAAGTAACACAAAGCCTACCTGTTTTCCCATTCTGAATTATAGGTTTATAACAACCAAAAAGGTGATAAAAAAGTAGCTATACTCTGAGGTGGGGCTCCTTTCCTTTTCTGAACTGGTCTGCATTTGGAGGTTCCTATCTGCAGATATTTTGAAATCTTGACTATTTTCTTCTGGAAAAGATAACAGAGTTTGGACTTCCTCTCTAGTGAGCTGTCCATCTGTTAGTGATTTCTAATGTAGAATTATCTTGTGATCACTTGTGATCAGGTCCAAACAAAAGATGTATTTGTTTCATATATACGTTTATGCTTTATTTGTGACACATTAGTCTTCATTATTTGTGTTACACATTTACAGTTTTTTTCTTCTGCTACTATAAAGACTTTTTTAGGGAGCTGTCCTTGAAATCTCTTGGTTCTGAGTTCATGTCTGGGTATCAACAATGAACAGTCAGTTTTTGGCAGTCCTAGATGATGCCTTGTCTGAGTCACTCAGCCACCACCTACACAGGTGACCTGGTAGTCATGCTGACTAAATAGAGCATCAAGCTGTGGGTGTTGTCAGCATGGCTCAGAGTAACTGTTGATGTCTGGGTGTAGTTCAGGGAGCCTGTTGTGTTTTAATCTTAAATTATTCATATGCTTGATCTGCAGCAAGACTCAGAAATGTTGTCACAAAGCAGAAACAGCTATCTGAAACTTCCCAACCCAAAGACTTGTGACTTTTTTTGTTTCTAGGTTTTTGGATGACTGTCTGTATTAAATTAGAACTAGCCTGATTTAAGTTCTCCACTTTAGGGGAGAACATGTTTTTTGTTGTAACTTTTTAAAGACAAAATACCAGAACCTTGTCACAAACTAAATGGCATTTTTTAGAAACAACTGTAACTGAAAATTCAGAAGCAAGATTGTAGGTCTGGTGTAGTCTTTTATAGTGAGAAATTTATACAAATGGATATCTTGTCTGATGGAATGAAAACAGCAAAGCTAAGACTGATGGAGAAGCAGAAATGGCATATATACTGTGGGTTTTTTCAGTAGAAATAGTTTACCTGCTTTGCTGTTCAAAAAGTCACTTGGTTCATATTAGGAAAATTATTTCTTGCTGCAGAAGAGCCCACAGAATGACTGTTGGATTGCCTTTATTCATATGCTGATGTTCTTCAGGTCTTCACCAAATCCCTGGACACAAATAAAGAATGTAGGATGAACACTGCTCTGAAAATCATAATATACCACCTGGGAAAACTATTAAAGGCAGGTCAGAGCAGCCATTTCCCAGCTTCCCAGCATGACCATTTGCACGTGGAGAGAACTGCCAGTCCATACATTTGCAATGTGTCCACTGGCAAGTGCCTACCATAAACCATAAATTACATCTACCATAAGTGTTTGTCTTTCCAAACACTCTCTATATATAAGGAGCCAGAACCTGGGAGACTGGGTTAGCAGCTGGTTCATATCATGCAAACTGCCTTCAACTTCATTGCTCTAATGGTTGTAATGACTAACTTGCCTATAACAGATCACCCATTCAGTGTTGTCTCCTTCTGAAAGCAAGGAGAGTGTTTTCATCAAAATACAGCTCACTATAAATGCTTTAATTCATTCAGCAGCAGTTTGCATTGCAAAATTGTTGAATGTGCATAAGTTCTTGTAGCTGCTCAGGTGCCATAGAGCATTTGTGGTTAGCTGTTGATTTAGTTCTGCGTTGTTTTGTGAGCACTGCATTTTTTTATTTCCCACTTGCACCAGCCGCTGAAATAGCTGTGAGAATAATTCATTGTGTCATGCATTTGGTGAGGTGTCTTTTTTCTATTTTCCCATTTGTCAATTTTTCTAAGCTGGCAATTTTTCTAAGCTTTGTGAAACTATTTGCCCATAACTCCTACAAATCATGCCTAGTTCAATATGTCTTTGTTACTTATGCTTTTTTTTTGTGTGTGTGTTCCAAATGCATGCTGTTTTGCTTTTAGTATATTTTATGCTAAGCCAAATGAACACAACTAGCAGAATGAAGTTTTGCATGCAAATATGTTTCAGCTCAATTGATCTGGAAGCATTCCTGACAACAAGCTCATTTCCTAGAACAAGCATAGAGAGGAAGCACAATGAGAAAAAGTAGCTAAAATTATTTTTCCTTTAAATGTTTAGTATTACTAGAAAATGTCTTTCAGAGTACAACTTCCAGTCCACCACTCCATCACTTCAATTTTTGTGGTTTTGATTTTCTTTCCAGCATCTTTCCAAGGCTTTGTCTGTCTCTAAGCTCCTAACACTGAAGCTAACTATGAGTGTCAAGTGAGTACTATATGTGGCCCACCAACAGCAGGAAATTCTTCTCAGGGGAGAAATCTTTTTTAAAAACAGCTCTTCCTTTTGGCAGTGCCCTTCAAACTCTGCTGAAAGAGTTTAAATTCCAGGCTTTGCTTCTCTCAGCCCTGATCCTCACCCAAATCCTGACCCTTCAGCAGAGCTATAGCCTGAGAGTTGCCCATCCACGTGAAAAAGTTCTCAAGGCAAACAATATTTTGCACTTCTTCCCTTGGTCATTTCTATCCAATTCCATTTCTGCACCAGATCTAGGCTTTGACTCTATTCTAAATGTATCCCTAATTCTAAAGCTAGAGCCTTGGATAAGTGTTAGTCAATGGTCTCAGCTCTGGTCCAGGTGACAAGGTTGTCAGGGAGGAAAACTCTATCCAGGCCACCTGTTAATTTGGAAGCCCCTGTCCAGTGGGGCCCTAGCTCTTGTGTCTTTCTGAAACAGCCCTAAAACTAAGCACTCTCCTGAGAAAAGATGTTACAGCTCACAGCCCTTTGGCCTCCACTTTCTAGCCCCACTTAAACTGCAAGTCTAACCTTTCTCCTAAAGCTTGGCCAAACCTTAAACTCATCCCTAACCTTAAGTTCCAGCTCATTGGTTTTATCCAACATTTTCAATGATTCCCACTTTAAAGATTTCCCTCAGCAGACATTTCTCAGGTTTGAGCAAGGCTCCTCCTGTTGATTTGTTTGTATGGTGGTAGATCCAGTCATCCCTGCTCCAACAATCACCTCTGAGACACTGGCCACCCACTGGAGTAGTTGTATAGTGATCTCAGGTAACTCACTGCCCACTTGAAGCACAGAGAATACATGCAATTTTTAATCAATATCATCAAAACTTTCATAATTGGAGAAGGCTGTGAAGGACAAAGAGGGGCTGAAGGAGTAGAACAAACTTGAGCCTTCAAGAGGTTAAACCACCTTACTTGGAACATAAACTTTCTGATCAGTCATGTAGAAGCCCTGAAAAGAGCAAAAATATTACAAACTAAATTAAACAAGCTAAAAATGAGGACAAATATTAACTTTCACCATAATCTCTGTTTGTACTAACTGGACATGTATAGTAGAAACGTAACAAATACACCAACATTTTATAAAGATCTTCATTATATTGTATGTTATTTTATGCAGGTTTCATTTTCTTTTCAAGGATAATTGAAGCATAAAGGAGAACTTGTTTAATAGTTCTAGTAAACTAGACAGCACTTGAAACAGAATTCCTGTGACTCCCAAATGCTCAGGAAAATATTTCAGTTGTTGATACTCTTTTTAGGCTCATAAAGGATACTCTTCACTAATGGAACACTCCTTACTCAGAGAACTCCCCCCCTCCCCCCCTTTTTTTAGCCCAGAAATAAGCTGTGAAAAATTACTTTGGAAATTAGCAAGAACTATTAATACTCAAGGGCAGGATGAAATTGCTTTTGCTGTGGCCATTTACTACGTCAATAGTATGTCCTACAAAAATATGGAATCCTGCACTGGCTGTCAGAAGCTCTTACCTACTCTCATGCAAGGCAGGGATAAAAATCAATCAAATTTCCTAAACATGACTAACACTTCTCTAAGAATGATTCATGCATATATTAATTTCTCCATTGTTGGGATCCATAATAGTGGTGGATATTCTGTGTTTTGTCACTGCTTATATCTTTTCATGCTGAAACCCTGCATGGAAGACTTTGACTCTACTTTTTGGAAGTAATCAGTTGGCATTTGACAATACTCTTCACTATATTTTTTTGTCTTAAGATACAATAAAATCAGTTACTGTTCTAGCTTCATTAGTTCATTTCATTTAATATTTCTGTAAAGTAATGAAAACACCAAGAAACCATCTACGCATTTTAAGATCACATTAGAGATTTGATGGAAACCTGCTTAAAGATGAGTTTTGACATAGAAAATGAAGCTGTTGCATAAATGCATATTTTTACTTTTAAGATTCTTTTCATTAAAATTTCTTTTTTTTTTCAGATGGACTGTTAGACTTTCTAAAGTTTCTTGTTCTATTGGACTGCAAAGTTTTATAGAACTTTTTAAAAATATTATTTTTTTCTGGTAACTCCAGGTATCAGCATGACTGACAAATGCCAAGTGATTAGTTAGGTCATTGAATTTTAGTCTTATGGCCTCTATTATTCTCATCAACTGTGGCAGTTTTTAAACACAAAGTTTAAAAACTAGACTGGATTACTTGAAATATTTCAAAGGCTGAAAGGAAAATAGTGTTACTACTGGATCTTACATTGCCTTTGTATTAACAACTGGCAGTATTACATTGTTAATTTTGAATACTGGTACTACTCAGTCTTGCTAGCTTAGCATTTCCTTGCATGAACTGTAAGGATAAAATCATTACTTCATATTCTAAAAGTCTCTTGGTACCTGGCAGCCTCAGAGAACATTTTCTGGTATCTCTACAGAGCTGGTGCTGTTCATGTTCTATTTACTGGTGAACATGATTCCATGTAATCTGCATTATAATTTTCACTGTCTCAACGTATTTCTCAAAGGGAATTGGTAATATGTTTAAGAGATTATTTATGTGAACAGTAAGTAAGCATTTCTGGCAGTGATAGTATGGATGAATATACTGTAATAATAATATCCTGCCCAGAATCTCTTAGAGTAGCCTAACCATGGCAGATTAATGCTTTCCCAACAAAGTACTGAATTCCACAGATGGAAAAAAATCAGTGGGGGGGGGGGGGGAATCAAACTGATTTTAAGCATACAAAGTAGTTATGCCACATGTTTTGAATCTTAGCCCATTTCCTTCAGTGGCACATTCTTTAATAAAAAACCACAAATTCTTTATTTTTAGTTAGAACTGAAGTAGTTATTAGCAAATTCTGGTTACTGTCTAGAAAAGCATTATGTTTTGCTTTAAAATGCCCAAAGGACTTCAGTGTTTGTAAAATTAGTCACAGGTGAAGAGTTCTAGGACAAAATTTAAGAATCAATAGCCTGATATCAGATCAAGTTTATGAACTAAGGAAAATCCCCAAGGAAAGACTGGTAATGAACAGGAAGGAATTTGGGGAATATAAAGCTGCCCATATACTCAAATCACAACAACTTTTGATGTAATAAAATGCCAACAATCGGGTTTTTGCCTAAAGACTGGTTGCGAGTTTCTGAGTGGTGTGCATGTGTGTCAGTGCCCTTGTACTACCAAAAATAGACAAGATCACAGAATAAATATATATGAAGCACAGGTAGATATCAGTGTTGGTTTTAAAAAAATTTAAAGTATTTTCAAATAAATTATTTTCAGTAGCTGTTTTTCTTGGGTTTTTTTCAATTTAATCAGTGAACTAAAAAAAAAACCTGCGTGTGTTAGACTGAGGATAGGTAGCTTTAAGGAGAAAGATAAGTCTGGTTTCACCTACAGAAATGCTATTTTACCTGGTACTTTAAAGATCCCTCAGATGTGTTTGGAAGTGGATAAAAATCATCCTCAATATAGATAAAAATACCATCAATCTTTGCATTTTAAATTTTTAGTTCAGTATATGTTTTCAACAATCTCCCTCTTGAAAGCTGTTATTACTTCCTTCTGAGGATTAACAGCTATTTAAATTTACTTTCTTTCTAGCTTCCCACTAATATGCTAATAGTAAATCTGAACCATCTGCCACATAAACAGAGAAGTGGAAAAACCTTGACAGCATAGTCTCTCATTTAACCAATTTACATAAGTTATTATTCATAAAATTAAAAATGTCCTTGAGTTACTTAGTAATTTTGTGGTCATTATGTATTTTCCCTAATCATCAGCTACTTGCAATAAGAAGACAAAACTGCAGTAGAACAGAGTGTGTTTGTTACTCATGGCAGAATGATACTCATCGTTTAAGTAAATTGAGTAAATAGGTTAGTTGCACAAATGCTGGGGAGAATAATTTCTTAGGTTAGGGAACATATTTGTTTCTGGCACATGAATGGTTAGTTTACCTGGGCCACTGTGTATGTTCTGTACAAATTGCTGCCTAATGGACAGGCATCCATTAATGACTCTGGACTCATACAAGAGCTGTGCATATTTAAGAGAACAACTTTGGAGTTACTTTTAAAGTAGCAAACAAAATTTTAACTGCAGGAAGACAAATTTAATGGCAAATAGCATTTATTTTCAGCCTTTAAATGTAATGCAATAAAAAAATAAACCCACAATTTCTGTATAGATTCACTGTGCATTATTTTTGCCTAACATTGGGCTTGTTCTGTTTCAGGTTTGCTCTATAGACAGATATAGGAAGAAATCTTTGCAAAATTACAGATCATAACCTATGATCTGTAATAATAGCTCTAAGGTATGTTAAAATATCTATAAAGTGAAGGAAAAATAATGAAAATTGATTTTAAAATAAAGGGGGACTCCCATGGAGAAACAATACAGTGTAAATTATTATTTTGTACCAACTGAAAATGTCTGGCTGTCCACAGGGACCTCTTGTCAGTTTTACTGACAGTTAAAATCACATTAGTTTCTTAAAATACTGACTGAATTTTGTGCTGATAGACTTTTTTCAGTCAAAAGAGTGAAAAGGAGTGGGCCAGACTATTTTAAATGGAAGTTAGAATTAGTAGTCCATATGAAGAAAAAAAATGAAAAAGTGCTGAACCACAATATTTTACAGTATATTAGAAATTAGGGAAAGAAAATGTGACAGTTTGCATGAAAAGAATGGCTTTTAAAAAAATATTCTATTCCAAGCCAACCAATTTACCAAATGCTATATCTTGAAAAAGAAAAAAAAATGTTATATACTGGGGAGTCCATAGCTTTAGTAGTCACATTCTAGTGTGCTGATTAATTTCACATTTTACTGACACGTCTGCCATCTTCTTTAGTTTATCTGCATGTCTGTCTCTCAGTCTTTTCCTCTTGTACACCAGCTCCAAAATGGACTGGCAATTGTATTTCAGGCCTTCTTTTGCTACTTGTCTCACAAATGGATCCTTTAAAGGATCAGATAAACTCGGGCGGGTGCTGCAAATCTGAGCTCTCCAACTTGCTATCAGTAATTTTATAGAGCCTAGAACAGAGTGCAGTGAGCTACTTTGGTTTCTTCAAGTTCTCAGAATCCCAGATTGGGCCAGGTTGGAAGGGAACAACAGAGGGTCATCTGGTGCAACCTCTCTGCTCAAGCAGGGTCATCCCAGAGCACATAGCACAGGATTGTGTCCATGTTCCAGTGCTTGGTCACCCTCACAGTAGAGAAATTCTTCCTCATAGTCAGGTGGAACTTCCTGTGCATCAGTTTCTGCCCAGGCCTTGTGCTTGTCACCCCTGACAAGAGCCTGGCTGAGCCTCTGACACTCTGCAGATACTCACAGACATTGATGAGGTCCAATCTCTGTTTTCTCTTCTCCAGACTGAACAGGCCCAGCTCCCTCAGCCTTTCCTCACGAGACAGATGCTCCAGTTCCTTAATCACCTTTGTTGTCTCCTGCTAAATGTTAACCTTGTTTTGTCCTGACAAACACACCTACAGTGATCAGAATAGAAGACATTTTCAAATACCTTTAAAAGTGGATGATAATGCAATAAGTTTGATTCCCCTCTTGTACTGATTCTACATTAGTCATCTTTTCCTGTTTATAGTGTTGTAAGTGTAGTGTTATAATGTAAAGATTTTTTCACTCCATTTCTCAACGTTCCAGACCTTCTACTGTAATAATTTTGCATGTATATTTTTGTTAAACAGTAAAGCACACTTGCTGACAATTATAGGTGAAAGAATGTGGAATCTCTATGAAAAATTTTAATGAAAATATTTAATATTTGCAAGTAGGGCTGTTGCAATGATTTCCTCCCTCCCCCCCCTTTAATTTTTTTAATTGTTTTGTAAATTTTCCTTTGACTTGTACACATAAGTTGCAGTATATGCCTTCCAACTGATGAGCACAGAAACAACACACTGTTCCACTGCCAATCACAGTTACTTGCATATAAACCTACTTAATTAGTCCATTAAAAATCACACAGGCCTTTTGGTCCTTATCTGCCAAATGTAAATTCAGCTTGTACAGGGACAGGATCATGAAACATATTGCTGAGCACAAAGTGCTAACCTCACTGTTGGAGCTGAAATTCTAACAGATGCATTCATTAATCTTCTGAAGTATGTTACCATGTTTGATTTTCCCCTCTCCCTCTATGCAGTACAAGAATGAAACAACCTCCCAGAGTCTGTGTGAGATTTAAATAAGACTCCACCACAGTCAGGATGCCTTGCCAAATATTGAACACTTCCAGCTGAAGTCACTAGCTGCATAATTAGCTACCACCCATTAGTCTTCCTGACAGAGACTGCTGTGTGAATTCCTACTATCCTGTTCATAAAATGGCCAAAGGACAAAAGAGTTTATTGGAAAATAAAGGGAGAATTGTAGGAATAGGCAGAGCTGGCTTGTTCTAGGTGGCTGACTTAGTAATTCTCTGAACCAAACCATCAAAGAGGAAGATTATTCTGAAAATAAAAGGTAAGTTGCACAAGGCCTACTTGATTTTTCTAGTAGTCATGGGCTAGTTGCTAGAGGTTACCCCAAGATTGTTCTCACTGAAATTATTACAAAAACATACCCTTTTTTTCTCTGTAACTCCATAAGCTCATGTTATCTGTGAGTTAATGATTTTCATTTATTTCATGCAGATTCTTTAAAATTTATCTCAGTTTTTCAGTGTTTTTTTGGTGGTTTTTGACAGCAAAACATAGCAGTAGTTAGTTTCCTGTTTTTCTCTGCCATTGCCATAGTGCAGCTTTGACTGGACTCTAGAAATCCATCTTGAAAAGCAATGTCCTGTCATGCAGCTTTCCCTATTTATATGTTTGCACATTCACATCAAGGGCACAGTGACTGCAAACGTTTGTAACAATCCTATTATGTTTTGGAGAGATATTTGTCAACAGCATGTTCCATGCTGCTCTCTTTGTCAGATCAGTTGTTAAAGGCCATTTGAAGAAGTGATTTTAGTTCAATTCTGTGCCGACAAGATTCAATTTCACAAAATAAGCAGCACCATTGTAACCAGTCTTGGCTTTGTGAGGAAGAGAAGGTCTGAACTCTTCCCCACTTAATCAGCAGGATCCTGAAAGGCAGGATAATCTTTAAAAAAAAAAAAAAAAAGGAAGTTCAGCACCACACTCATGTTTGAGTCAACAAAATGATATCCTGGAACCTTTAGAAGAGAAGGCCATTGATTAAACACATAATAAAGTGTGCAGGTGGGTTTTTCTTTTGAAGCGTCATTTAATTAAATTAAGAGGAAAGTAGATCAAGACAAACAAAAGGAGGTTACTTTTGGTACAGCATATAAATAAGTTGAGGAGCTTCTTGCAGCAGGATGTAGAAATTAAAAGTGGCTATTGAAGTTCATAGAAGAAAATATATTAAAAATGTATGTACTTGTACAATCTTTAAAAGTCCCTTAATGTCTCACCTGTGGAAGCTATCAGAAATTTTCATCATGTCCTTCTTGTTTTAGTCCCTAGGGAAATGGCATTTGAAATGCCTTGGAAGCATATATGTGATGACAGACCTTTGGTGTGACCTAAAAGACCTGTTTTTTGGTCATAACATCTTAGAAAACCTAAAAAATAGTTTCTTAAATCAAGATATAACATTATTCAATAATTTAGCTAAGTATAATTACATCATTGGCAGTAAGATTTACTGTTATGGAGTTTCTTTCTAAAAATATAAACAAAAGTTATTAAAAAATGATCAAAAATCTTATTCATTAATTTTTAAATTAATCCAAGTATGTATATGTTTACTAGAATTAGTATCTCCAAGTCAAACTAAGTTGTCCTTCATCTGCAAACATCTTTTGTGGAGAGATTCACATACAATTCAGATAAGGAGCAGACATCTAGTTATTCGCTATTTGTATGGAATATGTCTGGGAGAACTCTCTTTTTATGTTCAATCTTTCACCCATTTGCTGGGAAAGAGTTAAGAGTTAGTTACAATTAAGAGGTACATATGAAAGAAAAATCATAGCTAATTTATTCTTTAAAACAAAGAGGACCATTATTTAATTTTGGTTTTTTGGTTTCTTTGTTTTTCTTTAGAATTATCATAACTGTTTCAGATATTTATTAAAAAATTAATGATGAAATGACAGATCTCTCATAATCAACAGAGAAAAAGTGAACTTGGGAGCTGCCAAGTGCAATGAGCCAGCAGCACTGTGCTTTTCCTATAGATTAGTTGTTTCAAGACACATTTCATGTTATTTCATGGGCAGATTTATATTCCTCTTTCCTGTGGGCCTCAAGTATTTCTCTGTAGTTGCTCAGTATCCCAAAGGCTCATGTCTGAAATGTTTGTGCACTTTCTGTGTTGGCAATTTGCAGTGTTTCTGCTAAGATGGAAACATCATTTTTGGGAGCCCTAAACTGAACAGGCGCCTTGGGCAGTAGTTAGAAGTTGGATGACATTTGTGGAAGGCTATGTCCCATGTGGGTGTAGAAAAGGAGCTTGTGAAACCCTGTTCCCTTGAGGGTTTGTTAGAAAGCCTAAGGATGTGAAAGGAACCTGTCTTGCTCACTCTTGGGCTTTGAATGCACCATGGCTATTCAGAACTGTGGAAGGCTGCAGCAGGATGCACAGGAGTTCAGGCAGATATTATCACCTGGGAAGTGGTTATCAGTTGCAAACAGGGACTCAATTTCAGTTTTGCATCAAAATGGCTGTTTTCAGTTAGGAGAATTGAAGAGCTGTAGGACTTTAAAATAAGATGGTATTTGGAAATCAAACCCAAATGTGAGGGTTTCAATTCAAAACACTATTCAATTTTTTGGTACACAAAGAGAGCCATAACCTGGCAAGGGTGTGTGTGAGACTAAGAGACACTGGTTTATTACTTCATCCCTTCATTATTCCATAATTATGCATTATTAATAGTTATGCATCTCTACACATACTTGAAATATGCAAATTGAAATGAATGTGTTGGAGCTGTTCTGTCACATGTGTGAGTGCTCAACATGGTGTTGCTTAGGGCTAGTTCATTCTGCATAGGAGTAAGTAAAACTCTCTCCAATTGAAAGGGAGTTTTTGTTTACTTCTGACTTGTGCTTTTGCCTTTCAGTGTCTTTCAGCAGCACAATCAAGGCAGTTACCCATTCAATGTCAGATACAATAACTGAAAGTGTTCTTTTAAACCCACTGAGGAGAATTTTAGCTTTAATAAGAATATAGACTGGGACTACACTCACCTGTCTTTGTACAGCATATGCATCTAAAAAAGAGCTAATTGTAATTTCCAACCCCTTCATTCAAAATAGCTTCTGACTTGCTTAATTCTTTAGGGGTTATTTTGAGTGCAGATTGTATGAACCTTTGATCTCTGTATAGTGTTGCTTCCCCACTGATATAAACACTTTTCTCATGCCTGTCTGCCAGTGCCATAAAATATCTTTTGGAAATGAAACAATTGCCCAAGAACCAGTGGATTGTCAGACCTATGAATGAATGGTGGAAACCCGATATGGCATCTAATGGGAATGTAATAAGGAAGCAAAATTACTCCTTCAGAGAGAGCTCTGAAGTTCCCAGAATAGAACAAAAGCTCTATTAGCTGCTACCCAGCCAGACATCACAGCTTTAGAGAGCAGACTCCAGGAGAATTTTTCTGTAGGCTCTGGAGGCAATGCCTAAAACAAACAAATTTTATGGAGATGTCAAGAGGTACATATGCATAGCTAGAACTGATCCTTTCCTTTTTGTTAGCCTGCTAAATTTCAAGAACTTCATCTGCAGCTGGGAAGTAGTTTCCCTGTCTAAGACACCACAAAATATAAAACTTAAAACCAGAAACTATTTTCAAGCAATATTGCAAATACAGGTGTATTCCATATTGACATAATTTCTGGAGGCAAAGCAAAGTTCTAAAGCATTTCGTATTTTCACCATCTTTTCTCAAGCAGGAGTCACTTTAATCAATTCAATCTTGCTTGAGGCACTGACTTATCTGTGTCCCTTGTCAGACACTATCTATCAATAAAAATACTTTCTCCAGATTTGTTATGCTACCTTTCAGATGTGACAGTGTATTTGTTGTGTCTTCTCCAGCTTCATTGATTTCTAGTGATGTCTTTTGTCAGTTTTTTATGACAGGATCATAAGGAAAAGACCTAAATTTTCAGACATTCAAGTGTCATTCCTTTGGAATTGAGAGTTTGTGCTGAGAACATTTAGGCTGTGCACAAATGGCTCAGGAGATTATCTTCTGCCCTCATACTTTTGTGAGGAAGCTGAAATAGCAGAGCCTAGTAATAACAACTAACAGCAGAAAAACAGACAATTGGACTGATACAATCATTTACTTCTTGTGCTTTACTTTTGTTGCTCATGCGTTAGGGAAGGGATTGTGAAAACAAGGTGCTAGACTGTATCCCAGATATTTATTGTTCTTTCTGTAGGTGACAAGTTAAATTCCTTTGTTTAAATAATACTCCCATGAAACACTGTAATAGGTGTACTTACCTTTAATAGTACCTGCACACATGAGAAAACTATGTCTAGCAAACAGAGGGAAAAACTGCAGGGCAGGTATATTTTTTCCTTGGCTTAGGAGAAGGGCAACAAGAGCATATTATTAAAGCAGCTTCATATTCGTTATTGTCAGAGCAGAGGATAAATACTAGAGAATGCAGAAGTCAGTATAGTTTTAGAGCAGGCCAGGGAGCACAGGTTCAGGCCAGGGACAGCATTCAGCAATCACTCTGTGTCTGTGCTTGTTTTGCTGCTCGGGTTACTGAAGAGGTTCCTGCAGTCCCGTCCTGCTCACCCCTCACCTGACTGCCTTGTCGGGGGGAGACCTTGCTGCTTGTGTCACAAAGGTCTGTCGTGCATCTGAAAGGAAGATAAACAGTTCTCACTACCTTCTTCTGCCAACAGGACTTGAGGATTTAATTCCCCAAGAGTCATATAAACTCTGTCCTCAACAATTCTTTTTCTCTTTGTTACTGAAAATACTGACAAATATTGTGTGTTGTTGTGGCTAGCAAATGCCTGGAGATTACTGTATCTACAATGAATAAATACAGGAATTAATACTGACCCAAAGCAGCATTTTATTAGCTTGTAGCTGGAAAAGTGTTTAATTTGAAACAAACATTAAATAGACCATGCTGTTCCTCCTTCCACAATGGCAGTTCAGGGTTTACCATGTCACACCTGTAGCCATGTGATGACCTGATCAGAGAGTTTCTTATGTTCAAAAGACTCATAAAATGCTGGAAATTAAGCAGAAAGTATAAGAAAATGTTTTTAATTAAATAAGAACTATGTAGAAAGTGGCTACATAAATGTTGAAATATATTTATGCAATAAATATTGAATGTGATGGTGTGCACAGGGGTCTCATGTTAAGGGAAGGGACAAGGATCTGACTTCAAGGATCATGTTTCAGAAGGCTTGATTTATTATTTTATTATATATATTACATTAAAACTATAATAAAAGAATAGAAGAAAGGATTTCCTCAGAAGGCTAGCTAAGAATAGAATAAGAAGGAATGATAACAAAAGTTTGTGGCTTGGCTCTCTGTCCGAGCCAGCTGGGCTGTGATTGGCCGTTAATTAGAAACAACCAACATGGACCAATCACAGATCCACCTGTTGCATTCCACAGCAGCAGATAATCAATGTTTACATTCTGTTCCTGAGGCCTCTCAGCTTCTCAGGAGGAAAAATGCTAAGGTAAGGATTTTTCATAGAAGATGTCTGCGACAATTGAATAAAAAATATTAAATTACAGTCCAATTTACATTATTTTATCCAGGTATAAAAAAAGAGCAATAATATTCAGCTATACAGTTTAGTTTCTTAAAAACAAAACCAAAAAGGAAAAGAAGTATTTTTTTTTTTCAATTTCCATGATCCTGAACATAAATGCATCTTCAAACATCAGTTTCACAGTCCTTGCTAAAGTTCAAGAAATCTGCAGATTGGACCAAGTCATATACATTCTTACTCAGAACACAAAAATAATTATTCAGAATGACAATATGTAATGCATTAGAGAAATAATATTGATAAACCAAAAAGATTTGGGATCAGAACCATTAAAATGTCATGTTGGACACTATGGAAGTCATGGAGTGATCTGTCTTTGTTTATTGGGCTCTCAGAAAGACATCAATCTGGTAGAGTGCAGCTAAAATATTCCCCCACGTGTCAAAACCATACGTGGTTAAAAGGGCAGCAGGAGAGGTGTGTGTGTGTGTGGACATAAACAGACTTTCCCACTGTCAAAACTGCTCTCCACAGGGTAGTGTTCTGTGCTGGATGGATTGCAAACTCTTCTTCCCTGGAGGATAATGAATTTGTCACAGTATGTGATACTTCTTGCCTTGTAGGAACAAACCAGATCTCTCTTCATACCTGAATCATGTCTTATAAAAATAAATGTTTCTCTTTTACTAGGAGTGTTTTTCTCAAAACAATTTTGTCCTAATTCATAGAATGATTCCATAGAATGCTTAGGGTTGAAATGAACCTGAAAGAACATCTAGTTCCAGCACCCTGGCCCTGGACAGAAGCACCTTTTACCAGACCAGGTTGACAAAACTCCATCCAGCCTGACCTTGAATACTTTCAGGGATGAGGCAACCTCAACTTCTCTGGGCAACCTGTTCCAGTGCCTCATCCCCTCACAGTAAAGAATTTCTTCCTAAGATCTAAGCTAAACCTGCCCTGTTTCAATCAGAAACAGTTACCTCCTGTGCTGACACTCTCTGCTCATATACAATGTCCCTCTCCCTCATTTTTATAAACCCCCTTATGGTAGTGGGGGGAGTTTGAAGCTGATGATTGTGAAATTTGTCTGATCTTTCTTTATAAGTCATCTAAAAATACATAAAGGCTGGAAGAAGGACTCCTCAAAGCCTTCTCTTCTTCAGGCTGAACAACCCCAGCTCTCTCAGCCTCTCTTTGTAGGAGAGGTGCTCCAGCCCTCTTATCATCATTGTGGCTTACTTCACATCTGCTCTAATGGGTCGGCATCTTTCTCGTGCTGAGCTGGATGAAGCACTCTGGGTGGGGTCCCCCCAAAGCAGAGCAGGGAGGGAGAATCACCTCCTCACCCTGCTGGTCAGCCCACTCCTGGAGCAGCCCAGGATGCCACTGGCCATCTGGGCTGGGAGTGTACACTGATGGGTCACGGCCATGCTTCACCCACGAGAACCCCCAAGCCCTTCTCTGCAGGGCTGCTCTCAAGGGTGTCTGGTTCTGGTTTGGGCTCAGATCTGGGATTGCCTGACCCAGGAGCAGGATGTTTCACTTGTACTTGTTAAACTTTGTGAGGTTCTTGTGAGCCTCTTCTCAAGGCTGTCCAAGCTCCTCTGTAAAACACCCTAAAAACATCCTGTTGTGTCACCTGCACTGCTCAGCTTTGTGTCATCTGCAAACTCACTGAGAGTGCCCTGATCTCACTGTCTGTGTCATCAATGAAGATATTGAAGAGCACCAACCCCAAGACAAAGCTCATAATTCTGAGCAACAAAAATGCTTTCTGTATTTAACATCTAATTTAACATCTGCTATATTTCAAAAGAAGATTATTTTTTCTCTTTTACATTGTAGGACTCGTGCATTCCTTCTGTACTCATGTAGGGGTTTAGTCTTCTCTGTTGTAGAATCTGAGTGTATTCCTTTGTAAATACTTTCTTCAAGTATTGTTTTTCTGAAATAAAACCTGCTTTAGTAGGGAGGCAACTCAATGATGCATTCAAGTGCAAAATATCCACAAGGAATCATGTATTGATAGCTACTGTAAGTGACAAATATTTAAATGATGTGCAATTTTCAACATACTTCACCCAGAGTATATTTCAGATTTTAAAATAGAAACCTTGATGGATCAAAATATTACATATCTGAAGGGCAGTTCAAAGTCCCATGTGCAAAATAATTGTTTATATTGTTAGCGTACAGGTCATGTTTGCAGTTAGAAAATTGTTTATGTTTTGTTGTATCTGGGTATTTTGGGTAGTAAACCTGTCCTTTCCTGAGGGTCTTGCGGTAGGCTTGTTAGAATTAAACTTAAAAAGAGCATTTAGGTTTCTTTTAAAAAAAGAGTAAGCTAAGCAGACAATGTACATTAATAATAGCTTAAGCATGTTGACACATGTAAGCACATCACAACATGACAAAAATGTACATTTGGGAGACTAAAAATATTTGTCTGTTAAATGTTCTGCTTGCTTTCTTATGAAAAAGCTGAGTGTGGCGTATTTGTCATGTGTATATCTGTGTATGTATGGTTTATGTAGCTATACTTTTCCATTTAATAAAATGTTAGATCTTCAGCCACTGAGATTTAATTGAATATGTAATCACTTGCATCTCAGCAGGAATCAGAAAAAAGCCAGAGATTTAGCATTGAAGTCAAGGAGATATTGAACACTTGAGAGTATCAAAAAATCAGTCAAGTAGGATCTCCAGATGACTGTGAATTAGGACATTTCTGTGATCAGAAAGAAATATCCCTGTTAAAGAAAAGAGGCATCAGATGATTCTTTAAACTTTGCTTTTGATAGCTTTCTAAAGCACTGTTTTATAATAGGGTTAGCTTGAAATGTTTTTTTGAGAAAAAAAAAGATAATTAACACAGATAAAGGCTTAGAGAGGCTTGTGCTGCAACTGTTGAAACTGAGGAAACAAATATTTAGTCATTCTCTAAGCTGGCCCAACAGAACAGGAAGTATTACATGGAAAATTTAGTTGGTATGGAAGATAAACAACAGTATTTAATTACTCAGCAGTTCTCTTTAAGAAATAATGACAATGCAATCAAAAATGTGGATGTGTTAATTCCTTTGAATTTGTATGTGTTAATTCCTTTTTCTGTTTTCAACTCCTTGCTTTCTTTTCATAGTTGTGATATATGATGTCCACAGTTATTTTAGTATTCCCAAAGCATTTTCTACTTAGTGTCTTGGCAAAACACCATGGTTTTGACCAGTTTGGCTATTTTCTGAAATCTCAGCTCACAACACATGGTGAGCCTCAACTGCTGCATGAAACAGGTAAAAAAACCCCAAACTTAAAAACCTATGACGCCTTAAAATATTGTTGGCAGTTTATCAAAGATGCTTTTCAGACAACAGGTGTTCTTATCTTTATTTCTTTTTAATATTAGTGAATCTGTGTATTCACTAATATTTTAATATTAGTGAATCTGTATATAATGGAAGTCGATTGCTGATGGCCAACATTGTTATCCTTTTGATCTTTATGGATTTTAATTCTTGTTCCAATATAGCCTCTGCAGCATATTGCTCAACACCTTCTTGTAACTTGGAGGGTTGCATGAGAGGTTGCAGGATAACTGGGGTTTTATTTTCAAAATAAATAAGCAGATTAAATTTTCATGTTTTATAGAACTTATTTACTATATGGTACATGCAGGACTGGGACCAATGCAAGCACAATAGGCTGGAGAGAGCAGCAGATATAGGTTCAAGAGGTTTGTAATTGGGACGGGTGTTTTGGATGAGTGATACATTTACCCTTGGTGCAGCAGCAGTTCTTGGATGTGCTGTTTGAAGGCAGGGAGATTCATATTTTTTCTCTCAGCAATAATAAGATTAAATTGCTATATATTCTGTTCCTTGGTGATGCAGAAAAGAAATTCAAACCTTGATTGCTCTGATAGTGGTTGGGTGTGTGAAGGAGCTGTGACTAATTATGAAGGAGTGGGATACACAGTGCAATAGTAGGAGGCACAGAGAGCTGATGTTTGATGTTTTCACTCCTCCTAGGATTACACCATGGGCTCTGCCTCTGGACCTTCTTCTGTTTTGTCCTCTTTGTTCTTGCTTATGTTACTCATCCTCTTTATCCTAGTCCTTTCACAAAGCTTCATAACCTAGAAGTAAAACTCACCAAATGGAATGAATGACTGTCACAGATAACTTTTTTTATTTAAGGTAGCATTTGGACTTTGAATCCTGTTACTTTTAAAAATGTAGAGCTGAACAACCTGACAGTAAGCAGTCAACTAGGACGTATTTAATCTGCTTTTTTTTTAATATCAGAAAGGAAAATTATGCCTAATTACACCTTCAAGTATGAAAGCATTTAGCTGATTCATTTAATGAAAGCCTCTTAAAAATTTTGCATCATGTTCAGCAGGACTGTATGAGAAAAGTGTCAATATGTACTAACATTTCCAAAGCAGAAGTTTTGTTTAGAAACTGGAGACAATCTGTTACCTGTTTCGGTTTACAGACACTTTAAAAGAGGGAGTGAAATCTCCTTAGCAAAACAGTGTTACAAAATAAATCACTGAAGTTTGAAAATAGTATAAATCTAGTTTTCTGTCTGCACTCTCTGCATTGTTCCTCTCTGAAAATCTTCAAAAGTACCTGAAGGGCTGAGAATTATACTAATTAAACCAAAATGTTACTAAAATTTGTGATTTTAGTAGAGTAAGTTCTTTCTGGCCAGAAGTGACACTATACAATCTGAAAGCAAATAATGTTGACTTTGTTATAAAACCACAAAAAACCCCCAACAACAACAAAACCCCCAAAATATCTTGGTCCTCCTTCATGAAAACACTTTTAACTGGTAACAGTTGGCTCAATCATTCCTTTGTAGATCTGGACAAATTAGTGGGTTGTGTTATATTCTTGCTGAATAAAAAAATCTAACTAGTACTATGTTCCTTAGAGGCACATCAAACCATTCCCAGTAAAACCATGGGAATGCCAAGCAGTGGATATTTGGATAGGTCCTTCATTATCTTCCTAATGGTTTTCATTTCAATAACTGTAATCATAATTTAGTGAAATGATACTTAAAACAACCTGAGTAGCAAAGCAACATACCAAATAAAATCACCATTTGGTGGCAGGCTATGTGACTCATGTGAATGCTGATCTCTACAGACAGTGTCAGGCTGGGTAAAGCTCACAAAGTTCATTCTGCTGTGGCCAGTGTGAGCATGCACAAGCCAGTGGCATATCCATCTAGCTGGGGATCTCTGTCACAGGAAGCTTTATGCACTGAAATCCCTACACAGAACCACCTGCTGTTTGCACCGCTGTACTTTATTCAGCAACATAACATGAAATAACAGACACAACATAATACAAAATAGCAACCTAGCCTTGAACAAGCACTCCAGCTGTCACTGAGAACATTCTTTGCTGTTGTTTGTGAGTGTGGTGACATCACCTTGCTCTGCTATAATCAGGACTGCAGTTGTGTAGGGTTTTTGTAACAACACTATGAAAAAAATGATCAACTACTGCCATTTTATGTGAATATAATGAAACAAAATGAACAGGCCGAGCCTCAAATGAACTAACGTGCTCCCAGTGAATCTGCTTCTGATGCAGAAGGATCTGAAAGTGAATGTAGCCTTTAGGAACTCCATAAAATATTTATAGTATCTTGTTCTTTATTTATCAATGCCACCAGCAACAAAACACTGCTCCATTTTACAGAGGCTCCATTTATATAGCACTGCATAAGAGAAGGAAGCAAAAGTAAATGAACAGAGAAATAACCCTGACTGTTAAAATGGGATTTGAAGCATAAAGTGGACAAATGCAGCTCTGAAAGCAATTCTAATCTTTGAGCTGAACCTGTACATTATATATTTATAAGCATGCACATGTCACTTATATCATGGTCTTACCCATTAGAAACAAATCTGGGTATGGTACTTTTGGTTTGATTCTTCTCACTGTTTGTGTCAAATAAGTGACTTCTGTTTTGATAAATTGTTTCACTATAAACCCTTTATGTAGAAAAAAAAGAGAATATTTAGAATTTCTGTCAGATCACAGTGGCCATCTGCATTTGCACATATCCAATCCCAATGGCTGGCAATAAAGAGCTCATTTAAAAGCATGAGGAGAAGGAAAAATGCTCATTCAGAAAATACTCAGTGTTGGCATGTTTGTGAATACTAGAAATTTCATACACAACATTTGCATTTCAGTTTATTCATTTGACCAAAGAGCACACAAAATTAAGGAAAATGGGAAGAATTTTTGTGTGTTGCTTTAATATTTAATTTAACTATTTAAAAAGCAAAATAAAAATGCGGCTGAAATTAACTTCAAACCACAGAATAACTGTTGTGGATGGCCTTTGATGTTCTTGCTTAGCAGAGAAAGGATTCACTTCTGATTCCTCTGTACCTTTGCAGTACTGACCACATGAGTCACAGGCAGGCAGAGAACACATCACCATCTATCATGCATAATTTATAAGATGGAGCACCGAGAAGAAATAATATTCTGAATAGCCCTAAACCTCATCCTGACATTAGTTCTTATGTCTGAACATTATTCTTTCTAAGGTAGATATGAGCTAACATTTTACATCAAACTGTCAGAACATACAGGACCGACTTCCAAAAGAAAAGAAAAGCAAAATCTCATTTTATGGCCATTTATGAATGTTCTGAAATGTCTACCATTATTTTAGGGTTTTTATATGTCTGTTTTTGTCTGGCTAAACAACATTCATTTTCTGTTTTGGGGGAAAGTTTTGATCAGTTAGAGAGAAAAGCATATGAATTGTTAGGAAAGCTTTCTGGGAACTCCTCCCATGATGAAGAATTGGAGGATTATTCTGCTGATTATTTATGCTGTGTTTTGTAGAATGGCTTATTTTAAATAGAGCAAAAATCCTGACATAGCTAAAACTTTGCACAGTTCCCTGAGCTGCTTTTATGCAGTCAGTGTCTTTTAAATACTGTTATATAAGATAGCTCTCATCCTATTTGAATGGTTAAGACTTTTGAAACAAACTCTTTCGACAGTGTAGGGTACTGATCTTGAAAAATCAGATAATCAGATCTTAGGAGGAAGTTTCTGCTATGTATGTTCAGGATATGTTAGTTCAGTGGGTTTTTTTCCTATAAGACCCACTACCTTTTACCAATGTTAGTCCCAGAGAGGAAATCTTAGTTATTCATATTCTGGAGCAAATAATAATGATTTTGTTCATTTGCAGATTGTGTGTCCATCCGGTCTTTTCTAAGGTAGGAAAAAAAGTTGCAGAAGAGAAATGAAAGCATCTTTTGCTCCAGTTGTGATGGAGAAAAAAATCTCAAGAGAAAATAAAATGAAGGCAAGGGCTTACATTATGCTGGCTTTTTTTTTAATATGTGTGCCTGGAAATAGCTTGTGTTCTTCTCCTGCTACCATCATAAGCAGAGATGAGAAGAGGTCCCTCGTCTCTTTTGAGAACAGTAGTGATGCAGTTTAAACTTAGCAGCTCTCTAGGTAACACTGTCAATTCTGCTTTGACAATTAGTGATGAAGGAAAGTGTCCTGAAGCAAGGGATGTGAATATTTCAGTAGGTGGCATTGTCTCCACTAAGTCAGCGTTGCTAGAGGGCATTTTGGTGATGGTGTTTCAAAATGTAGAGCTGACATCCTGGTCTCTTGTAGCTGTTGAGATAAAAGCCAGTGATATTTTTACAGAGGTGAATAATAATAGGGAAATCTACTTGTGATTTTCTTCATCTTCAGTTAATGTAAAATGAGGTGAACACATGCTCCTAAATACCTTTACTCTTCACTCTTTTCAGTGATGTATGCACCTCTAATGCAGGAGCTGCACTTAATTAACATTAATATTGAATTTATATCTTTAGACTAATGGAGAACAATTAAAGTGAATCAGGAATTTTATCAGGATTTAAGTAAACAAAGGTCTAGACTGCAAAAAAGAACTTAGGGAAGAAAAGCGGTCTGCACAAATGGCTGTTACTAGGCCCTTATGAGGTTTCATTCTCAAAACCTTTAAGCTGGTCTCTCCTACCATAACTTCTGCCCTCTGAACATTTTTATCTGATCAGTTTGTCAGTCTGTGTTGGGAGAATGGGCATTACCTTTACTTTTACCCTCTCTTATGAAAATTGGTTTATATGTTCTCAGTGTATTGGGGGGAAAGTCACCACTTAGATTGTCATTCTGCAAAAGCAGCCTCAGTTTTTAAAAATCCCGTCTATTCCTGTGTACAAAGCAGCAACTGACTGTAGTGTAACCATGGAGACCTGCAGCAGATTCAGCAGTTGATTTTAAGTTTCATGTTTCAGACCAGAAAATGTTAGATACTGTGCATCACAGAGGTGACAAAGCCAGCCCCAAGGGAGGGCTGCTGGATGTGCAGCATGCTGGAGGCCCTCTGGAACTGCTGGATCCAGGTCTGCTCTCAGAAGGACTTTCACTGTGTCAGCATCCATGCATGCCAGGCAAGAACTGGGACCAACCATAGATTTGAAGACTGGAAAATCTCTTATGCTATTATTTAATTTTCAAAAATACCTAGAACCCTGGCTGTGACTTGGAAATCCACATTTTATCTTCCCTTGCAAGAGACCTACCCCTACCAGTCTTTCTAGTGAATAGAAGTAAATTGTAAGAAGACTATAGAATTATATCTTGTAGTTATATGGCCATGAAACTTTCCTTATTAATAGAATATGTCAGGACTGAACTCATCATGTGGTGTAATCTACTGATTTCAGTGTTGCTGCATTACAGGTACATTTGATCTTATATAAATTTTTTTGTACACTATGGCTCTATATCTTTTCCACATTCTTCCACAATGTTCTCTTATCTTAGCAATTTTCATTAGAGAAACTTTGCTTAGATCAGGTTATGAATGGATAGCTGCTTGAAGTAATAGCTCCAATAGGATCTCTGTGTTAGTTATATTGTGGAATAAATAGCTGCTGGATGTGCCTTGTGGGGTATGATCAGAGTTAGGGATCAAACAGTTTTAAACAGTGATTTACCATGAGAAGCTATGCAAAATCAAGGTTGTTTAAACAGCTTAAAACCAGAGATACAAGTCAGTAGCCTAGTTGATGAGAATAAAATAAAAGTATTTTGATAAGGGAAATAGAGGGCATGGAAATTATAGGATCTTTTCTTTGCCAAAACTGACCTTCAGTATATATCAATCTTATTTCTATATTCAAACAGCAGAGCTTTCAGCATTTGGCTTGTCTTATCAGTATCATCAGCTCTGATGTTCCAGTAGGTGATAAATAGCTGTGTTCCTTTGAAGAAAAGAGATATATTGATACTTGTGGCTAACATTTCTTCTGTATATAAGAAAGCTGTATTACTGAACAGGACAAATGGTTCTTTAGAACATCATTTCCTAATTGACTACTGAATAGCTGATGTTGGAAAGAAAAGGTTACTCTTGAAAATCAGGGTCTTATCTATGCAGACACATTTGAGGTTTCAATCCCTGAACTCTAAGAAGACTATTTAGAGGATGTACAATATCTTTTTTTGCCCTTCCTCTTTCATTTTTAGATCATTCTTAAGTGTCCAATCAAATATTTCTTTGCTCTCCACTACAGTCTATGCACAGGAAATTCTATATTTTGTTTTATGTGGGTAGAAAAAAGCATCTGCACCCACTATTCTTCTCTGATTCTGCTCATTGTAATACATTATACGTGGAGGGAAGGGAGTGTTACTCTTTTTGGTTTTACAGTGGGAGTGATTCAGAGCATTAAATGCTTTATTTAGTAATAGGCTGTGAACATTTGTGAATGCAACTAATAAGTCAGAATCTGAACTGAATTTGTCATGGCCTTTGCTGAAATAACATCTCCTCCCTGCTCATTGCCCGCCCACCTCCTCAGATGCACATGCAGAATGCTGGTGTAAGCTGTCCTCTCTGAGGTGAGGATGAGGCACTCCCAGACATTGCTTCTGCCCTGGGATCCATGAGAGCTAGCGATTTTGGCCTGGCCATGGATCCTGCACACATTAAATTCTTTTCTGCAAGGCCACTTTCTCTTGAATAACCCTCTGGCATGGATTGCTGCTATCAAATCTCACATGAGTATTTTTCCTTGTTGAGCTGCAGCAGATGTGTCAAAGAAAGAGAGGAGATTCCTTGGAAGATGGGAAAAAATTTGCAAAAATTGGAGCTGAAGAATGAAAACAAAGATGAGATAAAAGAAAATGTTTTGGAAGGCAAAAGTCGTGGAAGATAAAAAAAATGGTTAAAAAGGAAATGAAAAAAGCAAACATGCATTTTTATGGCTGTTACACTTCAATATTGAATTTTTATTCCAGGAACATATCAGATCTAGGCAACAAGAGTAGAAAGCAGTTTCCATGTTATATTTCTAATCTCATAGTTTTCCTTGCAACAATGGGAATAAACAACGCCAAAATGTTTTTATGGTGCCATGGGATTCCACAGCTACTGCAAGTTCTCTGATGGAATCTGTCAAATGTAAAAGCATATTCATTAAGGTCGTGCACTTTTCTGCTCCCAGCTCTGTGCAGCTGTGGCATTTTTCCATCTGTGTTTCTTGTTACAGATCTGAATGACTCATCCTTGAATTTGCCTTTGAGGTAGACAGTTTTCCTATGGCAATGAAATCCAGCTGGTACACAAAAACAAAACTGTGTGTTGGTATCAAGGAAGGATCATTCTTAAAAAAGTTCAGTTCAGTCTAAAAGCTGGGATTTTAACATTCATTTCTCAGTCTTATTTTAATGTTTTGCAGTTTTTTCTGTATAATATAATTTTAAAGGAGTAGACAAAATATTAAGCTCCCTATATATTACCAGTAAAACACTTCCTCTGTATTTTCAAATAGCATTAGGAAGAAGAATCTAAATCTTGCTGAACCTCAATGTTTTTCTCTGAAAATACTGATATTTTCTACAGTTTAGTTGACTAATTTTACTTCAAAAACTGCAATATACTCTTTTCTATTGGAAAACATTTGTATTTTAGCTCTTTTTAAAATTTTAGTGTTTATGTAAGCCTTCCAAATGTCTGTGAGTTATTAAACTCTCTTACTTGCTCACCAATTAAACAATTCCTTTGCAAAGGCATTAATTGAATTGATTCACAGGGGAGCTGAGAGAATGTACAATGTGATACTGACTATTATGTGAATTCTGGAAGACTTAATCAAAATGAGGACTATAATGTATGTTACACTGCATTTAAACAGTTTGAGAAATTCATTGTGCTCACAGTAGGAAAACCAAGTGTCTATATTAGAATACAGAGCACGCAGCCAATCATATTGACACTAGAATAGCAACACAAAACTGGAGAAACCTTGGTCTCATCATTGATATTTTACAATTAAAACAATGCTTTCCCCCTGTACTCAGCACTGGCGAGGCTGCATCTCTTGTCCTGCCTTCAGTTTTGTGCCTCTCATTACAAGAAAAACATTGAGGGGCTGGAGTCAGTCCTGAGGAAGGCAATGGAGCTGGTGAAGGTTCTGCAGGACAAAGCTTTTGAGGAAAAACTGACAGAGATGGGGATGTTTAGCCTGGAAGAAAGGAGGCTCATAGGAGACCTTGTTACTCTTTACAACTGCCTGAAAGGAGGGAGGAACAGGATGGGTGTCTGTCTCTTCTCCTAAGTAATGAGATATAGGACAAGAGGAAATGGTCACAAGGAATACCAAGGGAGGCTTAGATTTGATATTAGATGAAAGTCCTTTAGTGAAAGAGTAGTGAGACATTGGAACAGGCTGACTAGAAAATGATAGAGTCACCATGCCTATAAGTGTTCAAAAATGTGTAGTTGTGGCATTTGGGTGCTAGTTTAGTGGTTTAGTACTGAACACAATGCTCCTTTAGCATGGGGCTCAATGATCTTAGAGGTCTTTTGCAGCTCTAACAATTCTGTGCAAACAAAAATCTAGTACAGAAATTTTTTGCATCTCTCCTAATAAAGAATTAAAAGATTGTGAGCACCACATTTCTGCTGTCAGTATAGTTGTTTATCCAAATGTGTCATGGAGGTGTTCAGACAAAATGAAAGCAAAATCACTGCTCAGAAAATGTTAAGGCAAAATGCCTTTACACAGAACAAGATAACATTTATCACAAATACAGTCAAAAATTATTCCCTCCAACAGCAACTACATTAGTCACAAATATCCAGAAGAAATCAATTACAGGATGATCGACATGAAAGCATGGGACAGCACACAGACCCATGTGAAACACAGACCAAAAATGCCATCAGAATATATAGATGTACTTGGATATTGAGAAGGAACTCTAGAGATCAATATCTTGCATTTTAGCATAACAGAAAAATCAATGCTTCAGGAAACAAAATCATTATCAACTTCAATTTCCAGGATGTTTCTTCCAGTTAGTAAAAAAGTTGTGCATATGTATTTGAAGTAGCTTTAACAAAAGAAAAAGACTCAAACACTTGAAAAAGAGAATGTATACTAGAAGTAATACTTAAAACACCTATGACTATTTGTAGTGATAAATCTTGTAGCGTTACACATGGCTGTCCTGGCCCTGAAGGGAGTTCCTGTAATCTTTGATATGAATTTTTGCAGGTGCTCTCACCTACCAGTCATCCCCAATGCTTCTGAACTGTTACAATTTCTAAGGAAATGCTGAAGACCATGCAAAAAAAAAATAATTACACATTTAAGACTGAATCTATATTGTTATCTTCTGTTCAGTGATCTCATCCAGTGCACTTAGATCAGAGAATCATAGAAAGGTTTGGGTTGGAAGAGGCCTAAATAGCATCTAATTCCAACCCCTCAGCCATGGGTAGAGATGCCATTCACTAGACAAGATTGCTCAGAGCACAATGCAAACTGGCCTTCAATATTTCCAGGGATGGGGTATCCACAGCTTGTCTGAGAAAATGGCAGTGGTGGAACTCACTGAGTTACCAGAATAACCTAGGTCACTTTACATGCTGTTTCTACAGAAAAAACAGAATTTCACTCTGTTAACTAAGAGATAAAAGCCTTTTGTTGAGTCTTTCAAATAACAAAAAATGGCTAACCTAAGTGAAATATGTAGTTTGGTATGCAAAGTAGAAATGAAAATGGGACTCACCTTGAGACATGAGTATCTGCAAAATGTGTGTGTACTAGAGCAATGTTTTGAAGTATACACCTGGAGCAGATGGTGCATGCTGTAATTTTGTTACAAGTATGTTAAGTCCCAAATGTCTGACTGTGAGCATTGACCGTGAATGTTGGAACATATGTGTACCACTGCCAATAGCATAGACATAGACGTGCGTCCTGTGCTATTGTCTTATGGCAAGAAGGATGGCTGACCTTCACCCTTAGCCCTCTTTCATTTAAAAATGTCCTGGTTAGTCAGAAAACTTGATATATTTTCCAGAACACCTGTAATTAATAGAGTCACTTGTGTACCTAGAATTTTTCACAGATTTTGTACAAACGAGGAGCAGGAGCAATGCAAAACACAATTTTAATTCAAAGTTAATTTTGCTTTTGATGTTGGTTTATCTTTAATATTGACTTGCAATGTATATTGATGGCACAAACTAGGAGTTGAAATGCACATTGCACCCTCAGTAAGCCATAAAACTGTCCTTGTACCCAGGCAAAGGGAATCGAGTGCATACTGCAAATGTTTTGCAGGACACTTCCTTGCTTGCTTCTCAACAGCTCTCATAAAAATCTGCAGTGGGATAAATGCATGTCTTTTAAGGAATCAAGGTAAGTTTCTACTAAATGCAGAAGTATCCTCAAGTTCGCACCTGCTTTTAGCCCATTTTCCAGTTTGGTCCCGATGTTGTGGCCCACATGTGGTTTTGTTGATGACCCAAGGGCAACAGGATAGCTTACCAGCTTCTCTCTAAACCTGTGGGGTTTCCAGCAAGACAGAAATACACCAAAACTTTTTTTATTTTGAGTGGTTTGGGTTTTTTGTTTGTTTTTTTTTGCTCCCCAGGTACACTTTGAATGCATGAGAGGAATGGGTCAGCTAAGGAAGGTGTAGTCGACACTTTGTCCTGTAGGATAAAACAAAGCTGCTATGGCTCAGGAGGATATGCAGACAAAGCAGTTTCTTAAGATTTGAAGCACATATATTACTGGCAGTAACAGAAAAAAAGCAACCCAGAAAACTGGAGTAAGGTTACTTTATGATATGGTAATGCAAGCAACCTGCTCAAATATAATGCAAATAGCATAATTTTACTTAGTTCAAGATATCATTTATATCAATTTTGTTTTTTGACAAGTAACTTGTGTTTGAAAACATTTTAATATAATGAGTCTAAAAATATTCTTAGAATCACTCAATAGTAGTGAATAATAGTGGTAATAAACATAAGTCAGGATTTATTTGATGATGTTTTATTGCTGGAGGATTGTATTCAGTGTATCATATTTAGAGCAATGGGTAACCTTTATGTCTTTATAGAAAATGGATTTGAATTGTTCACATTGATCATGATTAAGACCAGAATGTAGTAAACCCTTTAAACTACCACCAAATTCCTGCTGCCTTTATGGAGTGGTGTCTGAAAGGGACTAGGAAAATATTATACAAGTACATACATTTGCAAAATTCTGTTACAGCTGTAATAATAATATTTACATAATAATTACATTATGTAATAATAATGTAATAATGAGCTAGATAATACATTGCTGCACAAAATATTGCATACATACAGAGATTATTTAGCTTATTTTCACAACAGTAATAAAATAAAACATTATTACTCTACTTATTGTGAAGTAATGGCTACAAAAGGCAGTGAAACAAATTTTGATAACTATAGTTCACTTTAACAGAAAATATAAATTAGGCCTGATCTTTTCTCACTTTTTACCAAGACCATGTATCCTATACTTTAAAATCATTAGAGAAAATTTAAAGAACATGAGATTTAAAATGACATTGAATTGTAAAGCTGAGATTCTAATTTTAATTTATAGGCAACCAAGGTTAACCTCGATCTTAGTAAACACTAGGTTCTGAAATGGAATTAACAAGATTCATAAAACTTTTAAATCTAAAATATAATATCTTTTAAAATGTGTTAAAACCTTAGAAAGTTTTGTGTTCAGAGTGATTTTTTGTGGGAGGGAAATGAAAAGCCTGTTTCTGTAATGTTTCTATTAGAAGATCCATGTAAAAACATGTAGGAAAATTTGTTTCCCAGAGCCTATATTATTTTGATGCATTAAAATACTTGTTTCATTCTGATGATCTTTTGTTACCTTAATGCATTTTTTCTTTGCATGTTTTCTGAAAAGAACTGAGAGAGAGAGGGAGAAGGAGAGGGAGAGAGTATATTATTAATCTGCCATAGTACTGTGGGAAGAAACACTGTAGCCAGCTCAGGAAAATTTCACTTTTCTAAATTTTTTCAGATGTGAACTTGATGGAGTAAATGTCTTCAACAATTATAAAAGGATACCAGCCCAGGGGATTTCCTTCCTTGTTTTCTTATTATACTATGAGGAATATTTATTTGTCAGTTCACATGGATAATAATGACCACCTTGATCCAAGAGATAATCATTGGAATCAAGTCACATGGAACTAAGCCCAGGTCTTTCCAAAGTGGAAATATTTTGAAATTGGAAGGACATACAGGTATGAGATCTGTATGTTAGCAGTATGCCAAGCAGATTAGGATCATTTAGTATCTTCTCCTCAGGTCATAAGTACCTAAAATCCTTCCCCGATGTGAATCTCATTTATTTAAATGATATTGAATTTTTCCTCTGTATTTCTGTCTCACAGACATTGAAGCCTGCGCATGCCATACAGTATTGCAAGTAAAATTTAATTTTTAAATTAATTGTATCTAACTTCCTCTTTAGAAGCAGAGAATTGCCAGATCAGTCTAAACTCTACTCACTTTAAACTTTTTATCTTAGAAGAGTTCTGCTTTTGAAATAAATTCTGCTAAGTACATGTCAGTGAATGCATCCTCATGGAGTCTACATATGTCTTCTAAACAATTCTCAGAATTGAGCAATACAGGAAAATATTTTGACAACATTTTAAAACAAGTGGTAGTGCTTGTTACTTCACTGAATGGAAGAAAAAAGTGGAATTGTTCACCACTGGAAGCAGGTGTGCCTGGATCCCTTCCTGAATGTGGTGTCTTTAAACTATTTTACTGTTGCATATAAATTTTCAACACAAGTATTTTAAAAAGAGGGTTAGAAAGTGATGGTTCTTTTAGTTATTCTTATATGAGAAAAAGTATAATAAATTGCAAGAAATAACTTGGCACCTCACAGTCATCAAATATTTAATGGTATCCTTGCTCTTCAGAATCTTATCCTTATCCATCATGATACACTGAAACTGAAAATTAAGAAATACATATATTGTTATTCTCTTTTTGTACATGATCCTGTATTCAAGTAATAGATTTAATTCTATAACTATTAATATCAAGACAAAAATACTCAAACTCCCTTAAGAGATGCTGTAATGAAAGTGTGTAGGACTCGCACCTCTGACAGTTCTGAATCTAGTGAATCTAAAGTATTTATTTTAACTGGGGTGAGGGGAGAGAATAATTAATGACTTTTAAAGTCCATTTATTAAGTATTAGCAATTATTTAAAAATGCACAAAGCCAGCCATAGTAGTTTTAATTTCTTGATGTTTTCCTGAAATAATTGACATTTCTTCTGAGATGTTCATATAGATGTCTAAATACTTGTCAAAACATATTGGTGTCACAGGTGTTGTTTTTCTTTTCACAAATCCAAAACTAGCTAGCTAGATTTAAGTTTTCCATGACAGAAAGTTTTACATGTTGATGCTGGCATTGCCAATTATGACTTCAAGAGCAAATATGGCATTCACTAATTTTTTTCTGAATTTCAAAATTACATTCTACAGCCATATTGCATAAATCTAGTAATCTCTAAATAATACTCATTGAAATAATGTGATCATTCATTTAGGATATAACTATTATGAAGCAAACATTGCATCACAGTCTGTAGTCAAAGAAATGCTGTTTGCAAGCAGAGGAATCAAGGTACTTGTTGTTTCTTCAAAGTTTGGGTATGACATTTGCTGGGATAAGAAATGTTCTGAAATTCACTGGACTGTGTTGCATGCTCCTCTATGTATATGAGACCGTCAAAAATGATGGAAACCTTGCCTAAAGATCAATGTCCCAGCTATTTGCAAAGGAGTAAAGCAAGATCATCCCCATGGAGTTGTGCAAATACCCCAGTGGAGGCCAGGACCTGTCTTTATCATACTATTAAATTGAGAGACTTCAGGGGCCACCTTGGTCTGAACATAATTACTGATTTCTTCATGGGATCCAGTGAGACAACATGCGGGAACAGTAGAAAGCTGCACCAGGGGAGGTTTATATAGTGATAAAAAGAATGACCCAGTGGAAAATGAACTAGATGTTTGGCAGTTAGCTGAACATGACCCAATGTGTGCCCAGGTGGCCAGGAAGGTCAATGGCATCCTGGCTTGTATCAAAAATTATGTGGCCAGCAGGACCAGGGAAGTAATTACTCCCTCATTCTCAGCACTGATGAGTCCTGTGATCAATTCTGGGCTCTTCAGTTCAAGAAAGACATTGAGGTACTAGATTTTGAGGGCAGCAAAGCTGAAGAGTCTGGAAAGTAAATTATATGAGGAAGGGCAGAAGGAGCTGGTGTTGTTTAACCTGGAGAAGAGGAGACTCAGGTGAGACATTATTACTCTTTACAATTGCCTGAAAGGAGCTTGCAGCCAGAAGGGGACTGGCCTCTTCTCCCAGGCAACAAGTGACAGGACAAGAGGATATGATGTCAAGTTGCACCACAGGTTTGGGTTGGACAGTAGGAAGAATTTCTTCCTGGGAGGGGTGGTTGAGCATTGGAATGGGCTGCCCAGGTGATGGAATCACCATCCCTGGAGGTGTTCCAGAAATGAGCAGGTGTGGCATTTAGTGGTGTGGTCTAGTTGAGGAAGTGGTGTTCATTTGAAGGTTGGACTCAACAGTTTTGGAGGTTTTTTTCCAACCTAATTAGTTCTAGGATTGTTTAAGGATCTTTCTTATCTTGTGGTCCCATGAAAACAAACTTCTCACACAATTATATGTTTAATTTCTCTATGTGACATAAAATTTTAAAACCCCCAAAACTTCACTTATCCTAGACATGCATTATCTTAGCAACTATAACATTGACCTGAAATCAAATTCCCATTCTGCTGAATTCAATTCAGGAATGGCAATCTATATGCTCTAGGAATGCCCATCATTAAACAATTGAGTGTTCTAGAT
The DNA here is from genome assembly GCF_028551555.1 of Melozone crissalis. NCBI lineage: Eukaryota > Metazoa > Chordata > Aves > Passeriformes > Passerellidae > Melozone > Melozone crissalis. The sequence continues at coordinate 19,480,821 of NW_026535784.1, forward strand.
TGAGCACCTTTTTTCTCTCGTGCTGGAGCTCTTCCACTATGTATAAATAATTAACCAACCATTGAAAGAGCGATGTGAACTTGCAGCTCTTATATCCTGGTTGAACCTCTAATTTCTGGCCTGGCTGTGGCCAACTCATGCCTATTTGCATTAGGTATTCTCTATTTGCAGAAAAATCTGCTTACAAAACGTTTTTAACCCGAGACAGGGCAGTGAGGAAGAGGTCTGCATTAAGAATCTAATCACCTGGGGCATCTAGAGCTTCCTACAGGATCAAAACCATTTGCAAGATGCATGACAGCCCAAGGCCTTCCTAGTAGGAAAGCAGTTGAATCTGAGGTGCTTAAGGAGTTATAACACCACCAGACCAGAATAGCAACACAGCATTGTTGGCTGAGGACAGCAGTGCCAGGTAATGTTAGGGATCTAATTCAGATGATTTTACAGAAGGAGTATCTTCACTGATATTAGGCAAATATTTTTGGCAAGGGAAGCTGCTGGGTAGAAAACAGATTAATATTCCAAATTCAATTTATATAATTGACTGATTGAAAAGGAACCTTGCAAAGTAAAATAGGATTAATAACCTTGAATTCCTGTATTGTTAACTAGATTCATTACAGCAAATGAGTACATTCAAGATTCTAGAATTGGCTCAAAGTAGTAGTGTGTATACCTAGACTGTAAATTCAAACTTTCAAGGGTTTTTTTCTCATTTGTTTCAAACACCTAGAGAAGCTTTTCTCTTAAAAAGCTCTGCCTTTCCTCCTTCACTGTTATGCATCCTACAGCATTGTCAGACATCAGACTAAAAACCATTGAGGAAATGAAAATACAAAGATTTTATTTGCTTGATTTAGCTGTCATTGATTTGTTGGTGCTGTCTTCAGCATACAGGTTTTAGAATTGTCTTATTTCCCTTTTACTTTTGTGACATTTTCAAGGTAATTTGAGATTCATGTTTGGCACTCTTTGCCATAGTCAACAGAAGTAAGTCAAATTATTTTGAAGGCCTACATTTTAAAGAAATGCTGTTAAAGAAAGAAACCAATACAATTTTTAAAATCTTGTCAGTCACCTAAACATGAATGCTGTAGAAATGAATAAATGGTACAGAAAATTTTTATGTTACTGTTGTATGGATATCTCCATCAAAGTATTTTATAGTAAAGTAGTTTGGATTTTGCATTTTCCGGTGATGTTTCATAGGTCCATTAATCTCAGAGTGACTCTACTCAGGAAGAGACAAAGCACTAGACACACTGAAAGTCTCTCAAATTCATCTTTTTTCATCTGTCTGGTTTAGCTTTTACTTGCCTTCTCTTCACTATTCTATTTAGTTTAATCTGCTTTGTGTAAGTGATGGAAGTCTGTCAAAACAGGATTTTGACAACGAGGAACACCAACATATCTTCCTTTTATGCAGCTAAATCTTGAAATATCATTACAGAAATATTTGAGAAACCTAGTGTCCTTAAAATGTGAAATATATAGAGCATGAAGAGGCCAGAAAACAAGACATCTTTAGTAGAAAGGAGCAGCAAGCATTAAAGAGAAAATAAAAGCTACAACTTACAGGGGAAAATTGTTAAAAATACAAGTAAAGAGCAGCTTTTAACAGAAATCATATAGCTATCAACATTACCATGACAAGAAATACTTAGCATACAAAAACCTCTTCCACCTCTTTGTGCAACCATTTTTAAAGGGATCGGCTGAGAAAAACTGGCCCAAGACTGGGATTCACTACAGAATTTCACAAAGCGTTACTCCTAAGTGCAGTTCCTGAGCAGTTGTCTTGGAAGGAGCAGAATCCATATTTCAAATTGTGTTTATATAAGAAAGAAGATTGCATTACCTCCTGCAAAGGTCATCTGGGGCTGATTCTCATCTCAGACCTGTGGAAGCCAAAATTTTTCTTATCTGGAATTTATGGCCATGCTGCTGTGAGGGGAAATAGTGCCTCTTGTTTACATAATTGAATTGTTGGTTTGAGTTTTTTTTCCTTTATGCCTAAATATGATAGTTTTTCTTCATTTGCATTAGCTATGGTGAAGTATATTCAAGTTGAAGTATGTGGGCCCCTTGTACAAGTCAGCATGTACTCATTATTTTGAATATCTCACCAAGCGTGTAATGTGTGTTTACTTGAAGTACACAGTGATTTTTCCACTGCTCTTTTTTATTGGAATATCATCATTATTTTAATTTTTTTTGTGTGTGTGAATTTCTATCTCTATGTCACGCCGATATTGAACTGCTTCCTTTTCCTAAAAGTTTTAAGGAAAAATAAATTTTAAATATCTGTAACTATAGAACTTTAAACTGTTAAGCAAAAAACATAAACTTACTGCTGATGCATATTTGTTGTCAGTGGGGATCTTTATTTTTTAATGGTTTAATCCTGCAGTAATTAAAACATTAACTGTTTTCCCAATAGCCATTATAAGAACTGCTTTTGCTATATAAATCTGTTGTGGTTCAGCCTGAAATGACAGCTTGGTACTGAAACTCTGTTCTATCCCTCTTGTATGCCCCTTTTCTATTTCAGTTTATGCCATTGCTGCTGCTTCTTGATCTTATTCTTCTTTCATCTATCACATCTCAAAAACAGCCCACAAAAATCATGGGAAATAAGAGCTGGCAGAGACCTCGACAGGCCTCTTATGTACCTTCCTTTTTTCTTCTCATGGTGTGGACTCTACAGAAAGGACACAAATATGGAGAATTTTAATTAATGTCTATTTGACTTGGATATTGAGTAATGAAGAAAGTTCTGTGTTCTTCCTTTTTGCTCTGTGAATTTCCCTGTGAATACATGTGGTAAGAGAAAACTACTTTTTCTTGCAAGGAAGAAAAACACACAGCCAAATAAAGCCAGCTGTGCAGTGTTCATAATGAGGCAGATAAAAAATATGTCAGGCTGAACAAATTTCTAATAATCAATTAACACTTGTTACGAAATATTACGTACTACATGATAGATTTGCCAAAGTGGTTTTCATTATATATCAATTATCTGTCGACATGAAAATTCCCTCTGGAATGTACTAGTACCTGATTTCAAGCCCATCCAGAGCTTATTCTCATCCATTGCTCATCACTCATTCTTCCCTATGAAGGTTTATGCCATTTTCTGGATTTTTTTTTTAAGTGCAAAGGAGAATGGTCCCTTTAAAATTAACAAATGAGATATTTCAAATTATCATAAACTATAATTTTATAATGAAGTATTGAGAGATACAATAATACATTCAGGCAAAAGGTTATGTGATGCTGATAGACTGTGAATGCACACAGGAATGTTTGGGTCTCTCCTCCTTTCCATCCTCCTTATCCATCTGCACTCTTCTGATATCTCCTAGATATCTGATCTGATATCTAGGGTCAGGACTAAACTGCTGGATAAGGAGATGTGAGGCAAGACAAGGAGACAAGGACTGAAGCTCCTTATTCCTCATAACATGAAGGACAGGGAGTGGAAAGAAGTGCAAATAAAGTCTAGTGGAGCAAAAAATAAGCATGAATACTGTGACACAGATACATTTATCAGTATCAATAATTTTGGTAGCAGCTGACATCAGTCACATCATAGTCATTTATTGAAACGTGTGGTCCTATTGTGGCATGGATATATTATGCCTCACTATTTCAAATCAATATGCAGTGAGCAAGTAAAGTAGAAAATCTATTTAAAAACTCATATGTCCTGGATTCTAAGATTAAAATTCAGGTTTGACAACAATACAACGGATATGAGGAAGGATTTGTACTTTGGAAGTCCTGTAGGCCTGGTATGCATCATAAAGACAAAATACTACCCTATTTCTATGAATGAGGCTGTGATTTATAAAATAATTTATTCTTTGGTGGATTCTTGGTAAACAATTAATTTAATAAAATGTTTCATAATGACCATACTCTAAAGAAATTTTTTTCCATGGACTAAACTCTGGAAACAGGAAATCCTGTTTCCTTTTGAGTAGTATTCTATTGGTTAGTAACCTATTTGCATTGGAGCTACTCATCAAATGATGACGCATCTGGTGCAAATGTGACAGAACATAACTATGTGAATGCCAAGGAAAAAAAATCTGCATGATTAGTGCAAAAGAGTGGAAAATTATATCAGACTTTCAATGAGCCTTGACCTAGCCACAAGATAATCAAGTACTGGAGATGGTCATGACATCTATCAGTTATGGCTCTCTTGCTATGAAGGAATATTTTCAAATCAGTCAAATACAATTATGTTTTATGGGTATATAAGAGCAGTAAAATGTCATTCCAAGCTTGTATCTTTCTCATGAACACTTTTATTCTGACTAATATCAGATGTGACTGCTGTTATTTGACCATTTCTGGTAAATGACTTAAACAACTTCTGAAATTTACATCTGAATATAAGTATTTCCTCATCTTTTATGCACTTGCTGTGATTAATTTGCCAAGGCTTTTCAAATATGAAGTAACCTTCATTTGCTAGAGTAGGTATGCATTTCTTTGATTTATTTAAAGATTTAAATATACTAGTATGTGTTTAAATAAAATATTAGAGTGTTAATTCGTAATTGAGGAAGCCTGCATTTGTGTTCATTGGACACTAATGTAATAGTGCTGAGCTAAACCTGAAAAATGTTTCCTTTTGGGATATTTACCATAGTCTTTTTTGCGTTAAAGAGCCATTACTGAGTGTAATCACCTAAAAACCAAGGTACTAAAGTCGGCTACAAAGCTGTAAGAGTAATACCTGTGTTGTTTGCAATGCAATCAGAAACTCTTCAGGATCAATAACCCTAAAAGAAGGGTGTTTGACTTGGAAATGGCCACTGTGGCTAGGTTAGAGGGCAGAAGGAAAGCCGCAGGAGGATGATGACTTCAGGCCAGGAGACACAGGATCAAGCAATGCAGCAGGCCTAAGGTGGACGCTTGTCTGGAGAGAATGCCATCAACAAAAGCAAGGTATTTCAGGAAAATTTAGAGGTGGGGTTCAGGTGAGCAAAGCCAGACTATTCCTAGGATGTACTGGCTCTTACAACACTTTGCGCTCTCACTTGCAAAGGCTTTTATAGAGGCAAGATGTGCTTTTACTGCATTTTAGATATCCATGTGGACTTTCTGTAAGCATTCTCTGCCACAATAACTCCACATAGTTACCTAACACCTCTCAACCTGCTGTGATGAATGCTACTGAATAATAGATATGGTTTTTTGTAAGTTTTTAGCTTAGGGTGATATATCATAAGCCATTACATTATTGCATAATTGTGATATGTCTCGAATAGAAAGAAAACTGTTCTGCACAGGTATTGATAGTGGTGAGAAGATTCTTTCAGGATCTCTATGAGAAAGGTCTGGCAACATCTTCATAAAAGAGAATAAAAAGAGGAATACTGATAGAGAGTAAGTCTTCTATCCTTTCAGATGCTAGAAACCTTGTTTTCATGCAGCACCAAACAGGTCCTGGATAGATTTTCCCATGCCATTCTGCACAGGTGCCAGCCATAGAAGGGGTCCTCCCACCTCCCATGCTGTGGTGCCTTTTATCTTGTGTAAAAATCCAACCCATGCATTGTCTCCTGATGGGCTGGATGCTCTCTGATAGAACACCAGTGGTGCTAGGGACTGGCATGGGACATGGCAGCAGGTTCCCTTTCAGTGCCCTTATCTATGGACTCCTCACACCCTCAGTACAAGGGTGGCTTGCTCAAGATTACTAACTCCTCAAACACGGTGCCTTCCACAGATTTCCCAGGGGAATAATCAATTGCACAAGGCCAAGCACCAGGAGATCAATCCTTTGCAATGGACTTTTTAATGTATTTAAGCATTTTAATTATTTCCTGTGATGTTGCTTTCTGCAAAACTCAACAAACAAGGTATGCCAAATAATGGAATTATAGGTAATTTATATTGTGTGGGTTTGTTTATATTGAAGTGACTTTTACTTTTTAGTGTTATCCAAGCTGCTTCACTAAAATTTGCTGTGAAATATTTAATGCTTCTGTGATGATGGCATTGCATTTGGTAGGAAATTTTAAGTACCATGCAAATTAAATGAAGCTTTCTATCTTCAGCTAATGATGCAACATAAAAGCAAAGTACTTCCTGATCCATTTGTATTTAAAGACATCAGTAAGATGTGTCACAGTGTTCAGATATTTCAATAACAGTTAGTTTCACATAAATGCCTTGAATGCAACATGTTAAGCATAAAAATGCTAGGCATGTTTGAAAATAAGGGAAATGGAGAATCTTGGTGAATCAAAGTTTAAAGAAAAAAAAACCCATTATAAAATATTTTGCTTCCAAACATCCTGTTTCCCAAGTACCCGATGACTTTGGTGAATAACTGGATAGCCCTCTCTACTGTTGGTTGTTGGCCTTTGAGTACGTCCTCCCATTTCTAGGACCACATATATTTTAAAAATAATTGCCTCTGCATCTTGGATGTGTGCAAGTTGGGGGTAGGCAAAGCTCACAAGGCCCAGGTTTATCAATGTCTCTGTTTTTTTATAGTGGTTACGCACAAAATCTTTCAATCAGTGATAATTCCTGTGTTTGTGGATGTAAGGGTTAACTGATCTCTGCAAATGAGTCTGCTTGGGTAAGCTATGGAGTAGTTCACCTCCAGTCAGTACAGAACGCGAGCAGCTGTCATATTCTGATCTTGCACTAAATGGCTCATCCACATTGGTTTCACATTTGTCTCTCTTGGCTTCCCAAAGGAAAATAAAAGCCGTACACGTCTGAGAAGAAGGTTGGGTATGACATTGTCCTTGTTCCTGTATTCTGTTCTTGCCCATGCCTCTTGGGATGAGAAATACTGAAAATGTTCCCATGTAGACAGCAATGGGAAGGTCTAAAAAGCGCAATGTGGTCATTGAAACAGCTAAACACCACTTTAATGAAATTGCACTTGCACTTGTTTGTGCAGCAGGAATGGTGCAGCTTTTTTCATGGGATCAAGTATTTGTGGTTTTGTACTGATGAAGTCCTCCTGGTCTTCAAAGACCATCTCTTTATCTTTGAAATTTTATGTCTGACATCAGAGGAATCAATCTGACTGGGGTCCGATGGTTTCTTGGCTTTGGCTTCTTATTCCACTGTTATAGTATTGTATTCGGGTAGTTTGGATGCTGCTTCTTCTGAGAGTGTGGGACCAGAAAAAGCACTTGCTCAGGCAAGATTTTCTATTGCCTCGTTTAAAGTAAACTGCCTGGACAAAATTCTGTGCCGTGTGTCTAGGATGACTGTGCTTAAGCAGGAAGATTGGACCACATGACCTGCTGTGGTCCCTTCCACATGATTCTCAGGTTCTGTGAAAGGGTTTCCTTAGTGTGTTTCACTTGATGTTCTCATAATTGAAATCTAATTTGTAACCTTTTCCTGAACATCTCAACAGAATGTCAGAAAAGTAGCTAATAATATTGATAGTGTAGATAGCTTGGAATTTACACAAGCTGAAAGAAAAAGAACTTCATCTTGCCTTTGCAGGAAGGCAGAAGAATTAAAAGCATACTCCTATCCATCCATGGTTCTGTTGGAATCTTGATGAGATCAAAACCTCTGGAAAGATAAGAAAAAGCTCTAGTATAGCTTAACAGGATAAAAATATTCCTCAAGACCCCAACACATGATGAAATAAGGAAGGGTGCTAGTATCCTGTATACGGTAGTTCTTCGTTATATTCCACTGCTCTTTTTGTTCCTTTTTTCCAAGAATATATTAAGAGATAAATTAAGATGGTTGAGGTTTGTGGCCAAGACCTTAACAGCATGTGATTTTTGTTCTTTTTCTTTCAACTAACATTATGCCAAAGAACTAAGGAGTTCTTAGGTGGTGGTCTCTCTTTTATGTGACACGGGATCAATCCACCCTACATGTCCTGGGGAGCTGTAGTGATGAAATATCATGGGAACTTTGCAAGTAAGGAGGTATTGATGCCTAAGTTGCAGAAGTGGAAAATGTTTTCAAATATTGGATGAGAAAGACAGATATATAAGGGCACCCTTGTCTCTTTCATCTCAGATGGGCAGGAGAGGAAGGAAGAGGGAAGAGACAGTGGCATTGTTAATTTACCAACAAAATTATGGTTTTCATAATTTAACTATTTTTTCATATAGCAGCTTGATCTTTGTTGGGTGATACATTTAACAAGATAAATAAATCCAATATCACTGAAAAGGTTTTCAGAGGCATAGAATCTCAAGAGATCTGAGATCAGTTCTCTGTTTCATGAAGTGTTTTATTTGACAAGAAAACATCGGGGAAGACTTTAAGAGGAATAGCAATACATCATCTTTTACATCATTTGGAGAATGATGTCAGAAGCATACATGGTAATGGAGGGAGAGAGTGAGTCATCTACAAGGATTTGACAAAACCTATAAATGGCTTTGGATTTTTTTGGATTTATTGTTTTGCTCTCCTAATCCCACTCTTCATCAATGCATGACTTTTTCATAGGATAACAAGGAAAAGAGATATGGGAAGGAGACAAAACATGAGGAGTATAAGGCTGACTCATTAATTTTAATTTATAGTTTGACCTTCTTGGCAACGGGTAAGTTTTTATTACAAAACAGGCAATTACTGCTAAAGCTTAGCTGGGCTTTGTGTCTGTTTATTCTCAGATCCTTTGAGAAACATATTTATCACAGAAGAACATATAGTTTTTGATTGCTTTTCTGGATGCTGCCCAGTGAATGTATTTTTCAGTAGAACAGTTCTGACCACTGCTGCTTCACAAAGTGCTCTGTTATTTCTATAGAGATTTCTCTTTCCAGGGACCAAAGGAAGCCTCATATATCCAGAAGACAGCAAAATAGATGGTATTTGATTCAGTTGAAATAAATGTATTTTTTTTGTCCTATGCACAGTTAGGACCAGAAAGCCTATTCTTTTACTGCATTGTTTAGTCAAACATTTTGTTTGACCTTTCTTCATTTTTATTCTTTCTCCTACTGTTTGTTTTATTTTTAGCTTCAGAAATTCCCCAAAGGACTCTGTTCTCTGTTAGCTATAACGTAATGTCATCGGTGAGACTGAAAAGATTATTTCTTATACAACATGATATATTGTTGGCTTTCAAATACATTTCTCACCACCACTTTTCAATGAACCCTTCATAAATCCAGCTGAGGGCAGGCAAGATCCATGCAGCTCTGAGAGAAGGGATAAACATAATTTACTGAAGATTCATGAGCTATTTTCTCACAGTCTCCCAGCTATTATACACAAGTATAGTATACCTGATAGAATTACACTGAAAGTGAAATTATGTTTCTGTGGCAAATGAGTTTAAGAAAGATCACCACTAGTCTCAAAAGGAATAGAATCTCTTTCTCTTAATTTACCATAAAATATAAATTCATTTTAGCATATGAGTTTAAAATTAACTGTAATGACAATTTAATTTCTTCAAAGACAACATTGCAATTCTGCCTTGCACAATTTGTATGGGTTTACATACATTGTAAAACATTCTCTGCATACTAAAAACATGGAGTGGTTGCAAAGCAGAGAAGATTTGAATAAAGCTGGAACAACGCATATTGTTCCACTGATTTTAGTAATTTAAATCTGCAAATTTTTGCATTTGTATATCCAAGAGTTGCTTTCTTTTTTTCCCTTTCTCCATTGAATGCCTTGGCTTTTAGGCCACAGCAGAACAGCTCTGCAGGGACAGCAGCAGCAGTTCTCACTTTCAGTAAGCATCCAGCTCTTGTTGTTCTCCACATCCCTGCAAGGCAAACATGCCCATGTCCGTGCAAGAGTGAGTGGTAACCAAGTGCTTGAGAAAGGAGCATGGCTGTGCCCTTCCTCATTTGCACCTATCCTGCCTGACACTCTGCATCAAGAGATGGATATAACAGACCATCCAGACAGGAAAGCTGCACATCCCTGGAACTCAGGCAGCCTGGAGTAATTTTCTTTTTTTTTTCTGTGTTATAGGGAATAAAGACAGGAGACAATTTGCCAAAGTGTGCTATTCCAATGTTTTGCCACTAAGCCTGCTGTGTTGCTCTAGTACTGAGGACAAAGAAATTTCCCACGCTTGTTTGCTTGAAAATCCATGGTAAACTATACTTAAAATGGAGAAGCAAAAATGTTTTTGTTGTAGTGTATTTGTTAGTTAAACTACCAAAATCATTAAAAACATTTCCATATGCAATTCAGAATTGCTGTATCATATATAATCTTAAAATGAATGTTCTAAAAATCAAGAATGTTAATGCAGCTTATGCCTAGGGCAAGTCTTTGCCTTTTCTATCCCCTGCCTCCCCAGGAAAGCTCAAATATACCATATTTTCTAAAGATGAGAAAGAATTTAACCATCAGAAACCCATTTTTTCATCTCTATTTGCATTGGCCAAGCCACTCAGAGAGAAAAAAAGTGTACATATCCCATCACATCTTCTCACTGAGCCATGAAGTCTTCAATGCAAGGGGCTACTCCACTCCTAAGTGATTTTTAACAGTAGAAATACATTGTGGACAAAATACCTTGAACATTGTATTAGAAAATTGATCTCAAAGCTACTTATAAGGTAAAAATGAATAAATCATCCTCTTCTTACTTTTGAGTGTGTCATCAAATACATGACTCTGTCCACTTTTTCTTACCATTTTGTATGGTAAGAAATGTGCATTTCAAAGGAATCAGAGTTCAAGAAAGTAGAAATTGAGGAATTATATTGAAACAAATCAATCTGGATGACAAGCGGGTAAATCTTGATGAGAGCATATTCATGGATTTAAAACTATATTATTTATGTGAAGGTTGGGCCAGGAACAGTGTTCTGTGAAATTGTGATCTCAGCATAACATAAAGCAAACAAGCCTTTTCAAGTGGATTAAGAGTACTCAAGTGGTCTGAGCAGAGAGCTATAACAAATATTGACTACCAAACCAAAGAGAGGAATGTAGCGAGCTGCAGTAGACAGGTTCATCCCTGTCTATATTTATTTTATGTGTCCCTAGCAATTGAAAATAATGAAAGAAATGTGGCTTTATAAATAGGGAGACAAGAATATTAGCCTTGCTAAATGGCTGCTGAAGAGCTCTGCTGTAACTTTCTATCCTAGAGTGGAAAAGATTTCTTTCCTTCTCTTCTGTCCCCCAAGGAAGCCTCTGCCCTGCTTTCCTATTCCAGTGCTCGGCCCTGTGACTCAGGCTGTGCTGCAAGATAACTCCTTGACCCCACAAGGCTAGATAATACTCCTTATATATGCTGCACTATTTCAGTCCTCCTAACACGAAATGATAGCTCCTAAGGGGATAAAAGGGTGTTGTTATCAAGTTAAGTTTCTTTAACAAGCCAATGGTCCAATCCAATATAAAAATCAATTTTTCAGAGCTTCACAATGAAGAAGCATAATGCATTTTTATTGGATCTAGCCCTGAGCTATCTTGTCAAAAGTTAGCAAAATATTGTTCAAAACCTTTTATCAAATCAGGGGCTTCTAAGCTTAGCTTGTTTCCCCAAACATAGAGAAACCTCAAGCATCATAAATTTGTAAAGGAATGAAAAAAGTGAGTTGTGGTAGGTGACAGAAAGTGGTTATGCTTTATCTAAGTTGTCAGCTTTCTGGAAGGGATAACTTAATAAGTTTGAGGTTGGTTATTTTTGTTTTAAAGTTCATTGAAAACTCAGGTTCAGTGACACAGATGGACACAAACATACTGGAAATTAATAATACAAAAAGGACTTTGTGATTTTCAAAAATGAGGACAGTTTCCCCAGACAAGAGAGTTCTAGGTCACTAATTACTATAGAGTGGCACTATTTCACTTCTTTCTTTTCAGAATACTGCACAAAAAAATTTCTGAATTTTAGTAAGTATTTATGTTGAAGGGAAGGGGTAAAATATTTTTTGATAGTTTAGCTTGGAGATAGTTTAATCATATTTATTACAATACTTATCAGTCATTGTATAATTTTAACATCATCCTAATCAGGAAGGGAAAACAAGCTAAAGCCGCACCACCAAACCTCCTTCATTCATTATTATAATATTGTAAATTAGTTATTTGGTCATGATCCACATTTTAAACATTCATCTCTCTTTTGTTATTTAGATAAAGATCAAGTAACACTTAATTGTCATTCAAAGCATTGGATTTTTCCCAGTGTATTCTGCCAATTATTCTTACACCAATCCTTTTGCAAGAATATGCATTAAATGACCATCACTGAAATGTAGATTAAGAGCAGTGCTGGACCTGTAGGACTCTTAAATGTCCTGAGTTTCCTGTGTTTGTCTTTCTAACAGTAACAATCTTATCCCCATTTTGATTTTTTCTTTTCATCAGATAATTGGTCATTGAAATGGTGACATAACTTAAAATTTGGGAATTTAATGGAACAACACAAGATGATTTTCCCTGGAGAACAAAGAGATACACTGGGCTGAATTAGATACATCCAAAGAGATTCAACCAGAGAATGGGGCAAAACCCAGGTGCAAATTTATTTCAAACAATTTTGTTTTTCCTCAAGCCAGAGAGGCTTAAATCATTACTCTGATCTTCTGTTGAACTCAAAGAGAAGGAGCTGAAATTCCTTAAGCAGTGTCTAATCCTGAGAACTATCAGAAGAAATTTCTGATTTGAATGCTACAGACATCCAGAAGAGACACTGAAGTGAAATCACTCACAGACTTTTCTTCCACAGTAGGATTTTTAGAATTAGCTTAGCTCAGTTCACATTAGGCTTTTACATGCACAGTTTTTGTCTTATTCAGCTGGGAAAAAAAGAATATATTATTTGGTGGATATTTTCTGCCAAGTTTGACTTAATAATTCAAAAATTACTTCTCCCTGAGGTATTTTCTATGTTGCTTTTTCATTAGAACATATTATCCTAAGGTTTTCTTCAATTAATAATTTTCAGCAATTAAGGCATAGCTGTAGCTATGAGGCACTCCACTGTCACTGCAACCATTTCAGAAAACCTGACATGCCATCCCATAAACATAACTGGGTAATCAGAGCTGGAGAACCAAATCTGCATCGTTTTAGTTGCAAATCTATTATGAATTTTACAATGGCGCTGATTTTGGCTGAATAATGGCTTTCAAAGTTTCATATATTTATATCTTGTCTTTATTTCCATTTTAGAGCAGCAAATATTACATTTTATCTCAGTCCTCATTCTTTTTTTCCCAGATGTATCTCAGGTTTCAGAAATTGCGCCTTTCTCCCTTTTTTTTTTCTTTTTAAAAAAACCCAGTTTTAGGGTGAGGTCCCTCAACTTGTCATTCAAACATGAAATCTGATTACTTTCAGTGAGATTCCATATGTGAGCTGAATATCCTGGTCAAGTTTTGACCAAATGTTTGAGGTATATTTCCCCATAGAGATGTCTGTTTGTGGAGATACAGAAAACACAAATCTTTAAGTGAAGGCTTTTCAGTCCTTCCTCGTTAGCAAATGTAAATCTTTGTTTTCATTGACTATAAATAACTAATTTTTTAAGTGATTAATTTCACCTAAATCCTTCAAGAGAATATTAGGTATTTGAAATTATAATTTTTTAAAAGATATTTCTGCACTGGCAGAAAGGTCAGTAATCTGGATTCTTCATCTGGACTTCCTGAAAGAGTTTTAGATCTCCATATGTTTCTGCTTTTAAAAACCAAGATTACTTGCTCAGCCTGTGAGGACCATTAGCTTTTCATGGTTATGTATTCTCCCATTTATGTGCAGTGTTTTTTTTCCCACATTCTGCAGTTTACTGATAAACGAACTTTTGTGCAGTCATAGCAAACTTATTAAAATAACTAGGAGTTGTTGTAAGCAATGCCAAAGTAAGATGCAAGTCGCATACGTGGCATGAAAAACATTAAAAAATAACTTCTGTTTTTTTTTTTTTTTTTTTTTTTTTTTTTTGTGGAAGAGGGGCAGGTTTGTGCAACCAGATATATTTTAAATTAGTAACTGGTTAAATGAGAAAAGATGGTTTCAGGAAAAGAAGACAATATCCTGCCTGGATTTTAGATACTCCATACGTCCATGAGCTGACAGTGATAAATACATTTTAATTTGACTTATACTGGCCAATACCCAAATGCCATTCTTCACCAGAAGAAATGTCAGATTTTTTTAGTTTCTCATATTGAGCATATGTTTGAATGTTTTTGGATTAGCACCAGTGCCTGCTTAAGTACCAAAGAGAGAAATGATGGTATGTGCATCAAACATTCTCAGTGATTTCCCAGTTTCTCCAGAGCAGAGAGCCTAGCATTTCTGATATTATTTGCCTTCTCAAAAACAGACTATCCAGGAAGACAGAAGGTTTTCTCACATGCATGACCATCCAGTAGAGGAACATAAAATCCTATTTTTAATTGGACAAACACTTGTCCCCTTAATGTCATTCAGTAGTAAAAATTGAGTTTGAATTACACAAAGCAAGTTTCAATGACCCTAGGCAAGGGTCAAGAGTTTGAAAATAATGATCATTGGGGACTGGAACTAGATCATGTCTACGGTCTCTTCCAACCCAAATCATTCTATGATTCTGTTTTTCCGGGCATTAAGAAATCTGTAACTTTTCTCATTAGTACTGCCTCTATATAGGAGCTGTTACTCAACCATAAACCTCTTTCTGTACATATTGTTCCAGCTTAAATATTTTATTTTCTAGAACTTATACAGTTTGATTCATTTTGAATGCTGTTTTTATATGATGAAGCTCAGAGCAAAGAGAAGATGTGCTGTCCTTTTTCCAGACTAGGATATATAGGGTGGTTATTTCCTGAAGAGGTAAAAATCTGCAGCCCTAAAACCACATTGTGATTTTCACAGGCAAACTGCTGCCTTTGGACGCAATCACTCACCATCAGAAAATTTCTGTGTAGGGTCAGCAGTGCTTTATTCAGTGAAGAGTTGTTAACTGGGAAAAATATGGAAGATATCTAGGCTAAGAATGAGTTAGAGAGGAAAAACCCTGGAGAGAAAGTATATGGAGAGAAAAAAAAAAAATCAGTAATTTTACTTTTACCTCCTTTTAGATTTATTTGTTGACACTCTGCCAGCAGATTCCAGTAATTAAGAAATATAATTTCTTTGCACTTTGTGAAGCTAGATCTTTTAACTGTTAAAATAGGATCCAAATATTTTTAATAACCTACCACAGAGTAATTTGATGTTCACTTTTGATTAGCTCTAGAAAGCATAATATTGTCTATTTTCATGTTCTGTAAAAGACTCAAAAAATGGCAGGATCAATTAGTTTTGATTTCCATACCAATCAGTCCAGATGGTACCCATTATTTGCTGAAGATGGATGCAAATTGAATTTTTCAAAACCATAATTCACAGTTTTTAAAAGGTACAGATAGAAGGTAAAAAATTAAGAACTAATTTTTAGCACAATAATCAGAGTTGAACCCCAGTCTAAGCTCATCTTTCTCCAGACTTGGAAACAACTTGGAAAAGTACAATGTACTATTTCAGGAAAAGGGAAAAACAGGCTATGTTGCATTCTTTTCAGGGGAGGTGGAAAAATGTTTTCTTAGATATTGCCCTAAGAGGTTTACATGGTATCTTATTCAAAGATACTAGAAACTGTGTTTACATAATTACAAGCACTTTAGAAAGTGTTTGTTACTTCTCTGTGCACAAGCCATTAGTAGCACTTCAAACATATTTTTAGCTGAACACAATCTACAGTCTATTTTATATCAGGGCAAAAATACTTAAAATAAACTGTTTATAGACAATCTTAATTTAGGAGGCAGTGCAAGCTTCTTGTGAAGAGCCCCCCCACAAACAACTATACTCATATAATTTATTTGAACAGCAATAATAATAATCCTTCACACTTTTGAATAAAAATTTAAGCAATTCTGACTCCACAAAGCTTGGAAGATCTGAGTCCTATGTATCTCTTCCTTATATCATGTAATGTATCTTGGGTCCATCAATAATGCAGATTTCAGCCCGCATATGATGCATAAGATTGTAAGCATCAGTTTGATCCAGGACTACTGTTGCAATATTTATTGCACTTACTACCATTCCCCTTGAGTAATAAGACTTTCAAAGAGATTTATACATTTATGCATGTACACAAACTTTATATAGAGGCATAGTACATCTTTACATATATTACCTTTTTATAAAAATATTTTTATATAAATCTTATCTATCTATCTATCTATCTATCTATCTATCTATCTATCTATCTATACACACAGCATTTTAAAAGTACAACTTTGTCCTTTGTCTTAAAAAGCCAGTTGAAGGTAATATCTTTAGCTTTATGAGTCAACTGGAAGTTTTGGTTTAAAATATCTGAAGGAATTGTGCAGTTCTTCCTGATTACATAGTGGAAGCAATCAACTGTCTAAGAATGTGACTTGTTAAATCCAAATTAGCAAGATGATGCTTAGATGGAGACAGGTATCAATCATTATTATCTGTATTATCTGTTTTAGAAACTATTGAAGCATTAAACATTACTTTTGCATAACTCAAGAGGGAGTTTGAAAGATCCTAAGCTATCTTTTAGTGGACCAAAGAAATGGGAATTTCAAAGGCTAGAAATACAGTTAGAACTAGGCTTTGTTGTAATATTTGGCTTCTCAGAGTTTATCCTTGAAGGCCATTAACTATCAGACATTTATTCCACTTTCACTAACATGTGCTTTCCCAGTTCCATGATTTTCTTTAAGATTTTTAACCTTATTGCTAGCAAAAATGAGAATTGTATTATTCCATTGCCAGCCTCTTTCTTCCCTCTTTGATAACATTTGAATTCACTGACTAAATTGCAATCCAATTTTGACAGGTGGAAAAATTTTCAAAAATAATTAAGTTTTTCAAAACTTTGTAGAAAGAAGCAGCTGGGGAGAGGAGGGAAAAGCTGTGAGTGAGTGCCTGGATGAAGGGAATGGCAACCATGTAGCTACTGGGGCATTGGCAAACACACGGCAGCGAGAGATACAAATGTCTCCGCTGCTGGAAAACCTTCAGCAGGATCTTATACCTTCTTGTGCACCAGAATCATTGCAAAACTGCAAGTAAGGAATTAAGCTTCTTGTGGTTTTAGTACTCATAAAACGAGGCTGAGCCATCTAGCTCTTATTATTAGAACCATTTTGGAACCTGATGCAGTCCTGATTTTATTATTTTTTTCTGAAAAATCAACGCCGACTTCTTATTAGGCTATGAGAAGTTTTATATTTGGGGTCTCCTGCTTAGAGAAGCTGCGAAGTAAATGAGATTAAGTAGAACAACTGAGTTCTTCAGAAACTGTCAGACCTGAGGCCTAATAAGCACCTTGCAATGTCAGTAGAGGTAATTGGCCTGCAGCTGCTGAAGAGGCAGGTGAGTTTTAGGCAGAAGAAGAAAACTAAGAAAAATTATATTAATAAAAATAATAAATCTAAATATCTTGACCGTGAACTACTGTGTCAATATCATGCCACTCAGTACCCATGCTTGGAGAATTCTTGATGAAAGAGCTTCTTAGCAAAATAATAATAAAGGCTTATATGGAAAGGGTAAGTAATATGAAAAATATGCCGATGTGTGTAGGGCAGATAGAAATTACCTTGTTTGGAAAAAAATGTACTTGTCTCTAACCATTATATCTTAATCAAGGTAGCAATGAGCTTCATGCAAGTTCTAATTCAATACCATTGAATTGGGGTCATCATTAAAATAGTAACTCATTTGAAGCATAATTACCCAGAAAAACACCAGGGAACTTGGAAACAATAAGCATTAAAAACTCCTGTTTCTTATGACAACTCTGCTGTAGCTGGCACCTGTAGAGCTCAGAGGTGACCAGGAGCAGAGCAGCCTGCAGGTATCAGTGGCTATCAATTTATGCACCACAGGGGGAGAAGTTGTTCCAGCTCCCATCTGAATCTCCCTTAACGGACTTTAATTCTCCAAGATAACTTCTTTGCCACATTTTTGGTGGATTCCTCCTTGATGCAAATAATTTAAAGTACAAAGGTAAAAAGTGTCCTATCCTATAACATTTATAGTGCCCTTGTATTTTGTTATTTAGTTCCTAAACCTTGTTTCCTTCATGGTTTGGGTTTTTTTTTGCTTTTGTTCTTTTGGAGTTTTTTGTTGTTGTTGTTGTTTTGGTTTTTGGGGGTTTTTTCGTGTTTTTTTTTGTTGGTTTTTTTTTGGGTTTTTTTGTTGTTTTTTTTGGTTTTTTTTTTTTTTTTCATTGGGAAACAACATTTATCTTCAAAGCTAATGGATACTCAGGGTAATGAATGTTCTTCATATTTTTCTTATGCAAACCACAGCTAGGAGAATGCTTACAATAAATCAAATGCCTTTGGAGCAGACATGAACAGGATTTGCATGCCAGCACATTTCTGGTTTAAAATCAGTCGAGCTGTGCCCTAGAGCTGCAGAGGTTTCTCAGGCTGAGCTGTGTGGACTGCAGCCTTACTCACATCACAGCAGATGTTCCTGAGTACGGGCACACTCCTACAGCAGCTGGAGAACATTCACAGCTTGTGGGCCTCTTCTTCAAAAAGGATTTTGGAGAGCCACTGCAATTATGATCCATATACCAGTGCCTCCCTACAGGAGAGGTTTCTTGGCTTTGACTTGGTTCAAAGAGAGGTGAATCAATGTGTTGAGATACATACTTATGGCACAGGGAATTACATAACACCTACTTCCAGTAAATTTATATTCTGGTCATGGACTGGTGCAGATGACACATTATCTCCCAGCTTTTATTATGAGATTCCCTCTTACAACTTCCTAGCTAGCTGTAGGAGAGAGGTTTGGGCTGAGGACAACTGGAGCAGGTAGCAGTTGAAGCTTCCCCAGGGAATTATAGAAGTATCTTTATTGCTGATGTGCCTCCTTGTCACTTCTGCATTGTTTTGAGGTGTGAGAAGCTGTCCTGTGGTTCATGCATTGAGGCATCCTCTCCCCACCACGTGTCTCTGTGTACTCTTCTATCTATATGCTCTTTGTGCATCAACTGTACCAGTGCTCTATATTTTATTATTCAAAAGAGGTTATGGTCATATGTGTATATGCAACCAAATTTATTACAACACAGCTGAGATTTTATCTTCTCTATGATGAGCTCATGCTTTAGAATGTAGAGAGGAAATGTGATACAAACTTTAAATTGGTCCTAAAAGTACAATAAAATGCTAAATGTATAACTTACCATAAATATTTTACAGCACAGCCATGTGAGTTCACAGTATTCCCATTATAGCTCTTAATTTATTCACTTTCTGTATGAGGCACTTCTATACATGAGCCCTCTTAATTGTGAGTTCACAGATGAGTGGAATTAATTTTATCCTCACATATTACAGTTTTAACATAAACATTTGCTCCCACTTGTACAACATGTCCTTGAATACTGCTGAAGAAGAGACCATTTGAAAATGTGACTTTCACCTCTACTTTATCAGGATTTATAAGCAAATATTAATATGGATATTAGTGCATGATCTGCAGTAAGTTCATTTTCATAACCAGCCATATTAGAAAGTTTAAGTGAATGGAACCTGTAAAAATGATAACCTATTCCACAGTTTTGTATTGTAAAAATTACCTTTAATGTGTTATAAAAGCTCTTCAAGATATTTTTGACCTGATCACTTTCAAAGAAACGCAGAACTTTGGCTCTGTAGAAACAATTGCATGGATCTGATTCATTAGAACTGGAAACCAAAAAAGAAAATATTACTGCCTTCTAAATCCTGGAGTCATAGAATAGTATGGGTTGGAACCTTTAAAGGTAATCTAGTCCAACCCTCCTGCAATAAGCAGGGACATCTGCAATTAGATGGGGTTGCTCAAAGTCCTGTCCAACTTGACCATCAATCTTTCCAGGTATCAGGAATCTACTTCATCTGTGGGCAACCTGGTCAGACTCCACCCCCACTGTAAAAATTTCCTTCTTATATCTAATTTAAATCTATGCTTTTTTAAAATTTAAAATCATTACTCAATGTCCGACCCCAAAAGGGCCTGTTAAAAAGTCTGCCCACACCTTTATTATAAGCTCCATTTCAGTATTGAAAGACCAGTAGATGATCTCAAAATAATGTGCAAATGAAACAAAGGGTACAGTCAGACTTCTGAATTATATTGCATATTTTATAGTATTTTACAAGCTATTCCACAGCATTTTAGCATGAATAGGTGTTAAACAAATGTTTAACTGCCTCATCAAAGCAACAATAAAATTATGCTAAATTGTGACCATAATTCACTATGTACTTTTTAAAAAGAGGATCAATCTGCCCAGCAAACTGAATGTGCCAACTGGTTTAACAGCTACATATCCATGTGGCCAAGGCAATATTTGCAATATAAAATGAAGGTCTAATAGAACAATATAATTAGTTTTCAGTCTGCAGCTATAACAAATTTTTTCCCCAATAAACAAAAAGAAAGAAAAGGAGTTTATATTCTGATGAACTGTTTTATAACTCTATTTTCAAATATCAGAGTTATCACAATGTATGAATGGTATTACAATGGATATGTACCTGGTTGACTCATTAATTTTTGGTTCAAAATTGATAAATGCATGTTATCTGGTAAGTGGGAGGAGCCAAGCACAATATGGTCTGCTTAGGAGAGTAGGTGAAACCCTTTCCATTCCCTATAGGCTGCAAATAAAACTGACATAAACTGTGGTACTTGAACAGCTCACAGCTTCAAAGGTCAGAAAATTGGGAGCATTCTCTGCAAACTTCAGAATTTGTGTTCTCCACTGTCAGATTGAGCCTGACCTTTAAAGGACTGAAAGAGCCCTGTCTCTCAAAAATAGCAAGACCTCTAATGTGCAAACACCTTCAATCATTACTAGAGTTAATGGAGCAAATATTTGCTCATGGATGTAATCTACCACTGATTTAGGATTGCTTCTGCTATATACTCTCAGATGAAGGTTAATCATATTGTAGTAGACACATGTGGGTAGAATGAGAGTGAACAGGTTTTAAAGGGTGCATGTCAGTGTGGGAAATTCAGAGAAGTAGATGCAAACTTTCTGCAAAGATATTTGATATACACCTTCACTGGATGTACCTCCTAAGTGGTTTTCCCCATGACAAGTGAAATTGATATTTTGACCAGAACCTTCTCAAAGACTTTATTTGCTTTGCTTGTAATCCATATATTCACATTACAAAAGGCAATCTCTTTAGCTGTCTGTATAAACTCGATGGAGAATTTAACTCTGCATTATATACAACCCAATAAAATGTGGTGTTGGCCACCCAAAGTATTTTAGGTATCAACTCAATTGGAGGTTAGTACACTGCCACTCTGACTTCCTTGCTATCAGGGCTAATGCATTTCAACCCTGTTGAGACAATGCCCGTCATAAATATTTCTCTCTGGGATTTTCAGGTGCCCAGTCTCTTTAAACAGGGTCAATGCCATGCTTAGTGCAGGTTGGGAAAGGGTGGTTTGCTGCCTTATTGCTGACTCCCATCACAATTTTGGATGAAGTTCATTATATAGTTATAGGAAAAAAACCAAGCTCCATTTATTGCTGTTTATCCTCCTTGTAGAACTTCTATGTAGAGATTTCATAAGAAGTTCACTTACAGCTAAAACATGAGGACTTTTGTACATAATAAAGTATACCAAAAAATTAATTTTATCAAAACAAACACCAGAAAAGAAAATCATCTTCTCTCACTTCACTGTTCAGTGAGAAAGAGTAAGATAACACAAAGATAATGTTATCACTAGCTGGTCTCATTTAAAGAATCACCTTGCTTGTTGGAATTCTCATCAGATAAAGGCCAGTTTATTTGTTGAGGAATGTTGCTTTTGAAGTAAGGAACAATATTGCATTATTTGCATTCAAACAGCAGAGCAATTTTGTTTCACATTAGCATAACCTTTTTTAAAACAGAAAGCTATAATAGTTCATTATTATACCACAGCAGCTTGAGGAATTATGACTCCCATTGTGTTTCATACAGTAAGCTGTTAGGGATGGCTAATTTTTTGGAAGTAAATTTAGCTTCTTGATTTTTTTATTGATGCTTTGAAGTTAGAATATAACTTTCTTCAAAATAGGATTTCATTTTTGTTTGTGATCCTCTGAGCAGTGATAGCATAGCCTTTATATTTTCTAGACAAAATCATAACTATCCAATTTAATTTTTCCCCGTTCTGTGAAAGACTGAGAATTTGCAAAATGCATTTTTCTCACTGAAAACAATTACTTTGTAAAAACGGTCTCCAGTGGGGATTCAGGTAGCTGATAAAATAAAATGGATTAGTAAATCAAAAGAAAATATGACTTGAAGTGAAAAGGATTCAATTTTCTTCCCATTTAACATAGGAGTCACTGAAAAGGGGCACTTGCATCTTCATGCAACATTTTGAATATAAGACCAGTACTGTGATAGTTTCTTTAGGGTAAAAATGAAATAATTGAAGACCTGAAGTGTGCAAGCCTTAGTGTGGGGAAGGACAAAGGGGCTGAAAAGAGAAACCCACATAATATGATGACATCCTGTCACAGCAACCATTCTGACTGGAAAGCAATATAGTCTAACAAATTAGGTCTGAGGCATAGAGTAAGAAAACCTGTTTTCTATTCTTGGCACTGCTGATGAGTAATGGAGTGACCCTAAAGAGTCATTTCAAGTCACTTTTCAGGACTGGATTTGAAGGTTCTGGGGAGGGATTGCCTTTTTCTGTAGGGCCTGTATAGTGACAAAAATCTGGGTCTTCTAAAACTGTGATAGCATGAATATTCTTAGAGAAATGCTTTGCTTAAACTTGAGGTGACCTGAACCAGATATTTCTGGGGCATCAAAAACAGTATGAAGAAATCTCTTCCTTTGTTTCACTGTGTGTTCTTATAAGATGTTATTCTTGACTTCATGTAGAGGAACAGAAATTCAGTCTTTAAAATACCTCTGTAAAGGCTGCCTTCCAGTATTTCCCTGCAATTTTGCACTCCAGAGTATTTCAATCATGCAGACTTTTAAGTCTTTAATTAGACATTGTCATTGAAGTAAACTTTTGAACCTAAGAGAGATGTTTTAAAGAAATGGAAGTAACTTTAATGTGCAATATTCCTGTGCTGAATTCTCAGCATTTTTATGATTTTTCAGATTATTAAACACTGACTTCAAAAACTATTTCTTCAAAGACTTGTCTATCTTCAGAAATAATGAGAGGCATTTTTCACTTTAGAAACTTTCCCTCTCCAACTACAAGCACACACAAAATTTAACTTAAAACAGTGTAAGGGCTTGGCTGCCTGAAGTTTGGAAGAGATTTAAGCATGACAGGAAAAAAGTGATCCTTATCTCATTTGATAACATTGTTATTGCTCTGTAAGTAGCTGGCACAGTCTCTTGTAGTTGAATCCCCAAACAGAGAATAGGGAGGAGAAAAAAAGCCTTTAATCATCTTGAAGTTAAGGTTAGTCATACATAGCAGTGAATTCAGGGTAAGAGGGCCACCATTACTAAAAGCAGTTGTTTTTGAAGGTAAACAAATTAAATTTTTTTGAAACTTATATATTTGCATCTTGTCAATTGTGGAGGGAAAATCCCAAAAGTTGCTACATTTCTGTTTTTCTAGATTTTAACAGTTACACGAGGCTATAAAATCTCACTAGTAGTTTGTTAGAGCTCATCTCAATCCTTGCAAAATTCAGGAGACTTACTAAGATTCTCCCTGGAAACTTATGTTACTGCTCAGGGATCTGATAGCCACAATCCTTACACAAGTTTGCAAAGCTCTTTGGGATCTTCTTAAGCATCCACCCCCTCCTGGTGTCCATTAGAGGAGATAGCTCATGATGTCACACCCCTGCTGGGTCAGGAGCTCTGACAATGCATCTTTTCTTCACCCTTAACAGTCTTCCTAATTTTACTATATTCCATCTCTATCTGAGGTGATTTATTGGGTATTGTTGTTCAGGTACTCAGTGATTAAAATCACTTTTTAAAGCAGTCAAAGAGTACCTCCTCTTTGTACAGCTCAAAATGGCCATTTGAGAAACTGAAATAAAAGGACTCTACTATCTACAATCTATCAATTTTAAGACCGTGGTGATAATTATGCCAGACCTAGCTAAATATTTGAAAATGTGACAATATTTTCGCAGACATTTTTTCATATGTCTTCTCAAATGTTTTCTTCATTTGTAATCAATGGTAATGTATGCAATCCATGGGATATATGCAGGAGAATCCTGAAATTTAAAGTGTGATTCATTCTATCAGATATTTAATTTTACCCATGGAAGGATGAACTGTTATTCTAGACTCCTCAGCTTGCTTCAATTTTAGTAGGAATCCAAGGGATCCAATGAAGTCCTGGATTCATTGATTTTAAATGGAATTCATACTTGTATTATTCCTGTCTTAGCCCCTGCTGTCCTAGGAGCCTACTGGGAGGTGTTCAATTTTGGGGCTACCCACTCTTTCCTCAGGAGCAGTCTGGGACGTTCTGGGACTCCCAGAACTTTCAGGGTGATCCACATAAAGCAAGAATTTCCTAAATAAAATATTTCCAGACAAACTGATTGTGCTGCTTTAGTCTGGGATAAATTTCTTCATAGTGTCTGGTATTGGGCTGGATTTTGAATTTGTACTGAACACAGGGTTGATAATACTGGGAAGTTTTTATTATTGCAGCGCTTGCACAGGGCTGAGACCTTCTGTGCTTTTCATAGTGTCACACTGGCGAGGGCACTGGGGGTGTGTGGGAGGCTGGGAGGGGACACAGCCAGGACAGGTGACCCAAACTGACCAAGGGACATCCCAGACCTTGTGAGATCGTGCTCAGTACATAAAGTGGGGGTGAAAAGGAGGAAGCAGAGTGTTCAGAGTGATGGTGTTGGTCTTCCCAAGCCACCATCGTGTTTGTTGGAGCCCTGCTCTCCTGGAGATGGCTGAAACCTCCCTGCCCATAGGGAACACTGAATTAATTCCTTGTTTTGCCTTGCTTGCCTGTGCAGCTTTTGCTCCCCCTAATAAACTGTCCTTATGTCAACTCATGAGTTTTCCAGCTTTTACCTTTCCAATTCTTTCCCTGATCCTGCTGGTGGGGGAATGAACAAATGGCTACATGGGGCTTGGTTGCTGGATGGAGTTAAACCACAGCATAATACATATCTATTATCCAGTAGAGTGAATTCAATCTGTATTTTCCACTGGTAGACTTAAGAACCATCTTATACTTTGAATTCACCCCTGAGAAAAGGTCTTTGTGTCTTAATGATATTTCAAATATCAAGACTGTAGTGCAAACATTTTTGATTCATAGTAATTTAAGGGTATTATCAAAAGTATTAATTTAACAATTTTATTCAAATATTTAATCTTTACCACATGCACTGAAGCTTGAACCTACAAATGCTTTAAATTAAATGTTCTTCCAGACTGTCATGTTTTGCTTCAGAATAAAAATAAAACTTTTTCATCTATAGTAAACATCTCTAAATTTGGACTGCCATGATCTTAGAATTACTTTTAAACTGCAGTCAAACCAAGTACAAATCATGCTTTTATTTGTTTCTTACAACAAAAAAGTACAAAGATATCAATTCTTTTCTTTCTCCCTCTCACATAACCAGCCATATATAAGACTAAATTCTGTGCTCTTTAATTAATTTCTGCCAGTACTTAACAGCCTCCCCTTTTGGAGAAGAAAAGCTGTAGAGAGTAAACAAATTTAATAGTTTGGTCCTTCAAATGAAATAAAGCTAATTTCTTCATGCAGAGGTACAGAATAGATGACATTACATGTTTTCCCATCTAGTGACTTATAAAGAAAAGTATTTTTGTTTTAGAAGCAAGAATTGATTAACATATTTGTCTTGATTTCCAAATGCATGCAGGTTAGAGGGATCTGAAACGAAAGCAAAGTTAAGTAATTGGCATTTGATGGTTCCTAAAATATTTCTAAATATCTTGTTTATTTGCAATGTTTGCCCAGGTTTTTATTCTCTGATTTTGTGACTGCATTTCAGTTTCATGAGCTTTCAGATAGAGCTTTGACAGATGTACCAGTACACTAGAAAAACAGTTGTGTGGCATATAATTTTTCAAAATATTTTTTTTCTTACTGAATAGCCTTTCATTCCCTTCAAAAAATCTTTCCTGTGTAAATAAATGGTGTGTTATTAGAAAGAAAATGTTATGCTTTCATTTGGAGTTTTGTTTTTTGTTTAGTGTTTGTCATACTGTGCCCAAGATGCTCTTTTTTGCCTGTGTTCTACTTACATTTTCACAAGATGTCTTTTGACAGAACCATTTATAATTGTAGGGGAAGAACTAAACAAAACAGATATACCTCTGCAGATCTGTTAACAACTCTTATTTATCTCTAGTTCATCCACCATCATAGAGAGATTGAAATAGAGGACAAGTTCTTTCTGAGACAATGTGTAATTTTGCAAGTGAGGCTTTCACTGTGAGCTCCGTATCATCAGCACTTTAGAGCTACATGGGATAGGGAAATATAGAATTGTTGTCCAAATGTAATTTAATATCTCTAGCCATGCATTTCAAAATCTCTGCAGGTAAGTAGACTCATAAAGAACTCATGGAGCTGAAAAGTATCAACTTCCCAGAGTCCTTGTGTCCTTGCAGAGTGCCAATCTATGGAGAGGCTGAGAGAAACAGCAATTATCTATTTAGAGGCAGGTAATTTAGTGTACCTAATTCCAGAAAAAGCCTGTGTCTCTGTCATTTTCTGAGTGTATACCTACGTGTTAGGTCCACTCTGACTCAGCAGAGATGGTTTCTATGTTTTCTCTTGATACTTCTGACATCTACACTGTAGATTTTTATTTCTGAATTGC
Source organism: Melozone crissalis (assembly GCF_028551555.1). NCBI lineage: Eukaryota > Metazoa > Chordata > Aves > Passeriformes > Passerellidae > Melozone > Melozone crissalis. Next base: position 19,507,636 of record NW_026535784.1, read on the forward strand.
ACCCTTATTATCCTACAGATTTATCAAAAACTTTTCCTTTTATACTTATTTTTTTTCTTGCTGAAAATCGGTCTAATTTCTTAAATACAGTATGGGAACTTCACAATAGAAAATTATTTTACCTCTGATTCCTTTTTTTCCTAATTTTGACTCTTTCTTGGCTACCTCATGTAATTCACTAATTTTTGATTAGATATTACTCTTTCTAAAGGACCTGTCAAGCATGGCCCTTTCCTAGTACTAGTCCTTCAAAAGTTTCTTACAATTCAAGCAGAACTATGAGTTCTTTGAATTAGCACGACATATGCAGCTTTTAGTCACTGAAATTACATTGGAGGTGGGCTGGCCATGAGCACAAGTAACTTACATGCAGTCGTGCCCCAAAACCTAAAAACATCTCACAAAATCCTGGAATCCATGTTCCTCTTTTACTTGTATATCAAATCTAAGAAACAAACAGGAAAAACTGTCATCAAAAGCTCCATACTTCTGTCACTGATACAGAAAGGAGAATTTATTTTTAAAATTAAAAAAGTTTCACACTGTATAAGCTTTCTCTAATCTCTCATGGATCAACAAACCTATTTTTCCCCTCACATATCCTCTGTCTGATACAGTAATTAAATTTGTGTAAAAGATTGTGTTTTCTGCATTTTTGAAGTTATTTATTTATAACTTGAAGCTACTTTATGCAGCCTGATACTCACCATTGAGAACTTGCTCACAGTACGTTACTCACGCTATGAGTATGACCTATTATCTACATATATCTACATTATCTATATATATCTATTATCTATATATCTGTCACAATTATCTATATGTTCTATTATCTATATATATCTATATAATTTCATTTTGAAATATTTTTCAAAGTTCAGATTCATTTTGCCTTTGTCGTGGTTTGACCGGAAATGGGACATCTGGGATATTTTGTTTTGCTGTGATTACCAATGGGTAATTGGAATTTAAGATGGGCACTTAGTTTGACCAGTGGGACATTTGGATCCGCCTCTTGAGACTACGAACTCAAGGGGTTAAAAGCAGGGCTCTTGGCCTTCGGAGCCCTCTTGGGATTTCCGGCGTGAAGAAGTCTCTCCCCCGGCCCAGTTTCTGGCTGGGCTGGGGGAGGGGAGAGCCACGTGGCCCATCTACGGTAGGCCCGGGAGGAAGGGTGGCAGACCCTTGAGCGACCTGTTTATTCCCCCCCCCCCCCAGAGAATGCAGCCCGTGCTCGAACTGTATATCTTGAAACTTGATATCATGTGCCGGCAGGCAGCACGGCTGGGAGGAGAAAGGGGGGGGCAGCGGGCAGTCCGGCCGCCTGGGAGAACTTTTAACCCTTTGGGGAATGAAGGCTTCGCAGAACATTGCCTTTCCTGGGAAAGGGATAGGAGTGGAAGATGAAGGAAGAAAATCAGGCCAGTAAGGAGGGTCTGGCAAAGGGAGAAGAGAGATGTTGAAGGAATGGAGGAAGATGGAGTGGCAGTTTTTGCTGGACTCTTTTTTGTTGTATTTCCATGGACTGTTTCCTGGTGAGGCAGAGGCTGTATTGCAGGGGGAAGCGGAGGCTCGGCGTCAAGAGAGTTTGGTTTTGAGACCCCTCGGCCCCAGGGGGTATAGAAGACATGGGGGGGGGGACAGAGGTCCCAGGATTGTGACTGTACTCTGCTTGGAACGAGACGAGGCATTCTTAAAAGGCCCTGAAGGCAGGCCCCTGCCCCATCCCATGCCAGGTGGTGAGAGCACCTCGGCATGGAAAGGAGATGTCACGAGATAGCAAGATACCGGGCGGATTGCTGATTGTGACAAGAAGTCCGTGGCACAAGGAAGGACTCCGTCTATCCCTTATGAGCTGAAGATTTGATTTTTTTTTCCAAAGGGTGGTGCCAGACCGAGTGTGGATAATTTTTTGGGAAATGTAAATGTGTTTGGGAATTTGGTGGGAGGAGGATAAGGAAGTGTTTCTGTGTAGTTTTCATTCTCCTTGTTTTTTTCCCTGTGTGTGTGTAGGTTAGTAATTGTGTGTGTAGTTTAGTAATTGTGTGTGTAGTTTAGTTAATAAACTTCTCTTTATGTTTAAGTTGGAGCCTGCTTTGCTTATTTCCTGGCCACATCTCACAGCAGATATCAGGTAAAAGGTATATTTATGGGGGCCTTGGCTTTGCCAGGCCTAAACCATAACAGCCTTCTTTTCTGTCTTGCTTCTGAGAGATTGTTGTGTTGTCCCAGATGGAGTACAGGAATTAGGGGAGGCAGTTAAACTTGGCCGAAGTTTCTTTTCTGGGACCAACTCATCTGGGACAGGTTATCACCCCTTGAGCTTGTTTGCCCTGAGAAGTCTCCTTACCATGGCAGAACTCCAGCTCTGCTCTTCCATCTGGAGCCAGATGAGAGGGCCTCTGCTGTGATGGGTACCAAATTAACTCTGCCCCCAAATGCTTTGGAGAACTTTTGAGGGTTACTGGCTACAGACTCAGCTATAGTATTATTTTTATTGCTTTAAGTGGGTCCAACTGTATCTGATATGTTTGACTTTGTGGTTATATGCCAGAGGGTTCAGCAGCAGCTGTGTGGTCCTTGTGATTGCTGGTGGAGTGAGAAGAAGTCTGAGTGTTTGAGTTCTTCTGCCCTGCTCAGCTCTGCCCCACAAGGAGCACGGGAAGCACAGGAATGCTCCATCTCACCCAGACCTGCAGCCAGGGCAAGGTGCTGGGACATACAGAGCTTTGATGTACAAAGGAATGATCTGGGAGATTAACTGTAAATAGAAGCTCTAAGAAATATATCAGGGATTTTGCTATATCAATTTGTCCTCAAGTTGCTTCTCAGAAATTGCTTGTGAGAGGTTTTTATTTACAAGCAATACATTCTTGTGTGTTTGAACCTGATATGTGAGACCATATACCAGTTTACTCCTTGCTAAATTAATAATTCTGTTTGTGGCTTTTTTATTAACAACAACAGTGTGTTCAGATCCAAGATATTGTTCCTGAGATACAGCTAGAAAGTTCTGCTAAGATGAGTAAGATAATATTCTGTGAGCTCAATAAAACTTTATATTCCATCCAACTAGAACATTTATCAAATTGATAATTCTATTTTGCTAGTTTGCTGTGAGAAAAAATTAATTAACAAGCAGCCTGGGAAATCAATAACTTTAGTTTCTCATTCAGGAACGGCAAAATTAAATCCAGTGATGCATCCTCTTTTCTCTACCTTAACCCCAAAGATGGAGAAAGACTTAACAGTATTTTCTCCATGGCAATGTAAAACCACCTTTTTCTGGCCATTTCTTTTTTATCCAATTCATTCCATTATTTTTTTCAAGTTACACAGCTGGGCATTTTAGACTGATGGATGTGCTGATCTTGGTCTACATCAAACTCTCTCTGGGTTTTATTTGCCTCCCTCTTGCTTGGCTAGATTGAACTAAACTTAGGTGTGTTGGTTTCAGTACTTAAAGGAGTTTCTTACAGAGTACAGAATAAAGTAATATGTTGGGTAACATGGTTTATTCATAGATATTTTAAAAAGAACAGGGAAAGACATGGATTATTCATGGATATTTTTAAAAGACCTGAAGAAGGGAAGTAGTCAAAGGTTGAAGAAAAAATGCTGAGATGAAGCTACTTAAATACTTGACATTATTGAGAAAAATTCTCACACACTAGAGTAGGAGTACAAAATAGGATATTACAATGTAATATTAAGTTTAATTTATAATTAGGAAAAGAAAACCATTTCTTCATAATATGCACCATGTTTAACTTAGTTTTAGGCTTATATTGCAATATATAATTCTATTTTCCTGTGAATCTAGACAGAAAACCTTGTTAAAATATAGCCACAGTGTCAGTGTTTTTCATGGGATCATTTCTGTTCTGAAGAAAACAAGGCATGTGAGTGACATATGCCCTACTAAGTTAGACATGGCAGGGAATAAGAAGCATACACAGAAAAGACTGGAGGATTTGCTTTGTCTTTCAAGCTGAAAAATCTATTGCAGGTCATTTTTTTTTATAAGCAATGATTGATCTGGGACCTGATCCACAATCTTCTAAATCAGCTGGGTACATTAGGAAGGATTTCAAGCCCTTTTGAATGTGTTACCAATACTGAGTTAATCTCACACAAGTGGTGATGCACTGAAATGGACTATTTAATAAAGAAGGTATAGTGAAGAAGTATTAGTAGATGTATTTATATTACAATTCAACTAATGCTCTTGTCTGGAACTAAAAATAAAATTTAGCACAATATTTAAATGGAGACATTACCAATAAACTTGCAAATATGCAGGAAACCCTCAAGATTTCAATGTCCTTACTCCCCTGGAAATTGGTACTAGTAGCTGACAGCCCAAGAGATTATATGGAAATACTTTATCTCTTAACCTTTTTGGATTATTCATTATTTAGTCTCTCTCTCAGCATTTGTAGGCTTATATCATGTCTGCATTCTAGAGAAACTAGCTTGGATTTAAGTTCTGTGACAACAGGGTTTGTACAATATTGGGAAATGTAGTGCACCTTCTCAGTGGTATAACCTGAAACTCCTTTGGGTTTTTTCTTCTAAAATCTCCTCCTTAGCCTACATAGGAATTTAGAAAAAATTCCTTTATGTCTTTCAAAGATGGATCTCTTTTGGTTCCTTGCCAGGAGCTGTAGTATGGCCTATTTTACTCTGGTTTTTCCCTTTCTTTTGTTAAATCTTAAAAGGGTATGCTGGTGGGTGGCCCTCCATGTCATGTAGTGTATATATGGGATCTAGCATCTGAGGTAATTTTGGGGTTTCATTTAAGCACTGAAATTTGCACAGAAATTTCAAATTTGTAACACTGCTCCTGAAGTTTTACCTTTATGCAACTGTAATGCCTCCCTTGACACTGAGATCTCCCATTACATGGAGCTTTCCATTTTTTGGTCTTATACAAACCCATGGTAAACGCTGTTCTTTTCTTGCATCCTGTTCTCCTTGATTCATTGACATGTCTATTTACCCCCAGCAAAAATCAGAGTTCTGCACTACAGAGAGTGTATTGTGTTTTCTTTCTGTTCTGCTGTCTGCACTCCATTGACCAAGGCACAAACTGCTTTCTTTTTCTCTCTACCACTTCTTTCTTTCCTTCCTCCATAATTTCTTCCCTTTCCTCTCCTTCCCTTCTTTCCCTTCATTCACTTATCTTTACAAATATTTGAAAATAACTGTTAACCTTAGTGTGGGACTTTTCACTCTCCCTTTGTGCATGTGTTTATCTAGGTAGAAAAAAAATAGAGAGAATGTTCACAAGAGGCTGTATAACTCTATTTGGTATAATTGCGTTGGAAGTTATTTTTTTCTCTTGCTTTGAGGGGATTAATCAAGTGTTCAAGTCAGATCCACTTGTAGTTTGACACTTAGAGACCAAGGGTTACCTAAAGCTTGGCAAATGTCTGTTCACAGTAGCATTTATAAGAATTTGCTTGCTTTCTGTTGTGACAAACAATTTTCTTGCCTGCAGCATGTATCTGGGGCAGCAATGAGTCTAGCAGAACGCAAGCAGAATGATCTTTTAAAAATTACTTTGTAGATCATGTAGAATAGTGTAACTGTGGCTATACAAAACTGTTAGAAATTTAGCAGCTTTATTAGGACAGTATTTGGACAGGGAAATGGAGATTTTATAACATTTTGAAAGAATAAAAGGTACTCAAAGGTGATGCTCCCAAACACACTTATCTCAGTATTCTCTGGTGTTTTTAACTTATTGTAAAGCAAAGCCAGGGGAAGCCTGGTCATCCTACAATGAAAATCCCCTCCTCACACTTTTGTTGTGACTTCTGTTAGTGACTTTTTCACAAGGCATCACAATTTGACTTGATAGGGAGGATGACAAAATATTTCAGTGGCAGGCTTTCAGAGAGACAAGAAAAGCTGCCACACATATTATTCACTGGTGTTTTCAGTTGTCTTTTCTTCTCCTAAAAAACACATTTACGTTGTACAAGTTCCTCACCATTCCTGCAGCATCCTGCAGTGCTTTGGGGCCAGGGGAGGGTCTACAGCAAGAGAATGCAGGTCTGATTCCCTGGACCTCCCCTGGACATCCCCTGGGCCCCAGCAGCTGACTTGTAGAGAAGCTGGAACCTCTAAACACTGAAGCATGGTCACTGTGAGTACCATGCAGTAAAATGGAATGAGCCCAAAGGATGCACACTGCATGTGTTTCATTTGACTTTTTTTTTGGTCACTTAACTTTTTATGATATTTTCAGGATTTTTTTTTTTGACCACAAAAGTAATTTTGAAAATTTTTAAATTTTTTCTCTGTCCTCTATTTTTCTTATAATATGTGAAAAGCCAGTATATGCTAAAGAACACACAAGGAAGAATTGATGCTTTAAAGATCTAGAAATAAAACAACACACTTTCAAGATAATATTACTATAGGAAGTAATATAAAAGCTAGTCTTTAATTAGAGACCTCCAGGGACAAGTATGGAAAAATACCCACCCCACACAGCACAAACACAGTTTTATAAGTTTAGCAAATGAGTACAATTGACAAGAATCCCCAATTAGACACACAGGTGATGAGGTAATTTCCTTGGTTCAACCCTCTTCCTGGGCCACCTTCTGCTAGCTGTTTATGAGAAACTGTCTCGGGAGAGTAGCTCTTCCTTGGTTGCCAGAAAAGCAAGATTAGGATTGTGACCTTTGGAATGTGGGTTGCCTTTCTGCCTATCAGGGTAGGAAAAATACTGGCTTAGCTAGAAACTATGTAACAATACAACAATAGTCTGCAGAGCTACAAATATGTGAAGAATATACAAAAGCAAAAATCACTTTGGCATCACCATCACAGGAATAAATACCCTCCCTCAAGCCTTTGTAGTGAGAGTCTGTAAGTCTAAAGCTGATCAGTGAAAGTACAATGGTGTTCAGGCTATAGGGGGGTTGGTGCAGGTACATAAGCTTTGTTTATAGCAATGCTCTCTTACTCTTTTAACACAAATCTTATGAATAAACTTACAAAGTTTGTGTTAAAAGAGACTAGTAATTTGTTGTGCTTTTCATTTTCTAGCCTCTGGTCCATGATTAAAGACATTTGTCCCCCTCAAGATGCAATTAAGTGGGTTTCAAAAATTGAAAAAAAAAAAAAACCACAAAAAGAAGAAATGCTAATGATTGCAAACATCTTCAAAATATGAGCTAGTAAAACATGAAATATTCTTCAATACTTCCTTTTCACAGTTGTTATCAGCTGTAATACTGATTTGTGCAACCTACCATGTCAGGAGTGACTTAAAGGCCTTTGCAATTATGAATCATCTTCTCTTAAATGGGCCAGACCATCTCCTGTTCAAAGCAGCATCTGACTGACATCTCTGTTGGTCATCTGAAAGACAGCTGCCAGGCAGCATCATCATCTCATGGGAGCATCTCTTCCCCGCTCCAGGGAGTGATGGCAACACCGACAGGACAGAGAGCACAATCTGTACCTCTTTCTGTGGTTTTTAGTATCTTAATGACTTAAAACTGATCAGCACACATGATAATTTTTATTTCACTTGTTATTTGTTCATACACATTTTGTTCAGCAATGAAACATTTAAATTGTATTGTCTAATTGTAATCTTGAATTAAGATCTGTGCTTCATTCTGTTGCACTGATCTAGCCTGAGTAATTTCCAATTATGCTGATTTAATGGTACCTTCACAAATGAGTGACAGTATAGGCATGTAAGCCAGGTGTTTCAAAGGAAAGAAGCACAATGCTCCCTCCCTAATAGTTTATGTAAGTGCTCGTGAACCCCTGAAAATCAATTAAAAGTCAGAAAAACATTTTTTGATACGGTAACTTGCTTGCAAAATAGCTGTGGGTCTCAGTACACCTAATTGGTGTCTTAATTTTCTAATAAATCTTGAATATATTCATATGAGTAGCTTTATGAAGAATTTCAACTAAGGTTGTCACTGGCAAAATTACTGCACCTCCAACTTGGTCCAAAAGAAAAGAGCTGAGAAACAGAGATTTATCTGAGAAAGATTAAGTAACTATACCTTCAGGACATTTGTTTGTCACAATACAGAATTTAGCTAAAATTAATTATTCAGTGCAGTTGAACTCAGTTGACAGATAAGCTGGCCAGAGTCAAAGTTAATTGTTTAAAAAATGGATCCATGTAATGCAATTTTTGCACACAAAATATGCGAGTGGAAAAAAGAAAGAATATTTCAGAATTGTAGAAGTTTTCAACACTGACTCTAATACAACTCAAAGTAGTTAAAAAAGCTGTATTATACAAGGATTCTATGGTGTTCTATGTCATATCTTAGACCTCCGTTCACTTCCGGTGGAAAAATGTCTGTTTTGGACCAAAAGAGAAAGGAGAATTAAGAAGGAAGAGGAAAGGCAAAGAAAAAACAAGCAAGAAGAAAACCGAGAAAAAATAAGACAGTTATCATGAGGGGACAGTGTACAACAAATGCACACACACACATATATATATATATATATATATATATATATATATATATACGTATATAAATCTCTTCCATTTTTGGCAGGCATTACATTTTCTTCAGAGCTAAGCATACACATTTGAAATAGGAAAGTACAATTTGTTTTGGGCAGATTTCAACAAGGAAAATTTCAGTCTCTGATGGTACCACTGCTTCTCACAACAGGCTGCACTTGAAGCCAAACCATTTGCTGCCCCTATTGGCAGAGGTCCTTCTGGCCACCTTGTTTCTAGATGGCTTCTGAGAAACATCTCAGAGCCAATGGAACCCAGCAGTGCAAATCTAAATGAAAAATAGTTGAGTAAACTAATTCAGCCAAAGGCACTGCCAATATTTCTTCTGGTTTTAAAGTTTATGCAAACTTAACCCTCCATATGCTGAATGTGAGCTGTGTGCCCTAGAATGAATGAAAGCCTTCTGCCCCCTTGACTGCTCGAACAGGCTGAGCTCAAAGGGCAATAGTTGAGGGCAGTGATGATTAGATCACAGCAAGGTACTGCGCCCAATTCTGGGCTCCATAAACTGGAGCAAACCCAACAGAGGCGCACAGGAACCCGTGACTTGCTAGGATAAGTTGAGGGACAGAAGATTGTTCAGCCTGGAGAGATGGCTTTAAGGACATGAAACAGCATCCTCCCATAACTGTGGTGATGTGGCCAAGCTGACAGAGCCGCACTTCTTGTAGTGGTACATAGCAGGAGAATGAAACAAGGGTCCAGGATGAAAGAAAATAAAATGGAAATGAAAATGTATGTAAAGAAAAGCTTTTACTCCATGAGGACAGTCCAGCAGAGAAGCATGATGTCCAGGGAAGTTAAACAGTCTCCATCCTTGGAGATCAATAAGACCCAACTAGATCAAGCCCTGAGCCATTTGAGCTGAGATCAAAGCTCTTCCCATCTTGAGCAGAAGGCTGTACTAGACAACCCCCTATGGAACCTCTTCTTGATTTTTTTTAAACTTACCTATTTATCTTAAATGGAAATCCAAGGACATCTTGGGAGGTTTAAAGGCCACTAGATCCTGTGTTCATTAATGGCGGTGTTTACTGGAAGCTCTCTGAGATCTCCCATGTAAAGTGAGAACTTAAGACTTTCTAGCAGCTTGGCAGGTACATGGTATTTTTTTATCTCTGACTGCTGAAGGCACAAAAAGATGAAAATAATTTGTACCCCTAAAGAGATATGAAGTTAACTTGGAAGTAAATACATCATACACAGCAGTTTAATACTTTGGTCTGAAAGGTGAGCTTGAAGAAAATATATGAATTTCTGAAGTGGATACTGTTGGAATTTGTAGGATTTTATAGAGGGCATGGTTCCTGGTAGATAGTCTATCTGAATGATCTCCTAGCTCTTTAATCTGAAACCATGAAGCTGATCCCAGAGCATGAAAAACAGCTACCTTCTTCTAAGTTACACTGTATATCTAAGAGGAGCAGTAAAGAGGGCTTTCAAGTTGGTTTTTTTGGACATGCATCAGTCCCCAAGGTGGATCCATGCTTTAAATCATGGCTCTTTGAAAACTGTTGAAATTGAGTACTTAACTATACCTCTGAAACTTTTTCTTGCACAGATGAAATGTATGTTATTTGCTCTCCAGTGATTTTTTTATAACTGTCCATATAAACCTGCTGAATCTTGATTTAGAAATCATCAGCACAAATATGTTTCTAGGCTAATTCAATTGACTGCAATTGCCATTATTTCCCATGTGCTGAATCCATAGACAGTGTTCGGCCTAAATAATGAAAAAGCAATTACTAGAGAAAGTGTTAGACAGCAAGGAATTTAATTTCTTTAAGAAAACTAATATTTAGAGGAACTGGAGTCAAACTTGCTGTTTATTATCTTTGTGTTTCAATTATCTGGCTGTAAATTGAAGGTCATAGCAATAGCTGCTTTCCTGTATATTCAGTCTTTGGTCTGACAAGTTTGTCATCTAAATAACAAAGATGACAAGCCCTTAAACATATGCATGTACAAGATAAGTGACAAAGTGCTATTGCTGGATTGGTAGATTATACTGTGATCATCAATGCAAGTAATCAAATAACATCTGAGTTGAACATTAGCATCTAATTCTGCAGCTGGGCTTATTTCTCATAATTGTTTAATATCACATAGACATGCAGCCCTCTGGGAGTATGTTTGGAGGTTCAGTCTTTAAAACTGCTGCAGTCATGAAAAATTACACATTGAGCAATTTTTTCACTTGCTAGATGAATGAAACTACTTTTGCATAGTTGCAGTACTTAAAGAGAAAGATATTTCTGTGGAGGAGTTTGAATAATAAGGTTATCTCCTAATTGATATATTTAAATTGATGAAGATTTTAAAATTGAGCCACCTATGTGCATATGAAGAGCATATAAACTCAGTAGATGAACGTTTCATCATTATTTTCTTTAAGTAGGAATTTATAAGTTGTTAACTTGTTTATTACAATTTCTTAGAGAAAGGATTTTGAATACTCCAGTACAATTTTTTGTGTTAGCTACTTGTCACCAGCAGCCCAGGATTAGACATGCAGATTGAATTTTCAATTAAAATTATTCTGTCTTTCAGAAACATCCTTGTCTGCACTGAAAAACTATGAATACAAAGGTTTCTCAAGAGTAAGTGATTTTCAACTTCAAATCCATCTTTTCATATAGCTGAAATAAACAGAATTATACTCATGTTTATAAAAAAGGCAGTGAAATTTAAAATACTTTCATTTGATTCTGAGCCCAGGATAAAAGAATAGTGGTATTAATAGAGGTTATTTCCTTTACACCTATCGATTTACTCTTATTTGTGAGCAGAGATAAAGTGCCTGTATTTTAAAAGGAATTTGATGTTCACACAAAGCTTTTAATAACCGTTTTGGGGGCTGAACTCTTACATAGACATAGAGAATGAGCAACAGTTGCATAAAACTTTCAATACTCCCCTCCCAGGATACTGTTTGCATTCATTTGACAAAAGGGAAAACAGTTTTCAAGGCCCATGATCAGAGGGTATTTGGTATAAGATACAAGTTTCTGAAAGGGAGCCTGGTTCTGTTCCATTTTGGACATAAGACACTTCTGACAGCCTTTGAGGTTGTGAACAGTCCCAGGGAAGGAGGAGGAGACAAATAAATATCTTTGTGCTCCACCTTTGTTCAAGTGCTGGTCAGATCTTAAGGACAAGCACGTGTAAAACAATCTCTGGTTATGTTGCATCTCAATATCTTAAAATTCGTAAACAAATGTTGTGTAAATGCTGCTCCCTGAAGAGCCTCTCACATAGTGTGCACATTTAAAGATTTGAGAACAAAGGCAAAGATTGATACAGACACTAGATTGCTCTAAAAATTAAAAAAAAAAATGATGTTATTTCCTTGTAAAACAAGATGATAAGTGAAAATGTTCAAAAAGTATTAACTCTGGGATGACTCTAGGTGTGAGGGATTTCTGTTCAGAGGCTGTGACTGACTTAGAGTAGATGTACCTCCTCAATGTCTGAGCCATTATTCTGGGACTGATTGTGTGTATTTCTGTATCTACACATAAAAACCTATGCAACATAAATCTACCAGAAGACATTTTAAACATCTTCCGTACCCTTTGTGTAATAATGTAGCTTATGTCTAAAAATACTTCATGTCACATTTTATTTTCAGACAGGATCAAAATGTCAAATCTAGGAACAATTTTAGTACAGATACTATTGTGTCTCTTAAATTAAAATAATGCAAAGGTCTCTGAATAAATTAGCACAGTTGCCATGGAAACATAGTGGGCAAGAAATATTTATAGTTGCTGCAAGCAATAATTTTGCAGCTTAATACTTTAAAATGTCAAGCAACACATAATCTCTAAAACAAATTTTTTGGTGATTGTGTATATTCACAATTTTCTATTAATATATATTTTCAGTTCTTACCTCCAGAAAAAATTAAAAATAATAAAACCTTATAAAAATCAAACTCTAATATATACTTTGATTGGAAAAAAATTTTTCAGCTGTAAAGATAAATAATACCTTGTCAGACTTAGGTGTGCTATTTTGTGTAAGGGATCATTAGAGTCAACAACTGGAGATTTTTCAAAGCTAATTAAGTTTAGAATCTCTTTTAAGTCTCTAAGCTCTAGCAGTAATTGCAACCACAAAAATTGAATATGTCTTATTCATAAATGCAAGATAGCAAGTATCTGATATTCTTGTTAAAACAAGGGTTATTCCCAATTTGTTAATTGAAATAGTACTTTATAAGAACATACAGAGAAGCACTAGGTAAATGATCTAGGTATATTGGTTAGTTGAGGTCTGACAGATTTCCTTATATATCCTGTATCCATTCTCAGCTAAACATGGTAATCTTCCCAGGAAAACAACACACTTACCTTCATTATATTGGTACATTGGTATAAACACTGAGCTTCATAAAAAGGATGGATGAGGACTTCTTCTGCCATTGGGACTACCCATCCCAGCATTTGAAAATGCCTTTTTACAGTTCTGCATTCTCTTAACAGCTATGTAAAAGGACTCTGCATGGTACAGAGCAGTGTGCTTGTTTGTGATGTACAAACACTTAGGAGGAAGGGAAAATGAGCTTAGAGGAGGGAGAAGGCAGCACAGTGCTATGCTCAAGCATCCTTAAAAGCCGTTCTTAGTCTTGAGATCTAAGCATAAATAGCAATGCTTCTGGCATTCATCCCCCAGACCTGTCTCACAAATGCTTTGTGACATGCTGTACCCATCCCCAGTGGAATTCTCCCTCTTCTCATCATACCTAGCTTTATTTGATTATAGGTATTTTGTAACACTGGAAGAAAACATCAGCATCCTTGGCTATCCAGCCTTCAGAAAGTGTGTGCTGCACTAAGTCTCAGGAACAGAGATGGGCCCTGTGATAGCTGGTATTAAAGACTTGCTGGACCTGGCAATCTGAATAAAGCTGTAAAGAACTTGAAGGCTCTCTCCTCCCCCTCTCACTACTAGGATTAAGGAAGAAATATTCTCACATACTTTGAAGTAACATGGATGGATGCAAAATTTAAAATATTTCTTTAAATTAAAAATTCAGATCCCAACTTATATACCCCATCAGCACAGTCTATTAGGTGGAAATGTTTTGAACTCAGACTTATTCAAGCATTTGGGGAACTGTTTTACAAGTTCTGCATATCTCTAAAAATGATCATCTTCACACAAATACAGTTATCTCTAAGGAAATCAGGGGGTCAAAAAGATAGAGAAGAAAACCTACAAAATAAAATTAAATAGTTTTGACTGAATTCCTTGAATGAGAAAGATTCCCTTTTAAAGCTAGAGGGATTCTTCCTGTATAGTTCTTCTATCTGAATAATGTGCAAGAGCAGAATTAGTCTCGCTTGTCATAAATTTTGTGAAAGAACAGAAATAATCCAGGCATTCACATCTAAAGAACACTTAATCATTTTCAGAATTTTGCACTCCAGGAACTGCAAAATGCTGTCAATGGTAACAGCAAGTCAGTTCTTAGCAAGGCAAAGAGTTTTATACATTATTACTGAATAGATTCATATGCATTTAAGTAAGGCCACATCTTCTAAAAGTTCATCTCCTCCTATTCTGCACTCACTGCAGGTCCTGAAGACTTAAGAACATTATTCAGAAACAGAGGCAGAACTCATGGAACAGCAGGAAGAAGGGCTCAGATTTTCCCCTCTCAGGAAAACCTCAGAGGGCTGAGGCCTATGACTTTGCAGTCACACCCAACAGCAACTTCTGTCTGCTCTGTTTACCAAATTGGAAATTATAATTTTATGGTTTATATAACACAGAAAAAATAAAGACGATATTTCTGCTTGCATACTGAAAGGGAAATTTCAAGGTGCTAAACTTGTAAATAACAGGAAGGCTTCATGCCAAAAACAAAAATTGATTTCTTGGTGATTAACTATGTGGAGAAGTTGTTTCCTTATTTTTTCATATTCCTCATCCCAATAATTATTGGTTTGTTCTTTTGTTTCCCTATTAGGGAATCAGTTGTCTCCCTATATATTTGAATATGTGTCTGTAGGACAGCTTGTTTTGCTTTTTCAGTTTAAATAACATAATTAAGTTTTTTGGATTAAACAGACCTTGTCAGCATTTTGCTAGATTGTTAAATTCTGTTGTTTTATCATAATGAAGCACATTGGAGTTTTAATTTTCACTGCTATACACCATATTCTTAAAGAATTACTTTGGGAGTTTTTTTGTTTTAATGGATAAAATTATTTCTGATGTGTGTGTAATAGATACCTTAATGTGCTACATGTTAGCACCATATTTAAGGTATACAGCATCACTGGTTATTCAGTGAAATGGGACATTTTTATTGCAGCAGTAAAGTGAGAAATAATAATGTGTATTCAAGGAACATCAAAGATATTTTTAAAAATTAAATTGCACATTAAGTAATGTACTGTGAAGAGAAGGATAGAAGAGAAAGTGCATAGCACTGCTTCTGATCTTCCAAAGAATCTGGATTAGGAAACACTGTCTCATATTTACATGTCAGCCTCCAGCAGGATGCAGCTTGACCTGAGGTTGACTCCAGAGTCACAAGCTAAAAGGAACGGTTATGCAACAGAGTGGCTAAAATTAACTATGAGAAACCCCAGAAGACAGGGGTGAGGGTACCCAGGAACCATGCAGCTGTAAGGAATAATATTCACTTCTCTCACTGAAAGGAAAGACTTGCATTATTTCAGTGTCCATCTTTATTGAGCTTAGAGACTATTGTGTTCCAATTTCTAGGCATAATTTTCTATTTGCCAGCTCATTTATTGCAAAATACAATACTCTTCCTGTTAGATAGAAGTTGTTTAGCGAATGCCCCAGAGCCATGCATCAGTATTAAAGAGAGAGAGACACAGAGAGAGAGAGAGGGAGGAATAAAAATACATTAAAAAATATTGCCTGACTTTTTCTTTGAAGGCTTCAACTTTTATTATCTCTGTTCTGCTCTAGTATTTCTTCAGTGAGAGAAGTAGAATTCCTCTGTAAGAGAGAACACTCAGAAACTGTTGGCTGGACACAGATGGGGAGATGATCAGACCCTCGCTTTCATATTTCTGCCCTTTCTGTGGACCACTGCAGAATTACCTGCTGATCAAGTAGGGCAGAGTTATTGCACCACTTAAGAAGGAGAAGTTACTCCCCATAAAAATCACCTTTGTCCAAAATAAAGACTGAAAATTTCCAGTAGCTGGTTTGGAGGCTCGCTGCAGCCACTGAGAGCCCCGTAAGTCCTTCCAGGATGACAGAAGGACAGACATCATCCAAAGTGGCTGCTTTGAAACCTGTGCTGCCATGTCAACCAGCAATTTAGGAATAATAGCAGTCATTATTGATTGCCCACCAAACAGCTCTTGTCTCTGCTGAATAGCCTGAGATTCATGACATGTTTATGAAGGTGCTACACTCCCACAAGACGTAGCTGAGGCTTCTGGGCTGAAACCTAATATTTCCAGTTTTGCCCTTAGAACCTGAGGCATTCAGCCTAGCATGTTACATATTATATTATGGATAAATCAGAAAAATCTGAAAGGCAGAAAAAAATAAAATACTGAAAAAAAAAGAAAAAAAAGGTGCTTTGCGTTGTCCAAGGATTCTGTTATTAAAATAAAAAAATACTATGATTTCAGAAAACAGGAGTTCAGACTTATGTTTTAAAATAAGCCAAATTAGCAATAAATCTAGGGGAAGGGAAGACCACGCAGTCCACTGTTATTTTAGATGCCATTGCAGGAAGGAAAAGTACCAGGATTTAGCAAAGTGGTCTATTATGGTTACAGACACCATGCCTTACTTTTGGACCCAGATTTCATATCCCAGCTTTGAGACCTGTTCTGAGAGTTCTGTGTCTTTGCTGAGAAAGTGAAAAGGCTTATGAAAATACCAGGTGAGAAAGATTGACAGAAACATCAGTGTTCCCTGCTCCCTTGCTGTCTTGGATAGCTCTTGGAGCACGAATCTTGTGTTATTTCAGTCACATCTCCCTTACTTCTTTCCTTTCATGACAAATCTCTATCTATCTATCTATCTATCTATCTATCTATCTATCTATCTATCTATCTACCTAACCAACCTTCCTTCCTTCCTTCCTTCCTTCCTTCCTTCCTTCCTTCCTTCCTTCCTTCCTTCCTTCCTTCCTTCCTTCCTTCCTTCCTTCCTTCCCTCCTTCCTCTAATAAAAGTCCCACTTATCAAAGCAAGTCATTATCTTTTGCACACTTCTCTGCACTAATGACCACAGAGACCAACAAAAATCAAAGTTTAAAATAGTTCACAGCTAGTAGAGGTCTCAGCTGACAAAACCTGTTATGATGTAGAAAGATGAGGCCTTCAAGTAAGGCAGATGCAGAACTCTACAACACAGTACAGCAGAGCCCCTTAATGGAGCACAGGAGGCAGAAACTGCAACTACAAATAGTCTATCCCGAACTCCCTCATCTGTGGAAACCTTACTGCAGAAAAATTCATACTGATACTTCACTGCGGCACACAGCTACTTTGCTGGGTTTGCTTTTCTCCAGAACTCAGGTTGCAAGTGACTCAGCTTTAGAAAAATAAACTATTTTCTTTGTCTTTGCAATACTTTTGTTTGTATTGAATGTTATGGGTTGTTGTTGACTCTGAAAGAGCACAGATATTTCAGATGATTTTAGCTTTTTGGTTTTCTTTCCCAACCACAGAGTTGCTATTTTCAGGGTCACAAGCAACTCTTTTGAACAGTACTAAAAACTATGGGGAGAAGGAAGCAATCCTAAAATGGAAAGATTAATTATTCACAACTCAAAAATTTAACTGTATTTTTGATTTGTGTTTCTTTTGTTTTGGGGTTTTTTTTGTTTGTTTTTATGAGTTTTGAAAATTCTGCTTCTTTCTAACAAGTCTCAAATATTTGTAACGATCATACAGACACTTTTAAATCCTGTGTCGATACACAAAGTTTCAAATCTCCAATACTATAAATTAGAGGCTGCAAATATACTGTTGTGTGAAATAAAAACAGTTCTGGGAAAATGAATATGATCCAGGGATATTGGTAAGCTGAAATTCATAAAAGTCCTGTCAGCAAGACATTTGGAGCTTGAGACATTAATTTACAGAAGTACTGACAGCATATTAATATTTTGTATGTAATACAGAGCAGATCTAAAACTCAAGGAAGATTCATAAATTATAAAGGCAGACGAGAAAGTTTTCAGTGATATATTATAAAATGCATTTAGAAAATGGGGTTTAACATTAGTATATAAAGAATTTGAGAATATTCTTTTACTTTTCCATGAATGATGACTCCAGCTAAAACTTCCCAGGCTCTCAATTTTAAGCTCCCAAGCTATACCTCAGAAAAAAATGAAATCATGACCAGTTTTTATGCTGCAAGATAACAGATGGCATGAACTTTTTGTTCTAGGTCAATAGCAGACTTATTATGCAGCTGTCTGTCTGGAAGTGCTAACTAAAATATTGTAGATGAGAAGGAAAGCTATTGAGGCCACAATAGCACATTGGCATGCCCAGAAGTACCACCTGTAAAGACAAAACACCAAAAGCTTGTTTTCATTGACTGAGATTCCTATGTCAGTCCTAGAGATTGGACTCCACAGCTTTTTGCAGGAAGGAAAATGCTGACTTGAAGAGCATTTAGAGATGGATTTTGTGGGAAACTCTAAAATTCAGGCACCTTTTTTCTTCCTTTTATTGTCCATGCTTGGAACACCAAAATGAATACATATTGGCATTTATGACAGATATTGGGTAACAACAATGTGACATGATGTCTATTGTAATGAGAGCCTGAACACAGGGAGGTAGAAGTCCCTTGCAACCAAGTGTCTGTATAGATATGCATGCACTCAATCCAGGGTTTTTTCCTTATCTAGTAAAAGCCTGACTTTTATGTTCAATTCAAAGGATGAAATCTAAGAGGTGGAAAATGAAGAAGCATTTTTTTAATGTTTTTTTTCTTACCTACTGAATATTTATGTAAAAAGAAATGTCTGAGTGTAACACAGCAAATCCTACACACATTCCTGTTTAGTAAAAGAAAGTCTCAGTCAAGCATGTCATTAAAGATTAATATTAAATAGAAATTATTAGTAAACATTTTAATTTCTTGATCCCTTTAGGAAAACAGTTGCAGACCTCTTCAAAGATAAATTTTCAAGCTTCTTATTTCTTTATGATGTATTTTCTAGTTTTTGTGAATATAAAATACTGGTAAAGGTTTACTAGAATATTTTTTTCTTTTATCCAAGTATAATACTGCAGTGCTGAAATATGTAGACAGCTTCTGAAAAACATTGCTTTACAAAAAAAAATAAAAATTCTTCTTTGAGCTCAGAATGAAAATAGAATATAGCTGTAAGTGTATTACTGCACAACAATATAAGTAAAGATTGTTAGGGAATTTTATAAACCTGCATGCTTAATAGAAAATATTAGATAAAGTGCACTTTCATACTCTATTACAAGACATTTTTTTATGACTGGGAATCTGCTCTCTTTATTTTTTATGCCTTCTTCCATCACAGTCATGGCTTTGCAAGGCAGTGAAGCTCAGAGTTTGCAGTCTTAACAATCACAAGTTTTAAATGGTTTGGGAAAAAATGCAGCAGAGGATCCAAACAATTTCGTTTTGCTGTATGGCTGATGATATGTCTGTGTATATATACATGTCTGTGTACGTGGGTGGTGGGTGTGACTGTAGCAGTTGAGCTGACAACTTCTCCTATAAAGTTAAAGATGTCTGGCATTCTTTTAAATTGCTTATGACTTCGCCAAAAACTGAAATGTTTGGGCTGAAATTTTCCACAGTAGGTTTATGCATCAGACAGAATTTTATTCAAAACATTCAGACAAAATAGTTCATCTATTGCAGAGAATGAGATTAGGCAAAGTATGTTGTTTTACCAGTTTTAAAGAACATTAGAGAACAGTGTCTCATAAAAGCTGGAACAGAACCCAGAAGCTGTTAGTTGTGCCATCTCTTTGGCAGCAAGTACCAGAAAAACCAGCTGCTGAGTGAATGTCTTTGCCTTCTGATCAGCATAGAGGAGAGTGGGATAATTTTCCTACCACACCAGGACTGATGGGACTGCAGGTTAGTTTTATGAATTGCTGCAGTTGTGCCCCACAGTTATGACATTTGAATTTAAATACAATTAATTGTATTCCTTCTAACACCAAACTTTCTATAATTCTGTGATAGTCTCCATGCAGTCTGAATAACTAGGCCCAGGATTTTATTTCTGTTACATATCAGAAAATTGTCCAGAATGGATTCCTGTATTATGAAATTAATTAATTTCTCAAGTACAGAAATATTAGTTTAAATACATTATAGGCATGTTCTTCATCTTAGTATTACTCATAGATTTATAAAATCATAGAATGGTTTGGGTTGGAAGTGATCTTAAATCTTATCTTGTTCCAACCCCTCCACTATGGGCAGGGACACCATCCACTAGACCATGTTGATGAAAAGCCCTTTCAACCTTCCAGGGATGGGGCATCCACAGCTTCTCTGGGCAACAGTTCCTGTGTTTCACCACCCTCACAGGAACAGAATTTCTTCCTAAAATCTAATCTAAACCTACCCTCTTTCAGTTTAAAGCCACTCTCTCTTCTCCTATTGCTTTGTGCCCTTATAAAAATTCTGTCACCACCTTTTTGTTCTGTTTTGCAACATTCTTGGGCTGAGGCCATTCCCTAACGCATCTCAAAAGTTTCACTAAGTCCAGTCAAACCCCACAAGTGAATGGTTGTAGGAGAGAGGCTGCTCATCTTCCAGAGGTAGATGATTATTCCCTTCCAGAGGTGTTTCCATCAGTCATCACCAGTAAAACTGGAGCTGGCTTCTGGTTGACAGATTCACACCTAACTCCCAACACAGGCACTGAAACTTGACAGAAACCATCTGCAGTGCTGCCTCTGTTTGCAAAATGGTGTGCCCTAATCAAACACAAGACCTGTGAAGGGCTTTGTTGGGCAATCTGTCGATTACCAAAAAGTAGGTGTAGCTCTGTTTCAGAACATATCCCTTCTTTAAATAGCTCTGCCTCCAGCCAGGGGAGTTGCATCCAGTAAAGCCACACATTTATTGTAGAATCCCAGAATGAAAAAATAGTTTGGGTTGGAAGGGACCTTTACAGGTCATCTATTCCAATACCCATTGCAATGGGCAGTGACACCTTCAACTAGATTTCAATGCTCAGAGCCTCATCGGCCTGACCTTGAGTGTTTCCAGGGACAGAACATTTGCCACCCCTCTGGACAATCTGTTCCAATGTTTCACCACCCTTGTAAAATTTTTCTTCCTTATATCCAGTCTAAATCTTACCCTCCTTTTGTTTAAAACTGTTACCCCTTTTCCCGTTGTGACATGCTCTGTTATAAATTTTGTCACCATATTTCTTGTACGTACCATTTAATAACCAAATGGCTAAAATGAGGTCTCCCTGGAGCATACTCTACTCCAGACTGAAGAACCCCAACTCAGCCATTATCAAAGGAGAAGTGTTCCACCCTCTTACCATCTTGGAGAAATTCCTTTGGACTTGCTCCAGCAGGTCAATGTCCTTCCTGTGCTGGGGACACCAGAGCTGCACACAGAACTCTGGGTGAGGTCTCATAAAAGCAGGGGGAGATGCAGAACCACCCCTCCCACCCTGCTGCCCACGCTGCTTTTGAAGCAGCCCAGGAAAACAAAGTATCTTGGCACATTAGGAGGCAGGTGTGCTTTTGCTGAGAAGCATTTGCATACCAAGATAATAGGCACTGTAAAAGGTTATCAGCCAAAGTCTCATAATTGGTACTTGCAAGTGCCATAGTAAGTCTTCTAGTGTTTACATTTTTATCCTGTATTAAAGGCTGCTTCCTTTGAACTAAAAATATAATTAGTGGTTAATAAAAGAGCATATTAGATTATTCACAGTGTAAATTCCTATGGTATGAGTTAGCTAAGATATGTCAGCTGAGGTTCAGGCTTGATTTTAATGCGATAGTGAGGGAATTTGCAGATGACATCAAAAGAAGTTCTGATAGTATCAAAATAACTGAAAATTCATAAGCAAATCTTGTAAATTTATTTTCTCTATATACAGTTATTTTGAAATTCAGATGAAAAGATAATTAAGATAATGTATCTAAATATAGATGATATCTGTAACTAGAAGCAGAACCAGTGGTTTATTTTTATATGTCACTCAGATTGCTTAATTGAATTAAAACTCTTTTATATTATATTTATTAGATTAGATGTTTTCCATATGTATCACAAGCCTTTTCCCATGTAATTTTCTATTAATTGACATTATGAATAGCTTTGTATTTCTTAATAAGATTTCTCTTAAAATATAGCTTTGGATTTGTGCAGAATTATCTGTGAGATCTTTATTCAATCAGGTCATTTACTTGTACCAGAAACACAGTGGATTCACCATTCCTGGAGGTGTTCAAGAAACTGCTGGACATGGCACTCAGTGCTGTGGTTTAGTTGACACAATGGTGTTCAGTTGAAGGCTGGACTTAATGATCTTAGAGGTTTTTTCCAACCTAATTGTTTCTGTGATTCTATGAAAGACAAATACTGTTGGAATTATACAAGAGCAGACTGCCTATTTACAATAGAGAAGACATTGATCCTCACTAAGCACCGCCTTTCTCACCTCACAGTTGGAAATTAATAGAACTTAATAGGTGTATGGTACTTGAGAATCCAACCTGTCAAGTGTGAGGGCTGTGCAGGATCTCAGGGTTATAACGTATGTTGTCCTGATCTTTAATCAGCTAGCAGGATCCTGGAAAACCTAAAAACTGAGTATTTTTATTGTTGAGTGGAAGGCAGCAAATTGTGCCACACAGAAATTACTGGCAACATCAGAATAGAGAGAAGACAAGCCATGAAGAAGAGCATTCTGTAGAAACCTGTCCCAGAAAAAGAAATTCAGGACTGTGCTTGAGTGAGGAAAAGGAGAGATTAGGTTTTCTGTGCTGGCAGTCATCCGCATGTACCTATGTCTGCCTCTGGGTACAATTAATTGGAAGATCAGAATTTATTTGGCTTATTTTGAGACATAGAACTAGCATTAACAAAATTGTACACAATAAATACAATAAAATTCATTTCTGTCATGTGTAAAATAATATTTTCTACTCCATTCCAGTGAACACTTCTGAAAGAACCTAAAGGTGACAATACTGACGTCAAAAACACCTAAGAGAGACAATTCTAACATGAGTTCATCTTAAGAAATTGTTCAAAAATGTCTCACTTAATAGTGACTCAGGACTGGGCTAATTTAGCATGAAAGCCAAAAACTCAGAGAAAATTGGGGAATGCATTAAGGTATCTTTAAACCAAGCTACAACCTAACACAGTCTCAAGCACTCCAGCATTTTTCCCTAATTAGGGCAGCATCCCACAGAATGAGAAGTGCAGCTCTTACCCTGACTCATTGCACTTCAGTGACCTGTTTCAAATCAACAGAGTGTACTCATGCCTTTTATCAGCTAAACAACTTGGACTGCATTTTCAAATAGTTCACCTTTCTGCATTTCCTTTTTAGAATTTAAAATTCTCAGATTGCTCTCTTCTCCTGTTTTTCAGTTAATTTCAACCAGAAGTGAGAAGCTGAAGGGGTGATTATGTTATAACTAAGCCACTACTGAACTTTTGCCATCTTTTACACCGGATCTTCAGGTACTCTAAATGTTCTGCCCCAGGTAGCTTGACAGCCTGTCCTGATTTAGGTATGGGGCTGGCAAGAAATGGGATTCACTTGACCAAGTGAGTAACAACTTGTTTGCCAAGAGACTTTCCATCTGGTTGACGGAGCCTTTCACTGTGGCATGCGGGAACCTGGTGCCAGCATCCTGTAAATGGGCAAGTGGACAGACATCAGAGGAAATAAAGATATGAGGCAGGATTATGGAAGATACAAATCCCTCAGGATGAACAAAATGGGTCAAAAATGGGACTGAACCAAATGGATAAGGTAACAAAGGGTATGGGTTAACATTTATATGAAAGAGCACCTGAAAGATGTGGAGCTGTGTGATGAGGACAGCGTTATCCACACCTCTTCTGTTGCTTGCTGGTTATCTTATGTTTTATACTGCAAGAGCTTTACCCTTTATACAGCAGAGATGAAGATCTCAGGCTTTTGAAGCTATATCAAGGCAGTGTTCACCTATAGCCCAGAGTGAAAAGTTATACAGAGTAAGATATAAAATAAATGATCACAGATGTGCTTCTGATGGTGGTGTCATTATCCCAGCATCAAAACTCCATGTTGTAATCATGTGATGTTTGGAATTATGTTCTGACATAGTATAAAAATGTCAGATTGCAGGAATGTGCCTTAAAATATACAGCCCTTCTATTTTCTTTGTGTTTCTGGTGCACAAGTCACTTTGTGATCTTGGTGTGAGCAGAATTGGATCTGTTTACTGTTTATTTCTTACTGCCATTTTTATCCTACATTTTCCCCCATCAGAGAGGTTTAATTAACAACTTAATCCATCAGGTTTTAGTCTGTGGGATAGACCTCTGAGGGTTGGTAAACAAATAAATTGTTGATATAAAAAGTGAGATTATTGCCATAAACTTAAATTTGCTGCATAATTGTCCTTTATCTTCAATGAAGAAAGTACAAAATTTTATAAACTGAAATATGGTTTAGTTTGGTATCTTAATTAGTACTTTTCTTAATAGCCTTTGTGATCTTAATGTAAGACAATGTAAGATTAGTAACAAATGGAATAGCAATTACAACAGTAGTTGCTACCTCTACTACTATTATTACTGCTGCAATTAACAATATTATATTGGATGTCATTCTTTCCTGAGTTCAGAAATCAGGATTTGAATTGGAAGCCTTCATTGATTTCAGAACTACTTGTGATTTCTGTTAGCTGGGGAACTGACCCTAAACTCCACAATCAGCTCCCAGTGTTTCACTCATTGCTCATTAGTGAAATACTTAGCACTGAAGTCAGCAGGAACACTCAGAGGATATAAAAGCTGTGGAGTTTGTCTTTCATCATGTTGTCATTGATCACAACAGGAAAAACAATTTTCTGTTGTGCCTTTACCCTTAGACAAGTGCCTGTGACTTGACGCCAAGTCATAAAGTATGTCTGCTCTTTGTTTTTGAAGTCAGGCATAATGTCTACTTCTTGTGTTTTATTAAAAATAATATACACACTAAATTAGCCAAATATTTCATATTGAAACAATCATGTTATCATAGTGCTGCATTACAATGCCTTTGATTCTCCTCTCACTCACTCAAATGCAGACAGCTAATAAATTAAATAGAATGACACTACCTTATCATAAGTTTACCTAAAAATAAAGTCATGCTACATGAACATAAAGTGTCAAGTGTTACCATAAATTTTAGTTATGATGGCATCTTTTTGTTGTGTTAAAATGGAAACACACAGAATGTTTTTATATTGATCTTACAAAATGCAAGCAAATTACACTTAGACAAGTACAAGATAAGTGTAAAAGAAAGCAAGACTGGAAAAAAAGAGGTTTTTCTAAAACTGTTAAATAATGTTTTATCTCTCCCACGAATGAGCTGAAGCAAAATTTCTCACTGTGCTTAAACTTAGACCAATGTGAGATCAAGTTCATTATAGGGAATAAAAACATATGGTTTTTAAAAGTTTAAAGATTTTTTGACACAATGGCCCTTGCATGCAAATAAATTGAATGTTAATGCAATGATAGCAATTTTGTGTTACAGATGAACAGTATGTAGCATTTTGCATATCTATCTGAAATGTTTTCCTCAAGACTTAACTGATGTGAAACTCTGTGTTAAACTCACTTACTTTCTACTGAATTAATTGAAACAGTGGGAAAAACAGCATGACACTGTGAAAAAAAGCCAGAAAAAGTTCCTTTCTCAGGATGTGAGAACTCTGACTCATGACCACAAGTTATATAATCAAAGTGTCTGGGTCGGAAAACACATACATGTCAATAATCTCATTGTGAGCTATCTCAGAAGACTGTGTGTGCTTAAAGCTATAGAGGTTCATGCACAGCATGCAAGCAGAAATAAACACTACTGGTTCATTACTCTTACTACTTATGACAAAATTTAAGCCAATTCAATCAATTTTTTGATAGAATGTGCTATCCTTAAAGCTGTGAGTTTAGGTTAGTCTTGGATCCTTTTTTCACTTGCAAGTTGACTGTAACACACAAAGCGTGCTGGCCAAGGGATACGAGTCTTGCTGCAGAATTTCAATGACACTGGCTCTTTCCCTTCTCCCAAAAACCAGTTTACTCTTCAGCAGAAAGCAATTGTGCTCAAGTACAAGAATCTTTATTCCTTTGTGCATATTCTTGCTTGTCACTGACCTTGATAAGCTCTTAGTTTCTACAGCACTTTCTAGCAGAGCTTCACTGCTAATTGTGTAGGAAATGTTTTCACTTCTGAGTATTGATCTTCATACCTTTCTATTTCACTGAAGGTTCTTTATTTTTCTATTATGGAAAAAGATGAACTCAAGTTCCTTAGCTGCCTTCTCCATCATGGCTCATTTTGTCTTTCTTTTTTCCTGAATGAAACACTGTTTTTTTCAGTCTCTACTGCTACAGGAGCTTTCCCATGTCTCTGTTCTTCTCATGATTATATGACAGAAAGAAAGCCAGTGGTGTGAATGTGTCCCTTGGGGTGACCAGCCCAAGGGATCAGCATTCACTAAAGAGAAGAAATAATGAACTAAGACAGAGGGTTATACATATAAAATGAGTTTTATATTTCCATCTCTTTTCTACTTTTTGATCCCAGATTTTAAATACAATTGCACTATAATACAGCTAAGAAAATCTAATGTGTTTTTAAACTGATAAAGACCCTGCCTAAGGCAACATTGAAGTGATTGAATTGAATAAGTGCTTTGGGCTATAGAGATATTTATTCATGCATTTAACTCAACAAGACATTTTCTAGCACTTTACAGCAGAAACAAAATGAGGCACTCTATTGTGATTACTTCATATGTGGCTTTAAACCTGAACATAGTAAGGGTTAAGACTGGGTATTTTTATTAATTGACTAAAAATTCAATATTTAAAAACAGTAATTAAAAATCCTTTAATTTTAAGCACAAAATAAAACACCAAACTTTCAAATACCTTGTGGGTATACTGGATAAACATGAAAAATATCCCAAATTTCTCTTTGTGACTAGAATATATTCATTCTTGTCTTGGTGTAACTCCAGTCTGTAACTAAACTCCACACAGGTGACCACTCACTTGTGCTTTGTCAGGTTGGGGGACAGAGAATTGGAAAGATTAGCAGTGAGAAAACGTGGGTTGAGATAAGTAAATAGGTAAAGCAAATAGGTAAAGCAAAAGCCACACATGCAAGCGAAGCAAAACGAGGAATTGATTCCCTGCTTCCCATGGTCGGGCAGCCATCTACAGGAAAACAGGGCTCCAGCACACGTGACGGTGATTTGGGATGACAAATATCATCACTATGAGTATTACCTTTTTTCCCCCTCCTTCCCCCAGCTGTAGATGCCAGATGGAATTAAACCATGAAAAAGAGTGAAACTTCATCTGTAAGGCCTAGAGTTATTCCTTAAGAGTTCTAATTTCTTCCATATTGGAAAGACATGCTCAGTCTGCAATGATTCCTTCTTTTGTTTAAAATATCGCAGTTTAAAATATGGACAATTTGTCTCCTTTTGTCTCTCACTTTCTTATAATTTAATGAGCATGTGGTTAAAATGGATAATTTTGAAATTTGTCAATTTATCCCAGTGAGTTTGTCTAGACAACTCAGGAACAATATTTAGATAATCCCATCTTCTTTATAAAGAAGTAATTCAGCTCTTTCAGAGCTCTTTTTTACTGATTTTCAAAGCTTGGAGTGTCAGAGAATTCTGTATCATGGAATTCTATCTGTTTCTCTTAATATAAAATATTTTAAGCCTGCTGAGGTGATCAATCAGCAGCCATTGCCTGAAATCCTAATTTTATTGGAATAGTAGTATGGATAAAAATGAACTGAGAGTGCCTAGCTTGACACAGATGAATTGTCAAAATATGTTGTTGGAGATGTCACAAGCCAAACATTTCTATCTTGGAAGCACTTCCCATGCTTTTTAGATATGCACACTGGTTCTTGAACTAACTGAGCTTTTCTTGCAGTTGCATCCATCTCTATTTTTTTTGTATCTCATGACCTGTTAACAGAGAATTTTAACACTGTCAGATCAGCCAGCTCTCCAAGGTGGTTTTGGGTCCTGATCCCTCTGTGTTAGTGTGACAGCTCATTAACTCTGAAGCTTTCTCTCAGAGTGAGTCAGCTATATTCCGAAACAAACTTGAGGCTGTGGAGATTATGAATCTCCAACAAAAACTGGGGGGGTTTATGTATGAATGTATGGTGTAGATGAGCAGATGAACTGGGTTTGGCTCCCCTGACCCTGCTCTGGCTTTGTGCAGTTTAACATTTGCACACTTACTGCACTCTAATGATGCAACATTTCAGCACCCCCACCAAGTCTCTGTGCTTCAAGCTGCCATGCTGAAGCATCTGAACAGAAGGGAACATTGGATGCTGGCATGTCTGTCACAGAAAGAAAGGTCCCAGGTGGGCCACAAGGCCAGGGTGATACAGCGCTGCTGCAACTGCCCGGCTCTAGACAGAGCCTTCAACGGGACAGGCATGGATGTCCTGTACCAGCCTGAGAGCCATGGCAGGGCATGCAGGTCTGCAATGCTGGTATGGCTTCAGAGGTCACTTTTCATTCCCATTCTCTCTTTTGTTGCCGATTTTGTTAGCTTTTTATGCAAATTTTGCATTAGGATATTACCAGTACTGAAGGTGTTGATTCTCTATTTTGGTTAATCGTTGTTCCTCCTTTTTTTCTATTTTACACTCAGCACAAAACTTCCATGGTGCTTCCTAGTTACTAGATAATAATAGATTAATTTAATTGAAAAAACCTCTTTTGGTTTGCTGCCAGTTTTTTTTTTGCATGTTCCAAATATCTCTTTCCAGCTTTCATTATTATAATTGAATATCAAAGCCCTCTGTTGTCACCTGAGCAAGTGTCCATATTAGAATCTACTTTATTCAACTTTTAATGATTTTCATAACTCAGGAAGACTCTTCTGGTGGCTTTTCAGAAGTGATGACTCAAGCCCTTTCCTTAAATCCATAGGGCAAATTGCAATAGTAAGTAGAGGCAAACATCTCCTATGCTTTTTTGAACGGGTTGCAAAATATTATTGTGCATTTTGTGCCACCTATTTTCTAAAGAAATCTTTATTTTAGAACAGCTTTGTGAAAGTGCTATAATATGGCTTGCTGATCACTCATGACCTATGGTCAGTCTTAATG
Organism: Melozone crissalis; assembly: GCF_028551555.1. Classification (NCBI taxonomy): domain Eukaryota; kingdom Metazoa; phylum Chordata; class Aves; order Passeriformes; family Passerellidae; genus Melozone; species Melozone crissalis. Next base: position 19,536,540 of record NW_026535784.1, read on the forward strand.
ACCAAAATTCACAGCAATTAATTCATGCTCAAAATTTACCTATTTTGAAGCACTAATGAATTTAGCTGCAGATTCCTTTTAGAATAATTTTGTGCTATTTATAATTAGTTATCCTTAATGAGTTGTGACACAGAAGCTTCTTTTGAAGCTGAACCTCAATACCTACAAAAGACATGTTTTGAAAGAGATGTCTTCTTTTATTACAGTGAGAAATATAATTTTAGGTCTCGTTTTTCAAAGGTGAGATTGATCTGGATTCTAATTGCATGCAAAAATCATTATTTAGAAAAAAATCTGAAATACTTTAAAATTCAGAAACCATGAACGCTATGATAGAATTGGTTGTTTCTTAAATCAGTGTGGTTTTGGATGTTATCTAGTTGCAATGACACTGAAGACCAAGTAATACGGTTTTATTTTGAAAACTTGTGGGTTCTCTATACTGGTTAGGTATTGACATAAGACAGACTGGTTCTTGCAGGTGCAAATTTAACAGTAAGGACTGTGGGTACGATTTTGTCAGCCTGATTTTTCAATAAGGAACATGAAGTTCCTGCACTTATATGGGATCTATTCATGTCCTTGCTTGAAGATTGCAGTTAAATGAACATCACCATCCCATTATTTTTCTTTTAAATAGGTACCTGTCCTGGGGTGACTTTATGATGTTTGTATGCACATACGTCTGTTTAGCCCACAGATAAGTTTTGTTATCTTAGAAATGTTTGGTTTTAGAGAACAAGAATTAATATTTGAACATGGATAGTTTAAAGACAAATGTCCCAATAAGGTCCTGTCTATGTTGCAGACCTCATTGAGAAATCTTACAGATCAAATACCAGGAAAGTAGTCTCTTTAACATTCAGGGTAAACTGAGCATTCTCAAAAACTGATCTAGCAGATTCAAAGGAGACAAGGAAAGGAAAGGAAAGGAAAGGAAAGGAAAGGAAAGGAAAGGAAAGGAAAGGAAAGGAAAGGAAAGGAAAGGAAAGGAAAGGAAAGGAAAGGAAAAGGAACATATGTCAACACTTGTTTCACTCAACCTACAATATGTATAAGACTCTTCTGTAAATTCATTAGATTCTTTTATACTGGAATACATGTCTTGGATGAAGTACCAGAAAGAAGCTGCATAAAGAAAAGTTGTGTTACTCAAGGTCCCCAGGGACTGGAAAAAAACAACTGTTGCCGCCATCCAAAGAACAGCCAGAAGGAAATAGGGAACTGTGAAATAGGGTGAAGTGTAGGCTTCACCTCAGTCCCTGATCCTGAAACATGTCTTCTTGGAATTAATTTCCAAGAGAGAAAGGAATGAAATTGGGTACCACCAGTTTTACCAGGGTAAAACGTCCTTGGCAACATTGCTTGCTTTTTATCTGAAGGAAACCCCAAATATATGTCTGAGAGGAGAGTGGGTTAATGTTCCTTGAGTCTGAGCAATGCTTTTGACTCTGGCTTCCAGGCATTTCTTTGCTGGAAACAGAGGAACAGTGGGCTGTAGAAATGGGCTGTTACACTGTTTGAAAATCAGCTGTACTGCCAACCTGCCAAGCTCATTGTGTAGTAATCAATAGCTTGATGTTCATTTGGCAGAGGTACAGAGCCACCCTAGGGTCAATACTGAAGCTGGTATTGTTCAATATCTTCATCAGCATGCTGGATGGTGTGACATAATGCACTCTCACAAAATTTATGGATGATGGTATATCAAGGAGAAAATTGATTGAAACGCCAAATAGCAGAATTTTGATCCAGAAGGACCATAGGAAAATACAAAAAAATGGACCAGCTGTAGCCTCATGATGTTCAATGTGAAAAGTATAAACATCTTAGCCCTAAGAAAAATAACTATGTAAATCTTCATAGGCTGGGAACTGACTGACTGAGTAGCAAACCTGTCAAAGACAACCTGAGCAGTCAGAGTGGATGGCAGTCTGAATATCAGCCAATATTTTCCTCTCATTTCAGATAAGACAAACCTCACAAACCAGTTTAGATGAAACTCAGAGAAACATTAAAAAGAACATTGCCAGTGGATCAAAGAAAGCTTTTGTAGTTATTTCCCTTGCTGGTGAGTTCACACCTGAAATTCATCTGCTTTTGAGCCATTTCAAGAAGGACATTAAGAAAACCACTGTCCAGTGGATTACTGTCAAGATGGTCAAGAAAAATTATTCATGAACTGTCACGATTGTTAATAAATGTGTACTTTGTCATAATGTTGATACAGCATGCATATGGTTTCATTATCTCATACTTACAATGTATATTTGAAGATTTTTATTTTTTTGTATTACTGACCTGGTTTTCAAGGATGACTATTCTCAGAGTCATAGATTATTACACAGAAATCGAAAAGATATGACCTCTCATGCCTTTCCCAGATGATCCCAGGTGGGGAGCAGCAGGTTTCAAAGATAATATTAATAGAGTTCTTCACTCCTGAAAAAATTTTAAGATGTCAAGAGACTCATATAGAGAATTCTCTAAGTGTTTTGTATCTTCATTTTACATTGCACATAGATAAGATGTCTTTTTAAAGTAATCATCGATTTTTGTGCAGTGACAAATGACACTAGCAACTGGGACCTTTAGTGCCTGTCTTAATTTAGTCGTCTTCTGTATCTGCAGGTATGATTTTTCATCCACAATGATGTGCTACAAGGATATGCAGATCACTGCTTCCAGAAAATCATGTAATAGAGTATCTGACATTACAGCTAGTGCCTTCAGTTCAGTGCAATTCCTAAGCATGAAACTGCATCAACAAAACAGTGACCTGGTTTAGCTTAAAAAGCAAGTCTATCTGTACAGTGCTCTTTGCAAAATCTGGGTCTTATTTTTACCATATGGATAATAGATATAAAAGAAAATACCATAGTCATGCTGAGAGTGGCCTAGTTTGCACCATGCCTGGATATTGGAATGGCTCAGCAGGGCCACTTAGATACTGCAATTCTCTTCTCAGCAAAGTGAATTATCTTGGCACGCGGTGCGTAGATGATAACTGCAGGCTCTGTATTCATGGCTGCAGCATTTGGACCTCTAATTGTGTTACTGCCAGAGCAGGCACTGAATTTAGCTCTAAGTGGTCTGCAAGCCAAGGTAGGACTTGCTGCACATCTTGCACGTAGCTCTATATATTTATTCTTCCCTTACTGTTGGTCATTATGTATTCAGTTACTATTATGAGCATAGTGCTCTTCACTTCTTGTCTGAACATCTTGTTCTTTCTATAAGGTTCCAGACCTGTTGGGAAATCAGCCAGAGATGCTGAAGCTCTCCCCTTTGGAATTTAATGTGCTGTGTTATGCAGCACGTTGTGTGCATCTATGCAGGCTGCAGGCAGCCCCATTAGGGACTTCGGTGCTTTATAGGCTTATAAAAATAGGGTGGCTGGTTTTCCTTCACAAGTCATGACAACAAAGTGGCAGTGTAATCTCAGGGAGGTGATTTCTCACTCCTACAGAAGCCTGATGTAATACCTGACATTGGCCTTTGGCACAGAGCACCCACTTTCCATCTTTTCTACTATATTGATGAGTCTGGTAATACTTTAGTATGTAACCTGGTGCCAGGGAGTTAAAAATGTGCTGTGCCTCTTCACCTGGAGGCGTGTTTGGTGCTGTTCTGCTTGATTACTTGGACACACTCCTGCCATGGCTGTCTGTGAGATACTGGTGTCTAAAAGTGTGCTGATAATTCTGCAGGAATTTCTTTTCTGGTTAATGTTCGGATAAATTTAGTTTAAGAACTGAGGAAAAGAAGTTGCATCAATGATTCTGGAAAAGAAGGTACATCTAAAATCAGAAAGGCAAATAATCATTAAAAAGGTCCAAACCCAGATCTTCCAAACAATTACAAATACATATATTCCTTGATTTTGATATTGTCCTCCATATACTCTAAAAATATAGAAGAAATGGCATGAAGTATATATGAGAGGAAGGAGCATAGATTGGTATTTAAACTAAAATATAATGATTTTATGGAGAACTAAAAGATTTTCAAACAGTGGGGACTGGCTGATTGAATTTCCCTGTGTTGCTTTGAAAATGTAGTCAAAATTTGACAAGCACCTAGGAGCATAATTCTGAGAAATGAAGAGTCATTTAAGCTATTTAGGCTGTTTCTTTTTTTCAAGCTCTTAAATAATTTATAAAGCACAAAATTTATTTTTAAAAATGTACTATTCCTGAAGCCCAATACAATAATGAAATCTGCCTGCTGATTTTGTTTTCCATTGCACAAAATCTTAATCAAATAAAGAAGAAATAGGTAGATCTTTTACCTAAGGAGATTAGACCTTTAATTAGTCCATAATGTATAATTTCTCTGCTAGAAACTAGTGCTAGTAAGGTTGGTACTATCAGGACATTGGTCATTCAATTTCAAAGTGGACAAGAACTGACTTGGAACATGGTCATAAAGCAAATAGCATTTTAACATACACTATGAATGCATATGTAATTGTCTAGGATTACACAGGTTTTGTGACAGGAACCTCTGATAGGGATGTCACAGTACATAAAACTAGGTTTTATGTGTCTCACGATTTAGAACTGCTAAGTATTTTCCACACCGACAGGAGACAACTCCCCAGCTTTGGCAGACAGTTCCTGTCTCACCACCAGTCCCATGGAATGCAGAGGCTGTATCCCACACTATGGGGACACCTATTTCATGACAGGTCATTCATGTTAGGTCATCTTATCCATATTTCCTATAAAAGAGAGAAAAGAGGGACAAAATAAGTTATTCTTCCCTAGCATTCTTTCAGATTGGAATTCAAGTGTTCATGAGCTATAATTCACTGATTTCAATAAAAAAGGAATGTCTTCAGTTTATCAAAAAACTCCAAAAGTCAATTTGGTTGACTTTTCCCATGTATTTTCTGTGAGATACATTAAATATGGCTTCATTTCCAATTCCTGGTCTGCTGCCCATCTGCCTTGTATGTATGCTCATATATATGTTTGCTCCGTTGTTCTCTTCTAGGGTGAGTCAAAGGAACTTTGTGAGGTAAAATCCACCCAAGTTCTGGGGATAATTTGCTCCTGTGATTTCAAGTAGGACTGCAGCTTGCTGTCCAGCAGGGTTTTGTCCTGTCTCTCCACACACCCTCCAGCCACACCATGGGACCTGCTGGCCATGCCACTGAAGAGATAAGATATTGTGGGGGCCTGATGCTGTGCTCTGTGTGGGCATGATTCAAGGCAGGGTATGTGGACAGATGAAGAACTTCCAAAGACAGGCATATTAGAAAATCTGAAATGCTAGATACAAACATCAAACTATTCATGGACAGTGCAACCCTGAAAGAGAAATGAAACATTCAGTCAGAAGTGCTTTTTTTCCCGTCCATGGAAATTTTGTCACTAGAATCATAGTTACAAAAAATGAGCTCAGTATGGCTACTGAAATCCTGAAGGATTAAGTGAAATTGTATGTTTCTATAGGCAGTAATTACAATTATTGTAGCTCTAACATCGGAGGTTATGATCTTATCATGTACACAGAATCACTTTAGCTGTCTACTGAGAGTTGGAGCCTCAAGTAAAAAGTCAATACAGCTTTAATTCTGTAATTGTAGCTGAACTTCTTTCCTCAACATCACTACTGAGAATTGATTGTTAGTGAGGATTTAAGCACTGATGGAGTTTTCTTAATCATATGGTTACCATTTATATCTAGACAATTTATGAAAAAAGTTCACTAGAAGTCAGGTTCACTAGTATAGAATAATTTAAAGGAAGTGGTCTTGCTGCTGGAATAGCAGCTCCAAAATACAAATTATGAAAAAATCAAAAGGGACGAGTCATTTAGCCTGCTGAACAAGGTGGGGGAAAAAAAAAAAAAAGAGACAAAAGGTGCAAATTTTTTGTAAGGACAAAAGGAGGCAACGTGGCACATGGCAGAGCGTAGTGATTGGAGCTGGGGATGGAGGTGAAAGCCATGACCATTCTGGAAAGGATATTGTGCAGAATTTCAGAAGAAGGGACATAGAGTCAGAACCAATGCAGATCAAAGCATGGAACTAAAAAAAAAAAAATTTTAAAAATTTTGTTCTACAGAAATATTGCAGAAGTCAATTATGGCTTAAATATATGTAGCTAAATACACAAAACAAAACACTGGGAAAGAGGGAAGGGCTGACTTGGAAAATGATAAGAAAAGTAAAGGGAAGCAAGAACTGAATTTGTAAGAGATGTGTAAATTTGTGAGGATAGAAGTGAAAGCATGAATGTGAGGGGAAATGAACAATGAGGATTAATATTTACTTTGCAGTCTTGTCTCAGTGATTGATTAAAGGAAGGAAAAAGTACTGGAAAAATTATAGAGGTATGTCTTCTGAAGTTCAATTTTAGAGTTTCTATTTTAATGATTTGAAAAAGTTAGAAAGGTAATATGAGGCGAGACAATAATATGAATCCTGATTAAAGGCAAAGCGATAACAGAAGTCAAGTTGGAAAAAGACAGTGGCTGAATACAAAACTCATAATTTTCTGAGTTCCCCCTTCCTCTGCTTTGCATATACAAAATACAAAACTCTTGTTAACTGCAAGCCCAGGTAGTTTGAGGAGTTTGATTTATCACTGCTATGAATCTAGAGTATCAGACCAGAAATCAGCAAGATTATATATATATATATATATATCTCGTCTGTTTATCTATTTCTAACTAATCAAGAAATTACATCATTGCAAAAGGAGACTTTGGCTCTAGTCAGATTTAGATTATGCTAATGCAACATCTGAAAGAGATTTTTATAAACAGGGATACAGCATCATAAGAGACAGCAAGAAATAAAGAAAGAAAAAGCCAAATTCTTGCTGCTGCTGCTCCAGGTGCCGAAGGGAGACAAGGCAGACTTGCAATGGATGTCCTCCCAAGCCATTCTGAGGTTTGTTATTGCCCTAATTTATTTCAGGTATAAGTTTAAGTAGACATGGACTGTGAACAGAGCGCCTTGGGAAACTTTAAAAAGTGGAAACATACAAATAAAAATAATTATATTTTTTTGACATTGAAATAAAAATTATAAGACTTTGTTCCACCATCTGGGAATGTCTTCTGGCAAATTATTCATGACCACCGACAGCAGATAGTCAGAAAGTCTATTCCTTGCTTCTGTTTTCTCTACTATTTGGTCCCTTCCAGTACCTTTTCCTGGTTCATAGATTCTTCAAAGGGCAAAATTAAGACACTTAAAAATCCTAATACATCTCCTCTGCCACAGCCATTCAGCTAAGACTGCTGAGAGGCATATCAGAACGAATGCTTGCTTTTTCAGGGCGAGGTCTGCCATGTAGATGAGTGCTTTATATCTATATTTTTACATCAATACTTTGGTAGTGATGAGAAAAAACTACTGATTTGCCTTGGGCATATGGCATAAACCAAAATTATTTTGGGAGGGATACTTTCACAGCACAAGCTCCTCAGACCACAGAGCACTTGAAGGCATGCGTTTTCGTTAACATTCCATTAATGCCAATAGAAAGCTGTACTTGTAATTCCCTGGGTAATTCCAAAAACTTCAGTAAAAACTGTAAAGAACCTGTCAGCTTCCTGGCTTTTCAGAAATCTTTTATGCAACTCAGATTTTACTTCACAATTTCAGCCTGATTATTTTTCTTTTTGGCTAAAAATCTATGGGGTTATTGTACTGTAAACAAAATTGAAAAGGCCAATTTTCTTCTGACTAAGCTTGATTAACTTTTTGTCTCTAACCTAGTAAAATTGATTTCCTGTTCAGAAAGATTTAACAAATTATATAAATTTAAATACACTCAAAGCCATGATGTTTATTAACGATACAGCAAATGTGCCTCTCAGCTTGCAAGATGTAACTACTTAATCTTGCAGTTCTCTGCTGGACTGCATGCCAAAAGCAAATACATGCTTCATGAATTCTATAAAATGTGTAATAGCTACTTCCCATTACTCATTATGACTGCAGCTAATGTCAAAACAGAAGTTTAGAGGCATTTATAGGAAGATGCAGAAATCCTGGTGAGAAGTCGATATGAGCTACAGCCTGTGCCTGGAAGGTAACAGCACAGCTGACAGGAGTGAAGGGATAATCATGGGCTGGGAGAGGTTTCAGCCTCTTCCTTCCCAGAATTTCTCTATTCTTTCCAAATCTTTGTGAGAAAATTGGTCCAGGCTTTTCTTACTCTTTGCAGATAATTGAAATAGTAACATCTGCTGAAAGGAGGGAGGGATTTTCCTGGGTGAAGCAAGGAGGGATGAACCTTTTCCTTGTGCCAGAGCAACAACCTTCATGACTTGGAGAAGATATTGGTGTCTGAGCTCAAGAGCTGAAAGATGGGAAAGATGCTTTTATTATAGGATGGGGCTGCACTCTTTCCATTTGTGGCCACGAAAAAAAAAATCAAATTAACATTTATGCCTAAGTACTATTAGACACTTGACATTGTTTTCTTGAAGAAATATTTAGGAATAAATGGTCAAATTTTGGTTATTCAACGCCTTGAACAAATGCACTGTGGGGTTTTTTTGGGGGTGGAAGGGATTTTTTTTTTTTGAAAGGATGGCGAGGGCTTGCAAAGTGAAACCTGAACTGCATGTGTATTAAGTGGCTGCAGGTTCTCATGCAGAGGAATGTCTGCCTGAGTAGGAGAAAAAAAAAAAAAAGAACTATATATAATGGAAATTTCTATTAATGCTCTGCCAAAGTAGAACCATTGACTATAACTTGACCCAATGATGCTTCCATTTGTGTTCTGATTTTAGTAGGATTCAGTCTAATGGGGTTTCAATACTCCCTACTTGTAAGGTCAAAACCATAAACTTCCCTTTATCTGTGAAAACTGGCATTTTTCATTTTCTTCTTGAAATAGTGGTTTGAAGCTATATTGTATGTAATAAAGGGCTTCTGTACTGTTTTTCAGAGGTAGCAAGAGCCCACTACCCTAGGGAGTGACCTCTGTGTTTACTTCTGAAAGTATTTTGTTATCCTGAAACACAGCATTGTGTGTAGGAAATGTCAGTTTCTGTTACAATTGAGTCAGAATCCTGATAGTTTCACACTTCTACTGCTTCTGCTTGCTATTGCTGCTAAAAAATATTAAAAAGTAAGTGAAATGTCATAAGTTTCACACTCAGAGAAGGATGGACAAAGTCTCGTCTCTGGATTTGTAAATGCTCACACAGAACCAACAACATATCTTGAATGCATCCATTGCAGAGGCTTTGCCTCTGGTCTGACAGAGTCAGAAACAGTTGTTTCTGTTGTACATGAACATTTTTCACCCTGGGACTGGGATTTTATCGATTTAGGAAGCTTAGCTCACTGCAGAAACTGTTTAGGGCAGAGCTGTGCAATACACATGTGGAGACAGGTACTGCTTACAGATTAACCATGCTTAGGTGAGGGATGGGGAGTGAAAGGATTCTGTGTTGAGTAAATGGCCTTTCAGGAAACATTTAGATGAGAGCAACAAGATCATGTGGAACCTCAAAAATCCACTTGGTTCAGAATTGAGAAGCAATCCTGAATACAGCTGTAACATTTCTTTTGTAAAGCTCAAACCCTTCAGTATTTTGTGGGTGGCCAAAGACCCTGGTTGCAGATCACAGCTGCAGTGAGATAAAATGATAGAAGCCAGGGATAATTTTACATGGATGTAACATAGGGTATCCAAGTGACCAGGCTGATAAACAACTTTCTTTCTTTCTTTCCTTCCTAGAGCCTGAAATGCAGTGCTCTGGCCTTCAGACCCTGATGCTGAGACAGCTCTACTACTGCTTCCAGTGGAGACATCAAGCTGGAAGTGACAATCTTCTATTTCATGGAAGTAAAAGGCAGGATCTGTCTAGGTAGAGTATTGGTGAAGGAAGAGTAAAAAGCACATCTTTGTCTGCATGCAACATGAAAACTTGGCGATATCAGAATTCATTGAATTCTCACTTGCCATCCCAAGCCACTCTGTCCTCAATTGTTGTCACAAAAAGTTCTCTTTCTTTCCAACACAAAGACTGCTTAAGCCTTATATTATGCCAATATGCACAAAACAGAATATACCTATTCCATGATACAGCTGCCGATTCTGACCTCAGGAACTCAGGACATGATACTGAATGAATCCAATCATACCACACAATGCTTTTCATTAAATGATACTTTAGCTTTTTCCCTATCTATGAAGTCCTCAGGTTTTACTTACATGATTATTATATTTTTCCTCTTTATGAGAAAAAATATAGAATTAAGAACATTATTCTTTAAAGAAAAGGAACCTTATGATTATAGTCATTTATTGGATTTATTATATATGAATAGCTGTCATTAAAACAATACTCATGGAAAAAAACAAAAGTTAATTTGAATTCACAGCCCACAGTTTCTATTCAGTAGGTTTTCATTTCATCTATATACATACACTCATACTTATATAGTAACAATATATTTATTCTACACTATAAGGACACAGAATTTAGCCACATGGACCAAGAGTTAAATGAAAACAAATGAAAGCTAGAAAAAGAATAAAAGGAAGTAAAGAGGAACTTCATGTGTGATATTTCAATGATTTTCCCAAATTTATTTGTGCAAGTTTTGCTTCCAAATTGCAGATTAAGTAGGCATTCGATGAGAGAAGAGAGTGATAGTTTTTATATGAAGAAAAAGAGTGCAGATTAAAAAATTCATCTGTCTGTGAAACCAGTTTGTATGCTTCTATGGATATTCTGTAGAAAAGGGGATTTTGATGAATCTATGCATGAAAATGCTCCCATTTGGCAAATCTAGAGAAAGGTTTAAACTTCAGACTAAACTTTCCTTGATGAGAACAGTCTGATACTCAAAACTGACACTTATCTCTAAATGTACACTCTAATTTCCTCAATAAAATGAAGATTCTGCCATTTCTGATCATACTAAGGGTTTACTCTGCAGCACTACTATTTGTGTCAACTATCAAGAGTACTGCAGTTGTCTATCTCAATATTAATTACCTGCATAATTATTAGCACTGTAGTTTGTGAGAAAAAAACCCCAAAACAATATTTTGATTCCAGTGCTCCACCAAAACATAGGTTTTTGACTTTACAGCTGCAGCAGTTCAGGAAATTCTGCGATCATAATAGGTTATTAACCCCATTTCAGTTTTAAAAATTGGAATTCCTTCACCCTTCTGCTTCTGGAAGGAGCAGCTGAACAGACCCAGAAGGTCCACAGAAATAGAAAAAGTTCAGGCAGAGGCAAATTTTCATAATATACGAGTATTTAGTTTTGAGAACAGTGTAGGGAGAAGGAATTCTGATTCCACACAGAAGCTGCGCTCCTGTGGTGAAGATGTATGCACAGATGTAGGATGGCCATATGTTCCTTTGTGAGCAGGGATCACAAACCTCAGAGCCTGTGTGTCCTGTTGGTTTTTGCAATGGGAAATGCTGGAAGTGTAGCTGTTCTGGCCCTGTGCATATGCAGGGAGGAACTATGCAGTCTTGGGCAGTGTTCATGTATAACTTTGCAGCAACTGCTAAGACAAAGTCTGTGTGGTGTCCTTTGTGAATACAGACCCTGGAAAAATGTCATCTAGTTTTGAAAAGTGCATCAAGAAATGACATTTGCAAAAATGCACACAGGTAATATTTTAGGTCCTTGTTTTTAGATGTTTGTTTGTTTGTTTTTAATATGAAAGGGCTATTTTCAGAGTCTTTTAAAATACTTTATACTACACTTTCAAGAGGTGAAATGTAAAACCAAAGCACTTCCAAGATTTCAGCTCTAGAAAATAATATTCAAACAAAGAATTTGTGAAAGGGTTGAGGGAGCTGACTCTGTTGGTTAGACCTCTACTTGGCAGATTGTTAACCAAGTTATATGCAGTCAAAATTGCACAGGGATGGAGAATAAACTTCCATATGAGATACTCCATTTTATATTCATGTGCACAACTGGTATTTGCACAGTACTCTGTTCATTTAAATTTTAATACCATATTGTAAATTCGATCATTAATATTAAACCTGGTGTTAATATTAATGAGCTGCTGCCTTCAAAAGGTACTGCATCAAAAACACTCTAGGAGTAGCCCCTTAACACTTCCATCGCTTTAAAAGAGGCAATGATGTCAGGGTTTCAAATACAAAATGACTCTGACTTTAAACCTGAGTTATGAGTTTCTGTATGCAGAGAAAGTGCAGCGTCAATGATGGACAACCAACAAGTCAAAAATTGTTAGGCTTTGAAGATTTTCAATAAGAATCACAAATACTAATTACCTAATAGAAATTCCAAATATTGATAATTATTTTATAAAAGAACTAACCATTTTATTTCAGGATACTGTAACAGTTCTTTGCTGAATCTGGATCTTAAAACTTATGTAATGTTTTATATTCTTCATGACAAAATCACTAAATTTGGCAATGTAATGCTCCATTAAAATTTCCTGTTAAACATTAAGCTATATTAATTAGTCTGAATTTTGCTGACATGCCTAGGATATGCCTACATGGAGAACAACACCTCTTCTGAACTCCAAAGAGGCTATCCCAGAGCCTTGCATACACACACATACACAAAAACCTCTAGTTTGGTTTAGCACTTTTAGTGCTTCCTCTCATTTTCATTGCTAAATTTGTCCTTGGAGACCTGGACAGTCAGAGAGTAAATTGTTTTTAAGCACATACTGATAAAAGTTTTCCTGCTGTGAGCCCTACTTATCAGTCCTCTGGTCAGTGGAAGTTCTATAAGATTTAATGGGGAGATGCTTCATATATTCTGTACTTTCGAGTTCACTTTCATTGGCATGGGGTTTTGCTAAAGGTAATCCTTGAAAATCCCTGTGAAAAATGACAAATAAAATTGCTTTCAGATTTACTTTGCAGATTTAAGTCAGACAACTCTAAAGTTATGATACATCAGCTCCTTTTTAGGACAAGGAGAAAATTTTCTTGGTATTATACTACATTATAAGCATTGTTAAGACTGATTTAGTTGAAAATAAATATCTGTAAGACATTCAGGAATACAAGTAAAAAGTGACAGAAAGAAACATGACCTTGACTGTAAGAAATAATACCAACATGGATATATATGAAATACACTAAGATAGTTCTTTCATGATCATATGGAAGACGTATGAGACTCTTAAAGGACATTAAAAACCAGGTAATAGATAATTAATTGTTTATTAAGGAGATGGAAACGCTGCATTTTGCATCAGTCTTTTTCTTTTCAGCTAGAACACAGACTTAAAAATTATTGAAAGCAAGTAGTTAGCAGTCAGCTGTGCAGGGCCAGGAGCTGGACTTGATGATTCTGATGGGTCCCATCCAACTCAGCATATTCTGTGATTATATGATTCTATAGCTAAAATAAGAGGAACAACAGCTAATTAGAAATTAATAATCTCGTCTTCTAAATTTTTTTCAGGTCTTTGATTTTTTTAAAATATTGGAATGGAATGGAAGATTTTGAATTATTTCATGGAATGTGAGAGTCAGCTCACTCTTCTATAACTCAAATTATTTTCTAACCTAGAAGATGCTTACCTGCTTATTTGAGATATGAAATCCCCAAAAGAGCTCTTCAGGGGAATCAGCTGCCTTTCAAATTTGGAGGGATAACTTTAATTTGGTCTACATGAATCAGAAACTAAAATGTTTGCTATTAATGAACTGTGTAAAATTTCCGTCCTTCAAATAATCTTCACAAAATTACTGCTCCTCAAGAAAACCTGAGTTCAAACTGGATACTCCTTTGAAGATATAGTCTTACACATTTGTCACATACTGATATATATTTCACAGAGTCCTATATTTCTCCTCTAATTTACTAGACTGGCTTCCTTTAAATAATATTTTAACTTTACCTTGAAAAGCTCTACCTAAGATCATTAAAGAGGGACCATTATTGTACTAAACATCTTTAAACTATAACTCAACTATTTCGTCTGGGAGTAAAAATGACAAGGAGTTTTCCAATGTAATATATTATGCACTTATTTACATAAAATATCAATATTTATATTCACTGATGGAACAACAGGATGACTTGGTTTTCTAAATAAAGATGGTACATATCAGTTTGACAGACACAGCTGAGACAGCTGAGTTTATGTTTCTAAAAAAGTATTCATTTTGTACTTTTTTATAGAATACTGACAAGGGAATTGCTAATGAAGATAAAAATGATAAGAGTGGGATGTGTAACAGACATGTGGTTCTGTAGAAATTAGAAAGAGATATAAAGCACTGTCTTACTTTCCAGTATTATGCTGAACATTTTCAGTGTTACTATTTTAAAAGAAATGAGATATTCAATGTGCTGTGAGAAAAAAAAAATGGGAGGGGAGTTTTATTATTTCTACAAGTTGCAAACAGTATCATAGATTTTTTTAATTTTTGTGTTGTAATTAGAATACACACCTGATCTTGTAAGTGGCTTCAAGAAAGATTTTGCAAAAACCTTATGATATACCAGTGAAAGAAATATTTTAATTTCCTTTATCAAGTCATTATTGTAAATCACTACATTTTCATGATCTTATTTTTGTGAAGTCTTTTTCTTTAAAAGCAAAGCAACAAATATTTTAAAATTTTTGCCTTTTCTTTTGTTGATACAATTTAAACTGTTAAAAACGTTTCAGAAATATAGTGGAGAATTACATGGTGGTTTCTTCACTTACACGGATTTAAAGTTTTTAAGCATGCAACAAACAGTAGGAATTTTCTCTGTCAAGGATGAGTTACCTCATTTGTGCAAGTCTAAATGCAGGCACCTTAATTCTTTCATTTGCTTATTGCTAATAAACAGCAATGAAGTTGCAATATTTTATGTTTTCACCAGTGAGAACTTCAACACACAATTTTGCTTGGATTCATCAAGTAATGTGTAGAGAGAAACAGTGACCTTCTGACACTGCATGAGGTTTCATGTCATGTTGTATTACCTCACCCAGGCTGCTTAAGCCTGCATGGGTCAGTCATGATTCAAGCAATTTAACATTCTTTGATAGAACTTGACACTGTCACCACACTCTAATGAGTCACATAAGTAATTAGAAAACAGACTTGCATAGTTCCAGAAGATTGTAATTATTTATTTCATGTGTGTATGTTTGTTTTTTAAGTGTCAAAGGATACATAAATAAGTTGAAAACTGTAACAAATGCACCAATTCATCTTATTTGAGTTGATTCTATATATTAAATTATGCACACATAATCATAACATCACAACATCACAACATCAACAGCTTTTAGTCAGTGGCAGGGAGAAAAGATTCCATATTATGTCCTAATTGGCTATTAAATTATAATTTCAAATGCTCCTGTATGACTTCCATGCCAAAGTTAATAAAAATTTAAACCACTCATCTCTAAAATACTCCTGAAAATTTATCCATGGTCTTCAAACAACAACAATTTTTTTTAATGGGATTCTTTTTCTCTCCTATTTATTTCAAAGGGCAACAAATCAATCACTGAACAATTTAAAATAAGATTTCTTTTAAATGGTCTGCTCCAGATGAATTACAGCTCAGGAGCTGCAGGATGACAGACTATCACTTTTTGTGCTTTACATCAGAAGAGATAATCTTAATAACAATTCTAGTCCTAATGTCTGTGAAAGAAACCTTGTCTCAAATCCAAGTGGTGGAAGTGCTGTCACTGAGGCAAGTGAGGGTTTCAGCCTGTCAGTCTGTGCACTCTGCCAAGACTGCATTTCTTTGTCTTTCATATGCCATGTTCTTTATGTAAGCAATTCTTTATTAGTTTGAATGTGTGCAGACTCAGTACAAAGTTGAGGCACCAGCAGAAAAGTGAAATACCATTGCTGACAATTTTGTTCTAAATAACATTGCCCACAATTTTTTTCTGTGGATGCAAATATGTACACCACATGTAAAACTGTGCAGAGTCAGAACTTCCATTCTCTTCCTAAGCAAGGTTTTACATCTATGTCAAATGCTCTGTATATTCTTTAGGACAGATCTCTCTCTCTTTTCCTCACCATTGAGAATCTCTTTCAGGAGTATTGCATTATAGAAGCAAAGGGAGTTTTAACTCAGCTTTTTTGTTTGCTGTTCTAGAACCAAATAGACACAGAACAGCCTCTTTATTCTGTTTGATGATTTTTAAATGCATTGAATGATCTCTAAATTGTAGGGACAGTTCTGAGTGTGTATGAATGTGTGCAAGACGGGACAAGGCAGCACGGCCTCAAGCACCACATGGAGCATTTAGACTGAATATTAGGAAAATTTGTTCACTGAAAGCATGGTTAGGCATTGGAACAGGCTATCCAGAGAAGAGGTGGAGTCAGCATTTGGGGAGATATTTCAAAGATGTGTAGATGTGGGGAATGGGATACCTGGTTTAGTGGTAGACTTGGCAGTGCTGGGTTATTGGTTGGACTCAATGACCTTAAAGGTCTTTTCCAGGTGTAAATGATCCTGTGATTCTATAATTCTCTTATGGTAACAAAAAAGCACTGTTTCATTTACAATTAATATTTATATTTACTAACACATCAGTTATTTATTATGGGCACTTATCCATTTCTATAAATTTTTAATAAAAACCAGCATTTAGTGTATTCTCTCAGAAAATGGATTAAATCAATTCAAATATTATCTTAATTGAATGGGAACAAAAAGTTCCTAGCTCTGATGTTGTCTTCATATATTTACCAAGAATTAACATTTTTATAGAACGTGTAGTTACAGCAATTCCATTTTTCCAAGCCATGTACTGGTGATTAAGATTTCATTGCCTACCTTGGGTACTAACACTCTGCTGTACGTGTGTTTGAACTATATTCCTTCCATTCTTTTCCAAGTGAACATATTTGGAACCATACTATTTTCCATGTTCACCAGCTGAAGTATAAGCAGTGTCCTTTTTCTTCTCTGAATCTTGATACTGACGTATTAGAGGTCCTGTTTAGTTTTTTTACCATGGTGCAGCACACATCCCATTAGTTTAAAGCCAAGGTGCATTTTGGACCAATGCTCTTATAGGAAGAATTGATCTCAGACACTGTTTATGCCTATATATCTTCATAGCCCACATATATTTGACACTAGTCAAATAATTTAAGGTACAACACTCATAGATTAGAGACAAAAACTGGCACTTACTAACACATGGCCTGGTGGTCTAAGAAGCACTAGAGGTTTTGAGAGGGAAGCAGGAAGAGAGGCTGTGATGCAGATTCATCTGCTGCCAAATGCTGCAGTCTGGTCCTGGTTTCCATAGCAGATCCCTAAAACCTGGAGTTATATGTGCATCTACCTCAGTGTCCATGACATTGAAAAAAACCGAAGAAGAGAATGAAAGAGTCTCCATTTACAGACACTTTTTCTTTCCTTCCTGAAAAAACCAAGTAAATACAGGCTGATGAAGTTCTCTTTGAATACATGTTTTTAACATGAACACTCTCGTTTTTGTTGGTAATTAGATGAGAAAGCACAGGAAATGTGGTGTCAGAATACAGACAGGCATTTTTTAAGCAGTGGGCAGTCCTTGAAAGATAGGAGATTTGTTGCCACAAAGATAGACTCATAAGGCAGGGAATACTTTGGGAAGCTCATCATCTGTCTGGGTCTCCTACATTAGCCACATAGAAAGGAAATAGATTTTTATAAACCTCATCTTTGTCCAGAGAAAAGGAAATAAATTGGGGGTTATGTCTCAGCATCCTTTCTTTATGATTTATCACTATTTCAGACACTGATGAAAGGCCTAAGTGTGTAAGTATATATACTTCAAGCTAGCATTTTTTTCCTTACCTGTATTTCTGCAGTCGTGTTCCGCAGAGAGAGATTTCTGAGATGTTTTAGAAATATTTTGGAAATGTTTTAGAAATACTTTATGCAGAGGTATACCTTTTCAGCAATCAAAGTTTTAAAGAGAAAGCTTTCAATATTCCTTTGAAATGCTTGCAGCCCTACATGAGTTATTGGTGCTCTGTGCTGTACTTTCTTCTTCATCTTACTATGTCCTTACCTTTATTTTTGATTGTATTGTGAAGTTTTCACTCAAAATACAAAATCTGCACTGTCATTCCATTTATTCTTTTTTTTTCTTTTTTTGTTGTTGTTGTTGTTGGTTTGGGGTTTTTTTGCCTCTGTTACACAAAAACTTGAACACAGTAATTCCAGAAACATTCCTCCAACAAGCTTGTATCGATTTCCTGTTTTCTAATAAGAAATGGTGAGTGATAAAGCACAATCTTCATTGACTTTTATTTTTTCTGATGAGTTTTAATTCTCATTTGGAATAGGCATTTTTCAGCTACTCTAATTTTCATATAAAGATTCTGGTTTCTTAAGGAAATATTTTCATATGAATAAACATTTTTTAAAAATTTTAAATTTAATTACACTTTTTAAAGACCTTTGACTATTCTTTTGATAATTTGGGGTTTAAAATCCCCATAAGATATACTGTTGAAAGTGCGGCATGAATTTTTAAATGTGAAGTGGTTAACATTGGCAAGAGGAGGTGTAACTAGAGCTGACATATACTGAGGATTTCCAGTTAACTTCATTCCCTTTCTCCAAATGCCTGTGATCTTAATTGCACTTTAAAAAGATTTCCAGAAATTTGATATATTTTTGAACCTTGGGATTGGAAAACTTTGATATTTAATTCTATCCCACTTTTTGCTGCTCTATTGAAAGATAGAATATTTGGGAGAGAAGCTGATGAACCTGTGTCATCACACATTTCCTTGTGTCTCAATTAAGGAATACTGAGTCCTGTGTTCTGGAGGTTCAGTTTCAACAACCTGCATATTTTTTATGAAATTGCTGCAGAAACCTGGGGAAAATTACTGTGCATCTCCCAAAACTGAGTGGGAAATGTAAGAAACGAGCTATAATGAATTTATAACTGCAATATGATTTTTTTTTACAATGCATTTAGGTATTTAGAGCACATATTCCTCAATCTAAATTAAAAAACACTTACATAGAAGTAATGTTATGTCTTACCTACTCTGAATGCCTGAGTCTTTTCTTTTTTCATGCCCCAGATATTTTTGGCTAAAGTGTAGCTCAGACTATAAGGGTAGAACAAGACAAGTTATTCTGGCAATACAAGAAACTTGTTCCTTGAAAGAAATTCTTTGGGGGAAGCATCTCTGGCACTGAACACATTAATTGCTCTGACAGTTACCAAGAGCAATTGGAAAAATCCACAGGCAGCATGTTACTTACTCTTACTAATAGCTGCACTGGTGACCATTTTTATTGAGCATTAGACTGAACAAGGACTCTGGGGATCCCTGACTCCAGGTACTTGCAATTTCAGATTAGTCAGGACTGCACTGTGTGGCACAGAAAGGTAAATCCAAGAAACAGAAATGACAGCTTCCCTGGAGTTGCCAGCACACTTGCTCACAGGTTCTTTACTTTTTATTTCTTTTTTTATTATTTCCTAGTTTAGTGCTGTGTTTCCCTGGGGCACATTACTCCTGTCTCAGATGAAACGTGCCAGGCAGCTTGCTCAGTTTCAGCTCAGGGCCTTTCCACTGCTACACAGAGAGCAGACACCCTCGTTATTTTTCCCATCCCTTTCAAAAATGGGATTAACAATCTCAGTTCAAGACACATATCATCTGAGAAAATGTAGAGAGAAGAAAGAAAAGAGGTGAAGATGATACAGATTAATCTTATGATCTGTGGATCTTCTAAATGCATCTCTGGGCCATTGGTGTTCACTGGTACTAATGACTGCAGGAAAAGTCATGCTCTTCCCAATGTCCTGGGTGCTAAAGAGCTAATAAATTCTTTGTGAGAATTCAATCAAAAGCTTTCCCAAACAACGTAGCACATGGGAATGGTTTGCAGAGGCCTCACTGCTGACTTCCCCATAGGGACATGGTCACTTTCTCTTCCTTGGAGCATGAGACTGAAGAAGTTTGCAGTGGTGCACAGCTACAGGTGGGAACACTCACCAGGCAATCAAACCCAGGCCTCCAGTTCTGTACCAAATGTATTCACACTCTGCTACCGTGCCACAGTAATAAATTTTTAGAAACAGCTTATTTCTGTAGCAATTTTATCTCAGCCTTGTCTAATGCATGTTATATTATAGCACTAAACAAATGCTTGTTCTGAGATCTTCCTGAATTTCTCATCCTCTTCCTTCCCTTTTTGCAATATTATGTAATTCCAGCTTTGGTTAAGTCCCTCACTGGCTGCATGCTACTTACAGCTTCAACTTTTTCTTTGGCAGAACTTCCATAAGTATTTAAACAAAAGAAAGTGTTCTTAAACAGAACAGAATGTTCTTAAAGCACATTTCTTTTTCTTGATTTCCTTGAGACAGGACTACCTACACTAGTGTAGAACAGTAGTAGAGTGTGTCTATTTTATGGCTTTATTTTAATCTGGAATGAAGCATGTTCTACCTCCACAATCAGAACTTTGCCCTGATGGTCTGAGAGACCTGGGGCCTTCAAGAGGAGCAGGTGTGGATCCAGCCATGCCTTAACAGGTGTTCTTGGAACCTTTCATAGGGGTGGGAATATCAGCTGGTTTTAGACCATCTAATAGAGTTAAGCTTGGTGGAAGTGAGGCTGTAGTATGCATGAATAATTAACAACCAAGTCGTACAAAATTGCAGAGATGCAGAGGAGAAAGTTTCATGTATTGTGTGGAGTACGGCTTTAAAAGGAATGCTCATGGGTAACTGACAAAGTAGTGTACACTAATATAGCCTTGGATGAGTCTTCCCAAAGGAGTTACCCCAAAAGATAAGGATCTGTTTGTTGAGTTCACAAATCCCCTCCCAAAGATTGATTGAAGAAAAGCAAGGAGATTTCTTAATTTAAGTGTACATGATAAATTTTTTGCCTATGTTTTCTTTTGAATTAATGTCTTGGACTATATCCACCTATGCCTTTTCTAAGGGTGACCCTGAGCCAAAGAGACTGAGACTGTGTAGTCACAACCCTTATCATAGTCTAAATAAATAAAATGTGGATAATATTACACATTTTATTTGAACTTAAATGTTGTGCGGGTAATGTTGTTAGTGAAAAATGACAGTGTAAGCTGGAGCTCCTGATATAGCAATTTTCTTTCCTTCCAAATCTGCACAGTTTATGTGAAGCAAGTAGAGGGCTGGTTCAGCCCTAATTTCACAGATGGAGAGACAGATACAGGCAAGCCCTTTTTAATTTAGACAAGTGGGAATTCCATATATTTCTAAGTGGCTTAAATGTCATGGCTGTGGTAAATCTAGCAATAACTTTAAACATTTAGGTGCTAGATAGTTTCTTGTTTGGAATGATCTTACCATGGTGCTATAAGGTTAAGTTTCTTAATCAAGGACACAACAGATTTAAGCTAGCAAATTGAAAGTAAAACTTGTCTCTTACAATAATTAGTAATTTATGTTGTTTACAAACTGCCAGTGTTCTATTTTGAATTCTTCCCAAAAAGCAGAAGATTATTGTCTATTGGAAGAGCATTCTGCTACAAGAGTGTATGTTCCATAGCAAAATATTCAGGGTCAGTTTTAATTCTCCAACTCAGAGAAGCTTCAATCTAGTGCCTGAGTACCCAAACCAAGTTTTCCTCCTTCATGTTTGTTCTCTGCTTACCCTAGAGGATAGGACTGAATTAGTGACAGAATTACAGTTTCCTTGTGCCCTCTGGGGACTGAACTATCAACAACTCGCTGCTTTGAGAGATCTTCACAGCTGCGAGTCAGGGATGACATTTTCTGAGACAGACTGGAGTCTTCAGCAGGGATGTGAAATTGCCTTTGAACTGTGAGCTAAATTTTTTCATACTGATATTTTGTGACACTTATCATTAGCATGTGGGTCTGCTTGTGAGAGAGGTTTTCATGCAACTTTCAAACATCCTGTAGCAAACCTCCTATGAAGGTGAATAATTTCCTGTCTCTACTAAGCCAAAATCTAAACTTGATGTATTTGAGCAGGAGGAAGGAAATTCACCACATGTGTACCTGATGTAGAAAAAATAGAGATCTGCTTTTATTGCTTGGCATGGCATACAGTTTTAGTCATATGCAAAGGTCCTTGGACAGGCAATGGTTTTCAAGTGCGTACTCTGGCTACATTAAATCTTGGAATTTCCTAATCAGGGGCTACCTCCCCACTACCCCCAACAAACCAAACCACACAACTCTTTTTGTAGTTTTTCTCTACATGAGGTTGCCATTCAATGTGTGTAAATAAGTAAATAATAGAGCTTCAACTGTAGTACAGTTTCTTATCTGTCAAAACTCTATTTCAGCCTAATCCTCAAAAATGTTCTTTTTCTTTGGATCTCAATCTTACCATAAAGTCTTTTCTTGCATATTTAGGCAGTCAGTGAGTCATTAAACAAAACTACTCTTCTGCTGGAATTTACTGGTGTTGAAAATTAATGCTTTATTCCCTTAATTGGTCTGCCCCAGTTACTCTCTTAAAGAATTTCAATGCAACAGCTTGAAGACAATCGAGAAATTAATTCCCTGAAACACTTGGTGTAGTAATCAAAAGTGGAATCTATGCATTTATATTGACACGTTACATGGTAATACTGTATCTTGGTGGTCAGAAGTTCTGGAAAGAATTTAATAAGCTCATACTAGGCACTCAACTATAAAAGCCAGTTTTGTAAGGATTTTGTTAAAATCAGTAGAAGAAGGAGTTAAGGATTAATTATTTATTTAAACATTGAAGAGATGCTTCCAATTTTCTTTGTCTAGAATCCGATGTTGATGACTTTATATCTGGATATGGAAAATAATACAGCCATTGGAAACACTGAGTTTCACATTTGCAGATGTTTTTATGAAAGAAAATGTAGCCTCTAGCAATAGCAGTTTTAAAAGCCATAATATTCACCTTTTTACTATATCTGCCCTTTTCTGTCTGAAGCTGTCATTAATGATTATCAAAGGTAAAGGAGGCCATGAGAAAATTCTACTTACTATAAAATGTTCTGTCCTCATAGGAAATAAGTTCTTTTTAGAACTGGTGCTGTAGAATCTGAGAAGGGCTTAATAAAGATCCTTCTATACTGTAATAGCTAGTTTTCACATTTGATTTCAGAGAGTAAGATAAGAAATCCAAGTTGTATATAATTTTCAGAGTTTTCTAGAACACAAAGAAAATGTGAGCAGAATTTATATTATCACAACTTGTAAATTAATGGTAAGACAAAGCTGAGCAAGAAAGATCTCTTATATTTCCAAATGTGGAGTAACATTTTATACTATATTAACTATATTTTACTTATATTAAATTAAAGTTGATTATTATGTAAATATTATATATATTATAGGTTTTGATTTATTGTAGCATTCGCATAAAATTTGCTAGTAAGGCAGATATTCTAGTCAAAGGAATACAAGATGCACAGTGTTAAACCAAAAAGGTGTGAAACCTTCTTGCTGGAGATTTTCCGTTTCTGCTTGGTGGATAATTCTTTCATTTTCCACAGAAGCTGGTCATTCAAACTGACATAGTAATTTTCTGACTGGCTAACTGGGAATACCTCATTTCCGAGGATAGCGTGACATTTTGATACTCATTAGTTTAAAATGTCATCTGGAAAGAAATTGCCTAATGTTTGGCACTTAAAATATTTGAGGGTTATTGCAAGTGAATACTTCTCGATTCATTTTCATATAATTTTTACTCTTGTTTAATTAATATGAAATTATGGCATTAGAAGCAGCTTCTCTATAAGTATATGCAACAAGTAATAAATGAGGATCACCTTGGTTTTTTTCATGGTTTTCTTAAAAAAAGGTTTGGATCAGGATAAAACAGAACACCTCACTTATGAATTGTTCTCATCATCCTTGGGACTTCTCAGAAGTACAACCTTGGGACTTCTCTTTCAGTACCTATTAGAGTAGGACTAAAGAGTGTCTATACCTCCTCCTATTTCAGAGATCAGAACTTGGACCAGTGCACGTGTGCTTCCTTGCTTGTAGAATTCAAATACACAATTAGTTCAACTTCTGTATGATCTAAATTACTCTTTTTTTCCCTTATTATGTTTTATAGGCCACGTTCACCAGTGCAAGAAAAATGTGCTCACAATGTTTTGACTTGGATTAGGATGAGGGATGTGATGAGGACAATAGGGGTTTCCTGAAGTGTGAATAGCAAATAAGACTTTACCAACTAAATCACAGGATTATCCCCTGAAGTATTGTCACATGGAGCTGGATTGAAACTTTCTGGGAAGAATGTTCAAATTCCAAATCTTTCAAAATTTGTGTGGTTCCTTTAATAAAAGTCATACCAAGTGTGTGCATATGTGTGTAGGCAAAGCTCTCGGGGTTCTTTAGGTTGGTTACTCCCTGCTGATAGCACTGGGGGTCATGAAAACCTGCAAGCAGGCTTATTTCTGCAAAATGCCTTTAATGCATGTTATCAAGGCTTAAAAGCAGAGAATTAGTCTAGCTGGCAGATTCTCTCATTAATTTAGATTCTGGGTTTGTTAATCAACTTGATATTCATGATGTATTGGCCTAGCTCCATGTATGAAAATAACAAGGCTCTGAACGAAGCAAAACCTTTGAAAAGATTTTCATGGTCTTGCATTAGTTTTTAAGCCATGCTTTATGGGGTTTTTTTTACTAACAATATGGAGTTTGTTGTATTATCACAGTAGTTCAGTATAATCCCAAGGCCAAAACACAATTTATTTTTTCTTAAATCTTACAGCTGACAGTGTTTGGTTTATTAGCACAACATCCTTATAATAAATCTAAAATAAAACTAGAAAATGCACATAATCTTGCAATTAAAGTTTAAAGTTTTAGGACTAATTTATGGATTAGGCTCAGAATTAAAAAAGTAGAATTCAGTGACATGAGTTGGTATCCTGGTTCTGGTTGAGGAGGCTGCTTTTACATCTTTGGAGGACCTTCAGAGGACCTTAAGGTTATTTCAAATTATAAAGATATGAAACATTCAGTATGAGGAAATACAGTTCTTAGAAATTATCCATAATCTGCTCATATCAGGCTTTTTACAAACAGTCTTTTTCTTTATCAAATTTTCAGGGGAAAAGGTAAATATTTAAATTAAAAACACTAATATACCACAGAATCACAGTCCCTTCTGGGCTGGAACAGACTCAAGGATCAACTCTTAAGTGAATGGCCTGTACATGGATCAAACCTGCAGCCTTGGTGTTATTAGCACAATGCTCTGACCAACTGAGCTCATCTCAGAGTCACAGGGAATATTTGCATGAATATAAGGGAACTTAAATGATTGATCAGCAGTAATAAAATTCCTGAACTAATGCTGTCCACAAACCTAATTGGTCCCTATTCACTTGGTTTGGAGGTGATTGGGTTAGAAACCATTTAATCCATCCTGACATCCAGAAGTCCATGGCTCCTGATGGGATGCACCCAAAAGTGTTGAGGGAACTGATGGACATCATTGCTAGATCACTCTCAATCATTTTGGAAAGGTCACAGTGGTCAGGAGGGGTAGCTGAGGACTGGAAGAAAGCAAATGTTACCTCAGCCTTCAAAATGGCAAGGAGAACCTAGGGAATTGCAGGCCTCACAATCCTTTGCTTCCAAGATACTAAATTTAAGATGCTCTGTGATACTACATAGTCAAATACCACAACAATATATTCAAAAGGTCTTGAGAAGTCTTAGTTTTACTTCAATTTGCAAATACATTTTTTTAGTGTAAGCAAGTCTACTGAAAATGATAGCTGTGAACAATGTCTAGACTTTAAGGCTCATTCTAATTTTAAGGCAGCATTTCTTTCACACTTCAGCAAAATATATGTTCTGAATTGCTTGTACTATGAATTTGTTTACTAGTAGGTTTATTATACCTGTACATTGCTTCCTACTTATAAAAAATCTGTTGTGATAAGCTGAGATAATATTATTTCAAGAGCTTATAAAAAACCTCTTGAGATAATATTAAAACATTTTCAGGTTGCTGCAAAGAAAGTAGAAATATTGGAAAGATCAATATTGTCAACAGTGATGGACTAGTCTGATGAAGTGATTCATTATTTCAGTTCCAGTACTCATGAACTTTGCTGAGAGGGTGTCATGCTGAATGCCCCCTAACACATTGAGATGCTGATCTGCCTTCTAAACTGGTGAAAGCTCTGTTTCCATCAAGTATGCAAAAATCAAATCTCTCTGTAGAAGTAAAGATGCCACAGAATGGATGAATTTATGGAAGTTCTGCCTTCAATTTCCTAAAAGAGTTTTAAAGTTTGCTTACAAATCAGCAGGGTCTTGTAATGAAATTGCACAGTTCTCATAATGAAGTGATTCTGAATTTAAACATTGTCTTCTTGGGATTTGTAAACTCTTGGAGGGCAAAGTGTAAGGATCAAATTTTCAAAGGAGAATTACATGCTCAATTTCTGTTAACTAATCCTTTAGGCAGGATTGAAAATCTCTACTTTACATCATGAATGCCACTGAGGAATCAGCTTGTTAACATAATGGATTCTGAACTGAAGGGGAAAGATATTGGAAAAGAGGGGTAAAAGTGGGTGATTCTACATACAAAATGCAGTGTTAATTGGTGATCTTATTTTCCTGTTTCTCTCCTTTGTAATTATTTTTCTTAAGGTTTGATTTTTCACATCATGGCAGACAGCAGTGGGGAGGAAAGGACGGTCTCCTCCTTTGTTCTTCCAGTGGTAGCTGACACTATCCTGTGTTGTCCCCCTGTCTGGGAAGCTGGGGAGCAGTGCTTTCTTCATTTGCTGCCTGCTTCTGCACACCTCTGTGGAGGAAGGGCACACAGCTAATATGCCCTTGCAGTGTAGATATGAAGAGCTAAAGGTAAGGATCCTGACCATTGTTACTAATAAATGAAGTTTATGTTGTTAAACTTGGCCCCATAAAAGCAGAATTCTTCCACCTCTAACTTAGAGGCAGAGGTCTTCATCTGAAAGTCAAATCAAAAATGTAGGCACATAGCAAAGTGTGTGCCCTCAGGAAACCAGGTATGAACTTTGGGACTGACGAAGAAACTTAATTCTGTCTAGGGCTCTTTGTGGTTTCTGAGTTCTAAAAATGCCCTGTCATGTAAGGGGCATGGTCCTTGAGGTACCTTGGTGCCCTCCTGGAACCCATGTAGTAAATGGGCATAAGAAATCTTTACTATCATGCTGGGAAGAGTATATATGAAGGGGTAGGAGAATAGATGCTTCCATCTCAGCATATTGAAAAATATGCCTTATATAGAAACTTCTTCCAGTCTTCAGTGGAAATCTCATGCCTAGTTTAATGGAAATATTCTAAAAGAAATATTTAAATATATTCAGATATCCATGTTTGAATTATTTGGGCCCTAGATTGACCTGAGAACACAAGATCTCTTTAGGAAATAGATTAAGAGAAAAAATGAAGAAAAAATAAAAATAGAACAATAAAATCAAACTTATTTAGGTTTCCTTTTCTGAGAAACTCTTCAAATTTATTTACTGAAGCTGAACCACAGGAAAGAGAATGGAGAAAGAAAGTCTAAAAGATGAAACAGGAGTTGTCATGTATTAATAGAAGTGCCAGTGCAAGAAATACTGACATTCAGGGTTGATTGGTAGTGAAACGAAGGCAAAAACGTATGAGGAAAATGTGCAGAATGAACAAAAGATAAGTATAGCAATGATGTGAGATGAGAATATTTAACATTATTGCTCTAATCTTATCTAGAAACCTTTTCACAGACAAATACAATTGCACAAGCAGAAATGAATCAAATGAAAATGACATCCAGGTCAACGAGGCAGCGCAGCCCTCAGCAGTTTAACCACGTGATGGTCCCAAGACCCACAGTGATGCTGCCAGCACAGCCGCCCACAGAGCCTGCCAAGCAGCCAGATGCTGCTGGAAGATGAGGACCTTCCACAGTTGGCATTTAACTCTTGAGAGGGGGGGTAATGGTGTTCAGATTTTTTTTTAATGACTGAATTACATCTTGCTTTAATAGATGAATTTAAATTCTCATATGCTCCTACAAGTGTTTTAGTAGACATGTGGTGTAGTGCATCCTATTCTAACAAGAACCTTGTTTTTTCTAATAGAATATTAATACTAACATAAATACATCACAGATTCATCATATGCTACTTTAATTATGATGCATTTATTTTGTAAGGAGAACCAGCAAGGGCTTGATTTTTCTTATTAAAAAAATCATTAATGATAGATGTAACATCTAGTGGAAACCTGGCAGTACTCATCTCATACCATTAACTGCCCAAGCACAGTTTCTCTAATGTCAATGTTCACCTTTTGACTTTTTTTGAAATGAGATTCTCTTAGCAGTAATTATAAGAAACTGTTATTACACAATCTATGTGATTTTTTTTTTCAGAGCACTAATTAGTTGTCTTTGCATCAGGGACTTTCCAAGACATAGAAACACCCACACATCATTGAATCAAATTTATTGAAAATACCCATTAAAGACTACAAGATTTTCTCTGGGATTTGTAGAGAAGCCATTTGGACTCAAGATGCTGCGAGGACTCCAGCTAGCACACTCTTCACATTTCCACTGAGGACTGGTGTTTTAGGTAGTTGTAAATCTATCTACTATTACACTCCAAATTTTTAGGAACTGATTGCAAGAAGATTTATTTCTATTAAAAATAAAAAGAAAGAAAAAAAAGAAACTCTTTTTATCTCTTCTGACTCTGACCACTGTAAATCCACAAAGACGACAAAGAATAGGAACAAATACACACTTTTGTTATTCTGTTTCATTAGAAGTGGTGAAAAACCTCTTTTTTTTTGTGTGTGTGTGATTTTTTTTTTAGTAAATAGGAGTACACTCCTGTCAAAAACATTAACTGAATGAATGAAAGATTACCTTCCTGATGATCCTCTTAATATTTAGTACTTGACTCTCTGCACATTCTTTTTACATCAGTTGCATGTCTAGATGATAACTGCAGAATTTTTGGCATCCATAGAGAAATTTTATGAGAGATACTAATAGGCAGATATTTTTAAAATGTCACTATTGCTTTAGAGTATATATACAAAAGATGACAGAGGTAATGTTTAGATTTTTCATGTTTCCTCTGGTCCTTATGGGAACAGGAGATGCAATTAAGGAACTGAGAAGAAACGAAAACTTGCACTAATTTTGTAAATTTCAACTTTTCCCTTGCGGAATATCCAAACAGGGATTGCTACCTTACTTCACTGTATATGACCTAAATATTTTTCTGAAATTGCAGTGATGTGCAAACCTAAATTAATCAAAATATTAAGAAGAAAGTATGCCTCAGGATAAATATGGGGTGAATTTTGTACTGGATGTCTACTGTGTAAGTTTCAGAAGTTTAGAGTTAAAAAAAAAAAAAGATTTTAAATAAACAGAAGGCTTCTTGCCCAGCTACAAAAGCCTACCTAGTGGCAGACTCAGACAAAATGTGTAAAGCCCTTTGCTGTGTTGATGCTTATCCGAAGAATTTCTGAGGTGTACATTAGAGAAACTTATTTGGAATCTTACCAATAATAATAAAAAAATAGCTTAAGAATTCAAAATCCTGTTATGCAATATTAATTTATCACTCCCCTGGATGGTGACCTTGCAATGTTTAGATAATGTTTCTCCAAGCTCACTCTCATCCCAAAGCAAGCAAGGGAAGGTATTGGCAGTGGTCATAGCCATGACAGAAGCCCAAAAAACTTCACACCTTAAAACCAGGCAATTTTTGTCATGTCACAGAGTCACCATCTGTAAATACAGGTAGGAGTTTTGGTTTTCATTTTCAACATATGGGTATGTCAGATACAGATAAGACTATGCAGAGTGAACTCCAGGTTTCTGTCATCATATCATAAATAATATTTTAGTGGCTTTATTGTCTAGGAATTTTGTTTTTTGTTTGGTTTGTTGATTTTGTTTTTGGTTTTCTGGTTTTTTTTTGTTGTTTGTTTTTTTGTTTGTTTTTTTTGTGGAGCAGCTGCATTACTTTGATTTATAAATATATGTGTGAGAAGCATTCATTTTTCAAATGAGGGGGATTTTTTTCCATTCTAATCTGAAAGCTACATATGGTCTTTATGACAGCAACAGTGTCTATTGCATCTTTACAGTAGTCTTATCACTACCCAGAAGTGACAACTTATGACAATGTCAAAGGTACATCCAAATGGAAATTGTGACAAAATTTGACTGGCAGAACGTGGTTTAAAAAAAAATAAATTGAAAATGATAACTGATTGGAACACTAATCACCCATGTACACTAAAAAGGTGTTACAGTCACTATAGCTGAAGTTCCAACAGAAATGACTGAATTTAACCAGTTCAGCACATGTGCATCATTCCCAAGAATCCTGGAGCACTAAAATTTGGACATCTTTTGGGTAGATTATTTTTGTAATATTGCTGCTTTGTACTGCCACACTTCATTTTTTTTGACAAGTTAAAATCATAAGGTGGCATGGAGTCACTGTGGCAACAGGGTTTTGGTACAGCTTAGGCCAAATGGAAGAAGAGAAAGGATGGCCACTGTGCATTTAAACCCTGGAGATTTTTTATTGCCATGACAGGGTTTAGGCTTTGGAGACTCAACAAGTGGAAAGATCTGGTGTTCATTTTCAGTTTTAGCATTGTTGTGGTCATAGGATGCTTTACACAAAACCCCCTTAAATTTCCTTTTTACTTCCCTGTTTCTTATTTGCAAGTAGCTGGAATTCAGAACGTGATCCAGTGGCCCAGAATCTGGACTACTATTTATATCCCACATTAAGGAACTTCTATGTACATATTAAAATGTAATCTAGGACTGAAAATAATGAAATATTTATTTTCAACCTGCACAAAGAGTTGCAGGAAGTGATTAGGAATAAAAAACTAACCCTAGGAGACATGGTGATTTGCTTCTCAACCTATATAAAGTAGATTTTTCAAAATGCTGCTTTGAAGTGTATTACACAGTGTATGATTTTTAATGTTGTTATTTCAAATTGAATGTAATAGACACGATAGACATGAACTCCCACCAGAGTTTAATTCTGTGCTTTACCATATCATTGTCTTGTTTTGTTAAAAGTTAAACCTTTGAATTGCCACTATCTTTAAATTGCATAACTTCATGAAATTGCCATGTAATGAAGATCCTACTTCGTTTAAGGCATCAGGTGCTTTCCTTTGATGTTATGGAGTGATGGAATTTTTTCCCTACCCTTTACAAATAAAATTTCATCAGCTGATTGTTTGACCACAGAGTCAGCTTGACATTTATAGGAATGTGGGATACTTGCTTCTAATTACCAGTCTATTATTTAATTTATTAGAAACTGATGTATATACAATTGAAGAGAAACATGATGAAAAATTTCCCAATGTAGAGAAACAAAACAAAAAATCCACTATTTTTTCTGGGGTTTTTTCTAAACTGTGGGATGCTTCTTTCATGTTTGCACCACTAACACATGTAGTATATTATAACGGCTAGGTGGGAAGAATTTATTAATCCCATACTTAATTTAAAAAGTCTAATGTTTTTCTTTTATAACATGCAGCTCTTCTTTTATGCCTGTTCTGTTGCTGCAGAGTCTATATAAGATTTCACAGAATGCTTATTTCTTTTTCTATGAGGAGTGGTCAAACGCTTTTTCCCCCAACAAAATCAAAACCTTAAGAAATTACCTTGGTGTTATGTTCAGTCTGGCACCTTCTGCAAATTCACAGCACAAAGAATTTTCAGCATAAAGAAGCTATTTCACTCTGAAGTCTTTCCCCCTGATTCTTTGTGAGTGTTGGAGAGGCAGCTGGAGAAACAGGAAAGCCCTTCTGGACGTGATCCCGATGGAGCTACTTCTGTCATTGCCTCTACATGGATGGTTCACAGTGTCCCAGGCAGAATGGAAATTTCAAACAAACTTTGTCAGGGAGAACCTCCTGCTGAGTCATGAGATTCAGAAAGACCTCCCTTGGTTTCTAACCCCCTTCTCAGTGAGGAGTCTAGGTGTGGCTGGATCCAATTCTATCCCCAGATTTGGTCAACAATTTGTGTCTAAAGGGTTACATAGGTGCAACTGAGCTTTTATACAACATTGTCCTGCAGGGTTAAGGATGACAAGCTAAATATATTTCTTTTTAAGCAATAAATTATTTGTTTAAATTGATGATAATAGTGGTAATGATTAGACTAAAGGACTTTAATCAGAATTATTTGCTACACAGCACAGGTCATTAAAACTACTAGTAATGTGCATTATTTATTGAAGCAATATTAAAGCAATGATGCTAAACCTAGCAAAATAATTAGGTAGAGATTGATGTTACTCATCCATACCAATGACTGTTGGCAAATCTCTTTTTCTGTGCCTGAAGGATTAAACTTGAAAAACATCCCAGCTTAAGGGAAGAAGCTCCACACACACTTCAAGAAGCAGTGTGTTATAAGACCCTGTCTTTAAAAGTGAGACTGGCCTTTCACAAAGTGATTGTCAGTCATGTTTGTAGGTGAGCCATGCAGCCTTTAGCTCATCAACTTTAGATAAATTATCAGTACCATCACTTGTTAGTTCTTTCATCAGGAATTTTGTCTGCCACATGCTCACTTGTGCCATACTCTGTCAGAAATTTTTCTTTACATGCTCAGAATGTTTAACTTTTGGATTGATGAGTTGGGCTGTGCTTGGCATTCTTAACTCCAAAAGCAGCATAACCTTCCTTCTCCTTTACTTTTGCAAGTAAGTTCAAGTTCAAAGTGTTTTACCTCTTAAGCTGAGGCTCTGCTACACCAGGGGGGCATTTGCACTAAGAGAGGCAGTGACTAACTGGCATGCTAAATTAAATCAGGGCTATTAGAAACACTTTTTCAGTCTTTCAATGATTTGTCTTACAAATAGGTGCTATGAAAGCACCATAACATAGAAGTGGAGTGAGCTCTAAAGAGCCAAAAGCCTCAGAATGCAGGAGCTTAGACTCAGTGCAGAACAAATAGATCTCAGCAACTCCTGTAGCTCAGTCTGCAGGTTTGAATGAATGCATACACGCCAATTATTGGAAAGCGAAAAAATGCAGATGTCTAGGACCAAGTAAAAGAGTAATTTGTAAAAGTTAGTAAACTTAAAAAAAAAAAAAAACAGCTGGATAGTTAGAAAAATCTTTTGTTTGTTATATGGATACTTAGTGTAACATTAAAAATTATAAACTCAAACCATCTCAATGTAACAACTAAAGAATTTTAGACCTGGCTGACCTGTTAAACTCAAATTCAATTTCACCTTTGAGGCTGTAATAGATGTCTGTATAACTGGAAGCTAAAATTCCTTTTCTGGAAATATTTGAAGCATTCAGTGCTCATTCCACAGAACCCATATCCCATTTGCCGTCTTAAAAGATCTCTGCACGAGAATCTAGTTTTACCTTACACCTGTCAATTTCATACAGAATATATAAGAACTGCATTGTAATAAATCTGATTTTTTTCCTTTTCTTCTTTTTTTAAGATTTCCCTTTTCTCTTCCCTCTTCTCATTAATAAGAAATTCAAAATATCTTCAAGCAAATATTGTTATAATGCTTGACTTGTACAGTGCCATCTTTTGTACTAAATTATTCAGATAAAAATAAACTTGGACAGTTTGAAAACAAACTAATGCTATGAATTAGACTGAAAAAAGAATTAAGGAAAATCAGTGCAAATATTTGTTGGTACTTAATGTGAAGATTAAGTGAAAAGGAAGAGATAATTTTATTTTTTAAAAGGACAAATTAAAGTAAATATTCTTCCTTATGTTTGTTTCACTGGTAGATCTATTGAAGCTGTTCATGCAGGGATTTTGTTAAAGATTTATTGCATATTCCTGATGTCTATGTTATCATTTAACTTGTGGTCCAAATTACTCGAGGAGGCTTTTATGTGAAGGCTGATTTTAATCGGGCTATTTCAATTGTTAACTGCACCGTAAGAAAACACAAATGAGGTGTCACAGAGAAGGGAAATTCCTGTGTTACCTCATTGCCACTTAGATCTCTGGCCCGTTGTGCACATTTAGGTGTGCAGTGCTACTTTAGATGCGTGGTTTAGTGCTGCAACTTATTTTTAACAGTGGTTCAGTCCACCTACTCCCCAGATGCTGCCTGGGCACCAGGTGGGTCTCTAAGCCACAAGTGTGTGTTTTTCACCCGTGTAAAGGGCACCAATATGAAATATTTAGGCTCTGGACCCTGTGTTCCCCTTGCCACACTTGCTGCCCGTCCAGTCAAGTATTGTGGGAATAGAACACTTCCCCCAAGGGGTCTCTGCAGCTGACAACTTTTCATGCCCACAGATGTTCTCAGCAGCTTTGCTGTGGTTGGATACGCACATGGTGGCTGCCACACTTCCCCAGGGACTGCAAACATTGCCCATCACAGCCGGGCTTTAGGTGCCGAGTCTGCTTCTGTGTCCCTGGAGTCAATAGCCAGGGTAGAGAACTTTACTGAGGGGATTCAGCTGTTAATAGAGGTGTATACCTGCAGAAAATGAAAGTGTCTTCTTGTGGATATTTGTGTTTGATTAGCAGGATGGGACCTGACAGTTCCTGTGTAAGTCCATGTGAGATTATCCATTTTTCAAGTCCTGAGACAGAAAGAGTGTCAACTCAGTCAGCTAAGCAAGAATTTATGAAGAACAGTAGCTCATGAAGAAAAGCTAGTTTTTTCTTCAATTAGATGGGCTGAGGAAACTGCCAGTGTATCCCCAGTTATGAATAAAAGGATACTTCTTAATAAAGTATCCAGGACAAAGCGGTATGGTTCCAATCACACTACTCAGTTCAGACTGGGCAAGTCAAAATATTAGGTTGAATTTTCTTTGGTTTAGCTTTTTTTTTTTACTTTGTGGCGTTTAGCTTGGATTTTTTGTTTGTTTGTTTTGAGTTTGGTTGGGGTTTTTTGCGGAGGGGGGGTTGGTAGAGATATTGTTTATTTCTTGTTTTGTTCCTGTAAAACATTCCAGAGTACTGAAAGGTAAATGATTTATACCTTGTTGTCACACCATATAGGTGCTTCTTAAGCAGAAATATGGATACCACATAGTCTTTCATTTAACTGCTGCTGTGATTTGTGAGCACACATGGCAGTACATCACAGTGGTCGTGAATTGAGATTCTGCTGTGCTGTACAAACACAGGACAAATGCCTCTGGCTCCAGAGGCTTCCTAAACTTCCAGGCTTTGCAGATAGGGTGCCTTCTGTAGAACCAAAATTCTCACAGTAATTTCTATTCTTTTATACTTCCAGCAATCTGTGCAAAATATGCTTCATTGTCTAAGAAAAGTAAGAAATGTTTATAATTCTTAAAAAACTCAGTCACATAACTAAATTTCAAAGCGCACCCAGTGTTTCATTACATCTTATGTTTTTGATTTTAAAGAATCCTACCATGTTTAAAGTACTGTACTATTCTCCTTTATCTGAATTCAAAGATGCACAGAAGAGAATTATGTGCAAGAATTAGCTTTTATTTTGTTTGTGACAGATTCATTGTTTGCTTTTGCCAGGCTCCAAGCCACCCACTGAACAACATGAATATTCAGGAGTTGTCAGCAGCTGCAGCCAGCTTGATTTTTCTCAAGAATTCTGGTATATACCATGAAAATGAATTCACTTTTGTATGCAGCGGTTGTGCATGAGCTCTTCCCTGATATGATTATTTTGGAACTTTTAGAAAACATCTGGGAATTATTCATGATTACCCTAAAACTTCATCAGCTCAAAAACCCTTGAAAAAGCCCATAAGTTAAATATCTTTCTGTTCAGGCATGAATATCTTCTACCTTATAGACAGATTTAGGAATGTATACACTTGAATAATTATATTCTTACAGTCAGGCACAGTGAGCCTGCAGAATACATGAATTAAGTTTCTTGGGTGTGATTTCAGAATGGGGTTTCAGTCTTCAGGGACTACGTATGTGGTTTTGGAATGAACAGTTTGTGATTGTCCAGAGAAAGTGGTTACAATATAAGCATAGATTTCTGGATCAATCTGTGTAAGTTTTTAAATTCATATGTGAGTGCCTCTTATTGTCTGCATGAAGATTTTGGTGATGTAAGGGACACATATGCATGATGGTTGTGTTACAGTCAAGATGACAATGGTGACTGTAGTGAATACTGAGGCTATGGGTTTTGTGCTGACAGAAAGCCATAACAGCATCATGGACTTTTGAGGATGGCTGGGGAAAAAATCTCCACTTAGCTGTGATTTGATTCATGGGAAGACACTTCTTGGTGTGCTCAAGAATGCTGCAGTCCTCTGAGATTTCCCAGGCATAGCGCTACAAGAGAAAACCAATTGCTTTTCAAACTTAAAAAGCAGTCAAATATATTCAATCAGACTCCAAAATAGTATAAATATTTTCTGTAACAGCTGCTTGGATATTCACAAGCAGTGATTGAAATTTGGTTTTAAGAGGCTTTTTAGTAAGGCTGTTTAATACATAGATGGATAAGAACCTGCCTTGACTGTAGAATATGGTAAATATGAACATATCCTTGTTTGTCCATATGTCCTCTTCTGAAGAGCATCACTATCTTTAAATTGTCAAAGTAGATTGTTACCCCTCAAAATAAAATAGTTAAATTAGAGTGGAGAAGGTTTTATGTCATTAATATTTTAGAATACATTCTGTTATTTATAATATAATTCTGGATTTGGTCACTCCTAACTTCCTGAAGCACAAATATTTGGGACCTTAAATTTTCTGTACTTGGTAAGAATTTATTTTAATGTGTTTTTTTTTAAACTGGAGTAACCTTTTCAGGAGTTTGAAATTACAGAGTAATGCCTATTTTTAAGAAAGCTCTAATCTCATTTTCACAGTAAAAAAGAATTGGTGCAAGCAGAGACATTGCCAGTAACAAGCAAGGCTTTTTCAAAGTCAGGATACAACATAAAGCCAATTCTAAAGGGCACCATTTCCTCCTGTTTGACTGCCATTATTAATTTAGATTTCATAAGTCCTTAAAGTTTGTCTTCTTGCCTCCCTTACAAGATCCATCTCCCCACATATCCTTACATGGGATCCTTGCATTTAGTTTGTTTTCTGTTTAAAGTGGTAATAGGAAATCACAGCAAAGCAAAAGGTAAAGAGGTAAAGACAAAGTCGTATATTCATGAAAGGTCATATGTGTGTGAAAAAGCAATCAATAGATCAACCACATTTATTTGTGTACTCCTTTCCTGAGGAGTATTCCATGAAGTCTGGATTGATGTCCTGGGGTGACATGATGCAGAATTGTATCCCCATTCGTCTGTTCAGCCCAGAAATAAGTTTTTTGCCTTTAAAACTAGATCTGAGAGGAAGTAGGGGAGAAGGAAAAGTGGTGGAATTTTTCATGGCTGTACTCAAAACCATAGAGAAAAGAGCTTTGGCTCTCTCTGGGTGTGTTTTGTCTGCAGCACGGACAGCGAAAGAAAGAGACAGGGAGCTTTTTCTTTGCTTTTTCCTTGGTTTTCCTTGTTAGCTACAGCAAGGAAAGTTTTCTCAAGACTGTTTAAGAGTTTTGAAAGAGAAAGTTTCTTTTTTCTGGAGCTGTTGGAACCTGCTCTGGACTGAAAACCCAGAAGAGCACCAGAAGTTCACGCCTGTGGCCCACCAGGGGCTGATAAGAGACTGAGTCGAGCTACACCCCTTGAAGTGGACTTCCTGAGTTTGTCATCTCTTCAGAACAACAAGAAGTTCCATTGTTTAATATTATTCATTTTTTTTCATGTTTGTGAGTAGTTTTATTGGTAAATAAACAGTTTTTTCCACTTCTCTCAAAGGAGGTTTATATCTCCGAAACTGGTGGGAGGAGAGGCCACTTGAATTTGCTTTCTAGAGGGACATCATTTGGAGGGGTTCTCCCAAATTTGCCCTAAACCAGGACAATTTTGCCCTAAACCAGTATGTATTTCCCAAGAAGCCCTATATCACCCAGAATATTATTGGACCTTCAGTTATTAACAATTCATTTTATTTGTTGCTTTCACAAAGATGTAGCAGGGAAAGAGGCCATAACCAGTTATTTTTTATGAGATAAGCAGCACGAGTGAACTACTGTTGTAAAAAGAGAAGACAATTGGAATTTTATTTCTTACTGATATAACTCCAGCCAGCTTTTTCTTTTTGTTCTTTCTTCCATTTGTAATTAAATTATTCCTTGTTCATAGGGGGTTGGGCCTCTCCAAAACACTTCCAGCTGTCCTTTAAGCTGTGAAATATGAAGATAAAGGCCACCTGGAAGTGCAAATCCTCTCACTTTGATTTTACAAAATTGGAGTACTACCTGTGCTGGGTTTGCCTCGTAGACTAATTCCATTTCTCCACTGTTGAGCTTTCACTTGCTCTCCTCATATTGCTGCTCTGAGGGTTTTAATAAATGTAAAAGAAATTTCATTATAGCAAAAATTGATTCTAAGTTCCAGAAAGCTATAAACTCTTGTGGGAGAGAAGGTGAAAAAAAAGAGAAAGAAATATGGAGCAATAAAGCTATATGGTGTTTGCAAACAAAGCAGAAAAAAGTTTTAAGCAATACATGTTA
Source organism: Melozone crissalis (assembly GCF_028551555.1). Classification (NCBI taxonomy): domain Eukaryota; kingdom Metazoa; phylum Chordata; class Aves; order Passeriformes; family Passerellidae; genus Melozone; species Melozone crissalis. Next base: position 19,575,055 of record NW_026535784.1, read on the forward strand.
CTAATGGAAGTTAATGACCCACATGCAGCTGTGATCTTCCTCTCAAATTGCTTCTCTCTCTGGCTGCCCTTTTGTCATCCAAATAGCTCCTTGACCATTTTCTGCTGTTTCTTTTCCTCTGACATCAGTCATGTTGCAGCCCTTTGTCACCTGTGCTTTAGTTTGCATGGCAAATGGATCTGGTTCAGCTTGAACCACAACAGGGTTTAGCAACATGAAAAAAATTAATTTTGAATAAAGGAAAGGTTTTGAAGGGTACTTGGCAGTGGTAAAAAAACCCTTTTAATTTTCAGTCTTGAACTTTGATTAAATTACCTTGCAAGTCATCCTCTTCTTTGTAGCAGAAAGGTGAAAAACTCACTTCAGAGAAACACCATTTTTGCTAATTAAAATCAATGCGCCTCTGGTTTTCCTGTTTGCCTTGAAACCCAGTCAGGGCAAAGGCTGTCCAGTGTTTGTGGTTCTATGGCATTCTAACAGGAATCTAAAAATAAACCATCTGGAGCCTGAACTGTCTTTCTTAGAACTGCTGCAAACCTGAGATCATCTGAAGGACCTTCAGAGCTGTTTTATTTGAAAAGTTCAAGGCATCTGTAGTCATACTTGTTTCTCTTGTATATCTCATCTCCGGATGACTTGAATGAATTTGGATGCCAGTTTTGGACAGCAGCTAATGTTTTATTTAAAATACAAGTTTGATCCCTTTCTTGACAACTTTCTGTTTAATTTTCTGCTTATGCTGTGAGCTTTTGATGCCCGAGTCCTCATTTTATTTCAGTGCAGGACTTTGTGGGTGCTACCAGAAATCCTTGTTAAATACAGCCATTTTATGACTAGCTTTTCTTAATTTTGCAAACTGCTTTTCATAATAGGTGTGCTTCTACAATACTGTGACAGCAATTTGTCGCTCAATCTCACATGAGCTACACACAGAGCAATTCATATCAGAGTTCATTTCTTAGTAATTATGTTACCCTCATGGGGAGTGGGCTAGCAGACACAGAGGTGAAAAATAAATATTGCTACTAGTGTTCATTTATAGACAGAGATTGACATGTGGGTTCATAGTGTATTGGCATAGATTTATAATTTAGTTTACCTTTCTCTATAAGCTTTTTCATAGATGTCTAAACATAGTACCCTTTTGCAGAGTGTTCATTACTCAAGGTGGCACACTATTGTGGGGCAAAAAAGCAAAACCGGTTTTGTAAACATTTAATAAGCTGAACCTTCATCTCCTATGGACCATCTAAGGAATGAATGGTTGTTTTTGTTTTACTCTGAGTTGGATTTCTGTTGTTTCACTTGGTAAAACTAAAAATTTACCTCCTAAATTATACCTATTTGTAGCACAGCATATGTGACAACTAAAAAATTACTTTCATTGTAGTCTTTCCAAGACATTTAGGAGATGCATTTACAGTCTGCCATCTACCGTTAACATGATGCCAAAATTTAGGTGATTTTCGAAAAAAACAATATTGTGTTTTGGAGCAGGAGTGTGCTTTAATGTAATGCATGTAAAGCATGTAATGCTTTAGCAAGTAATGTAATGCTTTAGCATGTAATGCTTTAGCAATGTGTGCAAGTTATGCTATTAGCAAGTAATAGCATAACTTGCACACATTAGCATGACTACAGGAGAATCTAGATTACTGTTTCAATATTAAATCTTGTCACCTTCTATTTTCTTATTTTTTCCATCTCTTTAAATTTGGCCTTTTCCTGCCAACAGAAGAGCCAGAGGAAAATAATTTATCAACATCTGTAAATCTACATGTTCCTTATTGAGAAAGATTCTTTCATTAATGGAGTAAGGACTGGAAATCTCCATCCATCCCTCCTAAAATGGCTTAGCTAGATCAGATCTCATGATCCTCTTCAGAGATACATTTAAATTAGTTTGAACTTAGGTGGTTTTCTTTTTTTGATTTCAAGGGCTTCATTTGAATGTGTGGCCACATGACATGGTGCTTTTTGCAAGTCAAGGGCCTTCAACTTGTAGGTGAAGAGTTTCTTTTCAACCAGTGCTGTATTCTGCTTCAGTGTTTTTCTTGCTTACAGAACCTCAGCTTCAGATTCAGGAAAAATAGTAAACAGGCATTTGGAGAAGGCTCAAAATTAATTTTTCCTTACATCTTTATAGAAATGAATTCAGTTATTTCTCCAGAAAATTGCTGCTTTGAAATGTTTCTTACTCTGTTCAAAACAGAATTGTCTCCTACTTTACATGGTGTTGTACAAGCAAGGACTGTAACCTATTTGTTGTGTAACTAAGGCTTAGTAGCCTTACCAGGCCTTTTGTCTCTGTCCCTCCCTTCCAGTTCTTCCTTGGAAAGGTTTACATAAGAGCTGGTATGAGTTATTGCCAGAACTTCAACTCTTACCAACATGGCCTGAAAGAGCATAAAACATGTAAAGTTTCTCACTGTGTGAATGCCAATAAATCATTAGATAAGAGAAATAGGCAGGAAATTATAAATAAATTACTAGCCGAATGAAAAATCAGGAAAATTGAAAAGAAACAGTCCATAATACAAATATGTTTTGCAAAATTAAGAATATGCTAGTATGTTTAAATGACCTTCTGTATTGGGTTTGCATGAGCAGGTTTTGGTAGATGTTACTAGTTGTAGAAGCTTGACTCAAAATAAGCGTATAAATCTAAAGCTAGAAAATATATACAAACTATCCTTATGAATGTATGTCTTTCCAAAACTGCAGCATTTAAAAGTAATATACCTAATTCTAATTTGGTAATTACAGATTTTCACTTAGAAAGTGCCACGCATTAAAAGGAATATAGGGACTGTGCTTACCATTTTAAGTTTTGTCTGAAGAATATAAAGAAATCTCTGGACTTCTGTGTTCTCTTACATCTTCAAATGAAAGCGTTTTTTTAGATGAAGTTATGTACCCTTCCCTATTGTTGTATCTGGTCTCCTCATTGGGGGATGCAAGGGATGAAATTTTAGCTCTCACCGCATGCCATACAGAAGTAAAATCTATAGACACGTGCTTCCAGTCCTTGTCTGCTTTTCCTCTTTTCTTGCTCTACTAGACACAACATGTAACATTTAGTGAACTTTTGCACTAAGCAATTTTGCCTTTTGGGGGATAGGAGTTTATTTTCCTTATGTTCATATGTGAACACTCTGAATGCATCCCTTTTTCCTCTTCATGGTGTTCAGTAAAACCAGCAGTGCAGGATAAGATGGTACTGCCTTTAGGTCATAAGAAGGAGAAAATTTAGGTTCAGACAGTTTTCCCTTGTTTTGGAAGGAGACAGCCTGAATCAACCATCAACATGAAAAAAGGGACAAGAAGTATACTGTTCAGATGGAAATGTCTATAGGAATACAGGAAATTCAGGGCAAAAATATCTACAAATGAAAGAAGAAAGGTCAGCTAAACATGAAGGTTACTTATTCTCCTGAGATGGATTACGGTGATGGTAAGCATATTCATGATGCCTGCATTCATGAAGGTAGACTTTTTCTGTGTGGACAAAACCTTTATAAAACTTCCACAATTCTTCTGTCTTGCTATTTTGAATAATTAAAAGGGACTGCAATTGAACATGGACCTTTTCTTGGCCTTCTTCCACAGCCTGGCTTTTACCCATCATATCTGCCAGCTCCAGTTTTAAATTTAGCACAGCATGGTAGCATGGTATGGCATGGATTCATGAGTAATGGATTTAGGAATACATTTAGGAATTTAGTTTACAGCTAGGCACAGTTTGCAGTGAAATTAAGACATTTGGACTTCAGATGATTTTCCACAGTGTCAGTATAAAAATCCTCCTAGATTCAGTATAGGCAAGAATTTCAGGCACTGCTTTGCTTTATAATTTATCACATGCAAAAGAGAGAGTGTTAACTTAAAAGATTTTCTTATTGACCTTTATATAAGATGTCAGGAAATCAAAAAAATCCAAAGCTTCTTCCTAATGGTTGTGACAAAATAGCCCAGGAAAATGGATAGAAAAGGACTATGCAGAATAAAATTTCAAGGAAGACTTTTGCTCTACAGGTGATGCTTGCAGTGCTCAATATATAGTAAACAACAGTGCAGTGAAATGCTTGAGATGGAAATAAGTCATATCCAATGCATATAAAATATGATAATCATCAATGCAGAAGGAACTCAAACAGATGTTAAGAGACATGAGAATCATAGTTTGTAACAAATAGCTGCAAAGAAAATGACTCATGTACCAGATAATGGAAATAGCAATTACAGTATAGCATACAACAATAAAGGAATGAGTCATAAACTACTTGAATCAGAGAAGAGAAACATAACTGACAATTTTGTGGTGAGGAGAAATGCAATGAGTGATAGTTCTGAAAAGCAAAAAAACACCCCTGAGTTGTGAAAAGCAATTCTCTTGAAAGAGGAAAAAATTCTGGCATTTGTTGTATAGTTCCAAGTGCTACTTTGGTAATTCCATGTTAATGTTGCCTGTGGCATTTCCATTTTTTCCTTACTGACCACAAAGGAATGGTGATTCTCCATTTATGCTGTTTAACTCATGATCACCAGCGCTGAAATTCCATCGTAATGGCGAAGTTAGTATCTCAAAGAATGGACCAAGATGCCTTTGACTGGACTTGGCTGAGTTCAGTAGAGCTTGGAAAACTGAATCATTGTGTGAGCCCCAAATCCTGTTCCTAGTTTCATCACTCCAAAGCTGGTTATATAGGGAATGACATGACAGAAGGCAAGCACAGATTCTGTGCCCTGTTTCATAATACTACATGGTGCTGACAGATCCCCAGGCATGATACAACTCACCTTTTGACTTGACTCTCATGTTTCTGTACATTAAAACAAACATGAAGAGAAGTGAAACCTGTTTGAAATCCATTTCTTTTACATCAGATTCTCTAAAATTTGGCAGAATTGCTAGAGGAGACGTAGTTCTTGTGGCAAACTTGTATTGTCTTTCTTCATGTCTCTGACTACACAAAATTTGAAATTCATCATGCTTAGGCAGTTAGTTTGGTTGTGAACTGTAATGATAGAAAATATTTAAAGAACTTGCAAAAAAGTGGTTTCTTGGAGTGAGTTAGCACTCTCCCCATGCATTCAGATATCAGTAATGTAAAGCCATGTTTACACTGAGAGCTTGGGTTAATATAAGACAATCATCAAAACTTCACTTACTGTCATATGCCTGAAAAACACCGGGCTGACTTCCAGGTCAGCCTGTTTCTGAAACCTGTGTTTCCGGATAAGAGAGCAAGATATTTCCTTTTTCTTTTTTCTTTTGGTCTGGTTTTGGCTAAGACAGTGTTTATTTTCTTCGTAGTAGCTAGTAGAGGGCTGTGTTTGGGATTTAGTATGAAGATCATATTGATGGCACACAGATGTTCTGGCTGTTCTGGGTATTGCTTACACTAAGTCAAGGACTTTTCAGTTTCTCCTGCTCTGCTAGTGAGGAGCTGTATGAAAAGCTGGGAGGGAGCATAGACAGGACAGGTGATCCAAACTGTTCCAAAGCATATTCCACACCACAGTATTCCAGACCCAGTATATAAACTGGGGGAGTTACCTGAAACTGGGGCTCATCACAATTCTGGGATAGGTTTGGTATTGGTCAGTGAGTGGTGAGCAACTTCTTTGTCTTGGGTTCTGTTACTCTCTCCCCCTATCCTTAGTGCTAAAATCATTATATTCTGTTTCAATAATTAAATTGCTCTAATCTCAACCCAGGAGGTTTGCCTCTTCTATCTGATTCTTCTCTCCACCAGGGGAGAGTGAGCCAGCATCTGCATGGTACATAGCTGCCAGATGGGCTTAAATGGCATCCGCTTTTCTCTTTTGTCTCTAATTCCAACTGGACACGGCATCCAATCCCTCTGTACTCAAGTTTCTATCTGTTCTGCTTCCATGATACAGAAATAATCAGGATTTCTGCAGACCTGATCATGAAAAATGTCATCACATTCCTTAAAACAAGAAAACCTGGAATACTCCCCACTTACAGCAAAAAAGAAGAGGAATGTGGGAAGTCTGCAATGTGGACCAAGGTGCAAATGAAGAAACAGTAACTTGCCTGACTCTGGCAAACTTTGATGAGCTTCAGTTTTAAAGACCTAAAATCTCCCTGTCTTTCTTCATTATGTTCAGAAAATTATTTTGTTGTTATTTTCTTATAGTGCATAGACGTTTAGAAAAAAATGCTGCAGCTTTTTTCAGTTATAATTTTTGTATTTGCATTAGACTGTTGATTTGAGTATTTTGATAAAACAAATAATGCTTGAAACTTGACTGAGACTTAATTCCAGAAAAGACTAACCATATGAACCAGAAGTATTGAAATAAAAGTTGAGAAATGCAATTCCAAAAGACTTTCAGCAAATTATTAGACCTGAAAGAGTTTCTTTGGAACCCTTCAATCCTTACAAAATATACTCTGATTCTATTATCCAAAATTCTATAAAACTCAGGACAACTTGTTTGTGCGTATGGAAAATGAAAGTAGTGTAAGTTTTGTTATATGCAACCTAGGAAATTGGAAAAATTTCTCCTAACATTGTATACAGTTCTGGAATACCTATTTTTCTTTCATCAGCAATTTTTTAAAAAAAAAATGTGAACATCCAGATCATCTGAAGATGATTGAACTTGCTTTTTACTTGATTTTTTTATTATAAAATTTTATCATCACACCAGGGCTATCAGAGAGAAGAGAGGAAATGTTTCAGAACTAAACTGGTAATTGATAGATTGTCGTTTTTTCTCTAATGATATTTTCTGGCTTTCCATTTGATTCCCACTCTGCTTATAGTATTTTATGGAATCAAGACAGAGGAAGTTAATGCAAAACAGTTTTTTATTGCAATAGGAATTAAAACTGTATGAAATAAGGGAAAATATACCATTTAATTTTTAGCTTCACAATGCATCATATGCAATGCAGGTAAAGCTAGGAAAAAAAATTTTCAGACAAAGCTCATGCAAGGGAACATCATGCAAATTTCTTCATCAGTTTTGACAAAACAGAAGATAAGCAAAGTGAAACGTGATGGTTATTTTTTTTTATTCCACAAATAAACTACGAAATTTTGTTTATTTAGTTTAGGAAAAAAAACCAACAACATCTAAAGTAAAATCAAGGAAAGGAATATTCACAAAAAAACCCAAACCAAACCAAAAAAGCAACAAAAAAACCCCCAAACAAACAAACGAGAAAAGTTGCTCTTTCCTACCTATAGATCTTACATAAATTTTGAAATAATCTGTGTTCACCTTTGGTATTGGTCATTAGATAGATTACACTGTGTAGGGTATATACACTGCCTGCAAGTGTCAGGATGTAAAATCTGTCAGAAAAACAAGTCTAAGTCTGAAAACTCAAAAATTATCTTTGATACCAAGCTAAGCGTTCATTTTTTTCAGGACCTCATATCAAAATGTTGATATGCTAGCTGAAAAAACCCCCAAACTAACCAAACAGAAGCAGTTAATGAAGTTTGGTGTTACAGGAGAGGGATGGTGGCGTTGCAAACTCCTATTGCAAACATGGGTTTCAATGTTCACACTAACTACAGCAAATAAAAAGAAACACTGTGAAGTTCTTGGCCTCTGCAACCTGCTTAAAGGATTTCACTAGGGAAGAATCAGCACTTTCTTTTAGCTGGTTGTATGGGAGAGTCCAGAATTACAGAAATGTTTCTGATGGGGAAAATACCAGGGACTACAGATCTATAAATTTTATTCCATGTAAACTTCTCCCTCATCAATTGTGTATCAGCAGAGCACCTTGAGAGTCTGAGAACATACCAATACTGTAATGCATTGCTCTAAAAAGGGAAGCTGAAACAGGAAAGAGAAGTCTCAAAACTCTAAGAGAAACCTAAAGACAAGTTAGAGTGCTAGGCCACTGTGGCTTGGCTGACAATGAACTATTGCAAAATTCTACACAGATTTCATGATTCTTTATAATGTTAGAATTTTGAACAGAAAACATTTTTTTCATACTTGTCCTTTAGTCAGTGTGCTGTGAATGACACCAAACTACATGGAACTGCAAAGACAATGGAGTTAACGGAGGAAGCACAGCTGTATTAATAAAGAATGCAAGTACAAGTGAGTGGTAGTTTCTAGGCACAGCAGGAAGTCTGAGACACATCTTGATTTTCCTAATTGGAGGAAAAATAGATTAATCATCCATGCTTCATGCTGGTTATCAAAACACTGGTACTGAAGCCTAATTTACCTTTATGGGCCAATCAGGAGAAAAGAATTTGCAGGAAACTCCCTTCAAAACGCAGCTGAGTGAGAACCAGATCTCAGTATATGTAAAAAGCAAAGTGCCTACTGCAGGCAGTGGAACTGTGCTGGGGCAATGTGGCTGATAAAATTAGCTTGTATTTCTGGCTATCTTAGCTGCCAGTTTGCTGCTCTGAGCTAGGGTATTTTCCTACAAGACCTGGGGTCACTCAAGGCCAGACTGGCTGGTGCTTTGAGCAACCAGGTCTAGTGGAGGGTGTCTCTGCCCATGGGAGTTGGAACAAGATCATTTTTTGAGGTCCCTTTCATCCCAAACCATTATAATTCTTTGACTTTCTTGAATGCAACTTTTTAATGTTTTTCCTTCAAATGTCAATATTCTGAGACCTAGTAAAAGAGAAAGAAATCCTTATTTAGTTTTGCCACAAAAAAAAATCAAAATTTAGAGTTTTGTTGACCTGGGAGTAGTGTGGGAAGGGTAAACCTGGGAAATAGAAAGGATTTTGGTTTAGTTTAGTTTTTTTTTTTCTTACATTTTATAATGATATAAATTAATGAACATTCTACAGATCTCAAATGTATTCCTAGATGTTGGCAAGACTAATTCAGACAGATGTGGTTTCCACTAACTGTTTTCCACTTAGCTCCTGTATCCTGTACCAACCTTCTTGTTCCTCTGCTGGGTGTGCCCCAGGGCCCAGAGCATGAGGCTGAAGTGGTCAGGGTGTGGGGCTGCTGGCAAGCACTTAATAAAGATTATATAGGAAAAAGTCTTGTGAGGACTTTCAGTTCTTTTGTTGGTACAAGTTTTCATGAATGCCTCTGCAAATGGTCACTTTCATATTGCCATTGGGAAATTTGGAATGAAAATCATGGTTCACATAAAAAAAGGAGACAGATTTCTAGTTTTCATTTTACTTTGTGGCAGCTTTTCTCTAACAATGTTGATGTCAAAACCACCAGGCTTATGGTGCACTCACTATGAACATTTAAGGAGAGATAAGTCAGTGAGAATTCTTTCCCAGTACGTTCAAGATTACAAACCGTGGCCAACTCTTTGCTTTGAAAATGATTTGACATCTTCAAATCTATAAAGTATGTAAAGAAAACCTCAAAAAATTAGATTAGTTTCTGTCTCATGAAAAATAGCAGAATTTGATGAGAAATCTTCAATCAAAATGAAATCTCAACAGAAAATATGTTCTCCATGGAACCGGCTGTACTTTGATTTTATTAACCTTTTATTGCTTTACCTATTTTTTCATGAAAAAGTATTCTTCATGTAGACAAAAAAATGAAAATCTTGCTACAAGCCTAAGCAAAGCAATGTGAAGGATTTATTTTAATTCGTTTTATAAGGTCATCTAACCAATGTGATTGGAAAATGCATATTAAAACACAATTGGACAGTGTTATGCAAAATTTTATTCCATGTCACTCTTGCTGACATTGCTAACAGAAATTCTTGGCTATACTACAAATTCTCTGCTTGGTTAGTCATGCCTAAACCTGAAAATCAGAGCTGAGGGACAAAAATATGTGAATTCAATCTTTTACAAATAACTGTATTTAGATTGATATCCAAAATTCAGTCAAATTATTTTAATTTCTCTATTACATTAATATGTAGTAATCTGTAAGTACATTTTAGAAAGAAGAAGAGGGAGTTTGTTTTTATTGTGAAATTCCAAACCTAAAAGTTACAAAATGTACTTTTAAAAGAAATTGTACCGAATAGTGTTTCCCTGAAATATTGAATTAAAACAATTCTTGGGTTTTGATGAACAAAAAAAAAAAAATATTTGTGTGCATAATATCTGGCTATCTCTAAAGAACACTGCTATTATTAATAGGAATGTGTATGTGAGCTTGTGTCTGTACATGCAAAGCAATCACTGCACTTCTGAATTTGACAAAAAAAGGTTACACTCAGTATGGAAGTACCAGCAAAGCACAACTTATATTCAAGACAGCTTTCAAAATAATAAACCATTCCATGGATCAGGAGGGAATGATCATATTTGTCTGCTCTGAGTAGTGTACCAATGAGAAACCGTGACTGCTTGCAGCCATCAGACCTGTGCTGCTCCCTGATGACGATGCTGTCTAGCCCCAACAGACTCCATCAGCCATCAAGAAGTTGCAGGCCTTGTTAGAAAGGCCAGCTGTTGTCCATGTAACCCTGCTGTGGAAAGCTGAATTCTCTGTGAAATAAACCTCTTCTTTTCCTTGTTGAGATTAATTTTTGTGACTTGTTTCTGCGGTAAACAATGAGCCATCTCTGCAGTCTACACTGGGATGGGGGTGAGATGCACAGCCAGCGGGAGAAGGAGCTGCAGCATCTCCTGATGCATTTTCTGCCTTGGGACTATCAGTGGATCATGATGCTTTTAGTGATATGTGCCACACAGAGAATTTCCCAGTGAGGTAGGAATGGCCAATTGATTTAATTAATTATCTTAAGGAGGTCTGTAGTTTGGCATCTGTAATGAAAGATATGATGGCCCTAGGTCTTCTCATATTTTGCATTGTGAAATACTGATCTTTCAGGAACTATGCAGACAATTATCTACCTTGACAGAGGTAGAAACTTCCTTATTCACTGTCTTTTCTGGCCCTATCATTCTTGCCTGCAGTGGGACTCTCATATGGAGAATAAAATTTTTAAGAATTTGATTGCAAAACCTCATTTTTCTTTAGAGCTTGTAAAAGATAATGCAATTCTGCAAAACTATTTCTCATGCCTTTTTTCATTTTTATGGTCAGATTCCCCACTGAATTCTGCTTCCTTTTCTGCTAATTTGAGCAGAAGAAATAATATAATACATAATCAAAGAACATCTTTCAATAGAGAGCATATTTCATTAATAACAGATTCATCCATGAGGTAAGAGTAATATACTTTTGTGGATATTGCTGTTCAAGTGATTGTGGGTTTTGTTCCAAAAGGATGATAGGGCTGTCTTCTTTTGTTTGATATCAGACCAGAATCTAATCTGTTTCATTTGTGACCTTATCTTTCCATTGCCACAATGTTACATTACAATTTGTTGATTCTTCTTTAAGGATATCTAGAATGTCATTTATGTGTTAAATAAACTAAAGCTATCCAAACGCATCAGGCCTTTATAGACATATCATTTTTGTCAAATTCTTCTTTCCAATGAAACAATAGACTGTTGCCAAGTTGCTTGACAAAGGGAATTAAATTTATCAAAGCCTAAACTGAGTCTTTATCTTGTTGGAACCTGTGTTCCCCTATATATACAAATAACAGTTTAGAAGTGCTTCTATCTTTTCAAGTTAGATGTTTTCAAACATGAACAGCATGGCTATTTCTTCTGGCAGGGAATCAAACTTCTTCAAAGGGATCAAATCAAAACACTCGGAAGCTTTTGAATTTCTCTTCTGGCACAGTTTAGGCAAATATGAACATTTAACATTCAAAACCACGTTAGAACTCAATATGCCGCTTGCTGCTCATGTGTCCACATTTCTATGACAGATACTCTCTCACATACAAGCTTTTCCAGAATTTTCTGACTTGCTTAGTTTCAGAGAAGTCTTAATAATACAGTGTGAGCAATTTCTTCCATCTTCCATTGCTTTTATCTCTTGTACAAAAAGATCAGAGATAAGACATATCAAACAGTATTGTGAAAGAAAAATTTCTTTGTATTCAAATGTGCCTAGGAATGTAAAGCTGTGGAATTCTACCAAGTAAATCAAGTAACAAACATAAATATTCTATTAACATCTCTTTTATACGTGGGTGGGAAAGGAAAACAAATATAACATTTTAAAGAAGAAGAAATTTGAGTGACAACAGGCTCTGTAAAGTCTTACTTAATTTTCTAAACATCCATTACTTTTAATATTCATTTTGTAACTGGGGGTGGCAGGTGATCAGGAATGGTTGAAAAGCATGCCTTTAGCTATATTGAAGTTAGGAAACATGGCAGTTCTCCTAAATCCTTTTGTGACTCATTCCTTTCATTTTACAGTGAGACCTATTCTTTCAGTCGCCCAGACTTTATACACACACATATCATTTTGGGACCTATTTCAAGGAAAGGGATTTTTTTTTTCAATATTTGCCCTCACAGCATGGTTTGGAGCCCTGGATTTCCTGTGGATGTAGGTGTTTGGAATTCCCTATCAGCCCAAGCACAGGTAAGAAGAGCCAGCTTATCTGACTCTTCCTTAAGAGGTCATGAACTCTTCCTCTTCTCCTGGAAAGGAGTTTAGGTGTTTACTTTGCAAGAGTTATTCTCTACGGCCACTTGGATAGAATCCAAAAGGTGAGTGACTCAACAGCAAAAAATGCCAACATCAATATCAGTCATATCTCAAAGTGTCTAATTTCCACCTGAAATTATTCTGATATGTTTGTTGACATCCTTCTGATTGTTATGTGCATTTTTAAAAGCCTGAAAAACCTAGAAAAATATTTCAGCACTTTATCTGCCAAAGCAGTGATGAGTCATAGTAATGAGTACTGATAAAATTGTGACAGCTTTTTTACAGATTTAGTCTCAGACACTTTGGAAACTGTAGTTTAAAACCTTCCCAGATCTCAGTATTCCATTGATAAACTAGAAATTAGATCAGGGTGCAATTGGAGTGGGGCATGAAAGAAAGCAGGAGCTATGGAGAGGACTTTATCACTCTCCTAATTGTCAGAGAAGGTTAGGAAAAAGTACAGACCTAAATGTTGGTCCTTCCCCTGAAAGAAGTAGCAACCTTTGGTGGCAGCCTTACCACTGGATCCCTTGGACTTCCTCCCCTCTTCTCAAGAGCTTGGTGCTTTCTTACTGATTTCCAGGATGAATTTCTATTTCCTTCTGTTTTATGCATCTATTTTGAAAGCTTAAAAATGGCCCATTATTTCAGATGGAGTTTGAAGGGGCATCATTTGAGATAGCTCTTGTCCCATAGACATTTTAGTTAACAGACCAGACCCTCCTCTTCCACAAACTGACATTTTTGTTCAAGTCTTGCCTTTTAGATGATCCTGAAAGAGCAGCCACTCCTGCTTGAGCAGTCACATATGCAAATATGCATGCTGGATTTCCAGACACTTCCAGAAAAATAAGTGAATTTTTTGCTGAAGTACTGGGCTGTGAATTTCTTTTTTTTTTTCAATTAAATATAAAAACCACAAATCAACAAACTAGCCAACCAAACAACCAAAGCCCCACTCCCAACAAAACTCCCACTTCCAAACAAACACACCAAACAAACCACACTAGAAAAGCTCTCCCCTGTCCTGTCATGGTCACATTTCTGCATGAAAATCCTAAAACCACAAATTTCTTTTCCTGGAAAAGGAAGACCTCTTTTATTTTGTTGTGTTCCTATATTGTGTCAGTTCTTACAGCCATTCTGTATTCTCCAGCATTATAGCTCAGTCTCTGTGTTCATTTTTTTTCCCTAAGTCTCTGCCTTCTCAATAGATGCTAAAAGCAGACTCATTTATCATTCCAATAAGTGAATCAGTTAATCTGAACACTGACTTTCAGAATACTAATTAGAGAATACTTATTTTTAGGCATCAAGCAGGATTTTTAGAAACTATATGGGCCATGTCCAGACGACTTAAGGAACTAGAGGTATCTTTTAAGGAACTAAAGATTGAGTAAGGGCTGGCAGCATTTTTCAGCTCCTGAATCTGGGTGCTGACCCCTTTCAGCTGCGTCCTAATATAGCAACAGAATGAGATCCACATATGCTCTTTCCTCCAACCCCAGCATCTTGGTTTCCATGGGACAGAAACTCAAGGGGTACTGAAAGGGGTCATGGGAGGCACAAATAGGTCACTGATGGGTACTAATGGTGAGCAGGGATGAAGATGCTAAGGATTCTGTTCTTCCATGAAAAGGCAAAGACTTCAGATAGAATAAAGCACCTAAGCCTGGTGGTGATGCAGACCAATGTCCTGGGCTGTGTCTGTCTAATGCCAGGGTCTGTAAGACCAAAAGAGCACTACATGTGCATTTAAAGTTTCCCATGCACCCAAGGACTTGGTTCTGCACAGATGCAGAAGTGCCTAAGCCTCACAGGACTGAGCAGCTTGTTCTGTCATTCCTGCCAAAGCCCTGCTTTCAGTAGCTATGACATCTTCTGCACAAATCTTTGCTGTACCTTGCAGATGAAATAGATGTTGTCTATCACGCATCAAACACCTTCTGGCAGGAGTTTTTTCCTGTGTGATCTCTCATTCTTTGGTCACACAGCATTAGATCATTTAAGTATCTGAACACCACAGTTCACACTGTATTACAGCAAAGCTTCCTCTGTCAAAGCAGGTGGGAGAGAAGATTAAAATAAGGACACACAACTGTGTGTGGGGGATGCAGGGCAAATAGAAATGAAAATCTTGGTTCCAGCCTTCCCTGTGTGTTGTAATAAAAGACAGCAGTCTATTGGATTAGGGTGATAGTAGCTATTGAAAGTGGTCCCTGCAGGCAGGAGAAAACACTTTTTGAGAGAATGGTTTGATTGCGAGCGTAAGGACCTGTACTGTCTTCTGTCATAGTACAGGTAGGAGCTCTTGCTCTGGCATCAAGCAAAACTCCAAACTATTAAAGAAAAGGTGAAGCTTAGAAACAAGCTCTGTTCAGTTTGGCTTTTTTTCCCCTTAGCCCAGCGTTTTCAACCAATTATGATTAAATAAGTATATGATTCTTATTTTGATCTGTCCAAAGTCTTTTAGAAACTTGGGTATCATTCCAATGGCCACAGGAGTAGAAACTGTTCTTAAGTGCTTTAATATTTTTATTCTAATGACTTAATGGTGGCATGAATATAATTGAAATAATTGAAAGACAATCACATTTGTAGAAAATTAAAAATTTCTGATTAAACCATTCTTGACTTAGGAAAGCCTTTTTTAATTTGGCGTAAAATTATAGTAAATTTAATGAAGAAGTAAATTTTGAATTCTAAAATATAAACTACATCTTTCTGGCATATAAATCATGAGGGGCACTTTCTTAAGTGCTCTATGATGACCTGGAATTGTCCTATTTTAGTCTTACTGAACATTTGGGAATGTTCAGGAATGCTTTGGGTTTTATTTTTAGGGGAAGAAGAGAGCTATTTATTGCCTGTTCTTAAAAGGGACAGGTAAAAAACAGTAGCCCTACTTGTTTATTTTTGGATCTGTAAATGCAAGTGCACAGTTTCTATAGATACCACTGGGTAATCCAGCAGAAATGTAGGCTGCTCTGTATGGAGAGCTCAAAAGCAAGACAGACCAACCTGCTCGAGGGGGCTGTAAATGTCCATTTTGTGCTACCTTTATGACTCATGCTTTGAGAAGTACATTTGTTACTGTGAAATTTTCAGATGTTTATTCCAAATATCCTCCCCAAATCAATTTAAATCTGAAAATTTCAGCATACTGAAATGTATCACCATCCTTTGCTTCAAAAATGAACAGAGAATTCAAAGCAATTTCATAACTGCTTTAGAGTTCCTATGTTTGAAAGAGACCATAGGAAGGAGACTTTTGTATTGATTAAAATGTGTTGCCTCCTTTTCCTTCTCCTTAATGTCACGAGGTGGCCTTTGAAGTCTGTGTTGATAACTTATGAAAAGTGGGTGATGTCTGGGAAACAAAGTGAGCCAGCTTTGAAATTTAACTGCCCCTTGCTCAAAATATTTCTCTGCTTATTGCAGTAGAAGTCCATGCTTCATCCTAATATGTAAAAGGAGTGTTCATACAGGAATGACCAAGAAGAATGCAGGGAACACTTCTGAACTTTTACTCAGGCATATTGAGCCACAAGTTTTCTGCAAACACTGAACTTGTTTTTCTAGGCAAGATGAAGTCCAGAGATGGTTATAGTCAGCATTGAGATGTTTGAAAAGGCATTGTTAGGATGCTGTGCTTGTTTTGTCATTTTCTCATTCAGTTTTCTCTATGTTCATCTTGAAAATAAATTTCCCAGCTTTAGAGAGTCTATTAGATCTGAGGATTGGGTCAAATTCCTGCCATTAACAACAATAAAAAAAGAAAGAAAATATTGACAGGTACCAATTTCTAAATTTTGCAATCAAGTTTTACTTTATAGAGGACAAATGCATGCAAATATAGTCAAGTCATCCATTAATTCATTTGCTTTAGAAGTGTAGCAGTTAAATTTTTTTTCTGTCAATACAGCCCTTGACTGCAGTTAAAGGACATCCAATAAAGAGACAATGGTACATTGTCACTTATAAGCATGTTCTTTTACTGTAATTTTTAATTTTGTAAACTCAGTTTAAGAGTTGGGACTTCATAAAAGAAAAAAAAAAGAGTAATCAATCATATTTTAAAAAATTTTGCTGGTATTTTTAGATTTACTATCTTAGGCACACATAAGAGATTTCATTTGGTGTACCAAAAAAAAACTTGCAGATATATTTTTCCAGTTACATTGAACTAGAAATATTTGTTTTTTACATAATAACACTTTGAGGCTGACAATGATTACTTCAAGTTTAATTAGCTAATTGATCTTCATTGCCTTTGTCTTCTGCCTTCCTTACTGCTTTTGCACCTTTCATGTGCAAATTTATCTTTGGCATAAATACACTGGCCTTCAACCAAAATATCTCAGAGTTTTCTATTGGATCTTTCAATTTTCAGCAGCCTGTAAGCAGTCAGAAATTGTATGGGATCCTCCAAGAATAAATCAGATGTGGTACTCAAAAAAGTTGATGTAGCAATTGTGTTTTCCTTTCTCCATGGCAGGTTAGAAAATGGGAGTGCAGGTGATGCTCTGCTCAATTCTTTCAGGAGCAGTGATGAATGGTGAAAGGAAAGAGGAAAAATCATGTTACCCATAAGTGGCTTAAGGACTGGTGCCATCAGCTGAATTTAGGGTTTTTTGATCATGGGGCAGGTTTTTGGCACCAGGTCAGAAAGGGCAGAAGGATTTTAGCCCATGAGTTGGTAGGGCTGATTGAGAGGGCTTTAAACCTGGTTCAAAGTGGGGAGGGGATGAAATCAGGCTCTTCAGAGATGAGCCTAGGAGTTGTAAGCCAGACTTGGGGTTGGTCTCTTCTTCCAGGTGACTAGCAATAGGACAAGAGGACACAGTCTTAAAGTGCACCAGGAGAGGTTTATGTTGGCCCTTAGGAAGAAGTGAAAAGGAAGTCACAGAAAGTGTGACTAGGCATTGGAATGGGCTGCCAAGGAAGGTGCTGGAGTCACCATCCCTGGAGGTGTTTAAGAAATGACTGTAAAGGGCACTTGATGCCGTGGTCTGGTTGAAAAGGTGCTGTTAGGTCACAGGTTGGACTTCATGATCTCAAACTTCTTTTCCAACCTAGCTGATTCTGTGATTCAGTGATCCTCAGTAGTTTTTTGACTAAATAATCTTTTCCATCAAAAAAAATCCTAAATTCTCCCTTATTTTCCAAGGCTGACGGATACCTGCATTATATTCAGAGCCCATCCACCAAAAAACACCAATATTTTCTAACCTGAAGGTATTATTATTATGATTATGATATACAGATCACATTCTCTAAATGTCACCCTGAGATGAGCAACCTAGGGATCCAAAATAAACGCAAATGAGGACAGCAGAAAGAAATTGCTCTGTAGCAGAGAAACAACCTTGGGAGTACCTCCTAAACTGCTAGTGGCAGTAGGAGGTCTTCTCGTGGCCAAGCAATCTTTCTTTCTGAAGTTTCTGCAGAGTTAGAACAAAATGACAGAGCAGCAGCCCTTGGCTAATTGCAGCAGAGCTTTTTAGCAGTGATTTACAGTGGCATTTTTAAATGTATACATTAATTTGTACAGATAAAATACTTGGCTACCACAGAGATATTTTTATTGCGGATCAGAATAATAGCCCTGACTCATCCATATTGGTGACATTTCCAAGCTTGTGTATTGTTGAGAAGCTAACATCCCATTCAGTATTTGACAGCCAGGGAGTCAAGGCTGACAGTTACCATCTCTTCTACGTGGTGCCTAAGGCTAGGATTTGTCTCTGGTTTCATTTATTAGTTATATAACCCACATGCTATTTTTGAGCTATTAAAAAAAAATAAAAAGGAGAAGAAAGAAAAGAAAAAAGCCAATGTAGGGAAAAAGAAATCCCTATCTGGGAATTACCCACCAGGTAGCTACACACAGTGGACTGATCTACATATGCATGTATTAATTTTCATTTAAAATGTTCGTGCCAGTGAAAACAGAGCCAATGAAACCTTTTAGGGTTATGTAACGATGATAAATGTACTGCAACAGTTACAGGCAAGCACAGGACCCCTGAGATTTATAGGTTCTTTGTCTCTTCTTTTAAAACATCCTAACTAGAAAAGCTCAATTGCAGTGCAGCATCTATATTTTGCCACAAGATTTTGCTTATTTTTATCTAATGCCTTAGTTTGTATGGCCTGAGTCATGCCCAAAGCATAAGCTGAATCTGAATCTTATATTCTACCTGATTCCCAGTTTTTCTTACATTAGTAAGGAGAGGAAAACAGCGCAGTGCCATAAGTTGTGACAGTGAAATCCACACTCTCAGAGTTGTTATGGTTTCATCTGAGGTCGGTTTGGGGGAGAGCAGTGAGGACAACAGCAAGGGGCATGAAGGAATGAAACTGAGCTAAATAACAGCAAGTCAGATCAAGGCAAGTGTGGTAAGAATGTCCCCTGTGCCTGCTTCTGCCAGCTGCCCCCTGTGCTGCCAGTGGGAAATGCAGCCCTCTTAGCCCTGATATTGCTTTTGGTGTGGTGCATCCTTCAGTCCCTGTGAGAGCACCCCCTTTGCTTTGCAGACAGATTTGCTCATCAGTGCTGTGAGAGATACCGTGGCATCAGGTTGAAACTGCTGCACTGGCAGCCCATGGCTCTGCTCAAGCCAAAGTGTAGCAGAGACAAAGGCGGCGGTGTGAAGAAGGGAGGTGGGAGGGGGGGAGGACAAAGCAATAAAATCAATAAGATAGGGAAAAGGAAAAGCTTGTGAAGCAAAATTTGGTTTAAATAGGTGAATGGATAGCTGCTGCTGGTGCAGTTGCCAAGCGTCACTCTCCTGTGGGGTCAGAGAGGGATTCAGTCCGTCAGCAGGTGCTGCAGGTCATCCCTTCTCACAGGATGGGCCTGCAGCCCTTTGCTGCCACACTCAGTGTCCCACCAGCAGCTGTAAATTTGTCATTGTAGTGGAAACTGAGAAGAATTTCACCTTTTAAAAGTTTTGTGCAAGTAAACACAAGTTCAGTTAGGTCTTGCAATTTAAGATTAAAACTTGAGAGATCAGTTAAATTTAGTTTCCTGGCTGTTTATCAGTTCTCTGGCTAAAGACACTCTAGGGAATACTTAAGTCAGGTTATCTAGGTAAGTTTCTTTTTTGTTGTTGTTGTAAAAGAAGTATGATATAAAAAGCAGAGCCAGCAGAGCAAATCACCTTGCCTTATAACTGCCTGTCACAGCAAGATAGAGCTGAAAACCAGAAACACTTCAGCTTTGTCAGCAGAAGAACCTATGCATTATCTCTTACTGAAACTAACATTTTTTACTCTACCTAATGATTAAACAAAGATGATAGCAGTAATAGAGCACTATCAGCTGAAAATAGTCTAAAAGTGTAGTCTGCAAAACTCTGTCTCCATCATCAATATAGACATACCTGTTTCTGTGCAGAAAATAACATTTCACCATGATGAAAATGTGAATCAGATTTTCAGGTTCAATTGTTTCATTATTTTGCTTTCTTTTCATTACTTCTGCCTATAGATCACAGCTTAGATTTTCATTTGGGCATTTTTTTGTGTTCAATGTAATACTGCTGCCTTCAAATTGACAAATGGGTTTTCTGCATACTTTCATGCAGTAAGTTAACTCTCTTGCTGCAGGCCTTAATGAAATCATCATTTTGCTTTGTTATATTTTGCTTTATCTGTCATATTGAACACGAGTTTGATTTCACAGAATCATTTAGGCTGTAAAATACTTCCAAGATCACTGATCTCAAGCTTTGACCCATAACGATCTTGTCAATGACCACAGCACTAAGTGCCACACCCAGTCTTGAACACCTCCGAAGATGGTGACTCCACCACCTCCCTGGGCAGCCCATTCAATGCTTGACAACCCTTTCTGTAAAGAAATTCTTCATAATGTCCAACCTGAATCTCTCTTGGCACAGTTTGAGGCCATGTCCTGTCATTCTATCACCAATTACCCGGGGGACCAATCCCCACCAGGCTCCTACCTCCTTTCAGGCAGTTGTGGAGAGTGACAAGGTCTCCCTCGAGATTCCTCTTTTCCAGGCCAAACAGCTTCAACTCCCTCAGCTGCTCCTTGTAAGGCTTACTCTCTACACCCCTCCTCGTGCTCCAGCCCTTCCATGTCTTTCTCACTGTGAGGGGCCCAGAGCTGGACATAGATTTGATCTGCAGCCCCTCATCCTGCTGGCCACACTGTTGCTGATACAGACCGGGGTGCCAGTGGCCTTCTTGGCCACCTGAGCACATCTGGCTTATGTTCAGCCAGGAAAGGACACCCAGGTCCTTTTCTACTGGGTACTTTCCAAAGACTCTCCCCCAGCCTGTAGTGTTGTTGTCCTGACCCAAATGCAAAACCTGGCACTTGGCCTTGATGGACCTCATACCACTGTCCTTGGCCCCTTGACCCAGCCTAAAAGGGTGCCTAAAAGCTGCATCTTACCTGAGATGCTAAGTCTTACATTGCAGTATCAGAGTGCTTTTATTCAGGTAGAGATAGATAGAAACAATATAGATACAGTTCTAGATCATACATATAGAGATTTATTTAGTCCACAAAAACCTCCAAACTGGGATTGTATGACAAATATACATGTCTTCAATAAATTTAGTATGGGCACAATTTTTGCAGCATCTTTCCCAAATATTGTGCTGCTGTGAAATATCACTAGAGAATATTCTATAGAATTTTTTTACCCTGGGATGACTTCTCTGTTCTACCACTGCCCAAGATACAGATTGAGACCCATTGGTATGTTCTTCTGTTCACTTACAGATCTGTCTTCCCTGCACAGTGAAGAGGAAGTCAAAGTAAAATTGTCAAAATCAGTTTTCTGTAGAATTGTGACTATAATGTGATTGATTCTATTATCTAATATTTCAATATGTCTCATTTTCCTTAAAGCTATGAAATGCATCTACCCCTGCTCTTTGGAAAACATGAAGAGACTTGAAATAGAAGGGATCAGTTTAAGTTGAATAACATGGGATTTTTTTGTATACAACATAAGAATGAGGTTAGCCTGAGCTTATATCCCCTACCTTATATCCCCTATCCTATTCCCTAAAGGGAATTATTATTATTTTATTCAGCTCTCCAAGATAGCTTGTCTGGTTATTTTGATTCACTAACAATTCTGCCTGAAATACATTCTGATTATTGGCCACATGTTGTGACAAATATTTGGCAGCCCATCTGCGCCATGACCTGCAGCTCAGTCTGAAAATTTTAGTGGTACATTGCTTCTAGTTAATTTAGATTGTTTTTCATGCCATTGCCTACAAGTCTAAACACTGCATACCATATGTAGACAAAAGGGAAAAAAACCCAAAAAAACCAAAACCAATAAAGCCCTCAAAGCTGAGCACATATATCTGAAATAACAGTCTGTGAAAGTGGTAGTCTAAAGAAAGTGAGTTCTTATCAGGGTCTTATGGCTCTAAGCCATACTGTAATGGCATTATCTGCCTAGAGCTAGAAATCTTTTGGCAATTTCCAGTCTCTTTGGAACTGTCAGTCTGATATGTGTGACAAGGTAATTTGCATAATTTTGCAGTGTTGTTGCATACCACTTGTTTAAAGCAAAAAGAGGGGGTTCATGTTCCATAACCTATTTTTTCCCTGGGAAGGAAAGCAGCCAACTCAGCAAGCAGCCCCCATATACGATGAATGTGGGAGTGCAGTGGCAGCCTTCACCCCTGCATTATGGGGCTTTAAACCTGTAGTGTTCTAACAGCCTTGGCTTGGGGGCTGGCTCAAAATGCATATGTTGCCCACAGGAAAACTTCTCTATTTGTGCAGAAGTTTCAAAGAAAAACAATGTCCAGGCAAAACACAAGATATGTGAGATTTGGAGTGACTGCCTGCTCCCTTGTTTTTCTTGTGATAGTTTCCAAAAGCCTTTCAGCTGGTCAGCTGTGATCACCTCTCCAGTGAAAATAGAAGAGAGAGGCTAAATCACGCAACCATACAATGCTCTCAGGAGAAGCAAAGCAGTGGGGAAGGTCACTCATATCAAGGGGTGTAAATGAGGGCAGAAAGAAAACAGTTATTATGATGAAGCACTAGAGAAATCAAACCTAGTAGAAATATTTGGTATTCGTGCTGACACTTCTCGGTTTTCCCTCAGCTTCAAAAGAAAAAAAATCTCACAAAGAAATGATAGCAACCTTGACAGAACAAAAGGGAAAAAATTCTTTAGCTGAAATCAATTTTACATCCAATAATTTAGACAGGGATTTTGAACAGCCCTTATTTATATCTTGCAGGTCCTGCAGAACAAACATATAATCAGTGAAATGGTTTATCTATAGTTTTCAGGTATTATAGGTGCCTTGAAGTGTTCACTATAGTTCAACCTATATAGCAGAAACCCTTTACAAAATAATTCTATTCTGCCACATAACTCCAGCACTGGAGAATACAAGGGACTCCTTCATAAATTTCATAGGAATGATTTCTACCGTGGGCTCACCTCCAAGTCTGTTCATCTGCAAATAATTTAAGCTTAATTTACATTACTGAAGTAGAAAATGTTTATAACACACCTTATCACTGAGAGATGTAAGTATGACACAGTGAGTTGGAAGACATGACAACATTAGACATGCATGCAAGTATGTTTTAGATATTCATGAACAGCTATAGAGCAAGTTTAATTTAGAACCTATAATGCTTTCTTTTACCAGATCCCGGAGGAGTGCTTGAAATGAAGTTGGCAGGAAGTAGAAAGAGACTTTTTTTCAAGAAAACATGGGTATAAAACAAAAATAGTCGGGTAAAGGGATTCTTTAGATGGTCAAAATGTCTTTGAAAATTCCTCACGCTGGATTTACTGTGGTGTATTTCTGGGTGCTTTTATTTGAAAAAGAAGTATAGGAAATTAGATTTTGGCTGCATTGATACCACTATGGCAGTACTAATTTTCTCCTTTTTTGTTACATTCTAGAGTACAGAAATCTACATAGTGTAGAAGAAATTCAGCAGTCATCATATAGTTATCAATGCTAGAAATATTTCCATGACCATGGTACAGCATTAAAAAAAATCAAAATTTGCCAACACTTTAGCATATTGTATGGATTGTCTTGTCTAAATATAGACAATTCTCTGATGCCACAACTCGCTGTAAATAAGTGCTGAAACTTAATAGCACATGACTAGACTTATGCTTTTGGTGTGAATAATGAGCTAAATGCCTTTCTCATTTTCCTTAAAATACTGCATGAATAAACTGGTCTGTTTTCATTTAAGTATTTTTTTCAAAGTCTGTGTAGGCTCTGCCCTCAGTAAAACCCTAGTGCCTACAACTCCCCATTCACAGCATCTAATTCACTTTGTTCCCAGCAGAAAATTTACTTCACCCTGCACTATCACATTGTGAAAGTGAAAGCCAAAACCTGCTCAGAGTCTTAAATGACACAGGCAGAGCTGAATGTTGCCAGTCAAATGATGGGAGTCCATGGTGAAGCTGATTCTCATGGAAGAAGGCAGAGGAGGGGCTGAGGACAGGAAATTTGGCGCTGTGCAGGAGCATGGCATGGCATGGCATGCCTTCTTCCATGTGCTTCAAAAGCCTTGATAGGAATCTCATCAGGGTCACACAGACAGCAAGACACAGTCTTTATAAAGTAGGTATGCTGAGGTTGGAGGATCTGGTACTTTACAATGTAAATTCTTAGCAAGCCCTTACTTTCATGCCTCTTATCTTTTTGTAGTTTGTGTGGATTTGCAGAACTCTGAAAATAACAGTAGAATATGGCAGTGCAAATATTTGCCTTAATTTTGCATCCTGCATGAAATAAGGGCTCTATAACATACTCAGATTTGGAGTGTCAGCTCTTGTTTCTTTAATGAGATTTTGCTAGTTGTGGTGCATTCAAAAAAGAAAAACAAACAAAAAAGCCCCACCAACCAAAACCAGAACAAAATATTTAAATTTATATATTATTACAGAACTATAAAGACAGAGTAAATGTGTTTTAAACAATTTTAGTTTAAATGTAGTTTAAATGTAAGGCAACAGATTAAATACACTAAGCACTGCTTCAATCTTAGCATCTATAATTTTTCAATCATTTTACAATGTTATTATGCATTGATTTCTTTTTTGAACAAATATTTTTTTGCAGTTTTTGGAATTAGCACATGTAGAGTTGTCAGTTTGTACAACTTACTGTTGCTGGCGTGCTAGATAGGCATTTTGAATAAAAAGCAAACCAGAAGGAGGATCGAGCTTCAGCTTCCTCAAGAATCAAGAATTTCAAGTATTTTTTCCAGTTTTATGGACGTATTAGTACTTAAATATATGTATGCTAACTCCATTATCTACTTGTCACCTAATTGCCCAGAGCAGCCAGGACATTTTATTTTTCATAAATAATAATACTTTTAATGTTTGAAAAACATAAGTAACACTACTCAATTTTCATTGTCTCCTTTGTTATTATGGCAATGCAATTATGTATCTCTGTTTGATAACTCCTGCCAAATAGAAAATCTGGGTTTTTTTACCAATCAATGCCGTAAAATCCGATGGTATCTTGCCTTTTTTCAGTATTTCAGTACCTGACCTTGCAGTCAGTGCCTTGTTGTGCCCTTATGTGAACTGTTCTCAGCATGGATTTTCTCATCTATCAGGTAGAAGCTAAACTGCTGCCTATCTGCAGGCCTCGTGGTCAGAACACGCTAAAAAAAAACGTAATAAGGATACATTTAAAAGAACAAAAACTTTTTCAAACACTAATCAAATAAAAGGATGCCTTCTATTCATAACTTAGTTTCAGACTGTGATCCCTGAGCTTAGGAAGAACTTTAGTTCTTCAGATGTTCCCTTGCTTGCCTCTGTCTCTCTTACCTGAGCTTCTCTTTCCTCTCTCCCACAGAACTGGTCTCTTCCCTTTTCCCTCCTGAAGCAAAGATGTGCACTGTGCATCTTCTGGCATCCCTTCAGCTCCTGCATGCCTGCTGGAATGGCATGAAGATCTAGGCAGTTGGGTTGGGATTAAATGCCTATTCTGGTTCTCCTGGATGGCAATTATCCTCATGAAATTCTTTCAGCCTTTTCTTTTTGTTTTGGAAATGGATAGCTATTAATTTAAAATAATTGTGTGAATCAGGCAGCCTGTTGTAGTCTGTGGAGCTGAGAATTTAGAGTCAAATTATCCATGAAAATAGCTCTCAGTAGACCTACATTAGGAGGCAATATGTCTTTTGGTTTTCAGGTAATGCATTATTTCTGTGAACTTTATAATTAAAGTGTACGCAAACTTGTTACTAAATCACTGTATTGACTAGGTTGCTGTACAAATACTAATGACTCCATCTCTCTTATTTCTTGTAAAAGAGCACTAATGTCTTTTTTTATTGCCATAAGACAAAGGCTCCATGAAACAGTATTATGGTTATAGACTGCAACTTAATATATTTGAGTGTACCTCGAGATAATATGTACTCTTTAACATAATATCCATCTGACTTCTAGCATAAATTGTGTTCTCTGTACTTGTTGTTTTGGGGGCATGTTAAAGGAAAGCATTAGACAAATGGTTGAAGTGACAGTCATGGATTTATGAGAAATTTGGCATGGCAGGATGTGAAGACTTGTCTGAAAACTTAATGCTGACTCTCTGTGGGCAGTTCTCTCCTTTTGGCTCCCACTAGAGCTTGATCCTTCATTTTCAGGAAATGTGGTGGTTTTTTTAAAATCTGTAATTAATCAGGGAACATAATGTAATTGAAATACTAATTACAGTTTCTCATTCAGGTACCAGTATTTCTGCTACAGTGTGAGTTGCTTAAGTACCTTTGTGACAGTGGATTTCAAATCCATATTAATCCAATTATCCAGAATATGCCCCAAAATAATTTAGTATCTACATTCTCCTAAGTCAAATGAAATTACCATCGAAGTTAGTAAGACTTATGAGGAGAAATGAGTAATGTAGACACAATGGGAAATTACAGCTAATTATATCTGGGTTTGTCATTTTTCTTTTTTCAGGTTTTTAGAATGCAAGCTTTGATTTTGTGTTTTTTCTTTTATTTAAATCCTTCCTTTCCATCGCTTGGGACATGCATGTTTGATTTAAAGGTTCTAGGATAATGCACCATGTTGAAATGTATGGCAGCAAACCAACTTGAGCATGATGGCATCATATCCTGTATGATAGTTTCTGTGAAGATGATTGCTGACATATTCCTGAGTCTGTTACTTATCATGTGCCATTTTTCTGTAGGCCTACAAGATGTTCCTGGTGCTATCATGCTTGGGACTGACGCAAGGTGTGGAAGTGTAGAACTTGGAAGAAGGAAGGAGACTTGGAATGTGCCACTGAATTGTCAGTTTGGACACAAAGTGAAAGATATTTCCTGCATAAACTAATTGAATGTAGAAACCTATGGAACCATGAAACCTCATTTCCTTCCAAATGTCCCCTTCTGGAACAGGCTTGGCATGGCACTGCCACACATGCAGTAGCTCTGCCAAACCTGCTACACTTACACAGTTACTCTCTGTGCTGTCATGAATAAAAATAGGTGATGAAGAACCCTTAGGTATGCTCACAACTGAAAGAAAATTAAACTGTATCACTAAAAGAAGTTCTCTTGTGCATTAGTCCAGGGTAGCATTTTCCCCACCAATCTATTTCTGAGATACTCATTTCTGGACTTGCCACACAGCATCTGCCTTGAGCTATAGCTGTTTTAGGATTATGGAGCTGCAGCTCACATGCTGACTGTGCAAAACAGAAAATCATAGGAGGTGAATAATCAAAGTGAGAGTGTCTCAGTCCAATGTACTTCTAGACTAAACATAATGCTTTTATTTATTGAGTCCATTGCTTGGATTATTTTGCTTGTCATAATGGAATGGAGCAATTTAGGAGTCTCACAAACTCTCAGTTCAAGCTGCCCTTGCTTTTACAAAGATGGGAATGAAGTCTTTCTTTTGCTCTGTCGAATCTTTAGAACTAAGGTTATTTTTAACACTGAGAAGGAACAAAACCTTAGGTGGGCACTAAGAAGAAATGAGTTTTGGTCAACACAGTGCACATAGTAATGCATTAATTATATAGTTCCACTATAACAAACCGTTCTCCCCCTGGCAAGTTGTTCTTACTGATAATAATTAGTGATGGTAATTTGAAATTATAATCTAACATGCCATACCTCACAGGATATCAAATTACTCTTCTGAATAATTGCTGAAATACCAAATATCCTTGCTGGTAAAGTAAAGTGTGCTTTTCTTTTGCCTCTTTCTCAGGCAAAAAAATTCAAAGAAATAATTTCTTTTTCATTAGAAATAATTGTAATTTCCAAAGACCCAGCATCTCTAAACAGTAAGGCTGAAAGATTGACGACTTTCAGACCCAGAAAAGATTTCTAAGTGCATGGCTCATGTATTGATAAATGCTCCAGAACATTTTTTTTGTTGTTCTGCATACAGTACTTCCTTGTCAGTTCTCTATTACCATGAAATTTCATGCTTGTTCAACACATGCTTTATTCCTTTGCTCTGCTAAGATATTGACCAGTAATACCAAGCAACGAGATACTTTTCATCTTTCCTTAAAGCAGGCTGCGCTTCTGATGAAAAGAAACCAGCAGTGACCTATAATTGTACTTGTAACCAACACAGAGTGTTTAGAAGAGAGACTGTTTATCATTTTAATGATTTTTGTAGTCAGTCAGAGCTCCTGGACTTTATGTTGCAGTGAGGTCTTACGACTTTGAAATATGTTTATTCCCAGCAGACTAAAACATCTTGTGGGTAAGTTTGATTGATAGTGCTATTGTTTAGACTGTTGAACTGGTTTCAACCTAATTAATTTTAATTATTGTGCTGATGCTTTTCTCTCTTCTGGGTATTATATTAAAGTATGTGATGACTGTACAATCCTTTTTAGTTTTGAGTTACAGTCTTGGAAGTCAGTTTTATGAAAGCCATTAGTAACTTTCATTAGTAAATATACAGTAAGCAGTGATGGTTTGGGTTATAGAAGCTGTCCCTCTAAAAAACTATTTCATGATTATTCTTACCAATTTTTTGAAAAATTAATTTACAGCTAAAATGATACATTACAGTTTTATTTGTGTGAAACTGAAAAGAAATCAAATCTTGAGGGAAGTGGAGATTGTTGTATTAAGCTTAGTTTTATAGCCACTGGCTGAGTGACTCAACATCTTTTCCAGGTAAATGACTAATAGGAAATCCTATTTTACCCAGCAGTATCAGTAACAGCACTCTTTGTTTTGGCAAATGAGAGGTCAGATTCATAGATCCTTTTGAAACACTAGAAAGGGTAAAACTGACCTCACAGGGATGTCTGTTTGCAATTTTAATCTTACAGAATGTCTCATTTATGTTGATGTTCATTGCCTTTGCTTTTTTCTGAACCCTGACATTTTCATTGTTTCCCTGTTGTTAAAAATTAGATGTTTGATGCTGCTACAGATGATCTAATACAGCAACTGAATATCTTGTTATAATTCAAAATACCTTGATAAATGTCAAGTATATAAAAGGAAATGAAATAAAAAGTAAGAAAACCAAAGGAACAGGTAACAGCTGGCCCCTGGTACAAATGTGTTAGCAATTTTCTAAATATATTGTAAGCAAGTTACTTTTAAAAAGTACTTAAAGTCAAAAATTTATGCAAATATTTTAACTCTCTGACATAAGTTAATAAACACCCTTTAATGTTGTGAGAGGCTAGAGAAAATTGTTACTGATTCAAAACAACTGAAGCTGGATGGGGCAGGGCAGTTTCTTCCAAGGTGGAATGGTGCTCTGCTCCACATGGAGCCTCTAGGCCGGCCCAGGATGTCTGTCAGTCACTGGCACAGCTGAATAAATGTCCCACACGCTGCCCCTGAACCCCAAATGGAGCACCAGAGTGGATGGATGATCAGAAGCCCCAGCTAGGCTGGGTGTGGGGAGAAACAGGAGCACATAACCATCAAAGCCCTGACAAACATCATTGCCATGACCGCATGTGGTCACATCCCTATTGTCCTTGGATTTTAGGGAAGCTGAGCCCATGCGGGATCCAGGGTGGTAGCTATATCTTTCTTTTCTCTCTCTTTTTCTCCTCTCTTTTTCTCCCTTTCTTTTTCCTAATTTCATCTTCCTCAAATTTGAGTAATTTGAGGTGGATGGATAGTGTTTTCTAATTCAATGCCTCTTGAAATACTTTATTTTGAATGAATGCTGCTTTAAATTTTGCCAAGTTCCTGATCTTCTAAAATTTGCCAGTAAAATTTAGTTTTAACCTTCTGGGAACTTTTTTTGTGTTCTCCTTTGCACCACCTCAGGGAAAAGTAGTACATTAAACCCCTTTTAGCAAGACTTGTCAAGCGAGGACAGGGGCTTTACAAATGTTTTGGATAAATAGTAAAATAATTTCCCTGAAGGAGAAAACATACATCTCTGTGACACTAGCAGGACCATCTGTAGACCCACCCATCTTAACAACAATTTTGGTTTTCATCAACGTCATTCTTGCTTTCTACTCAGGGTTCATATCACACAACAGGCACTATTGAGATAGAATATTTGGTCTAGAAATGCATTTGGACTGTCTCTTATGAACAGGCATATTCAGTCTGTTTTGGATGCTTTTGGAGTCTATTATTTTCAGCTCCATTGAGGCACAGTGGAAAACAAATATCCTCAGGGTCTCAGTGCCACCCCAGTTCGATGGTCCTGATTTAACGAGTGCTTCTGATGAGGGACTGTCATTGGAGAACTGTCTGTAGAGAACATATTAATGGCTGTTGTTACTTTGCAGAAGTTCTTTTCCCTCTTCTCACCAAAAAGCTGCTGTTGTGCCAGTTGTATTGGATATCACACAGCTGGTTAAAGGTCAAAGGACAATTCTCTGATATCCATCTTTTATATTTCAACTATCTAAGTATAATTTTGTCTTTCAGGATAATCTGAAGTTCAGCTGTATTAATTCACACGTATGGAGGTGCTACTACACATAATGAGATGTGGGCAAACTTCTAATTAGCTAATGAGTAGGAGCAAGATTAGTATCACCTTTCAAAGTGGGCACAAAGGTTATAAGAACAGGTTATAAATACAAGGATTATGATCCTAAATATTCTTTCAATCTTCAGTAATGTGCATCTGAGGGTCTGCCTGAGTTAGAAGCTGCTTTTGAACATCCTCACCAGATCTGCCTTCCACAAGTTTGTCTGGTTTCCAGCTGAACCATGTAAAGCTATAATGTTCACCACCTACTTCAACACGGACATGCACAGTTTACTTGCCTGTTATGTGAAGAATCTCCTCTTTTCTTTGAACTGCATGTATGCTTGCTTCTTTGGGTGCTTCTCATGTCTTCAAAGAGCCTCTGATGAAATACTGTCTCTTGGCCTTGCCATGTGACTCATCATTTTGTAGGTGTCGTATTACGTGCCCCTTGTAGTCCCTCACTCCCTAGTCCAGTTATTCATTCATTCCATGGAGATTGACCTGTGGCCTTTGCCATGCTGATTGCTCTTCACAGCTTTCCTACTTACTTTTTAGTAAGTACTTCTTTGAGATAGGTTCAACAGGATTCCTTCTCACAATATCCACACTTTGGATCCACATAATTCCTATTACACATAATAGGAATCAGAAAGGTCAAAGTGAGATCTCATGGATTGACATAAAGACAGTTTAATAATTGAAACATAAAACATAGTCATAAATTGTAATAGAAAGAAAAGAGACAGAAATCAAACTAGAAGGAAGGCAAATTGTTTAAAAACAATTGCTCACAACTAAATGAACAATGCCTAGCCAGTCCGACAGCAGCAGCCCCTGTGGACAGAGAATTCTTCCATCTGTATATGCTGAGCATGGTGCCAATGTTATGGGATATTCTTTAGGTTGATGCCTTGAGAGATTGACCTATAGCAGAGGCCAGACAGAGTTAAAGAAGGTATTTATTAAAATGCCTTAAAAGGATACACTATGGGCAGTACAAGAGCCTGGCCAGGGCTCTGCCTAAGATGGACCCAATATGGTCACAAAATGGACTCCTGGTCATGAATTTTCACCCTTTTATGATTTTTGGTCCAATTGCATATTGGGGTTAATTGTCCAATTACAGCTTCAGGTTATGAAATCCCATCCTCCTGGTTTGTTCAATTTGCCATTGTTTACGATTTTTGGGCCTGAGGCTGTAATGGTTGTCCTTGGTTCTCAAGCTGGAAAAGGATTGTTTTCTCTTTTCTCTTTGTGACAAGAACTTACTAACACTTCATATTAAGTTCAGAGTCACACACTAAGGCAGTACAAAATTTGAAAAATATGAAAGCTAAACCTTAAGGCATCAAGGTCAGTTGACATCAGCTGTCCTGTCTGTGTCCTCTCCCAGTTCCATGTACACTCCCAGCCTCCTCTCTGCTGGGATGGGGAGAGAAGCAGAACAGATCTTGACTCTGAGTAAATTCTTCTCAGCAGTAATGAAAACATCCCTGTGTTACCAATACTTCCCAGCACAAAACCAAAAAACCACCCCATCCCAGCTACTGTGAAGAGAATTAACTCTATTCATATGAAACAAAACCATCGCAAAAGGGTTGTGGGAAATAAGAACCACAATTTCAACTAGTTGGACAGAAATCAGGAAAACATTTTTAGAATTGGGCAATTTTAATCTACAAAGAGTCAAGGAGCATAAGATACCTTACAGAAGTAAATCTGAAGTATATCTCCAGAGAACAGAGCAAAATAAACTAATTCCTTCAATGGGGTACTACTAAACCTTTTATATACTTGCACTGTACTTTCCTATAGCTGTGAATACAGTCTATTGATAAAAGATTTGTGGCATCACTGTATATGTTCGTGAAAGTCAATGCCCCTGTGTTTGACTGACTCTTGTTTCAAAACAAGGTTCCTGCTCTGAAATCTGTTCTTGTGTTCTTTGAAATGCAGTTGCATGAGCCTCACTATGTCTCTTAAGCTACAATTTTGTAATGAAACCATCTTAATGAACATACTAGAAGAGTTGATAGCCTAAAACACAGCTTAGAGAAAGCATTCATTTTCTTGTCCTGCAAATTATGTACTCTGGTTTCTGTACTAAAGACAAGCATTTATAAACTTCATTACTGAAATCTAGATGACTACTTACTACAGAAAAAAAAAATTATCTTTTTGGTGTTGGTACCAAACTATTTTTTGCATTTGGAATTGACTCATCATGTCTCCTTAAAATCCCCCCATGCTTTACTATGTGCCATAGTTTTGTTTTGTTTTGATTCTATATATCCTGTTATAATGATGTGTACGTTATTATTCTGGAAGGGAACTTCCTATTTGTACCATCACCCTTTCTGATAGTAATTCACTTTCTCTTAAAGGTCTCATTTCCATCTGCAAGTGCTCTCATCAGTAACAATTGTCTGACTCCTGGCTGTCACACTAAAAAGGAAAATAAAGCACATAGTTATAATGATAGCAAAGCAATTAATGACAATTTTCAAATAAAAAGCCTGCAGAGTGTGATGAAAAACGGACACCACATTTTTAGCTAACATTTCTGTCAAAAGAATGATAATAGCAGATGGGTTTATGGAATAAAATTTAGCAATCTTCTTGACAACAGCTGAGGACAGATCAGCTTGTCACATCCAGAAAGAGTGAGAGTCTTTTTTAGATTATTGAGTGATGCCAAATTTAAAGCACATTGTATCAGATTTCTTCATGGCTTTGTGATAAATGGAGAATTCTGACAGAAACAGAAGGGCTAAATCACTCTCATTAAGTTGCAAGTCTATGTTCAGCAAAACAAGCACTCTCAAAAGGCTGAAAATTATGTTGAGCTGCCCAAATGGATCATTTAAAGCCTTTTTGCATGGATTTAGTGGTATGAAATATGCTTTGTAATCCATCACGTTGGTATGAAAGACTTGTTGAGTTACTGAATCATTAGTCTGAAAGCAAATCTATGAAGAAAGCCAACTCTAGTAGTTGTTAAACAGCATATACCATAACAGTTTTAATGGCCATATTTTTCCTTGGTAAATTAGTAGACTTTGTCTTCCTGCTTAGATGCTCTCATCTTTTTTCTGGTGTTCAGTGTCAATGATTTCTCATGACCAGCTTATAGTGGAAGCACAATTTAGATTCAAATTCAAGAATATGTAATTGTCAGTAAGATCACAACTCTGCTTGATTTTCTTTCAGTTTAATCAATTTGGTAAGAGTTTAAAGTGTAAATGAGTGAAAAAATGCAATAAGTGTAGATGGAAGACATGTTATGCTTCAGCTTTATGTAAAACAGTATAATTTCACTGAGTTGTAATAATGTCATTTTATTATTAATCTCTTTTTCACAGAAAAAGCACTTTTGTTCTAGAAATGTCTCAAGTATCTAGATAATACAATTCGTGGTGCTTAATTAAATCTGATTGTATCACAGATCACCAGCCAAGAACTGCAAAACCTCTCAAGGTAAGCAAGCGCTTTAGTACTTAGTATTTTCTCAAATCTAGAAATAGAACAGGCTGTCTCAAAACATACCTCCACAGTATGTACCACATTTTTTCTACTTCTAATAAATATTTGGCCAAACTTGTGCTGTATTTTTTTTTATTGTATCTCCTTCAGTTTTCCAGTAAATAAATAAGGCAGATTTAATATGTATGGTGTGACAGAAAACATTTTTGAAGGAAAACAAGTTCACATGGCAGCTTTGATAAGTAGTGTTGAACAGTCCCTTAGAGACCTGTGTTTCAATTGCTTCTGGATCAATTTTCTGAGGTCATTTTGAATAACCAGTGTTCCTGCATGCTGAAAATAACACCTTGTCCTGAGCATGAATTCTTAGAACTTTTGTGCATTTGTGGTTTAGGAATTGCTTCACAAAATATTGTTCATAATTTTGGGGGTATATCATGTGTTAACAAATGAATTCAGGTGTAAAACTTCTAGTGAAAGCAGACAATGTGCAATACAACCATTTAGATTACATTAAATTCTTAGCAATCTTTTTACATAAAAATATTAAGTACTAATAAATTTTAATAATAAATAATATTAAATATTTAAATTCACAGATGACTCCTTATGTTTTTCTTTAAATTGTCATTAAACATGTAGTAAATAGCCCATGTTAAGATGCTATTTATTTATCACAGCTTTCAAGGTAATTTAATAACCAAAAATTGGCCAAGATTCTCTGATGCACTCCAGTACTATTTTTTTCTTTATAAACTGTTTCAACATTCTCTATATTTTCCTGAGCATACCAAAATATCCTAGTTGAACAGTAAAAGCTAATGGCATTCTAAGTAGGTTTTTCATTTCAGAAGAACTATGTTTATCACTACAAAACTATTGAAAACTTTCATGTTTGTAATGAATGAAGACAAAATTTCCAGTGTTAGTGGATTCTTTTCAAAGGTATTTGTAGAAAACCCCACAAAAACAAATAAGAAAAAAGGTGGAGCCCAACACTAGAACATGACTGGCAGCCTACTCGTGTGTAGCTGTGCTTTCTACATCACAATTATTATTTCTCAGGTTTTCTTGTAGTTCAGTCTTAGAGGAAAAGCATAGGGCCCATAAAGGCTTTGGAGACATAGATAAAGCAAAGAAATCCTTGTGTATAGCCACAATACACTGCTAACAGGCTTGTGCAACTGAGTTAAGGAAAGCTTTAGGCTTTGCCAGTGACAGTGGAGTATCTGACTCACAGATAACACTCACTCCAAATGGCACTTCTCCTTCGTGCCAGTTCTTGTTTATCACGTCCTGGTTACTGCATAACAAACGTGTAATGTTGGCCATTTACAGTGCTTTCCCTTTTCTCTTCTAGGTTTGTATATGGTTTCCCAAGGACTATTTTTGGAGTTGTCAGCCAGGCCTGATGAAAATGGCAGGGAAACTATATTAACTTTAAATAAGCCCGTGAGCTGTGCATCTCTGCAGCCTCAGTGATCGCGAGTCATCACGCGCTCCCTGGGTGACTGCCATGTTTACGCTCAGAACAGTCCCTTCACTATGCCATGATTTATTTATATCAAATTCTATACAATGGCAAAAATGTTTTTCCACTTCCTTGTGCAGTTGCAAAAATAATTCAGAAACCAAATTTTAAAATAATATCTGATAATAAAAAAGGTGTCTAATATGAAAAGTGTCTAATTATCTTATACAGATGGAAAGATGTGAAAGAAGCAAAACAAATCTTAAGGCAAATGAGTGGGTTGCCTATGCTTTTACAAGTACTTATCTCGACATTTCCTGACAATAAACTTTGATGTAATACTACTTAAAACTCACTCTGGTTTTGCATTTAATAATTTAAATATTTTAGTATATAATTTCTGCAGTTGGATTTAATTTTAGAAAACCTGAACTGACTGGAAATTTGAAATTGCAAGACGAAGTGTGTCTTTCACTTTTTACCCAAGAAATTAAAATGGGATCCTCCTTTTTTTTTTGAAGCTCTTCCACTGAACATGTGGCAACAGCTCACCCCCATGAACAGGAATTATTCATCTTGTCTCCACACCAACACCTTAGAGTTTTGTCATTACTTTAATTTGCTTTTGATCAAATGACATTCCCTCTCTCAAATCACCTAGCCTATTTTGTCCCTTCTAAGGGAAAGTACTGTAGAGCTGATCCTATTTTATAGAGCAGAGGGTTCTCTAGTTCTCTCTTCCAGCTTAAATTATTTTCTGACTCTAGACACAAATATTCCTTTCCTATGCTTGAAATATTTTGCCATTGAAAATTGTTGTTTTACCTTTTCTTTCTTTCTAAAGGTACCTTTACCTTTCTTGAGTCATATTTCCCTTTTTCCTTCTTTTTTTACCTTTCT
The DNA here is from genome assembly GCF_028551555.1 of Melozone crissalis. Taxonomy (NCBI): domain Eukaryota; kingdom Metazoa; phylum Chordata; class Aves; order Passeriformes; family Passerellidae; genus Melozone; species Melozone crissalis. The sequence goes on from NW_026535784.1 coordinate 19,611,367, forward strand.
TTCCTCCCATTCCACAGAGAAACACATCTAATTAAAAAAAAAGCTGAATAATTTTGCAGATATTTGTAAAATATATAATTTTTCATTTAAAAAATTTGATGAGAGAACTAAACTGAATGAGAACCTTGTAATTAGGCACACACCAGCTACTAAATTTCTAGTCTATACTAGTTAGGTTACTGAAGACCCTTATTAAATATGACAATTATCCTACCTACTGTTAGGACATGTTAAAGATTTTCTTTCTTTTTTTTCAGTTGCATATCAATCTGTTGATCTCTGTAGATTGATCTGTTTCTCTATTGTTGTTGCTTTTTTGGGGTTTCATTTATTTAATATTCTTTATATCAATTATTTTTTTAGTCTTTTTTTACCTCATTTTAAAATTAATTTTTTCGTTTTCTTCATCTATGTCCGCCTTACTGAACCCACAGCTGCATGTCAGTTCTCAGGACTCCATGCTGTGGTTCCAGGCAGGTTGGATTATGTCTATGTAGAGATAAAAGTATATCACTGCTCTGGGTTCAGGATATGGCTCTGAAAGTACTCTTACTTTGAGGTGTCTGACCTACAATGTAAATATAGATGGAAAGTCACATACAGCAGTTAGAAGTGAATTTTGTTGAAAATGAGGTTATTAAAAGAAAGATCACTGTGAAAAATCTGGATTTTTACTGAATACCACTTCTTTTTGACTCTTTTCTTTCAACTAGTTATCTTTTCTTCCTTTCAACAAAAAGTCTTTGATGTATTTTCCACCTAAATGAAAGTATTGTGCTAGGGATGCTTTTTTTCCCCAGAAACACTGGTGAAACACTTCTAATTAGTTTTTAATTGGTGATTTTTCTGAGCAATTTTATCTTGATTTTTTTTTTCACCAAAATTTGATTTTTACTTTATTTATATCTTAGGTTTAAAATTTCTTTCTGATTATTGTTTCCTATTTCTGAAAAGTACAAAATTTATTTTTAATTCTAAATGGAAAAATACACTTTCACATGCTTCTGAAAGAATTGATCTATGCTTTCAGATATTCTTTACAGATCTGAAAATAAATACTGGAGTTTAATGATAGTTCCAAGCTCTTTGAGGAAATGCACATGTATTCAAAACAACATGAACATGAAGACTGCTCAATTTTTCTTCTTGATGTCCCAAAGACTATATACCCTTAGTGTACCACATAAATCAAATGGTTGAAAAATAGATCTGATTTAGAAAAAAATGCATATCAGAGTATTTGCATCAGATTTATACACAGAAGATCATCAAACATTGACAATCAGCAAGAATTAATTTTAGCTTAAAGATTATATTTTGTGTAGATGTAGGAACAAAACCAATTACTTTCAGAATTATTTTAAAATATAGAGAGTAACTCTTGCAAAAATTCCCAGTATCATGTAACTCTTACTGAAAGAATGAGTACCATTTTTTAGGAAGAAAAATAATTTTGCCTCATGCTTGTAAGGCACAAGGTAGTTATTAGGTAATTTAACATTTTCTGCATTGACCTTTGGAAATTGTCCTGCAAGCCAGTAAAAAAGACATTTTTAGAAGTTCTGACTATTTTATATCTCTCCTCATTATATCCATTTATAGTCCTTAATCATATTCCCCACATTAAACTATTCTTGTTCTGCTCTTTCTATAGATAGTAACCCAAACCAGGAGACCATAAGTGCTTCTCTTGTCCCAAGTGCAGTTCAGTGTGTTACCCACACCCCACTTTATCTCAGAGTGATATCTGGGCAAAAATCATCCTTTCTCACATCTTCCTTTTCATTCGTAAGTGTGTAGACAAGAAGGAAACCATAACCTACTACAGGCATACAATATAGCCTTGTGGAGGTACCAGTGGTGGGTTTCTCTGGGTCTGGATTGAAGGCACTTGAGACAATTGTGTTCGGACTCAAGTGTTTACTATTTCTTATCAGTAAAACAGTCTCACTGCTGTGAGTTTGGCAGCTTTTCATCAGAAGGCACAAAATAGCCAACAATCTCTTGTTCAAGGTCTTTTAAGACTAAATTATCCAATTAAGAACTGACACCTAGATTCTTTTCCCTTTTAACCCAATAACTGATCCCGAGTAGCTCGCAATGTGGACTTTTCTGCCCAATTACAAAATGCCATCCAAACCCATGAAGAGCAAAGGCCTTTTCTGCTTTCATACATCTGCACTGGTGAGGAAGTTGGGTTGCACGGGAGACTGGGAGAAGGCACAGCCAGGACAGGTGACCAAAACTGACCAAAGGGATACCCCAGACCATGTGACATCATCTCAGTATATAAAGTGGCGGGAAGAAAGAGGAAGGGAGGGGGGACATTTCAAGTGATGTCGTTTGTCCTCCCAAGTAACTGTTATGCCTCATGGGCTCCTGCTCTCCTGGAGATGGCTGAACACCTCCCTGCCCACAGGAAGGAGTGAATTAATTCTTTGCTTGTGTTCACAGCTTTTGCTTTCTCTATTAAATTTTCTGTACCACAATCCACAAGCTCTCTAGCTTTTATCCTTCTGATTCTCTCCACAGTCACTCTGGCAGGGGAGAGCAGAGGAGAGCCCCAGCATGGGGCTGCTTGGCTGGGGTTAAACCACAGCACAACCCCAACTCTTAGCCTTTCCTCACAGGAGAGATGTACCAGTTCTGATCATCTTTGTGGTCCTCCTCTGAGCTAGGCCCAACAGATCCATGTCCTTCCTGTGCTGGGCCCCCAGAGCTGGCTGCAGCCCTGCAGGTGAGGTCTCACCAGAGCAGAGCAGAGGGGCAGAATCCCCTCCCTCCCCTGCTGCCCACGGGGCTCTGGATGCAGCCCAGGACACCTTTGGCTCTCTGGGCTGTGAGTGCCCATGGCTGGGTCATGTCCAGCTCTCACCCACCAGCATCACCAAATCCTCTCTGGCAGACCTGCTCTGGATCTGTTCATCTCCCAGCCAGTGTTGATTCCTGGTGCTTCCCTGATCTTACACTTAGCCTTGTTGAACCCCATGAAGTTCATCCACTGATGTAATCACTCTATCATAGAAGGCCTTTAGGTTGGTCAGATAGACTTGCCCTGTGTGGTGAAACCTCATGATTTAAAGTATATCAAATGCTTAATAACTTCTTTCAGTAAAATAACACTACAAATTTAAGTGTGCTCTGGGTTTTACAGAGCGAAATAAGGAATGAATTTTACAATTATTGAGCTTACATCTTTTAAGAAAGTAAAAGCATACTGAATGTCAGAAGCTGATGTGTGAAATGAGGCAATTATTTAAATATTTCTTTACTTTTCTGTAGTGCTATATAATCTACATCTCTGGGCATCCAACAAGAAACCAGTGATGGTTTTAGAAGGCACAAATAGAATTTCTCCCATTAGATATGAAATAAGGACTTTGTTGAGTTTACATTATATTTTCTTCTGTCAGAGACCCAGGAATCAATATTTGCATGTATCTTCTATCATAGCTACCTGTTAAATTATCTCATTATTTTCCCTTTCTTCTCTTGGAATAAGCAGGGAAGTACTGGAATCTATTGCACTACCTACCGTTAGCAATAAGCAGTACTTCTAAACCTTATCAAATTAAATTTGGATTAGCATTTCAAAGTTGATTGTCCTAAGGGCAAAAATTCATGATAAAGTTATTCCTTAATCTTTAGACCATGCTGCAATACAAGCTTCTTTCCTGTCAGCCTGGGAGGCTCAGAGGCCCTACCTGCCTCAAACCTACAGAGACTTCTCACCAGGAAGCTGGAGGCTGTTCCTGTAGCTGGATTCCAAATACTTCTTTGAGTTCAGCACAGGGAAAAATAAAAAAATCCCCCACTTTTATCATGAATCTGAAGCTGTCAAGAATGTTTTGAAAAATTTGGATTACATTTCTGATATCTGAGTTCCATCCAAAATTTATTGTTCAACTTTGTGAAGAGCAGAGAATTGGCAACACAAGCACCCTAGTGGGGAAAGGGTATTCACCTGGGATGTCTGAAATACTGAATTTGTTCATGCTTTCTTGGGTTCTTATGTCACTGGTACCATTATAATGTTGAAACTTAACTTATTTAATGAACATAAAATATTCACATGAACAAAAAAAAAAGCATTATTGTGACTTTAGATCAAGTTTAAATGGAGCATAGGTTGTACTGAACCATGCAGTCCATTAAATAATGGCTGTACTTACCATCACAAGTCAAAGTCTGCCCAACAATGACATGTAATTAATATTACATTGTTGCAGCAGTGAGCTGCATATTTCCCGCAGCCATGTAACACCTCCTTGTGTACCTTGCACATATGCTCTGTGATGCACGCACTTGCTTCATGATGCTTATGGTTTCAGCATTTTTGTATGAAATGCTCTTAAATCTCAAAAATCTTTGATTTATTTCACTTGAAATGGTATTTATTATGTATCTTGCCATATGTTATAAGTTGGAATGCAAAAGACAATGACGAGGAAGGAGAAGAGAAAACACATGAGGAGGTAAATAAATAAACTGTTAAATTTTTCAGGGCACAAATTTGTGTGAGATCAGCTGTGAGGGTTAGTCACTCATACCTGAATCATAGACGATCCAGAAAAGAGGACTCTAAGCACCTTCTTCAGCTATAATTTACATATATTTACCTTTTTTTCAACATAATTATTTCTTACAATTGGCCTCTGACATAGACCTTCTGACACAGCTGTATTCCACAAGTCATATCAGAGATATTGTGAAATGAAATATAACTATGTGTCAGTAAGTGGTGTGATTCTAAGGGAGACTCACTGAAGCTAAATGAGTAATTGGGGCTGAGAAAGTTGGAGCAAGGGTGATGTGCTTCCAAAATGCTCCAAAAAGAGATTTTTGCAATTTCTAGTCACTTCTGCCTGTAGTAGACCATGGTATGCAGAGGATATTTTTGTTTGTATGTTAGGCAAAATACTGTTTTGTTTCTAAAAGCTAAATTTCCAACTGCATTTGATTACTAAATGCAAAACCATCCATTTGATGAATACTGCAGAAGAGATGAACTTGAATTGAAACCCAAGAGCTGATCAGTTGAGGTTTAAAAATGGGTTTTTTTCTACAGAATACATGGAAATTACAAGAAGGAATGGAAAAACATGTTTGAAAAATAGGGAATGGTTTAGGTAAGTTTATATTCAAACTCTGAAAATTCTCAGGATCTGTGCTAAACTGGATTAACATATTATTAAAGAAAACAATGAGAATTATTTTATTTGAGACCAAGTGCTTTCTGGATGAAAAGAGTTCTATACTCCATCATTTTGAATCCCTCTACAATACAGATACAATCCTATGAAAGGATTGTATTACAGTACAAGATGCATAATTCATTACATTTGCCATAGATCCTTCCTTAGGTCTAGTTACAGTATTACTTTTAGGTACATATGTACATAAAATGTATGTACATATATTAATGTATATAATTTATATATATATATATATATATACACATTAATGTATATACATACATACAGCATATGTACATATATACATATGCTGAGAATCTAAAAGCTGTTGATTTTGGTGGTAAATGAATTAAACTGTGATTAGGGTGTCAGCAACTGTTGCAGACATCTTTTGTGAAAAATCCTTTCCTTAGGATTTTTCCTCCTGAGAAGCTGAGAGGCCTCAGGAACAGAATGTAAACATTGATTATCTGCTGCTGTGGAATGCAACAGATAAATCTTTGACTGGCCCATCTTGAATGTTTGTAATTAATGGCCAATCACAGCCCAGCTGGCTCGGACAGAGAGCCGAGCCACAAACTTTTGTTATCATTCTTTTTTGTTCTATTCTTAGCCAGCCTTCTGATGAAATCCCTTCTTCTATTCTTTTAGTATAGTTTTAATGTAATATATATCATAAAATAATAAATCAAGCCTTCTGAAACATGGAGTCAGATCCTCATCTCTTCCCTTATCCAAGAACCCCTGTGAACACCGTCACAACTAATGAACTAATAAAGACAGATCAGAGGAAAAATCATGAGTTTTAGACATTTTGGGATTTATGATGTATACCAAAAAGAATGAAAATAGTCTTCCCTATCAGATGTTTTAATCTAGATGAGGAACCATTTCATCCAGGAGGCCACACTGCAGAGTCTGTTTTCAGAAAAAAAAAACTAAGGGATTTTTTTTAATGACAAAAACCAAATTTCAAAGCCTCAGAAAATTTTGGAGTAAAATTAACTGTGAATTTCATGGCTTATGCAAACTGAATTACCACTTATTTAGCTCAGTTAATACTGCACCTTTATAACCAAACAAAAGGGTAATTATGCAGCATTTTCACTTATTGATTATTTTTGTATCAGGTTTGCTGATTGCATTCCCAATAATTAGGGCACAATACTGCTTTATTTCATGGTACTTAGACTGCTAGAATATGGTGCCTATTGGATGAGCAATTTACCTCGACAAAATGCTGGAAATGTTAAGATTGTGGTCCAAATATATTATTTGCAGAACAAAAATTGAAATTCTTATCTTATAGAATGCATTTACAAACTCAAGTAGCTGTTTTCAGGTATAGACAGATACTTGTGTGCATCATTAACTGACTGGTGTAAAGATGCATAACTGATCATAAAAAGTGTACATGATTATTTACAGGGAAGTTCTCAGCTACTCCAGAGTTCTTATTCTAGGAAACACTAATGTTGAGACGATAATGTTGACGACAGCCCAACATCCAACTGAACTATGCTGGAATTTAGAGTGTCACAGACCAAGAGCAAATGGTCAGTCATCCCCCATGGCAGTTGTAAACAAGCCAAGAATCCATGAAGCAAAATATAAAATTTTCATACATGACAAATAATTAACATTTGTTCTGTAGACAATTAGCAGTCACGTAGAGATGTTTGTCAGAAAGCAATATTGTGTGTTCAGGAAGCTGTATCTAGGATCTTTGGATCCCAGAAATTGGACAGGCAGTGTTTACTGTTTGTTAAGCAATGTCTCTTTACTCTGCCTTGGTGCTTGCTAAACTGCCTCAGGACAGGTAGGAAAGTTAATTCATTAATTTGGTATTTTTCTGAATTTGTGTTTAGGGAGATCAGGAATTCCCAGTTAACAGGAATGACAAGCTTGCAAGGAAGAGTGAATGACTGATTAACCATAGTGTCAAAGCACCCATAAGAATTTTGAATAGATACTAGGAGTAGAAGTTATTCTTTTGACTTCAGTGAGGCCAAACTTGTACACCATGGTGCTACCTAAACAGAGACAGTGGTATTGAGTGATATTTGGCTATTTCTGAATTCTTGTGTATAACATTCTGTAATATTTCTTTCAACCATATTTAATGCTTGTCTGCAGAAACTATAATTTTAGTATGAAACAGTAGCTATAATTCAAAACATAGATTTATCTTTTGGATTTAGTTTGGTATTTGCCACTTAATTTCAGGTTCTTTTAAGAAGACAGAGAAATGTTATTACATTTATCAGTCTCTGATGGATGTTATTCCATCAGTGATTATGCCGTAACTCATTTGGTGATTCATTCTCACAGTTATTTCCATTTTTCTGAATTTTATTTTTTATTTAGGGCAGAGAGTTAAGGCAAAGTAATCATAAGATAAATAAAGACTTTTCTCTCCCATCTTTTTTTAGTAGAGTTTAACAAATCTGCCTTGACTGACAGGATGGATTTTTCATTGAGTACAATGTGCTGTTTCTTGAGACTACATTTATACATAGAATATGTTATCAGAATAATGATAACTGCCAGAAAGCCTCAGAACTCAGCAACAAAAGGAATGCATTTAATGAGTATACTCACATAGAAATATATCAAATAGTGCAATAGATTTCTTAATATGCACATTTTGAGCCAATATACTATACCTCTAAATGTTCCTCAGATTTTAAATATATAGTTTTCCATATTTAAATTAATAAACGAGAAATACTTTGCCTAGGTATATATTTTGCTATAATAATAACAACAATTTTCTGCTTTACATTTACATGAAAGACATTAGCCCACATTCCATTTTTTAACAAAAGTAAGAAACAGTTCTAGCTTCTACAATATATCAACAAAAAGGCTTGCTGGAAATATAACACACTTAAGGTAAAAATTAGAAAATAAAAAGAAACCCATTAATTTCTTAGAGATTCACTTTTAGATCCAGATCCTCAAACAAACCAGGAGTCTCAGTAGAGTTTCATCAGTTTATAACAGCCATGGATTATGTCTATAATAAGACAAATGGGAAATTGTACATTTAAATAGAGTAATCGCTATGTAAACAGAGACAGAAGAACTAGATAAATCATTATTCCTAAGAAGAAAAACTGAGTGTCATTGATTCCAGTGCCATCATAAATACAAAATGACATCCTATTTCTGGTAAAAGTGATACCTTTCTTTTTCCTTTGATTAGTAGAATAACTAATGCAATATGTGTGGAAATATATCATACTTAGCTTTGATAAAACTTCAGGGGAAATTTTGTCCATGTTCTGATACTGCACAGCAGAAAAGGTAATAATAAAACCATGGGAGAGACCATAAGAGTGTTTTGAAAGAGATGATGTATGGGAGAGAGTGTGGGCATTGCTTAGCTGTAGAATAGAAGCTCTGAAGGTGATACAGAAACAACAGTTAAATTGTAAAAGATAACTGTGAAGAGACAGAAAATAAATTCCTGACCACATGAAAGGTGATAAAGTGGGTGGAAGATTCAAAATAAGTAAATAATAATCAGACAAGGTACTAAGAGAAATATCCAATATTATGATATCTGGTTTCTGTATCGCCTTCAGAGATGGTGATGCATCCAAATAGATTACTGGACAGGGCTATGGAATCTGCATTGTTGAAAGTCTTAGGAATGACATTTATATCATAAACTGAAATTAAGCAAAAAATAATATTCTATTTTCCTTCATATACATGCACTGATGTAAGAAAGAATATTGACTGGGGAAAGAATATTGACTAAATAAACTTTGTCTGGTCATTCCAATCAGTATTTTTTGGTTATACTGAAATTTATCATTGGAATGACAAGAAATGAGAATCAAGGGAATATTTTTATTGCTATTTGTCAAGAAATACTTGCAAATTTTTAAGAAAACATAATCCTCTGAAATATTAGGTTTTAATAGTAATGGCACATGATGCAGAATGTTTAATAGCAAGAATTTTTCAAAGAACCTGTCAGTAGTTTTCTGCCTGTAGAACAGATGAAGAAAAAAAGGTGAAAGACTCAATTAGTTGACTTTACTATTACTCAGGATTTTACAACAGATTCTGAAGGGAAGCTCAGTGAAGGATGTAGTGATAAGAGGAGAAAGGATAAAATGCAACAAAGGTCAATTGCAGGTAGATTTTGTCCGAACAAGTTTAATGACTACAAATTTACTGAAGTTAATATATCTGTAGTCTATGTGTGAAAGAATCTGATTTGGTGATCTTGAACAAAATATTTCAGGTGAATTTGGTATAGAAAAAAAGTAAGATTAATTCAGTTTGCCCACCATTTTGTTGATTATATTGGCAAAGGAGTTGTCAGTCTTTTAATTCCCCTCTGCCAAAAACCAAAACAAGGATAAATGTTAGTCTAGGTATACTACATTGGGTAAGAACAGAAATTTTTCTTATGTCCTCTTAATTAAAAAAAAAAAGAAAATGAAGTTTGAAACCAGTTAATGAAAATTTTACAAGATCCTGTTTAAGATCACAGCAGCTTATTTAAGAGTTTCATTTTCAAAACCAGATAAACAGAATAAAATTTCATCCAGTCCAGTTCCCAGTAATTTAAGTTAGAGGGGTTCTGTATTCAATACATTTTCTGTATGGTACAATACTCTTCAGAGTACTTGAAATATGAAAAGAGATCAGGTAATATTTAGGCATTAGAGACATACAACATAAGGAAATAGCAGTAGAACTAATAAGTTAAATTTCTACTCTGAAGATAACGTGAAAGTGCTTATTTTTCTTGTATTTAGGGAAGCTAACCGAGTTGACTGATATGATTTTCCTACTGCATTTCACATCTTTAAACTTCCAAAAATGTTCTGAAGAGATTGTAGAGATGGTCTTAACACAGAAGTAACTCTGTCTTTCTAAATACCAAACTTACTCATGGGGGAAATAATATGTACTTCTGTGATTTGCTTTCTAACCCTAAAGAAATGTCTGAGGATGCAGTCAGGGATAGGATGTGTGGACAGTTGAATAGAAAAGGAAATGAAGTGCCTTAGTGCTTCTGATTCCCATATAGATAGCATATAATATATAGTAAGCTTGGTTTGGGATATGTTTTCTAAGAAAATCTTTACTCTAAATGAAAAATTTTGTTTTGTGAAAAGTCACCAGCCATGATTCGCTCTATTGCATCTATGAGATTAAAAAATGGTCCAAAAGCTGAAGTGAGTTCAGACTTCCTGAGGTTCATTATAATGAAAAACCAGCACAGCAAAACCTTAGAATGTAATAAAGCCATACCAAGGTACAGAAAATGATAAAGCAGGCAAGTAAAATAAATGGTTTTCTGTGTTGTACTAACTTCATAGTCTATAAAGCTTTAGATAAAGTTTTAGTTTTCAGGATGTTAGACTCCATGAGGTCTTCCCAGCAGCCTAAGTGAGGTTGGATCAGGTTAAAATGGCTTCTGGAGTTTCACTTACTGTAAGCTGAAGAGCTGTCTAGCTGCTTTTGCTCTCTGCTTCCTTCACCCAGCTGGTGGCTGTTGCCAGAAGATCACAATTTATTTCTCTTTCAGAAACGTTTCCTGCCTGCTTATGTGAGTCTTCATAGAGAGGCACTGGAGAAGGACCTCAGATTTCCTGGTTTATAAGGTGTAGGTCCTGAAGTTCCCAGAAATTTGAGTCTTTCAGGTTCCTAACTGCCACCAAGCTAGAAAGCATACCAAGGGAGTAGGTAACTACGATTTTCAGCTCCACAGTTTTCCAGCATATTTTCTGGGAACTGCTGAGTTAACTATACCAGTTCTGTTGAGATTATCCTGTCATCTCCATGTGACTTTCATGGCAAACTATTAAAGGCTTGTGAAGTAAAATATTCTGATATTTTGCTCCTCCTGTAAGCAAAACTAATTACAACAATAAGTTCCATCTAGGTTTATTTTAATAATTGAGAAATCTATTTATCTGGGCAAGGAAGACCTTGCTCTGTGCAGAAGTTTCATTTAGTTTCCTGGCCAGAGCAAAGCCATTCCACCTCTTCCAAACATTTGGTATTGCCGGTTGGGAGAGGCTCAGAAAGAGACCAAAATGTATCATTCTTCCACTCCGGGGACCAAGAGCAGGCACAGAGATGGATCTTAGAGACTCCAGGGCTGTTAAGAGTTTCTTGGTCTGAGCCAGAGTGGACAAATAACAACTAGGATACAGACAAATGAGAAAACTCTCAGAAGTTGTAGCATTGGGATGGGGAAAAGAAACAAACCTATTGCTGTAAATTCACACTTCTCAAAGAAGGTGTGGGGAAAGATAGATACAGGAGAGTAGAGACAAGGCATTTTTAAAAACACACTTCCTAATAATGCATTTAATTTCCAAGGGTTGTAGATCGAATAAATATCATACCTGTTAATAAGCACATCCAAGGGTCACAGTTTTGAAGAGTTTATTTTGGCTGGTTTGGCATATAATTGAATACAATTTCTAGTTCAGTTTTATTTTTGGTCTGAAGAGGATCTTATAAAAGCCATTCAAATGTTTAGCATAATGTACTGTCAGGTAGAATATAAATTCCTCAGTTAGCACTTCATATAGCATACATATACTTTACCACATTTCACAGAGTAAAGCAAATAAAAATTGTTTGGTTTAAAAATTTTCTCTCAGGGTCAAATACAGTGTATATTAAATCATATGCATCCTTTACAGCTTGCTAGTAAGCAAGTAAGAGAAAAGAAAAGCTGAAGAGAAAATGAAGACTGGAATTTACTGCAACCCACTATTCATCTCATTTCCACTTTTTTATATTAGAATGCTAGAAGCAAGCCTTGGCAAGCTACCCAAAAACTCTTGCTGATCCTATTTTATATCCCTCTTTTTATTAATCTTCCTCTTTGCAGTGGTAACTGAAATTGCCACATTTCAATTCTGAAAAATATTGTAATATTTGAACAATATTACTGGTTTATGTTGATATATTACTAGTAATTTTCACCAATCACATAAAATTTAAGTTTTGATAAGTGTAACATGAAGAGTTTATCACAGAGAGAATGAATTCATCATTCTTTTTTTTTGTCTTTATTTCCCATGTTGAGATTGTGACCAAATCACCAAAGATGTTTTAAAGTCCATGTTTTATTCTGGAAAACAAAACCAACTGTTCTTTGTGAAGGCTGTGAGCCTATATGTCCTCTGGAGGATGTTCACCTCCTCAGACTGAGCTGCCATGGATGTAGACCCTGCCGTGGCTCTTTCACTCCCTCACTGCCTGGGCACGATGCTGAGCAGCTGCTTCAAAACATCCTTTCATTTCTAAGCTCTGCATACACCATTCCTGTCTGTAACCCTTAGCTACCTCCCATTTCCTCTTCCACAGCCTTCTCCATCAGCTGCAATTCTTTCTATTTCACAGGTATCTCGTTGCTTTAATCCAGGATGCCTCTTCTACTCTCACCACCTCATTTACCAGTTAGATTTTGATCTCACTTAATACTCATTTATGTTTTAAAATACAGCTAATCCATTTAATCTCAGCACTTTCCAATAAATTAGGAAAGAGGTAAGTTGAAGCCATCCCTTGCTATGTTTTTTTACTCTCATTTGTTTATGGAGTATTAGAACACTTGATTTGTGTGCTATTTTGTGCAGCTAATGTCTTTCAGAACAAGCCAGACTTACTATAGGTCAATTGCAAAGAGCATCTGTAAGAAGAATATTTCAGAGAACCACGCTGTACTAAAATAGAGGTATTTTTTGGCACCATTCCTGGGTCACTCTTGTTAAAATCTAGGGTGTGACTCACAACTGGCAGAACACATTAAGGCTCTTATGTTCCTGAAAACAATCTGAGTATCAAGCCAGACAAAGTTATCCTGTATTTTCTTTCACATTTAGGATTAAAAAATTAAAATTCAATTTGTACTGTGCAGATGTCTCAGAGAGAAAAGCACTGACACTGTTTAAAGATATTGATTGTCTTACAATTTGCCAAAGTGGTCATTAAAACCACATGAAAAGCTAAAACGTGATTTACTTTTGGAATCCATATTCTGAAAATCTGCAATCTAAAACTGTGTTTTATTTATCAAAAAGCTGAATGACGTAATTAAAACAGGTATTTGTTTAATAATTCTACAGGTGTTTGTTTCAGTAATGGTTATATCAGAATGACTTTGTGCTATGACATTAGCTTTAGAAAAAAAAGACACACAATAATTTAATTTTAAAACTTAAATGCTCAGGGACTGAGGTTAATAAAGAGCAAGTATTATGCATGAACATCTTTTTATTCATACTTAATATTCATTATCATTATGGGTAGAAAGCATTTTAAAACATTCTAATTTTTTAAATATTCAAATTCATAATGAGCTGTATAAAATGCATCCCCTTATACCATTAATAGTCTAATTCCCATTGACACAGTAGACCTTTCCAATCATATCTATTTTTAAATACTCAGACTAAGATGAGAGATTTATGCAGGTCAGCCTGTCATATGCGTCTGGAATAAAAATCTCTAATCATGGACTTTTGTTGATTAAGAAAGATGGAAACACTGCATGCCAGAAAATCAGCAAGAATCTTTGGTACATCTCTGTTAAACTCTCAAATTCCTACTGCCTTTTAAAGTAATACAAGAAAGTATGAGTTTTTAAGAAAATGTTGAATTTTCACCTCTTTTACCTTCCCCCGTCTTTCTCTAGATTTAAAAGCCAACAGTTCGCAATATGCCTCTTCCATATCATCACACAGAACCATATTGGAGCCTTTCCAGTTTCCTAATGGATTTTTTCCTTTCTAAACTGCTGGTCTAGCTAGAGACTTATCATCCATTCAAATATGACAGATCTGAAAAAAAGGATTTCTAGTTTCTTAATCTCTATCTGTAGAACTGCAGTTATCACAAGATTACTGCTATTGACTGTATTTATACAGAAGATATAATAAGCTCTTTATGCTTTCTCTTTTCTGTTGAGTGAAATTTGACTTTCTGAGAGAAAAAGTGCAATCACTTTTTAAGACTATTCTTTAAAATTCCATTTGTCAGAGCAGTTAACATTTTCAAAGAAGGTTTGAAGAAGTTCTTCTGTCTCCTACAGGCTAGCATTTAGGAAACAACAAAGTGCTGCATAGTTTGCCTTGGATTGTTTGACAGAATAGTAGGCTCTAAGTGTTCAGTGTTCATATTTTTATTGAGGAACTGAAAATATTAAGGGTTGGTTCTAAATTTACCTTGGCAGTGAGGTTTTCCCTAGCAGTGATGACGTCTTAAGTAAAATGGAAAGGATATTTTGGTTTCTCAAGTGTCATTGTTTCTTCAGCACCAGCTTGCCAGTGATTTTTTTTAAATTTTCATTTAGTATTCCATGTGTTGTAAAAAAGTTAAGTGCAAAATGAATGTTCTCAAAGAGATAAATTCCAGTTTGTGATATGAAGGAAAGAGACCTTTCCAGACTTAGGAAGAGATGATTGTAGTTGTTTGCAATATTCTTTGAAAAAAGCACTCATGTAGAACTCTAATAATGGTTTCATGCTACCCACAGCATTAGTCAAGTGTTTTAAAAATGAAATAGAATCAAAGTAATTGTGAAATAGGAAAATTGTTGAAATGTTTAGAGAAAACTTTATGTCCCCTGAATGATCTTGAAACAGCTTTTTTTTACACATCATCAATTTACATAAGATCAATTCAATGTAGAGCAAGAGGGATACCTACATGTCAGGGAAGATCAGGATTTGGCCCATATAAAAGTTCTTTGATTAAGAAGCTAAAGACATTTTTGCAAAATTACTAGCCAACATTATAAACTTGCAACTGTACGTGCACATTTTTAACAAGAAGCTTACCTTGATTGAGTCAAGATGTTAAAGCACATGAAAGAATTTGCATGGTAGAAGAAAAGAGTCTGTGGATATAAACACTGAGAACTATAATGATGTTAAAAGTTAAGGATGAAACATCTGATCCTTTTAATGAATGACCTCTGAAAATACTTCTACCTCCAGTGACCTCTGTAACGCTTTGTGTTATGTAGTGATAATGAATACAGGCAGGCTACATATCAGAGGAAAGATACAAAATTCACAAAAAATGCTGAATAATAAAGTACATAATATTTTCAGGTCTCAGCACAGTTTCTCTACAGATTATCTCTACAGATTTTTCTCTATATGGTACTGCACTGTAAGCATAACTTAAATGCCTGACAATGGGAGTACAAATTGCTTAATGATATGTTGCTAAAATTATTTTATAATGAGAAAAAATTACTTTCCTTAATATTAGGGAGAATGAAAGAAGAAACAGTCAAACATTTTCTGTCTGTAGTTAAACTATTAAATTCATATTTGGCCACTTGAATTCTAATGCTTATATTTTTAAAAATTCTGAGTACCAGCTCCTCAGTGGGCATCACTGAAATCAATTAATGATTGACATCGCTGGAAATCAAGCCCTCTATTTAAATGCCAGGGGCACACACATTTCCCAGGAGTACATACAAGATACAAGGGTAGTTATTTGATATCTGCAGCTTGTGACTAAGCTTGAGCTCAGAGACTCATGATCAGAATACTCAGTGGCAGGGTGTAATTATGTTCAGGTTTGGATCATGCAGCAGAACATCTGAGGTGATGGCACCATCAGGTCATGATGTGGATGGGAACAACCACTGTCCTCTCTTAGCCACGCTGCCCTCCCACATTACCACTTGTTTGTCTTGTGGTAATATCATCTGGTCCAGATGAGTCACCCAGCAGGGTCCTTCCAAAAGCATCTTAGGTCACATAAAGCAAGAGAGAATCATGTAAAAGAACACCCTGTCCAGGCTGACATATTGCTGTCAGTGCAGATGAATGGAGAGGCGATAGAGATCACTGCTTCAGTAAGCTTCAGTCCGCTCCTTGACTCGAGCAATTTATGACTGTATTGACATAACCTGGCAGTTAATTTAAGGTCCTGAATGTGCAATGTAACTTTTCAGTTTAACTCCTGATTTTAATTGTGATCTGGTAGCTCAGACTAGTGAGGGTAAGAAATATGTGTCAGATTCTTAGAAATCTTAGAAGTAAACCTGTTTTAAATAATCACCTTTAATGGTCATTGTCTTATGTTACTACAGTAGGCAAACCAAAAGTCTAGACTTAGAGGTAGACAAGCTGAATAACATTTTCCACTTTTTGTGCATACTGATCATGAATGCAACCTGAGGAACAAGAAATAAGATTTAATAATATTGTCTTGTTTAAGCGGGGGAAGTTATTCCTGTGTTGGTATTCTTAAAACATCTAGCTACAGGATTGACTTTAAGCCCTTTAAATATACCAGCAAAAAGTACTTATGTAATCCTTCAAGCAGAAGGAAAAAGGATATATTCTGTTTATAACACACTAAGTAGGCAGATGTCTCTAAAGTAGATTCCACTTCAATGCAAGACTGTGATACCAATTAGAAAGCATATGCCATATTGCCTTGACATCCTGTTACTAAATGCTGATGAAAGTTTATGATCACAAGTGAAATATGTAAAGCAGGACTGAAAATAATCTTTCAAATTAAAACTGTTAAAATATATACTGTGCAGAATGCACACCGGGTGTTCTGCAATGCAGGCTCCAGGGATGTATTTCTGTGGGGTTTGTGGAGTACAGCAGCAGATTTCAATGCTGCCTCAAGTACCGAGGCACATCAGCTTCCATATTTTTCTTGTGAAGACTAACACCAATAGCAGGTGACCAAAGTACAGTAAAAGATACTGACAAGCGTAAGGGAGTTTGATAGCAAAGCTATGGTTGCACCATGGTAAGGAAGTTGATTGGGAACCAGAACCTCCGAACTATTTTGAGTTCAGGCATGTTTTGTAGTGCCCCCTAGTACCTTGATCCATGATTATCCAAATTCCTGCTCACGCTGCAGCTTTCCTCCTGCTCCTGTGGAAGGCGGCCATGGGGACCTGAGCCTACCCAGGGCATACGATCACCCTGTGTCTGATACTGGCATGGATGGCAATTTGTCATGTGCTGAAACCTTGAAGCTGGGACTCTGCTCCAGTTCCCCAGTCTAATGCATACAACAAGGCTGCCATTAAACTTCTGACTTTCCCAGGAATGGGACGATTACACTGTATGTTGTATTTTAACTGCAAGGCTTGATGCAGGGCTCACTGGACCTAAAGTGTAATCTCATGTTCCTTCATGTTATGCTGCTTTTATTTAAAAATTTAAAAATGGGAATATTATTTCTGCATTTTCCTTTGTTTCCTAAGCTCTCAAATTCAGATTCTAAGACCAAAAATATTTATCAGAACTAGTCTAATGCATTTCATAGCTGGACAATCAAATTCCACGGTTTTTCCCTTCGCTGAGAGCAAAATCTGATGTGTTTAGAATGGCTAAGAGTCTGAGCTGAAGACAGTCAAAGACAGAAAATCCATCTCACATGTTCTGATGCTTATTCATATTCAGCCATAAGGAAAATAATACTATTCCATTTTCAGCATGTTTCAATAAATCCCAACCATCTTTGTTGTTTTCTTTAAACACTGAAGGATGAATGCCTTATCCAGCAAAGCTAGGTATATGCTATGATCAAATCAACTCATGGTCTTAATTTTAGTATTATAATTAGGTAGAACACATAAACCTACCTTTCTCAAGCCCTGAAAGTATTATTAGTTTTTCATGCACCATTCCCTTTTACCATTTCATTATTTGTAATTCCAGGTTTTTGTAGTACACGTATACAGGAAATGGTTTTTGTATTTTAGTATCTCTTTGAACAATGCTGAATTCAGAGCTGCATCTTTTGTCACATTCATTTTAAAATCAGCATTTCAATTTATGTTCTTCTGTCACTGCTAGCCACTCCTAGTTCACTTCAGTGTGTTTCCTCACTTTGAGAAGTCAGTTGACTACCTATTAATCCATTTGCCTGAATTTTGCTGTGATTTTTTTTAAATTAAGATATCATGAAGCAGTAACCTAAATGCGCTTAAAAGAATGGTGTTGATGTAATAAGTGTTTCTGTCCTTTCATACCCTTTATTAATATTACTCTTTATCAGCTTTTCAGTTAATCCAGCTTGTATGGCTACCATAATAACCAATTTATAACCAACTCTATAAGCCCACTTTAAGTGTTGGCAATGAGAAGCAAATTTTCACTCTACTAGGAATTGTGGTGAGCACTTCTTTCCCATCCTTTCTTCTTCCCATCTTTCTGCTCTCTGCAATTCCTAACAAAATTTTAAGATTTATTGAGATAAATATTTCACAATTGTCCTGATTTCAGCCAAGGACCAGGTTAATTTTCACAGTAGGCATGAGGGGGCAGAGCCAGGAGCTGTGTGGGCCTGGCCAAGATGCTGTGTTATTCCATAATATCTTCCATCATGGCCAGGGGTGGGGAAAAGGGACTCTCTCTTGCTTCCTAGAAGTGGGGAGGGAGGTGTTCCTTTCCCATGGAGCAAGTATGGTGAGCAGCATGTAAAAAATAATGAGCTGAAGCGTCTAGGCACCATTGTTCATTGCCTTGGGGCCACACCAGGTCAGGTCAAACAGCGAGCAATTTCTGCATGTAAATCATTCTGGTTTTGTCTACCTTTGTTATTAATACTGTTGCTGTTCATTTTCATGTCTCATGGCTGTTTCCAGTATTTTTTTCTCATCTCAGTCCATAATCTCTGCCTTTTCTCTTTCTTAACAGAGGGGAGAGGGAGTCTGGTCCTAAACCATGACAACTGATAGTTTTCAAAATCTCAATTTACCACGTAAGACAAAGACAGCATGTAAGAACTCCAAACATATTCATGCATCCCAGGAAACATCTCAGTTTTGATGAATCACTCCAAGTGATTGAATTCCTCATCTTTACCAGATGAAAACGTAAATCCTCTCTCTTTCAACATAGTGAAGTATTTGTTAAATTAATTTTCCTTTTAATCATTATTACAAATTTTATCCCATCTATCTTATAATTAGGACATGATAATTGTAGATTTTATTACATCTATGTTTGAACTCATGGATCCTGCCAGAAAACATGCCCCTGATGCCTTTTTTTCCTTTTCAGTTTTCCCAAACTGTTCTCATTTATACAGTCTTTCTTTTGCTTCCTCCCAACACTTCATATTCCCTGTACTTATTTGGCTGTTACTGCTTTTTCTTTTCTTTCAACAAGTTCCTGCTAAATACCTTTATTCTAAACTATTTTCTGCAATTTTTCATATGTTTCTCCTTAATTACAGTAAAAATTATTTGCTGTTTATGAAAAGACCTAACAAAACAAGTTTTTCTATATTTTTTTTCCTTTACTGTTGACTTGAACAAGAAATCTACGTAGAAATTTTTGAATACTTTTAACAAATTACAGGTTGAGAAAGACTTAGTGGATTAAAGAGAAAGAACAGGGAAAAAACCCAAACTACAGAAACAGCATCTTATCTCATAATTGCAAAATGGTCTAATCTTAGTCTGCATATATTTTCATTGGCCCCCATCATTCTGTGTTTACTTTCTCAAACCTCTGTAAGCATCTTGATTTTGAAATTAAAATCTAAAGAGAAAAAGTGTTATTTTTCCTACAAGTTGCATCAATCAGGAGTTGCATGGTTTTGATAGATCCTGGACATGTAATAGACATAAAAAATATATATAGTGTTTATAGCCAAACATTAAGATGCATTCTAAAAATATTATATTGATTATATCCATTAATGAGAATAGTGAATTGTCCAAAAGCTGTGCTGGATAAATTCTGCATATTTCAATTTTTAGCAGTCTTTGAATGATTCTTGTACCATCTGTAATCCAATTTATAACATTTAACTGCATATGATTTCAATGAATATTTCTAAAGCATTATATATACTTTTTTTCTATCAAATTCATGTGTGTTACTGAGGTTTTCCTCTGATTACCTATAAACAACTAGAATTATTATTAACTTTTGAGTGGTCTGTGCATGATTAAGTAAACATTGATATTGCCTAATGCATGTAATCATTTGCATATTCCTGTAATCTGTTTTAAAGTCAGTTTCTCTGAAGCACAGGTAACATTTTTCTACATGTCTGATTATTATTATAATTATGAAAGTATTATTTGATTTCTGATATCATTTTCAGAAAAAAAAAAAGCTTCTTCATACTCAATACCACTGTTGTCTTAGCTTATACCGTAGGTCTTAGTTGTCTCCAATGTTATTTTCCCCTCTCATCTGCTTTTATACTTCTTTTGATGACAAAGATCATTTATAGTCTTTAAGTTAGTGGTGGAAGGCTTGAAAATATTATTGGAAAAAGTAGCAAATTAAATATGAATGCTTAGTGGGAGAGACTGAATTAAATATATGAGTGGTGAGGAGGAAGGTCTGCAGATACGGTTGCTGTCTTTGGTTTTAATACATGTAACAATTTCATTCAAGAGCTGTGTACTCCCATTAAAATGATTTGCCAGCCTCATACATTCCTAGAATATGCAGAAGGAATTTGTGCTTTCCTGTGTTGTGAAGCATATACGATCCTATGTTTTTAATGTAAACTCTTTTCTGGCCATTATCTCAAGTAGTGCTATGTTTAATCATTGTTTTCTCTCAAAAACATGTACAGTATAGGAAATACACATGAAGTTTTATAAAAAGAGTTTTTATGTCTCCTAGATTTTGTGCAAGGCTGAGGCCACTGAAGGGTACAGAAGGTAAAGATTGGCTTGATATTACACTGTTTGAGGAGGGATGACAAGAAGCCAAGATCCATCAGGTCTGGCATATGCTTTGCCTCATTTGTTTCTCTTCTACCACGGTCTGGTGGCACAGATGCAAGGAGCCAGTTCTGTTGAGACAGCAGGAAAGATTTTCTTCTCATGGAACAAAGTCTGCTGGTACCTGCTAACGGTCCGATGACAGGGTACAAGTAACTGATGTTTGGCTTCTCTAAGCTTGAATATGAACAAAACTTGGGAATACCCCCCAGCTGGCAGAACAAAGGAAACATGAAATACAGAAGAACTTCAATACCTACTTGAAGTCTTGAATGGATATCATCACCCAATCTACCATACCTGTTCAGTACTTAAAAAGCACATTTTTAAGCAGTTGAAAAGGTGCAAAACATGTTATTAGAAAAATAACTGTGTGATAGACTCTGAGTTCACACTCAGAGTAAATGTAGATTTTCTTAATTCTTTTCAGGTAACAAAGACTTTAGGAATCCATAGAATACTTCAGCTAGCAAAATATAAATTATGTACCAGTACATTATCAACTGTTGTATCTTAAAATTTCTGGACAAGCCTTATTGTGCCTATAAACTTCTTTCATAGTAAGTTATGGCAATAGGGTCATATACAGAGTTTGCCAATAAATCTCTAGAACTTTCCCACAGTTAGCAGTCAATGAACTGCTGAGTTACTTCTTTGTATTTTTCTAGTCTCAAACTGTGAAGCTTCCATTGTGTAGCAATGGAAGAAAAATTTTTAAAGTATTGGTGATAAAGGCAATCAAGGAAGTTCCAAGTAGCACAGGAGTGCTTCCTTACTTTCCTTTATATTTCACATTTCTGGATCATGCCTGACTGCGCACAGAATGCTGAATACCTTGAGCCTTTCATTCCTGTCAAAGCAAACCTATTTACCATTTACCTAGGGAATGTGAACCATCATCTAAACAATTTTGCTGGAATAAAAGAGCATTTGCTGATTGGAAGCAGAGGACTGATGCAAGATGAATCTTGGTGAGGTAGGTTGCTAAGATTTCTCCCTTTTTTCTCTTACTTTGAACATTGTTCTTATGGGAACACTTGCATCCTCAAATGCAGCTACAGGACAGTGCTTCGCATGGACCTGGTTTGGTTTTGTGTCACTTGTGTGCTCTGGTGGCCGCTGCTGCTTCAGAGCAGTGTTGTGGGAACACCACAAGGCATTATGGCAGAGAAGAACACAGTACCTCAGTATGACACAGAGGGAGGAAGCCACAAAGGGAGGAGAGACCCTTTGGGACACAAGTGCAGTATTGAGAAGCCCTAATAATCTCTAAAGTGAAAGAGAAGGTTGTAATTTTTAAGAACTGAGATGAAGGGAGTCTTGAATTATGACCCTTCTGTAGTCCTAGGTCACTGAAGATCACTTGCTGCCTATTCCTGCTCCCTGCTTCTCAAAGAGTGACAGATGTAACCCTGCCACCCAAGGAGCCCAGGTTTCTTGGTCATGTGGTGGCAGCCTCAATCAATCCTGTTCTTAGGAAGCTTTAAATTCCCAGCTCCCTCTGTACAGTGGTCTTTCATATTGACTATATTCTCAATTGAAGGTTTAAAGAACATTGTACCTTAAGGTACAACACAGAACTGATTGACCACAACATACATTTTCCACCTGCACATACTTTTATCAAACAAGTGATGGATTGGCACCATCATGACTTTTTGTCAGCAAAATAAGCCACCTTTCTTTCTTAGAAAGGACTTTATCAAAGCAAAGTTAGACCTGCATAAAAAATGTGGACTAAGGTCAACACCAGCAAAATAGTATCAGTGGAAAAACCCCAACTTTTCTTTTACTTACATTTTTTTAAACTAAATTCCAGTCTCATCTTCTTTTTCATAACAGTGTTCAAGAAAACAGCAGTTGTTAATCCAAAACTCTGTCAATCATTCTACCAAACGGAACAAAACTCACAGGATATTGAGTTGCAAAGCAAAATAATAAAAACCCAAAACATAGAAAATTTACAGATACCCCTCTTCATATGAATGTTTAAAAATCCCACAAAGAATATTGTCAAACAAGTCTTGCCTATAAAAAAATTCTTGTGAAATGCTGAGGCAAAGGTTATTATGATTTCTGGTATAAGTTATTTACTCTTAGGGAAATGGTTTACCCCTAACTAGAATAAAAATCTGTAGTGCTGGCTTCCTCTGTGAATATGCCAGTAAGTTATTTCCCACTGCCTTTTTTTCTTGTGTCCTTGTAGTCAATAACTTTTGTCAAAGTCTTCTGTGAGAGAAGGGCTAGAAACAACATGAAATCACAGAACTAAAAATAAGCAAATATTTTTGGGCACCACCAGGAGACAAATACCTATCAAGTCAGATGTACAAACCAGCGCATTAGTGAATCATCATCCAGAGGGCAGAGCACATATTGGACTCACTTTCAGAGGAAAGGTAGAAACTGTGTACTTTGGATGCTACTGCAGTAATTTAGTCAGAAAGAGCTATCATTTAATAATAATTCTGTTTCATAAAACAGCTGGGGAGAAAAGGAAAATTATAGAGAGGAATAACAAGGACTGTAATGCTTTAATTAATCACTTGTGCAAGCAACATCCTTCTCCCTCCAGCCCCACTTCCAGCCTGGTCTAGCAGGCCTGCCTGCCTCCCATCTGAAGGGCAGGCACCACTTTAATTTCTGCATTTGTTTTGTCACGTATTGCTGGCCTGGAAACTCTCAAATCCAGTTGCTCCTAAATTGGAGTCTCCATGGCAACATTCACAGAGGTGCACATTGGAGCCAGCTGCCAGAAGAAGACAGTTACATAACACAAACAGGAGGCTTTTCAGTTTACTGACCTGAGATACACAGACAGGCAGACAGAATGTAAATAATAGTGTAAAACTCTGGTAGAAAAGTGGGTGATGCCGCAAAACTATTTAAAATAATTTCAAGAGTTGAGAAGATTCAAGAGGTGAAAATTTAACTTGTATAAATGACTTACATCCATCCTTTGTTTTTAGTGCCTAAAAGTAGAACCTTGCACTAAAGATATGAAGCTAAGAAGGTAAAGTGGTGGCAACACCAGCTGTATGTCAGTTTGCTGCCAGCTAAATCCAATCTCTGTCAGCCAGGTAATGCCAGAGGTAGATCAGGACTCTCATGCCAACTATGCAGTGCAGAACACTCATAAAGGGCAGATTTTAAAGAATGACATGTTGGTTTTCCCAGACTAACTAAAAGGAAATTAGTTGGAAAGATCAGAATGGAGACTGGGTTTGGGTGTGGAATTGAGGAGTAATTAAATGCAGAGACTGGAGGGACCAGCTTACCTACCATCATATTTGGAAAGGCAATATTATGTTTACCATTAAAACATGATTAGCAGTAAGACCATTTTAGCAGCAGAAAATGCTTAAGTCTCCTGTGAACTTTTCCTTTCATGTACTATGATACAAAAGAGAAAGTATTTTTCTGGACTTAGAGCAGATATTTGTATTGCAGTCATTGGCTATTTACTTCTCCAGAAATAATTTTGATGATTCTTTGACCACAGCTGTGTATTTCCATACAGAAATATCATTCATCTTGATTTCAGCAGCATCCCACAAAAACTTAAGAAGTCTTCCAGGCCTTCTCAGGAAAGAGTGACTGAGAATGTTTAGGTAAATTTGTAATAAAATAAGGACAATTTTCTTTTCCTCTCCAGAAATGACTGGCGAATGCAAAAGTTTACTTATGTATTATCTAAGATTTCAGACTTTATATTCTGCTTAACTTCACATACAAAAATGCATATTTAATTTCAGACAAAAACCCAGCCTCCAGAAAGGTTTTGGTAGACAGCAGTATTTTTTGGGAAAACTGCAGAAGCAGTTGTCCACTCTGGTATTTTGTCATTCAGATAAATGCTAATATACAACACCTGGATCTCAACAGTCATTCATTAGATGCATTTGTGATTGCTCCTTATGTCAAAAGTAATGAGAAAATAGTTCAAGAAAAATATCTTTAAAAAAAGAATAATCTTCTTTTTTAGCTAGTCCTATTTCCTCTGTTAATTCTCAGAAGGAATGTCTATGTCTTGGTCCAATCTCATGTTACAAAACAGTTGAAAGCTTCATTTCTTCTGTGCTTTAAAAATACAAAAAAAAAAAAAAGAAAAGAAAAGAAAAGGTGGAAAACTGCACTGATTAAGTCTCTGCAGCTGAACTGAAACATGGAGTTTGGGTAACACCAGTGGCAGCAAAGCATGGGTAGTTAAGGGTTTGCCTGGCTGATAAAGCTTACCATGGGTATCCTGCTGTCACAGCCTTGGAAAAAACCTGATCTTTTCAGTTCCTCCTGACAGGTTTTCTTTGACTTCATGCCATGTCTTGTGCAGCAACAATATTTTGTAAAAACAGTGAAAATGTAAAACTCAGAATCTACACCATGGAGAGTTATAACCTTTAACTACAACCCCAAACCCACATGCATTACTACTTCCCTTTTTTTTTTTTTTTTGTTTGTTTTTTAAGTAGATGTACAGGGGCAATTGTTGGCACTGGGCTTCTTAATCACCTGAATATGCACTACATGAAATTGAAAAATAATTCTGAGGAAAAGAATTCATACAGAAAATAGGGATGCAAAAGTACAGGCCTGAAATTCAGTTGGAATTTCTGGCTCACTAAAATTCTGAAATTCTGACGCTTCAGTTATCTTCTTTTTCAAATTCAGTCAATAAAGGCAGGAAGCAGATGTAGCAGAAGTGGAGAGTAATGGAGAAAACATGAATTGTGAAAATGTTTGGGAATAAATCTAACCAATTTGCAAATAAAATCAACATAAATAAGCATAAATATATATAAAATCAGTGTTTATTAAATTCAAATTTACATTAGAAAGTATTTAAACATGTTGGCCTCAATACTCTCAGTAAAAAATGTTCACCATTTAATCATTTTGCAAATCTAGAAAAACAGATATCCATAAGAACAATATTATTCTTAGTTGAAACTGAATTTAGTCACAATCAACAGTCAAAAAGAGTAGAAAATTTTTGAATTATTTTTTCTAACATCTTTATTAATAAAATACTTTCACTTACTACATATTTTTCTCTTAGAAGCATGTTTAAAGAGAATTTTTAAAATATGTCTAGGATCCAGGAAGATGGTCTCCCCTTTCCCTCCTTCCCCATTTTGAAAAACAAAATCCTAAAACCTGAATAAATCCAAAGTTTTCTGCTGTCCCTAAAAAACTTTTTCATATAAATTCTTAATTTTATCAGCTAAGCTGAAAGAATCCTCTATTCCATGTTTCCTCTGGCAGCACTTACAAGTAAAAGACCAGAGAATAACTGTAGGCACTTCTCCACTGCCTGAATAGCTTTGCAACCCTTTGAGGCATTGTTCTGGAAAGGATATCTCATCCAAGTTAGATTTTGACATTTGAGACCCCAAGCAGCAAATCCCTTGGCTGGCCAGGAAGACAAAGGTACCCGAGGTATTTCCCAGCTGCGTGCTGCCCACAGGCTGCATGGTCAGCCACAGAGCCTTGCTCTTCCCTCGGGGACCACAGCCACAGAGCCTTGTTCTTCCCTTGGGGACCACAGACACAGAGCCTTGCTCTTCCCTCGGGGACCACAGACACAGAGCCTTGCTCTTCCCTCGGGGACCACAGCCACAGAGCCTTGCTCTTCCCTTGGGGACCACAGACCAAGCACAGGGACAGCCTCTCTCAGGGCACAAAGCCCTGCCATGTTCTGGTGCTTTGCCCAGCCCAAGCTTTTACACCCCAAGTGGATATTGAAGCCATAGACAGGTCTTTTTCTGCAGATATGAGATGTGTTGTCACCATAGTGAACAAAGAGCAGAGAGAAGGGCAATGGGAGACTGAGAATGGGAAAATGAAGTTTTGCACTGGTGCTGTGAAATCACACATCTCCTTGGGACTTCAGGTAAGCTGCTAAGATCACGATCTCTTACTGCTTTTGTTCAGTGCTAATTCATCCAGACCATGCTGCTAGCTTTCATCTGCAGTGAATTACAGCTTCTCCTGCATGTGTCAGCTCAGCTGACCAGTACAGGAAGCATGGAGTACACAGGGAAAGTATCTGCCACGGACACCCCTTCAAGGAGCCCTTTATTTTCACACCTTTTTACTCTCATGTTCATACAGTTGAAGCCCAGCATAACTAAAATTGCCTCTAAATGGCAACATTTGAAAGTAAAATTTATGGGCTCTGTGTTAATTTGGTGAAATCACAATAAATATCTCACGCTGGGATAAAGATACTTCGTGGGACATCTGTCAATGTCAGAATTGGATGCAGGGCTTCAGGCTGCCATTTTTGCCTTTGGCTGTTTCCTGCATTGAATTTCAGCACATTAAAAATTCTTCACCTTGCATCAAAAGCACTCGATCTTTGTGCAGATTTTCTTTCCAAAGGCTACAGCTTGTACCTTCCTAAGCACCAATGCTCAAAAAGTCTCAAGTGAAACCTTCCTTGTGAAAATGATTTAATTTTATCTAACACAAACCAGGAACAATTTATTATGCCTTTAGCTCTTCAGTTGCTTTCCTGCCTCTCTGACTGTCAGTGTTTAAACCAAATTCAAGATTGACATACAGAGAGCAATTTTGCCAATAGCTACTCCCAGAATTCTGCAGACCAGCATCTGTGTACATGCATTTTTATCTTACAGGATGGATTACCAATTCTACAGAAAGTGCAGATCCTCAATGAGCATTCTTTTTCATCCTTATAGAAACTAAACCTTTTATTTCTTATTCCTGTATCTTGTGTGTAGACACCAATTACCACCTTCCCCTATGACTATGTGTTGATTTTTCCAATATAATAATTCTATATTTAGCTCATTTGAGCAGTTCCACTTTCTTGCAGTTGCAAGTAAAAAAAAAAAGCAGCATCTTGTATGGTAAGACTCCTATTCCAGTTCTGAATTGGAATTGATCTTCCTACTTTGTGTTGTTTGTAGTGAGCAAAGCACCTCTCTCTGGAGTACCCTGCTTCCACAAACTACTTTAAACAAAAAACCACTCTGTTCAAGTGGAATAAACATTCTAGAAATTTTGAAAAAAAATTTGTCATACAAGGAAGAGTAAACATTATCATTTCAATGCTTTTTCATCTATATATTTACTTATGTGTTTAACTTGCATTTGCTAGTATAACCATGGGACTATGAGCATGAAAAGAACTCCAGCAAATTCCTGAAATATCCTTGGTTTTGCTCTTGACACATATCCTTTCTCCAAATCCCTCTCTTGAGAAAACTTGAAATTAATTTTAAGCATTCTGTTTGCTTCAACTCCGAATGGAGTTTACTATAAGTCTTAAAGGAAACTTCTACTTTTAGGTAAACCTTTATGAGTGACCTCCAGAGACAGAAGGGGAAACATCCATACTACCTATAAAGAAATTGGCTTCATATTTTTATATTTATATATTTTTCATTATATTGGAAAATTTCAATATGCCAGAAAAATGTTCCTCATGAAAATGTCACTAACTAGATAAGTAAAAAAATACCCAAACATAAAAAATCTCCGTTTCAAAAATAAATGATACACCTTATGTTTATCAAGGAAATTCTCTGTAGATATATTTCATGAAAATTTATCAGAGTAAACACAAATATGAACCACATAATGTCACATTGCTATAAAGATAAAGTCCAACAATGTTGTTGCTTACAGTTCAAATATGAGATCAGGCATAGTCTGGATGATTTTTTTTCCCAAGGATTGTCCAAGAAGCACAAGGTGCAAGTTGTAAATTATTTACTAGTGTCTTAACTTCTCCCCATGAACAGGAACTAAGCAAATACACACTGGAGAAACAAGGCAAGGATTTGAACAGATCTCTTCTAATTTTCCAGACAGAATAGCTCTCTTATTCCAATGTATACCATCATGTATTGTAACTGCTCTAATTAATGTATTTTAGTTGTGTAATTCCATAGGACATTGAAAAAGTGTATATTATATCAAATTTCATTATCAATTCCAAAGGCAATTCCTTCAAGTATGTAGCTTGCAATGTTATGGCCAGTTTTTCAGGAAAAAATTAACCTTCCATCTCATGTTGGTGCTCTTTTATTTTCTTTAATTGTTTCCTGAAGAAAATGGGCCCCATTATATATTCTCAGTGTAGTCTTGAATGTATTGTACATGTGAGAAAGGGTGAGTTGAACTGGGTCATTTCTGAGTTGCTGTTTGGGTCTGCTTTCACATGTCAGATGCCAGAAGAGTCACAGTGTACTTTGGTTAGTGGCCAAAAGGAACTTAAATAGTATGAGATATACAATTTGATGGCTACTAACATTTGCTATACTTTGGAGTTATAGCAACATTAGGATCCAGTGATTGACACAAAGTGATTGCTAATTGCTGTAATTAATCAAATGTCATTCAGCACTGAGGAGCTATTGGCATGGCACACACACAAAAGCACACAGGGAAATCCCTTATACAAGAGGGTCACAAGTTCAGAAAAATGCTATTCATTTTTATTAGTTTCTCCTTCATTTGCTGCAAATGCAAGGTTCCATGTGCCCTGAGAACAGTAGCATGACAGTGGGAAAATTTGCACTTTGGCTTCCATCAGCCTCCCCTAATTCAAAATATTTCCAGGGTCTTCAGCAATGCTGAGATACAGTAACTGCCCAACCAAATGGGAAATATGGCAGCCAGATATTTTTTCTGCTTGATGTAATTATTGAAAACATATACAAGATCCATGATAAGGTTTTATGCAAGAGTACAAACTGGTAGCTGGGATAATAACTTCTGTTCATTTAATATAGAGAATGCCAGTGAAAATTTCATATAAGGTCAAATCACTAATATTCTAAGTATCAAAAGTAACATGAATTCATGAATAATGTCAAGAAATTCTTCCTGTGTTTATTCATTTGCTTTCAAGGTTGTGGATGTGTGAAACTGGTACTGAAACTAAATGCATCTTTGGTTATCAGGAGACAACTTCTGCAGCAACTGCCAAAAAGTCTTAACAATATTTGCTGATTTTCTTTCTACTTTTGCTAAATGTATGCTGCTCTTGCACTGGCTCTCTGCAGTCATTTAAGAACTACCAGAAGTATTTGAAGAATATTTTAAATTATTTCTGGATACTACTGGAACTCTTTCTATACAGTGGAATAAAAAAGTCCAATCAGGAGCATCTTAGATGTATTCAGGCACTAAAACCCATTCCATATGATATATGGATACCCCTCAGTACTCTGATCCAAAAAGCCTTGAGATTCGCTCCATAAGTAAGTTGTTGCTGTCCAGTCTGCAAAGGTCACAGCACTGACGCTGACAGTAGGGGCCAGGTGTGCTGTGGAGACAGATATTTATACCAATTAATAGCATGAAGTTCAGCAGCAAACTTTGGGATTCTGTGAAGAAACAGCTATAATCAGTGTGTAAGGCAGGCATACACTGACTGTGAATAGAAACTGTAAGACAACTACACATTTAAGTAATGATAATCATTTTCTCAGGTAGAAGGAACAAGCACAATTAAGAGAAGCAGAGCAGATGTCTTGGGAACAAGCAGAGAGCATCTGGGTGCTTTTTATTTGATCTATGAAGCCTTTGATGGCCAAGCCCAACTAATGCCTCCTTAGATGTATATCTTTAATTTTTATTTCATGTGACACTAGAAATACCTTTCCTCAGGAGTTAGACTCTGATGATCCTTTTGGATCCCTTTCAACTCAGGATATTCTGTGATTCTATGACATGGGCCCTTTCCAAAAAAGATCTACACAGCTCTGGAAGAAAATGCCTAGCCCTCTGAACAGCTCCATACTGTTTCTCTGGAAGCTTCTTTTCTTCTTAGTGTCATTATCAGGTTACTTGCACATCCCTCTGCAGAAAGTAAGCTCATATAAAAACTACTGGGGCAGGCCAGAGCTGGCCAGCTTGTATTTTGTTTGGTTTGTTTTTAACCGTTGCCCAGAGCAAACATCTAATCTCAGTTTAATGGTAAACTGGCAAGAGCTTCTCTGTTTTCTTTCTCAGCCAAAAGCAGAAGAATCTAACATATTTCCTATAAAAAAATCCCCAACTGACACTATATAAATTATGCATTTCTCATTATAACGGATTTTGAAAGATTAGTGTAAAGAATTAGACTCTGCTCTTCTCTATTCTGTTACATAACTAAGCACTCGGGTAGAAAACAAAGTTTTGTAAACGCTATTTAGTAAATATTTTCAATTATTTAGTATTACATATCAGTAAATTATTCCAGCTTATAAATTAGTTCAAAAATACATGGTAAGGGAGATGACATACAATGTATGCCACTCACTCTAGAGTGTCACTTGGACTCTGAGTACTTTATTGTTTGAAGATGCTGTAAAACAGTAGAAGCCATTTCATTCTACCACTGGAAGCCAACCTTTAATCCACCTAATACACTTGTAACATCTTAAATTCCCTATACTCTCTGTGGTGAAAATGTTATCTGCAATACATGCTAACAATATATTGCTCCAGGGAGCATCTTCAGACACAAGATTTTAAAGTTGTTTTCAGTTCTTTCCATCTTGTCAAGAGATGAAATTAAAAAATATCATTGTTAAAAGCATCTTTAATTTTGAGAGCAAATGGCAAATAGAGATGGGCAAAGAAGATACCTAAGGGCGCTATATATGTACATAGAGACACATAGCAATGACATTTAATATGACTGCATCAGTTTTTGGGCACAGGAAATCTACTGCCAAACAGTTCTGTGTACGAGCACAATCTCCTCCAGGCATTTCATGCGCTGTGTTTTTTTCATTATGCATTTCAAATACAGTGTTTTCAAGCTATCAGCTAAGTACCGTAGCTCCCCAGTAAACCTGACCTATGACCTTGGGAATAGTGTACTTTTGGGCATGCTTTTCTTTGAAATTGTTAGAAATTGAGTCAATAACTTGCAATTATTTTTTTCTTTGAAACTCATCCTAGGCAAGGGTGTGCTAATCCCTTCAGTCATTCCAGTTACTGCACAGGGCATGAAGGAAAGACCACTCAAGTCAGTCTCCATGTTTTTATCTCACTCTCTTGTGTTTTCTGACTTTGGCAGCAATTCAAGGCTAACCTCTCCCCAAAGACTCAATATTTGCTTCTGATCAGCATTATTGAAAAGTCTTTTTTTGTTGTTGTGATGGGACATAACCCCACTTCTGACTCACATATTTATCTCTGACTCTGACCAACCTGTTTCTTCACTGTCACCACAAGTATCCCACTGCAGAAATCTTGTGGGTACAGTCCCTCTCTCCCTGGAAGAGTTCACCTGACCAGAAGCACAGAAACTAGAAAAAAAAAAATTATAGATAAACATCCTTATACTCAGGCACCTCTCCTAAAAAGAACCTCAGAGTGCATTGAGCAAACTTTCAGTAACATGTGGACAAATTAAAACAAGTGCTCTTTCTGTAACAGAGTCCCTATCTACCCTGTCTGATCAATAAAAAACAGGGCACATTCTTGAAGATACCATGGTGCATCTATTTATTTTTCAGGTCTGTGAATGGAAGAGAATATGTTGAAAATATTGAACATGATAATAAATAATCTGGAAGAACTGAATGATACCTAGCATGTAGTCCTGTTTGCTCATACCCCTGGAGCTTACAGCTCACATATCTTCTATGGAAATCCACCATTCCCTAGGCTTTGATAAGTTATCCATCCATACTTTCATGCTCAGCAGGATGGTTATATTCATTGGCTAAATCAACGTTTACAGAGAGCATTGTGCCATAGGGGAAGAAACATGGGAAGACTGGCACTGAGGACTTGATATTCATTCCTTCCACAGGTCTTTCAGCAGTTCTGTCTTACCATAAGGTAGCTCTAGAAGGTTTCTGCGGATGGTAGACCTGAAAGGGCTAAGTGCTGCTTTTGGTATTTCTCTTGTCCCAATGGCAAGTGTCAATAGTTTGTGCTCTGGCAAACTGCTCCATGTCATGATTCAAAATCCTAAATGTGACAACCATGGAGGTTAAAATTTGATTAAAAATCTCACTAATAAAATGTAACAGTACTCTAATTTAATCCACTATTTTCCTTCATGATGTTTAGCAGATCTGTGTCTGGTTGTCAACTGACAGTATTAATTTTCAGTAACCACGAGGGTGCAGAGCCTGGAGCCATGGGGGCACGTATATGTTGTTGGTCTATATCATGCACATCACTGCCAGGAGGCAGAAGTAAGGGATTCTCACTTCCATGAAGGAAATTGTCTGTGCTTGGGAAGAAAAGGTGGTGGTGGCACACAGATGGTCCAGGGGACCATTTTGTTCTGTCTCTCAGGGTCTGACTGGCTCTGGGTCCAGCTGGTCAGACATTATATTTCTTGGTATGTAAATCACCCTCTCTTTGCATATTTTTGCTATTGATATTGTTGCTGTTACTGCTCCTTTTTGTACATCATTGCTGTTTCCAGTAAATTTTTCATATCTCAACTCAGGAGCTCTGCATTTGTCCCTCTCACCAGAGTAGGCAGAGGAGAGAACAGATAATGCTTTTTCTGTTTCATCTGAGCATCAATACCATTCCTAAACCATCACTTTTGTACAAGAGAGAGGT
The DNA here is from genome assembly GCF_028551555.1 of Melozone crissalis. NCBI lineage: Eukaryota > Metazoa > Chordata > Aves > Passeriformes > Passerellidae > Melozone > Melozone crissalis. The sequence goes on from NW_026535784.1 coordinate 19,644,856, forward strand.
CTGCTAACTCTACAAAAAAGAAGGGATTCTTTTTTCACTTTGCATATGAATACCAAGGCATGAAGGATGTACAGGCACTCATGTTAACCATGATATTTCTAAAATATTTCTCTTCTTTTTAAAACTAGAAATGCCAGATAAAATCCTTCCTAAGTACTATCCTTCATTTCACATTTTATAGTGTTACAATATTTACAAATTAATTTCAAAGGTTTCTTTAAATGTTTAGTTGGTGCATTTGTATCTTTCTACCTAAGCAGTGAGAGACAGAGAGAGGGGGAGGATTGAGAGACAGGGAGATAGATAATTGGGTAGATAAAGGGACAATTCAATCTTGATTACCACTGACGTAAATGTGAATCACATTTACTGAAGTCAGCATATCTTGTCTGACACCTGGGGAAATGAGAGCAGAATCTTATGCTTGCCATTTTTTAAAAAACCATTATTGGAGTTATTGCATCAATTAAGATTCTCAAATATAGTATTTTTCTCCACAGACCTATGAGTTCTGCCATCCAGTGAACTGTTCAACTGTCATTTAAAACAGCCACTCAATAGCACTTTACATTAACAGTAGTAGAGGTGATAGGATTATCATTAAAATGTGAAAACCAAAATAATTTTGTATTTATTAACAGACTTGGAGAAAACTTTATCATACCGCTAATAGTAAGATTAATAGCATATGATTAGTCACAGCCTGAGAGACATAAAGATTTTTTTTCATACTGTATTTAAACAAAATTATTTAAGAAAATTTTATATATGCATGCCCAAAATGTGCATATTTGAGTGCATATCCTCTTTTTCTGGTGCACTAGTAGTTTATGAAGGCGTGGATTCTGCAAGTGTATTTATCTTTAATTTTATTTAGAAGACCATTGATACCACAAATACCAGAGATGTACAAATATGCTGGTTTTGAACATGCTTGTATTTCATCTAGTGTAATACAGACACAAGACTGACTGAAATATCACTTAGCCTATTGTACTAGCTATAACAATAATATAAATATAGCCAATAATAGTTTGTACTTCCTTATGCATGTGTATGTACATGTATATATCAAGTAATAAATTAGCACCAGAAAAACTGTTGTAATCAACAATCTGCAATAAATTATGATATTTTTAATACTGTATTCATACTGGGAAAATCCAGGGCAGGACATTATTTTCTTCTAATTGCATTCTCTAAGTGCAGGAGTTGTAACAAAACAACAGATGCTAGGCATCGCTAGAGATATGAATCTTTGATTTGTTTTTATAACTGCTCTGACATTTAGGTTGTGGGCTTTAAGAGGAGATTCCAAGGCAAATGTTTTCATCATCATCTGACTCATTTTTGCCTGGAGGAAATACCAATTAAAAAAAAGAGATAAATAAGCAGCAGCAGGAGATTATTGTTAGGCAAAATTTCCTCTGGTGGTTCTGCTGTGTTTATCATGAAATGTCTGAACACTAACTTTTACTGAGAATTACACACTTTCTCACTCTCATACACCACATTTATCTTGATTTGTGTTTGTGATTGTACACAAAGGTTCAAACAGTCCTTATAAATCATTTCACTTGTCTAATATTGCCCTTATGGGGAAATTACATGTTCACTGGGAGACAGTAGCAACTAATAGAAGAAGCCAGCAAAGAAAACGTGCAAAAAACTCTCCAACAAATCACAAGCAAAATGTCATTGCGTTTAATTACTCTCCCCAGCAAAATAAGCACATGATGGTGCCTGCATGTAGTGATGAATATAGCATGTGATTAGCACTGAATGTAAAGGCATGCACTGCCAAGGGGAAAATGCTCATCTTCTATAATAAATTCTCTACTAGATTTTGAGAGATATTGCAGACCCTATGCACACAGGGCCCCAGAGTAAGTTCAGGACCAGCCTTTCCTTCCAGGTTACAATTCAATTTTTTTAATAATTGTTGGTGCTGGATCTTCAACGCTCTCCTATGTCTGTGCTTTTCAGATCAGTTTACCAAAGAGTATGAAGTACAAAATTTTCTTTGAACATAGATTTTAATAGATAATTATTCCATACTCAATGGTAGACATTTATTAAATATAGCTGTGTTTTGTAAATCAGTTCTGAATTGGAAAAATATTTGTAACACCTCACAAATATGTACAGTACAATTTAGACATTTTCCTCTGCTTAGAGGAAGAAAGATCTGAAATGGTTTTTTCCTATAGAAACTGAAGTCTGTCCAAATCTAGCCTGCTGATTGGGTCCAACAATTTGTGTATGACAGGGTTCTCATACATTCCTCCCTGACTGTGGCAGGAGTCTTCAGATCTTTGCAATGTGAACACAATTATTTAAGAGATACAAAAATGCAGTCTTTTAGATGAAGAAACTGCTTCATTTAGTGATCCACAGGGAGTCTTTACGGGGAGAAGTGGATGTGATAACTACTAGATCAGCTGTGTTTAAATTCTGAATTAATGTTAGTGTTTTTTCAAGTGTTATAAAATAAGAAAATACTAAAAGGGGGGGTGGTTTGAGTTTTGAGTAAAAAGGCTACAGAATAGTCGCATGAGATGAAGAATGAGAATTGTGGTCAGCTTATTGCACATTGCCTCTGCCAATCCTTCTTCCTCAGGAAAAGGACTCCTCACATTCTCCCTCTGCTCGAGCATGGAATCCTTCCTGTGGAACACAGCTCTCCATGAACTTCTCCAATGTTAGTCCTTTCCATGACCTGCAGGTCTTCATGAACTGCTACAGTGTGGGTCCCCCCTGGGGTCACAAGTGTGGGCTCCTCTATGCACAAACCCTCCAGGTCCTGCCAGGAGTCTGCTCCAGTGCAGGTTTCCCACAGACATCTGCCTGCTCCACTGTGGAGTCCTCCACAGGCTGCAAGTGGAGCTCTGCTTCCCCCATGGACCTCCACGGGCTGCAGGGGCACCACTGCCTCACCATGGGCCGCACCATGGGCTGCAAAGCAATCTCTGCTCTGGCACCCAGAGTACCTCTTTGCACTCCTCCTAGACTTACCTTGCTGTCTGCTGAGTGGCTCCCCTCGGCCTGACTCCACTGTCCTGGCTGCAGTTGCCATTGCAGAGGGGGTTTTTCCCTCCTTATTAAATCCATTACCCCAGAGATGCTACCACCATCACTGGTAGGCTTGGCTGTGGCCAGTGGTGAGTCCCCCCTGGAGCTGACTGGCATTGGATCTGCCAGATATGGGGGAAGTTTCTGGAAGGTTGTGACAGAAGCCACCCTTGTAGCTCCCAAAAACCTCACCATGCAAACCCAATATGCTGGGTATTGCAAAATATTGGCCAATTTTGTCTCCTGCTTACTTACAGAATGAAAACCCAGTATGTGGTAGCTACACCTTTGAGAGTCCATATTTGTATGAACACCTTGCAGTTAAGATTGCATGTACCAAAATGCCTGTTTCACATCCTTTGGGAATTTTGAGTGTACCTTTCTGCACAGCCATGCCTACAGTCTCTTCTCTGGGGGCTCTAAGTAGAAGCCTGAGAGGTCTACAGACTCCTTGAGCCCTTTCTCTTGTGTGAGACCAGCAAGAATGGACCTCTTAGGTATTTGTTTGGAGTTTAGACTAATTTTTTTTTTGCGAATGAGGATCCTCCTAAAACAGAGCAAAAAATTAGTTCAGTATCCACACTGTTGTCGAATAAACAGAAGCTAAATAAAACATACCTCAAATGTTATCCCTTTCTTAAAATGAAAGACACATCTGAATGGTTTTCCACATATAAGGTAATAGATATTTTAGGTGATTCAGACAAACAAGTACTCAAGATATTAACAGGGGAAATGATCTTTCATGTGTGTTATTAATGGGTTTTCTTTTCTTCACTCTTTTGACGTGTTTTGTAAAGAATTTCACTATGAAACTCAGAAGAAAATTCTGCATCACTGAAGGATATGTAGAGCTCCTACCTGAGAATGACATGGATTAACTTGCAGAATGAAATCTGGCAGTATTTCTACTCTTCTGAAGAGCTTGAAAAAGGAATCATAGCTTCAAATTCCTGTTCCTAGCATTTAAGATCTATCTTACAGGCTGGAAATAATAAATAATTTCTAGAAGTTTTTCAGAAATTGTTTTGAAAATAAAAAATTCTGACATCCATTTGAAGTGTTTGCAAAATGAGTTTGTGCTCTGATTCTCCAGAGTTATACAAGATCTGTTGCTAAAAAGAAAATGAAAACCCTTCAGAAGCCTGTGATTTCTCTCTAAAAAAAGTTTTATTTTAAGATTAAAATACTAATAATATGCATGTGCATTCTGTTTGCTGTCCTGGAACCTTGAACTGTGAAATTACATGCTCATGCAAATTGGAAAAGTAAACATATTTACATAGATTAGAAATGTGCCCAGATAGATAAAGAAGTAAAAAATACAGATAGACATTATAAAAATACTAAAAAAAAAAAAAGAGTTTATGAATCCTGTACCCCCCCCCCAAAAAAACAAACACAATCAGGTCTAATACTCTTTGGAAGCACCAGCAATAATAGAGGTTTTCTTATTCAAATTCTTTGAGTTTAGTGAGATTTTACCTATGCTCTCCAGACTGTTTGAATATAAAGCCTCTTTCTTTGTTCATTTGCTATTTCTGTGATTTACAGTTGTGAAAAAGAGCCACAAATTTTCAAGAATAATGAATGTCTGAAATAGTGTGATGACAGCAGGGCAAACTGTACTCTATTTCATTTTCCATTGTTGAGTATTTTGTGAAGTCATTTACAAAGTGAGTTCAGATTCCATATAGACATTCTAATTTGGATTTAGGAACAAATTATACCTGTTTGCATAGCTGTAAGTAACTTCAATGTATGCTAGCCAGTGAAAAAGCAAACTCAGTACCTTCAATAGAGCCATTCATTTCTTGCTTTTATACACATATCTATTGTCTGTCCTTCAAATCAGTTTTTTTCTCTTAATTTTTAAGGATATATTTTTGTTGCTATTTCCCAGAAAAATAATTGGAGGGGTGCAGGGGGTCAGATAAGGTTAATTCCGTTGAATGAAGGGAGATTTATAAGTTACTGGGCTGTTGTGGGAGACAGCTAGCAGGCATATGTCTGTTAATGTTGAGATGATAGCTGTTAAAGCAAGTGACCTTTAGAGCAGTGAGAGGGGGCAAACCAGCACAATTACATCGAGGTGGATGGATATGCACAGACCAAAGAGCTGATGCTGCAGCCATCATATCCTCATGCACATTTTGAGTGGGTTTTATTTCAGACTAGCCCTAGTTTGGTCCCTTAGGCAGAGTGATTGCAGCAAGAGAATCTTCAAGATGCTTTCCTGGTGCATGTTTAGGTTCACCTTAAAGAAATCCAGTGCCTTGAGACCACTCCACAATACCAACTAACCACCTTTGCTGTAAGTAGGAACTTTTGGCAGATTCACTGCAAAGGCATGAGCTGACCAGACCGGAGAGCTAAGGTAGCTACAGCTGCAGCACAGCACATGCCCTGCAGAGCTTTGCTGCATAAACTCACAGCCCCACTAGTTTTCAGTATAACTGCCGCCTTCCCAAGAAACATACAAGCAAAAATGTACATTGCCCATCTGAGGCTATGAGTACCAGAAACACGCTTCAGAACCATAATTCAGTTTCATCTCTTATTCTGTTTGGCCTGAAATAATGACTGCACCTTCCTCAAACTTGTCACTTTCCAAAAAACAGAGAGAATTTTCTTGGAAACTTAGTACCCGTCACTGCCACCTTTTTATTTTTGGTGTAATATTTTCTGAGAGGAAAGGATTGCAATAACGAAAGTACCAAATGTAATTCTGCATAGCTCAGCATTAAAACATCACAAGTTATATCCCTAGAGACTGTATTAGAATTCAGATGATTAAAAAATAATTCAGGAGGGTGGAATGACAGAGATGTCATGGATCTTATTGTAATTAATTCTGTGGAGTTCATGTTATGAATTTTCCCTTATTGATCTCAGAGCTAAAAATATAAAAATCTGGACATCTCATGTAGTAACTGGCTTTCAAGTAGATAGGGATTTTTTTTGAAAACCCCAAATACCATTATTTTGATTATTAACTTGTGAAAAATTGACTTTTGTGTTGCTGGTGACGTATTATACTAAACTGATTAATTTTTTAGTTTAGTCTTTAGAATAATATTGAAGACACTAAACAGTTAACACTGTACTTTCATATATGGATCTTAAACATTCAGCTACTTGAAGTATTGAACTGTATATGAAAAATTTCAGTTGAAAATCAGTAACTATATTTATATGAGAAAAAAATTCACTTTTGTTATAGAGTTGATATATGGTCTTGAAAGTTGTATGAAGAGGGAAAAAGAGGGCAGTCTGTTGTGGTTAAGGGATCTGAATTATTTGAAAAGCAACTCTTGGAACACTGTAGTTACTGTTGCTACATGAGTTGAAAACAGAACATGGATGTCTATTTTCAAGTATTTGAAAAGAAAGCACAGTAAATAATTTATCACCATCTCTTTTCAAATCCTTTGGAACTATATTTAGTAAAAATTTTTACAGCTTGCACAGTACCATTCAAAGGCTGAGCTATGTCTTCATGTAGACATCCGTATTTATCCATCATACGTGTTGGTCTATCAAGTTGTTTTCTGTCATTATCTTTGTCTGTTTGATTCCAGGGTAGCCCAATGTCATTGAGTCAGAAGAACAGCTGCTCATTCCTGCAAATAACATACCTCAAACAACCCATGTCATGCCATGTGGACTTACCCTGGAATTCCTTGTTAGTGTCTAGACAAATCAAGAATATAAATTCCAGTGCAAGACTTCTTCTGTCAGATCAATTGTCACTTTATTCTATTTCCTTTGATTTCTCAGCTGCACACTGGACATATAATTCTTATGACTGGCTGACAACCGGATATCCAGTGTTTTTAATAAAATCTTTCCAAATCCATGGGATGATAGTAGCAACAATCGCAACAAAAGTGAATGTAACCAGCCTATATTATTATCTTTTTTCTGTTCTCCTCCACCCCAAGAAACAAACTTTACAACAGCTACTCTAGATCACCCAATCTTCTTGTTTAACCCTAGCCCCACACCTAAGTCCCACACAGCTGCTCACTCACTATTCCCTGATGGGACGACAGAGAGAATCAGAGGGGTGAAAGTGAGAAAACTTGTGTGTTGAGTTTAAAACAGTTTAATAGGAGAAGCAAAAGCCATGCATGCAAGCATGGCAAAGCAAGGAGTTCATTCACCCCTTCTCTTGGGCAGGCAGCTCCAGGAGGAGCCAAACTCCATCACACGTAACAGTGACTTGGGTAGACACCAACACTTTGAGTGTCCTCCCATTCCTTCTTTTTTGGCCAGCTCTATATGCTGAGCACAGGACCATAAGGTATGGAATATCCCTTGGCCAGCTGGGGTCAGCTGCCTTGCCTGTGACCCCCCCCAAACTTCTTTTACACCCTCAGTCTCCTTGCTGATGGTGTAGGGTGAGGAGCAGAGAAGGTCTTTGTTCTGTGTAAGAACTTCTCAGAAGGAATTAAAAACATCCCTGTGTTATTAGCACTAGTTGCAGAAAAAAAGAAAAACAAAACAAAACAAAAACAAACAAACAAAAAAACCCCCAAAACACCCCAAAAAAACCCCAAAAAAACCAACAAAAACCCCCAAACCTAATCAAACCAAACCAAAACCAAACCAAAACAAAAACAAACAAAAAACAAAACCAAAACAAAACCAAAAAAATCCCAACAACACCACCAAAAATCCCCAAAACACAGCTCCATACCAGGAACCATGAAGAAAATTAACTCTATTCCAGCCAAAATCATCACATGCAACACAGCTTCTACAAAGCTTGCTTCCGTCTTCAATTCCAAAACATGTTTTGGGATCTTATGCTAAATCTTATGCTAAAAACCTGCATAGGTTTTTTCTGCCAATTAATTTTTTGTTTTGGGATGCAGAACAATGGGATCACTTCTTCCTGAGTCATCAGCAGGAACAAATTACCAGTGCATTACCTTTTATCTTTCAGCTCACCACAGGGGACCAGCTCTAGGTGTGTGGTGTGACTCTTGGCGCTGTCCTATACAGCCAGGAGTTCAATGATCCTTGTTGGTCCCTTCCAACTCAGGATATTCTATGATTCTGTGATTCTACTGCCTCTTTGTCCAAGAAGTTTAAAAACTAAGCTCTTGATAATTTCCTCCAGTTTCTTTTCCTCCAGTTCCTTTTAAAACACCCAGAAACATTTTCAGTGTTCTTCATCAAAACTAAAAATTTTAAGTCTTGAGTCAAAACTATTTGGCTACAAGAAATTGAGAATTAAATTACAATTTTCAGTGAACTCACTGGAGCTAGCCAGTATGTAAGTACCTGGATGTGTGTTATCCTGACTATATCAGTCTTATGTTCCCAGAAATTAAGCAAATTAGGCATTAATTATTTGCATGTATGAACAATCAGTGCTAGAGGAAAGCATAATATTTATTCCTAATTTTAATATTTTGCATACAAAATAACCAGCATTAGTTTACTAAACTTTAGAATTGTTTTCATGTACTTTAGTTCTTTTAATTTATTTTTCATGTCCAGGTTAAAAGAGAGGTAGAGAAAGGAAAAATTGTATACTTGCTATGGGTTAGAACCCTCTGCCACATGCTTTTGTGGGTGTTACAGTAGACATGTAACCTTAATATAATGAAATATCAATTTAAAGAATTAACATATACATTTTCAAACCTACCTGTGGGAACACAGACAAATTTTGGAAGTATTTCTAGTGATATTCATGCCCACTGTTTAAAAGAATGTCATGGTTTATGTTCAGCTGGAAATTAAACACTACACAGCTGCTCAGTCAATCCTCCTTTTCCACCCCACAACAGCATGGAATGGCCAGGAGAATCCAAGTAAAGCCTGTAGGTAGGGATAGAAGTAGCTTAATAATAAAAAATAAAATAAAAAATACAGTAATATCCGTAAATTATAATAATACTTATTAAGCAGAAAAAAATCAAGTGTTGCACAATACAGTTACTCACCACCCACTGACCAATGACAGACCCTTCGTCCAAGCCCAGATCTGCTCCCATTATGGGTAACTCCATCCATTTTATACACTTAACATGACAGTTCTGGCTGTCCCAGCTCTGCTCCCTCCCAGTTTATTTCATTTACGTGTTCACTGGCAGAGCATGTGAGAAGGAAAAATCTTTGACTTAGAATAAATATGACTTAGCAAAAACAGAAATCATCAATGTGTTATCAAAACCATTCTTATCCTGCATCCAAAACCACAGCATTGTAACAGCTACTCAGCAGAAATTATCTTAGCTGAAATCAGAACAAATTATTGTCTGGTGACAATAATTTGACAATTATACTCAATTGCCATGGAGAAAGATGTATGAAATAAAAGTAAAAAATATTGTCCTTTAATAAATATGGTAACAAATAAAATGCTGCAAGGTTTGTAAAGACCCAGAAGGTCAGCAGTGTTAAGTGCAACATATCACTTCTACGCAAAGGCTTTTAAATTCAGTGCTCTCCAATTCCTGCACTAAAGAGTGTGTTTATTGTTAATCCAGTGGGAATAGGTGGCTACTTTAGGACAAGAAATGGGATTCAATAGTATATGTTCATCTCCTTATTTTCAAAATTAAATTGGACACAATGAAAATTATGTTTTCTGTTATTATTGTGCAACTATTTGCTTTAAATCTTAGTGCATTTTGGGAAAATGTGATGGCTAGGGAACTCAGCAAAACCACAAAGCTGGTATGCTGTTTTGCTCTTCTAATCCATCCATGGATGCTAACAATTAGAGCATTATGAAAGTTTTTTTTTTGGTATCCCTTCTGTTATTCTGATCACAACCTACCTAATATACAATATTTTATTTATTGCATGTCATTGTGTCGATGAACATGCATGTATCATGATCTACTGAAATGCAAAACTTCCTGAAATTTTCAATTAATTAATAATTAGTCTGAGATGCAAGAGTTAGAAAAATTCCTCATTACTGTGTTTTTGTAATCTAAATTGTAAGAGCAGCCTCTTCAATTCTATATTTATGTGCATAATTTTTGGCTTGTATTTGAGTGGTAACAAATTCAAAGGTTAATATTGCTACTTTCACCAACTCATTTCTCCAGCAGGACAAATAGGAGAACAAGCAGAAAATCATATACATATTTCTACTTCACATTTGTTAGCATACTAATGATGTGAAGTTGTCAGAGCTAAAGCATCTCAACTTGCCAATGATTTCCTGCGCCTTAGCCGGGACAAAAGGGATAAGCAGACAAACTGAAACTCCAGTTTCCAAGGAGACCATTCCAGAAACATGTAAGAAATATTTAAGTAGGCACAACATGTCTCCAACAACTAGAGATTTTTTTCCTCACACAGTGACATATATAAGCTATGCTGAAGAGGAATCTGCGCCTTCCAGACTCCATTCTGAAGCTGAGGTCTTGTGAGTTAGTGTGGCTTGCCATCCAAATGGCTTGCACAGAGGAATAATGAGTTCTCTGGATTCCTGTAATGTTTCAGATGGCTATCAGTCACAAGCACTGAGCAGAACTGTGTTCTCTGCATACTTACCTCTCTGTCTAGCTATCTGTGTGTTCCTTTTGCTATTTTATTTATGGCCACAAGAAAGCATGTCTTCTTCATTTAAATTTCAGTAAGACATTCTGTGCTAAGATACTCTGTGCATGAAAATAGAACCAAACTGTAGAATGATGCTGGAAAAATATTTGATGTTACTTGAGGAAAACAGCCCTTAGGATTATCTTTCCTCAACTCAAAATATTGCACATAAGGAGGTCTTTTTTAGAATTCTAGATCCTGCTTTTCCTTTCCCATGTTGTCTGTTGTTTCTTGCTAGACTACTTTACGGCTGATGTTGCAAAACATGCAGTTCTGTAATAAAAACTTCCACACCTATCCCATACAAATGTTTTTTCCAGCTTTTTCATGCTCAAGGGAGACATAAAGAGGAGGACAGAAAATTTCTTTCAAATTATTCAGTGAATATGGAAAAAATAAATGGTGAAGAAGAGATACACTTAATTCAGTTTTAAACAGCTGCATTGGCATCAGTGAGTTATGGACCTTTGCACATCAGAACTCTGTTCTCACGTAGTTCACATAAGCAATTTTACTGTATTTACTTTTCCAATATGTAAATATTACACAAATTAAACAGAAGAAGCCAGTATCTACTAGACCCATCCAGAATTTTTTTAATTTTTGATCTTGGATAATGAAAAAAACTGGGGTTAAACCACAACGGCTGGAAACTAAGGACTAAACAGCCACTTACTCACTGCTTCCTAGTGGGATGGGGAGAAAATTGAAAAAAAAGGTAAAATTTATTGGTCTGTGATAAAAATAGTTTATTAATTGAAATGAGGTAAAATCCACTACTATTACTACTACTAATAAAAATTAATAAAATTAATAAAATTATTATTAGTAGTAGTACATAATAATAATAATAGTAATAATAATAATAATAATAATAATAGTAATAATAATAATAATAATAATAATAGTAATTTGTAGTAATAATGAAAATACCAGCTGTCCTGGCCATGCTACCAATGGCTTCTTCTGCACCTGCTCACTGGCAGACCATAGGAAACTAAAACATCCTTGACTTAGCACAATTTAGCAAAAACTAAAAATCAGTGTTATCATAATTATTTGCTTATTAAATCCATAACACCATCCTGTTCTGGTTACTAATAAGAAAATAAAATCTATGTCAGCCGAGATCAGGACAACAATGAAACAGCTTTGGCATCTGAAAAAAATCAACAACAAAAATCAACACAGAAAATGCCACTGATCAAAGAAAATCTTGTTGAAGAAACAGGAAAAAAAAAGACTGTGTACTGTTAAAGTCTATTCATTTCACAGAGCAAAATTCACAAAGCAAACTCCTACTTCCTAATTACCATCACTGTATGAGAGGAAGTATCTCCTTTTTCAGTAGATACATTATTTGAAAGATTCATTATGGCAATGGAAACAGTTCTTAATTTCTAATACCTTTCAAGGATAAGGGCAGATAGGATACCAATTAAAGATGATTTTGTTTAATAAGTGTAAGAGACTCAATTTTTGCAAAATGCAGTATTAAACAGATCAAAATTAGGCATTTCATTGGAAGTGTTTGTTAAGGTTTTCTGGGAAATGGAAGACTAGTTCCACAAAGGAAGAAAGCAAAAAAAGAGGATCTAAAAATTGGGAGTTGCTGGAGCTCAGATACTCATGAATATGAGTTGCAACAGTAAAATCATAGTTAAAGTATCTGTGATTTCTCACCAGAGAAAAGTACTATCTTACAAATTTCTTTGAATCACAAAGGAATTACAAAAAAGGTTTATTAAGGTTTATAAGGAAGAAATGTTGCACAACATCTTATCCAGCTAACATAAATCTTTCTTAACATTTTAAAGCATAATACATTAATATAGGAAGTACTTTCCTAATTACAGTGTCATTGATGGTGAGATTCTGCTTGCTAGTGAGTTGTGCAAGCAAACACAGGTGTCTATTTTTAGGCCTCCCTTTAGGAAGTATGTATCCTTTGCTGTGTTCCCTGTGGTCACTGGACATCAAAGGCTTAATTTATCTGTTTGCCTACCTGCTTTTCACCACATTTGGAGAAGTCCTGCCCTTCAGCTGAGGCTCCAGAAGGGCAGATGTCTCACAGAGATTGTGTCCTACCTGCCAGTGCCATAGAAATGTCCCATATACCCTTTAGATAACCCTAGACCTTGACTGCATGGAGTGCAGGGAGCCACCCAGCTGGGCAAGCACTTGGGAACAGGATTCAGTTCCTTAAGCATAGGTAGCACTTGAAATGCCCATAATGCATCAAAAGTTTGCACAGCGATGGCATTTTGATATGTGATGCATGATCTGTAGAAAAAGGATTGCGTCCTGGACTAGGCATGGGAAGCCAAAGTGGAAAGTGTAAAATATCTAAAATGGTATCCTAACAGCTGAGTTCTTCTCTGTGTTAGGTGAATAGCTCTCCTTGCTCCCCCAAACACTTTGCTTATATGTAATTTGACTATCACAAGAACTTGGACTTAAATGTAGTTTTGATTGAATCCCTCCTTCAGTGCTGAATCTCACTTTAAGTTATACAACAAGAGTTGCTAAGTTGCTAAATCTTCAGCTTATATTACTTTCCAAGAAGACTTTGGAAAAGTAAAAAGGAAAATTAAAGTTTTCTAAAGCTTAAAATAAACATAACTGATTGGAAGCATCAGTTTAGTATAGAAAAAAAAGTTCAAGGAAAAACTAGGGCTTGTTCATGGACTCCAAGAACAAAATTCTCAAACACTAAGGTACTTATGAAGTAGTACCAGAGATTATATTAAAATAATAACAATAAAATTATAATTGTAAGAAAATAATAATAATAGGTAGTAGTAGTAAGAGAAGCTAAAAGACACAACATGTTAAACAATGAATAGGGTGAAGGCTCTAAGCAATCTAAAACATGAATATTGAAGTCAGGTAGACAGTTACAGCTAAATAGCGATCAAATAAATTTCAAAAAGTGACTAAGTATAAAGGTTTGAGAGATAGTTGTCCACATTTAGAAGAACGTAGGAAGACACATTCACTCCAACTGATGCAGATAGAATTTATCCATTTTGGCAAAGGAGAAAGTGAGGGAATTTATGTTAAAAAATAAACATATTTCAGATCATTGAGCTCACAGTTCTTCCAAATCATGATATTAAATAAACTAGCTGCACTAGCAACACCAAGAATTGTGTTATTGTTTGGCAAACATTGGAAAAAATACTAAAGGGCTGAAGGACTAAAATGGAAACAAAGAATGACACAAAAAAGGAGTTATCTAAAAGTGAAAAAATAATTACTCAAGTTGTACAAAAAAAGTCCTGGACAAAAAGGAAAGTTTTATAGAAGTAGGGCCCTGTCCAATACAATAGTTTTCATCATTTAAATGAGATTACATATTTGAATAAAGATTAGCATGCTGACATAGAACTTAGATTTCTCCAAGATATTTGCTATCTTAAGTGCACTGTATTTTATATGATGAATTAAGTGGTATTTTAAGCCTTTTCTTGTTAATCTTGCATATTTCCAAGGCTGATTTTTATAAAGGCCAAGGCAAGAGATTATTATAAAATGATCAAAATTACCTTGCTAAATGGTCTCAATTCACTAAAAAGTGTTTTCATACATTCAGAGGCAAGGTAATAGTTCAGACTTTCAGTGATAAAAATTATATCAGCAGGAGGCAAATTCTGTCTTTGAAAGTAAAGATCTGAAGAAAACTTGATATCAACGTTTATGACTAGCAGAAGAAAAATTCTGTAATGGCAAAATTATTTCTGTGATTATTCAGTATAGACGAGAATAACAGAACAGGCAGATCCTCACTTTACACAGAGTTAGTAAAATATACCTGTATGCCTATTTCAAACACAGATACAAGAGAAAAAACTCAAGGAAAAGTAACAAATGAGCCAGGAGGCAGAAGTAAATAAATAAATAAAAAACATTAAAAGAGAAGGTTGGGACATTATTTGACCTCTGTGCTTTGAAAGGCACTTAAACATTAGAGATGTATTACTTAAAGCCTTTTCAGTCTTATTTAAAAATGCATTAAATTAAAAAAATTGCTAGAGAGTGAAGTTAAATAAGTGCAGTTTGAAAAACAAGAGCAGTTTCCTGACAGTGATGGCAATTACCATGGGGATAGGGAAAGAGCTATCCACCTTGAAATGATTGCTTTTAAAGTGAAGTATGGTATTCATAAAAAAAGATCTGTTTTAACCCAGTTTCAAAAAGAAATGGTAGTGTCTCTGTGCACGTGGTTTGAGCTGGATAAACATGGAGATGGTAGAAAATCTCAAAATTTGTGAGTTTTGGATATTTTCTGATCAGTTTTTTCCTCCTTTGTCATGGGAAGAAGACAATTACTTGTATTGTTGTGCCTGCGATAATGAAGCTTGAGACTCCTGATCAAGGTACTCACTGCAAGCAAACCTCATCTCTCAGCTGGTCAGTTTCAATAATGAAGTAGAATTTTTTTCCCTTGGCACATCTGATCATAAATGTTGCTCTTCCTTTGGGGTTTTATTTCTATTGAAAATAGAAATAATGTAGCCATAGCTGGTGATGGTACTTAGAACAGTGAGGCCAGGTATGTGTCTTGTCCACATCTTTGAGGGCTTAAGAGCTGTCATATTCAGGCTTGGGACATTTTCCTGTTAAGTTGGCTGAACTTTTTTTCTCTATATTCACCTATTGAATAGGACACAGTTCCTCTGCCAGAATGATCAAAGCAGCTCTTTACCATTGCAGGAATTAAGACAGTGATATCTTAGTCATTCCTGTTCCCTGCCAAATCACAGTTAGGTCGCCTAAGGACTGGTACAGTTTGCTGTAAGTACAGTAATTTGTTATCCATAAGGGCATCGCTGTGATATGTAATATCCTATGAAAAATCAGAACAAAGTATCTAATCAACGTTTGTGGCCTTCTCTTTCATTAGGGAAAAAAAAAAGGAAAAGAGATGGATACATAAAAATTGAAATATTTGATATAAGAATTATTTATGATGATTACTATTTGTTCACTTTGCAACAGACCTCGAACAACTGTGATAAACACTTTCCAGTTTTAATGTTCATGAGGTTTCCTATACATAGAAGAGATGTGCAGTACCAAAACATATTTAATTCTTGCTAATAAAAAAGGCATAGCAAGATTTAGTGTCTGAAAGATTAAGTGTGTCATTTTCCATCTTGAAATTAAGATGGAGTTCCTAGCAGTAAGGTTAATTAATCATCGAACTAACTTTCGAAGATAGGTAGTAGAGTCATCCATGTTTGCTATTGCTCAAAAATGAGATTAGATGAATTCTTAAATGGCACATTTTTTAAATTAAGTCTTCTGGGGAAGGCTGTGGTCATGGTTTTTCTTCTCTGTCTCTGGTATCTGTGAGGTTTTTGTTTTGCCTCATCTGTTTTCCACCTTCAAAAGCAGGAGAAGCCAGAGGGGGAGAGGGTGGAACAAATGTCAGTCCTTCTATTGTCAGTCATTCTATTTGTGAAGAGGCAAAGGATATGTTGTGAATGTGCTCACAACTGAGTACTGATGCAATATTGAGATCCCACTGTATCAGGTAGATTTTAGCTGTGGAGTAGGATTTTCTCCTGCTGAGCTTGGAACTTAAATAGACAGGCAAAGACTTGGGAGGGGTTACAGATTAGTGAAGTAAATATCCGAACACACTGTTTTGAAGACACTGATTGAGAGCTGACATTTCATTTAAGAGTTCAGTAGTGAGGGGATTTGCTAAGTCAGGAAAAGAAAATATCAGACTTGATCACAGAAACCAAAAAGAGGATGAAGATGTGAAGAGGGAGCTAGAGTTAAATACGGAAGACTTTTAAATGAATGCTGCGGAAACGGGGTTGAGGGCAGACTTGCTAGGTGTAGTGCCACTGGTTTTATTGATTTAAACTTCTGTCTTCCTGAATTAAACATGTTCCTGTCTGAGCTCATACATGTGGTGCTGATTAGGCCTTGAACCCCTGAAGTGGGTAAAATTCTCTAGTGTGAGGAAAGGTGATGTGATTCTCCTCAGCTCTCTGTTTACTTTCTCCAGCCACAGGACAAGCTTAAGCATCTTACTAATAACTGTCCTCCCTCTTTGAATTGGAAAAATTGTTAAGTTCTTCCGACATGTAGCTTGCAACCGAAAATTAATTCACTTATTCAATACCATGAACTGTGTTCAAGACATTTTACCTTTGTTTGCAGCAGAAACTGTGTTGCCATGGAAATGTGATTTGCTAGTCTCTTCTAAGAATGTGTGCTTGGGGAGAGCTAGTGAGCTGTGACTTCATTTCTGACTAACAAATAGGGTTCCAAACATAGTATAGTATATATAGCATAGATGAAGGTACCAGAAAAGTCCTTGATTGTTTTTCTGAAATCAATATGACTGAGGAAAGTGAATGGAGTCACAATGGCCAGTTTCCAGACTGAAATCTCTACATCACTTGGGAATCAGGCAGGAACTGAAAGTCCCTATTCCCTTTTGAAGATGATTATTCAGAGTAGCACAAGCTACACTGTATATATACAGGAGTAGCACAAGCTCATCATTAGGAGCCTCTTTTCACCACTGCAACAAACAAACTATTTTGAGGAAACACAGGCAAGCACATTGGAGCATAAACTAAATGACAAATACTGATGACATTTCATTTGAGAGCCCATGTGGAAGCATCCTTTGGGAGTCTGTGAAAAAGAAAAAGGTTTGATCCTGTTACTGTTTTGAAAAACCAGGCCTCTATTCATAAATTATGCGGGAGTACTTTAACATGGGGCATGCAGAATTCTTCCACAAATAGTCTGCCTCCTTCCATTTACCCAGTTAACAAAATGCTAAGATGCTAAGGGAAAGCTATAAAATGGATCTAAATAATGTCTGCAAACTCTTCCAAAAACACTTCAGTCTTTTGCCGGGGATGCAAACTTTGCAAACTTTCATTTTGCAGAAGAATTCTTTTCATTTTTTCAGATAACTACTCAGTGGATATTGTGAAATTTATATGACAGAACACAATATAGTTAGTTATCAGGGCTATTGGTGCCTTTAGACAGTTGAGCTTGTACTTGGAGCTTCCTTCCTCAGTTTTTGGTTCCTCTAAAATTTCTCATTTTAAATCTTGACGTCTCCAGTTTGCAAGAATTCATCTTTTATTTAGCTTCAAATCCTTTCTACTGCAATGTAAGCAGAACATCACAGTATGCTTCCTTATTGGGAATCTCTCAGACCCTTTCTGAAAGGCTGAATTTAAATAGGGTGACTCTTGGGGATATCCTGAGCAGGGCAGGGAGCTGGACTCAATGATCCTTGTGGGTCCATTCCATCTCAGCACATTCTGTGACTCTGTGAAATTACTATTTTTGTCTCCACAGCATTTGGGAGTTCTCTTGGCAGACATAGAATACAGCATGGTGCACAGCCATGTAAAATCCATATGTTTTTCATAAAAAACAAAACAAAAAAAAAATCCATATGTTTTTCATAATTATTTTGCTTGTGTTTTTCTTGTTTCTTAAATTGATTTGTATTTCTTTTACAAAATTCAATTGTTCCATGCCATGATTCATGCTGGCTTATGAGTTTCTTCATATAATAAAGGTCTTTGAAGGTACAAAATAATTTTCTTCAGTTTGCAGTACTTCTCTTTCTTTTAACAGAAGGACTACTTCTGTTTTTCAAACACCTTTATTAATGCTATTGTTATTATCTCACATATATCTCTAGGTTAAAACTTCAGAGTGTTAAATCAGCTGATGAGTAGCTGATTTAGTAATTCAGAGATATAAGCTTCATGCACGAAGAAACTGACAAGCAGCACACTCAACTGCCCATATATTCTGCAGATTGTAGACCTCAAGGTACAGTTTTACTTGGAAAAGTGAGAGAAAAAATTAGGGGGCAAATCTCCATCCTGGTTGTGTTTTTCTTCAACCTGCAGTAATTCTTGCAGGCCGTACCAGATTTCTCCATATCCATAATAATCTCCTGATCAATAGCACATGCACCATATGGCACTTGGAGTGATCAGGCAAAGCCCTTTCTCTTGTGTGAGGTATGTGCATTCACAGATGCTCCTCATTTCTTCCATTTTGATTATCTGAATTGGGCCATGGAAAT
The DNA here is from genome assembly GCF_028551555.1 of Melozone crissalis. Lineage (NCBI taxonomy): Eukaryota > Metazoa > Chordata > Aves > Passeriformes > Passerellidae > Melozone > Melozone crissalis. The sequence goes on from NW_026535784.1 coordinate 19,663,595, forward strand.
GAGCCATTAATTTGACTTTAGGCCCTGAGTCAACAATAAGCCATTCTGCTGTGCATCAGCAGAAAAATGAAACAATGGTGTGAATTTGGTAACAATTTTTTCTCTATCTTCTCTGAGAGAAAAGTGACATCTTGAATGTGCCTCATCTAAGATACAGAGCATGGATCAGAAGTAGTTTACTCAGACACATTTCTATACTCTGCACGTAGAGGCATGGACAAAACTGTTACTAAAACTGTAGCAGTTGCTTGAGCGAAAGGCTTCACTAGTTCTATGCCAACTTCAGAGCAAGTCTAAAGATTTGGAGATTCAAAAATGTCAGCTTGCCCACTGTACACTGTCAGATAAACTCATCTGCTCAAACACAAGCAGTGCCTTAAGAGTATGGTTAATTAAATCAGAACATCGACAAGTGTTGTTTATTCTTTTCAATCTGATGCTTTTCCCCAAAATTTTTCTGGGGTCAGAACATCAAGTTTCATCATTTCTGCTTCTTGAGGTGTCCTGGTTTTGGCTCACCAGAGGAATTTTCCATACTATATGACATAAAGCTCAGGGAGAACCTGAGCATAAAGTACCAGGGGAAGCATTGGTGGGAGCTACACTGCCAAGGGCATTTGTAGGTTGTTGTTGATCAATTCCTTTCATTTGCATCACTTGTCTTTCTTGGGTTTTATTTCTCTATCCTCTTTACCTATTAATTACAAGTTAGATTTGCTGTTATTGTTATTTCTATATTATTTTTTATTTTATTTAAAATTTTAAGCTTTTTATCTCAGTCCGTGAGATTTCTCCAACTCTCTTCCCCCAACCTTGTGGGGCAGGGAGTGACTGAGTGGTTGTGTGGTGTTTAGCTGCTGACAAGGTTTAAACCACAGCAGGAGGGAAAAGATGAACTTAAAGAGAGCAGGGAAGTTCTTAAAGAAAATACTTGAAGGTGACAGTTATAGCTTCCCAAGTGGAGTAGCTGATAAGACATTATTTGATTATGGACCAGAGCTAATTCTGGCACTGGTCCTAGCATTCCTACACCCAAAGCTGCCAACTTATGCCAGTACATTATTCAGCAGCGGTATGAAATGACAGGGATGTAAAAGAGCACACTGTGTTGACTCAAAATGATTGGGAGTCTGAGAAAATTCCTCAGTCAGCTCTAAGGCACTCCAAAGGCAAACAGAAAGGATGCAAGAGGAAAGATGACTTGCATTCTAGGGCTTCCCCAGCATAGAAAAAGTAGATTATAGGTGACATTTCTACACTTTTCTGCAAGTCCATTTACAATAAATATTTAAAACAAGAAAAAAAAGTATTCAAGAAACAAACCCTGAAGGAAAGAAATGGATTCATAATTCATCACAGGACTATATCTTGCACACACAAGATGTGTGCTCTGAATGAGAATTGACAGTAGTATCTTCCCAAATACAATTCACAGTTGAAGAAGGGTGATACTGAAAAACGCTTCGTGTTGAGTTTAGGAGACAAGCATGGTTTCTTTTAATGGTCAGTAAAATTCACTGTGTTTCTTTACTCTTTTCCTTTTTTTCTTCCTGGGTACATGAAAATACTTTCCTCTCTCTTGTCAAAGACATCAGAATGTTTAAGACTGAGTAACCTGTCCTATTGAAAATCAAAGAAAATTCTTTACTGGTAGGTGAGTCACTTATAAAACATGTGATCAAAACAATACTTCTTCAAGTATTTGCTAATTCACAAGGTAACTTCTATTTCCTTTCAAAGAGGATTTTTGTTTTCTTACTGAAGGGATTGTGCTTAGCAATTTAGCAATCAATAACTGCCAGACACCAGCTTTCAAATTAAAGTTAATTTCCATGATTGACAACTTGGGGTGGTTTTCCACTTGGTTAAGTACAGAATCTAATGTAACCTGTAATCTAAACTAAACCATCAAAATCAGCAAGAAGAAAAAGACCCTGAGACAGTCTTTAGACTTGTGCTCATTAGTGATGATATATTCAGGGAGAACACCAGCACTTTAGAGGAGATAAATAGTTTTTTCTATCAGTGCTCAGAGCAGGAAAACCTGGGGAGATTCCAGGTATTTTGGGATTAATGAAGGATCAACCTGATTAATGAAGGATCAACTGAAACAATGCTATAGGTGGAGGGTGATCATGGTAAATAGAAATAGAAAAAAACTAGCAAATGACCAATGCTAGATGGTGTTCACCCAGAAGTCTCAATAGTACTCAAGGATGAAATAGTACAACTTTAGATCTACTATGTATCTCATCTACTCCTGGCATATGAAGATTTGAAAGTGGAAAATATTGTGACAATCTTCGAAAATAAACATTTCAGAGGAAGCTGGGGAGGTGCAGATCTGTAAGCCTGCAGGCAAATGAATAAAGTGTCAACACTGACTGAGACCTGAAGAAATGGAAACTATCTGAGAAAAGGCCATGTGATTTCCACAAATGGGAGTTCATTTTTACAAAACTTTAAAAATATTTTAAGAGGTCAAAACCCTTCTAGGTAAGGATAATATACTTGGCATGTCCTGTTTGGATTTTTAAATGGCTTTTCATAAGGTCTTGTACAAAGCTTGTGGAGAAAACAAGCAGAAAGGGCAGGTCCCAGCATCAGTAAATGGCTAAAATTAGGGAAAAAAAAGGTTAAAAGAAATAATTAAATGTTACTTACAGGAAAGTGGTTTTCCACAATGGCTGGAACTTGTACCTGGAAAATGTAGTGAGAAGTTCCATGTCCATGTTTGCACACAATAAAGAAATTCACAGGTTAAGGTGTGAGGACTTAGAGAGCACAATTTCCTGTCTCAAGCACTGTTACCACAGAAGGACTTTCTCATGAGATAAGCACAGGATGGAGTAACAGGATAGCGCTGTCACTCACTCCAGGCCTGGTGGAGGAAGATCTGGGTAGCACATCCTGGGTAATGCATCTGGAAAAGAATTCCCGCTGTGGCAAACTGCCTAAAGAAGCAACTTCTCATGTGCAAATCATATATGCATATCAAAGATCAGCCCAAATTATGGGACAGACAAAATCTGAGGCCACCAAAGGCCCTCCCCTGAATAAGCCTCCATGGATACCTGGAGCTTGGACACTAAGTTAAAGCACCACAGAGGGAACCTGAGGTAAAATAAAGGCAGTACTCCTGTCCTGGTGTTGCCTCAGACCAAGGGGGAGGTAAACAAAGCTGGGGAGAAGAATGTATCACTGATAATGGACAAGGAAAGCCAGCACAGCAACTGTACTGTAATCAGCTCAGACTGAGTAAATGGTAATTCTGGCAGGGGGAAGAGCACAGCCCACATACTCAAGTAATCCACTGACTCCTCAAAAGAAGAGAAAGACTGAGCATGGAACTAATCAGCAAGAGAAGTGAGGTAATCATTTAACCAATAGAATAACACAATGAGCATTAATTCCTCTGTTTACAAGAAGGCATAGTGAAAAGTTCTGAACAATCTCAGGAATTTGAACTGCTACTGGGGTGAAGAAAGACCAGTGAGGTATCACTGGACCCAAGGATGGTGACTATCTTCTTCTTGACCGACCTCTCTCTCCCTCTGACCCCCTTTCTATTTCTTTCTATCTCTCTACCTCACATTAACTGTTAAATAATATTTGTACTATTGATTTGGCATATGGCCTCATTTGCACCTTAATTTGGGAAGAGACATCTCTCACTAGTAGGAACTTTACATAAAGCAGTAAGTATGAGGGCTGACTGAAGAAATGCAGCCTGCTCTGAAAAAAAGACTGACTGGTAAAATAGCAGATGAAATTTTGAAAAATAGTTTATTCTTTTTGTATGTAGGGTAAAACAAACCTCGCTTCACATATAAAATTATAGGGTCTGTGCTGTCTGTTGCCATTGGAGTAAGCCTTTTTGTTTGTGAGAGATGAAAATATCAGCTTGGTGCTCACTAGGAGTGGAAAAATGAATCATATATTTGACTTTACAAGGAAATGAATAAAGAATTAAAAAAGAGCATCATTATGCCAGTGTACAAAATCACAGTTCACACTCCCAGTTAATGTTCATGGTTCTCATATCCTTAAAAATGACACAGAAAAGCTGGCAAATGTTCACAGAAACACCCATAATATGGAATAATTTTCTTAGAAGGACTAAGAAATTATTTTGAAGGAAAAGATAAAAATCATTCCTGATGTAGAGACTGTAGGTAGGGATTTACTGCTCACCATTTCTTCTTGTACAAAAAATAGGACCACCACATGAAGTCAACAGAGTTCAGTCTCAGAATGAGCAAGAGATGTTTCAGCCTGGGTGGGGGGGAGCAAGGGGCAGACCTGTGGAATGGTTTACCAGCAGAATTTTGGAGGCAAAAGGTTTACATATGTTCAGAGTATACTGGACAAATATTTTGATGTTCTCAAACATTTGAGATCCAGTCAGTACATGTTAATAGGGAAACATACAGCTTCAGACTCAGAAAACTCTCTGAGCTGGAAATATGCAGAAGCTAGGGGAAAGTGTCATATATATTCTTAACCTGCCATCCATTTATAGGTATGCATTGACAGATGCTTCTATTATGGAGCCATAAGAGATAATTTAGAGGGGGGCAAGATAAGACACAGTCTGAAGCCATTAGCACAACAATACCACAGGCTTTTATTTCTCAAGTCAAAAGCAAGCACTGACATATTTTAAATATGGTTTATGCACTTGACTGTAATAGCATTTGGTAGGATACATCAGACATCTTTGTAAGACCACATTGTTGTACAGTTTCATGGTTCCACTTTGCTGTATGCATTCAATTATGACAGGCTGAACTCATCTCACCTATCTGCAGCAATCTGGAAGTGTTTATTCTGAACTGACACCCAGATTCTCTGGGTGAGAAAATGGGAACTCCAGAGTATGAGTCATTCTGGCCTAAAATAGATGTTGAAGAACTCATAAGAAAGTGTAAATCTTGTTAAGTTAAAGAACTAACAAAAATGCCAAAACAAAAAATACCATAAACAACTACATTTCTATACTACTGTAGCTAATGATTATTTTGGTTAGAGAATTCAAAGTTAGATATACTGCCTAGAGTAATGTAAACACCACAGATCACCTGAAAGAAACAATGAAATCAGGAGATTCATCTGGCTGCCAAGAATATGTTCATCTGGCTTGAAAAGTCTGTCTCTGTGTATGTATATCAGGCATCCAAGTGACAGCCACAGGAAAGCTGTTCTTGGTGTCTGTAGCTAACAATAGCTAGCCAAGAGTGAAGTTCTATTTCTACAATCATGACAAAGATCTTAAAAGATTTTCAATACATTTGAAAATTATATTTAGGCAAGTGAACCAGATATTTCAACATATATTTAAGTCCCACTGAACCTGAACTGAGTAAGAAAGCAAAGTGTGTTGCTGACGTGTCTTAAGACTTCAGGAATATAACACAAGGTGAGAATGTAAACTCAGCATTACCACTCATTTAATTGCTCACAAATAGAGTGCAATAACATTGATAGTGCACTGCATTTGTACTAGAATGTTCATGCCACTGATACGAAATACTTCTTTTGCCTGGAATGCATTCTTTTCAAGAGGTTACAGTCCATCTCTGAAATTTCATCTCTGTTTACAGCCTGGCACACAAGGATTTGGAAGAGATGACTAGTATGCAAAGATATTGCTTATTTTTTCACTTATTTCTAAGCTTTAAGTATAGCATATCCAGTTATAGATCATTAAAATTTGTCTACAAGCTCAACTATCTAAAGGATGATTCAGATGTCTAAGCACAGACATAAATCATTAAATGCCTTGCAGTATCCCACTTGGATTTCAAGAACAAATTTAGAATACCAATACCTCACCAATATGCTACTCCTGTGTAGATGTCTGCTCCAACACAAAAAATCTTACACACATTTGATGCTCAGGTGACCATACAAGATGTTCCTGGTGTTTGTTGAAAGGTATTGTAATACCATGAGGTACACACACAAAACTTTCTGTTGAGCTAGTGAACAGCAATCAGTAGGCAAGTTACTGCTGTCTTGTTTTCAGGCAGGTCATCCAGAACCAAAGGAAAGAAAAGCTTCCCTTGCTCAAGGAGAATTGGGTTAGAGAATACACAGGCAAGCTTGATATCCACAAGTCCAAGGGGCCCTGACGAGATGCATCCCCAAGTGCTGAGAGAAACTGTCAGACACCACAGATAGGCTGCTCACAGTCATCTTTGAAAGGTCATGATAATCAGGAGAGGTGCCTGAGAGCTGCAAGAAATCAAATGTCACCTCAGTCTTCAATTAGGGCAAGAAGGAGGACTCAGAGAACTACTGACCCATCACCCTCACCTCAGTCCCTGGAAATGTGATGGAGTGCCTCATGCATCTCTATTCACATGGATGACAAGCAGGTGATCAGGCATGGTCAGCATGGGTTCACTAAAGGTAAATCATGCTTGACCAATGTGATTTCTTTCTACAATGAAACAGCTACTTGGATGGATGAGGGGAGGGCAGTGGATATTGTCTACCTCAACTTCAGCAAGGCTTTCAATCCTGTCTCTCACAACACTATCATAGGCAAAGGCAGGAAGTGTGGCCTGGATGAGTGGACAGGGAGATGAATTGAGAACTGGCTGGATGGCAGGTCCCAGAGGGTTGTACTCGGTGGCACAGGGTCTTGTTGGAAGCCTGTCACTAGTGGGGTCCCCCAAGGTTCCATACTGGGCATTGTTTAACTTCTCCATCAATGACTGGGATGAAGGGGCAGAGGCCTCCTCAGTGGGTTCACTGAGGGCACAAAGCTGGGAGGAGCAGCCGATACCCCAGAGTGCTGTGCAGCCCTTCAGAAGGGCCTCGGCAGGCTGGAGAGATGGGCACAGACAAACTGGCTGAACTTCAACAAGGGCAAGGGCAGGGTCCTTACTCCTGCAGCTGGACAGGAATAACCCCAGGCTCCAGCGCAGGGGGGGGGCCAACCTGCTGGGGAGCAGCTCTGTGGAGAAGGTCCTGGTGGACAACAGGCTGTCCATGGGCCAGCCAAGTGTCCCTGTGGCCAAGAAGGCAAATGGAATTCTGGGGGGCATTAGGAACTGTGCTGTCAGCAAGTCAAGGGAGGTGATCCTGCCCCTCTGCTCAGCCCTGTGAGGCACATCTGGAGTGCTGTGCCCAGTTCTGGGCTCCTCAGAACAATGGAACTCCCAGAGCAAGTCAAGTGGAGGGCAACAGACAAGGTTGAGGGACTGGAGCATTTTTACATGGAAAGGCCGAGGGAACTGGGCCTCTTCAGCCTTGAGAAGAGATTCCTGAGAGGGGACCTCATCAATGCCTGTAGGCATCTGAAGGGAGGGTGTCAGAGAATGGATCCAGCCTCTTTTCAGTGGTGCCAAGCAGTCAGACAAGAGGCAATGGGCAGAAAGGGATGCACAGGAAGTTCCGTCTGGATACGAGGAAGAACTTTACTGTGCAGCTGACTGAGCACAGGAACAGCTAGCCCAGAGATGACACATAGTCCCCCTCATTGGTGAGATTCAAGAGCCATCTGGACACAACCTGTGCAATGTGTTCTTCCAGAATGACCCTGAGAAGGGAGCTTGGACCAGGTGACCCACTGTACTCCCTTCAAACAGACCCATTCTGTGATTCTCTAACAGTCAAAAAAGTGAAATTTTCATTGTACTTGCCTGACTTGTCTGCAAATCAATTAAAATAAAAGTGTAGAAACTTTAGGTTGGATTTTTCTGTGAAGAAGTAACATTTATAGCTAATACACAAAATGAAATTCAGTGTTCAGCCCTCGAAGGGCCAATAGGCCAAGAAAAGTCTGAAAATATATTATTTTTGCATGCCAATATCAAGCAGCAGCATCTTAAATTTGTGGATTTCTAGCCTCTTAGTAGTCAGTGCTTGCACAGATTTTTATGAGGTATTGGTACAGCCATCACAGATAACAAAACAAATCAATTGAGAATAGAAAGCAATCATCAAAACACTAATGAAAAATTCTGTAGTCTGTAGTCCTAACTGTTTATGTAAGATTTATTTCTGAATATTTATGTGAGCAGCATCAAATACAAATTGAAAGAGAGCAAGTCCCACAGATATAAAGCTGACTGTAAAGGCCAATAGCATCCAGTGCTGCTAAACAGATACATTCTGCTTTTAAGAAGTCAGCAACAAAACCTGACACATGGAAAATCCATGTGACTCAACATTTGCTCAGAAAAGAGAAGAACCACACATGGCAGCTAGTTTCCCAGGCAACTCTGAATCTCTGGGAATATATGCTAAAGAATTATGTTTCTCAAAACCTTTTACAGGAGAAACTATTGTTATGCAACAGTAAGTTATGGAATGCTTTTCTGTTTGAACTTAATTAGATAATTACCACAGATTTTTCCCAAATGCTTTCCAGACTATTTAGGTGGGAATGATTTCCTTATGGGTCTCACAGGTTCTTCCAACTTTACCAATATTTTTAGTAGATTTTTTGTTTCATTTTGTCTAGTTTAGTAGGATGAGATTGCCATCCTCCCATTCTCTCTCCCATTTAATTTTTTTCCCTTCCTCAGAAAACATGTATTGTAGAAATCTCTGATGGTGATGATACTGTATGAGTCATACTTCCATTAGAACCTGGTTTAAAAGATCCTCTGAGGATATTTTGTCTCAAAACTCCAGTGTGACCATGCTTTTCTCGAAGGAAAAATATGAATAAGCACTATAAAAAATAAAATCACTAAAAGAAACCGTCATTACTGCTTAAGCAGAGGGAGGAGGGCAGCTCTTGTTGAAAACTTAGGTGGATTAACACGCACACACACTCACATACACACACACAGACACACACAGACACACACACAGACACACACACACACACAGAGTACCACTCCAATATAGTCCAAGTGCACTGAATCTGACTTGCCTTCAGAAGACCTGATCAGCAACACCCTACGTATATCTGAGAACACTTGTCCTAGACAAGAATGTCATCAGAAATGGAATGCAGGTTGTTCATCCAGAATGAGAGAATGTTTCTGGTGAAAACACTGGTGTTGTATGTTAACACTGATGGGCAGATAAACACCACACAGTCACTTGGTCACTTCCCTCACCACCTCCATTGGGACAGGGGAAACAAAGTACCTTGGGGCTGTGCAAACACTGGTCAGGAAAAGCTAGAACATTAGTTGTTACAGCACTGTCTTTGTCAAAGGCCTAAAAACACAGCACCATGTAAGCTGCTAGGAAGAAAACAAAATTGTAGAAAAAAAAAAACCCAACCAAACAAAAAACAAACTAGCAGAAAGCTAAGGAGTAGCCAGGATCACTGTAATGAATGATGGATAGATCATTCATCAGTAGAAGCCTTATTTAACCAAAAAAGAACAGTGTACATCCCACTCACAGGATATCTGCTTCTGCGAAGTTGCATGAGCTGTTCTGCATTTGAACGGTTCAGAATTAACTGGTTTGGGGAGGTTTTAACAGGTGTAGGTTGGCAGGACATCTATAAGTATTTTAAATGAGCATATTTTTGCCTACAAAAGACACCCTACTGTGGTGATTGGAAAGAATGTTCATAGAAAATTTGATTAAGGACACATTGATTAGGTAAAATCCAGGTTATTTTTCCAGTGCAGAAAATAGCTCCTGTTTTTGAGATTTATCCAATCAAAGGCAGAGAAGTAAATAAAATAGTTACAATTTTGAGTAGTCAAAATAAATCCTTGGAAACTAGCAGTGGGACAATAATCCCTCTCATGAACTATATGTAAACATTGCTGTAAAGAGCTCATAATTTGAAGAATGAAAGGGAACAGTTATCATTTGTATTTTGTGAGGGATAAATTAACATTTTTATGGTAGTATATATCTTCTAAAATTCTCTCAAGACCACCAATGCAAGTTTCATAGTTCCTTTTCTTTCTCAGTAAAATTAAAGGATATTTGCTTTCTTTTCCATTAAAAGAAAATAAAATAAATTTTAAAAAAGCTTTTATTTTCTGCTTAAATGCATTCTCATTTTACCATAGCCTATCCAGATCAAATGCTGCATAAGTAGCATCATGTTTGTAAAGACTGAATCATGGCTACTTGCTCACCAATATATCTGATCTGATATTTCTCTGAGGCAATCTCTACCTTTAAATGAAATAACTTAATGATTGCTCTGTCAACAAAGATATGTCTGAAGAGTAGATACTTACATGAATTTTTAAAATAAAACACATTTTTAAAATACATCGATAAATTATGCAGTACAACTTTTACCTTTGTGGTATGTTTTGTTTTTTTTGTTTTGTTTTTGTTTGTTTGTTTGTTTGTTTTTGTTTGGTTTTTTTTTAAATTTTTCACAAAATATTGATATCATTAAAATAGCAATTTTCCCATGCAGGTTTCTATAGTGTCATATTGTCCAAAAATCAAACAAGGAGGAAGTAAACTGATCCTAGATCTTATCTAGATCCCATCTAACTTCACAGAAAAATTAAATTTTAAAATAAATTTTAAATGCTGTTAGTGACTTTATCATTCTCTACAACTCCCTGAAAGGTGGTTGTAGTCAGCTGGGGGTTGGTCCCTTTCTCCAGGCAGCAGCTGACAGAACCAGAGGACACAGTCTCAAGTTGTGCCAAGGGAAATATAGGTTGGATGTTAGGAAAAAGATTTTTACAGAAAGGGTGATAAAGTACTGAAATTGCCTGCCCAGGAAGGTGGTGGAGTCACCATCCCTGGATGTGTTTGAACAAAGACTGGATGTGGCACTCCATGTGGTGCCATGGTTTAGCTGAGCTGTTCAGGCATGGGTTGGACTCAATGATCTTGAAGGTCTCTTCCAACCCAGTGATTCTGTGCGATTCTGTGATTCTGTGCGATTCTCTGTGATTCTCTGTGATATCTAATATCTCTGCACTTTGATGTAGCCTCATTGAGCTCACACCTTTTTGAGCATGTGCAGGTAAGAGTTCAGCTGTTCTGTATGGGCTTATCCCTGGAACCTCTACAGGTTGAAAAATCCAACAGAACATTAGTTTTCTTCATGTAGACATCTTGCTCTTCTTCTTCGTAAACGGAGAATAGTTTACGAAGAAGAAGAGTTTAACACCATTTAAGGACTTGTTATTGTGATATTCAGTTTAAGGACAGAGTTTCTGTTCTTTCTAATATTGTTTTTTAGAGGAGTTGTCTGTATAAAATAGCTTAACTTTGAAAATTTAATTTACTACATAACTGTGCTAGATTATCCATATTTCATAAAAGCAGAGATACTGCATTTGAAGAAAAAATCATGGTGGGTGGTAAGCAAGGGTTTTTTGTATTTTATATTGGACTTCTCTGTTGAGCACTTAAGTCTCACAGACTTCAAATATTAATTTGACGAGATTACAGAAGAGCATTGCAAATTATTATGCCCTAGTTGTCTGATATATGAAACAAACAAACCGAGTAACAAAAGTTTCAGTTTCTGTGGAAAAAAATTGCAAAAAAGTCCTTTTTGACAAACATTTTTTAAATTTCAGCTTTCTTCAGGGATAGTGTATTTTTTACATAGATACATGTTGTGCTTGTCTTGTGACTTAAAAGGAGAAATATGTTTGGTGGTAGATCTGAGATGCAAGAATAAAAGATGACGATTCAAAAATCCTCTTGTTTTAATGGTTGATAATTATTAAATGAACACAAAATTATTAATTACTGTCATACTTTCCTGAAATGCAAATTATCACTGAATATTAGTACAAACTGAATTTGATGGCAACTGAATTATTTTAAGATGATCAAACTTCATATCAATGATACATTTCTAAATAGTTCTTTGAGATTGTAAGAGAATGTCAAAAGCTGTCTATTTAAGCAGTTCATTATTAGAGTCAAAAAGATGAGTAAGTGTTGCTTTTCAGCCACAGTCAGATTTCAAGCCACAGTAAGATTAGGAAGCACACGTATTCTCTGTAAAATCCATGTAAGATGAGCTATAATAAATAATTATCAAGTCATAAACAAATGCATAAAATAGCTTTTCACATATTGCATAATCTGCTCATATGCATTCATTTAATTCACATGCATTTTTTAATTTAGTTGTATAAATCATCTAAACACAGGGTTCTGCGATAGACTCAAGTTACATATATTTTACAGGGACAGGGCACATATGCCTGGAGGATAATAATTGGAGGAAAAACATGTTTGAAGCACTTGCCTAATAGTATAGGAGTTTGAATTTCTTGCTTAAATGGATGAGATCTGGTCAGCTCTGCTTTTCCTTACAGTAATGTTTCAGTATTACTAGTTTTTGGTATAGAAACAAATGCACAAGTTGTGAATAGATTTAAGTACTCCTAGGTTTGTTCTTTCAATGTGTTAATACAAAGAAGGTCAAACAGAATAAAAAATGAAGTGCCTGATAACCTGCCTTAAGCATGACACTGCTGCCTTATATTAGGGTGCTATTTCTAGTGGCAATGCTTATGCTGAGACAAAGTCAATATAAAAATTGGTCTTGCGAGGCCCTGGCTACGCTGGTTGCAGAAACTTGCAAAATTTCCATCAAGTGCAGAGGCTTTGAATAGTCCCTAAGACATAATGATCACACATAGTGTTTCTGAGACAACCATCCTTCAGGCTATTTTGTTATGAGTAGAGAATCGAGGTTGTTCCAGTCAGATGGATGGCATAATGCCCTGCATTAAGAATTGCTATCAGATGTACAGATAGGCTTTTCCATACAAAATACTCTTTGATCTCACATCCAAGAAAAACAAAATGATTCTTAGCTCAGCTATGACATTTTAAAATAAGGGGCAAAACTAATCATTACAATAGAGGTTTCTCTGTGCATAGAATAAGCATAGGGAGAAGGAAACATACAAAACCTATTATTATTTTTATCTAACAGGCACCAGTTATATTTAGGTACTTCAACCAGCATCAAGACTTATACATATGTCCACAGCTAATGAACGTTAACTGCTCAGCTTTCATTATGCACAATAATTTCCTCCTGAAGAAAACATCATCTTTGTTATTTATTACTTACTAGTTACTGCTGACTGGTGAAATCATGCTGCACCCATACTGCATTCTTGGAAGCATTTTTTTGAAATTGCTGGCACCAGGAATGGTTTAGAAGAACCCATAATAGAGGTATCATTGGTTGCATGTAAAGGAACACATGCTAGAAAGGATCAAATAGTTTCCAGTAAAAAGTCAGATGAGTTTGAAAAGGAAAGATGTGGACCTGTTGGACTGATACAGAGAAGGGTCATGAGGATGCTCAGAGGTTCAGAGCACCCCTCCTATGAGGACAGGCTGAGGAAGATGGGGCTTTTCAGCCTGGGGGAGAGAAGACATCTGCAGGACCTTAGAGTAGCTCTCTAGTAGCTAAAGAGGGCCTATAAAAGACTGGAGAGGGAATTTTTAGCAGTACCTGTTGTGATACAAGGGGTAAGGTCTTTTCAACTAAAGAGGTTTGATTTAGGTAAGATACAGAAATAAGGTTTTACAGTGGGAGTAGTGAGACCAACTCAGGTTGGATCAGGTTGCCCAGAGAGGTGGTGGAACATTTTCCTTCCCTGGAAGTGTTCAAGGACAAGTTAAACAGCACCGAGACACTGGATCTAGTTGAAGATTTTCCTGCTCATTGTAGGGAGATTGGAGTAGATGACCTTTAAACATCCCTTCCAATCAAAACTATTCCTGTATTCTATGATTTTTTTCAGCTTATATTTACTAAATATCAAAATTCATTGAAGAAATACTGAGACCACTCCATCTTCCAGTGTAAGAGAAATTTTATTTTAAAAATATGAAAGAGCTAGTGTTGAAAGCAAATCTGTCAGGCATTTCACACACTAATCACAAAAGACCCCCACATTTTCTAGAATTAAAAATAAAATTCCAGAAAGATACTGTTCAGAGATGAATTTGCAAAATATGCCATTTATCCTTGAAAAGTTGTCACTTGTGACACATTAGAAACACACAAAGACTGTTATGTGTTATGGGAATGGTCCCCTAATTAGTTTTGTCATTAAAATTTATTGAAAACCATTTTGTTCTTGATATTTCTTAATTATTCCAGTGACACATTCAGATGCCTCCAGATGGCTTGGAGCAGGATAAATCGTACTGAGAATGTTCCCTAATAGCATCCTACTCTGATTGCTAATACCATTCATGCAATATCCAGCTTCTCTATATTAATTTCAACATAATTAAGTTACAAAACTCAAGAAATTTCTTTGGTGATGTTTTGGGTTTGGGAGCAGTACCTTCAACTGCAAAGATGTGCAATCTGAAATTCAGCAATATCAAAGTCTGAATAGAGAACAAAATTTCTACTGGGAGATTTAGGAAGAGGCTTCCAATACATACAGATGACTTGATTACTTATTTCCATTTTCACAATGAAAATTTTTAAGTGATATGATACTTTAAAGTATCATGTCAAAAAAAGTTTTCAGCCAACTTGCCCAATAACAATTGCATTGAAATATTGAACCAGATTCAGGCCCATTAGTTTCTCAGCACTTGAACTGGATTCGATCAGGCCCATTAGTTTCTCGGTACTTACCTTAGGAAAGTTGCATCTTCATTTCAATAGAATGAAAAACACAAATGAAACATGTAAAGATCACACAGCTGAGACCCTGTATTTATCCATAAGGGAAAAAACACTATTTTTGTGAAATTGGAACCAAGTGTATCATGAGTTTCCTATACAAATAGCATTCCCAATTTCTTTCTTTAAATCTAAAAGTATTTTGGATTAATTATGACAGTATTTTTAAAACTCCTATAGGATGGGGAATCTATCAAAAATCTAAGCCTCTGTTAGGCAGACAGACTGATTTGGTCACCAATGTTTTATATGCACACAGGTACTTTGACTAACTAGGTAACTAACATGAGGTAGATTTAAAATGGTACATGCATTGTTACCCAAACCACCTTTCTCTCAAATCCTTTCACATCTATCGTGGTGTTTATACTCAATCCCAAGATCTTCTGTGAGACAGGAAGTTTCTCATAATATTGATAAACACAGTGATTTACTCATTCTTGAAAAAAAGCTAGAAGAGAGGTTGAGCTGCAGTTTTCTTATACGTTTCCCAGATGCTTCAAGAAATGAGTCATTTGTAAGAGGACCTGATTCTATGTTTTTCTCGAAGAAAGAAAACAGCAACCTCAAATATCACTGTATTTGAAAGCTTTCTGGCTGAACCATTTCAATAGTCCAGCAAAATTTCTTGCCTGAGCACAGAACAGGACTTGTGAAGAGGACTGCAATTTGGTGATTCTCTAACTCCAGCTTTAAGCATCTCATAAAATGATGAATTTGGGAGGAGTTTCTGAGAAATCACAACTTGAAGAAAAAGAGGCAATATAAGGAAATACACACCAAAGAAAGCAAATATGTTTTCTGATCTCATTTCCAACCTAAAACTTTGTCATTAAGACCTAATATGTTACAAAGATGATAGTGTTAATATTAGGAATGTAATTCTAAACTACAAAAACATTTCATGTTCTCGATGATACTTAGATGTTTAGGGCACAAACCCACTTTTTACTTTTTTCTCAAGAATTTAATAAATAAAATAAAAATACAATATAAGTCTTCTGAAAAAATAGAAGAATAGAGATAGAAATGGCAGCTCTCAGTAATTTTAATAACCAGATGAAATAAAACACCTGATGCATATCAAATGGAGAGAAAAAAATATTGTCTTTTTTATGAAATGGAGTTTGTTTACAGCCTGAGGGGCCACAGATACATTTTCAGAGTTGCACAATAATAGCAAAATCTGTATCAGCCAAAAAGAAAAATGAAGGAGGAAATTAATCAGTGGTGGGAAGCACAGAACATAGTGAACATACAGTAAACACCCATCTGATTGCCTACATATTTGAGGTCATCCTGACCAGTTCTAAAACCAAAGCAGAACTATGCTATGCTCCTCTGTGTTGGGTCAGGAAGCCCCAGAGGAATCCACGGGCAAAGAGTTGTCTATATTATCTTCTTCAAAACATTCAGGAATTCATCTGAGACCTACAAGATACAGAGACAGGGTATTAAGCCAAAGGGTGAATCACTGGTAGGACATATTCTTCTAAGAAGTTGTAGGTAGTGACTCTTTGCAGAAAGACTTAGAATAAAATGCCTGAACATTTCAGACTGGGTTTTGTGTTTACTATTTGACATACAGGCTTCAGGATATGATGACTTTCCTACCATGAAATAGTGGATCTTATTAAAAAATCTTAAGCTCTGATGCACAGCTACTCATTCCAATTTCTAAACTGGATTTTTTTTTTAAAAAAATGGTATCTTATTTTTTTCAGCAAGAAAAACTGTGACACAAATTTCCTCAGAATTAATAGCTAATTAATCAAATGCAGCACCTGAATTCTGGAGCATTTTATATTACAAGTTTTTTATGTCCTCAGAGCAGTGCTGAAAATGTTACTCCATTCAAGTATAATCTAAAGTGTTGCCATCCTTTCTCCAGACATCAAGAATCACAACAAATAGAAGATTTGCTTGAACAGTAGAAGAGAAAAAATGGCCCCTCATCTGTCTGAAACAAAACATTATACTTAGGAAAGAAGGCCAACAGGGTAACAGGTATTTGAACTAAACTTGTGGCAACCCATTCAACCTTTTGTAAACCAAGCATCTTTTCTCAGAAATCTGCTATCAGCCTCTTGACTTCTAAGTATTTCAAGTATATCAAGTCTACTGCAAAGCAGACGCACTAGAGCCAGATGAAAAGCCTAGAAATTTGTAAATAGGATAGATTCTAATTTTTTAGAGGGAATAAAAGGGTATGAAATCCATTGAAAATTACTTGGGCTTTTTTTTGCAGCTAATTATTTTGAAAACTAAAAATGTTACCAGAATAATTTTTTTTTTGTGAGATGTAATGTCTCAGTAATAATGGAAAATTAATGAGACCCAGTTAACCAGATAAACCATGCTTCAGCTTCTAACATGCTCAATATGAACAATAATTATCAGAAAGAGCATCTAATTAATCAAAGGTAATTCTGACAATCAGTTGCTAATGTAGCTATGCAGGCCAAGGTTTGTTAACCCATCTCTCTCCCAAAAACTTATTATGCCAGTAAAGGAAATCAAAGAGAACAGATGCCTTTATTTTTTTATGACTTGTTCTTCTTTCATCTGTTAAACTTGTAAATATTGCAGACTTGGAGAGCTCTGCTTAAGCAGAGTTGGTGAGGAGATGATCACAAACAAAATAACACAAAGCTCAGGGATATTTTTAAGGCAGCTTTTGGAAACGACTACCTTGCTTTTGCTGCTCTGACTTGTGTTTCCATGGAAGCAGGACTAGACATGGACACAGTCACTAGCAGATGAGGCAATTCCACCTGCCAGTTTCTAGTTCTCAGCTGTTTCCATGACAACCCAACCAGTGCTGGCGCCCTGAAAAGGAGGTGAAGTATTCAAAACACTACAGTACTTTTAATAAATATCTGCTGCTGTACACGCACAACACAGACACCTTACATCTCCAGCTACAAAAACGCTGCTCAAAGGAGCACTGAAAATACATCTTGATACCAACTACTACTATTTCCCTGGGCAGGTTTCAAGGAGAAAGAATGGATGGTTTCTGAGAGCTAATTCCATCCTGACATTCAGGAGCCAGGGGGAAGGGTTGTTCTTTCAAAAAGAAGATGGAGGTAGATAATGAAGCTGTGCTAAATATATGTTATTGTTTCACAAGGAAAACACAATATTTTTCTATATTTGGTGTCATTTTGCTATAAAGAATCAACCAAAACCCTCTTGAAAAAGTGACAGTCTGGTAGATGTGGGACTGGACAACTTAAGATAGTTCTCAGGGTGCGCAGAAATTTTGGGGCAGCAACTGCCTTTTTCATTGCTTAAATTTTTCACACTTTTTGAATAGATGCATATGTCTTTGGTCTTACGAAGAGATAGATGCAGTCAAGGGGCATCTTCTTCTGTCTGCACTCTTTGGAGAAAGGGTACACAGGCATCAGTTCTTCTGCCAGCAGGTACATGTCACAAGAAATAGCTGAAAACCAATTCTCATTCTGATCCTAGCTGCAGTTTAAATCTGTTCCCTTCCCTTAAACAAAGCACTTGAGCTAGAAAGGATTAAAAAAGAGAGAGAAAAGCCAAGTTTACTCATCTTGCTAAGAGAAACTTTAATATGACACCTCTGGAAACAAGGGGAGGGGGATTGGTATGTGTAAATTGTTATACAAAAGCAATAATACATTTTAGAGGTGTAGAGGTTGTGATGTCCTTTCTCAGAAAACTGAAAACCCAAAGGGTCCATACCATTTCTGACGCGACTTACAGGAAAAGGAAAAAGAAGGGATGGCATCTTGAATAAATGTCACCTGTAATACAAGCCTGTATTTCTTCAGAAACAATATTGTCACCGCTATATATTGCATATACCAAGAGAAAATGATAGAGGCTTTCTCTCAGTGATGAAGCAGAGAATAAGCAGACAACCAATAAAATTGGAATAAAAAGCCTTAAAGCAAGTATTAAAACCAGATTATCAAAAGGGAGCATAAAGTTTGGTACCAGAATTAGGAACAAAGCTGTGCTTTTGCTCTTCTGTCTTCCAGAGGTGCCTAATTATCATAATACAAGGATGACATAGGCTAGTGGAATTAAGTTTGTCAGCGTTCTGTCACATTGTGAAAACATCAGATTCAGACTTCCATGATATAAATCAAACCTACCAGACTCCTACATGATGAGAGCTCATCCGATAGGTCCACAAATTAATGACCTCATGAGGTCTTTAATTCAATCTTTTATAGATATGCACAAAATATAGAGTAGTTTTCATGAAACAAATTACATTTTAACAAAGGAGTTTTTGAAGATAATTGTGTGTTCAGTCAAGTTAATAAAAATACTTGCCTTCTTGGAAAGTATAAACAGTTGGAAATACATACACAATGTGTTATTCAAAGAAATTGGCCAACAAAAAATTGAGATTCAGAACAGACTTCCTTTATTCCTGCTTGAAAATTGCCTTTAGTGCATTTACAGCTGTCTGCCTATTGTACCTACCACATAAGGCTGGTATTTCTGTAGTGTTAAGAAAACATATGAAGGATTCTGAAAACCTAACAACTCAAGAACATCAAAGTATTGGGAGCATTATCATTCTTAAGAAAATATTATTCAATTTGGCCAAGAAATAAAAAATTGATTTTGGTTTTGCATGTCTGTACAAAGGACCATCCTGCCCCTTGCCAGCCTCTGACACATCTTTTAGAATGCATTATATGTTTGAATTCCCATGCCATTCCCCTGAAATATTCCAACAAAACTGAATAAGGATAACATACAACCAGACATGATTTTTTATGGTATTTTTAATGTAGCAGAAATAATGTTTAAGTTTATCAGCCCAAGCTACCACAGCTTTCCATCAGAGGGAAAAATTATTTTTGATAGTTAGGAAAGAATTATGCCGAAAGGAAAAGTCAGAACAAAGCTTTAACTTTTTAGATAATAAAAAGATCACAGGTTGGGAGCCAGGTCCTTCAGTATGACAAGACTGCAGTGGAGCCAGAATTACACTGAACAGTGCTCTCTGTTAGTGCTTCAAACTGCACTAGCACAAAGCCTGATGATCTTTGCGTTTGCCATAGAACTTGAACATGTGCAGGCAGGAAATGCATCCACAAAGAAAAGGTCAATGCCTATATCCTGGAAATAACACTCCTAGCCTTGCCTTAAGGCACAAGCAGGCTGAAAAAAGCCTTGAACTGCAAGGAAGCCATTGCTGAGTATACAGAGCAAAAACTAAAATGCTGTTGAGAATTCAGTGGTATGGGGTGAAGTCAAGACTACTTAGCAGTGTCATTTAGGGTTAGGAGCATAGAGCATGACTTTACTACAACACAGAGGGATCTGTGGAACAGAAGGCAGAATCCATCACCATGAACAGCTTTACAGCTTTGACAGAAAGCTCCAGGAAATACAGAAATGCACTGACCAGTTTTACGAGTGCAACTAGAAGGAATAGTTCTTGCTCTAGTTTTTGCCAGGTCTCCAAACATGACAGTCAAAAAAGGTTTCCCACAAGCTAAACTGAAGATAAGCTGTGTATGACAGCTAGCTAAATTGTTTATATGGGATTAGACAGAAATCTCAGAAGCCTGAAGTGCTGCATTTGTCACGTCTGCCTGTAGAAGCAGGTTCATGGAGGGCACATGAGGATGAGTCAAGTTTGAATAGAAAGTAATTCAGTACCTGCTCTGAGGCAGACAGAGGGGAGATTACACAAGAGCAAGAACTTAATATTTGACTCATGGTCTAGGTGAGAAGAGAAAAATTTACTGCTACTTACAGAAGATTATGCTCTTACACACAATTGATTACTTCAACTTTGAAAGGAACACCATGGGAGAGAAATATAAAGAAGTTGAAGGAATGTGGGCAAGAATTTCTCTCTGTAAAATCAGAACAGCAAAGTGGTAACAGAGCTGATGTCAACTAAGCCACGGACAAATTAAATCAAATAGGAAATTATTCTAGCCATGTTGGATCACTTCAGAACATTTTTCCATGGGCCAGCAAACAAGAAACACACGTGCCAAAGGGCAGGAGACCTACATTTTTTTTCCCATAAATCCCTGGCAGCCGAGAGGAGAAATGCCATCCTGAAAAAGGAGGTTGCCACTGTTAACACAGAGCTGCATGCAACTATATCACTGAGTAGTTACACAAGACCAAAAAAAAGATGGTTGCAGGTCACAAAAGATGATTGTAAGTTGCAGGTGATTGTAAGTTACAAAATGGAGTCAAAATTCTGGGAAGACATTCTCCTTCATGCATTTTAAGTTAATCCTGCTCAACAATATGTGAATAACAGAGATAGAAGGCAGATGGAAAACAAACTGATTCTCTAAATTGAAAAAGTGGGAGACATTAAATATAGGGAGAAGAAGCAAAAATCAAATAAAATGTGCAGCAATTTGGGTGTATTGGTTATCACTGCAGTTAGAGATAAATCAAAAGTATTTCAGTTCAGTTCTGAGGCCAAAGTTGATCAAGCCACAATTAAAAGCTGTAGCAATAATAAACATTATGGTCAAACCTCTATTATGTGTTTTATTGTAATGCAAAAGCAAGAATATGTTTCTTTTGACTCATATATTATATAAGTAAGTACTCTTTCAGGAATCAAAGGACACCATTTTTTAACAAAACTACTGTTAGCGAAATGACTATATAAATTTGCTAGATTTATATAAATTTCAATATTTAATTTGTCCATTATTCTTTTAAATAGCACTTTAAAATTCATATACTCCATATTTTGCATTGTCTTCACTGAATCATAAACAGAGGAAAACTGCATTAAAACTACATCTTTTCCCAAAAGAAGTGATAGAATTTTAGAGTTTTCTCTTTGCTGTCATGATTGAAAGAAAATGAGCAGCTGTCATGATCCCAGACAACAAGAAAAAGCATACTCCCTTTATTAAGCCAGATATGTGGATTTCTATGAGTTAAAATCAACAAATTCCTTCAGCAGATCTTTGGTTTCAGTAGTTCCTTGTCATGGATCAGAAACCAAGCTGCCAATCAAGGAAAGATATGTTTTTGTAATACTTCAACGTTGTGTCTCAATAAAGTCCCATTTCACTCTTTTAGGCTGTCGGTATTCGTGGTGGCATCATGCTGGAAGGATTTCTGAGTACTAGTCATCCAAAGAGAGCTTCAGGCCTCTTTCCTGGGTAGCAAGGGCTGGAAGCAGGAGCTGACTCATGCAGCCATGTCTCCTTGCAACATCACCAAGTCCTGCAATTTATGAAGAGTGCCTGTAAGCCCGTGGCAAAGGAAATAAGCTCCTTTATCAGGAAAAAAACAGCGGATTTGAAAATGATTCTTTTCTGTCTTAATCAAAAGTAGCGTACTTGGTAATGCTGGGAAGTAAAATGCTTTCCTCAGAATAGCTTCCATACTATAAAAGAGTTATATGTATGTCTCCCCACATCAAAATATCCTCCTTTCTTATGGTCGTTTCAAGGCAACCTCAGACATTGCTATGCTTTATGATAGCAGAATTTCCTGCAACAGTTTTTCCAGAAAAAAAAAATTTCAATTAAAAAGAGGGATTCCTCAGTATCCAAATATTAATTTTCTATATTTGAAATACCTAAAATTTCAGACTATTCATAGCTAGTATTTTTACTTTCTGCTTTAGAGATGATTGTATTTTGCTTCACATATTCCTCTAATTTTGTAATTTATTTTAGCAATGTTATCTTGAAAACTATTTTCTTTATGTTTTCAGTATTTTTATAATACCTACTTTTACTAGTTTTCCAATTTCCTTGGAACATTCAATTATTTTGTTTTCATTCTTAACCATCATTAAAAACTTTATTTTTAAAGATAAGAGCTTCCAGGTGACACAGTCAATCTTTCTTTTCCTTTAGTAATTTATTCTGTCATTTCCCTCTTAGCCAGTGCAGCTTTTCAAAGAGAAATTTAAGAAGATGGCCTGAGAAAGCGTTCATACCTAAAATATTGTTAAGTGTCCTGATACCTCTCATTATTCTTATTTACCTTTGATCTTTTGCAGTCAGTTTTCTAAAGAGAAATTTTCCACCAAGGTAACGAACAAGCAATTAAAATGGAGTTTTAGACCTGTCTCTGTTTTAAAATTGTGTTTTATGTATGTACAAATCAACATTACATTGCCTAAAGTTCAGAAAAATTATTGTGCATACTTTGCAGAGCAGTTCCCTTGGGGATATTGTTTCATTCAAACATTTAGACCTCTACAGCTGATATTTCAAGATATGCAGAATTGATATTCATTACATGCTAACTATGCAGCAATATTTTTCTTTCTTTAAATTTTCATGGGTTAAAACAAAATACTCCACTGCACAACCGCCAGTAGTTTAAAAATATTCATGTAGTGGACACAAGAGCAAACCCCTGCTATGTCCATTTTAAAAGAAAAAATTGCACATTTTGTCATAAGGCCTGGCATTTTCCAAATCCATAACTGCTTGACCATTTTACACAATAGCCTAGATCTAATGAGGACATTTCCTAATAAAAACTGTGCATCTGTACACTGAAAATCAAGGTTCAAGACTCCCACACAGCCTAAGGGAAGACTTCAGCCAGAATGTTACTGGAGACAAATAAAGACCCTTTTCTCACACTGCTGGCATCTATTTTTGATTTTGCTCTATAACTCCATCCTACACTTGGGACTTCTTTTGCTACAGATTTTTTTTTATGCTATGCATTCTCTTCACTATCATATTCCTTCTGAAACAAAGCATGAAAAGGAGAAAGTAGAACAGTAAAAACCAGAAGAAGCAGTTGCTTTAATACACCTAAAGCCAAATTACTCAGCATAAGGAGGTCATCTGGTTTATACTGCAATTAATCAGACTTTCATTATTTAATAAGAGAAATCCATAGCAAAATGCTTAATTTATGATTGCAAAGCTATAAAATATTCACTGTTTTCTTTTTATTTTGTGACAATAAAATGTATTTTGAATAATTGATTTAAATATGTAAAATGGATATTGTTTGTATGCCACATGCCATATTCAGTCAACAAAATTATAAAAAAATCTAATCATACAACTAGAAGTAAATTATGATCCTCAACATTTCATATGCCTTTCAGTATGAGCTGAAACATCACATGCATTTATGACCAAATTTTTGTAGACTGCATAAACCAGGAAGAACAAGAAAGAAATGGCATGCAGATTAGAATAAAGATGCCATTATTCAAAATATTCTTGTAATGAAAATTGATTGTTCTTCATTGACATAAGCAGCATCACTTGAAAGACAGTAAGGCTACTTTTGTCTTGAGAACATTTTAGAAATTTCAATGGGACTGAAAAGAACTCAGACAAGGAGGTTTCTGGGCCACTGACTTCAATTCTAGTCCTTGTAAGTACCTATAGATTATACTAAGCTTTATAAAGATGAAGGTTTCACCTAAAAATGTGTTACTTCTTTTACTACATCAGATCCTACTTAATTGCACCATGCCCTCTATGGTTTAATGACTTTTCTTTAATTTCCAACCTACATCTTTTAAGGGAATTTATTTCTTTCTGTGTTATTACAATTTTTATCTAAAAATATATTCTCTCTATATGGTGCTTATCTTTCTGGAGTATCTAGCAAACACTGGGAAGAGAGTCAGAGAATTTTAGAACACTCAATTCTATGGCTGTAAGACTGAATGCCATATAGAGTAAACCAATATTAGGAGATCTTGAGTGTTTCTAAATCACTTGGTAGTAGAAAGTTGTAAGTACCCTTAACTCCTATTAAAAAGAATCAGGATGAGAAAATGCCTGTTCTCCTGCATAATCAAACCCTCTGAGAGTACTAAACATGGAGTTGAACTGCAATATTACATCCAGGAGAGAATTACACTGAAATGCTTCCTGTTAATAAAATATTTCCAAATGGTAGTCCAACAGTACTCTATTCTCATTTGTATAAAAAAGCATTTACAGTTCTGTAGGAAACATAATTTGTCTTGAAAAATGTTTTATAATTAAATCACAGATTTTATGTGTTTTTCATGGGTGTTTCCAGCTCACCACAGAACCTTCTTCTGTGGCTTCATGGTTACACACTGAAGGCACTACATCCCCTGTACAGGACCTGCACTGCACAGGTTGGAATTGCCAGTGAAGAAGTGCTGGGGCCTGGTGTTCATTCCCTACCAACACCCTCCTGGCTCTGGCTGCACTCAGCTCTTCTCAGGGACCTGTGGTGTTCCTCCAAGGGTGCAGCCATAAAACCTAGCACAAGGCAGGCAGACTTGCAGCAGGTCAGGAAGGATGTGGAGAGGGGCAGATTGTTTTCTGATCAATACAGCAGAGAGATGCTCTGCTCTCCCAGATGCAACGCTTCCTGCCAACCTTTGCAAATACTGCACTTCTGTAAAAACAACAATACATAGCAATGTGTCGATGAAGGGTGTGGGTTTAGAATATATGAGAAGGAAAATTGCTTTTCCAGTAGTTAGGAAACACTCAGGAAACAGGAAATACATCAGCAATTAATGTTTTTATTCCCAAAGAAAGCGTTACCATCTTCAAAAAAATAATACTGCCACTGTGAAAACACTTCTTTATACAAAGCAGGCTATCTAAATGCTTTTTGTCCCTGTAAATTCAGATCCAAATGAACATCTCTTTGAAATACTGTCTTTTCTACAGAGCTCATGAATCTGACATACCAGTCCCTCAGCCCTTATAGACAGCTTTCCAGTTCCAGCTCCTTCTCTGGCAGCCTCCAAAGGAATCATTCAAAGACTGTGCTTGCAGAAACATCCTTTTCATACACATTAATTATATGTACTGAAACAGCAGTTTCTCCCTGTGTTTTTGCATATACTGTGCAATGTAAGTAGGTACAAAATTATCAGCAAAGTGCAGAGCAGTATCTTCATAAAAAATCCCTAGTTAAAAATTCTGACATGAAATTTATACTGACAGTTGCCATTCTCCTGAGCATCCAAATATATCTCTGTGTTTTCATTTTCAATTTTATAAACTTTGGAGGTACTGTTTCTTCTGGTTTTGTGGGGTTTTTGTTTGTTTGTTTGTTTTTTCTAGAGATATTTTTTAGGGAATTATTTTGTCTTTCCTTCTAAGTGGATTACAGGTACAAAAAAAAAAAAAAGAGTATTATTCTGCAGTGCTGTTTGCTTTTGGCTTTTGACAAATAAAGAAGGCAAGAAATCCTTCAAAGTGTAGAGGATGCACTGAGCTACAATGCACCCTATGTCGTCACATGCAGTATGCACAGCAGAGAAACTTATATAGGGGTGTCCACCAGTTTTGGAAATGCCATGTGCTTTCTGCTGTGTATTCTAGATGTAGAGTACATTATGTATATATGTAGAATATAAATGTAGAATACAAATGTAGAATATTCAGAAACCTGATAAGTTTTCAAAAACAAATGAAAACCCAAAGAAATTCTGTCAGATGACACCCATTAAATTAAAACCAAGCCAGTCATAATTCAAGGAGTTCAAAGGGCATACAAAAGAGAGTTGTCTTGATTCTGGACAGGATCAGAAAAAAGACAAAAGTATCTGTGTGATCAGAAGAGGATCTTCCTAAATGATATATTCTCCTCTGGGATCAATGCTAGTTAATGAAAAGGCCACAAATTAAAAATAGCTTGTCCACCATAATGTGTTCTGGGGAAAAGCTCAGGAAAGTCTGAGGGTGTGTCTCACATGCTACTCAATCTAAGACATGGATATACTTGCCAGGAGATTTAACTGGGAAACAAACCCCCTTGAGAAAGATAAGGCAGAATGGAGTGACTATGCCACTTCAATTGATACTTTGAAGGCAGTGGCCTAAAAGTGTCCCTTTCAGGAATGGCAGGCAAGGCTATATCCATGAGAGTGAGAGGCTTGCATCTGGCCTCTCACTAACTATTTAAGAAAGAATTGAAGTTCTGTGGTGTGTCCCAATCTTTGACAAAGGCTGCAATACAAATCATATCATGTAGCAAAGCAACATAGTCTCAGAAATCAAGTCAGAAAACATTACATAACCTAAAGCATCAAAATGTTGGCAATACTGGTACAGAGTACCTAAAATGAAGTGGAGGGAAAATGTTTAAGAAATATTTGTAATTATTACAGGTAGGATATTTGGTATGTGTAGTCAACCCTAGGACATTATGTTACTGTCTCTCTTTAATCTCAAATAAATATGGCTATTAAGAAATTCACTGTAGATTTATATACAATAAAAAATATCCCACATGCAATATATTCTGAAAACACCAATTTTTATGTTGTGTTTCATCAGAAAATCTACACCTGTGCAGATTTCAAGGCCATAATGTGCCACTGTGCTTCTTGTCACACCAGTTATGCAAGTGACCTTGCAGATTTTCTCATATTGGATGTTCTAATCTTTAATTACCCCAGAGTATTTACTTCCAATGCCAAATCTAACTTCTGTATTTATTCACTGAATCTGCATAACTTCTGTATTTTTTCACTGAAACTTATTATTGGTTTTCTTCAAGGTTGGAAAGCACCTCTCAGCTTTTTCATATGACTGTAGGTATATATTACTATTAGTCAAGTTATAACTCAGTTTCTTCCTTAATACATTGTTAACAGAGTGTTAATAAATTGAGTTTTGCCTTTAAGACATTGAACTTTCTAACTTGTGAGGCTTGTCCTTTAGCCTTTCTTTTATTTTTGTGTTCCAACAAGACTCTTGATACAGATTTTAAATGGAAGCAAACCAAGGAATTCTGCTAGAAATATGTACCACTACATAATGTTTACTTTATGAGGTCTCTCAGAATAATTTTTCTGTTTGACATGTAGTTCATTCCTTATATTGCAAGGTCTCAAATCAAAATACCATGTGATAAACAATTGAAGTATGCACTATGATCCTAGCAGTCTTTATTAAGTGAAACTAACATTTTGTTTTAAAAAGGTAACACTTTTATTTGAAAAGACCTCTTTTCCATGAAACCATGGTGATTGGCATTAGCTGTATTTTTAGCAACAAAGTCTTTGGTAAGCTAAGGTGCATGGAAATAGAAGCTTAATAGAGCTGAACAGATGATTACCTCAACATCCTCCTCCTTCATACAAAAATAACCATTCTGTAATGCTTCAAACACTGTAAAATTCACAGTATTTCACAGGTCAGTCTTCCCAATATTGAAAGTGTTCAACTTCATTAGAGATGGAAAACATGTCATAGAGATTCATAAAGCCTGCACTGATGAAGGTTAAAGGTTGTCTTGCCAGGAAAGTTCCTAAAAATCTGCTGTTTGAAACAGTAGTGATATGTTCAGTAATTCCAGGGGGCCATCACTCAGATCCAGGAATCTATTTCTTTCCAAAATTTCTGTGAAATTACTGAACCCACACACTGCACTGAAATCTTTAGCCAATGTGCAGAACAACTGATCTTGCCCCCTGGAAGAAGCTATTTTTCCTACAAGTCTATAGGCTCAGTTTTCCTTACAATTCCTCTAGGAATTTCAATAGAATATATGCTCTGGTCAAGAAATTGAACCTAGCTCCTTTTGCCTATCTGGCACTTGGAACAGGGGCTTCCTTCTATGTCTATGAAAAGATGTTGAAGGCAAAGAGAAACAAGAAAAGTGTTTTCCTTCTTCAATAATTTATTAAGATGTTGGAACTGTTTAAGTCAGAAAGACAGAAATTCCTTCTTTATGATTAACCAGTCTATTTAATTAACTTGAAAGCATAAGAAAAGACTGGCTGTTTTTAAGAAGTAAAAGTAATTCTATTTATTTGGCTTTGGTTTTCAGGCTTAGAATATTATCACTTTCCAAGCCATCAGGAACAGCTTAGTGAATGATGTTTTATAGTAATGCAATACTTGAACTCATTCTGCTCCCCTACGCCGCTATGGTGAGACCCCACCTTGAGTACTGCCTCCAGCTCTGGGGTCCCCAGCACTGGAGGGACATTGATTGGTTGGAGTGATTCCAGAGGGAGCCACCAGAATGATCAGAGGGACAGAGCACCTCTCCAATGAGGGAATGCTGAGAGAATTGGGGTTGTTCATCCTGGAGAACAGAAGGCTTTGGGAATGACCTGATTGTGGCACTCCAGTACCTGAAATAAATCTACAAGAAAGACAGGGTGAGACTATTTACAAGAGCATGTAGTGAAAGGACAAGAGGGAATGGCTTGAGAAGGGGGAACTGAAAGAGAATAGGTTTAGATTAAAGATTAGGAAGAATTTTTTTGCTGCAAGGGTGGTGGAGCGCTGGAACAGGCTGCCCAGAGAAGCTGTGGATGCCCCAACCCTGGAAGGGTTCAGAGCCAGATCAGATGTGGCTCTGAGCAACCTGGTCCAGTGAAAACTGTCCCTGACCATAGCAGAGGGATTGGAACAAATGATCTGAAAGGTTCATTACAACTCAGGACATTCTATGACTGTATGATTAGCAGGACAAAAAAAATTAGGAGTAACGCTTTGTTTAGGAATCTCACCAGTGCTCATACTTCAGCAGATTGGTTCCTCTGAATTGTTCACCACCCTGTGATGTCAATAGCTAAAATACCAACTGAACAGGTACCACAGGTACCTAACTTTAGATTAACCAACTCAAAGAAGCCTTTCTCAGTTTAAGTAAAGATTTTTTACATTTTAAAGCCTGTTCATTAAACTATTTCTTACAAAGCATTATCTCATTATTGAATACCGCTAGCAATATGGTAAGTGCAACAGTGTAATGTATGACATCCATCCACCAAAGCAACTAAATTTTAAAAAATCTGTAAATCAGAGAAGGACAAAGATGGGGGGAAGGGAGGAGGATGGCGTTTAATCCATCATTTACTTATGGTAAGCCATTCTGATACTTAATTTAAAAAAACATGTTAGGAAGAAATGCAAAAAAAGGACATATTAATAACAGAAAGGCATGCTTATTCCCAAATAAAAGAATGTACTAGGAATAGAAAAGGCAAGTTTGAAAATGCAGTATCATGAATGGATGATGAAACCTAATCTTTTGTTCTTGAATATTCTTTATATTGATATTCTTCAAGTGATAACTTGCAGTGAACCACTACAGGATACACTAAATTCTCATTTTAAGAAATTATTTTTCTGAGCATCACATAAAAAGATCTTTTTTTCTGTTACATTTAAGTTAACTAGCATTTAGTAACTAAGGACATAAAGAAATTACAAGCCATATAGTAATGAGACTAATATCAGCACTATGATCAGAAATCCATGTCAACAAATTTTTATTTGTGCAAGTTGTGACTAATAAATACATCAGTGTTGCTATTCCACAACAACCATTTACACTAAAACAGAAAAATTCTCCTTCAAAGATCAATGCTCTAGAAGAGTAATACCCACATAATAAGAATAATATAAACTAAATTAAGGTTTAACTAAATCACAGCCCACAAGGCTTTTTAAAAATTATTATTTGGCTTTCTGGACTGCCTTGAATAGCATAACATGACACACAGTCTCCCTAAGACTTTCTCTGACTTTCAAGTCATGTGGTACCTCTCAATATCCCTCCATTGTCCTGCAAAACTTCTTGCAGCTCATAGTTTGCCCTTCTATTCTAGACCTCTAAGGTTACACAAGAAACATAAAATAATCTATAATTTAAACGGAAAAGAACCTTCGTAGATCATCTAATCCTTCTCCTTGCTCAAAAAAGATGTTCCTAAATGAAGTTGCTCAAGGCCATTTCTAGTACAGACTTGAATGTCTCCAAGGATGGAAATTCCATAACCTCTCTGGGCAACTTGTTCCAGTGTTTAACCACCATTTAAAGCCCTGTGACACTTTCAATTTGTTGTCCTGAAATTTTGTTAGAATCTCTAATGACAGTACTCTGGAAAGGCATTTAAGAAAATTCTTTTATATGGTATTGGTTCAGGTGCTGTAACCTGAAGAGATGTAAGTGTTTGCTGATTGATTTTTTAAAACCTGGAATGCCATAATATTAAATAGGTTACTTATTTAATATGAAAATCTATTTTTTTGAGGCCTGGTTATGAAAAGCTGCCAAGAAAGAAATTTTTTTTAATGTCTCTGAAGACAAAGTCTGTTATATCTGCCAAATATATTCAAAAGCAACTCAAGGAAAACATATAGTTAGTTAGATTTTTACCTTGTCAGGATCTTTCCTTGGTTTTATTAATATAGAAAATTTTCTACCTGCTTTCTGCTAAAGTAAACCCAGACATACTTTTACCAATTAATTGACTCAGACCTAAGAAATATGTGTGAAATGCTAACTGTTCCCCATCTATTCGTACTACAGTATGACCTTTAATAGCAGAAAAAATAAGAGGAATTAGATCAAACATAGCTTGATTAGCAGTAAAACACCTTTTCAGAGCTCAGAAAACTTTATTCATTCTCTATATCCTCTGCTCTCACTGCACAATTACTGGCTGAGGAGAACCAATATACTTTAACCAACATAAAAACGTCACAGAATCAATCAAATGGAAACTTGTAAATTCATTTTATAGTGTCTGAAACTTACTGAAGTCAGTGGGAAGGTCAGGCCCCATGTTAGCATATAGAAGAATAAATTGTTTTAAATGGTGCAAGGTTAAAAATCAACATTGGATTTCACAGGCTTTACAATGGTCAAGATACTTGACAGCAATTGATCTCTTCATTATTTTTTTTTCACCTTAGCCAATTACTTTAACAAATGTAAATCATCTTCTGTTCATTCCAAACTACTTTTCAACATCCATTTGCATTTTGGCTTTATTTTTCTTCTTCAGCGAGGACACCCTCCCATAGAAGAAACAGATTGTTTTAAAATGTTTGTGCTACCACCCTTTTTGCAATGCTACAACACATTTCCAGATTTACTACAATGCCAAGTAAATCTTTACATGGAGAAATTACTGAATGTCTTTGCTGTATAGACAAGGTTTCACTACAGGGCATTAATTTGTTTCCCACAACTCCACATACTCCAATATAGAAAGCTATTAATATAGTCTTTTTCAAATGCTAGAAGTAATTTTTAAATTTTATTACATCAATCATTAGCATCAATAATATGATCACTATGATCTCTATATTAATGTAGTGTTATATATATATTCCTACTTTCATGCTCTCTATTCCATTCCTATTTATCTAAATAGTGGAATATTTAAATTTGCTCACACTCTTTTGTAGTGCCAATTTTTGACAGCCCCATATTTAAAGCCACTGAAAAAATAACCATTATTATTTTAGTCTCTTAGCACACTGATTTTCCACTCAGATAATAAGGCATAATTTAAAACCAGTATATAATACTTCTTTCATCACAAACTAAAATAGGTTTGACATTTTAAAAGATTTAACTTTGTAGTCATGTTATGTATTATTAAATCCAAGTTGTTATGTGCTCAAAAATCCCAGTGATTTACCTCAAGTTGCTGTGTAATTCATGGTACTTTCACTCAGGCATGGACAACCAGTCAGAAAAAGTTTACCACTTATTTCAGGGCACGGCTGGTGACTCAGGAGCTCTGATTTATTCTGTACTCTCATGTTGCTCGGGTGTCACTTTTTCTTCCTCTTCTATCTTGTTTTCTTCTGGCTCTAAAAAATATCTGAGATTTACAAGGACAGTGCCCATAGCAAGAAATGAATCAGGGACCAGATTCACTGGCACCTGAGCACATACCTGCACATTTGGACTGGGATTGATGGTACTCTTAAATTTACGCCACAGTTCCAGGCTTAGAGATGTTTTATGTCAGGTATTTTTCCAGATAATATCTTGATGTGGCTTGAAGGCTGTTGTGGGCCAGGACACTAATAGATCCATTCACTGTATGGCATTTCCACTTAGTTTGCTTATTTAGGAAGGGGGAAAAAATTGAATACTGCTACATTTCCTTAATGCTGCAGAAAAGTGTTAGTAACTGTATTGAAGTATTTGAGAGTGGTATTGAATTGTTTTTAGTTGGAAAGGCTTAAATCATTTCACTTTTGTGCAATTTAAATATCTATATTGTGTGAAAAACATAGAAGTAAGATGCTGAACAATCCTAAATGTCTACATCCTAAGCTTAGATAACTGTCTGACAGGAAATACTTTGTTTTTTACAGTAGCTTCATACTGACTTGAGATCCTGATGAGAATAAAGAAGACATGGACATGTCTTCCTCATCACAAAAATTCACTACTTTCTCCATCTCAGAAAATTGCCATAACCACTGATAGCTGAGTACTTGGAAGAAGCACCCCAGCATGGCCCCACATGTTATCCTGGAAGGTAAAGAAAGTTGGTTTGAAGTCTCTCCTTGTGGGAAATGAATTCAACACACCTTTGATTTGGAGTGACTGCAAAGGAAAGCAGCATGTTCAGCTCCCTGCTCAGCCCACCACTGGAATCTCCACCTAGGAAGGCAGCTGGGACTGAAATCTCAGATTCACACATCGCTTTTTCACAGGTGCAAGAGGTAAAGAAAATCTGTCAGGTACTCTTTCCTGGCCTAGGTACTGCCACACACAGACTCTTCAGTCCTAGGAAATGAAGATTTCTAGATGGTGAATTTTCCCATTTGGCTTAGGAAAGGAAAGCAGCTAGTTTAGACTCATGAACTCTCCTTCTGGAGACAGGGCTACAATGCTCAAAATGAAAAAGCCTAAATATTTTGTAAATGTGAGCCTAAATGATCAGGGAGGGCTGGGAATCCTGAGGTATGGAATTGCTTATGTTATCCTACAAAATTAGGCATGAAGAATTCTTGTGGCCTGTGAGGTAAAAATCACAGAAAACATAACAGCAACCCATAGAAAATCAGTGTGTCCTGTCAGATGGTGCAAGTAAAACCTAACAGGATAGAACATTCCTCATTGAACACAGAACAATTCTCAGGGTGTCTGCATCAACATTGAAACACGTTACAACAAATGCATTAGGTTTAAAATGTTAGGGGTGTCAGGATAACTTGATTTAAGAATAGATTTAAATGTACTCCTAAATAAAATTGTTATATCCTTAAAAAGTTGCAGTCTTCAGACAGCCACAAGGCTGAAAAGCAGGGGAACTGAGAATTACAAATATCAATGGCATTGAATACTCATCTTCAGCAGCTAATGAGACTTTTGGTTGTTATCAGTTCTGCCTCTGCTCCAAGGACAAATTTTTATTTCTGACAAGTGATTCAACAATGAGAATCTGATCATGTATACAAAGTACATAAAAAATTAACTTCATCACTGTATTTGCAATTGCTGCAATGACACAAATGTCAATGCAATTCTGATAGATAGCTTTTAAATGCTTTAATACCTCAGCTACAAAATTCTGGTACAATGGTTTTAGAAGATATTCTATCTATATGAAGTTATTGGGTAAAAATATTTATGTCAGTAGGATTCTTTTCCCAATTCAAACCAGTTACTGACAGAATGCTTGATAAATATTTGAATCATACAAACATTTCTGAATAGTAATAGTTATAGTGGCTGAAACATTATTTCTTTCCTGTTGGCCTATACATAAGACACTTTGTACCAAAGAATAAATATTACATTAATGACAGCAGGAAAAGTGTTACAGATTTTAGTACAGAAATTCAATTTTTCAGATTTTCCTTTTCTAACTTAGTAAAATCATAAGCCTACAATATGAACAATGCATGCAAAATTAATATCATCAACCGCGGAGTAGTTATGTACATTGAGGAAAAAAGAGCTAGCATGAAGACACTCCGACTGAATAGTTTTCTAAACAAAACCATGGTGTCTTTAACCACATTTTTCACTTACATTATCTTTTTGAAGTTTTCAGTTGAATCAGTCATGTTCTGTTATGCTGACTCCTAACATGATGTGATGGAGGAACAAAATGACGCAAGACATTTGCAATAGATCAGTCAGAAAATCAAAGACAATAAAAGCACCAATAGCAAAATATTTCATAATGAGTCTTTTGTATAGCCTGCGGACAGGGGAAAATGAATTTTTATTCTTTATAAGTCTAAGTTTTCAGGAGTATCTTACAAACTGATATCCAAAACAGGAAGATATTTTATAACATACTTTGTAGAGGACACATCTCTTTACCAACTTTGGATGTTTCCATATGTAACAGAAAGTGCACTTTAACTTGGGTTTAAGAAAGCCCATGTATGCAAGCTGCATTCTCTGTGACATGAAGTAATGTTGAGGCATGTTTTTCTATTCATTTAAATCCATTTGAAGATGTGTTCTGATCTAGAACTGAATATTATAGGTATGGGCTTCCACATGCTCTTCAGATATTTAAAATCAATTTTCACTGATTGACAATAGGAACTTGAAAAATAAAAAAAAAACTTTTTCTTAGAAATTTTATTAATGAAGTGAATTGCATTTGAAAATTAAGATAGAAAAATCAAGAAAATTTTGGCCCCCATAGGAAGAACAGATTAGATGGCTGATTGTAAAAGTAATAAAGAAAAAACACAACTTTGACTAAAAGACCTTTTCTATGACTATGTAAAAATTTCTGTTATAAATGAAAAAGCTCAGATTTTGTTGTATCTTTGTAATTCTAAAATTTTACTGATGCTAAGTTCTTGTTAATTACTTGATCATAATTATTAATGAGAGCTATTTTTTTTTAGAAACACCAAAAATAAATTTCAAAAATACTTAGCCTAATGGTTTTGGTTTTTACTTTTTAGATGCTTTGTGTAGGACATAAATATATGGTCTATCTCATTCAGACTGAGCTCTTCAGAAGCATCTAAGCACTTAAAGATATTGAACAGTCCAGGACTTACTCAAAAACTCCTTCATTCAGTAAAATCACCTGTTTGTCCAGTGGTGTCTTCCTATGGACTAGAGTTCCTTGCAGTCTTTTGTTTTTGCATCTTCTGTTCTTAGTCAAATGTTGACAAAACCACAGTTGCGCTGGGTGGTAATAATCTTATTTTTCCATAGTGGATTCCTGATTGCCTAGGTGGAATAACACATTTATTGCAGCTAAGATAAAGGCATAAAAGCAACTTATCAGGTAGATTATGGTTGTTCCAGGTGAATTCACCTCCTATTCCACTGCCTCTTCTCTGTATCATGCATAATGGGCAAGAAATGTCATGCAGACAGTTCGGCACAAGCAGCTGTAACAGCAGTGGAATTCCAGAAGGCTTTCAGGTCTGTCCATAGTAAATTATACTACTTAAATTGTTAAAAGTTATCTTTTGTTCCCATTTTTGTTATGGAACAAAAGCAGCATGTAATCTCCCTATTCTGTGCTATAGCTGATATGCAAAATTTAGTCCCTCTTTTTCAGAATTCAGTTGCTTCCCTGAAGCATTTAGTCTTGCATTCCTAGGCAACAATAAGGCTGATGGAGTACACAGATATCTCTGCTACCTAATGGGGTTTCCTGGAAAAAGTGAATTATGGATTCAATCTCTTTCTCCTCTCATACTGAGGAGTGTTTGGAATGTACTTCCCTGTCTTTTTGTGTAAGTTCTCCAACAATTGACCTCCTAGACAGGATGAGGGTATTTCCAGAGAGAACTAGGCAAAGTGGAACTTAATGAAGAGGGGCATACATTATTTCCTGTAAATTCTATGTACATTCAGTGATAGATAGATTCATCATCCTATCTTCTACAGTTAATGATGCAAGAGAGAAATACCTCCAGATCATGATCCATCTCATTTTATTACTCTGTCTCACACTCCAGAAATACTTATTGCACATGTGATAGATTGTGTAAGAGCTAGGTAGAAACACAGAGAAAGGTACATGATATACTAAGATTTGGGCAACTAAATTTAGTGAGAAAGAATTCACATCCTAAATGAAGCAGATGGAGGCACTCTGGGGATACCTCTGTCACCGACCACCTTAGCAGAGGAAGAAGCATCCAGTTAAAGAGATTAGTTTCTCCTCCTATAAAACCTGAGAGAAAGGGAACTTCAGCCATTATCCCAGATCACCTGGGTCACTCCTTTTCCTTGTCTCATTTGTTCTTTCACCACCCCTGGGCCAAGAGCTAAGCAAAATTGGAGTGGCCGTAAATTTGAGTAATTAAGAACAGAAGCTCAATTCTTAGTTACAAAAGATCTGTTTCTGTTCTGCTTTTCTGCTCACATGTGGGGACCAAAAATACTGGCCACGAGTTCCATCATAGCAGAACTACTGAAGAAACTGATAATGACATCTAAAACAGGCTCATGAACAATGCAAGTAGCTTACTGTATTTGTATCACTGAAAGACTTAATCATGGGCACACAGGTCTCTATGCTCAGGCCTGGGGAGCTTGGCCATCCTCTTCCTCAATGGGCTGGTCAAGAGCAATTCAGCTAAAGGCAGCAAGGGGAAACATGTAGAGCTGTCATTGCTGAATTATAAGGAATGGTGTTTATTCTGAAATGTCTGGCTGGGACTTGTCCAATGAACCAGGACTGCTGGTAAATGACTGAAAGTGGCCTGGCAAGCTCTTTCATCAGCTCCCTCATTACTCCCATGTGCATCCCAACTGGGGCCACAGACTTGTGGGCATCTAATTGGTATAAAAGGTCACTAATCATTTCCCCCTGGATTATGGGGGCTTTGCTCAGCTCACCATCCCAGCTTCCACTGCTGGGAACTGGGGATCCTGAGGACAACTGGTTTAGGTATTAAAGACTGAGGTAAAGAAGGCACCTCAGCCTTGTTTTTATTCCCTGATGCTAAGCTACATTCTGCATCCAGCAAAGGGTGAAGACTCTCCTTAGCCCTGCTTTTGCTGTCAATGTATTATAGAAACTTTTAGTTTCTTTGAATGCAGTGACCAAATTAAGTTCCACTTTGGCTTTGGTCCTTCTAATTTTCTGTCTACATAACCTCACAAAATACCTGCAGTCTTCCTGAGATGCTTTTATTCCTTCCAAGATGAAACACTCTTTTTTTCCCCCCACTTTGTTCCAGCTCTCTGTTAAACCAGGCTGGTCTCTTCCCACCAGCTTGTGTTACAGCACAGGGTGACAGGCTTCTCCTGTATCCATAAGATTCCTTCTTAAAATTCACCCAGCCTTCCTGGAATAATTTTTCCTGCAGGACTGATTTCAAAGGACTCTGTCAATCAATATCTTAAACAGGTGAAATTCTGCCCACCATAAGTCCAAGGTGGCAGCTCTGGTAGCACCCCTCCTTACTTTGGTGAGGCTGGGAAAAGACAGGGGGAAAGGTATTGATTTTTCTTATTTTGTTGGGTTTTGTAGTTGTATTTTTTTTCATCTTGTTTTCTTACTAGCCAAATATATTTTAACTGGTAATAAATTAAATTAATTTTGACTCTCTTTCCCTTTCTCAACCCAGGAGCTTTTCCATTATGATTTCTACTCCATCCTGGATGATTGAGTATCTGGATGGGAGCTTGTCCCCTTAGCCAAGGTCAACCCACCGCAGCAATAAAGACATTCTTTGATATTGCCTATGTGTCAAGTAGCTTTGAAAGTCACTGAAAATGCTGCAACTTTCTTTCTAGACTTAGTCAAAGGAATTCTTCTGAAACTTTTTTTTTCACATTAGTTTGAACCATCATCACTATGAATTTCCAAGAGGATGCAATAGGTATGAGGGTGAGTAGAAAAAAAGAAAACCTATAAAAAGTCTGCTAAAAAAAGCATAAGACAAACCAAGTTATCTGCACTGTCGTGTTCTTGAAATAAAATTCCATCGGTCTAAGTTAATGGTTCTTAATAAATGTGGTTAATAGCTAAAAAAGGAGTTGAGTCTTCATTTCTTCAACATTATAAGCAGTCATTGCACACAGTAATAAAAATAGAAAGAATTACTTCAGTTTTTCATTTCTTTTCCCTTTGAATTGAGTCGTCACCTATTAACGTTTAATGCATAGTTCATTAATACACTGTCATTGATGTGTGACTCCATTATCAAAGTTCTTCAAAGATGTAAAATTTCCATTGTAAGCTGCCCATCTTTCTAAAACCTAGGAAAGGAACTCTGAATCCACCAAATATTCAGCTTTATAATGCTGTCACATTAGTTTATTTTGTTTTGTTTATGCCTCTACCATTTAACTTTCAGGTTCTCAAAGGTGCATATTGCTGCCCTGAGACTGTAATACTTGAATTAGAAAAGTAGCAACAGCAGGGGTCAAATTGTGTAAAGTTGGTATTTTCTTATCTGAGGTGCCTCTTGTAATTCACTTCACATTTCAACTGTTGAAGTGGAAAGAGTACATCAAGAAAGAGGGCAATATAACTCAGAAAATATAAAGGGATAACACTGAATACATCTGACAATCATTATAGCAACTAGCACTTCCCATGCATTGCCATCCTCTATAAACAGGCACCTCAAATGGCAAGAGCCGTAAGGGATAAGATATTTTCCCTCTTGCTGAACTGGAATAATCATGTCATTAGCTGTGGCTGCATCACAAACAAAAATGCATCAGATGGAGCAGCACAGCAACTTTATATAAGGTAACTCTGGTAGGTGCAGTAGCTACAGCTGCATATAAGCCAATTTTCTCTCTTGAGATCTAAGAACTAGCTTGCATTACCATAACATGATTATTTCTTCTTTTGACTTTTTTGAGCCTTTGGGTGATGCCACATATAGTAGTGAGAAGAACAGCTGTCCTGCAAGTTTTGAAAAATAAGGTGTTCCTTTACAACACCTGTGAAACGCATGGCACTTCAGGAAACAGCTTCTCAGTAAATTGTTTAATACCAGCAGTGGTATTTCCAGCTCTATTTGGTCCAAGTGCAGTAAAGATGGGAGATTAATTGTCTGCTACCTTAAAAAATGCTTTAAAGAATGCTTTGCTTGTGAATGTAAGTTGTGACTGTTTATAACTAGTAGAAATTTTATTTGGATGAACCCTTTAATTAAAGTAATTGCACATTAGATTATTAGTCATATTCTACTTCTAGTTGCACAGGATTGTGCTACATTAAATTTTGAGCTGTGGTCTTGTGTCAAAAAACTCACTATTATTAATTAAAGAACTGCACCATATTTTATTATTTATAGCCCCACTTACAAGGAGCAAGATTGACAGGATTTTTGTTGTTATCAACTAATCATCATTGTCTTCTACACATAAGAGCTTCTGCAGTTACACAGAATAAAAACCTCATGTTGGGACATAAAAAGAATTGAAGGAAAGTCATCCCCATCACCTCGTTCTTGAGGGGAGAAAGAACGAGGTCAGAGTTATTTTTGGTTTTACTTTAAGTGGCGGGACACATCAAACCTCCT
This sequence comes from Melozone crissalis, assembly GCF_028551555.1. Classification (NCBI taxonomy): domain Eukaryota; kingdom Metazoa; phylum Chordata; class Aves; order Passeriformes; family Passerellidae; genus Melozone; species Melozone crissalis. The sequence goes on from NW_026535784.1 coordinate 19,703,369, forward strand.
AAAACAGTGGTGAGGCCCTCTGTCATGATAATGAAGACATTGCTCCCACAGGTCTGATATTAAAAGAAGCAGGCACTGACCAGGAATAAGATATGTTCCATTCCAGCATGTTCCATTTTATCAGTATTTATATATTATACATTATATTGTAATATATCCATTAGCTATTAGCTATTATATTGTAGAAATGAATCCATGAAAAGCTGGAAAATAATCTTCAAAAGGCCCTAAAATGATGCAGAACAATTTCTCTTAGAGAGTTTTTAAATTTCTTACTCACATAACATTTCTTGAAAATCAGCAGTATCATATGGAAATTATAAAACGTGAAGATCCAACTACTTTCTCATGCCATTCACATGTATAAGGAATTTAAACTGTAACTAGGATGACACACAGAGTTAGGGAGGCTTTTGTGCAAAAGTATTTGTATTTCATCCAACCCACTATTTAATTAAAATGAGTGTTTTGCGGCAGAAATTTCTAGGTTTCAAAAAAAGTGAGATGAGGAAATTCTTTTGAGTTCTAAACAGCAATTCTATGCAAGGTGACAAAACATTCGTTTTTTTAAAAAAGCAAAAAAAAATATGATATTCAAAAATAGTGAGAAGTATTAGTTTGTCAGCAAAGCTGTGGGGGAACAGATGGGATGGAGAGCTGGATCTCTTGTAACAGATTTTCCCATGTATGCATGAAGGGGATATAATATGAAAATTATATTCTAAAATATTAAAAATACTAATAAAATTAATAAATCTACATTTTAACAATTCTCACATGAAATATAAAACTACCTATCAAGTAAATTCAGTTTTTTCTTGAGAATAAAAGAATCAGCTCCTCTATATTTTATTGAAGAACCTATAGGAAAATGAATTTTAATTGTTGACAATAGGAAATCTCTGTGAAGATCAAGAGGATGCAACAGCAAGAGGCCTCTTCTTCCAATATCAAAAGGTAAAAAGAAAAATAAAAACAAGTATTATATGTGGTTACTAATTGTACGCATTAAAATATCATCCAGCTGTTCTCTTTACTGACATCTTCATATTTGGCTTTTTAATTTAAGCTGATACTCATAGAGGCCATCCCTCCTTCAGTGTATAAGCTGGCATTTGCTCCTTTATTAACATGGATATACAGAATAATCAACTTTGTCTAAAATGGTCATCAGAAGCACAGTGTAAGACACAATTCTAAGTTTGGGGGCATGCAAAATAGAAATCAAATGGTTCAGCTTTCTGTCCTTTGTATGTGCCAACCCATTAAGAGTATTTCTACTTCCAAGCAAGCAGAAAGACCAAAGAATTCAAACATCCTATACAAGCCTATATCCCAGGAATATTTTTTTAATTTTTTGACTATATTTCTGAATATGAATCAAAGTGAAGGCAATTACTTACACCCAAACAGGCTCCAGAGTTAGTCAAACAGGTGTTAACCCAGTTCTCCTCTCTTTATGTAAGCCAATTTCAGAGGTGAGGCGCCCATGTTCAGCTAAGCAAAAGGAATTTGTGGGAACTGTAGCTAAGACTGTGGGATGCTAGATACCCTGGAGGATTAGAATTGAGCCAGCAAACAGAGTTAGAAAAGCTTTCCTGTGCTGTCTGCTTCACTCTGGGGCAGTGAACTGCAAGTGAAATTTGTCTTGGCTAGACAGTAGTTCTCTGCCTTACCTGACTGCTAAGTTGTCGCTTCTTACAATGTCACCAGAGACATTGCCTGAGCTGAAGTTGCTAATGATAAACAAAACTGGGTTTTTGAATGGCTTAAAAATGTGCTTCTGCCTCTTGATAGAAAATACATGGTATATTTGTTAGAAGTGCATAATGTTTTCGAGGAATGTATGTTTGCTTGCATGAGAATAAACCACAGGGAGCCAGTATCACACAGATTGAGATTATTTGAAAGAGATTCAAGGCAGGAGTAATTTGCTGGTGACATCTTTAAAAACCTAAACCATAACTACATTGCAGATGAAAAGAAAGTGAGCTAAAAGTTCCTAGGCACCATGAATTCTGATAAGTGGGATTAGTAAGAACAACTGCTTGAAAAGCCACCAGTGAAATCCACCAACAGTATACATATATACATATATACATATATTCATATTTTCATGTATACATATATACATATATACATATTTTCATCTATACATATATTCATATATTCATATATATTTACATATATGACATCAACATCTCTGATAAGGGTGTCTTTTAGAACAGAGAGTTCATAGTTAAATACAGAATGGGCTCATAAACCTCCACACTGGGTCCTCTAACACTTTGCTTGAGTACTTTCTTGGAATCAAATATCGAGGTTCTGAGCATTAGCTAGGTTTTTCAGAGGGCAGTGATATTGAGGAGCCTAATTCAGGGGACTGCCAATTGAGTAGAAAATTGCTATGGAGAAAAGTGGAACCCAAAACCCATTTTTCCTAGACCTGCTCCAAGAGACAGCATTTCCCATCTCCAGCATCTGTATTACTGTTTTGTGTTGGGGTCAGATCTGTACCACACAATCTGAATGAAATATTTGGATCCATTTCTGAGTTGCAGTAATGGAAATTCCCAATAATATCATTGCCACGTAGTCACACAACCAAACACTTGCTGTTCACTCTTATATGCATCTGTTAGTGAGTTTAGGCAAACCATGGTTACTTGAAACTACATTCTTTCATGTGTGGCTGAAACTTCAGGAAAATGAACCTAAATGAAATTTTTTAAAATTAATTTGAAAGTAGATTTTATGCAGTCACAGCATATATGGATTAAAGACTTCAACTTCCCTGCTTATCTGCCGTTTACTTTACATTCTTTTCTATACATGAATGTCAATGTTTCTACTTGAAGTTACTTGTCTTACTTTAAGGAATAAGCACCTGGGTTTCAGGGGGCTAATCAGCATGTCTGTTCTAATTAAAATCAAAAACCATTGTCATTTTTCTCACTCATACATTTTAACCTGAACTCTGGTATTTTGATTTAGTTCTTTCCTTTTTTTCCCAAAAATCTGCTGTTGTGGGAATGAAACTGTTCAAGTTATATACAGACATGATTTTTTTTATTTGAAGAAGAATATGATTTGAACTTTTTCTCCTTCAAATATTATTAGATTTTTCCTGCCAAGGTTTTATTTTTATTTTACTAGTTCCTTCAGATTGATCAACAGCATGCTATAGAGGGGAGCATTTGGAAAATGCAAATTTAGTGCAAACAGCGTGGTTTTCCATGTAATTGGAATGTAAATGTCACTGTATTCTGTTAGTTGAGATCAATTCACTGCACAGACACTGAATGTATCTTGGTTGAATTTTGTGTCTTAAAAGCTCTTAAGATAAACTATTCCTGCATATTTGGGACCTTTCAAGATGTGAAAGGAATTCTGAGAACAGACGTAAGCAAGACAGGTGGAAGCTACCCCTTGATTCTAGGTGATATAGAGATATCCCTAAAATACAATTGTTTTGTGATTCAGAGCTCTACTACGGATGAGAAAAATTAGATTCAGTTGTCAGTTTTGCCACAGACATCCTATATGACCTTGGACACTGCGCCAGAGGCACCTAGCCAATTGAAAACACAAGACTTTGAGATTTAGCTGGCATTCAAATTGTCTGAATCTGGGCTTTAGCCTCTCTGTGCCTCAGGTCCCTGTCTGTGAAAAGAAGATAAATTGACTTCCCTGCTTCACAGTAATATTGGAAGACAAATTCATCTGAGACTGTGAGGTAGTATTGCGAAGTTTGTGTAAGTATCTTTATAAAAATGTATTTTTACTTTTTGTTACAGTCTCCAGCATACAATGGAGAACACAAGAACTGGAATTATGATTTTGTCACTTGATAGAGTAAAAACCACAAGCCATAAAGTCCTGTTTTCTATTTCCACTTATTGTCCAACAACCAATAGGTTTTGGTTATTGATAATAATATGTGTGCATGACTTACACTGGATATGCATGCATATTTTATCTTATACAGGCATATACACTTCTATTTCTGCTGAGTTATGAGGAGGTGTTGCTAATGTAGGAACATTTATGACATTTGCTAATTAAAAATGTTTCTGAAATTTCTCCTAACACACTTAGAGTTTATACATCACACTGAAGTTAAAAAATATGCCTACATACATATCTGTAGTAGGGCCTAAATATCCTGAATATCCTGGGTGCATCCCTTCTGGTGTGTGAGACCAGAGAATGGGAGACTGAGATCAGAATGGAGTTGCTTGGCATCAGCTAATCATAAGTCATGTAGAGAGACCTACACTTTTCAAATACCAGATACAAGGCAGAATAGTCCTCTTAGACTTTCTTATTGTAAGAATAGACTAAATAACAAATTGAAAGTCCACTTGCAATTTCATGTTTAGTGGAGAAAATTAATGAATTTCAAAAATTAAATATCTTTTCCCATCAGGGAATCCATCTGTTTTCTTCAGAATTTGATATGGAAAGGGTAAAATTATCAAAATGTGATTTTGAGCCAGTCTTCTGCTCTCTATATATTAAATAAGTATTTTAAAGGAAAAAAAAATAACAACAACAAACAAACAAAAGAGAAAGAGCAGCTATTCAAAGTTGGAAGAATATCAAGCAACATGAAAATATGAGTCAAGTCCCATAGAGGTACTAATATTAAGACAAACTTATTCAGGTAACTACCGACAGATGTAGCTACATATGTAAATACATATTTGTGTGCATAATTATCCATATGCACATATTTTGCATTTTTTTAGAAATGTGTGGTTTGGTTAGGGTTTGGTTAAGGTAATCTTAATTAAATATGTTTCATGTAAAACAAGGAAAACCCATAGCAGGTAAAGTAACCTCCAAATTCCTCTTATTAAAATTAAAATTATAGTTCTCTTTCATAGAGACCTGTGGTCATTTTTAAACACTCTCAACTTTAGCTAATACTTGCTGGCATTTTTTCCAGCATTCATCAAGGAAAAACAGAACTATTTTCTCTTTTCTGTTTTCTGTTGTAAGGTCTTTATTTATTTACCATCTTCTCTATTGGCATTTGAGGATGATTTTCACATATTTCTGCCTATACACACACAGCTCTAGGAAAAAAAGTACTGTACTGCATGCAATTTTCCATTCACAGATACTTGTAGCTTCTTCCCAGTATAGTTGGTTAAGAACCAATTAGTTGGCTGCCTGAAAATTGTGTAGATGCAGATGTACATTAATTGGTGTCATAGAGATTGCGTTAAAAAAGACCAAAAAATATTCTAAAATCATAGAATTATAGAATCCTTTAGATTGGAAAAGATCTCTGAGTGCTAAACAAGCACTGCCAAGTCCACCAATAAACCATGTCCCTCAGCACCAAGCGTAATGGTTACACAATAACTGAATTTTAAGCACTTGCACAGGACTGCAGTACCTTCAGCAAAGGAATATACCACAAATCACTGAATTCTGTACTGGTTTTTGTCTGGGATATGTTTTGGAATTGTGAGCAAACCAGATGTGAAAACACAGGGATGTTTTCTCTGTTGCTGAACAGCGCTTGCACAGCATCAAAGCCTTTTTGTTTTATCAGGCTTCCCTGACAGTGAATGGACTGGGGGTGCACAGGTGACGCAAACAGAAAAGCAGAACCCAAATGCCACAAAATGCAGCATTGAGCTCAGCAATAAAATATAGGGGAAGAAAATGGGAGTTTTGGCCTTTGCCTTCCCAAACAACCATTACATGTGAAGAAGCTCTGCTTTCCTGGAAACAGTTAAACCTCTGCCTACCAACAGGAGGAAATAAACAAATTTCTTTGCTCTCTGTGTGGCTTTTGCTTTACCTATCAAACTGCCTATATTTCAACCCACAAGTTTTCTCACTTTATCCTTGCTAATCTCTCCCCCTCTGTGGACTGGGGGATTGCGAGAGCAGCTCTGTGGGGCTGAGCTGTCTTACGGGTTTAAATGCTGACAATTCTAAATGGAGCTCCCCAAATTAATTGGAAATCAGTGATCTTTTACATTGTGCTGAAACAAGATGCCAACTCCTCTATACATCAGTCTATACAAAAAATTATTTTTTGAGAATAGCAGAACTCAATTAATTTTAACAAAGTACAATTCAGAATGTAGGGTCAGAAGAGAACATATAATCTTTAAGTAATGGAAGCTGCAATAATTTCTAACTTTGAAGACAATGCTAATTCTTAATTAGCTTTTTGCTCAACTGACAAAATGCTAGATATTGTTTTTTATACTAGCTCCTAAGCTTAATGAGAAACTCTGATTAAAAATTTGCTTCCTACAATTTCTGAGTTTGTTTCAGACTTACCTTATTTCGTACATTATAGCTAGCAGTTAGCATTTCCTCAAAGTGTAAAACACCATAATGTGAATTTCAGAAATGGAAATTGTTTATTGAATCCCACAGTGCTCATGCAGGGAAAAATCTCCCTGAAGTTATCTTTTGCTCCTTCATTATAATGCTCTGATTATGAAAACTTCATTAATTTCAACCTTTTTTAGTTATTATTCCAATACGGATTTAAAAAGCAAACAAAATAAAAATGTCAATTAACATTAACAATAAACTTAAATATGTGTGTAAGTGCATTACAGAAAAAAAAAAATGTGTATTTTCAGTGTTGAGTCTCATTTATTTACCTTAGATCTAAGCTGCATGCCAAAAATCTTATGTAAATGGGTAAATGATAGCACATAATATCTGATGAATCTATGTAAAAACTGATTCAGTTGGCTGACACTAAAACTTCATTTTATAGAGGGGAACAGTCCAGGTCCATATTAGAGACTTGAAATTACAGTGAATCATATCAGATTTCACCCTACTGATTACCAGATCACCACTTTGAAAGCAATTAACAGATTTCAGTATGAATTAAAATTAGTCCCTTAAATGCAGTGGCTTTGCATCACTATGCATCCCAGACTGATTTTCTACAACTGCTACAGAGATAATGGAATGCAAAACTAAACCTCCCAGCTGCACTTACACAGCAAATACGCTTCTTTCTGGTTGCTTTATTTGCTTTTGGAGCACCAGGATAGCCAGCATAATACAATTTCCTGTCAAACTACACTTCATAGACTCAGATGATATTTTATAAATAGATAGAAAAGGGTAGATATCACAGAGGCAGTTCTTTAATTTGCTAGATCAACTAGAGAAAATCAATTTCCAGGTGTACTTTAAAACTGTGCAATTGATAGTGAGATAATTGCTATTTTTGCTTTGTTAAAATGAAAGAAAACACTTTTGATTTCAGAAAATTAATTAATTTTGGCACTAAACTTGAATTTACAGACACTATACAAAGCCAAGAATTTCAAACATATCCATATCTATATTTTTACTGCTTTGGAAATGAATACAGGTTACATGATTGCCAAAAATACTGTGCCTATTCATACTGTGTTGTGCAAGTTCTTTGATGTCTTCTTTGTAAGTCTACACACAGGAACATTTATTAATATCACAGTGGCTGTCAGAAAGGAATGCATGAGAATGGCTTGCATAAGGAATGCATAAGTTCAGGTTTTGTCTGAACTTAATGATACTGTTCACAAGTTCAAAGTTGGATGTGTATGCCCTCACAGGGATGAGATCTAAAACAAATTTTCTTTGTTTAAATAGGTTGAAAAGCAGCTATATGGAGACTGTGGCATGAAAATGTTTTCTTTTGTAACTTTATCTCCTTGAAGCAAGGCAAAATGATAACTCTGGAATATTTCTTGACTTTTCTTAAAGAAAAATCCCAGAATTCTAGCTGTACCTGATACTTTGAGGAGCAAAGGAAGTTAACACAGTCATGCTCAATCAGACGAGAGTGAGTTTCACTTCATGTTTCCATGTAATATAAATTCCTGCTTTTTTTTTTCAAATTATGAAATTTAAAGTCCTATAGTGAAATCAGGCTAGTGGGCTGCGGAACAACACAAATGAGTGATAGACCTTGTTATTAAAGGCATAGAAGACTTTGTAACCTCTGTTTGTATTTATTGCCTGCTATTGTGAAGAACTCAACTTCTGACTTCTAGGCATAACTTTAATTCTGAACTTTTAAAATTCCTGGGACTGTCATGCCATTACTTGCAAAAATTCCTTTGCAAGTATTGTGTATGCACAAGTGTCTAAATCTCCAGATATATCAGGAAGGATCTATTAAAAAAAGATAAGAGCAAGAGATCCCATAGGAGACTCAAAAAAATGCATACATCGAAAAAGCCCTCAAATGCAGTAGCTGTATTCTCAGATTTGAAGAGGAGCTTTCTCAACATGATTATAGAAACAGTCCTTCAGAAGGTCTGCCATGTAGAAAAATAAGACTAAAATGATTGGTTTGCTGCAAGTAGGTGATACATTGATCCTCAAGAAATCAGAGAGCTCAATTAAATTCATATCTTAATCATGATTGACTTGAGGGGGATAGCAAGCCTAAGAAATACAATACGCAACTGGGTTTTCATTATTTGTCCAGAATCTCATGTATTTTCTTTGAAATGACCTCAAAAAGTATTACATTCCATGAGCAAAAGCCAGTTTAGTGGTACTATGCATTATTATTCTTCACAGTTGCCAGAAGGAAACCCATTAACAACACAGATAACTAGATTGGCTTGGCAAAATTCATGGAGGTAACCATGAAATGGCTGGATATGATACTCACACCAACTGGAAGAGTCATGGGCTTGCTCCTCAATAGGCAGTGTTCTTGGGAAGTTGTAAGGTCTTGTAAGCAGTACTAATCTTGTAAAGCAAATAATGTCCCTATATTTAAATACTATTTCAAGAAAGGATTTCTTAAAATCCATGTTATCTGTTCAGGTGGTAGCTCTATGCACTCCTGGTCAGTGTCAGAAAACCTCATTCCTGAGAGGTGGTGACTTTATGCCTGAAGAGTCTAGCATGTACACTGGAGGCCCTAAACAGCAAGCCCAGAATAAAAGCTTTTCCATCTTCCATCTCCTGCAGAATGGGATCAAATTGGCAAAATTATTGCCACTGCTATTCCTCATCATGCCACTTTTGGCTCTTCAGTTATCTTTTTCTCTGCAGATACTGTTAATTCAGCAACTGCTTATATGTAAAGTTTTAACAGAAATATTCTCATTATGAACCAGAAATCTTCAGGCACTTGATAAGGAATGAGTGGGAAACAGCAAGCAGAGAGTTTTCCTTGGGTATGTTTTCCTGGGGTATGTTTTCCCTCAGTTTTTGACATGAGCCAGAGGGTTTATTCAAAGCATCATATTTCATAGCTGTTTAATTCCTGATGGATCCTGCCTATGGGTTTGTTTAATCCCTTTTTGAGTTCATATTTTTGAGCTTCACAACATTCTCTGGCAAAAAATTTAAATGACACATCAGGTGAAAAATGCTTCATCTTATTACTGCTTTAAGCCTGATACATAATAATTTGATTTTGAACTCACTGGTTCTCGAGCTATCAGAGTTATTAATCACCCTGCCTTCTTGCTATTTGTGATTCACATATTCTCCATGCACTCACTTGCTTTTTTTTTTAGCAGATTCAAGTACCTAATCTATCCAACCTTTCTAACCTGTCTGTGTTTAAAACATTTAGTGCTTCCAACCAATTTTTCTGATACTTTCAGTCTTTGAATTACTTCAGATTATTCAGTGTAATTTTGAATTTTCACTTAGAAAGCTACACAGCGTGATCTATGTATCTTTTTCTTGAACGTAATGGTTGATGTAGAGCTCATCATGGCTCGTGTACAGTCTCAGTTGGTTTACATTCATACTTTGAGTAATTTCAGAACAAAGAAGAGCAATGAAGCTGGTGAAGGGTCTGGACCATGAGCATCACAAGGAGCATCTGGGGCAGCTGGAGTTTTTTATCCTGGAGGAAAGGAGGTAGTATCTTATAAAACAATCTTAGAAAATTTTACTATTCAAGTATGCATGCATTCGGTATTCCAGAAGGCCAGGTGATCCCATAAAAAGAGATAAACTATGGCATTTATCTGTCTTCAAGGAAAAGTGACTCCTAAGAAAACCCATTTGAAAAGGGATCCACGATGAACACTTCACAGCATGAGGACATCTTTCTACTTTGTTCAGTAGGTACATCTTCATTCAGCAGGTAAGCTGCTATATTTTCCTATAATTGCGTGAAAAGTCAGGACTGTTGTTGCAAAACAGAAAACAAAAGTAAATGGTGCCCCAGACCCTTCACCAAAAAACAAGTTTCATTCATTAGTTGTACAGGCCTTAACCTAAATGTAAAATACAGGCACAGGGCATAATTTATAGAATTGTTTAGCTAACTTGGAAATCTAAATTCATATTTTTTCAAAATAATGTGAAATTGCTAGAGTAACTATCTTTAAATAATAGAAAAAATATACAAAAAACCCTGCACTAATGGAAAAAAAATGGCAGCAAGCTTTTTTTTTTTTAACTTTTCTATGCTTATTTAGGACAATGAGCTCAGCATCACGAAATCTTGTCAAAAGGCTTAAACTTTCAAAAAGAAATAAACATTGAAGACACTATGGTATGACTTGAACATATATGTTAGTCTACTAGGCAAAACAGAGCTCCCCTGCGCACTAAAAGAAAGGACAAATACTTCAAATTCGTTCTTCCCTCCTTTTCTCTTCATGGTATTGGTGAAGACAGAGAAGTTCAATCTTTGAAAACAAAGTGATGCTGTACCTCAGTCCTAGAAAAGCTGTGTTATAATCAGGTTAAACCATCTGTTGACTGTAACCTACACAGCTTCACTTACAAGGCACAGAATAGAGGAGAATTATTCATTTAAATTATGCCTTACTTTTTTTTGCAATCTATTTATGTTTATAAATGTTACTGAAGCTTGCACTGCTGCTTCTAGGCATGAAAATTTTGACACCAAAGTCAGCATCTTCATTTCAGTAACAATAGTCTTCACAGTGATTGCAACAGGGTTAATAATACATGATTCTGAGCTATAAAAAATCTAACAGCATAGAATCAACACTGATAATACAAACCAAATACCATTCAAACACAATTAATTAAAATAATTTTTTACAGTAGATCACAGTTCAATTTACTTAATTTAGTCACAAAAAATCTCAGAGCATAATTAAATTTAGACCTTTTCAAAATTAACTTATGACTAAACATGTGGAGTGCAGTAAACAACAAAGAATGTTCTTACTGAATCCCAAGAAAACAGTACAAAAGTTTGGATTTATTCAAATATTTGCTTCTAACCCTAAAAAACTGACTCTATAGAAACTATATTCTGAATTATTATTTTTACAGTTACTAAGTGACTTAAATGTCAAATTCATAATACTTTTTGTTAACTAATCCCCTTTTAGGTCCAAAATGAATGGTTCCAAAATGAAAATTAACAATGTGGTTTTGATAGAAGAGAATTGTTTAACAATATAGATATTTAACTGAGAATGTGTTTAATAAACCCTTTGGGAGATTTTTTTTGTCTATGCTATCATACTTTACATTAAAAATATGCTTTTTCACCAAGAACTGTAACTCAAAAACAATTATCTGCATTCTGTATGTACTACAATAACCAGAAGAAGTATATTTTTGTTCAAAGCTCCCACAGAGGCCTGGGTTTTGTTTTCCCTACCCTGTTCCCTCTGTTTTTCCTTTTTATATTTTCCCTGTAATGTGCAGAACCAAAATCAAGAAAGGTTAATTCCTACAAAAAAGTTAAGTGCTACCAATCTACTCCTGGCTGGAAAACCACTATAAGAGTTCATACACTGTGTCAGCTTACTTGGCAGATATAATGAGAATATCTGGCACTCACTAAATGTTAAGAATAGGTCAACTTCCTTCTTAAAACAAAAAGCATTGACCCTAAAAACACTGCAAGAACCATGGAGCTGATGGACAGCCTGGAAACATTTACATTCTTTTTATTTCATCTCTCTTAAGAACCAGCAGATACAGTGCATTAAATTCATACTGCTAAATTCTTACATTTATATTTTAGACCACAAGATTTGCTGTTTAGAGTCAGGAACTGCCTCCAGGGAGAAGGATGGATCTCTCGACTACTCACAGTGACTGACTCCTGCTCACTTATTAAGCATTACAAAGGCTTACCTTGTAAGAATGATAGCTAAGATCTTTAAAGATAGCAGTTAAAAAAGTATCTTAAAAGCTACTTATACCAGGTATACACACTAATTTCCCAAGTTGCCAGTAGCAGCTCATTTTAGTAACACAAAACTGTATTAAAAAGAGGACTAAAAAGATTGTTGCTTGAAATGAAAATGTGTTCTAGATTTTTTTTCCAATCCCATTTTCAAAGAATAAAATAAAGCTTCCATATTCATAATTACATGTCTGTATCCTTTTTGAAAGGGTAGATTTTTGTTGCACTGAAGTCAGCTGGTATTTTTTGTTAACTTGAATTTAATCAGAATTAGAACTCCAAACCCTGCCTCTCCCTCTCACCCTTCCAGTTCCATTTACTCTGCAATAACTTTCTGCCTCATAAATAGTATTTAAATGTATGCAAAACTGCCTCTTAATTCTTTTAACAAAACAAAAATCCCATTTCTGAGATAACAATAAAGCAACTTTCATTCATGTGCTAACAAGTCAAGTAAGAATCAGCACAAACCAGTAGTGAACATCAAATCCTAGATAATGGCTAAATAAATAGATTAAATTAGATACTCTTGAATTTTTAGTGGTCTAAAATTATGTTCTTATGAACAATTTTGGGCCATGTTTTCTTACAGAAATTCCCTATCAAGTGTCTAACTTGGACATACCTCAGGAAATGTATGCCTATATTTCTTGACAAGTCTTAAGGCTTCTTGCCTGGCTGAGAAACTTCTTTCTGTCAATACACAAAACAATCTTTCTCTAACGGTCTTGACTAGAAGCAGATTACATGACTTTTCTTTACTAAACCTGTAATGTTAACTTTTTGTATCATTTACATCTCCATTTTAAAAGGCCTTCTACTTTTGGCCATTGGTCAATACACAATAATGTTCTTGTCAATATTACTAGATATTCAGAAATACAGATGGGTCACATTCTTTTAGACCCCATGGTCTTCTGCTGTAAACAGCTGAGAGGTCTCCTCACGTTGCCCTATGCAGATGTCAACGCAGTGTCTGAGCTGATGTGCACAGGGGGCCCAGACCCCACCTCACAGAACAGAACTCCTCCCCCAGAAGTCTAATCTTCTACCTTTCTCCTTGAAATCTTTGGATTTTACTTCCTTTCTATTCAGTGCTTTGTCTTTTTATGAGGAAGATTTTTATCACCTCCAGAGAATGGACTTTTCAACCTCACATTAGCACAGGAGCCAGAAACGCATCAACCTTCCAGCGACACAGATCCCACCTGTCCTTTGCCCTTGTGAGATTGCACCTGAAGTAGTGTGTCCAGCTCTGCTGTCCTCAGCACAAGGAAGATGAGGACCTGTTAGAGCAGGTGCAGAGGAACCCATGTAGATAACCAGAGGGCTGGGACACCTCTCCTGTGAGGGCACACTGAGAAAGACAGAGCTGCTCAGCCTGGACAAGAGAAGGCTTCAGAGAGACCTCAGTGAGGCCTTCTAATGTCTTAACGGGTCTTATAAAAAGAAGGGAAAGGGGCATTTTATACAGGCAGGTAGTGACAGGATAAGGAGTAATGGTTTAAATCTGAAAGAGGACAGGATTAGTTTAGATATTAGGAAGAAATTCTTTATTCAGAGGGTGGTGGGCATAGGTTGCCCAACTGTTCAAGGTCAGATTGGATGGGGCTTTGTGCAACCTGGTCTATTGGCAGGGGGCTTGGAACCTGATGTTCTTTCAGATCCCTTCCAACCCAAACTATTCTGTGATTCCCTAATTTTAAAACTCTCCATTTATATGTTTGAACTACCCTACTGACTTCTTGCTTCACTGTTTGCCCTCCCTGGGGCTAAAACTTATTAACTTATTTTTTCTGCTCTTTGGTTGGTTGTTATTGATACAACTTATTGCTGCAAACATCTTCAAAGGTTTTTACAGGCCATAAATTTCTGATTTAGGTTATATATTTGATTCTGTGACCTGTTTTTTTAGTCTTGGCCTGAATGCAACAGTGTAGGAGACCATGATCAGGCAGAGCCTGGCTGACAGGTGTGAAGCTCTGCACTGCTGCAGCAGTCCCTCCATTTGGTTGTACCTGTAGGAGTAGGATGAGGAACTCCTCACCACAAACAAGGGTTTACTGTTACTAATCATGGTGATATAATAAATGTGTCAGCTTATGTGTGTTGACAGCTCCTGGTGAAAACGTAGCAGCAATGCAAAGTCACAAGGAGCTTAATCTTTTCATGAAGGAAGGTATGATTATAAATACACATTTTCTAATTCAAAGAAAAAAATGGAATTTTTTTATGTAAAAACAGATATAATTATACTAAATTTCAAATAAAAGTCACACCATTAACTGGCCTTTCTCCTAAGAAAATTGTTTTGGCACAGATCAGAATTTTGATTACAGTATATCTGTTCTGTGGAGATTTAACCATGCCTTATATTTTAGGTTACTTTTTTTCGTTGTTGTTTAACACAATATTGAATAGATTTCTTTCTCTCTTTGAAGAAATATTGAAAAGATTTCTTTCCCTCTTTGCTGAGATCTTATCTTTCCTTATTTTTTCTTATTGCTATCTGAAACCAGCAGTGCTACACTTTTTATATCACAAAAATTCCAGAGAGATGTTTTTCAAAACAAATGAATCAAATATAGCATGTAGATACATCTTTATAAAAATATGGCATCCACCTTTCTTGGAAATATTTCATCATCTTTCTCTTTCTTTTGTTCTCCTTTTTTTCTTTCTTTCTTTCTTTCTTTGGCTTTGTGGTACGTGTGCATGCTTGGCTGCACCATTCTTTTTTGTGGGTAGTGAACTCCAGCAGCACCCTTGCAAAAATACTCAGAATTTTATGGCACTTTAAGTTAGCTTTTAGTGGAGTTGGTGTTCTGTACTGTTCTTTAAACTGACAGCTGAAAATGTGTTATGAAACCCCCAATTACCTTTTCCCTCATCTATTAAAACTACTTGTGGCAGCATCAGGGTTGTTCAAAGACACTGAGATACTGTTGTGAAATCAAAGTCAAAATAAGCACTTGACTAAGCTTTGGAAAAAGTCACTGCATAGTGCAGATTTTCTTGAATACAACAGAATTTTCTTCAAATTTGTGTTCCCTTGTGTTTAATATTCTGATGAAAATACATTCATGTCAGTAACATAAACATTCTAAAGTTGAGAGAAACACTAATTGAGAAATTTCAAATTGTCTGGTATAACTTCAGGTATAGGTTTGTCAACATAAGCTGCAATGTTTTTTGTACTTATATTCAGGATGCCCTTAAAATGTCCAGTCAGGATCCATGAGAAACTTACTGTACTATAAATGATTTACCAGAATTCAGAATATTAGTCCTAGCAGGGAATACTACAATTGGATAAGTAGGACTCACAAACAATAATTGAGAGGGAAATGCAAATATTAATCAAATCTTATATTTTCTCATTCCTTTACCCAATATTGACTCAATAAATGTCTCGGATATTCTTACCCACAAGAACTCCATTTTACTGACATGCATGTAAATTGCTTGTTGAATCCTCTACAGATAGTTAGAGACCAAGAAAGAAACTCAAAATTAATCTGAGATACAAAGCACTCTTGAGAGCAAACTACAAATAATTTAAAGTTCATCATGTAGCCTTGCACTGAGCAAGTAGATTGGATAAAAAAGTCACATATTATTGCAATATAAATGTAAATTTCAGATTTCTTATGCAGAAAGAAAAAGACCAGAATTTTTGCCATCTCAATCCACAGTTCTTTCTACCAGTATTTCACCAGTTTTGCAGAAATACCTGTCTGAGTCAGTTGATTGTGGTTAAGCCTGTCATAAAACTCAAAAAACGAAAAGTTTCAGTTGCAAATATTTTTGAAATTTCTTGTCTGTGGTGCTTTCTTGCTATACTATTTAAATCAGAGTGACTGATGACATGTCAGCTTGCAATGTCACTATGTAACTTGCTGGTGTTCCTCTGAACTCCTGTACATTTCTAATGTTTTGTCAGTTACTATACTGAGAGCCACTGAGATTAACTTCATACAGTAGGCTTTCATGTTGATTATTAGTAAACTCACATTCATGACACTTTGCCTATCGCCAATAAAAAATTGAATTCTGTAATTCACTAGTTCTGTACTTTTTTCAATAAAGAGTACAGAATTAGTGAATTAAAGAATTATTACAAGTTTCTTTGCTAAGCCAGTAAAAGTTCTTCAAAGGAAATTGCTGTTCTACCAACCTCTAGTCCTTCATTGAAGTGCTCAGCAAGTATGTGGGCAATCTGCTCTGAGGAAGCAGGGGTCTTGAGGAAAAGTAATCAGCCATGGCATAAAAAAAATCCTAGTACAAATAAAAGTATTCTAAGACAGTGGAAGCAAAGAATCAGTTTCAGTGGGTGGAATACATCTTTAAAAAGGAAGCCAGCAGTGGAGATGCAGATGAGTGCCTGCTGAGTCCTGTGCTGTTCAAAGCATCCAAAAATGGTTTGGAGAAGCAAGCAGTAAGCCTAAAGTTTGATGGTGACACAAAATGTATTAATGTTAAAATACATACGTAGCTATATTACTGTTATAATAGCAATATGAAAGTTGTAGCTGAGGCAAGAACTTACTGCAGAATTGCAGAAAGTCCTTCTGAGACAAACTGTGGGAGAAATATTGTAGAATAATTCTGGTTGGAAAAGACCTTTAAGATCATCAAGTCCAACCATAACTTGGAATAACTAAAGCCACAGCTAAACCCTGTCTCTAAGAGCCACATCTCTACATCTTTTACATAATTTCAGGGTAGGAGACTCCACCCCATCCCTGGTCAGCCTGTTCCAATGCCTGACAGCCATTTTGTTGAAGAAATTAAGATGGCTGATGAAATCTGAAACAAGAAATTTGCTAAAAAATTAGCAAAAATAACACTAACCTCACACATCATAATGGTTTCTGAAGTCACCCTTTATGAGTAATTTTGAAGCTGTGACAGGAGCATGGTCACACAGTAGCTAAGTGGTTGATGGCACTCACTAAGGAAATAAAATATTAGGAATTAGGGAAAGACTGAAAAATAACTTTGAAAAGAGAAACATTGAGACCTACAAACTTCATAAACTACCTCTGGGCATTTCTGTGTTCTTTTATAAAATGTTCTGATAGTGAAATTACAAAAGTTACCTCAAAAAAAGTAGTAACTATCCCATGCCATTACCCAAATACAACAAGGTAATTTGTCCTGTCTTCAGTGGATGCCTTTATTTTCCCCTCTGCAAGCAATGACTAAATCTCTGTATTTTTGCTGGAAAACTTCTTGCAGAGAAAAGTCTGAGACAGGACTTTGTGTTTATATATTAAGAGCCTTAATTTTTTCTTTTATTTTAATGCAGTTTTCTTCAATTTATACACTCCAACTAATCCTGAAAATCAGGTCTAGTAGCACATCAGAAAAACCATTTCCTTTTTCACAAAGGTTAATAAAATGTTAGCACCTGAGTATTCCCAGCAGATTCTGGCACCAAAATTAATTTTAATCTAGTGGAGGAGAAGCGTACCTGCTACCTATATGGTTAGGTCCCTGCCAAGTCCAAAACTAACCATGACATGTGTCATCCTAAATTATGAATATATTCTTGCATCATTATAAATAAAGAACCTGAAAGATTATGAGTCCCCCTAGTTTCAACATCAGCCATACAAATAGTAGTGGTGTTGTGAAACTTTTTCATTCTATTGAGCATGCTCCAAAAAAACAGATACAGTCAAGAAGCTGACACCATTTCTGAGGTATCAGAAAGCAAAAGAGTTAAGATGGCCTTGAACTTTCTACTAAGTTTTGCATTCTTTGTTATATACATTTTGTATTCTTTGAGATATTTTTACCACAATCTGATTTTCATTTAACAAGTAGATTCCAGCTCTAAAATAAGTCTTTAAAATACCTTTCAGCAATTCAATTTCATTGATTAAAACTGTCAAGAGAGGAAGGAAATGAAAAAGTAGCCAAAACACTTGTATCCTAAGCTACATGATAAATTCTGCAATGAACAAACATACCATTCGTACCGCCTCCTACATTATTTAGCTAGTTTAACAAATGTAAATTAAGTACTTGAAGTCAGCAAAATTAACTGCAATAGATGAGGCTTACAAATGAGTAATTTTGTACAGCTGCCATTTGCTCAATATTATAAAAGTGCTCTTAATTTGATTTAACACATCTGTAAAGTGACTTCATTCTATAGATTTATCATCTGCATTTACATTTTTTTTCTGCTTACAGGAGGGAAAAGAGAGCCAATTTCACTTTGAAATTCTCATTTATTAGGCTGTTATATAAATGTCTTCTATAGTGCTTTGTGATGCCAGCATCAGCAACAGCAGTGAAAAGGGTTCTGTGGTAATTAGGGATAAATTAATAGATCTGAGCAAAAAAACCTCTAAGGTTTTGTTTTGTTTTGTCACTCCCTCTCCCTCCCCCATTACACCCCTGGTTACTCTTCTGCTGTTGAGTTTGAAAACCTGGACAGCTACGCATGCTTGTGCAATCCATTAATCAAGCTAGAAAGAAATGCTATCTTGTTTCAGTGATTTAGCACTCCTCTGTTAGTTTGGGTATAAACCCTACATCCATTTAAAAATAATGCAACGATCCATGTTAATCTCTTCTGTTGTGGTAGTTCTGTTTCTTACCTGATACACATAGAAGTAAATTTACTGGCTTCAATGAGATTAATGCAGAGTATTCTTAGCTCCACCATATTCAATATTATTTTGGCCAAAGAACATCTTTTCAGTCTTAAAAAATAGCTTAATTCTAGCTAACGACATTATAAAAAAATATATTGAAAAAAAGTTGCCTTTTATATCATCCATGAAATTTTTACCTTAATGTTTTGAAGGACAAAAGGTCTGTAAACATATTATTGATGTTACTGACAGACTGTAATGGATCACAAGCTTTTTCATAAATCTCTACTGTGCACTGCATATCTGGGGAGATAAGAGCTTCAGAGTGTATTCACACATGAATTCCTTAATTCAGTACAGTTATATTTATTTGTTTTCAGTTCCTTAAAATTCATACTGCTCTTATTAATTATTGGAATGTCCTATGTGTCACCTAACTTTTGTCACTGCAGTGAGGCAGCTGATGCGTGCCATTGGAAGTATTTAGAACTTGTCTACATGGACAGTAAATCAATTACCATGTTAAAGAATATTCTGAGTAGGTCTCACAATAACCTTGCCAATAAACTATTCATCATTCCATGGTATAATTCACTGATCATGTGGCAGGAGACAGGAGGAAGCATGGCAATAAAATCAGTGGGTATTTCACTCTTCAGAGTAAAAGATGAATGATAGACCTGAGTCTTATCTCCAGTGTAAATATAAAAATTAATGTATAAGATCTAAGCTTTATTAGTAGTGTTGTTGTTGTTGCTATTATTATTATATTAATTACTCTGTCAATTTCTATACCAATAAATTTTAAACCGGCATCTGGTCTTTTCCTGTCCCAGATGTTGGGTTCCTTTAGCTAATGGGCAGAAAATCTCTCTCTCATTTACCTGAGTCCCTGCATATAAAAACATTTTTATTCTGTTTGCCTAGCTTTTTCATACAAATCAGAGGAAAATTGTCTTTAAATCAATGAGAAACTTGAGACACTTAGCATCATGTAGTAAAGTTCCTCCTGCTCCTGACAGTTTTGCTGTAGCAAAGTAAAATTGGACATTTATCTCAGTAAAATTCTCTGGGTAATAACAACACAGTCACATTTTTTGGCATTATGTAGTGGTTACATAGCTTTTAATTTCAGATTAGCTCCAACAAATTAAGAGAATATCTTTTAAAGAGTGAGTTTAACTTAAGTGAAAAAAGGCAACATAAAAGCTGAACTATAAAACCTAGCTAAACATTTTAAGGTCTTTTTGTTTTAGTATTCCTGAAAATCTACTGCCCATGATTGAATATGTGGAAATTTGTGTCACATTCAATCCAAGAATGGCATCTAACTAAAACAAAATCATATTTGACAAAATACTCTCATAACATCTATGAGTTTTTTCCATTTTTTGCTTGTACCATTATACTATGGAAATATATAAAGATTTGTAAGTACTTTTGATTTTTCCTAAAAAGGCTGTGATAGGGTCATAATGCTAACTAGAACTCTAGAACATGGTAAATAACTGTTACTTATTCTCATTTGAGAAGTGCTCCTGTTGTAAAGCATATACACAAATATACACAGTCATATTTCTGAATGAATTAATTTTTATGGAGGAAAAGCCAGGTTTAAACACCAACCACTCCACTTAAACAGTAGACAAAATATTACACAATTTTTCCTAGTGTTCTGCAGTCTCTATATGTTTGGAAGATATTTAGATTCTGATCTGCAGTCTTCATTTACCACATCACTGCAAAGTGGAAGACAAGGTATATCTGTTATCATCCATTGTATATGACTCTAGAAAGAAACAGGAGGAAAATAGACAATAGTTGTGTATAGATACAAGGTTCTGTCACACTGAGCTTCGTGTTCATTCACTGTCAAATAAATGATTCAAAAAAGACCTATGGAAATGAGAAGATTTAGGTTTCCTTCATTAATGATGCATTTTTCTATGCAGTCAGTGTAATAAGTAGGAACAAAGTTTCTTAATGTTCCTTGAATATTTTTTGCACATGATGAATAAGACCCTTTTAAGTCTGGAAACAGTGATAATTATATTTTGTACACTCTGCGCTGAATCTATAATTCTCATTAGACATACAAGCTCTTCCACAGTATTTCAGGTAATGAAGAATAACCAGAGCCATGCTGCATTAAGAGGCTCATTTTTCTATGAAGCAATAAACCATTCAACATTTATATTAGTGGCTCTCTGGAACTGCGCACAGTAGACATAATAGCAGTTACAACCATCCATCTTATGAACAACAGTGACGGGTGTTGCCCAGAGCTCTAAGTAACACAAACATCAAAAAGCACTCAATCTCTTAAAAACTGGTTAGAAATCATACAATAGGACATATATTTGATCCTCAAATAATCAATCATTCACATATATTTCTTCTACATGCTGAAGAATGCTATGGAGAGAGCATAAAGTGTATTTGCTTTGAAGCAGAAATTTGATATAGCTGAACCGATAATAAAAAGCAGATGAAAAAGTCTAGCAATTCCAGAATGTTTGCACAAGTTAAAATCTCATTAGGAATGGGAATACGGACACCTATAGCAGTGAAATTAATAGATCTGGGAAGATCTAGGACAAAACCATATAGCTATTTTGGTTTTTTTTCCTTTTTAGAACATTTTCATTTTGTTACTGAGAAAAGCATCCAAGTTGTTTTGAATACTTATTGAATAATATAATATTCTTCTTTTTTTATCTCCTATCCCTTATCTTATAGTGAATAAAATTCTTATGAAAATTAGATTCCTTACCTCCAAATTTGTTTACTAATGTGCAACTTTTAATTGCTGTGAAAGTCCATAGTGCTGCAATATTTTCTAAGCAAGCCTTCTTTTCATGACTTGAAATGTGGATCCTGTTCCAGCTTAGGGGATATAAAATATGTTTTACATCATACTTACTTGTCTTCAAGAATTCAGACACTCTTCAAGAATTCAAACACTTTTCCCTCACATACCATTTGAGCTATATATATTTATATGGTTTATTCACAAGCCTGAGCCCTACTGTTCAGTGCAATATATTGTAACTCACTTTTTTAAAGAAGATAATATCCCCAGGGAAATTTTCTTCTAATAGCAAGTATAAAAAATATTTATAAAAGGCCAAACTAATATAGCCATATATTTCTAGATATAATATGCAAGGTTAGAAGCCAACCCCGCTTGCATAGTTCAATGTTCACCAATTTTGTCTCAGTGATTTTAGGAATACCACAGAGAACAAAGCTTCAAATGTAAAACAAAGCCCTCAAGACTATATTGCACAGCACTCACCCAAACCTGCCACCACAATATACATACTTCGTCCCTCAAGTAAGGTGGTTCACAAGGAAATCCACTTCAACTTGCAATATGTTTTTATCTAAAAATTCAGCCCAATATTAAAGGGTGCTATCTGCACTGTGCCTGATTCCCATTTAGTATTTTTTATGCCTGGCAGGACTTTTGAATGTGGATCAAAACTAAGGGAACTTTTCAACAACTTGGCAGTGATAAGAAGCCTGAAAATGAATACAAATGTGATGTGCCCACTTCATGCTGTCAGAGGGATATAAAGTGGTCTCAGCATAAATAAGAAACCCTACAGAGCTTGAGCATGTCAGCAGATAGTAGCTCAGATGCCAGTAGTTAAGTATTTCTCTGCATATCAAAGCATTTATAAAGAGAAGATCATTATAATACAAAAAAACTGCAGTGTTTGAGTGAATGTCTATGATGAATAGAGGTTTAACTACCTACAGTGAGTCTGAAGGACTAATTTTTTTCTTTTAGTACCTGCTAGATAAAAAGATAGCAACTGAATATATTTTGTAACGGGTTTTGTCACACCAAACAATAAAAAATAAAATAGTAGACAAAATACTGTATCCTTCATGATCTAAAGAACAAGCCATATGTTAAACAGTTTTTATTACAAAAATCTATTAGTTTCTTACAAACTAGAACTTGAGTATTTATGATGCATACAACAAATCTGTCTTGGCAATAGCAAAATCCCTCAGAGACCTCATTTATGGAGAAACCACTTTAACCATTGTGCTACCTATAATCATCTCAATCACTGGTTCATTATAATCTATATGAATGATCCCATTTTATTTTCAGATATTCTACTCTCATAAAACCCACTCATTATCACAGAAATTGTGACGACACAGTATCGCCCCAGAATCACAGACTGGCTGAAGTTAGGAGATCTGAGGAGTCTGCCTGCTCAAAATCCCTTGCTCAAGCAGGGCCGCCTCGGTATGATTGCCCATGATCAGGTGGCTTTTGGAGCTCTCCAAGGGTGGAGACTTCACAATCTGCTGGGCAGTCTGTGCATGTGCTCAGTCATGCCCAGAGTAAAAAAGTGCTTCCTGATGTTCAATGGGAACATCCTGTGTATTGGCAATTTGTGTCCATTGCCTGTTGTCCTGCCACTGGCCAGAACTGAAAAGATCTTAGCTTAGTCCTCTTTGCATGCTCCTATCAGATTATCTATATATAGTACCAAGTTCCCTTCTGAGGCTTCTCTTCTCCAGTCTAAACTGTTCCAGCTCTCTCATTCTTTCCTCATAAGAAGGATGATCCAGCTTTTTCATCATTTCTGTTGCCCTTTGTTGGATTCTTTCCAGTCTGTCCATGTCTCTCTTGTACTGGGGAGCCAAGAATTGAGCACAGAACTCCAGGTGGGGCCTCACCAGTGCTCAGTGGAGGGGAAGGAAGGATCACCACTCTCAACCTGCTGACAACCTTTTTTTAATGCAACCCAAGATATCTTCCACCTTTTTTCTGGTAAGGGTACATTGCTGGATGATGTGAAGCCTGCTGTCACCAGGACCCCCAGTATATTTTCTGTGGAGCTGATTCCCAGCTGTGTGACCTCCAGAATTTATGGTTCCTGGCATTGTTTCCTATCAGCTGCAGGGCTTCATACTTCTTCTGGTTGAAGCACCGACGGTTCCTTTCAGCCCATTTCTCCCAGCCTGTAAGGGTTGTAGGGGCTGGATGGCAGTGTGACCCTCTGGTTTATCATCCTTTAATTCCAGCTCTGTGTCATCAGCAGGCCCATGATGAAGGTGTTAAACAGGATTGAACCCAACAGTGACCCCTGGATACACCACTACCTGACCTCCTGCTGGTCTTTGTGCCACCACTCTCTGGACTCAGACATTCAGGTAATTTTCAATCACCTCACTCGCTCCTTATCCAGCCAATTCTTTACCAGCTTGTCTGTGAGCAACAGTTTCAAAGGCCTTACTGAACTCTAGGTAATCAATATCCATTGCTCTCCTCTCATTTACCAGTTGAGCCATTTCATTACAGGAGTTTATTGAATTCCAACACTCCGGTCATGGGAGTAATCCTACAACACCTTTGTGATCCCAAAAACTCCGTAGCCCTGGAACTGCACACAGGTCTTTAACTCTCCCCATACTGCATGTATTAGGGTACAGGCACTTTAGAAATGCACCTCAGCATGTTGAGTCCCTGGAGAGGGTCTTGAGGATTTTTGTATTGTTGCTCCTTACAGTCACTTCCTTGCTGACATGCAAGCATTGGGGGTGACTCAGTTTGAGAAATATTAAGTTTTTATATTTCACAAGTTATGTGATCTCCATGTAGCTTCATCTCACACTGCTTCATTCGAAATACCATAACATGCCTAGTATTTTCTCTACTTATATGTAATACTAACAAATATACTGCAAAATAATGACATTAACATAAATTATATATCCTTTGTTAACTTTCCTAAGTTATAACTTTACTAAATTTAAAATCTACTTGCTACTTTAAATGCTCTTAAATTTGTCATAGAGATTATGAAAGTTACCCAAACTTTTCCAGACATTCTCATGCTTTTCTAAAACTCCTTTTGTTTATAATACAAGTGTGAAGAAATATTGCCACAAGATAATAAAAGGCTTGTGTGTAAGGCTTAGATACTACCAACTTAGGAAGCATTGAACTTGATCATTGCTATATCAAAGCAGATACCCAAAGCTGCTGCTAAACCATAGATGAAGGTTAGACATATTCCTACCATCATTTTCGTTTGGGCAAATTGCAGGTATCCCCATGCTTAGTGAGAAGTTAACAGTATTCATATCTCTGAAGTGTCTGTTCCATAAATGCTGTGGCAGTTGGCAGATTTTCTGACTCAGACAAGAGGAGACCTATTTAGCAAATGTGTCGAATTTTCACAGCTTTCACCCTTTGGATGTTCCAGCACAGTTTTGCCAAACATTTCTGCTGTTTCTGTAGTGTTTCTTGCTTCAATAGAGCACAAAGTTATTCTCACACAAACTGCTGGAGAGCAGCCCAAGGTGATGACATCCTCAGGAGAGCATGAATGTGTACGAAGGCTGGTAAGAGCTCCCAGAGGCTGCTTGCAGCCCCATTGCATAAACACACTGTTTAGTATAATCCAGAGATTATTCGCTAGAGAAATTTCTTCTTTACAGACAGTTTCCCCCACACTGCAATTCAGTATGTGGGAACAAAATATTTACAGCTGAACAATCAGTATTACATGATTGATGTCTGCTTTAAACTCTCTTGGCTGCTAGCACCCATGTCTTTACCTCATTCTGTAGTCAGTTTTTCTTTAAATTAATAATCCTCAGTGAAAGCAGGTGCACCTTATCCTCCCCAAAAATTTTTACAAGTTAACCCCACCATCATATTTGATCTCTATTCAATGTAATTCTTCCCCCTCATGCAGTTACCTCAGCCTGATGACACCTGATCTAAAGGCAACATTAGGAACATCTTGTTACTGGAAGCCACTGAATCAGAAGGAGCTAGTTCTGCATCCAGAAGGAGGATTGAAACACTACTGCTAAGCTATATCTTATGAAATCTCCCATGAAAAATAATATAAATTGTGGTATTTTTTTTTTTCTCCAAGTCTGAAGACGTTCACCAGACCTTACAAGGGAATTTGTGGTGCTCATACCTTTTGAATCCTACCCAGTCTTTCAGGAATAAGTGTATTCTTTTAAGCTTGAAAGCTTCAGTGTTTTAATCAAAATCCTGTCCACCACTTTCATCTATTTCCATTCCTCAAATCAGGAGCACTTAAACCAAAGTTAGAAGCGTCAGACCAACACTGCCATATTCTTCTCAAATTTTAGTTAAAATTTGAGTTGTTTCTCATTTTTAAAATAAATATACTGACAAAAAGTAGACATTTTCTAAACTCTGCTGGAAATTTCTGAGATATAATACATTTGAAAAGCTTGTTGACACAAGACTTTAATTTCTAAATCATTATCTTTATTATGTTCTTAATTTCTCACAACCTTCTGTCTCAGAAATGGGAGCAGCCTTTCAGTACTCATGTCTCCATTGTTTACTTCAAACTGTCACTACATAGAAGAAGAGTCAAAAAAAACTCTGTTTTAATAATTACTTCACATAAAATCACCAATGCTTCCAGTGCTCTATTGCAGAAACCATTCAAACTAGACAAAGAATCTGGAAAACTGTCAAAGGAGAAGGTTAAAACACATCACATTTTTTGAAAAAAAGTGGAAGATTTTTATCACTAACCTATCTTTTCTTTTAATTTTACAATTAAAACATTGTTCAACACTGGGCAATTGCAATAAAATTAGGTAAGGTACCTCAAGCCTAACCTGAATATGGAGAAGCATAGTTGTTCAATTTGCAGCAAACAATTCATATGCATCCCAAGAACTTACTCTAAGAAGGATTGAATCAAACTTTCCTGCTTGATAGGACTGAAAATGTGCTACTCTTTGTTGAAAAGTGGTAGAGTATTTAAATATAAATCACGCTTCTAAATAGAAAGAATTTATGAAAATTAGATTAAGAAATATAGATCAATAATTAGGCTTCCATTTGGAGACTATGCTGAGATATACCTAAACTATCTTTGTCTTTCTTGCATTTTATCTAGTCTTTGAAATTTCTCTAAGTTTCACCCTTAAATAATAGTCTGCTGCACAGACACACAGAGTTAATAGTCCGTGCACAGTCAGAAGAAAACAAACACCCCATGAACTCCAGTTACAATTCCTGCTAGAGAGACCCTGGTGTTTCCACAGGTTCAGGAAGAGCAAAATCCTGATGGCTTCCCATAGTCTTCCTCTTAGTGCTCCAGCCTCACTTCCCTCTCTGGTTGCCTCCTACCAGACCTCAGCAGGCTGTGGGAAACATGAACTCCTGCAGAAGTTTCAGGCTCACTTCAAGGTTTCTGAAGGAGGTCATGCAGCCTGCATAATTCCCAGTTAGGCTGAACAGCCAGCATGCTTCCTTCTATCTTCGTAGTATTCTCTACACGTACAATGCTATGCATAACAGAAAGGTGAATTTCCAGATGTCTTTACTGGTTTTACCATTTATACCAGTAGTGCATGTTTGGAAAACAAAAACCTAAGACATTTAGAGCAGAAAACCATCTCATATAAAGAAAATTCCTTTTTTGACTGAAAAACAATTTAAGACGTACCATATGTGAGAACAAAAAGTGAGCATGATCTATTTTAAGCTATCAGACATTGTAGTGCAGATACACTGTGTTTTCTGTGTATTTTTCAGAGAAAATAAATGCAGATTGTTCTGAAACAGATATAGATTTTTCTGACAATGATCAAGAATTTTTATAGTTTTATTTAAAGTATCCTTGTAGTTTGTTTTCTTTGTGTGTGCAGTTGCATTGTACAGCTGTTTCATGATGACTTGAGAAAATATTGATCTTACCTCTGAACTGCAAAATCTGTCATAAGTGAATTTGATTCCCTTAATGAGAATGCATCACTTGAAATGATTCATCATTTGTGGAGAAACAAATTTCTAACAATACAGTGTGACTTCCATGACTAGAAAAGAAATATTCTTAGATTTTGTTGAACATATTCATATCTCTGTGGTGGGTTTTACAAGATCAAAGAAGCAACAGAAAACATCAAAGACAGTTGTTTACAAAATGTTACAGGCACAAGGCAGATATGGGCATATGTGTTAGTGCTTCAGAAGCTTGTTATGAGTTAGCTAGTTCCATATTGTGTTGCATGGAAAAGGTTTTTCATACTGTTAAAAAAAAAAAGAAAGGAATAGATCTTTGGAGCTTGTGGTTCTGTGCATGTGATTTCAGAGACTGATTTTTTTTTTTCCCCCTAGTAACTTTCTTACTTAAAATTTTTAGCAATATTTTAAGCAAGCTTATTTAAATGGCCCATAGAATTCAGTGAATATAATATCCATTCATAGTGGTTTTATGTAGGCTGATCCATTTTAAGGTTTTACATAGTCTATTGAAAACAAACAAACAAGCAAATAAAAAGAAAGGGGCAAAAAAGGAAATTCTTATTAAGAATAAAAAAACAAAGGTCTAATCACAACAACAGTAGACATCTTCAATGGGTCACAAACCCTCTTCAGTTATTTAATCTAGTTAGGGAAGGATCCGATAATCTATGCCTCCATTTTTAGTCAAGTATTGTTTAGGAAAGACTGACTGAGGTCTCTGAAGAGGGAAGATAGAGAAAGCACAGTAGTGACTGCAATGGGCTCACAGGAGGAGAGGGGTGTAGGTATACACAAAAACAAAGAACCTTTCTTGCTGGAGAAAAACTCCTGGAATGTGCTGCTGTGGTACTTTCCCCTCCTGGATTTAGAAGGCAGGATGGTAACATAAACAAATAAACAATCTAAGAGCTAAACCAAGCAAAAAAAACCTACCAACACTAACAGAGGACAAAAAATACCAAACTGCAGAGAGGGGCATTTTGTGAACAAACTACAAAATGCTTGATTTTACTCTACTGGGAGAAGAAGAGAAATATTCTAAAGCAAATATCCAAATGTACTAAAGAGAATGTGAGAGAAAAAGGCATCGCTCATCCTAAGAAGTTTCAGATGCAGCATACCAGTTTGTTAGTTATTATCATAATGCGACAAAAGCTACAAAATAACCTTGTCAACCTTGTCATTTCAATATTTTATGCATTGGATTTCTTTTCCTGGATATGTCAGTGAATTCTTCTCTCCATAACATGTTGCCATAGGCTAAAAGCACATAAAAGAGGTCTGTCAAAGACATGTCACATGTAATAACATTACACCATAAAGAACACTGTCCTTGGTTGCTTCTGGAGGACTACATTTCAAAGGTATTGCTGCACCTGAAATACCCCATCTCAGACTCAGCTGGAAGTACACGGCGTTTGTTCCCACTTTTAGACCTTTAGTGAAAACCAGTGTACATAAAATGACCTTCAGAAGGTCTGGATAACATCCGAATTATGCTGGAAGAAAGGTGAAGGGCATTTCTGGCCATCCTTGTTCGCTCAGGGAATTGTTCTTGATCTCTAGGTTTCAGAGGGGCCACCGCTCCTTGGCAGTGCAGGCAGTCAATGCTGAGACCAGCCCAGTGTTGAAGCTGGAAGGATGATAAGCAGCTAAAACACATCCCAAAATGTCTTTTGGAAGTGTTCAGGAGTTCCAGCAGTTTGGGTGGCATATACCTTTACCTCAGTGCAACTAGTTGCTCTTTTCCATGCTCCCTTACAATTACATTTCTTCAGGTTTATTGCACATCTGACCATCTTACCTCCTTCTTCTCTGCTCTCTTCAATCCTGTTTATCCTGTGTTATAAAAACTCACCAAAATTAGGCTGGTCTTTGCTGAAGAGCCATCTGCATTCTGCTTTTGGATTAAGTACCATTTTTCACTTCACTATGTCTATTTAACTCTAAATCTTAGAAGTAAACTAACACTGTGTGGTTTTAAAGCATCACACACACAAAAATATACAAACAGCTTGCTTGAATGATAATTTCAATATGTCATACATGCGTGCCAGCATCATTTGTGGAGTAAAGAGTATTTTCAACTTTATTAAAATCTTAATTTTAAGATTTAAATAATGTAAGGATGAAGACCAGTCACTAGTAGATTTTGGCAAACCCTATGCTCTTCAAGGTCTTCATAAACAACCTGGATACAGGACTGGAAGGTATACTAGCTCAAATGCAAAGATGATAGAAAATTGGGAGAGCTGTACATTCCCTTTGAAGGAAGAAAGTACCTGCAGAGAGACCTCATCAATTTAGAGGACGGACAAATTAAGAGTCACCAACCATACAAATTTCAACAAGGGAAGGTGCTGGGTTCTGCACCTGGGGTGGGTCAGCACTGGATCCACAGACAGACTGGGGAATGAGAGGTTGGAGAGCAATGCTGGGGAAGGGGGCCTGGAAGTCTGGTCAATGGAAAGTTGAATGTGGGTCAGCAGTGCCCTGGCAGCCAGGAGGGCCAACTGAGAGGCCAGCTGAGGGGCATCTGGCACAGCACTGCCATCCAGGCAAGGGAGAGGATTGTCCCACTCTGCCCTGCAGTGGGGCAGCCTCAGCTCAGGTCCTCGGGGCAGTTTTGGGAGCCATGGTATAAGAAAGGCATTAAACTACTAGAGAGCATCCAAAGGAGGGCAGCAAAGATGGTGAAGAACCTGAAGGGAAGCCACATGAGGAACAGCTGAGGTCCCTTGGTCTGTTCATGCCGTAGAAGAGGAGACTGAGGAGAGACCTCACTGCAGTTGCAGCTTTTTCATGAGGTGAAAAGGAGGGGCCAGCACTGATCCCTGTCTACAATGGCCAGTGACAGGACTCAAGAGAATGGCCTGAATTTGTGTCAGGGGAGGTTTGGGTTGGAAATCAAAAAAATGTTCTTCCCCTAGAGGGTAGTTGGGTCCTGGATTCCCAGGGAAATGGTCACAGCACCAAGACTGACAGAGTTCAAGAGGTGTTTGGACAATAGCCTCAGGCACATGGTGTGACTCTTAGGGACAGTGCTGTGTAGCACTAAGAGTTGGATTCAGTACTACTTGAGAGTCCCTTCAAAACCAGCTTGTTCTGTGATTCTGTGAGAAAAGCTTCACCAAAAGTGCCAAAGACAGGAAAAAAGCATAAGGGAATGATAGAGGGGGAAAAAGATAAGGAAGAGAAAATAAATCAACTATTCGCAGCATCGGTAGAAGGAAGAAGTTCCAGTTCACTGGAACTTTGTGTTCTTCATGCTTCAAGGGCTTTTGGAATAACAAAAAATTGTGCACGCTTTCTTTGCCAAAGCAAGTTGAAAAGACAGATGTTATCCTAACTTACAACCAGGGAGTCTGGCTGCCCATTTCAGTGGCATACTCTAGCCAATTAAAAGCTGACATCTTTAGAAGTGAGAAGCATTAACACAAGCATGAGTCCAATGCTGATTCTGACTGCAAATTCTGTATATTCTGAAAAGACACAATATTCTGAGCACGAAGGAATGCTTCATTGGTGACATTCTGCAGGCTGCTTTTAGAATAAATCATGGTTTTAAAGACAGACTGGTATCATTGCTTGGCCTTGAGAGTAGAAGGATAAGTCCAATTCCCATTGAAATTAACAGAAAGGCTCATATTGAGGCAAACGTTTTGGGGGCAGTACTAGGTCTGAAATTTTTATTTTCTTTGTAATGGAAAACCAATTTCAGCAGTCTCCCTTAACACATTAATATTGAGCTATAATACAGGCACATTTTACCTTTTTTAATGCTTAACCTTTATATTAAATGCTAAATAGTTCTTATAATTTTTGCCTTACCGTTCACAGAGACATGTTCACAGACCCTTTAGAAGTAATTTTTCAGCTCATTTATAACTTTTTGAAAGGACAGTAAAAAAGGTGAACTTCTAAGGTGCACTTCTACTAATGAGATAGGGGAAAGTATTCTGCTTCCTCCTCCCACTTGTATACTACTTTGTTTATAAGCAATAGTTAATACTTGTCTGACACTTCTAAAGTTTAAAAGGGAACTTCCTTGCAAATACTTCTAATAGGAATCCTTTAATAAATATTTTTCTGTTACAACAGTTCAGTAGTCCTACCTGAAATTACTTTTCAATCAGCTGGCTTTAACATTGTAAGGAGTACAGCTATTTAAACCTAGAACTGAAAAAGAGCCAAGCAAGACCTCTCCAGAAAGCTGGATTAGACTACCATTAAACACTGCTCTCTGAAGTGTTTCATCCAAGGGTGCACATGTGTATTGCAGTCACATTGGTAGACAGAGCACAGAAGAGCTCCAGTATTACTTCCAGATGTAAAGATTTATTCTCTGTATTTTGCTTAAAACTTGATTGAGTTTCTTCCACCTCCACTGCAACACCCATCTCAATTGTTCTTATTTGTCATGGACTGAGCAGGTTAACAAGCTTGTCACTTGTACTGGCATTTAAATTGCTGTTTTCATCTCCTTCCTCCTGTTTAATTATCTTCTCTTTTTTTTGATAGGACCTGACATTTTTCTGACTTCTCCTTCCTACTGTTTACCAAGATGCTTCCGGAATAAAAGTAAATAAATCAAAATTAATGATGGCATGTATTTGACAGCTTCCAAAATTTGCAGTTATTTTTTTCTATTTCCTCCTATTACTCTAATAACAGATAACAGCTTGACATGGAAACAATGTGCTTCAAAACAGCAGTGGACTTATCTAGGAAGTCAGCATATTTGTTTAAAGTCTTTTAGGCAGCAGCAGTAACCATTTCAAAGCTGTAAGACAATGTCTGAACCTGAAAAGAAATTAAAGGTTGCACCTTCAGGCCTCTCTAAAGATCTATAAATCAGCTACAATTCACTTGTCTTCCTGCTAGAAACATGAGAATTGATGAGTAATAAGATTAGTGAAAACAAACTGCCACCTCACTGCCTACCAGGAAAAATGCCCAGAAAATGCACTTGCACAAAATCTTTAGTTTAATTCACCTTCTACTGTGGCTTTGCTGATGAATCTGTATTTCAGTTATTTGCACTTTCACGCACTGCAGTAATTTAAAGGACAATGCCAGATGTCCTGAGTGTGTCAGGAAAAACAACAACAACAATGATAATAATAATAATAAAAACCCAAACAAACAAACAAACAAACAACAACAAAGAACAAAGTTAGTATTCACTTATGGGGAAGTCCTCCTGATGCCCCTATTAATTTTTAATCAGCTACCATTCACATCAACAACGACCTAACACAGTAATCTGACTAGCAGGATGGGTCAGCTCAGAACAGCCAACTTAGAAACAAATCAAGAGGCCAGTGATGAGAGGTGACTCTGCCTATCAGAGACTTTATTGCTAGTCCTTATTAGCACCCTTTCATTCTGTAGGTGCACAATTAACTCTGATAAGTGTTAGGAACAAACTAGGAACCAGGGCTATAATGTGATGAGAAAAAGACTGAAGAGATATAAAGGGTATGTTCCTCCATTGCTCAGAGTGAATTTTCCCCTGATTCCCACCATGATATTTATACCTCACAGTTCAACCAGTTGGTCTCCACACACTTCAAAATGGGGCATGAGCATGATTTACTAAGACAGTTGTTGACACCAATTTCACAAAGGTAACCCTGCTTTTATCACCTGTTATCTTGCTATCACCTGCCCAGTATTTCTCACTGTGTCTTTTTTTAAACAATTCCTCAGTATCCAATACCAAAACTCTCTGATGAATGACTGAAACCTTTCCAGTGCTGTTATTAAAGGCACTGCATTCTGTAAAATCTTCAGACTTTCAAATGTTTGGACTCAACCTCATGACACAGGTACTCAACTCATATACCCTTCACTAGCAGGCCTGTGAGAGTTATAGAAGGAACAGAAAATTTATAGATTTTGCCATTTTTGCATTCACAAGACTGTTTTAAATATGAAATAACGTTTCACTATGGCACTGGGGATGGCACTGGTTTAACACTCATAGAAGCCAAAGATAAATCAGAGGTACAAGCAAAAAACTAAAAAAAAATTACAGTTCTAAAGAAAAATTGTCATTAACATTTCTTGCAGAACATTAAAATTGTAACTCAGCAGTTTCAATTTGGTTTACACTTTAGCCAGGATTGTCCCACCAAGCATTCCAACTTGGGGATCTGGTTTATGGTTGGTTATGGTGGTACTAATGGTTAATGGTTGGAGTAGATTAACTTGAAGGTGTCTTCCAGCCCTGAAGATTCTGAGACAAACAAGTGTTGAAGCTGTACAACTTTGCAGCATTAGCTTTGATTTCTTTAGAGTTTTTCTGGTTTGGCTTTTTTTTTTTTGTTTTGTTTGCTTTGTTTTGTTTTTTATTTTTGTTTTGTTGGGGTATTCTTATTTTAGTTCAGGTGTACTGGTGTGCTACAGCACAGGGAGAAACAAGAGCCAGCTGCTTCCTCCAGGCTGGGATCTGGGACCTGAGGTCAGGCTGTGCTGAGACAGCAGGGCTGACTGTGAGTGAGGAGCTCTCTCTATAGTCCTAGACGTGGCAATATACTGGTTCAGCATACAGACAGGGAGCCCAACCTGGAGCAAAGGAAGTAGGACCAAAAAGAGAATGGTATTCAGCTATTCTAAGAGGAAGGTCAGGCCTGGGGCTGGACATGATATGGCCACTAGCAGGGTGTGGGGAGGCCTCTGGGCAGGCGAATGAGAGCCATCACCTTCAGTGCTCTCAGGGCCCTGATGTAGTTGTTGAATTGCCAAACCTTGAGATCACAGAATAAGCTGAGTTAGAAGGGACCCACAAGGACCTTCAAGTCCAACTCTTGGCCCTGTACCGGACCATCTCCAAGAATCACACCATGTGCCTGAGAGCATTGTCCAAACACTTCTTGCACTCAGGCAGGCTTGGTGCTTTGACCACTTCCCTGGGGAGCCTGTTCCAGTGCCCAATACCCTCTGGGGCAAGAACCTTTATCTAATATCCAACCCAAACTTTCCCTGACACAAAGTGAAACCATTTTCTTGGATCCCATCACCGGTCACCACAGAGAAGAGATCAGTGCCTGCCCCTCCTCTCCCCCTCATGAGGAAGGTGTAACTGCAGTGAGGTCTCCCCCCAGCCTCCTCTTCTCCAGGCTGGATAGACCAAGTGACCTCAGCTGCTCCTCATACTATTGCTCCTCAAGGCCCTTCACCATTTTGTTGCTCTCCTAAGGACATTCTCTAATAGTTTAGTGTCATTCTGTGCTCAAATCAGGGATCTCTCTACAGGCTAAGTAATGGACTGCACTTCTGAAAATTTGGAATGTGTACCTTCTACCACAGTGGGTTATAAGGCTATTAAGATTTTAGTCTTTTACTTCAAATCCTTGTCAAATGCTGACCTTTGTAAAATAACTTATACTGAAAGAACCCCATCTTTACCAAACTTGACTTAGAGGTGTCTCTATAGTTATTACTTGGTGAACTTTTCCTGAATTATCCAAGCATTCTCAATAGCTCAATTACTAATTTTTCAAGGCAGGTTGTAGTTTTTACAATTCAACTGGACTGTGAATTATATGTGATTTTAATAAAAGCCTGACCTTTGTTGCTGAAACATCTAATCTTTCAAGAAGATTGAGGATTTTTTATGAAGTTGAAACACCATGGAGGCAGCTAAAATCAGCTGCTGTTCCATAGCCCCAGTTCCTCATTTCTCTATTGTTTATTACATCCTGAGCATCCTTACAAGTCTAAACTTACCTACAGATGTTGATGAGAGTTCATCTGAAATGAGAAGGCTTCTGGCCAGGCAGGGCTGGGGTTTTTGTTGTAGGAATCTCTTGCGTCATATACTACAGCAGAAATAGACCATGTCCTAGGAATATTTTTAAAAATAATTGTTGCAATTTGTTCCCAAGGTTTCTATTATCTCATTTTGGATAACTAGGCATGTAAATTGTCTTTGATTCATTCTCAGGTGTTACAGGGCTTGCAAGGGTTTTTCAGGGTGAAGAGAGAGGCGAGAATGTTGACCTCATGTTCAGAAGGCTTGATGTATTATTTTATGCTATATATTACATTATTACTATGCTAATAGGAATAGAGAGAAAAGTTCTCAGAAGCTTGCTAAGCTAAGAACAGAAAAAGAATGAATAAACAAAGGTCTGTGTCTCAGCAGAGAGCGAGACTCATCTCTGCCATGAGTGGTCAGTAAATCCAAACATTCGCCCAAGACCAGTCACAGGTGCACCTGTTGCATTCCACAGCAGCAGATAACCATTGTTTACATTTTGTTGCTGAGGCCACAGCTTCTCAGAAGGGGGAAAAATCCTAAAGAAAGGATTTTTCACAAAAGATGTCTGTGACACTCAGGTACCTTAAAATATTCACAGCATTCTCCAGATGCAGTTCACATATTGCTGAATAAAGATGCAGTCATCTTTGACATACAAGAATATATTTTCCAGCTTCCTCAAAATACAAATGTGTGATTGGAAGGGATATCCTTAATCCTCAGATATAGTAATTTGTTTCTCCAGAATGTTGCTCCATAAAATCATTAATTTACAAAGCTTATCTTTTAAGAAAATCTTCTTGTTTTGTTTTTTTCATTCGTATTGCTTTCTAGTCCTTCAATAGAAGAAGATGAAACCATATAACTGTCTTAAGAACCTGCTGTGTCTTTTTAGCTTATCTTTATTCCTAGCTAGTTTGTCTGTATCTGTATCATATCTGTATCATTTATACTTCTCTGTTCACACTGTGTGTCGCTGGATTTCTATGATTACATTTTTCCTTTTCTGGTCCTCATTGTACCAGTAGTTTCAAGTTTGTCACTAGGCACATTAAATTCTCTCTTTTATGTGATATTGATATGAAGAGGTTTTCCTATGATGAGGTTTGTATCATAAATTCTTGTTGGCACAAAAATCTTCATGCAAAAGGCACTACATTTTTATTATTACTCTATTCAAATTTCCTGGTACTACTAATCCTTATTAAAACTTATGCTCTTTCAGTTATTCCATTTCTTAATGTCATGTGATTTATTCTGCATGACATTCTGTACAATAATCTTTCAGCACAAAGTTTGCTTGTTAAATATAATGCATATTACTTCCTACTTCCAGTATAATTTTACCATTCTCCCCTGACATTTTTCTCTTTCTTATTTTTTTTCCCTGAAAAAATCAAAAATGCTGGCATGATGCCCTGCTGGTACATTACTGAGATTCTTTGCTTTGTTTTTTTCCCAGCTAGGAAAGTCTGTCTTGTGGAACAACTTATCTGTTGAAAGTATTTCATACCCCAATAACATTAAAAGCAAAGTCCACTACTAGATAGAGAATAATTGAGTCATTAAATCTGCAGGAACCTTGGCATTGTCATTGTTTTCTGTATTTAAAATTCACAGACTTTAGTGTTGGTGGTTAAGAAATAGTTTTGAATTCTGGAATTTCATTGCAGCGGATGGTGTGGTAGAGTTAGGACTTACCTCTGTGCAAGCTACAAGCTGAATGCTGTTTGCAATATATATTTAACAAAAAGTACTGGTTGGTGAATGACACATATATGACTGGAATTCTTCTGCAAACAAGCCCTGTCAAGAGTTGTTTTCCCTTTATTATCACCAGTATTCCCCTATAGAATACACTGACTGTATTAGCCAAGAGGAAAAGGACCTTTATACCATATCAGTATGAAATAGCTTGTGTCATAGTTTTGTGCACAGGTATCATCTCTGGCTGGCAGTGGTTTTATTTTCAGAATAGAGGCAGAGCTGTAAGAATTGCTCCTTGCACTGTGCCCTCCTTTCCCCAGCATTAGCTGGAAGCATGAACTTTAGGTCTGCGTTTAGGTCATTCCAACTGGGGAATGTACTTCCAACAGCTGTTCCTTGGCCCAAATGCATGTGATGCGCTTCATGGCACAAGAGACTCCACTCATCAGAGGTGTAGGTGGTCAGCTGCCTGCTGACCTGGGGGAAGCTATTTAGGGATTTAGGCTGGCCTGCATCTTTATCAGCAGGAAGTTTTCAGCTGATCCCTGGATGTTGCCAACCTGCTGCCTGTACCAGGTAGAGTGGAATGGTAGGTCAGTCCCCTCATTATCCTGTACAGCTGGAATCTCTAATTCTCTACAGATATTTTCTTTCTTCTCATTCACTGTGCCCCACTGTGCATATTATCTGAACACCTAGTAGAGTAACCATTACTAAAAATAAACTATTGTCATTAAATTCTGTGTGGGATTTGCAAAAATTCCTTTTACAGCTTCCAAAAGGAAATTGTAGATTTATGACGGTAATTAAAATTACAAGCTTAATTTAAGCCAGCCAACTAAGGCAGCAGTTATGATAAAGAGAAAATAATTAACCTCCCTATAAAATAGGTGTATAAGGCAGGTGGGATGTATATGCTGCCAGGGCTGACTGCACAGAGCTCAAAGAGAGCCATGACTTAGTTTAGATACCTAATTTTTAAACAGCTAAAACTGGGGGAAACCCCAGCCAATATTTATGCATTTAATATTCAGTATATATTAATCTCATGGTGTTCATGTGACTTTACAAGACTGAATTTATATTTTTATGTATCCCACTCAGTTTATGTGTATCTGATGCTTAGGCAGCAGCCCAGGGGGCAGATATTGCAGATTTGGTGTGTGTGTGTATTTATAAAGCTTGCTTTTTTTACACGATTGGTATCGATCACCCATGGATTTTCTGGCACACCTTCCAATCAGATTCTTATATTAAAGGGAAATAAAAAGCTCAAAGTTGATTTCACAGATCAAAGAGCATTTCTTTCAGTAGTACACAATCCAGATAAGAAAAATACCAAGGATAAACTGTAAAAATCATAAACTATTTTCTCCCACTATGACTGTAGGAAAGCTAGCTTGGAAATTTTTTTTCTTTCATAATTGGAACATCCTTCTGATTTACAGCTTATCTTTTAAAATCAACAGTTCCTTCCTCTTTTTATGTCACCATTGACCTAGAGAATATTTATTCTCCTTCTTTGCCATTTATCTCTCACTCCCAGTTTTTATATAAAAAATAAATATATATCCTTGAAGCGCTGCTTTTTATTGGTTAACAAAACAGAGATTTTTCTATATATATTAGCATAGGTGTTCATACCTCTTGACTGGACTTATCAGACACATGGTATTTATAATGTTATTTTATCAGTGCCAAACAGAGGGGCAGTAATTTTTTCCCTCTGTCTTGGTAGAAAAACTGTATACAGGTGCAATTGTATATAGATAATATTAAATTTATAGATCTGTTTTGTAGGTTCATGGCTTTGTTGTTTATCTTATATCTTTAGGAAATGATAGCTGTTCCAGCTGACAAAGAGAAATTAATCAGATATTAAAAAGTCATTTATTTGGACTTTTCAGGAGGCCATAATAATTGAAAGAATATAAAGGAATTATACATATATAAATATATATATACACATATATATACACAAGGATTTATCCTTACCATGAGGGGATACCAGTAACATTGTTGTGGTTTCAGAGTATGTGTAAATGAAGTAGTATAATTTTTTAATAGTGTTTTCATAGAAATTTAAGGAATTTAAGTAGTATTGGGGTTGACATTATCTATCTGTAAGGTCAGACTACGATAATAATGCCACAATGACCCCGTTCCTGATGGTGCTGAAGGGATGAAATGCCTTACCTAACCAAAGGCCTACAATCCACTAAACAAACATAAGTAATCTGGTGTTTATTTAGCAGAATGTACTTAACAAAGTGATAAGTGTTTTCGTGTCCTATCTTTACATGATGTCCAACAAATAAACAAGGAGGTTGGAAAGTGAAGAGAGCACAAGACAGCAAAAAACCAATCACACAAAATCAGCCACTGGTAAGCAAGGGCTCTCCACTCCCACCACTTCTTGCTGGTATCTTTAGCTGACTTCACGGCTACTCTGCTTGGTTTATTTGTATATCTTTAGCTGACTTCACGGCTACTCTGCTTGGTTTATTTGTATCTCCTCTGTGGATGCATGCCTTGTCTCCCAGATTTCTGCAGCTGATGTCATTCACAGCCTCATTGTTTCTACTCTCTCCCTTGCAATTTGTTTCCATGTTCTTCCTCTTACTTTCCTTTTCCCTCACCCATTCCCCAAAAGTACTTTCCAACTTCGTTGTTCTCATTACCCTGGCCCTTATCATGAATCCAGCTGTTCCCATTGAGAGCAGCATAGTCAAGTGAAAAGATTCTGTCCCGATGAAATGTCAAAGTGTAATGGTAGTTTTTCACATTTTCCTTAATTTCTATTGATATATTTCCAGTGACAAAATTTTGATTTAACATATTTGTATAGGTACTTCTTTCTAGCTCCTGGAGCCAGAGAATCATTTTGAAAAGCATTAAATGGCTATCTGTCTTTGGGGTTTATTATTATTGTATTTTACTTCTGAATGACAGATAAGCAGAAATTAACCTTCCATATTCACAGAGATGGGGGTTTATATTGCAAATGAGACTTATTTTTTCCCCTGTAGATCTTTTTTACTATTTTTGTGACTTAGTCAGTCATTTCATCCCCTAACCAAAATGCCTGTGAGGCCATTTCACACAAGGGGATTTGGCTTGTTCTCTCAATTCACAGTGTAGCCCTGAACTGCAGGAGTTATTCACTGGGGGTTCCCCCCCCCCACCATGTTCCAATCATTTTATTGTCAGTGAGTTTCAAAAATAAACATGTTTTATCCCCTTGAGCAACTCACAATATGCAGCTGAATTGAACAATATATTTTCAACTTGTTACACTTGTGCCAATTTAAATTTCAGGAACAAAACTGCTCAGGAATATGCAGGGTTACATGTCTATGTATATTTCAATAAAGAGTAATCAGATTTCTTTTGGTCCTGAATCATTGTTGAAAAAAAGATGTGTGGTTACTAGTGAGCATGCTTGCTTCAAGAATACTGCATTTCTACATGCTCAGAATAATTTTATATTCATTTTGATTAGAGCAAACTGCTTACTCTCAAGAGGCTGACAAACACTAAAGATTTCCACTTTAGTGGTTTACAATGACATCAAAGTGGCCTTATATCTTTGCAAAAATCTGTTTCCTTGGTAACGTGAAGCAAACTGTTCATTTCAGAGGTGCCTATAGAGAGCAACTGAGATTTTATTTTCATATTAAATATCAAAACTTAATGTGGATAAGGACATTGTACAAAATATACTACTATGAGTTTAAATTATATTCAATCTTCAAATAAATAATAAAAATGGTCACATTGTCATATCAATAATTTATAATTATATTTAGATAATATTATTTTTTGGAAGTCAAAGTACAATATGTTTTCATGCTTTTTTTTAAAGGCAAACAATAAAACCAGAATAATGACTGTTGAAAAATCGCACATATTAAGAAATACTTAATGGAAAAGGATTCCCCAACAAGTAAATTTTAAAGAGTTTGCAAGTTCTGTTTAGTTAACAATGAATGATTTCTCTGTCAGGAGTATCATTCTCTGCTAAAGAAAAGCTTCATGCACACAGAATTGCAATGAAAAATAGCTCTCTTCATACAATCAATAAATGATTAAAACTCCCCATCCTGGTTCCATTTATTTATTAGACTCTTTTGCTGTATCTTAACTAAGGACCTGAACAGGAAATACATCTAAGCATGAGCTTAGCTTTGAAGTGGCAAACATTTGTGTGGAAGCCTTCTGAGTTTAGGAAGGATTTGAGGAACAGATGCAAAACTTACAAATTCTCATGAACACCGTGAAGCTGGTACAGCCAAAATTATCACACATCTATGTGCAAATACTCTTTTTTCTGACAAATCATCTAAACATCTGTCAGAACATCTCCACAAAACAAACAAACTGACACTCCAGGTATGATCAATAATCACTCTGCTCAGGGCTCATTAGAGATGGGAAAATATCTCCTTTTTGTCTTGATGGAAAGGGAAGGAATGTGAGGTAGAGATTGGACAGAGTAACAGGAGGAGTGACGAAATTCAACAGAACCCAGACAGAGAAACTTTATAGAGAAACATAAGGATCTCTGTTGGGAGAAAGCAGGGGTGTGCTTTTAGAATCAAGGAGGCTGTATATTACAAAGGCAAACTGTAACTTATGGGTGCTGAATAAAATTCCTGCAAAGAATTCAGCCCCTAGCATCTTCCTAGACATTACTCCCATAAATTATTGTGAATTATGCAGGTGTAGATCTTCCAGGGAAACTGGGATTATCTGAATGAGCCCTTTTTGTAACAGCTACATATTGCCATCTTTTTTTTTACCATTTCCTAGCAAGTCGAGCTGTGAGAACATACAGGAGTCTCATGCTTCAAATTATTTAAAGGTGTATTTAGTTTGCAGAAAATATCTAGTGAGGTTCAAGAGTAGATTGGAAAGGCAAACCAACAATCTGCCTAATAACCAAACAAAAGACTTTTAGCAGATCTCTGACAGGGCATCAACACCAAAGTGTGCAAGAAAGTACTTCTTGTTCTAAGCAGTAAACATTTTTAACAGCAACCATACAGTGCATTATGGACTAGTATTATGCTATTGTGCTATAGTGCATTATGGGCTAGTATTCTGCTATTATGGGCTAGTATTATGCTATTCTAAATTAATAGACAGAGTGAGGATTCAAAATTCTGTACAGGGAGTCATTAGGGAACAATGACTTTTTTTTCTTCCACTAGATTCCATGCCAGTATTCTATATAAAGTCAAGAACTCCTGTGAAAACTGAAGCTCCTCTCCATGAAGAACTGTGTTGAAAATACACTCACACTCTTGGATGCTTCTGGTCTGGATTCTTCTTCTGGGTCACAGGAACTGAGGGTGGTGGTATTTGCTTTTCTATATTATAGTTGACAGATTTATAGATGAATAATCAGTGTGACCCAGTCTGGCATCATGGTTATAACATAGAAGCTAATTAAGTTCCCATTCTAACATCATTATTACATCTGATAGGTTTTGTTAGATTATTTGTTTACTTATTTGCTTTTGCTGGAGAAATTTAATTTAGCTACACATTTGGCCATTAGCTGGACAAAATTGCTATGAGACAATTTATTCTCTGTTGTTTTTATCGTTGAAACTATAGCAGCATGGGCTGTAATTAAGGAATACAGCTGTGAACAATAAGCACCAAAAGGTGACAGGTTATTCAACACACAGAGCATGGGCAGCATAGTGCACCAGGAAAGATCCAGCAGGAAAGATCTAACATTTTCAGAGAAGGTTTACATCACCAAAGAGTTGATGTGTGTTGTCAGGAGGAATTACTGAGATGCAACCTGAGGTGC
The DNA here is from genome assembly GCF_028551555.1 of Melozone crissalis. Taxonomy (NCBI): domain Eukaryota; kingdom Metazoa; phylum Chordata; class Aves; order Passeriformes; family Passerellidae; genus Melozone; species Melozone crissalis. Next base: position 19,746,206 of record NW_026535784.1, read on the forward strand.
TATGGATAACATGGACATGAGGAAGAGTTACCTTATCTTACAGCTGGGAAAAACATTAAATATAACAGAGTGCTAGTTAGCCAAACAGAGGAAAAACAACAATAGTCAATCTTCACATTTTTAATAGCTCTTCTGATCCTTGAGGCATTAATTTAAAGTAGGACTACTTTTTAGCAAGTATTTCCATTTTTACCATCCGCTGTTTCTTACATTCAGAAGAAAACCCCACATGACAACATGCAAACTGTAAAACCAAGACTTCTGGAAATTTTGCCCATTGCAGAAATTTCAGCAAGGAAAAATCAACGTAAGTCATTTACATGTGGTGCTAGTGCTATCAATATATCTAAATTCTTGTAAAGGAACAGAAATGACAAAAACTACTGTGATAAGAACCTCGGTGCTCAGCACATGGCTTCCATGCAGCTCCTCTTGCTTTACAGTTCAAAGAATTCCTTCAACAAGATTTTTATCTGGTAATGGGCACATGAATGTTACTTTCCAGTAGTTTTGTACACTAGACAGGAACCAGAATTGTATAATGCTTCTAAGCCACCTGGGAGTAAAAGGGGAGATTTTCACTCCTTGGGTGATTGAGGTGAGGGGAGAGACCTTCCTGAAGAGCTGAACGAAGACAGGGTGGGACACTCTACAGGGGTATGGAGCAGTTTCATGGTAGCACTTGGGAAAAGACACAATTTGACAACAGACTCTATCCGCACAGAGCTAACTGCCTCCAGCAAAGACCTGGATTACCAGACATAGTTTAAAAATGAATTTGCCATCTCCTGGGCTTACAACTTTGCATATCCAGGAGCAAAGGAATTTTCATTTGGCCTGACCGCATTTCATATGGCATGACCACAGCAACAGTGATGGCAGTGAAAAAAACACCTTTATAAGTAAGAAAGCTAAATTTCCAGAATAGTCTTTCAAAGATGTTTTTCTTCCACATTTTCCAAGTAACAGGAAGTTGCTTGATAAAGTCACTTTTTTCTCTCCACAAGTAAACACAGCTTTTAGTGAAAAGCACATTTTCTGGGGTGAAAATAACAGGAAAATGATTGGAAGTTGAAGAAATCTTGAAAAGATAATTTGGAGATGTACAAGATTTTGCAATTGTTTAACAAATATTATTAAAGCTGGTAAGGCCACAACTTTATTAAAATTAGGATATAAAGTTCATTTCTGTAGCTCAGACAAAACCTTTAGTGTGTGTGTAAACAAGAGTTAAACACAGGGAAGTTTTTAAAAAATAATAAACTCCATGAATAATGCAGATATATTTTTACTGATCATTGGAGGAAAAATAATTCAGTTCAAAAGAGATAACAAAGTTAAATGATAATGAAAAGTAATAGAGCACTAAAAAGACAGAACTATTTAAATATGGAATAACAGATTGATATGCACAAACACTCCAGAAACAAAATAATGTGTGTAAGAACCTTGACTCATGCTAATACTTCTATTTTTTGTTTGTTTGGTTGGTTTGTATTTTTTACTCTGGCAATTATAGCTGAACAGAATTCAAGACAAAGGCTTAAATTATCATTTTTGCAGATTATTTCATTTTATTAAACCAGATAATATTCATTTTAATGACTTTATTTCTATTAGCAAATAATCTTTTTTTTTTAGTTTTAAAATTTTTTTTTCCTCTTTTTTTCCTGTACATCTGTTCCCTTTTTTTGTGTACTAGAGTTTTGTTTTTTTTTTTTCCTTTAATAGAACTGTGTATTTCTATCTAAATGTCTTACGTAGTTATTTTCACTTTCAAATGTATTAAGAAAGTGACCACCTGGCAGAAGACAAAGCCACAGCAAGAAGCAAAATTATTTGCTAGAAATTAAATCCATAATTAAAAATTAAATCCATAATGAAATCCATAAAATATGACTGTTAATCAGACTTTTGAGCCTAAATCTTTAGTGCCATGGAGACAATTCACATTCTGCTACCTACCTTTCCATGCAAATTTATTTTATTCTTCTTTGGCTGTTAGTATATAAGCCATATATTTCATTTTGTTATTGAGAAATGGTGCAATACAACTCCATTTAATCTTGAGACATATGTGTTATCCTTTTAGCAGTATACACACACATCTTTGGGTAATATCCTCAACACAAAGTTTCAGAGATTTCACAGTAACCCCGGGTCAGTCTTTGTCTAATGAGTGTCTGCCAAGAAGGCTATCACCCAGCTTAAGTTCCTTCCCTCAGGAAAACATTAGCTTCTTGGTAGGAATTGTATGAAAATAAAATGCTTTTATAACTTTACGAGCACTGTTATGAACATACCATTGCTGCTGGACATGTTGCCTTTTTATTCAGTGTATTAGATGAATGCTCATTTGAACTTGCGCAGCATTTTTTGAAGGTGCATTTCTTGAAGGGGAAGACAGTACATCTTCACAAGCATACCCTTCAGCAGCAGCAAATAAAGTTCCACCACCAGCACAAATTCTTTCTTTTCTGATCTTTCAGAGGTTTTTTTATTCTTTTCCCCCCTTTTTTTTAGTCAAGGTTTTCTTGTTTTGATACAATTGCCCTCTTGTGCTACATATTTGGTGCTACCTCTGACGAAGTTTTCAATCTACAATGACATTTGTCACCTTCAGTAGCTCTTTTCCTGGCAATTCCCAAATCAGGTGAGGCAGTTCAAACTGTATTTTCCTGTCTTTACACCCAAGAGAATTCAAAATCTGGTAGAAAACTCAGAATACAGAATGCTCCTTTTTCTGTCCCTTCTTGATTCTTCTGTTCTGACTTCAATTCCCCGCTACAGTGTGAGGACCATTTCTCTTGTCTGTTCCTGCCATGTCCGTACAGCTCCAGGGATGTACCCTAAGGAAGCTGGTAGCTGGTGTGTTTGTGGTCCAAAAGAATTGTTGAACAAGTAACAGTTTCACTGTTCTTCAGTTTCCATCTACAAATTCAGAAAAATCCTTTGTCCTAGTATTTGGGATTCCTCTGCTTTAAAACTTTATGTTAATAGGGGTGAAAACTGCGCCTCTCAGTTTGCAGATCTCTGTGTGTGAATGCATATGCCATCCAATATACAACAAATACATAGACATGCAAATGAAATTTAGCAGAGTAACTATTTTCAGTTTTCAAGTATAAAGAATGCCTAGATAAAGTACATATTTGTCTTCCTCAGAGTTTCAATTTGTCTAGGCATGTAGAATTTGAATGTATACTGGTGTAACTCAGCAATACACAATATTGCTAAAGCAATTTATGTAGAAAATGGTCTATGTGTTGAATGCATACATTGCTGCTGAGAAAGTGAAAACCAATTAGCCCTTAGATAAACATATTATGGTTATGATGTGGGACATAAAGAGCAGTCATGAAGAAAATTAAGAAGTCTCCTAGCTCCAGCAACTGTATCAAAGCTTGGTATTTTCAAGTGGAAAGAATAACCTTGGCTACATGCATTTCATAGCTGCATAGGAAATAAGTCCTCTACCGACAAATCAAGACATGGAAGAGTTTCAAAATGAAAAGTATACACAGGCATCAATTACATGACAATATTTACAAGTTTATTCACTAAACAATTGATAACAGAATACAAAAATAATAAAGTGAATTTAGAAAGATGTTAAATTATTAAAAGGCTTCAACAAATATGAACTTTTAAAAAACATCATTATGCAGACAAAAATACAATGTAATATTGCATTATCAGAGTAAGAAAAATCTCTTCCTTCGCCAGCTGAAAGGTAAAAGGTTTCCGAAGCTGGGAACACCGCTTTCAGTCAGAAGTGATGGAGACCCTGCCCTGCCAGAGAGATCTCAGCCGTGCTAGGGCTGATGACTGAGCACAAGGGTGAGCAGCTGGCCAGCCTTGTCCATGACTGGGGCTGGGGCAGAGTTTGCCATAGCTGAAGTCCTGATTCCTGGGAGGTGGCTGGGCATTGCTTGTGGATGGGAAGTAGAGAATGAATTCTACTTTTTTTTCCTTGCATGTGCATGTACAACTTTCAATTTTTGCTCTAGTAAACTGCCTTTCTTGACCTACAAGTTTTCTTCTATCTTGTTTTCTCTCCCTTGTCCACAGGAGAAGGGGAAGTGATGGAGTAGCTTGGTGGACACCTGGCATCCAGACAAAATCAACCCCTCACACCTGGCAAGAGAACAAATGCCAGAGCCTTATTAACCTGATTTTCCAAAAACCAAGTTACTCAAACACTGCTTAGTGTTTCAGTCACTTGAATGATCAGAGCCAGAAATCCCCAATAAGATGTGCCTCCATCAGTAAGACACAGAGAATTTTCACTGAATGCAGCTTCCCCTTCCTTAGGTGCTTTCCCAGCACAAGTCATAGTCCACTTTAAATCATTCCAGCTTGCTGTCTGTTCACAGATGAAAGTAAAAAAGAAAAGACTAAGATGAAATACTCAGTATTTAATACCAAGTAAGAGAATAGCAAGCAGAAAAATATTTAATACATATGTACTGAGATAGTACATATACCAAGGCAGGCTAGGCAAAGGAATAAAATTCAGCTAAACTGATTAAAGCAAACTGATCTTTTTTTTTTTTTTTTTCCAAGGAGAAATTGTTCACTAAGGAAACAGAAGCAGAGGGCTTGGCTCTATAAAAATTACAAAAATCTCAAGCTGCTTCTCCCTGCCTAAGGAAATAAAGCCAACAAAACCTAAAATAATTATTGATATACTTTTATAGAAATATCAAATGTAGAGGTACATATTGGTATTGATTTATAATATATTTAAATTGCACCATTTCCTTTTAATTGCTAAACTATTTTAAAAACTGTTTTACAAACTATCTCCTCCAAGTGCCAAGAAAAGTCAAACTGATTTTCTACCCATAGGATGGACCAGTTGCCTTCAATATACTTTAAAACCAGAATTGATTTTCTTACCATATAAAACAGCAAGCTGAAATCCAAGTATCCCTTTCCAAAGTCATCTGTGATCAGGACACAAATTTCTTGAGGACACAAATGACTTCTGGAAATCCAGTAGGCTAATGGATGCACCAGTTTAACCAGTAGGCTTCATCACTCCAGTGTTCTCATATCTGACTCTGTTAATTAAACAAAATCTTTTGTAGGAGGCTTATTTTTCAAGCACCGGGCCTTATTTGAGAATTCTGAACAAAAAGCAATTTAGCTATGGCAACTTTTTAAGTTAGTGAGTAAAAGAATCTCACAAAAACCCACAACCTAACGAACAATATATAAAATCAGAGTCTAAAATCTGTAATGCATGGGAAATGAGGAAAAGAGGAAATTCAAAATACCAGTCAAGCCATCAAACACTTTGTCAAATATATTCCTGTATTCACACTTGAACTGTAAGTATACAGTTACAGTATGTGAGAGCCTTATCCTGGTGAATATGTGAATACTGGACCCTTAAATTCCCTCAGTGCTGAGCAAATGGAGGCTCTCTTTGCTGGCTTCTTTAAAACGACCTTGATCAACAACAGTGCATCCATTCCCAAACAATAACTTGTGAGTGGGTTTCTATGACTTTGCATCTGTTTCTACAGATGAAGACAAGGATAAGGAAAACTATTCTCCAGTTTGGAGCAGTTGAACTTATAGTGTCATTTCTGTGCTACTTCCATTATGATCTGAGTGTTCAAACTCAAAACTCGGTGCAGAATCCCCTCACAGACAAGTACAAAGGAAGACAGAACCCTTAGACAAAGTCTTTACTCACAGGGAGAGGCCTTACCTAAGGTTCCTTTCCCCCAAAATAGCCCATTCCTCCAGATCTCCAGGAATCTCTTATTTAGGGCTTTTTCTGTAGAACTCCAGATACCCTTTACAAAAGCCCAATACTAGTGACTGTAAGTGGAAAGAGGGAATGGCAAAGAGATTAAAGGCCTTTTATAGTAGCTTTAGAAGAAAATTTTCCGATTAATCACCTCAAGCCATTCTGAACAGGCTACCTACCATACTGCCTGTTTTTTAATTAAAATCGATTAATGAGCTATATCCATTCACCCATTTAGATTTCTGTGTCATGTATTTTCATTAAGTACAGATCACTATAAAATATAAGATTCAGCAGAAAAGACACTTCACACTGAAAGATACATCTAGAGTTATCAAAGAAGGGAATTGATCCCTTCTGAGATAAAAGATTGCTCATTCATCAGTCACACACAGGAAATGATATCTGGCTTTAGAAAAATACTCAAGCCTATGAGGACAAGAACTGACACTTGTGGGGAGAAATGACAAAACTTCCTTGTGAAAAAGACAGAAATTAAAAAGTTTCATGGAGAAAGATTAACTTACCTGAATGGATTTCAAGAATGAGATCTTGTTGTCCAAACACAAAGTTGTTTTTTTTTTTTAAATTTAGGGTTGCCCTACTTCAAGAAATTTCTTACTGGACACAATCAGAGATCTAAGGACTGCAGAAGAGAAGAAAACTTAATGAAATGGAAGTAGAAAAGACTTTGTGAAGTCCCATGGATAAAGGAGTGAGAATTTTAATTCCTCCACCTCTGACTTTTATTAATGTTTGTAGCAAGTCTATCTATGCAGCTATTGCAATCTTAATATTTTTGTGATGCATATTACCTTGAAGGCAGTTTGAATTAAGAGTGATTTCAAGATAACTGGATAAGAGAAAAGCCTTTCTCTCCTAGGAGTTTGGTAGCTTTAGCTAGCCCTAGAAATGTCTTTTAAAAACATCAGAAATAATACATTTGCATACAGTGCCATTCTGGGCAGTGTGGTCATGCCCACAATGCACAGGAAACATCCATGTAAAGCTGAGATGTTTTCTTTCTGCAGTGAGGTGCTGGAGCACCTGGGCAAGCCGCCAAGAGAATCTCAGTTCCACGCAGAGTAATTCCTGGCATGCCAGCTCTTAGCAATTGTAAAATACAGTGTTCCAACACTGAACTCATTCCAACTGGTTAACTGCTCTAGATACATCGTCATTAATGGGGTTTAACCTAATTCTGGCTCTGCAGAACTGCTTTGTACAAAAGATAAAAGCTAACCAAGAAAAAGACAAAAATACTACCATATGGAAGCAAGAGCTGAAGCAAAGACTTTACAACTAAGTAGAGTTATAGTGATTTTAATCTGAGAGACCCTTCATAATTTCCTGATCAATCTACCCTTAGGAAGAAAAGGGACTTAGTATTGAAGTTGCAATCTATTTTAATTGATAGAGTGATTCCAAAGAGATTTAGAATTTGGTTTCCTTGGATTTCCTCAGAGTTCCATTAATATATGGTGGCCTTATAAAGTAGGCTTGAGTTTCTGGTGTTTCAGATCCATTTAGACTTGGTTATTTCTTTTTGTAGTGTCTTGGACATAAAGCATCTAGCATATGATTTAGCACAGCAACATATTTTTTGAGAAAGTTAATTCCCTAGTTTCACTGAGACCATTTCGAAAATCTTGGACTTGCAGAGACATTCACAGTTATGTTACTTTGAATGATCGATCCTAAAGAAAGTTTACCTTTGTGAGGACATAGGGGGCTTGGACATGAATCCTTAGAAAATTTGTTTAATTGTATTGTCTGAAACATTCCTCTCTAAATCATATGACAACACAGTTCATTCTGACATTTACAGTCAAGCAGAGTGGTAAAGCACTTTTTAAAATTCCCATATATGATGTCAATTGAAGTAAAGAGCAGAAATTCACAGACTTTAATATTTTAAAAGTTTAGATTTGTCCATAAGTTTTGCTTTAGGTTCACAGGGCAAATGAAAGCAGGAGTCAATAAAATGAAATTACAAGAACAGTGATGTTTTTCCTTTTTTTTACCTTTACTTGAACATTCCATTTCCCATTCCTGTCTTGGATCTCAGTTTAATTACTGAATATCATTTAAGGCAACTCATATATAACTTAAAGATGGCAGGACTTGCAAGATTAGAAGTAAGACCAAACTAAACTTCTATTTGTGATTTTTTTTTTGTTTGTTTGGGTTATTTTTTGGTGGTTTTTTTTTTGTTTGTTTGGTTGGGTTTTTTGTTAGTTTTTTTGTTTGTTTGTTTCTTTTTTTGCTTTATTTTGTTTTGTTCCCCATGAAATTATCAACACTGCATTAATTTGGCTTACACTGAGTACACAGCACAATTAGGGAAAGTGCTAAATGTGCTTCAGGAATCAATACTAGTGTTTAAATGAGACCATAAAGTTTGGGTGAATTCTTTGCCCTTTTTTCTCCTAAAATTTCATACTTGCCATACAATTGACATAATTAACATTAAACAAATCCATCTGCCAACAAAATAAAAAACACAAATCAGAATATTCAATGATCTGAGTCCATGACATCTAAAGGATGACTTACAAATCCAAGACTGTCTAAAGTTATGAGATAACCAATAGTCAGGGGTTGTCAGATAAATTGAAACAATACAGTACACCTATATATATGGAGACTCCTTCCTTGGAATACTTTCTAACACTGTAGAAAATCTCCTATATCAAACAAAAACATACCACCACTTTTTAATCTTACATGCAACGATAATTTTGTCCTTGCCTCCAATAATGTAGAAACATGAAACAGAATACAGATACTTTAGACTAACAGTAATAAAAGTCAGCTCCCAGAAACAGTCCACTGGCCACACTTTTCCCTCTCTCCTAGAGAAGAGACATAGGAAGAAATGCTGAGACAGATGTTAGAGAAAAATACACCACTGGAAAGTTTTCAGATTTGTGAAGTGATGTAAAGAACCTAAGAGAACAGGTTCTTAGTCTTCTGGGAAAAGTAAATTAGCTCCAGAAAATTGCTTTGACATTTTTGTAGGTATTGCAGTGAATCATAGTCTAGCTTCCACAGGACATACGGCAACACTGTCCATGAATCTCATTATATTATTGAGCCTATTAAAAAAATAAAAAAGGCCCTGATTCTGCCCTGATGCCTAAAGTCTGAGCAGATAGCACTGGAGAATATTCTATTTTGCACAGCTAAAATCAATTAACAAAATATACTGCTACTGGGACTCATGGTCTTGTGCAGAGCAATTTCCGACATAGCAAATAAAGTATGATGATCATTGGACCACTTTCTGTGTCAAACATAAGGTCAAATAGCACTAGTAACTGATGAGCGACAATACCGTTTTTAATTTAAAAAAATAAAAGTATCGATGGCAATAGTGATTTATGGAGAAATCTCTTCCCTCCTCCCCCTTATTAAGAGAAGAGTTACTTTATGAACTCATCATTCTCTGGCAGAAACCACCAGTGGGCTTAGTTGGAAGGTTTTTCTTAGTACAAAACTTTTCAAAAATTTCTTTGCAGTTAAGTTAGGGGTATGGAAATACTAGTGAAGATACTAAAGTGTGAAGATTTTTTTCCCTTTGAAACAGCCTCTTGTATGGACAATTAAATAGAATCTGAAGATACTGAGCTTGGCCTCTGCTCATCTGAGGGAAGGGCCTCAGCCAGGAAAAAGTGCCATTGGTTTATTCATCTTTAGTACTCCCCCTGAGCAGCATTTGTACATGGCAAGTAACTATACAGCCTTATCTGAAATATCACTCTTTATAATTTAAATTAAGGAGGATTCCAGACTGCTTATGAATCACAGCCCTAGAACTGCCATTTTCTCTATACTGTTTTGGTACCAGTTAAACTGTTTATTGAATCTGACATTTTTAATGGGAAAATGATAATTTTAGTGAGATTTTCTCCAGAAACTAGGCCTGTTGCATGGATCTCAAGCTTTTTCTCCTATACCTCAGCGGACTGTTGCAGAGCTCAGAAAAGTCAAAGCTTGTGTGTTAATGTTAACTCCGCTCTTCTTAGGCACAGGAAAGAGGATTAGATTTATTTTCTCTTTACATTTGGAAGTAGTATTATTTTAGCTGTATATTCTGAAATGGCCCTTATCCTGTCAGTGGAAAAAACCCAAAAATTCTTAAGAAATTAATTCCTGTAATTGCTGTTGTTGTAGTACATAGATATAAAAATATTTCCAGCATATGTTATTTAAGTACAGCTGAATAAGTAATAATATTACTCACTGTGACTGGTTGATTACTTTAAAAGTAGCAACATAGTAATTGTATAAGGAGAAGGTGTGTTAAAAAAAAAGTGCTTGAAATTTGGCAGAATGTCATTGGTTGCAAATGAGGTGAGCAGGTTGTTCTATCCACAAATCAATGCCAAAGGAGAATTGCTTTGCTTCAAGCTAATTGTCCAAGTAACGATCTGCTTAAGACAGCAAAGTTCATTGTACATAAGTTAAAATTTGCTCTTGAAAACTGGATCTTCTGTTACACAATAATTTCTCTCAGTCATTAAAAAACTTTCAAAATTACAGAAAATATTTAGGTTCTGCTAGAACAGAAAGGGCAAGCTCTATGGCTAGCACTTTGTAATTAAAGAAAATTAAAAGTTTTTCCTGTTATTAGGAATTGCTTTGACTACCAAGTGAGTCCAAGTAGAATTTCCTATTTTTTTTTAAATTAAAGCTAACTAAGAAGGATGGAGGCTTTCAGGTTCTGAAAGCAAGTAGCTTTAATGCAGTAATCTCATAACCCTGATAAGCTGATCTTGCTGAGTATGAAATTTGGGACAAGAATACTTTCATAAAATGACAAATTACAGCTCAGAAATGAAGACACATATTGTGGTCATAAATATATCACCTGAAATGAATTGCTACAAAGTGGAAAAAATCACAAAAGATTTCTTTGAGGTATACAAGGTCTGAGATACCAAACTTATTAGCTCAATATGAGGAAAAACAAATACTTTAACCAAATTCAGCCACAGTCTTTGACAAAAAAAAAGAAAATAAAAAATATATTTTTTTTTTAATCAACTTTACAAGATATTTTCAATCTTGACTTCAGACCAAAGGCTGAATATGGACTTGTTCTAAGAATTACACACTGCGAGTTTTATTACAATGATGGTGCATAGTTGGAGAATTTTACATTGGTGGAATAATACTCATTTTTAACCTGGTTTTCTTTAATGTCTTAATCTGTCTGGAGCATATTATTCCCAATACTACCTCAAATGCAGTATCAGAATGTTTCTTTTTTATAAAAGGGGTAGAGAGTTTTCTAGATATTGATTTTCTTAAAGCAAAGCTTCAGATTAAGATTATTTTCTTTCATATTGTATGAGTTTTTACTTTTTTAGTGCTAGACATATTAAATCTAATCATAAATGAGTTCATAACAACTGAATTCAACATTTGAAGGAAGATCTATTCTTCACAGAAAATTTAATAATATTCTAGGCATTTATCTAAAGAGTGATTCAGAAGAAAAACTACATTACAAACTCTCTTCTTGGCTTTTCTCCAGCAGGAAAAAAACATGTCACTAACTACTTAAAGAAATATTACTGGCCTTAGAATGGAGAGATGAAAATACCATTGATGTCACAATGGAGTAGCTCTGTGAGTGAACAGAAATATTCTCAGATACCAAAATAAAACTTGTTGAGGAAAAAGGTATCGAAAGACACATCTAAGTTTTGGTGGCACATCTGAGATGTCAAGATTGTAAGTTTGAACAAAAGTACAGAAATTAAATCAGTGTTTCATATTAAGATTAATATCTTTGAGTATATGTATTGCCTTTAATCATGCTGGCCTGTAGAACACAGTATTTGGCTTTAATTTAATTTTTGCACAAAAGCACATGTGACTCAAATATAGGCAACTGGAAATCAGTTCAAATGCATTACACATTCAAATAGCAAAATTACTGATGTTAGTCCTGCCTGGCACTAGGAATCTTTATTTAATCCAGAAAAGGACCCTCTAACCTTATAGACTGAAAAATAATACAAAAACAAAAAGAAACTTTATTTGCACAACAGTATTTTGAATGATATGTTTGTTAATTCAATTAAAGTTACGTAGGTTCATGGTATCCTGGGGTAAGGTCACAAAGAACCCACACAAAATAGAATGTTGTCAGAACAGTCATATCACATCAAACACACAGAGTAAAATTTCCCAAAATAATTACGTTTCAGTAGCAACTGCAGGTTTTCCCAGGATCATAGAAATTCAGAGGAAGTTCTTCTAACCAGTTTACCAGAAAATCAGAAGTTGTACAGTATAAAAGTCTAATTGTAACGTCAGTCACCCAAAATTTCCCCTAATTTAATGCCATGAAATGCAATTCTTGTTTAGCTCAGTTTAACCAAGATCCAAATCAAATTTTGTGGTGAATTTAGGAAGTCACTGACTGCCCCAAGTAAAGGAAATTTCATAAGGAAATGGGGCCAAATATGTGCAAACACATAAAAGTCTTTAATGTGTTCTTGCATTTTCTGATCTGGAGTTACTAATCAATCTGTTCCCTCCGTTTTTCCCCACTCTAGCCTTCCTGAGGTAAAAGAAGAAAGGAATTAGCTGAAGGTATTAGCGATGAAGAAAGAAGGAGCGAGAACAAGGGAGAAATATTAGAAGTCATCTTCTTCAGAAGTTTGCAGATAAGAAAAATACATTCTTCTGCTAGAACCTTCCTAGATCACTATAATAAACTGATTAATCTCAGACGGGTAAGAAAAAGCATTAAAGTGACTTTGAGCTTGGTAATAATTACCTGCTGAATGCAGTAGTCACAAATTTCTCCCATCTGCAGGGCTGTCTCCCATTTCCTCAATCTCACCAAGAGGAAATTGTGATTTATTAGTGGAGGTTGATGGGAGTAGGGCATTACTCATTGTAGGGCTTTTAGTTTTTTACTTTCCTAGATGAGAAATCAAGAAGGACTCATTGTTTGGAGCAGTAAATGTGTGGACACAGGGAGGAACATCTACTGCAAATCCTGCTGAAGGAAGCATTTATGTCTACCCTACTGAGAAATCTAAGGGAACAGGAAAAGGTGTAATGGGAGATGCTGAAAGAAGGAAGATAATGAGAGTGTTGTGGAAGGGATAAATTGAGGAGCTAGACAAAATATTTTAATGTGAAAGAGAAGCAACCTTTGAAGCTCATGAAGAGGACAGAAGTCTGTTCGGAACGGCCTAGGGACAGAGACAAAGAAAAGCAGAGGGCCCGCCTTCTTTCATCTGGTTTTACAGAAAAGAAAGCATGATTAGTACAAGCTTACTAAAGGAAAGGAGGAACTATTTTCTTTATCATTAGATATCAAAAAAAACCAGACTAACAGAATGGAAGAGCACTTCTGTCTGATAGAGGTGGAATGGCTCTTACCATCATTAGCCTGGTACTTGTGTGAGTTTTTGCTGCCAGGATCAGCCAAAAGAGATACAGGAAGGGACAGAGGAAGAAAGGGGTGGCTTAGAGAGTTATGCCAATGGGGAAAGAGGAAAGACAGAAGACTTGAAAACACAAAACTTCCAAACAAATTATTTTATCTATTGTAGATGCTTCACCTTGTTTAAATATGAGCCTAATAGTTCAGTGTTTCAACTAAAATTTTAGTGCTGCACAGATTTGTGAGAGCACATACATGATTAGAAAACATGTACCTGACAGCTATGGAGAAATATTAATTAATAGTGAGACAGAAGGGCACAACACAAAGGAATTCTACTGCCTTTGAAGTACACTCAGTGAATTAACAGAACAGTTATTACATATAAATTGTGCAGGGAACACAAAGGGTGGTCACATCATAAATAGTGGTGGGGACAAAGTGCAAAGGACAGGGCAATATTCCTACAGTGATAAACAAGGTTCAATCACACTGAATGCAGTTTTTTCAGCTACTGACAAAACTACACAAAGAAAATATGAAATGCTGAATATGTACTGAAAAAATGTAAAAACATATGCTTTAAACACATCTTTAAATGGTTTTGAAAGAAAAAATATAACTGGGATTACAAAGCAACAACAGCAAAGTGATTTTCACTTCTTAAGTAATGAAAAGATCAGCACAAGCATAATGAGTAGCAATAGGGGTTCACGCTACACAAAAACAGTACTGAGAAATCACAATAGGTGCAGAAAAGTATTCAAAGGCTAAAGAAAATGTCATCCTGAGGGAGACAGAAAGCATTCAATCACTGTGGTTTATGCAAAAGAAAGTTAATGACAGTTAATGTGAGTGGCTTCACAGTGTCCTACAGAGAAAATCTCTGTTAAGACACTTGGTGAGTTATAAGAGAAAGAAAGGTAAAACCCTATGTCTGGAAGCTAAAACCAGACAAATCCAATATACAAACACACAGAGTTTTAATACTGATTAATGAGCGGAAAAACAATTATCAGAGGAAGTGATAGATTTCCTATTTCTCTCTTGATTGTTTCCCATTAAGATTGGCTTTCTGGAAGTTAAATAGTAGCCAAACCAGTTAATGGGCACAGGAAAGGGATAGCTGGAGATCAGCTTCATAACAATCTCCTTATTCTTCTAGATTTAGGTATTTTAAGTCCCTGTGTATCTCAAATTGGGGAGATTAGCAGAGCATACTTGGAGGGCATTCACTAGTTCTTTGGGGGAGGGTGATAAGGGGTTAATTTTTCCAAATAACAGACACAAACCTTTCTCCCATTTGTATTTCAAACGTCATCAATCTGTAATGCTCTTGTGCTTGACAAGAAGATCAGATCCACTCTGAAAGTAATGACAGTTTGAGGAAAGTTATTCTGCTTAGGGAGCTTACCACTGCTTTAAATGTAGAAGTCACCATACAACTTGACAGTGATGGGAGAAGCCCATTTCTTACTGACCTGTATGTTACATTGCTGCAACAAAAGCAAAAGGTGTCCCTACATATCTGTCTTCTAGAATTAGCCCAAACTGGAATATCCTTTAGTTTGTACAAAGGTAAGGAACAATGAATTTTAAATGTATTCTTCTGAGTAATATGCCTATCTGACATGACCTATCTTTAGATTCTTGTCCCTCAGGACATCTAGCACACAAGCAGCTAGAGGATAATTAAGGACAACAGTTGCCTTAATTATGAATGCCTTTGCCTTAATCCATCTTAGCAAAAAAGCTTTAATAAGCTGTTTGTTAAGTGTCTCTTAATGTCAAATGTCCACAAGTATCTGTTGTTACAGCTTCTAATCACATAGCTGTAACTTTTTCATACAGATGGCAGAAAATAAAGATGTGTTTCTGTTATTTCTTTATGGTTTGTCAAAACATTAATTGTCACCCAGCTTGGATTTACTTAGGATATAAGACGTTCCAGGCTTGTTTCTTGAAATAAGTTTCGTTTGAGTAGGGATATGTGAGCAGTGGTTTTGCTACCATATTTTTTCTTGTTATCTCTAATTGTAGCTGCTAACATTTATGCTGTCAGAAAGGGCAGAATACATTAAGGTTTCAAAAATACTTTTTGTGCTAATCAAGCTAGTGATTGTTCACTGGAGAACTGGATGGATAGCCACTTTCAAAGGAAGAAAAAAGAAACTCATTGCAGAACTAATGATAGAAGGCACCTGTCCTTCTAAAGGACTTCATGGGATAGAAACATTTATTTTTAACAATATACTTAACACAAAATGTTGAAAATTTAGCATTTTAACAGTTGCTGCATATTTTATAATTGATTTAATTGCCAATGCCATTTGAGACATGAACAACATTTACGCTGACAAAGTTCACAATAAATTCAGCTGCTGGCAATGTAAGTATCCCCAGTCATTTATTCATCTTGTGTTTCCAAGCAGCAATGTTTCTGCTTTTACAGATGTGATGGGTAACTGTGTCTTCTTTTTACAGGATTATATCTATGTTTCTTTCTATCTTTTTATTTCTGACCATTACAGAAGTGCACCTGAAGGCCAGAGTGACTCAGGTTCTTGTAAATCTTTTTTTTCCCTTGGAGCAGATTAGAGTGAAACAACAGTAAATGATCAATCTTTATAAATATGTATACGTGTAGGGTTAATTTTAGAACAATTTGGTTGCAATGGAAAGGAGGTAGGTAGCCATTATGGTTATTACTATTTATAGTAACATAATAATATAAAAGCCTACTTGAGAAAATGTGTAAGGACAACAAAACAAGAAAGAAAAATAGAAAGAAAAGGATAAAAGCGGAAAGATGTCACCACTCAGGGGATAGTGACAAGACTTGATTATTGCAATTTCCATGTCAGTTGGTCAAAAGTGATGGTTGCAATCTTGATCCATTGGCCACAGGGAAAGCCTGTGAAACACAAATAAAATAATATATGCTCAGGCTATGTGAAAACACACAGGCACCTCCCCTGAGGGACAACTTTTACACTGTCTTTTGCAAGATTGTAGCTGTGTGGACCATGGATAGCCCCCAGAATTTAGTTTGAGTGTGCTTTGGGGGATCTTTGATGGTATATGAGAGATCAAAATGTGATAACTTCAGCTGCCTCTCATGTCAGTGTAGCTGAACCAGTTATGCTCCATCAGAAGGGATGAATACCTTCCCCAGCTGACAGTGTGAGGCAGGGAGAAGAGTTTTACAGCAGAGCCACTTGTGTAAGGGACACTGGCATGGTGAAAAGCATTATCCCACCCTGCAGGATCTGCTTCTTATGAGCCTTTCTCCTTACCTACCTCAAAACCTAGCTTCTGCTAAACAAAAGTTGTTTTGTCATGGTTAATCTTTAGAGCTCACACCCTCTGCACCTGGGCTGTTACTGTGCTCATCCTCAGCAAAGCACCTGCTGCTCTTGCAAATGGCTGATCAAGTCATTGACCATTGACATTTCAGTCTCTTACAGTGACAACGTCATGATTGAACTTGGTAAAATAGGAATAGTACATTCCTAGAAGAAGTGAAGAGTGGAAACTGGGGCATCTATATTTTACAAGTAATCCCAATAGTAAAGGAGAAATTTGAGTATTGCCTGTCAGAGTTTCTCAATGAAAACAACATACAAAATCTCCTGCATAATCAGTGAAAATTATGTCAACTTAAATTTCAAGAGATAGTTTTAAGTAAGAATTAGCCTTTTTGGATGAAAATAAATCATTGATTTGTAAATACTTTTGTTCATGGCCCAATTAGTGCATCTTGATTACACCTCAGTAATTTCTTCATTCTAATGCCAATACTGGAATATGTCATTTTGTTATGAGGTGTCCCAGGCTGAGTCCCACTCTAGATTAAGATATCTCCTTCCTCCGAGTTTAGAGAAGCCTTGGGAAATTACCCTTGCTCAGCTAAAGCTAACCTTTGTGAGTGCAATCTACAAGTGCTTTTCTGATGTGCCCAGAAAGAAAGTCGTGCTATAAATTATTTCCCTCATTTTCTGTGGATTAACTGTCTGTGAACACAAACTGTAAGTCACCTGGGTACCTCTGAAATTTATACTCATATTTTTAGCTTCCAAGAACCACCACTTTCTTATACTCAGGCATATAGTCTCGACCTTGGCCAATGTAGAAAAAGCAGCAGTTACTCAAAATCAATCAGTAGAAATACTTAGTCATAAAATCTCAGTTAGAAGAGTTCATTTTTTAAGAAAACCTTGAATGTTCCTGTTGTTCTCTAGTGCTAGCCACAGAGGCAGTAATCACCAAAAGACACCTGTAGTTCATGACAAGTATTTACACTAGGCAATCCTGGATTTGGTAATACATTTTTACTAGCCATCTGAACTTAATATGACCTTGTGCTAACAAATAAGGACTGATTTTGGATGTGAAGGTTGAAGGCAGTCCTGGTCCCAGTGACACTTGATGGTGGTGTTCAGGATCCTGCATGCAAGAAGGCAGTAAGTAGGATTACAACCCCAGACTTCAGGAGAGATAACTTTATTTTCTTGACGGTCCTACTTGGAGAAATTTCACAGGTTTGGGCTCTGGAAGAGAGGTAATTAATATTCAGGCTTCACTTCCTCCAAGCTCAGTATCTGTGCATTTCTGTAAGTAAGAACTCAGGGGTCAGGAGTCCTGCATAGATGAGAAAGACTACTCTGGCAAAACTCCAACAGAAGAAGGCATACAGAATGTGGAAAAATGGACAGGCCACTTTGAAGAAATATAGGAATGTTGTCAGAGTATGCAGGGATGGGACAAAGAAGGCTAAGATCCATTTGGAATGAAAGCTGGCAAGGGATGTCAAGAACAACCAGAAGGATTTATTCAATTGTATTGGTAAGAAAGGAAATACTAGAGAAAATGTCAGCCCACTGCTGAATGAAGTTGGTGTCCTGGTGACAATGGACACAGAGAAGGTGGTTACTGAATGCCTTCCTAGTCTGAGCCTTTACCACTAAGTCTGGACCTCAAGAATCCCTGCTCTATGAAACCAGGAACCTCTGGAGGAAGGAAGAGTTTCCCTTAGTAGAGTAGGATAGGGCTGGAGATCAATTAGGCAAACATGGTAGTGGCAAATCCATGGGCCCCGATGGAACACATGCGTGGGTGCAATTAATAAGCCACTCTCCATCATGTTTGAAAGGTCATGGAAAGCTGCAAAGGTGCCTGAGAGCTGTAGGAAAGGAAATGTCAGTTCAGTCTTCAAAAGGGCAGAAAGGAGGATCCCAGAAACTACAGGACAGTGAGCCTCACCTCAGTCCCTGGTGAAGGGGTAGAACAGCTGCTCATTCTGGATGTTATTGGCCAGATCACAGGGAGGAAAAGGTTAACAGGAGTAGTCAACATGGATTCAGCAAGGAGAGATATTGTTTGACCTATGCAATCTCCTGGGATGGCTGCCTGGTAGATGAGGACAATGTTAACTTTGATTTCAACACAGCTTTTGGTGCTGTTGCCCACAATATGCTCATAAGCAAACTCAGCAAGTGCAGGCTGAATGAATGGACAGGGCAGTGGACAGAGAAGCAGCTGAGTGCCAGGTCCCAGAGTTGTGTTCACCCACAGAGTGTCCTGTGACTCCTGGTGTATCTCAGGGGGTCAGTACTGCCAGCTGTAGATGTGATTTTGGATTTTTAATTCTCCAAAAGTGTGAAGAATGCTTGACAAATTTTATCAGAACATTTCAAAGCTTGTGCAGGGAAACACAAACATGCACAAACAGGTTTATATCTTAGATTAAAGATCACTGTATCTTATTTGAATTACTATTAAACTTTAGCAATATTCATTAACAAGAAATTATATGTATAATCAGATGGATTAGCAAAATCAATAAATTCCAGTAGTCTAAGGAAACTGAATGTAATTCTAATTCATTATATATAAGATTTCTGATCTAAATAGTGAATTTTCTTTAAATTATACAGCTGCTATTCAAGCTAATTTATACATGACAGATTTGTTAGATGATAACTTTAAGTGTACTAGCCTTACAAGGCTAGTCCAGTGTGAAACTTTTCATGAATTCTCTAAAGGGATGAAGGAAAGAGAAAGCAGAAGAAAATAAGGTGACCCATTATAGTTGTTATTGACAGGTGCTTTAATTCGAACTTATAGATTCAGGTCTGATCTTTAAAAAACTTCATAAGCTTAGAGACATCCCCACTGACTTCTGAATTAGAATGTGCAAGATAAAAGCAAATGCAATCTTTAAGCATTACCATGGCAACATTATTAAAGCTATGTTAGTTAAGATTGCAATGTTTCTATTTAAAAAAACACAAAACTGTGCTTTCTCCTCTTTAATAGTCCATATAAAATGAACCATTACAGAAATATTTACTTCAAGTCAGCCTCAAAATTATGGATTATTATCTCAAGTAATGTTCAATCACCACTGAAATAGCATAAAATCCTAGGCAACTGATACATTGTATTAAAAATTTAGCACCCTAAAATAACACATCTAAATATTTTACATACAACTGATCCACAAGCAGTACTGAAAATTCCAGTAAATAATCTCATTGGAATGTAAAACTAACATACTTTCCACCCATTCCAGCAGCTGCTACAGAAGGATATCTTTATGTATATATGCACACTGAGTTTCCTAGGTAAAACGTCCAGTATTATTTGCAATTTGCAGGTACTCAAAAGTACCCAGTGCAATCCTCTTTCTGTATGTAGCAAGGCATGCCAGGTATATTTTATTTTTCTTCTAGGTTATCAGAACTTTTTTTTTTCCACTTTGCGAAATGTCTCCTAATAATAACGTCTCTTTCTTTCCCCAGGAGATAATACCCTAAAATAAAAACATATGTTTGTTAATCATGAAAGGAGGAAGAGTACAAAAGCACTAATCAGGAGATAGTTGAGTGAAAACAATATAGATATGGTCTCTGAATTGTCATCCTTTCAATATTACACCAGCATTTTAATGAGTGAAAAATTAATTTACATCAGGTTTGTTAGACAGTTACTTGGGAGTACAAATGCACACAAAACTCACAGTGAACTGGAATCACAGATGTCCCCAGTGTTCTCTTTTTCACAGCGCTTGGATACCTTTCCTCTGCCTTTTCAGATACCTATAATGGAAAATGCACTGGGAGAAGTTGCCATGAAGTTGCTGTGTCAGCCAGAATGATTGGCACACGATGCCCCCTGCCTTTCTTCTTGCATATACTTGCTTCGTCCTGGAAGGCATTCCAGGGTGCAAGAGAAGGTACCTGAATACCTGAAACAAGGTATTACTTGTAATCAGTCACAAATCCTTGGCAAAAAGAGAACAGAGAGTTTCTTGCTTTAACTTATTTTTTTCTTTTGGTGCTGTGTCTTCAGGAAGGGAGAAGCATTCATTCAGGCCTTGTATAAATACAAAGTGCTTCCTATTCCCAGAAGTAATAAATGCTCATTCTGAACCAATTTATTGTAGTCAGCCTGAAATGAATAGCTTCTTCTTAATGCCAAAATCTTCATTTCTGAAATCAACTCCACATCCTCAAGAAGAGATTCTTTTGTTGCAGTGAGATGTTGATCTGCATGCTCTCATTTGAAATTACATTGCTTCTAGATGTGCCCAAATTTTCAGAATTTACACTCACATCCAAAGCTGAATTTTTTTCTTGTTGCTTTGAGTTAATGTCCTGGTTTCACCTGGAATTAAGGGTTTGTTCTAGTGGCTGGTACATGGCTATGTTTTGGATTTAGTATAGGTTAATGATGACACACTTATGCTTTGTTGTTGCTAAGTAGTGCTTGCTCTAAGTCCAGGACTTTTCCCATGTTCTGCAGTGAGCAGGTGGACAAGAAGCTGGGAGGGAACACGGACAGGACAGATGACCCAAACTGGCCAAAGAGATATTCCATGCCAGAGAATGTCATGTTTAATATATAAACTGTGAAGAATGGCCAGGAACTACTGATTGATCAGTGCTTGGGATGGACCTGGCATCAGTCTCCAGGTGCTGTGCTGGTTGATTGTATGTGTATGGCTTGTCTCTCTTGGAGTTTATTTATCTCTCTTTTTTTTTTTTTTTTTTTTTTTGTGTGTGTGTGTGTGTGTGTGTGTGTGTTATCTCCCTTTTTATTATAATTGTTGCTGGTTTTTTTTTTTATTTTATCTCAATTATTAAACTGTTCTTAACCTATAGTTTGTATGTTCTTTTTGATTCTATTCCCCATCCCACCAGGGAAGGAGGGTGTGGGGAGCAGCTCTGGTGCCTAGTTGGGGCTTACATCATGGCAGTTAACCAGATGTGAAACATAGAAGGCTTATAATGAGATTTCCATGAATGCAAGGCATCAGCAAGGATGAATTGTAGCAGGAAGAGTAAAACTCATCATTAGATAGCAAGGGCCTGTCTAATTAAAATTTGCAAAGTGAAGAATGAATCATACTCTATGTTCTGGAATGCTGTGAAGATTTCAAGGGGAAAAAAACCCCACATTTCTTTCAGCATGTTACCCAGGCTGGTTGTGTGACCTAGCAGGCACTCTCTGAGTCAGAGAACATTCTGAAAAGAAAATTTGTCCTTTAAAGTCTCAAAGACAGCACATGGTAGAGGTGGGGAAGAAGGTATCAGGTGGATATATGAAATGGAGGTTTTGATTCTTCAATAATAATGAGTGGACAACTTCTCTCAACAATTCTTTTTCCAGTGATGTCCTAAGCTGAGATGTCTCAGAAAACAATGCCATATTTAAGCCTTATACATTTGATTTAAACTTAGTCCTCATTACTAATAAAGCACAAAAAATTGTGATACTGACTCAGTTCACAGTCCTTTAATTTACCTGAAGTATTAAATTAATAATAATTGCTTCTCAGTTGTACTTTGGAAAGCTGTTGGATTAGCATTTCAAGTCTGATGATCGATTTTCCCCCCTCTTGCACAAGTGCAAGTGTGTCTGTGTGCAGATAATGAAGCACATGGTAACCTGGCAACCTTACAGGAGTACTGAGGCAGCGTTCCCAGAGCTTTGTTTTCCCTAGTCTCAGGAAGGGGCCTGGGTGTCCTGGTCTAAGGCAAGCTGAACATGAGTCAGCAGTGCCCCAGCAGCCAGGAGGGCCGACCCTGTCCTGGGGAGGGGATTGTCCTGCTCTGCTCTGCCCTGCTCTGCAAGGGGCAGCCACCCCTTGAATATTGTGTGCAGTTGTGGTCAGCACAATATCAGAAAGATATTCAACAATCAGAGAGCATCCTAAGGAGGACAACAAAGGTGCTGAAAGCCTTGAGGGGAAGCTGAGGTCGCTTGGCCTGCTCATCCTGTAGAAGAGGAGGCTGAGGTGAGATCTCATTGCTGTCTACAATGTCCTCATGAGGGGGAGAGGAGGGGGAGGGGCAGACACTGATCTCTCTCTGTAGTGGCCAGTGACAGGACCTGAAGGATTGACCCAAATTTGTGTCAGGGGAGGCTTAGGTTGGATATTAGGAGAAGGTTCTTGGCCCACAGCATGTTGGGAAACGGAACAGGCTCCCTAGGGAAATGGTTAAAGCACCAAGCCTGGCTCAGTACAAGTGTTTGGACAATCCTCTCAGGCACATAGTGTGATTCTTGTCAATGTCCTGTGCAGGACCAGCAGCTGATGATCCTTTTGGGGCCTTTCAACTCAGGACATTCTATGATTGTAGTGTTTTTTTATAGTTTTCTAGTCCCAAAAGTACTTATTGCAGAAGGAATAATATTTTGAAATGGGAATGACTTGCTGCATCCAACCAAAGTCCCTCTGCTTAATATTTCTTATCTAACATGGTGGCCAAGAACAGATGTCAGGGGAAAATAGGACCAGGCAAATGGGCAGCAATGCTTTCCCAGAACTCTCTTACAGGCTCCAATATTTTCAGCTCAGGTACTTACTCTGAAAATATATATGCTTGAATTTTATAGTATTTTTGGATTTCATTGATTTGCCCAATGTCTTTTTGCACCCATTTAACAGTCACCTCATGTCATGTCATGGAGCTCTGTAGCTCGCCTACCTATCATGGACTGAATCAGTTCCTTTAGTTCCTCTTGCATACGACTCTCAACAGTTTCATCTGGCTCCTTGGTCTTTTACCAGAAGAAATTTTGAGCTGCATCTTTGCCATGATGTGTATGTTTTTACAGGTCATTATGTAGTTTCTTACACTATTTCTTTTCTAAGCAAGGGGTCCTACATTTCCAACCTATTCCTCGTAGAAATGTATTCCATCTATTTGGTCATCCTCTGAATTGATTTTTGTCCTTCTCTGAACTTTCCCTATCTTTATCATTGTCTTTTTGTAAAGGGAAGAGTGTGGGAGAGTCAGATATTCAGAACAATGCACATTATCTAAGATAAAGGAGTACCTTAGATTAGAACAGTAGGATAAAATATTTTAATTAAATTAATACCAAGATTTCACTTTAGATTACTAATAGCCTTCTTACAGCCTAGTGGGTTTTACATTTCCAGCTAATTCCCTTGCCAACAATGAAATCTAAATTCTGTTTGCTTATTGCGGTAGAAGACTATGGCAATGAAGTCCTCCCACTTGCTTCTGGAATCATATGTAGAGTACATAATCAATACTGCTTGGTGTCCTTAGTAACACCTCCCTTCAGTTTGTGCTACCCACTGATCAGCCAAAAAGAAGGAATAATTGTTCCAGATGTTCACAAGTTAATGTTAGTGGTGTAACTAAGCTGCAATCAAAAGTGATCGGGTAAGGGTAATTACATTTAAAGGAAATGATGGCTTTTCATGGGGAAAATAAAGCTCCTGCTCAGAATCTAAAGGCTTTCAGATTATTTCAACTTTATTAATTTTATCAAGTCTACATGGCCCAAATTATTAGCAGAATTTTCTGCTTAATTTAACTTGCTTTTATCACTCAGTTCTATGAGCTGAAAAATTTTAAGTTCTGAACTGGCTTGTTCTTCACAATGTACACTTTGCTTGTACTTATTTTATGCAAAAAAACTTTTTAAAAAAGGGATGATAAATTATGTTTTCTGAGAGAAAGAATAAGAATAAGAATTCTGCCTCAAATGTTAAGTGGCCAGAAACCAGAGCTTACACCCTGACTCACTGTCATTCCTAATGATGTACCATGTCTACGAATTTTCATCTTCCTCAGATCAGTCAGCAGCCACATGTGAGCCCCGTGACAGCTGCCAAGCTTAAAAAAATGTTTTCTTTCTCTCAAAAATGTGTTCAAAATCAAGCCAGATGAAACTGCAGTCCAAAACTACTTTTAGTTTTGAGCACAGCTCTTCCAGTATCCTATTAAAATGCCTGCTTTCAATTGCTTCCCATGGTGGCTGACAATGTCCACACTCCTCTGTCCTATTTGTGTGAGGACAGCTCCTGGTGGTTTTGGGGGGTTATTTTCCTTTTGTTTGTTTTTTAATGGAAATGTAACAAAGGTTAGACAAACATTCAAAATTAAATTCTGCTGTGCTATATTCATTGTGTCACAGTACTTTTTAGCTCAATTTCCCCAACTGCAATGTAAAGATAATTTTCCCTGAGTGGAATCCCAGGGAACACATGCAAGGATATGTGGGTCACTGTACAGCCATGTACTTGAAAATGCACTCAGAGTAGCACAGAGCAGGACAAGTGGCAACCCTTTTTAACTCAGTCTTTATAATGTTTTATCCCTGCAGTAGAATTAAATAGAATGCATTATGTTTGAATATTAATGTTACTTATAATAGTGTGACACACCAAAGGAAGACATTTAACTAAAAATAACTCCAGTATTAGTTTAAACTATCATTTAAAAATACCGTTCTACAGAATCATAAAACTACACAGTGGTACCTTACTCATAATTATGTCTTTCAGCCAGGTTTGTGTTGTGGACGGAAACAACTAAAACTTTACAGAAGGAAAGATGTTTTTAAAAACTTCTTTAACTCTGGCAAAAAGTACCCATTAAGTTCAATAAGTGAAAGAGTTTTCTTTTCACCTTGCAAACTTCTATAAGTCATTGTTAATCATAACCCTAAGGCAGACTCTGACGTAGGACTGAAAAAGAAAAGGCACTGGCCAAAAGCATATCCATGGGGAGAGCTGTGATGTGTTTTGCATCTCATTGTTTTTTTCAAACAAAGGATAATTCCATTCAACAAATTCAAGAAGCAGTAGGAAAATTTTATTCTATTTATTCTGTATATTCTATTGCAATTAATATTGCAGTCTCTTATAGGTTTTGTTAAAATTGAAAAACTAGAAAGTTATTTTTTTACAGGTTTTGTAAGAACAACATGATTTGATCTTTACTCAAAGTGTGAATAACTGTGAAAGCTGAATTAATGTGCAATTTACCAACCTTAATTATCACAAACAAAAAATTCAGATCTCAGAGTTTGATAGTCAAGTTTCAAAATGAAATTATATATTACAACTCTGAATGCTGCTCTCCAGAATGAAAAAAATAACTGGAATGAATATTTTCTTTAAGTGTTGCCAGTGCTCTCAGTACATAAGCGAGTCTGATACCAAAACTTGGGAACAATATCCTATTCAAAATGTCAGGTTTTCTACACCCCAAAGTTTTGTTTTGGGATAACTAATAACAGAAACATTTTAACTGACAATCTCTGTTAGGAGCACCATAACAATAAAATTTCTATGTGATGTTATTTTCTTGTATGCTAATGTCCAGTCCTGCCCTTGTGATACCCGGGAAGTCCTGGAATCCTGGAGGGCACCAAGTTCCTTGAGGATCACCAACATCCTACCTGCCCCAGGTAGGACAGTAGTAGATCTATCAAATCACCTTAAAATGAAGTGAGGTAACAGACCTAAGAAGACGTGAACTCACCTCATTTATTCCAGAAGAGCCACAGTGGGAGTGAAGCTGAGTGGCTGAATGTTTCAGAGACGTGTTTCCTGAAGGTTACACCTTCTACCATCTTACTTTCTGAGACTTAGGGAAGGATACAGAGAAATGGAATAAAAATTACTAGGACAAAGAAAAAGTGATAGCAGTAAATCAGTAGTGTTTCTGCATTATCAAAGTACCTTAGTATCTTTAATATCCATTCGAGATTTACAAATTCCAGAGATTACACAAGGAAATTCTACATTTTTTTCAACTCATTTGAGAGGAAACACATTAACAAAATAATTCGGGGGAATTCAGATGAAACTATTTTTCCATGAAAGAGTAAAATTATGTGATATTTAATGAATTGAGCAAAAATGCAGATGCGTGATGAGAAAAAGTTTATGAAGTGACCCCACTCAAATGCTTTAACTGCCCAAATCCATATCATGACTGTGTAATTGCTGCTAGTTAAATTTACTGAATCATCCTTCAGCTGTCTAATAGGAGGGATAATGCACTGTACCAGGGGTTAATCACAGAATGGTCGAATGTGCTGAGTTGGAAGGGACCCACAGGGGTCATTGAATCCAGCTCTTATACTGCACAGGATATTCTCTGCAGGGCCACCCTGCCTTCAAGGGAGTCAACATAACATGTACCTCTCTGTGGCACCTGTAAGCCTTAAAAATAAATTATAAAGGTCAAAGTAAAAAATTTATCTAAGTTGTTTCTGTTTTCTTGTGAGAAAGAGCACTAAAAAAACTCAACTGACAATAGTGAAGTTATTAAAGATTAAAACAATAACAAAAAAAAATTTAAAGTTCTTTTCTCAATTTTTAAATTCTTTGAGAATAAGACAAAATATTGATCAGAGAAAGATAAGAAGAAAATCCTCTGTAAAATAATGAGATACACACTTTGTAGGGAAACCAAAGCTTTCAAGTTCTAACAGCCCTGATAGTGGCTTTGTCCTGGTGAAACTTGCCATTTAGGTTGTAAATAATCTTGCTGTTCCTTTTAGAGCTGCACAGATTGTTAGCATCCTGGCAAAGTTTCAGCTATCAAGGTTGAGGACAGTAAGTAAGGGACAAAGGGGAAAGAGGGCAGGTTTTGCTTTGTGTATGAGCCAAGTCAGAGCTAAGGTTTGATATCCTGTGATAGGAGGAAAAGTGCAAGCCCTGTGTTCTGCAAACTTGCCAAGCTGAAAACCTCTCTGAAACTATTTGATTCTAACTAAATACACATATTATTAAGAATATTTTTCTGTGGATCATATATAGTAAATGAGGTTAAATTTGGATGTGCCAGTTCCGAGAAGTTCGTAAAGCAATAGATCCAGTTTTGCTCTCTTATCACAGGTTAATTTTTATTCAGTGATTGTTTTTTCTATTACTAGTGTTGGTCTTAGACATTATGAATTAGTTGTCTGATATTTAACACATCACATCCCATCTAGAATTCAATTACTGTTTCTTTTTCATTAGATCAACCTCTTCAACATTTTAATCTATTGTAACAACAAAAATTATCACTCATAATCAGAGAGGAAGGTGTAACTTCCATAAAATTATTAAAATTACCTACATCACGGTATTTTCAGATTCTTATAAAAGGCTTTATGACGTATGTAATTATTTATTTATGTATTTGTATAATATATACATCATTATATGTTCATCTCTACATTTACTGGATGAATGAGAAAGAAAGCAAAGTGAGGCATGAAGTCTCTGAGGGAAACATTGACACATTACCAGAGCAAAATAGGTTGCTTTAAAAACATTGTAATCTTTGTTCTTGGAAGAAGAGTCCTTAAAGACTAGCTTATATTTTCCCTGAGACCATTTCCAAACATGGTTAACCAACACTTATCATTATTATTTTTTTAATATTGGGTAACTATACTAGAATTGCGGTAGAAAGTACTATTTTTTCTAAGATATTATTATTCCTAGACAGTAAACCGTCCAAAATGGCTGTCTCTGCATACCACATCTTGATGAATGAACAAGATATTCAGCTACCAGTGATTAATTTTCTATTGCTGCAGTGTTAGTCACGAGCAAATCAGGTTAGTATGTCAGACAGCACAATGGAGGAGACGGCATCACCTCTTCCTTATCTTTCAGTGGGAAAGAGTTTTTGAGCATTCATTGCTAGAACTGACAACCACCTCTCATCTCTTCACATTTCCACCCACCTCCCCCCAAAAATACTTTTAAGTTCACAAAAGCAATTACGGAGTCAGCATGGGATTCATTTTTTCACATAAAAAGATTTAAGAAGGTGTTTTACCTACTATATTGTATACTTCTGAGACAAGTGTTGTACTGAAGTCTGTGTGCAGCTCAGAAAGTTTCAAAGCTTTTGCATACCTAAGTAAAGATATCTTAGGGAAAAAAAGTCAAACACCACAAACTAAAACAAACAAAGAAACCACCAACCAACCACCAAAAAAAAAATTTGAGCTTTTGCAGCATACCAAGTGCAAAACTTTAATAACAATTATATTGTGATTCTTAGGAACAGGCAGCATGAGGTTAATGGTTGGACTAAATTATCTTAGAGGTCTTTACCAAACTTAGCAATTTTATGATTCTATTATTGGACAATTTATTTTTCTTGACAGTTTCTGGCAAAAAGTAAGAATTGTAAACGAAAGAAATGCAAAAGGAGGAATTTAAAGATAATGGCATACCAAGACACCTGTCAGGAATCTAAAGATTGCTGGAAGAGAAGTGAATGACTGAAACTGAGTAGGTTGGGGCACTGGGGGGAAGACATTCAAAGCAGCATTTCTCCAGCTACAGAAAAGAGAGGTGGTGAAGTGTTGACAAGGTAGTCACCACAGGTCTAAGAAGGCTTGATAGCTTGGATCAAACATAAAAATGAAAGAATGAAATGTGAAATTCCTCATTTAACTTCTCTCTGAGACTGAAGTGAATAATTTTTTTAAATGGCATGTACTGATTTTAATGGTTTTTAAATACTTGTTTAGATTTTTGCATACATGATCTTCACTGAGTTTCAAAATGTTTCTGGAGGAACAAAGTAATTCATTATTTCACTATTAATTCATTCAGTAGTTCAGTATTAATATTTAATATTTGAAAAAGATTTAAATTTAAAGGGAAACAAATGTGAATATAATTGCAGAGCAATATATATTCTACACTATTTTAATAGCTCAGGAACTTAAATAACCTAGCAATCAATCTGGACTAGCATTTCCCCAGGGATTATTGGGAAAAAAAAAAAAAAAGAGCTGTAAGAGTATCTTTCCCAGACATCTGAGAAGACCTTAATTTTTAAAATGAGATTTTTAATCGAGAATCCTTTCATGTTCCTGGCATGGATTTTTCCTTTCGCAAAAGTTGGAATCTGAAAGCTCATACAAGAACCTTTTAAACTTGGTGAAAATCCTTATGTGATACTTTAAAAAAACTCAAAGAAAAAAAATACTTTTTTAAGATACATTAACATCTAGTTTTGTAAAAAATTTATGGGTCCTGATAATAGAATAAAAGATAGTGCTACTCCACAGCATACAGCATCCATACACTCCTTGGACCTCTATCTGTCACCAAAAAAAATATAATCCTGCTACAGTGAGAAAAACCCAAAGCTAACGTATGTGTATATTACATGAATAATAGAATATCCTGAGTTGGAAGGAACTCAAAAGAATCATCACAATTCAAATCCTGGCCCTGTAAAGGACAACTCCAAGGGTCACATCATGTACCTGAGAACATTGTCCAAATGCTTCTCAAGTCTGGCAGGCTTGGTGCTGTGACCACTTTGCTGGGGAGTCTGTTCCAGAGCTCAACTGAGAGATCTTCACCCTTTGGGTGAAGAACCTTTTCTTCATATCCAACCTAAATGACCCCTGGCTCAGCTTCATGTTGTTCCCTCAGATCCTGAGGGATCCTGGTCACCAGACAGGAGAATTCAGTGCCTTTGCTTCCCCTTATGAGGAAGTTGTAAAGTTAATTCTCAGTATCCTCTTCCCCAGACTGAAAAATCCAAGTGACCTCAGCCACTCCTCATGCGGCTTCCCCTTCAGACTCTTCACTATCTTTGCTGCTCTCCTGTGGATGCTCCCTAATACCATTTTGACTATTTTATATTATGGTGCCCAAAACTGCCCCCAGGACTGAGGTGAGGCCACCCCAGAGCAGAGCAGAGCAGGACAATCCCCTCCCTTGCCTGGCTGATGATGCTGTGCCTGATGCACCCCAGGACAGGGCTGTCCCTCCTGGCTGCCAGGGCACTGCTGACTCATGTTCACCTTGCCATCAACCAGGACCCCCAGGTCCCTTCCTGCAGTGCTGCTTTCCAGCACCCCATTCCTCAGTCTTTATGCACACCCCAGGTTGCCCCATGCCAGGTGCAGGATCTGGCACTTGCCCTTGTTAGACTTCATGTGCTGATGAATTCCCAGCCTTCTAATTTGTCAAGATCAGAATTTTTGTCCAGGCATCAATTAATAGAAGGAGACTTTGATTTCTTAACACTAAGAGAAAATCCTTTTTTTTATCAGTATTTCTAGTTCTTAAAAGGAAGAGTTAAATAAAATAATTTACTTCCCCATAGTTTTCTCTGTACTGTAGTTAAAATAATAAATTTGGTTTTCAATTACACCAACAATGTGAGTGCATCACATTTAAATATAAAAAGCTATAAATAAGCCCAAACATCTAGTATGAGTGTTAAACACAGTGAATTTTTAATGAAGCAGTGAGAAACACACCCGCAAAGCATAGCTCTTAGGTGACAAAGGAGAGAAGGTTCTTTGCACTAAAGGTTGTAGAAGGGCAAGTTGCCAAACTGAAAATAGGGTAGGTTCTCTCTTTTTAACTTCACTTTTGCTGCCTTCTTGGCTTAGCTTTTGCTGCCTACTTGGACTTTCTGTTCTTACTGGTGGTGGTAAATCTCTCATCACCTCTCTTCTGGGAACTGCCAGAAATTATCTCCAGAGAGATCCATAAAGTGTTCTGCAAGTAGTGGAAAGTCAAAACATAACTTTTCTCATCTGAACTTCTGTCTTCCATCAGTCATCAGTTGTACTTGCCATACCTTGCTGCCAGGCACAAGCCGCTCTTTTGGAAAGACCTCCAGGCACTTTATAAATGAAAAAAAATGAACTTAAGTTAATTAAGTCTAAGGTCTTAGTAAAAAAGAGGTTCATTTCAGTATTTGGATAGTAACGACCCAGAAAAAGAGCATTACTGATATTCAATACTGATTCTCAAAACATAGTCATATTTACAGTTCTAATGAAAAGGAAATAATAGCATTCATTTCTATAACGGTGGGCAAATGCCTGGTAAGTACTGGTACCAGCAGTTACATTTCCTACCTCAATTATTTTTAACTAAAATATGTCAGATTGATCACAGGCTAAAAGATATTCTACCTTCTTTAATTAATACTGTGCTAGCGTCTAAAAAGCCAATCCACAACAGGATTTCTGTCATATCTGGTTTCGCACATACAAAAAACCTATAAAGACCAGAAGGAGCTCTTGTAGGCTCTGCAGTTCTCAGGAAAATGTTTAGGCAATGTGTACCAGTAAACAAGCTATTCCCACTTTCATTATGCCAGGCTATTTCCCCCTTCTTTTATCTACAGAGTTCTGTGCAATATAAACACAGAAAATTCAGATTGTTTTGCAAAGTTACCATCTACTGTTGCTGACTAATTTTCTCCTATTCATTTTCATAACATACTCAGCAGTTTCAAATGGACCAGAAACAGTATTTCTATTGTTTGTCTAAAGGACTTACATTAACACAAATGGTTCTAAAAGTGAAAAGATATAACTTCATCATTATCTTTTACAGTGCATCATTATAGAAAACACCATTACCTACAAATGATAGCTATTCAAAGTTTACACACTGTTAGACCATTAAGATAAGACAGCTTCGTTATCCACATGGCAGAATGCAACCATCTCTGAAACCAGTACGAAACAGTGGCTTCTGTGCCATAAGTAATGCCTTCTGCCTTGTCTGCTTGACTTCCAACCTTTGGGAATTGCCTGCTCCTCTGTGTCCTGTGCCCTAACATCACTAAAACAGTGATGTTTAAAAATTGACCAGTACTGCTGGACCCCAGTACCTACTACATATATGTATATGTATATGTATATGTATATGTATATGCATATGCATATGTATATGTATATATATATATATATATATAGTATGTCTATCTATCTATATACTATTATATATATATAATATATATATGTATAGTATATCTATCTATCTATATACATGCATATATATATATATGTGTGTGTGTGTCTGTGCATATGTATGTATATGTAAATATTTACAGATTTGCATTCTTTCCATTATATGGAACTCTGAGCAAGAAGGAACCAGATCAACAGATGATACAACCTATGGTGCCAGATGGATGATGTCCAAATGAATTTGCATTGAAAAAGCTGTAGACATTTCCATAAACATAAATAGTACCCTATTTTAAAAATATTTATACTGTTGACAATAAAAATTTGAACAAAATATTGACAATACAAACATCAGCATACTTTTTTTTTCCCAGCCATAAACTAGTAACATACAGAGAACAACTAGAATAAAAGGATGAAAAATACGGCAAATTTATGGAAGGATGCTTAGAAGGATCAGCTAAACCTGTCTCCTCAAGCATTAAAAATATATTAAATTCTATATCTAAAAAACCCACGTTCTAACATATAAATACACACGTATAAATTTTTAAGTGTATGTATATATGCATATAGAAATACAAGAGACTAGCACTGACTGTTTTCATCCGCTATAAATATATTTCCTTTAAACACACAAACTGACTTGTCAGGCCTGCCTTCATATTCAGAGACGTACAAATACTAATTGTGAATTCAAAACTAATGAACTATTTGCAAAGGCTTAATCTATAAACAGTATATGACACCTTTATGTACTTCTCAATATCAGCTCATAGTTTTTACAAATAACTTATATTAATATTATTAATTTCCACTACTTTCTGTAATGGGATCCCCTTGTTTTTCCTAAATATCAAGATGAATTAAAAGTAGAGTTAAATTCCACTTTAAACTGAGCATGGAACAGCAACAATCAAATAAAAGAAAATTTATCAATATGATGGCAAAGATAAAATAGTAATAATAAAAATCCTGCTACTCACCACAATGGAGTCAGGACGGATCTCCTTCTCCACCTTGAATACCAAACCATCCGAATCAAATTCCACGTCTTCTTGAGGTGCATTTGGTTTGGCAATTGCATTACAGATACCACACTCAATCTTTTCTGGTTCCCTGAATTTAACAGTCCTCGTTTGCCCACGAGCAGGTGTGGTGTCAAAAATCACAATGCAGAACAAAGCAATCAGGCCACAAATGATGATTATTCCAGGCAACGAGGCAACCAGAGAAGGAAGGCAATTGCTCATGATCCTAAGTGCTCTGATGTCATTAACAGCAAAGCAAGCCCCTTCAGAGAGTGCGGCGCATCCATGCTGGCATTCCAGGGACCTGCTCGTAAGCCACAGGCAGCAGCACAGGCAGCAGGCTCTGCTGGAGCCTGTGCAAAGTTCTACTGTGTCACAATTGGTGACACAGGGGCAGCAAACAGACCTTGCACGTTGACTGTGTCCTCAGCTAGTTCCAGCTCTTACACATCATAGAATCATAGAACCAGAGATTCATAGGCAGTCCAGAGCTGGAAGGTACCCTAAATATATTCCAGTTCCAGCCCACTCTATTGTGGCCAAACAGTCCCAGCTCTCTCAGACTCTCCTCAAGGGAGAGATGTTCCAGCCCCTAATGATATCAGCCATACTCCAAAGTTATAGTAAACCTTACAATTTCCACATCACCCAAAGGATGATGTGGAATTCCCACTTAGCCAGCTTGCTGGAATTTAATGTGGACTGGAAACGCACCAAATTTAGCTTTCTTTTGAAGAAACACCTAGTTTATCAAAGCATTATGCCTTATATTTAGTATACTCAGTAGTCTTGTTTCTCATACAGTCATTGAAAACAATACAAAAAGTGTATACTAATGTTGCCAATTAAATGGTAACATTGCACCAAGAATCCATATAAATATTAATGAAGTTTTAATTCTGCTATTTTTTGAGAATGTTTTGCTAAGTTTTCAATGGATAAAACACCATATATACCTTTTGTTTTGTGCTTGAAAATTCTTTAGCATACCTTTTTCTGAGTCTACTTGCCAAGACAGCCTCTGTGAAAAAATGAAATTTGAAACAGTTTTCAACTAAAGTTATGTACAACATTTTTCATCCTCTGGGTATGAAATGGGTACTCTTGGTTTGTTTGCTTCCTTTTAATTGCTAGCTGATCTTTCTGGGTATAGACAAGGCCTCTGGAGGTACCATAGGGAATGGGACTGGCACCGACTCAAGCATATGAGCCCAAGGTTTGTATTTAACTTGGAAAGATGTAGCTTTTTCCAAGAAATCATTTCATTTTCAGAACTCTTTTTAGTCATAATTCCACATCTAAAAATCAACTTTTGGCATTTGCCAGTGGCTTTAGAAGGCATGTTACTTTGCCTAGAGTGAAGTAAAAAATTCAAGACACAAGCTTTTGGGGGCTTTCTAGTAGGAGGAGAAAGGAGAAAAAGCCAGCCTTTAAAACATGTGTGTCTTTTCTGTAGAAGACCTTTAACAGGTTAATGACATCCTGAGAGTCCAGATGATTCAGCATACTGTTTTGTTTAGGGTACAGAAATTTGGCAGAAAATAAACCATCTTACTTCCCAGCTAGTCCTCAGAGATCAGAGGGGCTGGGTGCAGCTAGGCTTCATTTCTGATTGGAAAAATTCAGCACCAACAGTTCTGTTCACATTCAATAGGATCTCAGGTGTGGGTTCTGCTGTAAGTCTGTTGTCATTCAGAAATAGCACAGCTCTCTATTTCAACACTTAAATTATGAGTTCAATAGGAAACACAGATCCACAAATAGTGGGTTTACTGGAGCGACAGACTATAGATTGCCTTTGATTGCCAGTGATAAGTTCATTAAATCTTCAAAATATAAGGATAGATTTCAAAGCACTTTATTTTTTATCTTTGGAAGTTGCACAATAAATTAACCTTTTAAAGAGAAAAACTGAACCTTTATTTTTAGGTGGTTCTTTTTTTGCCTTCTCATAAAGTTATGAAAGGATTAGCAGATTTTTTTTCTGGTAAATTAACACCCACATGTCCCAGTTTTACAGAGCATCATTAACAAGGTCTAGTCAGCACACACTAGAAGATGAAACAATAAGCATCTGTATTAGCATTTTAGAGAATTTGAGGACAGCACTTTGGAATTGAACCTTGTGCTTACTACCACCTACTGCACCTTGGTGAGCACTGTGGAGAGGCATGAAAGTGGCTTCAATGCTCTTCTTTTGTATAAAACCAAACTGGAAAATAGAGTTCAGGAGCATATGAGACAAGATCTACTTTGTATCACCTCCAATATGATTAGGATACGTCTGATAGGTCCTCAGGGACAAATGCTTCTCAGACAACTTCTGTTAACCTAAACCACTTGTTAATGGAGACATAGCCTTACACAACCTATCTTTTCCCCTATATCCATTATTTTACCTCCAGTGAGGTCTTTTAACCCCAAGGTTTCCTTGAACTGAACTGGCACCTGTTCTGCCTGATATGAAGAACTACAGCTGCTATTTAAGCCAAGTAAAAATATTTCTGCTACTATGTAGCTTGTAAAAATCTGTAGACAAAAATATCACTGCAATGGAATCTTGGCTTTTTGGGTTTTGAAACCCTTTTTTTTTTTATTAAGTACAAATTTAGGCAAGGAGGCATTGAAAATCGTTTCAAGCTCAATTCCAATCATCTGTTCATAGGTACAAACCTGTTCTCTTCTGCTGTAGTGTTTCATATCACTTTTTCAGCTTGAAGGGATAAATAAGGTACATCAACCTTCAGCAGGGTTCACACAACAAAAATGAAATAGAAAAAATCTTAAAGGGAAAAAAACTAATGCATTTTGTTTCAGCTCATGAGGGAAAATAATTTTATCATTTTCTTTCCTGTATGGCTTATTGATATAAATATGTTTATAGACATATTTATTTTTAAAAATCAAATTCTCTGCATATTAAATTTTTATAGTGTTCTAGACAATACATAATGCATAGTCTAATGAAATTCAAGTGCTGCGCCTGTCATGATGAAATTAATTATTGCAATCAGATTGGGTGATTTAGCTTTCTAGGGACAGCCAT
The DNA here is from genome assembly GCF_028551555.1 of Melozone crissalis. Taxonomy (NCBI): domain Eukaryota; kingdom Metazoa; phylum Chordata; class Aves; order Passeriformes; family Passerellidae; genus Melozone; species Melozone crissalis. The sequence continues at coordinate 19,782,484 of NW_026535784.1, forward strand.
TTTCTAGCAAAGCAGGTAATTAATATTATCATTTGTTTCCCCTTCATAATTAATAAAGAAAGCATATGTTTTTACCTAGAGTAAAAACCTACCATGATTGCTTGTGAGAAAAATATTGTTTGAGAAAAATCTGCATTTCTAGAGTGGGATAAGTGGATGCTGTTAAGTGAATGCAGTATTTTTTTTTTTCCAAGGGACTATACAGCTTCTACCTCAGAAGTAAAAAGTAAACTATATCTCTGTGAAGATTAGCTCTAACATGAAGAATCTGAATGAAACATTTTTATATTAGGTTTCAAATCCCCCTTACAGAGGTTCACAGAAGAAAGGTCATTTTGTATTCACTAGCCTTGTGTCTTTCAACAAGAGAAGAACATTTCCAAAGTACTAGGAAGAAAAATTTGCTTTTGCTTTTATGAAAAGTTTTGATTTATCTATGATTTCTTTTCTTTTCAAGACAACATCTAAAGACATCTTGTGAATGCATAATGCTTAGATATGTCCATAGAGTTGTGAAGGGAGAGGATAAGGATAAAAAAGTGGTTTATATTTTGTACATAATGACAATCTATGTCCTTGCTACAATAACCTGAACAACAGAGTTTGGCGTCTCTGCAGGTACCAAAGAGCAAGACTTCAGAAATTCTTGGTTTCTCCCTATAGAAAGATAAAAAGAAGTCCAATTTATTGTTGGAAAAGTTCCCCTCCTTTACAAGTCTCGAGCAGTTGGAAACAATTCCTCCATGGCCCATTTTTGTGCTACATAAAAAAAAAAAAAAATGAATCCTAGTTCTCTTTTCCTTTTAAAATTAACATACTGCAGACAATTACCACACTGCTCACAAGTCAGGTAGGTCTAAACACAGTTGTAATTTTAATGAAACTGATAGCCATTCCTTGTAAGTTCAATTCTGTTTATTTCAAACTTCTGATTTCTATATATTTTCAATGACTAGATGTCATGGTTTTGTAGTGATATTCTCCAGTTTAGTACTCACACTATAACCTCCAATCACTTCTCCTTCCCCCTCCAACTGGAAGCACAAAAGGCGAAGATCATGGGTTCAGAGAAGAACAAGTTATTGGAAACAGCAATGAGATAAGAAAATTAACAGTAACAGCAAAAATATTAATAACAAAATGTGTAAGACAAAGAAACAAATTATAGAAAAAGCCCCCCAAAATAAACAAATACACATTTTTGCAAGCTCAGTTCCAATCTTCTGCTGTTAGGTACAAACTTAGTCTCTTGTGCTCTAGTGTTTCATCTCCCTTTTTCAACTTCAAGGGGTAAACCAGGGGTAAACATGGTAGGGGCTCTCTCTCCCCATGTTTTCTCCACCTGAAGGAATGACCTCCTCCCCTGCAGTGAGAGTCCCTTGTGCCCATCTTGGCAATGTTTTATCCAATAACATCAGGATCCTGGCCATGCCCCTTCACATCGGTTGCAAGAAATTAACCCCGTCCTGGCTGAAAACTTGGACCATGGACCATCACTCCAGTTATTTCCTTACTTTGTGATCCATGCAAATAACCTAGGAGAACTTCTTTTCAAGACCTCACCATAAAGGACAATGAACCCCTGACTCCCAGTGTAGTTTCCATTGTTCTTCCTAGTTCCTTCAGCTGTCTTCATGCTTATTCTTTAGGGATTTTTAACCTGTATTTGTAAGGTATTAATGAAAACATTAAAAGTTGCCCATAATCTTTGCACGTGATGCAGACAGGTGTACTTTTTTTGTCAGGATGGTAATGAAATGTAAAGAAAAGCCAAGTTTCCCTATTTTCAGCTTCTCAGTAAGAAGCAAGAACCTCTCCATACCTGCAGCCTCCCAGAAATGACCATAATCTACTCATTGCAGCATATTCTAGTTATCTTAATGAGATGCAGCCTCATTCCTGAAAAGGCCATGAAAAAGGATGTTGAAATGCCATCCCTCATAACCTCCAGGCAGTGAGACTGAAATGGAGTATGAGCTTTAGGAAAGCCACTTTTGCTGACTATTATTAGATCCATCTCCATTTAAATGACTTGTGAGTTGGAAAATTGTTATTACTACCCTAAATGTGTCATGTTCTTTCCACAAACCACATAATATAGTTCAATATAATAAAATAGTTTAAATCTACAGAGTTTAATTGTCCCTCCTTGTACCACATAATTGTTGCTGCGTAATCAATGGGATACGCTCACTTAACAAAGGCAAATTGTTTCAATTGATGTTCATCTGGCCTTATCAGGACAAACCACATCTGTAGCTATATAAGCGACATTTAAAAGTGTAATATTTAAGTCTAAAAGAATAAGAACTTTAAGGAAATAACACTTTATCCCTTATAAAATCCAGAAAAATTTAAAAATTTCTCAGTTTCACCTATTGCCACATTAATGATATGTATCTGGAGTAGCTCACCTTCACAAATGCTGTCCAGTTCTAGAGTGCACAGCAACAGAGAGTCAGTTTCACTTGCACAGGGTCACTCCTGTCCTTTTCATAGGTATGAGACCAAACATGTTTATGCTTATATTGATCATAATTATAATGTAACTGAATGTAAATTGCCGATTGTTTTCCTATCAGCCAAGTCAAAATATTAACAACAAAACATGAAATTCTTAAATTACAAGGAAACCTAGGAAAACTAGCAACAAAACCCAAGATATCAAGAGATTATGCTGTGCTACGTAAAAATACTTTAAAATTTGTTTTTCTATGTATGAACGATTTTATACCTACCTTTTCTCTTTGAATTTGTGGCTTACAGAGTGGCTTAATGCAAGCTATGTCAAAGAAAAATATGTTTCAGACATCTCCTGGGACTTACATAGGTCTTAGCCTGCCTCTGACTAAGTGTTTGCTAGCAAGCTGACTTCCATCAGACTGATATTAATACAGGAAACTTTAATTAGGCATTTCATGCAATGGGCTGCATGTAATTGGCATGAATGTACCTTCTGCAGAGCAGTCTGATTGGTCATAAGTAAGCATTGCAGTACTGCTGAGGGGAATAGATGAATACTGTGTTTTACTGGTACCAAGACTTGTTAACTCACATAGATCACAATGAAAACATTGCTGGACCTGATAAAGCATGAACTGGACCTGATAAAGCAAAGTAGAGGACAGTTGTCATCATAAAGTTATAGACATTTTCTTTCTATTCCATCTCCTCTGAGAAGACTCCCTCCACTGTAGGCAGCCTAGATTTGATACTGACCTTTATGCCTGAGAAAATGTTTTCTCAATAGATGTGAAATAGAGGAACTACTGTGAAAAATAGTCTGTCTTTTGTTTCTGAGAATATTCATTCCAGTGCTCTGCACTAGAATTTTGAAAGCACACAGGACTTCAGACACAGCTTATTGTTGCAGTGCAACCAGCAGCAGTTTCATGTTTAAACAGCTGAGGATTGCTTTCCTGCTTAGAATGAGAAGAACTGAGCATTGCTCTAGTATCTACAGGGGAAAGCTTAGTGTTGATGAAGAATCCAAGTAGAAAACAAAACTAGGGCACAAATTCAAAACAAATCTAAACTCATCTGGGTTCAGCTTTAGCCAGCTGTCATTCATCCATGAGTTGGCCTTTTACGTGCTCTAGGCCATTTTTCTAGCAAGCCTAGAGCCTGGAGTTACATGTGATGCAGTATAAGATATGCCACCCAGCATGCACAGTCTGCCCATCTCAACTGATAGCTGTCTATAAATTCTGAAAAGGAACAAAGAAAACCAACACTGACTGCACATCTGGGTGGCTGCACACTGGGAGTACAAAACCTGGCCACTGCTCTTCTCACAAAGAACCTAAACAATATACCTTCTACCCCTCTGCCCCAAGACACAGCACTTTCTTCAAACAATGCATCAGTAAGTTCATGGTCAATAGTGAACTGAAATGACATCAAAGATTAAAATTTAGTTTAAAAAATGCTGTTAATAGCATCTAAGGAGAGCTTTCAGTTTCACTGTTCTTTCAGTAATGTGACTAGAGCTTTAAAGGCATCCTACTCAGAACTCTTTCTGAAAATTGTGGTTTTATTCTACTGCTAACTCAGCTGCCCAGTAATCACTACTTCTGGAACAAGCATAGAATGACAGGCACAAATCTGTGTTACTCTGTTTCTCCTGACCATCTTTCCAAGCATTTGAATTTCAAGTAAGATTCTGCAGGAAAATAAGAGCTGATTCAATTTCAAAGTGTAAGCACCATAGCATAATACTTGCCACACACCAAATGAATTCTGCTCATTCTGAGCAGCACTGAAAGGTTTTTTTCCTTTCTTTTACTAGATTTCTCAGTGCTGAGGTGTTAAATAAAGTAATTTCAACCATGATGAATTATTAGAGCTTATTACCAAGTCTACCACTTGCTCTTTGCAAATGTCATGGAGCAAAGAAATTAAGGTGCTGAATTTAGAAACTTAGGAATTTTGTCTGTTTTGCAGACAAAATATTTGCCTTTCTAAAATGAAAGGCTCTACTCCTGTTTTAAAGTAAATTTAGAACATGCATTTTTATACCAAATAGTAGATAGTAAAAGTCACAAATTCTTCTTACTATTTTATATCTTTATTCTACAGCCACCAATGAAGCATACACAATTTTACAGGACTTCCTATTCTTTCTTTCCTTCACATGCCACGTTACTTTGTCACATATATACAAACTTACAAACTACAGAGGAGGAGTTCTAAATAGGTACCAATATAAAAGTACTCACTAAGAACTCCAAGATAAACTGTAAAAGTTTCATACTTATCTGATGAAACCATTAGAAGTAGAAGTGTTGATAGTCACAGGAAACAATGAAAAATCCCATTATTCACTACAGGATGGAGTCAGCTGGCTAAATCTCCAATCAGTTTTGATCAGTCTGGTCCTCCATCACCAGATTCAGTGAAGAGATGATGTTTACTCTATACTGAATTTAACACCATCAATGGTCAAAGCCGTGATCATTTTACCAGAAGGCTGGAATACTGATTCTATTGGTGAAAAAATGCTTTCACATATGACAAAATTTCCATAAAGCTTGAGTTTCTTTGCAGGAAACATTGGTAGTAAAAAGAAAACAAGACAAAACAAGCCCCACCAAAAATAAATGCAATCCCCCCACCCCCCAGAACACACAATAATAATTTTCCTTTAATCTGAACTTTAATACAAGATTTAAAAGTTTTCTTTACTGCTTTTCCAAATTTTCTAATTAATAGGGTGTTTTAGAAGTTTTTCTTCTTTACCATTAGCTATGAACTGGCTCAAAATAATTTGCCAGAAAATTTGAAACCAAGGTCCAAGTTTTAACTGCGGTCTTTTCTTTAGTGAGAATTCATTATTATCTACTGTCATTTTCCAAATAAATACAGTTTTTTCTTTTTTAGTCAGGCTTTAGTCTGAGCTAACAATGTCTGAGAATGTATTATTTTTTTTACTTGTATCACATTGTTAAACATTCTTCTTCTCCATTTTTTCCATGGTACCTAATTGATGTGAAAGGAAATGTACTGGTGTAAGACCACTGGGAATATTATATTACAATACCATTGTCATTCCAGCAGTAACAATCTTCTAATTATTATTTTTAATAATTGAGAATAAGCAAGTACACAGAAATATTCATTTAAGTAGCATCTCTTGTCTTTTTTTCTATCAGTTGTCTTTATCTGTATGCTGGTACATAGACACATACAAATGAATCTCTGTGGAACCAATTGGTCTTCGCAGCTCAGTTACAGCAAAGATGTTTCTGCATAATCAGAGACAGAGAGCAGTTTCGCCCTCCTAAACTTGTGATAGGCAAAGGGAATTCACAGCTGAGGGGAGCTAAATACAGCTGCATTTCATATCAGTCAGAAACACTCTCTTCTAAACAGTCTGACTCTGAACTTCACCATGCCAACAAATTTCAGGTAGCTGTATTCCAAAATTAAAGTTATTGCAGAAGAACTTTCAGGCTTTTGAAACAAGCTTTGCAGTCCCAAGTCCACAGACAAGTTGTGGGCACTGTGGGAGTGGCAAAGACAACTGAAATGTAAAAAGAGTTAAGAACAGACTAGGTTTCAAGCCCAGTATGCTGACCTAGCCCACAGCACTTTAAATGGCTGAAGAGAACACTTTCATCACTATTTTTGGAGTCTTTACTCTATTCTTGTTACCTTTAATCTCTAGGACTCTCAAATCAACATAAATTATACCTTCTGAAATAGAAATATAGTTTTAGGACTCTCCAGTATCATCGTCTCCCCTGATGCTCCTTTCCTAAATAGAATTAGGCAGTATTATCTGATGGCATTACATATGCAGGTCAGAGCAATAGAGAACCAGAGGTGAAAACCAGAAAAAGTACCTTTCTGCTGTGCTGAAATACTGTGGTCCTCTGAGATATTTTATGAAAATGTATCTGGGAACAAAATTTGTGGAGCTGCACACATATATCATCAGTCTAAGAACAGATTTTGTACTGACAGAAATTAAGTCAGTGATTTCAGACAGCTTCAAGATTAAGGAGATACAATTTGAGGTCACAGTTTTTGATTTCATCACTAAATGCCTGCATGAATCCTGCTTTAGGAATTTTAGTCCTTTGTAGCGTCTGGTCCCTGATCCTATAAGCCTTGCCAAGAACTGGCAAACTTGCGCCAGTGAAAGATAGCTCTTTCTGCCACCTTTCCAATCAGAAGAGTAAAGCATTTTTGTTAAACAAACTCAGTCTGCTAGTCAGCAGAATGCAAATGGAGATGGAGACAGAAAAAAAAATGTGTCTGGAGAAGGAAAAGGAGAAACTAGAGAGGAAGGAACCTCTATTTCACATTCAAACCTTCTGCTGTGAAGTTCAGCTGTAGAAACACAATTCTCACTTATTTTGGTCAGGTCATCTTCAGAATGAGGTTGACAAAGATCTGCTGATGATCAGGGATGGTGGCAGTATCTAGAAAGGCAAAGCACATTGCCTTCAGCCCACCCATCTCTGCAGTGGGTCATCAGCTGAAGATGCACAGGAGGTGGAGAGCCTATTCCATGTTCCTCAGTTTGTCACATGAGTTTCAATATGTGTATGTGTAGTTCTTGCTTATCTGACATAACCCTAAATACAAAGCTCTGAAGTAGCAGATTTAGCCCATGCCTAAATTGCTGCTGAATATAAACTTTTGTCCATTGAGCTGAGTTGGATTTTTTTTTTCCTACCAAAAATCACTAAACTTACACATTTCTGAGTACATTTCTAAGCACATTTCTACCATTGAGTAACATTATGTGGCACACATCACTACTTTGGGGTTCCTACAGCTCTTGTTAGAGATTCTTAAATAACTTCCCAAGGGTAAACATGGGGGCAAATAATAAAAACAAGGTCTGCTCTGTATAAGGCCAGCTGGAAGATGGCAAGCTTCCATAGAAATAAAGGAGCAAGGCATTGAAGGAAAAAAGAATTTTTACCTGCTACTGGATTGTTGAGACAAATGCAAAGCAGAATATGGAAGTCTGGTTAGAGGTAGCTGGGAGTTCAGTGGGTTTAATTTTTGGGTTTGGTCTGATTTATGGCTGAAAGAAGGAATAGCAAACTACAAAAAAATGGTGCTCATTCATTTGAGACCATTTTTATAATTGCACTAGCAGGGATTTCAAGAAATAACCATTTTGCATGCATGTAAAAAACTCTCAGGCAGATTTAATCAATTTGAGCACCTCAGAAAATAGCTCTGGGCTCTAGTTGACTTGATGAGACCACTTATCTTTCTGAAATGGTGTCTTCCAGTCTTTCTAGACTAAATTCCATTCAGCTTTCCTCCAACAGCTGTGCTAAACCTCAAGGGCCTTTTCTTAGCCATGCCTTTCATTTGGAGCTGCTGTTTTAAATTGTGTGCTGTACCTACAAAGCTCAGTATTTCTCTAGACCATAACATAATGCAATACGATGCAAATGCCAGCTGGAATCACTGCTAAAAACAAATGACACTTTTTGGGGCAGACTCAGAATTAGAAATGGTAAATAAATATTCTGCTGTCAGCATGTCTCTGCATCAGGCTGATCAACAGTCTGGCCTTTCCCTGCTGGTGTACTCTGAACAGCAGCAATTTTGCATTTATGTTTTAATAATACTAGCAAATATTATCAAGGGGGCTAGAACTTCAAACAGTAAATATTCGGTCTCATGAAAGATGTTATTCTTGGATAAAACAGAATAAGTACCATGCATCTACAGGGAGAAATCAAAACAATGTAGTCTGAGAAACTATTTAGGTGGAATAAATTATATTCTTCTTGCCAAAGGAAAATTTAGTTAGTTACCAGACTTCATTGCAAAGTTCTGCTAGCAGTAGATTCCAAATACCTGAACAATGTTAAAAACAACTATTAATATGATAATGGGTGTTTTTAACATTGTTCAAACACTTAGAATGATCTAATAGTATGAAAAGATTTTATAAATTTGCCACAAGATTGCAGCTTACTGACTCTCAGAATTTACCTCTAAACTCTGAGTTATACTTGCAGAGTTTGTAATTCATCACTGATTTAAATAAATGCTTTAAATCACTGAGACTCAGTGAAAATATTCTGTATTGTGAGTAAAAACTATACTTTCAGACTGTAACTGTCATTCATTAAAATAAATTGCTGATTTTTAACCTCCTATGATGAGGAATGTACAGTTTCTACAGCTATCCTTGGGTCCTGGAGGACTTCAAGGGGGACAATTGTCTTCTCAGTACAGTCATGACTGTTTCACAATACAAAATAAAATGTTTCAAAATACCTTCACAAAGTTTACTTCTCAAAGTAATTTTCAGGCCTGTCTAGGAATTGGTGAAAGATTGCCCACTGGGAAGAGAAGAGAGTTCAATAGACCCTCCACAGGTCAGAGCTGAGCCCACAAGAAAAGCCAGCGGCATTTCTGTGAAAACGTATTTTTAAAAAGGCAGAAAACAGCACATGGGCAGTGGAGGAGCATAGATAGGAGTGAAACAAGACCAGAAGAAAAGGAGAAGATGCTCCATGGTGAAGAAGATACTCCTAAAGAACTGCAGGCCTTGAAGAGACAAAGCCAGAGCAGAGGAAAAATGGAGTGGGGGGTGGCCTGGAAAAGGAGGAAGGACAGGTATTATTAGTTTAATGTTTGTTGTTTCATTTCCTCCTACCCAAATCAGTAATTTGATATCTATTTAAATTTGCAATAAGTTAATTTTCCCCAGGTCTAGTTGGTTTTGTTTGTGATGGTAACTGGCAAGGGATCTTGGCCCAGGAGTTTTCTCACCCCTTTCCTCCCTATTTTCTCTCTCCTCCAGTGGCTGAGGAACACAGTCTGAAAAGCAGCTGGGTGGAAATTTAGCTGCTGGCCAAAGCTAACCCACTACAGACACAATCATTTTTCCCAGAAGTACTGGAAACAGAGGGGGTCCTTTTACCTGTCATCTAAGAATAACCAGATAGTTCAGCACAACAAAACAAAAGCATTTCAAAGGGGCTTGCTAGAATTTCCACTATACAAGTGGAAATAGCATGTCAGGAAGGCTGTTCTGCAGATCAATAACGAAGGCTGGCCATGCTGCAATGACAAGAGCCTTTGTTTTCCAAAACTATATCCTCACAGCTTGATTCACTTGTGTAAATGTCATAATGCCTAAATTTCTGTGGATTTTTGTTTCCAGCTTCAGTCTCATTAAAAACTCCTAACAGAAATATGGGTAAAGTCCAGTACCCCCATAATGAGATTGTAGCAGTTCTCTTAAGTTCCTGTTTCTAGATGTACAGCACGTTCTTCTTTCTACCTCAGAAAGAACAAGATTGTTATTCTAGCACAGCCCAAAGAAAAGTTAGAACACATACCAAATTCCCTCTGGATGGCACTCTGGTTTAGAAACATCTTTTGCAGGCCAGGGGCTAATTCAGTAAAAGTATGACTCAGTTGTCCTGTCTGCTATGTAGAGGCAGCCCCAAGCAGCTGTAACCTACAAACAGATCATCTACTGTTGGAATTAAAAATTTAATTGTAAAGGCATTTTCAATAGAATTTCATATACTGTCTTGCCAAAGAGAAGCCTCAACAGCAGTTGAGATTCTTTCCCTTCAGGTCTCTGTTTAATTAACTTCTCTACACTTCCAAAGGTTGAAACAATCTATAATATGACCAAGACTCAAGGTAAACAAGCTTGGTAATCTTCAGCAGGACTGCACACAAGATTATCCAAACAGCATAGTTTCAATTGTAAAGGAAGTTTTCCTTAATAATTATTTTCTATTTCCATACTTCTATTACTCTGTTTGTGAACCACAGAATTAAAAAAAATCATCTAGCACCTACAAAGAGACTGCAATTCAATTTGAGTTCAAAGTAAGCTCTATAATGTCCAAAATAGTTCTTCCTGACTCCATTATTTCTTATCTTCTGTTCAAGCCATAGACTTTGTAGCAACAGGGAACAAGACCTAACCCAGCTGATAGTTTAATTCAGGTCATACAGAATGGATTGCTCTTTCTAATTAATTCTACAGATGTTTTTGCACCAGGCTTAGGCTAAATCAGTGTCTAGAAGTGCAGCTCAAAAAAATTTTGGGTGAGCTTAGTTCCCCACAGAAGCACAAGGCTTTTCATCCAGCCAAGATCAACCCACTACATTCACCATTAAACCATGTCCTCGGGTGTCACTTCTACACATCTTTTAAATATTTTCAGGAATGGTGACTCAAGCTCTTCCCTGGGCAGAACTGTTCCAATGCTTGACAAACATCTCTATCAAGAAGTTTTTCCTAATACCTAATCTAAACGTCCCATGGTGCAACCTGAGACAATTTCTCCCTGTCCTCCTACTTGATATGTGGAAGAACTGCCTGCCCTCCAGATTGGCTACAATCTCCTTTAGGGATCTGTAGAAAGTGATAAGGTTCCCCTCAATCCTCCCTTCTCCAGGCTAAATACCCCTAGTTCCCTCAGCCGTCCTCACAAGACTTGTGCTCCAACCCCTTCACCACCCTTGTTGCCCTTCTCTGGACATGATCCAGCACCACAATGTGTTTTTTGTACTGACAGGCCCAGAAGTGGACACAGGATTTGAGGTGTGGCCTCACCAGTGCTGAATACAGAATCCCTGCCCTGGCCCTGCTGGCCACACTGTTGCTGACACAGGCCAGGGTGCCATTGGCCTGCTTGGCCACCTGGGCACAGCTGGCTCATGTTCAGCTGCTGCCACCAGCACCCCCAGGTCCCTTACAACTGGGCAGCTTTCCTGACACTCTTCCCCCAGCCTGTAGCACTGCACGGGGTTGTAAACCAAGCGCAGGACCTGGCACTTGGCCTTCTTCAACCTCATGCCATTGGCTTTGGCCCATCAATCCAGCCTGTCCAGATCCCTCTGTACAGCCTTGGGGAACAGCACGAGTGACCCACTGCCAACTGGATTTAACTTTATTCACCATCACTCTGGGTGATACATCATCTGAGGGTTCACTGAAAGGTATAGTGTCTTCCTCTGACATTTAAAGTCTTGTTTACCTCCTTCAGTGCTTGGATCTCAATCTTCCTGCCTTCTGTTGCTTCCTCTTTCTAGGAAATTACCCTGTAGAAGGAAACTGTGAAGAGACTATTTTTGGAAAGCTTTGTCTGGGTAGAAAAATGAGCAAGGAAGAGCCCTCACCTTCCATCTCCCAATGAAGGTGTCTCCAGGTAAAACCTGGCCTTTGTACAGCTTTTTCCAGAGGGAATAATGGCTATTAGAAAGCAGTTTTGGATTACCTCACAGACAAATATAATTTCCTCGCTGTATTATGAATTATGAACTAGTGTTTTTTTTATTTCAGGCTAAAATATCAGCCAATTATTATTTCTCAGGCAAGCAATAATCCATTTCATGAGGGAAAGCCTTCAAAGGGAATATTTTTAATTGAGAACACAAAAAAGTTTAGAAATACAAAGCAAATAAAGGTTAATCTCTGCTTGGTGCAAGATTTCTGCTTCCCCTGTGAGGTCCAGAGGCTCTAAGGGTGGGAAAGGCCTCGAATACAGAAATTTTCATTTACTCTTCTGCTGTAATCCATTTAAGATGTGCAGTTGTGAACCTGTCTGATTGGTATTTCAAGAGCAGCAGTCTGAAAGTTAAATGGTGACAAGCAAGATAAAACACTAGGAGAAGAAACAGCGCTGCTGATAAAACTGAGGAAAACTCCTAAGTAAAAACCCAACTTGCCCTGGAGTAAGGTAAAATACATGATTTTGTGTTCTCTGATAGCACTGGCCAGAAGTATTCTGCCAAATTAACTGTACAAATTTTTCGCCAAGAAAGAAGAATATAGGTATTCTCTCAGATACTCATTTCTGGTTTCATTCTGAAGTACTGCAGCAACTAGCACTGAAAAAAAGGTGATATGGATTGTGTGGTTGGCGTGGGGGAAGAAAGATAATGCTCTTCTTCCTGACAGTGAGCCATTAGTCTCTAAGTAGACAGCACCACTGCCTTTCTCACAGGAGAAATGAGACTGGAGCAATAGTGCAGTACCTCACCATCCTCTGAGTAAAGAATTTCATCCTAACATCCAATATAAATCTGGTCTCTTCCAGTTAAAAACCATTGCCCTTTATCCTGTCACTATTTGTCCACACAAGAAACTGCTCCTCTTTTTATTAAGCCCGTTTTAAGCACTGGGATGTTGCAAAAAGTGGAAATTACACCAATGATCTTTATCATAAAGTAGCTCCTACTCTGTTTCTGAAGCATGGTACTGGCTTTGTGTTAAACAAAGATAGTAAGAGGTTTTCTCCTGGAGAGGAGCAATCTGAAATGCTTTAGGACATAAAGGCCGCAGAGTTGTCACTAAAGCACATAAAAAAATCCTCACAGAGAGAAAAAGTCAAGTGTGCAGTTAAAGCCAGCTCCCAAACCTAACAAACACAGAGGGTGTCACCAACAGAGACACTGCAATGTAATTTAACAGGTCAGAAGTTGGGTGTACCCATCAGGAATATTGTTACCACATGGACAAGAACAATGACCGAAAACACACACACATACACACACACACACACACACACACACACACACATGCACAGGGCTCCAAGAAGATCTGATTGCTTCACCCAAAGGGCTGAAGGATCACCCAGGTATAGGCAGTAGAGAACAGTGATTTCTCCCAGGAGAGTTGGGAGGGGAAGCCTCTGTGGGTGCCTGGGGTCACCTTCCCCCCACAGGGCTCCTCCTCTCAGGGACATGACAGCACGTGGCTTGAGGTGGGACCCGTAGCCATACATGGCAATGGTCCAGAAACACAACTTTTAACATCTGCGCAACTTCCAAGTTTTTGCAAGTTTCTAACTGCTGCCTTTGTTACAGGGCACTGCTTCTGACAGCAAGGGCACCAGCCATGGCTGCCTGCACTCTTCTGGCCCTGCTGCCCAGTTATTGACCACTAATCCCTGGCAGTCTGTAGGACACGTCAGCTTTGATGTATCACTTCCCTTAATGTGTTTTTTGGAATGCTGTGGTGATAACACACTCACATTTATCTTCATTGTTGCTGCTGGGAAATGTGAAGGTTGTCTCTAACAGGATTTTCCCATTTAGTTAAATAATTATGTTAGAATTTTAAAGCACTCTGCATTATCAGAAGGCAGCGAAAAATCTCTAGCCCAACAAATGCTACATGGTGAAAATATTTTAGTAAATTATATTTCAAAGCCCTTTTGAATGTTGCTGTAGAAATTCCAAATATAGGGAATCAAACTCATTTCTCAGCAGAGATGACTCTGTTGTTAAGCCACAAATCTATGTACTCAGTGCAACTGATTGCATGGAATAAGTAGCAGCTTCTGATGGGAACAGTGCTGGATGCTCATTGACAGCCTGAATGATGACCATGTGATCTCACTGTGACCTATGTGCTGAGAAGGCTGCAATTCCAGACCAAATACTTTGGTGCAAAACACTGGTTATACTTCTCAGTCACATCAGAACATACAGCTCTTAGTTATAAAATAATTTTGGTCCTGCAGCTGCAGCTGTAAATCAGTTCTATTGATTGCAGAGGAGCAATGCTGCCTTACACTGAGACTCTGATCCTGTAAACTTTTCAATAAAATCAGATCAGCAATCTCACTACAGCAACTAAACTTTGCTATTAACTTTATTTATTGGCTGACAGATTTTTTTTCCCACACATTCAAACCTAGATGTACTTGCTTAATTTACTGCAACTACGAAGGTCTTAGAGTCTTCCAATACTGCCTATAGGACAAACCACAAATAAGCCCATTATTAAGATAGCATGCTTTGTTATCAGCAACAGACCCAAAACAGGAAACAGATAAGCAGGATAAAAATGCTCCTGTGTATTATCACTAGTAACAGAAAGATATCAGAGTTCTTAGTTTCACACCTCTTTCCAAGGAGTTTTCAGATTCAGAATTTACTAGACAGATAGCTCTGCTCCTTATTACTTCTTGAGGGGAACCCTGATTGCTAAATTCTCAGAATTTGTCTTCATTAATTACTGATTTATTTACCTTAGGAAAGTTCCAGGCACAGAAATATCACCCATCTGCTTAATCAGTATACTTCTGACTAAGGAGATGCATATGTTTCTTTCTCAGAATTTAAGTTCACAAATATAATTTTTTCTAGTTTTCTGACAAGTTCTTTACCAAAAAAAAGAGTGCTTTGCATTCATTAAGTCAATGTTACTTTAAACAGCTTTATGAGTAGTATTATTGACATCCTATAGATATAAGCTGAGACATACAAAATTATTTCTTTCAAATAAAAGAGGAAATATTTGAGTCTTGCAGATTCAGTGTCAGTACAGGAAAAGGGCAACTTTGAATTCCAAGTCTTAAGGCTCATATCTAAACATTGATTCATGCTCTGAGCCCCCAGGTCTTCTAGTAGGGGTCTCTATGAAAAATAACAATTAGGAGAAGGGAAATAAGGTCACTGCTAAGGTGTTGGTGCCCCCTTTTCTTTAGGTGCTGCTGGCAGGAAGCTTACAAAAGTATTTGAACTTCTGCCAGGTTATCCCTCCAAATATAACTTAAGGAATCCCCAGCATTCAGGATACCAAGCACCTTTGGAGGCTCTGCTGCTCAGAGCCCACTGACCTCAACAGCAGGACCATGTAATCAAAAGCATAAACAAAAATCATTCTTAAGGATTTTTAGTCCTTTTTGTCTTATGCCATCCTTAGGAGAGTGTTAAGAAAGATCTACTGCTTATTTTCTATTTCTTATCTGTTGGCTTATGCCAGAGAAAAATCTCCGAGGTGTTCTTCACTCAGCAGGATGCTGATATACTGCATTGCCTGATGCTGGTGGTGTGTGAGGAAATGTCTCATTTCTTATGCCAGCATTACTTCCACAGTGATCATCTCTCACCCTCTGCAATTCTTGCTGTGAAAGTGTGAATTAACCCAGCAATAACAGAAAATGAGAAAATAAAGGTGCAGAAAATCAGAAAAGGATGGACAGTACAGTGGAAGTTTAGGAAACACCAGTGATTTTTAATGTAAGGAAAAGAACTGAAAACCAGATTTGCTGAGGAAAGTTATGAGAAGATGGTAGCCAAAGCTTGAAACAAGGAGAAGGGATGAAGAAACCTGAAGGGTTTCTGTTGGGATGGAACACATGAGAAAACAGAAGAGCAGCTCCTGACCTGACACAATCCATGAGGAACTGGCAATGAAAACATGAAAACATTCAGTTGCCAGCTAGTAGGGTCTGAAAACTGATATCGTGTGCTGCCTGCTCATTGGCCTGTGTAGAAGGACTTCTGTGCTCACAGTCCCCTTCGCAAAAGACAAGTGAGAGCATCACAGATGTCACCCTTACCAAGAAAAGCTCTGTTGGCAGTCTCAGGGCTTGGGGATCAGGTTACTCCCTCACAAAAAAACCACTGTGCAGGACCTTAGGGCATGAGAGGGAATGCAGAGACAGCTTTACCTACCACTTTGAAAAGTAGCAGTCATTTCTTTCATCAAGAATTTTTTAATATCCACAGGTTTCATTTATACACTTTGAGTTCCTAATACACACTTTAGAATAACTCTTTAACTTCAATTGCAGATATTATTAGCAAGTAATAAAATTGGGTATTACTAAGAAATATTTATTTATTATGACATTTGTTTACTAATTCTTACAAACTAAAAGGTTATTTTAGATATTAATAAGATGAATTAGTTTGGAACTCTTAAAATTAACTTTCTTGTTCTGGCTCTGCTCTGACATTTAGTAATTTCAGTCAGCAAGGCTTGTGTCACCCCAAGTCATAGTAGTCTCGGTTTGGTAGAAAATAATAAACTTTGGCCTTTCCATGAGAAATGAAGTCATTTTGGCTCCTTACAGGCATGTATATCTGAAATCCACCCCACTGACAATAATACTGAAAAATGTTTACCTTAAAAATACAGATGACAAATTTTTATTTGAAGTCTGTACATAAAGGCTTTGCCTAATTCCTTCATTCATCAATGGTACCGTGGTAGCCAGAGGTTTGATTCTTTTGGCCTGAAAAGTCCATTCAAAACATTTTGAACTCCGAGGTTTGTTGTTATGAAATACCACTGTATGTACAATGGACAAGACATCAACACTCTTAAAGAAAAAGATATTAATAATTTAAATAAGCTGTCAAGACATGATACTGGAGGTAGTTACCAGGGAAAAAAGAACATTAAATGATAAAGGAAATGTAGGGATCCTTAAATTTAATCTGAAAAGGAAATGTAAGAGACTGCAGATATCTGTGGCATTTTCCAGAGCTCCCAGAGACTTTAGACATCTTTGACTCGTTTCCCAGGGTTTTTACATTGAGTGAATCCCTCTTTGATTACCTTTCCACATTCAGTTAGGAATACATTAAAAATATTTCCTGGGACTGCATACATGAGGAAGATGACACTCACAGGCTGGTGGGACAGGCAGGCGAGAGAACAGAATGTATTTGAGGAAAATAATGAGGAGTGATTTTCCCCTGGATATTCGCTTCAGCATGAGCCCTGCTCCTTGACCTGAAGCACATCTAACAGAGCATTACAACTTCTCCTAAAATGAAAGAACAAGGAAGAGGGAGTCACCTATCACGGCCATGAGGGATTCTGGAATGGGAAAGAGAGTGGTATTAGCCAAGCACCAGTGCTGGCCAAAGTGAAAGAGCTGAATGGGAAAGAAAGACCACTCTTCTTGGCAGTTACAAGCAGGACATACTTATTAGCTATAAAACTGGTCCCAGACAAAACGACCGATAAAAGTGGAATTTTAGTTCCAGAGCTTTATTTCTGTGGCATGACTGCTGTTGCTCCTACATTATTATCAAAGGAAGGAAAGAGGACAGGAAAGGAGGGAGGAGAAGGGAAAAATTTAAAGCAAATAAAGGATTGCTGTATATCAGAGCAGTGTGTAAAATTATTTTCACCAGAATGACCATAGTCATCATTGTCTTAAAGAGAAAAGAATGTACAGCATATAGAAGATAAATAGCATAAGAAAGTAAGTAGCCAGGCACTATTTATTTTTTCACAGTGTAACTAATCAACTTCACAGCAGATACAGTATAAACAATGCATTACAACTGCTTTACAAAATTCAGTGTTGAAACTTTCTTGATTCTTATCAATTTAAGAGACATCAGAGCACAAACATCTAATTTATTCATTTTGCACAGAACACATGTTATTCAATGGTGGGGTACAAATTTATTTTTTAAGACTATGGCTTTCAGAGTTTTACATTTAGAAGATTACAGATTACATCGCAGTAACATCTGTATGAACCATGCACCAGGGTGCAAACACATTTCCTTTCAATGCACAAGGACTAGTGCAACATTTATATGAAAATTCAATAGATGTTAACATTCACAGGAGAGCTATGAATTATAAAACCTATCCTTCAAACCATTGTTAGTCTTCTGGCAAAAAGTTTCTGAGATTTTTTTTCTCTAGAGGTCCTTATAATCCATCTCTTTCTCATAACCTTACTTCAGAATTTCTGTTTCCAAAGCCTAGTGCCTCCAAGCTCCTTCTGATAATGAGAGCCACAAGCACCTCCCTTCTGAGCCTGTTACTTGTGTTCTTGTTACCAGTCTCAAAGTCTCATTTGCACTTCTATAACATCAGCTTTTAGCAGCTGATATACCATCCTGCATGAGCTACGATGCTGAAAACAAAGGAAAAGCAAGCAACCATAGGATGAAATCTGTCTCTTTGCTTTCCTATCTCCCCACATGTCAATAAAATTATTTTAAAAAAAAGAAAATTCCCCCAAAGGCTACAAAATTCTAGCCTTGAACCACAATTGAACTTTCTGCACTATTCCATAGCAATCTAATTTATTTAAAACACTCAGTGATGCCTAGTTACTTTTTCTGAAATACTTGAAACTGAATGCTCAAGGAATAATTTTTAAAAAGGGCTAAACTTCTGAAAAGCAGATTTTTTTTTTCTTTCATGTGTCTTAAACTGCACATCAGTTAATAAGATATCCAAAAATTAAGAGTAAACTAAATTGCAAAACTCTGGCTTGATCTTTTACCATGATACCACAGTCCTGAAAATGGAGAGCAGAATCCATCTACTCTGCAAATGCAGATGAAAATGAGGACATTTGCTCCTACCTACAGATATTACTATTCACATAGATGGTAGTTTCATATTAAGCTTCAGTGATATCATTGCTTATCTCTACTCTCTTTCTTCTTCAGTAAAAAGAAGTAAAAATTAATCCACAAAACCCTATAATTATTTTAAGCTTCTGAACCACTCCTACTTTCCAAATGTAATCTTAAGTGGGTTTTTAATGACCTTTTTGGTCACATTTGGAATATAAATTTTATTGGCAGAAGGAATCTTGTTAAAATGACAGTCAGAAACTGATGTATAAGTTCTCCTACCTTGATTTCCAGTCTATATATATATATATATATATATATATATATATATATATATATATATGTTGTTGCCACTGCCATTATAATTTCTATAACACCCATCATTGTAGCTGTTAATGGGATTTAGCCAAGAGCATCATCTTTTTATCAACTCTGAAGTCTTCTGGTTCAGCCATGATCATATAATAATGTTGTCAAATATAAAAATGATGTTATCAGTGTTTCATTATAACCCAGCAGACAGACTTTTTCAAAACTGAGAAGCAAGTAAAACTCAATTTAATACCTGAAAATGCTTTAGTTTTGGTATTACACACAAAAAATTATGGCATTTTAAGAGAGGCTGAAGAAGTCATGGCTTAATCACATTGAAAGACTGTGAGCATACCTTGATGTTTCCAGGTAATTGAATTTACTAATGGATTAATACATTCAAGACTATTAGAAAAGTACCAAAGAACTAAGCAGAACTGTGAATATCAGGATAATAATAATAATAATAATAATAATAATAATAATAATAATACCCCAACTGAGGATGTTTTTTGAAGGAAAACTGAAATGTAATAATAAATTTGCTTCAGTATCATGTACTTTATATATAAACCTTAGAAGCAGCGCAGAGAGTTACAACATTTATCTTATATTCCATATTAAGTTATCCACAAGGGCATTAATAAATAACTTTAAAAGGAACACTGATGAATAATATTGCAACATTGTCCATTGGTGCCAAAACTCTATCAAATTAAATGCATAGTATAAATATTCACCTAGGTAGTTAAAAATATTAGCATTTTTTTAAACATTGAATTAAAAACAAGGATGTATTAGTAAGAAGCAAAGTCAGAGTAACTGAAACATTATGTGAACTATAGATGTCAGACAGAGATTTGGATTAAGGGTGCATTTGAATACTGGACCCTCAATATAACAAATACTGAGACAAATCATAAATCAACAAGTGTTATTTTTCAAAGATATTTCTATAAATTTAGTGTTCAGATCATAAATTGCAATTGTTTATAAAACTTTAATGTAGGGAAATATAAAATATAGCAATATTATGCTTAAGTAAATTAAGTAAAAATATTCAATTTTTTAAATATAGGAATCGCTATGAGATTACCAGATTTTTAAGTATATTCTATAGCAATTTAAACTGTAATCAAAAATATCATAACACAACTCTTCATGTTCAGACAAAGAGTCCAAGTGTCTGTAGTGGCCAGCAGTGGGAAATAAAACAGATACTGTGATATGCACAAACCATTAAGAGTTTTTTCAGTGACTGAAGTGTGAACATAGATTATATATTAATACTGGGTCTATGAATATGCAAATTTCCATATTTATCCTTCTTGGAAAATCTGAACTATTCAATTCCACTGCTCTTAGGCCATCGTTGGGCAGATGGACTAAAATGACTTTAAAGAGACCATCACCTTTTTTCTGAATATTTCACAAGCCAAAAGACTCCTATAAACCATCTTCCTAAGGAAGAAAAACATTTCAAAGGGAATAGATATCTGTAGTAAAATGATGACTCATCCTCATTTCCCACCCATGGTAACAGTTTTAGATTTTGTTTTTAAATATCAAATTGGCAAAAGTATCCTCTGTGGAGGCAGCACTGGTCATTGCTTTTAACAGCCTTCAACATTCTCATGTCTAAATGACATAGGAATCCTAATGCCACCCCTGAGAACCAGTCTGCCTCCTTAGCAGCATCAACTGAAAATCACTTTTCCAGTGTTTGGCAGGAAGCTATTTCCGATCTGCAATGCCGGGACAAGGAAACTTCAGAAGGAAATCTTTCCTTTTGAATTCAGCAATGCTCAAACCCTGATGATAAAGACATTGTATGAAGCCAGAAATACACAAAAGAATTACTTCCAACCTGAAAAATATTTTGAATCTCAGGTAGGCCTGCAGTGATGTATGGAAAAGTAGCTACTAAAAAGAATTACAAAAGAGAAGCTTTATTACTGTGAGCAGTCTCATCAGTCTCATCCCTCTTGATCCTGTCAGTGGGACCCAGGCCCTGTTGTCAGTAGAAAAATTGTCATTTGCACATGCCATACGCCTACCCTTCTGAACCTCTTTTCTTGACTAAGAAAAGGAACTGAGAAAGCACAAGCTAGAACAGTTTACAGGTCTTCTGTCTTACATTCCCCATGGCTCTCCTCACACAGCCTAAGTGAGGTTGATGTCCCATAAGCACAATCAGCAGGCAGAGCAAGATTACTCACTGAGAAGGGGAATAAGAATTTTACAGATTTTTTTTTTTCCCCTTAAAATACCATAAGGCTTTCACAGTTTTTTCAGAATCAACACATTACTAGTGAACTGGACCCATCTATGGTAAAAAGGGCTGTATCATTTTGTCTGCTACAGTTTTAGCCAATCTCCTCTCTCCAAGGGCCATCTGAGATTCTTGCTAAAGCCTTCATTACCCCTCTGGCTTTTTCAGTGAGTTCTACTAGTAAGTAAAATCAAAAGTTCATTTACTGCCTTTTCACAGGCATCATAACATCTAAAAGACAACTGTGACTGATCTCCGTGACAAGATTTAAACATTTTGCCCAGGAGTGCCACCAAAACTCTTCTATAGCACACAGGGAATATCTCAGTGCCTCACAGCAGGACAGTCAATTCAGTGAAACTGCTCTTGTGCAAAGATAAACATTAAATGCAGGGATGCTTTTCCATCATCATGGAAGTCAAAGCACAGATGCATCTTCTGAGGGAAGAATGTTTCAAATTACAGTCTCAGGCAGAAATGACCCTTCCTTTTAACCAGAAACCAACCTCCCTGGAGCACCCCAGCCATCCTAGTTCATGTCTGGCATCATCACAATTCATCTTTCTCACTTCCTGATGGAAATAGGGGATGATAACTGAGTGCAGTCTGTGTCAGGTTTCTATTCCCAAATGTTTTAGCCCTTGAGGGGACTAGCAGCAGTTTAGACTGGGTACTAGGCCCTTCCCAGTGCCTACTGCACTAATTAATGCTCAGTAATTTTAAACATGGTTTTATCTACAATAATAAATGGAGAATTAAAAAAGCTTTTTCTCATTTAACCTGATCTCTGTTTTCTGTTCAATATTTCACCAGAATGTTAACTTAAGATAACTTTCTATTGCCTGTTCAGTCAGTAGTTAATGCATAGGAAATACACAATATTTTCCTTTTTATTTAAAACATTAGAAATATTTCATTATGCTGCAGAGAAATCAAGGGAATTATCACAAATACCAGTGAGAAACCTATGAACTAAATGTAAGTCACTCAGATCCATGTAACTTGATTCTGGGATTACTGCCACCATCAACCTTTCCCTCATATCATTGTTTCCTCTCCTCCCACCAGTTTTCAGTGCAGATTCGCAACTGAATGAAAAATGCCCATCACAACAAGCCATCCTTCAGCCTCCAGCTGCAAACTCCCACCACCTGTCTTGGAGAAAAACTTGGTCATAATCTTGTGTGTTCAGTCAGATGATCCCACCCATCTGTGTGAAATATTAACCAACTAAGAGTAAAATAAAGATAATTTTTCTGATTTTGTTTCATCTGGCAGCAAACAGAGCATTTGAACTGCTGTTGGTGACTGAAATGAGGCAGAAATAAGAGATCACTGAAAAAAGGAGGACAGATCCATTCCTTTCCTTCATTTGAACCACTTTTGTAGCAAATTAATGGCATGAACCAATGCAAAAGCCTTTTCTACATTCTGGAGAGTATTCTACCACTCCCTGTGAGTCAGCCTCCCCATCCAGTGCATTCATGAAGCATGTGGACATCCACTGAGCTTTTTTAGGAAGAGAAGCACAGTAATTCTGATTCCTGGCTTTGGATTTTTCAGCTGTGGAATTGTACATTAGTTTCTATCTTCTGTATCTATTATAATGACTAAAAATACAGAATTATTTCATAAACATGAAAGATCATATTTAAGTTATAACTGAGAGAAACTACAATTAATTTTTCCAAAATAATTATAGTAACAGAAAAATGTATTTGCACTAGTTCTCAACTATTTGGAAACAACAGACAGAAATTATGACTGATACAATTAAATGAAACATATCTTCCTTTAGGCAGATAGATATTTAAATCCAGACTCCTGTTCTCTTTTGATTGTAAGGTGTTCACAAATTACAAAGCACAATTCATATACCAATTTTAAACAAATGTTTTACTACCATACTAAATAAAGAAAAGAAGATTTTAAAAATACTGTTGGAGGTGATTCTCCTTCAAAGTCTAACACAATCCTATATCTCTGAATGCCAGAAAACTGGATAAGGTTAAAGTCTTTGAAGCACATCAACGTGTGAATACAAAATACGTTGCCCAGAGTTCATGCTTTGGTTGCACTGCCACTACATAAAACAGATTTATTCAGACACAGAAGACATGCACTAAAGTTCAGTGAGCTACAATCATAGACAGAACCTTACTAAAAAATAACACACTGAACTGTACTCACCACTAAAACAGAAAACTGGTAAACACTAATACAGAAATATCAAGGAAAAGTCTCTTTTTTGAGAAATACATTTCAAGATATGCCAAAGATAGGTGCAGTATAAAACAGTTTTCCCAGACTTTTTCCCCTCTCTGCCTTTACAGCAAATTCTCCTCTTATGTCCCTCTCTTTCAATGAGAAAATCTCCTACTGAAAAGGCTGTGGTTCACATCCTTAATGTTCAATTATTTGAGCTACTGAACACTCATTACTGAAATTAGTGCAAATTAAGCATGTGTTAATGGCATCAATTCGTGATAGCATCACTCTTTATGACAGTACATAAGAACTCCCTTTTCTGAATTCTGGTCTAATAACAGTACTAATTAGGAATATGTTTAAGTGTGTGCTTATGCAGTAATGGTCAGAATAATATGACTCCCAAAAAATATGATCCCAGCTAAGAGTAAACAAATTTTTTATCCAGGTAAGTTTGAAAAATGATTGCAGCACCTAACTCCAATTAATTATACTGTCTGTTCTTGCTATTTTTTTAAAGTATCACTTAAGATTTCTTGGAATCAAGTGCTTACATGCAGATTAGAAAGAAATGCATAGGACTAAAATAACACATTTATTACATGCCATGTAACAGTTCACTGCATTCTCATTCCTATTTGCACTCACAGTACTATGAGAAACTAAAATTATTTCATCAGAAACAAATGAAGTACACAGAATAGTTTGTCAACAGACAGAAGCAAGTGTAGCCATAAGCCAAACAGCCATAACACTCAATAGGTTTAATACTCCACTACATTGTCCCATAGAAATTAGAGATGAAAGACTTCTTATGCATCCCTTGCCAATTCTGAATGTTTTCAGTTCTCCAATTCAGTCACTGGAGGCTGATTGGCAACTGACAACCACATGAATAGAAAAAGCTAACTAGATGAGCCAGAGGAGAGCAGGCTGTGAAATTTGTATTTCCTCTAGTGAAGTGCCAAGTTCTTTTAAGTTTCCTTTGTTTAAAGGTGAATTAATGAACCTCAGGAACTCACTAAATCTGGGCCTTGCGTTGTACAGCAAGCTGACTGCTTTTCAAGCACACATCCAACATACTGCTGAAGCCACCTTCATCCCTCCTACAGAGGAAAGTGTTCAGCATGCTGTCAAAAAGCATCAACCTACATTATGGAATAAAAACTGACATGTTTCTTTTGGACTGAACATTTAATGAAAATTAGACTCTAAAAAACCTGCTCAATAAATTAGAGCAGATCAGTGCCATTAATGATGCCGCACTTCTACACTCGGTCCAACAGTCAGGAGAGCCAGTACTCACTAATGTCATACCACAAATAATGCCAGCCAACCTCATCATCAGTGCGTTCAGATTCTCTCAACTACTCCTATATTTCATCAGCTAAATACTGGAATAAAGTTTTCATTAAAGTTGGATCTTTTGTCACACCTCCTTCCACAACAACTGCATATAATCTCGCACTCTCTATCGAACTTTGGGGCTGAACACTGGAATAACATTTCCTCTGAAAAGTGTATTGTATATCATATCTTACTATGCCTGGTACCAATTAGACTATAAATACAGTAATCCCTTCTGAGAAATTCAGAGAAGAGAGCATATTCAACAGAAATATTGGGGGGAAGAGGGGGAACCCTTAATGTAACATTTTCTATTCTTAGCTATTAATCATGTCTTTATCTTTAGCACTTAACATCCTTACCTACAGCCAAATACTAATCCCATTAATCCTCTTTAAAGATCTGTAAGGTCTTCTGTGTAATGCTGACTTTTACTTAATGCATATCTTAATTTTACAGCGATTTTTGCAAACTCACTTGAGACCAATTTGTCTTTAAGAAAGGAGGAAATACTACACTTTTCTATAATGAAGACAATGGTTTTAGAAATAGAAATTGGATACCAAATGCTGCCAGGCAGCAATAGTCAACACCAAGAGGTCAGTCCAGAAAGACTACTACTGAAGGATTTCTACCAAAGCTCTACCACGGAAAGGTTGGGCAGCTGGTCCTATGATTTTGGGGGGATGTATCCCATCTTGGAGAAGGTTCAGCAATGAATAAGGATTATTTTAACCCCCACCTCTCCCTCCATAACACATATTTTCCATTAGAAACTAACAAATATCCCGAAGGTAATTACCCAGCAACCCACTCCACACATTCAGTACATTCATACCACTTGGCTTTGGCTCAGTGAGCAGCATGTGCAGTAACAAACCAGATCTACAAAACCACACTGAGTGCAGAGGGGACCACATCACACACTGCACTCTTAGGACTGGGGATTTAACACAGTGACTTTGAGTACAATGACTACAGCACTTCCAAATTCTGCTGATACAAATTCTTCCGATTGTAGAGTTATGACTTTTTCTCCAACACTGAGTATGTGAAGATCATTATGCTTAATGGCCAGAATCTGGGCCAACACCAGTCTGCTTTCCATGAAATGAGCAGGCAATGGCAGCTGGATAAGAATTTCTGAAAATTGTAGACCTCTTGGACAACTTTGGGGAACTCAAGACAATGAAGTAACAGGAAATGGATTACAGATATAAATGTAATCTAAGGTTGAAAGCCAAAAGTCTCTATCCATGGTCAGGATAAGACAAGCTCAATTATCCTTGGGTGTTTTGATAAATCCATTCCTTGCTGATCTTATATTTGCATTCTGTATAAATCTGAATTGATTAATTATCATCTAATCACACTTTTTAACATACTGGAGAGAAAAAATGGCTGATTGAAAAGAGAAATGTTACATTTCAACTTTTTAAAATCAGGGATTAACAAAATCATCACCTTATGGATGAAATGGATGAGAGTAATTAATCCCATTTAATTAAGGCTTTCTTTGCAAAGGTGTAAGAGATGCTACAAAATCCTTCTGCATTGTCATCTAGGATTAAAACTGAGAGCTTATGTAGGTTGGTTCAGTTAAATAGCATAGCCTGTGATTCTGCATTTTCTTAGAGCTGGAAAAAAATGTATGCATGTGTGTTAAGGAAAGAGAAAACTTAGGGATATTTATTTAAAAATGTTCTCTTCAGAATAGCAGTATCAGTTCTACAGTTGATCACAAGAGGGAGACTAAATCATCATATTTCCTTTCATTGTTTCAAATTTTTAAAGCATACAAACAATTTGAGTCATTTCAGACCAGCTCTAACCTTTGCTCAGTTAAAAGTATTAATGACTATTCAATTAGTATTTTTTTTCTGAGTTTGTCAAACCTCTGAAATTCACAGATAAAGATATCCAATCCAGTAAACAAGGTTGAACAATGCAAAGGCAGTTGGAAAGAAGATTCGAGAATAGGAGTCAATTTTTGCTATCCGGATGTGTATTCTTCCTTCTCGCCAAGATCCTGTGCGGCAGTCTTCAAAACAACAGAAGAAACTGGCACAGTCTTTTCCTTCTAGGCACTCATATCCATAATCATCATCACGTTCAGGGAGATGATTAATGCTATTCATTGGAATTAGTGTTGATCCAGGTCGAACAGCAATTGCAGGTGGTTTCTTAAGGAAAAAAAAAAAAAAAAAGGGAAATATAGTTTTGTGTGCTTTTATCCTCACATTAAATAATTCCATAGGATTTCCCCGGTGATAAAATCACCTTCACTAAAAAATACAGAAATTCTCATGTTAAAGAAAACAGTTTGGGGAGCTTAGAAAATTATGAACTGCTATATGTAATTAGTGCATGCAGGCAAAAGACCATGAGCTACTTTCACCTGCCACAGTGAAAATTGGGTTGTGCTGGGATTTGGGAATAGTAGATAATTAGTCACACAGACAGGGTTAGCTGATCCCATCTACACAACACAGACAAACATTTTGAAGTCAGTCACTTCTTGACAACTGGGTCACAACCAAGTCCACAAGCAGGCTATAATCACCACTAACAAAGGAATGATGGTCCTCCCATCTTTTGGAGTCCTTAGGAGACTAGATGTGTTTCCGGAAGCTACATTTTCACAAAAGAAAAAAAAGAAAAAAAGGAAAAACCAAAACAAACAAACAAAAAAAAAGCTAAGGGGTTTTACACAGCATCTCTGGGGAAGTTTATCAGACTGAGACATGTAAGGCCAGGCTATGCCCTCTAACCCTCAGATGTTAAATCCCTGAACAATACAGCCCACCTTCAGAATCCAAGACATGACTCCTTAGGAGAACGCCACTCAAGTCACCAGTGCATTTAGTTCTCAATTCTTACTTTTACTTTCTGTGGTCATAACAACCTTCTGGTATCTGATAAAAACTCAGTGTAAAATGTTATAATTCTCATAGAAAAAATCTGGGTGGCTAATTGCCTAGTACATAGAGTGTTTGCTATTCCCTTACTTGTGACTTTTGCCTTTTAACTCACACTAACACAACCCACATTTTCCCCTTTTATTTCTTTGTTTCTTCACAGTTTTATATGCATCATCCTTCTTTTCCTGATTGTTTCAAACTATATTCTCTTTCTTCATCTGTCCTTTATCTTTTCTTTCTAAATCTCACAGCTGTTTTAAACTATTTCATAATATTCTTTCAACTTACCCCACTCCACATTGGGCATCTTTTCTAAAATCTTCAGACCAAGGAGAATGGTTATATTAACACTACTCTTATATTGTGTTCTCTCTTTTCCACATTCTTCATATTTTGTTATGTAAGGATATAAAACAGCAGGAAAGGAAGCAGTGAGAAAATCTAACTGGATATTATTAACCAATTATACACGATAGGCAACTGAAACACATGAAAAAAATATGGAAAGTGGGAAGCCATCATTTAGCTTCTTGTTATGCTTAAAGTCCTGTTGTCCCACTTCCCGGGAATTACTTTGGCCGGTGCACAGACTTCTATACATTGTTGAGGTGACATTCTTTTTGCTTCAGGGGCATTTTACCCAATATCCCAAGGGATGGTGTTAATGCAGTGCAGTATCCACCATGTTTTCAAATAGCTTTATTTAATAAGTGTCTCTACCAGAGAAAGTTTCACACAGACTGCTGTTTCAAAACTGATTATACATGGTGACCTAGGGAGCTAATTATCATCCTAAAGGACCTCATTATTCTTTTCAGTTATGATAAAATACTGACAATACTAAGAAACAGGAGTTCCATGCCTCCATCCTAATTTGAGGCATTGCAAAGAGGGGTTATTTTTACAAAACAAGAAAAATAGGCTAATTTTTTTTTAAATTAAGAAAAAGTCTTTATTCTGCTGAAGATAAACAGGGAAAGATGCCCATTTCTGATTCACACCTACTCTGCTCTGCTCACTGTGGGTTTTGCCCATGTAAGATTTATGGCATGAGTTATTTCTACTAGTGGGGTAAAAGAGGAATCCTCAACACAGAAACATGATGGGAGAAGGAAAAAATTACACTACTGCTCTCCACTGTTCACATCACCAGCACAGACTGGAGGTGGCTACTGAATTACAAATTTGAAGAGGTGGCTTGAGAGAGGCAGACACAGTCATCCTGTAGGTTTAATTACCTACAGGAAATACAAAAAATGTGTCTAAGAGGCAACGAGAGGGAAAAGAGGAAAAAACACCAACACCTAACAAGAAAATGCCTTGATATAAATTGGAAGACACTGAAAAAAAACCAAAACAAATGAACACTCACAACATGTAGATATAGAAGTACATGCTGACTTTTTATGGATATGCCTACTGTAGATAAAACAGCATGTATTGTGAGATCATTTATACTACAGTCTGATAGGATCAAATCCCAATTATTCTGCAATAACACTAATACAAGTACAAAAGAAAGCCATTGTCTGTGGAGAACATGGCACAGGTGATACATTCATTTCAGGTGAAATGATGATCAGAACAAGATCCATAACTAATTAAGTTTAATCTTTCCTGCCCAAACTCATTATCCTTACTAACGTGGATTTGCATAAGCCAATTCATACTACCTTTCTTGAATGATGCCAGCACATATTTTGTAAGATAATACTGCTGTAATCATTTGCAAAATCTTGCCATTTTTTCCACAAGATCATTTATTGTGGCTTTCTGGCATCAGTTCCTGGAATAGTAACCATTTATTGCATTTTGCAGTAGAAATAAAAGATCTATGCAAGGCAAGTTCCCAGGGAAAAAATAACTTGTGAGTTTTCAGAAGGAATTAAACTGACTTTAAAAATTAAACTGTTGTTTTGAGTTGCATATCCATGACTACAAGACAAAAATAATTAATAGCAGTCCTTGACAAAAATAAAGGGGGAAAAAGAAAAGGAAATAAAAAGAATAAAAAGAAAAGGATTTGTAATGTATGACTTATTAACTAATTAGATGCCTTCTTTACTTATTTGGAGCAAGAAAAGTCACATCTTTTTATAAAACATCACCAGAAAAGCTTTTACCAAATTAGAATCCTTGCATCTAGGTGCATTAAACTTAATTCTCCCTTTCTTTGTTTAATCTCTTTATTTT
Organism: Melozone crissalis; assembly: GCF_028551555.1. Taxonomy (NCBI): domain Eukaryota; kingdom Metazoa; phylum Chordata; class Aves; order Passeriformes; family Passerellidae; genus Melozone; species Melozone crissalis. The sequence continues at coordinate 19,812,322 of NW_026535784.1, forward strand.
GTATGGTCTTATAGCCATAACATGTTTAAAAAACTCTGTGCAAAAAGATTTTTTTTGAACTTAGAAAAAAAAATACAGCTGAACAGTATTTTAGTATTATATTGCTAATTTTAATATTAGTGCAAATTCCAGCTATTTATTCAGTAAGTTTCATAGTTTCTATATCATTATTTTGCATTTAAAATTTTCATATGCACTGAAAATCTCAAGGCCCTTGGCAGATTATTGCACACATGGGTGATGTGTGAACAGATTCTGCAAAGTGGCATTATTTCATTCAATAGAGCATACTCGCAACCTGCTTCAGTGTCTTTCGATTTGTCAGCATCTGATCTTTAATATCTGCCTGGTTTGAATACAGCAGTACATCCTGATATCTTTGCCTTCTCTGTGTGGTGCATGCCTACTCAGACCTACTCAGCTCCCTGCGTTGTTGAGACCTCCCTGCAGCAGCAACCTGAAATTGAATCTGCTGTGCTGACACTGGGATGCCCCCACATGCTCTCTTACCTTTTACCCTCAAAACTCAACTGTGCCTTTGCCAAAGCCTGTGTTCTTCTCCTTCTGTTGCTCCCACATGTGTTTCTACCACTAACAGGAAGCAGGTCTGAGGTTTCCATTTTCCAGTTTTCCTGACTGTGAAGGATTCCCTGAGGATCACAGTAATATCCAACCAAGGCAGCACAGGGACGTATTAACACTTCACCACTGGCCTTGTCCGAAACACACAGCTGATCCCCTTGGAACAGCTCACCAAATGAAGCCTAAGGGCTCTCATTTCCCTGGAATCAAGCCCCAACAGCCTCAGTGTCCCCATAAAAGAGAGGCCCATAGCAGTGCTGCTCAGAATGGGTGTACCAGTCCTTGCTGACATGAGCTGCAGAATGGATGGTTCATAACAGGATTTCTGCACTTCCATACCTGCAATTAATTCTGTAATTTCTTACCAATTTTTGTTTCACCTCATACAGAGCTGGTATTCAGTCTTCATCCAGAAAAGACAACTGGTGTTATGGTTCAGGTATGCTCCTGCATCTTTTAATGAGATGATTTGGAAAGGGGCTTTATAACATTTTCCTTTCTTTTATTCTCTCCAATGTTTTCTTGCTTTAAAGACTACCTTTAAGTATTCGTACTGACTTCCAACAATAAATATAAATTCTTTGGAAATTACAATACTCTTACTACACAAGCAGAAAGACTCTTAAAATTGAATAATACTTGATCCTGAGATGTGCAGAGGTTTACCATAAACACATCAACTTGTATAAGCAGAAGGTTAATTTAACCAGAAAGAAACATGGAAGCCAATTTAGAAAAGAGTTAAGATAGAATTTCTGTAGTGGGATTCAGAATACTGGCCAATAACAAGCATTTTTTCCTGTGCAAAGCTTTGTAAGACTTAAGTTAGGTGATGTAGATCCAAAGAAATCCTCATACCTTCAGTCCATGCACATTATCTTTACTGCTACAGTTTTAGCTGTGGACTACCAGGTGCTGTTTTCAGAAGCCCTGTGCCCCTACAGAACCATCTCCACGGGCACACACTTCATGGGCAGTTCTAGAAGCACCAAGGACATGGAATATTATATCAAACCACTCTCCACCTTAGGCTCATGTGTCCTCATTCACATATGTGAAATCACCTAAACCCTTTGCTCACTAGTTGTATTGACATAAAATTAGTACAATCCCCTAACTGCAAAAAAAAGAAAAAATTAATATCAGTGTTAATTATCTTTCAACATTAGCTTTTCTACTTAAGAAGCAGTCATTCAAAACAAATGCTACAATAAAAACCACTCTGTATGTTTTTTTCCTGTTTGCCTAAACTTACTGATGGCTTTGATTTTGCCTTCTTTTCTTTTCCTTTGACCCCTTTTCTGTTGCTGGTAAAGTAATGTAAGGTGCCGTATTCCATCAAGGCAGCAAACACAAAAATAAAGCAAACTGAAACAAAAAGGTCCATTGCTGTCACATAGGAAACCTTTGGGAGTGACTTCCTAGCAATTGTACTCAGCGTTGTCATGGTCAGCACTGTTGTGATCCCTGTAAAGAAAGAAACAAAGACAGAAAAAGGGAAATGTATAGGTAATCAAATCATATTGTCACCAAAAAAAGTAATAATATTAGCTCTTATTTAATTGATGAGTCATATAAGAACTGACCCACAGGAGGGGTCAGTGGGTTCACCACTGATTACATTCATGTACATTGGTGCTATGGCAAGAATCCCTCCCTATGGATGCAGCATCCTCCCTGGGATCATAGAGAAAGCAGCACATTTCCCCTTCCCTTTAAATCCATCCTATTTTCAACTCACACTCAGTAAACAATGAGATTAAGTTTGTGAAATTTTATAAATCTGACATGAAATGTACACATAAATACAGTAGAAAAATGGGTACAAATATGCACACAAACTTTTTAGGCACAAGCAAGTCCCTTACCTCAAGCTATTAAAATGTTAAAAAGAATGCATTCAGAAATAAAAGATGTATTATGTATCAATGATTTCAAGCTTTTGGTAAACAAAAGAAAAATTAATAATGTTTCCAATTGTCTCCTTCTGAAGAAGACATAGAAGATCAAATTTGATTACATTCACAGCTTTCTGGTCTCATTGCCTAAGTTACCAGATATGCTTTCAACACTGTGTCCTAAGTGATAAAAAATGTTTCCCCTGATTCTCTTACATACAAGCTAATTAAAAGAAAAAACTGGCCTTAATAACTATGTGTTCAAAATATATGCTCAATTGTACCACTCTTCATTAGTTTAGCATTTACAAGGTTTTAACACTTTCTTCTTATATTTGATGCTTTAGGGAGATGCAAATCCATTTACACAGTAGTCCAAAATTAAGTGTGACCTTTCCTTTGAAGAGCAATACTTGAACACACAAATAATTTGTTATTTACATGCACAAGATTATTTAAAACTAAAACAAAAACGACCAAAACAAAACAAATAAACAAAAAAAAAGCATTACACCAGGCTAAAACTGTCTATGGCTCACAAATCAAAGCATGGAATCACTGGTCACTGTGGACTGCTCCTGCAGCAGGAAGGCAATAGTATTTTTCCAAGAGATTTCCCAATGAAATTATATGCCTAAAGGGGCAAACAGATAACCAGTGTTCTTCAAAAGTGCTTCACTCCCACCAGATACTTTTGAAAACTGATTTGGCATTTCCTCTGTATAACTAAATATTTAAATATCTGTAATCACCCCAAATCTTTTGCTCTGGGAAACCACAATCTTCCAGGATCTTACAACAGATACGAGAAAAAAAGGTCCAGCCTTTTCAGGGTACCAGACCCCAGCACACCTTACAGGTGGGAAATGGCACCCACCATTCCCTGTACCAACATCCATTCAGAGAGGACAAAAAGAGACAATTTTTTCCAGCCTTGTCAGCTATGTGAAAGGCATAGAGGGCTGTCACAGGGAGAAAACCTTCATAGCAAAACAGCTATCTGCCATAATAAACCTGGCTCAGGTTTGGCTTTCTTGTATTGATTTCTCTTTCCATAGAATTGTGTCTATTTGACAGGTACTCTCTTTCTCCCTCTCCAGAACATTTGCATGTAAGAAAAGTCATCCTACAAGCTGTCAAGTGATGGCTTTTGCATGTTTACAAGGAGTTCAGAGTTACCTGCAGGGAGCTGTAAATAAGATATTACAAAAGTTTGTATTCCATCTCGAGTAGATGAAGGCTAGTACTGCTGAACTGAGAGCCTGAAATCTTCATCTTAACTGTGACATCAGAGTTCTAGTTTCATGGCATATAAAAAGTACTTCATAAAAACAACAAACTGAATACAGAACTAGAAGGATACCAATAGAACACTTTCTTCTGTTATAACTATTGTATTGAAACTAATCAGAACCCACAATGACGTTCAATAAGTCAAAGAAATCTGAAGAAATTTATGCATCAAGGTCTAAAACTATCGAAAGTAATTTTCACTTATTTATGTGAGACTTTAGACTCTCTTCACTAAATTTTGCAGCACTTTCAAACAACATAAAGTCCTAGACTGAGATTTTCTTCCCTTACCTTTTCATTAGGCTACTGAGCCAAGCTTGTTCTTGCTTACTTTCTCTCTTGACTCATTAATATGGCAGGCTTGCTGGTGGTCCAGTTTCAGTGGGAAAGGCAGGGGGTTAAAGTGTGGACTCATGCTTCTGGTAGCAAATGATCTTGTAGGGTGGGAGTGGTGTGTTCACAGCAATACAGCTGACCAGGAAAATTAACTCACATCTCTAACTTCCTAAGATACAACTCTCAGCTCTTGACCCCACAATAGGTCAGACTGTCACTAGTTCTACTACAAGCATTTGTCTCTGCTAAGCTCCAAGCTGTGCCCTGTGCACTCTGTGTACCCGTTTATTAGGCTTTATATGGGGACTGCAAGTTTTCTCCAAGGCAGCACAGGAATCCTAAATAGTCAAACTTAGCAGACTGATGCTGTGCTAAACAGGTCAGCCAAGATGGTACTAACACATAATTTTCTTTGTATTAGAACTTGCAAACACTTCAGACTGTAGTAAAAGCAGGAGTTTTTGTGAATTAGAGACTTAACTTCTTGAAGTGTAACTTTGGTTGCAAGTTTTCTGTCCTGTCCTCGGTCTAAAAGAATAATTGAATCATTCTACTAAAAAAAAAACCCAAACAAACAAAAACAAACTAACCCCTGAAACAAACAAACAAAATCCAACCAAAACCCAATGCCAACAACACAAAAAAACCAACAAAAAAACTAAACCAGATTTTCACCACTTTTGGTCATGTAGTAATGACTTCAATTTGTTCCATGACGCTAAGTGTCAGATTAATAATTGCCACATGACAGTCCCTGGAGATTATAAAAAAAACATAAAGAAGAAAAAACATATTTATGTGAAGAACAACAGACTGACAAACTTGGATCATGATTTCCATGCTCAGCTTTGCTTCCTTAAACGCTGCCACGCAACAACAGCAGGATTCTCCTGCTTCCAATGTTGCAGTTCAAGAGAGAATGACCAATGGTCACAATCTGAAGGGGAATAATTGTGGGAAAACAAATGTGCTACACATTTGTTTTCTTTAGGAGCACTAGATCCTTCAAGGCTGAAAAAAGACATTCTTACCCAGAGAAGTCCTTGCAGGAACTGCATCCTTATTGATCCAAAATGACACCCACGAAAGAACAACTGTGAGTATACAAGGAATGTATGTCTGAATAGTAAAATATCCCATACGTCTGCTGAGATCAAAGAATATTGTCATAATAATATAATCACCTAAAAATTGAAAAAAAAAATTTATATGACATATAATAAGGTTTTCAGTTGTATCCTCATATGTTAGTTTTGATCTAAATAGATAGTGCACAAAATAAAACTCAACACTTTGCCTTACCAGACAAGGTATGAGAAATTTCAGTTGTGTTTCGCAGCCCTACAAATGCAAACTGATACAATCTCCAGTATTTTGGATCTGCCACTTCAACAGAGGTTTTCTTCCATTTGTATTCAATTTCATTCCTGGGATATCCATCTAGAATGAAACAAAAAAATCAAACACTAAGCCATAGAATGTACATAGAAAGCACATTTTCTGATCTCTGAAGTTACTTATAAATTAAAACAGAGCTGTACATTAAGTGGATTTGAGACCATCTATATTCCTTTTGATACACTTAAAATTTAACCGCAAAATAAATGATCTCAATTTTAAGTCGAGGTAAATGTACAAGCAACCAAAAACTGTGTAAATACAAATGTTTAGAAAATATCTACATGGTATTCTCAAACTCCAGTAATAAAAACTGGCTCAGAATCATCACTATTAAAACATGAATGTCATCACATTATCATTAAATTATCAGAATGAGCTTAAAAGTACACTTCTTAGTACCTAATTTGATTGTTTAGGGAAGACCACCTGATAGAAGGCTGTAGCAATACAGGAGCTGGCCTCTTCTCCCATGCAACAGGGTGAGAGGACATGGCCTCATGTCTGCATCAGGGAGGTTCAGGCTGGATATTTGGAATAATTTCTTCACTGAAATGTTGAGAAGCATTGGAATGGGCTGCCCAGGGAAATGGTGGAGTCACCATCCCTGGAGGTGCTCAAGAAACAACTGGACACGGCACTTCATGCTACAGTTAAGTTGAGAAGTTGGTGTTCAGTCATAGGTTGGACGGGATGTTGGAGTTTTTCTCCAACATTAATGATTGTATGATTACAATAGAACAATTCCCTAGGATTTTTTTTAACATAGTTTGCATCAAAAATAGAGCCTGAAGGTAGTGGTTTTGCTCATATAAACTAAGTTCCACTGAAAGTAAAAGGACTTCTACTGATTCAGCATTTATAGAAGCCCGTTGAAGAAGACATTCTTCCTTTTAAGTACATCATTTGGAACTAATTCAAAGTTGCAGGCATAAGGAAACAAAGTTTTTCCAGAACAGTGCATTTCCATTTCCACTGTATTAGACTCCTAAGCAAAAAGACTATTTTTAAAGTTGCAAAAAATACATGTGATTCAAGTAATTAATTAGTGTATTAAATAATACAATAAATCCAGTCAAAACATGAATGGTCGGTTCTTTCTTTTGCCTCAAGGCTTTAAAAAGGAAACATTTGCACTCCTGATGACAAAATTTAAGTAAATATAAAACTGAATGTAAAGAGGAAAAAAGTATTTTACCACGTACAGCTTGAAAACTCCAGAGGACAAGAATGTTCATCCATAGGAAAATTATGAAGCTGAAGATAACATTCAGCATTAATTGTCAACCTAATTAGAAAAGGAAGGGGAAGAAGAAAATAGGTTATATTCAAGAATTCAGATACTTTATACTACATTGTAAATAACATACACTGAAATAAATTATGCCAATTAATGGATATTATGAATAGTCTCCTGTGTATCAGAAAAACAACATCCAGTATTAGTACCAAAGAACAAAACAGGAATTATTATTGCATGCAACTTGAGAATCTGTGTTGTTTCAAGTGGTATTTCAAGCCATTTCCAAAATTTCATTTGATTTTGATGCACCTCTCAGCTCTACAAAAAATAGGGGATAAAAATTAGGGTCTGAAGACTGGGGAAAGAGAGAAGATTATGATAGCACAAACAGGAAGTTTTTGTAGAACACATTTATGAAGTCACATTGCATTTGCCATCATTGTATCTGGTGGCTTTGCATAAGAGAAACATCGTGGGGCACATTGGACTTGCTCTATACTCATGGAAGCAGCTCTGGTGAAAAAAGCATTTGGATAGGAAACGCAAACTATGTTTCTACCTATTTAATGTCTAAGGCATTCAAATAATTTACAACTTATAAACATTTTAGAATTGGTTTAGGACTCATAACTGTCTGGACTAAATCCCTTTCTGCTTTTGAAAATGCTATCACGAATTTCCGCATGACTTCCAAGGAATAAGTGCAAAACCCAGTCCTGTTACCTTTCACTAGTAAGCCAAAGCAAGGGGCTAGACTTCAAACTGACTTCTTTGCATTTAAAATACCTCCTCCTTTGTTGGCAACACTGTATAGAAAGGCAGAATGTCTTCTAAAATCAACTTTAAAAATTGCCATAATGCTCACATACTTTAATGTGTGCAATGCTTACATATTAGACAAGAGATAGGAAAAGGCTCTGAGACATGCTGCCAGATAGTTTTACAAGTCTCTGAACAAAGTATTTATTCTACACAAACTGCCACTATGACCTGACCAAAGGTTTACAAGGAACCTGTGAGAGAGAGGAAGAAAGACCCTTCCCCACACTTTCAAGCAGAATACTTGCATCACTATGGAGATGCTTTTCAAATTTGTCAGCTATGATCTATGCATTTATTGTCTTTACTTTCCACTTTCAATTTGTGCATAGTTAAACACTCAAAGAAAAAGAAAACAAGCTGAGCCTTGTGTTCAAAGCACCACAACTAGATCTGGAATCACAGACGGTGCAATGGACAGACCATGGGACACCCTCAGAAGAGATTCAGTAAGGCTGGTTAATATTTTCACCACATCTGCCCCCTCAATTACCAACAAGGAAAGAGAGGTGATACAGGACAGCCCACGGACCTGGAGAACTGTCAGATCCTATTATTGTTCCTTCAACAAGCCAGATATGAACCTCTCAAATGTTGTTTTACCTTAGGTCAAATTCAGGCCATATCTTCACCCATACAGATGTTTGTGTGTTGCAGTGCAGGGTAACAGCCTGTTCTGCTGTTCTGTTACCAGCTCATTGCACTTTATTTCTCATGCTCTGACACAATAATTCTAACCTATTGCTCTTTGAGGGCTCACATGATTCTTTGCTCATATTTCTTTCTTTCTTTCACTTTGAATCTCTTTAGAAGAATTTTTTTCATTGAAAATGAATGGACAATGGAAGGGTAAAGTCCAAGTATGACTCTACAATTGCTAATTAGAAAAAGAAAAAAAAAATAGCATGTCAGCAGAAGAGGCTCTCTAGAGACTTTTATAAACACCAACTGGCATAATAAACCATTTAAAAAGTGCTCTTCGGGGATGTCTGTATGTTCCCAAATAAGCACAATAAGAAAAAATTAAGTGAAGAGAATCCTTGTAATGCATTCTAATTCTTACATTTGATACATGAGAAATTTATACATTGTTCATACAACATATACTACATATGAACAGAGCATAAATGATTGAGAAGAAAGTAATTTAAAGTGCCACTTTCTGTTTTAAATAGATAACTAAATAAACAAACTCTTAAAAGCAAAATCATATTTATGGCATCCTCTGCATAGACTACTTCTTGATCAGCCCCTGACTTATTACAGGATTTGTTCAGCATATTTAGAAAATATGACAGAGATGACCCTAAAATACTTTCTGCAGACTACAGCCTTTCACGAACTGTTTGAAAAGTGACTCAAAAAGCAGTACAGATAGCCTTAAGGTTAAAAGAAACACAAGTATCTCCCATTTGCCAAGTAGAATTATCACCAACATGTTTGTTTATGCCTATTCTGGATGAACAGATCTGCTGATTTTAATAGCTTACAAGTGTAAATATGTTAAGAATTACATGCAGGGCTGGGGCCTTAGCTTTAATCAAACTTAGAATCAAACATTATTTGAAGCATTTAATATTTTACTTATAGAATATAATTTGGTGGAAATTAGATTTTAAAGTATTTCAACCAAAAATAATTTATCTGCAATATATTAGTGACAGACCACCTAGATGCTATATACTATATAACATCCTTTTTTAAATCTTGCCTGTACCTAGATGAGATCAAAATTTGCTATTACTTTCAGTTGTCCTCAGTCAATTATCTCTGCATTATATTTCAATGCTACGAATTCAAGTTTTTCATGATCAAATGATCTTTTTTATTTTCTTGTTTAATCAATTCCTTGCAAATTCCTATGGTCCATAACAAAAGAGATGTCAGGAATTTGATTCATATTTATTATTTTCATATTCCTGGTCATAACAGGAATATGTTTTGGTTATTTTTCTACCCAAATGATAAAAACCCACCTTAGAGTGTACAATACTCTTCCATCGCTCCAGATTCGAAGCAAACGGTTTGGAGTTGTAATCCAGTGGGCATCAGATTTCCTTGAGTTCCGGAAGAAAGTGTCTGGAATCCAGATTTTTCCAACCATATTGCTATTAAGCATAAGCACCTTCATTGAGCTGTTAAATTTTAGACGACTGTCATACCAAGTCTGGGCAAAAATTATATCTATAGTGTATTCCTAAAAACAGAGAAACAACCATATCTATGTTTACATTTTCCAACGTCTGCAAGCCAACTGTTTTCTGACTCATATATAAATCTGAAGCCACTTGCTCTATTCTCTTTTGTATTATCATTTGCATAGCAGACAGCAGCCAGTGAACCCAGAATGAGAGACAAAAGATGCACACAGCCTTCTGTTGCTACCTCCTCTCCCCTGAGACACACTGATTACTTCAGGAAGAAGGTATGTGATGGGAGTGTAACTTGGAGGTTCCCGCACACTGCAATCACCTCTGGGGGCCCTGGACAGAAATTTAAGGGCAACCTTAGTACTTCAGGGTTAGACTATGTTAAGACAGATATTCTATACTTTTAAGAACCAAACAAAGCAAGCTTTCTATGTTTTCCCCCAAACTTTTCAACACACAAGTTAACATTTTTCAAGAAATTTCAGATTATGAAGAATTCATGAATATGTGGAAATCAAACATGCCAGTTTGCAGAACTATCTGTTACCATCTGCCTTGTACACCTACCAACATACACACAAAAGTATACATAATCATAATCAAGAAGGACATTTCCCCTAAAGAAATTCCACTTTACTTGTTAAAGCCTCAAGGAAGGTCCTTCTGTAATAGAAAATCAAATTCCTCTGTAGACTTATGGCCAGAAAAGAAAGGTGAAAAACAAAATAAATAGATAAAAGTTAGCCCCATTTTATGAAATAATTCTTGACACAGTAAAACTTGAGAGGGACATCAATACAGATGCATAAAAGAATTCTTCTTTCTGAAGAATCCAGCCAGTTGTTTCTGCACTTCAGCAGCTCTCCGTGTTGTCAGAGCTCTAGACCATACTCTGACCTTAATGGCAACAGCCTCAGTACCCCATAGCAGATGTGATCTTTCCTGCACGGCTGCCCCATGAGGGCTTCAATGAGAACTGGGCACCTCCCCTGCAGGGAAAGAGCTGGAGGCCAAGCTGAAACACTTGGTGCTGGTTGTTCACCTCTCAGTTATGGGTTGAATGGACAGGAGAAAGCGAGGAAGAGATGGTGTCCACACTCTTGCTTGAGCCAAAGGGGTAAGTACTAGTTTACTTGGTCAATAAAAACCCATAGTGTAGTCAATCCTGTTTTTAAATGAAAGCTAAACGCTTCATTGATTGGAGGGGATTTTTTTGTTCATTTTCCTTTTAAGCAATTACAGCGGCCAAGTGTACAAGTTACAGATTCCTCACTAGCTTCAGCAACTGATACCACCCATCTCTTAGGAAAGTTTGAGAAATTTGGCACTTCATCCTTGAGAAGTACCAGGGCAGATATTCCAGGACTATCTTAATCTCTCTTGATTTTCCCACCTCTCCAGATGGGAGAAGTACAAATTCAGGAAACAGATATGCTGGAGGGAGGTTTCCTCTTGCTCTATGATGTATGGCAGATGAATTACCACCTGGTAATTCTGTGTTTTCCAAAGGTTATGAACAAGTAATGCATGAGGCAAACAGTGGAGAGACAGAGAACAAAAATACTATAAAAATGTAGTTTTAAGGTGACTTTTTTCTAAAATTTTGCATATTTCTTGAGAGTCACTGCCAGCAGAGGAAGATTCTGAAGGTCAAAACAAGTCCTTGACTTATTTCTTCTTCTGCAAACAGAATTCCAGATACCTGTGAAAACCCTGGAACTGTTTAACTTTAAAATTCAACTTTCTGTGCTCATTTGTAGTTATAACTGAAAATGAAACTTGCCTTGCTGTAGTATAAAGGAGAGCCCAAGGCAGTGCACCAGAGAAGTGTTTCAATGGGCTTTAATGGGACAGAATGAACAAAGATTTATGCATTGCCTTTACAATACAAATAGAAGAAATGAAAAAAGAAGTGAGCAGAATCAACAGACATGATGAAATGTACGAAAAGTGAAGACCATCTGAGTTTGAAGGTGCTACTCTTTGCAGCCACTTCACAGTAGCAATGCCTGGTTTGAAAAAAAAAATTGTCTAAGTCATTATAGTCAAATCCACCCAAGCAAGAAAACACAGCTTGTTATAGAATACCAGCCACCCTAATAAATTAGACTAAAAAAGGAAGATTATTTTGAACACAAAGAACAAGGGAATGGCCTCAGCAGACTCAGATGCTTGTATTCTTTTGCCTTTCCATTTTAAATGTGCAGGTTTGTATCCTGCTAACTCCAAACAGCAGCACTCTGCCAGCTACTAAGCAGAAAAATAGTTCTATCTCAGATTAAACCAGCATGTATTAGAGGAGCTGTTTAAAAAACCCTTGGGGAAAACAAAAAACAGAAAAAAACAACCAAACAAAAAAAACCCAAACAAAAAAAAAACAAGAATAATTCTTCATGATACATTTATAACTGTTCAAAAATAACCCAGTACACAATAATTTAATGTCAGAAAATTAGTAATGTCTTGTTTCCAAGCATCTTGCGGAACGTCAAAGGAGATCCAAGTGCTAGCCTCTTGTAACACACCTGAAGAGACTTGTCCTCCTTGTAAAAGCTCACACTTCTGCACTCAGACACATCCCTCTCCCTCTCCTGGAATCAGCCAACTACAGGCATAATCCTACCATGCATCTCACTTGAAAGACATGGACTTGCAGCCTCATGGTGGGTGGTAGCAGCAGCTCACCCTGCTCTTCAGCAGGGACCCAGAGACTGTGCTCTGATTTCACACAAGAACATTTATTCCACGTCTACCATCTGCCTTGGTGACATTACTACCTACTTCTTCAGCGTATCTATCCTATGCCTCCCTAAGACCTCCCTGAGGGTACATAACACATATTGAGGCAGCATATATTCTTCACAAAATGCATCTTACATGTGATCACATTCTTACCCCAAAATATTTCCTACTTCTTTTCAAGAAGGGGAAATCTGGGTCCCTAAAAGTTATTAAAAATTAGGTAGAAAAATAATCATACTGTCTTTTCTGAGAGTACTTTATTTCTGAAACAAGATGAATAAAGGCCCTATCTTTTTTCAGAGATTGCATAAGCAAGCATAACAGCAACAAGATTAATGCAATATTCTTTTAGTGCAACAAATATTTCTAGCCAACTATCTTGCTTTCCTTGTTTTCTTACAAAATTTAAAATTAACACTCCTATCACTTCTACTAGTCTTTGATGAAACTCAACATTTAATGCCACTGTGCAACTATAAAAATTGGTTTAGTACCCTCTCTTTCAAATTAAACTAATGGCAAAATAGGCATGCAGAATAAAGTGGAATCCATCTATGGCTGTGTTAGTCACAGCTTATTCATATTTAACCTCACAGGGTCCAAGAACAATGGCACATATTGGCTCCTATTTGGCATTTGATTAAATCTCTGATTACTTTTTATTCACAGCTGGCATGAAGTGCCCACCTGCCTAATTATTTACAGATAACTTCAATCCTCCTCCATCTCTTTCCTCTCTAAAAGATCTTAGCAAACTCCAAAGGCTGGGAACAGTGTGACTAATCAGAGATTACCATTAAAGGGCCAGGCAGGGCACAAACTGTGACTGCTGACAAACAGATTCATGGCCTGAGTGATAGTCATTTAATATAAAAAACCAAGTACTTCAAACAAAGCAGGAACAGCTACTGAAGGGGGATAAATAAAATCCTCAATATGTTTCATTGTCATGAACAGTTCAATTGAAGTCAGACTTTGAAAAAGGTCAGTGGATTGCTTTTTTTATTTACTGGAAAGCTGTGAAAGAAAGAGAGGCAGATATCATCTAATACAATTGTTTCTCTTTATAAACTGCAGCACACGAATTCTAATATAATATCAATAAGGATAGGGAAAAATGTAGCAAAAAGAAAAAAAGAATTCTTGTATATTTTTCCTGACAGTCCAACAACTGATTTGATATTCCAGAATAAAAAAAGAATGAGAAGGCAAGTAACAAAAAGCTAAATTGTTGGCTGGATTATGTTAAATGCAACACATTTTGTCTGAGAACAGAAGAAAGTTGCCTAGTTCTGTTTTCAGAAACAGAAAATCAAGGAAGAGTTCCAAAACCAAATTCAGAACTAAAAAAATTTTTTGCAAACTACAGACTTACAATGCAGCTAATTACCAGCGAATTTAATAGAAAAATAAATAAAAACATATTCCTATCATTTCATCTTTGCTCAGAAACCCACCCCAGCTTTTCTACCAGATCCAAAATTTTGTGTGAAGGGCACCTCAGTGTTCCTGTAATGGTGTATTTTGAAATCTGCTTCATATGGAGCGTCTCAAAGCAGTTGAACTAACAACTTGATATGACTTTAGTCAGGTGTTTTATCATTTTATTCAGCATTCTAATTTCCTAAACTGGAATTCAATGTCAGTGAGGAAGGGAATTTTTCAGAAAAAAAAAAAAGGGAAACTAAAGAAAGCATTCTACCAGTCTATATGTTTTCACAATAAGAGATGTGATTTAATGCTAAATACCAATTTCATACTCTGATGAAAAGATTTTAAAAACAAAAAACATCATAAACAAAACCAGTAACCACTTGCTTTCCTAAGAGGCAAGCACAAAATAAAGCATCAAGCATTAGTCAATTTATCTTCATCCGCCCAGGGTGGTGCCAATAAACACTCGTAACCTTTACCTTTTCCCTCACCCAAATTTCTTTGAACATCAATAAGGGGCTATAAAGTAATTTATTAAAATACTTAACCTATCCTTGATGTATAACCTTTCTTAACAAAATGTTGAAAATGTGGCTACTCTGCCTGGTCGGTTACTTTAAAAGCCCTTTAAAGAGGTTTCGTTTAGGTGCTTCAGGGCCAACAATGTTTTCAGAACTTAGTCCCCATGGCTGAGACCAAATAAAAAGTAAAATTTTTTGGTTTATTAAACCATTTTTGTTTGGTCTCTAAAGCAATCTGAACTTACTGACCTTAGAGAAACCTAACAGATCCAACAAACCACAGTGCTTCTGGCACATACCTGTAATATTACATTAATGATGCTGCAACCATGCAATGAACAAATTCATGCAGTGAACAGAAGTGTATTGTGTCTGCTTCCAGAGTTTTAGTCAGTCAGATTGCTATAACTGTACAGATAATCACACTGGAGGATGCTATGAGAACATATGCACAGGGTAAGTGGAAATATGGCAAATCATATCTACAGAAGGTGAGGGAGTACAGCAAGACCTACATAGTCACAATTCAGGAAAAAATCTCACTCTTCACATCATAATTTGGCATCTGTGCTAATCTAGTCCTTATTTTGAACATGCAAATTGACAGATGTAAACAACAAAGGCAAGACTTATTTCAATGTTTAGTAGACTATGAACTATCATCAAAATCTTGCCAATAGTGAAAGGATTAGCTAGAAAAGAAACTTAAGCACTACAGCAAAATCTACACTTTTATTTCATCAGATTTGGTCATTTGAAGAGAGCATAAGGAGAGGAAGTAGACAAGTTATATGCACAATCTATATATATTCTCATGGTAAAAATTATATAAAAAATTTTGATTTACTTTTCAACAGAATATTGAATATTTCAGCCAGTAGCTCTCATGAACAAACATTAAACTCTAGAAAAAACTAGAAAACTCAGAAGAAAACAAAACAAAAAACCACAACAACCAAAGAACATCCAAAAACTGAAACAAAAAACCAAATTGAAACATAAAACCCAATCAAACAAAAAAACCCCACAAAAATAGAAAGAAACCAACACCAAATGTGTAAATACATATATATATAAAACCACATGAATAAAAGGATTAAGGACTTCGCTTAGAGATTGTCAATAGTGATTTATCTGCTCCATTGACTGTACCTTCTAAAGTAAGCAGCTACATTTACCTTGCTGTAATTAGAGACACTCTAGCCAAAACTGGACTCACTGGCAACTTTAACAGCAAAGCCTTACATTACTCAGGCATACATGGTTTTGTCGTTTCTCTTTATAAGCGAAGGGAATACTTCACCATTCAGTATGGTGCAACTGTTTTCAAAGCAAGGCTAACTGCACACTTACTGTTTGGTCTTTAATGAACATGGTTTTCCTGCCATGGTTAAAAATCCCAACATTGATGGCAAAAAGACTTATCTGTGGCTTGGCTTCTACTCTGCAACTCCTGTAAAATACATGATCCCACATGAAATACAGTATACCTATTCGGTTTTCTGGTTGATGGGGCAGGAATCACCTTCAAACACCAATCATCTGCTGCACTATACAAGATAAATAATATATAAGAGCATGTATAGCCATGCAGAACTTCATAAAAGGAGCCTCTACTTCCTTACTAGCCTTACTGGTCTTAAGAACATAACCTGTTGTGGGGATAAAACTCTACACTTGAGACACCACTGTTATTCAAAAAGGCAACATCTCAATCAGCATTTTCTGTATGCTTGTGAAGGACACACTTCAATATAGCCCAAGAAAAAGTGTTTTAAATGTGCATTCTCCATGGTGGTCTAAATAAGCACCCAGATGTGAAAGACTCAGTGAAATTTAAAATCGGGCAAAACCAGAATAAAATAGAAGCCAAGGTCAACAGGCGGTGAAGCTACATTCACCTATCAGCAAAAGCATATTCAATTCCTAAAAACTTGGTCAGTGCAGTCAACCCTGCTGCCAAGGGAGCAAGGAACGCTATCTCCAGGGGTAGGGTTACTTTCTTGGTAAACAGTTTGGAGGTGCTGCTGCAGGACAAAGCTTCCAGAGCATTCCCCTGCCAGCAAAGTGAACTTGCTGTAGCTCACACCGTGAGGAGAGAAACCCAGCTGTATCTGCCTGGCTTTAGAGACAAGGAGGTTCTGTAGTGTCAGCCCCTTGTAGGGGCCAGTGAATTACAGCAGCTCTCGCTGGTGCACAGCCCGGAGGCAGCCACGGAAACCCCTGTGATAAGAGCACCTGCTGAGGTCAGCCCCTATCACAAGAAGATTGCTGTACAACCCCTATCACAACTACTGCAACAATCAAGGCACACCCTCTGCCTCTTGTCTCCAAAACCCAGCTCAAATCTAGGCCAGCAGAATTATTCACACAACTGGAATGCAGCATGACATATGTCCATACAGACAGACAGAAAAGGAATTAAAGAACAGGTGTGTGATGCTCTTCAAAATATTTATTTTACAGCTGACACAGAGATAAGAGGTATAGACAAAAAACTAAACAGATCTTGTCTTAGCTGCAGGCACAAGGGACACAACACAGCTGAAGAAGACAGAAAGCATTTGGAGAGGATATTAGGGCACACGAAGTAAAGATAAACTATACATCAGAACAGAGACATAGTCTGTGCAGTTTTGGGGTGAAAAGAAAGAGTAAAGTGCTGTTTGGGTCATCTTTAACACTAGTAAACACTCTTACCTTCTCAGCGAAGCGCTATGCAATACTTACACTAACATTACTCTTGGTTTAGATCATCTCAGATCATAACTAAACTATGCAGGCACTCAATATTGCTTATACAGGACACATAACCTCTGCAAGCAGCTGATGGCCTGAGTTTAACATAAAAGGCAAGATTTGGAAAGCTAACGGGGGCATAATTGCAGATAGCAACTTGAGCACAACATGAACTTAATTCTTTGTGATATTTTGTAACCTTCACAGAGGGGGAAAAATGGGAAATGAGCAAAAGGAAAAGTAAGTTTAAATAGAAACAAAATGAGAAACAATGAAGTTGCTTTGCAGACATTTATAGGAAGTTTCTTTCAAGCATAAAGGGCAGCTTGGGAGAAACTAAAGTAAAAAGTTGAAAGTATGGGAGCAGAAACTAGCAAGATCTGAGGCAGGAAATGGCCTCTTGAGGAAAAAAAAACAACTAAAAATCGCTGAGGACAGGTTTTGAAGTACCTTGAAAGTGAAAGGGAACAGTTTATGTGTGAAATCCAATGAAAGAGAAGACAAAAGAAGAACCTGAACAAGAGATAAGTCAGTAGAAAAAGTGGAAAATTCTACCTGTAGGACATCTCTAGATGCAATGAGTGGAGCCAAGCTGCAACTGGAAAGGTTACAGAAATACATAGCGTAACAATGAGGATTTGGACAAGAGTTTTTATGTAATGGGTTAAAAAATAAAGAAATATAAAATCCCTTTGTATTCAGAATTTGCAAGACAAAATTGAGACTACTCCTGGTTCTAAGACCCATCACATCATAGAAAATTTTTAGATTCCAGTCCTCAATGCCATAAATTAATCATTATTCACAGCAACTGAGAGTGAATAAGAGGTGAAAATTTGTAAGCTTTAAAGCTGTAATTCGGTCATATTGAGCTAACAAAACAACTGTGAACACATATGAGTGACACAGGACAGAATTTAGACTCCTTAGGACAAAAGGAGACAGAGAATAGCAGGCTATTGACAAAGAAAGGTGTCTAAATTTGTGCATGAAACTTCCAAGAAGAAACAGCACAGGGGAAGAAAAGGTGACCGTGGAAGACATACTATGCAGAAGCAACAAAGGAACAGCTTTAAGAAATACATTCACATCAATACTTAAACAGATCAAGTGTTACAAACACAAGAAACTAAGAGACTTTATCACAACACACTGACAGACTGACCACAGGTAAAAAGGAAGCTTTTTCAGAATTGTTGTCTGGCCCTATGCATGTCCACAGCTCAGCACCCCTGCCATT
The DNA here is from genome assembly GCF_028551555.1 of Melozone crissalis. Lineage (NCBI taxonomy): Eukaryota > Metazoa > Chordata > Aves > Passeriformes > Passerellidae > Melozone > Melozone crissalis. The sequence goes on from NW_026535784.1 coordinate 19,830,717, forward strand.
TCTTTAACAAGTTACAGAATCACAGATTAGCCCCATGCACTACAGAGCACTTATGTCTGAAAGCTCAGGCACTTCAGAGGCAGTTTGGTTATTGCTCTGGCTGTGAATGCTATGAATCTGAGAAGAAACAAACAGGATTTCCAAACAGTATGCTGGCACACTCTACTGAAATCAGAGGAGTGAAGTAAAAATAAACAGGAGTTGTAGTAGTAGTAGTAGTACTACTACTACTATAGTGATTATTATCATTATTGCCACCATGCCAGCTGTGGCTTAAGTGATGCAGTGATACAATACAAAACCAGTATTTCCTAAAGCATGAACTAATCTAAGATTTAAGAACAAACCACAGCACAAAAAGACTGCAGCCTTACATAGCAATGCTATTACATGGCTCATAGAAGGCCATATTTTGCAGCAAAGAGCATAGATTTTCCTAGTGACTTGTGTGGAACCTTCAGTACCTCTCCTGGCTTCACGCTTTTTAAGGGACAATGGGTAAACTGCAGCTGAAAACAGGAAAAACACTGAGTGCTGTTTAAAGTGAGGACTGAAAAGATGTCTGTTGTCTGCTTTGGTTTCAGAAGGCCACAGCAACACTTGTGAGTACAGTACAGTACTGTACCTGTGTTTTCTGTACAGTAACTGTTCAGTACATTAATTGTACAGTAACTGCATTTTCCCTCAGCCCTCACCATTTTCTTCAAATTGATCACAGGAATTGGGACCAGCTGCTGAAAAGAAACAGCTATGCTGTCCCAGTATGAGCAGAATACTGCATGTATTTGGCCAATTCTCCCTGAACAAGAAAATCTTAGAGGTATTTTCCAATTGCAGTAATCAAACTGCAAGAACCAGATTAATCAATTAAAGCTAATCTTTTTGGAGAATAAAAAAAGAGAGAACAATCATTAAATAGTACTTGTGAAGTATTACTCAATTTCTAGAGATGGTAACACAAGAAATGCTAGCAGAAATATTTGGTTTGACTTCTAAGTATATTCCATAAAGAAATCCCACAATGCTCAAGGCTACTGAAAAAAATATTTACTCAGCTGCTGCACATGAACAGCATCCACCAATCTCAAACAGTCATCTGAGTAAGCCAATTAACCATGATCACTTGCAGTGCTGACAGGCACCACAATGATTGGAATCTATCATCTTCCCTAACTGAAATAAAAATGTACACTGGGAAAAATAATATAACTCTAACTTCTCTCAAAGAAGATACAGTACAATAAAAAACAGGTAATATTCAAAGACCCGTTGGTACTTTCGTCCTGTCTTATGAACAAACTGATCACAGAATTCCTGCCATTTGAAAGAGAATTAAACCAATTTGCATAAAGTATATATACTTGACTTTCCAAAAATTTCCATTGCTTGCACACTGAATCCACACAACCTTTAGCAAACCTCATAAATTCTCATGTATGGGCCAAAGTGCATCCTTCATGATCTTCCTTTCATTCAGGAAGCTGCCAATCTTCCCAGGAAGATGGTGTGGGAGATGGTGTCAAATATTTTACTGAAGTCTAGATAGCCTTTCCCTCATTTACTAAACTGGTCACTTTGTCATAGAAGGAGATTTGGTTAGTCAGCCTGGACCTTACTTTCACAAGTCCATGTTGGCTGGGCTTGATGCCCTGGTAGTCCTGAATGTGCCATGTAATGGCACTTAGCTGCATTTTACAGGGCTGTTGCACAATACATAGCACAGACTAGCTCTAAAAGACAGATTCAAAAATCTTTAGACTTAGTATTATAGGCCTAAATACTCTAGTGATGCAGAAACTTGGTAAAAGTGTTTACCCAGGATGCAGATGCCTGAAGAGATCACAAGCTCTAGGAAAATGTATCTTAATCGTGGGGTAACTACAGAATATAAAATGTTGTGTAGATCTTGCTAAATAGTAAAAGCCAAAATACAACAGCCTTTAAAAACAAACTTTAATGAATGTCATGTGTAGACCTCAATTATGAAAGTAGAAGTTTATCAAATAGTAACAGGAAAATAGACAATTAAACAAACAAATCTGTTTGTTCTCATAGTATTCATGTGTTCAGTACTCATATATGTTCTCTAAAGCCTTCAGACAAACATACTCCCAGATAGGCTGCTTCAGCATCACTGTCAGAAAAAACAGCCTCTACGTCATGCCATATTGTACTCAAACTTGATAGTTAAAGGACATCATTTGCCAGAGTGAATTAATTAATCTGGCAAATGAGTAATCCAATCGAGATTGGAAATCCCAGAAAATGTATTCTCTTAGTAAGTGATCAAATTAGGGGCTAAGGACAGCCCTTGAAATGGAAGCAAATTTTGGATTATTGGTTAAAAATCTCAAACAATACTGACTCCAGGGAAAGTGCCTTCCTAATGAAATCAACAGCTCACATAAGAGGAGCTTACACGGTAAAATTTGTTGTCATTTATTTTGCTGAGACTGTTGTTTCCCAGAATAAAAACTTTTTTTGGGGAAATCTCAATCAAATTATTTTCAAGTTTATGGTTTTCCTTATTTTTACAAAGGTTTGATCTCTGTACTGAGGTTAGGTGCTCATACAAGCCATGTTTTTGAAGTGCAAACCCAATGAAAGGAATTGCCCTTTTATGAGTGCCACAGCAGTTTTAGACTGTAATTTAAATTGCTAAGTAGCTTTCTGTCCATTTTTAAAAAGCATAGAATAGCTTTTAAAGTTCTATGTCTTAGTAACATTTACCTAATTACCCTTTGCTGGTGTGTTTCATTATTTTTTTTCTTTAAAGAGAAATCAGAAGGTTGGAGAGAAACATCCATTATTAACTATTAGGATCCCACTCTCTAGTGAAGTAACATACCTTTTCAGTAGGATGCCAATCCTCACCTTGCACTATAAGCTAGCATGGCTGGATTTTACCAGCAGCATGCAAGGACATCACCACCCAGGTCTAGCAGAGTTCTAGCAGATGTGGCAAGGCCCCTAAACAGCTGACATGCAACAGTTCCATGGCTGACACTCCCAGGCCCCAGGCTGAGTAAGCAGTGGGAAGCTGTAGGCACCCAAGAGGTCATGGTTCACAGCTGAACCATAGCTGCAAGGCTGCCCAGTGGCTGCAGAGACAAGAGGATGGCATGGGAGAAGGGGCAAGGTTATCCTGCAAAGCCAGCCATGTGCTGGCTCTCTGTAACTAGAAAACTGAAGCTGTAAGCATAGCTCATGTTCAGTCCCAGTGTGTGCAATACCTACTGGCCACAGGCTGAAGAGTTTACACAGGTTACTGGAAAAAGAAGTCACTACCACTTGCTAGATCCTCCTTACACATCCTCCCAGTTTCCTTCCACAGTAAGTTCATTCAGAAGAGGATTAGACAGAGAGAAGCAAAAGAGAAAGACTGCAGAAGGGAGACAGACCAAACAAAGACATCACTTACACTGGACATGGAATCTGGAAAATGTTCCCCACTCCGTCACTCTTATGCTCTGTCACAGATCATTACATACAGTCCTGGCCTGAGACATGGACTTCCCTGCCGCAGCCCCAGGCAATGCCAACCCTAAGCTGGTTAGACCATTATGCTAGAATGAGTATCCTTTGCCACTGACCTGCATCTTTTCCCAAAGTATCAAAGTATCACTGGATTTTCTTGCTTGGCTTCCCATCACTGGAAGTTGCTGTTCTCTACCCCCACATGTCTAAACCACAAGACTCTTAAAAATGATTGAGAATTACTGCACTCTTAGGAAATTCTCAGAAGCCCTCTGCACTGGCATGCTCTAGCCTCTGAACAAAACTTTTCTCTGTCATGCAAATTCAATACTGTCAGCAATTCTGTAGGGAGGAAGTAAAGGAGGTAAACTCAAAATCATCTGAAGGCAAGGCCCCTTCTTAGTCCTAGGCAGAAGTCATGCCAAAAGGCCTTTCTAAAGCCTCCCCCATTTCATGCAACACACAGTCTGAGAGAACTAACACAATCCCACATCCCCAACTTCCTCAAAAGTGCTGTTACTTCAGTGTTGGTAATGAACAGATGGGTCAGATCTCAAAGGTATACCACAAACTAGGTGAGATGTATTTCTTAACTTCTAGGAAACCAGTCATGTATACATACACACACTGAAAAGGATACAGAAGACTAAATGGAAAAAGAAGGACAAAAGAGTTAATTCAAATTTTGATTTCTATGAATTTGAAGAAAAACCAAACAAACAAAAAAATCACTTCACTGAAAATATTTTTGTTCAAATACTGTGTCAATTGTTATTTTTCTTAGGCTCTGAAGAGTAGCTCCAGGAAATCAAACCAGGCCAGAGACAAACCAGATATACACAAATATTGTGGAAATATTCAACACAAACTAAAACAAGGACCTGATACAATGGACTCTGTGTGACCTCACTTTTCTAAAAGAAAAACTATTTTTAAAATTACAACAATTTCAGGGGGACTTAATGTATCTCTGCAATAACTACAATTATATCTGAAAGCATAAGAATACATAGTAAGAAATAAAGAAAAATTTCAATGAGATTAGAATTATTTCATAATATTAACCCATAGCAACATGCAGATGATATTTTGTGTTAATAATCAGAACTTACCATATTGATTGGGTCAACTGGACCGATGCTGTTAACATAGACATCTGTTTCAATCACCGTAGTTCTCACTAAACAAAATAGTAACCATAATAATTACGTATTTAATTAACTCTGTGCATTGTTAGTGCAATTTCATTTATTTAACTAAAAACAGTGCATCTGGTATTCTTTTATTAGATTCAGAACAATTTAATTTCTGGTTTGTTCATTTTGTGAAGGATCATATATGACTTGGCTGTCTTATTTCATGTGAATTTTTAGAAATATAAACTTGAACTTTTTAGTTCATAATGCAATCTCCACCTGTGCTTTTTGATCAATATAAGACAGATAAAAAAGGCAAAGAAAGTAAAAACAAATAAAACAAAAAAACCCCAAACTCTCTTCCAACATAAAAATGCAGTCCTAAAAAGAAAACAAGTTTGGAACATTTTTTTTCATACAACAAACCATGAGGTCTGGGACAAATGCATTTATCAGCTGCAAGGAATCAATGTGAAGTGCCTTCTATCAGTTTCTGAGAATATGTAACAGATAAAAAATAACTTTTCACCACAGGCTTCTTCAAGTCATAAAGCTACAGCACACATAGGGATTACTAATGCTCTTTCATCAGCTTGATTATTACACTGGTTAAAAGACCAGATTGAAAGCTCATCAATTAAAGTTATTTAAAAGGTAAAAATTACCAAAATTATTTTTCTTCAAAAACAGGGAAAACACTCTCATTGTGCAAACAAAAAACCAAAAACTTTTTAAAATGTATTCCAGTACAGAATATACACTCTACTCTGTGCATTTTCAGAAGGATGCAAAGTCTAAGAGTGTCCATAAAAGGCACACCTGAAGTACAGGAAGTTCTCATAGCTAATTTTTTTCCTCCTAACTGGTTTATACAGAAAAAAGGGCACAAATGAAAGAGGAGAGGATGCATTCTAATTTCATCATTTTACCAAGCATCTTCTGGTTTGTGCTGCAGAACCAGAATGTGGACACAAGAGAATTTATGTCCTTGTACCCAATGGAATGAAGAGGGATAATAATAACAGAGGTCTGCTGGTTCTTTTATGGTATGCAATAAAATAAGCATCTCTTTCAAGATGCAGATAAAAAAAATGGGAAGGTACAAACAAAAAGGCATTTTGATTTCATAGGAGAGGGAGCCTCGGTCATCAGATTTAACTTTTTTATACAGCAAAAGCCAAGGGTTTAACAACAAACCTAATCTCTGAAAACTTTACCAGACATACAGAAAGCAAGACTGTAACAGTGACATCCTTGCCAACTACAAAGACAGGCAAGATGCATTTCCTAAATATCCCAAGATACTTTTTCCCTGCCAAGCTCACTTGGGAGGAAATTTGCCCTGATTCCAAATCTGGTTAATGGTGTGAACATAAGCCTGACAGAAAGACACACTAGTGAGGCTGCACGAAGGATTTTCTGTATGACCACAGAGCACAGAGTCACTTGATCACCATACCATCCCCAGCATGCTTCAGAGAAAGTTTAAACAGATTCTGGAAACCAATTTATCTCCTGGGGGAAAAAATAAGTACTTCCTGCAATGATACTTATGGGTCCCTTCCAACTCAAAATATTCTGTAATTCTGTTATTCTTTGATTCTGAGCTGCAAATGTTTCCAATTTCTGCAGAGCTCAGAAAGGAAGGGAGACAACACACGAACCCATACACACAGACTGAAATATCAGAGTAAGAATAAAGTTCATAATGTGTGTATTTAGTCATATGTGTGACGAAATCCTTTAGACATATATCACATTCTGCAAATGGATATCCTTTTCCTTTATAATTTGAAACCCTATTTATTTTCATAACAGCAGCCCCACTGCTAGAGTAGAACACAAGGAGGTGGATGAAAGTGTATCTTGCTTTATTCCTCAAGTAATGTTGAATACTTCATTGAAATACAACTCACAGGATTCCTTCTCCTCCCCCTCCTTTTTTTCCCCTCTCAATTCCGGTTATTCTGAAGGAGCTAAATACTCTGCAGGTGCAGCCAACCCCTTTCCAACAGTGTTTGTGTCATCTGACAGCATTACTACAGAAATGAATTACTAAAATAATTCAAAATATCATTATTCTTGATCAAAAATTTCCCATGAGACCACAATATAGATATCCCAGCCACTGGGATGTTTATTAACAACTAAATTTCAAGCTCTGTCAGTGACACAGTTTTTAATGGGGGCTGTGTCAATTTTAAGAAATTCCAACTTGCATCGTGCAGTACTTCACCTGCCACAAGGGCTTTCTTGTAGTGAGCCACTCAGGTAATTTTGCCTTTTCCATACTGCTCTGAGTAAGATTATAAGATGTATTAACAGCTAGTGAACAGTTTAAAAATATGCCTCTGTTGAAATTATTTTAATTGACAAAAATGATCCAGAAAGAGAAACTCAATTCAAGAGGACTGGAAGAAGCTTATTTTGTTACCTTAGTGCTTCTGTATGGTACAGAGAAATGTACTTCTGAATTAGAAGGATTAATTAATACTTCTTGTGTTCTTGAACTAGAAGTGATAACAGTTCATAAAAATGACAAATGCTGGAGGAAAATAACTTCTTGATACTTTGAGAAGAACAAATAGAGAAGATTTTCCGACCCTGGCTGCTTCCTATTTTACTATAAAACTTGCTATCAGCCCTGAAAACACAAGTAAGAAGATAGCTATTTAACACATCCTGCATGAAGTGCAGAGCAGCAGTGTTCTAAACAAGGGGAGAAAGGGCTTGAACACTTTAAATATTTAAACAGAAAGACAGTATGATGCAGGCTAGAGTAAAGCAAGAATGTGAGAGTGCATATTCAAGAGGAAGGGGGAGACAGAGAAAGAAGAGCACAAAGGAACAGCTGACCATAAGGTCAGCTTCTAATGCAGCTGCAGCACACAGGGAACCTGTTAGGTAAGCCCAGTCTAGAGAGATATACTCACTTTCTAATTTCCTGCTTTGACTTTTTTTTTCAATAGACTAAACTTCTGGGTTTAAAAAGTTTTGAAAAATGTTTATTCCTCATAAGAAAAATCATAGCAATAAAAATCTATCTCAGTAATTGACAAATTATTTTAGTAATTGACCCTGATATTTAAAGTGCCTGGTTTTTAGCCTATACTTTTGCGGGCTCAATTTTCAGCTTTTAATATTTGATAAAGCTCTTCTTGCTACACTTAAGAGCTCTTCTTATCAGCTATTCTCATTCTATAAACATCTATTTCCTGACACAAATAATAATCATTATTGTAAAAGTCTAGAACATTGCACTTTTTATTCCTTAATTCTGCTATTTTCACTCCTCCGATCCATTCAATACATTAACCTAGAGCATGGTAGTCCACCTAAATTCACTAACCCCATAGTTTACCACAATTCCCTCATTTTCTAATGAAGGTTTAAGTCACATCACCTTTGTTTATAATTAATACTTCTTATGCTCTTTAACTAAGACCACTTTTGTAACTTCATCCAGGCTTATTTTCTTTGAGCATGTTTTCTGTAACTCCTCAATACTTGCCTGAAGAAGCATCCCCTATAGTGATAAGGTATTTATTCAGCAAATAAATTCAGTGGGTACCCTATAGAGTCCTTCAATTTGTAATAGCTTTTAATGGAATAATACAATTCTAAGAATCAGCTATCTAAGATTATTACTTAAATGGCTACTTAAATTGAAAATTTAGTCTCAAGTGTCTACAGCAGGCTTCCAGGTCAACCTCTGAAGAATTTTTTCAAAGTGATTTTGATGAAATCAGAGCTCTGTTCTCTAAACTTTTTATACTTCTACTTAAAAGAAATTCATCTTTTTCAGATACTCCTACCCCACCATTTTTATAATTTCCATGATTTTCTATGCAGTGCACACGTCCAATACCTTCAACATTCCCTGAATATGTGCTTCTACATTTTGCTCTTGTATTTTGATTTTCTTCAATTCTTGGAAAATATTCTTAAAATACATCTCTCTCTAACTTTCCTTGGTATTTTCCTGCTTTTTTTGCTGTCTGGAATAAAATTTAAAAACTTTCCAAAGAGTGTTAAAATGAGAATGCAAAAGCAAGTCCTTAATGCAAAGCATTCACAGTGGCACAATATGGCAATATGCACATGTGCTACAGTATTTCTACAATTTTTATAAGGTTATTTAACTAGTATATCTGAGAAATATTGTCCAATTAGAAGCACAGTTGGCTCGGTAATTTCCCCCAGGTCCTGCCCCATTGGAGCTCCTTGATCTTTTAACCCTCTACATTATTGTATCTACAATGTATGGTGCAAAACAAAGTGTCCTTGGTAGACTAATAAACAGAATTCCAAGAATGTATTACTAAGAGTTTTTTAAAAGATAGGAGAAGTCAGGAAAAGTACTAAAACTTATAACTATGCATTAACAGTCTGCAAAGTTACGAATATATGAAAAACATATAAAAAATCTAAAAATCTTTAGGCATCATTTTGAGCTTATTTCTTTTCTGCCTATATCATACTTTCAACGCTGCTAGACTAGGAGCACCTGTTCAACAGAATACTTTCTAATACATTTATTTTTTGAGAATTAGCACTTCAGTTTGAAAGCCCTGTATTTTCCAGGTATTCTTGATATCTCTTAGAACATGACTATTCATACTAGTGCACTTGAGAGATGTAATTATTTACCCATGTTCTGCTTATGGGGCAATAACAACCATCCACATTTCTCGGGGCATCAAATTTTTCTACATCCATGAGCAATTATCCTTAAATTCCCACCCAATTATCCCAAATTCTTAAGGTTTCCATCAATGATGAGTTGTCTCAAACTGTTAATGAGAACACTCACTAAAGTTGTAGATATGTGATGACTGTTTCCAATTTTTAATTAAATTTTCAGATAGTGCAGTTGTATTTTGCACATATGCACATCACTGCTGGAAAAAATTATCTGTACATTGATAGGATAATATTAATAGATCAGTGCCCCTAGGATGAGAGGGCTGAAAAATGAGAAGCCAGAATTCTTTCCTTTAAAAAGGAAAGTTCAAAAATAACGGTGACTTTGATGCAGGACTACAGCTGAAACAGTATGGTTATAAAATCATGCACCCAGAAGGCAATGTTACAGTGAGAATAATACTGCTTTATTAGTATATCAACACTCCAAGGTTGTATCTGTAATTAAGCATATTTATACCACAGATAGGAGACTTTATCTGATAACTACTATTACTTCATACTGAGTAGAAGAATAATAGAACATTTATGCTCCAAACATCTCAAGCCTACTACATAACTTGAATTAAGGGCTAGTAAGATTACTAAACATAGCAAAGGGTAGAAGTTAAGAAATTACTACAGCTCATAGATATTTGAATGAGACAAACAGAAAATGACAGAGTGGTTTTCCCCTATTAAATTTCAGTATTGCCTCCAAAATGCCAATTTTCATTTGGCTCTCCTTTAGCATGTCCCTCAACTAACTGCATGTTTAACAATGAAACTCTTATCTCACTGTGAGATGCTGAAATTCTGTGTCAACACCAGGAAGAAAACTAAATTCTGCTCTGGGATTCAAACCCAAAAATCCAAGTTCAAAACAAAAAAGTGCTGCTATTGTAAATGAGCTTTGTAATTCAATCATAAGAATGTTCAGTGGGATTCTAATGTTTTGAAAGATAATGAAAATTCCAGTTCAATAACCTTGTTGTACAAGAACTGACATACCCTCTGAAGAAAGGAATCTGACACCTGATTTTATCCACATACTTGAAGCAGATTAAGGTGAATAAACTATAGCCTGATTTTGTTTTTCTGTCTGTCAAATATCTGCTGCAGTTTCCAAACAACTGGACAGAATGCAGAGCTTTCAACTAAAGTCAGAAATTCCATCTTATGTTGTCCAAAATTTCTTCCTTGTGGCAGAATCATGCTTAACATTTCTTCAAATACCCCCAAATGTTTCCTTTTTTCATTACTCTGGCTGATTATTCATGAACTTTATGTTCTAGTATAGTGGATGGATGCAGAGCCCAGATAGCAATGTCATATAGGTACAGAACTTTTGAGAAGAGGTACATTTATGAGAGAGAAGTTAGAACTAAGCGTCTTCTTTTGGGAACTGATATTTTGAATCCAAGAAGCTGCACATTGAGTTACTCACAGAAAGACAATTCTTGTCCTATCAAGACTCAGAACATAGCCATGAAAATAAGAATAACATCAAAATTCTTCCATGCCCATCTAAATGCATTTGACATGTCAGAATAAATTCCTCCTCTGTATTTGTTCCATTTACTTGTAAGTTTTATGGGGAGAGAAGAGAAAGAGAATTCTCTTTTCTTTCATCCCCACCTACAAGCTAATCATTAGAGGGAATCCTAGAAGAGACAGTTTATTTCCTCACAATCACTCCTCTATCTGTTGCATCAAAGGGGAAAAACCAACAGTAAGCTATACATTTGTCACACATTGAGAATTTAAGGAAAAACATGCTGGAGGAGTTTTCATGTTGTCTAAATGTTTTTAGTAATTCAATTAAATTAACATGAAGGAAAAGACTCAAACCAAACTTTATGAGATTCATATGTGATTATATTATGACAGGGAGAGAATTATTGCCTTTCAACATCTCTAAGATAACAGTCACCAATAAAACAGAACTAAGAAGTTTGGGAAAGAAAACAATTTGTCAGAAGCTTTCAAAGGAAGATGCATAATTTGAGATTGTGTCTTTTTCTTCCCCTACATAAATGAAACAGGTCTAGATCGTTGTGCTGTTTAAAGTATAAAGAGCTTACAGACTTAGATGGCATTCCTTTGATAAGGAGTGCCAGGTACATCACAAATACTTATGTCCTCCACCTCTTCCTTCACATTTCAGGAAACAAACTCAGAGAAAATATATTGCTTTTTTATTTGATCCTGCATGCAAGGACCTGGCAAGGTTTCATGTACTACATGTTTTCAAAACATGATTTCAAAACATGATTCTTCCAAATATTTATGCTTAATAGTTATATGCAAATTGATGCTTTGACTATTGAAAGAAAAAAATGCCTTCATATAGCTGCAAAGTTTGATCTATAGCAATGCAGTTTTCCTTCCTATATTCCACTTAAAAATGGGTCCTAAGTTATATTTTTAGACTCCTGGGTTTTTTTTCAAAAACTTAGCTAAGGGAAGAAGACAATTGAGTTGAGCTATATTTGCTCAAAATAGACACAATGAATTTCACAGAGTAAGAATAAAATTTCTAGGGATAATGCTTTAATGAAGTCCTAAAGACTTAAGATCAATTCTTGAAATGTCCATGGCTGGTTTATATCTACAGTTCTTTCTGACAGAAGATCTTTGTTAAACAAAGAAAATTATAATTGCCTTTCAGTGATTAATTACAGATTGGGTACTGTCCCCCAAAACCAGTACCTTCCATAAGAAAAAAATATTATAAATAGAAGATGAGGTCTTATCTTGCATAGAACAATTTTTTACTAGTTCCAGAAAAATGGCTGTATTTTATTACTCTTATATTTAGCTTGCTATATTGAGTTTTAAATATTGCAACAAGCATAGTTTTGCCATCTTTGACAAAATGCACACCATCTCTAGTTCACATTTTCAAGTAAACTGAATCATTTTATGAGCTTACCCCCAATATCTGGCCGAAGCTTATTGTCATATCCTTGAAGTAAGGAGTCCAGTATGTGAGTTACATCACCACCATGAATCTTTGGTGCAAGGACCCATGTTTTATTCACCATTAGATCTTCATCATCCTCATCATCTGCTTTATCAGCTCTATGTTGTGTGATAAAAGAAAAAAAAAGGAAATCAAAATTGGGAAAAACACAAGACATGGTGAAACTGAATACACAAGAGCTGGAGAAGAAAGAGAGAAAAATACTGAACACCATTTAGAATAGTTTGTGCAAACACAAATGCATTCTGGTGGCAAAAGAAAGAAGTAGGCCCTTATTTACAATATATATATATATATAAATATTTACCAACATTTTTTTTATGATGGTGGAGAGTATAACTGTTAATAGAGGCATTTACACATCACCCATATAGAAAAGTTCAAGCCATGAGTCGAACCCACAAAGGCAGCAGCAGGCATCAGCTTACTGTCAGCCTTTTCCTGTTTTAAAACAGAAGTATAATTCCAAAGGTTTTCCCTACATGCATTTCTTTCTCAAGCAATGCTGCTGATATTTCTAAGAGATGCTTAATCTTCATAACAGCATACCTACTGTATGCTACTTAAAAAAGCATCAACAGAATCTCCTTCCTAGTAGACTCTGTTGCATGATGTAAAAAAAAAAGACTTGCATTCTGATTAAACTCCATTCACATTTTAAGCAAGCAAACATTACATCCATGTGCTACAACTAAGCATTCGCAGAAGCAGAAGCTGCAGACATATGCCAATTACGTCTCTGAATGTATACATGGTATAGTTAACTGAAAGGAATGGTACTCCATTTTCAGATCATTTATTAGCTACCTATTTCATCAAGATGAAACAATTGTACAAGGAAAATAATTACATATTCATTTATTACCTATCTTTTAATTAGATAAGCAGCAATAGATAGTGAATCCCTAGATCATTAAAAAAAATTGCAATACCTTGGTTGCATCTGCAAATTCACTCAGATATCACCAAAAGGTCAAAGAATGCCTGAAAGTATTTTCTTTCCATTTCAATCAAATGAGTATGGACTTCAATATTCCTCCAGTGCTAAAAACTGCTATCTATATTACTCATCTAGTTTATTTCAAGGAAATGCTATGGGCTTGAGGTCAAGCAAACTGCTTGAGACTGACAGCAGTAACTAAGTCACACAAACTACTTTCACAAATGGGCACTGGCTAGCAATTATAGAAAATATGCAGCCCCTATAAATCAGATCCAATGTTAACACAAGCACAATATTCCAGCAAAAGAAAAGAATTAAATTACTATCCTTGTGACAATTCACATTGTATACCAAAACTAAAAATGTTACTGCTTTATTAAGGGCTTCTGAATCAAACAGACATATGCTGCCCTCGAAACTAAGAGTGGAAATTTTCAGCAAATTTACTGCAGGAAAGAAGACCACCAGTATGCTCCATGTGAAGAAAGGACAGAAAAAGTCAGGAAAGGACAGAGTGAGGTAAGGCATGCCTGCCTTTTATTGCAGTCCTTTGTGGAAATGCCTCAAACCAGTCTGTAATAGAAAGGCCTTGCATCACCTCTTGGATAACACTAGCAAGTCTCACTGAAAATCAAAACTGTCATGGCCGTGGAAACTCTCAGTGGTTTTGGCATGCCTGCTTAATTTGGGAAAGGAAACCTTGCCACAGCTCAATAGGTTTCCAGAGGATGAACAAAAAGCACTGTTCAGATATCAGAGCTTTCATACCTAGCTTGCTGCAAACAAGTTGAAAGAGTCTATTATAGCAGAAAGTAATACACAGTCTAAATACAAGGCTCACTGACAGCTTCCCTGTAACAGCCTGAAAAGTGCTTTCATTCTTTTAAATTGAAATGCACCATAAAATACTTAATCTTTACTGCACTACATAGAGAAATGTCAGATATTAAATATTTAACATTTCCCATTAGCAGGATCCCACTAATGGGAGCACTAAAACTAGGAAGTTAAGTTTCATAAATGTACACTCTTTCTCCCTCAGAGCTACCTGTTTCTTTCATGCATTGTTGCCGTACAGCTTTTTTATTATTATATCTATTTATGATCTGCTTGCACTTTTTGGCATCTAATTACTTTATAAATTAGCTTACAGTTGCTCAGAGTGAAGAGGCAATCCCAGACTTTTCCCAGAGGCATTAAGATGATGAGGAGTTAAAAGTTAATTTATAACTATCTCTCTAAGGAAAGACACATAACCACCACAAAACTGACCTTCTTTTTTTGTCTTCCATCCCATAAACAGTAGAAAGTATAGTGAAATTAATAGAGTTCCTTACATAGACAGGGCACCTGATTCTCTGGGTCAGCCCAATTATTTGCAGAAAATTTGAAGTGATTATGACTCTACTTTGTTCTTCTTTAAAGTTTTTTCCACAATGCTATTAAGAACAGCCAAAATGGAAAGTACAAGAGGTCATGCCATGACCACCTAAACCAAATAGCAGTTACAACCACAACACCTCAACTCACAGTCACTTGAATATCTTGACATTTCAAAGAGTCCTTAATTTTATTTATAGATTCACAGGACAAATCACGTCAGAAAGAGATCATGAGAGGTCTCTCTAGTCCAGCCTCCTGCTCAAAGCAGGGCTTGCTCTGAGGTCACAGCAGGTTGCTCATGGCTTGATCAGGTTGGCTATCGCAGACATTTAAAAATGGAAGCTGCACAACCTCGCTGAGCAACCTGATCTGCACTTGGCTCTTTTCTATAATTTAATATATTTAAATAAACTGGAAATTAACAAGAAGAAACAATGCAAATAAAAACAGATTTCAGATTTTCACTTTTCATTTTTTCACTTTTTGTCTTACTTAATTGGAGTATCTCTGGTCCTCCTCCAATTTTAAAACTCTGAACTACAAATAGGTATACAATGGCAGCTTACAGAAAGCTATTAATGCAATTCCAGGGGAGAGGGAAAAATTCCATCCCAACATCTGAGCAATTATCCAGGCACCAGTAAATAAATCCATATAAGAAGGCACTTTTATTAGAGGCAACATTTCTTTACTTGCTGTCTGACAAGTATTGGTTTAAAATGCACATTTCTTACTATTTACACAGAACTAATTGATTTTATCTTGGAAATACTGTACACTGAAAAAAGTGCCAACTGCACAAAAAGAAACACAATTGTTTTCTACACTAGTACACAAGGCCAACAAGAGCTTGTGACTCACTAACCCATTTGGTAAAATGGCAAATAAACCAACATGAATCAGATAACAATGTAACCAAATGTGGAAGACCTGAATTATTGCTGTTCTTCAAGGTGAAAAGAGCTTTTCTCACTCTATTCCTATCTTACCAGCCTTTTCAGAGGTGCTTGACTGAGATTAACCCATCTCACTACCTGACAATCATCTTTTGAACTTGTCTATAAAATGTGCCCAAGATCACCAAGTGTGCAGTAAAGACTGTAGTATCTCTGAAATGCTGATGGAACTCAGTTCTACAGTTCTGATTCCTAAACCACAGCCACTGACGTGCAGCAACAAGACTGTGGCAAGAATGAACGACACTGGATGGAAGGAGGAAGTGACCAGAATATACAGAGTCTTTTGTAAACCCTTCAGTGAAACAGAGCACACCACCTGCCAACTTGAATTGTCAACCCAGTCGGTTTGGGGGGAGTTGCACAAAGCTCCCTCAAAAGAGCACCTAGTCATGTGAAGGCAACAGGACAGGCACTGTGTCCATATTCACCTCCAGGAATCTGAATTACCAATATGCTAAACAGATTTGTCATGCTAAACATTTGTCATGTTAAAGAGATTTTAATTAGTTTGTCTTAAAGATAGAAATGTCTTCAGATGTAAAAAGTCTGCAGGATCAGTTGAGATGGTGTTATCACTTAATTGACCATGCTAAGCCATGTTTTATAAAGAAACATTCACTTTAGAAAACAAGATGGGTCAAAACTGTTAATCTTTTACCAAGTTTTTGTGTATCTCCAGCATTTTCTCCAGGGTTTGGAATGCGATAGAAGGAAAAACAGAAGGCAGCAAACTTCATTCTAAACCAGAAAATAAAATGTTAAATTCAGGTATGCCATTCAATTATTTAATGACAGTTAACTTGGGCTGAGGACCTTTTTACTTCTTTGCCATTAAAATAAATCTGAAAAACCCATGAAGATTAATGCCAATTAACTCCACTCCCATTTTAATGGTAGCACTATCCTGTCTCTTTCACAACCCCAAGAAGAAAGGCAAACTTAATTAAAGAGGAATTCTTTTCCTTTCCAAGTTCATCTAAAGGTTATTTCACTATACACAGAACATAATACTTGATCATCTCTCCATTTACTGTAAAATGTATTTGTCCCAGCTAAGTTCACTCACTGTCTTTTTCAGAATGTCTGGAGAGATTATGATTGAGAACAAAAATACATCATCAAACACTGAAACATTTCTGTTCCATGGCACAGTTCTACTTTATGTCTAATAATGCAGGTGCTAATTCTGATTTTAATGATTTTATAAATAAGAAAGAGACCTCACCTCTTAAGATGCTTGTTGTTAAAACACTTCAGCTACGCTCATAAACTCAACAGTAAACTGCATGTACACAGCTACCAGTAATTAGGCAAAAAGTGTCCCCATTTTGCTCTCTGTCCTTCAACTAATTGGAGACATTACCATGACTAATAAATCTCTGGGCACAAGTGACTAAAGACTAAAAAAGTCTTTTCAACATCAGGCAACACGCTTCTCTTCAGACACTAATATCATAGGTTTTTGTTCTCCTTTAAATACAAGAAAAATCAGTCAGGTGACCTTTGTGCTGCAATTAACATCTGTCAAGTTATGCAATGAACTGGAAGAAAAACTAATATAGGGAAACAGTTCTGACTGCTACTTGCATCATGCATGTCAAAGTATTACGCACAGAAGTACATGTATGGCACAAATGAGAGAATTTAAATATAGCTAAGCATCAATTTAGTTGTCCATTCCCAGGCTCCTATTCCTATCCAGCACATGGAAGGATATCCAGTCTTCCAAGATGGGCTGATTTATAGGGAACCTGTAGACCTCTGGAAAAGCAGACACTTGTCAAGGAACCTGAGTTATCTCTGCTGAAGCTTTAAGTCTGTGCAGAAGCAACTCAGTCAAGCTCTTGGTACCTGTGAGGTTTAGACAACCTTCACAGGGGCCTCGTCTATTTGGAGATAGTGATCCTTCTGTAGAAGAAATACTCTGATGATTATTTAAAAAATAAATAAGGAGGAAAGTGAGTGCTTCAGATAATTTCTATGCTTAGAGAGCTAAAACAAATACACTTCTTTCCTTGTTGCCTTACATATGTGAATGACAACAGCAAGGTTAGTTGTGTTACTTCATTTACCTGAGGATCTTCAGTTGCTTCAAGAGTTTTACCAACACAGGGGTAGGGCACAGTGACACTTACCTAAATGATGAAATATGCCATAAGACAGCTGTTATTCACTGGCTGTGCTCCCCAGGATACATCCTTTGTCTAAACACAATGCATTTTAACCTTTACTTTGTATTATATTAAAAAGACACACAAAAGAATATTTCTTGAAGTGTTAACATGGCAGATAACTTTGTAAACAATAATACTGCTTCGCAGGTTTGTCAAAATAGTGCATTTAACCAGACTGGCCTTCATAACTAGTCAGTCAAGACAGGTAAGGTTCCCAGGGAAGTTTTCCAACAGATCATCTAACCAGACACTAGCTTGCTCCAGAACACCAAGCACTGTATGCTTGTATGTGGTAAAGTGTATTTATTTCATGGCCCCATTAATGTGAGGTCAGAGCTCACCTGAACTAGCCAAATTCCACATATGAAAAAAGACCTAAAGCTCTGCTGAAAAGCTAAACATGGTCACTGACACACCTATGTCCAGAGTCAGACATTTGTAAAGAGGCTGGTGATGATTCTAGCTCAGAAGACATAAATGCAAGTACTTAATTGTGCCATGTGAATGACCAGGGCATAGGACCAGGTATAGATGAAAATCTGAACTCTGGCAGGATGATAAGTTTAAGAAATGCCTGAAGCAGAGGAAAGTTCCTTAAATACAGAGAAAAATGCAACTTCAATATGGAATGAATAATTGCTCTCATGTCAGAAATTTAAATTATATATTTGCATATGTTCTTGAATCTTCTTAAGATAAAACATGGATGGATGTCAGATAGACTCGTAGTACCCTCAGAAGCTGAGAATTTAGTGGCACTCCTTCAGGTATGCAAATACTACTCTCTAATAGAAAAAATAATTAGGGCCACATAATCATGACTCATAAAATAGAACTCAATTTCATTTTCATTCTAGAAAAGACTTGGAAGCTCACTATCACTGCTAGCTGTCAGTAGTGAACGGTTTAAAGCATTCACTCTCAAGACTCATCTCTCAAGATTTATCTTTTAGACTTTATGGCTGACTTCAGTCATCAGTTCCGTTACTGTGGAAGTGAACTCTTGCATTTCATCATCAGCATCTTCACTGATATGCTTTATGTGTCACAGAAATTTTCTGGGAAAATAAAAGTAACCACAAGCAAAAAAATACAGCTGTATTATATATGAAAATATGTGTCCAAAAAGCACTACTTACTCCTGGTAATCCTGTGGGATATACAGCCACTGATACTATAGTCCTTCCTCTTTATCCTTCCCAAATTGGTTTAGACATTCTCTTGACAAAAATCTCTTTTTCCCCCATCTATTCCATCTCCAACGTTTTCACCAATTTCCCCCCCTTTCTGCCTTGCCAGACTTGGGCATATTCTTTTGTGTGTCAAATGTATTTCTCTCTCCCACTGAAGTATGTTTTCCTTATTCCCTATATCTTTTCTCCAGTACACCTACCACATACTGTTAGGTTGATTCTTCTTCTGAATACACATAGTGCTTTGTGCTATTTGTTTTATTTCATATTTGTCTGGCTGTTTATAAGTTCCTGCCCTGCTTCTTCTTTCCATTCTTCTTCCTTGTTGTTTAGTGAAGGGATTAATTTGGACATCAATTATCAGGGAAAAGTGTGGAAAAAAATATTAGGAATTCCTACACAGAAATATTTGAACACTAGATTTGAAGTATAAGCTACATAGGGAAGTTCACTTGGTATTAAATAAGCTTTTTTGCAAAAAGAATGAACAATCATAGCAATAACAGAATAAAAACATGCACCTCTGGTGTTCACTCCCTGTGAAAAAGTGCTGCCTATGTATCTGAGTGCACGGACTATTAACCTTGTGATATCTTCATACATATCACAAGTACTGGATGATTAAGATCGTTTGAGTCATTACATCTTTGAAGCACATCTCAGAGATATTAAACATTTTCTCCAACACATAATAACTTCAGTCCAACTAATTTTAATCTCAGTGATACCTTCACTTAAAAGCATTATCACATTTCTCATAAAATCTTCAACATCTTTGTGACACTTACATATCAAAAACTAATTCAAAATTACTGAATACAACCAGACTTAACTCTGAGCACTGAATAAAAGCACAATCTGACAAAAATATTTATAGAAACGTGGATTTTTATCAGAGGAACAACAGATACTATGAAAGCTATCTTCTGAGAGAACAATTTTGTTCTGAGATCCACACAAATTGCTCTTCTCCAAGTCAATTTTCACATAATGCTGCATGCTGTTTGAAATAACACTGGTCAAATGCTATTAATTCAAATGGATTTTAGAGATCTCACTAAATTGTCATGAAGACTCAAAGCATCTCAGATATTCTTTATCCATCAGTCTTCTAACATAATACAAAGTTTATCTTCTCTCCTTGAAAGTTCATCCAAAGACTGATATGGTCAGACCAGTACAACTGCTGCCTCTACTCCTATCAAGCTGCAGCCCAGAAACCAATTGACAATTTTTCTCACATCTCTGTAGCCAAGTACACGTAATTCTCTGTACCACTTCAGAGCTGCTGGATTCTCAAACATATTCAGCTTGATTAATATAGCAATCTTACTTTGACCATGTGTTTATCTCCACATGTGATGACAAAAACACTCAGTTGGGAAGACCTGAGGCAGAAAACTACCTGTTTCTACAATTCTCTTTTTGTGCTATACAATAGAGAGCAAGGACTTTGCACACAGAGCAAAACAAAAGAAAAAAAAAACAAGCTGATTTCTGAAATTTTCCAGAGAAATTATTAGTTTTCACACAAAATTTAGAAGGAATCTTAAGAAGTTTACTTCTAGTCAAAGCGCCAAATCTGCATTTATACCAGGGTGCTTGCCTAATCCAGCTGGTATATAAAATTCCATGGAAAGACACCCCAAACCTTCACTGGATATCTTGTTCTGCTGTTTAATTATCTTTCTAGCAATTTTTTCTTTATATCTAGTTGAGATTTCCCTGTTGCAATTCATCACCATTGTTTCTCATTTTCTTACCATGCACCACTAGGAAGTGCCTACCTCTGTCTTCTGGATTGCCTCCCAGTAAATGCTGGGGACTGATGCTGAATCCACACCAAGTCATCTTTTCTCCAGTCAGATCAGCCCTTGCCTCTTAGGGACACGTGCTCCTGCTTGACCAGCTTGGTATCCTCTCCTGAGCTCCCTCCAGTTTAAACCCTGAACTGGATGCAGTATCTACATGCAGTTTCACAAGGGCTGAGCAGAGGGAGACAGTCAATTTCCTCACCTTCCTGAATGTGTACCTGATCCCACAGCCCAGGAGTCTGCTGTGCCAAGGTGCCATGCTCTCCAACAGCAGCTCCAGGTCCTTCTGGAAGAGCTGCTCCCCAGCTAGCTAGCTCCAGTCCTGCTGAGGGGGATTTTCCTGTCAGGTGCAAGATTTTAGCACTCATCCTTGATGACTTTTATAATGTTCCTGTCAACACATTACCCCGGGCTCTCCTGCTCCCTCAGAACAGCAGCCCTGTCTGCAAACATATAAATTTGGTAAAATAGTAATATTTCAAGATGGAAAAAAATGTCTTTAAGAAACATTATGCTAAAATCATTATTCCTGATGTTCTGAGCAGTTCTTGCTCCACCCCAGACAAAGGAGGAAATAGGGCACAGTTGTCACTTCTCTTTCCTTGCAGAAATTATTTTGTCTTCTGATTACAAACTTGAAGAACATGTTGTATGATGTCTTTTCACAGAATCATGGAACCATTTAGTTTGGAAAAGACCTCTGAGATCATCAAGTCCAACCTTTGACTGATCATCGCCTTGTCAACTAGACCATGGCATCAAGTGCCACCGAGTTGTTTCTTGAACACCTCCAGGGATAGTGACTCTACCATGACCCAGCTCAACCTCCTCCAATGCTTTCTGGGAACAAATTCATCCCAATGTCCAACTTGAACCTCCTCTGGCACAATCTGAGGCCATTTCCTCTTGTCCTGTCTCTAGTTGCCCAGAGAAGAGGCTGACCCCCATCTTTACAACCTCCTTTCAGGCAGTTGTAGACAATGAGTGATAAGGGCCCCTTGAGACTCCTTTTCTCCAGGCCAAACAACCCCAGCTCCCTCAGCTATTCCTCATAGGACTTAACCTCTAAATCTTTCACCAGCTCCATTGCCCTACTTAGGACACACTCCAACACCTCAATGTTTTTTCTCATAATGAGGGGCCCGGAACTGAACACAGGACTTGAGGTGCAATCTGGTTTTCTCAGTCGGTAAGTTTTACCTTCTTTGTGGGTTTTGGCCAAAGCACACAATCAAATAACCAGAATGTAAACAGCCATAGTGCACTGTTCATCTAGACAAAGCAGCAGGAAACAAATGAAGTCTTGAAAAGAAAGTAAGAGTATAACCAAAGCAAATTATAGAACCTAAGTAGTGTCCAGGTTTAGAGCAAATTTGGGGAAGAATCCCCCAAAGGAGCTCCGGTGGGAAAAAGAGATCCAATCGGCCCCTCCCCCCAACTGGTCCGGGAGGGAAAAAGTACCTCCTTGGAGAAAGGTGGAAAAAAACTGGTTATTAAACAATAAAACCAAAACAATATCAAACAATGAGACCCCTTGCCACTCTAAAAGAGATGACAAACTGAGAAAACCCCGTCCCTGGGTTGCAGCTCACTCAGTCTCTGATCAGTCCCTCCGGTGCTGGAGTTGTCGCAGGCCAGGCCTGGCCCGGTGGGCCAGAGATGGGAGCTCCGGTGCTCTCCCGGGTGTTCAGTCCAGAGCAGGTTTCAAGAGGTCCAAAGAAAAGAAAAAAAAAACACAGTCCAGGGAACTTCTTTGCCTCAGCTAGCTAACACTAACTAAAAAGCAAAAGAAGAGCTCTGTCCCGCTGTCTATCCGCGGAGGAGTCCAGGAGGAGGAATGTGGGGGAGTGGAGTACAGTGTCTGAAAACAAACTGCGCGCTTCTTCTCTCACCACCCTTCACTCTCTGGAACACTCTTAAAGGTGCAAAACTTATTATTCAACATAAACAGAATGAGACGATTTGGGATAAAAGCATCATATAGTCAACCCAGGACAAGTAGATATAACTGAAGAGGGACAACAGGTATTAAATAAAGGTCAAAATATCCCCAAAGTGCTAAGGAAGGACCCAGTGTTGATAATTTCGCTGGTTATGTGAAACACGTACTAACCATGGCAGTACCAGATCTCCTGGAAGTTTCAGACTGATCACCACACAAAGACAGGAACACATAAATCCATGTGTCACACATCAGCACACCATTCACACATTATCTACACTTGACTCATGAAAGGTTAATTGCCATCAAATTCAAAATGAGCAAATACACTGTTGATGGGCTAAGTGCTTTGATCTAAGATACACTTTCCATAGTTAAACTAGACTTAAAACAAACCTTTGATAAATGAATGCTGAGAACTATAACCTCAAAAAAAGATGTTAACCTAATTAAATGCCATCCAACACTAACTATAAAATTCACCAAATTGCAAAGTCAATTTTCTACCTTAAAATATCACCAGCATCTCAAAAAATATATCAAAAGAGCAATCATTTATAAGGTTTTTTCAGTCATTTAAGCTGATGGTATTTCAGCATATCCATTTGAATATTTGATCTAACACAATTCATCATATATTTCCTGCAAAATCTTCAGGTAAGAAATCTACTATAACCCTTCACAAAACCAAACTTCTGTGAAATAGTTCCAAATTGTGCTACACATGTAAGCAGGTGCCATCCTCCTCCCACAAGAGCCAAATAAATACGCATGGACTGAAGCAGCAACAGAACCAGGGACTTGCATTGAATTGCACACTGTAATTGCAGCATATAAGTAAATTCAGCTTGAAATTACAGAAAAAGCCATGCAACTACAATAACTAGGCAATGACAACATGTACCCACTAGAAATATAATTAATAGACTCTACTGAAATTTTAGTGTAAAATTAGGCAATTATGGACTAATCCAAAGGTCAGTTAAGTTAATGAATAATTGTATAGAGAGATGAATATACTCTGTAAGGACTAATGGAAATACCTAAACCATGTAATCAAAAGCTTGCTGTCTCTACGCACAAAATTGTCTTCTCTGATGTTGTGTATTACATTACACATCTCTTTCAAACAGAAGAATTACACCTCTTGTTAGAAGGTAACTAAAATTTATGGTAGTCAGCGTTGTCCCCTGCTGGACACAACCCACAGGCCATCAGCTGGATGGCCCTCACTGGCAAAGAACCTAAGGTACAGGTCTATAGGTCACCTGCAGCAGGTCTAACACAACTCAATCCATATCTAATGGCTGTATGGTGATGATATCAAGAACTGTTCTGCTCCAGAGAAAACAATGAGGACACTTTATTAGAAAAAAATAAAAAAATGCACATAATTTATTCTGTCATGCAAATTTAACACTGGACAATGAAATAAAAAAAAAAAAATCGTGACTTACATTGACAGTTTACCACCTAAATGGACACTTAATGCTACATTTTTTTACTAGTATAAATTCTATCCAGTCAAACTTTATTTAGAAAGAAAAATTGGACAATAATACCACATTACCACTACTAATAATAACACTTAATCCCTCATGGTACATTCCTTAAACAAGAAGATAACCATATTAAAGGAAAGGACTAACAATCTATTTGAGACATCAAATAATTTAATCCAAAGAGGATGTATCTCCTTTGTTCTACCTCAGATTTTTCCTATCCACTAAGTCTGTCTTCCTTAAAACAAAGAAAAATTGCTGCATATAAATTTAGAAACACAGAATTAGCCATTCACACCTTACCAGACACGAATGCAGTGACACAGAAAAGGATTTGACAACCAATGCAAAAGAACATGAGTTACACCTGAACAATATTGGAGCTAATCCTGTGAGACAGGATCTGAGCAGTATGAAGCAGCAGTGAAGCAATATTCTGTGTATATCTCTTCTTCAGACAAAAAAATGGAAAGCGCTTAAAAGTGGTCAAGCAAATAATTAAATATTTTCTGAAGAAATGCAGGTATCTCAGTTTACTCATGTGAGAGAAGAATGTAAGTGGCTATCAAGTCATCCCTTAAACTACACCTACCAAGGATTTGCAACAATTAATTCATATGACTGCAGCACGGCTAAACTCAATTCAGTGGACATTTCCACACTGCAGAGTGTCTCCAATTGTGACACATTTGTACACAAGTTTCATTTTGAACTAGATCATTCATCCTGCAACAACTGCTTGGAATCTAACCGCACTGGAGCTTCTGATGTGAGGAGGTTTCTGCAACATATTATGAAAGACTAGGCTGAAAAGAGAAAGACACCAGGATGTTTTCTGACCAAAATACTGATTCCTTTAGGAATTTTCGAGATTCACTTGAGATGCTCTGACTTCTTTTCAGGGCAAAACTTGGCAGAGGCAATCAGAATAAGGAGGAGCTTTGATGACTGGATATCTTGTCGGAGAGCAGATGGATGCAGACCACACTCTGCTCCTGAAGAGCAACTGCAGCCATTGGTCTATGCCTTGAGGCTACCCTGCAGAACCAGAAGTATAAAAGAAGATGTGGATTTCCCCACAAAGAGATGGACATGGTAACCCAGTGGCTGAGCCAGGTGTAGCAGGTTACACTAGGAACAGGAGATCCACTGGCTGGAAACCAGAGAAACCTCAGACTAGAAATACTGTGTAATATTTAATCAGATTCCTCCTCACCAAGTCTGTATGCAGAGACTTAATTAAACTGAAGGAGCAAACCTGATAGAGGCACCAGGGTAAATTCTCGAGTTTTGTTTAGCCTCATACATTCTTATATAAGATTATCTCAACAGAGTCTACTGACTGGAAAATCCCCAATTAAAGCATATTTTAGAAACTATTAATTCCATCATATACATATCACTGAAATTGCCCTCTTCTTTCAACTAAGTTCTGTTCTGATGAATTCCAATGATCTTCCTAATCTCTCTAGTTACCTCTATTAGTTCAGTGTTGCTCCATGATTTACCATTTTAGTTTTATAAATAAATAAATAAATAAATAAATAAATAAATTTTAAAAATATATATATATAAAATCAATTTTTTACATAGGCCTGTAGGCCACTGAACTCACCACATTATTTTCAGTCTTAAGTAATGTTTGCATGTGTAAAAATTCAAAATCTGGACTTCTGTGTCATCTTCAGATTAATTCAGTTGCATCTGAATTAGTCTGTACAAATTATTACTATTCAGAGAAATTGTTAAGAAATAAAAGTTAGTGTCATTGTCATCCACCAGCCTTTAAAGGTTCTTGTCAGTGTGTTACAGTCATTTGTAATTTGTACTTGTCTCTGCTGCTCTTTTCCAGCTAAGTTATTATATTGTTATTTTACTCATGCTCATGACCAATTTAGGGTGCAGTGCAAGAAAGTTATGCAGGTAATTCAAAAAGTGCTACTCTCTTCTACCATAAATGGTACTACAAAAAAGGGGTTTGAGACAATCACTTTTGGTTTTCTGTGAATTCAACACATATGACTCTTTTAGTTTATATATATGTATGACAGCCCAAACCAAAGCAACTCACTTTCAAACAGTGCATATACCTGGTCCATTTAAGTGGTCCTACATATTAGGTGTTCTGTTTTAACCAGATTAATACAATCTGTCTAGAGCTTTGTTGGAATCTATAAGGTTAGAGGGTTTTTAGGAAATGGTTAAAAAAGTATAGGCTTCAGACTGAAGTTTTGTTAGCATTGCAAATGCAAGCAGAAAAGTTTCTCATGCAAGCAGAAAAGTTTCTCAAGCAGTAGACGTGATAAATAACAATAGATCTCTGTAGAATTGGTTTTAGGATGGCAACAAGGTTATTTAATGTATATCTTTAGAAAGTTAGCATGAATAGAGCTCTGTTCATTGTCTCTTATGAACTAGTCTTTGTTTTACCTACGATTACGTATACTTTCTGGGATTGGATAGAATGCTTGTCAATATGTGTTTTCTGTGTGTGATTGGCTGAACTCTAGATTGAGATGATTTTATGTATTGCTGTATGAGTTTTCCTGGAGGAGACATTTTTTGGGGTGGATCAGTGAGCTGTAATGTTTCTTTTTGGTATTATGAGACTGATGTGCTAGAAATAAAAGCAAAAATCTCTTCACTGGTCTGTTTACAATGTTATCCATATTGGATATTTTGCCTCGGCCTAGTGGGTTCCTTTTTAAAGACGTGGGTTCCTGACACAATTGGACTTATATCTACCCATCCCCCGACAAGCTTCAAAGAAAAAAAAACACCTCACTATTCTCCTGATCCCCTTGTAATCTACTCTGTAGATAGACCTCTGTATTCAGAAAAAGAACAAGCTCAACAAGTGCTCACCTGTAAACTTTTCTGTCCAGCTCAAAAAGGCTTGAATTTGCAGCAAAGGTGCCTTTTTTAACATCAGGCAGATTTAACAAACAGAAAGTTAAAAGTAAATGAAAATTTGTTTCAATTGATGAGAGCCTTTTCTTTACTTAACATTTGACATAGTTTGAAGGTTTCCTTGAAATCACTGTAAGAAGATTATGTGCAAAGACTATAAGTATTGCTCAATATTTAGGTCTCTTTAAACTTTATACCAACAAAAGAAAATATTAACAAACTTTCCATAAAATAAACTGTATTTTAAATCACTGGGACTGCTGAATAACAAGTTCTTTGTTGTCACATCATGAACAAAGCACATAAGAGTGAGGATAATAATGAATAAACATCACAGATGTTCAAATGAAACAGTAAATCACTATTATCAAGCACTAAGAAACCAACATTGTTATGACAGGCTTAACTCTGATCCAGGAATTTATATGAGAGAAAAACGTAGGCTGTATTATATATTTTCCTAACAGATACTTTGAAAAGAAAATATCACTTGACATTTGTACTTGCTGACAGTTGCATTTCAATAGAGCATTTATAATTGCTTTTAAAACATCAGATTACAAATTGAAAGGGAAGATATGGCCAAAATTAAGTTAAGCTTAAAATATACCTTTAGGCATGCTGACCAGCACATACCATTTAAAGAAGTATAAACTGGAAGAAAAGTTACAGTTACGGTGTACTTGTATGGGTGGAACTGAGAAAATAACATTAATTATATTGTCAGTTCTTATGCTCTGCCTATCAATTATCTGTTTATTTGAATTCAACAAGAAAAATGGGTTTGTCAGACATTGAGGACTGCAGTAACTGCTGGGTAACTACTCTTTCCCTGCATATATCTTGCAGAAAGGCTCACAGCCCAATTTCTGCTACAGAAGAGACATCTCCGATTGACAAAAGTAGTCCTCCAAAATATGGACCCCTGGAATTAAATCAAGTGCATTGGTCATTCTGATCTGTTAGTGCTGAAGGTGAAGAACTGGAGGTAAACAACTTCTTTATAGGAAAGAGTTCCTACACTTTGGTGTGGGAAGTTTGGTGTAATGTCATGGAACAGCTTTTGGGACAGAATCTTAATAGAATAAACTCTTGGTTGGGCTCAACTTCCAGTGCCTTTGCTTAGGCTTTAGCTCCATTTGTTGCAGCTGAAGCAACTTTATTCATACTCAGCACAAAGTACTTTGTGTATACATGCGTACTAAAAATGATGCAATTTGCATCCTTTTAAAAATATCTGTTGAAAAGGCAGACTGGCTTCTGCAAGATAGTTTTAGAAAAACTGGCAGAGTTGGTGCAGCCTGGTTTACTCTTGAGAAAAAAGATTACTCCTGTGTTTTACTTTGAGCTTCAAGGAAAATCTTGGGCTGAAACTATAGAGAGGCATCCAAAGAAGCCGAAAAATAGTATTTCCATCCTACTTTGTAGCAGACTTTAAAGAGTGCCAAAGGTCCTAGGCAAGCACCCATGAATTGCAATGCACTACATACCAGAGAACCATGATCTGCAACACATGTCCATTTGAGGTCACTTAAAAGGAAAAAAAAGGGGGAGGGGGGAAATCTTTCAAACACCATTTTTCCATGTAGACTCTGAAAAAAAAATCAAGGCTGAAAACAGTTCATTCAGATACACAGATATTCATACCAAAGGTTCCCTTTTATCTGAGATGTCCTGGAACACAGAAAAAAACAATGCATGTAAGTTACCTCCTTTTCTCACTTCTTACCAACTTATTTATAGATTATAATGCTAATGAGATGCATTCATGGTAATCTACACCCAATTTTATAATCCCAACCACAGTCTGACAAGCAAAGCAAAATAATAATTTTTTTTTTTGGCTATTTCTCCTCCTTTGTTACAAAGTCTTTGAACTGATAAATTAGCATGCATATTCTTTTCTCTCAAACCACTTGATAATTTCTTTCACACCTGAGGTACACTACGATCATTAAGAAACATTCTGAAGATGCACAGCTGCACTGGTATCATTTTCATCAATGCCTTTGAAAAACATTTCCATAATTTATCAAGGTTTTAAAAGACACAGGTTAAGAAAAGTATAATCAGGGGTTTTTCTACTAGGATAACACAGCAGCCTTCTGAAGATGAGAGATGAGATGAGATCAACATATCTCAGACATCATTCAGTGTGGTGAAGGGGTCTAGATGGACTTTAAAAATGTTTAATAGATTTTTTCCCTTTCTTCCTCTTTTTTGCTAGCCTTTACGCTACATATTTTTATGTCCTCTAGAATGATAGCTTCGTCTTTCATTTAAAAGAAACACACACTGAGCAACAGTCAAATACCCTTTATTTATACCCGACGTGCTGCTTTGTGATTTTTATGAGTGTAACCTGTGGAATGGTTCACATTAGTTCTGCATCATCAATGGAGTTGAATTATCACATTGCTCTTCGTTGTTATGGGTACTAATAACACATGTACACAGCTGTGCCAAACTGCTGTTTCTTCAGAGGTCTCCAGCTCAATTTTCTATCTCTCCCTCAAAACGCACCTTAACAACTTCGGGGACTTGAGCAGCTGCCCTGCTCCATTCCACGCGTGAGCCCGATCCCGCTCCCAGCGGCGGGAGCCGGTGCCGTGCAGGGGCCCCGCACGGGTCCCATTGCCGGGCTGGGTGCTCCGCACGGGTCCCACTGCCAGGCTGGGGGCTCCACACGGGTCCCATTGCCGGGCTGGGTGTCCCACACGGATCCCACTGCTGCTGTGGCTGCCCCGCACAGGTCCCACTGCCGTGCTGGGTGCCCCGCACGGGTCCCACTGCCAGGCTGGGGGCTCCACACGGGTCCCATTGCCGGGCTGGGTGTCCCACACGGGTCCCACTGCTGCTGTGGGTGCCCCGCACGGGTCCCACTGCCAGGCTGGGGGCTCCACACGGGTCCCATTGCCGGGCTGGGTGCCCCGCACGGGTCCCGCGGCCGCCCCGCACCAGCAGCCGCAGGAGCGGCAGCACCGGCCGCGCTCCGGGCCCTCTCCCCGCAGCCGCCGGCGGGAACGGGCGGCACCGCGCGAGGAGCTCGGGGCGCCGGGCCGCCCTCGGCGTGGGGGGACTCTTCCAGCACCGAGCCGAGCCTGCACTCACCAACCCGCCCAGCGAACAAGTGGGATGCGGCTAAAGTTTTACTTTGCCGGAGCCGCCTCCCGCCGCAGCCGGCCGCGGGAGCCACAGCGGCAGCACCGATACGGTTTTGGTTGAACTTTGGCGGCACAACACGCCGCCCCTCCCGCCCCTGCCCCCGCCCGGAGCCCCCGGCTCAGGTGGGGCGCGATGCGCAGGTAGCGGTCCCGGCGGGCGGGGGCAGGCGCGGCTCCCGCCGTACTCACCCGCTGCCCAGGCGCACGGTCAGCAGCAGCAGCAGCAGCCGGGCCCCGCGGCGGCGGATCCAGCGGGGCGCGGGGCCCCCCCACGCATCCATGAGCGAGAAGGAGCTCTCCCTTGCCCGAGTTTTCTCCGGAGAGCCTGGGAAATTGCGACCCTACCGCTCCCACCACCCCCCGGCACACGGCAGGGAGAGGGAGGGGAGGGGAAGGGGGAAAAAAAATAAAATAAAACACCCAAACAGGTAGAAACCCACTCTGCAAGGACCGAGCAACTCGCCCAATAGGCTCATCAGGTTGCTTCATAAATTATCCTAAAAACTGCTGGACGAATCAATCCCTAGCAGAGGCGGAGCCTCCTTTACTAGAAGGGAAACATGCATGCGAGAAAGGGTGGCATTGATTTGGTATTTTTCTCCAAAGAGGGAAATGAAACAGACCTTACGTATGTACATATACATGTAAATATAAATAGGCAAAATGTATAAAATGTTAAATACATGTTTAAAGCTACACATATACATTTAAATATTTCTATTTTTGAAGCTATTCAGAGGGCGACTCTCCGAGGGGCAGCCGGTCCGGTCCTCCCTGCCTAGCGGAGACCCGCAGCCGGGACCTGAGACGCCGGGGGATGTGCAGGGGCACCCGCGGGGACTGCGCGCCTCCACGTCTGGCACGATGGAGATTTGCGGGAGCCGGCCCTAGCGGGGAAGGGGGCATCCGCCATCCCCTCGTTCGTCCCCCGGAGAGGGAGCGCAGCCATGCAGCCGCAGTCCCGAGAGCCGCGCTGGAGGCGTGCCGGGCGAGAAGGGGCAGCGCGGGAGGTGCGCGCAGGCTCGGCGGCCGCGGGCGGCTCTGCGCGGCCGCGGAGCGCCCCGCGGGGACGGGCGGGAGGCGCTGCGCTGCGAAATGCGCCAGGGCACGCAAACCGCGAGGGTACAGGGGCTTTTCTTCTTTATTCCTTCGTGTCTCCTCTCCGCTGCTCCCTCCGGAGACGTAGGCGGGAAAGCAGCCAGACGTGCCCCCAGCAAGCCCGCACACACGCCCCTGAACCCGCACACACACCCCCAACCCGCACACACGCCCCCGAACCCCAGGCAGAAAAGCGCCGCGGCAGAGAGCGCAGGTTCCGCGCCCGCAGGCTCTGACCGGCGGTAGGGGCGAGTGGGCACATCCCGGCGGGACCAGCGCTTGGATAACGCGTATTCCTCCTCTCGGCTTCAGGCTGTCACCAACCCAAATCCCCGTCCCCGGCGATGCCCTTGTTCGCAGCTCTCTACAGGGCACTTACGGAGTAACCTGCGCACCGAGTTCTCGGTGGAAGTAGCAAACCGTTTTACAGCCATCATCATCATCCTCCTTTGAGTCAAGATGTCACTGTACAGAAATGTAAATAATCCCCCATCCAGTGGTTCTTCCTATGAAAGGCAGTGTTATGTCTTCTTTACACATCATCATCTGCTTATTATTTTATATCTACAGCTTACAGCTTTAACGGCTAAAGAAACTCACCATGCTTCAGAGAGCTGCAGTACATTAAATGAAAATTCAACAACTTGAAAATTAATAGCCAGTCCTGGGGGTACTGGCAGACGGTAAAGGCACATATTATTGCATGACCTGTGGTCTCTTTACTGGTGGATTAACACAGCAGGCAGCATCCTAGCATGATGGCAACGGCATGAGCTCAGAGCATATGCATTTATTACTGAGTAAGTGCAGAAGCAGCTCTGCTGCTGCAGCTGGTGGCACCAGCTCCAAGAAGCAGGATTGCTGTCCCTCTCAGCAAGACAATGAGCACACCCAAGTCCCTTTCTCTCTGGGAAGTCCCTCTGCCCTGAAAATGGCCATGGTCCTTAGGTTCATTATAAACTTATCTGTCAAATTGACTACATTTTGCAAAATATGCAGTAATTGCTTATGTCTTTGCATTCTGATGTTTTTGGAATCATTAAAGCTCTTTACTAGTCTATAAAATTCCACCCTGTCACTGAAAAATATGCAATTAAAGTAACTGCTGCAAAAATTTTACATAAGAAGTTTAAACATACTTACAGGATTCCAAGACATCTTCTTTCTACGTGAGCAGTTTGGAGCATCTGCTTAAAAACTTAATTTCACCCCTGTGATGATCCAGCAGCTTGCTAACAGTGAAAGAGGTGGAAGATTACAGATAAAATAACATGTAGCATGAATAGTGAGAAAATGGAATTTTTCATTTGATTTCAGGGTTGAGAACACTAAGGCATATAGAAGTACTGTTAAAAAAAATTAAAATAAAAGCAGCGCCAATGATATTTCTCAAATGAGACAAAACTAAGGATGACATCTGGACAAGCTGGTTTCAGATGGTCCCAAATCTGAATTTTTCTTGTACTTTCATAGAAATCTATCCCTCAAAACTAGAGAAGAAATTATTCCACAATTAAGTAAAATACTAGATGAGAAATAAGTATAAAAGTTTTGAAAAATAATCAGGGAACAGAAAATAACAAAAAAAACTTTCACCATCAGAAGAAAACCTGAAGGGAAAGAAATCAACTCAGATTGTCTGCATTCCTGAAGAAAATAAAAGAAGCAATAAATGAATTTTAAAACTACAAAATAGAAAAGAGAATATCAAAGAAAAGCTGGGGAAATCACCTAGTTGGGTGTCAAAAGAAGGAGATATTGATACAGGACAAAACACTAAAAGATAGTGAGTTAATTACTAAGGCCTGCAGACATTTCTCCTGGGTTTTACTAGCACAGCAAACCAACAACAGTATTTAAATTCTCAGTTAAAAACACCTTCTGATGCTGGAAGTCAGAAGGCCATCTTTAAAAAAAAAAAACAAACAACCAAGATGAAGAAACAAGTTAATCATGTCTCTTCAGACCTGCTAGGCATCATTTCAAAATCATCAAATTAAGCAAAGTTAAGCAAAACTGCAGGATTCACATCACTACTATTACCAAGGAGGAACAAACCAGAATATGTTCTGATGTTCTGCAAGGCAAAACCACATCTCTATCTTCTTCAGTCATATATAATGAATCTATCAATAGAGGAACAAAGCTTCATAATTCTATGTCTTTCAAAACCATTTTAGGTCTATCAGGAATTTGTTAAAGAAGATGCATAGTTCTGGGGTCAGTAGGAAAGTAAGGCCATCTTTCAGAAACTGCTTGAGACCACTGTCAGCAATTAACTTCCCATTTTAAAAAGTTGAGTTCTTACAAGTCTGGTCTTGAGACTATTGTATTCAACTGATTACTTACTGAACTAATGGTTTCAAAGAGAAAAAATTCTCTGATGAAAATTTCAGATTGGTGAAGTCTATAGAAAAAAAAGTGAATACATTGTTAAATCATCATAGTGTAGAACATCATTTATAAAATGGGAAGTGATAACATGCTGGCAAATGGAAAAACAAAAATAATTCATGGGTTGAATTTGGTAAAGATTGTAAGTACCTAAATGCCACATCTCAGCTGTCAGCTCTGCTGCTGCCTAGTAGTAGAAAATCTAGAGAAGACATATATTCATAATTAGCTGAAATTTTTCCAGGACTGTAGAGGAATACCCATACAAACAGGGGGAGCTCTAATTTGAGCAGCTCAGCAACTAAACTCTGCCTAAACTCACTAGAAAACTTTCTCTACTCTTCAGATTTAAGGAGTGCAAGATAGGATAATCCAATGTAAAAGACCTCTAAAACACAGCCAGGCTAGATCACCAATTCCCTAATTTCTTAAACGTGTAATTATTGATTTGGATTCCATAATAATACACCTAAGCTCATGCACTATAAAAGGTGCAAAGGCACTTAGCACAAACTCTGGATTTCCAGTCTGGAAGCCACCAGCTTACTCAACCACAAGGTACCTACATTCTGTGATTCATCTAAAAGGACGTGAGAAAGAATTTTCGTTATTAAAGCTGAAGTCCAAATAGAAGGAGGAGGAAAAAAATCTGCCACATTAATATATAAAAAGCAAATATCACTGTATTTATCACTGTATTTTTCACCTGGGAGGCTTCACACTTAGTATTGAAGAGCATTTTGATTCTTCACAATTCAATTGCTCAGGACCACAGAGGAACTTAAAAACACTCACATGTAATTTTACTGAGCTGACATCCTACATCTGCTGAATTTCTCTTGGATAGAGAGAAACATCTATCCTGTTATATGGAGAGGAGCATAAGAGAATTGATGCATGATTTGTGTGCCTGCATACCATATTGAGTGCATAAGAGCTCTGAAAACCTAGACTTAGTGGATGGCCCATCTTCATTCACTGTGCTTGAGGGAAGTTAACGGCTCTCATGTGGTTGTGTAAGGAGCACTTACCTGCTGAAAGCAAAGTTATCCAGCGTGTGGAGACGGAAGAACAAATTATTGTGGTGTTCTGTCCTCCACCAAAAAAAGCATAAAGAACAGCAGGAGCTCAAGGACCACTGCAGTCATGTCTTCAAAAGGCCAGGTTTACATAACAATATTTTGATGAAATTGCGTATGCAGACCTTAACTGTGTATTCACAAAACAGTTTCCTTTGTGCACCTCTGTCACTGTAGGACATGAAATAAAATGATGCAGACACATAATTCTCCAAGGTAAAAAAGACAGTGTTTAATTTCTGACTCCAACATTTATAGATTTCCAAAAGTGATCATGGATTGGAGTATGACAGTGCCACCTCTCCAATGACACTGGACAAACCAACAGCCATCAAATTTATCTTCCTCCACAAAAGAATGCAAAACAACAAAGTTATTCACATAAAGTGAATAAAGTTACATAAACTTCATTACAGGAAGGTAAACATCAGAAGGCTTAGAAAAACTTAAAAAAAAAACACCAGAGGAACACACCTCACACCTCAGTTTTATAGTGTCAGAGAATACTTTAGGTTGGAAGAGACATTTAAAAGTAACCTAGTTCAGTCTCCCTATCATAGGCAGGGACAATTTCAAAATGTACGTACGTATCATTTGTGTGCTTGCATTTGAGTAAGCACAAACATAAGAACAGAGTCAAGTGCCTGGTATTGAAAACCTGCAACCCAAATGAAGACAGTTCCATTCTTCTTAGGAATGTTCAGAAAATGTGGTTTTAAATATGCATCATCATGGTTAATCCTACCTGAATGTTTACTCCAATATAAACTTAAAGAGCTATCTTAAACAGCATAATAGCCTAGTGCTACAATAAATGTAAAGAAAATCTCAAAACATAAAGAAAACTAATGAAAACATTTTGGTATAGGCCTTTTTAAAAGGGGCCTTTAGACTTGATGGTGGTGGATATCCCCAGGAGGAGAAGCGAAAGATGTAGAAAGTAATTTCAGTGCAGCTTGCATATTGTGATTTGAGCCACAAAATAATTGCTTTCGGTGAAACAGTCAACATCTTAATAGAAAATAAATTATAAAATTCTCACTTTTCTAAATACTAAATACTATTATAATTAGGATTTCATCTCTGATACATTGATTTAACTACTCACATTACTCATTAAAATGATTATGAACACACACATCTTCAGTTGCGCTTAAAAATTAAGTAGGAGAAGTAATCTCAAGTAGAGAAAAACTGATGAAGAAAGAAGATAGCACCTATCTTTGCATCTGGGGAAGGGAAAGTGTTGCAGTATATAAGATGATATTCCTTTACATTTAGCATGTTACACTTCCTCTCCATTTAAGTTAAGATGAAATGAAAAACAAATTGAAGTGTAAACAGATCTGTGGTAACTAGACTGGAGTGCCTAGGTACAGAAAGATAACTTGAAACCACAAACATTCCCCTGGTCTATTACTTTTGTCATTGCCTTTCACTAGACCTTCAAGTATTCTCAACACATGCCAACAAACAGCAAATAAATACTTTTTGTTCTTTCCTGTTTTACAAGGCCTAAGTCCACAATCCTTAACTCTTCTTCACCCTAAGAGCACATTTTTAACTTTGCTTCTCCTTCTCCTATCAGACATTTCCCAGTAAACAGAGACTAGGACCCTGGATTTTTCGGGAGCCTGGATTTACCATCTGTCAAAACACATCCTCAAAAGCAGCCAACTTTGATAGGGAATATGGTGACCAGTGGGAAGAGGGGTGCTTCCAAGTGTGAGGCACATGTATGATGCAGACAAGGCAATGAGTCTTACAGGGGACTTGTACAACAAGGTGCACTCTAGTTAATTTAGGAAGTTAAATCCAGCTTGGATAGCCCCAAAGCCATGTGCAGGAGGTGGGCACTATTCAAACTCATCTCCAGTCTGTGCTCTCTTTTCCCTGTCAAGGAAGTGACACAGTTCAACCAGAGGACTCCAGTGGCACAAATGTACAAGGAGTGCACAGTTTACATTGGCGCTACAATGCAAATGAGGAGCATTCATTTTAAAAGTGGGCCATGAGGTACATGAAGGTGCTTGCAGCACTTTCTGAATGTGCTTACCAGGGCTGCTGGAATGTACTGTGTTCCAGCACGGTAATGGATTATTTGTCTAGGGAGCTAGCTTGGCACTAGTCTAAAGTAAATCCCCTCCAAACCACACTGTGGCTGCTGGATTCTCAGTACAGTGGATTGCCTCTGAAGATCTGCTTCTATTTCACTCCAGTATTTGCCAGTGTGGCCAAAGGCACAGTAAATTATTAGAGGACTAGCACCCTGGCATGAATCATGGCAAAGCAGCATGCCAGTGTATGTTTGGTGTATGTTCACCCATACTTCAAAACCCCATAGCAAAGAAATCTTTTATTTTTGCTGATTTCTCTTGTCTCTATCCAGGACAAAAACTCCCTTCAAATGGTTAAGAATAAGAATAATTTCATGGCTTATGGGATGCTCTAGGGAGAGCACTATTTGATTATCTGTCTGGTCTTATTTTGTTAGAGGCTAACAGGGCAGCTGTTCTACCTGACTACTGTGAGCACTTACTGTTCCAGCCAGACCAGGAGGACAAAGACATGTGAAAATGAAAAATAACGGGGCAGGCAAAGACTGTGGTCTGTACTTTTTCCAGTTTGAAAAAGATTCAGTTGATACTTGCCCAAGCCTTTGTTGAAAGTTGAAAGTGGCTTTTCAGTAGACCCTATCCTGAGTAATCCTCCTTAGAGTATAAGAAGTTTTTTAATCTGCAAAGCACAAGAGATAAAAAGGCCTCTTCAAAAGGCTGGTCTGTCTGATAATTGGAAAACATTTTCTCCAGAATGACAATTTAAACTCTTGGTAACAGTATCCCATAGCAAATCTAAAGGAAGAGCAAAGTAATTCTGTCCAGAACATTAACACTCTGCCTGCAATATATTATGTCAGTTGCTGAACTTCTACAATTGCTATTAATTGACCTCTAGGTCTCTCAATTGTAACAAAAGTCTCAGATATTTAGAGATTGCTTTTTGGTGTAACAGATTGTATTTTGCTTCCTTTTACATTCTCTAAAGTTTCACTAAATTTATCCTTTTGCATCTCCATTTTTCTTAAGATTCCTCTTCCATCTTCCAGTTATTGGTTACTATACTACACTTTATGAAACAAATGTTTAATAACCCAATTGAATACATCACAGTCATAAGTATCTCCTGTGCTTACAAGAGAAATAACCAGAGATCTGTCTGAGCTTCGAATTATTTTAATTGTTATTGGATATTCACTACATAATCAGATAGAACTGCCCTTCAATATACCTTGGTGTAAACTCAGCTGCCAGGTAAATAGATTTATTTACATTTGTAGGATCGTGTCAGAATACATCATGTAAAACCAGCATTCCTCCCTAGTTTAATTATTGGGAGAAACATAGTCTATTATGACAGGTCCTTACTAGATTGTGTAAGGTAAATACTGTTGATTATCAAAAATTATTTGTGGATAATATCAAACATACAGACACTTAACAGAATTGGCATAGCATGGAGGTTAAAGAATACATGCATATTACACTGTGTCATAATGCACAAGTCTGACAATATTTTAAATACATATTTCATGGTATGTTTTCAAAACTACTTCATTGCATCATCAGTATGATGAAAGTGCTTTGATTTTTATATTTTTTTAAATATGTCCCAGAGAAGAATAATTTTCCCTCTCAAACAATACCAGAAAATAGGACTAGAAGACCCTTAGTCTTAGGTCTGTTGCTCCTAGACAAACTTTTTGTGGTTGTCTCTAATCACCGACTTGCATATTCCAGCATTTGCATATGATCAAAATTCATCATTCTAGCATGACAAAAAATGCTGCTGTGCAGAGATAATTCTAGTGAATAACAGAGAAATCAACTATTTTTGAAAGTGGACACATTATCCTGTGGTTTATCATATGCTCTCAGGAAGGGCATTATCAGTTATGATTATCAATACCAACTCACTCTTTTGATTGGAGACTGATGAAACAGCTGCTTTGATTTGCATCATTGATGACTATTCTTAAGAATGATCCTTTTCTGGAGTAAATCAACCATTCTCTTGAAAGTATCTCCTAAAATAATACCACTCACAAGACTGGTGATACTTATCTTCTGCTTCAGCTATGTTGCAAATGATACTCTGTATGTCAAGTCTTG
This sequence comes from Melozone crissalis, assembly GCF_028551555.1. Taxonomy (NCBI): domain Eukaryota; kingdom Metazoa; phylum Chordata; class Aves; order Passeriformes; family Passerellidae; genus Melozone; species Melozone crissalis. The sequence goes on from NW_026535784.1 coordinate 19,869,723, forward strand.
GGTTTCCCTAATAGCTGTTAAAAGCATTGTATGTTTTTGCAAAGATTCACCTCAGTGATCACACTGTATTAGCCATATAAACCAGCTTTATTTAGTCTGATTTAATAAAATAAAATGTAATTTAATTTTCTCATCTATTTTGTTTCATATCTCCTTTACTTTAAATTATTTCTTCAAAGGAACTAATCTTTTTTTTTTTTTCCCCAATAATTTCTCCTTAGCTTCTGGAAAAATATTGCCCACCCAGAGACCCACCTTCACTTTTTTAGGCAGTATTGCAAAGGCTGTAGTATGTTAATAGCTGCCATTCTCAGTGTGCCACAGGCTTATGACAGGTGGTGAGCAGAAGCTTCCATTTGTGCAGTTTGCCAGTGTCCCAGAGCTGAGGAATTTCCATGATCTGTCTTCCATATATCTTTATCATAGCATGCAGTGTTGGGCACCACAAGGTAAAAAAGTGATAGAGCTATTAGAGAGCATCAAAACGTGGCCATGAGGGTGATGAAGGGTCTGGAGGGGAAGCTGTATGAGGAGCAGCTGAGGTCACTTGGTCTGTTCAGCCTGGAGAAGAGGAGACTGAGGGGACACCTCATTACAATCTACAGCTTCCTCACAAGGGCAAGAGGAGGGGCAGGCACTGATCTCCTCTCTGGTGACCAGTGACATGACCCAAGGGAATGGCCTGAAGCTGAGCCAGGGGAAAATTAGTTTAGATAAAGAAAAAGGTTCCTCACCCAGAGGGTGGCTGTGCTCTGGAACAGGCTCCCAGGGAAGTGGTCACAACACCAAGCCTGACAGAGTTCCAGAAGTGTTTGGTGAGTGAATGCTCTCAGGCACAGGGTGTAACTTCTGGGGATGCCCTCTGCAGGGCCAGTGGACTCGATGATCCTTGTGGGCCCCTTCCAACTCATAATCAATATGAGTTGGATATCAATACCAGAATCTGGATACCTATTTACAGCAGAATTTGCAGCTCTTCTTGCATCACACTGTTTCCGCAATGAAAAGATTTTTTTCAGATGACTATATTCCTACTTCCATTTTTCCAGCTTGAATGTTTTTCACCCCAGACATTTCTCAAAGTAGCCACTGTAGTATCAAAGACTTTGTAAAATTTCTTAAAATATCTCATTAAATTTCTGAGCTAGTTGCACAAAGTCCACTTAGTTAAAAGTGTAGGGTTTGAATGGAAAATCCTATTAAAAAAAAAAAAAACCAACAAAAAAAAAGAAAGGAAGGTATAAAGGCAGTCACTCTTTTCTGTGTTGTTGTTCTGCAGAGCCTGTGTCCATCATGACCCTTGCTTGGCTTCGCTAGTTCCACAAATTGCTTCCAGTAGATTGTTGTGTTGTCATCTGATAAAGTCCTGCCTCCAGGTTTTGACATTTATAGCCCGGTTGTGAGCATTATCTGAAGTCCAGCTGTGCTCTCTTGGGAAATCATGGCAAGAATGGGAAACTTACCTTTTGCTCATCGTTGTTGTAGCTCCACATGCTGGATTCATAACAAAATAGGATCTGCCCCTTGTAATAAATGATTGTTGCTTAGAAATGGTATTCTCCAACTAAGCATTTTTACTAAATGCTTCCCTTCCCATCCCCCTCATGGGCTGAGATAACAGCAATTTACTGGAAACAGCAATGAGATGAGAAAGGAAACAGAAACAGCAACAATAGCAATGAAAAAAGGTGTAGGAAAAATAAACAATTGGGAGCGTGAAAAGCTCCCAACAATAAACAAACACCAGACCACTCCGTGGCCACACTCTTTACTCAAATGGAGGATCCCCTTCTCCTGGGAGGAAAGGCAGTCTCTTTCCCCCAGGGCAGCAAGGTGATGTGGTTTCACAACACATCAGGGCCCCGGCCATACTCTCTCCTAGCTACTGCAAAAAATTATCCCCATCCTGGCCAGAACCAAGGCATGAATTTTGCACCTATGGACAAAACACATTCCTGCTACCTCTTGGCTTTGGGTCACAGTCACATTGTGCCAAGCAGTAGTCCATGTGTAAGCCCAGATAAAGTGAATCATGGCTGTACAAAACACAGGGATTACCAGAGCCTACTGCAAATGCAAAATACTCTCCAATAGCAGTGGTGTAGTCCTCAATCAAATTTGGTATCACAGAACAATTTTGTCATGGTGAGTAAAAACTAACAGTCTTTAAAAAGGAAAGCAACTTGCATTTTCAGGATGATGAAGACTTTTGCTAGCAGCAGGTATTCTGGCTGGAACCTATGTGAATGTGTTAGCCAGGAGCACCTATTTCTTGATTGGACTCAAAATAAGCTGCATATTCACAAGTATACAACTCTTCAAGATGTGCGACAACTTGTGACCTCACACCCTGCATCTGTTGAGGACAGATGAGGAATAATCCTGTTCAAGCCATTGGTGATTAAGAATGTATTGAAAATAGATCCAAAGATTTAATTGCATCTAAATAGAGTTTAGATAACATAAAGTAGCAGGATGTGTTATTAGATGTACCTAATGTCATCTTACCTTACATCTGTTAGTGTTCAGTGCTTTTTTTTTTTTTTTTTGTTTGGAGATTTTCCCAGATAGCACAATAAGCTTTTATCCTGTAAGAATGCTCCCTGAAATAACACCAAATTTTCCTTGGAGAAACAGTCTGGTAAAAAAAAATCACTATACTGAAACAATCTTGCTTTTTTAATCTACATGTAGGGGAAAAAAAGTAACACTTTCAGAAGTCATCTATGGTTTACTGGTATGTGTGTTTGGAAAGCAAAGTACTTAAGTCCAAGTTATAGATTATCTTCAGGCTGGCACAACTTGATCTCAATAATATCAATGTCTACAAATTGAAAGATGGTCCTGAGAACAGGCTGAATTTTTTCAGTAACCAAGTGCTAATCTAAAATTAAATGGATGTATTATCCTAAATCATTCAAGCTACCACATTTCTTTATTAACATATATGCCCTAGCACTCTGTTGCAGTGGTCCTGTTGTCTCAGCTGTAAGTACAGAGTTACAACTGCACTGCTAGAGCATTTCCAGAATGAACAGGTTTGAAAAAGTAAAGTAACTACTATATGTTATCATCTTATTGCAAAGCTACCATACCTCCTCGGTGATTTCTCACAGGCAGCTCCTCACAGCACTGACACCTTTGTCTTCACAGCACAACCAACAAACTCCATCTCTCTCCTCACCCAGCTAAACCACTCGTCTCCTTATTGGGCACAGCTGTGGCCTGTTAAGGCCAGGCCTGTTCCTAATCTTTGGTGATTGGTACAGCTGCAACTCCTCAGTGTGAGACTGCCTTCTGCACTATTGTCTTACATTCTATCCCTCCACAACTATACACACAAGCACTACTCTCACATTGTAAATTGTGATGGTGGGACACACTTAAACAACCTCACTGAGCCATTCCTGCATGGCTTGATGGGCAAGGCATGACAAGGACAGGGAGTTTTGCTGAAAAATACCCAAGAAGACCCAACAGGTTATGTGACAGAGCAGATCCTTCCTAAAAACATTTTTCTCAGTTAAAATTTTCACCATAACATGAATCTCTTTTTCCTTCTCTCTGAAAGATATTAACACCACCTTACTGCTTCCAGGACGAATTTTCAGGTTTTGTGTACAAGTCTGATGTTTTACAAAAACATTTTTTATTGGGCCCCTCTTGCCCTAATTTTCCTATAAATAAGTAATTTTCCTATAAAGTAAGAGAAAATCATATTGCCAGTGCCTTCAGTACCCACAGGTGAATTCCATGCAGCCCCACAGATCTGTGTCTGAGTAGAACAACAGGTCACTAACTACTTCCTCCTGGGTTGCAGGGGATGCCTGTCCTGGTCTACCAAGGGAGAAGGCTGGTTGTCCTGAGGATAGCTGGCCTCTCTGTTAAGGACTGAGGTAAAGAAGGCATTAAGTACCTCATCCTTGGTGACAAGTGTGGAGTACCTAAGTACCTCATGCCTTTTCCTCGTCTTTGATGACCATGTTGCCCTCCACATCCAATAAAAAGATGTAGATATTCCTTTTCCCTTCTTTTGTCATTAATATATTCATAAAACCATTCTTTATTATCTTTCACAGCAGTAGCCAGATTGAGTTCTAGTTGAGCTTTCGCCTTTCTAATTTTCCCTCTACATGACCTAGCAACATCCTTGTACTCTTCCTGGGTTACCTTCCCCCTTCTTCCAAAAGTCATAAATTCTCTTTATTTCCCATCGAGTTACAGCAACAGCCCTCTGTTCAACCAGGCCAGTCTTCTTCCATGATGGTTTGTGTTTTGGCACATAGGGACAGCCTGGTCCTGCACCTTTAAGATTTACTTTTGAAAGTATGTCCCACCTTCCTGGATCTCTTTGTTGTTAAGATCTGTTTCCCAAGGGACTCTCTGAACCATGAACATGCCAATGATCACCCTGTGGAAGGCCAATGCAGAGATGTTGCTGACCACTTTTCTTACTTCACCAAGAACTGAGAACTCTCTCATTTCATGGTCTCTCTGTCAAATACAACCCCAACCACCAGCCCCTCTCTGCTTGTGAACAGCAGGTCTAATGGGGTCCCACCCCGGCAGGCTAACTCACCACCTGTGTCAGGAAATTACCTTCCACACACTCCAGGAACCTCCCAGGCTGCCTCCTCTCCTCTGTGCTGAGTTTCCAGAAGACATTCAGCACGTTAAGTCTCCCACAAGAGCAAGGGTTAGCAATCATGAAACATCATCCAGCTGCTCATAGAATACTTCACTTGCCTCTTCATCCTGGTAGTTTATAACTACACCACACTTTATAAGCACACCATGTCTTCAACAAGTCTGAAAAAATTGTGAAAAATTCCAAGCAAAGCAGAGGTTAAGTGCAGTTGCTTTGGATTTACCATGGTTGCATTTGTCAAACAGACAAGTTGAAAGCAAAGAGCACTTAGCACTCATTCAAGAACTACAAGAGATAAGAGATGAGGTATGTTGGTTTAATGATCAATTTGCAATGTGGCTCTCAATCAGAATTTTAGCTTTGAACAGCACTCTGAACATTTGGTTGCTGGACTAAGAGAATTGATGGTTGGTACCTGAAGGTCTAAAGAAGGGTTGACTTTTCAGAGCTGATTTCTCAGAATACCAGGGGAGTGTTCTGCCATGAGGTCTTGGTGACACTATTTTTCCGTCACTTGCTATAAGTTTTAGTACCTTTTAATGCCTTTAAAACTTCAATTAAATCTTTTTTGAACGCCTTGCCAGATTCAAATACCCTTTTGAAAAATCAGCTTTGTTTTTGTAGGTCTTTATTCTAATGCAGCCAGCCCACAGATTTCACTAAGGAATTCCAAATAATATTTTAACTATGTAACTGTCAAAATGTCTGATCCTGAATGGGAGAGGGCTGGGTATTCAGCATGTTGGTCTGCCCTCTTTCTGTTGCCAACCTGCTTAAGGTAGTGTAAATACATATTCAAAACATAAATTGATTGAAACAACTGTTAAGTCTGTCACCAGAATTAAATCATGGTTATAATAACAACAAGCTGGAATCAATGAGTTAGAAACGGCATCCCAGTCCTACCTACCAATGAATTTTTCACATGCAATGCACTCAAACAGAATTACTCCACAGTTAATCCTACACAGTTTTGACAATGTGCAAAGTGCACTAAGGATTTGAGTTCAAATGTTGAAATGTGCCCTCAGCTCCCGAAGCTACTAACTCATACTGACAAGTTATTAACACCAAAAGTAACACACTATAAACTTTTTTAAATTCCTGCTCCATTTCTAGTGACTGAAATCCCTCCTCTGGTAAAGCAATTTCCATAACAGTGATACTGCCGTAACTAATAGATATTTAATAATAAGTAGTTACCAAAACATATCAGTATACAAATAGATGTGCCCATAGAGCATTCCTCTTTGTGGTATGAACCCTTGAGTTACTCTTGAATGAGGCTGTGTGCTTGACTGGGTTGTGCTAATATAATGCTACATCCCTGGGAAAGAACAGCTCCAGGCTTTTGAAGAAAAACAGTGCTCTCCAAAAATTCAAGCACAAGATGCAGAATGGGGCTTAAAAGTGAAGAGCAGGATGGCATTAGAACTCTTAGGGCAACAGACCAGGGTAGTACTGGATGTAGAGGTAACAAAGGCAGCAAAATTCAAGTATCTAAGACATGGAAAACACACCATATACAATAAAACCTAATGATAACACAGAATTTGCAGACCATTGAAGAAAGAGCAAGTAAGTCAATTAGCAAACACATAAATATAACACCAAGTGAAACCAGAAGTGATGAGGAAGAGGTTCTACTATAGCCACCATTTTCCTGTCAGTGAAGCAGCTCAAATGCTGGATCCACAGTACAGCCAAGCTCCCCTATTATCTATTATATTCTGCTTATCAGTAACTCCATCTATATGCTGACCCAGAATAATAGAGGTGTGTATAAAAGAGGCTAGGAAATCTGTGTTCAACAATTGTATTTTAAATGAAAAATTCTTTCAATTGGGGAATTTCAATTGTATGTGCTAGCAAAATTGTAGCTAGATATATAAATATATAGATATAAATAGATATATAGATATATATATAGATATAAAATATATATATATAGATATAAAATATAAAATTTTATTAGATTTCTAATATTCTAATTGGACTAACCATAAATCCCTGAGTTTGCATGAGGTGTGTGTTTCATTAGCCCAGACACACTACACAAAGAATTTGGTCTGCTACCTTACCCTTAACTGTATTTGAATGCACTGCTCTTTAAAGTTATATAGCACATCTCAAGTATTATTTATTCTTCTTTGCATATTCATCCAATGTAATGATAGACAAATTAATAGGACAGCTCTTCTTTTAACAAAAGGCTGTGCATATATGAAGGCCTAGTGATTAGGTATGTTTCATCACTTTTGATGCCGTGACAATCAAAATGAGAATAGTGGGAATTCTGCCACAGGCTGTCCCAACTCCCCCGATGCTCTGGAAACAAGCAGGGACAGCTCAGGTAAAGGCACAAGCTGCAGCAAGGAGGAGCACAAGCCTTCACAGCGCTATCTAGCCGCCAGCACTGAGAGGTTCTTCTAAACCACAGGAGTTGGAAGGCCTGTGTCACACACAGAGAAGTTACCTGTACCCTAAATTCACTCATACTGACTCTGTTTGACTTCCTGTCCTTCTCTGGAATGCCTGCATGCTCTAGTTGCTGCAAATGCTGAAGAGTATGTCATCCCATCGTGATGCAAGTCTGGCTGGAGGGTTTGTCCTTTCCACTTACAGGTCCTCTTCCAATGCTCCTGTGAAGCACCTGAGATCAAACTCTTCCCTTTGCACAGAAAGTCCTACTCCCTCCTGTCTGCAGGAGACTTCTATTTAACATTACATTTCTGAGACTTTTCTGTGAGGAAATAACACTGGAAAAATATTCCTCAGATATTTGATGTTTGGGTATAATTATAATTTTTCACTAGTAGAAACTACATACTACATAAAACATAAAAGAAGTTTTTTTCTTAAACAAGTATTTATAAATTAGTGATAAATGCTTATGAATAGAACTTCTGAAATCCCTTATAAAAATCATGGCCAGTCAGGCCAAGACAGAGTTACCAAAAGATAACAAACTACTTTGTATACCACAACCCTTCTTTTGATAATATATCGCAGCCCCTTTCAGTACATAACGCTTGCAAAAGTCCTTTCCAGAGAATCCATGTTTTTATCTCTCTGATGTGTCCCATTCCTTTGCAGAGTTCTTAAATAATCTGCATCCTAACATAAATCAATAATTTTTAAGAATACCTTCAGGAAATTTCTTTTAAAAGGAGTAACACAGTAGCATGTGATTAAATACTGCAAATTATTAATGTGCTTGTTTGTTGCTTTCTCCATTCTGAATTGCCTAAGCATAATTTTTAATTTTTTCCCCTGTATCTACTTTGTAGACATTCTTTCTACTTCAAAATACTGTCTTAGTCATAAAGCATCAAAGACCTATAAAAGCTGACTTTATGTGGTGTCCTGAAATCCCTTAGGGATGATCCAGGATTCAGCAGATTTAAGTAGTAGTTCTTCAAGGCTGAAATGACATCTAAGTGTGAAATGTCCTTTTAGGAAAAAAGTAACTCTTGGATACTATAGGAGACAAACAAGCCTTTTAAAAGACAACTCTTGCAGAGCAAAGTCACTACCTGGGTATTAATATATGTCTCAAGCCTGTTTTCATGCACTAAATGAAAGTGGGATAGAAAAAGGTTTCTTGTGCTCCCTTATTGTTTACAGTAGGCAGCACTGAGCTTAGCTAATGCTTAGTCATCCCCCAGCTCTACCTGTGGCTGTGCAAAGGCCTCTCTAGTGGAAAACAAACCATTCTCACTTAAAATTAACTGCAAAGTTACCAGCTGGGCTTTAAACACAGCATCTTGAAGATGCTGTGGTGACTGGATATTGTGCAGCAGCCCTAACATTCTGACAAAACAATTAAGTGTTTACAGACAATGAGCTAGAAATGTTCTTTTGCCAATTAACATAAAATGCTCATGACAATGAAAACACAACTAAAATTCAAGCAAGCAGTGTAGGTAAATTTACCAGTAATGCAAACATGTAACAGAACTGAGGGATTCTATTTGTGGCACAATATCCCTGCAATTACTCTTCCATGGCTGCAATACAAGCAGCAGGCTTGCATTGCAGGCCCCTAGGAGGTTTATAGTGCTGGAGGGAAGAGCCTCTTGGGTTAGCAAAAGCTTCATAGATCTCAAAATCAAGCTTAAGAAAAGGTATCTGAGGAAATGAAACTTTGAGGTTGACCTTTCTTTGCTATTATTTCTAGAGAAGGAAGTAATGGGACCATTTCAGTCTTCCTGCTCAGACAAGAAAGTACAGATGTGCTCTTTGTGCATGCAAAATATGTGGGAAGAATTCTTGTGAGGCAAAGTAAAGGGAAAACAAGATAAAATTATTTTTCATGCAATTCATACTAACTGAACTGGGAATGGAAATACTGAAGCAAAGGAAATTGTAAAACTCTGAGCTGTATTTTATCAAGAGCTACAATGTGATCTACTTTAAGAGAATTCCCTGGGGATCAGTCCAATATGCAAGAATTAATATATGCTCCCACACAAAATTTCAGTAATAATTTGAAACACATGCAAGTTGGAAGAGGTAGAAAATATCTGAAATAAATTTAAGTTAAATATCTCTTATAAATATATTGTGATTTTACTAAGCCAAGAAGCTCCTTTAGGGCTATTTAACTCTTGTTACGATTCTAATTTTCTCCCACATTATTCCAATACTTAAACAATCTCAATTGCTTCTCAATGGAAAAAATACAGTAAGCTACTTTGCCAAAATACACCAGGTAAAGTGATTGCTTACATCTGATGCATCTAGAGGGAGTTTTATTCCCAAAAGTGCTTCCAAGGCACTTGACATAACAAATGCATTCCATCATTTTTATTATAGACTGCTAACATGGGATTTTCTGGGAATTAATAAGGGTTCAAATTGTCTCTAGGCCCTTTCTGAGTAAATTTTGGTTTCTGTAGGAAAAAAACATCTAATGATATGGATCCTCTGCTTGACTTAACTGCACGTTCTCTTTGATATCTTGATAAGTTCTCCCACTATCTGCAGCAAACTCACTGTAATTCTCCACCATGGATTTTTGGGATAACTTTCATTTCTGTATTTTATCTTACTCAAGCCCTCTCATCTGCTGCAGAAGGATGGGTCACACCAACCTGCATCCTGTCCTGTGCAGTCTTAAGTCAGTTTGCAAGGGAAAAAGAGGAGAGAGCAAACGCCTTGGTAGCTGGCAGTCCCTCCCTGCCCTTGCTGCCCTGCAGGAGCAGGAGGCTCACTGTGCTCCTTGCACCCATCTGCAGCTCCAAAAGCCTCTGAGCATCCCCTCCCTGAGCAGTGGCTGAGCCAGCCTGCAGGAACCAGGCAGAATTTCTCAGATGATTCAGAAAAGCTAAGGAAAGGATTACGGCTTTACATATATTATAAATGCTTACGCCTTCATACCTTCAAACCATCTGCAAAGGGTATTATGTACTTGAGGTTTGCCGGGTATTCTGCCTGACTTCTCCCCATTGCACGCAGAAGTTTCTGTAAACAAAAATGTTTCTTCCCCAGAGTTCAGTGCCTTGAAAATAAGAGGTGCACTGAATGTAATCTTCCTTGGGCTTGAGAGGAGATAGGAGACTCAGAAATGCTCTTGTAAACTCTCATACTTTTATAGAAAGAAATATGACGTTTTGTATTGAATACAAGGAAGAATTCATTTCACTAAGCTAAGAAGGAATTCACTAGAATGAAACATGTCAGGAAAACAATCAACACCAAAATGTAATAGAAAACAACCCCCAATACCCAAAATGAATAGAATTTAAACAAATTATTTTCAGAAAAGTTTGAAGGTCTAAAAAAAAATTGGAAAAGCACTGAAAAAGCCTGACCCTGAAGAAAAATTATTTTCAACTAAACTAAGGAAAATTTTAATGGGATGAAATGTGTTAGGGAAAAACAAAAGCAAACATAACCAAATGGAATCTAATCAAACTGGTTTTGTAAAAAGGTATTCTTCTTCAATTGTTCAGCAAGTTTTCTTTGAGAAAGTACAAGTTCAATAGCTCTCTGTTTGTCTGACTTTTGCTACGAGGAAAAAGCATAAAACTAAAACATTTTTCTTTTGACAAAGCCCTCCTTGCCTTGTACGTGCATTACAAAGAGCTGAAACACAATAACAACTGCCTTTATCCTGAACAAGTCACCTTGAGAGGTACAATCTAACCCTGAATTTATTTGTGGTGACTCTGAAATATGACTATTGAAATATGACTCTATGGAAGGGATATATAGTACTGAAGAATGAATATGAAATATGTTTCATTTGAAGTGGTACATTATTACATAATGTCTTCTTTGTTATAAAGCCTCTTGTAATCTGAGAGAAGACTGCAAGAACAAAAGGGAGACACTTTGGGTAGAGGAAGATTTTCTAAAACTCAACTGCAACACGAGCCCCCTGTTAAGTATGAAATCAAACCAACTATAGCCCCCTCTTCCAACATCTCTGTGGGATAGTTTCCAAATAAAAAGCGCATCTAAGTACTAATGTTTTGTGGCAGAAAACAGTATAGAAGAAGAGAAACTCACAAAAAATATTTTTTCATTGATTTTAAAGAATTTGCGCTTCTTCTTTCTTATGTATGCCTCTATCAGAGGGAAACATGCCCAAGTTGGAGCTGTACATCTGCACCCTCAGCTGCCTGGGGCAAGAGTGTAAGTCAAGGGCCTGTTTATTCAGAGATTGCATTAGGATGTGAGTTGCCTCAAAATATTGCCTATTGAAAATAGCAATAACCTTTCCTAAACACTTATATACTAATTTTAAATTATTCACAGATTGTACAGGTACTGATATTTACATTCTGATGTTTTCTGTGTCAGATTGAGTTACTCCCCAATTATCTAACTAATGGAAATTACCTAGACTGTGTTTCTGACTCACAATGAGGGTAATAGTCCATGAAATGAATATACATACTCCTATCCCACAACACATTTATTGAAATCCAGGTGCCTTGTAAATATTTTTATGCTTTAAAGAGTATTACATAGTTGCATGAACAGGTGAGATGGAAAACTTATACAGGTTTTCTTATTATTTTTCTAAATATTAAGCATGATTTCTTCAAAAGTGGTCCTCAAAGAACCTGTGATCTATCTCATGGAAGACATCTCATTTTTATTGTAGGTGCTCCCTATGAATGAGAAACTTAGTTTTCATGCTTGTGTATACAATGTGCTTTGTGCAATCTACATTTTTAACCCTACTCTAAGACTTTACTGAAATTACCATATTTCTAGTTTGGCAGGAAATATACCTATTGTGCTTTTTGCTGAACTGCTTTTTAAAACAGATGTATCAATGAATCATGTTCCTTTATGTAGTCAGATTTTCTGAAGTGCAAAAGAAAATTACAAGGATTAATTCTTTAAAGGTAAGTCAGACTGGGAGGTAATTTGGACTAGAAACCTGAACATTTTCTAAGATTTTAATTTTAAATCCATAAAAACATTCAAATATACAAATAATATGCCAAATTGACAAGATTAGTTCTGTAATTTGCTATGAAAATAGTGTGAGTCATTATCCTGAAGTATTCTACTTGAACAATTTCTCTCCTTCCAATTATTTCTCAATTAAAGTAATTATTTTCTTAGATGCTCTGCATATTTCATTTTCTTTTATTCCCTATGGTACTATACCACACAACAGATGTGTTGTAGCTGTTTGCTCTTTAAACTAAACCATTTTTGGGGAGGAAGAATATCATCTGGGGGAGGGGAATTCACTGACATACCATCAAAGGACTGCTAAACAGATACCCAGGTTACTTTATGGCCTCAACATTTCTTTTTATTTTAAAAGCTTTTATGCAAAATGGTAAACTATAAAAAAATAATGATCCTTGAAGGTTAGATAATGCCTCCAGGCTTAACTGCTGGCATTGATCCTGGATTTGGTAGTCTGAAAACAGTTCTTGGTACAATGCCTATGGAAAGTAGTTTAATTCTCTTTGCTGCAACAAGACCCCGCTGTGAACCGCTACGATGGGAGGACAGAGCACTGGCCTCATCCTCACTGCATTCCATGGTACTTCCTTTGGGACTGCAATTAAACTTGTGAATGAGCTGGTCAGATAGCAGGCAACTATGGACTTTCCATAGGCGTACCATGAGACGGCGATCATCAGGGCTCCTGCCTTCCTCAGGCAGTTTTTGGTGGCTCACTCACTCTGTACCAAACCAAATGGACTGTCACAGGTCACCAGAGCACCACAGGAGGTGGCACAGAGAGGCATCAAGCTTTGCTCTCCTACAGTGGCCCCACGAGCTGCCTGCTGGTGCTGAAGGGAACCAGAGAACCTGGAGGGGAAAGCCAAAGTCATGTAGAGCAGATCACAGCCCACCAGAGCAGGAAAGTGCTGTGTGAGGAGGTCCATTAATCCAGGATTACCTGAGGCAAGTCACCACCATATGGGCAAGAGGGCAAATCAGACGTGACACGAGTACCAAAGGGTTTGCTTCAACAGGATCCCATTCTGCCTTTGTGTCACTGTGCCATTAACCAATGTGGGTTACCTGGGGCCTTCCCCTGGACAGGATTCTGGTCACTGCTGCTCCATGGCAGGGAGCCTCTGGAGTTCCGCAAGGTGGGAATATTGCCCACACCAGACCCCTTCAGCCTGGGAGGGCTTGCTCTGCAATTCAAGCAGAGGTCTGAGCTAAAGAGACACAGGGAGAAGGACCAGTACTTTATAACATTTGATTTGGTCTTTTCTATAAAGGAGATGTAACATGTAGACATAGGACCATTGCATATATCATAAGGTCAGGTGTTCACCAGGTCAAAAATGCTGTGCCACTCCAGCCTTCTTGTTTGTTTGCAGTACAATGCTGCACTCAGTTCCATACTCAAATGCTATGGCTTTCCTCAAGGAATAGACAGGAAGCAGACTTTGTCCTCTCAGTGGTAATTCCTTCTAAAAGAGATACGTAATTATGATATGCAATGGCCCACTACTCCACTGAAGAACTCTTTAGGCTGACAAGCTTTAGCTTCAGATTTTACATAAGGTATACATTTTAGAAATTATAATCAATAAATGAACTTGCAAATGAAACCATTAATCATTGTGAATAATATATGTACCATCTATTAATCAGAGATTCAGAACTTATAAAATTCCTTTGCCATGGATCAAAGTAAATTCTGATGAACGACACAAACATTCTGAAAAGTAGTATTAATCCGTGATTGCAACACTTAGCACAATGAAAAAAAATTAACTGTTACTGAAAAATGGAATTGGATGCAAGGATATAGTAATTGGTGCTTGAGCAAGTGTAAGGGATTCAGGAATATTTACTGAAGTGAGAAATGAAAAGCTGACATACATAAAAAATAAATGTCAGAAGTTATACTTCTCTGTGGAAAGGGAATAGTTTAATCACCTTTATTTATAAAACATTCAGTCAATAAAACCAGGTAGAAACTCTGAGTGGAAAAGGGTAAGATCTGCAGGGGGAGTTAGTGAGGAAAGTCAAGCTGAGATATATTTCTTGTCATAACCCAAATACATTGCTAAAATTAACAAAATATTACTCATAGAAGATTCTCATTTCATTGTGATGATTCATTTATCATTGATGATCACTATTTCATCAACAGTGAAATAATTACAATAATATTGATATTTGCATCATGCTCAAATGTCTTGAAAGTTTTGCCGTTATTATTATTTGTCAACAAAGCAACTACACTTCAGACATAAATACTTAGGCTTCAGCAACAAGTGTGATGTGTGAGTAGTGAGAAAGGCAACAATTTCAAGTAGTCATCTCTTTATGGTATTGTGATTAGCTCAGAATGAATAGAAATAATCTTGTTGCCGTGAATTGTCTACAGAAGTGAATGGACAATTTTAAAATTGTCACTGTGAAAATGGAGAATGGATAGCAGGAAAAATGTTGATGCAGTTGTAGCATCTCAGCATTAAAAGGACTATTTAATGCACTTTCAGAGTCATAAATACAGCATGTCAAGTTGTAATAAGAGATATAGTCATTCAACAGAGAAGAAATAACTAAAGTCATGAAACACATGAAAAGCCTTCTCACACATTGGTTTTCTGTGGTGGGCAAAAGGGTTCTCCTTGCCAACACCAAAATGGGCCTGCAATTCTAGCGTGTGTTCTACCACGGGAAAAAATCCTTATTAAAGGGCAGGTGTCTGTACCATTAATATGAGTTTATTATATGCTTTATAACTTCAGAAGGTACTTTTAAATACATCCTTCCTTGCCTTACAATGTTTAAAACTCAGTTTTTTTGATTCATTATAGTGTAGCACTGTATAAACCTCAGTTGGCTCTTATTTTATGATTTCCTCTTTCCTCTCCTAAGCACCAAAGTTAAAAATATGTATTTGTAGCCTGGCAGAGGAAACAAACCCTCTTCCATGCTCAAATTACTTAAATTGTCTTAATTGGAGTACCAATTAAATGATTAACTGATTTTTCCACAACACACTAAAATGACACTTCTCAGAAGTGATCTGTTGAGTCAGATTGTCTGCAGATTCAGGGAGTGCTGCATCTTTTGATGTTGCGCGTACACTTCAGAAGCTTTCTTTGTAGCTGCAAGCAATGGAAACTGTTGTTCTAAGGCAAAATGAGACATCAGCATAAAAGATAAGAAAGGGGGCAATGGTGAAGAGTTGCCTACTGTGTTGACTGTTGTGGGAATGCAAGAGATATAGCTAATTTTTGCTAAACTCTTTCATGTAGGAAAAAATAACCTGCAGAATTAGAAAAAAATCCTAGCAGCCTAATAGTAATGTTATACTACTGGTACTGCTGGAAAAGATTTACTCCTTGATGCCAGACCTTCACAAGTAACGTCACACACATGGAGTTCAATGGGTCTGCTGTCTTTAAGGTGTTTGAAAATGTTTTCCAGGAGTATTTGTTTAGTTACAAAGAAGCCAATCAACAATCAAGGTAAAGATGACCTGTAGGTCACCAGAACCTCCTTCCACCCCTCTTTGAAGGTAGGAATACTATTTGCATCCTTCCCATCCTCAGACTTTTGATTTCCATAACACTCTAAAAACTTAGAGAGTGTCTCCATATCCCTTCCAGGTTATCTTCCCCTGCTTCCACCTTTTTATATTTGAGTTTAGTCAAGGCCAACTTAACTGTACGGGCCTCCTGCCACCTTGGCTTGTCCTGTTGCTTGCCGAGTTTGACTTTGCTTGAGTTGGAGAGGAGTATGTTTGAAAATCAACCAGATGCTCTGGACCTCTTTTCTCTCCAGAACCATCTGCCAAGGGACTCTTTCAAGCCTTCCCCTCAGCTGCCTGGGGCTGTGAATGGAATTAGCACTGTGCAGAGATCAGGACCAGTCTGCTCTCTTGCAGTCCAGGGCTGGTATCCAGTTTTTTGCCTTGCTCCATCCTCCAAGGATCCTGAACACCTCTATCTCATGGTCACCCAAGGCTTGCACATCATTATCCTGTCCATTCCTTTTGTAAGTATGAGCCGCAACAGAGCTGCATGAGCTCCTTGACTCCTCCATCACCTCAGCCAGGAAGTTGGCATCAATGCACTTCAAGAGCCTCCTGTATTTCCCTGGGTTTTTCCAACTCTTTTTTTGGAGTTTTTTAAATACTATGTCTTAGTGTGAGGTGTGAAGTTACCATTGGAACTGCCAGAGTTGCCAGACAGATCTAGTCTTTGATATTCCCAGTATCACCTGATCACTGGCTCATTGCTGGACACTTGTTCTAGACTATTAATGCTGTCAGAACTCTTCTATTAAAAATAGAAACACTTAGCATTGTATACAACCTACAGTAAAAAGAGCTGAATTCTACCTGTAATGAAACTTGAAGCATGGTTGACTAAACTCCCATCACTGTCATTTCTGAGAGCACTAACCTGTTTTGTGTCAGGTGGCTGTGGCAAAAAAGAATAACAGAAAGGTGTTTTGAAGGAAAATGTGTTCCATCAGAAATGTTTAAGATAACAATGTCAAGTCACAACTTGAGAGCAATTTTAACTGCTGGTTCTTACTAGTTCCAACATTAACAATTGATTTGGGTGGGTGGGGAGGGAGAGGAGTGCAGGAGTTAAATATGCTGCTCTACAAAAAACAGTAATCTTCATAAAACTGTCACATTCTTTGTATTTGTCACTTATGTCTAGCATTAGCAAAAAGTGATGCTAATCTTTGGAAAGTTGAAAAGACATTAAATTCCTTCCTCTTTAATAAGTTATAGCAGGGTCTCAAAAGATCTGCAAAGAACTTGAAAGCAGAGTTACTTTTCAATATTTAAAATGTTATGAATATTCATCTTTCACTTTTACTCTGACTCCTATCCACCACAAATGCACAGGACAAAATGTTCAAAATGTTTTCCATGCTGGATCTACTTAAATGGTTCTTTTCTCCCATATGATTTGTCAACTCTGCAAATATTACTCAGGCCCCTGTTTACTTCTTATCCATACATAAAGCACATTTTTGAAACTAAATCCTTATTCATTACAGTCTGATTTTTGGATTAAGTGTTTCCTGAAAAAAATATACTATATTTTGGACCATTTTCTGCATTGCTGTTAATCCCTCAGGCCTCCATAAATTGCCTTAGGCAAGGACACCTTCCACTAGACCAGGTTACTCAAAGTCCCATCCAACCTGGCTTGGAACACTTCCAGGGAGGGGGCAGCCACCACTTCTTTGGGCAACTTGTGCCAGTTCCTCACCACCCTGAGACTAAAAAATTTCTTCTTAATATCTAAGCTAAATCTCTTGTCTTTTAGTTTAAAACCATTGTCCCCTCTCATATCACCATCTACCCTATCTATGTAAATAGTCCCTCCTGCTCTTTTTAATAAGCCCCCTTTAAGTACTGAAAGGCCACAATGAGATCTCCCCATAGCCTCCCCTTCTCCAGGCTGAACAACCCAGCTCTCTCAGCCTGTCTTCAGGGACGTGTCCCAGCCCTCTGAGCATCTTTATGGCCTCCTCTGGTCCTGCTCTAACACATCTGTGTCTTTCCTGTGCTGAGGACCCCAGATCTGGGCACAGCACTCCAGGTGGGGTGTCACCAGGGCAGAGCAGAGGGGAGAATCACCTCCATGGAGCTGCTACTGCTGCTCCTGCAGCCCAGGATGGGCTTGGCCTTCTGGGCTGTGAGTGCACACTGATGGGTCACGGCCATATTTTCATCCATGAGAACCCCCAAGCCCTTCTCTGCAGATATCTTGTCAATGGCATCTTCTCTCAGTCTGGGCTCATGTTTGAGACTGCCCAACCCAGGCACAGCTCATTGCACCTGGGCTTGCTGCACCTCATGAGGTTCACTTCCCAAGTGTGTCCAGGTTCCCTGAATGGCATCCCTTACTTCTACTGTGTCACCTGCACTGCTCAGCTTTGTGTCATTGGTAAACTTGCTGATGGGGCATGGATCTCATTGTCTGTGTTCTTGATAAAGATATTGAAGAGCATCAGTCCCAAAAGAGCACCCTGAGGGTCACCTCTTGTCACTGGTCTCCACCTGGACATTGAGCCATTTGCCACAACTCTCTGTCTGTGTCCATCCAGCCAGTTCCTTACCCATCATATCGTCCACTTCTCAAATACATGTCTCTAATTTGGAAGGAAGGATGTCATGTTCTTCATCATCCATGAAGAACATTGATGTGTTTCTTTTGAGAACATGTGACTTTACAGGAAAAGAAAGGATCATCCCAGAAAAATCTACAGCTTTTCCACTGAAAGATTTGGAATCAGAATGCTCATTTTCTAGCAAAAAACAAAAACAAAACAAAACAAAACCAAAAACAAATCCAAACCCACACCTTACTAACAGAATAGTCTTCTATTTGTTTCTAAGTGAGCTTTGTTACCCCATATACTCCCACTGATGAATTAAGCTGTCTGGCAGGAGGTTTCTTCTGCTCCACATCATTTGGTTGTTAGTGTATATCCAGCAGCAACATGTTTTATAACCTTCAGAAAATATGAAACATTGCCATTTGTTATATGAATACATGAGGTTATTCTCATTATATAAAAAGGAAATCTGTTAAACTCTCACCAAGCTGAGGAATATTTTCTTTCCAATATATTGTTTGTTTCCTTTGGGAAATACTGTCTTTAATAAAAAAGCACCTTTGTAGAGGCTGTAATGGGTTGTTTAAAAACAAGAAAATGAAAAACCCACACGCAAGTCCTAAGAGAGAAGATGTGAAGGGAATTAAATCTTTCTGCTGTCAAAGCATTAAAAACAAAAATACAAAATGTGCTATATTTAAATTAACTTTAATAAGAAGTACAAAAAGATAATGTTAAGCAATATTTTGCATGTGGTTAATAAATATTCTTCAACAGCAAGCAATGACACATTCAAACATAAATCCAGTTATTTCTTTTACATTTTAGAAAAGTAACGATTTTCCCAGTTAAAACAAGGTCACAAATTACAGAATATTATAATCTTCTTTAATTATTTATAACTATGAAACCTACTAAATAAGTAAACTGTCACCCAGAAGATTTTATATGACATTGATGTTCAAGATTAAGTATACTTACATTTATCATGCAGTTTCTTATTGTGCATATTTGATTGGTGTTTAATTTCAAAATTATTGGTTTCATTCTTCCCATTCCCTTATTTCTTTTTAATATACTGGGAGTGCCTATTTTCCAAGTCCTATACATTTTCACACCTAAGTGACTCACTAAAGTAGATGTGTCATACAATGCATAAATGTTTTCTGACTCCAGCCCAGCTGAGAAATTGCAAACCATGTATGAATCAGAGACCACTTTGTTTTTACTATTTTTTTAATCAAGTTAACAACACTTAGTGTAATCACTTTCATTCAAATTAAAGTGCCTTCAAATGTTTTCTAATAAAGTGACTATTTGGAAGGGAGAGGGTGAAGGGGTGCAGTTTAGGAACTGATATTTTAACAGTTTATAGATACGGTGCATATGTATTCTAACAGATGTAAAGTACTACATTGCATTCCGTGCTATTGCTAAGCTACAGTAGCCTATAAACTGATAAATTCAGCCAAAATGAACATCTAATAAAGAATATCAAAAGCAGTCGATCAAAGTAATATCTTGTTCCATTCGCTATTTCCATCCATCCTCAACGGCGTGGTTTGATGGATAAAGTATAGGAAAGCAAATATAACACTTCAACCTGTTGAAGCTCACCCCTTTTAATATCAGATGAATGAAAGCACTCAATGCAATCATCAAAAACCTTGAATGCATAAGGACACACTCCAGAACACCTTATCAAGTAAAGTATTCACATTATGTAAATAATTTGAAAGCAAAATAGAACTTTTAAATTATCTAACAATAAAAATATAATCATATATATTTATGTAGACTCCAACACTAGAGGAAGAGTATACATTATCTTGCATATTTTAAAGTATCCTCAAAATTCCTTTTTGTTAGTGTTATCACCTCATCCTAACTTACAGCACTTTCATAATATTCTTAAAGGGTATTAATAAATATCAAGGAAAAAACAGACAAAGCTCTGTATTCCAGTATGGTTGACATTTCTTTTAAGAGCTTTAAGGGCTATTTTCATGGATTAGAGAATGGACAACCCATATCCAAAGGAGAGCCCAGGTATAGTTAGGTGTACTCCTCTTCTGGAAAAGTCCTTACTGACTTCACTGGTAGAGATAAATATGATGAGGATGTAGATTAGTTTTATTTTAATTTCAGTGCAAATTTTGCCCTGATCTCCATCAGAGATGTCAAGCCCTCAAAATTTATCCTCTTCCAGTAAGATATAATCACAGACCCCAAAAACATGAGTTAAGAGATTCACCTAGAAAGATTTGAATCTAAAAAATTAAGTGGTTTCAAGAAGAGAGAAAGAAAACATTTTATGCAATTAACATATGCCAGGCATTGTAACAAAGTTTCGATCCTTTTACTTCTACTACTAAAGACCTAAAGTCCCTCACTGATTCTCAGATGACTGTAATTAATAATTGGATTTAGAAAATAATTTAAAGTTCTATAGTTTTAGGGAGTTTGGGTCATCTACAGAAATTAGGTGGAGGTTTCTTTGACTGAAGTGGAAAAAAAAAAGAGATATTAAAGGGATGTAACCAGAATTTATATTGTGCACTAAGAACATTCTAGCAGGAGGTTCACTGGTGCTGGGATGAGATGGAAGGAATCCTAACACTGTTTTATAAAGAACCATTCATTTTACTCAAGGCTGAAGGGCGATCTGACTTTTACACAAATTCACATAATTATTTTAGCATTTGTGTAAGACAAAAACTTTATATGTGATATGAAATTATACAACATTCAGAGAGTCTATTTAGGTATGTTTAGATATTTCTACAATTGCCAAAATGTGTTTTTTAAATGAAGCCATTTAACTTACTAAGTTTATTTTAAAATGTTTTCTTCCTCTACTTTAAAACTCATTGCATGGGTTTAAAAATTTTAGCATTATGTGTCTGCACATAATCGGGCACAGATGATGATAGCTTAATTTCCACACTGAAATAATCTTTCATGCAAATTTGTTAGGAGTGGTAACGTTCAGCAGCATAGACTTCATCTGTTTTGTGAAGGCCATGGCAAAACCCATGCACTACTAAACCTTCAGAAAAGGAATGAGAGGTATGGAGGATTAGTGCTGACTCTCTGTGCTTAAGTGAAAGCCATGCTTTTTAAGAAAACAAAGTGTAGAATTAACAAAATTCTACCTAATTTCTGAAGCTTCTTTTCTCCTTGCACCCAAGATGTTGCAATCAGCAGGAGACACACAGTATTGCATGGTCTGCTTTCACAAAGCAGTCACTAGAGGCCTCTCGCTTTCCAAGGCACAACTCGTGTCCCTCAGTTCAGTAGAATTATACAAGTATTTTCATTTTATGTGCTCTAGAAGTTACTGTCCACAACTCACATGTGGCAGTGAAGGCTCAGAACTGAAGCTGAAACAAAAATACACATTACCTCCCTCAGCGACTTCCTCCTCAGTTATCTCACATTCCAGTGCCATGGTAACAAAGCCATTTGTGTGCTCTCTTTTCTCCATTCCTCCTCCATACATCCTACCTCCTCCCTGCTGCTTCTGGTTGATTTCATGCAGACATTTTTTTGGTCTCTTTTGAAAAGTCTCATCACCCTGTATGTTATCTGTAACCACTGGGAAGGGAAGGGAAGGGAAGGGAAGGGAAGGGAAGGGAAGGGAAGGGAAGGGAAGGGAAGGGAAGGGAAGGTGATTCAGTAAGGCTCATGTTCAGTCTCTAGATGCTCTTTCCTGTGACTATATGGGCAAATTGGCTCCTTAATTTAGAATAATGTTCAGTGGTATGAGTGGTCTGCCAAACTAAAGCTCATATCTCAGAATGCCTACCATAACATTTTTTTAAAGATGCTCAACAATGCAGCAGCTACAGGTTGAATTAGCTGACGTACGACAGGTGGAGGTAATTTAATTGGCCACAGCATAAGTGAGAATTTTCTACTCTTCTGTCATGAAGTCTCCAGCAGACAACTCTGGCTGATAAACTGTGCTGTTCTCTACTTTTCATGCTGATTTATAAATTACTGTTAAATTACCTGACACATGCATCCAGAAATATGTGCCCCAGTACTATAGTGGAAGCCTACTTCCTAAAACTCATTTAGAATTGCTGTAACTCCAATCTAACTTTACCATAGTGTTTTATCTTTGTATTTATTTTATTAATTTATTAAATCACAAAATATGATACACTGACCCAAGAATAATAGAAGTAGGTTAGATTAATATGCCAAACAAAAAATTCACTGTCAGATTCCATGTGCAAGTCCTTGAGAAGTGACTTGCATTTTCTCACTCATACTCCCCACTTTAAGTATTTAAGACCTGCAAGATTTACTCAAATTATAGGAAACCTCTACATATTTGGCACATAGATTTGTGACATTAGCTTTAAAATCCCAGACACAGATTCTATGGTAAATGAAATACACAGATTCCTTCTAAAGGAAAGTAAGGCCTAACTGTTGTATTCTGGTATTCCTTTCACAATGCTCCCATTCACTTAAATCTTTACATTTATATTCACCTATCCAGTTGGCAGTCTTACAAACTTGCAGCTTATGTGTACTCAGCTGGGCCACTGTAAATGTTTCAGCAGTGAAACAGTAAAGCATACCCCTTCTTCCCATAAAAGGAGATTGCTTTAATGCTGACCAATTTACTAAATTTTCTGGAGTGTGCCCATTTAAAAGCCTTGTGATGCCCACAATAACTGCGTGTATATATTTAAAATGTTTTGGATTTTTTTTTTTTTAACTGAGTTTATATAGTATGCCTACTTTGCTATATAAGTGGGCAATAAATGTAAATTTACCATGTGATAAACACCTGGTTTTTCTACTGACTCAAGCAAGTGTAGAGAAAAGGGTCAGTGGTTGAAAAAATAGTTGTACCTAATGAAAGTGGTAGCAGCAGGGCTGACTAGCATGAGACAGCATTTGGCTTCTTGCGCAAACTGAAGATGGGCTTTTTGCATGCAGCAAACTCCACCTGAGTTACCCAGGTGGTATTTTCCAGAGAAGTCTTGCTGGAGAAGACTTTACCATTAAAAGCCTTTGAGGAGGTCCCACTCTTGGATAAGGGTGCAAGAGCCTTCCTTATCAGGTAATTCAACATGACTGAGCACACTCACATTTGGCATGGGGAGACTTCTGACTATACAGTGTCGTGCATGGAGAAATACACAACAGCTTCAACACTGAAGGGTCTGAGTACCTGGGATGTAGCCAAGGGTGAAACACAACCCTCTGTTTCTCACACCCCAGTCTTGAGAGGTTTGCAGAGTCCCTAGATCTTGCTGATAAGAACAGAAGGTAAGAACTCTCACTAGGTCACAGGAAGGAGACCGCAGCCACAGAAAACATAATCGAGCTATTCAAGTTCAAGAGCATTTTAGGAGGGGCCTCCATTAAACTATACAGTCAGAGCCCTTTGCCAAAAACAGAGCTAAAAGTGAAGGGATTTTTCTACAGTCCTAATATTTACAATTATTTGTACATATGTACATATTTATATATTTATTCATACTTGGACAACGGGATGTTCAAGGGAAAATTTTTAATTTACAAATGAAACATTTTAAAAATGTATGCTTATACCATGAAAAAACCCTTTTTTTATTGCTTGCCTTCTAGCCTTTTGTTCATAATCACACTATTGCACACATCTCCATGTTACATGGAAGATCTACATTTACATATAAATATATATGAAAATAAGGATATTTTTCTTTTAATGTTCTGAGTAAAGTGCTCATTTTTAAGCTACTGTTGATGAGAAAGGTTTAGTCTGACAGTTTAATTAGAGGGAATTCAAGGGATACACACCTTGTCCATGCTTCTCCCCTTCTTTTATAACCTACTAAATGTCTTTATTTTACTGATGTCAACTCTGTCTTAACTATTAATTCTATTTATAATATGCATTTGTGACCTTGGCATCTATACTGTCACACAAAGTACAAAACAGAATCACATCAAAAGCAAAGAAAAAGCAAGAAAATAAAACAGCAAAAGAAAGCAGTGTTTCTCTTTGTTGTTTTTAGCACACTTCCATGTCTTAAGATACTCTTTTATTTGATTTTAGAAATATTTGTACAACTTTTTTTAAACTCTGAACATATCTATTTTATGCACTATACTCAAGTTACTGTACAAAACTGCAATAAATGACACTATACGACTACATATGTCTCTACTAGAAGACATCATCATAAAGGTGTTTCTTTTTTAAAGGTCAACTAATAACTGCTAATGTATGTGTGAATCAAAATATTTTTGATTGGCCAAGTATACTAAAATCTAAATACAGTACACAGTTATTATTTATGCTATGATTTACCAGGCCTTTAGGGGCATAAAGAATCTTTGCAAAGTCTCAGAAGAAAAACAATTTTACTGATAGTATTAAATGTTCTTATAAAATTGCCAATGGCAGATCCAATTTTTTTATATTTGTGTATATGAAATACAGTTGATGCCTACTGATGATGCATGACCTTTTATTAAAAAAATAACATTCAAATCTTAGCAAAATCATTTCTAGTATACAAAGTTGTTGTAAAGTTATGTCAGCGAAATCTAAAGTTGCAATTTACAAAAGCTGCAGTAAATTTTATTATATGGACATATTCCTGAACTTAAATAATGGTTCTTGTTTCCCTTGAAAACAGTGCTTCCTGGGACAAATACAGGTAAATATTGTAATGGCAGGATTTAGGAAAACATTAAGCAAAGAAAAAAGGTATATTATATTACTGATAAACTTAAACCTGAAAAATTTCTGTGTGATTCTAGAAACCTGAAAATAATTCAATTAGGAACAAAATCAAAAATAATAATTGATAAAAAATCCAGCTTTGCTGAACCAGACAATCCCGCTTAGTAATATTGAATAAATAAACACTGAAAAAATAAGTATCTTACTAGCAGAAGTCAGTTGATATTGAATTGGATTTACCCTTTTCCCTGAACTCAATTAGATGAATTTATTAACAACTTCAAAGAGGACAGAAGTAAGAAACTTAGTAGAGTGTTTACTACCTCCGTGATCTAACTTGTATCCAGAATGTTTTGAAGAGCAGAACTGTACGACCTCCGTACTCTGTTATGTACATGGGTACTGCTATTGTATGAAACAATTACACCTTTTTAAAAAAATCACTTTTTTTAAATGACAGTTTCTTTCACTAAAGTAGAATTAGTTACTTTATAGAAAAATATTTTAACTTTAAATTAAAAAAATACTGCTCCTAAATAATTATGTAGGATCACATCTTCATCTCATTGTACGGAGAGAATATAATTCTGTATATTTGAATCCTAGTTTAACAGAAGTCCCCTGGGTTTAACTTTTAAAGAGCTGGCTGTATTTGCCATGGGTGCTATCTGTTTACAGACCCATGAATTAACGCTGTGTCCCTCCTTTGGAGACACACAGACAAGACATTTATATACACACTGTACAGAATGGTTCACAGATTAGCAGTTATTAGTCGGACTGTACATAGCGAACAACCTATCTGATTAGAATGATGCTTGAAGTCCTCAGTGCAAGTCAGCTTTTAGGTTGATGGTGCAAAGCCAAGTAAGACAGGCTCCCTGTTTAAATATGTAGCCCAATACACTAAATTAAAAGTACCAAATAAGACTGGAAACACTATTCTAGACATTCTGTCAATTTTGCTAACACTGTTGAATGTCTTCTTTGCTTCTTGTGGCTTCGCTTCTGGTTTTGCCTTGTTGGGTTCTGCAGTTGTAGCACTCTTCGAGATGGTTGGTAGCACTGAGTCCTTGGTAATATTTGGAGCATAGTTGGCAACAGCCACTGCATAGGCATTGTTTTTCTTAATGACAGATGCTTTTTCTTTTTTCTATCGGAAGACAGCATGAAGTTAAATATTTCATGTGTATTTGCCAGAATAGACTTAATAAAACATAATTTCAAAAGTAAAAGAAACAAGTGAGCATATTAAAATAAATACCATGCCAATAAATTCAGATATAAAAAAAGACATTTCCAGTCTATCCAAAAAGAAGGTTGAGGTGACATAAGATTGCTCTTGCACCATCAAATGCCCTGCTAAGTTATGTGAGGAAGTCTCTGTTACTGTGACGGTAAGCATAACTGGAGAAGAATTGCCCTTTCTGTAGTGGCTTTGCATCTGTCTCCTTACAGCAGAATTGCAAATTCCTTACAATGTTTTCTGTGAAGATTACCCGTCATGGTAGTAAAATTAAAATTAGGCCACCTTTCTCACATAAAACTAGCATGACTATCGTTTAGGCATGTCATAACACACCACTAATAAATAAATGAATTTCAGTTAAGGGTTTACATTTTTTAGAGACTCTGGAGAAATGTGTTTACACATATATATACATAGACACACATATAGAGAGGTCAGTAAGAGATTGCAATTAAGTGAAAGAAGGAATCCAGATTGATAGTTTTGGAACTGAGCTGAGATTTAGCCCTAGAACTATTTCTGGTTTTCATAAATTATTGGTTAAAAAAATGCATAACAATGATGAAAACAGGACTAAGAACATAAAAAAAACAGCAGAAGATAAGGATAGTGGGGTGGGATGGAATTAATTTAATGAAGCTCAGAAAAGGGCAATTTAAATCCTGGACCTGGGGAGGAATAAGCTATGCACCAGTGCAGGTTGAGGCTAATGGGTTAGAAAGATGCTTTGTAGAAAAAGCCCAGGGGGTCTGGGTGGCCACCAAGTTGAACACAAGCCAGCAGTGAGCCCTCACAGAAACAAAGCCAGCAGCCTCCTGGGCTGCATCACAGAGTGCTGCCAGCCAGCCAAGGGAAGCCATCATTCCCCTTGGCTCAGCTCTGGTGAGCCACATCTGGAGTGCTGGATCCAGCTCTGTGCTTCCCAGCTCAAGAGAGACATGGGGATAATGAAACTAGTCTAGTCAAGGACCACGGAGATGATTTAAAGCCTGAAGCACCTGAAATACAAAAGGCCAAGAGAGCTGGGGCTGTTTGGCCTGGAAAAGAGAAGGCTCAGGGGAAGTCTTGTCAATGTATGTAAGTATGTGAGAATAAAGATTAGACTTTCCCCAGTGAAATACAGTTGAAGGACAAGAAGCAATGAGCACAAAATTAAATACAGAATATTCCACTTAAGTATTAAAAAACCTTCCATTTTTACTATGATCTTGACCTAGCGCTGGCATAGGTTACCTAGAGAGGTTGTGGAATCTTCATCTTTGAAGATATTAAAAAAATATCTGGACAATGACCCTGAGCAACCATCCCTAGCTGACCCTGCTTGCACTAGGGGAGATAAATGTAATGATCTCCAGAGGTCAATTCCAACTTCACCAGTTCTGTGTTGTTATGGGACTGTGTATGCCTTCAAAGGGCTAAAGTTCAGCCAGGGGCAGGTCACTGGAGAGTCCATGTGGACACATGGGCACAGGGATGTATAGGGAATGAATACAGGCTTGGGGGTTTAGACAAATACATAGGTTCACAGACTAGTTCTGCAATAAGACTGTAATGCTGTAAATTAATCCAATGCTTTGCAGCTATCTCAGACTAAGGAATTTCTAATAAGAATTCCTACAAGAAAGAATGGAAGGCAGTTTCTCAGGAAGCAATATATATTATTTATGTGTATATACATATACATCATTTATATATAAAACAATACAATAATATAATGTAATTTAAAATATATGTATGCAATTTAGAGACAAGCAAATAAATATTAGATTTAGTCTGTCTCTTCCACAAAATACAGAATTAAGCAGATGAAAAAATAGCTAACTTCTGGATCATATAAGAAATCATCAGCTGTATGGGTTTGTTTTTATTTTTAATCTGATGGATGTGACACAAGTAAGGGAATTCTTGTGACATTTCTCATATAGGTGCATTTCAGCTTTTTTACTTCCACTGGGAGGCATCTATTCAATTTCCAATTTTTGGTTTTAAATTACATCCAATTCGATATTTATCTGGGCCATCTAAAAATCTTGCTAAGATCTTCATGGTTGGATGTTGTGCCTATAATATTTTGTCTTAGGAGATGGTGTCACATAAAAAGAGAATCTGGGAACCAGCTGGGAATTCAGCATTGTTCCTTATCGACTGGCATGTGAAAAATAACTGATCAAATATGTGGGTTTTTCCTGCACTTGCCCGCCTGTGAGGCAAATTCCCTGTCAACAGCACTTAGAGAAGAATTTCCATATAATGTGAACACAGACAACTGTCACTGAGGAAACATTTCCTTTTAATTAGTGAAAAGTATTGCATTTTAATTAGTGAAAAGTAAGTCTGGCTTTAGGTGTACAGATACCTTCAGCTCAAAAGAGCAAATTACCAAATTTAATTCATCTATATTACCAAATTAAATTCATCTATAAGTCCTTCCTTTCAGACACAATTAGTGTGTTTTAAAAGGTATCTGTACTATCATTAATGAGACCTGCATAATAAAGCTGAATCATACTTTTTTTCTGAGAAACTATGACTATGTTAAAAGCTTATCTTTTTGTTAAGTTAGTTTGAAGAAAGAAGAGAACTGGACACATGGATGGTATATAAATCTTAAAATGTAATGGATGCTATTTTCACTTCTAGGGAAGGAATACCGGCTAGCTTTTAAAGAGCTGCCACTCCTAAGATCATGAGACAACACTTGTACTTTAAAGGAATAACCAAAGGATGATCAGAGAGTTTTTAAGGACTCCCTACATTATTACAATTACAATATTACTACCATTATTGTAATACTGGCAATAACTGGCACACAGGGCAATGTGCCAGTCTGAAAAGCTTCACTCAAGACATGCTGATAAACTCGCCCTGATTTACTTCTAGCAGGAGGTAACAGATCCTGAAGTCATGGATAACACATGCCCTTCCAGAAGTCACAGGGAATTATGAAGAATGAACATTTCTTCTAATTCTCCTTTACTATTGACTGAACATTTTGCTTCTTTATGAATTGCTTCTTTATGCATGCTTCTTTATGCATTCAAAGTGATGAGAAATCAGTTAATGAAACCTGCTCCACACTTACTAGAATCATTTAGGAAGCAAATAAAATTCTATCCTATTTTAGGAAGGATCACAGAAGTCTGTGTATCTTTCAGAAGAAATCTGTTTTCATTGGTAAAATCAAGGACTACAATAGGAAAAAAGGATAAAATATATTAAGTCTGTCAAAATGAGTGAGCTTTAATAATTGTTCTGTGTTATTACAGTTCTAAACTGCAAATACAAAAATCACTAGCTCATTCTCTTTATGAAATGAGAAATTCTATCAGGTCAAAACTTGATTCCATCATTGCTACACCATTATAAAGACCAGAAAATTAAGGCATGACTGTGTTTCTGTGTACTCAAAGCATCAACACATCATAGGTGAAGAATTTTGTACATCTGCTATCTAAAGTGGTTTTAAAATTAATGTCTAGCTATCATTAGCAGTAAGTTTCAGAATAGTGGAAATGTTCAGAAGTTCTAGATTTTGTTATTCATAGTACTAACATATATGGATATTAATTTGCTTTTCTAAACCTTACATACCATTATTAATTATTAATTATTACAAAATTGATCTACATTATATATTTCTGGGTTTTTTTTCTTTTTATTTCCAGTTCAACTGAATAAAAAATACAAAGAATGATCCACCAATATAATCTGGATTAAATTTTATGAATAACCAGATAAACAGTTGTATCTGAGGAGTCAAAAAACAAGACAGGCAGTTCCCAAAAGATAAGGTTCTTGATAACCAAATCTGGATAAGTGAGACCAAATGAGATTAGCATAAGGGCAGAAATATTCCTGTTCAGGACAGAAAATACGTGTACATTCTTTTGATGTAAAGCTTTTTTTTGTTGTTATACAGCAAAATATCATAACAATATATTAGAGCTGATTTAGGTAATTGACTGGAAATAGGACAATTTCCTTAGGACTTACCTTATCATTCACTACACTTTTTCCATCCCAGGCCCATCCTCGTTTTGTGAAATAATTTACAGTTGCAAATTCAATTAATGCAGAGAATACAAATGCATAGCAAACAGCAATAAACCAATCCATAGCTGTTGCATATGCTACTTTGGGGAGTGAATTTCGAGCACTGATGCTCAGTGTTGTCATTGTCAACACAGTTGTTACTCCTGCAGGGGGACACAAAAATAGAACATCAACAATTTCACTTGGATTTTGAATGTTAGCAAAAGAAACCAAAAAAAAAATACATGGTACGCTTTTGAAACACAATGAAATTTTTTTTTCAAAGTTGCTGACAAACATTGCTAGAATTGTATTAAATGTTGTATCTGGATTTTCCTTTGCAGATCAGTCAGTTCAATTTCCTGTCTAGACTTTCCTTTTTAGATGAGCTGATGATTTTACTTACAGAAAATAATTTTTCTTAACTTGTCAGGGCAGGATAGGTTATTGTAACTAACAAAATTAATAATTTCTTCACAGATTCATAATATTTAGCAACATTAGAGCAATAATGATTAATAGGTTAATGTTTGGTAGCTGGCTTCTCTGCAATGGCTGCAGGTTTGGCACCCATATTTACTGAAATTACCAAACAAATACACTTTTTTAATGAGAATTTTTTTTTCTTTACAGTTGCTGTCTTACTAACCATTCAGTGACATACTCAAAGACATAAACAGTGTAAGTTCTCATTCAGGTAACATGGATTGTATTCTAGAACAGCACTGATTTGCAGTGACAGATTATTGTAACTGTATTATGTGTCAGAAAACAGGAGCTGGTGATACAGGAAGGCTGTGCATTCACTGTGCAGTTACTAAAAGAACTTTGCAGTACTTTTTTACATAATAAGGATCCAGTTTTAAAAAAAAAAAGTCCCTCCCAAAAGAATCCGGAAGAAGACACATGGAAGGAAAGGAAGAGAAGGACTTCTGTCTGAGTCAGATTTAGCAAGCAGAAATCCACAGCCATAAATACAGTCTCCATTCCTTAAGTAAATCAGTTCTCCCACCTCAGTCTGAATCACACGTAGACAAACCAAACTATTCCCTTTGTGGCACACCATTAAGCATGTCTGCAGAATTAAAGGCAACACAAAGTGATGTACTCAGCACAGATCAGCAAACCTACACTCCACTATGACAGCAAAGGAGATGCCATGGCAGAAATATTAGTAACAGCACATCACAGCTTCAACAAATACACACTCATAAAACTGGTGTAGGAGGCTTCCCAAGAGAAAGTAAAGTGACTCTCCCTAAGCCAGACCTTCTGCTGTCAGCAATCTGTCACCTGGGTTCTGGAGGATCAACAGAGCTCTGATTCTCCTTCTGCTACAAGAGAAGAAGCAATTTTAACCACTGTGTGAAAGAGAAGAGAGACAGAAACTGCATCTACTGAGACCTCCTCAGACTCCACAATTTTCGTCCCTCCAGTAAAGATTCTCCATCTGTGAAGGTGCCACAAAGGGTGGCAGAGCAAAGCTAAGTGGACTCGGCCTCAGTGCCTTCAAAGGTCTGTGCAGCAGGGAAAACAACACACAGAAGCATCCTGCTGAGTCACACAGGAGACTCCTTAGCAAACATAAACCTCTAATTGCTGCTTTTCAGCCTCCATAAATTAAAGAAGTGGATGGCCTGGAATCAGCCATGACACTGTTGGCATCTACTAGGCTATACAATGAAAAGGAAGCAGCTATCACACGGAACAGTACGAAAATCTGTAGGCAAAATATATTTTGTAAAGAACTTAGTCTCTCCTAATGCTTACAGAACATATGGCTTAATTAATTTCAGCACCTCAGGGAAAAGAAAGCCTATCTTACATCTAAAATTATCACATGTAAATTTTAACACTGGTTCTGAGCTGCAGATAAACCATTATAATTGTACAGAGATTCAGTAAAGTGAGTGTTTCTCAGATATAAGGTGACCTTATCCACATGTAAATATATACAGTTGCTAAGGTATTACTCAGTTTAAATCCCACTTTATAGAGTAAATTAATCTTCTGGAAACCACATTGACTTCTTCAGAAATCTGATTTAAGATTTACTGCTGACCTTTCCTAGTCCCAGTTAAAACATTGTGAATTTATATCTTGTTACCACATGCTACCACTTGACAATTTCTCTAAAAAGTTCAGCAAGTTACACCACTTTGTGACCCAAATGCTAATCAAGCAGCACACTGTCAGACCATTGCCAACATACTTTCATTTATTCCTTCACTCTATAAATTCAGTGATGTTCAAGCTAGCACAGTCATTTAACCTGAATTGAATGGGAAAAAATTGGACAGAAAATTTCATCTTAATATCTGTCAGTTTAGGATTCTCTAGTCCTTTTAGATTGCTATTATTCTTCAGAGAAAAGACAGATGATTTTGCACATTATAGTTTATTTGAAAAATCAGTTTTATCAAGTCTTCTTTATGAAAAAGGACTGAATGGAAATAACCTGCCTCCTTGCCATGGCTAAACCTGAGAGGACTGAAAAGTTGTTAATGTGGAAGAACATGGTCAACTTGAAAAAACAAAACTCATTTATTTCCTAAAGGTTTAACTTAAAAACTCACAAAACCCATACACTGATCAGAACAAAACTGTTCATCATTGCTCATCTAATTCATAACACTAGTGAACTAAAATTGGCATAAAATTACCAAGTAGATTGTAGCCCCTACAATGAAGTGGTCAAAAAACATTTAAAGGGCTATGTAAAGACTGCATGATATCTCACTATGATGCAGAAAAATCAGTTTACATACAAGGCAAGAACTCTCTTCTATAGCCCAGGACACATGATGCCAGAAGAAAGTCACGTATTATTTTGTAAGGACCATGAGCAGTCATCAGTTTGTCTTTGAAATCAAAGATCGAAAAAAATAAACCATCCAACCACCTTTTTTCTCCAAAGAAGACCGAGCATTTTTACTTAGCAGTAAACATCCTTACAAGGTTTGTTCTCAGCAGTGCATGCCTACAAAGCTAAATATCTTCTGTCACTACAGGTTTATCCATTACAGCCAAGACTGGAGCTATTTGATTGCCTGGGATTTTTTTTTTTTTAATTTTTTTTTTTTTTTTTTATAGTGCTGCTTTTGAAACAGCATTTGCTTACTGGAGAGAGAAAATACATCTCCAGAGCTGCAAATTCAACACTTTTCACTGGCACTAAACTTATATCTCTGGAAAGTAGCAGCTCTGTTTTGCTTATAACAGTGGAAGAGGTAATCTGAAAAGCTAGAAATGTCTAACTAGAAACAGAGAGTGGAAATTGGAGGAGTTAACACATATATAATACAGTTAAAATCTGTCAAGATAACTACTTTATGCCCACACTTATTAGTTACACATAATGGTTGAAGAACATATCACAAAAGGATTGATAAATCACTTTTTTTTTTATTCAGGAAATTAATTTCCTTATTCTATTTTTTAACAGCAATTGCAAATGTGTTTTGGTAATTAGATATCCAACCTGGCCCAAAACCCAAAGAGATTCATAAATACAAATAACAGCAGAAAGGAAAGATTGTTGACCATTTCAGAGATACAGATTACCACTTCATTTTATCACTCCAAGACCAAATAGAAGTGTAAACAAAAGTTTAAAAATTCTGTATCTAGCATGATATTAAAGCATTGCACCATAACATTTCAGTACACAGGATGCTGTTTGCTTTTATTTAGTCAATGCATATGTGTTAGGAGGGAATGCAATACAAAAGGAGTGTACTTTTTTGCTCAAACGCCAGCAGGTAAATCTGAACAACCATTGAGAGAATGATTACAGAAAATAGCTCATCACTCTGTCTACCCTTTTCACTAAAATAACAACACTGACCAGCCTTTTTAAATAGCTTGGGAGACAAGAACTATAACAAAATCTATTTCCAGAAAAGCTGAATTCAATCAGTTGGGTAAGCTTCGTATCCATATGGTGAAGTTGGCACCATGCTGCTTCACTGTATCAATACTGAGCAATGGAACACAGTGTCCCATTGAGCAACAGACAAGTTTATTCCCAAAGCCAAATGGCAAATGCTATTTACCCCAACTCCAGGAAAAGCTGCATGCAATTATGCCACCCCTGGAATATGAACTAGTGACTTCACACACAACTAAGTTGAGGAGACATATTGGTTTGTTTGTAACCAGCTCAGTCTCTTACTCAGGGCTAGTTTTCCACTACCCACTGCCTATCACTATATAATTATATCTACATTAAGCAGAAATTCCCAATTAAGAAATTATAAACAGAAATGTGTGAGTGGTGGGATATCTCTAAATGCACAAAAGATAATCTGCAGCATGTGGAAGGAGAGAAGAATAAAGACACTTGAGATTTTTTTTCAATGAAATGGGAAAATGTACTTTGTATTTATAGAATTGCTCAAAAGGACGGGTCTTTATTATTCAATTCCCATGTAAAAATAACCAGAGAACAAATCTTCAAAGTTCTCCAAGAACTTTTCTTGGGTTTCTCTTTCTGTAGTGTCACAATATAAAAGTTGCTTTGGGTTGGCATGGCAAGGTTTTGGTAGCGGGGCCTACAGTGGTGGCTTCTGTGAGAAGCTGCCAGGAGCTTCCCCCATGCCTGAGAGATCCAAAGCCAGCCAGCTCCAAGAGGGACCCACAACTGCTGGCCAAGGCCAAGCCCAAGGGCAACACTGCCGGTGCCTCTAGGATGACATATTTAAGATGGAGAAAAAATTATATTGAGCAGACACAACTGCAGGCAGAGAAGACAAGTGAGAATATGTGACAGAAACACCTCTGCAGACACCCAGGTCAGTGGAGAGGGAGAGGGAGGAGGTGCTCTGGCACCAGAGATGAGATCCCCCTTTAGCCTGTGGTAAAAGCCTTGGGGAAGCAGCCGTGCCCCTGCAGCCCACAGAGAGGTCTATGGGGGAGCAGAGATCGACCTCCAGCCCACGGAGGGCCCCCCAAAAGAACAGCTGAATGCCTGGAGGAGGCTGTGACACCATGGAAATCTGTGCTGGAGCAGGCTTCCAGCAGGACCTGTAGCTCCACGCTGGAGCACTCTGCTCCTGAAGGACTGCACGCCATGGAAAGAACCCACATCAATAACAAGTAAAAACAGACACAGGAACTCAGAGCAACAATAAAATTATCACAGTGAACTGACAAAAGAACATAGCTATGTGAATTTAAATATAATAAACAATAAGACGAATTTTTGTTCTTTCCTGCTTCAGTTAGCAAAGATTATATACCTAACTACATTTATTTTATCATTCTCATTGATGCTCCATGTGAGTTAAAGGATAGATAACTGTAGAACTAAGAAAACGAATTTCTGATTTGTCACCTGCATCTAATGCTGCTATTCAAACACATGTGATGCTTCTAAGTGCTATGACCCATTAAAACAAAGCAAGAATCCAATAAGCTGCACAAGATTAGTTTTGCTAATATTGTTGACACTAAATGCATGACAATAAACACATTAGTAAATGAAACAGATTGTAATCTTGCACTAAATGAAGGCATTATGAACCAGTCCTATTTTCTTTCATTAGGAATGCAATCAGATTTATCTGCTAGAGAAAACACATTCAAGACTTATTTAATCAATGATGACGAAACTTTCTTCTTCCAATAATTTAAAGCAAAGTTGAAGCAATATAGTAATATTAAATAGATGCCAAAAAGAAAGGGGATTAAAGAGCTCAACTATAAAATAAGCCTCATTATACCAACCCCTAATGTTGACCTAGAACTTGAAACCACATTGAAGAAAGAGAATAAAAAGGGAAAAGAAAAGTAACTTCTTTCACCCATGAAATAATACATGCTAGGTGGTGCTTTGAATAACTTGAAGCTATGTTTCATTGAAAGGAACAGTATTCCTGTAGTAGGTCCTTAGCTGGCAAGAAGATCATTGAAATAAATTTCTCATTGATTTTCAAACTTTGTCAGACCCATAACTTCTGTTTAATTATATTTTAAAATTGATATATTTGATATAAAATGCAAAAATGGGTATCTAACAAGTGACTACTCCATATAAAAACTGAAAATTAAGTATGATCAATAAAATGTAAAGGAATACCCCCTAAAATTTTTATATTCTCTGCTGAATGTAGCTCATTTCATTAATGTGACTGCAGCATGAGCTTCTCTTGTCACTGGATGGAGCCTACTCCAAAGTATCACCCAGATGAAACCTTGAGTGTACCAGCCCAACTCCAACTGACAAGAATATTTCCGTACGCTCAAAAACCACTAAAGAGCTACAGAGGAACTTTGTTATGAAACTCTGACTAACTGTACATTTTTGTAACACATTCAGGCAAGAGACCAGGGGGTATCAGAAATCCCAGTGATAACTGCTGCCAGAAGGAATGGAGAAAGCCTGGGAGATCCACTTGGGGCTGTGCATTTACGGAGCCCATTGGCTCAATCTCATCTAGAGTGCCAAAGAATGTTATGAAATAGCTCCTTGGGGAAAATCCAACTCAACCCAAGGAAAAAGGCTAAGCCTGAGGAGCAAATGCTGCATGCTAGGGCTGAGGTTTCTCCAAAAGGCAGAGCCTGGATGTGTCTTGTTTCCCTGGGTTAAGGGTGCCTGGAGGGGACAGAGCCCTTACGGCATACAGGGTGCATGTCTGTGTGGCAGGAATAAAATACTAGCATAAAACTGCCATGTCTGCAATAAACTCATTGTTTTTAGTAAAGAGATTTCAGGTTTGGTGTCGCTGAGTGGTGTGATTCTGTTCTTGTGGCCCTCCTATGCACTTTCCTCAAGACTGAATCAGCCCTGAAGCAGGACACTTCATTATCCATGTTACACTAAACCCCAGGAGAGCAAAGCAGCAGCCTGCCATGCAGATACTACTTATTTCTTAAAAAAATTATAAATTAAACAGAAAATAAATCAATAATATAGAACAGGTGTGCATGAAGGGACACATTTCAGGAAAATTATCCCAGGGTCTTGTTATGCATGGAGTGCCTTGTTAACAGTGACACAGTAACACAAAGAGCATTTTAGGAAGAGCAGATGTGAGACTTTTTTTTGGAGAGACCAGTGACACTGTCCTATATGCATTGGAGTGGATACAGAAAAGAGCAAAGACAGAGATATAGAAGGATTTTACAGTGTACTTGTGGGGCTGGAAAACAGGAGTGTACATTTTCATAATCAAAATAGATAAATTCACAGAAGATTTTGAAGAAAGGCAAAGAATCTGCCTGATAGCTGCCTGGAAAACCATGGTAGAATTCTGGTCCCACTGAAACCATTGAACCACTTCATCTGACTTCTGTAAGGCTCATATTCAAACCTGCAATTTTCACAGTGCTTTGTGTGGCATGTTTTCTACCAGGAGAGACAGTAAATGCTTTGTTGTGCATAATATTTAATATGCATTTGAGTTTGGCCTATTTTTTGAAGAGTACACGGCACTCACTGATGACTAAGCATATGATTTTATGCAGCATTTTTTGATGGGTGATTTCACACAGAAAATAATTTTATTTTGCTAATCTCTTTTTCTTTAAAAGCAAACAAACTAAATGAACTTTGCTTTGCAAATAGGAAAGACGTTACTTTGAGAAACACCATCTTATTGCTCTGCTGAACTGACCTCACAGTAATTTCCAATTTGAATTAGCAAAAAAGTGTTGCCCAAACCCCCGGAATAGGGTTTCTTTAAAAGAACTTCAGCTTGAAATTTTAACACAAATAATTCAACAAATTCAAATTTAATTTGCCTAATTTAAAAATAAATTTAGAAACTTGCTTATCTACCAAGTACCAGAATACTTGGATAATACCAAGGTAAGGAGGATATTTCAGAAAATAATCTAAGTTTACTAAATTTACTTTTTAAATACAAACATTAATATCTTTTTCTATTCTGTGATTTTTTTTTTTCCTCTTAAGACTCAAGGATATGAGGACAGTTTGCTTGTATGTACTAATTTCCAAGACCTTTGGGATTCTCAGGAGATGTGTAAGTTGCAGTTGAAAGCTGTTTGGACTAGAAATCATATCACATTCTACAAACACTTTAACCTGAATGAAAAAGCCCTTTGATTCAGAAGTACTTTCTAGCATCTTCAGCTACTGCAAACAGAGCTACTGCTACTCAGTATACTCACCAAAGACTGTCCTGGCAGGTACAGATTCTCTGTTCAGCCAGAATGACACTTGAGACAGAATGACAGTCATGATACAGGGGAGGTAAGTCTGAATGACAAAATAACCAATTTTTCTCTTCAAGTGAAAATGAGCCGTCATTACTGTATATTCACCTACGTGCCACAAACAAACAAAAAACAAAAGGTTATCATCTTAAGAAAATCCATTTCCTCTGTCCTAGAACATTTGCTATATTTATGTGAAACAAATGTCCTAGGGTTATATTGTACCAAAGGTATTTTGTAATAGAAAGCATCCTGTAGAACGTAAGAAAGATTTTGAGTACAGCTATTTCTTATTCCCACTGTGTTCCATGAAAGATAAGTGTCAAGGAACTTCCAGGAACTTTTGTATGCACTGAGAAGTACTTCAGCCTTGAAGTCTTCTGCTTCTAAGCAACTCTCTGCATTCACACAACAGCTCTCTGAGAGTTTAATCACGCTTAGAAAGAAGTCATGGAGGTCCTGGCCTGGCACATGCAGGAAAACAGTCTAGAGTCTAGTAGAATAGTCCAGTGCTTCATGTCAAAACCATGATGGAAGGGAAACATGGTTGAAACCTGTCTGCTTTACCATTTAATAGACAAAATCTATGAAATGAATCCATGAAAAAATGAAATCCATGAAATTTAACAAATATCTCAACCCTGATTTACAAATGTTAGGGTTAAACATGAAGCTCCAGAGCTCCAGAGATCTAGCATTTTTACAAACAGTTACTGAGGGCAATTTCACCTCTGCTATCACCAGCTAATTATAATTTGAAAGAATCAGTGAAGTGCTGTTTTGTGTTACTTGCACAGTACATGCCTAATAGATCCCATTTTGCAACATTCTTTTTCAGAAGCCTGTAACACCACCTGGAATATAGTTTTCACAGCCAGTAACTGCCTTTTTCTCCAAAATCTTTCAAAATTTTTTTTACTAACCTGTACTTGACTTAACTGTCTCTTTTCCAATTGTTTGGCCTAAAAGATCATACTGATTCAGTCTTGAGCCATCTGGTGCCACTTGCACCGAATCTGAAGCATTGTAAGTCCAAATGTATGTCACTTCTGAAGTTGTGTATGCATCTGTGGGAAACAAGGTAAAATATTTCATCAACAATTTAAATTAAACAGCATCCATCAAAACTCACAGAATTACAAGAACTACTTATTTTTCAAATAAAACTCACCCCAAA
This sequence comes from Melozone crissalis, assembly GCF_028551555.1. Taxonomy (NCBI): domain Eukaryota; kingdom Metazoa; phylum Chordata; class Aves; order Passeriformes; family Passerellidae; genus Melozone; species Melozone crissalis. Next base: position 19,909,252 of record NW_026535784.1, read on the forward strand.
GAATTTAAAATCGTGTGGTAAAAATATCTTTGGTCATTTAAAATAGCTTTACTATAAAGTAAGTGCCTATTGTAGCATGGGAACAGGGCACTAACTTGTGATCTTATTAAACACAATTTCTCTCTATTAAACTACAAACAACATTTCTTCTACACTGTTAAAAGACTTGTGAGAGATTAGATATTATATTTATCCTATAATTTGTGATAACACAGATGAAAAGAAGAACAATTTGCAAGATTTAGGACACACAAAATTTTTAAAAATTCATTCCTGTATAGTTCTGACCTTCCATTGACTCCATGCTCAACTTCGGGGATGTATCACAAGAATTTTATTATTAGTTGAAATCCAGACTTAAATATGGCAAGCCAGCAGTGAAAACACCCTGGTACCTTTTTCTGCCAACCCTCTTAAATCTCACCAGTGTCCATTATTTTGGGGGACACGCCAACATTAAACAGGCTGCTCTCTCAGTACATTCATGATCAAACATACATTTAGCCTGGTCTCTTCTCAAAATAAACTGGTATGAAAGCAAATCAACACTGTATTTTAAACAGCACTAATGCCTCTCCAATAAGTAAGGAAAAAAAAAAAGAGTATGTCCAGAAAGTTTTTACAGTCTAATATGCTATTAACAAATGGAATATGAAAGAAAAAGGGTAAACCACTTTGAAAAATGAAAACCCAAGAAGTTGGGTGTTCATTTTGATTGACTGAGACAAGTACATTTTAAATCCTACACCATAATTGCAGTGCAATTAAAAAGTAAAGCATCATTACTGTTGGTCTGCAAACATTTTCACTTGAGAAATCTCTAGAGGCTCAGAAAGTAGCTTTTTCATGCAACTAGCCATAAATTGCATGACTAACAAAATCTAGCAGGTGGGTAGCAAGTAGAGATTTTTAGCACTTCCCATGTATCCTTCCAGCTTTACACAAAAATATCTCTGCTTTAATGCAAACCAGCAGTATGGCAAATTGCTAATTTCTCTCCATTCTCTTCACTTTCAGCTAGACTTTTTGAAAAGAATAAAGAAAAGCAATCTATTAAGCTACAGCCTCTCCCATACATTCAATGTGGCTTTTCTCTTATGTTCAAAAAGAGACATTCATACACGCTGATGATCCTCCTAGCAACATAAGATTAGCAGCATATGAAGAGCTGTGACAAATATATACCACTGGCAAACTTGCCTTAGTTAAACCAAAATCCTCAGGATTCCTGCTTATTTTCACCACTATTCATCATTCAGATTCTATCCCAGAATAAAAGCTGAAAAATTGACAGTTGTCTAGAATTGAGTCCTAGGTAAAGAAATAAAATGTGTGTGAAGCCATTCAAAATGAACAGAAGCAAGTGCCACCTGAGAATGTGCCAACAGGCACGGGTGACTTTGAGGGAAATGAAATACACTTTTTAAAATCACATTGCTCACATTTAGAATTACTCTGATTATTAGAAAATCATAGGCAGAGAAAAAAAGAGCAGGCTGGTAAGAAAAACAAACAATCAGGACCAAAAAAAAAGACAAAAAAAGGAGTGATTCACACAGAGTCTAATACACCTAGTAATAAGGATTTCCAATGTAAAATTGCTCCAAAAGAAAGTAGTCTTTTGGCCTGAGTATCAGTTCCATTATTACATGAGTTTTCAAATTGCTTTGAGGCTACATAGGAGTCTTTTTTTCCCTGCAACACCTTATAAATCCAACATGCCTTGCTGGGTACAATATGTCAATATTATTAGTCAGTAGCTGATTTTGGCTCACATCTCTGGTGTTAGTTATTTAGGCTGCATTATGTACTACAAATATAATATTGAGGGGGCAGGAGAAGGCTCCATGATGCAAATAATATTCATTTTAATGATCTTTTATCTCCATAGCTAAGATTTCCTACAAATGTGGTAACATCATCAGAAGCACAGGCTTTGTTTAATTTGCTATAAACTCCAAGGAAAAGGGATATTGGAGCACGATGGAGACAGTGTGCTTGTCATAGCACAGTGCTATGACAAGCATCATGTGGTTAATGAGGTCCTTAGTGGCAGCATATCCCCTGGTTTGTATTCTGTGGTTGCTACAATTATTGTAAAGTCAGCCAGAATTTATAGGGCTTTAACTTGTTTCCTCAAAAAAACCCAATTTCCTTTCCTGGGCCCAGCAGAGAATGTAGGCTGCAGCCAAAGGAAAAAAAAAATAAAGCTTTTAGTGTAAAACGTCCAAAACATATATAATGAAGAAGAAGAAGAATGGCTGTAATCTAAGAAAGTGAAATAATGCTGCTGTTAAAAATAATACCAGTTAGGTCAAATTCCACCTGTTTGTAACATGCAGATGCAATAAGAATGAAATTTTTCATCACATGAAGCCATTCACTATTGCCTTCACTGAATAAGAACATTAGAAATATCATTAACAATAAAGAGAAACTAAGTTTTGGTGATAAATTTAAAAAACCCACTCACTGAATTCCTCTATCTGCTCTTTGTTAATGCTACACAGGCTACGTGCATCCAGTTCTGTGCTGGTCAGTGTGATTTGCACACTGCAATGAAAGTAGACCAGTGCAGTGTTGATCAGGTGCAGGCTGTTTGTTGTTAACTGGAGTAGTGAAATCTTTAAAATACACTAGAAGACACAATACTTGAATAGAGAAAAGAGATTTTGATGTGTCAGGTTACAGTGATTTTTTTTTTAAGTCCCATCTTGTGGTTTACATTTCTCATGTAACAGTTTACTGAAACAAAATTATGCTGAGAAATGTTAGATATTCACTAATCAAAGGCTCTACTTCCCATTATATACTTACAGCTGCCAAATTTCAGTGGGCACGAGTGAGCATCCATAGGGAAGTCCTCCAAGTGCATTGGACATTCAGCTTGGACTGTAAGCCTAAAAGGCAAAAGATCTCTATGCATTAAAGTCATTTAGCAGGACAAGAAAATCAGTTCCACAGAAATGAACAGAGTTCATGCCAATTTAGTAGACTAAATTGAAATTTTATATTAAACTAACAAGAATTTAAATCTACTTTTACTTCTTCCAATTTATGTGTTCCTTTGAAAGGCATTTACTTATCATACCAAGAACCTGTAAAAGCTGACCTCAAAATTATGAACAAAGGTCATTTAAAGAAAAATACAAATTAAGTACTGCCAGGCTGTTAAGAAAAATAATTTTCTTCTCATAATATTCTGTGGTACTTGTGTGCTCCTACAGCTCTTAAAGGAGCATCTAAAATACAATTAACTTGCCCAAGAACCCTACTTGAGTCTTTTGAATTCAATTTTTTTCACAGTTTGAATGGAAGATACAGAGAAAAAATATTTGTGTTCTTTCAAAAGATTGCTGCTGCTCATTCTCCATGTTACTAGTGATTACTCTTTATGTAAAGTGTGACAGTATGTTAACAAAGCATCCACTTTTGCCTATTTTGTGAAATATCCCAGTATCATCTACGGGGATTACCACAATAAAAAATAATTTAAAACAATTTGAAGAAAGCATTTCATGGACTTCCCCATTATTTTTAGTTTTTTAAAAAAGCCAAGAAAAAACCCTATGTTACTCCTTCCTATCCTTTAAGTCTTCTCTGGGTAGAGATTTTTTTCTGTATGCCTTTTCTTCCTCTTCATCCAGCCCCAAACATCAGTTACTTCTGTAACTGATGTATTCTCTTCTGTATTCCCAGTGGTTCCTAGTCATTGTATTCTCTGCCATATTCTCCCAGCCTTCCACCAAAAAATATTTCATATTTCTACTTCTCCACTCCCCAGGATTGTTTATCTGAATTCAAGGGGCACCAGGAGATAAGAATCAGCAAACAGGCTGAAGGCAAAGGAAATAACTGCATGAGCCTCTGATGTAAATCACACAATCATTTTTATGTAGACATGATAAAAACAGCTGTTTAAAATCTAGGCAAAACAGATCAGTGTACACATTAATCTGATACCCTGAGAAGCAACATACTCACAAGTAACAAAAATGCTTAGTCAATTATAATTAACCTGACTCAGCTTATGCTTCATAATGGTTTCAAACAGTATTTCCTATAATTTATAGTATATGATTCTTATACTCTCTGGAGAAAGAGAATTTCCATCAGCTTAGACAGATTATTCTCAAATATTAATTTGAGCCAAAGCAAAAATACAACACAGGGGGCCTGAATTTACTTCAAGCAAACTTTTCTGAATCTCTCCAAGCACTACAACATCCAATATCATCAGCAGCCTACTCATCAACTCTCAATAGGGCAAGGGTTTCAGAGCTGTGTAGTAAAATCGGGTTTCAGGGATGCTGGCATGGCTGCATGGAGAAAGTAGCAGAGTACATGTTAACTTTGAAGCTCACATTTTCTATCTGACTTAGGCTGGGGATTTTAAGTCAGCCTTCACGACAACTTCAATTTATTAAGTATTCTCCAAGAAAAAGAAAAAAATCTAAGTCAAGGGCTTCTGGAAACTTGGGTAAAATATTCAAAAAAATTCACATAGGTAACAAACATTATGGCCAAAAGAGTTACCAAAGAAGAAATCAGTCCTTTAAAAATGCTAGTAATATCTGTGTATACATGATTTTTATAATTTTTCATATTCTATATTCTATTTTCTAAGCAAATTTAATACATTTTACCAGCTGAAATATTTATCTTAGCTACAAATGATGCACAAGATGAAAAAATTAAAATTTAAAGTTAAATATTGTAACTATATATAAAGAAACAGTAATTACATAGTAAGACATATTTTCCCTTTAGCTCTTGCTGGAAAGAATTTGAGATATTATTATCTCTTCCTTCTTGCTCTGTTTTTTTATTCCTCCGATCTTAATAAAAAATTTGCTTAGGGGCTCATATATTCAGTATAATGGCTGCAGTAATAGGTCAACTCCTACATTATCTTAATCATTCTAAAACAGACTTGGTAAACTCTACCTGAAGGTCTCACTTAACTTTATTAATCTGTTCAGTATCTTCAATGCATTACAAAAATTGAGGCACACATAGGAAAACTGATCTAACTTATTATCAGCCAAAAGACTTTTGACAGAACTGGAAACAAAACACACATTTTTCTAGCTTTCTTTCTGCTTAGAGAAAAACAAAACAAAGGAGAGTTCTCCTGAAACCTGATTTAATTGTTCAATGGAAAAATCCCATCAAGAAATAGATTGAGTAGAGATGAACAGACGTACCTCATGGTGTACAAGAGTGTCCCATCGTCCTGGATTCGTAGAAGCTTGTTTGGCATTGTCATGTTATGAGCCACTGACTTCTTCCCATTGTGGAAAAATGTATCTGGAGTCCAGATTTTGCTGGCCATTAGGTTGTTCAGTCGAAGAATGTTCATTGGGCCTTTAAACTTTAATCTCTCATCCTTCCATCGCTGACGGAAGAACACATCTATCGTGTACTCCTGTAATGGAATAAATACGTGTCTTTTTTGACACAATGAAACACTAATCTGCTTTCTGAGAACAAAAATAGAAAAGCTTTGTCTGCAAAATTCCCTTCGCAAAATTGTCAAGGGAGAACAATCATCACAAAAAAATTGTATAGTACTGAGAATAATAAGCAGGAAGTCAGCTTATTAAGGGTATGCATTCTTCTTCATGATTGCTAGGTGTTGTTTTCATATTGAACTCTTTCAATATTTATATATGTTTCTGATGTACAAAATATCTGTGACCTGGATAATTACAGCAAACACAGTAAGGAAGGAAAGTAAGGAAAAAATACACAAGATTAAATACTTCTTTCAGCATCTTCTCCTGTAGAGTAACTCAGCATTTCAAGAGCATGGAGAATGGCTGAGCCTGGAAGGAAACACGGCAACCCATAAGGGGTACAGTACATACAAACAGAATGATACAAGATTTTTCCGAAGAGGAATGTAAGGCTCTGTAGTGGTGTGGATTTTATGAACAAAAGTACCTAGTTAGGAAACAGCAGGTGATGATTAACAGGTGACACACGCTGCCTGGTGAACATCACCCTGATGCCTAGTCTTGGAAGCAGTACAGCGGGGAAAAAAGGATGCAAGCAAAAGCAGACTGATGACCTAGACCAGACGCCTGTGTCAACAGGCTGGGTATCCCATCTGGTGGGTTTGTTGCTGTTTAGTTGGTTGCTGGCTGGGGTAAACCACAACACAAACAAACAAAAAACTGATTAAACATTGATAATGTAAATTTATCAGCTATCTTCAAAAATGAAACTGCAAATGGATTTAGTGCTTTGCTTTGCCCAGCATAAAACTTGGATACGGGAGAGCTTAAAAACTATGTTGGAAGCAAACTGTATTCAGCATATTGGCAAATGCTACCTTGGTGCAACTTTCTTTTGTTGGACAGGTACAAAATGTGGTCTCATGACTTCCAAATATTAGTATGCTGCAACAGTCTGTACTACTGCAATTGCTCTGCATAGGCCATTTTCAAGTAAATTACTTTGAATGGACAAGGCCTGATAAAATTTAACCAATATGAAATTTTCAAGGGATTTCAATATAAAAGTGACTTCAAGGAATTTATCAGCCTCTGTCATTTTCTGCTGGCTCCCTTGTGTGCTGATTAACAAGGCTTAGGGTTCTTCTCCATCAATCATACAGAAATACAAAAGGAGTGCTGACTAGACAGAGACAAGTGACAGCTCTCTTTAGCTCCTTTGGTGTGCAAGCCAAAGAGCTGTGAGGACCTTTTCCAGGTCAGGGCCAGAGGCTGAGGAGAGAATGAGGAATAAAGGAAAGAGAATTTTGTAATGTGAAGGCGCATGACAGGGGCAGGAGAGAAAGCAGTTCTCTTTATGAACGGCGACAGATGCAAAGAGATATTTTGGAAATTATGGATACTTATAAACTAATCTGACAAAAAACAGAAGCTCAGTTTTTAGCTATACCAAGAGGTATATACATAATACATTAATGTAATAAATTCTGTCATTTTTCTAATTAAATTTTTAAAATTTTAAAATAAACTTAAATAAAACTAACATGACAGTACACTGAACATTTATTTGCTTGGTTTTCTTTAATCTCATTTTCTATTTTCTCTAATAATATTTTAGCAAATATATCTGTTTTATACAAAACTATGAACCTCTAAAACATGCATTTCTTTGATATTATACTGGATTTTGTTCAGTGCCTCATCACTGCTAGAGACACCGCCTCATAACAAGTGGTTTGCTCACTTCTTTATGATAGATCACATTTAATTGTCCTCTTTTATTTGCTGCTTTACATGTTGTTTTATTTTTTAGATATCATGTGGCTTAAAATCCCATTTACAAATAACAAGCTACCTATCAGTTCAGTTGCAGACCAGGGAAAGTGACAAAATGCATAATATCATGGCGGATCAGGAGCAGCAGGGGAGTACATGAAATATGGATAGAAATACCCAGTAATTAAAGGAAAATTGCCCTAAGAGTCTCCTTGTACCTTTCATCTGAGGGGCTTTACCAATAAATCATTTTTATGGTAAGACTGATGTTTGAGGTATAAAGAATTGGGAAGAACAGCCTGAAGGGATTAAGACTTTGAAATTCCACTGAAATTCAATAAGAGTGAGTGATTCGTCCTACAGGTTCTTTTGACAAACACCTCTGCACATAAATGATTAGAATATAAATTTGAACCTTTTTGCAATGTTTCCATCAATAAAGAACTTCAAAGATCCTGGTTTTCTACTGTCTTCCAACATTCATAAAAATAATTACAAGAGAAATAAAATAGAAAAAAAAGCAGACATGAAATGCTACTAAATCAAAACAGCAACATTTCACAAAACCCTGCATCTGCTGCATGGCAACAGCTAAGGAAGTAGAATGAGCAGGAAAGAATGAGCAGTAAAATGAGCTGCAGCCTTGAAAGATCCTACTGGGAAACCTCTGACTGATCCACAGGTAATGGTTAATGGCCCAAACACTGTTAAGGTAATCACCAAAGGACTTTGCCCACTATGGCAAACCATATAAAAAAGCAACTGCTCTTCTGTTCTGAGACCACAGAACCCCCCTCTCTCCCTCTCCCCACTATGCCTCTGTGAATTCCTGGAAATTTGGACAGTAAGTTAAGCCTCCAGATAGGAACTTGAGATAAGATAAAGGTGCTAATATTGTCCCATTATCTCAGGTCTAAGGAGGAGTAGACAAGGCTGAAGTAATGTATCCACAAGAAAAGCCAACTCTGCAGATGTGCTGAAAGTAAGCCCTGGCTGGGGCTGGTAGGGGGAGGCCATAGCTGCCAGACTCATTTCTGGGGTCTTCCACCTGAGGTCTGCACATGATCCAAACATGCAACACATTCACATATTGCAAAAGACAGTGTAAAGCTCCCTTCCCCAGGAGAGGTGTCTGGGCACTCCCATGTAAACCTGAACATACATTAACCCATTGCTAATACTGACATACATATTAACTCCATGTTTCATGGTCTTCCCACAGCCCTGGCAGATCAAAAGTGTGGCCATCACTTTGACTAACAAACACTGAAATTACATCAAGCCTTGTTGAATCCATGTGTGGTGATATCTTTCTATTCTCCTTTCCTTCTCTTTCTGTCATTTCCTTACAAATTTTCTTCAGTGTTATTTTTATGCTTTTGTACTGCTATATTGCTATTGATACTAATAACCAAAATGGCTACATACCCCCTTTCCATTGCAACCAAAACTTTCCAAAATTAACTCATACACACACACACACACACACACACACATATATATGTGTATGTATGTATGTGTTTATAAACACTGGTCATTCAGTGTTGCTTCATCCTAATCTGCTCCCAGGACCAATTAATAAGAACCTGAGTTACCCTCACCTTTATGGTGGTTTGTAACACCCTCCAGTCTGTGCTGGAGATCTTTATTTCAGAACATCTCATTTAGAAGATGGAAACAGGATAAACCAAGGTTTGGTGTGAATGATGACAAACACCTTCTGTTTCCATTTTCCACAATAGTAGTAAAATCTCATAGCTCTTAACTTATCTTTCTACAGACTTCTTTGCATTTTTTTTCAATGGAAGTATTAGGATCTGAATTTTGTCACTGTCCATTTAAAATGATTATTTAGGCAACATACAACCCCTGCCTTTGCATCCCAGTGTTATATTCACTGACCCTATGTTCCCTTCTGTGCCAAATCTATTCTACTTATGACCAGGAATATCCCTACTGATTTTTACCATATTAAAAAATTAAAAAACAGGAAGGAATTGAAGTACATTGAATATAATCAATATGATAAAAAGCCAGCTACAAAAAGCTGCTACATAAAGATTTTGAGACTAATTCCTATTATATATGTTTGATATATATAACTTTGTGATAAATGCTGTGTAATGTTTACTTTTCAGTCAAGACTAATGTCCATGACAATGGCAAATCTGGACTTCAGAAAAAATACTGAAATTAATACCTGATATTTCTTTCATTCTGCAAATATTCTCCAATGAAAAACCCCTGTTTTCTCTGGATATGACCTAAGCACTCTGCAGTAAATAGTGCAGTATATCCACAAAACCACAGGAGAAAACTTCCAGGTCTTCAGAGGAGTCCTGTGATCATTTCTAGACAAGAAAGTGCTGCCTACTGTGTCGTGTCTAAAATGGTGCTTATACAGCCAGACTCTAATGCAGTATGATTAAACATAATCTTTCAAATATGTGTTATACTACCTTACATGAAATTTTAGGTGCAGGCAATGAGATTCTTGCTGGAGTTTTAAGAAGCACTTGACCCTCTGCCAGTTCAATGAATAATAAAATGGCAAGGAAATTTTATTCCTCTTTTAATATGCAGTTGTTGTGCATAACACTACGCACCATAAAAAAGATAATAGTGTCTCTGGCTGAAGCTTTAACTGACCTGAGTATAAGCAATCCCTCCCCACTACATGACAGTCTTTATTTTTTTTGTTTGTTTTGTTTTGTTTTTTGCTAAGGCCAGATTTGTATCTGTTCAAGCAACAAAAAATGTACTTTCATCCTTTCCAATAATGGTTAGTATATTTTGGAAGTTTTAGCATCTGGAGTAAAGATGGATGTGTTCCAAATATCTCAAAAATTGTAAGTGTCCATTAGCAAGCAGTATTGTCCTGAAGCAGATGGAACATGTTATTAATTACCTTCTGGAACACAGCATTTTGTTTAATGAATAGTTCAAGCCAGAGTTCCTCATTCCCTATTGTAAAGATTTTTCTGAGTAATTTATCTAAAGTATATTTGTCTTTTTCCTAACCACTCTTATAGCCAATAATGGACATATATATATAACCACAAAAACAAATTTTAAATACTGCAAAATATAAAACATTTAAAATGCAAATAAAAAAAAATTAAAAGCAAGCAAAGGGGAAATGGCACATATAGCTTTCCACTGAGTCCTTAAAACAGTTGGAAATACTGTGGTTGATACACTGATGAGACAGTTCAGATTCATGGACCTAAATCCTGCCTAGCTAATATGGGGACTGCATGTTAATATTTATTTTTACAGCAGTACAATTTCTTCATTTTAGTTCTTAAAATGTACATTCTTGTTTTCATATCTGCCTTAAGGAAACGTGTAATTTTTCTTTTGAATGTTTTTAAAAACATTAACAATCTTGGTATGTAACTGGTACAGCAGAATACTAACATGTACGTGTCTAAGCATCAAAATTACTTTCAGAAAAACCAAGAAGGAATTTAGACAGAAGATTCAAAAAATGTAATTAGTCAAAGAAAATTAATCTGCCTATTATATGCACTCTTACCATAACCTGGTATTCGTCGCTGTGACGAGTTTAAGTTTGTGATGCAACTTCTGCAATTGAATTTATTAAACCTGCACACTAGATATTTTCAGTGAGTGCTGAAATTAGCTTTACAGTAGGAGGATCACATCACTAGTTGGTTGTCTTGGTGGTTGTCTCTGTGGGCAGATCCATGCAGGGTGCAGATGGCAGAAGGAAGGACTGACACACTACAGCAGTCTCCTAAGCTACTTCATCATTGCACTGCTTGGTGGGCTTTGCCTAGGCCCACCTACCAGAATCGACAAATAATCCAACTCACTTTCTACTTTCAGTCTTACAATATGAGGACTGAAAGAGTTCTCCTCCAAACCCCCTCAATGCTCCAAGAATAAGTACTGACTACTCAGGCTCTGTACAAGCCCTTGTCTATCAACATCAAACCTCACTGCACAGATAAATAAACTGAGTCCATTTTCTCTTCTCCAAAACCTACCTCCTGATGTGTGCACAAGACAGAACATTGAAGGAAACAGCAGACAGACAGAAATTCCCTTCAAGTCTTTCAGAGTGTGGATGGTACATACTAGTGACTAGAATCCTTAAAAATATTCTGATGAAGGAGGATTCTGGTTTGAAACTGCACTGTTGGTTACTTTTTATCAAAACCCTTCACAACCCTGTTAAAAATTGAAACACAATCCCATCACTGCATTTCAAAGGAACATGTATTTATTTTTAAATACATAAGTAATGCCTGCCAGATACATATGGCCTTTCATACTATCAAGAATATGTGGAATATTTCTAGGGACTTGCAGCACAATTTTTCTCTATTTGAAGAACATGTTTCAAGCCTTTTATTTCTGCCTAATCTGTCAAACTCAGTCATTTCTGTCTAGGCATTTAATCGAAACATGAAGTATTAAAAAAAAATTCTGGAAAGAATGTGTTTAACCAGTTTGAATGATAGCGTCTAGGGAAGAGAATGTCTTTCTATTCATATTCATCTATGAAAAGGACCTTCTCAGAATAATTTTCTCTCTCTTTTTTTCCATATACCTGATGTAGAGTGAACTCTGAGTCTAAAAGAAGCACCAAGGAGGGATAAGAGAGTTCTGTAGAAGATACATATAGGGATTACTTAGAAAAGAGACTACGGGACGTTTTTCTGCTGTCACGGAAAATAAAAACACCTGTCATTATCCCTTTTTTATTCAGACATGGAGAAAGAGCAACGCTGAAACAAAGTGGATGCCTGGTGCCTGGAACAGGAACCCAAACAAAGGTACAGAGAGAGCTAATGGCAGTGACAGGCTTGGACACAGCCTCTGAAAAATCAATCTCCAATACTGATTCCCTTGGCAGGACTTTGAACAGAAGAAAAAGCCTTCCCAACAGAATAAATGAACAGAAACTCTGCAAGAGATCATGTGAGATATTCTCATCAAAATTTCAGTGTATGGATTTAACTTGCAAAGGCAATTACCTGAGCCAACAATGTATTGACTTTTCAGAAATATATCAATTATAAAAACACAACCTAGATGTTCCCCAATTCTCCCCAAAAATTCCAGTGTATTTAGCATTTCCTTTACTCCTTAGTGTTCTCTTACTGAGTTCAAATAATAACTACATAAAAGTAACTGCAGTACTTTTTTTCTAATCTATTTGAAAAATGAATCATCTTGATGCATTCCCTTATTCTGTCCAGACTTAAATATCATATCAGCTCTGTAAAGCTTCTCTTAAGGAATTCTACCTAATAATTAGACTCTGAAACAGAGCTAAAAATAAGTTGCATTGAAAAAATACCCCAAACAAAACCTAAACCCCAAACAAACTGAAGTGACAAAATTTGAAAAACAGAGAGAAAAAAAGAAACAGGGTTCCAAGTTCAGTCACTACCTCTAAAGAACCATGCTCAATTGCAGTGATGAATGCTGTAACAATCCTTCTGCTTATTTCTGTATTTGACTTTCAGCCTTCACTGAAAATTTCTAATCTGGTTGTATTTGAAAAATCAGAAACAGTTATTGACATTTCAGTTGAAAACTGATGAGATGGAAGTGTGTATAGTGATGAATATACACATCATACACATACCAGCTGTGTATATGATCTATACAAAGGAATGTTCCTATTCCTTGAATTCAAAGTGAAAACAGGAAGTCTATCATCAAGAAATTAGGAAAAACTGTTGTTTACAAGCAACTTGGGAATAAAGGTGCAGCTACAATAAACAAAACTCCCCAATAACAATGAAAATCTAAGACTGCAAGTTGAAATATAAAAGTTTCAGAAGGCTTCTTAGTTTTAATATTCAAGCTAAACTGATTCAAGTCCTGCCACCTACTAACCATGTGTTGAAGGAAAGCAGGAAGGACCGTTCCCAACGACAATCAGAAAGACTGTTCTGAGGCAAAATTTGCTGCATCTTGGCAAATCTTCCTTTACAGCAGACCTTATATAAGGGACTCAGTACCTACATAATCTGTCTTACATAAAATAACTGCTGCTTGAGGAGTAAATAGGTGTCATTTATTATATGTATAATTTTTTCAATTGTAGACATCCGCACTATGTCTATGGCTCTGGGAGAAATTTTAGGAGCCAAAGTGTCAGAGAGAGCCCGGAAGGACACCAAGCCTGAGAAAAAGAGGTAAAAACACGTAGCTTTCAGTGTTGAAATTCAAGTTAGCAGCATGTAGATTTATAGCGATGGTACAGTCTACCAGATTTCAAACAAATTTTTAAAAATAGAAAAATAATCAGGTTTAATTTTCAATCCTTTTATGTCCTACAAATTATAGTCCAAAGAAGTTCATCCCTTACCTCTGAATTTTCAAATATTAAACATTTTAATTTCATGATAAATGCTTTAATTAGCCCCTGTAACAAGAACTTAATCCTACAACACTTCAGAAAATTAAGAGATGCTTTGTTTTTCAGTTATTCTATCCAATTTTTCATTTGTTTGTTTTTCTAAATAATGCAGCTTTTCTTCTCTCGGGCTAATGTCAAAATAAATTTTTATCACTGATTGGGTTGGAAGCCTATAAGGCATAGCATCACAATACTGAACTTGAACATTTCTGAGAAACAACAACTCAAAAAGACAGAAGGGTGAAAATAAAATCTGTTTAAACTCGTTTTTTGCTTTGCCTTCCTTGATTCTCATTAGCTTGCAAAAGGAACTTGAAAATCCTTATATATCGGCACTACATATGTGACATTAGATAAAGTGGTTGACATACAATAGCTTTTCTTTGCCACAAATGGTATAGATACCAAAATATTTTTGTTCATTTGAAGCACAGTTTGCAACTGACTGCTGGCCAAGAGAGAACACATTTGGTAGCTGACTATTTTGGTCAGAACAGAGAGTAGCATCTTTTGAACTTAGTCAAAATGTTAATCCACTACAAGTACCAACTGTTTTTGACTCCTAACACATTTAGAGAAAAATCTCTAAGCCTCAGCTTCTACTTCCTGAATTTATCAACAGCAATTCCAGCTAAAAATCAGTCAAAGAACAAATTCCCCTGGACATAATGATTTTTTGGCAAAGTTGTGATACGGGAGAAATACAGCAAATGTGAATAAAAACCCACACTCAGCAATGACTGAGTCACAGATCAAACACCATACCACATTACCATTAATGGGAACAGCTGGTGAGGGAAATGGACACCTCACAAATTCATAGCAATGCAACAACAAAGGTTAGAATTAAATTTTATCAACTTTGTGTATCAACACTATGTGAGAACTGTGTCCTTAGCTCCAATCCACCCATCACTGCTTGTCTGTCACTTCCTTATTCCATATTGTAAATGCATATTAAACATCTCACATGTCAGTGAGTCCCCTTCCTGTTTTCAAAAGCACCTCTCTTCTTCCAAGCACCATTATTCTTCACAATATACTAACCAAGGAGGAAAAAACAAACTGCAAAACAGATCATGTAAAGGGGTGCAGTCACACAGCTGATTATCTTATTACTGTAAGAAACTGCAGTGGAAGGAATCCCAAGGGCAGCAATAATCCTCAGAGTTTTGGGCAACAGCAGTGTTCAGCCTAAATACCTCACGTGACTGAGGGCCTCACCATTCACATTGTGCCAGCAGGGGACTTCCTGAGATGGGACCAACCTTCCTGAAAAAATCTGAGCTTAGGATCTTCTAAAAATTCCAGAAGACATGGGCAAGAGTCAAATTTATTCTTGCAATAAAGCCTTTTAAGGAAGAAATTTAAAAAATATATAATATCCATGAGTTTCCAGCATTTACAGAGGAAAATATCAATGAATCCTCTACATAATAGTTTAAATTATTGATTCAGTCATGCAGCTCCTAAACGAAAAAGTACTCATGGTTAAAACCCTAATGTCACCTTCATGTTCGACAGGATATGTGATGGTTTGGAAGCTATTATTTCAAAACTCACATGTTGGAATTTTCTCATTGACTGCTCATACGTTTCAAAATTATTCTATAACTATCAACAGAACAAGCTAAATTAACCCTGAAGCTTGTAGCAATAAGAATTAAACTGCTCTTACTTATCTACTTATGTGCAAATAAACCTACTCATTAGAGTAACAGCTGCCATTCTGATGCACTGCACTCTGCTTTGATTAACACCTCTGCACAGATCTGTGCACTGTCTATATGTCTATGCAAACAGACACCCAGAGTTCTCCATACATTTATCCACTGATGTCAGAAGTGTGTTGGGAGGGAGGGAATAGGCTCAGGGAGCTTTCATTACTTTTCCATTTAAGCACAGATGACTTGCACAGCCTTGGGTAAGTCTCCTTGTAGCTCAGTAATCACCTTTAAAAGTGGATTAATATAATCTTCCTGTTACACAGGAATACCATAAATGCCAGACTTCACCACTCTAAAGTCATGAGTTACGAGACCAACAAGGTCAAGATGTTCATATCATCTTTGTACATAGCCGTGGATGCCTTTTTTACAAAATTATTAACAAAATAAGAATTATTTCATAAACCTAAAATCATCAGAAAAAAAACACCTCAGGAGAATCAGCAACATTTACGGTAATATAAACAAAAGTCTATTTCTCCTATGAAATCGCCTTTCATGGCCTTTCATATGAAGTCTTACCTGTGTATTCATAACTTTCAAAACAGAGCTTGAAAACACAAAACAAACCACGGAAAAAACTCCCACAAAACCCCACTAGAATATATTTTCCAAAGCTATGATTACCTGGTAATCAAATAACTTTTAACTTACCAGTAAGCAAATAACTTTTTAAATGTTCAATGTACCGTGAAAAATTTAGCTTCATAAACTTGTTCATAACATCATAATGTTCCCTGTTTTGTATGATGCATAACCTGATTTTTTTCATAGAAAAAGAAACGTTGTCTTATTTAAAAAAATATTAATTTTGAGTATCTCCAGCTACACCAAGGTGGTATTTAATACGTCTCATACATAATAAAGAATTTTTGAAACATTTCAAAAATAATTTCTCGCAGGATTGGCAAGGGTAGTGTGAAAGATTGAGATGTTAATGGCTAATGGCTCAAACAATCAGCCATTTGCAAAAGCAGCAGGTGCTTTGCTGAGGATGGGCACAGTAACAGCCCAGGTGCAGAGGGTGTGAGCACCAGGAGATGACCATGACAAATCAGCCTTTGCTCAGCAAGAAGCTGGGGTTTGAGACAGATAAGGGAAGAGGCCGAAAAGAAGCAGATCCTGTGAGGTGGATCAATACTTTTTTTCATGCTGGTGTCCTTCCTTACACAAGTGGCTCAGTTGTGAAACTCCTCTCCACCTGGGGGACATGCTGGGACATTCACACACAGGCCTGAAGACGTTCATCCCTTCTGATGGGGCATAAGGGGCTCAACTGCACTGACTGAGAGGCAGTTGTCATGCCTTAGAAAATGTCACAAACCATCAAAGACCCCAAAAATACCCCCAGAATAATTCCTGGGGTCTTCCACCAGAGGACTGAGCAGGATCCACAGCATTGCAACAGATTCAAGGTGCTGCAAAAGACAGCATAAAACTCCCCACCCTAGAGAAGGTGCCTGGGCATTCCATCTAAAGCTAAGCATATATAAACCCTCTGGAATTTGTGTTTTGTGGGTTTCTCCCACCCCTGATGGATCAAGATATCATTTAGACCAAAGGACATCAAAATTGAGTCTTGTTACTAAATCCACAGATGGTGATATCATTCTGCTCTTATCCTTTCCTTCTTTCTCCATTTCCTCTCAAAAAATTCCTGTCAATGCCTTATTAAGTGTCCTGTATCTGGATTTGTTAAGCTTGGCTAAGTTTAAGTTTGCTAAACTAAAGTTTGTGAAGTACTTACTTTGGATGTTGTTTTAACATCAGTCAAGTATCTTATTCTATCTTGATGTTCTACATTTTGCAAGTAAAAGATTGTTGTTGACTCTTCTGAGAATTTTGTTCTCTCCTACACATTTCCCAGAGTCAATTAAACCACCTCCCCCTAATCCAGGCAAGTGAACAGGAGCATGACGGGTAAAGTAAGTTTGAGACTGTCCTTCCCTTTCCTTTTAGAGAGCTATATCCATCAGGTCTTTCTACCCAGTGTGAAACATTCTCCCTAATCTCTGTATTATTTGCAGTGAGCATACAAACAATTCCTTATAATCCAGAGCAATATTCTGAAAGTTTCTTTCTTTTTTTAATGTCACTGACTTCTTTAAATGCTTACTAAACAATGCAAATTATCAAGGACTGATCTGTAAAACCCCACAATCATGTTGATTACCCAGTTTCCAAGCTAGGTCTTTCAAGAAGTTTTAGGTTTGATTTCTATCAGGTCCCTCAGTCTATTGCCAATATTAAGAGTGCTCCTTTCACTCCAGGTTTTCAGGTTTTCATGCAAGAGGAATCCAGTTCATCCATATCAAGATTGCTCCAGAATATAAACCAAAGTACAGTCAGTGGGAAAATCAGAACATTTACTGCTCTAAATTAAACAGCTAACACAAGCACACTTATCATGTAAAGTCCATAAATCAATTTTCAAATTTCAAACTACATGAGGTTTGGCATGTTCTGATTTCAGTGAGATTGTTTCAAATCCATCCACAATAAGTAAAAGAATACAGGTTTAAAAGAAGTTTATATATATCTTACACCATTTATCTATATATGCAAAAGATTCAGGAACTCACCATATCAGTATCTGACACAGGTCCAAAACTGGTCACATAGATGTTAGTGAAGACTTCAGTAATACTATCTGATATAAAAAGAAAAAAAAAAAAAAAACAAAACAAGCAAACATTTTAAATTGACAGTACTTTTTCTATTGTTATGTAAGATTATGGGACATTTTGAACAGGTTTCTCTCCTTATTTACTACCCCTTACCAGTGTCCTGTTGTAAATACTGGGGGTTTCTCTCCCACTTAACACAGAGGTTAACAAACAGGCATTTGTCCCACAGAGTAGCTTGTTTCAGCTTGTTCAGTTATACAATCACCAGCAACTACACACACATATCCTGTTTCTCTACCAGCAAAAATAACCCCAGCATCGTGGACTTAACATGGAAGGGGAGTCCTGAACACAAAATGCCTTTGTTGCATAGGTGTTACCTCTGTTGTTGCAGATCTCTCCTATTAAAGCCTTTCTAGCTGAAGGCTATTTTCTACATTCTTAATAGCTTTTTCAAAGAAAAAGACAAGAAAAGGCAGTTATTGACTGTACCAAATGTAACACAACAACATCCTACTTTTCAGTTGGGTATGTTTTTAAGTGGCACATATTTTAATATAACAGTTCCTTTCCTTGATAGGCAATGCTCATGACACATTGCTGTGGTACTGTGAACACTTTGAGAAAATGTCCTTCCCAATCATTGCAGTCAGACAGCCATGAAATCAGAATATTAGATATTGTACTGCAGGGAAAAATAACTGCTTAGTTTTCTATCTTCAGTTTTCAATTAGGCTCAAAATAGAATGATATTCACTAAGAGGGGTAGTATGCACAGGAAATTTCTTAACAGCAGTTGCCAGCCACAATCTGCATTCTAGACACACAGTCAGCATTCTAGACAGTCAACACAAGGAATTCTCTGCCTTAAAGCCAGCTGCTGATTGGAAAAGAAAAATTTGAATATAACAATTCTGCAATTTGACTCATTGCAGAATTTCCCATTCCCAAAAATAATACAACTGCCTGTTGTATAAGTGATCCTGCTGTTGTATTACGATTATACTTCCATATTTAATCATTATTAAATGTGGGTAGCTAATAGTTTCTGTTTTCCTGAAAGCTGCCTTTTAACAAATACATGATACAAGCCAATTTAACTTCTAATTATATGGAGGCCAACAGTTCAATCCCTGCTCCTCACTGGGAGAAACCAGTGGTGCTCACTCATGACAGCAGAGTCTCTACCAGGCACCAGGGAAAGGCCAGGACTGATCCATGAGCAGCTGCATGGGTAGCAGTGCATTTTCAAAGGGATGTAGATGCAAAGATACAGTGATTTCAGACAACTTCCGGACATGGACAAGGAATATTCATCTGCTCTCATCTGCAGGGAAACTTCCTTTTTCAGCCAAATGCTAGAAATATCGGACTCCAAAAAGCCCTTCCTACCAAAAAGAATCTTTTTCCCAGGATCATGTCTACTTTTTAAGCAAATAAATAAAGATTGACTCCTAAAATTCCTCTGCACGTCCTGAGATAAGTTTAGTTGTATGATAGAGACTTCTGAAATGCATTATGAAGCATCCTTATACAAGCTAAGTTGATTTCTACTCCAAACTTCTTACAAACAAATTTTAAGTCAGTGGACAGAAAAGGCGCTGAGTCTGCACAGCCCTTACTGTTCAACATAGATAAAGTAGAGGTATGGCTGAAGTATCCTACAGGAGCCACAGGTACATTTCAGAGGTATAGAGGCTTCATGCTGCCTGTAGGAGACTCTCCAGAAAAAAAAAAAGATTATTATCTCCAAATGGTTACCTGGCACAGACTAGAATGAAATAAGAGAGTGACAAGAGAGCTACTCTTCAGGAGGTAAAAAGGAGCTGCAGGGACTAATTGTGAAATTTGGCCTGTACTGATGACAATACAAAATATTAATTAAAATTCCAAGAAAAGCACTGGTGTTACAAAAATATGACTGACAATCAAGTATCCCAACAGCAGAGTATCAAGGCTAAATTCAAATATACTTGTATAACTTGAAGGAACCCTACTATAGGCAACAAAGTCACTTGGCAAATCTTTACCTGCATGCTCCCCACCCACCAAATGCTTGGAAACATGGTCCTCTTGTAAACTCACTCTAATGCTACCAGTTATATGTATGTGATTTTTTTATTTGACACAGAGGAATGGTTTTAATATTTGCATAGAATGAACTACAGGACATGGAATCTTCAAGCTTGCCTTGCATTCCAAGTTTTAATTTTTAAAAAAATTCCCATATTCTGTTATATGATTGCTAAACTCTTCTGGATCTATTTTTCCATCAGAAATGAGTAGAGAAGACAGAGAGGAGAACAAACATATTGACCACAACTTATGCTATTAGAACAGTCTATCGATCCTCCCTGTTGGTTTGTGTTAAAAAAAGTACACTAAGGAAGAAATGGCAGTTTTTTATATTTTTACCTCTTATTTTCCAAATTCTGCATAGTTAAGAAGTTTCTATTCATACCCTACCCTAAAGAAAACAAGTCCTTAAAGACAAAAGAAGCTGAAATGTAATAAATCTTGAATTACTCCTGTTACCATTTGTGTTAGCAGCCTGAATCTTGTGTTTGTTTCTTCCTTGTTACTTTACATAGTGCTAAAATAAAGGTATCTCTGAATTAAAATTTTGAACTTGAGGGTTCTGAATCAACATCTACAAAAACAAAAAATACATCATCCTTTTTTACAACAAATATTGTACCTACTGCTTTGAAGAAGTATGTACTTGTCAAACAAACAATTCAGAAGCACAAAGCATAGTTTCAAATGGGCTCTCTAATCAAAATTCATCCAGCAGGCGTCACAGTTACAGGCTTTTTATAACTCATATTCTGTCAAGAACAGCACCAGTCATCATACTTAGCCCACCAGAGATTCAAACAGTTCTGGATCATCAGTTCTTGTGGAAAAGCCAAGGAATATAGTCAGCTAAAAGATGTTCAATGCAACATGTGTTTGCATAAAAATCTAGCTTGTTTTTTTGAGAAAAGGACAAGCTTTTCCCACTGGGATTATAAAATTTGTTTCCTCAAGTGACACGTATGCATGTAACTAAAAGGCCTGATTTTCAAAAGTGCCGAAATCAATGGAGGCCCATATTGAAAAACAGTCTAGATTTTAAAGAATCCTCTGTTGGGAGGAAGAGGGGCAGATTCATTTATACTTGTGGGCTCTTAAGTTATTCTGAATCACTGCTTTTGAAAGTTATACAAAGAAATGGGAACAGCAAAGGGTAAGGATATAATTTCTATTTAGGATGCTTCTTTTAGGGGAAAAAAATCTCAGGCAAAGAATAAAACAAGTAGCTGCCACCATCACATGACATACTCTAAAACAAGTAGCTGCAAAGGCTATTACAGCACCATTTCTAACTTACTTTGGTCATAAATGTTAAAAAAATTCCCGATCTGACTTAGATCAGACCAGTTTCTCAGATGATGGAAGTCAAGGGAAAACTGACAAAATGTAGTCAATAAAATTAATGATAAAGGAAGGAAGAAAAGCACATCCCATGGAAGTAAAAAAACCCCCCAGTAATTATTAAGATCACATTGCACATGGTTCTCAAGCACTGGTTTCTTCTGATTCCCCTTCCATACTTGAACTGACATGGTATTATTACTGGGGAAAACAAAAAACAGAAAGGAAGAAAAAGCAATACATATAACAAATTGTAGAAAATTTATACATCCTTATCTGTCCTTAGCTGGAATGTTTGCTGTGTATTTTAATTACATTTAGGATTTAAAAAGAAAAAATGTTAATTACAGCAACTCCTCTATGAAGATAACAATTTTATTATCCTCAATTTTCCTTGGGAAGCTGAGGCAGAAGGATTAAGTTATGTGCAAGTAAGGTGAAGCACAGGTGTTTGCCAAGTCTGGTTACAGCTGTCCAACACTAAGTAACCACACTGGAAAATGTCAACATCATTGACTTGTCAAAAAATTAGAAAAGTGGTTCAGCACTTAGGTGGAGTTGGTATCAGTGGCATCACCAATTCCTTTATGCCAACTCTCCAGCTGTTGGGATACCCTTTCTGATGGTCTGAAATCCTGCTGACTTGTCCCTCAGCAGAAGAGCTGGCTCAGCTGAAGCAGGCTGCTTGGCAGGGAATTTGCAGTGGCTGAAGTCTAAACCAATCCAGGCTGAGTAATGGAGATGATCAGAAAAGTCAGACGAAAAGGCTCCTCAGGAGCATTTACCAGTTTGTCAAAATGCTAAGATTCCACAGGGGCATTTAAATTTTCAATGAGTTCCTTTGGTCTGCTGTCTGACAGCAGTTTTCAAAATTTTTTCGAGTTCTTTCATATGTCCCTTCTCAGTTGCCTGCATCCCTGACAGGGTACACAGAGTTCCAGTCTGTGATGGACATGCAGGATTCTGCATACCTGAGAGCTCCCCCTCTCCCGCAGAATGCTGAGAAGGCATCACATTTATTGAAATAAATTTTCAGAGTATTTCCCATATTTGAGAATGACCTGAGTATTGAGAATGACCTGAGTATTATTCATTCCCCCCCCCCCCTCACCAAAATAATCTAGATTCCTTTCTTCACAGAGGGTAGGGACAAAACATGCATGGCTCACTCTAGGTATGTTTAAAAGAAGAGAAGAAAGGAGTGTGATCACTGCAAAATCTTCAGAAAGGTTCCAGATGTTTGTTTGCATGAAACTGGCTATATTATTGATTAATGTGTCAAGGCTGTTTTCAGAAGAAAACAGGCCTGAAAGATTGGGTTGGGCTTTTTATTATTTTTAATTTCAATTTTTATTCAGTAAAGCTGTAAATACAGGTTTTGGGCAGATAAAATAGAAGACAATCTCTTTGAGGTAATCAAAAACCATCAAAAGTCTTCTTGGTGGCATAGAACTTTTAAAGTATACCTATGCAGTTCTAATGTATACTATAAAAAATATTCAGACAAACATTATTTTAAATGTAGAAATAATAGTGCCTGTGAGAACACTGCAAGGCTGTAACTGAAAGGCTGCTAAAGCATAGAAAAAAAAAAAAAGCAAAAATAAAATACTGCTCTTTAAATAAATATGTCAACAGCAACAAAAAAAGGAGGTCAAGTTGCAGTGCTATGGGAAACTTCAGTGAGGATTTCTGAGTTTTTGTGGAAATGCTGTCAAAAGCTTGATGTTAATTTAATTATTTTTCTATAAAAAATTATTTATCTGGAATTGACATTGTTCTGACATTGTAATATGGTCTCCAGGGGCATGCTTGGCAATGTTGCCCAAAGGCCTTGAAAATGTCATTCATAATACAAGTCAGAAATTGCACAGGTGAAACAGCCAGGGTCTTAATCCATCAAACACTGTTCCAACTCAACATGCTGCCCTTATCTGACAAGCTCCTTAGTGTGTCTGTTGACAGCTCAAGACACTGACTGGCTGGCAGGGAATGGGGGTCAGAGGAGGTAATGCAGCACGGAGCTGTAACAGCAGCAAAATCCATGGGAACACAGATATTTCAAAATCATGTTCTGCCATTTCTTTATTTTTGGTTTAGGTGGTTTATGCAACAATTTTATTTATCCAACTTCAGCATCTTCATTCATTATCCACTATTAAATTCCAACAGTCTCAAAGCCACATATGCCCTACATAGAACTACTTCCAATTTATAAACTGAAGTCATCTGTGAGAAGAGAAAATCCATTTCTCCCCTTGACATCAGCACTTCACTTCCAATGGGCTCACTTTAACCATGAACTATCAGCAAGAAAATTTCTTCATATAGGCCTCAATTGTCTTTCAAATCTCCATCTTTAACAAAGCTTATGTAGAATAAGCTTACTAGTTTAACTTCTGGAGCTTCTAGTAAAATACTACTAAGTATCATATCAACAGCTGCACTCTTGATTCACATTGGTGTAAATAAGACCAGAATCAGACACTGTACTTAATTCCTCATAGTGTTGACTGGAACAAGAATATATTCTGGAGAAAATGTCTGGAGGAAAAGACAGGAGTTGAAAGCCAATAGGCTTAGAGACCCCAACTGACTTACCATTGAAAAGCTGATATCTATTAACAGATATTATATCACTTATTAAATTAATGACAGCTCCATATAAAGTCTATCAGGGGCCCTCCAAAGGCCTATTCGGAACTTACAAAATTCAGCAGCCATGGGAAGCAGTGCCATAAATACTATTATGTCATTTACACTAACAGAATACTTGGGCTGCATATAAGCCCACTCTTTTATTTCAGCAAAGTAGTATTCATTATTCGGAAATAATTAAAACTTGTTCAAAATGACAAGAATTTGCTATAAGAAAATAATTCAGTTAAACATTAGTGTTTCTTTAGAGATGAGTAAGACTTTTTGACCATCAGAAAAACACACTAACCTGGAAAAAAGAATTTAGCTTAACTGTCAACACCCTTCTCTACTCTAGCAAAAAATATGACTTGTGAAAACATTCTCAGATATGTTTTTAGCTAAACTAACAGCTTTTTTAGGTGTAGGCTACCCACAAAATGTGCACAGAATGATATGTAGGCACATCTTAAACACAAATAATGTGATATATTATCACAATCAGTATTTACTCTTTGTGCTGTATGTAGAAGATGCTGGTGCAAACTGCCTTAGCATCATTACCAGATATCAAATGAAAAAACAAAAAAATTCTGTGCTGAGAGAACATTTACACATTACTAAGATAATTTTCACATGTATATGACAAATTTGAGGCTTAACTCTCAGTTAAAAAGAAGAGTGCAGATCACACACATAAAACGTTATATTTACTACATTTTCTTCTCTCTCTCCCAAGTGACCTTTAATTTGCAAACCTTATTATCTCATATCACAAATTTAAATTTCCAAAGGGTCCTGTGAATGAAGAACTTTGGATATAAGTGACATTTGAGGTGCAGTTTTAACTTTATTTTATGCGTTCTCCACAAATTTGAGAAAGGTGCTCAAGGATGGTGCTAAAGACTGATTTTGGTGCTCAGTTATCTCTTAACGTATATTGGACAAGCTGCACAAAGTTATTTAAGCTCCAAGCTTCCATTTAAATCAATCAAAGTTAATCTGAATGTCTCTGTGGTCCAGATCATAATGACTAAGTTTTGCACTTATATTTGTCTGAATCCCCTTTATTCCCAAATTGCTGTCTAACATTGTCAGTACCTAAATTTCCCTGGCTGCTTATATTTCCACCTTAAGGCAAATATATCCCAATGCTGCCAAGCAGCCTAAAGAACTGGCTCTCAACCAAGTCCCAACGAGTTCCTCAAACTATAAATAATTACAAATTTACTGAGCCAGAAAGATTTTGAGAGAGAAAGCAAGAAAACAAGCAAGAGACTGATTCCACAGCCTAGCAGCACTCATGGGATAGAGCAGACTTAAATTGAAGCCTCTACTCAAGATCTAATTATTTACACAAAGCAGAACAATTCCTTCCAAAGACTGAGGAAGCATGCTGTGTCTTAGAAAATTCACCTTTGTGGTCAAGACAGAACCTGACACACAGTAACTGAGTTCATGTCTCTGCTTTAAACTAGAGTATGCCCTTGACAAGAGCTGCTCTCTATTTTAGAAGTTTCCATTAAACCCGACCATCAGCTTCTCTCATGGCTCTTTTCAGGAAAGGAGGAATGACATGAGAGGGAACACCCCTGTGAATAGATGAAAAGGAGACTGGTAAAGTTTTCGCACCCAAACTTGGTTGTTTCACATGTGTTGGTAAGGAAAGGCTTCAGCTGCTTGCTCCTCTTCAGCATTTTTAATTACTTAGCTTGACAGATTTCTACTCAGTTTATCAACTTTAAGAGCCACATTTGTAGACAGTTATGCCAACACCATCTCTGAGATGTGCCAACACGCCCAGCTTTGCTCATGTTCCACATAGGATGCCCAGCTGTTGGAAGCAATGAATTCCACTCTATCTGGGCTCCAGGAGATGTGGGAACTGACAAACCTAAGCCCTCAGTCTTGTGGGGCCATGAATGCCTCTAAAGGGCAGCAGGAAAAAAGAGATCTCAGTCCATGTTCTGACACATAGGTAGCTATTTTATACAAATAAATAAGTAAAACATCTCCAACGGAAGAAGCCACTTTCTCGGAATGATCAAAAGCCCCGTGCCTACAAAAAAAGTTTGGAAAGTGGGAAATATGGATTCAGAACCCTTTTCCAAATCAGGTAGGGAGTAACTAAGACGTTTAATCTTGAATGTACTTTATCCCTGAGGAGAAGGCGCTGTACTGACTGGTGCAGCTCATATCACATTGGGCCAATCAACCATCCAGGGTCTTGCCTGAATCCTGCCACTACTTTAACATGAAAGAGATTTCAAACAACCCAAAAGTGCATAACTTAATTGGTTCTTTGCACTGCGAAAAGAAGATATTTACTCTCACTCATTACTGTTGAACTTCATAGACTTTTGTCACCTCCGGCAACATTTTGACAATCTCAGAGGTATTGACTGCCAAGTGATTAAGAAAGCAATTAACTATCTAGACAGCTTTTTGGATTTTTTCCCTATCATTTAAACAGAGTATTCCTCCAATTTACAGCTTCATTGTAAAAGTATTAATACAATATGGATGCTTTGGTTGTATAAACACTTGTAAAAGCTGGGTAATTATGAACATCAGTGTTGACCATTAAAAAGGGAGAGACAAAATGTTGAAAAGAAGTAAATTAAATCATTGGGAAGAACAATCTAAATACATGGGCATAAACTTGTTCCCATAAGACTACCATGAAATCCACCAAATCTCCCTTCTTCCCTTTTCATTACATCCTCACACACCATGAAGGAAAAAAAATAAAGATAAAAATAACTTTAAAGCATACAGCTCTCAAATAAACTACCAGTGTGAGAAATTTTTAGTTAAAGTTGCACAAAATGTTCAACAGAAACATGAAATTGAAAATATAGTTGAGTTTGGCTGGAAGAAATGTGATCTTGCTGAAACGGATTACTTAAATGTTGAAGTTAGAGGAATTTAGCTAGCACACAACACATTTGGCAGCAAACCAAAACCACATGTCACACAAATGAAAACTAAAACATCAGCACTAACTCTGGTCCCTTTAGACACTACAGCTTCCATCAGGATGAGGAGTGTTTATAATTACCAGGCTGAGTAATAAATTTGACTGCTGCATTGTTTAGATCAACTGGATGAGCATGATGGAGCTAAAATGAACCAGACTGCCCCAACACTCTCTAAAGAATTAGACAGAGGAAGACAAAAAAAGCACTCAAACAAGTCTGGAAGTCTGAAAGGGAGCAGACTTTGATAAAGTAGAGCAGTAATTATTTGAACTGACCTGAATTGCTGTCATCACACAAGTAGGGAGGGCAAAGTTATTACCCGCATGAGACCATATTTCTGTCTACTCTGCTCAGAGATTTGTGCTACTAGAGAGAAAATCATAACGTGTAGGTAAGGCAGAAAAATTCCCAAAATTATTCCAGATTGCAGAAACTTATACTCAGAGGTCTTCATCTCTCTTCTTTTTTTAAATGTTGGAATTTTATGACCTCAGTACTTAGAGTCATCAAACACCTTGGCAAATTCTGCAGCATTACACTTCTAAGCTAATTTCAGGCTTAATCTCTGTGCTTTACTCCAAGTCATAGCAGTTATAAATCATCCCATTTGATACACTCACTCTGACAGTCCCTCCTGCATTTCAAACCACATCTACCCCTAACAGCAGTATAATTTTTAAAAGTAGCAACTTCCAGTTTCTCTTTGCAGTCATAATGCAGCCAAGTCTGGGTTTCTTAACAAGTGATTTTATTGTATAGTGGCTATTGGCTCTTCAAAAACTTCATTTTTGTTGTTAGCTTATCTGCTTGCCCATCACTTACATAGGCCCAGCTGCTTTTCTAACCAAGATCACTCATTCTAGATTTTATCCAAATTAGATTTCAGAAGCCAGTTTGGTTCATATCATATATATATATATATATAATGTAACATGTCAACTTGCCAGTGAAAGTACAAGTTATGAAAGGATGCTGTCCTTCAGGACCTTCCCATACTCTAAACATTAAAAAAACCCTAAATTTTTGTTATTTCCTGGAAAAACATCAGAAGTCTGCATCAAGCACTGGTAAAATGGCCACAGAATTCAGTGGATTGTCCAGGAAACTGTGATAATACATTATCATATATACACAGAGCATAGATATACATATAATATACATAGAGCATTTCGTTATTTGGCTACACTGCTTTCTCTAAGCTGAAACAGACACTGTCACAGTGCTTATTAGCCTTGTTAATTATTTAATGAGGAATGTGGGTAGCAGAGCCCACTGAAGTTAGTGAAAAAGTCTTTGCCTACTGACTACCAGCTTCAGCAGAAGCCTTTGGATTATGTCTGGCCAGCCACAGCAAAAAAGTTGCCACCCTGGAGCTGACAGAAACTGTGATGAAGCTCTGGGAAGGATTGTCTTGCTTGTTCTGGGGCAAGCACTCACATCACCAGAAGCTGGCATCTTCCCAAGGCCTGCAGCTATCAGAACAAAGTATGAAACTCACATGTTTCAAAGTCCCAAAGTCTGATGATGTCCTCTAGAGATCAACAGACATAAGAAAGCATTGAAAATGAAGATCCTTTCAGACAGATTAATTTTAATGTCTGTGCTTAGTGTCTGGGTATTATAGTCCTGGGTTGTATAGTCATTAAAAATGGAGCTGCAGCTCTTTTATCTTTTGCTAGCCTTGTACTTTGCATTCAACCATGACAGGAACGAATGGTAGAAGGAGGTAGTGCCTTTATTTAATAGAGCTGCATATTAGTGGGCACTTTTAATGCATCTTTTTTGCAGCAGGATCCTCAAATATATTTTTCATATGTAATGCTGTATGAAATTCTATAATAGTATTTCAGAAGACTGTGATACCCTATTAAAAAAAATAAAATAAATTAGAGAGTGTTCTAATCCTTTTATCAACCAGGCAGCATTTCCTATTTTAAGCCAGGTAAAATAACTATGAAAGACAGGAAATTAATGTTTGTCCAGACTACTCTATATTCTCAATAAAGCTAGCCAGAGGAATTACTAAAATCACCCAGAGGTTGTGTGCACGTTAACACCCTAAATACCTGGCATGCTTAAGCACACGTAGACACACACTTCACTCACACATTCCTGAGCATCACAGCTGCTGAAACGCAGGGAAGGAAGGAGTACACTTATGGTTTCAAGACACAGCACAAATCAGACTGGCTGCCAAGGTGCCTTTAATTTTTTATTAACATTTTTTGCCTGGCAGGACAACTCAGGGGATGGTCATGGGTAATAAGCTTCCTGCTAAACAGGACTCCTGACAAACAATGAGTTCATGGCTTGATCCAACAGAGAATCATTTTAATACTTCAACAAGCATCTCCCAAATAAGCAAAAAATACTGGCATGGGCAGCAATGAAGCAATTTTTAATTCCCATTTTAACATGCTACAGAGTTGTCAGTTATTTTTCTGCTATCCAGTTAATACTAAAAAAGGTCTTAGTGTGTACAAGAAGTGTACTGTGGCACTCAAAAGTCCCACAGCTGAGTCACTAGAATGTCTCCAAGCTACTTTACAGATAACAGTGTTTCCCTGAATCTCCTCTAAAACATACTCCCAGGATACTCCCAGAGCTTGGATTAAGCAGCCTCAAATTTGTCTTTTATTTTCGCCTATGACAAGAGAATTTGCCTCTGGCTGTCCATGGAACTTTGAGAATCCACCAGGTTTCTATATGTGGAAAGACTATATATTTGGGTATTTGGGACTGCAATCTGCTTGTAAAATTAAATCAACAGGTTGGAATTTTTACAGGCATAAATTAAAAAATAGAGTGTTTTTTTTTTTTATTTGAAACAATGCCTAATATGAGTTTAATCAGAACCCAGTTCTTTAAAGTGCATATTGTTCTAAGCAGAAATATTTGTGAAAATGCAGGTAATATCTACTGCAGATACTATTTTAAAACAGTCAATTACTTTAAAAATAGCATTATCATGCAGTAGCAAACCAGATTATCTATTCTTTTTTTTTCTTCTAATGGTCATTAAAGACAAAATGTCTAGTAAAAGCATAAAGAATTCTCTGACAGCTTTTAGCACCCAGCAGATGAAAAGGGATTATTAAAAATGTCACCATTTCGTTATCTCAAGTAACAGGCATTTATATTGCTCCTTTCTCATCTTTACTTATTTATTTATTTATTCATTCATTTCTTTTCCCAGGTGGAAGTCTCTTCCCTTTTCCTTTCAGAAACTGCATGAGATGATGCAGTACCAAATTCACATTTAAAGATCTGGTAAAAAGAAGTTCACTGTTCAATGCTCAGTTAAAACTATTGACACAAACAAGTCCATGAAATGCTGTGGAATGCCTTAGGATGGCAGAGTGGTTATATAAACACAGCACTGCACCTATGACTAAAACCTTTGGTTTTCTCATTTATATACACCACAATACAACTCTCTTCAGCTGCTTCTTGTTCAGTGAGCCTTTAACTTATTATTTCAAATAGTGAGAATAAACAGGCATCTACAGTAGCCTTTAGACTGTCACTCAGAATGACACACCTAGAACATTATGCTGGTGTATTAAGGGTAGGAACTGTCCCTCGAACCCATCTCTAAATTCTTGAATATAAACACAGACTTCCTCACCTGTTCCATTCCTTTCCAACTCTCTGGTGTTGTGCTGGGAGGCTTACACACTTGCAAGAATTCATTATTATTATTATTATTATTATTATTATTATTATTATTAATAATAATAATAATAATAATAACAATAATAAAAAATTTCCCAATTTCCTGATAAAAGTCTGAGGAACCTATTGTCTTAGAACAACTAAGAACGTATACAAGAAAGAAAAAGAGGGAATGTGTTGGAAGACAATTATCTCTTTTGGATGAGAGAATCAGCAGCAAGTAATTGAGACAAACAAAGAAGAACTAGCAACATTCAGGGCAATCATTCAGTCAGAACATACATTGCCTTCATGTCATCTTGCTATTCAGGAGATGGACAGTATGCAATTTTTTAAATTAAAACAGAAGAAGGTGCTAAATGAAGATAGGTAACTCCATGAAACTACTTTCACACCAAAGATCATAAATGCAAGCAGTCTTGAAAATTTTACAGCATACACCACTTTTTTAAATGATTTCTATTGAACCATATGTGAAGGTCAGTGGTCCATAGCACTGGATTTTATCTTCAATCAACTCTATTAGTCATAACACTACCAGATTGTAAAATACTTAATTTACAGTCTGTAGAAAAACATAGATTAAGCAGATGGAACATGGGACACCCAGGTTTTCCCAAACAAACTAGATAAGGACATATGATCTCTACTGGTTTAACAAAAAAAAAAAAAAAAATTCATGAGGAGGACCAATTATGTATGTATGTATGTATGTATATACATTAAAAAATTAATGCAGTTTGGTCAGACTAGATCCAATCACTGCAGCTGCACAACTTCACTGCAGTGTTCAATGTTCTCTGATGCACAATAATCCCAGGTAAGAGGGGAATTGATTTACATTTCTTTCACAGTGTTAAATGCTCTAATTATAAAATAGCCCTCAACATATGGCAAGGAATTAAGGAGTGTAAATCAGGAGCCGTGTGCTACACAGTAATCACATAAATGGTTCCCAAATAGCAATACCACTTCTGGAAGATTAGCAGAATCATACTTTTGTGATTTACATACAATTTCCACAAACTAGTGGTGAAATACTCTGCATGATAAAGCAAACTATTAATTGGGTGACAGTGGTAAACAAAATTTATTTTAGCTTGTGATTAATTTCATTAGAGCATTAACATGTAAAAAAACCAGATATAAAAATATATTTAAAGATTAATATTGGGATATTAAAGTCCTTTGATTCTTATAAATAAAATTTATTAAACTTTTGACAGTATTAATTCAAAATATTCTGCTGATGCTTTAATTTAGCAGTTTGGTGAATAGTACAGCAACACATCCTCTATACCTGTTTCTTGAGATGGATGACTCATTGTTGAACAACTGTAATATCAGAAATTTAAATGCATGCATACACTATAATGATAACATTTCTTATCTATTCTACTTTCAAGCTTCCAAAGGATATTTGAATAAAAGATAATTCAGCTGTTTAAATCTGCCTTTTTTTTTTAAAGTTGTCAATGGTTAGTATGACAATTTCATCTTCTTTCACTCATCATCTCTTTTGTTCTGCCCTCCTTCCCTTTCCCATATTTATTGCTCATAGTGTTTTTTCACCTTGGCTTGTATTACCCTAATGCTAGGTTGTTGAAAAAGAGCTTTTTTTTCTACTTCATATATGTTATTTGGAGTATTTAGAAGCTACTTTTAGATATTAATTGTAGCCATGAATAATGATAATTAAAACAGACCAAAATACTGGGAAAAAAAATAATAGCATGTGCTGTATTTATATATAGACAATTACAATGTCCTCCTCTATGATCCTTTCTGATGAAATACCTCTATCTCTCTCTCCACACTATTAATTCTAAACATTGGATGCACTAGATTGTGCATTGAAAAGGTTATTCTAAAAGACAGTCATGAAATGGTAGCATTGCAAGAAAACAGAAACAGGAATATGCAGTCAGGGGAACTGCCAGAAGCAACAGATCTGTCTCAGACCAGTCAACAGCACCAGAGAACTGTGCTGGCACAACAGGAAAACCATTTTTTCTGTGGGTAAGGATAGCTTTTGCTTTCTACCCACCTAGGAGCCTGTCTTCACGTCATTTCAACCTCCTCCATCCAGTTCCACTGGATAAGAAATCTTTCAGGCAGCTGGATGTCAGCAGCTGTATTACATCTACATGGCAGGTCTCACCTGGACTTAGCTAACTCTATATTTAGATGGAATTGGATAAATTCATCAAATTTTGGTCAAAAAAGACAGTTGGGCATTTTTAATAAGAATGGACAAAATAGACAGGTATTCAGAAAAGAAAAAGGCAATGTAAAAACAGAAGAATGAAACAGGAGGAGCCTTGGAAGGTATCTTGGGGCACTTCAGAAGGGTGGTGATTAGAGGTTCCTGGATGCCTCCTGAGGAGGTGTTGATCTCTAGGATGCACGGTGTTGTGCAGCTTTTCACTTCCCTGTACACTGCTGAAATAACCTGAAAAGGATTTGATTAAATATAGTGCCTGTCCTTTAAAATACTGTCTTTTCACATATTTAACCCTTTTCAGGACTTCAGCATAAGGTGATAGTAGGAAAAATGTGGATAAGACTATAAACAAGGATATTTCCTCTTCATTTTTGCAGATCCTGTCTACCCAAAATCTTATATTTTTCAGTGGGCTCTTTATGAATAATAAGCTCAAGAGTTATGCAACACTGTGCATCCTGCTGTTCTGAAGCAGTTTAAAACTTTCATTTACACAGACTTTTCCTTCAGCTATATCTTCAAGATCTAATATACTAAATTCTTTTCACTTTTTCCAAGTAAGATGGAAAGCTGCAGCCATTATTTCAATGTCTTGCTGGCTGTCAGTTAAAGAATCTTAGAACAACTGAGTTTAAAAAGAACCTTTGGAAGGTCCAAGGCAGAGCAATCTCTAAAAACACAGCAAGTTACCCAAGTCATATTCTGTCAAATTGTGAGGGTCTTCACAAAGATGGAAATTCCACCACAACTCTGAGGAGTCATTATCTCTGTAACTGTTGAAAATCATCAGCATTGGCATAATAGTAATGAGTTATAATATAACTATAACAGTTACGAGTTTGCCCAGTAAAGCTAAGGAGGGGAAGAAAATAATTCTTCTCTTTTTTTGGTCCTTTTAGATTATGTCTCATAAAGACCCAGTATTGTTACACTGTTTTGCCACAATCAGGCCTTGAATGTAGCAGGAGACCAATCTGCTATGCAGAACGAATGTCTTGTGGCAGTTTTTTCTTTAGAGGTGCTAAAATAGGGAAAATATATTTAAATGTATATTTACCATTACAGGGCTCAAGAACAAAGGTTACAAAAGTCCCAATCTTTTCTACACAAACAAGCTGAAGGAGTTATACATGCCCATTTAATCCCAAGTTTTTAGTTTTCATTGAAAATAAAATGTCAAAATTTGCCAATTAATTGTCCTGAAAGTTATGCTTCACTATTTGTTTAAATATTGGTTGTTGTCACACAAGTAGAAATGAACATCACTAAATAGTGATGCCAGTCATACCACAGTGATATAATTGCCATTTTTCCTTAAATCAACCATCTTCCAAGGTCCACTTTTTTCACCTTTGTGGAGGGCAGTGTATTCCAAATATTGTCTGCATCCTATGCATCTAAACCCAAAATGTCAAAGACCATCAATGCTTTTATAATAGATAAAATAATAATTGATTTAATAGGTGTTCACCAAAATTTTCAGAATATCTTTAGGTAATTATATAACTGAAAAAGAGATCTCTATAGCTTCCTTCTGACACTCTTAATTGGCACTCTTTTTTTTGGTATATCTTCCTTAAGAAAATATTTGAAATGTAATTCTCTGTGTGTCTCCTATAAAAAGAATATACAAAACTGGGTACTCCATGGGTGCATCACAGCAGTAAACATGAAAGGATTTCCCTGATATTCTTTATAAGTGCAACCCAAAATACTATTAATTTTGTATTACAGGATCTCTTCATTTCTAAAGATTGAATAACAATTTTTTCATTGTAAGCAACATATACATTGATTACTACATTTTAAATTAACTTTTTGCTTGGTTAAAATCCACTAGTAAAAACCCATGAAATCCATTAAAATACCCAAAGTTATCCTGGATGAATTTCTAATGCGCTTAAATATCTCTGAAAATGTTTTAGAGTTAGATTATTTAAATAATAATTGTATTTCCAATTCAGGTAGCTTTATGCAAATTGTATCATTACACAAGGGTAATAAAAACTTTGGAACTATGATATTGCATTCCTTTGGTACTTAGCTATTTAAACTAGTCAGCCTGAATGAGAAGTAGTTGTATATTTGAGATAGAAAAAAATCATTGCAAGATTTAATAAGATAAAAGGCCTTACTGGAAAGCAGTCAATAATAGAATACCTTGGATACCAACAAGACCACTGCTTCTCAACCCTTTCCTAAATAACCCAGAATAACTGCATCACAGATAAAAAGTTTGGATTTGGATGGTTTTGATTTCTTTGTTTATCAAATCTGCCTGAAAGAAATGTTAGCACCCCATTGGTCTGATTTACATTGAGCACCAATGAGCTACAGAGAAATCTGCAGTATCTGCTTTCACAGCTTCCTTGCAGATAAGACAAAAGTAAGCAGACCAGCTCCTCTATGGGCACATGTAACTACTGTACAGTACCTGCATTTCTGTTAACTCATCTGAGGCAGAGCATTTGACTCTTTGGGATGGTGCTGTTCAGGCCCTGGAGTTGGGTTCAATGATCCTTGTGGGTCCCTTCCAAATCAGCTTATTTTGTGATTCTGTGCAACACTTCCCCCAATTGCACTACCCTGCACAGCTGTAGCATTCATTTTATTTTTATGTCTTCACTGTTGGTTTATTCACAGACTTCAATAAATAAATAACCAAATAACCTCTGTCTAGCTACTCAGCCCTATCCTATACTAGACAAGTTTTCTGGTTTGTTCTTAAGTATCAAAGAGGTTTCTGTAGGTTTCTTATCCTTCCACTTTCCTAATGAATCATTCCCTGGAATGCTTATAGCTACTGAGTTAGTTCTGTTCTCGCATCTTAGCACTGTCTGCATGCCCTGGATAGGTTATTAATGAGATGATCATATCCTGTTCTCTATCGCTTCTCCATTTTTTACAAGGAATGCTTTTTGCCAATATACATTATCCACAGCTCTAACACAAGTTTCTCACTGACTCCTCTGAAAGCACCATTATGGGCAGATTCCATGTGGCCCTTCCAGGTATGCCCAAAAGGGGAGCATACATACAGTAGTTTATCCCTTTGTGTCCCAGCATAGCTACAAGGACAGTGGGCTTTTAGAAGATGCAAGTGCTGCTCTGAATTTCTCTGCACTAGCACTGGCAGAGAGATATTGCCATTTCCAAAATATTAACCTAGATCAAAGGAAGCCTAAGGAAGCAACCAGAACTGAGATGGGGAGCTGCACTTTTTCCCTTTAAAAACAGTAGTGGAAGATTTCTAGTAGTGCTCTGCAGAAAAAAAAAAATAGACAAAGAACCTTCCTTTATGATACTCTGAATTTGCATTAAGCATGTTTGGGGCTGACAAACACCACTAGGTTTGGCTAGGGGACTAGGGTCCCCCAGCTAGGGACTGCTATAGCTACAAACTCTTCCAAAGCTCATTAAAAACTCTGAATCACAGTGATATATAAATACAGCGCCCTAAATGCAACATATTCCAGATTATCAGCATATGACCATGGCTGTGTTTCCTGGCAACTGAAAACCTCCAACTATTTGATAAACACACACACACACACACACACACAGACACATATATATGGATACAGCTCTCCTGATCTGGGCAAGAGACAAAGGTAATCTCTGAAAAAATTAGTTTCCCTTGTGCTCATATTGGTGAGCACATCACAAAACTTTTAATCACCAAGTCTGATATTCTACACCATTACACTGAATCTATGCAATGAAATATCCAGTTCTCCAAAGATGAAAGATCACACCTGCGAGCGCTCATTGCTGACCATTTCTCTGATAGGAATAGTCAGCAAGAATTCCCTTCAATTCTTTTCAGTTTTCCTGTTCAATTGATTTACAAAATGTTGGGAAAAAAAGAGGATTTGGTCTGTCTGTGTGAGAAATGCAATGCAGATGTTTGCTTAAAGCAATCAGGACATTTGAAAGCAGAGATGGTTCCTTCAAAATAGATTCACAGTGCATTTAATTTTCACCCACCTACTGTCTTATCTTCCTCTTTTTTTAACAACCATCATTCAACTCTTTGGTTACAATAAGAATACCATTCCTGAAGCTGATGAGACTGACCACAGTTTGCAGAAGGATCCTGACATTTCCATAGATCTTTTCAATATCAATATGGCACTTGAAACTTTAGGCTATGAAGTCCAGTCTTCTGCCCTTGTAACTTCCCTTTTCTTTTGCTTTGTTGTTTGTTTGTTTCTTTTCTCCAACATTTTAGTTTTCTATTCAGTTCTGTTTTATAAGTTTCTGAGAGTAGAAAAGACAGAAGTTCTTTAGCTGTTGGAAAGGCTAATTTCAGAAGTGAGAAAGTAAAGAAGGCTGAATAACTTATGGAGATAGTCACAATACTGAAGTATCCAGCATGATCATGTCTGTTCATGGGGCAGAGGAGAGCAGACAGATAATTCAATCACTTACAGATATTTTGGTTCCTTGCTTAGTTTTAGTGCCCATTAATGTGTGGATTTGCTTTTCTACATGCTAATAAAAAGAAAAAGATTCATGAAAAAATGTTAGCCTAAGTGCATTGCAAACATTACAGCAAATAAAAAGAAGAAAATACCTTCTTTACTTGTAGAAAGTCATAAACAATGAAGGTCTGTATGACTTGCCATTTGCATGAATATATTTCATATAAATTAATGCTAATGATACAGGAAAATTTGGTTTGAAGTCAAACTTGTAATTTATTTTGATGACTAAACAGAAATGGCATGGAATGTTTGGGTAAAATGGTTCACTTCAGAGCTGAAAGTACAGTCAAGAGTGTTCCAGCTGCAATCCTGTGCTTAGCATAAAATGAGTACAGAGAAAATATTATCTCCCCTCAAATAAACCCATGCTCATGTCTATGAATACAGCAGGCTGGGGTATATAGCTAAGTCATATGAGATGTCTCTGGCTTCAGGGCATGGTGCAGTGTCATCTTCCCCCTGCCCACACCCATTTTGCAGGTCATTTCATCATTGTAGTGTTCCTACATCACTCAAGGATCCCAGCTGCTAGGATAGCCAACAGCCAACAGCCAAAACCTGTTTATCTGACCGAGGTGTACCACCAGTAAAAGTTAAACCTTCCTCAACAGCTTATAGAAAATAGTACTCTGTTTTGAATTGCATCAGTAAAGCATCAAGTTACATACTGTCAGTAGTCAGACTGTGTCCCAGTAAAATGAATTACAAATCTATCCCTTAATTCAAGAACAACCTCCAAATCAGACATTTATTTAGCTGAATTTAATATACAGACTTTCAAGAAGCCTGTACATTTCCCTTTTGTTGGTCAATAACTGGATAAAATGGTAATATCAACCCAAAACATTTCATTACTAAAGGAGCAGTTTTTTACAATGAGCTAAATTCTTGCTGTAAGACATCTCTGAAAATGTCTTTCACAGCAAGTGAAAGTGGGCTGATGAACAGCTCTTGCTTTCAGACGACTTCAGAAGGATCTCAGACCCTGGACTATTTCTGTTGTAGCATGTTAGGCCAGATTGTGATCCCAGTCATAGCAGTGATATATGCACGACAATGCAAACTGCTATGCCAAAGTAAACATTCTGCTGCATTCAAATGAGCTATTTCAGATTCATACAAAGGGAAGTGAAACAAAACTGAGACTAGGTATCTTAAATTAATGATGTGTGGTATGGTCAGAATGCAGTAATCTCTTGCAAAAACACTTTTAGAAATTCCCAGGCTTACTAGGCACATAGTGTTAAAAAAAAGAAGGTTAATTATTTCCACATCTCTTTTCAGACTACAGGTCAGTATAGAAAAAGGAATAAACTGCTAGAAAATTCCTGAAATATGAAGCTAGATAATTACTAAGCACTATGTACAAAAGCCTTGTTTGGTATGTTTTGTATCATGAATTATCACAACTGCCATTTACAAGTGTTCTTTTAAACTGTAAGAATCCATCCATCCACAACTGAAGTATTCTTGAGGATTAAGAGTAATGTGTCATGAATCACCACGGTTTAATATGCATGACACAGTTTCATTTCACACATATTCTGCATGGGTTGATTGCCATGTATACCAATATCAAACAGATGTTAATTCTTTAATTTTTTGTTTTCAGAGTATGTTTTAATTATCTATGAGGCTTTATAAAGAAAAAGGGGGAGGTTATTTTGAAGCAAATTTAGTGAAAAATAGAAAAATCCATTAGATCTGTATTTCATGTTCTCAAAAATATTATTTCAATATTAAAAAAAATGCTTGATATGCAAAGGAACTGCAGACTGTTCTCATTAAATGGCTCATCCCTTGTAAGCAAGAAACCTTTGACTATTTTTCTAATAAAAGGCATTATTTTAAAAGCCCTCTCAATTCAACACGAGTTTGGTGATATGAAATGTTTCTGCAAGTCATTGTATGTTTATACTATGCGTAAATTCTTAAATTTGAGTATTTTGAACAGAAATCAAAACTCCACGTAAAAAAATTACTATATAAATTCTGGCATCAACAGTGCTATGGGTCCCCTGTATCATCCAAATTAAGAAATCTTTGAATATAAAATATTTCACAAGCTTTCACTGTACAGAGGCCAAAAATGGAAATGAAAAGACATCCTAGTTTAAAAGCAACGCATAGTGAGAAATCTGTTTCAGTCAGCGTCAGCTCCCACTTTCTGCTGTGTCAGATTCAAGCCACAGTTCCCCAGGACCAGAACAGCAACAGAGCCACAGGTCAGGATGGAATAGTGTTGGATAAAAACTCTGAGCTTTAGCTAATGCCTAATTTGATCAGAGCTGTTATTGTAATTTCCATGGAAGTTGGAGTGTGTCTCTAGCTTTGGGCCTGATCTTCCTGAAATCAACAGGAACAGGAATGGCTCCCAAGGATTTTGTACTGGAATTAGCTTCACCAAGCTGAAACAGTCTCCCCGTTGAAAATTACAATTACCAAAACTGTTACAAATAAAAATAATGGCAGTAGAAGTGTATATTTGAATCATACATGTTAATGTTAGATAGTATAAATACAGATAAACAATAGCAGTAGACAAAATATTGTCAAAACTGAGATATTCAGCCCCTCCCTATGTCATAGATATTTTTCTGTACACAGTAATATTTTCAACACCACAAAAATTATTTAAATTTCTTGCCAATATAACACATACTGACAAAAGATGGCATACAGCTTTAAAATCAAAATGTGAACTGACATTTTGAAAAATAACTGACAGTCATGGCACAAGAGTGCAGAGACCTCTGTCCTTCAATATTCTCTTTTTCTCTATTTTTTTTTCCAAATGCTCAAATAAGTGCAAGGTGCCCAGAAATTAAATGTATATTACCAGTGACACCCCAATTCCAAAGAAGTCAAAATCACAACATTTTCACTGAATTTACTGGGCCAAGGAACGAATCTCAAATGTGAAATTTATACGCATCGCACAAAACACTTGTGCAGATTTCTGAAAACATGCCCCTATCAGATTGCAGGGAATTAAGCCTGGATTCCTTGTTCAACCAAAATTCCCTGACTGGAATAACAGCTTTAGATGTTATTTTTGTTCACATTCTGTTTTACTATGTTAAAACACCAGATTTTTCCTTTTTACTTAAGATAAATGTGTGAAAATGCCTTCTTTCCATTCATAGATGTTATCTTCCTCAAACTTCAAATGATTCATCTGGGTGAATGTAGTTATAAATAATTTATCAAGATGCATACCAGTTGTTAGGGGAAAAAAAACCCTGAAGGAAGAATATCACTGCATAAAATCTGAACATTAAAATTGATTTTTTAAAATCAATCTTTAATTGGTTGTATTACCTCCTAATCCAGGTCTGAGGCGATTATCATAACCATCCAGAAGTCTGTCTAGAATTCTTGTAAAGATGGTGATGTTATTCTTAGCTTCGTCTTCCAGGGAGTCAGCCAGCACCGATCTAAATGGATATTTTACATTTTAGAAGGTGCTAAGTATGTTTTAACATACACTCAACATGCATTTTTTTCGGACTGGCCATTACTTGCTGCATTCCAACAGGAAAGGATTATTTACAGTATGCAAAAACAGAATTTCTATATAACAAGTTCAGACATATAAGGGTCAACAGAATACTACTTAAAATACCCAAGAAGTCATTTTCCAGTAGTCTGTACTTGCATGCATCATTGCATTACTGTGACTGCTGCTTCCAGCTCCCCAAACACTGTTAGTGGAGGCTGCACTGGTGCAAAACTCTGAAGAGCCTCCCAGGCTTTGGTGGCATGTCACTCCTGGGCTGATAACCCGGGTTCCCATGCACAAACCCATCTCCTTCTAGCTCTATCTTATCTGTCCTCACTTAGGCATACTCTATCTCTGGATAAATCCTGTGGATTTGCCTCCACCCAATGGTCATGTAATGTACATGACCAGAAGAACTAACATGAGGGAAAACTCCAGCGATCATGCTCAGGGAGTCCTCTGACGCCAGCAGGTGGTGGGAGGGAACACCAGCGCTGACTAGCAAGCTGCAGGGTAGCTGTGGACACTGTCAGCTGTCTGATACTCCATCAGATGCAGACAAACCTTATAAATGTTGGATGGAAAAAGGAATCACAAATGAAGTGTCAAGAAGAATCTGTAGACCACTGACGGTTTCAAAGTTCCCCAATAAAGAAAGAGACATTACAGCCTTTATGGATCAAATCTCTGTGGGACACGCTATAGGGGCTGGAATATGAACCTGCTGCCCAGCCAGCTGTGGTGCCCCACAGTGGTCTGGAACCTGGGCACCCAGACCACAGAAAGCCTTACACATGCAAATGTTACCGTGCCAACAATTTTAAGCACCATGCATGTGAAATACAGGAGCTCATCAGTCTTAACTACTTAAAACCAGCACATTGGTATCAAGGAAGTAAAGCATCATGTGCTACGCACATTACCATTTATATCTTTTTCAGGTACCTAAATTTTTAACCCTAAATGTTTGAGTATCAATCATCTTGAAATGAAGGTATTCTGAATGCCATAATAGCAAGCATTGTTTTCTTCCTCCTCCAAACCAAAAGTAGATTTGGGTGATATTTTCTCTAAAGAAAGCTATAAAAGGATTAAAGACAAGGCTGTATGTTGGTCTCCAGCTCAATGGCATAAAGAAGTATTTAAATGTAAATCATTGCAGTCTGTGCTTTCCATCATATAAACCATAGAATCGACCCAAATCAGATAACTTATAAAGAACCCATGAAAATGTCGTGTGTGATTTTACTCATGGGTCAGTTTTTTCTTAGTTGCAATTACTGGATGGTTCCTTCTCGGTTTGTAAAATGCATCGTTGTACTCATGGACTACCAGAGTACATCTCTGCCATTTTTAAGCTTCTTTTTGAGATATAACAGTTTTTGAACTCAAAATTCCACTAAAAATATTAGATCAATATAATTACATCAAATCAGTGTCGAATCTTGCAAACTTTACTCAGGCATAAAGTCTTTAATAACGCTTATAGTCTCTTTGACGTCAGTGAGATTACTCACTTGAGTAGGGTTTGCAGGATCTGGCCCACTGTGACTCAACTATTACTGCACCATAGTTAGGTATAAAGTGAAATAGAAAATATTGTTTCGGAAAATATTTTGTTCACTGGGAAACAAACAAAAATATTGGAGACATGTTAAATCATAGGAAACTTGCATTATATAGCATCCAATCTTTACCATATTAGGACAAGACCTACTGCAGCCACAACCAAAGCAAGTGAATCAAAGTTACAAACTACAATTAATTATTGTGTTTAGGGACTGTGAGCAACACAAAAGTATAATGTAGTAAAAATTACTTGCTCTTATGCTGTCGCTTTAGAAATTGAGAACTTTACACAACATAAGAAAAGTTGATTAATAAATGATGCTATTGTTTTATTATATGTGATTGTGAAGTTGTATGCTATCTCCACCTAGAGGTTTTAGGCTTAAGCATCATTTTGAATTCTATTATGTTTGACCAAAAAAAAAAAAAAAAATCAAGGGAAAAAAAAAAGGCATGGCCATATTAATAAATATATGAGCATTATTTTAAGAACAGTGATTTGCAGTGAGACTTCATAAAAATCTATTTCCCCATTTTGTATGGTACAGAATCACAGTCATGAAGTAACTCAAGTCTTTAAGATCCAAAAAGGCATTTAAAGAAATTGTTATTTTAATGGTGGAATAAAGCATCAATTCACAAACCGTTTAAGGACAAGAGATCAGGCTTTTATGGTCCTTAAACTACATTC
This sequence comes from Melozone crissalis, assembly GCF_028551555.1. Classification (NCBI taxonomy): domain Eukaryota; kingdom Metazoa; phylum Chordata; class Aves; order Passeriformes; family Passerellidae; genus Melozone; species Melozone crissalis. The sequence continues at coordinate 19,952,427 of NW_026535784.1, forward strand.
TACTGCATTTGCTCTGGAAACTATGTAATACTGCATTCAAACACCTAAGAAAGATTTTTTTATTACGTTGCTACATACTGTACTTTTATAGCCCCTCACACAAGCTTACCCTTAGCAGATTGTAACATGCATGTTCGCACTGAACAACGAAACTAAATATCCTCTCACCTCGTTGGTAGCCACACCAATAAAACGAGAAGAACCAACTGCATCTCGGAGAGTGCCAGCTTCTTCTTCATCGCTGCTCTTTGCAAAACCTAACGGTGCAAGAAAAACACAAACCCACTCTCAGCCACAGTCAGTCTCCGCCAAGCAGTGCTTTCAACTTAAACCCGAGGAAAATATGTCACTTCACTGTAGAAAGGAAACCACTGGATTTCCGCAGCACTTTTCGGTACTAGCAACTTATTGTATCTCCATCTTTCCCAACGATCCTGCTCTGTGCAAGGAGGCAATGTATGATCAGAAGTGGCATGTGAGCCGGCGCATCAGATGCTTTCCTGTTCCGTGATGTGAAAGCCCCGAGACGAAAAGGAACAAAAAATAAAAGCCGTATGTATGGGAGGATGGGGGTTTAACCACCCCTCGCCTCACTACGGCACACCGCAGCCGGGGGGGCGGGGGGGCGGGCGGCAGGCAGAGTCATGCCATTCGCCGGGGCTCGGTGCGGGGACCGAGCGCGGGCGAGCCGCCCCCCGCCGCCGCCGAGCGCCCGGCACGTTTGACAGCTGCTCGGCGGAGCGCCGCCGGGGAGCGCGGGGGGCGCGGGGCGGCGGCGGGGGCAGCCCCGCCGGCTGACAAGTTGCGGAGCGCAGCAGAGCCCCCGACACGGGCGGGCGCTGCCGCCGCAGCTGGGGACCCCCGGGGACCCTACCTGGGAGCAGCGGGCGGGCGGGCGGGCTGGCGGCCGAGGCGGGGAGGGAGGGGAGAGGGAGGGAGGGAAGCGGGAGGGAGGGGAGGCGGGTGCCGCCGGCGAGCGGGGCAGGCGGCGGCGGGGAGCGGCGGGGAGCGCGGGGCGGCGGCGGCGGGCGCGGCCGGGACCGAGCGCGGCCGGGACCGAGCGGGGACCGAGCGGCGGGGGCGCGCGCGCGTGCCCGCTCGTGCCGGGGCGCGGGGCTGCCCTGGTGGCCGTCACGGGGCCGCGCCCGCCGCCCCCGCGGCTCGGCCCTCACGGGACACGGCGGGCGCGGGGTCCCCGCCGGGGGGCATCGGCACCGGCACCGGCCCGGGGCGGCTGCCGCGGCCTCGGAGCCCGGAGCGGGCGGGCGCGGCAGCGTTGCCGGTGCGCGAACGAGAAACGGGGCGGAAAGCGGTCCCCGGAGCGGTACAAGACATTTTCCGTAGCCCTCCCTCCTCAGCCTCGGTCACCTCGGGCCAAGCGCGCGTTAGGCGGGGCACAGCCCCGGAGCCGCCGCGCTGCCCCGGACTGCGGCGGGAGCGGGAGCCGCCAGCCCCGGCTCCCAGCCCGCTCCCGCTGCCTCATTAACATTCCCTTCCCCGCTTGCCCACTGGCACAGTCTAATTGGAATGCAGAGAGAAGAAAAGTCTATCGTTTAATGTGAGCTCAGGATGAAGGCAGACAAGGAAACAAACCTCGCTTGTATTTTTTTCCCTTTTTCCGCCTCAAATTGCATTACTTTCTGTTGTATTATCTTTTAAAGCACGCTGCCCTCCTTTCGTATATGCAGTCCTTCTCTGATAGTAACTGGATCGCTGCTGGGATTCATTCCCACTGATTTCAGGTTTTCCAGTACAAGTAGAACAGGACAGGCTTAATAATTAAAGATAAGGGTTTATATTTAGTGTACCCTCATTTTGCATTGTTAACTCGGAAATAATTAAATAACGCTGGCAATAATATTTCAGCCCTTTTCTTGCATTTTAAACCAATCCTCACCTATCTCCTTTCCTTTCAATCTCTAAACTGCCCAAAGCACCATCTTAATTATCCTCTCTTAATGTCACTGGCCTGCTTATTGTGTTTAACTGAAATTATTCTGATGAAGTTTGGTCCTGAATCAATACCAGTCCCAACATGAACATGTGAAATAGGATGCACAGACATGTAAGGGGACAGAGGGAGGGGGGGGCAAGGAGGGAGGAGAGGGAAATAGGAGGGAAGGAGAAGTAGGAAAAAAATAAGAAAAAAATTCTTAGGTTACCTATTGAATTGGGGTGTTCCTGCTTCCTAATTGTTGCAGTTTGCAATTGGTGGTGTCCTTGTTTCCTTCTCCTTTCATGGTTTAATGACTCCACAGTAGAGGATGAAAAACAGAAAAAGGAAGGAAAAAACTTGGGCAATCAAGACAATTTGCTCCTTCCAACTTAGAGATATTTTGTAACTTGGAGTAAGACTGAGAAGAGAGAGAGCTCAATGTCTTTGTTTTAGAATAACGTGTAAAATGACAGCCCAAACTATGGAAAACGACAAAGATAAGGACAGAGGAGCAAAAGCTGAAATCTGAAAAACACTCTTTCAGCAGCCATCTAACACTGGCTGTGTCTAAGACACAAGGCCCTCATCTCTCCATGTACTGATGTGAAAATGTGCTCTGTTCACTCTCAGTTAGGTATCTATGGTCGATCCAAAGTCTTCTTTGGATCTGCCTGTAAGTCCCACACATTAGGAATTAACAACTGATACTAGATGCAGAATCAACCCTCACAGTAAAGGAAACTAGCTACTTGTTTTAGCTACTTGTCCTAAGAAAAAGTGACTTCACAGATATCAAAATGGAAGGAGAAAAAGAATCACTGAAAGTGAAGTCTTCATGATTTATTCTTATATGAAACACTTTATGTAATCCAAGCAGAATTATTTTTTTCCACAGGTATTCATGCCATTCCTTTTCAAAACACACTTCCAGTAATAATAATACTGAAGCTATAATCTAATTTTCATATGTAAGTTGCATCAAAAAATTTAAAAACCACATTCATTAAGGAGAGCAGTCACAGTGGCTCCTTGTTGCTGTGATAGCAGATTGTCACTTCTCAAAGGCCACACAGGGTAGCTATGTATTTATGCTGAGCTTGTGCTCATAGATTTTCCCAAGGAAAATGTGCTAGTTTTTAGGCTCTAATCACAATTACCCATTATGTTCTTTGAGATTTACCATAGCTTCATGCATTGAAGTCATGCTTCAGATTAAAAATTTTAAATAACCCCTCATACCCATTTAAACAAGTTGGACAGGCCTGTGAGGCATCCCAAATCACAGGAAAGCTGAGTACAGGGACAAACTGTGTGGCAACATGAAAAATCAGAGGCAATATAATTACTAACAGAGAGAAGGGTTTTTCTGGTAGGCTCACATACTTACAGCCTGTGCTGCTGGTGAACTGGAAAGTATTTGGGGAGAAAGCTGTGGTATTGCTGGGCTGTTATTGTTTTGTTGGGCTACATGCAAGCATAGCTCAAATGTGTTAGCTCTAGGTGGTTGGAAAAAGTGTGTTTGAGCCCCCTCAGGTGCACAGTCAGCAGGGAACCTTTCTTCCCTTCTGCATTATTATTTCTGGTATGGCATTGAATGCTGTCATTCATTATTGAATTTCAGTTAACTCTAAGTGATATGCAGCATCCATCATGTCACCAGGGTTTGTGAGACTCCCCTGAGTCCTGATGCAAGCACCCTGGAAGGTGGGGAGCCATGCCCTTGGTTTGAATAGGACTTGAAATAGTCCACAGGAAGGCAGCAGGTCTCCAAATTGTTACTTTCAAAGTATAAATCAAATATTTTACTTAAAAGGCTTTATTTCTTTTGTGCTATATTTGCTGCAATATATAAATAGAATTCGATCCCTATTTTGATATTTAAAAAATCTTAAAAACAAACAAAGGACCTTACAATCCTATTATCCCCTTTGCCAAGGATCTCAAAACTCTGCACAGGCTGATAAATGATGTTTCAGAATTCTTTTGTGAGACTGGAATGACTTCCTCTGTGAGCACAAATTGAATAGCAGGGTAGGTATGTGACATTTCATAACCATTTCTTAAGAGTTTAGAGGTAGTAGAAACACAGGAGAGGTTAAGCCGAGGCCTCAAGTCATTATCCAGACTGAAAAACACCAGATTGAATGCTTCCTTTAAAATTGTGCTTAAAAGAATCATCTATATGACAAAGTTACACCATCCTTCAGACAAAATAAATTACTCAAAAACAATACCTCCAATTTGTAGCCACTAGGGAGGTCCCAGTAATCATTTTCTGTCATGGACATAATCAAGTAATGCAAAACAGAACTTAATACATAATTCTGATCTGGAATACATTCTGCAGTATAACATTTCCAGAAAAAAAAATTGGCAGATTGAGGTAATCAGCATTTACTTTGTACTGCTTGAGAATAATCCCCACCCTTATATCTAGGCCAGCAGCACTCTGAGCTGTAAGGATATAAACAATAATCACTGGAGTTAAATGATGTGATGCATATGTGTGAAAATTGAAGTGATATATCAGAAATTTTTGTATGTGGTAAGTGGATATTTTTAGTATAAATCCCGCTTTTTATAAATATTCTTGTCTCTAAAAAGACATAAAGCATATTTCAATATATTAATTTTCTGATAGACTGTTTCATCCTTTTAAAATTTCTATTTCCATAAATTAAATAGTTAAATATAAGATCAAGTGTTGATATATATATCCAAGACATAGTTTCTATGTAATTTTAAACATGTACATTATCTTATTTCTGTAAATAATGATTAAATAAAATGTTGAGGGGGGGAATTAGTTTTTGACCCTAGACTGGCTCATCATAGAGGTACATGACTCCTAGTCTAAGAAAAAAGAAGGAAGAAGCTGGCTTTATTCAGGAGCCCCTTAAAACCATGATGGAAATCAGATTTCTGTAAGAAGGCTCAGGTGTCCAAAACTCCTCCTCCTTATGCAAAATTGCAGCACAAATTTCTAAGAGTTGAAATTATTTTGAGATGCGCCATCCATCACTAGATGCTAGTATAACAAGGAAACACAAAAAAATCTCTACAACTTTGTGCAGAACGGACCATTTTAAGTGTCTGAGCAACTTTTCAATTTGACTGAGTCACTTTCAGATTGGGAAGGGTTTCTGTGCTTGTCCAAAAGCTCTGGCTATCATAGTCTTCCTGACTGAAGAGCAAGAGCAGAAGCAAAGGGCCGGTGCCAGCTTTATTTCAGCTGTGTGTAATCGGCTTTAAGTTGCTTTCCAATGTGCCCTGAGAAGTTCAGCAGAACAGGAAATTGAAATGAGCTTTCCCACCTTAAATATTGATGAATGTTTCTTCTTTCTCAGGATTATACTTCTCCCAGATTTGAACCTTAAATACCAGATGAGGATTTTTAGCTTTCTCCAAACACAAAGATATCTGCAGAAGGAGTGAGCAGAGAGTCTTTGCTGTCTATCAGGAGTAGTGAAACTTTCCTCATCCTTTTAGACTAGATCTTCCTTGGTGGGAGAAATGCAGGACAAGCGACAGAGGGCAATGTAACACATTTACCAGCTGGGACAGGAAAGCTCCAGTCAATAGAACTGGCTAATCACTCTGGGTCTGAGTTGAGAGGGAGATCTGCTTTTATAAAAGCAACACTTTTCCTCATCTGCAAATCCCTGTTTTCTGTTGTATAGCTTACAGCAAAATGAGACCTTTGCTTGAGTAGACAAGGCAGAATGCTGGAAATGAAAATACATGTTAAATTGTTCTATAAATATAATCACTTTTGTGTTATTTGTATAAATACAGTTTATCTTTCACTTGAGTATTTCTTGGACTCTGAAGATGTTTGTAAGGTAAAGCAACACACATCTATGGTGTTTCATGTCTCAGTTGTAGGCAAGTAGAACTTTTATTAGAAAGATAGAAATACACTTAATTTCAAAAAATCAGTGTTGATTTTGAAATTAAATTGATATTCAGCGAAAATTTTACAAATTTATGGCCAGTTGTAATCAACTCTTTTCCCAGGAATAGAATGAAAGGAAAGACACTAGACTTCTGCCACTTTGTGTGGCCTAAAAAATTGCCATGTGCTGACTTTGCAGCCTGGTAATATGAGGAATCATTTGTCCGTGGTTATCTTTGTTTCTGCAAAGGCCTCATCTCCCCTTGTCAATAGCTGATAGTGGCCATCCTAAATAATGTTTGATGCACGTGAATTTATCAATGACCACAGGATCTGCCTAAGCCTCAAGGCCTCAGCCAGCTTCTTAGCGAATGTGCTTCTGCACATCTCCTTCCAGCACCATAATGCAGGCTGTAGGCAGATGACATGATTGAGTGGTGATATTTCTATGTTTAAAATATCTATTTAATTACTTAAATTCTGCTTCTGGGGATCCAGTAACATGAAAGATCAGTTAAAATAAGCAGAAAGCTAAATGGAGTATAGTATGACAAACAAAGGGATTGAGGAGGGATGAACTTTTCAGACAAACTGGTTCAAAAATACTGTTTTTTGTGAATAAGCACAAGTCACTCTAGAACAAGAAGCACAATACAGACCTTCAGATTGCCTGAAAATTGCTGAAATTGGCAGTTCTGGCAGTGCCAGGTTTTGAGCAGAAAATAATCATGGGGCATTTATTCCTACTAAGAGTGCCTTTAAATTTTAAATTCAAAATAATGGATGTCTTTCTAAATTCCTTGTAAAAAAAATTAATCCTTTGGCCTTATTTCAGTTCTCCTCAAAAAAATGGCCAGAATTCCGTTAGCAATCTTTTCAATAACTGCTCCTAGTCAGGAATGCTTTTGTTCCTGATGCAAGACTACATTATCTTGGGTGGCAAAAAGTTTGCATTTTAAAAATGATTCTGCCTCCCAGGACTTCAAAGAGTTTCCTCCTGTCTTTTACTAATGTTAGCTAAAACACACACAAAGGTGTTCTTCTATCAGTAACAACAAATAATCCAAAGACAGTTCTAACATGAAATGTCTTGCCTAGCTTCAGCAAGAACAGCAACAACAACAAAAATCACATCACTCCATACTTGTGTTAACACAAATGCAGCTTCTACATCGATGGAGTCTAGGAGGAGAAATGTTGTGCTATGTCCCATGTTTTTTAGGGAAAAAAAAAAAAAAAGGATAAACCATATAATTGCTAAGGGGTGTAGCTGTAGTTTGTAACAGTCTGCTCACATTTTGCAGAAGCATGGAGCTATATATATCTGGGTTAATTAACTGCCATTACAGTATTTTTATGCGTTTAAAAGAAGAATTTAGTTTTTCAGCACACTGCAGATGACATATTATGCAGGATGACAATTAAATCATAATATAGACAACTGCATAAACAAACTGCTGGATTTCAGTGTCTGCTCTAACTATTGCTGTTTCCTAAACTGCCCCTTGCTGCACCAACAGATAGAGAGATCAGAAAGCTTCCAAGCTGGGCAGAGGAGAACCACCCCAGGACCTGAGGAGGTGGTTAGGTGGTTAGATGGGTTCGCAGCCTGCCCTGCTGGAGGGGCTTGAATTAACCAATAATTTCTCCTAGCATGCACCTAAGCTGGCAGTATGAACCCTTCCTTCACTCTTCCTTGCTTAAGCACAAGAGATCTTAGTGTGGATGAAGGTTCTCCGTCTCATCTCTCCTCACTTCCAAACATGCAGATGCCAAGTACAGCCCAGAGCCTCCGGCCGCTGTCAGTCCAGCTGCATTCCATTGCTTTGAGAATGCCCTGGGCTAAAACAAACAAATAAATAAATAACCAGATAAATGGATGACAGCTCATATAAATAGTCCTCATTTACCTTCCTCTCCTTCCAAACAATGAATCACCAGTCAAAGGGTGATGACTCACTCACTAGGGGAATCCAAAACATGCTTTCTCTTTCATATGTGAGTCTGCAGTAGCCATCCATGCTCCAAAGGGGGAGAAAACTGGGCTGCATTTAAATATTCATTTTCACAAAGCTGAGTCAAAGCTGCTGGTATGTGCCAAGGGATTTTCAAGGAAAAACAGCTGCCCTCATATCTCCTGGATGTCGTGAGAATGGAGAATGTATAAATAGTTGCACATGGCAGATAGTTTATGCCAACACAGTATTTCATTTGTGAGAGTCTGGGTAGCAACTGCTGGACACAAGACAGCATCTGCAGTAAAAAGAATATGCTTCTGTCTACAAAGTAAGAACTGTGTTACCCAAAACCTCTGCATGGTGCTATCCAAGTTTGCCACTAAAAAAAAGAGGTGTCTGGGGTAAGAGTTCATTAAATATCACCAAGATTATTGAGAAGAGAGCTTGTGTCCTTTTTAATTGATTCTGTGGTACCTGCCTTTGTGCTCTGAGCTCATTCTGATGGTCTCTGTTGTCTATCTAAGAACTGGACAGGTTATCACCTTGGCCTGGCCAGTCCCTAGCATGGGTGGACAAATTGCCTGCCACATTTTGGGAACATGGCATCAGCCGCCTCTTCCCTGTTTGGGTTTCCCTTTTCTCTCTGCACAATTTCCTCACTGTGCCACCTGGTTTTAGAGGCTTGCTTTGCTGCATTGCAAGTCCCTTTTTCCTGGGAAGCCCTAAGGGATGCTGTGGGTGCACAGGGACAACTCCTTCCCCACCCTACCAGGGGAGTGCAGGGCCATTTGATGGAGGAAGCTTTTAGCTAACCACAAATTGCCACTGTACTGAAAAGCAGGCACGAGGATGGCCATATGTCACAAACATGCTTGTTAGCTGGGACAAGATGCTCCCCAGCACTGACTCTCCCTCAGCACCTCAATCTGTTGTCACAAACACCAGAGGCAGAGGGACGGTGATCTGGGATGCAAGAGATTGAAAAAAAAAGGAATTTTTTAATCTAATTTACTGAGTCACGCAGCTTAAACTTCCAGCTTTACAGTCCTCACAGAATTCCCACTCCTCTCTTTTGCTTCCCATTTACCACAGGCAACAGTTCACCAGGAACCTCATATTGTCATATCCTTGACTGTAAATTTTTTAAATTATGTATTTGCCCAACAGGATTATTTCCACTATAAAAATAGTATATATGGCTGTTACAATTCTCAGTTTCTCTTCAAGGAAAAAATTGTAGCTGAATGGAATCCTATTCAGTTTTTCAAAATTTAAAGGACTTGCAGGGGGTTCTCTTTGTATAAGGATCTTTCTGTTGCTCCAAACCTAAAGCCTACATTAAAATCTGCAGCTAAAAAAAAAGAGATAAGTCTACCAAAAACCAACAGCTTACATTCAAGAAACTGAAGAAAACATACAAGACAGTCTTTGTGCACTGTTTATATTAGAGATGTACCTGCAGCCCAATTTGGCAGACTTGTAGCTTTCACAGACTTTCATTGGGGTAGTTTGGATTGCAGAGAAGTCTTTCTTCTCTGGATTTTACTCATGAGGGACTGGATTGAGTCCCTCATGACTACATTCAAGAAATGGAAAATACTATTTTTTTTTCTTTCTGCATAGCAGCACATCTATCTTTAATTCAGTATAAACAGAGTGTGTCCTCTAATTAATTTTATCATGCATTAAAAAAAATTTTAAAAATCAAATGGATCAAGCTATTCAAAGAGATTGTAAAGATTTTTTTATATATATAATTTATTTACCCAATTGTCTTTCTTTTTCAGGGTGATTTTCTTCTCAGCTTTCTGCATTTTTTATCAGCCTGTTTCATTTTAAGAAAAATATCATAGGCTTCAAGCTGCTCCTGTGTTATATCATTAAAATGCTGGGAAAATTACTATTCCAAAGTTAATTGTTACTAATATTTTAATTTTGTGAACATTATTGTAAATGTAAAATGAGTCTTTGGTGTTCTATCCCTTAAAGTGAAAAAAATATTTTGGCATTAAAGAATTTTGTACTTCACTGGTACATCAGCTGCATTGTTAACAAGTCTCAAAAATTATAAACAGTACTTGTAAAGCCATGCAAGTCTTCTCAAATGACACAGTATGGTTTTATTTGGCTGAAAATTAAAGAGTAAATTTAAGTTTATTCTGAATACTGTTCAGACATATTATTTAAACAAAGACTGCTTGTTTGCAGTTTTCATTATTTTACATGTTCTGTACTTCATCTCTGTCAAAACTTGGTAAAACATGAATCACATGCCACCAGTTGCATATTGTAGCTGTGTTTCCTCAAGTTTTTATGTATCTCTGCATTCCAGTCACCTGGCAAACCCAAGATGTAGTGTTAAAACCTCAACCAATTCTCATGACTTCCACAGGACCCATAATTCTTTCCAAGGGTTTTCACTTCAGAGCCTGCTTTGAAGGTGAGTCCTTTGGATGTGTTTCACAGAAGAATGACAGGAACTAGCACATTGTTCCACCCAAATACCTGTGCTTGAGTGAGAGCATCTGTATATTGCGATTTTTTGGGAAAGAAATGTGAAGAAGCTTCAAAACAGCTCAGATTCTGTTAACAGTGTGGAATTTGGGAATAGGAGCAACAAAAGTTGCTTGATAAGGTTTGCACCTTTGAGATGTCAGGGTAAACACTCGGTGGTAGGTAACACCATGGCTTGAGTGCTGTTAACCCAGATTTATCTGCAGGTTGCTCTGGATGTATCATGATGAGTCCCCCTAAAAACTTAATGATTTTCAGACAGTATTTTTGAAACATATTTAAGATGCTAAAATTTTGCATATGGTCCACAATGTCTTTCCTACCTGTGATCTGATGGACTGAGGATGTAGAGGAAAATTAATACATTATCAACTAAAAAATGGAATTTTCTACATATATTGGTTTTGGAATAATCCTGAAGTATTATAAGATCATGGAAGGACTATGAACATAATATATTTATACAAGGAAAATGTATATTTAATCAGTACTTAATGGTGATATCATCATAGGTTTTCCCATAGAGAACGACAATGTGATTTTCATCTTCCTGAATTAATAATCTTGCAGAATACTGAAGACCATTTTTACATTTCACTCATATGCAGAAAGAAGAAATCTTTTTCTGAGCAACTAAGGAAACCTCTAAAACAAATCAAAGCTGTGGGCAGTGAGCACAGAGAACTCATTAACTCAAGGGAAGTAACCCAGGAAAATTAATGCTGGACTGGGGGGAGTTCAAAGACTTTGAGGGTAACAGTTTAAAATGAAGTGTTTATGGCCTTGAATAGTTAAGACCTTGTGAATGACTATGAATGATGTTCAGAAACATCAAAGGAGAGGGGAACAGAAATAAATCTGTGCACAAAAAGAACCGAGAAAGAGAAAGGAAGCGCTTTCATTGTGTTCACAGAAGGGAAAAATTCCTCCAGATCCTCAGAGTCTACTCAGGAGACAGTGACCACTACTGCTGCACTTTGAGCAGGGGCAGGGATGCAGGGAGATTGTCAAAGGATCATGTGCAGGGGTCCAGGTATGCTGGTGGTGTGTCTGGTGGATGCTCCAGCTGTGTCAGGATCTCCAGCACAGTGTGTCCCAGGTCTGCAAGTAACTCCTTTTGTACTGTTCCTAAATTCAGTGTGCATTAGTCAGAAACAGAGAAGAGAGGCGCCTCTGAATCACTGATGTAAAGTGGCACTGTAAAGCAATTGTGGTCCTAGGACACACCAGGGGGATTTTTGCAGGAGAAATAAAGTTTTAGTACCTCAGTATATGATGCTTATGTGGTCTCAGGAATAATAATGATCAGCTTTTAAATGGGTGTTTCAGAAGAAAGAACTGAAACTTAGAATATCTGTCCAAAAGGGCCATGGAAATGACAGGATTACTTGCATTACAGAGGAAAGTCGAGAGTTTTTTCCTTGTGCCTACCACAGTGAAGGCTGAAGAAAGAGGGGCAAAAGGAGGTAGGAAGCTCTGACAAGGTGTCTTTAGGAAATATCAAAGCAAAAAGAGATTTTGCTGCTGAAGGACAAAAGAGGTGAGTAACCACAGGTCTCAAATAGATGTACCCATGAAAATAGAGAGTTTCTAGCAAAGTGGAACAGCTACAACACGAGACTGAGAGAGAAAAAGACAACTGTAGGTAAGAAAAAGGGAGCAAACCAGCTGTTTGAGCATCACTTTTCTGGATGAGTGTTGTTTTGTGATACATTTCTTATTCTTTGACTAAACTTTGAAAATACTGGAAACCCCTCTTCTATCATCTCCAACTATATTTTCTCCTGAAAGACAGTGTTGACTGGGAAAACGATAGGAGTTATTTTACTTCTGTACATCTTGAATGTTTCAGCACTATTGCTTGGTGGTAGAAGAAAAAATCAATGATAACAACAATTTTATAATAACTATGGTACAAAACTGGTACAATACTTTATCATAAGTGCCTACAGGCATGGCTGGTGAGTGTTAGTTTGGCAACACTGGTAGCATCTGTTGCACAGATATTTAAGTACCATCACCGTCCAGTGTTTGGATGGAGCTGTCTTGCAGAAAACTGTATTTTTGAACAAATAATGTGTATACTGATTCCATACACATGAAACCTGCTCTTTTCCAGGCAACCACACTACGTCAGCTCATTATGGTTATGAAAAAGATAGAGTATTAAAATATGTTACCATGCCTGCTCTAGAACTTTTCAACACAAACCTCCTTTTTTTTTTCTTGGAGATATATTAGCTGGTTGAGACAAACTTCTTCCAAAAAGACAAAGAGAACAACAGTTCTACAGTTCTTTCCTTTGTTTTGTGAAATTAAGATTTTCCCCTTAAGGCTCAATATGGATTCAGTGACATCACTGTTGTATATTTTATAAAAACATATATTGTGAATACCTCAGAAGAGTAAGATACATGCTGACCAAAGTCAGAAATAAGTGAGGTGTCTCAAAGTGTCTTATAAAAATCTACACATGGATGAAGATCAAGTTTGGATATTTTCTGCTGAACAGGAAAGTATTTTTACAAAATTGTCAAAGTATTTATTAAAAATATTTTTAATAATATAACATCTCATTTTCATTTTACTGTATAGTAAAAATTACAGGCCCTACAGCATCACCATAATTTATTCAATATGCTACTACCTCATATTTTTTTCTCTATTACAGAGAATGAACCATGACATGTATGTGTGTGCATATATATATCTACACACTAAAAAAGTGTGATTGATTAGGCCTGATTTTGATTAAGCAGATATGCATTGTTCATTTCCATCCCAAAAGGGATGGAAGGTAAAAACTGAATGAAAAATGTTAGCAAAGTCATTTAAGAATGAATGTGATTAGAATTCATATCTTTCTTGCTGTACCCAGAACTCTCAAGAGCAAATGGCAAATGTATTCCAGCCACTGGCAAGCAAAGATTAGATAATAAATCTCAGAGAAATGAGAAAGGTTAATAGAAGACCATAATAAGGAAAGAAAATTATCTCATGAATTCAATTAGGAACTTTGATATCTCAGGCTAAATGTAGAAACCAGAGATTCAGAGGTACCTGGACATGGAATTGTATGTCATTGAAACAAGAAAATATAGAACAAAAATGCTTTTTGGTAGAGAGAGGTCAGTTTTACACAGGTGGAAGAGGGACAGAAGTGTTTAGTCCACTGAAAAATCTTTTTTACTAGCTGGATTGGATACTGTTGTGTTGCTGTATTAAAGCTGGATTGAACATTTGTGTGTTTCCTACAGTGTGATCATATGTCAAAGCCAGTCTCAATGGTCAGGAATACCCCCTCTTTTCCTTGTTTCACAAGGGGGTGTATTCTCCAGTGAATTCTACAGCCCTGTTTTTAATCTTGATTTGTTAAAGATAAATAGGTAAGTATAAATAAAAAGAACAAACAGTTTTCTCTTACTTTGGTCTGTTATTACTACCAGATACAGTTAAGAGAGTTACTTACCACTTCTGTCAACTCACTTCCAGGTCCTTATCCAGAATTAGGAACCAGAAAAGATTTTGCAAAATGTTATTTTATGATTTTGTAAAAATTATAAAAGACAATTCCTCTATTTTAAAGAAGAAAATACAGGGATAAATTTAATAGGACATTCATAAAACTTGAAGTTAGAATAGATGTATTTCTGCAGCAGAAAAGCAATTAAGTCTCAGGGGGAAAAAAAAAAAAAAAAAGGAAATGTCTCCTAGAGCTCAAGGAATAGTTGTTCACACACTTGGCCAGGAGAGGGACTGCTGATGTCTGAGCCATGCTGTGCCCAGCAGAAGCTGCCTCAGCTATGCCTTATGCCAGGAAGGCGTTTCCAGGACAGCCCTGCTGCCAGGTAGGGGGGTTTGCCTTTGATACTAAACTGCAGCATGAAAGAATCTCCACCTGGAGATTCAGTTAAGGGCCCAAGCTTTCAAAAAATGCACACACACCTCAAAATACTGCATCGTGCTCTAATGGATGAAGGGGTTTACCTAGATTTAAAATGACAAAGACATTTCTCCAGGCTTAAATGAATTAATTATACAGCAACTACAATACAACTAAATCTCAGAAATATGAGAAGATTCAGGGATATTGCTATGAAGGCATGTTTCTTCAAAGATATTTTCAGAAGGGATATGTTCTGGAGAAAAAAAAAAACAAACAAAAAAGAACAAGCAAGCAAATAACCTCCCATCACACACACAGACACACACACAGGGTTTTTATTACTCTGCACTTCTTACTGAGATTTCTGAAGAATTTGCCTTGGTAAAAAAAAATACAGAGAGAACAGTTAAGTTACTCTTTCTTCTCCCCATATGCTGCTGATTTGTCTGATTTAAAAGAAGAGTGGTGGGTGAGTATGCTGGATTTTCAAGGACACTTACTCCAATTGTACAGAAAAGCTCAGCATCCATTCTGCTTTTGGCAGAGCAGAAAGCATGTAAGCAGCTAGCAAAACAGAAACACCAAAATCTGTAAATCCTTGCTTGAACTGAATGTCCAAGCTTCTGCCTGTAGGTGACAGACTCCATTCCCCACTGGTGCAAATCCTTTTAATCAGTGTATTACTTCAAACAATACAACTGAAAAATGAAATAACTTGTTTGAATTTCTTGTGCTGCAGAGAAATATACTTCCTATTGTCAAAGGTGTCTGATACACAAGTCACCCAAAACATTTTTTGGAGAAAAGGTTGAAAATCCAATGGATTATGCAACATAATACAGGAAAGTGTTGCATGAAAATGCAAGCTGTGCTGCTAGAGGTTTTTGCAAAGCAATCACTGGTTTTAAAAGCTATTTCACAAGAGTATTTAAAAGAGCTGTTAACCCAACTTCTCATTCCCATGTAGGAGTTCCATAAAAATTCATTTTAGAATATAAAGCAAATGTCTCCCCAGCCACTTCAAAGAGATTGTATCCCTTGTTGTTTCAATATATTAAGATGCTGAGCATACTATTTTATGTAAAGTTTTAATATGACTAATAAGGTTGAATTAGTGTGTTAAATAATCAGTCCTTAAAATAAGTGAGGGAAGAGACAAACTAAGGCATTATGTTTATATTTCTCTGAATTTATAGTTATAGCTCTGCTATTACCCTCTAAGCATTTTTATGGTGCATTTGCATGTTTAATAAGTATTGCAGTCCAAATAGAGGTTTAAATAGACAACAAGAGTAAAAAAAGTTCTTACATTTCATCAAGCCAGGAACACAAATATGCCAGACATATTTGAAGCCAACTACATTAGTAAATTGCATTCATTTAGGACCTTTCACAATAAAGTAAGTAGACTGAAAAGCCATTTAATAAATTCAGTCATCATGGTCAACAGAAATCTTTTCTCTCTGCTTTCAGGACACATGACTGCTATTTCATATCATCACTATTTTTGCCAGTGAACTCTTGTGATTGTACTGCCCTGATTTGCAATATTTGCTTCCATCCCAGAGGCACTACTGAACATATAAATGACTGCTTTTTGTGCAAAGATCACACAAGTTACACAGGGTAAAGAATCTGAGTTAAATATAATCAAATATCAACACTGTGCTACAAAACTACAGCCTGAATTATTTTTGCCTGCTTGTAGTCAAGAGATTTAAACAAGCATTTCCAATAATCTCATTTTAACATTTTAGATTGACACTTTACAATAGCTATAGTTGAGTCAATTAAATGTTTGGGTACCAGAATGAGGGAGGAAGGGAACTTTATTTGAATTGATTGACTTTTTCAGCTGCTCTCTGAAATACATCCATAGCATGCTCACTATCCTTGTCTACTCAAAAGACACTATTTTGACTGTAAAATGAGATTTCAGCTTCAACATCAGAAAAGAGATGGGAACATAGGAATGTTGAATTATTGGCATTAGCTATCTTTCCTTTTCCTTGAAAATTATTTATCTCAAAAAGGAAGAAAGAGGCTTCTAATCAAACATATCAATTCAGTAGAACCCAGAACTTGGATAGACACTGACTTTCTAACTGATAACACTGTTTTTTCAAATATGTTTGAGACAGCTCTGACACAAGGACTGCTATGCGGAAGGGTATGGGTGAAGTACACCCAATAAGTTTTACAAGGAAAGCTTATTCTTTCTTTATGTAAAAATGTATCTTTTTCTTTAAGATTTTGGAAAACAAGATCACTTTCTCCCTTTGAAATTTCATTTTCAGCTTTCAAAAGAACCTGAAGAGACACTTGGAATATTTTGAGTCTTTATGCTTAGTTGCAATTAAAACCTCCACCAAACTGGAACGTGCCTTCACTGCTTAACATTCAACTGTGGTGACCAGTCTGAGCTCACTCTCATCAGGGATACTTGCTTGGGCATCTTTAAAGAAAATGGATAGAAATCTCCTCCTATCATATGTCTCAGCTCAACTTACTCTCCATTCCAAATGAACATCCTTTTTACATGGACACTTAATAAGCATTTCAAGCTTCTAGACTGATCTCTTGTTTCACTATTGCACAGGAATCCGTACAACTGGCATTGTAGTCTTTGTGCTGAGGCGTAGTGGTGGAAATCTCTGCAGTGTGTATGCCTGGAAGATACTGCTCCCCAGAAATAATGGGCCTATGGCAGCAACAGGAGGACACACAAAGTTAATTCCCCCTATTATCCACTGGAAAAAGACATTTGAAATGAACAGATTTTAAAATTAACAGATAGAGAGTACATCAGCAAATTGCTCGCCTCTCCAATTCAAGCTATTGAAAGAGCACTTGGGGACTGATTTGTGATAATCTGGTGATTCACTGGAAAGAGCTGAAGGAACAATGCCCCCCCTGTTGACAATGATAAGCAAGAATGAGATTTCTTATTACTGCCGATGTACCTGCTGAAATTACTGCTCAAGTACTTTTTGCTATTGCTGTTTTTCCTTCTGTTGTAATTAAACAACACCAGAACACTGCCTTCTGATGTGTTTCAATTAAACCAAAGTCAACTTCTCCATGAAATTCTATCCAAGAGGTTTACAAGGGGAACAATATACTAACTTTAACACTCTTTCAAAAGTTTTAAGCACTTTCACTATTTAGTGGGGTCTTTATGCCAGAGAATTGCTTTTCCAAATACTCATGAGAGTCCAGATGATTTTGGTTTTTCTGAGGTCACATCCTCATTATTAATTTAACTGCGGTAGGTTTGCTGGTTGATCCTAGAGGTATAGTACCAGCATGTGACCTGAGAGTTTATCATACAACAACTCAGATAAAATTCCATTTTCTTTCAATAGCTGATTTGATGGAAGGAAAACAAGTATGGAAACACACTCCATGATCTGATCCAAAACTTCATCCAGATTCGCAGATGAGACAGTAAATGTAATTTGAATGCCAGTATCAGGTTTATTAACTAGTAGCTAAGCAACATTTTCTTTTTCTGCATACATAAATTGGACTTGTCTATGACTTTAGTCTTCAGCCAAGAGCCCAGGCCCTTCATGGATCAGCAACTGAGACCTCACTCCTGCAGAGCTAAGACCTACTCATATCAATCACAAGTCATGGGAAATAGAGCCTTCACTCTGCTCCTGGACACTGAAGTACTTGCCGCATTAGAGGGAGTATGAAAGGTGACTATTGCTTAAAAGGACTGGGATTAAATTACTGCTGTGGGATATGTAGAGCATATTCCCCTGGAAACTTTCCTCTTAATCACACAAGATATGTCTTTATTGCTAAATAAAGCCAGGTAGGCAAGTGTCCACATGTTTAAGGGCACTCTGACATAGCAAGTTGAGATGGTATGGTCCAAAACAGAGACAGGCAGCAAGCTATCAGTTCAGTAATTCAGATAGTCAGGACATCAGTATTTGATCTCATTTTCT
Organism: Melozone crissalis; assembly: GCF_028551555.1. Lineage (NCBI taxonomy): Eukaryota > Metazoa > Chordata > Aves > Passeriformes > Passerellidae > Melozone > Melozone crissalis. The sequence goes on from NW_026535784.1 coordinate 19,970,575, forward strand.
GTGCCTCTTGTTAACAAAATAGAGGCATGACACAAATGCTAAGTAGCCCACTGCACAGAACCATGGCTAAAGTCACAGCCCTCAAGCATCTGCCTTTCTGCACCTCTTCTGTCAATGGCACAGGCTCCCTCTTTCCCCAGACTATCCAGAGATGCAGTGGCTTAGGACATGGATCAAATGCTTGTCCATACCACTTGGAAATGTTCCAGTCCTAGGGGAGAAGAGGAAGAAAACAGCAAAAGGAGGTGATAACAGATGTCAATAAATATAAAGGCAGAGAAGCTATGTCCAGTTCTACTGACACAGCTGTTTCTTTATAATCTGTATCTATCTACCTAAGTGCACACGGTTTTATATGAAAGTAAAAGGCAGTTTCATATTACAGATTAAGGAAACTAACCCCTAGCTGAAATCAAGTGGTTCCAACATTCTCCTTATACTATTTCCTTAACATTTGCCTCACTTGCAATGAGCTAGTTTCAAACCCTAAACTACACAACAGTACCTTACTTTTGTCAGCTCAGTTTCCTGAATAAATTAACCATTGAACAGGACCCCATCATTGTGAGGCTGCACTGGAACCCAGAAAGGAAGGTGCTTGACTGGGAGGCAGAAGGAGGAGGAGAACTGGCCTTCATGTCAGCCATTAACTATCTGACGGGTTCAGCTGTACTTGCAAACATACTGCCAGCCAAGAAGATTTTTATTTAGCAGAGATTTGTTGGACCTAACAATATCTACCCTTGCATACATATATTTTGACAAAGAAATATTTATTCCTTAAGACCTGAAAATACAATTAATAGACTTAGATACATGGGTGTGACAGCATATGCCACAGCACATGCCATAGTTGAGATGGCCACGATACACAGAATATCACCATAAAATTTCAGAAGGCTTTAAGCATTCACACAAACAGAGTAACACCAAACCACAGCAGAAGGCTTCAGGCACCTGCCCATACAGAGCAACATCACCTCTCTTCAAAAGGCATCAAGCATCTGCCCTTCTTTTCTTTTGCCCAACCTTTTATCCCCCTCATGCTCACACATTGCACTGTGTGCCCTCTGTTCCCCTTGGTGGTGGGTCAGTAACCTCAGCACTCCATGGCTCATTGCTGTCAGTGCTGCTCACCTGCTTTTCACAGCTGCACCCACTGGGGATGAGGCTCAGCCACAGCCCCACTCCCAATTACCACAAACTGTCCCTATACACGGGTCAATTTGAAACTGGAACACTTTCTACTTTTTAGGATGTGATGTCTATCTAGTCTTGCCTTGAATCTCATGTCAAAAGTCAGATCTCAGCATATACCTGCTGCTTCCTTTTCAGTGTGGGAGCCATAAGTACATAAGCAGCAAGAAACCTCTGTCATCTGAAACTTTTGCTTATCGTTTTAGAACACTCCTTTCTGGACAAATTGAGAGTAAATGACTTCTATGGGTTGAATCTCTCAGAAGATCACTGCATTATTAATAGCTGATTCAATTTAGCTAGTTAGACAGACAATTGTTTCTGAAGTTAGATTGGATTTCAAGTACCTTTTTTGGATTTATGTTATTTTTATCCACTAATTGTTTCCTGTGCATGGATTGCCACACAGCTATAATTCCTATGTAATACTAAAATGAATAGCTGCTAGGCAATGCTAATCCTTTCTGCCATCATGCCAGACATTTTTATGCCCTCCCCCCGCCCCAGTTTGAATCTTTCCCTAAAAATGCTTTTTAACTTCATCTTGAAATTGCATTGTTACATTTTTTTAGTCATGCCTTCCCACTTCCCCCACCTCCCACCAGAGATTCTTCTGCTGCTAATTTTTCATTGAGCTCTAACTTATCATAGAACCCAAAAACTTGTCAGATTGGGAGGGACCTTAAAGATCATCTAGTTCCAGCCCCTTTGCTATGGGGAGAGGTTGGAACTGATCTTCCTCCAGACCAGGTTGCTCACAGCTCCGTCCAAACTTGCCTTGATCACCTCCAGGGAGGGGCATCCACAACTTCTCTGGTAGTAGTGCAAGGCAGCTTCACTGCCAAGATGTATGAGGTACACTCAGCCATTCTGATTTAGGAAAGCAGCCAGCACGAGGGCTGTCCTCTACCAACATGGCTTTTTAACAATGAAATCTGTTCTAAGAAGAAAGTTTTCAAAGCAAAAATAATGCCTCAGCACCAAATCCCTTTCAAAGGGCAAAGACAGTGGCAATATATTACTCTGTACCTTTCTCTAAGATCAAGAAAAAATACAGTATATCGTTCAGCTACTTCTTCCTAGATACTATATTTATATTTATTTTCTGAAACTGAACAATATACAGCAACATTCTGCAATGAAGCCCCAGTGATACTGTGCTGTGTTCAATTAAAAAACACAGTAAGTTTTGTGTCACCAGCAGATATATGGCTTCTCCTCTGAGGCTCTTTTTGACTGAGAAATTTCTTCAATGGTCATAACCTCACATACACATATCATGAAATACTTGCACAAAGGATTTTAGTTAACATTTACAACATCTTAAGAAGTGAAGAATGGTAATGATTTGTCTTCTTGCTACTTATTTCATTAAAAAATTACTCTAGGTGTTAAAACAGAAAGCAGTGGATATGGAGATTCCAAGAAAGAGTCATAGCAAAATATCCCCAGATATAGGGAAGGGACATGACATTAGCAGCCATATTTTTTGTTGGAAAAGTGAGGAAAAAAGACAATAAAGCAGTTTGAGTGCTCACAACACATGAGACTTCAAGCCTCAATACATTGAGCCTCTGTTGAAAGACTGAGATTTCCTTTGGAAGGAATAAAAAGAAGCCATGCATGAAAAGCAGCCTGGGTCTTGGAATCCAGCAAGTAATGAGGGTCATCTTGCATATTTTATAATCCATATCCAAAGACAAATAATAACACTTTGAACACATATGTTGCTTCCAGTCTTATTAAATTACAACAAGTTACTTTCTCATCAATCAATTAAATAGGCAGGACTAGAACTTGACTGTAAATTCCTGCGTTGGTCTGCAATAAATCAAGCCTACAGCTGAATGAATGTTTAATTATGTGTTCACAAGCGGTAGTGTATAAAGGAATTTACCTATCAGATCATATTTTTTACTTTTTATTTGAAGAATTTTTTTCTCATTAACCACTGACTAGCCACAGTGAACCTTCTTTTCAGCCCAGTGTCAGGACAGAATCTCACCTAGGAAGATCCTTAGGGGAAGCTGTATGGGGGACAGCTGAGGTCACTTGGTCTGTCCATCCTGGAGAAGAGACTGAGAGGGGACTTCAGCACAGTCTTCACCTTCCTTGTGAGGGGAAGAGGAGGGGCAGACCCTGATCTCTTCTTTCTCCTCACCAGTGACATGAGGGAACAGCATGAAGCTGAGTCAGGGGAGATTTAGGGTAGATAAAAGGAAAAGGTTTTTCACTCAAAGTGTGGCTGGACACCAGAACAGGCTCCCCAGGGAAGCAGTCACAGCAGCAGCTTGACAGAGTTCAAAAAGTGTTTGGACAACACTAACAGGCACTTGGTATGGCTTGGGGATGGGCTGGGGAGGGGCAGGAGTTGGACTCGACTTCTTGTGGCTCCCTTCTGATTCAGAATATTCTGTGATTCTATGTGTCCATTGACTCAACTAATTGTCAGCTTGAAGAAAGGACTCCATACCTTGCAGAAAGAGGATTCATTTTCAATCTGAATGTGTACACTTCTGGCTTTGTTTATCTTGAATTTGCTGTATTTGGCCCATGCTTGTGAAGTGAGTACAAAATTGAGGAAAGCTTTATATCAAGATACAAGTAGCAAACCTATTTTTAGACAATAGACTGAGTAAAAAAACTATGAAGAGTAAGAGCTTTTTTCATCTATTGTGACAAGAAAAGCCACAGAATAGGATGCCTTCCAGTGCATTCGAGAGCAAAAGGATCAGAAACATATAAATTTTCCAGAATGGATTGTGTGACACCCAAATGGTGTCATGACATCCATTTTTAGTAAACTTAGTAAACAGTTGGACCATAACCAAACCACAGTGGTTCACAATCTTTCTACATTATTTATTGAAAAGCATCAACCACCTGGGGTTTTTTGCTTGCTTTTAGGAATATTTAGCCTAATGGGTGATCACGTGTAATCAGTCTGCACTTCCTTGTTAATGCAAACAGTTGAGTTCACTGGGCTTTTTAAGGCTATCAGGCTATTGGTAGATGTATCTCAGACTCCTAATGCAAGTCATTACTGCCCCAGAGGGAGAGTTTCAGAGACAGACTTCATATTTTGTAAGGACAAAGCGATTTGGGAAGTCAACCCTAAGATCCATAATCATAATTTCTCTCCTACTGATATCCTAAGAAATAGACTGTTAAGAACTATTCTCCCATCTTCTCTATTTGGTCTTTTCAGTATATTGTTCTCTTGAGAAGAAGCGAGGAAATCCACATTTCCAGAGTGACTTGGTGCCCAAAAGATGATATACAATCATTGTCATCAGTTAGTGACCCACTATGATGAGTAAGTCGTGAGAGGAAAAGAAGTTTCTAACATCAAAACTTATAATGCTTAAAAAACAAGAGAGCTACATTAGATAGAATCCAAAGAATTCATCTTCTTTGACCCCAGCTTATGCATAAAGTATTTTAAATGGTAAGCCATCATAAGTTTTGTCCTGATCTTAAACTTTCTTCTGTTACTAAAACATGCCTTTCAATGGGCAGATAATCACAACATTAGAAATCTGAATTCTCTTTCTTCCACCATTCCAGCCAAGGCTGGTGATGACTCACAGAATTTTATTTCTCAGAAATAGCAGGTCTTTACCAGGTTTGGCTGGTCCCAGGTTCTGTTATGTGTGCAGAGAACAGATCACCCTATTACAGTGCCCTTCAAAATCAGTGGGATATTCTTTAATAAATTTGCATAAGGGCACAAGCTCAAATCCTAAAGTAAAAAATAAAGTATCAATTTTAATTCATGATGCCAAAATCTTTATCTCACATAACTTCTGCTAATATATATGAACATTTGGAATCCATAGAGGTTCCTACTGGAAAACCTAATTTAGCCAGAGATCCAAGAACTGCCACTAAAACTGTACCTTAACATTTTGTTGAAGAACAGGGAAAGCATGCTCTATCAACCTCTAGCTTGCCCCATGAAAACCATATCCACACTCATAGAAGGTGATCTGAGAGCAGTAAAATTGCACATATAGTGCAACTTTTAGGGTGCCATGGAAGAATTACAGATGAATTTGAAAGATTAATTTCAGGCTCTTTTCTGAGCAATTAAGACTTGGTGTGGGAGGAGAATGGTCAGATCCAGGAAAAGCATGAGATTTCCAAGAGGCATGAAGGACATAGATGTTTCCATCTCGTACACCTGTAATCAGTACTTTCCTGGTGCAACCATCTTAGCATGTAGTAAATGAGACACTATTGGCTATTTTCATCAATATTTTCACCAAATGTCAATTCTTGCCAGACTAGATCAGTTTTGCATTTTTTACTGCTGAGAGCCAGATGATGACTGCCCTTGCTACAGTGCAGGATACTCTTCGATGGAAAAAAAAGTGAGAGAATGCACAAAAACACCCAGTGTTATTTTTCCCCTCCAGAGAGTGGGGAAAACTACTGAAATCATCTAATTGTTTTTGTATGATTTTCTGGGGAGTGTGGAAGTTCTCCTGTTGAATCTTGACCATTGGCTGCATAGTAATGTATCACTGCTTATGCAGAAAAAATGTAAGTCATGATCTTTGGTGTACCAAACATCTATGATTTCAGTTTCTGGGCAGCTTCATATACTCAATTTTCTCATATTCTGCGACATGAATACTTTGATACATGACTATAGGCTAGTTTAAATCCATAAGCAAGGTATTTATTTACAGAATCCCTACGGAATCCCCAAGATTTTAATTTGCCTCAAATATGTGTCCTTGCCAAGGACATATCAGAAGCCAGATAAAGTAATTCAGAAATTTATTACAGCTCCAAGGCTTTGAACTAAAACAAATCAAAGGCAGATTTTAAATTTGAAGGTAATAAGTCCTTAATATCCCTTTGGTACTTGGCAAAGTTGAGGTTTTTTTCTGTGGATTGGGAAAAGACTGCATATATGTCCCAAAATCAAAATGTATTTTGTATTTTCTTTCATTTACAGCAAATTAACTTTTTTTTCCCTTTCAGCATCTTCATAATTTGTCCTGATTCAAGAAGGAAGGTACTCAAATTTAAGGCTACAGGTAAGAATGTGGAGTCCATAGAACTGCATGTGTCCCCAAGCTAAGGAACATGCTTAGACATATGTGGAATTCGGCCTTAATTAGTTTCCAGCCCTAGTAAAGGCTTTTTAAGCAAGGGAAGGTACAGAGTACATCTTGGTTAGAACATTTCATAAACAGCAGGAACCAGGGTCATCTTGATCTAGCCATGAATGTCCTAAGTAATTAACCAGCTTCTTGATAGCACTTATCAATGTAATTATTTATTTTAAATAAGGAGAGAGAGAGAGAAGACTCCTAAATTTAGAGTTATCCTGACATTTCTAATACTACTAAATACATGGCTAATGAGAATGAAACAAAGAGAATTCTGAAGATAGGAATGCAACCACGTAAGCAGAAAGAATTAAGTACCTTGGTTGTTGGCGAGGAATTAATTTATATCATCACATTAGGTCTCACTACCTATTTGTTCCTGCAAATTAAACCAAATGAGTTGTTTAAACTCTGTTTACTTAATGGAGAAAGTCACTGCATTTTTAGTGGAAAGAGTGGAGACAAGAGGACAGGTTGACTATGTCTTGCAAAATATATTCTGTTTAGGCACCTTTGTACATACACTACGAATGCTAATGGAAATCAGAAAAATGCAGGAAATTGAACCCTCTGCCTATAGGAGTCCAGGACAGAAAATTTCTGTCTATGTAAGACTACACATGAAGAAAGGAAGCAGCTCTAGTGAATAAAAGGAATAGAAAAATGGTGGATGAGGACTGAGTCTTAAGAACAGCCTTCTAAGCAAAATTTTAATTGGATGCTAAATTATTTAGAAGCTGATGAAATTGGTTTAAAAAACATACCTATTTTTTGCATGCCAACTCAAGTCATAGCTTCCTGAAATCTTCATTGCCACATCTTCTTTTCTTTTTCTTCAAACTGGTACAGAAACCTCTGCAAGTTGCAAGGATGTGTGATGCTTTTTGATTCTCTTCTTCTTCTTAATTTCTCTGCTACTGGGCTGTGCAAATCATCTACTTCCAATATTTTAAACTGCTTCCCCTAATACAAATAGTAAGAGTCAGAAAATCACTGGAGTAGAAGTTTATTGACGAAGATAAACATAAGTGAATAAAGTAATGAAAAAAGACAGAGGTATGTACACTTTAAATACAGAAGAAAACAGCTGCCTGATGAATTTGCTTTCCCACAGCAAAAGCCATTTAGCTTGTGTTTAATAGAATAATAGAAAATAGTAAAAATAATTAATAGAAACAGATATCACTGGGGCTACTTAAGTAAGAAAAACTAATATGGTTAAGTACTTGAAGCAATATAACATTTAATGATGGATACTTATAGGGAACTTTATGTGTTCCAGGAACTGCACTTACAGCAATTAATCCTTAGGACACCCCAGGGAGACAACTTTGTACGAAACAGTTTCCTGCTCGGTATGCAAAAGGAGTTACAAGCATGGAAACAAGCTGTCATTGTAATATGCCCAAGACTAAACAGCACTTTGATAGGAACAGCAGGGCAAGAACTCCTGAGGTTCTGGGTTTCTGTTCTGCATTCATGTCATAAAAGTGGCAGAACCAGAGTGATGTGGGAGATAAATACACACAATTATTTTGTGTGTTTGTGCCTGCGTACTCTGCTCCTAAGAGTGGATCTCATACACTGAAGTCCCATAGAAAGACATCTAAAAAAATATTGATGCAGTTATCAGGATGGAAATCCATGCTTTCCTTCATTATTTTCAGAGCTATGATTAATAGAAATTAAGGCTGATTTTAAAAAGTTAAAAAATAAATAATATTTGGGTTGTTTCATTTGGAGTTTTATTTGAGAAATAGTAGGGAGAGAAGAGTATTTCTTTGCTGGTGTTTTGAGGATGAAACAAGATCCGGGATAAGTTGAAATTCTCTCATATTTTCCCTTGGTATCAATGACTCATTTGAACAACAGATAGACAGCAAAAATGAGAGAATGAAAAAGGGCAAAACAGAATATAATCAGAAAGGGAAGGAAAGCTTGCAATTTAAAATTTCTGTGTCATATTTTAAATACTCAACTTTTTCCCCCAACAGACTCATATAAGCAAGTCTTCATCTACCTTACTGAGGTTCACACAATAATTTCATGTGTTCCCATTTACAATAATTTTATTGAACATAGCAATTATACACTATTATCTTTATTAGCACTGGGTACAAGTAGTAGACCAACCTGCCATTATAAAGACAACAACAAAATCATTCCTCCTTCAAACAATTTGCACATTCTTTTTAATGGGATGTGTAAAATATTATAATGAGAACAAGTCTGAATTGCAGTGATTTTCCTGATTAAATGGTGGCATGTACAGAAACTTCAAAGACTATTTTTTTCTTGCAACTCTTACATTTAAAATAACCAGAGTTTTAAAGCAAGCTTGATAGAGAATTAATATGGACGTGGTCATTTTTCATTCAGACAATTAATACATTTTTTTACTTGTTCTAAAAAAGTAAAAAAGGAAGAATCTGATATTGCATTAGCTGTGTGTCCTGAATAATAAAAATTGAATTATCCTGTCCCAAGTGTCAGTGATAAGTCTGTGGACTTGAGCTTGCATGCTCAGAATGTTTATTGTGATGTTTTTATAGTTCCTGCATAGGAGGGATGGATCATGGTTTTTCTTAGGTAATATTCTCTGTCAGATATGCTCAGACATTGTTTTTTGTATTCTGCCATTCCAGCTGGATCCATAATCCCTTCTTGCAAAAAGGACAGTAAAAAGACTAACCATACTGTGAAAGCAAAAAGTGACTCTTGAAATCCAATCATGATTTGAAATAGAGCTACCAATTACCATACTTTTCCATTTGAATCTATCCTGTAGTTGTATGTATAGCAGCTCCCCAAGTTTGCACTTCTCCTTTTTTATTCTACATCTGCTCTCATTGGAAGAAAACAGTCACGATGTATCCATAATAACTCACAATTACAATGATACATCTTGCAATGACATGACCTTCTCTCAGAAAGCAGATGTCAGATTTTTTTTTTTTTTTTTTTTTTTTTTTTTGCTATTTTGCCACATATAGTCTCTGAGAAAGAAGCTAATGCAAAGTTAGAAGTCACAAACTCTCTATTGTGTATAAGCAATGAATCCTTCTCCTAATCTAGGGACATGAAGTTCTCTTACAGCCTTAAAATATTTGAAGGAAGAGCCAGAAGCCAGGAAGACTAATTAAGGAACAAAGTGGAAATATCTGTGTGAGGTTGCTACAAATCTAATTAATTAGAGGCAAATTTGGAGGGAAAGAGAAACTAAACCTAACCCCCGGTAGCAAGGGATAAGAAATCATAATTCTTACTACTGGTGTTCAAGTAGCCTCATGAGAGAGGAAGTTCACAGCCATGCATAAGGAAACGAAGAAGAAAGTCTACTGAGCACAATGAGAGAAACTTACTCTAGGGACAATATGGTTTTACCAAAGACCAAAATAACTTCTTACAGAAAGAACTGCTAAAACCCCCAACAATATAGGGTAATCCCCCAGCACCTATCCTAGCAGAAGTGCTGAGGCAGTGAAAGAGGGAGCTTTAGCAGAATCCATCTTTAACTAAAGAACACAGAGGTCCAATGAGAGAGGAGAACCTCTGAGCAAATGGTATTCAGAACATCTGAGCTAGGTACTGTGTCCTAACAATGGGCAATTTGGAGCAAGTAGGGAATTCTTGCAGTGCCAAGGCTGAGGCAGAACTGCACTTTGTGGTGGCTTATTGGTTTGGGGGTTTTAATTAATTTTCTGTCTTTTGTGCATTAAAATTTGAATTTTAAGAAAATTATTTTTAGCCTGAGCTGAATGTGGTGATGAGCATTCTCAGACCGCTTCTCAGAAACGCCCAGGGTTCATCACTAAGCTATTACCAGATATTACCCCAGTTCTTTCTTCCTTATGGAGTAACACATCACAATACAGAGAGGACTGAGGGCAGAAAGCTCAGCCAAGAGAAGGGTTTCTGTAAGGGAGTATTTCCAGGAACAACTGGGATTTGTGGTTCACATCAAAAATATCCTGAAGTGTGCAAGATGTAACTGCTGCCTTCATCAAACAGAAACTAAGGAAAACTTGTTAATGCCTTTTTTTCCCTTTTGGTCTCCTCTTTCTCCGCCCCCTTCCACAATTCTCCCCTTTATTTCACCCCTTTTTGAGAGGAGTTCTTTGGATCCCAGGACTAATTCGTCTCAGAGAAGAGGCCAGATTTTGCTGTTAAGAGCTATAACTCTTTTTTTGCAAATCTCTTTGCTCCAGACTTCTTTATCTCCAAGACAAATTAAATTCCTAAATAACATGCTTGGGGCTGGTGTTAGCCCTAAAAGTTCTGATCCTCCACTCACATAAAGCATAAGAAAAAAATAATCTCAGCAGGAGCAGTCTTGGGGGAGGGCTTGTAGTCCTGATTAACAGCAAGTCCCAGCACTTCACATTCACTGCCATTTGTTTCTGCAGCACTCCAGTGACATGTAATTCCTTATCCTGCAGGTGACAGATATCTTTGGTGTTATTGCTGCTCTGTGGGCAGTAAATCATCACTCAAATATAAGCTTAGGTCATGCCATGTGACAACTTCTTTACTTATTTGCATCACTGTAAGGCAGCCTGGCAATTATACAGAAAGTATGTTACCATGGCAACACAGGGAAACTGCAGCATCTAAAAAAAAATTAGACTGCAGAATTACTTAACATTTTATTCTCCAAAGACTTCAGTATTCTGAGTTTAAACTTTACACAAAAAATCATAACAAATGGTGTCTATTTCATAAATAGTGCTTCCTACATCTTTTAGAAGTAATTGCTTCTTTGCATCAAAGCATTTTATATTTTCATCTTCTTGGAATATAGAGTTTAATGAGTAAAATACTCCTCTCTCTCTTGTCCAGAATTTTTTTTTTTGCAAAAAATACCACTTATTAGTCAAGTCAAATACGGTAATTATTTCAGCACAGTTAATGCGTAAGTCCCCTCACACACCTCCCACACAAATGACTGCAGACAGCTCTGACAGAGCCTGAGTCTTGGTAAAGCTCTGCAACAGCACAAAGGAATAGCTGACATATTAGTCTGCATAGGATGGGAAGAACCAAGCAGTATGAATTGTGAAAAGGGACACAAAATGTAAGAGGCACACAACTATCCAGTGTCCAAGTCGTGGGATGGTACCCACTGACTCAAGATACAAAATCCCTGGCTTCTAGCACAAGTCAGAAGGTTCCTTTTGCCTAGTGCCTAATTCAAAACTGCGGCTCAGACAATCAAAGATGGCTTTATCATCCAAGTCCCTCCAGCTGCACTAGTTTTGGATGTCAGGTTGTTTTAACCTTTTAGCCATGTGCTGGTGATCGGGAAAACAATGGAGACAGTGCTGCTGCAGAGTCCTTGTAACCCAAGGTTTCATAATAATTCAGTATTAGCTACTGCTGTCATCTTATTACTATAAATAGTGGCAATACAATAAAGTACACATACAATATTAATGAAATTCAAATAAATTTAAAAAAAATTCACATCATCCCAGGGCATTTTATCTCATGCTGCTACCATTTCATCTCACAAACATGGTCAATGCATGCAAAGGCAAAAGCTGATTAGTTGCCTAAGAGTTATTCTGTTCCTCAGAACAGAAATAACTATAAGCATACATGAAGCACAGTAGTCATTGTTTTAGAACACCTTCCTTGCAAACAGAGGGCAGGCAGAGAGCCCTTTTTGACAAAAATGGAACTGTGTGACACAGATATAAAATTTTAGAGGAGCCCATTAATGCACGACTAATGCTCTCCACTGAGGTAAATACTCTGGCTTCAATTCTTTTTCTGAAAGATTTGACACTGGTAGCAGCCTACTTTAAAGTCTGATTTTGTAAAACACACCATTCATTTGTTCATTGGCACAGTCAATAGAAAAATACATATTGACACCTGAAGATCAAAATTTAAAAAACAAAGTCTTGCTGTGCCGTGTCGCTGATCTACATTTCATGCTAATTAACCTAAATATTTAAATTGAAAACAGACCTTGCTTCCTTATCAAGAAGCCTAATTATGTTACCTATATTGCATTTCTGAAACAGATGATAAAGTTCAGTCTCAAGTCTTTGTTAACACCATTAACAAATAAAATTCACAGAGAGCTGGTTAGGAACAGAAACACTAAAAATGTCCAAAGCATTTGCACAACTAAAACATACATCATTTAACCACCATGGGATACCCAGAATTATCCATTGCCTTACTATGTGCAATAAATATGCAAAAGAAATTCAAAATAGCCCACCTATCTTTAATAAAATTCTAGATCTTAAGGCCAACAATACAGCAGAACATAAACAGCTCAATAAAAACTCAGAAATACAAGCAGCAAGGGAATGCAGACTTTTGTTTCAAAGAATAAACCCATTGAACAAGAACCAGAATGCCAGGCACAGGAAAGAGCAGAAGCAGTAAGATGAGGAGAGGCAGCACAAGGGGATACTTGATGCTGTCAGGGAGTCTACTGACGTGTCAACTGCAGAAACGAGATGAGAGCTGTGAAAAGAAAGTGGAGAACATGAAGCAGCAGCTCAATCATTAACAAGCAACAGCCAACTAATGGGAAAAGACATCCAGCTAGCAGGAAGCCAACCCTTAACTAAAACTGCCACAATGGAAAGGTGACCACCTGGCCTGACTGAGAAGAAAACAACAACCAGCTTCACATACCAACAAAATTATAAGAGGAATTGAGAGGAAGCAGCAGGAAGAAGGGAAGCCTGAAGATAAAGCTGCAGGAGGGTTTTGGCCACATTGCAGACATTATTTGAAACTAATTTGGTTTTGACCACAGCTTCATGTGGTTTAGTGCAGCATTCACAGTGAAATGAACAGATTTACAGGTAGTAAAAAAATCTGTGTTCCTTCTGGAGAAAATGAGGTATCATCATAGGAATAGAATTACTTACCACCTCAGACTAACTGCTTACCTATTCCTGTTTGTAAAAGTGCTAAATTGAGTGATATTTCTGTTCATACCACAGCAGTATTTCCCATCATGCCAAGCCCCAAATAAAACCACATGTCTAACTAAAGAGAGGGAGGAAGTATGACACAGTGACATCCACATGGGAAGTGAGGAGTCAAGCAGGTTCAATTCCCTGGCCTGCCACACCCTTCTGGTATAAAGTTTCACAAGCCAATTTAGACAATTCAGGTCCTTCCAGTATACCATGGTTCATAGTTAGCATGGATTTCCACTGGGCACTGCAGGTGTTGTACAAGCCTGTGTTAGGATACCTCCTGCAGTCACACTGGAAGCCTTCCTATCTTTTGGATGAATATATCAATCTTCCACGTCCTATTAAAATGTGATCTGGGCAGAGATATGGATGGCAAAGAGCTAGTGAAATATTAGGACTGTATACCCTCTTTATTCACAGAGCACAAACTGTTGAAAAATCTAATGGATATAGGCTGAAAGGAATGTACAGCCACCTCTGGAGAAAACATATGGCTGAATTCAGTCTTGGTGTAAACAAAAATACTCTAAGTTTCACACAATTTTTTTTCTTCTTTTTATTTCACACTTTTCCCAATAGCTGCAAACTATCGTCAAAGCCCATCACAGATGAAGTCATTTCTGAAGCCAAGCTATGCATTTTTAACACCATTTTATCTTTTCCCATATGTCACTCTATCTATTTCTGTTGCTCTTCTTCACCTTAAGCTGATTATGTATCTGGTAATTCACTCTCCAGCAAAGCCTGATTCATCTGTAACCACGTAAGGACAGATTTCATGATGAAATCTTTGACTGAGATGGTTTGGAGGAGGGAAACTTCACAGTTTCCTCCAAAGATATTTTTTCAAGGCATTCCACAGGAATGAGGAAAACAGCTCTCTGAAGCCTGTGGAATTAACATCATAAATAATACAAACCCTAAGGCCAAAATTGCAAAATAGAGACGACTGTTTCTGGACAGGTTTTCTTTCATTCTCTTGTGCATATTTTTTTCCTTTTTGAGGACATTCTTAGGAGTGATAAGCTATATTTTACTTGTCTATAGTAAGTACAAAATTATTTCAGCAATTTTAACAGATACCTTTCCATATTGACACTTTTTGTTTTGCCTGTATATCTAGTCTTTTGACTCTAAATCAATTTTTCCCTAATATTTACTTTGAATGTTTGGAACTCATGGTTATGTTTTACCATCACAAGAAAAAAACCAGGTCATTAAATAACTATATTGTTCAAGATATTGTTGTTTTTAATACATCTGGTAGTCCTTCATCTCTTTTTTTTTTCAAGTGAATGTGAATTAATTTTTGTCAGCTGACTTCATAGAATGAGCTAAAACTCTGAAATTAAATCCAAAGATATTCAATTTTATCTGCTGAAGTCTGTACAGTCATTGATTTTCTACTGTACTTTTAAAAGAACAATTAAAAACATACCTAATAAAAAATTACTTTTATAAGAATCATGACAATTCCTGCTCAAAATATTTTTATATATTTAGAGAGATGGTTTTTGCTATGATTCTGTTATGCTTCTAAATGCAGAAGTTAAATGTGTGGAAAGGTCGTGACTGTCCTGCTACCTCAATCCCTTTCTTCTCTACTCCCAATTTACTAATCATCACAAACAGGTGGTTTTCTCCCATTTTCAAGGAAGTGACAGGAAAAGTGTTCACCCTGAACACAACAGAACGCCATAAATTCTCCAGAGCAGTAAGTCCCCCAGGCTCTGCTTCTTCAAGTGTTTCCTCATTTGCTCCCTTGTCCTCTCCTGAAATTATTTCTGTATGACCTTTTCTTATTTCTAGTTTGTGTATGCACATACGACAAAGAATTTTGCAGAGAATCTCAATCTCTGCCATTTTCAATTCATAATTAATTTGTTCCTCTTCATTTATTAATGAACTAATTTCTTGCTAAGGTTGAAGTTATTCAAAAATGAAAAAAGGCAGAACTTTTTCAGTGCCTGAAGGGCTCATCAGTTAAGAAATATGTTTTGGAGGCCTAAATTTCATAGGAATCCACACACTACAGCAATGAATAACAGAAGCTGAATGTTTGGGGAAACTGGGACCTGACATCTGTTTTGGACTTGTTTGCACTTCGTCTTTGTAAGCCATGTAAGTCTATTTAGACTCTTTAGAGGAGAAAAACAAAACCATTCCCCTATAAACATCCACAGATAAAATCTTCAGAGCTTTCGAAGATGTGCCTCCCCACCTTCACACGTGTGGATAGTATTTATTTTCTGAGGATCTTGAAAGCAATTATTTGAATTTGTATAAAAAAAGGTATTATGATCATTAGCATCCTGGAATGGGAAGTTCAGGATTTCAGGTGTCTAAATCAGGAATTAGAAGGGCATAGCAAGCTATGTCCCAGTGCAACTCTTGCCATGTTGGAGCAGTGCAGTTGTGCAGGTTTGGTTCACAATTTACCTACATTAATTCTCCCCTATACACAGCCTGATCACTACACTGAGCTGCACATCCTTTCCTATACATTGCAAGGTAAGGGGAAGTGTGGTAGGGGAAGATACTGTATCCATACTGCTTGCAGAGATGTTTTTGAATATTGCATGCCACTAACCACATCCTCTGGATTATGCATGCCTCCTGTTCTCCCTACCCTCTTGCATGATTGAATGTTACACACTGATTTCAGATCAGGCTCACTCTCTTTTCACTAATGTTACGTTCCCATTTCTAAGTTCTCTTAGAAAATGGGTCTTTAGCTCATTTGACTACGTGATATGCACATTTCTAAAACAAAAAATAAGGTCAATCAAGGTCACCATGACTAATGGAGCCTATTCTAAAATTATATAGCCCAGATGTGATTTTTTTTTTCTTTTTTAATCAAATGTAGGACAAGAGTAAAGAGTACTTGAATTGACACATTAATATAGGAAGACTATGTGAAGAAGGAATTAGAGTTATAATCAAAGCCTGCTGCATAAGAGCAAATTGCTTCAGCTATGTTCAGAGTGGAGTATAATTTGATCTGTCTCTCCATTTTGATTTCTTTATTGCTTTGTTACTGAAGACTTGTATTTCTACACACATACACACAAGCTGTAAGCAAGAGATCATAGTTACTGTTGGCAAGGAAACAAGTTACTAGGTGCTGAAAGTCACATTTCAAATTAAAATTATATTAGTATTTGAGCCAATTCATACTTCTAATTGTTATTGAGTTTTTATTTGTATATACTGAGAGCAGGAAGTCATTAATTGACTTGAATATATTTGAAGGATATAAAATACATTTGAAACATATTTGAAGGAAAATTATTTATTCCACTAGTGTTCAGGGAGAGATACAAGAAATAAATTGCTAAAGAATGTGTGGCCATTCCTGCACAAAAATCAAATACATAAAATTGCAATAATGTGCTTCCCACAGCTTTCAGTGAGTTTCAAGGAACCAAGAAGTCAAAACCCAGCATTTTTTTGTTCGTTTCTGTTAAATGACTTCTATAGACTGCACCTGAATTATCTGCCTTCCCACAGTTGCTCTCCAGAAAGAAAACAACTGTCACTTCCCTTTCTCCTATTCCTGCTCATGTTATATTCACATGCAGCCTTCCTCACACCCCTCTGTTGGAGCCCCTTCATGTTTTGTGCAGTTGTTCCAAGCAATTCAGCACTTCTATTTCTCCTTACATTTTAAGACAAGCAAGAAAAAAGCCTGGAAATATTCACTGGACCAAGGTTGTACACACCTACCAGCAAAAGTGAAAGAAAATGTTTACCCTTTATGGCTCTTCTGAGGGCTTCGAAAAGGAGCCAGGAAGGGATGTACTTGTGTACCGTACACCACAAGGATACTGACAGCATTTTCCTGGTAGGAATTGTTTGTTACCCGAACAAAGTCCAATTACATGGCCATTAAACAAATTTCGTTTTTCCTAGATGTAAAGACTTGAACTTGAATCTAAGCATAGTGCTACACCAGCTCTTTCTGAAGTAACATTTTTGTTTTTCTCCCATATAGCAATTAAAAAGATTCAGTAGGTATAACTGAAAATGTTACCAGCTTATGCGAAAATATAAAGTGTGGCAGTTCAAGTGATAAGTGGAACAAGTCAGCATTTTAAGTTTTCCACATATAAATCAGTTTGTCACATGTATCTTATTAAGATATTATAACTGAATAATTCACTTCCCTTTCTGTTCTCATGGTAAAGCTGGTAGAGTCTAGGAATGTATCATCTCTGCTCTTGAATTACTTCTGGGAGTTACATGCATACTGTATAATGAGAATAAAACTTCATGTCATATTTTGAAAATGGCATTTATGGTCTATTTATGGCTTCATAGTTCAAGGTCATTTATAGGGATCATTATCTCCACTTATTCTGCCAATTCTTTCAATAGTTTGACATTGTCAACTAGCAAGATTTCTGAAAGTATTAAAGCACAAGTTGCCTTAGTTTAAAATAGATGACAACTTGGATACATTGTGGAACTTCAAATTAGAAAAAAAGCACATGATATATAATTTAAAGACACAGAATCACAGAATATGCTGTGTTGGAAGGGACACACAAGGGTCATCAATTCCATTTCCTGGCCGTGCACAGAACCATCCCCAAGTCACACCATGTGCCTGGGAGCATTGTCCACACATTTATTGAACTCTGTCACCCTTGGTGCTATGACCACTTTTCTGGGTGGCCACAGCACTAAGACTGACAGAGTTGGTTCCAGTACCCAACCACCGTCTGGACCTTTTCCTAATATTCAACCTAAACCTTCCTTGACTCAGCTTCATGCTATTTCCTTGAATCCTGTCACTTATCATGGGTGAAGAGAACAGTTCCTGCCCCTCATCTTCTTTTCATGAGGAAGTTGCAGACTGCAATGAGATCTCTCCTCAGCCTTCTCTTCTTCTGGCTGAAGAAACCAGGTGACCTCAGCTACTCTTCATAAGGCTTTCCCTTCAGACCCTCCCACTATCCTTGTTGCCCTTCTTTGGATGCTCCTGAATAACTTAATGTCTTTCTCACATTGTGGCACCCAAAACTGCATGCAATATTCAAGGTGAGGCTGCCCCAGTGCAGAGCACAGCAGGACAATCCCCTCCCTTGCCTGGCTGATGATGCTGTGCCTGATGTCCCTCAGGACAGGGCTGGCACTCCTGGCTGCCAGGGCACTGCTGGCTCATGTTCACTTGTCCTTGACCAGGACTCCCAGGTCCCTTTCTGCGGCACTACTCTCAAACCTCCCATTCCCCAGTCTATACACACAGCCAGGGTTGCTCCATCCCAGGTGCAGAATCCAGCACTCAACCTTGTTAAGATTCACAAGGTTGGTGATTGCCCATGTCTCTAATTTGTCCAGGTTTCTCTGCAGGGCCCCTGTGCCCTTGAGAAAGTGAACAGTGCTTTCCAATTTAGTGTCATCAGCAAACGTACTTGGTATTCCTTTGAGTCCCATGTACAAGTTGTCAATGAAGATGTTGAGGAGTGTCAGGCTGAGGATGGAGCCCTGTGGAACCCCACTGGTGACCAGACACCAGCTGATGTCACCCCATTCCCTGCAACTCTCTGTATCAGACCCTTGAGCCAGTTGCTCACCCAGTGCCTAACACAGTTATTCAGCTGTGGGATGGGCATTCTGTCCACAAGGACACTGTGAGACACAGAATTAACAGCTTTGCTGAAATTCAAAAAGATTCTATCTACTGGAGTTCCTAGATCAGCTAGGTGGGTTACCCTGTCATAGAAGGAAATAAGGTTGGAAAAGCAGAACTTGCCCCTCATGAAGCCCTGTAGGCTGTGACAAATGACAGCTTTGTCCTAGGGATTTTTTCAATACCTCTCTGAATAATTTTTTTCATGATTTCACTGGGCTCTGAATTGAGACTGACAGGCTTGTAGTTTCTGGCCTTCTTTTCTTTCCCTTATTGAAAATCAGGATGTTAGTCAGTTGTATTATTAAATACAAGAGCATATAATTAACTAAGACATTTTAAGCATTTTTTGGGTAAAGATTCATACATTCCTGGAATAATTATTAAATTCTGTATGGAAAATGGCTCTTCTAACTTTATGTCTTTATGCAAAAATAAATTCTTTATAATTTTAACCTCAAATACTATTTCAATTTTTTTTTTTTGTTAAAAAGAGCAGATTTTGGAAATAATGAACAAGAAAAAGATGCTTAGAAACAAGCTATTAAATCCTACTACATGTGGGAAGATGGTTCTAAATCTCTTGGACATTTTTCAGCCAGCAATATGTCACAGACTTATTTTATTAAGAGCTTTATTTCATCTGAATAGAAGGAAAATTCTTACTGATTTAACTTCATTAACTATGCATAACCATCAGCAAATTCAAAGAATAGAATTATTAGAGAGTTTTCCAATTCCCTCTAGGGAGAAATTTTCCCTCTCTTTTCAGAAAGCTGTGAAGAGCTGCCCTACTACAAGCATTAACCTCTCAGCATCTACAGTAATGATACATTTTTCTTTCTCCTCTCCTAATAAAAATAATTCAGGTGTTGAGTAGTTTAATTATTACTTCTTAGTACTAATGGCTTTTTATGGAAGTGGATCTAATAGCACTGAATTATCAGTACTAATATACTCCCATAACTCCAACAATGAAACTACCTGGCATCAGGTCCTGTGCAATGCTGCGAATCTTATTATTTTTAACTTCATATGTCTACAAAAAAACCCCTTATTTGCCTACAGATGATCAAAAAAACCAAGTTCTTTAGAGATATAAATTTTTTTAGTAAGCACCAGCAAGTAAGACATACAAAGCCAAAAAATATTTGTATTTGAATGTAAATACAGACACTAGCTACACCAGACTTAAACTTTGCCATGTGAGCTTAAAAAATCTCAGTTTAAGTTTTGTGTGGATCCTTGCTGCAGCTGTTAAAGGTGCCTCACAACCCAACGATGATGGATTTATCATAGTCTTATTCTCAAGGGACTTCAAAGCACTGACCACATAAATTTAAATAAGAAATGCTTGGTTCTTTCAGAAATACCCATAATATTTTTCTGGTTACATTCATCCCAGAGTCCCAGTGCTTTGTAAACACTACTGAACATAGCACAGCATTTTGTTACTGCATGGAGGTGTAGACAAATGAACCAAACCCATCACAGAGGGATTTTTCTAGCCAGAAGACTGGTGATTGCTATAGGCAACTTTTATTATTAAAATAGCTAATAATAATTGACAATTCTTTCAGTTCTTCGGCACTGCCAGGTACTAAAACAAGTCTCCTTTCTGTTGGATTTCTCTTTAAGCAGGTTTCAAAAGCAGTATCCAGAGCCACGTGTTCAGCACCCATATGGGAAGTGGAGCATGTTCAATCCTACTGTGCTTGGGAGCCATGGGCAGAAGTGTGGCTGCCTGAACAAGCTAAGGAAAAGAGGCTCTCACTGACTGTCCAGTCTTCAATGACAGTGTGGGATTTTGTGCTATTGGTGAGAAATCAAGCAGCAGGAAGCCAAAGTGTTTTCTAGAAGAGCTAAAATGTTTTCCAGCCCTGAAGGTATGCTTTGTTTTCTCCTTGCTTTGAATGCTTTTCCTGATCCTCCTGAAACTTCCCTTTCTTCTCTGGTGTTTATCTCACACTGCTTTCACCACATTTCTCACAGTAACCAGTTGCTCTACTTGTGAAAGACAATGTCATGCTATGCTGGTACATCTAGGAGAAATGATGCCAGACAGAAAGCTATAGAAGCTGTTGCTAGGTGTGGTTTCGGGGAGACCTGTGCACTTCAGTACGTGTATGTGCACAGTGTTTTCCTCTCTCCTCTCAACCAACCTCAAACCAGAAGGGAATGTTTCTGAGAAAAAAAAATTCCAAAACTCTATAAAATAATTTGAAACCAAAGCCATTTGGGTGCCCAAATTATAAACAACAACACCAGCAACTACTGTTACTGACTCTGCAGTGGGTATTTCAAGGGAGTCAAGGAGAGACAGCTCTCTCTGGGCTAATAACCACTGAAGCTGAGCCACTTTTTTCTATAGCTGAAGTACTCTGAGAGAAGCTTAAAAGAGCAACACAAACTTCTGCTTTTCATCCACTTTTAAAATATCAATATTGTTACCTGTTTAGAGCCTTTCAGAGCATTTTTCTGCTTTCTAACCCGATTTTGGTCATTTGACATCATATACACAATGAGGCATATGTCATTCTTGCAACAGATCTCCTTGCCTTTCTACTCCTTTTAGGTTACGTACAAGAAAATAATAATTAAAAAAAAAAAAAGAAATCCAAATAAAATATGATATTGGGGAAAAAAAAAAAAAACAAAACAAAAAGGACTTTGTTTAGAGTCAGAAACAGTTCCCAATATATAAAGAGAATTTCTGAAATTACAGTGGAAGTTCTCTCCTCCAGAGCCTAGGTGTACTTTCACACATTCCCTGAGTGATTCATGGTATAGTCACTAAGTTGATGAAATAGCTCTAAAGGATTTAAATAGATTATACCAATTAAGTTAAGTTAAACATTGGCAACACATTAAATCATGAAAATTATTACACACTTCAGAAAACAAAGTTATTTTAGTAGAATATAGATTGTATGTTCTGTTGCAATGTAGTATATTAAGAAACAGCTGATACCTTTCTTTCTTTCCAATAAGCCCTGGGTTGAAAATCTGTTCTTTGCCCATCCAGTTTGTCTGTACGTTTTCTCTCAACAACAATAATCCTGCTCTCAGCAGCGTGTGTTTTCCTTAATGCAGAGTCTCATTGAGAAGCAATGCACTGATGTCTTTGGTGGAATTTGGTGCTCAGCATATGCAGCACTCAGATGTGCTATGAATAGCGTAAATACAAATCACCTCTAAATTTGTTCATTCCAGTAATGTAAATTAGCAACATTCTGAACACATTTTTCAAAGCATTCATCACAGAAAAAAAAATTTTAGACCTTCTGTGAATGCTAGTTCTGCCTTAGTATCAGAGCAATACAAATCTCTGTCTTCTTAAACTTATGGGAACATGCTCTTCATCCTATCACAAACAAGACTAACCTTAAAAGTTAGCATTTTTTTATTATTTACTTCCCTAAAGCAGTGCTCTAACTCCACTAGTGCTCGAAGTACAGCCAGTCAGCCAGCTGTATGTCTGTTCAGCAACACAGAATCTTCTAAACCTAAACCACTAAAACCTCTGTTTAAAGACGTGTCGAACTATCCCGTGGTGAATAGAATACTGAACAGGAGATGCTGTTTGCTGGTTAATGATAAACAAGAGTTTACCCATGAAAACAGTTAATCTTTAGGACTTGCACTGTCATTATTAATGCCTCCTATTAATTTGCAGTGCACAGCACTGCATGAAAAAAGACTTACATAGAAAAGACATAACTGAATTCCATAGGCTTTTTTCCAGGCAAAAGCCATTACTCAATTAAAGAGTGCAGAATTTAATGCACAGACCTTTACCATTTGTCTCATATACAACAATGTATGGCTTTCTAAAATAAGAAAATTTGACACTAACCAATTTTATTTCATCTTCCCATCTGACAGACAGCAGAAATATGAATGTTTATATCCCTTCTATAATTCCCACTTCTAGTACAACTGTAAATACTGTGAAGAGATATATAAAATTTTAAGACTTTTCAGGTTCTTGTTTGCCATCTGTCTGCAATGGTATCTTGGGGCAATACAAGATAGAGTTTAATTATGCATTGCAAAAAAATCATAAGTGTTTTTTACTTAGCTTCATGTTGAACTGATTGAATGTTCCCTTGCTGTCAGCATCTAGGAACTGTGAACATGAAGAACTAAAAGAGACCCCAGGAAATGATCTAGATTAATCTCCTCTCAGAAGAAAATTAATTCCACTTACTGTCAGCTAGAAGGATGCTCTAGTCCATGACTTGTCAGTTGCAAGTTGTATAAGATGGACAAACATCACCTGATTTTTTTTTTCTGAAAACATATTGAAGTCTGTTTTTATATTCAGTAAGGATTAATTACTGCCTATTAAGATGAAATTGCAAAAGAGGGCCACTACAGAAAATAGCCAATTTCACTTATCTTTACAATATCAATCATGTCATTCCATGATTTCTAAGTAGAATTTAGAGTAATTTCAGCTTCTAGATTTGGTATCTTTACAGTAATTACTACAGTTCTTCCCAAGGGACAAATTCCTGCTATTTATTAAGACACACAGAAATTTTTGCTGTCTTTCCTACAAAAGAATGCACAATGGACACAACTGACTTCAAGAGCAGTAAGAAAAACTCCCAGAAAAATCTCTGGTGGGAAAGCAGATAAGGCAATAAGACTATGAATTTAAGCATAGTCCAAATTCAATATTCAAATGACTTTTAGATCCAAGATAATTTGCTGGGTCAGAGCCCATTCAACTTCAGGGAAGTGCTAAATTTTCTTGCTCATCTAACAAGATGAAAAAGCCCTGAGGTATCTGGAAAGGTTTAGCTGACTTCTCTATACATTTGTACTGAAGCAAGCTTCTGCAGGAGCAAATTTCATAGTCTGGAGCCATTTAATAAGTCAGTACTGATACAACATACCTAGGACTTTATCCACATGATGGATAGCTTCATCACTCAGAGCATTTCCAGCCTTTCACTGCCAAATCTGATCTGCCCTCTAACTCCCTCTCTGAGCAATGTATGCAGCAGAAAAAATTGTGCACAGCAGTCCCCTCTGGCTCAATTAATTGCTGCCTAGTTTCTGATGATGTATATGCATTCTTATATTTCATTCTCAAGTTTTCCAGTGAATCTATGAATTCACTTTGTACCTTTAGCCATAACTAAAATGTTGGATTTTACACAAGGATGAAGAGAATATAATAATCTAAATACTTTGGTCAAAGTTTGGAAACACTGCTGTAACTTTTCCAGGAAAAGGTGTGTGCTTCATTCTTTAGTTGTCCTTTTTAGGTCACTCTGGGGAAAGTACCTATTTTCATAAAAAAGTCCTGTTTATTCAAAAAATACTTCTGCAGTGAGCATGCTCAACCATCAACCATAATATCAGCACAACAGCAAAGGTTAAAATTTAAATTCCTGTTAGCATGTTCACTTTAATAGTCTGTTCTTTCTCATTCTACTCTCTAAACCTCTTATAGTTGAAAGAATGAGTCTCAAGAACACAGCTAATGCAGGAGAGCATAACGTAGGAACCATTTACAGTCAAGGCTAAGCCAGTCCTTACCTCATTAAAGTTATGATTTGTCAGCTGTTACAGTCTATCAGGAAAGGAACCTTGCAAAATAAACAGTGTAAAACAACTCAGCACAAGAATAAGGATTGTTTGGTCCAACCTCTGCATCTTACCATTTTAATCAGACTCCTGATGTTAGTTTAGCATATTTTTTTCTCTGGATTCCCTTTTTGGTGTTTAAGAGGAGAGAGGTTAAATAAACATTTATAACAGATATTTTATTTAAAATTAAGTGCACTGGTGAAAAGAAACAGGCAGACTTCTGATGGAATTCAGTACAGCAAAGCTCCAATTTTCCCCAAAGTGCAGCAGAGTTTCACAGGAGTAACCATTTTTCCTAATGTGAGGTCTCTTCATGAAAACATTCACTTTTCAGAAAGGGCTCCGCACATCTAGGAGCGCCAAAACCAAATTCATACCACTAATGCCATTGTTTCAAGATTTCAATCATACAGGCTTCTAAATCAATCATTCTGACCTTGTACTGTGATACCACAATGGTATCCTTCCCCTCAAAGTCACAGACTCTACTACTAGTTAAATGACCACCAGTAATACTGGTGTCATAAAAGATGACTATGTGTAATATTTAAAAATAAATACATAAGTAAGTAGTTAAAGCAAAATACTATTTATTACCCAAGCCACTGAAGAGCCAAGTATGCTGTATGTTTCACAAAAAAGCCCTAGCTTCCCTCCTTTCTTAGGTTTCTTCCAAAATGACTGAAAAATTTCTTTTCTTGTCTCCTATTTAAGGATACACCTTTAAGAAGGGTCTCCAGCCCCTTGCACAGTGTCTGTACACCTGACAGCTCCAGCCACACAGTGAGGCCACCAGAAGGTAGAACTTGCTGTCACAACATGTTTTAGATTTTCAGACTCAAATTAGGCAGGACTTTTGCATTTAGTAATTAACTGCCCCTGGTCAGTGATCCAGGAACATAAATACATACATCAATAAGTTGAAGTTTATATCTTCAAGCTTTTATCTTTAGCTGTACCTAAATTAAAATATATATGAATAGGCATGAAAGGTAAAGAAGCTTATATACAATTGGCAGACTTATTTTTACAAAACACTTAATCACCCCACCCAAAGATCAGTTCCATAATTTAATAGGTCAAATATCACCTTCAACAGAAAAACAAATCATAAATTCAGCATACTTCACTGAGTCTTGAAAGTGACAAGAACAGACAATATTTTGCTATAATGACAAGCCCATTTCTTTCTTAAGTGTAACAATAGCAGTAATTAATGGAAAGTCATTCTGGGATAACTTTCTATTCTGCGTCAAATGAGATGCACAGACACTCATGAAATGTTTCCACACATTTTTCAAGCTGTAGTATTTTACCTAGAATACTGTCACTCAGAAGCAGTTTGTCCAAAAACTAACAATAAGACTGTCTGGTTGCTCTTACTTCAGACTAGATTGAGGAAAAGAAAAACCAAGCCACTATGATTCATGTTTTCTACTCTTGACTAGATCACCACTTCTCCTATTTTTTCTTTTCTCTCAGGCAATAAATATCTCCATGAGTCTTCCCTCAGACACTCTACAGTTAAGACTAGGCCCTTAGGATCAAAGATGACTCAATACTTTTTTTTTTTCCTAAAAATGCAAAAAAGAAAGAAATTCATTTACAGAAGTCACTTTTCTTTGCTCTCTAAAAATAATAGCAAGAGTATTTGAAAGAATGTCCTTTCTTACAAAGTGCAATTTCAGTCTAGTTATCTATGAAGCAATCTCTTATAATGGTGAGCAGGGTAATAAAGAAGAATGAAATAGGGGTAGAAAGCAGCCAGCTCATAAAAACATAAGTGATTAAACAAAAGACAGAAAGAAAGCTCCAATTTCATGCCATGTTTACAGAGCTTAAACAAAGAGAAAGGCACTACATTACCTACATTCATCTGTCTGGCCTTCCTATCACTGCTGATCTACAGCTTACTAAACAGCTAAGTGCACACATTCTTCATTTCTTTATGACTTGCATGTAGGATACAAGTAAATCTAATGCTTCACAATGATGTATGAGAGTTTAAGATTTGGTAACCACTGTCATAGATCATTGTAATTTCCTGCAGACACACCTAGACAGAGTCCCATCAGTTGATTTATACTGAAGTTTTACACTTCTTAGATGAATAAATAAACTGATTTTTTACAGACAAACAAATGAACATTGTCAAAGACAAGGAAATAATGAAATATCCAAGCTAATTTACGGAAACCCCACTACTACCTTCAGTTTCAAGAGAAAGTCCCTGTCAGCTAAACCTTGGAAAAGCAGCACTCCAAATGCTTTGACACCTCCAAAGATGGGGCATCCACAATTGCTCTGGGAAACCTGTTTGAGTGCCTTGCTACTCCCTGGGTAAAGTATTTTTCCCTAATATCTAATCTAAACCTACTCTGTTTTGGTTTAAAGCTATTCCCTCTTGCCCTGTCACTACATGCCCTTGTAAAAATCTCCCTCCATCTTTCTTGTAGGCTCCTTTCAGGTACTCAAAAGCTGCAATTAGGTAACTCCAAAGCCTTCTCTTCTCCAGGCTGAACAACCCCAATTCTCTCACCATTTCCTCATAGGAGAGGTGCTCTATCCCTCTCACCATCTTGGTGGCCTCCTCTGGACTCACTCCTGCAGGTCTGTGTCCTCCCTGTGCTGGGACCCCAGAGCTGGATGCAGCACTGCAGGGTGGGGCCTCACTACAGCAGAGAGAAGGGGCAGAATCACTTTTCTTGATCTGCTCACCACACTGCTTTTGATGCTGCCCAGGTGATGGTTGATTTTCTAGGCTACAAGTGTGCAAGTTCCAGCTCACGTTCAGCTGTCTTTTATGTGAAAGCAAATGCTAAAATTATCCTAAATAAAATATACATTTTAGTTGTGCATACTAAAAAAAAAAAAAAAAAAAAAAAAGTGAGAAAAACAGAACATATAAAACCATTGTAGAAAATACTTTGGCTCCATTTTGAGGTATCAGAAATTGGTGCAGTGTCATATCTCCCGTCTCCCATGGCCCCTTCTGAAATACTGAATTATCCTTATATGAAGGTGCCTGCTGATTTAAAACTTTTAAAACTGGAGGTTTCTAACTTCAGCTTACAGCTCCTGGGTTTTGATCAAGATAGGAGTGGACCAGGAAATGCTTTCTGATTTGGTGCCTCACTGGTGAAGATTGGTATCATACTCTCAGCCACTGTATGTTTTGCTTTCTTCTTGATCAGGTCACAGGTGTTATTGAATGCTGTGTTTGGGAGGGAGAGGCATTTTTGTTTGGTGGGGTGTTTTTTTTAATATCACCCAGATGTATTGTGTCAACATCCTCATTTTATTCCTCAGATATATCAAAGAATGTCAGCATGATTTTTAGCCAAAGTAGTTGTTGTCCTCTTATTGCAAAGGTTCCCATACCTTCTTGGTGATTTCTCATGGCCAGCTCCTTGCAGCACTGACTTCTTCACAGCACAGCAAACAAACTCCATCTCTCTCCTCACACAGCTAACCCACTCATCTTCTTACTGGACACAGCTGTGGCCTGTTAAGGGCAGGCCTGTTCCTAATCTTTGGTGTTTAGTGCAGCTGCAAGTCCTCAGGTGTGAGACTGCCTTCTGCACTGTTTTCTTACATTCTATTCCTCCACAAGTACTCATAGATATTTGATGATTCCTTTGCACAATTTCATCAGCCATGTCTATGATTAACACTTACAATATATTTGATTGCATTTATGCAATATAAATACTTACCTCTCTTTTAAGTAGAATGTTTTATTACTTAATGTGATGTCCCATTCTGCAACTCCTTCCAAGATTTTAAAAGTGCCTCAGAGCTGTGTTTTTCTCAGACTGCTTTGGATTAGTCTCTGTAAGGAAGCTTCATGCAGTATCATAACTTGGGTTTTCCCCATTTTTCCCAGAGACAAACCAAAAAATACACACACACTCCAAAAGTGTTGGTGTCACCTGATGTGAAGCAGAAGCAGCTTCTTCCAGCACGAGGCAACCAGAGAATTCTAAGCCCTCTTGGGTGCTTAATTTCACCTCAACACAAATGAGAGGCAGGATAAGAATAGCAACCACCTCTGTACCTCCTTCACTCAAAATTTACCAACAAAGCACAGTTCCTCTGACACATTGCTGTTCTGCTAATCCATAGAACACTCATCAAGGCAGCATGACTGTAGGAGATAAAGAAAAGGATACATACAATTAATCCTTATAATCAGAGAGGATATCAAGAACATTTGTCTTAATTTGCTCTCAGACTTCTGGGGCCCTTTACAGCTCTTGTCTGGCAGACATACTTGCTTTGAAATCACTGGGACAAATCTGACTCTTGTGTATAAAGGGATAATACCCTACCAAAGCAACTCTGTTAGCATAAATAGCTGCAAAGGAAGAAAAACCTTCAAATTAACTTTAGCAGTGAATTATTTGGCCATTTAAAATTGCCATATTCAATCTCTTCTGTTACCTTACTTAGGTTTTCTAACTGCAGCAATGAAATGAAGCATTACCAAAAATCAACTGAAATAAAAGGATTTCTTAACACCAATGCAGCTTGAAAAAGCAGGCATTCTTTATTCAGCCAGATTCACAAGGGGATATCTCCTCCAAAAATCCTGCATGCTTAGTAGAGAAAAAGCTCTTATTCATGTACTGCACATTACATATATGTTCATTGATTCTCTCAGAATAAACATATAGATGACAATTATTTCTCCAAAATTAGTAAACATTTCCCCTTTACACATCCAGTCTTCTGTGCTGGGAGACTCTTTGGTAGTCTCTGGTGCTCAATGAGCCCAAAGTCATCCCTGACTGCCTGGTGAATTGGTAAAAGTCAGCACAACTGGGTTGGCTGCTTTCCAGTTCTTCCTACAGAATAAGCATTGTGCAGTTTCACAGGCCAGTGGTTTTTGAGGAATGAGCATTTCATTAGTCCATGAGATGCCATAAAGAGAAGTATTACCATGTAGAGAAATATCTCAGTGTAAAGCAGGTGACAAAACACTTCATTTTGTGGCATGTGTGCTGCAAAGACATAGCATGTGAAAACAAGATTTTTGGTGCTGTTGCCTGCTAAAATCTCATCTCAGGTAACTGCAAGTGCAGGTATGACATGTGCCTGCAGCTAATGGTTACAGCTCCCACAGAGCCCAGCACCTCTGTGTCTTCCTGGCATTGCCTTTCCCTGGCAGGTATCTGATTTTGGAAAGATGCTTACCAGGCATGTAAAGCTACAGGTCTTAACACTAAGCATTGGTGTTTGCAGAAGACAAAAAACAGCCAAACTCCAACAAAAACATCCAAGCTGAGTAGAAAGCAACTTTGGGAACACTGTAAAAAATTGTGCATTTTATGAGCAACGAAATCCAGTGGGCAAGCCACTCTATTTGTAAAGTCACATTTAATAGCCCTGCTAAATTATGTCAAAGTGACATAATACTATTTAGGAAACATTTCAGAGTCTTTACACCAATTTTAAGGTACTCACAAGCAATGAAACCAGAAATTAAAAGTATATCTGTTTTTGTGATGATAAATATAATTTTACAACCCCTTCAGGAATAGCTTCTGTGTTGTCTGTGGACTTTGAACAGATGCATAATAACCCTAAAATAATTCAGATAGCCTCTCTGAGACATACCACCCTCTTAATCTTATGCTTTTGGTTTGCTGTAGAAGTCATGCACACACAGAATAAGAAAAAGCTATGAGGAAAAAGATACATAAATCAGATTTTCCTGAGGTAAATTTTAATTAACATTTAATTAAATAAAATTTTGCCTTGAATTTTTATAGGTGACAGTATTTATCCCATTTTTCATATTCTGTATAAGTGATAAATAGCAATCAAGGAGTCAGTAGTAAACAAAACATGTTTTATTTTCTGGAAGTATCAATCAACAGACTTCAATACTGATAGCAAAACTGATTATTATATATCAGTTTCATATAATTCCCATTATTTTGATCCTAATTTTGCCCTAACATTCTGTTGTGAGAAACTTTCCAGTGAATTTCATGCCCTTAACACTCAAAGAGCAATTTCTCAAGTGTTTATATTTTGATTGTTTTCTTGGTGACACAAAATACTTAAACAAGTTAAGGAAATCCATATGCAATCTGTTTTTTAGTAACAGAAGCCAAAGGGAAGCCACCCTCTCAGCTCTGAACCCAAGTATACTCAATCTAAAGGAATGCAAGTGATTCTAGGGTGTGTAAATTTTGTATTGTTTCACATCCTGTGCTTTTTTAAATGAAGTTTTTAAATAAACACAAGAGTGTATACAATGTGCCAGTATGAATCATATTAAGTATGGAAAATTGGGTAGAAGTTTGATTTTAACCATTCTAGAAATGGCCATAAATCTAAAAACTCTTTAGTCAAAACACAAACAATACAACAAGAATGTGTTCTTGCTATACAGGACACATCACTCCTGTAGGGGAAGCAGCAACTTACAGAGGTAACTTGCCAAAAATAGCAATTTTTTGTTGTTATTGTTGCTACTACATCAAATATCCTCGCTTATTTTACAACTTTACCTGGAAATATATTTACTCTAAAAAGCAAGCCTTCAAGCTTTCATACTATTGCACGAAACTTTGGCCATACACTGGTAAAATGCTGTATATAATGATGTAATATGCCATAACTTATTGAAAGGCTGTTCTTAATTAAAGTTACAGACTGCTCAAGAATCATCTCCGTTTTGAAAAGTAGATAGTCTGACAAATGAGTTTTTTTAAAAAAATAAATCAGAAGTAAAACTGGAATTATGTACAGTGAGTGAAGGTCATCTGCACATTTGGGATAAATTCACACCTAGAAATATTTTTTTAAGATCATTTAATCGAAAAAGTCTAAGAATAATTAAAAATGCTAAATAATCAAAATGGAGTATTTCCAGTTAGATTTCAAGAATTTGTCATACAGGAAGTATTTTATTCTCTCATTTTTTTGCAAAATTGTGTTCCAAAAAATTTTAATATATTTGCCTGCTCCTACTCTATGTTGTGGCAACTGCAGAGAGGAAAATAAAGATACTTCTTCACTCTGATAAATAGGTAAAATAGATCCCTAAAAACAATGGTATAAGAATTAACATTCAAAAGATGCCCCAAGAGCTTTCATATTCCTGAGGTGAAAGCAGTTACACCTCCACTACACTAGCAACACTGAATATGCATTTTTATCACTTTTCCTCTGCTGCTCTCTGCACTGACTTCAGATAAAATTCACCTGGTACAAAGTAGTTTTTATCTGGAATAGCCTGTTACACAACACTGACCACCCCCTCCATATCTCAGGGATTTATGGAAGATGAAGTAACCAGTGTGTGAGTGTGAGCTACATGGAAATTGTAATGATTAATGAGGATCAAACCAAAAACCTGAACACACACACACAGAATGTCAAACACTGCTTCTCACATCTAAGGCACTTCCAATTACTTCATAGGTAAAATTTCTGGTCACAGAGATTCCAGTGTTGTGGATCTGTGATGCTTGTATGGTCAGGCAGTCAAGGCCACCAAAAGCAATCAGAAGTTTCTGAAAATTCAGGAGAGAACACATAGCATCAGGGCGGTACCATCCTCTGATACCTTGAAAAAATTCTATATGTTTATAAGATTTGCACAACACTTGAGACTGACAGGAAAATGTTGATAGATAAGGTTAATAGCAAAAACAAAAGCCAAACTAAACAAACACATAGCACAAAACGCAGTAATTTACAAAACAGGTGTCCAAACACCAATAGAAACACTCTAGATCTGAGGAACTTGTTCCACTCTGGCAAGCCATTGGAATGGATGGTTACTTTTTACTAAGAAGATTCATTTATTTCAAGTTTAAATATTTCTTCTTTCACAAGTCAGATACTGAACATCTCTTATCAAAGTTTGTAATCACTGTTATTAATAGATTTTTCAGCACTTAAATTGCTCCTTGATAAGTTAAATAGACTGAAAATCTTTAGGAACTATTTAAAGGCCTATTTTCTACTTGCTCTTCCACCCTTTTTTTCTTCTTTTCTGAATCTTCTTCAATACCTTTTTTTGTTTCCATTATATTACAAAAGTTTCATATTGTTGTTTCCTTAGTGCAAGAGTTTTATACCTCCTTGATGTTTCTCAAAAGCATCTCCTCCAAGCAGCGACTCTTTCTTCTCACAGCAGCCAACTGACTCCAGTTCCCCTCAATCAACCAATCCACTCTTTTATAACACTCTTCTTATTGGCTACAGCTGCAGCCTGTTAAAGTCAGGCCTGCTCCTAATCTTTAATAATTAACCCAGCTGCAACTCCTTAAGGGGTAGGATTACTTTCTATACTACCTTTATTTACTTATATTCTATCCCCCTACACTTTTTTTGTTTGTAAATTATAGACTTCAGAACTGAATGTAGGATTCTTTCAGTAGCCTCATCACACATTAAAGGGAATGCAGGTATTAGCAAGAACATATAATTCCAGCATTAAACATTATTGTCTTGATATTGTTCCTTAAGCTCATTAATAGATTCTCAGTGGAAAAATGCATCATGAAAAAACCAATTTGACATTCTCCCTATGACATTTATTTTGCAAAGCCTCTCCATAGGTCTCAGTTCTCTTGGCACAACCTTCCCATTCTGTTGTTCTCCACAAAATGGATCCCAACCCTTCGAGTTGTCATTGACATCCCCTAGAGCACATTTTTTGAAAAACACATGCTCTTTTTTATTTCTTTCATTCTTTCTCCATGCTTTCCTGAAAAAGTTCAACAGTGGGAAGGAGCTTAGCAGAGTTTAAGTGAAAAGACTGATGAAAAAGCAGTCTTCAAGTTTTGATTTCTCTTAATTACTGTAGAGTAGATGCTCTCTCTGATTTGAATCAAATGGACCCAAGTGAAATGCTTTGTGGGTTGACTTACCTGAACAAGGAGCTATGAAACTGGGGAGGCAGATGGTAAAGGTGACACTGAGAATGGGCAGTGAGAGGCAGATCAGCAAGAGGAATTTACTCCTGCTAGGCTTGGAATGCCAGCAAGAAAGGAGGTACCTCAGCAGAACCTTGCTCATTTCACCCGGTGTTTCCCAGGACACATCATGCCTACACAGCGTGTTGGAACAGGAGAGTGGGCCAGGCCCCAGCAGTCTGGGCTGGCATGGGGAGGATGCAGTGTGAGGGCAGCCAGTGAATGAGGAGCTGAGGCATTTGGCAGAGCAGCCACAAAGCCTGGCCATCTCTGAGGGGTGCAAACTGCTCCCTCCCACCCGCACCAAGGAGCACTCACACATTTGTATGAGGGAACACTCACACAGTAATGTGAGGGAGCACTCACACATTTGTACCAGGGAGCACTCACACATTTGTACAAGGAAGCACTCACACATTTGTACCAGGGAGCACTCACATTTGTACGAGGGAGCACTCACATTTGTATGAGGGAGCACTCACATTTGTATGAGGGAGCACTCACACATAGTATGAGGGAGCACTCACACATTTGTACAGCAGCAGCACTGGCTCAGAGGCTGTGCTTGTTCTGCTGGCTTACCTGTCTGGTGCTGGGGCTCTGTGGGGTGGGGCAGACACACAGACACACAGACCACAGACACACCATGAGCATCAGCAGCTATGTTCAGGCCAAGTGCTGTCTTCAGCAGCTGGCTTGGTTCAATGGAGCAGTTATGAGTGTCCTGAGGAAAAAATCACAGCCTTTGAGGAATCAATCATATGATCCTAAGCAGACAATATTACTCTTATCTATTAATTATATTTTACTAGAAATAAAGCTTGGGTTCTTTCTGAGAGAGATATTTTTTCCTACATGCATTCTACTTTGATAGTAAACACAACACAAAGATAATCTGTGCAATATCTAATGTTGCTTTACCCCTATGACCTCTGAAAAATTGAAAATAGCATTGAGATGCTACCTTTCCAGATGTAGACTGCAGTTGCTGAGGATCTTTTAATTATGTTTAATTATACTAATAACATTAAAAATATATATTTAAAACCTCTGTAAGAAAAAACCACACTTGGCTCAAGTACACCTCAGTGTGTTGGTTTTAGGTTAATTTTTAAAGGTAGAGTTTTTCCTTTCATCTATTCCATATTATCTTTCTAATTTTAGAATTTTCATATGAATATTAAGTTAACAGCAAGCAACTCACATATAATGTCTGTATAACATCTTATTTAGTTATAACATCTTTCAAACATTTAGTCTGGTGGCACTTTACTCTTAGTGGGTGTTTGTGAGCAAAGATAGTAAGGATAAAATATCTCTTGATTCCTTCTACTCATAGGAGAAACAGCTCATAGCCATACCCTGAAACGTATGGAAAAATGACAGAAACCTCCTGCAGGCAGGATATTCCTGTGTATGAAAGTCATTGTATGAAAAAAAAGCCATACGGAAACAAAACTGAGATAAACTCAGGGAATTAAACGCCAACAACCACAAAGGTGTTTGCACAAAAAGGAAAACACACAGGCAACAACAAAACAAAACAGCTCAGGCATTCTGAGTCGTTTGTCTCAGTTTTCCCACCCACTGATATGAACACCCAGTATTGAAGACCTCTGGTCCCTTGCAGTTTTCACAGCCACCCTGCATGCTATCCACGGTCAGTGAAGCTACAAAGCCTGTCTAACACACCCTTACACACCCTTACACACCTTTACACACCCTTGCACAGCCCCAGTTCAGCCCCCACATGCCCTCAGGAGGATGCTCCTGTGACAGCATCCTGCTCTCCTCTTGGCTCTCCCCGAGTGAGCCTTCGTGGTCCTCTGCCTTTCGTACGGCCCTGGAAAGGGATTGCTGTGCTTCCAAACTGCCCAACAATTAATGCTTTACAAGTATTATGATCTCCGTGTCAGTTCTTTTAACCTTTATTGTCATTCACTCTGAAATCCACTCTGGCAAAGCCCCAGAGGCCCTTCTCCCTTCTCTCTGAGGCTCTGAACCCCCACAGGCCGTGACCCGGGGCTGGGACTGGGTTATGCAGAAGCCTCGCTCACCCTGCATCAAACTGGAACCATTTTCTGCTTGTTCAATCCCTGAGAACAATCTCACCTCGTTACCTCTGCAAGCAGAGTTTGGGAGCTGCCGGCTCCCGACCTTCCGCCCTGCTATCAATAGATGGCAGCAAGCAGCTCCTGCTTCCCCGGGTCCCGGCGGGATCAGGGAGCGGCTTCCCCGCAGGCCTCGCACGCCCGGGTTAACAGCCTGGGCTCAGAGCAGGGGAACGGAGGTGTCCCTTCAGTAAAACCTCCCGACATGTTTGCAGTACACTCACAGAAGGTCAATAACAGGAACTAAAATACACTTTACACTTGAGCTTACTTGGATCTTTACTGGTGTGGGTGGAAGTCCTAAAGCGGTGTATAGGAATGAGAGAAGGCAACAGTGAAATCAGGTCAGGATGCCACTTGCACCGATTTAAACCACAAGTTTTAACTCACATTGGGGTGAAACTTTGGTAAAGCCCCGCTACACAATTTGATCAGCTTTTTGTTTAGAAAATGCAACTTGTATTACATGAAAATTTGAATGTGTATTAAAAATAACTTTTCCCTAGCAAAGATTATTCCTTCAAGGGTGTCTCAAAACTACTGCATCCTCCTTCTTTGCACTCAATGTGACTCTTTTTTGTCTGGACCAAATTTTTAACTTCCTGTTTTGCCACTTTGTCTATTCAAAATAATACTTTTTCTGTTCACAGAATGTCTCTCTAATCACAAATAACTTTTCCTCACACCTCACACTCTACCCCCCCCTACACCACATATCGCTCCTTAGCATCCCATCCCGTCTGTCCCTCCTTTTCACCATTTCTTGTGCTGTTAGAGTGAAAAATCTCCATATTAAAGCATCTCTTTGCTGTCTGTCCCATGTGTTGTAAATTCACTGAGTTGGACAGGTTATCTAAACTGGCCAAGTGATCTGATGACCTCTGAAGGATGCATGAAATGGGAATGAATATGACTGAGTCTTGCTGCTGCCATACAAATGGAGACACTGTGTTGGAACTGCTTGGGAGACAGATTTTACTATGATATTTGATATATATGCTCATAAATGTAAATTTTTAAGCTACAAAACTGTTAAAGCAAATAATTAATAACTTTTTTCCACACAAAGGATGTCTCAATATAATATCCTGAACAGATAAATCCAGTAAAAGAGGAAAATACACCTTCTTCAAAGCATTTCGATTAAGAATATTGAATTTCATTGTTCAATTTCAATATTAAAAGAACTCAGAACATTGACTTCAAAACCTTTAATTTCCTGCACCTTATGATATACATCTGGGAAGTAATTTTGCAAAGAAAGAAAAATATTTTGCTATTATTTTCAGTAGCCAACCTAGTATTTCTGATTAAGGCTTCCCAAGTTCTGGAGAAATTAGCAGTTTCTTGTGCAGATTTTGACTGAGTTAAAATGCAAAGTCTACAGTCTCAGTGTCCTGCATGTCTACAGCAGAAAGTGATGTGAGTGTCAATGGCAGCTAAAATGACATTAAATTCTGGCTTATTTGTCAGCAGTGTCACAGTATGCTTGATAGGTGATGTGGTTAGTTGAGCTGGAAAGAGGTGGCTAGACTTGTGGAGGGATTTAAGATTTTCATTTTGTAGCCTAATTGTTGCCTAAGTTGACTAGTTGGGGAATAGTTGAATAGTTGGGGAATATATGTACTGGACAAGCTGGAAGTGCCTCAGCACATCACAGACCTCTCCCAGCAAGTTTAAGAACTCTTTTCTCATTTATCTTTTTTGTTTTGTTTTGTTTTGAGGGTTGTTTTGTTGTTGTTGTTGTTATTGGTTTTGTGGGTGGTTTTTTGTATGTTTGTTTGGGTTTTTTGTTGGTTTTGGTTTTTTTTCCTCTTTCTCCCTTCCATCAGAAAGTTTTGTTGTTTGGAATTCACAAAGACAAACCTAGTTCATCATGGATTGAAGCCTTTATCATCCACCTGTTTTTATGGGCTCTTCTGGCTTCACTGGTCACAATCTCTCTGAGAATTCCTTTGGGGATTTTGAGCAAAATCATGTAGTTAATATCACTTTGTCTTTAAATTTTAGCTAGATGACATCAGGCTTGTCTTCTTGAAGCTTTTTTTTGTTCCAGTTTTTTATTCAAAAGCCAAATATTCAGACTTACCACAGAAGTTTTTCCTTGTTTTTTTTATGCTGTCAGAATAACACTCAAGTATTTCCACAGACATCTCCAAGCATGTTTAAGCTTCAGGTTGGGGAGGACTTTCTGCCAAGATTAAAAGAGGCAAAGGAGAGTCATGAGTTTAAGTGGAAAAGATTTCCTCAGAAGGGTGAAAACCAACAGTTTTCCTGTGAAGTTCTGATAACAGGGAGATAGCCCAGGGCTGCAATCAGAGGTAAAACCCCTCGTGCTTGTTAATTTATTCTCCTTTTCTAAGCAACAGAGATCACTGCAGAAAGGTATAACTGAGGAGACGTGGATTGCTGTAGATAATTTATGGTATGCAATTCTATTTCAACTTATCAAAAATGTGCAGAGGAGGGAAGTGACACCTACACTTGCAGCCAGAGGGTGGCCATAGATTTATTTCTGCTGCACTGGAAGCTGCATCCCCCTCTTCTGTCACGATTATTTGCACATCCAGTACCCAGTCAAAGTGCAGTCACATCCTTGCTGTGTGGCAGAATCAGTCATGGGACTGTGGAGTGGGGGAGCAGGCAGAACAGTTAAACTCCTCTATTCATCCTTGCAGGTCATGGATGTTGCATCATGCACATCTGGCACATGTCAAGAAGAAGCATTGCTTTTCACACAGCGGGTGTGTGATTGGTCACGGCAGGGAAACTGCCGCAGAGACCTGGAAAGCTGCCAGCAGAAAGGACCTTGGGGTGCTGGCTGACAGTGGCAAGCAGGAGCCAGCATGTCACAGTTAAGACAAGCAGGCCAATGGCATCCTGGCCTGTGTCAGCAATAGTGTGGCCAGCAGGACCAGGGCAGTGATTGTCCCCCTGTACCCAGCACTGGTGAGGTCACATCTCAAATCCTGTGTTCAGTTCTGGGCCTCTCCGTACAAGAAGGACATTGAGGTGCTGGAGAGAGTCCAGAGAAAGGCAGTGGTGGTGAAGGGTCTGGAGCACAAGTCCTGTGAGGAGTGGCTGAGGCAGCTGGGGGTGTTTAGCCTGGAGAAAAGGAGGCTCAGGGGTGTTATCAGTCTCTACAAGGGCTTGATAGGAGGTTGTAGCCAAGTGGGAGTCAGTCTCTTTCTTCTCCCAAGTAAAAAGTGACAGAAGAGCAAGCAGCCTTAAATTGTTCCAGGGGAGGTTTAGACTAACTCTTAGGGAAAATTCCTTCTCAAAATGTTGTCAAGCATTGGAACAGGCTGGCCAGGGAAAAGGTTGAATCACTGTCCCTAGAGGTGTTTAAAAGACCTAGATGTGACACTCACAGGGACGTTGTTTTGTGGTCGACTTCACAGTGCTAGGTTTACAGTTGGACTAGGTGATCTTGAAGGTCTTTTCCAACCATAACAGTTCTGTAATTCTGTGAAATGAGAGCAGCTTCTGATGGACACCACAGTATTTCGTCTCTGTGACCCCTTCCCAGACACAAAGATAGCAGACAGATGCACACAGGCAATGGCAGCAGAATCACACTATAGAAGGCAGGAATTTTACTATAAAGTACATCTGGCACATGGACCACATCTCAACTAATACTGGTTTGATGAGAAAAACTTATGAAAATTATCTATCTTTCTTAACAGGTTATATCACTAAAGGAAAGCAGAGTAATGACAATGAATAACACAATGCACAGTCTTCACTGAAAGCTAATCCACTAAGCAACATGCAGTCTATATCCTCCGGGAAAATATTTTCTGTCATGGAGAATTTTTTCTATGAGAGTTAAGATGCTGTTCTGCAAGCCAGTAAGAAGTTCTGCTCGGTACTGCACACAATTAGGAATTGTTACGTAGGTGAAACCCTGTTTTGTCATGCTTTACAAATGAACATCAGTGAACTAGTCTTTTACTACTTAATCAAGATAAAAATTACATTTCATTACCTAAAAAATTCCATTCATGCAGTGATCTCAAAGTAAAGATGAATATTTTAGATATTTGTATTAATCAGATCTCATACCTCATAGACCAATTTCAGTATGATTCCCCTGGCAATGTTTCTGCAAACTGCGTCTTACCTCAGGGTATTGAAGACAACAATTGTACCAGATTCCCACTGCTTGTTTCATCTTCTTGCAGCTGTTTGCAGTCTTGTAGTCATACATGACAATTTAAGGGGAGACTGCCTTAAGTGGAAGTGGACTGCCTTCCCTGTGCCATTTTTACAAGGCTTATTCCCATCTCTCCATCTCCTTTCACCAGCAGAACAGTGAACTCTGTGACCAGGAACCAGTTGGAGGGTAAGCAGTAGTACCTGCCACCTTCCCTTGCTGCACACGTTTGAGGCACCGTAGTCCCCTCACTAATTTACTGTGGGTCAGGCTGGTGATGCCTTCCAGTCTCTTTCTCTAATTCTGCTACCACCAACCATCTGTCTTCTGCAGAGATTTCAAATGCTTTTCAAAGCTTTTAGAAATAAGAGATTTTATGTCTGAATAATATTCTGTGATCTTATTTTCAATATGTATTGTGCCCTGTGTTTGTTATCTAGGAGGTTTTTACCTTTTTTATTTTTTTTTAATTTAGAACCATGGAAGTTGTTGGATCATGGCCACCTTTTCAATTCTTTAACCAGGCTTTTCAATGAAAAGGGGGTAGCTTGAATTTTTAAACTAGTTCCTCCTACTCTTTACTCTTTCTTATTTGGTTTTTCGAAAAGGATGGGTTTAGGCATCACAGCAGGTTGTGTGATATACTTCATTTTTCATCAGTTTCTTGAACAGTTAAATTTGCAGAGTTTTACATACTGGGCAGATATAAGAGCCTTTGTAAGTCATCAAGCTTCATTCAGTCCTCACTTCAGAGAGTTCCAAATAGCATTAGCATCACATCTTGTTTTCTTCATTATTACTTAAGGCTCTTTCTGCGATGTCATAATTTTTTTTCTGCAAGGGGGCCAGAAAAAGAAGAATGCAATTGGAGGCAATAGAGAGAAGCTGCCGTCTCAGAAACATAGCAGAGGTGGTAGAAGAGAATTGAGTTAGCCCTCAAAAAAATTGAGAAATGGAAATAAGTTTGTGTTACTGTACTTGGGAAAGGCAGAAACAGTGAAGCAGGATGGAGAGGAAAACACCTTTGGATCTATGAAGAAGG
The DNA here is from genome assembly GCF_028551555.1 of Melozone crissalis. Taxonomy (NCBI): domain Eukaryota; kingdom Metazoa; phylum Chordata; class Aves; order Passeriformes; family Passerellidae; genus Melozone; species Melozone crissalis. The sequence continues at coordinate 20,011,338 of NW_026535784.1, forward strand.
AATGTGTGCTTTGTAACATTCTCTGAAGTAGCATGGAAAGGATGTATTTACTAGGTCCAAACAACCATGTGATACTTTTTGAAGAAAACAACTTTAGTGTGCAGAGTGAAAGATGAGAATTTAGATGTCAAGGTGGCATTTTCTTTTGTTTTATGGAGTTCTCTTGACACTGTATAGAAATTCATTAGCTACCCTGCTTACGGCTCTAATACCTAAATTTCTCCATTCCATTTAGTATTGCTGGTGAGACCTGCAGCGTTTCTTATTCGGAAGGCCTTGAGATATTTCCAAGATGCATTATTTCATTGTTAGTTTTTGTACCCTTTAAAAAGAAGTGTGCAGTGTCAATCCTGTTACCATTTTCTCATTGTGTGCACAGTCAAGGTAAATGTAGTCATTATAAACTTATTTTCCCTGTAACTGTGCTCAGAATGCTAAGAAAGTCTTAGCAATTTTTCTTTATTTCTTTAACTTAGAATAAGGGCAAATGTAAAAGAGCACAATTGACCTATGTAAGGCTTTTCAAAGACCAAGATTACAGCAATTACCCTTGTGAGCCCACACAACCTGTTTCATGACCCTTCAAAAAAATTTAAGGTGGGTGGGAGAGAGAAAGAGAGAAAAGAGAGATAAAGAGAGAGAAAGATGGAATGAAAAACACAAAGAAGGAGAAGGAAGGAAGGAAGGAAGGAAGGAAGGAAGAAAGAAAGAGAAAGAAAGAAAGAAAGAAAGAAAGAAAGAAAGAAAGAAAGAAAGAAAGAAAGAAAGAAAGAAAGAAAGAAAGAAAGAAAGAAAGAAAGAAAGAAAGTTAGCTCAGTGACTTCACATTACCCCCTCCTTGTCTGGAAACCATAGAAACCAAACCGAAAGTACAGCCAAGAAGTTCGTCATTTGGCTATCTCTGGCTGATCTCCATGGAAACATTTCACTTTTTGTTGAAAGGAAAGATTTTCAAATCAGACAAATGGCCACAGTCTGATGGGTTATGACATCTTTGGGAAGAATTAAAAGAACAAAAACAGTGACAAATATTTCTGCTTTACATATTTGTATTACACTTTTATTTGACATCATTCATGCCTATTTTATTTAATTACAGTTGCAGCCTTTCTTTCAGTTTTTTAGCAAATCAGACATTACATATGGGGAAAAAGGTAATACTCTGCCAACAAACCAGAGTCTATTCACTCTAGTATCCAATTCAGATGCTATTTGCTGTAAACTATACAGATCACCCAATGCAGTTTTATGCGTGCTGTGTCTGGAAGACTGAATAGAGGTGTTGAATGTGTCATAACAACTAAAATTGAGACTTAAGAAAATGTTCAACACTGGCAAGTCACATGTCTCAGAGTTATTCTTTCAGGAGCCCTACAGAGCCAGGAAGGTACTTCTGCCTGTTTCCCAGCCCCTTACCTTCTGAATTGCAATTAAAATAAGCACTGGATGATCATGGAAGAAAACTACCAGATAAAACAACTAATATGCAAGGCACTTCTATACAACTCAAGGCTTTTATTGATCCTGTGTAAGTCTTCTGGTGCTTAGAGTTTGTGTCTATGAGGGTGCTTTTGTTGGAGGTGGAGAGGTGGAGTGACCTGAGGATCTCACAGAAGCTTCAGAGTATGATTGGTACCCAGCTGCTCAGCCACATCAGCTGCAAGGCTGCTCAGGGCACAACAGAAAGAGAAGGTTCTGGAGGACTCCTCCTTTACAACTGCATTTTGTTGTATGTAGGTACCATCTACACTGTATGCATCACCTACACTGCTAAGGTACGTCTAAGCAATAGAGATACTCTGCTGTACTGTGAATTATGAAAATTAAAAAGTCTTGTTACAAAATGGTCTGAGATACTAAAGCCCAATTCATTTGTCCTTAGGCAGTTCCAAGTTACTGCTTCAACCATTCTGCTTCTCTAAATTTTTATTTGCTTCTTTTACTGGTAGTACACATAGCATAGATGAGAAGAGGGTAAATGTTTCTGGTAACTTAAACACACAGAGAAGCTCCACTACCAGAAGACTCTTAACCAACAAAGGAAGGAAAAATACTGATGCCATCTTACCTTAAAGAGAAAAAAGAAAATAATCCACAGTCACCCTAACACTATTAAAGAATGATCTGTTTATCATTGTATACACCACAACAAACTACAATGCATATGGGATATGACTTACAGACTTGGAAAAGCCTCTAGTATCTCTGATTCATCAAACAGTGAATATTATTTCCATCATCAGATTATTGTATTATAACTTAGCTAATGCCTGATGGTGGCAGTTTATTACAGTGATCCTAGCAGTGGCCTACCTGCTAAGAAATAGTGACAACAGAAATGAATGTAACAGATATTAACAGCAATGAAGAGACATCATCTGACTTCAGCCGAAGACAAACTGTCACTGAACAAAAAGAGAGAAAATATGCTGATGCTTCCTAAAATTTGAAAGACTATCAAAAAGACTTCAATGAATTATAGAGACAGAAGTAAACAGAGCAGGAAACTCAAGGAAGTAATGAAAGAACATTCCCAAAGAGAAAGTGACAGGCAAAATGTGGCTCTGCTGAATGTTTTATCAAACATTCAAAGTAAAATAATAGTCCAGAGACAAAAGCAAGAAAAAAGGTCACATCTACTAAGTTAGAAGGTACTTTACTAACATACAGATGAAGATTTGTACGAAAAAGATAACAGACTTTGGTCCAGAATATTCAAATCTGCTTAAGAAATATTCTAAATATTTTGACCACATCTGGCTTCTCTGCGCAGTTCAACAGTTTGAAGATTAGTCAGAAGATGCCCTTTGTAATAAAACCCCTCTAAGAATATAATAAAACAGAATATAATAAAACAGTTGTGCAGGAGCAAACTGTACAGGATTTAGGTTAGGTTTGCTCAATGATCTTAAAGCTCTTTTCTAACCTAGATTTTATGGTAAAGGTGGTTAATAGTGGTATAGTTATTGCTTTCACTGCCCATAATTATGATATGGATATGTCAGTTCTGTAGAGTACTTGAGCTGTAAACATGTGGGAAGGCAGGGTGTGTAATTTAACTGCACAGGTATAACAGACTGACATTTTCCAGCTTGATTCCACTGAAGTTTGGGTGACATTTTTAATCAATTCTTGAAGTTCAAAATCAATCTTGAGAAATTTTTTAAATTATTGGGGTTTTTTTGGGGGGGGGAGGAAAGTACTTTCTATTTGTTTTTAGATGGGATGAGCTGCCCAAACACAAGAAGAAAGTCTATTGACCTAGTAATTAAGTACCCAACAAAATCAGTCTAGGAGTTGTCTTTGTGTCCTGATACATATATAGAGAAAAGGGGCTGTAGGCAAGGCATCCAACTTGCTCTGTTCAGCACTACTGCTTCCCACAGAGTATCGGTTCAAGAAATCAATGAATCAGCTGGAGAGAACCTAGAGGAAGACAAGAAAAATAATCATGAGGGCTACAAAATATCCTATAGGGAATGATTGAATTAATTGCAGCTACTTAGTTTGAAGAGAAAAAAGCTAGAGGGAGACTGAGCATCCTTCTGATATGCAAAATCTTATTGTAAGGAGAGTAGATCAATCTGTTTCTGTGTCCATTGAAGGAAGGTTAAGGAAAAACAGACTTATGCTGCACCTGGGGGATTTGGTCTGGAGATCAAGAGAGATGTATTTCTAGCCTTAAACATTGTGATCTTTTTCCTAAGTTAGTCATCCTAGAAATAGAGAAATCTCCATCACTAGCAGTTTTTGAGATCACATCACACAAACATCTGTCAGGAACTATTTATACATTATTGGTACTTCTTGGGCCAGAAGAACTGGATAAATCAGAGTTTCCCTGCTTTACCCTGGAGGCCAGAGCCACAGGCCCCTTCCACAGCAACTGAGGCACAGGGCATACTCCATTCCCTTTTTTAACCTGGATAGCCAAAGGGGAGCTCATCATTTAGTTGTAAAGCACTGGCCAGGTTATTTCAGCTGTGCCAGACTAGACAGCCTCCCCAGGTCCTTAGACCTTGTTTCCTATAAGTTACCTTTTTGTAGGACAAAGAAAGGGTATACCAGCATCTTCCCACACCTCCTCTGCCAGGCCTTTCCCTTTTGCCTCCAGTGGGACAGAAGCCTGCACAGGTTCCCAGGGCACTGCCAATCTTTGAAGGCAATAAATCTTCTTTCAGGCAGGCAGTAGTGAGATAAGGCAACCAATAAAAAGCCAGGCAGTAGGGAGATAAGGCAACTAATAATTACTGTGCAACCTGGATAAAGCACCCTTCAAATGTGCATCACTACAGGGTAGTTTTAGACTAGAATTTCCTGTGTTTCTATATTTAATAATTACATTTCTATTGTTTCCTCAAGTGAAACTATTTTGTGGCTACTAAGATTGCCCCATCATGAACAGCTTCTTTTCTTTCACGCAAAAATATGAAATTTTCCCCTTGACTTTTCTTGCTGCAGCTTGTAATAGAACTGCATCTGGAAACACTGTACCATATTCTTATACTACTTTTACAGCAGGAACTGCTAAGTACTTTGGCTTGCTTACAAATTCCTCAATTCACTGAGATATAATTGTGCTGTGATTCATGCCTTTGCTAAATCTATGCAAGTTGTGGGCATGATTATTAACATCACATTAAACCCTAGAACTAAAGAGATTAGCAAACAGATTTTTTTTCCTGGACATTGGCACTTGGGAGATAAATTACACTGTCAAAATGTTTAAGGAAAACAAAGCACAATTATGACAGAAATGGTTTTATTTTACAGATTGCTCTGTTTTGAAAGAGTTCAGCAATTGTTATATGGCAAAATATAGCATGATTTGAGCATTTGTTTATCCATGGAACAGCACAAGCACAGCATAAAACAACCTTAAGTGTTCAATTCAGGAACCCTTGGTATTATTTCTTAATTTCAATAGAATTTCACACTCAGAAGGTTATAAGTCTCTGTAGGGACATACAGTAGCATAAATAGGCCACTATATGTCACCTTGTAATTGCTGTGAAGACTTTGAACTGCAACTGTTGGGCCACAAATGGCCTCACTGATTTAATTTCAAATTTAAATTTCGCTCAGTTTCAAATTTAAACTACTGACTTTTGTAATGAGTTTTTCTGCTGACTGGTATCCCTTCCCAGCACATGTATGCATCAGCTATGATCAAATGATCATTCAAAACACTACACTAAAAATCATGGCCTCTTACTTTTCATTTCTAGACAGATTTTTTTCCACGTCCTCTAAATGTTTCACTCAGCAGGTTTTTTTCCCCTAGGATATTGCTGATTATCCAAGGAGGGAAAAGGGTAAAGTAGGAAACTGTAAGCCAGGGTAGAGGGGTGGACTAAATCAGTAACACACATTGATTTTAGAAAACTCTAAAGTGTATTAAAGACTAACAGGAATTATACAGTGGCTGCAGAATATTACTACTGCAGCTTCTCAGGAATTTCTCATGTAAATTTCCAGAGGAATTCCAGTGGAGAAGGGAAGTCTGGCAAAAAAATAACAGCTTTCACTTTTTTAACGCAAATTTGATGATGAAGATGTCTTGCCAGGCCAGTTGATGGTGGCAGAGATCATCTTCTTAAATAGTTTTAACATTTTTTTACATCCTTTCTCAGCAAGATCAGTGCAGAGAGCTGTGCTAAAAAAATCATGGTTAGGGATGTGTTATGCTATATGCATCATCCATCACTAGGAATCTCTGTTAGTATGATGATACAAGTAATCTAAGCTAAACATAGAGATTCTGATGCATTTATCATCATTTATTTTGTCACATGTGTAAAACAAATAGATGAATAAAAACATTTATCTCTAAATCCATTAAGGAAATTTGCCTAATTAATAGTGCCTTGAGGTTTATAATAAATGCTATGTTACTTTTACCCCTTTTACAAGTAAACCCTATTAATTACAAAATAAATAATTAAAAGCTCATCAACACCTCTAGTCACTAATCACTCATGTCTAAGAGCTTTCTCGTGGCAATTGATTGTCTTGGTAGAATATTTTCAGATAAAATTAGTTAAATGCTTTCGGCAAAGAACAAAGGAGATGAAAATGCTTTTCTTTTGGTTTTGCCAGAAAATTGCAACATCAAGATTTTCAGTGTCTGATAATAGGAACAGATCGAGGCTCACTCCCAATAAGGTAAAATATTATATTCAGATGTTCAGCATACTGAATGCACACACATGCACGAGACAGACTTGCAGAGATTTTGGAGCTACCTTGTGCAGGAATGCAGTTCACTTGGGAGAAGCTCTGAGACAAGAGGAGTAGCTCAGCACACCAAGCCAGGAATGGCAAGAGCAGTCTGCAGAGGGGAGAGTGCTTTCAGAGCGCCCACCTGGGCAGCCAGATATCATCCCCCTGCCCGATGGATGGGAGGGGGAACCGTGCCCACAGTGTCCACGGGCTTGGGGGCAGGTCCTGGGCTCAGGCCTGGCCAGGGCAGAGCAGGAGGCACAGGGACTGGCATTAAGCAGTTGTTGCTGTCATTGTTAAGGATGGGGGACATGGCATCACAAGTAGACTGCTGACACAGCAAACCTAAAAATCACCCCAGTGTTTTTTTCAGCTCATTGCTGGAGCATCTTTGCCTTCACAAAGCCTGAGTGAACATTCACTCAGCTCTATAGCTCACTGCTGATAATACCAACAAACCTAAGGTTCAGAGCTGCATTATTCAACTTATTACTGAGATGAATTTCATAATATAGCCATGGTATAATTCAAGTACACCACCTAACAATCAAACTAAGAATTACTAGGACTCTAATTTCTTGATTAGCTTTCATAAGACTTCAAAAAGACAAATGTAAGCAAAAGTTTCAACCAGGGTAGTCTGCAGTTATCAAAGACCTGCTTTATTAAGAGAGGAACAGCTTAAATCTGTTTTTAAGGTAAAACATATTAAGTAAAATTTAAAGCAATGCACAGTACTAACCTGCATAATCACTTGCTGGTCAGATTGCAACAGGAGAATCAAAAGCTACTGGACAGCAGCTAAAGGCCAAAGTCATTAATAGATTAGCAGTGAAATATTATTTTGTTTTAATCAGAGATAGATAAGCATAATTAAAAACTTGGCGCTTTTTTGCCTAGTCAGTTTGCCCATCCCAAGCCTCAGCTTTGCTCATGATAATGACTGTTAAGTTTTGCAACTGTAAACATGACAGAAGATTTTCATGACTCTTTTATTCTAAAAATATTAATGTCAAAGAGTAGTTGACACAACAGATAACAAGCAATTTCTTGCTTCGTTTGTCACAATTTTCTTGTTAGCTACAGGGCTCTTTTTAATTACAGTTCAAGCATTGGTTCAGCTACTCACTTTCTTGCTTCTGACAAGTTTGTAATTGTTAGTGTCCTCCTTGATCCAAGGCAATCATTAGCAAAAGAGTGCAGCACTGAATCTGACATCATCATCTAATATGTACCCAAAGAAACACCATGAAAAAGTTTTATAGATGTATAAAAAAACAAAAAAAATATTGTAACCCAGAGACTGACTCATTAATTTTCTGAGAGAGTAGCTCATTAAGCTGTCATTAACAAATACACATTTCTCAGGTCCTATGATTGTTGCGGTACTAGACAATATCCATATGCAAAAGAGAGAATTAGTGATGCTTTCTAGATAATCTTTTTAAGGCAATCTAAGCCCATTGCTTGTAGAAGGAAGTGGAATAGATAACGTGTCAAAACAAGAACTGCAAGCACCATTTAACCATTGGTTTTTAGTGTTGCTGGTTATTTAGAAATTTAGTAGGGCTTTTACTTCCCTCAAGTAAATGACAGTAAAACTCTGAAGCACTAATATATTAATTTCTCTTCTACTGGAAATAATCTCCACTCCTGCCATGGCTGACTGTAGGTGCCGTGCTTTAAATCACATAAGAATAAGCCATTTGCTACTCTGACAAACACAAATGAAGGCCGTATGAGTGCATGGTATGGTGAATGTTTAAGGGCTATGGAAGCACAAATCCACTGTGAGAAGGTGTTTCCGCCAGGTGTGGATGCAGCAGTTCTAGTCTAGTCATAAGCATCACTTGTAGGTAAAATTTGAAGCCATAGATGATGAGGAACAGTACTGTGCTTCATCACTGCATTTATGACTACACTTACTTTGAAAGTCTAAAAGTTATGACTGTGATTATGAAGTTATGATTAGGAAGTATTATTGCCCTCTATTATCACTTTAAATGGAGGTATTACTAAGAATTTATGTGATTTAGTTAAACAGATTTAGTCTGTACTATGGTGCAATTATATAAAGAAAAATCGTGACCATTTTAGCGGAGTTCAGGGGAGTTAAATAGAATTGATATGCTTGTATTTCCATAGATAAAGAGGGTCCTGAGCCAGCTGTAAACAAAGGAATGAAATAAACTTAGGGTGAATGCAATTAATGCTTCTTGCATTACACCGTGACAGTGTACACAAAAGTAAGAGACCTCAGCTCTCACAGGTATCCAAGGGACCTCCTGCTTTTCTTTAAGATTTACATTTCCACATTAAAAGCATCAGATGATTTAAAGTAGTTCTTTATATAAAAGTCCACTAAAACATGTTTATCTGAACAAGTTCATTGATCACTACATACAAATTCTTAAACAAGTTGGGAATTTTTTTTACAATTTAAAATTTAATCATCAAGTATTTAATGATTAAATATTTCATTTTTATTTATTTAATTATTTAATAAAATCATTACATTTTATCATTAATCTGTAAAATTATTTCATTTTCATACACACATATTATTTTTTGCGAACTATAACTATTTTACTTCTCATTGCTGCTGAAAAAGTTCACTGTTATATGTCTTAAAGCTTAGACTGATTTTGTGTTACTGATTTTGCCAGTAATCCCACCTGAAAAAACAATATTTGGAAGCATTTTGGAATACAGGGCTTGACTTTACCAAAACCTTAGTATGTTTGATGCTCAAATGTCTTTATTATCTAGTTTATAAACATCTTAAACAGAGTATGGCAGTGCTAATGTTAAGACATAATGTTCCTGTGCACTGTCATTGATCCCTTACTATCCAAAAGGCTTCATGTTAAACTGTTACATAGTTTGTCCATTCTTATTTAATATTATTAAATTTGTTTCAAAATAAAAAAAAAAACCTTCTACGTGTTCTTCTTCCCATCATGACTATTTTCTATTAGTACATCTCTTACAGCATGAGAATTTTAATGTTAATAAAGCTAATCTGGGACATACAGGAATGTTGCCTTTCATACTACATTTTATATAGATTTTTGTCATCTTCCAGTTGTTCATTCAATTCATAGTTTACTCTGTTACATGATATTTCACTATTCTTCCACTTTGTCTTCCACTTTTTTGTAAAGGTGTATTTATGACAAAGATAGGTAAAATACATATAAGTAATTTTTTTTTCACAGCATATGCAGGTAAACAGTACATATGCTTCTACTTTGTTTAGGGCAACATTTGCTGCTGAAGCAATGGTGCATCTGTGAATTTTGCTGTATGTTTTCAAGTTTTCTGTCTTTACTGTAGCCTCATGGCCTGCAGCCTCAGTAGTGTAACTACTAAAATTCAAGAGCATCTTTCAATAAACCTCTGCCACCTTTACAGTACCTCACATGAAACTTCAATATTTTATTTTCTCTTCTAAAATAGGCCCATCCCAGTTCTAAGTCTTCATATTTTCTATGTAAAGTCAAATTTTGTTCCACTTTAGTGACTTTTCAGATGTGAATGTTTTTTGTTCTCCTAGTATATTCTGATTTCATGCTGTGCAATCCATATTTTCCAAGGGTCCCTGTGACATTGCTTCATTGGTGCTAGCAGTCGTTCACTGCTATGCCAATCCAGGCTGAACATTTCCATGACTTCAGAAAAAAAGTTATCAGAAAATTTGCCCTGGATTACAACTTGCCAAGAAGCTGCTATTTCAAAACAGAAAGCTACAAATTATTTCTGAGCAGGAAAACTCATGAAATCTATTCTTCTGTGTATGGAGAAAGAAGCAGCCCATGTTTATTTGATTTCTATCCCACATTGTTCAGGGCGATAAGTGAAGAAAAGAGAAGGTAGAAGCCAGGAAGGCCCAGACTTTCTGTCAGAGGGAAAACTAAATATTTCCCCTCTCACCAGCCATCTACAAAACTAGGACCAATTTCATGTCTTTGAGATCTCTACCCTTTTATTATGTCTGGCTGAAAATGTTGGGAGTGCTGCAAAGTTATGTCAGCTTTCAGGAAGGGAGGGGAAAGAGCTGATACTGAAAACATTGTGGGAATGCACACCTCAGCATTTGGGTGTCTGCCTTGTGAATGTGCTACCTCCCACTTGGCAAAGTGGCCAGTGTGGCAGAGGTCACTTGCAGTTATGAAATGCAGCCCAACTGCAGCCATGGCAAACAGAACACCCCAGCGGGGTAAACTGACCAGAAATATCATCTGAGGCTGAAAATAGCTTCCAGGGCTCTGACTAAAATTGGAGTATTTCATAGCTGCTCAAGTTCTCTGATCATATTGAGGTATAAGGAAGGTAAAGCAATAACAAGATGTTCTGAGTTGAGGAATAATCTCCAAGAATCCCAAACTAGCATAAAATATGCTTGACAACAGGTCTGCAGAAATATTGTAAGTTGGGTAAAGAGTTATTGCCAAGATTCACCTCAAGACCCAGAAAGTTGAATACTACAGTGTAAATGGGACTCCTGAATAGTATTTTAAACACTAGACACTATTAGGTTCTTGTTCCCATCTGAGTGTCATGGTTATTTTAGAGTTGACTCACTGCTTTTTGAAAGAATATTGAAAGAGGAGGTTGGAGGTGAAAAGAAATAAAGGACTAGAGGCTGAATTGTGCTTGGCTCAAGTGAAACTAAGGACAAGTCTTCTTTATATATCTTGCTGAATGAAGCATTTAAGCTAAGGGAATCTGGATCAAGGTTTCAAGTTCCTACTAAAAAAAGCATTAGTTTCCTATTTTCTCTTTTATTGTGTCACATATCCTTTGGAAATTGAGACAACCAGTTTGTTTTACATAAGCTACCCAGACCTAATCATAGAGTGAAGTTTATATTGAATGTTTTTAGCTCAAGAGGCTGACTGTACCAGGACCAAGGGCAAGTTCACATCTTGTACCTATCTCAGCAAGCAGACCCTATTCTGTTTAGTCTGAAAATGAACAGAATAGTATGCAGTGCAAGCATGTAACTGGGAACCACAGCTAGCAGCAACAAACAAAAAAAAACCAAACAAAACAACAAGGAAAGAAAAGGAAAAGGAAAAGGAAAAGGAAAAGCTTAAATGGACTGAAACAATAAAAAGGAAATTCCAGGGACTGGGATACAAAACTTAACAACTGTATTTCTAAAGATAATTTGGTGCAATTAACAAGTTAGAACCATAGAATTGTAGAATCAACAAGGTTGAGAAAGAAAGATCATCAAGCCCAACCGTCAGTTTAATAACACCACCATGTTTGCCACTAATGTCCTCAAGTGCCATACCCACACATATTTTTTAATACTTACAGGAATGGTAATTGCAGCACTTCCCTGGGCAAAATATTCCAATTTTGTAGCCCTTTCCATGAAAAAAAATTTCTAATACCTAACCCAAACCACTCCTGGTCACAGCTTGAAGCCATTTGCTCTCATCCTGCCACTTGCTACCTGGTAGAGGAGACCAAGCCCCACCTCACTCCCTTCTCCTCTCAGGTAGTGGTGGAGAATGACAAGTCTCCTCCCTGAGCCTCCTGTTCTCCAGCCTAATTCAAATCTAGTTTAAACCTCTCTCCACTAGCCCTGCTAATCCTTAAGGTAAGATTCTTTTTCCACTTTGAGACAGGTGGAACCCATATGTTGCCAGGAGGCTCAGTAGCATATAAACCAACCCATGATAAAAAAACCCCAGAATTCTGCTGCTAACACCAATCTCAAAGGATCTCTTCATCTGCATTTCCATTCCTTGCCCCATCCTTCCCTGCAAATGGCAGGAAAAGTTATTTTAAGACCTTTAAGTCTAATTACATTGTGGAATACAGACAATAAAACTAGGTTTGAGATTCAGCAGACTTTCATCTTTAATGGAAAAAAGGTAATGTAATTCAGCTCTAGAGATGTAACTAAATGCCAGGCTCAACTAGCTGATGCCATAACTTTGCTCCAAGTGTTCATTTTGTACATGCACATAATCATAATGAACACTACTCTGCTTCCCTGTTTCAGAGACTGAAGTTGCACAAATATAAAACAGTTTTTGACGTCAGGTGGGATATGCATAATTTAAAGTCCTGACAGAATATTGCAGAGAAAAGGTATTTCACCCTACTACTTCACAAAGTGGCAAAGACAAAAAGACATTCTAGGTGTTTACTTGTCTGTTGACTGATCTGAAAGGGGAAGAAATGAATGAGAAAATTCATGCAGTATAAAAAAGAAAATATCATTAATTTTAAAAAGTATTCCAAAAATTCAGGAATGCCTGTTCTGTGTTCTGAAATATCCCAAAAAGTATTGCTCCATTTCAAAGGTAAAAGAGAAAAAAGTGTACCTGCTAGTACATCACGATACACTTGAAAATATCACTGCATTTATAGAATGACAAAAGCTTTAAAGCTCTCCCAAGATTCTCAGGCTGACATCCTGTGCTTCAAATATAATAGAAAACATGAGATGGGTTTGTAGGGTTATTTTAATTTTGACAGGTTTAAAATTAACTGTATTCTAAACAACAAATTAGAACTGTGTCACAAATTCCTTTTTTCTACGTTGCTGGCAGCAAGAACCTAAGGCAACACATCTCAAGAGCTTCTTTGGTTGTTTCTGACATACTCTGGCAAGAAGTAATTACAGGCCACATACAGTCTTTCACAACCTTTTCTGAAGTAGCTTTTAAAGACAGACAATGCAGGGCTCCTTGGTTTTCACCTGTCAGCACCCTCCTGCTTGGAGTTGCTGCTGTTTGTTGCACACCTGGGCAAGAAGCATTTCTGGGGAAGGAGTTATGCACTGTGACCAGGAGGAGACTCTAGGAAGTCAAAGCATCTTAGTCTAAACCTAACAGAGCCCTGGTGTGATGAAGCAGATTTCACACATACAGGTTTTTCTCTGTGGTAACTGGATCACAATGGTCTGCAAATGTCTGGATATGCTGAACATTTTGGATACCTCAGAAACTTCAGCCTCCACCAGCTTCCAGAGCAGGAGACATGCAGGAAAAGCAAACTGAATGTCCCAGGAGTCACTGTGGCCAGTGTTCACTGTGAGGGCCACGATAACTCACTGCATGGCCCTGTAACTACAAAAGGTGAGTTGCAACCCATGCCCAGGAGCTGTGTCAGGAAGGTCCTGACCCTGAAGACCCTGATGTTTCTTCAAGAAAGGAAATCTCTACCTTATTGGAAACAGAAGAAATTTCACTGGAGCTCACCCTTCAGTGAAATTCTACCTTGGTATTCAGGCTAGTGGAGATATTTCACTGAGGTGAAAGGATTTTCTTCACTTTAAAAGATAAAGGCAGGCAGAAAATATGCAGGATCTTGTTTGAGAACAGTAAAAAATTAACACTTTTCACTTAACCAGTCTAAAAGTTTAAAAAAGCTATCAGAATAGGTCTTGTGACCCATAAAAACCCCCCATTTCTGTGACTGGAAGTATACTCATGATTGCAAGACTAGGATGCTGGACTTAGACTCCTCTGCTGTACAAATAAATTGTTTAGAAATGTATTTGATAGTCTCTGGCATTTCAGTTGCTATAGTATCCCCTCACATGAGCAAAGACTTTCTTGGTAGATTTCAAATGGAATTGGGTCTCCTTAATGCTGATAGAACTATTACAGCTAAGTGGTTTCATTATCAGAAGTAAATGGAAGGACTTGCTATTTGGAAACATCATTTCAAACCAAAGAAAGATGTTCAGTTCTGCTGACTGGAAGCTCTCAGAACTTCTAGTTAAAAGCCCATAAAATACAAGATTTGGAAGTAGCTGCTAAGGCATTAGGTTTAACTCACATTTGTCCTTTAATTTTAGTACAGAGCAGGATATTTTGGCCAGATAGAGGAGGATGAATATTGTAAACCTTGCCAGGACCTCCTTTGAAGGGAGAACATTTGCCAGCAATTTGTCTTTTTCAGATTTATGCTTGATCATATCAGTGGGCTAAATGTTAGTCATTTCATTCCAAGTAGGGGAGCAGTGTCATGCGTTAATGCAGTTAGCCAGGTGTGGAGTGCAGTGGAACAAGGTAATGGCATCATCAACTTGAGAGAGATCAGAAACATGCTTTGATATAGGCAGCAGGATTTCTCAGACATACTTCATTAACTCAAATTTTAAATGTTAATGGAATTTTATTAGAAAGAAGAAGATAAAATTAAACATGTAATACCTCAGAGGATAGAAATATATACACAGATATAAGTATTCTTAAATGGTGATGTGGTTCATGAGTCATTATGGCATTTCTTTTCTATTAGTCAGCAAGAAAAAAAATATTACAAATACCACTGATGGGCATTTATACTAATGGTTTTATCCATCTGTTTATCTAATCATAAGAAAACTCAGTTTCTCTGAGTCTGTGTGTGAATATAAAAACACATATATATGTATATATGCGTATTTGAAAAGCATTTATTATGTGACTCTTAAGTTGGAGGAATGGCTGTACAAAGTAGTAACAATAGCTTGAAATCTTTGTTGTAACCACGTGGGTTACAATGAGGTGGGTAGAGGATCATATATTCAGCAGTTACTATAGTTACAGTGTCTCTCTCTCTCTGTCTCTTTAATGAGGAACTAATCACTGCTCTCTGACCAAGACATCCATATTTTGCTCATTTTTCTCTTCACCCACACCAAGCAGATTTCTTCCCCAGGAGAAGGCAGACATAGCAATATTAACCCTTAGGAGCAAAAGACTCCTTAAGTAGCTAATTCCAATCCCTGCTGAGTCTAATAATGGGCAGGGATCTGCATGCCATGGAAGCAGAAACCACTTCCCACATCCCCACAGCTAGCAGAAACCCTAAAGGGCTTCTAAGCAGTTACATGTCTTACATTTCTATTTCCACCTGTCAGTAAATTGAATATCAGAGATGGGGAAAAAAGAACTCGAATTTGCAAGTATGTAATGAACAGCTTGCTACAAGGCCCCAGAACTTAGTAGCTCCTAACATTAAAGAAACCCACAGGCTCTATATGCATACATAGTAGCTTTTCTCCCCTCTGAAATTATTTTTTATAGCAGTAGGAGACAAATTGTGACCCAAATCCAGGAAGGAATTGAAGGGCTCACATCCAACAGTTAGGATGCTCTGCTTCTCAAAATATCTGCCAGCTGCCTTCAGTACCTCCCTTCCCAGATCTATTTAGGTCTTTCCTTCAGGCAAAAAGGACAAGACTCAGGGCCATAAACATAGTTGCCAAAATCCCTTTTTAGGCACAGCTGGGTTTCTGAAACCAAGTCTTATCATGTCAAAATCTCACCTGCTGCTCTGGTAGGTAAAATATCTCAGTACCCAGAGCAAGTGCTCTTTTACACAAGGACCAGTGAAGGAAATTTAGAGTTATCAAGTTTCACAGTATATTTTACATCTCTAATGAGTGGGACACTCCCCCAGGAGGCTGAGGATCTGTTATGAAATAGCCAAACTTACAGGTAAGAGTTGTCTGAAGAATGATTATTGCAATAATCAGCTACTGACCATTTAATATCACTAAGTAAATGCAGTATTTTATCTTTTCTATTTCTATCCTTCTGCACTATAAATGATAAACATCAGTGGCATTAGTCAGATTTGACAGCATGTTTTATTGAGCATAAGCTCAAGCTAAAAAATAACCAATAAAGAAAAATCTGTGTTAATGCCCTGAATACCAGATACATTTATTACTACTGTAAGCTACAATTTTCAGCATTTTCAGGTTAAATTATAGGCAGGCTTAATGTTGAAGATTCATCATAGATTTTCCTCAGTTTAACTGACAAGATGAAATTGCCCCTAACTGGTCTTTGCCTCAAGGAAATGAGGTTTAAAGTCACCAATGATTCACATCTCTGTGTAAATATCTGTGTTTGTCTGTATCCCTGTGAGCTCTTCCTCTTTTGCAGTTATTGCCACTTATCAGAGGAATATGACAGAGTTGAATGTGCTGTTGTAAATACCATAAAGATATTAAGAAATGTCTTTACCACCTTAAACATTTTTTATCCCTACTTTATATCCTAACATTATATTCTTAATTACACTGTCTTTTTTTTTCCTAGTTTCATGAAGGTTCTAAGTCCTGTTAATATAGGTGGCCAGAGAGAGAAGCAAAGATGTGTTAGTATCAAGGTAAAGATTGTATTGTGATTCCAATCCATCTGTGCCAGGGAATCCAGATACAAGACATAAGAAATGGGTTTCATTGGTTTCAACAATGGGCAACATTTCATTGCCATTCTAAAAATCAAGCTAAAATAAAATAGGTTTATTGTTGTATATTATAGGAAAAGTATGGTTATCAGTTTAGCAAAGGTTTCTGACTGTTCTTAACAATTCCTTTATTATTTGGAAGTATAAATTTAAATTTAGCATGCTAGTTCTTAGACATAAGAAATGACACCATAAAACCTGACAAAAATATGACTCAACTGTCATTGCAGAAAGTCACTGCAGTCCAAAGGGATTTTTACATCCTTTGGGAACAGCATCACAGAACAGTTTAAGGACAGGACACATACAAAATAGCCTTTCTTTTCTATCTACTTTCAGTCTCCTTGGTTTTTGTTAAAAAAACCCACTGGCTCAGTATCATGCACAACTAGTATATATATTGATATTGTTGAAGGTAAACTTAAAATTAGTCAACTCAGTTTGGGGGTTTGCAGTCTGACTGCTGAGTGGTTCACCTTGGACCAGGAAGATACATACATTAAACATATATTAAATATATCATAACTGCTGATAGGAGTCAAGGAGACCCTTTAGGGATTGGATTTTTCCTAGTATTTTTTCATTTGTTAATGGTCTACTTACATTTTTTAATGGTCTACTCTCATCTGTAAGAAGAAAGTAGCTGATGAGAAAGAAACACTTAAATTAAATTTAATAATTAAATTAACACTTCTTTCTTTGTAAAAATCTTTTCTTCAATTATCATTTCTCCTTGTTGCTAGGACCTTTCATTTTATTAAATAAAGAAAAAAGGAAAAAAAATAATTATTGAGACAAGGATGTGATACATGCGTATTAACCAAGGAGTGATAGACAGTTACATAAGCAGAAAAAGAAAAGATCTTTTAAGAAAGTTATAGCACCATTAATTCATGAAAAGGTTATTGGTTTTGAACATGCTCCCTGTTGTTCAAAGGTCTGCACTGATAGCTGCAATTATTTAAAACAAGAGTAATTATGTTCCATACAAATTGAAACAGATAGTGAACCTGTTGATTGAGTAGGCGGCATCATTCTATCACACATTTCAGCATTCTCTGCCTGGAAAATTAGAAATACATTTTCTTCTACAGCAAGATCAAATTTTTAGCTGCTATTATACCTGTTTCTCTGAATTTCAAGTACCTAAGAATATGAAGTCTAAATTGCAATGAACAGTCATCCTGGCTTGATCCTTCTTATATTCCCTGCATTGGGAAGATGGCACTTAGTGAATGTTGCTAACAAGGCAGATAATAAGTCACCCTCTTAGCTGTAAAATGGTTTATAAGACCAGCACTTGTATATTTGCATATGAAAGACAAAAAGCAAAAATTAAAATAATCTCCAGAAGACCAATTTATTTTATCATTGCAGTTCTACATATAATTTGTCATGTCACATTAGCTTTTTCTTGTTAGAGTATTATGCAACACATAACCATTTCTTCCCAACACATTCTTCTGCGAGGCAAAGGAACAAATTGTATGTTTTAAACCCTTCTGTTCTGTTTGAAATAGAAAGTGGGTCACTGGGTTTGCAGATAATTTAATTTCATTCTCTGTTGTCCTGTATGTCTTGTTATCAAGATGAGCATTAGATGCTACTAAATCAAACAGTGCCAGCAAACAGGCAACAGCACCTCATAGCAGGCAGCTGGTGACAGCAAAAACTGCTCACACCTCGATTGGCCCCACGGACTGGCTGGCAGAGAAACACAAATCAGAGCCACATGCAGACCTTTTCCCCCCTGCCCACCCTGGTGAAAGCGCTGTTAGCACAGCTGATCACCACGGCTAAGGTCACCCATTTCAAACAGCAGCAATCTTCACACTCCTCTGCTAGTGGGTGGAGGGTCTGAGTTGTTGAGAGCTGAGCTGACCTCCTCCTCTCTGCCACTCCTGCCCACTGAGACTGTGACTTCCTCAGGGGGCAGTAACAAAGGCAGGCAGCATCATAGTTAGCTCACAATAAGACCAGCAATTTTTGAAAAATTAGATAACTTTTACATCTGCAAATTCTCAGTCTGGCCATTTGTGATGTCTGAAGCAATGGTGGATAAAGCTGCAGATCTGCTTTCTCCTCACATGGTTTTTCATCAGTAAACACCTTTTGGGGAAAAATGGAAAGAGATACCACCCTTGAAACCTTAGAGAGCAGAAATCAACAGGAATGGGTTTTGCTCCACTTAGGGTCATCCTCAGTAAAATCAGGTGAATCTTCTCAGCTTATTCCCATAACCAAGGGCCAGGAGGAAAGGGCATCCAGCTTCAGGGTAGGACAGTTTATCAGGAAATCATGGCACTGATATATGAAAATCTGTAATCTCAGCAATAACAATAAAGAACACAAAATTTTCTCTGCCAAAGTTCACAGAGAGCAACTTCTTAAAATTGAACACTCTATATTCAAATTGAATAAACAAACCAGCTAAAATATGTAAGTAATCAAATAATGGTAACAATGAGGTGGAGTGAAGTGGATTTTATTAGAACATGCCCTCTGGTTATGTTCACTTCCCTTGTAAACAGAAGGGTAGGGTCTCTGGAAGTGTGAGGCAGGCAAATCCAGCAAGCATCCACAAAAAGTGACTGTACCACAGAGCAGCAGCTGCACTGCAAGCAGACCTCAGCACAGAAACAAGCTTCTCATGATCCTTCTCAATTTATCATCTCCTCACTAGAGATTTCAAACATGGAGAGCAGCTAGAAACTGAGATCCTCACAGTGACTTTTGCCATTTGAGATGTAGAAGGATAGAAACAGAAAAGAGTTACAGCAACTCCACTCCTGTAATGTGCTAGATAAGGTTATAAAAATGGAAATTATACTAAATATACAGCTGAATATAGCCATTATTTGCTAAATGAGAAGTCTGAGATAAAGAATTTAGTTTCCTATTGAGAACTGAAATCCTAGCTAGCACTAATATTTGCTGGAGTATCTATTTTTGCAAGAAAATGTTATACTAATATTAGCCTAATTTAATTAAATACCACAGTATTAGGTTAACTGCTCCAACCTCAGGAGAAAGGAAAAAAAAAGGAAAAATCCATTAGAAGGATTTTAGATTTAAAACTTACTGTGGGGTTGTTTGGGGTTGGGGAATTTTTTTTTTTTGTTTGATTTTTGGGTTTGGGTTTGGTTTTTTTGCATAGACATATACATCTTTATACAAAGCTGGTAGAAAAGGTAAAACAGAGTTTTTCAGAACTCTATTTGATTGTTCTTGATCTTATTGCCATCTGGGTGTTCTGCAAGTTCATGTTTCAGTAATGTCAACATAGTGCAAAACAGTGATAAATTGAGCAGCTATTAAGCTGTTTTGTAGGATGTTATGACTTTATTTTTGGCAATCATGAATATAGCAAGAGGCTATGCACAATATTATTAAACTTAAGCAGGTGTAGTACAGAACTGCTAGTATAATAAAGATGGCTTCATAACTCTACCTTTTCAACAGCTCTGAAAGGATGAGAACAAGACTTACAAAAAAGCTGTGAAGTCCATTCATGCTTGGCTGGACTCAAAATTAGGGACTGTCATTCTTCCCATATTGACTCAACACCCTCACACAATGCTCTTGGCTAAGCCTCAGCTTGTGAGTACATAGTTGACTTCATACATATGCAGTATTTTTCTAAATGGCTTTATTTTTATGGCAGAAAAAATTTTACAGAATCTTCAAAGCTTAATTTTCCTTCATTGGCCCTTTTCTGAAATAGCCTTTCACTTTCATCGGGGTTTAATAGCAACTAAAGTCCTGTTTCAAATAAGTGCAAACAACTTTATCTTCTACACAGAGGTCTAACAAGTCTCCAAACTGCCTTTTAATTAATTAATTTAAAGAATCCTAGCACCTTTATATTAAATAAAAAGGTATTTTTTCTTTTCCATAAGCAGTCTTTTGAAAGACAGGTCTTGCTGTAAAGAAATTGCTTGGTCACTACAGAACTGTCAGTCTAAGTGACCATAAATATTCCCTCTTCAGATCACTTTCTTGAGCTGGAGTATTGCTTAAACCAATACACTGTTTATACACCATCTCACTGTTCAAACACAATGTTGAAAGGGAGTTTTCTGTGGTTTATGTTAAGATAAGTAACATTTGCTCCTATATATCCCAGGAGATTTGGCTAAAGGATTTAGAGATGACCTTCTCTGTCTTAAGGAGAGTATCTGAGATGAAAATTCCATCACCTCCCAGTTGTGTGTTTTTCTTAAAATTTGGAGATTCTAGACTAGAAACTGCTTTAGGTCAGAAAATCTTTGCCTCTTCTAGAAGGCAGAAATGTTTAAATGACAGTTGTAGTCACCTCTAGAGAAAGCAGAGGTTAAACCCTTTTCCACCTCAAATGCAGACCATGGTGAACCTCAAATCAGTAGCATAGTTTTGTTTAAACCATGGAGCCTCTAATTTACCTATAAAGGAAAACTGAGAAAAATTTTGCGTCCTAGTTACAGCTGCTGCAGGAATTTTGTAGCCTTTCTGACTTAAGTGATTGCCAGAGCAGGGATATTCTTCATTGCTCTTTTCATGTGGCTGCCTTACTAGATCTTATCTTAATCATCCTGAAAAATCCTGACTCATTTCATCCAGATCCTCAAGAAGTCATGAATGGCGCAATCTCAGAAAGCCAAGTGCTCAGAATTGAGATGCATCAGCAAAACTTAGAAAAGAAACACGCATAGCTGGGAATGTAGATGTACACCTATCCATCAGGATAGTCCTGTATCCTTCTGTGCAATAAACATGACTCTGCATTTTAACCAAATGTCTTGGTTTCAGCCAGAACAGGGTTAATCTTTGCAGCATCCAGGAGGGGGCATGGCCAGGAGCCAAAGGTTGCTCTATACCACCTCATGTCATTGCTGGGTGTGGGGGAAAGGAGTCTCTGCTGGGAAGGGGTTCCACCTGATCGAATAAACCTGGTGGGTAACGCTGGTTCTGATCAATCACATGGGAATCCTTGGCCTGTCTTGTACATTTTCTTATCAATATTGTTACTCTTACTGTTCATTTCCTTATCTCATTGCTGCTTCCAGTAAATGTTCTTATCTCAACCCGTGATTTTCACTTTTGTGCTTTCAATTCTTCTCTCCATCCCGATACAGGGAGAGGGGGAGAGTGAATGAGACGTACATGGGTTAAAAAGTCTCAGTGGAAGCACTAAATTGGAGAGTATCATTCCTGAGCCATGACACCAAGTTGAAGACATGGCTATTAATTATATACCACCATCAAATGGTATGAAAAGAAATTGAGAACAGTGCACATTAAAAAAATACCGTTTCAGAAGGAATCCTAAGACTGCCCATTGCAGCTTCTTTGACTAATTTTAATTAGCCTGGAATTGCAGGAGCAATAAATGACCAATTTCATGATAGCATGATTATTTCAAGTCTGGAAAACATATTTACCAAGTATAGAAAAGAGAGATTTTTATTTGTAATCTAATGTTTAGAGGAATGTTGATTTCCAAGGTATAAAATAATCAAAAGGAGATCAGAGTGTTGCTTCTCTGGAACAAGAAAAGTATGAACATCTGGCTTTTGACAAGTACTCCCCTGTACCATTTACATCTGCTCGATGTGACAACAAATAAGCTTCAAACTGTAATGTAATAGTGTTTGAAATCCATTTGACTTTTTTTTTTTAATACACAATGGAGAAAGAAACCAACTCTATGTATTTAAAGGAAAAAGTAAATAAATAATAATATTATTTACAGACTTTTTTGTTGTTATTGTTGAATTCAGAGAAGTTTAAAGAAAACAAGTCTGCCTTTTGGCTTCCGGATAAGTGATCTTAAGAAAAGTAATTGAATTAGGATTATGAAAAAAATAATGAGAACTTATCAAACTCAGGATAAAGTCAACCAAAATAATCATCAGTCAGTCACCTTATTCTTCACCTGATATTGAATCTCCAATATATTAGATACTAATTAGATTATCAGTCAGCTGCCGTCTTTCAGCCTTAATCTGAGGGGGCCACACAAGCAGAGCTTCTGTGTGTATAAGGCTACTAACCACCCTAACTACACCAGTGGTCTTACTCTGCATCAGCTGTGTTTGAAGTTCATCTTTCCTCAATGTAGGTGACCAAAATCAGATGATCATTCCCCAAGAGGAAGTCTGACCATGTTCTTATACCTAAATGCATTTTAGAAAGCAATGTAATTAGGAGAGCCAAGTATTTGCTTTATTTGCTTATTGAAGCTCTGAAAAGTCGTTAAATCACCTGGACACCCAAATCTTGTCTCTTTACCCAGTTAATACAGTATGGCTTAGCACAACATACTCTCACTCCAGGCTGGGTTCCACTGGTACAAATGTTTACTAGTCCTGGTTTTATTTGCAATTATCTGAACCATACCTAGGATGCCAGGTGGTAGACACTCCACTCTTATCTATTGTCACTTATTGAATTTTGAAGTTTGGCTCCACAAATATCTTTTTTGGAACTGAAGAAACAGGTCCTCTGCAACCTGGAAGAACTTGCAATACTTGCCAAACGTCAGAGCAACATGAACAAATGAACTGAAGAGCAGGAGATTATTTTAATGATTGCAGAGATACTGAGCCTTCAGAGTATGTAAGTAACATAAATGAGATAAAATCTCATAGGGAATGTGAATGTCTGGAATTAAGCATGATTTTTAGGAGATGTCCCATAGTGACAGTTCAACTGCTGAACACAGAAATTCCACCGTGAGGCTGAATTTGAATTTTTATATTCTTTAGAGAGCCATAATGCAAATAAAAAGAATTTTAAAGTTCCTGGGATCAGAGGCTAGAATCTCTTGGTGGATGATGCTGATGCAACATAAATTGGTGGATGCCACAGCAGTAGGAGTCTATGAGCCTGTTATGAGCCTTTTGTCTTGATGGTTTCTCAAGCAATTTCTTAGCAGCACTGAGGATGAGATTAAGCAAACTAAATTAGAAAAACACTCATATATTTTACTTCCATTCATCACCAATAATTGCCAGTTAAATTTAAATTGTTCACATTCTGGATGATAAAGTAAAAATGTCCTTAGTGGAAGTATTTGACTACTTATCAACTCAGGGGGAAAATTGGGCTATTTATGGAATGTTAATGTGCAGACCATCTGAAAAGAAGAGCACATATTAATCCTTTACATATTAAGATTTACACTGTTTTACAAAAATGTGTTAGGATTAAAAAGAAAAAAATCTGCAAACAGAAATGACTACTAAATATATAACATATTTTCATGCTAAACTGATCACAAAAGAGAAAAAAAGTGATACAGCATATGAGCTAACACGAACTGAATAGACAAGTCTTTCAAACATAATTCCACAATAACTTTATTTTTAAAAATCAGAGTTACACAATAAATTTGCAGTCAATACGCAACATGTGATGTGACCTGGAGATAAATAACTAAGTTATAAAGCTATAAACACTGAAAAGCTCTAAAGTGGAGCCAGGAGAAGAAAAAAGGGAAGCTCAAATTGCTTATTGTCACAGCATGGCTTTGATCATGCTGCCATCAGTCCAAACTTGGTATGATTTCTGTGACATAGATGAAGGAGAATGGCTGCAAGCCCAGAAACTGTTGGAGCTTGCTGACTGAAGTCCAAGGCCTTCTCCAGGCACCTCAAAGCTGGGTGCCCCTATTTAGGAGGTGCCTGCTCTATCAGTGAGTGGGATGTTCTCTAGTTGCTTTGGAGCAGCAGTGGAACCAGCCTAAATAAATTCTGCCTTTCAGATTACTGATTCTAATTATCCTAGAGCCAGCACTGCATTACCTGGAGCTGCACAGCTTCAGCTGAGAGCTGGCTCACATTCAGCCAGCTTGACACTTGAAGATACAAAGCTGGCACCTGCTTGAAAACACTAGGCAGATATACCAAGGGCCCAACTATACTCTTCTTTTCTCTCTGGCGTCCATAAAACCTTAACATTTGTACCTGCATAAGGGAACATCTTACCCAGTGCTCTGTGCACTTGAGGGCATTCCCCTGAGATAGGACAGATCTGCTGAAAGTATTTAATCTAGACTTCCCTCATCCCAATGATGTGACTGAACCTTTACATGCACACCAACTTCTTTTCCCAATACAGGCTTCTACCACATTATTGCAAGGGACCCCATCCTATCCATTAAGTGAACCCTAAAAATGCCTGGATTTTCAATTCCGGATGTAAATTTATGCCTAGATGGTATTTGGTAGAATGCTGAAGGGGAAATTGCCCTTCAGATTGATCAGAGGCTGATCTGCCAAATCTAAGCATTGATAAACCAGGCAATACACAAGTATAATAATCTAGACTGAGCACCTCACTGATCTGAGCTGCCTTGAGTCAGTTTTGCAGTGCTGAGGTTGTGGCAGGAGCTCTTACAGACTTGCTTACCACCCTTTACATATCAAATGTCTACCCTTGGCTATGTGCTTTTACTAATCAGCTTTCCTCTGTAGTACAGAGCAGGTCATATTCCTTTCCCATGGGAGATACATTAGCCTTATGTAGGAGAAATGAGACCTTTAATGCCCACTGCTGGGTGTGATAATTTCACAGAAACATGGCAAGGTTTGGGTTGGAAGGGACCTGAAAGATCCCCTGGTTCCAACCCCTCTGCCATGGGAAGGGACACCTTCATCCAGACCGGATTACTCACAGCATCATCCAGCCTGGTTCAGATGCTTCCAGGAATGGTTCATCCACAACTCTGGGAAACCTGTTCAGTGCCTCACTACCCTCTGGGTAAAGAATTTCTTTCTAACTGTAATGTAAATATTCCCTGTTATAGTTTGAAGCTATTCCCTCTTATTCCATCACCACATCCCCTTGCAAAAAGTCCCTCTCCATCTCTCTTGTAGTCACTGTAGGTACTGGAAGCTGCTATAGGGTCTCCCTGGAGACTTCACTATGCTAAACAAACCCCAACTGTCTCAGCCTGTCCTCATAGAGGAAGAAGTATTCCAGTCCACTGGGCATCTTCATGGCCCTCCAGTGCACTCATTCCATTAGGTTTATGACTTTCTTATGTTAGGTGCTCCAGAGTTGAATGTGGAACTCCAGGTGGAGTCTCATGAGAATGGAGTGGAGGAGCAGAATGAGTTCTCTCAACCTGCTGGCCACGCTGCTTTGGCTGTAGCCCAGGATACGGTTGGACTCCTGGGATCCAAGCATGCATCCCTGGCTCATGTCAAGTCTCTTGTCCAACACCCCAAGTATATTTCTCTGTAGCACTGCTCTTGATCCATTCTCCATCCAGTCTGTACTTGTGTTTGGACTGCCTTGACCCAGGTACAGGACCTCATACTTGGTCTTGAACACAGGCTCACTTCTGAAAATTGTCAAGATTCCTCTGGATGGCATCCCTTGTGAGGGTGCACACCCTGCTCTGTTGACTGTTAGTCTCCCCAGGATTTCAGGTACCCCACGAGTAGGCCTAGTCAAGGAAAAAGGGACCTGGGGGCTGTCCTGAAGGCATAATGCTGTGGTGACTGAGGATGCTCTTTAACTGCTGTGTTTACCTCACAGCCATCAGACACGTCTCCACAAAAGCTATCATTGAGAGGCACAATTATCGTGCAGCACAGCCTGGCACAGACACGCTGCCTGGCTGATATTCCTGTAGTGCCTCCTGAGCTGTGTGAGCACCTCTGCCTGGTGCTGCCATGCCACATGCCACCTCACAGTCTCCATGGTGCATTCAATCCCCCAAAGCACAGGCTGCTTTAAAATAATTTGGATTTCTTTTTTTGACATGTTTCACATTTATATCTACACTATATTTCACCAAAAAGACACAGCCAAAATATTCTTCTACTCTGTTTCCACTCTATTAATGCTGATTTTTTTCAGGGGTGGTGAAGTCCATTGGCAATTTCCCATGGTAGGACAGCTTTACACTAGAAAAACTGATAGCAGAGCATGTGGAGTTTCCAAATTTAGTTTTTTAATTTAAACCAATAGGCCATGACAAGCAGTGAATTTCTTGAATGGTTATTGCAGACTGCAGGAGGCATTAAAAGGTACAAGACAGTAAGCCAAATGGCTTTTTAAGCACTCAAGCACTCAAGCCTCCAGTGAAGCTCAACTGGAAATGAATTACCCGGAGTGTGTTATTGCTACTGTAACATCAAATTCAAGCATCAAAACAAAACAAGGCAAACTGTATTTTAAATAACAAATAATATCGGAGAAATGCAAATTAGGAGATCATAAAGGCAAACATTCTGAAGAAGGCTTATTTATAATTTCAGACAGATCATAATTTTGATACTCTGAATCTTGAGAGAGAAAACTTGTGAGACTCTTTAAAGCTACACTGTGCACCCTGGGCGTGGTTTTTAATGAGTATTGAAGAATAAAAATTGTTCCTAAATATAAAATATCCAGAAGCATTTAATTTTGAGAAAAAAAAAAATTGAAAATAATAAGCTAGAATTTCACTCAGTCATGTATTTAGAAAATATATTGGGATTATTACTAATTATGTTCAAATTTTGCCCAAATTTCATGCATTTAATTCTGGCTACCATTACAATAAGGTAGAAGTCAGGGTAGTAACACTTCCAAAGTTTGCTGCTATACCCAAATTATTCTATATCCAAGAGGGTTGATCTCTTTAAAGTTCTTCCTCATTTCTAAACTCAAGTTAGGAGCTGCAAAGCCCAAAAGGCAGGTAAGCCTATTTTGGATCTAGACCCAAGCAGGTACTGGTGTCCCCACTGTGAAGTTGCCCAGCCTTCACAGTGATATAACTCATGCCCTGCAGCCGCCCTATTAGCACTCAAAAATTTTGCAGTGTATTTTAGAAACTTACAACAGAAATATCTAAAGCTGCTCTCATGTGAGAGCTGAAAGTTAGAGTTGAAGTTAAACTCATCCACACTACTGCTGTGGATGAGTAAGAAACCTAGAAGAGGAAGGGTCTGTGGCAATTTCTCATTGGAGAGGGCAATGGATTTGAAGGAAAAAGTCTGCATCCACCAATGGCAGCCTCCTTCCTGGATTTTAGTAGAGCATTTAATTTACAGAGCACTTAATTTAACTATGTAAACTTACACTTAAAGAAAGAGATACAGCAACTGCATGGCATGATGAGTCAGGGAGCCAATGACCATCCCCATGAGGGGAATACTGAAAACTGGAAAAGAAACAAGGTGGGACAATGTGGGACACCTAAATGTTTCACTGAAGTACCAGAAAACTCCAGAGATGTTCTGGATATTGCAGGAATGTGTCCATTTCAGTCTTTTAATTTTTTCATTGAAGAGTAAGAGAGGGATTTTCTTTCAATTTTATTTTAACAGCAGAAAAGCTGTATAAAGGTAACAAGCATTAACAGGCCAGCAGAAAAGAAGCCTGAATATACTACATTCTGGTTTTTTCTTCCTTCCTTCCTCCATTCCCATTTTACTGCAGCCTTTTAAAAAGAAAACATTATTCCCAACATTTTCCAAGCATGGATTTTGATGTGGAAAGCTATCCTTAACATAACAGCTTTCAATGTCCCCTTTGCTAGCTTAATTATATACTTGCCTTGGAAATCTCACCTGTTGCTCTTTTGACAGTGACTGGATGTGCCATTGACACGCTGTGAAAGATTTACTCCTCTAGAATTGCAAGAACTTGGATATATCCATTACTTAACAAAGTGTTTAAATATCCAGGGCAATGTTCAACTTAAAAATTTAAAGCTGACACAGTTTTGATGAGGTTTTTTTTCAAATCATGCACTGTGCAGTATTAATTGTAGTCCCCTCTGGCACACACATTCACAGCTGAAGGAAGATTGCTGTTACTGGGAGGCATGGTTGCCTTTCTGGCCCTGTGGCACAGTGAAATCTCGGGTCTGGAGGCCTCATGTTCATTGCATCTGATAAGTAATAGAGTAATTCACAGAGCAGAGAGATGAGCTGCAAAAGACACCCTGTCTTTTGAGCACTACTTATGTGTTGCAGCACCCCATCCTACCACACTGGCCTCATGGTGGCTTTAAAGTCCTTGTGCTTCACAGCTGGCACCGGTTTGTGTAAGCCTTGAAAAGCAGCAAAGTTCATCCTCACCAGCCAAGGGGTGAAGTGGCCGCACCAGCAGAGGTCCAGCATGGGGTGTGTTGATTAATGACCTTCCTTTGCATTCTCAGGAGAAAATTCATATTTGGACAGGTACAAACAATTAACACTGATTTTGGTCCCCTGCAACTTCTTATGACCTGGAATCAGATCAGGGATTTTAGTGAGAAGGAGTAATCACTGTATATTTTAATATCCCTTAAGTAATTCTCCCTCACCAAAAAAATATAAGAGCAGTTTTTACTTCTTTTGTAGGAGTAATGCTAAAAGGTGCAGAAAATAAAATGCTATTTTAGATGTACTTTGAATTGTGTGAAAATAATGGTCTAGATAAAAAGGAATTGTGGATGATATCTGAATAAAGGCTAACAACAATCTACACATTTACAGATTACACAGTTTAAACAAATAGACATGAATAAATCCTGAAATACATATGAGAATAAAATACTACTCAGATGTGCACATGCAAAAAGAGAAACAAGGAAAGGGACTGACAAGATTTAGAGATACAAGGGCAGCTGAAAATATTCAATTTATGCTGTCTCCAGTTTAGGAGAAAAAAAAAAATTTCATTTAAATTCCTACCACTCTCAGATGGGCATCAAGATTTATATGCAGTCACCACATTTGGACTCCTCACAAGATCAGACTAGAACAAAAGAAATTAAACCTACTTTTCCTTCTATTTAGACTTTCCAGAAAGTCTTTTTGTAATTTTCTAATAACAAAAAAGCATCCATTTGGAGAGGAAACTGAGAACTAAAATCAGAATACCTAGACTGGAAAAGGAGAATATCACTGACTGACCACATGCTCCAAAAGAAGTTCTAAGAAATCGATTGGTTTTTCAGTTGACTGTGGTGTGCAGTCATTGTTTGTAGTGTCAATATTCTCTTAGCTGAAGGGGGATCTGCAGCAAACTGATACCTAACTCTGGAGACAAATCTTTTTTCTCTTCAGCCAGTTTCTCTTTGCAATAATTAACAACTGTTACTACAGTAAATCCCTTTAGAATTCAAAACGTTTGTCAAGAAAAACCCCAAAACTCTGGATGCAGAAAAGACTTCTTGGAGCTCTAGCTTTCATTTTCCTCTCTTATTTGTTCCATGTGAAAACAAAGAGATCTCGGTATAGTTAGGAGAAATGTGAAACTCAGTTTGTGGGAGAACAAAACAGTGATCTCAAGATAACTAAGCAGGCACATCAGCTACAGTCTCAGTTTATTTGTGTGTGAATCATGAGCCTGATGAATGCAAACTGTTGACTCCAAATGTTCCCTGAGCAGTTCAGAGGTCTCTTTGATCACACAAATTAATATCAAGGGGGCCACTGACTATATTGGTTAAAAGTTGTGCAGAATTTTCAAAACTGGGCAAGGGAAGACCTTTAACATCAGGAAAATAAAAGACAAATAGACTCAGATGAAAAACAAAAGTCTTTCTCAAAGACTTTTTCCTCTACATTTTTACAATGTATTCAACATCCATCTCTTATTAAGCTATTTGAAGAATGACAAATTTAGAATAACACAGTATGGCAGAAGTGGGCCACCGCTTAATTAAAGATGCATGACCAGTGGGAACCATTTCTGTGTGAAAAGTCATTTTTTTTCCAGGGTTCTGGATAAAGAAAATTGTAATGAACATTTCGTTCACAAGCAGCTTAACTGATAGGTGGACTGTGTCCAAAGACAGTAGATCCATTAATTGAGGCAGTAACAACCAATTTACTGCAAGTGATATTGTGAATACAGGCTAAAAAAACAGATTCTGAAGGACCTAATGGTCCTCATCACTTCAACCAAGAGCATTTGCTTAAGCTGTGCATGAAAAGGTGTCAGTGCTCCAAACTGGACTTGGACCTAACAGGACCTGCCAATAGGTTGCTCTGATGCAGGAGTCTCAGTCTCTCTTCCTGCATCAATTTTCCTCTGCTTGGCACACTAGTACCAAGTGTAATTATATGTCAAATTGTAGCCACCAGATTTAGCACAGCAATCCATATTTGCTCCCTCTTTTTGGCCCACTGCATGGAAAGCAAACAAAGTCACAACCTCCTCACCCCAGAATAACCTGGAGCAATGTCTTCCTGCACACAAGAAATTGCTGGATCCAGACAGCAGTGATAAGAAATTTTTTTTATTACTGTCACAATTAAAAAAGGAAAAAATTGTAAACATCTTTGAAGTCTTTTTCTGTCTTTTCTCTCAGAGTTCACAGTATCTCACTACTCAGCAGCTAATTAGCATCATGTTGAAAAGCAGTGCTGTGAGTCAGTGCCAAGTGACAGGGGAGGGGAGAGGGCTGGAGGCTGGTTCAAGCACACACACTCCTTCCTCTGCAGCCTGACCACAGGCACGGGGAAGGGAGGAACCTGACTAAGAGAAAGCATTGTGATTTCTGATTTACTGGCAAGCCACAGACGTGATAATGGCGCTCTCAGTGCTTCTCTCACATCTTTTGCAATACTTTTCAAGCAGGAATTTGGAACTGAAATAATTAAACAAGATAATTAGACATTTATTTTAACTCTGTGGGCCAACGTGTTGGCTGAGGCTTTGCAAATGACGAAAACCACAGCTGCCATGTTCAGCTTTGGGAGCAGCTCAGCTGCACTATGTGTCATCAGTTCCCATCCCGCTCTCTTGTTTTAATTAGACTCTCTTGCAGGCAACAAATCAGACTGATATTCTTCCTAAATGCTGCAAGTGCCCAGAGCAAACTGTGAATACTAAGGGAAAAACAAAGAGACAAACTAGATGTCTGTGTTCTCATATATGAGATACAAGAACTTTACCAATACAGTCAAATCTATCAAAAGAGCCACGTTCAAAAGTGGCAAGCTTCTGTTGCAGTAGTGTTACCTCAAAGTTGGTAGGCAGAAATTCTTCTGGCAAAGAGGCTTTCCATGTGCTCAGGCTTGGATTATGTAAGGCCTCTGGCCCAGGTCCTACCTCCACTGTTCCTCTTCCAACATCTCTTCCCACCAAGGGGATAATGCCAGACATTGCCTGTGGTAGTAGATAGGAAAGAATAGATGTGGCAATAGGGATGTGTTGTCCATGCCTCCTTCCAGTCTGTTCAGTAAATGCCACAACTCCTTTAATTTTAAAATCCTCCGTTGTCTCACTTTGTACCAAAACAAGGGATCAGATTGACTCCAGTTAGTTAAAGTCAACATGAGAAAATAATTTGCCCTTCTTTAGGTAGGAGCACAGGGCACTCCAGACTCTAGAACAGAAACTTTGCTTTTATTCATCCCTCTTTCCCCCCTCAAAAAAAAAAAAAATTCTCCCCTG
This sequence comes from Melozone crissalis, assembly GCF_028551555.1. Lineage (NCBI taxonomy): Eukaryota > Metazoa > Chordata > Aves > Passeriformes > Passerellidae > Melozone > Melozone crissalis. The sequence continues at coordinate 20,043,147 of NW_026535784.1, forward strand.
AAGTTAGGAAGATGGGAAATCACCAACCATATGAAGTTTAACAAAGACAGGTGCTGGATTCTTTGCCTGGGATGGGGCAAGCCTGGATGTATGGATAGAGTGGGGAATGAGATTCTGGAGAGCAGGACCACTTACAGGGGGTCCTTATCAATGAGAAGATGAGTCAGCAGTGCCCTGGCAGCCAGGAGGGCCAACCCTGTCCTGGGGGGCATCAGGCACAGCATCACCAGCCAGGCAAGGGAGGGGATTGTCCTGCTCTGCTCTGAGCTGGGGCAGCCTCACCTCAAGTCCTGTGCGCAGTTTTGGGCACGACCATTTGAGAAAGACAGAAAGATTAGATAGAAAGGGAGTGTCCAAAGAAGGGCTACAAATACGGTGAAGGGTCTGAAGGGAAAGCCTTATGAGGAGGTCACTTGGCTTGTTCAGCCTGGAGAAGAGAAGACTGAGGGGGCACCTCTTTGTGCTCTTCAACACCCTCACAAGGGCAAGCGGAGGGGCAGACACCAATCTCTTTTCTCTGATGACCAGTGACAGCACCCGAGGGAATGGACTGAAGCTGTGTCAGGGGGGTTTACATTGGATTCTAGGAAAAGGTTTTTCATCCAAAGGAAGAAGCTTTTGGACAATGTTGTTGAGCACACAGTGTGATTCTTGGGGCTGTCCTGTGCAGGGCCAGGAGCTGGACTCAGTGATATTTGTGGGTCCCTTCCAATTCAGGATATTCTATGATTCTATAATTTTTATAAAATTAAAACACTGAATCTTTCTTCTTCAATATTTTCCTCTTCTTGAAGAAGAGCTTTTTGAATCTGTGACCTGTTTCCCATCACCTGTGCTTCCTCATATTGGCCAGTAATTGTATTGCCTGTACTGTAAGTCAAAGGACTTTGTGAATTGCTCACATTTTCTCCTCTCATGATCTGCATCTGCCCACCCAGTTCCCAGGAGCACACACACAGCAAAGCATGTTGTGCAAAAGGGACCAAGTGGAGGAAACAGCTGTAATAAGTAGAAAAGAGAACTTACTGTGGAAGGAAAAGATGAAGCATGTCAGGGCCTTGGCACTGCATCTTGAGATGAATCTTAGCTCCCACAATTTCTCATCAGCTGCAGATGAGATGTTCCTATAACAGGAGGGAAAGGGAAGGGAAACTCACAGTGTCCCAAAGCCCCCCAAAACCTAAGAAACCAAGTATTATAATACTTGGCTAAATAGTAATGAAATGTTAGTACAGATGTTAGATGTAAATTTCAATATAGATGTTATGTATAGTTATATAGATCTATATACATATATTTAGTAATCTATATATGCAATATAAATGTTGTCAAAGATTTAAACTACAACCCCCATGACTAACAGACAACTGAAGGGAATAAATCCAGATCTCAAACATGCAATTATTCCATGCCAGACAGCAGTATATATTTGTTAGCACACTATCAAAGTATTCTGAGTGCTGTAGCAGCCACTTTTCTTCAGAAAAAAGAGTTCCAGACATGATGTGAGAAAAAAATTCATTTTAGCAGGTTTCATTCTTTGAAAGAGTTGGGGGACTCTAATCTCTAATGTTTCTAAATTGGCTAAGACATAAAAAGCAGCTTCCACTTTTTTAACTATTTAAATTTAAAAAAAATATATTCCCAAAGAAAATTATTTTAAGCCATTCTCAAATCAGCAGAGCATTCTACATAAAATCTGAGCTACTGGTACACTGCATGAGCCATACAGTAACAAGTTAATTACTGAACAAACTACACCTTTGAAGGATGATTACAACTGAGGCCCTGAGCATGCACAGAGAAAGATCCTATAATCTGAAATTATCTTGATTGGGAAAAACAGCGGAGAAGTTGCTTTTCTCCTAATGTTGTGGAGGTAAACTGTTGTACTGAGGCAGGAATACACTGTGACAGGGAAATTGAAAAAAAAAAAAAAGCTAGTGAAGGCTCTCTCTGGAATGTCAATATCTGGGTTTTGAAAACATGGCACTCACATTCATAGTCATTATCATATAAGTAATAAAAAATTCATTATCCTAGTTCTGAGATATATGTATTTTAATATAATTCTAAAAGAATGTAAAAGGTTGAATAACAAAATCATCACAGCTGTGACTGCGTGAATCCACAGATGACAAATTCACAATTCTGGGCATCATCTGATTTTCTTAAGTGAGGGCATGTGAAAAAAAATACCCAATTGTTGGGCTGGGTTGAGGGAACTGAGGGAATAAACACTGCTAGAATAATTGCCTGTTGACATATTGAAAGGCATGTACATGTTTGCCAAGGCAGGCAGCTTCTAGGGATTATGCTTTTCTCTGAAAAGCTATCAGCCTGCAGCATGTATCTGAGTTTACTAAAAGAGATTTAAGAAAATATGTTGAATTGCAAACAAAAATAGTACCAAGTGCAGGCACAGCTCAAACAGCTGCATTGCAGTAGATGTTTGCTTTGAACATCGTGACAGAATGGCATTCAACAAAACTATCCAGTGCATGCGCTCAGAAAGGATGCCAGGATGTTGCCAGCTCTTGTACTCCCACTTGCTGGGATGACAAAGACATGAGCACAATTGTCAGGCAGAAAGAAGAAATGAAGAACTGTGCCGAGGTGCTTGGAACAAAGGAACATAAAGATTTCTGTGATCAGCTTACATGTCACCAGACTATAAGGGGAGAAGAGGCACAGGAAAGAGTGAATGAACAGACTGATGAGAGCACTAGAGACACACTGAAAGATAAAGGATTGGCACTGCAGAGAGGAAAATCTCTGCACAGTACTGAAAAGAAAGGCTGAGCAATAGATTATAAAAGGATGTAGAAAAACTAAATAATATTTAAAAATAAACTTTGAAAAGCTCGAAAGGTCTTTGGGTCAAAGTCTATATCCTCCTGTATACCTTACCAAATATGACCGAGGCAGGGTCCCTGGGGCTGCAGCTACGTGGCAGACATGGGTTAAAACAATTGTGTTCCTCAGGGCCCCAGGATCTGTCAAATCTCTTGCCAGATATCCCTCTCTAATGAAGCAAAGTGTGCTGAAAAAGATTACAATGAATCAGTTTAGTTGGTTGCTTTTAAGTGAATGATAGGAGCTTAGGTTAACAGCTCTTTACGTGTTAAAACTTATCTGAGCTAACGGCTACATGCTGAATAGAAGAGGTAGGCAGGCTCCACAGCAGGACTTATCCAACCCAGTTTTTTCCCCAAAAAATTGCATTCAGGAGCCTTCAAATTGTGAAAGTACTCAAATCCCTTTGAAAACACCCAAAATCCTCACTGACAGCCTTCTACCCTTCTGCATGTCTGCTTCAGCCTGCCTAATTCAGCAGCTAGCTCCCACCCAAGTCTCAAGAGGATGCCAAATTACTCATTCATCCACCAAAGTCTTAAACAGAGACTGTTTGAACAGGTTTCATAATGCCCATAATTCACTCAGGACAAGACACTCTGTAAATACTACTTGCATTGAACTAGTGCAATTACACAGCTTCTCATTCAGAATTGGTGAATATACAAACAAAAATACCTGTACATTCAAGTCTAAGTCTGTATGTCTCTATCATTTATTGAATACAGCCTTTAAGTGAATTTAAAAATGAAAAATATCATGTTCCCATTTGTTGCTTTTTTTAAATCTTATGTGATTTTTTTTATGTTTTTTTTTTTAAATACTACATGATTTTTTTTTTCTTGGAAGGGCAGAAATGAAAAAAAGCTGATTTTAATTGAGAGCTGTGTTGTTTTGGAGTTCAACATCCTTATTTTCCTTTTTAGAGATTCTGAATTCTCATCTATTTTTTTTGGACCCATTAGCTTCTTAAAGCTTAATGGACCTATTTGCTCATTTTCTTACCTTCTTACTCTTGTCCACTTAGTTAATCTAACACCTGATTAGTGTCAGCCAAAACAATTCATTATTCTTCTTATAATTTATATGTTGATTTTAATGGTTTCCTCAATACTCTTGCAAATGTCTCCTTTATTTTTTACCTGCCTCTAGTTTTGCATGAAGCTACTTTGCTTGCTTCTTTTTCCACTAAGCTGTCACATCATCCTTAATCATGCTTTCTCCACTATCATCACCCACAAATTTTGACTCAGAAATCAAAGATCTTCTGTTAAATAGACTGTTATTTCAATCCATGATGGGTAGATACTTCATTCTCATGACTTTACTCATGCATTTGTATAACCCTCTATTATTATTGTTATATTGTTTCTGTGTAATATTTCTCCATCCTAATACTATTTTTATATAATAAATGCCATTGTCTCCTCTTTATTTACTGAGCAAAGGGCCCTTTGTTTTAACTCTGTGTTTGAGGTTGACTGTAATTTTCTTTACCCTACTCATTTTCTGATCTCTAAGGCATTTAACTCAAATCTTGTCTTTCTTTAACTGCTTGAAGGCGATCGAATTCTTCCCAAAAACCTGAGAAGTTTACTAATTTAGAAAGATACAGAGTTATTTTGTACAATATTTGAATCACAAATTTCCTGATCTTTTCTTTCTTTCCTTAAGTAAATTCCATACACCACATTCAAATCAGTTTCTGAGCTTCTTATTTCCATTTGTCTTCAGCTCAGTTTCCTTCATTCATTGTATCTCATAGTTTAGTCTGAGAATTGGACATCTTAATTATAGACCTACTTTTGTTTTCACAAAATTCAAAGAGAACTGACACATGTCAGTTTCATCTCAGGATGTTTTGTATTATCAGAACTTTTTTCACATTTCCAGTGCTTACCACACTAACTCTTGATACAAATCTATGTTCAACCATATGTTCAACAGTGAATTATAATATTAGAAAACAGAGGGAAGCCTGAACAGAAGAACATGTGACTACAGACAACCATCTATGTAGTAAACTCCACCTTCATTGGCAATTAAGATCTAACACCTAATCCTAAATAAAGAAAACACAAACACACCCTAAATAATAACAGTCTAAAATAATAAACACATCCTAACTAAAAGTATATAACATTTTTGCACCAATAAATATATTTCCAAGAGTATATGATACTAATGCACCCAATCTCTTCTTGTCCCTTATCCCACTGCACAGTGATACCAGTAGTGATGACGGCAGTAGTAATCAACAGTAATAACAGCTGTGACTCCAGTCCTTCACAGCTCCCTTTCTTTAAGCCAACAGGGTGCAGGTTTGCTCCTCATTCTGAAGCATTTATTTTACTGATATTCCACTTTTTACTGTCACACATGGCTTCAATTAATTCACCTGCAGCTTTTGCTCCTTTGACACCACATCTGCTTCGTACCACAGCCCATTCCATCATTGCGCTGCTGAAATATTTATTCAGAAAGTTGTGCAGGTGGAGGGCTGGCAAAAAGAGAAGAACAGGACCTTTTAGCTGCCCCATCAGAAAATAAGGTAGGACATAACTGGAATAGCCTAGGTGAAACACAGATTGGATCTCACCACCTTGCCTCTACATTCTACATACTAATTCAACATGGTAAAGCTGAGCTGCGGCACAGTAAAAATCTAAAAGCAATATTGAGAACATCATAGTCTAAGAGAAGCTTTTGTAAAAGCTATATTTTTATTTTTTAAAAATTAGTATTTTGGTCATTTTATGTACAAATGTAGCCTCTTTATTTTTACCCAAGAAAAATGAATATATGGACCAAGAGTCTGAATGGAATTAGAAAAAAAACTATGCAGACAAACTGTCAGTCACCAAATTACTCTATGTGACAAAGACTGTTGCAGAAAACCTTTTAACAAAGATGTAAACTCTTAAGAAACACAAGGAGTTATATTCACAAAAATATGAATCAAAATAATAATTTTTAAAACCCACACTTGATTATTTTATTTTTTTAACTGAATGAAGGAAATGCAGCTTATTTTTCTTGAAATATGGACCATAAGAGATCAGCTAATCTAGACACATAGTAAAGGCAGGACCGACAGTATTGAAACATTTCTGATACAGGATTTTTAAAAAGAAAAAGCAATAAGAAAAAACCCCATAGACACTCCTGTGCTTGAATACAATAGCAGCCTTTACCCAATGTCAAAGATTTTTCCCAATGCCAAAGGTATCTCTCTTTGCTTGAGCGCCAACCCATAAGTTTGAATTGCTGGACAAACTGCAGAAGACTAAAGGGTAATCTTCTACGGACAGATAATTAAGAGAGCACATAAAGTCAGCAACATGAAAACATAATTAAAATCACTGAAACACAGAGTGGAGTTGAATAAGTGCAGTGGGACACAGTATTGTCTCACATGAATGTCTCTGTTTTTCCCCAGACACAGAGACACTGACAATCTTCTCAGTTTCAAAGCCTGACATAAATAAATTTCTAGTAAAAACCACTCACTGGTGGACATGGGTCAGCAAGCACTGGGCTGTTTGACACCACCAGCAAAGAGCCATGAATCCCATAAAAGCTGATAAATCTAAAGGGGTACAGGAATTTAGGTCATAGCAAGAATCAATTTTCGGTTCTGCCCTGCAAGTAAATTTACTACCCCATACATCTCCAGTGATGCTACTACCTTCACATTTCAAGTTTTCATCAGGTGTATTACTTCACTTAATTGTTCTTAGCTGTTTAAAGGCCTCCAACAGGGATGTTTCACAAGGATTGTCTATACCAGCAATTGCCATTCCTGATATGAAGAAAGGTATAAAGCTTCTTTTCCTGTTCTAACTTGAAGTCAAGAGCATTTAGGGTTTGCTTTTTTTATCCCTTACAATTTCCTGTTTGAGGATCATAGAAGCTATTCACTTTATGTAATTGTTTCCTTAAATTGCTGTTTTCAATTTGCATAATGTATCATTTAAGTAAAGGTAAAGAAGCATTTCATCTTGATAATTTCTGCCACAGCTGAGATTGCAAAATTGCTTCTTGTTAGAAGGAAATTTTTAAAAAGTGCAATCACTGCAACTTTCCAGATGGCATCTAACATATTTTTCAGTCTGCTGCAATAGTATGTTATAGATATGCTTGCTATTCAGCTCAAGCTAGGAAACATTTTCTCTAGCTGAGGTAGGTCTTTTGGCCCCACGTTTTCATATTCTGTCACATTCCTTGATAATTTCCTGATTTATTAGTTCCATAGCTCTAAACATTTTCTTGTCTACAAAAAATTCTCTACAAGCTGGACTTACCAAGACACTCTATTTCTTCACTACTAATTTCTTTGCTATTAAATCTGATTAATTCTTTTCTACAGCCTTATCTAAGAATGCCATAATTTATTCAAAATGCCATTCTACATTTATCAGTAACTTCTCCTAACTTCAATTTTCTTCTATTATTAATAGCAAGAACTGATACATGCCGTACCCTATACCTCAGATACACCCATAGGTCAAAATCCTCAAAACATAAAACTTCCTCATGCCTGACACTTCTCTGGAATTAGCCTTTAAATACAGTGTTTCTGGAAATATCAAAGTCATTGTATTGAATAGTTCTGTGAAGGTCAAAATCTGTCAATTGATCTATAAACATGTATTGCTTGTACACATTTACCCACATTCACCTGAGCTTTTGACTCAGCCAAGCATATGAGTCTTCTACTTCTGTAAAGTCACTACTTACATGCCTAAACTTTGGCTCAGTGTGGCAATACCAGCACAGACATTCGACTATTTAAATAAATTTAAATTTTAAAAAAAATCATTCTTTTATAGGTGAAAAGAACATATAGATCATGGTGACTTAAACAATCCTATTGCTTAAGACTGCAAATCAGACTCAGTGCCTGCCAGAGAGAAAAAAAAAACAGAAACACAGAGTTAGCCTCAAGCTCTTCACCTGGGTTAGGAATCATTCCTATGTACCTGAATTCTCCCATTCTCCCTTTGCACTTCAAGGCAAGCAGGGTACAGATCCTTGTTGTATCTGCAGTACAGAGTCACAGGCCTATGCAGATAGGCAGCAAAGTAAAACAAGATTTGTCCTTGATTCAATCGTCTTCCTTTTCTTACATTTAGAATGCTGTATTTCTCTATCTCTCTACCACTTGCAAGTCTGCAAGCTGATGCAACCCCTCACTTGAAATTCTTTCATTAGATCAAGAGCATTAAAATGGGGCATGCATATCCCTACTTGGTTGCTATATTAATCTGTCTTTTTCCATCAGAACTGGACAAAATTTCCAAGTTTTTCATTAAAAATTTGAAAATCTTTGTTTTGTTGACTTGAAAACTTAGATGTTTTAAGGATTTCTTTTTCAATCACTCTTGTTTTCAGGCTTAATTTTAACACCAAAGAAAACAAAAATCTATGATAATGTCATCTTTTATGACATCTTTCTTGGTCAAAGTAAGCTCTATGACACATTTCAGCTTCAAAGAACTCCAGTGTTTCCTTTATGTTTAATGATTATGACATGGACTCAAGTGATCTGCAAGATCTGCAAGAAGGCAGCAAAATCAGCCACCAGCACACAAGAGTCAGGACAGATTATTGTCAGACCTGAAAGACTACAAAGAGTGCAGAGTTTATCTAGATTGTGTGCTCATCAGGCACGTGGTTAATGATTCACGAGGCTATCAGCATTTCTTAGTCTGGGTGGAAAATGCTGTGGGATGTCTCAAGTGAATTGTTGGTGTAGCCCTGCTTGGATGCAGTCAGAGACTGTGGAGTTCACATGTGGCAGCACCAGCAAGATCATCTGAGATGTCTGAAATATTAAATAGCTTCATCTCAAACTGAAGGAATGTGTTAGGCTTATTTCCTTGACAATGAAAAGCATTTGTAAAGAACCAAATTGTAATAATTCATGCAATTTTATTTTGAAAGATAGGGACTAATGGTGCACAATGCCAGTAATGGTAGCTTAATTTGGCTTCCAGCAAAGATTATTATAACCCTGTGAGGTATTTCTCTGTAAGTGCTTTTAAAAATTTGGCTTCCAACAAAAAAGTTTGCTGCATCTCTCCACAGTCCTTTAAGGAGCACAAGAACTCTTTTCTGCCCTGCTGCAGCCTGGTGCACCTATGCTATGAGGTTAAACCAGGACTGTGCCTGCTGCTTAGGCCAGCTGGCACTGAGTGATGAGTGATCTCATTTTCTCTTCTTGCCCTCCCAGTGAGGACAACTATGTATTGAGAAAACTCCCATCAGGAACTCCCACTTGTGTCCAGAAACCACTTGACTAGCTGATGCAAACCAAAACCACCCCAAAGGCTAGCTAGGGGCTTACCTTCCAGCATGGAGATAGTCAAGAAGAAACAAAATGAAAAATTAAATAAAATTATGTCTTTCACACAATCATCAGGGTTGGAAGACACCTTCAAGATATTCTAGTCCAACTCTCATCCCAGCACCACCATAATCACCACTAAACCACAATCCAGGTGTCACATTCAGCTGCCTCTTGAGCCGCTCCAGTTACAGTGACTCCACCACCTACCTGGGGAGCTTACTTCAATGTTCAGCCACTCTTTTAATGAGAAAATGTTTTAATATCTAATCTGAACCTCCCCTAGAGCAATTTAGCCTCATTTCCTCCTATATTTTCATTTGAGACATGGCAAAAAAGACCAATCTCCACCTCACTACAACCTCCTGTCAGGTAGCTCCCTCAGCCACTCCTCACAGGATTGTCCTCCAGACCCTGCACCAGTTCCATTGCCCATCTTCAGACTCACTCCAGCACCTCAATCACCTCAATGCCTTTTCTGAAGGGAAGAGCCCAGAACTGAACACAGAACTTGAGGTGTGGCCTCACCAGGGCCAGGTACACAGGAGCAAACTCTTCTGTGGCCAAACTACTTCTAATACAGGCCAGGGTGCTGTTGGCCTTCTTGGCCAACTGGGCACAGCTGGCTCACGTTCAGCCACTGTCAACCAGCACCTCCTGGTCCTTCTCACCTGGGCAGCTTTCCAGCCACTCTTCCCCCAGCCTGTAGCACTGCCTGGGATTGGTGTGACCCCACTGCTGGATCCAGCACTTGGCCAACCTCATGCAATCGGCCTTGGCCCATCAGTCCAGCTTTCCAGACCCTCTGCAGAGCCTTTGTGCCCTCCAGCAGATCAACGCCCCCACCCAATTTGGTGTTGTTTGTGAACTTACTGAGAATGTTCTCAATCCCCTCATCCAAATCATCACTAAAGATACCCAACAGAACCAGCCAAAACACTGATCCCTGAGGAGCCCTGCTAGCAACCAGCTGCTGGCTGGATGTAACATCATTCACCACCATCTCTGGGCCCAGAAATCCAGCCAGCTTTTCACACAGTGAGGAGTTTCACTGTCCAAGCTCAGGACTGCAGAGTCTAGCTACTGCACTGGGGGATGCCAGCAAAGGCTTCCAAATTAATATATAAGTGAGGTTTTTTCTCTTCTACAGCAGGTATCTGAGAGGTTTGTCTAGTTGTCTAAACAATTTATTAATAAAGTGCTTTGTGACAAAATTAACATAAACAAATTGTTCTTGCATTTATTCATAACTCAGAAAACTCCTCATAAATGTTATTTACTTCACAGACAATTTCAGTCTGATTAACTAAAGCATCCTTCTTCAGGAGAGCACTTGAGCATGTCCTCAAGTTCCACTGAATCCAATTATTAGGTTAGTTGAGGGAATCAGTTACAAAGAGAGATTGGGGTGGAGCACTGGACAAAGAAAAGCAGGAACTAAATAGCCAAGAAGGACAGAAACAGAATATGGGACAAAGCCTAAATAAAAACCAAACAAAGCAAAACCAAACAAAGAAAAGGGCTAAAAACCCAGGACTTGAGATTAAATCTGGTGGCCTTGTGCCACTGTACTTCAGCTGTTGTTGGAATCTGTACCTCACTCTCCAGCAGTTTCAGCACACACAGTAGAAAATGTCTTCTTTACTTCTCTTGTGAGTTTCTTCATGACTCCTGCAAAATTCTATATTTTATACAACTTTCCCTACAAAATTCTTTAAATAAACATGTTAGTAACATAGCACAAAGACATTTGTAACCTGAATTAAGTACTTGTGATTTCATCCAAGTTTAAAGACATTAATGTAATATGAATTTACTAATTAGTGAAAAAACCTAAATAATGGTTACAGGCAAATGAAATAGCAATGCATTTCAAGGACATAATGAATACTCATGGGAAAAAAATCCATGACAATGAATTAAGCACATGATTAAGTAATGATTTGGTTGATTTGCTCCATTTAGCATACCCCACTACTATGATAACAGAAGTAAGAGATGCTCACACTATATAATTTACTCAATGAATTTGTCTTTCATGTGAATAAGGAAACAATAAATCAAGGGCTGTGACGCAAAAAGATGCTCAGGCTCATTGCCTCTGCTCTCACTTTAAGCCCCTGTAACGTGTCCCTGCCACAGGTCATTTCTTCCCATGATTGAACAACCAGACCAGAGCCTGGGCAGGGATATAGGCTAGATAATTAACCAAAGACCTATTCTGGAGTTCAGCACACGTTCCTACATGACCAAACTTAAACGTTTTTTCAAGACTTGCATGGCATACTTGTTTAAGAAAAACACATAAAAATAATTCCCCATTGAGAACAAATTTTTATATTGTTCAAATTATGCCAATATTACCTGAGAATAGAGTTATCTTTTCCTCCCATCCGTTGTCCAGCTTTACTTCCCTGTTACCTGCCTTTCTCTCCTCCTCCCCATTCCTAGGAAAAAAATGCAGGAAGAAAGGCCTTTGCTATGGTATCAGTATGACATGGCATCTGCTTGGGTTTAAGTTCAGACTTTTACCATAGGTGTGGATGCTGGATTTTAGTGGGAGGAACCAGCACATAAAGTGTTGTGCTGGTTTTATTCCAGGGTTTGCAAGGTTCAAAGGAGAAGCTGTTGGTTTTCCTCCTCTGGGATCCCTGACTCCTTATGTTTATTTGAGAGTTAGGATGTCTCAGAAAGGGATTTCAAAGATTAGGATGCTAAAGAGGGACTGTCTGGAGGTGGCTCAAAGGAAAACTGAGAAAACAGTATATCCTAATCTTTCTTCAACCACTTCTTTGGGCTTCACGCAGGTTTACAGTGAGATATGTTTTCTCCAGGCTAAAAACTCTGGGTGGGTTGCTGCTAACAGCATTTTTTTTCCCCAGGAAACTCTGCAGGTCTCATGTTTCTAGCACACCTTCTCAATTTTTCTCTCTGGTGAGAGCATACTTCTTCCTTTCTGGTAGCATTTATATGCACTGGTTTTGCATTCCAGCAGAAAGAGCACTCAATGCCTAAGCACTTAAAAGGCATATCCAGCACAGGAACAAAAATTTTCATATGTAAGTTTTGATGTGCCTACTTACCCGGCTTTGCCCACAGACACTTCAGATAGAGAACTGAGCAATCCATTAGAGATTAGCTCTTTCCAGACCTTTCTCAGCATGTAGACACATGTATTTTTAACAAATTTCAGAATATACTAGAACAACTTCCCTGCCCATCACCTTTGCAGTATCAAAGTGGTGGCCATTTATTTTCATGTGATTCTATTCACATCCCAGAGAAGACTAATGGCTTGTATTTTAGAATGCATCTTATTGACAACAATGTTTGGAAATAAGGGCAAGATAAAACATGCATCATGTTTTGATTTAAAAAAACCTGATAGGTGGCATGATATGTAGGTGGCCACAAGTTTGATAACTAAATATATTCAGAAGCAGCAATATTGGTATCTTAGCTGCAATTATTAAAGCCCACGATGTTGCCAGGATCCTAGGCTCTTAAAATTACAGGAAAAGATGCTTCCAGTTAGAGAAATTAGGCAGATTTAACAATTACCCTCCTTGCATTGTTACATTCATAAACAGTTACAATGTTTTCTTGAATTCAGGGATAGAATTCACCACGTTTGCTCTCCAAAGGTGGCATTTTTTGTAATCTTATATGATAAATTTAAAACATAGTAAAAGGGTCTTAAAATAATGCCAGCTGTGCCAGTTCTCAGGCACAGCTCGGAGTCACACAGAGAGAATGGAAACACATCTCAAATACCTCTGTGTATAAACACCTCTGTGACCCCAGGAAATCTGGCAGGGCTCTGCTTCTGCATTCCTAAGGCATCCCAGCTTCTCGACCTTCAGCTGTCCATGTACAAAGCTGAGCTTACACACACACTGTCTCCAATGCACTGCTGTGCTTTATAGCTCACAATGAATCACATAGCACAGATGCAGTGCTGTTAGAGGAGCTGGAGGTTTAGAAAAAACACAAGCACAACTTCTAGCCTGAACTGACAGACGTAATCCATTTCCATAAAAGCAAAGACTGTTATTAAGGAGGATAAATAGAGGAATCAAAGTCAAATGCATGGTAAAAAAAGAGGCTGGTATATTGCAGCAGCAAAAACAATTCAGATAGGCCCAGACTTGTGCAAATAATCAGGCCTGTTTAACTTCCAGCTGGACACCTCTACCCTTACAAATTATCTCTTTGAGCCCCATATCAACCCCACTATAACACCTAGTCACACCTAGTCATAAAGCTGCTGTGGAGTTCCAAGGATGGTTGTGTCCCTGGGAAAAAATAGCCTTCCTATTGCTGGAATTGTGTCCATACAACCCACAGAGCATTTGGGCCTCTTCAGCTGAGTGCAGTTCCCTTCAGGGCCAAATCAGAAGGCATTCTAACACATCTATTCCATCTCTATGTACATTACCTAGTGCTAAGGCTTCCTGGAGGTATAGGTTCCTTAAACAAGGGGTCCAGAAACACTGTGAAAAACATGCAGGAAGTTATCATCTCCTGAAGCAGCAATGGAATCATACATCTCTTTTATCTTCAGATCCGGGACAGACTCCTGAAGCAAAATATCTTCTACTGTGCTTCAAGGGATCCCACAGGTCTTTTCCTTTGCTATAATGGCCCACTGGCTGTGGTTACACACAGGTTACACACACAGGTTTTTTATGTCAGCTGGGAGCTGACACCTATATACATGTTGCAAAACCGGCAGAAGACATTCAATGTCGTTTATGGGCAAGTGCTCTAATCATTAGCCTTGTAAAGGAAGGATGTAACAACACCTCCATCTGCAATCATTAAAAGAAAAAAATCAACAAAACAAAACAAAAAACCAAACAAAAACCACCAAACACCAACCCCCCCCCCCCCCAGTAGATAAAACACCAGGGAGCTCCAAGTTGTTTGTGTCATTTTGGCAGGCTCTCCCATGCTGTGAACGACACTTCAGAGTAGCTTTTTATTCAGCTTCTTGTTATCTGAAAAAGAAAACACTTCAATGCATTTTTAATGAATTTCCTGTAGTTTGAAATGAAATTTTCTCAGTTGAGAAAGTAAAAATCTCCACAGAACAAACAGAAAATGTCATTTAAGAAAAATAGCCAAAACTGCAATAATACAGTGAGTACATCTGGACACACTGCCCATCCTAGAATGCCTTTGGCAATTTGCCCCAATAGCTTCACACCTCCTAGGTTTCCAGCAAGTTTCCGTTCACACTATCCATCAGAGCTGACACATAAATTCCATCCAAAGGCTTTCATCAGCATTAAAGCACTTCAGCAGTACAGGTAAGTTCTCTATTCCTCTTAGAGACCCTCCAGCACATCTGAAAAACAAGCCTTTGATCTATAATTTCTCTAAATTTTGCTGGCTTAATCACATCAACTCACACCTTCATCTTCCCTCCCCTAACAGCATGAGGGTGCTACCAGCTCCTTCCTGCACTCAGACTGGGACTACCCTCCACCTTGTATTTGGAATTTTTCTTCCAGGCTCACTTGGCTGTGCTGAAGTTGATGCAACTTCTGTCTCTCTGTGCCTGCACTGGCTGCCCTCCTGACATGACAATTGCTAGCATAAGCTATAAAATGTCACATGAGCTACAGCCAGCCTTTTCCCAGATGCTTCTTCACTTTTATCTGGAGCTGTCATCTTGCTGGATTCCTAGAAAAATTTGGTGTTACCATTTCAGACCACTGGACAGGCTGAACAGATTTTACCTTTATATACATACCAGGTCAGAGGCTGTTCAGAACACTGATATTCAGCATTTGAGACCAAATGCTGAATTTGGTCCATTTCATTTTGGTCCAAATTCAGCATTTAAGACCATAGTTGATTGTGTCTTCTCCAGGGCCATTCCAAAAGAGCATCCAAATATAAATTTGAGAATACAAACTTGAGACTCAACCCTGCAGAAAGGAAGAAGGGAAAAGGGCAGAAGGCAGTGGTAGGCAAAAAGCCAGAACCTGACTTCCACAACCAGGTCCTCCTCAGCTGTGCTGTTGTCCTAAGAGAAGTAATAAGTACTACATATAAAAGTAAATATATTTAATGGGAATTGAGAGCTCCTATTCCCAGCTCAATATCAAATATTTCATGGGCCCACAGTAAGACCACTCAGGCAGAAAACACAAGCTCAATTCCCTTAAACTCAGACTGAAAATATATAAAACAGAAGTCTCATGCTCCTACTACCAGAAATGGATCTAATGCTCTTAAGAAGCACTAATCACACCCAGTACACAAAGAGTTATTAAAAATTAATTTAGGAAGTGTTTTTCACCCTCCCAAGTGAAGTTCCTGATAATTTTCAGCCTTCAGGTTGAATCCATCTTATACTACCAGTAGCCATAGTTCTAAATTGCATAAAACCTGACCCCAGCATCCACTGAAACTCTCCTCAGATGCTAAACAGGCCTTGCCATAACCTAACAGCAGAAATCCCCATCTAATCAATGCAAGTGACGTGAGTAAAATGTGAGAGGTGGGGTAGGTAGTATCATGCCATGTAGCGTTAAGTGGCAGCAGCAGCATGTATGACTAATTTGTGCTACAGGCTTAGAAATGACAGCCCCAGAAGCTAGGAGAAAGGGCTGTAGTCTCCCAAATCTATGATCTAGCTGTGGTTGTCAAACATAGCAGATTTCTTGGCATCAACATCTGTCCCTGAAGCAAGCAGCAATTACAGCACTTTGCAGCACTGCAAGCCATTCTGACAGCTTTCAGCTCAGCCTGCTCAGAGATTTGATGGTCCTGGCCACACTTAGCAAAATAAACTAGGATTCCCCACTCCCTGCTTTGCATGGGCCACTACTCAGACCAAAATGATTTCTCCATACATGCCTCTATACACATATTTGTTGCAAGCTATAGTTCATTTTTGCTGAAACATCAATTTTACAAGTCTGTGGCTTCTAATGTACAGAGGCTTTGCCAGGCCCAAGTAAAGAATAATAGAAAATCACTTTAGGTCATGTTAAGAAATAGAGCAGCTGATGAATGTTCAGTTGGCAGGTAAGGCAAGAAGGAAGTGCTCTCTTGGATTATCTCACAGGAATAAAAAATAAATAAATTAGATAATAAAGTGAGCATTGCTAATCTGTGTATTATTTGTTTCTGCTGCTGTGAGAGAGGCAAGGTAATTCATGTTGCTTTTAGCTTGTTGAAATAATGAGATACATCATGGCAATGATACATCAGTAACTGGTCTGCCATCTTAATAAATAATAAAGCAGATTAACATTCATCATATTGCTCATGAAACCCATCACTTTATCTATTCATATCTAAAACATCAGGTTGATGGAACCATTTAGCTAGCATCAATGTTGCAGCAATCATTTCAGGAGAATCCGTATTAAAGAGGTTTACTGTATTCCTTTCTCTTTCTGCTTCAGGCCACAATTAGAAAGACAACTGTTTAAGAACTCTCACAATTGTATTTTATTTGACATCAGCAATACACTGGAGTATAATAGGAACAATTTTTTTTGCACAATCTTTCTTGCAAGATGGATTTATTTTCCAAATACATAGATGTTCATAATACAGGAAGGTAACAGTTAAGCTGCACAATAGCAAAACAAGTTGACAGCTATCAAACCACCTTTTAAGTTTGTTAGTATAGTCAGGTGACCAGCATTGAACATATCATTCAAATAATTTAGTTAACTTCTAATTCTTCAAATCTTCCCAGCCACATTGTTCCATGCAACTAAAATGTGCACCATTAATAGTGTAAAATAATTCAACAAAAGGCTTCCCTTGCTTTGATTTCCTTTCAGTTTTTCCCCATGTATGAGCCAATACAAAGGGATAAACATCAGAATTTGGAATGGCACAGGAACTCTTGCAACATGCATCTAGGTCAGCCACATATTGCAGAAGTACTAAGTTATCAACAGAGAAGATAGACCTTCCCTACAGGGTGTGTTTAAAAAGCATTTTTACTGTGTTTGCTTTAAGTGTATTTTCTGCATGCCACTACTTTTACAGAAAAAAAATATAAAAGTACTTCCAAAAGCTTTGTATATTTCACTGGGAGTCTTCCTTGCAATGTCTAAGCCTAAACCCAGATGTTTTGGTTGCAATGGACAGGGCTTCTCAGGAAAAGAAAAGCTACAGTAAAACAAAATATCAGTAAATATCACATTTTTTATTTAAATTCTTTTCATTTTCAGCTTAAAATGACACAATATATATGACATATAGCAGCTGCTACACATCACATATAAATACTTTTTTGGGGGGGAGGTTCCTGGTACACAGATCTTAAACTTCAAGTTAGCACAGAAGTTGCTATCTCCCAATCTGGCCCTCAGCTGTGAATTTGTGAGTAGAAAGAGTCAGAGAAAGGATGCTCTCCATCATTTGTTAGATAGACTGATTTTAACAGCTCATTAAATTGCCCCAGCAGTTTGGAATATCAGGACTGGCAGAGTGCAAGGGTGGTAGATAAAGGTGAGAAAAAGGTACCCAGGGCAACTTCTAGGTGCCTTATTTACTTACTACCAGCCAGTCAATACTGTGTTTGCAGATGGACTTTTAACACACTGTCTCTGCTCTGGATGCCTGCTAGTGATGCAGCACAGAGCACAAGTTAGTCATCCAGAAAATCAGAAACCTGAAAACTTTTGTCTGTTCTACAACTGACCTGTATTTCAAGCAGCCAGACTTGGTTTATGCCACTGCACTAGCACTGGATCTTGAAGCCCACCCCTAAATCCTTACACACCATTCCTTAGGACTCTAGCCCTACTAACACTGTGCCTTCTGCTTGACTGCCAGGGTTTATCTGCCCCTGGCATGGATGCATATCCTCTCCCTGCCCAGATTCTGCTGTCCACCTGGGGGTGGAGATGTGATGCATAGAGAGCCTGTGGCCAAAGGGAAGGCATGGGAATCCCACACCATCCCAGAAACTGCTGCTCCTCACCTCAGCCACACAGCAAGGGAGCAAAGTCAGGGACAGAACCTGAATAAACCAAAAGAATGCAAAAGTAGCAGAACATGCCAAAGATTGGTTTAGATTGTTCATTTTGGAAGTTTAAGACAGCTAATGAGAAGTCCTTAAACCTAATTCAGCTCTAACATCTTACCTCAGGAAAACGCCTCAGCTGTTCTTATCCAGAACTGGGATACCTTGTCCTGCTGAACAGATTGCTCCACCACTTACAAAAACATGCTCCACACTCAGCAAGGCCAGCACTGAGTGCCCTCTTAAATGGATTGATATATTGAACCTAAAAATTCCTAGGTCTTCCACAGTTCACCCATGGCATAGCAGAGAGAAATCATGGAAGTGTACAGGGAAGCTGGTTAATTGCATATTTAGTAAGATCAACTAAGAATGTGAAGATCAAAGAAAGCCTTTTTTTCACTCACATATCTTTTCTTATCTTATTTCACTATATTCATGTATATGATAGCAAGAGAAGAAGCGAGAAGTAGCATTTTAAAACCTCTCCACAGAATCTTCCCACCTTCTGTTTATATATTGTCTCCACATTGTCCAAAGAGAAAAAATATAATCCATGTATTTATTAAATGGCTACTGAATATCCCACAGCTAAGCATCTGGTTTAGCTTAACAGAAAATCCACATACATTTCACCTTACCTTCCTAAGTGAAATGTCTACAAATAAAATTCAGATTTTCAGTACAGAGAAAATATTTTTGTATATAAAATGTTTAAAGATTTAAGTAAATATCCTCCAAATTAGAGATTTTATTTGAAAACAAAAGCTATCTTTGTGAGATAATCATAGACAGAAGTTTGCATAGAAGTGTTTCCTACCTTCCTGAAGTTTGCAATGGAGCTTATGATTTCCATGTCTGCAGGTGAGGAAGCCTCTTTTTAAAAAAAAAAGTCTAAAAATAAGAAGAATTCAGCTTGATTTTCTTCTTAATAATTACACAACAAAATGGAGAAATGTGCATAATTATGCAACAAAATAGAGCATCAAAGAGAACCCCCTTTTTCCAGTGTTTAAGCTACAGGAGAGACGGTGGGGGCATAATAATTAGACCTACAAAAAGTCAGCGCTGCAGTTCTGTCTCTGGGAAGGCCCACAAGCTGCTGGCAGGAGACTGTGGGCACTTACCTGGCAGCAGCACTAGGCATCTTCTGTTTCATTACCAGACTTGTATTTGTCACTCCCACCACTCTCCACTTCAGAGCATTTAGCAGATAGGCAAGGAGCAGACGAGGAGCAGAACACCTTGGTGCTCCTCTGGGACCTTCTGTGCTGTTGCAGTGCCCATGAGCAGTGCTGACCTGAAGGAAGTTTTCACTCTGCCCTCTTTCGTACTCCAAAAAAGCATTTTCCATCCCCCTCCCACTACTCCAAAGACCCTGTTGCACTACAGGACAGCTTGGATGCACAGCAACATGAGGGCATCCCAGATGGCAGCAGGAGCTGCCTAACATCTTTTCAGTCTTCTAGCCACAGCACCAGAGCCCTTAGGGGAGATTAACTGTGCTGATCCTCAGGCAGGATTTGCAGTTGGAGCTGAATCCCACATTGCACTCAGCTTGCTCCTACGCTGCCTGTTTGGAAAAGGGGTTTAGGGGGCATTTTCATAAGTGGCTTAATCCAATATAAGCGCTGCTCAGCCTCTGAGAGAGGCAGCCACACTCTCCTTACCCTTTCTGTCTGACCACAGACTCCCATCTTCTCCCACACGAGCAGCACAATAGCTCTCATGCACCCCCCGTGGGTACACACACACACACACACACACACACACCTTTGCCTTTTGTGGATCCATGCTCTGCAAGTGCCAGCTTGTGAATGTACATTTTCAGACATGGCAACTCTAAATGCAGGTGCAGCCCACACACTGTAGCACTGACTGGATTATCAGAAATGCTCAGCACCAAACAGCTCCCGTTAATTCAGGTACAAGAATGAAGTTTTCAGATTTAGTAGGAAAGCATGATACTTTAAAAAAAACCTGGTTGGTACTGTGATGAAAGCTGTTTTCTTCACCCACAACCCCTCTGATAACTGAATTAAATCAGAAACAGCATGCTCTCTATTTAGTCTCTTAAACATAAAGCAAGTTAAATGCTAAACATTCCAAAGTGCTTCATTACTGAAAATTAAATGTATAGAGCACCAGAAAAATATTTTTTTTTAATGTTACTGTTTACATTTTTGGTTGAGAAATGTTCTAAAACAAAGGGAAGCAGTAAAACTTAATAAAACTCATTCTTTTCCCTTTCCTATTCTGTCTCCTAATTCTTCCTGACTGACAAAGAAAATACCATTTTTGCAAACAGCTTCAATGGAACACAAATGTTTATAATAGGACATTAGACACTTTTCTTTAATACTTTCTCATTATACTTATAATGAAGGAATAATTATTTCTAGGCTGTTTCCTGCCAGATGCAGTTCTAGTACCTCTAATAGGACATATCTTAAAATAACTGCTTGGTAGCAAGAATTAATTTTTTCATCCATACTCATGTTTCCCCTTCTCTCCTTTTCTCTCTCTTCAAATAACTTCATTGATTTGTGTCTTTCAAAAATTCTGGCCTCTTTTTTTGTTGTTTTTTTTTAGTCCATGACTTGTCATTGATATAATACACAAAATCACCTCTGTAGAGGAAAAATTACCACAGGGGCACAGGAGGTTTGAGAAAGCCTGAGAGAGCCTCTGTTTTAATGACAGTGGAGGGAAGGGGAGAATCCTCAGGCTGTGGTTTCAACCATCATTAACCCAGCTCAAAGCATCAATCCAGGCTCTCCACACCCTCCTTTGTAACAGCACTGAGATGGGAGCCAGATCAGACAGATCCCACTACTACCAACCAGCCAAAAGGAAACAAGACAAAATTGGGGGTTTAGTTCAGCCTGCTTCCCCACAAACACTGAAATTCTTCCTCACACACAAAGCAAGGCAATAAAGAAGAAGGTGAGAGTGCTACATTCAGCAGTAATGTACACTTATGGTGTAGTCTCAAAAAAAGCTTGCAAAAAGCTCGTGGATTCTGCTTGTAGCCTCTCTGGTGCAGACTGCTCCAGAAGATGGCAGAACATAAGCCAGCTCCAATTCAGAAGCCTCTAAGAAAAAACATGCCCTGAGTCCTGCCTTGCCCAATGTGCTTCATCAGCCCTTCAAACATGGGTTAAGTATTCAAGACCAGAATTTTTCACAGGTGGATTATTTTTTACCACAAAAGCACTGCTGGTATTGATTTGCAAAGGCATGTATCTATGAAACAAATATTTTAAAGTGATTGCTCAAGAGCTCTGGTTATCTGAAACACCTCAAATCTCCACCACTCCTCTGGTGATAGAGAATGTTGCCACAAATTAACAAAAAAAAATGAAATACATGTACATACAGAATCATCTACTTACGAAAGGTTCATTTGATAACCTGGCACATCCTAACAGAAAAGGAGATTTTCAAGCTTGCAAATATAAAGCATACTGTGACATTACTCTAAGTAATAAGGTTAGATATCTTATATTTCAAAATAACTTTGAAGAAGTACTTGTAGACATTCTTTACTTCTGAGACCTCCATCCTCATAGCAGTTTTACTTACCATGGAGATGAGCCACCAGCACAAGATGATGATGCAAGACAAAGCAGTACTCAACTAATTTTTTCAATGTATTGAGCTCAGAAGTAGAGCTGAGTGTTTCATACTGTCATCTGCTTCTTCTACCAAACTCCAGTTAAGTATTTTCCAAGGATGAAAACATATTCACAATCAATGGTTTCCTTTAGTGTTTCTTTATGTCATCAGATCATCCACAGACTGCTGTCAGTTAACAGCAACCTGGATACTGCATTCACAAAAACACTAAGCAAATGTTGGCACAACAGCAAGATGACCAGCAGGAAATAACCCAGATTTCATGCTACTTGAAGATTAATTCAGTAATGTCACACTTTTCCTCCAGATCTTTTTCTTGAAAACAGGTATATGAAGATAGTGATAAAAAAATACCTACCTCACATGGTGTGTTCCATCCAGAAAGGTACTCTTTCAATATAGAACTATTAGCAAGTGCATCTTGACTCTGCTTCCTTAAAATTCAGGGAAATTATATTATTTCAAGGAATATATATATATATACATATATATATATATATGTACCCAGGCTGCAACAGCATTAGTATTTTTAAATGCTAGAACTACACTATATTTTTTAGAACCATTCAAAAATTGATGGGAGTTTGGAGGGTTTTCTTAAAAAGGGAATCACCAAGGCTTTTGTTTTGCCAGTGTTATTTTTATTTTGAAAAAGCCATCATGCTCTCCATTCCTCTTGCACAAGAAAATGAAACTAGAATTATGACCAAAAATATGGTGAACTGCAATGGATATTAACTGGCTTTCTTTGAAATCCTTTCCAGTGGAATAATACAAAAAGCATGAGAAAGCCTAAGAGATTCTTTTAGATGCAATAAGTTATGGACTAGAAGACAATGCTATTTAATTCTGAAATAAATACCTACCAATTTCTAACTCATATGAAAACAAATTATATTTTGCAAATTCTATCAATTTTACAATAATTGCATTTTTCATTCCCTCCAGTTAACACAGAATATAACATTAGCAAAGAGAGATCTTTACAGGGTGCTCTGTACTTCGCACTACTCTCACTTGCCTGGGATGTGGCAAAAATTTACTTTCAGAGTCTGATTTACTCAGAACACACTGAAACTCTCCCCACATTCACATTCTCCAAAATAGCTACATCTTGACTCTGAGGAGAGGCCTACAAATGAGGACGGTACAAATTAACGCATATCAGACGCTTTCAAAATGGCACATTTTTCCTTCCAGTAAACTTCCCTTTTAAAGTGCACTGAAGAAAATGAAAAACACATATTCGTGCCAGTGGATACCAGTAGAGATTCTTAAAAAAATGTAAACTCACCTTGGAAGCCCAAAGTGAAAGAAATGCAGGATCTTGAAAAAAAAACTAAATAGTTTTAAAAGATGCTACTGTCATTTAACTTAATTTTTTTTCTTGGATTTTTCCCCGTTTTTTTGGGGGTTGATGTCTGGTGGTTAATACTGATCCCCATAATGCTATTTGCCTCTCAGATTTTCATTGAGTATGAAATTTATTTATGCAGTTTTGTTCTACCACATATAAATAGAGCAGCAATAAAGCTTATGCTTTATTGCTTTACTTCTGTCAGAGTATGAAGGGAAGCATCTCCTTTTCTTCCCACTTTAGCACTGACCTGCTGCAAACTCACTGCTGTACAGCCCTGAAGTTCTGTAAGACTTCTACAACTCTGATCATCCTTGGCTTGATCAATATCATCAGCAGATGTTATACTAAACCTGGGCTTCTCAACACTACAGCTGCTTTTTTTCTAATCTATTTTTCAATATTAGAATTCAAGAAAAAACAAAGGTGGGTTTTTGGCAGCCGTCTGTATTGCAATTCATAACCAGTGCTAGCCACACAGACCCCTTCTATTTTAGTGAGGTCAAGCCGTCAAGTTGGCAAGTCCCAGGAAGGCAAGGAACTCACCAAAATTTCTTTCCACCTTCCAAGTTAAGCAAAAGTTATAAGAAGTGTGCAAAGCCCATGATCTATTCTGCTACTTAAGCAGAGCTCTGGCAACTCTTGGGATTTGTATGTGTAGTGTGCTGCTATAGCACACTGAAAAAGGGTCTCCTAATGAATCTGTAGGATCTATGGGAAAATGTCCCAGACGGTCAATGTGTGTCCCTTACAAAGCCTGTGCGTCATTTCTCCCATTCTGGCCTTCCCTACACTTCTAACAGCACAAGGAATATGGAAAGTCAGGCTTTGGATAAATTGGAAAAACAGATACTGCATACTCTGACAGTCTCACGTGGCACACAGACAATGAGCTACAGCATTAAGGGACACAGAGGCCAAATGACACTCAGGAGGTGCACAGTACAGTGGAAGAAGATGGAATTCTGGGCATATAGAAAAGCTGAGTTCATTCAAATTTTGGTAGAAATACTGGTTAATCCTATTAAATACATTTACTTGGTTTTGCTGTTTCTGGGTAAGGTCCATTCTGAATGTTGAAGATGATAAGATGCCAAAGGCTACACTTGAACACCCTGTAATCAATAACTCTCAGCTCCTGTTAACAGAAGAGCTCTAATCACATTCCCTATTAAACTATTTACCTCTTTCCTTCAATTATCATCCAGTTTACTTGCCTGATGAAAGGGTAATGTAGATTGGATAACTAAGTAGTTTAAAGTCTTTTTTCCCCTTCAAAGACACATGGGAGAAGAAATGTGCTACCAACATCCATTTAATGGACACAAGTCCATTTTAATAGGAGGAAAAACAGATTCCAGTACTGCTGGTGAGCTCCAAGAGTTCAGGTCACCTTGAAGGGCTGGGGGCTAAGCTGGCAACCTTTCTCATCTTCATTATTTTCAGTTGCAGTGAAACCCATTAACAGTGGGCTCACAATTGACTACAGACCACACGTCAGTTCCTGTGAAGGCAATCTTCCTGAAACAAATTTTAACTGTTTTTCTCAAGTGGCTGCATTAGTGGTCAGGGCTGCATCACTGCAATCTGTGGGAGTTTTGTTGCTGGTAACAATGTCTCTGAGGAAATATCAGCGGAGAACTACCTCTGTTTCCTTGTAAAGATTTTTGTCTTTCTCTCCAGTTTCCTTTCCTGGTTGATAGATGTGAACTTATCTGAAGTGTTTGGTTAGTTTTAAACCATTATGATACCGTCAAAAAAAAGATTGTTCAACAAAGCCAATAGAAAAAAAAGAACAAGAACAAAAACCTAAAAATATAGCTCCTGTAGAGTTCATCTCACTGAACCTCATCTCTAATAAGCTGTTCGGTCACTGAAATGACATCTGCAATGTTCTCCCTTAGGATTTTAGTTAGCAGAAGATTTGGGCTGCTATATTAAGCATATATCTCCTTTTGTGCTTTCAAGTTATGGTATCACTGGTATATTGCAGTGCTCTTTTTTGTTTTATTGTCTCTGATCATCCAGGGAAATTAAAAATAATGAAAACAACTGTTAAAAATAAATTCCTATTTACATTGTCCACATGTAATTTGGAAAGGTAATTATGGCAATTTCTTCATATGCTGCAACATAAAAATGTAGTAAAGTTCAATAAATTAGTCCTAGACTCATCATGATTTTTTTAATGTACTTCATTTTGAATTTAGGCATAGAAGTTTTGGAAATTTTGGTACTTCAGAAATGCACTGGATATTTAAAGTAGGTAACTTTTTCTGTGGTATCATTAAAAATTTCTCCCAAAATGGAAGCATAGAAATAAATACTTGTAGTTTATTATTTTTGCAGTCCTTTTTCCTCCTTTTAAGTCTTTAAGCAGAAACTACAAGTGAATTGAAGCAGCACATTTAGATCAATCTTAGCTTGAACTAGTGTTGATCCCACTGAACAATGCACTAGAAAAAGCTGATTATAAAATCACTATACAGGGACGGGTGGAAAGAACAGGCAACTGCTTCTAAAGAATTGTTTAAAGTTCTGCCTGTGAGAGAACATCCTTGGTTTTCATCACAGAAAAAAAGCAAAGAGTAATTTCATTAACTTCTGGTGCAAATACTAAGTTCTCCACACAGCAGGTTGCCATTCTTCATGCAAGACGTATTTTATCACCTGCGCAATTATAACCAATAATTGCCAGAGGTTTTGCTTTGTTTATTCTGGTTTAACCAAATAAACAATCCCTTGCATACCATCTTCTATTCCAACAATTTGTAACAATGTGACCTAATTAGAGAGGAAACAGCCACAGCAACTAGCAGTGCATCCAAAGATACGAAGTACTGCAGTTGGACATCATGCGCGGGTGCTCCATTTCCAGTTCTCCATTATGCCACACAATGTTTTCCTAATGAGTGCTGTAGTCTCAACCATCTTCCAGATGTAGAAGATGAAAAAGGAAAGAACCATACCTGGCCCTTTGAGAGCATCCCTTAAGTAAAAGAAAGACTTAGGCAACTGATTATATCACTCTGTTATAATAAAGCTACATAAGACATTTCCACTGCATTCTATCATCTACAGTTCATTATTACACATGAAAGAACCATCTGGGATCCATACTGCACACTGCAGTATCTCTTGCCAGGTATCTCCCAGGTCCCACAATTCAAAGGTCAGATTCTCAGCCATGAGCTGGCTAAAAGGCTTGGAGAGACAGAGGCACAGTCATAGTTTCACCATTACGGGGCTTTTTACCCTGACTCTTGTCCCAGCATCGTCTAGGGCAGTCTTATGCCTCCCTTTTGTTGCCAGCAGCTTGTGGTCTCCAGAAGTCCCTTGGTCATTCTCTGGGCACAGAACCACTGAACACTCACCTGATCTGCCCTGCAGCACAAGACTTTAACAATAGGCTACCAATCTCCTATCCAGTCAGCTGAAGCTAAGGATTAGTCCAGACCCTTTAAAGGCACAGCCAGAGCATAGCTGAGAATTTGGCCCTTGATTCTCACTTGTCACCTGCACAGAAACACTAACCATTTGCCAAGCCAGACAGTTCTGTACAAACATTTCTTTTATTTACTGGCAATTTGTTTTCTATCTGTTGTAGTGAAAATAATGTTTATGATTAGGATTTCTATCAGGTTTAACTATTCAACTCTTTAATAATGTTGCCTGCTTGCATACTGCAATTTCGTAAGAAAAGCACCTATCTATGCCACAGTTTAAAGTGAACAAATGGATAGTAAATTAACATTTTTAGCCTGGGATCCACCTAGAAAGTTTACTTTCTTATTTATACCACAGCAGTCCTTCTCAAAAAGAGTGTCTTTCATTCACTCAGTGACATGCCACACTCATCTATGCACAGGAAATGGGGCTTTTTTTGCTTAATTTTCAAGCCACTTTTAAAACTGTGTTGAAAATTTAACTTGACACAAATATTACATAAGGAGGTGGAGGGGGGAATGGAATATGTGTTTAAAGGAAATCAGGAGTGTAACTGAAAAGTATGGGGGGAAAAAACAAACCAAAACGCAAAGCATCCAAAGAAAAAGCAAAGAATTTCAATGAAAAAGTTGAACATTGTGGTCTGGTCCTCATCTACTACAATTGATGTAATTTAGGAATAAATCCACTCAAGCTGGTCAGCAAGGTCAAAGAAGAATCACCCACTTAAGATCACCTTACCAAACAAGAAAATCCAATTTTGAGAATTACATCAGATTTCAGATTTTACAAGGTTCACTCATTCTTAGTTTGGTGTGAGAATTTCCCAGGTTACAATGCAAAATAATGCTTAGTAAAAATATACGGAGCTCTACAACTCCTTTGCATAACTTTCCTGGAGTTGCACTCTCCCAGGCTGGACTCTCTTCCCTTTTGCTGCAATTGATTTTCTTCCCCCCTATTCTGTCGATTTTAATCTAGCAGGGAAAGTCCTTTTCTAGCAAGCACTGTCAAAATATACAGGACATAGATCTCACACTCAGAGAATGCAATGCTGTGTCCAGACAGCAGTGCTGGGTGCCTCAGGCATTTGTGATAGCCAACATGCATATTCCTAGCAGTCAGATGTGTTCCACTGCACAGCTGTACACCTCTGCCTCTGATTTCTTTCAGGTGCATGTTCCTCCCAATTGCAAGTTCTGTGCAGCCAGAGTAGCTTAAATCAAGCAAGTGTTGGTTCATTGCTGGCTGAAGGGAGGAAGACCCATTACTGTTACCCATTACTCTGTTAAGAGTTAACAAATTATCCCCAATAACTCCAGCCTTTAGAACGGGAAAGTACCACACAGCTTTTATAAATAAGAATTACTGACCTTTTTAAATAGTTTCAAAAGAAGAAACTCTGCATCAAATGTGAGTATAATTTAGGAACTACTACATAGCAGCAAAACTACATTAGACTTTCTGATTTTTCCATGGTATCCTTGGATAGATACACCACCCAGTAGACCATGTTAAATGCTCCAAAGGTAACAGGAAATAAAATGCGTGCATATTTGTCTATCTTACTCGTGCCAGAGTGGGAGGCGGGGGGAGGAGTTGGTGTGACAGCAGATGGCTTTGCAGATGCTCCTAATGTATTAGGTGTGGTGGTCTGAATCTGCTCCAGTCTAGATCCAAGCAAGTGCTGAATGGAAGGGGATCCAGCTGTGGCATGCTGGGATACAAATCCAGTTAAAATTGGGGTAGAAGGAGGAGCTGGAGGGGTAGCTCTTGCAGAGGATAATGTCTCCGATGCGTTGATTCGTGTGAAAGGGTTGGGACTTGATGCAGAAAGGGAGTGGGGGGTAATGTCAGAAGACCCCTGAGCTACAGAGGGAGGCTGGACAGAGCTGTGCCTTGTGTCGATTCGGCTCCCACCATCAGCTTCAGACTGTACTGTGGCATTTGTTCTTTTCCTCACATTTGAATTGGCATCTGTACTCTGCAAAGTTACAAAAAAAATACTTGTCATTCTTAAAATAAACACTCAAACAAAAGCGATGGAAACTATAATCAAGCACTATCCAAGTAATACTCACAAATATAACCATAGCTGATCCTGAAGAACAAAGATACCAAAAAAATGATGAAAATGGATTTAATAGCATATAAAGTGACAAACAAGAATTCCTTTTACCTGTGGCTGGAATACCAGAGTGAAGTCATCACACTCCATGTGGTGCAGTACCTATACAAACTGAATACCATGAAGCTAAGGATTCTCAGGCTAGAGTCACAGCTTTTTCCAGGCTCAAGCTCAAAACAAGATTCCCCAATGTCACCTCTTTCTCTGATGATATAAAAACATTGTAGATGCAATTTTCCAGCCATGAAGGTTTATTTATTCTATATATCTCCATAACTACCATATACTAGGAACTCTAGTCTTCTACAGAAGAGACTGTTAAAATGCAAGTATTCAGCAAACCAAGTTGCCACATTGCTGTTCTTTCAGAAATAAAGCCAGTGCTTTTTCACATCAACCATAGGCAATAAATTAACCAAGCACAACTGAACCAGGGAGCAAATTACTCTCTCATCAACTACTCCTCTCCGTTCATTAGGTAAGAGAAGTGGTGAATTCTCCATCACTTGGTGTCTTCAGGCAAGTCTGGATGTCTTTCTGAAAGATATTCTTCAATGAAATAGTACTTATTAGGCTGCATGAGAAACCAAAATACAGATAAGGAAGTACAGGAATAGAAAATCCATCAGAGTTTAACATTCTGACTTTTGGGAGTAGGACTTGGCTTCTGCCTTTATTCTCTGCACTTAAGAGGAAGACTAACATGTCCTGAACTTCTTTCTGGAAAGGTATTTAAAGACTTCTGACCTTCAGCAATGCACCTAAACATGACGTAAAACATATAATACTTTAGATATAATATGTGAATATCTTCTAATTAAGAAACTAACTGATTTCCAGAAGACAAAGACTTGAGGACAGATAGAGTACATAGGTCTAAATACAGACAAGATGAAACAACCACTAGTTATATATAAAAAGTCCTATGTTTTATGCCTCTCTGATGATTCCCAAGCATTGCCCTGCACCATACCAACTGTGCCTTTGGCTCCCCTTCCCTCCAGCCTTCCCAGAGAACCCTGCCAAAGCTCACAGCAGAACTCAAAGGGAGAGAAAGCAGGCAGCAATGTCTTTCCTCCTTCATCCAACAGCAGCTCTCTCCAGCCAAGTGACAGAGCAGTAACAGAGACTAGGTTAGGTGTTATTCAAGGTACTAGCAGTACCTTGAGTAGTGACAAGAGTGACACTGTGTCTGTCTGCTACACCAATTGTGCTTTCACTGTTCTGCTCAAGGAAACTGAGAAATTGAAGCTAAAAAGAAATCTAAAAAAAAAACTTAAAAAAAAAATCAAATCACTTGATAGTATTCCCATCATGACCAGAATGCTGGTCCCTAATCCTGTTAATTGCAGTACAAATCTGTCACTGGCAATACTGTTGGCCTGAATTTATCTGAAACTGTCACAGCTTTATGCCTATTCATGTCTGATGTATTTGCCAGCTCACAGTTGATATATCAAAGAATCCCTCTTAAATTTCAGTTTTCCTTCCTGCATAGAAGCATGTCAATCCCTTTTATTTATTATTCTGCATCTGCAATCCAAAGAGGCAGAGGACTAGAAGAAACACAAGAAGCTGGTTTTTCCTAAAGAAACACTAATTTACTGTTTGATAGAGAAGCCCAAGTCACTCTTTGGGAAGTGCAGAAGTACACACAGATGTGAAATTTGGATACTTTCATACTAGGGTTGTCAATGACCCAGGAACAGTAAAGCCATTTTCAAGACTGCTAGATTGAAATGATAAAGTACAATCAGGACAGGGGTACATTTTCTAGAGACTTAGTAATACCTGGTGGAGTGCTGCATGTCACTTGAAGGCTTGCAAAACTAAGCAGATGGAAGTTATCAATGCTCACTCTGTGAGCAAAAAAACATCTCTGTGCCATGGAGAAGCTGGCACTATCAATGAGAGGAGGTGAGTTTTATCTTTTATATGCAGATCCTTGGACAACCTGGCTTGCTCAAGTGTCACCCACTGTAAAGCTCTCAAGCAGTGCCTAGGAAGCAAAAATTCACAGGCTGGGGCAGGGGTTGCAAAGTACATCTGCACTGGGACCAAGATACGTCTC
The DNA here is from genome assembly GCF_028551555.1 of Melozone crissalis. Lineage (NCBI taxonomy): Eukaryota > Metazoa > Chordata > Aves > Passeriformes > Passerellidae > Melozone > Melozone crissalis. The sequence goes on from NW_026535784.1 coordinate 20,073,998, forward strand.
AGCTCCTTCCTGTTCTCTACCTACATTAGACAAGTAGCTTAGAAGTGCTGCTGCTGCTGCTGGAGAATGGAATAACCACACCTTCAGTCACTCCACATGCAACCAAAAAGAATAGTTCAAAGAGCAATACAATAAATTAGGTGCCATTAATTTACAGAGGCACCATTTTATGTTCTTGCTCACTTGTACTGTCACCTCTTTTCAATGACCATCTCAGTGTATTTCCCTTTTGAGCACCATCATCTACAGACACAGGTAAGACAGACAGGCAACAGTCAGGTTCCTCACATTCCAGTCATCTCCATTTCTTTTGTAGGAACTTGTTTCCATCAATATATCTGCATAATACCTCATCTTCCTCCCCAGTTCAACTGTCATCTAAATGACCAAATCAGACCTGTTGCTATTGTATTCACCACTTATTTTCCATTACAGTCTCTATTCTAGAATAAAATTATCTATACTATTTCAAATGGTCAAAATGTGTGTCTGTGTAAAACCCTACTGGGCATTTGCTTTCTTGTTACTGACACAGGAAACTTCCAACACTTCAGAAACCTTAATTTTAGAGAGAAACACAATTTTCTCATAACATACACATAAATGTACACATAAAGCCTGAATACACAACACTGTAAGATCTAAAATAACACGGCATAACAAGCACCAAAAATGTGGGATCATTTTTTGTTAATTCCCTGGAAACCACCTTCCAATCACTCAGAGCATGGAAATCAGAAATGGCATTTCTAACATGCTCCACAGACGGTGTATCACAGACACCCGGTTGTTCTTGCAGAATGTCATTGCAATAGTTTGTATTTGTGTTCTTGAGCAGAATCTTGCTCTTGAAAGGTACTGAAACAAGCATGCTTCCTGGAGCACCACAGCCATGCCTTGTCAAAGCTGAGCAGAATGCACTCTCCTTGTCAGGGTGGCCTCAACAGCACATTGACCATCATTTATCCTTCCCTTGCACTTGTTTTACTCGAGATAATATCATGACAATAGTTCCTTCTCCTCATTTAAAGCACTCAGGTATCCCTCCTTGTTGAGTTGCCCGCTTAAAAAATATCTTCCAAAAATTCTTATTACTGGCTTTATACATAGGGCTCTTCTATATTTCTCTATTCAACACTGCAAAGATAACTCAGTTCTTCCTACTAAAATAACATTTCTCCTCTGTACAGAAGCTATCTCACAACTCTACATCATCTGAAGATTAGTGACAAAGCCACTAATAAAAATATCAAAAAAGCCTGATTCTGTAGCAAGCCTCAATGACTCAAATTCTGTTGTAAAACATAGTAAAATACAATGCTCAGTTTGTGTTAGAAAAACATTCCACAGTCATTTCAGTTATGGTATATACCCCTAGTAAAAGGGTAATGTGATAATGACAATCTGACCAACAAAACTATAAACGTATGCAAACACTTGCTACCTCCCAAAATTATTTTACTTTATCCTTTTTAAAACAATAGCCCAAAACACAAAATTGCCTTTTAGTTTGGGAGCACTGACTAGGTTTGGATGGCAAGGTTTGCATGACCTAGGGGCCACAGGGGTGGATTCTGTGAGAAGCTGCCAGAAACTTCTCCTGTGTCTGACAAACATGCACCTGCAGCCCATGGAGGCCCCCATGCCAGAGTGTGGAGCAGCCTGGTTTGAAGGACTGCACTCCATGGAAGGGACCTACACTGCAGCAGCTCATGAAAACTGCAGAGCCTGGGAAGGACTCACACTGGAAAAGTTCATGGAGGACTGTCTGCCCCAGGAGGGTCCTCACACTAGAGCAAGACAAGAGTGTGAAGATTCTTACTCCTGAGGAAGAAGGAGTAACAGAGATAAATTGTAATGAACTGACTGTAACTACAATTTCCCATCCCCCTGAACCACTCTAGGGCAGGAGATAAATTCAGGAGTAAAATTAAGCACAGGAAGAAGGCTTCAGGGAAGATATTTTAAAATTTAGTTTTTGTTTTCTCATTGCCCTACTCTGCTTTGACTAGTAATAAATTAAACTAATTTTCCCCAAGTTGAGTCTTTTTTGCCCATGATGGTAATTGGTGAGGGATCTCTCCTTGTCCTTATCTGGACCTATGAGCTTTTTGTTGTATTTTCTCTACCCTGCTCAGTTTAGGAGAGGAGTGATGGAGCATCTCTGGTGGGCACCTGGTGTTCAGCCAGGGTCAACCCATCACAGGAATATAAACAAGAAACATAACATGAAAATCAAATAGGAGCCAAATGAAAATTCAAGCCAAGAAAGGAAGGGCTTATCCAAAAGTAAGGATTCTTTTACAAGGGCAAGTCAGGAAAGCACTCAATTGTCCTGAGCCAACAAGACTGCCGTGCTAGTCCAGACGGGGCTCCACAGGAAACACCGAGGGCACATTTTTCACATTCTCACTCTGGATTAAGAAAGGTTCTGATTTTCTGGAGATATTTCAGTAAGACTTTTGGGAGACATTTAAAATTGCGTATCTCAGGAATGCAAATGGGAGCCTGGAAACTACCGTAACATCCAGTCTATTCCACTGTGCAGTGCCAGGCTTAAGAGATCTGAGAAAGATTGCCTGTCTATAAAACAACAAATTCTGCTTAGGTAAATGCTGCTTCACCTTTTCTTTGAAACAGTCTATCCACCTGATAGGTCCAATCAATTGGTACAACCAATTCCACACACACCAGAAACTCTGATCACCACCAAATCAGAAGTTGTAAGTGCTTTGCTCTGATAAATCCCCCTTCAAGAGGAAACTTTCTTGCTATAGATCCTGTCAGGAGAATTCAGCCTCTGAACCTTTACTGGCAGAAACAGTATGGATGAATTTCAAAATTTTCGGTGATTTGAGTGCACAATACCTGTCTGTGCATAATCAAAGTTCTCAAGAGCTCTGAGAATACATATATTGTCCTAATTGCAAGACATCTTCATTGGCTAAAGCTCTGTGGTTGGCTGGGATACATTAATGTGCACTAATGTATACCTATTTTATTTTTAACAGCCAATATCACAAACAGGGAAAACTAAATTCCAGCCTTCACGGAACTTCCAACATTTATCACCAAAACTTTGATTGTGCCAGAGGTAGATAGGTGAGTGCAGTAAAGCCAAGGAATTGACCAAATATGGGAAAATGTGGAGTAAAGTCTTTTTCAGAAGAGACTCATAATCACTCCTCCTTTCTACCCAAATGAATATTTCCTTAGTGAATACAACTAAAAACCAAAAACCAAAACAAAAAACTTGCTTCGTAAAAAAGGTTTAGAAAACTCCCATCCCATGCATAAGCATACTTCACTGAGGAGGAAGGAGGCTGTAAGATAGGACAGGAAGTTCAAATTCAGTCAGACACAGTCAGACAAATTTTATCACATAGCATGCAATATGCAAAAAGATTTTTAAAGTATTGACTGTTTTAAAAGGCATTGAGATTTTGCTTTAGTTTTAAGTATCACATACTATTTCCCATGCATTTTATCCTTAAAAGAACTAAATTAGGGAAAGAATCATTGAATACAAATTCTTCCTATGTGTAACGTCCTGATGCAAGATGCCATTTTGCTAGTACTAGAACAGAAAGTCCATTTAGCATGAAGGTAGGACATCTATACCAACCTCCTTACAAATATAAGTAAAATGTGGTAATTAATGCTGTATCCTTCCCTTTACCAGTGGATTCAGATGCAATTAACCATGAATAACATAATGAAAGAAGCTTTCAGCATAGCTCAGGATAAATCTATGCAATTTATTGCTTAATACTGTGGCAGATTTGTGGAGTAAGTTTGATGGTCAATTTCTATAACAGAATGTATAGAACAAACAAAAAAAAAACCCTTCAACAAATCTATTGCCAAAAATGAACCCACACATCATTTGCTTTTCCATTTAAGCTGAACTTTGATGGATACTGCTGTTTACTACAGCACTAAAATGATGCACAAATATGAGCTGATCTAAATTCTTCAATATTTAACATGGTTTGTACACCATAAACAGCTGCTCACATAATGTGGAAATTCTGAAACTATTTCTAAGTCTATGTAAGCCTCAACTTGAGCCAAAAAAAATAAAGTACCGGATTGTTTTTTATGTATTACCAGTTTTTGACAAGCGAGGCAATTTTGCACTTCAATGAAGTCAAGATTGCAAATTTAGCACGAAGTGAAGTAGCGTGCAGCAGCTGAGCTGAGGTTCAAGGGAAGGGGATCATCAGCACAGCAATATGCAGTACTGAACTGACAAACTTAGTCATCTTGTTACAGAACAAAGAGAGCTGGTAACAACCACACTGCATATTTCCTATGATAAGGCCAACCTAGAATCCATAAAACAAACAAGAACATAATTTAAAAGTCACAAGTTGTGTCCTGGGGAGAATGCAGCAATGATAAAAGTGATTACCAGAACACCAGGGAAGTTAGTCCTTAGGACTGTATTTAAAAACAAAAGCAGTGAGAACCCTGCAAGCTATGAGAAACTCTTGTGTTGGTGCAACATTGTACAGTCAGCTGTTCCATGCAACTCAAGAGCATCTTTCTGTAGCCTGTTAGTGCTCTACATAGCAACTTCAAATCAGTCTCTGTAATTTTAAATTTCTTCACAGTTTTTATGATGGGCACATCCTTTTGAGATGTGAATCCAAAATAAGCAGCTCTTACTGCCTGAGCTAACACAGTATCAGTAGTACTCAGCATGGAAAATCCCCTTCTTAGGCTCTCTGATCAGGAAGCACAGCCATCATCAACTCTTGAAAAACAGGTGCACATTAAAACTAGAGCCATGCATTTGCAATAAAATTCAGATGCATTCTTCTAATCTTCCTCAGGACTCCTTGGAAAACAGCTCAGAAGTTGTGGGGTTGGATATACAGACACTTCTGAAGACCTGTGTCAGGCTCACCCCGTGACAGAGCTTCACAGCACCACTGCGCAAGATCCCAGGGCTGCTTTTGCCCTGCTTGTTTACTCAAGTGGAGAGCTCACTGCTGCAGGTCAATACATTTTCTAGTTCACAACAGATCTTTGCCACAGGATATCACTAAAACGGTACCTCTTTCTGGGACTGAGAGAATACAGTACTTAAAGGAGTAAATTCTCTTTTCCCAGGGATAAATGCACAGCAGACTTTACAAGTCACACCACCACCATCTGGTACCAGTTCTAGTGGGAGAGAGAGCTAACACTTCTACATCCAGCAAGCAGCTGTCAAAGCTGGAGAGAAATGCCCTGGGTGGGATCACAGCCTAAATTACATGCCTTTGCAGAAGGAGCCACCCAACTGTATCCAGTGCTTCCAGCTCTGAGCTCTTTCCTGAGGCAAGACAGCTAAGACACACTGTAAAAAGACACTCAGGAAAAGACTCTGTCCTTCTCTGCTGTAACCCAGCAATCAGGAGGGGAGCATGGGTTTGGTGATCAGAGACCACTTCTCAAATCTGCCCTGACTGTCACAGGGATATCAACACAGCCTTTTCACATCCCAAGTGTTTCCCACCAGGCCACTGGATATTCTAGCACAAGTGATCATCCTTCCTTCCTAGAGATGTTGCTTTCTCCCCACTTCAATCTCACCCTTCCATTGCAGGGCACGCACAGACAAGTCAGCTCCAGAATCAATTCCTTTCCTTCTCCATGGCCCCACACAAATTATTTAACATAATGAGAGCAGCTTCAATATGCCAAGGACTACTTAGCAGTCTGGCTACTAATCTAATTCTCCAGTATTGAAAAGGCAGGACTCAAGTCTGCTCAGACTCCCACATGGATTTGTGGGAGGCTGTATCTAAGATGCATACTGGCCACTGAGTTGAAACGGGATAGGCATCCACCTAAGATGCATGTCAAACATTTAACAAGCAGCAAGTCAGTTTTTTACATGCCTCCCAGAGAAATTTAGTGATTAAGCCTTTCAGGTGCCTAATCACCATTTTGCATACTTCATCTCCCTAAGTAAAAAACAAAACCCAAACACAAAATCAACCAGTCAAAAAAAAATTTCTGAAAATGGAAGCACAATCAAAGCAGTTTTAAAATTGATAAGAATTTTAATAGTTTATTCAAATAATCAGGTATGTAACAATGAGGTGTTAGTAGAATGGAATCAAAACTTAACAGCCAATAAACACCTTTATGCTTTTCTGTCAATTTTCCAAGGATACAATTAGTGTCTTTCATGACAGCACAACTAAAACTTCAATGAGACACAGGTAAATTAATCCAAGCAAAACTTCATTCAAAAATTGGAAAGCTTAGAGCAACCAAAGTCTGACATCACTTACTGTTTAGCTGCAACAACAAAATTGTTTGTATGATAATTTAGTAATATTTTACTATTAAAATCCACCATAGTGGTTTTTATCCTTACCAATCCTTCCTGAGAAAACAGTCTGTTCTTCTGGGAGGACATTGTATAGCCTGCCAAATTCACACTATTTGACATTTATCAGGGAAGCAGCATGTTGTCATCAGTGTAAATAATGCTGCTTGTCCCAAATCCCACTGAGTCACCATATTGACCTGCTGCGAGCAAAAGCAAAACTTGGAGGAGAAATCTACTCTGGTTTACTACTATGTTGCAGAGCCAGTCAATCAGAATTTTACTGGAATAATACTAGAGACTTTGGGTTGCTTTACAGAGCCCTGGAATATAGCCAAGTAAAACTCCACCTGCCACAAAATACAATTAACTCTAGTCCCTAGATCTAGCAGTGCAGAGAGCAGTGCAAATTATTTAGAAAGAAAAAACAAAGGGGAGGTATGTTATAAGAGCCAGTTCAATATCCACTCTGTTCATTTTGCAATCTGAATCATGTGATGGGAAGGGAAAAAAAGAGAGAATAGCACTCCATTCTATGTTCTACCACTAGACAGGCATAAAAGTGCACAAAACATAAATTACAAAAACCATGGCAAATTTATGCCAAATAAATCCATCCACTTGTGTGCTGCCTAAAAGCCTTACACATGCAAACATGTATGCACTGGTGCACACAATTCTCAAAGATTTTATTTATCTTATGACAAAATGAAAGAACTGAAAACGTAACAATGGTAGGGAACAAACCTATTAGCCTATGTCCTAATGAACTGGTGATTTGTGTGACATCTCTGAAAGGAAGAAGAATGGCTGATTAGGAACCAAGGACCTTAGTTATTTTCTGTATCTTTCAAATTTCATTGACCTTAAAGCTATAGTTAAATTTGCTTTAGTAGTTTGCTGAAAGTGCTTTGAACACCCATTTCATTGTAGATTTTCCCAAGCTTCTCAATGCTTATTTCTTCTGATTCCAATTTTCCCAGTGTAAAAAATGAAGTCAGACAGAAATGTTACAGACAACTGGAAAATTCAAATGTGTTATGGTGTCGTTGGATGCACCAGTATTGAAAACTTTTGTGGAGGGGAAACAAAACTAATATTTAAATATAAATACATGAAAAGGTTTAAGCAGAAAATATGAAGAGTCTTGTGTTCAGAGACATCATTTAATACTAACCATTACAGGGAAAACTATAAACTCCCCAACAATTTTCAGTGTAAGGGTTGATGCTGGACAATCTGAAAATTTTACCCCTGTCACCATAAAAAATTGACCTTGACTTGATGTTTCTGAAATCCTACAAGATATTTTTTGACTATGTAACATTTCCCTCTACAAAAAAATAATTTTAAAAGGGAGGAAATTGAGATTATATCAATAGAAGACCTATCTGAATGCTTGCAACTCGTACTGTCAGAAAAATAACTTATTATTAAACAGAAACATACATTGTATATTCTAATGGAAAAAAATTAAGGAATATGATTTTTTGGAGCAAGACAATCTTTTTGTTTTTCCAGTAAATCATTACAATGACAGAGAAAGACAATCACGCACATTTTTGGAATTTAAAACAACAGGATATACTATTTTTTAAAATAACTGCATTATGCTTTGGTTTCCAAAAAGAAGCCTTATCCTAATACTGCTTAAATAAAGTCTTCCACAACTTAGAATAAACACTGTTAAGTATTTTAGCATTTTAGATGAGTAACAGCCAAGTATTATTATTACTCTGTATTTCCTTGTCTACTTTGTGACATTTCACTCTAATACTTACAGGAAATTGAAGAGTGATCAATTATAACATTTCCTAATAAGGCTCGGAGAGGACAGCACTACAGAAGGATTTTTTGTTATGTACCAGGTGCTGCAACTAAACTCCTGCTTCTTTTTGTGCATATTGACAAAAAAAAAGTCGCAACAAACTCAACCTTCCCCCAAAAAAACATTTCCGCTACAATAAGGAACAACTTCATTGCCCACCTTTACATCCCAACAATTTTGGTCAAGCACCCTGCCCTTTTCTATCCTCACTATAACTGAATTCTGGAATTCAGTGGGGTTTACAATCAAGTTGGGTCAGAATCTAGGCACAAATCCTATACTACATTGCCTACTTCCATTAATTACTCTGCTCACTTTGCAGTAGAGAAATGTCTCTACCTACAGTATAAATTCATTCCACAACCCAAGCTTATTAAAGGTAGAGTAATATGAGGTTGTTGAAGAAAGACAAAAATTTTTAATATAGCACTTTAATTTGTGCTATTTAAAAATAAATATTATGGGACATATTAAACAAAATTTTTACATTTTATGTCTCTCATTTATGCCCAAGTCACATTGTTTGAGCCCATTTTTAGCTTTATGAATAGTACCAGTTGATCTGTACAACTAAGTCTAGTGAACCAAGTAAAAAAAATAAAAACAAACAAAAACCCAAACAAACAAAAAACCCAAACAAACCAAAAATCCCAGAAATAACCAAATAAACCAAACAAAAAACCCAAACAAACCAAACCAAAAAACCATACAACCAAAACCAATAGCAAAAAAGCCCCAAATGAACACACAACACCCCTTGCCCTCCCCTCAAAAAAAACCCCACACAAAAACTGCACCAAAAAACAAAGCAGAAAAACAACAGAAGGCAAATAAAATCAAGGAAGCATAAAAAGCCCCATAAAACATTGTACCTGACCATCACAGCTAACAAAATATTTCATTAACCATTTTGGATCTACCTTCAGGTATCCAAAAATTTAAACTTCCCACAAAGTCACTGCAACCTTCTCCCAGGTGATTAATCTCTCCTATCTTTCAAGCAGCATTCAGTACAAAATGTGCCAGTTGTTTATGACCTGCACCCACTCTTACCCTATTTAAACCTGATTCTAGCATATCCTGATTGTAAATCATCAACAATAAAAATGCTGACTAATGAAATTAGAGCAGCAGAAAACTGTTGACATGTCAAAGAAATAGTTCAATGGCACAGCAGCTTCCATTTGTATGGTCCTGTACTTATATTTAGATGGAACTCTATGCATTTCTCGAGCCTGACTTCCTTCATTAGGATCTGAGTTTTAAATGCCACTGCCCTAAAAAACACAAACCGTAACACTCTAGGCAGTGGAGAAGTAGTGAAGCAGAAAAAAATGGTCATTATATTTAAAAACTGAAATGATGTCCTAACTGCAGGACTGTTTAAGTCACACAAAGGAGATAGGCTGTGCATCCACATAAGGAGTCCAGTAACCAGACCTGTGGCCCAAGTGTTGCCATCAAGACCAAGCTGCTCTTCAGATACTTCAATTCATAGATGAGGCAGGAGAGTTTAGCTCCACTTCACTATTGCTGGGACGAAGGAAGCCATTATCCCACTACTCCAAAGAAGGAGCAAAGTAAGTGGTACTACTCTAGGTCTGGTATGGTTTTGGTACCTCTCCAGTACATCTGTGTATTCAAATAGAAGTTTTGTTCCAGAGGCTAAAATTTTCAGTTTCACTTAAAGTGAAACTTTAGACACAAGAGTGTATCTGCTGACATCTCACCATTAATCAACTTCAGGGATTAACAACAACAACAACAACAAATGGCACACTAAAAAATGAAGTATCCTGCCTATAGCTTCAAGATTGTATGCAGCCCATTAGACCAATTTATCAAGCCCAATCTTTGTTCTGTAAGTCAGGAGTTTGGGGAACAGAGCTGGTCATCAGCCAGATTAATTGCTCTAGATGTCTGGGGGCTGACAAAGGATTTCCACTTTTCTAGATGTCTGGGGGCTGACAAAGGATTTCCACTTTTCTCTCACCCCACCATGTAACTTGAGCTGTGTCCATAAATGACTAAAAGATAAGTATTTCATACCAGAGAAAATATATCTGAATCACACAAAAGCAGCATGCAGGTCGTCCACATGACAACATTTCTCGTAAACTTGCAAGGTGGATTCCAGTCACAAAGCACCCAGGCAAGGAGAGAAGTGTGTGCCTACATGGCAGTGAACAGCTGGACCCCTGAGTTCCCCCATTAGAAGCTATAGGACTTGCGAAGGACAAGATGATATTTAACTGTCTTCAGAAAAAAACAAGAAAAATTGACAGTTAAAAAAAAAACAGTTACAACCTACTTGTGGCTGAGTTTGAAGGAATAATTCCATTCAAAAGGGGTTTTTATGAGTCTGACCTGATTTTTTCTGAGTTTCACACTCTTTTAACAAACATCTGAGGTTGAAGCTCCTGTTACCACTGTTTAGGAGTCTATTTTTTGAAGACTACTTTTCAGTAGCATTCTTCATCTCCAAAACTGGGTAGGTCTTTAAAAATAAACTTCATAGGGATACAGTGAAAAGGAAATAGTACAGAAGCATAAAAATAGACTCAGGAATCCAATAAAAAACTATAAATCATTCATTTCCATCACACATTGACTTGCAGCAATATTTCTGCTTATACTAACAAAAGCAGTTCAGAACATTTTTGGATAGATTCATTCCTTCTAAACAGAAAGCATTTTAACTTGCTCCCAAAACAAAGAAACCACAGGTAACCAAGGTTTGAGTTACCTCTCTTGGGTTGAGCACATTTTTAAGTGCTATCCTGCTGTGCCTGACAGAAAGTCTGTCCAAGTCCCTTGTGAACTCCAGGCAGACCTCAAAACAGCTTGGGTCTTACTCCTGGGATGTCTTCTGCAGAACTGCACTCCTCATTGAAACACATTAAATTTGTATCAAGAAGTTAAAGACAAGAAGAAAGAGTTGAAATAGGGTAGGCAGGGTAAGGAGTAAAAAAAATACTGAAGATTACCATGGCTAAAGTCAAATCAAGTGATAAAGAAACACAAACTGCATCTGCAGCTATGGCAGGCTTGCTCCTGCTACCCTCAGCTCAGTAAATTAGCTTGATGCCAGGATTTTTTTCTTGGAATTAACACAGTTCAGACTACTTAGCTAGCCTCTGAACTGCATTTAGTGCTTACTTTAATTAATGTATTAATCAGAAATACCCATCATGTGGCTCCAAAAAAGTAAATATAAATACATAAGAGAATAACTTAGAAAAACAGATAGCCCCCATTTTCTACAGTAAGGATTTATTTGTTCTAGTGAAGAAATATATAATATGAAGTGATATATCCAAATCATTTGATCATAATGATAAATGATAGGAGTTGCCTTTGATCCAAGACAACTATAAAAGTTGTTGTGACCAAAAAGAGAAAAATAACCCACCATTGAAAAATTCTAATTAGCATGAGTAATATATGAACTTATTCAATACAGAAAACCCACTTTAATTCTCTGGTCAGAAATTGGTCAAAGGTTTACCTGTCAAAAAAGGACTTCTAATAATGTGCAATTTATCTTTACCAAAGTTTACTATTAATATGCCTAATTTCTAATATCATCAGATAGAAAAATCTTCATATTCTATAGCTAATCCAGTTTCATAGCCCAACTTGCTCCCTCATAGAATCCTTCAAGGACAATCCCACCATGTTACTTTAGGGGAAAAAAAAGATCAAATGAGTGAAACCATACAGTTAATAATATAGAATCAACAGCTCACAAAACAAAACCCTTATTTCAAACTATAATGTCACCATGTTTGTTTTCCTTAACAACCTCAACTGTTCCATAATTTTTCAGGGGACCTACACAAATGGCATACCAGTTGCAAAAAAAGTGGGCAGAGACAGCTGTATGCCATTTCAAGGTAGGCAAAAGTATAGGGCTAATAGGCTCAAGGCAGCAATCTCCCCTCCCAGTTAGCTGAAGAGCCAAAGCCCTTTGCAAATGGTGAGATATTCAACAGAAAGAACTGTAAGGATTGGGTATTCAGGCATCTTCTCTCCTAATAAGCATACACTTCCTTTCCGGGCTAAGTGAAAATTTTTAATTTTGGGAGACTGGAAAATTTAGTATTATAGGCAAAGTCTGTTTGAAAAAAAGTTCAGGTTTAATATACAACTTTTCCTCAAACTCTGGCAATTGTACTGCTACCAACAGAATTTCTACCACAACAGCGCCAGCACAGCACAGATTTTTTTTAAATACTACTAATACTAAATACTATCATTTATCTATGGAGAAAAAATGTGCAGATTCACATTAAGAAACACTGCTTACAAATTACATGCTACAGTCCAGATATTGTCCTGGATTCTTTGTGCACCACAAATTCACCACCAATCTCAGCACCAAGGAAACTGAGATTTCATTATCAGAACTGACTAGACAGTATTTGTGCAGTACAAAAAAAGTCAGATTCATTATAAGGAATAAATAAATAATTCAATAATAATAATAATAGTATAATGATTAAAGATAAAATAATATAATACATAATAATGAGGAATTTTTCAAAATTATAGATTAGTCCTTAGAAGCAAAATATAGCAAGGAGTACTTTACATGTCAGGTTGGAAAGCAGGGTGTAACATCCATGTAAAGTTCTAGAGAATTAGATCCTAGCTTCTGTTCTGCACAGTGGGAGACCAGAAGTAATCCTCCAGTCATAGAAAGGATTGCGCAGTAGTTAAGCCTTTATTAACAGTAGCTGTGCACTCACCTTGCACACCTGTCTTGGAAGAGCAAAGTCTCAAACCTTAGTATAGGCAGAATAAAGGAGAAACTCTTTAAAAAAAAAATAACAGTTCAAGGTACAATCAACACTATCACTCATTTACATACTCTAACCATTAATGTGTAACCCCTTGAGTAGATTGCTCCCTTGAGTGCTTTCAAAATCTCCCAATCTGTGAGAACACTCCCATATTTATCCCAGCAGTATTAATTAAGCAGTGGAATAGAACTCTTCACATCTCCTTTTATCTACCTTCCAAGCTGAAAAAAGATGTGTGTTCTGTTGCTGCTGTTTTAAAAAAAAATAATAGCAATAGCAAGAAGAAGAAGAACAATTGGGGGAAAAAAAAAGGAGAGAAAGAGGAACTTCTCCAAAATGTGTATAAATGTCTAAGCATTACACACTACTAATTTAAAGCAATTCCGTCCATGAATCAAGAGTTCTTTGAAGCCACCATGAGAATAAGTTTTATTAAGCTACCTGAGTAAATGACTGCTTTCCTATTGTTTAAAATAAAATCTAATAAATAAACCTAGGATTAAACTGTTCTTAAGTAATTTATTTTCCTAGGTATCCAAATAAAACCCACCACCAAAAGCAGTATTTACTTTCACTGCTCAGGAACAGCCAAGATACTCTACTAAACCTCTTGCTGCACAGTCAAGAAGCTTAGCATAAGCTCATAGCACTAATGCCTCTGTGTACAAGGTGAACTTCGTGCTACTATAAACATATTTCTTGGTTCCTGTCTCTTACCAGCAGGAGTGACAAATAACAAACTCTTCAGGAGCATATCTATCCTTCTAAGCAGAAATGGGAGCTAACATAACAACACAGCCAGGAGATTGAAAACAGTATCTACTGTAGGAGAGCAAAGAAGAGGAAGAAAAATGGAAGTGGGTGGACAGCAGCTGCGCAGCGATAGAAAATGGAAGGGGTGGGAAGGCAAAAATCAGAGGATGAATAGGGAAGGAGACAAATGAGATGTGAAAAGAGACAGAAGACAAAATTAACAAGAGTTAGTCTAAAACAGCACTTCTTAAATCCTGGCTCAGCCAAAGGAAATTACAAAGTCAGGCTGACAGGAAGAGTAAGTAAATCACAATGCTGCTGTCAGCGTCTCACTTCTGGAGCGGCGTTGCCAAGAGCCAGTCACGGCTGGGAAGAAATGGCCCCTGCACGGCTGAGACAGGTGCTGCAGTGGCTTTGTTAGCTACATGTCTCATCAACAGCTGCTTCAGACAGTAGGCACCATTTATTGGGAATGGGAGAATGGAGGAAAGGGTAATCACAAGTGAGCCCAACTGGAAATGAGATTGAGCCCTTATTAGCTAGTCCACACACTAAAACAACTCCCCCACAAGTCACACTAAATCCAAAGCATTAGGAAAACAGACAAGCATGTTGTTAAAGAGAGCCACAAAAACTTATCAGCAATTGAGGTGAACTACTGTGCAAATTAAAATAACATCTATGGTAGACAGAAAGTTTCCATCCAACACTCTTGAAAAATTCCTGAAATTGTAACAGATAAAGGAAGAAATCTCTTGGCAGACAACATATGCAATGCAAGATCTGTGATGTTTAGAGAAGTGCTCCAAGGTACAGCTGGAGCACTGTATGCTTCAAGACACTAGCCACATAGGATAACATGATGCCCTTATAGTCTGCAATATCTTGTCCTGTATAATCAGTCTATACAGAATCAATGTGGAAAAGGAAAAGGAAACTAAGTTTCCTCAAGATTCTCATCCTAACTGATCTTCACCAAAACACAAACATAGAAGAGACTTCACATATGGATGGACATAATTGCCACCTCACCCCTGAGTTTATTCAATAACCAAATAAGAATTAAATCATGTTTTACAGGTCTTTGTAATTGAATATGGTATAGTATTAGCCATTAATCTGATGTACAATTATCATTAGCTCAAAGGGAGCCTAGGAGGAAGATACAGGCCAATTTTTACTGAGAAACACTACCAAAAATGCAGAAAATGTTTGCATAAGCTGTGAACATACCGTGAATGTCTCTTCTGTACTTCTTTTCCTTTGTACTGGAGCAACTGGAAATTCAAGAAGGGACTTGACCGTCTTCCTTTTGGCTCTTTCCATTTGAATGTTAGTGAAATAGTTCACAGCAGCAAACTCAATCAGAGCAGAGAACACAAAGGCAAAGCAAACCGCTATGAACCAGTCCATGGCAGTAGCATAGGATACTTTTGGCAGTGAATGTCTTGCACTGATGCTCAGCGTCGTCATTGTCAACACCGTGGTTATTCCTTGAAAAAAATAAAGCAAAAGAACTGTTGAATCAAAGTAAAACAAGGCAAGAACTGGCAAGGACCTTCAAACAAAGAATTTTAAATCACATATGAGTTGTTCTCTGCTGCTTGTGAACACGGCATTAAAGTCATGGCAAGCATCACATATCCATGAGCAGCTAAGTCCTAAAACAGCTTACCACTTTTTAAAGGAGCCACAGAAAGCCATGACTTCAGCAGATCATCTACAGCTCACATGAAAAAAAACCACAGAAGCCTTCATTTTACATGTTTTTCACGTCAAGTTCAGTTGAATTTTTTACAAGTCATTTTCTAAACTTGTGAATAAGACATAAGTTGTTAAATTGGGGAGTACTCCTCAGACTGCAACAAAAACATGACTTCTCCTGTAAACAGCTCTGGATGCCCCCTATTATTCTGCATCTGTGTCTCTGATCACACTTGTAACCCAGGAAACATTTTGGTGCCAAGGAAGAATATTATGCTAAAAACTCTGTTAGTTAAGAAATCATCAGGGTTTTTTACAGCCTTCTGCTACTAGTCAGCCAATGAAATTTAATTAATTTTCATCTTCTGAAATAACAACTGTAATTAAAATGTGTGAAGCATGAACACTAAAGATGGCCATCAAAAGATGGCCACTTCATGTTAGTACTTTGAATGCAAACACATGCCGCATAAAAAACAAATGAATGGGGTCTTTTTTCTTTTTTCATCCAGAATATCCCATATCATAGAAATGTAAAAGCCCAAGTATGCATTGAACACTGCATAAGTCCTAGTATGATAATCTCAGTGATAAGTGACTACAAATAGAGATGTCCTTACTCTTATGAAAAGAACACTGTATCCATTCTAATTCAAGATGCAATTTCTATGCTTAGAAGAATTTAAATTCATTAAGATTATGTTTTTCAACAGATTTCTCACATCCCCATTTGCTAAATGATGGTATTCCATCAAGGTAATATAATAAAAAAGGCTTCACCAACACACTGCCATACAGAGAAATGCTCACAAGTAAATCAGTCCTTCCTTCTAAAGAAGAAAAACAAGAGAGTAGCAGCTAGGTCATGATAGCTCAAAGGATTTCTCAGAGTCTTCAGGAGGATAAAAAATACAGATGCAAGCTCACAAAACCTTCTTCAGTGGGAAGGTGTTGAAAACCACACCACTGAAAATGTTTAAGTCTGAGAAAAAAAAAAAAAAACAAACCAAGGGAAAGTTGGTTATTTGGGTTTTGTTTCTTTCCCTGGATGAGGCCCATCTCTGTTTAGCCCCATCCTTTCTAAGGACCTGAGTAGACCTTTGTCCACTTCAAGCAAAAACTTTGTCTGAATTGTTTCTAAAAACATTTGTTTAATAGTTGTAGAAATAAGGTAAAGTAAAATAAATGACCAAACATTAACCAAAAACAAGGAGGTAACCTGTGACAATATTAGTTTACTGACAGTCTTTATCAGATTTTTCTTTATTAAATCATTCTTCTGCAAGACTTGGAGCTGCCAGTACAACTGCCCCTATTACTCTTGCCAGCATCTAGCAGTCTATAGAGAGGCTTTTAGTAGAGCATTCTCTTCCTGCTTTAGGCAGCTTTTTAAATGCTTTTATCCCATTTCTTTGTTAGGAAACATATTTCCATTTAGATTCTCGCACTTTGTCTTCCACTGAAGATTTTCTGTTATTTTCACTGTGCCACCTCATTCAAGCTGTATTTTGAAAAGATCACTTTTAATATCTTGTGATCAGTTTGCTTTTGTAATTCATTTTCATGATGGCAGTGGCAGAAAGGAAAGAAATGCACTAAATATGAAATTACAGTAACAGAATCTAAGCCTTATTCATAGCGAGCTTCCACTGATGACACAGATACCTGATAACAAGACGTTGGAACATCTCACACGCTCCAAAACAATTTATTGTACAAGTATTCTATAAACCTTCAAGTACTTTCACTACTATCCACTGGAGGATAAACCTGATCTGGATGTAGACTAACGACTTGAGTGTATTACTCAGAGCCATGCCTTTCCAGTTTTGCTCCCTCAAGCAGGTAGAATCCCTAGAGCTGAGGAGCCATTTGCTACAGGTTACCATGCCACCCTTCTGGCTATACATTCCAAGTTTCTCCTCATAGTCCAAGGATTCACTCAACAACATTCTTCATACATCAACAGAAAGATTCCCCCTGAATTTAAATTATCCCCTTGTTTCTGCAATAGCATGGAATATACTCTGAATTTAAATTATCCCCTTGTTTCTTCAATAGCATGGAGTATACCTCAAGGCACAGAAAAGGCCTATTCTAGTGGGAGTTATTAAAAGAGCAAGTACAAGAAAAAGTTAAAAAAAGGAAATAATTACCAAATACAGTTCTAGCGGGTACTGATTCCTTATTTATCCAAAATGAAACTTGAGAGAGGATCACGGTCATAATGCATGGGATGTAGGTCTGAATCATAAAATAACCCATTTTCCGTCTGAGATGGAAATAAACTGTCATAACAATATATTCACCTATAAAAAAAAAAAAAGAAAATATTTTTCTGTGTATAAAATTTGTTTTAGACTCTCAAGTAGGATTGTTTAAGGTGATGCTATTCATGTACCTTTACATTCACAGAAAGATATCGTCTTAGAACGAGAATGAATGAAGGTTTGTTTAAAAATCCCAGAAAGAGTAGGTCCTTACACGGAAGTTGATATCAAAAATGCTATAATACAACTAATACTGAATTACATTTTACAGTATAAGCATGATTTTAAAAATCCTTTTGACAGCTGTTGAAGATGAGAATCCAACAACACAATTTATCTACCTACCACAGTATCTGTAACATTGTGGTACCTACCTGCTGAATAAAAAATTAAGAACAATGATACACATCAAATGTTATTCAAGCATCTCAACTTTTTGCTAGATTTATAAGTCAGTCCCACTATGATAATGAAACAAATCATTGAGAAGAATTAAAAATACTCTAAATTTATCTAGAATGTTGTAATTCATATTAAGCAAACAGACCAAAAAAGCAGTTTTACCATAAACACAACAAACTGTCTACAGCACTACAGAATGAGCCTTTTGGGACACCAAGGAATTTTTTTTTATTAACTCATAATAATCTATATGCTGAGAAGTAAATTTCTAGTGAATTGCAAAATGCCATTTTATCTTTGAGTAAACCATCCATAGAGCAATACATCAAATATGTTTGCTTTATTGGTTTCATTTTGACTATCTCACAACACCCAAACCTGCTGATGCTTAGGAAATGATTCCAAATTTTAAAAATATTTTGGGAATATGCTTGTTTATCACCACACTGCTCATCAGTGATACTTCAGTCATTTTGGATGCCTGTAGTTGCCATTTGCCTTATTTCTTACAGCACAAATCAGCAGAAGTATCTATTGTGACTAATGTATTTGTGCCTACCCTTATCTGGCTAGAGGGTTTTTATGGTTTTAATAACCCATTCTGTATGCTGTACTTCTATCCCGAGCTGTTTGCACCACCAAACAAAGGAAGTCTTCTGCACATAATGTGGATACAGTGCTGAGAAATTACTTCCTCACCCAGGCATCCTCTTGACTCTTCAAACTGCATTTTAAGCAGTGATTAAATGCTCATTTTGTCCCTTGGAGTAATGATCTCATTCTAGCTTTCTGAAAGACTGTCACAATCTACTGTAATGAATCTGCAAATGTAAATCTCAAGGACAGAAACCTAATTCAGATTTACACCCTCAGCCCTTAATACATACCCTATGACATTCAGTAGAATAAAACGTACAGGAAGAAAAAGAAAAAAGGCTTTGGGCAATGTTACAGGTTAGTTTTACCTCAAGTTGACTTTTACTGATGAGATTCCTACCTGTAATAGATTTTATAGTTTCAGAGGATACCGTATGCCCAAGCAGGTCATACTGAACTAAACTGGAAGACTCCTCAGGAACTTCCACTGACTTCTCAGGTCCTTTTGTCCAGGTATAAATCATTTCACTCTTTGGATAAGCATCTACAACACAGCATCAGTTTGCATAAATAGGAAACTTTTTCTCATGCCTTACTAAGAACCAAACCAAAGCTACTGAAACCAAACAGTAAAACATACATGAACAACTTCAGAAGATACCTTTCATGTTAAGTTACCCCCAAAAAGCTACCCTTGGAGTAGAATAAATAAGACCTGAGGTAATATGTCAAGTGTCACACATAAATTCACTTCACATATGAATGTGAAGACTAAACATAAATTCCTTATGGATCAGCCCTTACTGGGCATGCAAAGTTTATCTTTCTTTCAGCAATTTCTAACTATAATTTTACCATTAAAATATACTAATATAAAAAAGAAAAGAGTATGTACAAGGAAGATATATTTTGAAGGTTGGGCGCACATTACTTTACAAAAAAAAAAAAAAAAAGATGATTATACTAAAAATGGCAACATTTTAAACTTCTGTTTAAAATATTTGCCAGAAACCGTAGGTCAGCAGAGAATTCACAATGGCCCCAAAATAAGCACACACAAAGAAACATTTTACATTTAATTCAAAAGACATGTCTTAGGGCTAGCATTCAATCCCTACACAGTCCAAACTCCTGTTAAAATTGAATCAAATCAGTCTTACATTTGAAATGGTTACACATTATTTCAAGTTTCACTGTGGGAAACATCAGACTAGTGTTCAGCAATTCCTGCTGAGTGGTGATTCTGTCTGAAGAGCTGTTACGATGAATGAGCCCCCACTATCAAATTCCCCCTATCATACAGCTGATATCAAAGGCAAATCTTGCAGCACATGGCTTCCGCTGATGAAAAGTGGTATCAGAGCTGTGTCTTTCATACCTCTGTTCAGGTTGACTATCCAGCTGTATAAGCTAAATTTATGCAATGCAAAATCTCTGAAGGCTCTGCAGCAATTCCTGACTTCAGAGCTCTGGGGTCAACGAGAACAGATTAATGTCCAGCCATTGGAGGGTCTAAAGCAGAGAAGTCAGTGACCAAGAAGGCTTAAAAGAATAACAAGGTACTTAATGGAGGGCACCAACCATTTCCAGAGGGTCTCAGAGGTCTCTGCTTTGCATTCACATCAAGGAACCACAGCTACCCTCTCTATTTTTATGCAGCAATCCCAAACTGTTCCTCTATCCAAAATTTGGATATTTTTCAAAAACCTACATCTGACTTCAAAGCAGAAAAGTCATCTGCACTAAGATTTTTCGCACCAGTTAAAAAGTTATTTATTTTGTCTAAACTTGCCATGCAAACTCCTCTTACAGGCCAGCAGACAGACAATTACAAATAGACATCTAATCTCTGCACATAACCTACACCTCTTTCTTAAGATGCCAATGTGCTTCCACTATCTGTAGAGAAAGTCAGCTAAGCTGCTTCCCTAGGTGTCTTTTACCCAGCTGCTTAAAGGTAAGTTTCTCTTCTCCAGATAACCTCGCACTTCACTGAGTATCCAATTCCTCCCCAGGAGCCAAGAAAAACAACAAATTTCAAGCAACTGCGCGTCCAGAGTAGTGGGGTTTAACATAATAGCTGAATCACCACCTGCTTTTTAGTTCTCTGGGTTTAATTTTTGAGGTACTAAATTGAAGTATTGAGGAAATTAACAGGAGTTTTTTCTGCATAGAGATTGCATATCAAGACATAACTCTCTAAATTCATAAAGTCTAGTAACTGCTTAAAATTTAATTCTACTATTTAAATTCTGTAGTTACAAGAAATTTGATAATTGCAACTTACAACTCCCAAATTTGAGAGGACAAGCATGACCATCCATGGGAAAATCCACTAATCTCATGGGACACTCTGCACTTATTGTAAGCCTATAATGGAACAAATTAAATAGTCTCCGGTTGCCATTTTGTCTAGGCAGTACAACTTTTGCATACAGTAATTGTAAGAAGTCAAACAAATACATTAGATACCTCATTGTGTACAGGATGGTGCCATTTCTCATTATTCTGAAGAGTTTATTTGGGGCTGTCATATTATGTGCAACAGACTTTTTCCCATTCCTGAAGAAAGTATCAGGAGTCCATACCTTCGAAACCATCAAGTTGTTAAGTCTTAAAATTTCAATAGGGCCATCATATTTTAATCTTTTATCTACCCATGTCTGACGAAAGAAGACATCCATTGTATATTCCTGTATTAAATTGCAGAAAAACAAAGATCACATTTGCATGTGTGTTTCCTGTAAAAGAAAAAATCCCTCAGGAGCAAAGAAATCATTAGAGAAGAAAATCCTAAGTCCACTACAAAAACATCTTTCCACCAATTAAAGTGTCTTGTGTATTTCTTAATAGCTTAATTTCTTACATTAGTCATATCAATAAACTGCTACACATTTAATCATTAAGGAATAATTAACCTAATTAAGTTTCAGGAAGCAGTCAACTGAATTGGAAGTCAAGCATATAACTGGAAACAAAATTATCTCTGACAAGAATTGTCAACAGATTTTTAAAGAAAATGTATCCATTGATCAGCTGCTGCTGGCTAAATTGAAAATACCAGGACAAATGATTAGTTCCACTTTAAAGTTAGGAAAGAAAACCCAACTTCATCTCATGGAAAGTAAGCTTTTAACTGAGGAAAGCTAAGTAAATCTTTTGCCATGCCCACAAAACAGGGATAATAAATTATATCGAGATTTGCATATATATCTACATTTTTTAAAAGTATGTAACTATCCCATTAACTTCCTCAGAAAAGCCACTCAGATGCTCCAAAGAAAACATGCAAACAACTGCAGAACGGCAGACAGAGGCACATCATGAGAAATCAAATGTGAATGAATGGATGAAAGAATGCATTTCTCATCCCAGGAAGCTAAAGCATTTCACAAAAAAAGCTGCCATGTGGCAATGAAAAAGGTCACATTTAAGTCCTTTCTAACTTACAGTTTTGATTTTGTTGTTAAGTCAAACAATGTTTTCTGACTAGATTTCAAATTCTTCTGCATAATGTCTCCACTGAAATTACTTGCAAAACCGTATCTATTTGCATTGGCAGGAGGCATGACTACTAGTAATGCATCTTAGGATTCCATATCTTCTTTTCCACAACTGTATCCTCCACTGTGATTTATAGTCAATCCATGAAAAGTGTCTCCTCTAGTGTCATTTCTTGCTGGCAAATTCATAGCTCATACGTAGCAGTTTCTGTTATTAGCTTCTACCTGACAGATTTTGTAATATAAGATCTCAACCATTTTCATTAAATGAAAGCCATTCATAAAATGAAAATGGGTACAAAAGCAACTAAAAAGACGTTCTGACCTCCCCTGTACTGAGACCATAGCACGCGTCACTGTTGCAGCAAGTTTTATGAGTGCAGCCACATTCAGATTACATGGGGTCACTAATGGATATATTAACTGAAGCGTATTCCAGAAACAATTCCTGCATCCCTCCTAAATCATCCTTAATGAAGAAAGGGGAAATCAACTTTCCTTTTTCAAGTTCCTTACCCATCTTCAGTCCATGTTCTCACTTCTGCCTAGATATATGCTCCAGTATAACTAATAACTTCCCCTGAAAATGAAACCTGAGAGATGACATGCAGCCCTCACTGCAGATTTGAGGCACTTATTACTAGATTTCCTTGGGACCACATTCTTGTACCCCTTGTCACTCTGAGAAGCATCATCCTGCACGTGATAATCAACAAAGGGGTAAGATGCATTTCAACATGAGAGTGCTGTCACAACTGTAGCTCTGGAAAAAAATACCTTACTATCACATACCTTTCCATATAACAAAATTAAATCAAGTGCAACACAAAGTGAACAACAGCACTATATGGGAAGAAAATTACTACCCTGAAACTGCTTTTTCCATGAAGAAGTTCAGTTCAACACATATGGCTGCATTGTTTCCATGGGATTTCTTGATTATGTTATAAAAAGATCAACTGCTGCATGATTTAAGGGTGCATCACTGTATTTGAGAAGTTGATGAGAGTTTTGCTGGATTTGACCTTGAAATCAAAAGCCATTCAGCCACAAATAACAGAACATGCAAATGTAATATTTCTCCTCTGTTACTATTTCATGCATGTGACTTGGACATTTAATTTCTGAATATACTTGTGAAAACTCTTTTCAGACAAACATTTGCTGAGAGTGATGCTTAAAGGAGCACAAGGATCAGCAAAGGGCATTCATCTGAAATGAAAACGTCAACAAGTATTTTTGAAGTGATGTCATTACTATTCACCTGAGCATACCACAAGTTTCAGAAATGAAAATCAATTTCAAAGATATTACACATTTTCCCCACAGTAGACTTACTTAGACACTCCCTGCAAGGCTGGATTCTGCCTCTGTGCCGTGAAAATCTGTTTTAAATCCCATGAAGTGAATTTCTTAAGCCAGCCAAAACCCACTGAAAGTGTGACCAGAATCAGGCCTTATGTATCTAATTATAACCTGTAAATTAAGCTGTTACTAATCTTGCCTAATTTGCATGATTGACAGAACAGTACAGATGAAGCATCCACTCCTACTGCAGCTAATGGTTTCTCAGAACCAGGAAATGGCATTTTAATCCCAGAAATACATACCATTTCTACATCAGAAACAGGTCCAAAACTGGTGACATATATATCTGTTTTGACTTCAGTAACAGGACCTAATGTATGAAAAGGAAGTGAGCAAGAAAATTTGAATTTTGCAGGTCAACAATTCCCATAAATGATCCTGGTGTGTGAACAGTTACCGCTTTCAGGGTTCTGTGGACGAGCAAGAGCAAAATGCAAACAGAGGTCAATTCAGATAAGTCTCAAATAAGAAGCACTTTACAATTACCTTTACCACATAAGTAAATCAAAAGCAGCATTGCCATGCAAATCCCCATTCAGATAACCAAAGTTGACTCAAGCGCTAAGAAAACTGATGCCAAAAAATTAAAAGGCTCACTGAAAACACCATTCTACCTTACACCAAGCACTGAATCCCAGAAATCCACTTTCCTCAAAGCATTTATTACTAATATTTGGACCTACAGGCAATAACTGGGCAACAGACATTAGCATGCTATGTACCGAGTAATTTAGTATCGCAGGATCAAGAACTGCATCCACTTCCTGAGATGTACTTAAGTGCTTTAATACTAATATCCAAAATAAAAGTTGAAGGTCTAAGTACCTTGGAGAGTTTGAACCAAGATGCACATTCTGCTACAATGTCTGTCTTGAAAGAACCAAAGATACTTAGGACACTGCCAAAAACAGTGCACTGAACAGAGGTTTTGCACTCTCACAACTGCCTATGGCAAATCAACCACCAGAGAAAGCAGTTTCATTTTAATGTATTATTTCTTTTACTACCTTGAAGTCTTAAATGGGCATTTGCTCTTCTGTACACTCTAGATTTCCCCTTAAACCAAAGAAAACATGCACTAATTCCACTGGGATTTAGGTCTCTTCCTAATGTAATAATCTAGAAGGCTGCTAATCATGATCATCTGTTATGATGATTTTGTGATCAAAGCATTAGCTAACAGTTTAATTCAGGTAATTAACTCACATCATAAGTTTGATAAAGAAATCTACCAAAGGTCTTACCAAACGGTATCTGTTTGAAAACAAAATGCATCATCTACAAATTCACAACCAGATTCTAAACCCCTACAACTCAAATTACTATAAAGGATAAGTGGCTCAAGTCTGATAAATCAGGTTTTATCATAATATTTGCAATCTAAAAATGAAAGAAGGAAAGATTCAACAGAGTTAGCAGCAGAAGAATGTCCCACTTGAAAAGAAAAAAAATTCTAAAAAATCAGTCTTCACAGATGTCACTTTGAATCAAATGGTAAAAGATAAAAAAAGAAGTAAGCAATGGGAAAACAGGGAAATTTAAGTTCTTGCACCTAGAATAAGTCTCAAGCTGTGAACAAAAAGTAAAAGAGAACCATGCAAAATTGTTTTACTATAGAATTTGCCAATTATTTAGAGATGAAAAGCTAAGAATTTTTCATCTAAACGTCAAAAAGATTACCTTGCTGGAAGCTAAGTTTCTCAGAAGGGCATTTTTTCAAAATAAAAGTAGAAATTCCACTGTACAACAGTTGGTAGCTCAGAGATCCCTGGAAAGTTGTATAGTTTGGCATGTCTGTCTCAAAGAGGCTTTTAAGAAGCAACCACCAAGTTCCAGATTACACACTTTCATACCAGGCCATTTGTTTTGCAAGGGGTTACTGCCTGAACATGGAAGCTGCTCCCCTTTCTCCAAATAATAAAGCATTCATCAGTCAGGGAAATCCACGATCGCTCATTTTACCACCACATGGTCCAATGACATTTCCTGAATATATTGATTTCTGGAGAGTAGAATTGCTCCAAGAGATTAGAAGTGAAGACATTTATCTACAGTGCTAGCAAATAGCAGAGAAAAGCCCAGTCATACTTGCATGTAGAAATAGATGAGATTCAATTACCACTGATCTCCCATAAGTACACTTTTAAAATTTATCCAGGGTTGATTTAAATAAATAGATATTTATTTCATTTGATCTTGAAATAGTTCTGCAATCATTTCTACAGAAGTGAAAAATTCATTTTCCCACATAGCTTTAATAAGAAAATACAGGAATTAGTCTTTGTTACTCAATAATAAGAGAATACTGAATACTGCACTCAGTTCCTGAAGGAATCCCTTTCAGGAACTGCGTTCAATATTCAGTACTCCCTTTTTACTGAGTAACAGAGATAAGTGCCTGAATTCCTTTCAGGAACTGCTTTACTTGTTAGTTCTAAGAAACTAAATAGGAATAGTCCTTAAATAAACCCCAGACCTTTAAGTGCTTTTCCTCTGATGGTATAGTCTTTTCTTTAGCTCACAGAACACTGTAATTTTACAATCATATCAAATTGTGCAAAGGGACAGATTTTCCTACAGGCATGAGCTGCTTCTCCTCAGACATTGATTTCTTTTGTTTTATTAAATGATTACAGCTTCATGGAAGTTAGGCATTGCAACTGGTTTTTGAAGTTTCTCGGAAAGGGGGAAGCTAATATCAAGAAGCTAATCTCCAAATCACCAAGCCTACAAGTTAATGCTATTTAGAAACACTGCAGCAGCAGCACAAGACTAAAACCATGTTTGAATTCACTCTCCAGTAACTGCTATTCTGCCCTCAAATATTTATTAGTATGACCCCTGAGAAAGAAGGAAGCAGGAACTCTCAGACAATTATGAGGCCACAAATATATTTCAGTTGCTTGTCCAACATGATGGCAGAAGAGTAACAAAACAGATGTGAAAATCACATCTTATTCCACTAGAAAATGGCAGATGAATGTGTATCTAGAGATACTTTAAACATCATAACAGTTATCCAGCTAGTACAGACATACAAATCCTTGATTTGCAGCCAAAACCTTGGCCAAACAGTTCAGTGTCTGGTAGGAGCAAAGACAGTGAAGCTGATTATCTCCTTAATGCTTTCTCTCCAATTGCAGCCCTTTCATGCTCCACGTCTTCCACCTACACTGGCCTTAACAGTTGTGAAGTGACAAATCTTGGATTTTCCAGCACATCCCAGTACTTAATGCCAACCCAGGAGTATCTATGGCGACACCAATACCTACCTCTTATTCTTCTTGTTCTAGAAGAAAACATAGTTGGTAACAATAGCGGGGGTATAAATAGTGAGTCATGCTGCTGCCTCTTTTTTAAACTATTATTAATCGTGGGAATTCCTGTCAACGAGGAGGTGATCTGTAGTCACCTAACCTACTTTTACTGGTGATTTAAGCAGCCCTCCAAAACGAATGTGTTGCACCACTTAATCAACTCAGGCTCTGCAAGCAGAAGATCCTATTAGAATCCTTAACGCTCTATTACTGGCAATAAAATGCAGTGAGTTGTAAGAAGGCCAATTAACTTTAAATATGACCATTTGGGCTTACCCCTCAATGGATCTTCACAAAGTATCTATCCACCATAAATCTTCAGGAATGCTGAAGAACTATTTATATCGTACTGGTGTGTATTTTTATGTCAATGAAATAGGAGGAGAGTCCTACACACTGCAGTGGGAACAGTTACGTCTGAATCACTGCTTGCAAGATAATATACTTTAAAGAAGCTCAGGCAGGATTAAAAGCAACCCCTGCAAAAAGCCAGAATAGTTCAGTGTTATAGATGTTACATGTGGGCTGAAGAAGTGATGCCAGGCCCTAACCCTGGGAAGAGGAGTGCAAGAGAGCTCTCCCATGCATTTTATGTCAACATATGGGATGAACTGCAGCACAGCTCCCAGTGAAAGACTTCGGGTTCCATTATCCCTGCGTCTCCATAGGCAACTGTGACTGCAGAGATCCCTGCTGAATGTAAACACTCAAATCCTGAACAAGCTTTCTGTATATTGCAAATTTTGCCATCAAGGGTCCTGCAACTAATCGGAAACATTAACAAACAAGCCTGTACAAAGGTTTCAACATACAAAGTGCAGTTATGCTGTGCAGTTATTGGTGCTATTATGAGATCAATCCCAGGATATATAAACCACATAAAATCATATTATATCAGTTCCTACAGCTACATTTAAAAAAAAAAAAAAAGTAGTTGCTACAGATTTTTTTTTTAAATATAACTATGTGTGAAAGATTTGGTGTTTTCTCTTTCCAAGTTCTTGCTGCCTGAATAGGGTTGACATTTTTTAAGTGAGGAAAAAAAGAAAAAAAAACCCTATCATATGAAATATGTTCTCTTGTTTCATTCTATCAGAAAGAACAGCTAAGGTCACCTGCTATATGTAAGAATTCTGCTCAGAAGCCAGAAGTAGATAGGGCATTTTTAAAAAATTAATGCAGAATTCAAACACATGGGCTACATTCTCTATCAAATTACAATACAACAAACACAGCAGCACACAATAACCTTTATCTCTATGTATGTTCATCCATCAGCATGTCAGAACCTGAGAAGGGAAAAGTATACCTCTAGAAATTAGGAGACTACTATTTCTTTGCCTATTTATCAGCAAAACATCTCTGCTGAGCCAGCCAATAAGCCTGCTACTGGTGCCAGTTTTCATGATGTGGACACCTGTCTACTAAGAACTGGACTAAGAATATCAGCTAATTTTACACAGATCACTGAACAACAGACAGATGGTAATGACTTCAAGCATTACTAACGGAGGCCAAATTCAAATCTGTCACCTACAGGTATCTAACACCATATCCTGTTAAGCTTTGAGTCATCAACTCTCACCAGCTGAGAAAGAATGGACAACTGCCGGGAAAAAAAAATGACCCACTTCACTTTTCAATGCTCACTTCAAGTCCATTTGCAATCTAAATAGTAAAAATAAATTATAATATCTATTATGCTGAGCAATGGAACCTTTAAGGTACGCCTGAGTTCCTAGTAAGAGCAAATAATCATGCAGATATTTTTATTTTCTCTAAAAAGAGAAAATTGCCTTTGCACTTCAAATGTATTCTGTGTTTATTTTCTGACTAAAGTCCTGCATAGAGAGGAAATGAAACTCTTCAGAAATGCTGTTCATCAGCTGAACAACACACAGACTAAAGGGGCACAGAATCCTTCTCCTACCCTTCCTAGGGGAGACAATGGCCAATATATTTAATTCCACCAAGTACTCAGCTGCACAACTGAGCTGCACTCAATCACAAGATCATGGGAAAGAACACAAAGGGAGGAAGAAAAGAAAAAGGGAAATAGATGAACACAGTCCTAGTCCTTCTATTCAGGAGTCAGCAGCGGATGTGGCAATTTCCAAAGAGAAAGCCACAGAGCTAACACCAGTAGTTGATAGCGAGACTCAAAACTTATGCCAGGTTCTAACGCACACAAATTAACAGAACTCAGGAAGGGAGAGGGCTCCATCTTTCACCAGCTGATGGGCAACCACACCACAATACATCAGCAGCGGGCTGTGGGTGATGCCACACCGTGTGGTCAGTGGCTTCCACAGCCAGCCTGAGAGCCTGGGGCAGGAGGCAAGTCACACACCACTTTCTTTCTTTGGTTGGCCATACAATTGGCCAGTAAAAGCAAGATACCAGAGATCAGATGTTTTCTGAAAGGCGCAATTCATTAAAATTAGCAGATACACAGCAGCACACAGTCTTGTCACCCTCATCAGCTTCAGTCTTCTTACTCCTTCCTACATCTCTAATCCAGGTGTAAGTGTGATTAGGTACTGTATCATGACAATTTCAAAGACATCAGCATATTTTTCAAAGTTACTATCCAATACAGGTTTGAATCAGCTCTTGCAGGCCCCTTACTAATGTCAAGAGTCACTCAAGTAAAGTCTGAAACCATGCAAGGGTTTAAAACGGCAAATCAGACCCAGGCTTTTTACTTCAAGTGAATAAGGCTCCTTTCAAAGACTTTGGACTTCTACTGTAAGTTTGAAACTAACGACCAGAAAATAAGGTGATTTCCAGAGAAAATACAGCTTCTGAAATTTAATGTAATATACAAAATTTTAAAAGCAGATGAAAACTGTAGACAGGGTTTAGCTAGAAATGCTTCTACTTCAAACTTTTCCAGCTGAATCAACTCTGGTAGTACGCTCGAAGTTTTCCAGCAGATGATTTTAATTAATGTCACTAGAAGCAGTTTCTGTAAAAACACTGTTTTTATAGAGTGGTTTTGACCACAAAACCTACTTGGATTATAAATTGCATGCAGAAATTCAGGATAAGGGTATAACAGAACATACAGTGTAGGGAATGAACTAGCTTCACTTCCATCACACTATTTTCAAACATCATACAGCATTACTTTACTCATTAGTCTCTAAATACCTTCCATCTACCCAAATTCAAAACTCTTATGCATTTAAAGTCTTCCTGACAGCAGTTGCAGGGCTTTTTTTCCTTTCCTACATGAAACTGCCCATTCTGCTTTATTTCATTCAATTGCTAGGTTACATTTCTTTGCTACTAAAGAGTAGCAAATCTAGAGAGTTAGATTCTCCCTCTGCCTCAGCTTAATTGAACTTTCACCTAATTGGTCTTTTAGTAACCTTTTTAATAAACACGTCTGGTTTTGTTTCTCACACTACCAAACCTCGCAGTGCATCTTAAGGTGACAGCAACTTTTTAAGTTTATTAAATTCATTTAATTAAGTGAACTTATGGTTTAAGGTGTCAATGCATATCCACCACCAAGAGAAGCTTCCACATACTCCACTGGTGTTCACAACTCTCCTGGGAGACCACGTCGACATTTGTAAGCATGCTGAGGGAATTTGACTTCTCCTCCAAAACTACCGAAAATTGTGCAAATTAATGATAGTATGGAGAATATTGATCCAGTTGTAGGCAATTTCCAAAATCAAACATTTTCTACTTTGCTCCGCGTGTGAATTATGTTCATGTATTTTTATTTGTGGTAATGCTGTAACATGCCAGCAAAATTCAGAATTTGGCTACCTCCCCGAGTCTGATTTTAAACATAATTTGTGCCAGAATTAGAAATATTTTCATCAATATGAAGTTTAAAATCAGCATCAGTTAGTTCTCTGTGAGGCCTTTTGTTCCTAAAATGAAACCTTCGTTTCATTTCAGGCCCTGTAAAAACTAGATGGTGAATCAGCTTCAAGAAGAAAACAAAAATAAGTATTCTGCTGTTCATCAGAAGGTGATGTAGCTTTAACATTACCAAAACACACTACACTTTCCGTCTCTGAATATTCCCATCCCCTCTGACATTTTGTTTGCAATGCTATAAACTAGTGAGTGACCCACTTTCAAGCTACAAATCCCACGTCTGATAAAGATTTATCAGGAAAAAGCCCCAAAATAAAGGTAAAAGTTGATTTTTGTATTCTCTATTTCAATAAATAGTCTTTAGTTATTACTCTGAGCAATGTCAAAAAGTGAAATCTGATCCATTACAGAAATTTCTGTCTTTGGTTGGTTTTGCTTTTGGTTTTTTTTAATCCAAAGTTGTTCTTCTCAAATCAGGTGTAGATAATTTTCACTGTAAGGAGCTAGGGAGGCAAGCATCATTTTTAAAACCAAAGCATTTTCCTCCATGTTTTACTTAAAAGTTCAAAACTCAAAGATGAGTGGTTAAATGTTAGCCATAGAGATAGTTATGAGGAAGGAAGAAGCAAAATAATATCCATTTTGTGAAATATTGGCCCAGAGATGTTTTCCCCAGGCTGAAATCTGAGTTTTTGCTTCCCTCTCTCATTTACTTCAATATTCCCAATGTGAAAGTTCAAGAAGATACAATGAACTTTTTCTCCTTGATTGCGTTTTCTGAAAGTCTTCCACACTTACAGGGGAAAAATACCTACTCTTGCAAAACATCTTGCAAAGGACAACTGTATTAAAATAAAAATCACCATATATTACATATTTAGTGGTTGTTTAATTTTGGAAATCTGATAATGCTCATAAAGCATCTTTTCTAGATGACTAATTACTTGGCATTCAACCTAAAATGATGCCAAACTTAGCACATCTCTTGTACGCGTGCAGAAGTGTCTGTAACCTCTCCACAAAGACTAAATTGCAAAAGACTATCAGTTCCCAATGACTCCTCCGGGTGTTAATAAATTTAGCTTCCTTCTCACTTGATGTGTAAGCTAACTTAAGAAGGCCTCATTAATTCCACACACTCAAAATAATGAGAGTGGTCCATGGGTGCCAGGTGCTGTCCTTTGACAACCACAGTCATGCATGTGAGAGCACTGCATATGGCATGTGGGGAATGTGCTGGCATACGTGTCAGTGTGGATGGATCACATGTATGGAGAAGGTACTTTCAGAGGAGGAAGAAAGTATTTTGCAACATAAACCTACGCAAGGATCTCATTCAATCCTGTATTGGAAGCAGCCTATAAAAACCTCATTACAGCTCTGAGCATCATGAAAAGGTCTGTAGCATTTTTTAATAAATATTTTAATATTACTTTTAGTTTCAAATTTGCGTTTTTAATACCTTCTTTCCAGATTACAAAATAAACTTTTATTTTGCCTGGATCTTAACGATTTTTGGTTCCAAGACCCTGCACAAAAACATCAAAATCATAAAGAACAGCAAGTCTGGCTGCTTCTTCAGCATCACAAAACTGCATCTTAACAGCCTGGGGAAAGGAAGAGGCCCAAAACCCCCACACGCAGAGCACAGGGGAAGGCAAATTTAAAACCCCGCCACGTCTAATTCCTATACAGCCATCAAGTCTACGACTTCTAAATCAAACCTGGAATTTCAGCAACTGTGGTAAAGAACTGGCACCTGAGCTCTGATTTTCCCTAACTAGAGGAACAGAATCCATCAGACCTAACCTCCTAGGCTGCTAAAAGTACACTTGCTTCTTTTAGGACCCGATCGTGGCATTTACGGGTCAAAACCTGCCAAGACCGAGAGGAATATGGGTGTTAGACAGACAGGTCACTCCGTCCCCACCAAGCCAACGCGCACTAGCCTCAGCGCTTATTTTTTCCTCCAGCGCAGCAGCAGCCGCCCGATGCCGGGATGTGGGCAGAGCAGCAAAGCGGGGGCTGAGCCCGGGACCGCCCCAGCGGGGCCCCCGCGGCCGGGACTGCGCAGCACCCCCGGGCTTTCGGGCCAGCCTCTGCCTCTCCGCCGGCCCCTCTCGGAGGGCTCGGACCCCGCAGCACGGATGGGGACACACCCCCACCTTTTCGGTCAGCAGCGGGTCGGTCTGAGCGCCGAGCGCCGCGTCCCCCGCCCCAGCCCAGCGACCCCCCGCCCGCCGCCGGCACCGCGCCGCCACCGTACCCCCGAATCCCGGTCGCAGCCGGTTGTCATAGCCATCCAGGAGGCTGTTCAGGATGTTGGTAAAATTCTCCGGCCACAATTTCTCCTCTTTTTTGGTCTGCCCTGGCGGCCCGGTGAGACTGCGAGGCAAAGAGGGAGCGGATGAGCGGAGCCGCCGGGAGCCCGCGGGAGCGGCGGCACCGGACCGGCCGCCCGGGTCCCCCGCCGCCGCCGCCGCCGGGCTACTCACCAGGTCGCCAGGCACAGGCAGTGCAGGAGGGCGATGGAGAGACCCGAGGACATGGCGATGGCTGGCTCCTTGGCAGAAACCATCTTTGCATGCCATACTTCACGCCTGGGCACGTTAAACGCCTTGTCCGGGGCGGGGAGGGGGACGCGGGGCCCGGCGGGGGGGCGGCGGCCCCCGGCGGTCCCACATGCGCGGCGCCCCGGTTGCCAAGCGCCCGGCACGGGCGGAGGAGCGGCGAGCGAGTTTCCCCGCACCGTTAACTCTCTCGGGGCAACAGGCGCCGGGGCCGCCGCTCCCCCCGCGCCCGCCCCCGCCCCGCCCCGCCCGCGGCCCCGCGCTCCGCCCCGCGCTCCCCTCGCGGCCCGGCCGGCGGCCGCCGCTGCCTCCGGCGCGGTGCGGGGGTGCGTGACAGCGCGGGAACGGCGGCCGGGGGCGTCGCGGGGGTGCCCGCGCTGGCGGAGCCCCCGCTCGTCCCGATCGCCTCTGCTCCCCGCGAGGGGAACAAAACCGAGAGCGGGGGCGGGCGGGGGAGAATGATTCCCCAGCGAGGAGGGCTTGGGGGCAGGAGGGTCTCTCCGCTCCGGCAGGAGAGGAGCTGGCAGGAGAGAGGTAGGAAGAGGAGGTGAAGGAAAGCTTTGACTTCAAGGTTAAAACAGAGCGCGCCCAAAACAGATGGAAGCGAGTGGGTTATCCCAGGTTTCTAAAAGCAAAAAAAGCCAGAATAAGGGAATCGTTTCAGATTATATCTGATGGGTTTTTTCTTTTCTTATCATTCCTATAATTAGGAAACACGATTTGGTGACCCAAAAAAATTCCATTATGCAAGGTCCAAGGGATTCTGAAGAATTACAGTAAAATCCACTCAGAAGTGTTGTTAGTCTGTCACAAGCTATTGGGATGGTTGGGTGGAGGGGGAAGACTGGGGGAAAGGAAGAGAATGGGGTGTGTTCCACACGCAGTAAGTATTGGCAATAAACAACTTGTTCTTCTGATCAAGTGTGTTGCGGAGACAATCTTTGAGGTTTGAAAATCAGTGTGCATGTCAATTTTAATGAGGGTGGTGAAATTCATCATGCACATAGGGCAGGTATTGTAATTGACTCAATGACTACGTGTCTTTTACTCTCAATGCCGACCGTAAAATGTCTTTCTTCATTACTTACTACAGTATCTTTTAGCACTGAAATGCCTGATCATCTTCAAAACCACTGTACATTTGAAATCTTCCTGATTGTACTTCAGAGCTTGCTCCAGCTAGGGTGCCCTTTGCTGATTCGCTTGAAAAACAATTAAAGCTGTGCTTGAAATCCATTTAGCCTGCTGACGCTGTTTATCTTTCAAAAACTCTGTCTAGGCAGTCAGTTCTGCTTCCAATTTTAAAAGCTCTATTCAGGCCTCTGCAGATTACTAGTCTGCTTCCTGAGACTTTGACAAGGATCCTCATCTCCTGACTGCTTTACATGATTCTGATCTGACTGCCTTAGTGGAATGACAAATGTGCTGCCAAAACGTCACCAAGGGGGCCGCCTGCCTATGGATGGCGTACACGCCCTGTGCAGTATTTACAAACCTGGACAGCACAGACGGTGCGATGTCACACCAAGGTCACTTCAGCTCTTGGGATGAGGCTCTGTTTAACTCCACACACAGGTGAAAACCAGCACAACAGAGAGAGTCCACTGCTCTGTCTCCATTAGCAATCTGATCAGGAGCAACAGAAGGATGGATGAACAGCTCTTCAGAAGCCTAATTTCACCAGAGTCAGATAAATTTCTCCGGGTTAATCAGCCACTTGGGATCTTCTGTAAAGTGTTGTGATTTGTTTCTCTGGATCAATCTTCTGCTCTAGCATGGACTATGCCAGGGGGATACTGAGAACTCCCCTCCAGTAAAGAGAGTGTCAAGTTTTTCTCCCTTGAAATAAAAAGTAGACCCTTATTGCAGAATATTGAAAATATTTCCTACTGAGATTATCTTACATAGGGATACATCAGTTAAATTTTGCTGACAGAAGTGAAACTCAAAAAATGAAAGTCAGGGCAATAGAGGGTAATTGAGAACTGGGCAGAATCCTGCCGGCTAGTCACAAACTTGGAGCAAAACGTGGCTCTACGGCACTGTCACTTACTGCAGCTGCTGAGGAAGAAAACAAACACCCAGGCAGAGCTGGTACACCCTTGTGTTTAGATTGTTTTAATACCTTCTGGATATGTATAGACACCTGGGTGAGCTGAAATAGAAAATCTAGTGGTGTTCACCAGTAATGATCTCCCCACATGAACATTGTGAGAAATGCTATCACAGAACCCTCTCTCAAAGCCATGCCTGGAGTCAGTAGTTCTGCTACAGCTAGAAATCAAAGAAATTCTCCCTTTCATCAATTCTAGGAACTGAGCTGGTCTTTGAATGATTTCCAAGTTCTTGAGAACAAAGAACAACATTATTGATACTTTTTGTCTCTTCAGTACAGATACTTCAGTGAGGTAACTGAAGTAACATTCAGTAAAAGTAACATCAGGTTACAAGATTTGTGGACATGCCATGCAAGGGCAAGAAATACTCATGGCTTCTAAAAGGATGCTCATGTTGTTTTTTCTAAGAAAATGTAGACATAGTGCCCTCCTGTCATACCAAGCCTGCCTTGGGTTGTATTGATGCAGTATCTGGGTGCCACAGGACTGCATTTACTCCCAACAGGTGCTAAAACTAATGAAAATTCACTTTGTATAAATTCACTTTGTATAAATTTAGAAAACTAATCTAAAACACCTCAAATTCATGAGCTGTTAATACCTCCCTTAAATTCAGCAATGATTATCAAGAAATCCATAAATTAATACTAAAACCAGAATGTTGTCCTTGATATCTGAAAAACTGAATCATTTGTAGATTGATGAAGCATTTACAAAACTAGACTTGAAGGAAAAAGGAACTCAAAGCAGTTCAAAATAACAGTAAACATTCCTGTAAGCCGCATATAGCCCCTCTGAGTGTTTATTACTTCTGATATATGCATTGCCCTGGTAAATTTCAATGTTTTCTCGATTACAACTTAAGAGATATTCTGGGGGGTTTTTGGTAATCTATTTGTAGCATAAACACACAGAAACTCCAGAGGTTCTTCTTTGTCACCAGCAGATGCATGCTGTTTTGAAAAGTATTCCTTCAAATGGTCTTTGATCTCTTCACAGAATATCTGGGTTATATCATCTCTCTAAAATAACTTGATGACTCCCAGAAGGATTTAGTGGTCACAGGCTGGATTGATGGTCCCCAAAAGTGTTTGCTGAATTCAGCATTTTCCCAGCTTCTCCAGCTTTTACCATCAATTCTTCCAAGATTTCTCTGAAGAAATCTCACCCATCGGGGACTATTGTAAGAAGGGGACTATTTTTGCCAGGCTCCATATGCTCAGAAAGCACTTGAATTTTTTAAATAGAATTTTTTTTTCTGTCCCTCTACTGATGTATCCTACTAATGATTTTTGATGAAGCAGACATTCTGGCCAAGCCTCAAAAGAAGGTTTATCCAGAGCTATGGATCTTAAGTACAGCTTAATATTTTTTTATTTGTTACAACACAGAGAAGCAGATTTTCTTATCACCCTTCCCATCTCTACTTTACCATCAGATTAAGTGGAAATAAAAAGGAAGTCAGTTATTTTCTTGTGTTAATCATTATCTAACCTTTACAGGGTTTGTACTTTTTGGTTTTGCTGCCTTTTCCCCCCTTTGTAAACCATAGGCTCTATCAACACTACCGGTTATATAGGCAAATCACAGGTTCCATCCTTTCCCCCAGCAGATTTAATTATTCAGCTGATTTTTACCTGATTTAGTTTTGGCATCAAATCCATGAAGACAGACAAGGTAGGATTTAAAAGGCCGTGAAACTCTTTAATGCCCAGCTATATGTTGCACAGTTAAAAACCTCTAACTCTTAGAAAAGAGAAGATAAAACTGGGATCACTGCCAAGTATTTCAATGTTTCTTTATCTAAATAGGTAAGTCATTGATTTCTTGGATTTTTTAGTTTCTATCCATATCAGTAGAGTTTCTTACAATCTTGAACCAACAACTTGTCTTCACATACATCCTTTTTAAAAAATCAGGGGTTGAGGATGCATTCTTTGGAAAATGCATACCCTCAATCCCTTTTTTGGCAAATGACCAAGAAAATATATAGATACCTTTACTGTACTAACTAAAGGGTCTTTCATTCCCTTCTTCTCCAACATCCACACTGATTACAGAGATCATGGAAACCTGCATGCCTTGGCTTTATCAAAACTTTGATCTGGAGTTCAGGGAAAGTCTGTACTACCTGTTCAGGGAAGGGTTTTCAATCAGGGAGGATACCAGGACATTGTGGGCCTTGACCACACCTCTAGTGATGTGCTTATAGTTAAGGAATATAGATTTTGGGTCTATTGATTGAAACCTAAGTTCTGCTCTGGGAACACTAAGATAATAAGCTCTTTCTGTGTCTTCTTCCCATTCCAACTTTCCCATAGTTCCCTTTCCTGATGTAGTTCTCGAAATTTTCTTTCCAGGTTCCTATTTCAGTATCTGATCACAAAGTTTTTACCTACGCACTTGCCTCTCTAAAGAACTTACAGTCTAGATAAACAAGACTAAGTAAGGACTAGATACAAGAAAGTACTGTTATTTCTGTTTCTCTTGGAATAGAGACACAAAAAGTGGCAATGCAACATAATGCATGAAATGTAACTCCTTCCAATATAAGAAATTTGCAGCAGAACATGAGCTTAATTCCAGTTTGCTGTGTCCCAGGTCATTTTTCTAGTCACATCCTCACCTGTCTTTTCAGAGCACAGCATAAGCTCTGTGTAAAATTGAACCTCCAGCTGGCCCAGCTTTGCTTCACTTCCATGGCCAGAACTCCTACAAAACTGCAGGAGCTGATGCCGACATGCATTTAGCTGTGTATTTTTTCCTCTGACATATGGTATTTACAAGACTGCTCTACAGTACCATGGTTATTTTAACACATATGTCCTTGATTGCTTGGAATAAGACTAGAAAATCCTTTGAGTACCAAATATAAATATATATATATACACACACATGTATATAT
The DNA here is from genome assembly GCF_028551555.1 of Melozone crissalis. NCBI lineage: Eukaryota > Metazoa > Chordata > Aves > Passeriformes > Passerellidae > Melozone > Melozone crissalis. The sequence goes on from NW_026535784.1 coordinate 20,112,305, forward strand.
TGCTATTACTGATTGCAAGAAGATTTATATGGATTATAGTGATTGACACATGGATGTTTAAGGAGGTAAACTGTGAACTTTATATTTAAGGGGACCTCTCAGTGTTTGTGGAAGCATTCACTGCAGGAACTGCAATTTGGGGCAAAAAAGTGTTGTCACCAAGAAAGCACTAGAGGATTCATGTGCCTTCATGTCTTCTTTCTCATCTGACCTCAATACTTTCCTGGCACACACACTCATATAATTTGGCACATCACTGACCCATGTCACATCTGCAGCCAGGGCCATCAGGACAAGTTGTAGTCATGTCCTCATTGGCAAAGTGGGAAATCGAGGAGATCTCCTGATTTCTGTCTCTAAAATGGGCATCCCCAGAAAAACAAGATAAGAAAACCCTCTTCATGCAGGGGGAAATGCAGATGTTCCTAAAAGCAATACAAATGTGTCTCTCTTTCATTGAGGTGAAGGACATGGCAGCCAAGGTTGTGGGGAGGAACCTGGGAAGACACTGCCCTGTATCTTGCCTTTCGCTGTCAGGGCTCCCACATTTAATACAAAATGTGTCAAAAATTTTTTGTTGCCACGAGCAACAGTTGCACACTTCCTGCAGCACTCCGAAGCGACAGGCAGGGCAGAGAGGGGCAGGGGGCTGAGGCAGGGGAAGTTTGTGGGGGCTGCCGTAGCTCAGATGGAGAGGGGAGGAATGCTGGATGCTCCCACTTGCAGTCTCCTTCAGAATCATGCTTTCAGGCTGAGCCTGCTGCTCTGCCTACTGGTTTTAAGACAGCTGCATCCTGCTGCTGGCAACTGCTCCCAGAAGGAACAAGAGAGAAGATGCACCAACAAACTGCCTTCCTGGAAGGCTTCATTGTTCCCAGTCATTACATGTCTACTAATCCCAGAAGTTTATGAGTCATGGGCAGATACCTGGGGAATGACTTAAAAATTCCATGGAAGCCACAGTGAAGCCATTGGCAACAGCTCTAGTGATTTTCTCCTTGCCTTCCTGGTGCCTGGCTTGCACCAGAGGAGGAGGAGCCTCATTTTTCTTTAAAAGGAGGAAAGGAAAGGTTGCAAAGTCTCTGGATTGTATAGTGCCAGGAAAAACCTGAAAAATTGACCTAGATGGTTTACAAGTACTGCATAAAGAACCCAAAATCCTGCAGGCAGGTAAGTAAAACTGAGACTTCTGAATCTCATGAGCCCTGTGGGGCTGACTTCTGGTTCTCAAAGGTCTGGGGCTAGCAGTACTTAAGAGGCCCTGTTGATGCTGCTCTTCCCTCATGTTGCCATGCTGGGGGGTTGGTGGGCTGTGCTCAACACCACCTCTTCACTGACAATGGTGTTCAGCTAAGAACTTTGCTGTGGTTTGGTTCATTTCTCAACACTGCTCCCCTTGCTGACATCCAGCACGCACACTTAAAGACTTTCCTTTCTACCTTGAAAGAGGCACACCCTTCATAACATTTGGAGAAATATAATTGCAGCAGAAGAAGCAAGGAATACACTCACTTAAAGGTGTTCTGCATCTACTTTCTCACAAGAGATAGCTCATATAGTGATACACCAAATATAGTCAAACCTTCCTTATAATAAGAACATTTTTGTACTAAATAATAATATCAGCATTTGTGCATTAGGTAGAGGATATTCCCTTTCACATATTTTAGTATAAAAGCAAACAGAATGATTGGGGGGATAGTACAAATAGAACTGCCAAGCAGACTGGCCCAGAGGTACGCAGCTGAACAAATTGGTGTTTAGACCTGTAAGTTCTGCTAGTAAAAGCAAAATTTGCCACTGTGGCAAAACACTAAAGCTACAAAAGACAATCAACTAGCCTGCTCTTCATTACCATCTGGTGGTTGTTGCATGGAGTGGCATTACTCACATCTCAATGTTACTGAGGAAAAATTTCATATCCTCAGAAAGAAAAGGAAAGTAGCAGCAGTGGGCAGCGCAAGGGGGGTGGTTTTGTTTTATAGGCATCAATAAAAGGGCATCAGGCAAAGAAAAAAACGAAAATATGAGCAGGTAGAAAAGAGAAAAAATTAAATACTTCTTTCAAGTTTTTTGAGGAGTACCTTAGTATCATTTGCAAGGAGCTGAGAACTGCTTGGGATGCACAGTGTGCTGTTCCCTCCTGCTGACAGCAGTGGCTGCTAAGACCATTTGACAAGATAAGATATTTGTTAGCTGCTTTCCATAACTAGTTCCCAGATCTTCACTACTCTCCCAGAGAGGCATTTTACAGTGGTAGCTTAGCAGAGGGCCATGTCCTCAGTGGCAAGCCAGAGGGATCTAATCCCATTCTACAGCAACATGGGGAGCTAGGTCACCTCTTGCCCAGTGAATAGTCTCTGTGTAGTCTCTGTATAGTCTGTATAGTCTCTGTATATCCACTGTATAGTCTCTGTATATCCACTGTATATATATCCACTCTACCCCTTCCCCTTCCCACACAAAGGGAAATTGCAGTGTAATTCAGCTTAGAAGTGACTTTTAGAAGTCATTGGTCCAAACTTCTCAAAGCACAGCCAGCCTTGTAGTAAGCCCAAGTAGGTCCAGGGCCTCTGAGGAGTTCCTCACCCTTTTCAATCTTCCTGGATTATTTCTTATCCTTGGAGTATTTCTTATGAAGGGAGGGTAGTCTGCTCCTATACAGAGTGAAAGAAGTACAATAATCGACAAAGTGCAACACCCTTTTGCTTTTACCCAAGAGTATGAATCAATAGGTAATTGATGTGCAGTGACAAGTCCACTTTAAGTAGTTTACAACAGTACCAATATAAACTCCTGGACACAGTCACAGAATGTGCTAGTTTGTGTAAACCATAGGGTTGATCCAGTCCAGCTGCAGATATTTCATATCTTAAGTATTAGATTGAATTTTTCAAGAATGGCATGAAAAACAATCATTATTATAATTATAAAATTCACAGGGCACAATGCACTTAAAAACAGAAATATTATGGTATCTTGGATCCTTCCTCAGCTCTGCCATTGAATTCTGTAGCCTTGGATAAGTCATTTAGGCCAAATTTTCTAACAAGGGTAGTTCAGTCTGCATGCATCAATTTATACATAAGACTGACATAGACCTTGTGGAGGTGAATACCCAAATCTTCATTTAAAATTTTCATCCCCACACCTCCATGTCTGAATTTCCTGTTCTTCAAATTTTAGAAAAGCCTTCTATATTTGTAGGGATATTTGAAGGCATTAATTAGTTCAAATACACACAGGGATTTTTAAAATGTTTAGAAATACTAAGTATTATTACCAAATAGGTCAGTATTTAACCAATGCCCATGTCCTTAGTAGTTTAGACATTTTGTCAACTTCAAGTCTTATTTCAGATGTTTAATACCTAATCAGCTTTCTAAATATTTCTCTGCTGGACACAGATATGAGAGTACATGAGATTAATACTCTCTGAGAAAAACCCTGTCTTTGTGAACAGGCCTTCACCATCACCTCTTAGCCCACTCAGACATGACAAATGAAGACTCCCACTTCTAATGGTGAAAATGATTGGGTGGAAAATCCAAGGGACAAAAAGGAAGCTGAATATTTAACAGAGAAAAATACACAATTCCAGGAGGCAGAATTCACAGGATGAATGGTTTTTAGAGGATGGATAAGGTGCTCTTGCTGCCTTATTAACCCAAAGCTATATGTGATCTTTTCTTTACCCAAGAAGTAAAAATCTTCCTTGACTTATGTATGGTTTATATACTAAGGTCGTTTAGGACCTGCTCCAAAACTCACTGAAGTAAACAAAAACCCTGCCACCTATGTGGGTGATTCTGAATCAGAACAAGATAGCATTTTTCATTCTGAGTTCCTTATTTACTATAGTGTTGGGATTTTCTCTATATTAAAAATACTTTGTTTTCTTATAGCTTCATAATTGCAGTTTAATCTCCTTATACAAATTTTCTAATTCTTCAGTTCCCTTTCTGACTACAGGCAGGCAACATTTTGCTTTCTCAAAGGGCAGTGAAAAGGAATTTGACTTGACTGCCACTCACATGGCCTAGCACCTCTCACTAAAACACATTTTGCAGATTTTCTGAAATTAAAACCTTGATAATGTCCTGAACTGAAGTAAAAATTAAGCCTTAATATACCAGGTGAAGGGAGAGAAACACTCTGAATCAAAGAACAAGCCTCTTAAGGAGACAGCAAGACAAAGGAAGACACAACAAAGAGGTTGAGAATATGAGAAGTCAAATCTTGCGAAAGATTGCTAAACCAACCCTTACAGTAGGAAAAGATGAGAGAAAAAGGTTTCCAAATCATTAATATATTAATATTTGTTCTTTTGGCCTCTTCTGCACACAAAACTAAATCTTCTTTCAACCTCTATTCACTCCTGTCTCAAAATGGTACTGAAAACTGTCTGAAGCTAATACTGACATCACACAAATGCTTGATGCTGCTCCAGAGAAGCTCAGGGGAACAAGGGGATGCTCCTGCATCCCTTATCTCACCTTTTACTGCTTCCTGAACTTTAACATGCTGCTCATTGCTCCAAAAGAGAAGACATGATGGTTTCGCCCTCTGAGCTGGGTTTGAAGGCAGCCATAAAAAGTTCAGTCTTTTCCAAAATGTATGAAGAGTGAATAAAGCAACACTCCATGCTGTTGAACCATTCCTCCAGAACACCTCTTCTAAGAGAAGTTATCCATGGAAGCATCCTTGTGCCCCTGTGCCTGCCACTGCAATGGGAAGAGATACAAATGGGGGTTAGAAAACCACTAAAGCATCCCAGTTCTGTGATCTGGCTGAGGAACATCTTTGCCAATTCTCTGTCTCTGTGTTCAACTTCTTTTTTTCTTCGAATTCTTAACTTTGCACTTATTTTAGCCTTTATTTTAAGGTTCTTTTTCAACTAGCTAAAAGCAGCTAAATGACAGGGCACAATCCATTTCTCAGTATATGGACTGCTTCCAGTGACTGCTGCCAGCCCACACAACATATATAAATCATGGATTTTAGACCTGAACCCCTACATCACTTAAAGAGAGAAGTAAAATTACTTGTTGTCTTACACTTCCCTGATGACAAAGTGACTCCCAGCAGAAGAGATTCACACGTGCTCTTTATTTCAGCAAGCCAGAAGCATCTGTCTCACTCTTCAAATGTGCTCTAAGACAAGAAGGGAGTGTGCAAGCAGCTGGTGTGTAGGACTATTGCATTTGTTAAAGTCATGCCCACTTTGTTTTCTCCTAGCGTAGGTATGACTGTGCATGGTGGTACCTAATGCTGTCATTTTCATGGCTGTAAGTTGACAACAGAATTCCAGGGGAATTTGCCATCATCAAAGAAAGCAGCTTGCAAGTTTTCAGTCTGGCAGGTTTTATTGTTATATTTTGCTTTTTCCATAAAACTCACTCTTAAATGTGAGAGGTGTCATATTTGTAAACATATTCTTGAAATACAATGCAAATTTGTCTTATTGTCACCTCCATCTTTGGAAGCAGCAGACAACCTTGATCATGAGTGGAAATATAAAATGCCTACCTTTCATGAGGCAGGTGTAACAGCAAGATAAAGAATTGCTTCTATTTGTGATGCCCATTCTTGGCTCTGCTCAAGCTTTTCCTTTTTAGGGTTTTAACACACATATATATTATTTATATATAATTCACAACCTACATATTGTTAAAAAACAAGTACTATAAAATCTCAACCAAAATGTCTGTTTGCTTTCTTACTGAACTTGGCTGTTTGAGGAGTATGTTATTTGGAGTCTGGGTCTTCAGTGCACTAAGAATAATTTTGGGTAGATTGGATTTTAAAACTGGAAGTGGTGGCCAATAGAAAAGGCCTGTGTTCAGCACCAGTTTTCATCACAAATCAGATTTAAGTCAAAACCCCAAAATTTCTAATGTAAAACTAGCTTGAGGAACAACTAGCCAGGATCTTCAACCTTCTCAGCAGTATAATACACCAAATAAGGAGAGGCTATGGGAGATTGAAAAGGAACTGGAACTACCATTTCTATGGAAGAATTATAAGCCAGAAGTAGAGGCAGAAAGCAATGTTACCACCCTTTAAGTCCACAAAATACTTGAAATTGGAAGGGGAAGCTGAGTAGCCCACCTCCTGCTCAACTGCAGAGCCAAGCTCACTTTCTTCTCTGAGATGTATTAACCTCAAAGATAGACCAGGTTGCTTAGGAGTATTTTTTAATTCAAAACTTCTTGAGAGTATATAATGCAAAAATTTATATTTTCTCAAAGAAAATTTCATTTTGATCCAGTTTTTACTTGGTTCTTCCTGAGAAAGCAACTCTCTGAGCTACACAGTTATGGAACATATCTCCAGAGAAATTGCATATGTGATTAAATTCAGCCATTCTATCCCCCTATTGCTAGAAGAAAACAAGCTAGGCTCTTATTTACATGACTCACATTCACAAGTGTTTGTAGTGAATGCATCACATCACTGAAATGGGAGAAAGAGACACATTGCATTCTAGTGGCTGTGTGGTAAAATGCTTGAGAGTATGAGAATACTATTCATAACCTGATAATTTTAATAAGGATTTGCAGTGAGCTGCTTCAGAAAACAATGGAAAGGCAAATCTGGGTTAAATTAATCCATTTATCAGAAAAATAATTTTTGAGCCATTCAACTAACAGTGCTTTGTTTCTTATGCTAAAAAAAAAAAGGCAAAAAATAGCCTTTACAAATGAAGACAGGAGCTGGCCTAAAAAGCATAGAAGCAAAGTTCTCAATCCTGCAAATGTAAAAGCACCTTGCCACAGTATGCATCAGCCTCTTAAAACCAAGGGAGCTGCTTGTAATCAAAAGGTATACATGTGCTCAATTTCTCCAGGATAAAACATCAGCTGTTAACTCTTTCTGTCGTGCTTCTGACATACTCCACTACTGTAAAAACTCAAATTTAGGAGCTGTATAAAAGGAAGTATCTGAAGTACCTTTAAAGAAAAATCAAAATCATCTTTCATATTTCTCTGTTCTGTAAATACCTCCTTAAAACCAGCTTCTGCAGTGCTGCCATCAACTTGCCTTCCTTTTTCCAACAACACTTGAGATGACTGGCTCCTTGTAGTTAATATGTCCATACAAACTATACAAATGCATGCAGACTAACTGCTGCCTTCACCTTCTTCATGTCTGTCTGAACATTTGTGTCTTGTCTATCCTTATTTACCCTGAATGGTTTGTTCTCTGAAACTAAAATTGTCTTTTTTTTATAATCTCTATAGCAACTGTCACAAAGGCCTTAATCTTTAGCGCCACTACTTCTCTTGAGCCAGAATCAGAGGCTGAAGGAGCTTCTGAATATTTCACAGATGGGATGAAGGACTTTGAAGCAAGGTTGTTTCCCATAGGTGGTGAGGAGGGAGGGGAAAGAAAATGTGCTGCTCTAGGGTTTTCTGTCATTAGGGGTGCAGTACTGGGCATGCACATCTTGAGAGGAAGCAAATTCTCTAAGGTAAGAATGTTGAATGGTGGTCTAGACAAAAAGCTGGGAAATCTAAAAAGGGATTTCAAATAAGTAGTACATATGTTTAGCTGACATGATTAAAAGACTCACTAAATTATCCTGGCTATAATTATTACAGGACAAAATCCTATAACTCATATACTCTCATTTTGAATATTAAAAGTGAGTAACTGATTCACACTTTTGATATTTACTATCAATTCCTTAAAATAGCTGTCCTAAGCATTTTACAATCCTTTAAAACAAAGTAGAATATTCACTGTAGAAAGACCTTAATTGATCTTTACAGGGTATAAAGAGAGGGATGAAAATGGAGCACAAAGAGGAACCTTTTTCTTTCCTGAGATAAGAGTGAGGGCTTGCTGAGAGACCCAAAGGAAAGGGAGATAGGTGTGAGGGTGAGGTGATCTCCTCGTTGTGTAGCAGTACCACACTGCCTACAGATCCCAGGATAAAGCACAAGTTCAGCATGGCAGTCCTCAGCTCTTGTCGATTGCTTGCACAGCTTTGCTGCTGCACTGAAATCCCCAAGGCACACTAAAAGTACTTCCAGCTTGCAGTTTTCTGTCATTTGAGAAGATGGCTCACAAGCTCTACTTGACCCGAGGGATTGCTGTAGGTACAAAACAACAATAGCACTATCACTAAGCAGATGAAATAAGTGACCTATTTCATTACCTGCCTCTTTATGTATAAATATGAACAAGATTTGTTTTTTACCTGCCCAGGTAGTCATTTCACAATTTCAAGGTTTCACTTCATAGTTTTCACACCCAACCATTCATCTTAATTGTTAAAAAAATTGATCTAAAATTTTGAATTTATATAATTTATATAATTACTGCAAAATGTCACCTGCTCAGTGCCAATTTAAAAAAAAAATGTATACCCATCCTAATTCTCATTTTTCTTTCAGCTGTGTATGTAGTATGAAAAATCCACATAGCAGTTCCAATTGGACACAGACTAGGAGTATCCAGGGTCTGCAAGTCCCTATTTGCAGTTTCTCAAAACCTGTCAATATCACAATTATCATTTTCAGTCACCACCTCCACATACAAGGTCTATACTATGAGGGACACAGCTCCCCATTTGTTTTGAGCAGAAGCACAGAGACACCTTCTTTCATTCTACTTTTAAGAAGGCACAAAATATCAGTAGAGAGAGAGATTGCATAGTCATAATGTTTACATTTCCCCCCTTTATTTCTTTAAAACTTATGGTCTTCCTAAACCCGGACACCTGCCTACAGAGCTTATCTAGTGGGACACAGAAAGAATTTACAAATTTCCCTCTTTTTGAGTAATCTTGCTTTTTTTTTTTTTTTTTTTAATTAGCCAACACTATCTGAGCAGGACATTATCTTTGTATGATGGGCACTTTCTGGTGCCAAATTAAAAATGAGCAGTGCAAAAAAGATATTTAGTAAAGTGGAAACATCAATTTGTGTAAGAAAAAAGATGCCATCCTGAAAGATTAAACATAATGAAGGTAAAAAATGAACATGCATTTCATTATAGATTCTGCATCATGCTTTATGATTATATTATTTGTCTTGCTTATAGTAAGTACTTGACATGCCTTAGAATATGAAAAAAAGGTCATGGTTAATATGATAAAACTAGTGGATTTCAATTGGTTTAGTTTATTATTGCTTACATATGTTGAACAAATATGAAATTATTCCCTGCCCAAAAGGTCTGCCTTGTCTAACAAAGACCAGAAAATATATTTTTAAAATCTTATGTACAAGTTGTATTTCTATCTCATAGACCCTGTTCATACTAATCCCAGACTAGAAATGATTGGGAAAGAAACTTGGCACTATCATTAGCAAGGATTTCAAGGTTTTGAACAACAGTATGAGGAAATAAGCAATTAATAAAAGACCATAGGAGCAGAGATTGAAGCCACCACAGGTGTTTGAAAACCAAACTGGGCTTGGTACGATGGGGTTATAGCTCCCATAGGCTGTGAGCTGACTGCATGCCACCTCAGCACACTGCTGGGGTCACTAAGCAGCACACATGGGTCAGGGTGGTAGCTCTGCCATGGGAGCTCAATTCACTGGCAGACTGGACAGGAAAGGTAATAGCAATAGAAATATTTAATTATTTCTGTGAAGGTAGAAACTTCCATGCAGAGGACATGCACTTTTCTTGGTATAGCAGCTGTGTTATATCCAGTCTTATTAAAAAACCACAGATTTATAATTCATATTTCAGAGGCGAGAGAACTAAAAATATTGAAAACTAATGCCAAAACTCTGCAGATGAAGCTCCTAGAACTTTGGACACTAAGCAGCCTGATTTCCAAAACTGCAAATTAGCCATCTACTTAGTTCCCTATATTCTGGGGTGCTCAGCAAATTCCAAGATGCCCAAAAGCCATGTGTAGTACCCACCAGGTTTCACTCAGCCTCGGTGCTTGAGCAAACCCCGTTGGAGTGGATGGAAAGACACACTGCTGCATTTTGAAACGAATTTATTGACTGCAGAAGCAGTTGCCATTTGAAGCACATGTCAAAAACTGATCACCAGATGTCTCATCACCTGTATAATCTTTTAGAAAACATTTGTAAACAATAGGCATAATATTTGAGTGTTAGCCCCTTCCCCATAGTCATTAATTTTGGATGTCTTTGCTCTTTCCACAAGGTGTTGTTAAAGAGATCCTGAAGCAAGAATTATGTCACATGGAGTGTTTTATCAAAATTACATCAAAATTTTTCCACATCGGTGGCCTGGAAAAGTATACTATATTCTCCTAGAAACAGATGATCTGCAAAGAGAGCAGAACTTCCAAATTCTTAATTAATTGACTGCTTCAGCTAGCAACACGTGTGAGAGTGGAAGTCCTGCTGATAATGTAACTTTTTAGTCCTGAAAACAATGGAAAACAGGTCTCACACATGTTTCCATCATCCTCCCCATAGGGAAAGAGAAATCCTTCTCACCCCCTCTGCTCTGGCAGCGTAATGCCCTGCAGCTCATCCTTTGAATGTTTTTTTTAAAAAACCATATAAATCTTGCTCACAAGCCCCCAGTAGTGAGGGATCTATTCAGTATTGTCTCTACACTGCAGGATATTTGTAGTTGTTTCAAAAACCAAGTTTAGAGCCCTGATGTTCCCAGTAATCAAGCTGTAAAAAATGGAGTTGAATTTCAACAGTTTGGGTCTTATATTTGGGATGTTCAGTGGAGGAAGCTTGAGGCTGGTGTCCAGAAGCCAGGACAGCTTGGTTGGGAGAGCTCTCAGAGGAACCAGCTTGCCCATAGAACATCCTCATCCCTCCTGGAAGTACATTAGCTGGGCTGAGGCATCCCTGATTGCAGGAGACCTGCAGGACAGGCTTTGCTCAAGCCTTCTCAGACCAGATGGTAAGATCAGAAATTCACCTAAAACAGTTCAACCACTAACGTGCATTCAGTCCAGGGACCAGACTACAGCTCATCTGAACTAAAGCTGCCCTGAAATGTGCAGCAGATTAAGAATTCTAATAGAATAGACCTCTGCACTTATGCCTTAAGATAGATTTTGGCAAGCCATGGAGAGCAGTGGTCTCCATTAAATACAGGCATAATTGACTTTATGGCTTATGACAAAGATAAATGTAATGCTGCATACCATCAAGAAGTAAAATATATAGCTGTATGGTAAATCCTAATTCAGAAGAACCAGGTAACTTTATGATGCCTGTGTGGGATACAACTGTAATTAAAGATACTATTTGGCAGACAGCTATAGGTAGGATTGGTAGGAATTCTTTTTTTTTTTTTTTTTTTAAGCACTCTACCCAAACCACACCAATTATAATTGAACAAAACTCTTTCCAAACAGCAATCCTAAAGTACTCTCAAGTTGAGCTGGGAGATCACATTTTTCAGCAGCTAATTACTGGACTAGGAGGAAAAGAAAAAATATAAAACTCTTAAAAGAAAATCGAAAATATTTATTATATAGCGTTACAAAGAACTGATAAAATAATTATTTTCATAAATTTGTACACTTGTGGTTGGAGAAAGCAGATGTGAGATTGAGGACTCCCATAGTAATCTCTCAGGAACACGTTGGGTTCCTTCTCCAAAAGGGACAAATTTTCATAGAAAAATGCATTGTTCAAAAATTTGATCCAAAAGCTGCTCAAAACTATTGCTAGAATGTGTGTCACAAACTATATCAATATTCCAGCATTTTTCAAATATCGTGGCGTATTTTAGCTTCAAGAAACATCACCAAGTCTGCCATTTCTCAGAAACAAGTCTGCATGACGCTGTAGCAGACTCAGAAGCATCCAATACGTATCCCAAGGGCACCGCACGCAGGACTGTGAAGCGCACAGAGGAGATGGGCTGAACCTGAAAGGGATAAATGTTAATTCTGCTGCGCTACGGTGCAGTGAAAGCGAGCGGCACCGGCAAAGTCATGAACTATTCTCAGGGCTCCGATCAGTCACTGTGTAATGATGCACAGGAAAGGTCAGGTTACATTAGAGCATCCATTCCGAGAGTCTTTAAAAAAGAGGAAGTTGTAACGCAAGATCAGTTACATCGGTTAAAACACTTGAACTCCAGATCAGTTTCCCGGGGCACCGCGGGTACCGCTGCGGGAGCGCCGAGCGCTCCGCTGCCCTCAAGCCTCCGCCGCTCGGCAAAAGGCGACCTGCAGCAAAACGTGCCATTGCTGTCCGAATGGCCGTGCCTCTTTCACTTCACGGCTAACATAACATCGAGGGGAATTTTCACGCCGAAGCTCCCTCAACAATCATTCACTGTCTCTTGACGGGAAGCCGGCGCTCCAGCGGGGGATTGCGCCCGGCGGTGGCAGCCCCTTCCCCTCGGCATCTCGGGGGTTCGGGTCCCGCTGTGCCCCGCCAGCCGCGGGGCGCCGCCGCCCTCACGGCTGCCGCGGTACCTGTTGCGGCGCCACAGGTACCCTCAGCAGCCCGCGGCGGGCGCGGCCCGGCCGGGCCCGGGCGGCCGGGGCGGGCAGAGGGGCGCCCCGGGGCCGTGGCGCTCCGCTCCGCGCATGCGTCCCGCTGTCGGGAATTGGCTCTCCCCGCCGGTCTGCACCAAGTTCCAGACCGCGGCTCATCCCCCGTGAGGCGGCGGCCGGGATGGGGGCGGCTGCGAGGCGGGCCGGCCCGCGGGCGCTGTTGCTGCCGCTGGCGCTGGCCGTGGCGTGCGCGGCGCGCAGGTGAGCGCCGCCGGGCTGCGGACGGACGGAGAGAGGGAGACAGGCGGGCGCGGGGCCGCCCGGCCGCCTCCTTAACCCACTTGTGCTTTTTCCCGCAGCGCCGACGGGCCCAGCAACATGTCCTACGTGAAGGAGACTGTGGACAGGCTGCTCCAAGGCTACGACATCCGCCTCCGCCCGGACTTCGGAGGTGAGGCGACCGCGGCCCCCCACCCGCGCCCCGGTCCCCCAGGTGCGCTAACGCCGCCTCCCGCTTCCCCCGCAGGTCCGCCCGTGGATGTGGGCATGCGGATAGAGATCGCCAGCATCGACGTGGTCTCGGAAGTCAACATGGTGAGTGACCCTTGGGCCGGAGCCCACGGCGCCCCGCGGTACCAGCGACCGGGAGCCCGGCTGCGCGGGGATGCACGTGCCGAGCCACTGCGATTGCCACAAAATAACCGAGCACGTCGCAGTTGCTAGGAAAAGTTATTTACGTTTTTGGGATGATGTTGGCATGCCTGTGGTGGCACTTCAGAAGAGCTCCCTGTCCCGGTCAGAATACCTGCTGCAGGGTTGAGGTTCTGCGTCCCTCTTGCCCTGGTTTGCCCTTTGCGTAGTTAGCAGCTGCCGTCGGAAATGCTGGAGTTTCTTGAACTGTAGCAGCAGATGGCCAGATGTGCGTGTTTTCATGTTAAATTATTCAAAGAGTTAGACAGTTCACTTTGCATGCTAGTAGCCTTGAGTAAAAGGTGCAAAGAGAAAATAAGGACTTCTAGAAAATGCTCTCTTTCTTGTAGAAGGGGAAAAAATAACAACGCTGCAGAATAAGTACATAAGGATGCTTCCTGCTATCAAAAGCAGAAGTCTCGTAGCTACAGGTGTGAAACATACTGCGTTGGATTTCAGTTCTCCTGCAGGAAGGAATGCTAATAGGCAAGCAGGTTTAAAGAGCAAAAATGTGACTTTAGTGCCAGCCTCATTTGACAGCCTTTTCCCAGAAGAAGACAATGAATCAGTTGCAAGTTTGAACGTTGTACAAAATCATGTTGAATTAGTCAGCATCATGGGCATTTTGCTCTCACTCTCTTTTCTTGTGTTTGATCTCACTTGAAAATCTCAGTTGTTTTCTGTACATAAGGGAACACCTACTTAGTTAAAAGAAGCTTATAAACTTTACATTTCCATCCTGATCAGCTGTTTATTTCACTGGGTGATATTTGCCTGTTTGAAGTAATTTACCCAAAGGTGGGGATTTCTTCCTTGGTGTATTAGTTAATAGCTGCCATGCAAACAATCTCTTAATTGATTTTGTTTTGTTTTGTTTTCATTTTTAGGTTTTTTTTCTGTTGTTTGTTATATGTATCACAGGTTCTGTTTGTGTGCTACTGTTTTATTTGCTTATGAATATGCGTGGTAGAGTGAGGAGGAAACAGAATTTGTCATGTTGTGTATAGCATACCAAGGTCTGCAGACAAAGACAGCATTTTGCAAGTTTCAGCTCCTGGTCTTCCTGTTCCTGTATTGTATTTTCAGGGAGGAGCATGGTGCAGACCACACAAATAAGGCAGAGGAAACAGAACACAGATCTTATCAAAATAGTCAAAGAACAAATCTACTCCAACTCCAAGCTATTTCTGTGACACTGTAGTGGGATTGCTGCTTTCACATCTGGAAAAAGCCAAACGGAGCAAAACACAAAAACACCTGTTCTGAAAAGTCCAAAACTTATCTTGTAAACTCTCAACACCTGAAATACTGTTAATCTGTAGGGGGTGGATGTGACAGTTTCCAGTGGCAATCTTACAGGGCATTAATTGTCATTAATTGTCACCAGCTCACAGCATTTCTTAGTTGCCTCCTGTACCTATCAAAGCTTTCCTCTCTGTTTCAGCACTTGAACAGCCTCTGGGAAAGAGAAGTTACATGCTAAATGAATTTTTTGTATAATAACTGTGTGTAGGGGGCAGCTTGACTAAAACTGGTCAAAAAGTAAGAAAATGTTTTCATTTCATAAAATGCCACATCTCACAGTGGAAGGAAGCAATTGGTCCCAGCTGTAGCTGTAGCCATTCCTGAATGCAAAATATGGAGTTTCCATTCTGAATCAGTTTAAAAGGGCTTTGATATCACAAGTGCTACCTGTACATACCCATATCTGGTGTTCTGTGTTGCAAGGTCTTTATTGTATTGCTAGAGATTGTCTGCCTGGTTTTGGACAGTGATCAGTAATTTCATCCATCATTGCAAAAACAAGGTGGTTGATACCTTGGCATAAGAAGAAAAGGTTTTTTACCTAGTAAAATAATGCTTTCTTCTGGTACTTTTTTTTATTTCTGAGAAATCATAGCCTTGAGATGCTTAATGTTGCAGTCACATGTAAGTCATTAATCTTCTTTTCCTTTAAACTCTGTCTTATAGATTTTTTAAAATTTATTTAGTAAAAACTACGGTTCTGTGGCTTCAGAGCCAGAAATGTTTTTCAGAAGATTTAAGTTTATAGTGTCCTCTGGCAATAGGGCAGTTTTGTTGCTGAAGGCATACGAGTAAGGAGGGCAGTACATCATGTGAGGTCCTCCTGACAAGAGAGTCTGGTTGGATCCACCAGAGTTCAATCAGTCTCATCCTAGCAGTATTGGAGGGAATTGTCTTATCCCTTGGCTTTGCTCAGGAAAATGAAAACTTATGTCTAGAGTGATAGAGGCACACATTTCCAGTCATGGTGCCCACAGAGTTATTTTGTGTTCCAGTCTCAATGCATAAATAAGAGTAAATATTATATATATAGAGAGAGAGAGGGGGAGAGAGAGAGAGAGGAGGTGCTCTCCTTTGGTGTGTTGGGTGGGACATGGTCATGTAGACTGTCTGCCATGTCAATGGGGTGATTTGTATGTCCAAGTACATCCAGTCCTTGGGTAAAAAGTTGAGATATAGGCAATAGAATTATTTTGAATTCTGCAAGCACCAATAGTAGTTGTCTGTTCCAGCAGCTTGGCTGGTTGAAGTGGCTTGCTCTAATCTGTGAGACTATTGTAAAATACTTTACTCAGTTAATGAAGCAAGACTTGCACAGTCTTGAAGTCAACTGTTTTAGTTTTTCTCCCTTACTACTCAGTCCTCAGCTCATTAAATAGCATTATTTTATACCTGCTTGGTAGTTCAATAATACTGTGGTGAACTGCCATACCAGCTTTTACAGAAAGATTAATTGAAATGCTCATTCTTACAACTCTCCCATATGACATCAGATATGTTGTCTTATGTTGATTTTGGCAGGTAATAATCTGAAGAGCTTGTCATACAACAAACAAGCAGGAGAAGTAGAATGTAAACATCCTAGTTACCATTGCCTGTTTCTAACCATGCTTCCTCCCTAATGTACCATGAGATAAGTTTTAGTTCAGTTTTCCATCTGATTTTCACAGCCTTGCTGTGGTAAGTGCAAGCATTACCTTCCAAAGGCACATGATGACCTTTCTCCTTGTCTCAGTTAATGACTGTTGAGCTAATTTTCATTCATGACAGAGCTCCATAAGTATAATAGACATTTACATGAATATAGAGTTCATTAAAACCATGCTATGACTAGATCTATTAAGCTGCTGTGATGTCTGGTTCACTCTGATGCCTTTATGTGGTTGGCAGAAGGTGCTGCTTGTACATCAAGAATAAACATGGGCAGAATGATTGGCAGTAATTAGTGTCATGCTTCAGGGCAAGCAAACTAATAATGTATTTATCTACTAAGAAACAGTCAAGAGAAGTAACTGGACTCAAAAAAAATTGACATGCTGTACATGTTGTAATTTTCTCTAAAATGTGTTCCTTCCTGAAGTAAAGGTGTTCAAAACTTTATAATGAGCAAAAGATGTCATGTACATCTCCTAAAGTTTTAAAAAATGTATATGATAAAAAACCTTTTATAGAGTAGTTATAAAAAGATGCCAAAGAGGAAAGAAAAAAAAAGGAAAAAATCCCTTTATTTTAAATTTGGAACACTGTTCCTGACCTACCATACTGATCTTACACTGATGGTGATATAATTTCTGTGATCACAGACTGAAAGTTTCATGTCTCAGCAAAAAGAGGTAAATAAAATCATGGAAAGAATGTATAATTCTTTAGCTTCTCTAAAATTGTATTCAAGGCTCTTACATTTATCTGATCTCCCAAATGAGCCACAAATCTTGCAAAGATTAGTTTATTTAACATTCCAAACTGTTGGGTAATGTCTTTTATAAATTTGAAAGAATTTATATAGCTTAAACCACTGACTTTTTGTATACTTTTTGTAAAGTGGATAATTAAATAAGCAACTGCATAAACATAAATGTATGTGTGTATATATATGCATCCAGGGCCTAGAAGAGCAAAGGCCTTCCCCTTACTTTAGGGTTGATGTTAGCCCAGGTGGCTGTGGCATCCTACAGTGGTAGATGTTTAGCCAAGAGGATCTGAATCTGTGGGCTTTAACACTTGAGCTGGGTAATGCTTAGAACCAAGGCACTGAAAGTTTGACCATTAATCCTGGCAGGCCACTGCTCGTACATTAGATCCCAGCTCCAGAAATGGTAGGACTTTATGTACATGGATGGAGGTTATCTTAAGACACTTTTTGCAGATTGAGAAAGACTTAAGCTGTGTTTACTGGAGTAGCCAGAATTTCACACATCGTATTCCTCCTTCCTGTCTTAATTAGGTATCTGAGAATTTAGTATGGTGGCTGTTGTGAATCTCAACATAGGAGATAAGTCCGGGGAACCAAATTGGCATTATGAGCCCCATCTCATGCTCTTTGCATCACAGCAGCTAAGTCTCATTTTTTGTAATCATAAGCCTGGTTTATATAGAACTAAAATGTCAAAAATTCCTTTAGCCCCAGCCAGTGTGGAAACACAAATGATAATAAATGGTCCTTGGTCTAAATATATTTACCAGAAGATGTTAATATTAAACTAATTAGATTAAACTATTTTTTTTTCTGAAAAGTTATAAAGCCTAATAATTATTAATGAAAATTTACTTAGCAGTAGTGCAGAAAAAGAAAGGAGAAATACTTTTTTGTTATATAGCAACAGTCCTAAAGAGCATGAAGGAGATGAGGAGACACTTCAATATTAATAAGAATGTTCAGTAACTGATTTTATTTTTTTTCAGCAAATATGGAAAAACTAATCAAGTAATATTACATAAAGGCCAGATCATTTCATCACTGTCTATTCCAAACAGGAGTAATTATATTAGAGAGTGAAATGTGGAATGAATGTAGAAATGGGCAGCTTGAGGTTAAATGACTGGGTCACTGTTAGTGGATGTTTTGTTGGATTGTTTTTGATTTGACAAGAATAAGCATTTGTTCAACAAAATTGATAAACAAGCAAAACTTATAAAGCAATAGTGTGAATGTTGTCTCATATGATCCAGAAATCTGATATATCATATTTTTTTAAATCTCAAACAAAATTGAGACCATCTTCAGGGTTGATATAAGCTGTAGTCTACATTTTCCTTTAGGCTGACAGGTACAATACTTTTCTGATTTCAAGGCTTAGACAACCTAGCTGTGAATGCCCTTTAGAAAATATGTATTTCTTTTGTCTAATGTTAAACTCACAGTTCCCCTCAAATGCAACTTTCCTGACTCCCGCAATAGAGAGTTAATCATATCGTAATGGTGCCTATGAAATTAAAGGGGTGACACCCTCTCCTTTAGTAGTGGAACCTTTAGCACCCAGTTTGAGATGTGTAGGATTTCATTAAATAAGGGGTATGCCTGTAAAGAGATAGGCTTTTTAGTTGTGTGGAAGGGAAAATGAAAGGATTTCCCTGGCACTGCCTGTTTAGTGTACGTGCATCAGACAACATGGTTGTGCTGTGACTGCTGGAAACATCCAGCTGGGGATCTGTTATTGTGCACAAGTCCTACAGTTCAGTGGTACAAACCTTTGGAAACATTCACAGTGCCAAGTCGTTGTGTAGTAATGGAACACAAATTATTAACTCAAAAAGACCTATTCTCCTAAATTAACTTTTTTCTAAAAAATGAAAAATAAATCCATAAAATTAAATTTAATGTTTCTTTTTTTTTGTGCAGGACAGGACAAGTGGTTAATTAAAAGCTTTCACGTTTTCCACAATTGCATTTCCCATTTACTTCTGATTTTGGATTTTATGTCTGACTTCTGAAAGAGAGTATCAGAACCTTCCAAACTAAGAATTCTTCATAAGGAAATCCAAGGCATGCATTTCAAATGCCTGCAAAACATAGTCTTTTTTTTTTTTTTTTTTTAATCAGCTTTACTTTGTACTATATTGCTTGAAAAGTTCCATACCTCCTCTAGGCCATAATAATTAATTATCTACCAACTGCAGCTTAGTACAGACCTGAAGCTGAAGCTGTGCAACCAAGAGAGGGAACACTCACTCCACTAGCTCACCCTGAGGTTGGAAAAGGGGGGAGAACCTCAGTGGAGGAACAGTGACAACCTGAAAAGCTATTACCAGAAAGACCTGTTCCTGTTCACAGGATTCCAGGTATTCTGAGACAGCAGCTCAAACTGTTAAATCAAGCCCAGAGATTGGCTTTATTTAAAGGTATCCCCAACCAATGTGTTTTGTTGATCACTGTATTCTAAACAGCAGCTGCTTGGGAGAATTCTCAGTAGTTTTTTCTCTCTCATCCCTCTTGAGGGTGCTGGACTTTAAAGCATCAGTAAAGGCCAAAAAAATAACTATAAGGTCTTCTGGCAGATGTTGACAAGTAGCCAAGATGGCCACTAGAAAGATTTTATACTTTAATGCTCTTTGAGACTCCTTATTTTCTTCTAGAAAGAGAACCCAGAATCTCAAGGTATGCACTTTCATGCTTGTAGAATTGTCTCACATAGAAAATGCCTGTAACTCTGGCAGTGCTCCAAAAAACATATTAAAATGAAATTATTTCCATCCCAAAGGCTAAACTACTGCAAATACACTCACAAGGAAATTGGTCGTAGGAGTCACTGAATAATCCAGCAGAATAACACCAGATAATGCAGTTGATTCTTTCTTTAAGCAATAACTGTGTTAAGGTTTACGTGGGATGGGAAATGTAGATCAGATTTCTTGCCTATTGACTTTTACAATAACCTTGCAAGATTAAATGGTTGCTTTTGGCCAAAGCAGTGTCACACTGGGGTTGGTTTCATCCCCTGTTGGGGCAAATCCTTATTGGTTTATGTCATGAACTAAGGAAAGGAAATTTGAAAGATTCAAAGGCAGCTTCTAGAAAGCTGCATTATCACTCAGACATCCACCTTATAACAAGATTGACTTGTATGGTTTTAAATGCTCATGTTACAGTGCATAGTTTCAAAGCATAGATTAATGATTTCAGACTGCCAAACTTAATTAAAGGTTGGAATAAATGTTCTCCATTAAAACTCATCAATCCATTTGACTGAGATAGAAGAATTTCAGTCATGTCTTTTTTAATTGCCTGTAGAAAGAACTAAAGAGTTAGCAAAGTTAAAACTGTTGAAACACATAAATGGTGTCTAAATATTATGCAGGATCTTAATCATATTAAAAGAGGAATTCATTTAATTTTGTAGCATAATTTTAACCTCAAGAGCCTCGTAAGTGTAACTGAAGTAACATGAGTAGAAGTCAATGGCGTGTAGATGTGTTTGTGCTTGTGTGTCTCAGAAGCTTCTGCAAGCCGTAATTACTGCAGTGCACTGCTGTCCCATCCAAGTGGCCTAGATGCTGGTAGTCCCGTGTTTTCAATGAATATGCTCACCGATAAAATTTCTTACACCACTAAAATGAAGTACATAATATCTGCACCAACTCCACAGTTTACTCAGCAGCTTGCAGGAGCAGTTCAGCTCTCCAGGTTACATAATTTTTAAACCTTTATTTCTTTTTAATTTTCTGTGTTGTTGCTCTTCAAACAGCATGAGAGAGTAACCGAGACTGGAATTATACCCTCCCATCCTCTGTTCTTTGTTATGATTTATCCTTTCCTTAATCAGTGTTTTTTTGTAAACCATTAACTGATCAAAATAATACACTGGTCAAGGAGGGAAATGGATGAGGTTTGGAGGCTTCATTCACATTAGCACATTTCATAGGCAGTGCAGTTTTGTCTCTGGTTTCCTATGAAGGGAACAAAACATGGGATTGACGGCCACCTGTAAATTTTGAAGTTAAATATTAATCTGCAGATGATTCTGACATATAACTCAGGCAAGCTTATTACCTGGGTTTATTGTGGAACCTCATGGTTTCAATGACTTTTGCACAGTTGCTGTTTGGAAATCCAGACAACAGTGGTGCTCCAGATCACAGAGAACAAGTAAGTGGAAGTGGTGTTGCTGAGGACAGCCTGTTGTGCCAGGGAACAGCATCAGGGCCTGACTGGGCAGGAAAGGACTGCTGGCTCAGCAGGGACCCTGCTGATCTCACTGCTGCTCTGCAGGGCCCATCAGGTCAAGCTGCTGTCGTGACAGATGGCTAATTCTTTCCAACAGATTTGAAACAGTAATACTGTGGTAGATTATTTTTTGTAGTTTTATATTTTTTCTATTTAGAACCTCTTGCAATGCAGGCAACATTTTTTATGAATTGCATAGTTTTTTGGGGTTTTTTCCGAGGATGTATGTGGGGCTAGAAGGAACTTGCGATAAAGCAATTGTTGTGCTGGTATTTTCTCATCTAAGTGATTACAGTAATGAAGAATTCAGCACACTGTTATGGAAAGGAATTTAAAAATATGGAGCTCTGTACTTAAAACATTGTGAATCTGTTAAACTCATTAGTATGCATAATTTTGCAATTTTTAGTCCAAAAAAATGGAAAGTCAGTATTTCATGTAACTTCCAGTAAACAGAAGTGATCAGTACAACATGTTGCAATATTCAAGAACTCTGGAGCAAGAAGCTGGACAAACTTTATGCAACAGCAAGTCAAATGCAATTTTGAACCAATACACTTTGGTTGAAATACTTTATTAGCTAAGATTTATATTTATCTGTGTGCTCTTGAGTTAAGAAAAATATATTTAATGTCTTGGTAGGGGAAAAGATTGTTCCCATTTATTAGCTGTTCTTCCCCTTCGGAATATCAGCTCCAAATGGCTTCTCTGGAGTATGTGGAGCATTGATATGCTTGGCTCACCTTGTTCATTGGTTAGGTTCCTCTGAAAACCAGTGAAATTGCATCAGTATTGAGTCAAACAAACCTTACTTAAGATGATTATACTTTCCTGCTGTAACTGCATTTTCTTGGAAAAAATTTTGCCAGTAATGTGTAAACTCAAAACAAACTGCTCTGAACACACAGACATCCAGAAAAAACTTTTAGAAAGCTTAATTTTGCTTCTCAGATGATGCTTCTGAGAAGCAAAATGCAAAAAAGAATGAAAATGTGCAATTGAGAAAAAAAACAAGTCTGTTACCCTTGTGGGAATATATTCTCTGTCATTGCAGAGTCTTGGTTTGCAGACAGCTTGGGTTTTTTTTGAAGCATTTTTACTATTTTCCTGCATCCTAGCTTAGTGTTTAAATTAAGGGTTGGAGCAGTCCTCAGTATCAACACAGGGTGGGGGATGAGCACATGAAGAGCAGCCTTGTTGAGAAGGATTTGGGGGTGCTGTTTGGTGACAGGCTGGACTTGACCCAGCCCTGTGCACTCAAACCCCTGAGCCAAATGTGTCTGGGCTGCATCCAGAGCAGTGTGGGCAGCAGGGGAGGGAGGGGATTCTGCCCCTCTGCTCTGCTCTGCTCTGCTCTGGTGAGACCCCACCGGGGGTGTTGTGTCCAGCTCTGGGGTCCCCAGCACAGGAAGAACATGAATTCATTGAAGCAAGTTCACAGGAGGCCACCAAGATGGTTAGAGGGATGGAGCAGCTCTTATATGAAGAATTGGGATTGTTCAGCCTGGAGAAGACACCAGGGGTAACCTAATTGCAGCCTTCCAGTCCCTGAAGCAGCCTACAAGAAAGATGGAGGGGGTCTTTTTACAAGGGCATGTAGTGACAGGACAATGGTTGATGGCTTTAAACAAAAAGATAATAGGTTTAGATTGGATATCAGGAAGACATTCTTTACTGTGAGGGTGGTGAGGCACTGGAACAGGGGGCCCAGAAGTTGTGGCTGCCCCATCCCTGGAAGTGTCCAAGGCCAGGTTGGCTGGGGCTCTGAGCACCCTGCTCTAGTGAAGGCTGTCCCTGTCCATGGCACGGAGGTTGGAGCTAGGTGATGTTGTCCCTTCCACCCATAACCATTCTATGATGGTATAATTTAAACATTGGTATGAGAAGCTATCAGGTCTTTGCAAGAGTAATCAGAGACCTCAGACTCCTTAGTCTATGCTGAGCCAGATCCAGTGAAAAGACAATGAACTTGAACAACTACCTATGCATCTTCTTTTTTATTATTCACACCCACACCACATTATCAGAATGGCATGCAAGTTTTAGAAGTCACAAGTGGGAATCTCTTCTGTTCTTTGTAGGTACCTTTGATTTTATTTGCATATTTGACTTTAAAATGAAGAAATCAAAATAGATCCATAATAGAAGCTTTGAATTTTTTACTGAAATTAGGAAAATATGTGGGTGTTAATGCCTCTTCCTCCTGGTAATCACAACAGTCATTGTAATAGCAGAAAAAGCTGTGAGTGGAGGTCCTTATTCCAAAGAAAAGGGTGGTGATTCAGGTGGGTCATGCTCAGAAGGTATTTTGGAGGCCAGTGTCAGATTTCATTCTAGTGTTCAGCAGGAGATCAGTGCCTACAGGATTTATATGTTATTTGCTTTATGGAAGGAAGGAATCTCAGGGGAGAGATATCAAGTGGAACCAAACTGTAAATTTCTGTCCTTACATGGATTTTTTTGATTGGTTTGTTTGTTTTAATTTTTCTGGCCCTCAGTTGCTTCTCTGTTAAGATTTCTACCTTTCAGGGATACTATGGGAAATAAATGCATTGTATGAGCATTCATTTGAACAGTGAGCAAGTTTCTGCACACTCAGGTGGAAAGAAAAGGCATACAGCCTGCAGCTAAAAAAGAATATATCCCCTGTGACCAGTTATTTCAACACAGCATCATGGCTTATGACAGGAATTTATTTCTTACTTACCTAGTGAGCAATCCCAAGAAAGCACAAGATGTTGCATAGTAATTACATTTTCCTCAGTGGTATTGCTGAATGACATATTGTGATATATCAAGAGGCAACTGTGAATTTAACTCCACTCATCACAGTACTGTGCCCAGTGCAGTAGGTTTCCAGATGAACACAGTGAATGTAAGAATAAAGAGAAGCTTCTGAATACCACACAGCATCATGCATACTTCGTCAGCATTAGCTTTCAAAGCACGTACGATTCTGCGCTGCCTTGGGGAATCTTCGTGTATTCATTATTTATTTAGCTTACATATTCACTCTAATATTTAAGAATATGTTGTTTGCAGATGGTTTCACAGGAGAAGACAATAATGATAGTCATTTGTCAGAAGAATCAGACATCAAAATATGAAGCTTTCTCTTTCTTTCTGTTTCGTGTTTGATGCCACTAAATGCCTATTTCTTGTGATTAACAGAGCAGGTAAGCAACTTGCATGATTATTCTGTTAGGAAGGCTATTTAACCTTACTTAATTTCAGTACATTATTTTCCCAGTTTTTGGAATGTGATAACAACATGCAAAAGCAGAGGGGTTTGCTAATCATTAGGGAGGTGGCAATTTTTCAAATTTATCACTCAGTCCTCATATTGTCTTTTGCAAGATATTGCAAGGCTGGCATGTGGGGAGGAAGAAACAATAAAGACTGGCACAAATTCTGCTTTTTGTCCCACACACTTACCAGGGCAGTTAGCACAAGCAGAAATTCCCCTCTGTGGAAAGGACATTTTTCTTTAAGTATTTGTGAAGGATTTTTAGTGCACCCTAAGAAACAATAACCTTCATACAAAGTGTGTGGCTGACAGCTGAAAATACTCTTCCCAGACCTGCCATTCTTATTTCTAGAGTGGACACTCACTTCACTGGGTGCTCTGTCAGTGCCAGGCCCAATGTGCTTTTAGACAACTCTGCATTGTAGCTGCAGCCCTTTGGCCTCTTGGTAAGTTGTGTCTTATGCTGGGACTAGCACTTTTAAAGTCAGCCATCCCAGGGGTAAAAGTGTGTGGATACCTAGTTTTAGTTCCTGGGTAGATGAGGAGGGCAAGTACTTCAATTCGGAAATACTGTTACTGATGTGCTGGAATGAGAATTGAGAGCAATAGTGCCAAATATCTTCAGTTTTTAGCAGTCTACTCACCAGAGAGGAAATGCAGGTTATATTTTTGAAGTATCCTAATCTCATTCTTTATTAATTCTATCACACAAAGTCTGTGCTGATATTTCTTTAAGGTTAGGAGGCTAAAGTTAGGCAGTATGAGACCTTGACAAAGATTTTTTTTTCCCTGCTTTATAATGTGTTACTCCTTAAGTTCAAAGCAAGGAGCACTTTTTCACTTAGCAATTCTTAGTCTTGGGATTCAAGCATTATCACATTACCAGACCAATTGCAGAAGTAATGTAAAGGCCTCTGAAAACTGTATGGATATTAGTGTGGTTTGGTGCATAAAATTGCTTCTTAGACTCATTCTTTTGGCCATGTCTCTATAAGAAAGACCAATCAAAGGCAACACAAGTTAATATGGCTGATAAGTGCCAATTGGAAATTTTTGTGCACTTGACAAGTCCCTATAACTGAGTGAACTGGTGTTATAGCTGCTTAAAGATAATGAATGAATGACAGGACCTAAGAATGACAAGATATTTAGATCCCTGTCAAAACCTGTTACATTTGTTAAGGGTAAAGTGTGAAATGAGAGAAGTTATCTAACCTAGTCCATACACTAAGTGAGGAGAATCCTACCTTTCATTGTGTATTTACTGTTCTTACTCCAAGCCAGTCTGAAATCAGAACATTGTTGAGCAGTCCTTCCCTATCTCAGTCAGGGTCCTTGACTCCAAGACATTATTTCTCATCTGTTTATTTTATGACTTTTGTATCACATATAAACATCTGCTCCTTTCACAAAAGGAAAGCAGTCATTTTTCTCCTTTGTTTTACATTAATTAGTGCTTTTTTCCCCTCAAGTTTTTTCTCTGATGTGGTATCTTTAAAATCAATGGTCATTACTTTCAAGTTAATAAAACATCATATGCCATTGCAAGTACCAGCCTATGCAAGGATCTGCCTTAGGCAGTATGGAAAGGGCATGCTTGGCTCTGTTGCTGCTTCCTAGGTGTATTTTCAGATGTTGCTGAGAAAACTTAACAACTGATGTGTGAAGCCATTACACATCATAGTCCATTTCAGAGTTGTACTTTTCACTACACATTGACATTAGATCAGAACTCTTGTTCACCAGTACTATCATAAGTTGGTAGTAACTAGTCTGTATTGGATGAGTCATATTCAGATGAAAGAAAGAGGACAAGCAAAGTGTAGTTTCAAAAGCCAACTTCTGTATATGTATGTATTCCAGAACAAAGTGTCTTTCAGATGTTGGATGGAAAGTAATTGCAGTTCAGTATATCATTCCCAAACCTCCTCATTTCTCTGTAATTTTGTTCCTTACAGCAGAGCCCTACTGGTTTTTTTATACTATAAACAATATTTTATT
The DNA here is from genome assembly GCF_028551555.1 of Melozone crissalis. Lineage (NCBI taxonomy): Eukaryota > Metazoa > Chordata > Aves > Passeriformes > Passerellidae > Melozone > Melozone crissalis. Next base: position 20,138,630 of record NW_026535784.1, read on the forward strand.
AATTCTGTTGTCATGCCTGTTCTTACATCCAAGCAATCTTACCTAAATATAGCTCAACCTGTTTATTTTAGTACATGACTTCCTGCATTCAATCAACTTTCTGGTTGTCATCCTGGAAAATAATATATATTAAATTTGTTTGTGAAAACAACTAGGAATAAACAGGTTGAAGATACTTTGCTGTTGAGAAATAAATTATTTCTCAACAAGTTCTTAGGTACTCTGAAGTAAGTTTGGAATCAACATCTTTGAGATAAGGATGTAGATAAAAAGCTTTGACTACTCAGCCTGGGCATTATTGCAGACCTGAAACAATCAAATTCCTGGAGAGAGTGTATTTTCCACAGTATGAATTCTAGAAGATAGGCAACTTCTATATTGCTTTCCACATCAGTGCCAAGAATGAATTTTCATGCAAGACTGAGTGAAAATGTATTACAATAAGATAAGTAAACACATTTTTTAGTGTCAGCAATCCAGCTTATTTTCTCAGTGTTCAGTTTTCCATTAAATATGTGTCACAGACATCTTTTCATGGAAATCCTTTCTTTAGGATTTTTCCCTCTTCTGGGAAGCTGAGGCCGCAGAGAAAGAATGTAAACAATGGTTATCTGCTGCTGTGGAATGTAACAGGTGCACCTGTGATTGGTCCATGTTGCATGTTTACAATTGAGGGCCAATCAAAGACAAGCTCTCTCTGGGACAGAATCAGAGAGAGCTCCTTTGTTGATTCATTCCTTTTCTATTCTTAGCTTAGCAGCTTCTGAACTTCTCTCTCTATTCCTGTTAGTATAGTCTTAATGTAATATATATCATAAAATAATAAATCCAGCCTTCTGATCATGAAGTCAAGATTCTCGTCTATCTCTTCACCCCTGAGGAACCCTTGCAAGCCCAGCAACAAATATGCAACAGTAGGCTATCCACAAACCTTTTTTTTTTCTATATTCAATATCTTCTGACACATGAGATACGCACAAAGGGGCAGCAAAGCTGAAGGGTCACAGGGTGTCTCATTCATTGTCGTAGATGTGAGCAACAGAGCACCTGCGTGGCAGATGTGAAGGGGGACTTCTGGTATGTTTTAGGAAGATACCCAGCTAGAGTTTACTTAAAAGGAGCTGCTGAAATTAGCCTGCACTTTGAGAGTCATTTAGATGGCATTCCATAGTTTTTGTCTGGTTCCAGGGAGAACACTGACATTTTGAAATGGGCACTGGAAGCAAGAAAAGCAAATAGTGTATGAGCCTTCAATGCAGACAGTGAGGCATACCTTAGACCCAGGTCAAGAACACTGCTTAAAAACAAACAAAACCAAAATAGTCATCTTCTCTCCAGCATGTTTATGAGTTGGTGAGGGTGTGCAGTATGTGTCCCTAAAGTGGATTCTAGCATCAAGCTAGAGTATGTTTCTCAGCTTAGCAGGGAGTGATATAATACCTTGATAGCAGACATGGGCAATTTCTCAGTTTCTTCGTAGTTGTGATATACCCAGACAGTCTTACTGACAATTTGAGTTCAGAGTCAAGTGATAAAATTGTATCAGAGGATCAGTGAAATGTATTTCAGAAAGGATCAGCAGGAAGAAATATGTAAATATTAGGATAATAATGTGCCCAGAGTAGGCCAGACTGAAATATAAAAAGTAGATGGTGTATTGTATATAATGTCATAGTACAATCAAATTTTTTAAAATAACTGCATTTTTCATTAAAGATGGTGTCTGAGCAATTAAATATCTCAGAAGAGATTAAACATTAAAAATTAAATACAAAACAATTGTTTTTTTGTCTGTCTGCTAACAGATTAAATGTCTACTGTCTAGATACCTGTAAGCATAATATAATCTAAAGAGAAATACAAAATGTAATTTAACTTTAATTTTTTTAATTTAATTTTATTTTACACCGTGTTTTATTGTCTGTATTTAGCAGGATGGAAGAAGATGGCCAAGAAAATTTCCTTTCCAAAGAGAGCTCTCTGCATTCTTCTGTCCCATGGCTCCTGTCTCTTGTCCTCATCCCTTGCTGTATCTGAAATGATAAAAAGCCAGAACTGGTGTTTCAATAACTAGTGCTAGAGCTGTTTGCTCAGGTAGCTGCATAACTAGGGATTGGAGTAGGAGGATTTTGACTGAAGTATGGTGGGGGAAATGCTGTCTTGAAAAATGCTTCCTAAATTCCTATATTTATTTAGTGATTATCATTAATATAAAGGTCCACAAAAGGCTAGGGACATGGTATTAACACTGGAAAATGGAATGGAATCATCTAAAGCATCACTTTACTCTTCATTGCTAAACAAACAGAATGAAAGAAAAATTCATAGAAATCTTCCCAAAGATGAGAAGCAATCCTGTAGTGCTCTACCATGATTGTGAACAGATATTATCATCTTTGGAACTGAAACAAATTCCCAGCTCTACTCTATAGCCTCCTTGCTCCAGAAAATATTTTGTAAACCAGACAGTACCAACAACTGAGAATTATATTAAACAGTGTTATGAAATTTACTGTTATCTTTCTTGCTACTTCTACACAAAGATACACATTTTAAAAAATATAATCAAAATACTGTGATTCAGTTTTTATAGAATCAAAATACTATGACTCAGTTTCTGTCTCCCTTTAGGGTGTTCCATGGAAAATATCAATGGATTCCCTTGGTGAACTAAATGGTAAATGAAAACAGTGCAGAAATCCAAATTTTATCCTGAAGATTCTATAAACTGTTCTTCCTTACCTGTTGCAGCCATTGTTTCTTTATGTTTCCCATGTTCCCAAATGGGTATCACTTGTTTTTCTTGTACAGTCTTTGAAGTCTTCTTCATTTGAGGTTTGCTGCTAACAAATTGTCAGTGTACAAAAATCTGTTGCAAAAAATACTCCAAAACCCATTGATCTATCCCTTGCTTTCCACTACAAGTATTTGCATCTGTTGGAATACAAAAGTTGACAAGCAGCAGCAGAACTGTGTGTATATTGCACTCTCCAAACAAAAAAAAATATTAAAAATAAGATACTTGAAAAAAAGTATCCAAAAGAGGTAGGAATGCCTGGCCACAGTTACTTAAACATTTACTTAAACATTAAAAGTATGAATCAGGCAAAGAAATGTTATCTGGTAACAACAAACTGCTCAGGACAATGATCAAGGACATCATATATGAAGTTGTTAGGGATCATGTAAAAGGCAGTGGTGTTCTTCCCTGAACCAGGACTAGAAAGGAAAGCTGTCCTTAGGCTATGACCCTAGATAGTCGGATTCAGTTCCTAAGTCAGCTGGAGAGTTGTAGTTGTATTTTATGTAGCAGTATTATTTTCTTTTGCTAAAGGCCTGAGCTTTTCAACATGATCAGTTATAGCAACATCCATCAGATTTATTACTACAGGATAGGATGATATTTTATGGTACTTCTGATTTCATTTTAAAAGAAGAATTACCTAAATTAATTTCACAGCATAAGAACTAGAGTCACGAAGAAGGATTTATTTCTCTGTATATTTCTGCATCTGTATTTTCGTGTTTTATTAGGTGACTATTATTTGCCTCCAGCATTTTCATATCATGGAGTAGTGTCTTTGAATGCTCATAACTCAAGTTCCTAATCACTTGAGAATTAATTTTTGCTCACACAGTTGAGAAAGAAGCGGTTAAGAGGATTATCTTATGAAAGAATATACCTACAAATATGCATTTTAAAATTCTTTTCCAACCTGTTGATCATAAGCCTGAGACTTAAACTAACAATATCTACTGGACTTGCACACATGAGCAAAAAAACCCCCACCAAATGTGGTTTTATGGGGTCTCCAAGTCTTTGACCATTTTATCTTTTCTATAAGTTTCTGCAATCTGTAAACTGATTATAGAACAGCAAGATAAAAAGCAATTTTGTTTTCACTGAGTCTAACATGTTTGTCAAAGCAGTGATACAATTTGTTTCTGTGCTGGGCTTCAGAGACACAACTGGTTTTTTACTTTCTTTTCCATAATTCATCTGTTCTGGAATGAAAACAACTGGAAGCAATATCAAGTAAAAATCCTTCCTACTGTTTGGTTCAGAATATCTGAATATACTGAAGAAAGTATAATAATGAAGACTGGAGGGAGGGGTGTGAAAGAGATTCAGAATTGCTTATCATTTTTGTCAATTTGGACATTTCAGAAATACTGGGCTTCCCTAGCTCTACATTGCTGCAAATATTTTTGTTCCTTTCCCTATTATGTTGTTCTTGCTCAAACTGTAGTTTCATCCACTCCTTTTGCTTAGCTTGCATTAAACTCTGCTTCTCCATTACAGTGGTATTGGAAGGTTTGTTGTGAAAAAGAAACAAAAGAAACATTAGAAACATTTAACATTTCATTTTTTTAGGGGCATTCCTTTAGTGATTGCCAGCAAGGCAAAGTATCATACAAATAAACACAAATAGCTCGTAAGGAAAATTAAATAAAGAAATAAAATCCTGTGACTGGTGGTTCCCCTTTGCTGTGCAGGATATTGTCTATCAGTAATCATTCAGAGCGCAGCCATGAAGTTTAGCATTTCCTCTGTGTTCGAATTGGAGGGATTTTCTAGCTGTCTGTAAATCTGCCATTGGGCAAAAAAGCACCAGTGGTTTATACAATACCTGTACAGGTCTTCTCATAACCTGTGACACAGATCAAGCCTTCTAGCAAGCTTTTCTACATTAGAACCATCAGCATCTTTCAATATCATTGATAACCAAAGATGTGATCATCAAAAGATACCTTTTAAAGGTATTGAAATAATTTATTAAAGGTGTCAGAGAGCATTGAAGTAGTTTCCTAAAAGATGTCAGAGAGTATGTGCTCACTGTCTAACCAACGTCTCTTTGGAGCAAGTATGAGTTGCTCTCTCCTCTCATTTCAGTACGATTGTTCAAAATATAGCACAAATAGTTGAAGAATCAAAGCACACTGTTTTCTCAACCAGTTTGAAGTCTCTAAATCTCTTCAGATGTAGTGTTTGGACTTAGTCCAGACAGAGAGTACAAATTGTGAAGACCAGTTCACAAATAGAAGGAGCTGAAATCAAGTTCCCCGTTCCATTCCCAAGCCCATTCTAGTGGTAACAGCCTCAGTAGGACTGAATTCTCCAACATAAGTCAGCAATAACTCCATTTGTACCAGGGGTTTATACCAACAACAGAGAAATCAGTATCAGGTTTAAGAACTACAGTGACAAAATACTGGGTTCTGTATAATTTCAGAGCATTTCAAATGCCGATGCTATTTGATGATGCTGTTTTTATCAATACAGCTATGAAACACTAGGGAGAGAAAAAGAATACACACTTGGTATGCTTGAGCTACACTTTTCATGGAAAGTTTTCTAAAGAAAATGGGACAAGATCAGTACTTTAATATTCATAGCCCAGTTAAGATTCATGATAGTGTATCTATATATTTGGGTAATGAAATTTATAATCTATTAACTGAAAAAAAAATTCAGGTAAATAAGGTAAATATCTTAAAGCTTTAAAATGGCATTTGTTGAGAAGAGAAGGATTTTGTTAAAGAGAAGGATTATTTACAACAAAATCACATTAACCAATCAACTACATATTTGAAAACCAATAAAAGACTGAAAAAAAAGAATCATTCTGCCTTGACTAAAAAGAAAAGAGGCAAAAAGGAAGTGATTACTGGCTGAGAATTTATATTCCAAGTTTTAGTTGGATGGTTGTATCAGATTCATTATGTACTATATGTGTCAGATTCATTATGTTCACACTGCCAAGAATTACTCCAATGTAGTAGATGAGAATTGCTCTAATGTATTACTGTTGGCTGGAAGTAATTGTTTCAATTCAAAGAACTAATGACATTTACTAGTATTGCCATGCTGCTTTATTGCAGCTTTGAAAATAGATGGGCATACTGAGTGGTGTGGCATTCTAAACAGACTAAATTTAGAGCCCTGTTCCCTGCTCTTTCCACTCTGTTTCATGAGACCAAATCTGAACAGCAGCACTTTGTGTCAGGCCTGCCGTGTGTGATAGAGTAGGTGGAATGGCACCTTGAATTAAACCAGAATCTACAGCATGCCTGGAGAATGTGAGGTATCCAAGACAATGATTGGTCACCCTGTGATGGAGGGTAAGATATTCATCAAGCTAATCCCTTTCCAGGGATTCCATGTTATGCAGGATAACATGAAGATTCTAATTTTAGTCTGGAAACAGGGAAGCCAGATCTTGTAGCACTGTGCCCAAAATCATTAGCCCAGATTCAGCAGGGATGATGAATTTAGCCTTGGCATCTAGAAATACGGCTGTATCATTTCTCTCTCAGTACAGACATGGGTCAGAAGCCATTTAGGTTGTCTGTACCGAGACTTGTGGCAGAAGAGTCACATGGATGAAATTAGAGCATGGGGTCAGCTCACTCAACCTAACCAAGCCAGACTGAAGTTTTCTTCCTAACTGATTGCTCATGGTGTGGCCTTGCAAACCAGATGTTTGTCACAGAGGGAAAAGGTGCAATACTGTTGTCTTCACTTGGCTGCCTTTGGGCAGTTGTGCAAAAGACAATTTCTGTGCTCTGGAGTAACTGATTTCATGTCTCCCATAGTGGGTTTAGTACTGGCCAAACACCAGTGCACCCACTAGAATTATTTACTCATTTTCTGCTGTGAGATAAGGATTAGGAGGAGAGCAAAGCAGGCTCAAGATTTTAAAGGGTATAAGAAAACTTTATTAACAGAATTAAAAGAAATACAGTAAGAAATCAGAATAAGCTTTCAGAATACTTCTCCTCCTCCCAGCTTTTCTTTTTTTTCCCCACCAACAACGTAAAGAGACAAATTTGGTGTTTTCAGTCAGCCTGCCATTCTTAAAATAATCTTTTTTCAGTCCACTTAGGGAGAGGAGTCTCTCTTACTATGCCATGGAGACTTTTCCACAAGAAACAAATCTCTTGTGATTTTAATTTTCACGAATAGCAGCCACCCAGAAATCTGAAATTGTGAGATGCCTCCCACGGTTTTGGTAGTTTTCCCACAGCTACCACCATGGGTCATTTCAGCTTATTGGGGTACAATTTTAAGGATGAGCTGTTCTAGTATAGAAACAAAAGTTCTCTTATCTCTGGGAACAGAGTTTTTCTTCTTACATGCCTGGGGCAAGGTTTTTCATCTCACTCATTTCTCTCTTTTCGAGCTTCTCAATGGATCACAGCTATGTCAACATCTGCTTTCAGGTGCCTCTGCTCACATGTTTAGTTAGAATGCTACATCCCCCCCCCAATGCATTCCATGGGTTACAGGAAAAAAAAGTCTGATGCAGCAATTATATCTTCCCCATAGCCTTACAAGAGAATTTCAGCCCAAGACTAAGACATCTCCTCATTCTCCTCCCATCTGGGATTTGACTCCTTCTTTACTGACCCTGGTGTCTCCATGTTATTTTCTTTACGTGTCTTCACCCTTTCCTTTTTTCTCACTCGAGAGAGGATTGGTGTCTGCAGGTTTCATGTGTGCACTGAAAGAGTTGATATCTTGCCCTGGCCTGTGGATGGCTGGGCCGGCGTGGCCGTGCAGCAGAGCAGGGCCCGGCCCCACCAGGCCGTGCAGCAGAGCGGGGCCCGGCCCCACCAGGCCGTGCAGCAGAGCAGGGCCGGGCCTCACGTCCTGGTCTTGCCAGCGGCCACTTACTTGTTCAAAGGCCAGAAGCAAGAGAGCTTTTCCTGGGGTTTGTTCATTTCGAAATGTGATTTCACAGAGGTGTCTTCAGCTTTCTTAAGTGGTTTAACAGAGTGTCAGCATTCAAAACTAGCCAACTGATTGGTTCTGTCAGGTCTGAAGGAAGCTGCCAAGGTCCATACAATGAATGGCTTCCATAGCTTGTGGTCTCCATCCCCAGCTAAAAACCAAACTACATTAAAACACAACACCTGCTTAAGGAATGGTTTGAACTAAGTTATCCTGCTGTAGTGCTAAGTTGCTCCTGTAGAAGCAATTGCATGTTTTTGGGTAAGAAAATACAAGGTGTAACATATCTGAGGTCCTGCCCTACCTCCATAAATGCTTAATATTAAAACCACACTAATACCAGATTAAAATGTTTGCATATGCAGTTCTGGTGGGAATTCTCTTCCCCCAGGAGTTGAGTAGAAATCCAGCAAACTTACAAAGTAGGAATGCATGAAAACTCACAATTAAAATCTTCTTCCATTGCCTTGGCAAGGAGTAAGGACTGAACATATTCCACTGCCAAGGGAGGCTTCTTCACCTGTCTAGAAATTTATGTAGGTCTGTTTAAGAACCTATATTAAAAAATCTTAGTACGCACCATTTTACGTGACCACATTTTCAGCAGAGGTAAGGATAACAAAGAAGCTAAATCATAAAGATATTTTTTATGGAGAGAAACAATATATTTCTCTGGATTTTCTACAGTGAAGTTGTAAAACCTCCCTAGAAAGATAAAAGAAGACTGCTTAGAAGATTATTTGGATAGTTGAAGCCCCTCTGTACCAAATGTGCTGACAGGCTTTATTTTTCAGATGACAAATTTCTTAATATGAAGTCCTTTCTCAAAGGTGCTAAAATCTAGCAGCAGTACAGCAATAGCCACAAGGATTATAAACAGGAATCTGTCAAGTCATAAATAATTTATTAGCTTTCTCTAGTCTTGTAGCAAATTCATCATCAGAATACATGGTGTGTGTAATTCTAACTGAAATACACACCCAAGAGCTCTGCATGAGTGTTTGTACTGGGAATTAGAAACTGGAGCACATGCAGCATCCTGCTCCTTTGTGACTGCATGTGCTAAAAAAGGGTGTGAGGCAGGAGGTCAGTACCTCCCACTGCATCACCACATGATTCCCAGCTGCTGGTGCAATGTATGGGAACATAACTGTTATTCCTTATTGGCTTGTGTTTTCCAGACAGAACAGGTTAAAAGAGAGCTCTGAAAGCTGGGATTGGTGATGGCAAGGACTCAAGTAAAATAAATGGTTACCTAAACTAAGCACGTGCTGGACACAGAAAATTTGTAAGGGTAAACATAGAAGGGAATCCTGTAGTTCTCCCAGCAGTGACCCCTACTCTACTCCAGGTTCAAGCCTCTCCCCAAAACAACTCATTCAACTGCCCTCTCCCCATGCATCCCTGGAGGCAATTTCCTCTTGCAATGCACCCCTGGTTCTGCTGTGCTTGCCAGCGCTGACACTGCAGGAAAAGGCTGTGTGGTTAAAGCTGCTTTGGTGGGAGGGAGAGGCAGCTGGCAACCTTCTCCTTACATTCCTCCAGGCAGCAGGGCAGGGTGTGGGTACATGAGCACTGTCAGGGAAAGCAGCTGCTTTAGGTGTAACTGAATACACAAACAGACACAAGTGTCAGGAAAGGGAGCTCATTTGGCCTTTGCTTCCATCCCACGCAGGTAGATGGTGCCTGGCAGACCGACACTCTTGTGGCTGTGAAACTGAATTTTTGTCAAAATTAGTGAGTTATTTTGTCTTATCCTCAAGACAGGAAATGTATTTGTTTCTACTGATACGAAACCTGCAGCCCACTGAGTATATGGGTGTATCCAAACCAGCTCATGCTGCGTCTTCCATGTACTTTTTACAACAGAAGGCTACAGATCCTGACACAGCATGCTTTGCCACAAGGAGAATCTGTTTGCTATCATTGCATATGTCCTGCACAATTTGCAAGATGTGATTTCCAGTGCTGAATCCTTAAGAACCAAGGAGCACATACATATGAAATAAGCTTAAGTTTTCTAGGCTTGAATTTCCATACAGCCTTCCCTCTAACTCCAGAGGTCTTCTCAAACTGTTTTTGGCTAGTGTAAGGCTTAACTCTGAAGGAACAAGAATACTCTCAGATTCATCCTAGAAGAGTTACTTTAGTTTCCAAAAGAGAAATTTCCAAAAGAACACCTAGAGCCTGAACTGATGCTTCCATCTGCAATCCCAGGAAAGCAGCATCTGTCTAGAGGGCTAGGCTTAGATTCAAATAGAGAATTTGCTGCAGCTATTTATGATGTAAAAATAGTTATATTTTTTATATTAGTTCTGTCATTTTTTCTGCTACCTGAAAAAATCTTTTCAGATTATTGAAGGGCAATTATGAAGGCCTAAAATGTATAAACTAAACTGCTCACCTACTGTGAGCCTTGTTTGTGTTCCACCTAGGTAGAAATTTTCAGGTCAAAGTACAGCCCCATAGGTGTTAGGAATCTGGTCCAAATAATAATCTAAGCTCATTTTTACTGTCCTAGAGAAAGAAATGTCTGCCCAGCAAGTTATCAATCAATTTATTATCATTTTAAGATGCACAAAATGTCAGTCAAAAGTATAAGGAATTTTACTACTCTTAAGTGAAATAACACTTCATATAAAGAGAAAAATAGATTTATTAAATGAGGGGGACAATTTATGTGAGATAGTGAGCAAGGGAAAAAAATCAAGAATCAGCAATAAAACACATCAATAAGCCAGGGTAATTGAATCAGTCACTAATGTTGTTAGACTTTTTTCTCCACTCCCAATCTGAAGCAGTGTGAGTGGCTTTAGCAAAGCTCTATTTGGAGATACTCTCCAGTTCCATATTTGCCATCTGGAAATGGCATGACAGAAACACACTGATGTGCATTTAAACACACACCCACACTCTCAGAGGCCTCAGTTACATAAGAGTGTGAAGCAATTAAAGCCTCCTGGTTTAGAAATAATGTTATTTATTGCAGCTGATTTCATGCCTCCTTCTTACATGCAGTGCTTCTTAAAATCACAGCCTTGGTGTGCCCCATCCCTGTGCTGGGAGGGGGCATTTCATGCCATGGCTTCAAGTCCCATTGGTCACAATGCTGCAGCCAGGGAAAGAACAGGAGCACAGTAATGCTTCTCCTGCCTATGCACTTGATTTCTCAAGCATGGAAATGGAGTCAGGAAGATAGAACAAATCACAGTAATTTCAGATGTTGTTAGGCTTAATTTGTAGACTTAAATTGTGTAATTAAGTCATAGAAGCACTAACTCTTAGGGGCATCCGATGCCATCAGACTTGCACTGCTGAGTTAAAAAAATAAGATACTGGTTTTCTGTGTGCATTTCAAATTAAAATTACTTTCAGCTGAAGAAAACTTCATCATTAGAGGCTTATGGAGATAAAATTTGAAGGCATGGTGGTAGTTAAGAGACTCACAATAACAAATTACAAAAAGGCAGAAACTATGTAACTTTCTTTAAAAATAAAGATATGTCAAATAAACATAAAAACATAAAAATAACTATACTAATCAAGTTACATTTAATAGGAAAAAATGCTCCTCCTTACTGCCCTCTGTACCAATTTAAGTGTTAATGTTACAATCAGTAGTACTTAGGTTTTTCGTTGATAAACCTTCAAAACATGGAGATATGTTCATTTTTGCTTGAAAAAGTCAGGTTGCCTCAGTTCAGTTCCTTTCTGGACCAAATAGACTGTGTGTAGTTGTGTTACCACAAGGAGTTTCTTAGAAATACTTTGATAATAAATTAATCATTTGGCAGAAAAGAGCAATGGGAGAAGTTCCATGTTAGAAACATACCACTGTTTTTCTAAACTTGTCTTCTTTTATGTTACCAAGTACTTCATCATGGATCTTCCTAGGAGTAAGAGTATCCCAAAAATCTTTTAAGTCCATACTTCTGACAGGTTTTGCTCCTTTTCTTGTCAAGATCCTCTGGTTGCTCAATGACTAGTGTTTCTGAAAGACTTAAAAATTTTTACCATCTTCCAGAATAGTTCACAGGGCCAAAAGTAGCATTTCCAAATAATTAATCTGTGAATGAGAGCAGCTTCCCTGAGGTGGTCTTATGTTGTGCTCTAACCCTTACCTTGTGCTCAGTTCACTTTGCTCAGCAACTAACTGGTTGCAAAATTTTTATCTTGGCTCCAGCCTCTGTTTTCATGTTGAGCTGATATATAATGCAGTAAAAAAAAAAAAAAAAAATCGGATGGTAAATTATGAGTAATCAACTTGAAACAAGTAGGGTCAATACCTGTGCTTCACCTGATAAGCAGTGTCTGCAGCCCTGTCCCCTACGTCCTAAAACATTTCCTTTCTCTTCCATCATTGCTATTACCCATCTACCTTTTTTTTCTACCATGCCCTCTTTTTTTTCTCCCTGAGATGCCCACTCCTCACACAGAGCTTGGCAGCTTTCTTCATTTGCACTCTGGCTGGCTGGCCAATATGCTGAACAGCACGGTGGGCATCTTAACAGCTGCCCACTTTCATATGCCACATATTGTGCACAGCATACCATAATAGATAAGATTTATTAAGTGTTTAACTGGAAATCAGGCACTAATCAAATAATCAAGCTCTGCTGTTTAGAGCCATTTCCAGAATGAGTGCTCTACTCATGTCCTGCCAAGGATTTGACCTGAAATCATTCCAGTTATTAAGCTGATCCAGTGCCTTAGGCACTCTGAGCCAGTGAAGGGCAAGAGAGCAAGTACCAAAGAGAGACACAAACATCTTTACATAGAGGGAAAACCCATGTGCAAGATGTTAATCAAACAGTAGGTGGTATCTCTGACTCAAAAGACTTCATTATCTAAGTTACAAGTCTTAATACTTTGATAAAGGAAACAACTGAGGCAAAACAAAAGCATGTAGGCATCCAGCTGGTGTGAAAAACAAATTTTTTTCTTCTCCAGTGCCCATTGTCCTGAGTTCACAAGTTAGAAAGGGTGGTCCTGGTTACAACTTACCACCTGTCATTATCAGATTGAAAGACTGTATATTATAGTAAAGGGAAGGGGGCTGAAAAAGTTGTCTGTAGGAAGTTTTCCACAGCTAGGAAAGGTAATAGAAGAGACTAAATGTTTTGGGGATGTAGGGAACCTCAAAAGCAAGACTTCAGCTGAGAATGACCTGCAGCTCTGGTAACAGGATAATTTGTATCTTAGAGATCACTCTGTGTGTGTTTTAGGACACTTTCTTTAGATGCTATTAACATTTCCTGCTGGAACATTAGGAATTGGCATGAATACATATTTGAGTAATTGTAAAATAAATTAATGTACTTCAAAACTATGTTACCTTTCATCCTGCCTCTTACCAAATACTGATGATGAAATATTGCACTTAGACATATTGGCAATTCCAGAGAAGCCTGAGAAAGTCCCACAGTTCGTTTCTTTGAATGTTGCAAGTGTTAGTGGTGCTATAGTACCTGCACAACACCTGTGGTTAATAGAGGCTTAGAAACTGACAGTGACTGATCCCCTGTAACAACCTGAAGTAACTGATGTAAAATATATCCTCGGAATTAGAAAGTTTTCCCCTTGCTAACTGACATCTACTTTGTTGCATTCTAAGCCCATCCTGTCTTTACTTTGCAGGTCAAAAAGTCGGCAGCTAGTCAAGTCAGCAATAGTCTTTCAGGTACTTGAAAACTGCTATATCTTATCTCCTATATGTCTTCTCTGTACTGTGTTAAATACAAGCTGTTGCAGATTCTCCTTCTTTTTACACATCCCACTAGAGCATATGCCACTTTTCCTTCTGCAACAGCTTCACAGTGGTCCACATTCTTTTTGTAAGCTACATCTTGCTCAGAGCTGCTTCTTATTCTCTGTCCTGTATATATACACATTCAGTGTATATATATATATATATATAGGATGGGGATACTGTACACATTATTACTGTTGAGCATAGAACTTGAATGTGTCATAAACTGAATCACGTCACATTTTTTTCAGGCTGTTTTCTGAATTTATCAAGATCTCAACACAAATACAAGATAGGTAAAGGAAAAGACATAGCAGAATCTTTTCTGTCATTACAATCATTGCTTTATCTATTACAGACAGAAATTTAAACAAATCCTGTCCCAAAAAACCAAAACAAAAACAAAACCAAAAAAAAACCACCCAAAAAATGTACAAATAAAAATGAAACAAAACCACAGTTCTGTCACTAAACGTTTAAGGTTGAATTCACCACTACTGTGACAGGCTTCTATCTTAAAATTTCTTTACAACCTTCTTATAGAGAGTGACAATTTCCAGTGACATTTTCTCACATAGAAGGAATGCTGAAAACCCACAAAATAAAGCCAGAATGGGAGCTCAGTCCTCTCAGTATCTCTGATAGTGTACAATATCAAGCCACTTAAACTAACCATGAGTAATTGAAAAGCCACAATATTTTACTACTTCATTTTAGTACTTCAAAACATGACACTGTTTTTTAATATAATCTTTTTTTTCCTTTCTTTTTCCTGTTTTTTTTTTTTTTTGAGATGTGATGCCTGTCAACTTCTAGGAGCCATAGAGAACAGCATATTGAACTTCTTGTACTGTAATAGAATCCAAGCAAAATAGTCCAGTTCATAACACATCAAATTAGAGATAATTATTGAAGCAAGAGATGCTGCACTCCCTCTGCTCATAACAAAGGATGGAAAGTATTTTAAAAGGGTAATGCAGGAATCAGCACAGTATTTTTTCGGTGTAATATTTAGGATAATGTGACCAACTCCCTATTTACAGTATTACAGCGTACGCATTAAAATAGTGCAAGGAGTGAAACATGAAGCAAGGATTAGAATTTCTAAATTCCAACTCCAAATGCCATTGCAAACAATGGTGTATTTGAATTACCTCAAAATAAATGTGATTAGTAGGCAAAGATTAGAAAGAAGAGCTAAGGCCTTAAATCAGTATTGCTGAATATCTGAAATGCTGTGACATTCAAAATGTCTGTCCAGAATCAAATAATCTGTCTGAGAAATCTATAGAGGTATAGTAAAGCAGCACTTGTCAAAATTGAGAATATCTCCACTTATTCATTTCATATTTTAATACTGAGTCAGAGTAAGGGTTCTTTACCTCAGAAAGAAAAAATTACAGATCATAGTCACCTTCTGCTGCAAAAGACAGAGAGCAGCTTATAGGCATGGAAATTACCACAGATAATTCTCCATTCTTTCTCAATCTGTACAAGAAAGAACAACAGCTCCCACAAACGCTACCCCATCTCTGAACTTCAGCAGCTTATGGTAACTTAGGCAAAAAAGCAAATCCACAGCCCTCACCTTGCTGTGGGAACAGGTAGGGCAAGAAAAACCTGGACTGGTATGATTTAATACCTGCCAATGATGCTACTGCTCAGAAGATATATTTTATAGTACTAAGTAGTGCAAAATCTGTGAAGACCAACTGTGGTTTATACATGACATCCATGACAGGATGGATTTATAAAAGACAGCTCTGAGAAGTTGCTAGGTAACAGTGTCTTGTCCTCACAACTGCTGGTTGCTGATGATCTGTTCTCACGATGCTCTGCTGCATCCTCTTGTCCTTGCTCAAAACTAGTGTGGATACAGATTTTTAAATAAAAGTAGATCTGAGATGATTTCTCTAATTTACAAATGTTTCCTTTGCCAACCTTTTGAAAGTCTGCCTAATTCATCACCCTTAGACCAAACACAGCTCTTCATATTTCCAGGAAATTACTGCCTAGCCCTCAACGCTCTCTCTTTGTGACAGACCAGTTAAGAAAGTTTTCAACAGAAAGCTCACCCCTCTGCCTGATTTTATTAAGAGAATATATGACCTACAATATTGTGTTCAGTATGGTGTCAACTCAAAAAAAAAAAAAAAAGCATTCCAGCAGCACATAAAGGAAAAGTAACTTTAAGGATATCCAAGAAAAAACTAGCTCTGCACCAGGACTCTTAGAGGACTTGAAATGGCCTAGGGGAACAAAGATGGTAGCACCAAAACAAATGCAACTATAAGGCAAGTTCCCCACAACCCACTGTAAATAATAAAACACATCTGCTGCAGACATAACATCACTGGGATTTGTATGATTGAATATGACAGCCAAGGAACTCTGACACTAACAGTGGCTTTGCTTGGGCTTTGTTTATTTCCAAGCATGTTAACACAGCTTAGCCATTCCTTTGCTTCATTTCACTGTGGCATTTTGTCCTTCCCGTTGTTTTTAAAAGCAGAGTGAGTGATACATTATAGATCATTGTCAGCCAGAGTTAGCAATTCAAAGCTCAGAAGTCACTCTCTGAGGAGTGAGCTGGTACAGCAGTTCCCTGGGGCCTCAGGTCTGAGGTGAGCACAGGACCTCTAAAGGAACAGCTTAGCTGCCCCATCTGTTCACTGTGATGCTTTGCTCCCCAGCAGTGCAGGCAAAAGCCATGAAAACCTGGCTGCAAGAACCCAAGGAAAAGAAACAAATTCATTTTACTGTGCAGAAAGCTCTCAAAGTCTGTGTATCTTTGGTCAGATCCATTATAAAAGAAGCTGTAACTTCAATTGATGCTTCAAGTTATCCCAAACTGCCCAACAGTGGTGTCCTGCTTCTGGCAGTTTCAATCAGTTCCAGTCAGGAGAAGAGTTATTAGCTTAATAAATTCTGTTCAGCCAGAAGCCAAATATTCTCAAAAACAGATGTTGGAAGTAATCATTATATTCTTCTGCTGGGCTTCTTATTTTTCAGTGTATTGCCCTAAGCATTCTTTGTACTATCTAGAACTAATGGCTTCATATTAGAGACTCTCTAAAGGCAAACAAGAGTTTTTAAGGTTGCCTTACACCCTTTCCAACAAGTGCCACAATTCAAGTGCTTCTGAAATCCCCCTCACTCATGTTGTAGACACTCTTCCCAAGTAGGCCAGAGACTTGCTCTTTCACCAAGGTTAAAGCTGCACACTCATTAGGTGCCATGACTTCAAGCTAGGCTGTACAGTGCACCCCTGACAGAAGCCCTCCTCCACCCAGGACACACAGTGTGCCTCTGGAGGCAGAGCCTCACCACTTTGCCAGGATTATCCTCCTTGAATAATTCATACATCTTACTGTCAGTGGTGTTTGCTGTTTGGGGACTTAGTTCATTAAAATTTAGTCATAACAAAGACACTTAGTACATGAAATACAATGGCACATCTGACCACTACGAAACCATAAAATTTTCCTTGAAACTTTTGTTAAGTTCAACTTTTTTAGGCACAAAATGGATTTTGCTGCTTACTTCAGCCCCTTACCCTTCCAAATTCCCTTTTCAGTGTACAACGCAATTAATTTCAGCATCTTTACCAGCACAAAATACTTTCAGAAATAATCTTGTTTCCCTGGTATCTTTCCAGTTCTTCAGAGTACACCTGATTTGCAACTTACCAAGTGTTGCTTCTTTGTTACTTTTAGTCAATCACAATCAGTCTTCCAGGACATACTGGGTTATGCCTTCAGTCCATTATTGTGCCACTACAACGCATTCCCCCATTCCAGTGTGCAGCACCTTGGTCAGCTGGCTACAGGCACAGTACCTACCACATCTTTTCCTCCTCAAAGAAACACAGTATTTTCTAGAAGCTGTTCTATAGTTTAGAAATCTCCTGTACCCTGTATGTGTTTGAATCTGTTCCTTCTTCTTCTTCCAAAGACTTCTGTTGCAACTCAAAAAATATTCAACATATTTCTTTTTTTTTAATCTGAAGCATTGATAGGAGTGATACTGGACACAAAAGGAAGAGTTCAAAGAAAACTGAGATTTTTCACGCACGTATCACAGCTGTAGATTTCCTCTGATTCTCTCTGCTGCCATAGTGCTCTTTTTTCTTTGTTGTATTACGTGGGCTGCCATCAGCTGCCAGTCTTGGGTTAGGTTCAGCTGTGAGTTGTTTGGAACACTAGTCTCGAAATCATTTGTTTGTAACCAGAGATTTCACTTACCACAGCTGCAGGCTGTACTATGCAACTCCCCATTTCTCTTTTGTAAATAATTTTGCAGACTTTTCAAATCCTAAATCCCTAATTTTCTACTGGTGGCTAAATGTTATGCATTAAAGTCTTTTTCAGTGAATACTGGCTTCTCAAAACTTCTCTCTTCATAACACAACAAATGATTAAGAACAATCATTTTGATATTTGTTCCCTAATTAGCACTGGATTTATTCTTCCTTGTAGTCATCTCAATGCCAAACTAGTCAGTGCAGTTCTTCATTGCCACAGATCTTTACCCATTAACCTTGCACACATCACAATATAAACCAGGTGCTGTGCTGGATGTATTCCACGTGAAAACAAAAATACAGTCATTTCATTATTTTTAAACTGGTTTGAAATAAATATGATGTCTACAATTTTACAGTAAATAGAATAATATAATTAAGCTGCCTTTCAGTATGAGGAGTGAGTTTAGTTCGTATCATACTTCTGTTTGGAGCTGCTTTTCTCTATATCAGATCCACTGCAGAATGGATCATCCAAAACCTTCCTAGACAAGTACATGAATGCTTGTTTTTAACTGCCTGTGTTGTATAGCACAACAACATCATTTTCAACAGACATCAATATCAGAAACAAAATGACAATGTAGATTACCATCATTCTACCTGAGCTACAGAAATTATCTATCAAGGTCAAACCTAAACATCTGGGACTCTAGGAAGTGCTTTAGCTAGTTGAGCTCACCACATGCCCAGTGTGCCCCTTTGGTGAACATCTCTGCCATAGATGTTTGAGCAAAAGTGTTCATAAGGTGCAAAAGTAGGAAGCAGGAGACAAGTCAGGTACCCAGAAATTTCACTGAGAAGTTAAACAAAACACTTGCAAAAAAAATTTTGTAAGATTATCCATTTTTTCCTAATGAATGGATGCCTGAATATTTCCCTTGCTTATAATAGATACCTGTTAATACCATATGTCAGCTCAAAGTCCCCAGAGCACATCACATACTTGTTCATTTGCCTGCATTTCTCACTTCCTATCTTGCTGTGACTTTAAGGGAAAAGGTATTTTACTGTTCATGAGATGTTTCTACTTTATCCCCTCTCTTTAAAACTGGTTGTTAGTTCACCCATTAACATTAACTGCAGCAGCAGAGCTATCAGATGTGGAAAGCCAATTCTCTCACTAAACATTTAGGACTTTATAGAGTAATAAGGCAGAAAGCAGCTAATGCAGCATGCAATGTGCTAGCAGAATGTGTGAAGCACTACAGCTTAGGTAAACCCATCTGAGTCTAATTGACCTTTTGCATGATCTCAGTAAGCATTTCAATCTTCTGAATAAACGTGTATTGGTGAAGGGTGATTGCCTAAGTCAGAAAAGCCAAATTCTCCTCAGTCGACATTGCGGCTGCATAAATATCCAGGATTTAAACCACTTAAAAACTGCAAATTTTTCATAAACTACATTGGTAAAAATCACAGAACTGTTGAGGTTGGGAGGCATCCTTAGAGATAATTTGGTCCAACTCCTCTGCTCCAGCAGGGCCACTGTGTCTTGTACAGCACCATTCCCAGACAGCTTTTGAATATCTCCAAGAATTGAGACTCCATGACCTCTCTTGGTAACATGTACCAGTGCTCAGTCAGCCCTCACAGTGAAAAGCATGTTTGGGAAATTCAGGAGAAATTTCTGCGTTTCAGTTTGTGCCTGCTCACTCTTGTCCTGTCACTGAGCACCACTGGAAATAGCCAGGCTCTGTCCTCTTTCCACAATCCCTTCAGGCATTTACAGACATGAATGAGATTGCCCCTCAGCTTTCTCTTCTCCAGGCTAAACAGCCCCAGTTCTCATAACCTTTCCTCACAGGAGAGGTGCTTCTGTCCCTTAAACACCTTTTTAGCCCTTTAATTAAACTCTCTCCAGCAGTTCCATGTATGTTTTCTTCTGAGGGGCCCAGAACTGGACACAATATCCAGCTTTGGTCATGCCAGGGCTGAGTAGAGAAAGGATCACCTTCACCAACCTGCTGGCAACATGTTGTTTGACAAACACAGCCCAAGGTACCATTAAGCTTCTCTGCAGCAAGGGCACATTTCTGGCTCATGTTCAGGCCACTTTCCAGGTGAGTATCCACCAGTATATACCAGTGAATGGTGGTGTTCCTACCCAGAGGCAGGAATTAACATCTCCACAAATATGTGTATATATATGTGGGCATGTATATAGATATATATATTTATCTCTGTGATTTGCATCAAGGAATTGCAAATTCCTTAACCAAATGTTAATTTTCTCCTGTGGTGTAGCTGCAGGGAGTGTTTTAAGCAATAAATACTAATTGAGTTGAGATAGCTGCTATATCCAAACTACTTGAAAGGATGAAAGGCAATTTCCCTCCTAAGGAATCCAAAAATCACTTGGGATTGCAAGTCTACCAAAATTTCAAGCAGAAATTTACTAAAACCTGCAGAGGAGCCACATGCTTGCAATTCCCCAGGCAATGACAAATACACTTTGGCTTGGTTCTGAATCAAAGAAAAAGGTCTCAAAAAATATACTCAGTACAAAGACACCATTTCTAGTGCCAGAGCTACAGCTTTCCAAAAGATTCAGCTGCTATATCGTAGTAGGTGGAAGGTTAAAAGGATGCCCTCAGTAGTTGATTCCAGACCCTCTTTCTAGGCTGAAGACACCATGCTGTCTTTTGTCTCCAGTTCCCAAAGTCTACACATTCTCAGTCTGAACAAGTCTTGCAAAACTAGCAGCAAAGGAAACATTATACTGATTTCTTTTTCATTTCTCTTCCTTTTTGATTTGCAAATTAAAAAGTTTAAAGAGCCTTCAAGAGACATATCTCTTCCTATGTATACCTATTTTGACATTTCTTACCAATTAAAGTGTGACATTTTCTATAATACAATATAATAACTACAGTCCTTTAATGAGTGTAATTAATTGAGTCTCAGAACATCTCTGTGAAATAGCCAAGATTTATTATTTTACAGATTTGTGAACTGAGGCACAGAGAAGTTAGGACCAAGAGAAAATAAGAAAAATACTCAGTGCAAACTCACCACAATAATTCTTACACAAATGCTGATAAGTTTACGTTTCTTGATACTAGCAGCTTATTACTTTCCAAGGCATTCAGAATTGTTTGTTAATTATGAATTGGAACTGGTTTTGAATAGTCTCTTAGGCTCTTCCCCTACACCCCAACCCTATTTTGCTCCTTCCTTCAGAGTTCAGGATATAGGTGAAAGTCTGTATTTCAGCATCTGAAGATGCCACGCATAGATGACTTATGAAGGTCATTAAAGAAATAAAAATAATAAATTTCTGAAACTGGTTATGGTGGAGGTCCATAGTGGATTAATGAGCCTTACCTGTCACTTCTACAGCAGATTGGAACATTATCATGACATATTTTAGCAACAAAAAATCAATACTATATCTAACCTTACTATGGTTTATAAAACATGCCACTGAATGTTGTAAATAGGTAAAATGGTAAAATAGTAAATACTGGCTAAATAGCACATAAAAATTAGACCAGTAAAGCATGGCATAGTAGATATAGCTGCCAAGAAAACATGTTTTTAAAATTCTGACAGCATTCCAGGGCTAGAATGATTTTAATTTCTCCTTATTTCCAAATTCTTCTTAGTTACATCTTTGGATAAGTGGCCTGATTTTTTAAAAACCGCTAGAACCCACAGACCTGCTCCTTGGGAGTGTTCCAGCATATCTGGGGTTTGTGCCTGGCTTTTGAAGTCCTGGGTGTAGTTGTAGAATGCAACTGTAGACCTGTTAATGGTCATGGGAATTAAGGCAGAAATAGTTGAGAACTTGTTAAAAGTCTGCATGACATTCCGTACAGTGTCAAAGAAAAGACACTTAAGCAAAGCAAGACTCTGTCAGGACATTTTTCAGGGATTGTTTTTGGACTTTTCCCTTTCCAAACCACAGAAGCCTTGAAGAGTATGTACCAAAAAACCCTGTTGGCATCACATGTCAGATTTCCAAAGTGATTGCCCAGGAGGTTTTTCTCATAAAACTGTCCTCTGGAGAAAGAAATAATACCCTCAGTTTAACTGGGCTCGCAATCTAAACTAAAAATGGTAATCAAAGGATTAACGATGTCATGTTCTGTAAAACAGGCAAATTAATAGCATTAATTCATGTTTGTTCCAACTTAATTTTGAGCATATTTTTATTTTTCTTTTTCAATTATTTTCCCATTTGTGTAGCACAATATTTATGAGTCCATTTCAAAGGGGTTTTATCACAGGGTTTTAACTCAAATCTCTGTAGGTGGCTCTTTAGCACAGAGTAGAGTTCATTTACAGAGCAGTTGTTTTAACATCTGCCACCACGCAGCAGGACAGGTGACCTATTTTGTATTTTGGCTTTTGTAAAAGTCTTACAGTGCCATGTGGTCCTTTAGACATTGTGATCTGCTTCTAAAGATCATCCTTTTTAAGCTCCTTCTTTGTTGGTACTTGTTTATTCAAGGCTTGAAATTTATACTTTCAAGTAAACTACTAAGGGTTTAGTCAGCACAAGTATAAACCCAACACTTAGTTAAGAGAAGCATGCCCTAAATCAATTCATGCTCATTGAAACCTCACTAATGAAGCACTTGGCATGTCTAGTTTTCATTCTGATAAACATGTGTTCATGAAGTGATGTGTGTGTTCATGATGAAATGAACCATGTGCTGACACAAGGCTCTGATGCACCTGCATCTTGATCTCCCAGAAAGGACCAGATAGTACATGTCACTCCTACAGGCATGTGTCAGGGAAGAAGGCACAAAACATCTTTCCAGTTCTTGGCCATATTATAAGTTTCTTTATAAACTGGTCCTTCCATATTGGTCCCTGGACCAGAACCTACACATAGTGCTAATTTTCTGAATCTCATACAGATACAGTATTATTATTCTCAAAGAGACATAGCAGAGCTTCTTTTTACTTATTTGTCTATTTACATGGATGCTTCATCTCAGGTGGCTACATAACTCTTTCCTAATTCAAGCCTCCTTCCCCCACCTACACAGACACAGGATTTTAATCTGACTATTTGTGGTCTACTTACAGTGGACAAACAAGTGAACAAAAATTCACCCACCCAATTTCCTTGGTGGGTTGTCAAAGATATGTGAGAAAGGAAAACATAAAAACGAAGAACTCTCCTGCCATGTAGTTGGAGAGACAATTTGTCCCACCAGCACCAGAGGCTAATGATAATTAAATGCAAACTAAAAACAGGAAAGCAAGCTGGTAGGTACTGAACAGGAAAGAACAGTTCACCATGGCAAGTGTAATTATACTCTTAGGGTTTAACGTAAGAAAAATTGTAAATAACAGCTACTTCTGTATTGACTAGTGTCAACACAAAATGGTTTTAATGTTCTGAACTTCTAGGAGTAGTGTATATTCCTGTTCCTGAGTTTCAGAAAACATTTCTCACCCAGCACCACCCTAGCATTTGTTAGGATCAAAGTGAAGGAGAAATTCCCATATGGTTTCTGTGACTCAGACAGCTGACCAAGAAATCCCTGAAGAATCACACCAAAAAATAGCTTGATATAAATTCAAAAAGGTGGAAAAAACATGATGTAGAGATAGATGTCTTGGGCACATTTTTATTAATTGAGTCCAGCTGGAAATGACAGAAGAGGAAGAATAAATGTGGGAGATGCCAAAGCAGGAAAAACACAAGAAGAGAAAACAAAACACCAACATTTGCTACTTTATTTTAAACATTATTATTTAAGAAAAAGTCCAGTCGTAAGCCAGAAGAAAATGTTATTCAAAAAGTAATTTGTGTGTTGCTGAAGAAAAGTTAGAACCCTTACAAAAGTTCTGAAATATTGTAAAACAAAGATATCATTGGGACTCCTCAAATGCCATGTGAGGACCTAAAAACATGAAAACAGTGATTCACTTCCTCTAGGAAAACCGCAAAACTGTTCAGTTCAAATAATCTGCTTCCATTATTTATGGTGTTCATCAAATATAAATATATTTTCCTATCTTCTGCTGGTCAAATGATTAAAATATTCAAGTCTACTTACAAAAATGAACTCCAAGCCTGAATCTGCTACCCCCACCATGATTAGGTGAGGTGATCTGGAAGGCTACAAAAACAGGCTGGGGTTATGCCCCTGTACCAAGGACTTTTCACAAAGTAACTTTACAGCATGCCTTCCAGCAGATCACAGGTATCCTGGTGTATCCACTGTCAACAGCAGAGCTGCACAGCCCTGCCTGAGGGCCATGGGCACCCTATTGCTCACCCTGCTTTCCACACCACAGCTCATGCTGCAAAAGGTCACTTTTAATCCATTATTTGCACAGTTCACCTTGTCTTCCTCCCAAAGAAAACTTGTGCATTTGGGGAAATTAAAGCCACTGGCTGTTTGAATATGTTCTCTGTCTGGGATGCCTGATATATCAGGTCTAATGAGGGTTCAGCAGAGAACACCTGCACAACATAGGTTGAGCCAGTGAGAATAGGACTCAAGAAGGCAAAACTTCAGGCTCCTGCCCATTAGAGCTCTGGAGATTAGTACTTGTTCATTCAGTGTCACCTGGAAGTCAACTGTGGGCCAGGTTGTGGACTCCATTATATGTACACATAATAATGTTTCCCATTAAGATGATGCTGGAATTAGGAAGACATAAGAAGCAGGAAGGACTAGGTGTCTGAACATACATCACAAAAACTTGACTTACGACAAAACTAACAGAATTTTTTTCTACTTTCATATTCAAGAGAAATGACATGAAATATCCAGTAAATAAAATAAATATCCACTGCAGCTAACAATGACTGCTGAAATATGTTGAATACATTAAGAAAAGTGAGTTAAGAACATATGACAGAAACCTTATTCTCTTGAATTCCATGTTCTGGTGCAGATTCTCGTGCAAGCGGAAAATAACTGCAACAAGGCACCCTTTTCATGCAGCATCTTCCAGCTTCTGTGAAAAGTACCAGACTCATGTAAGAAAGCTGAGCTTTAAAACATCTAACAGATTGTAGGCCTTGAAGTTGCCTTAGAGAGAGGAAAAAAAAGAAACAAAGCAGACATGCTAGCTAGAATAAGCTGAAAAGTATATAATAATGTTAGAAAACTATGAAAAAATATGTTGAAGTAACCCTTATACTGTAAAGGTCCAGCCTTGTGTCACTGATGGAGAGGAGAGGTGCTTTGGCAAGGTGATCTGTGAGTTGTCATGGTGAGTGATGCTTTCAACAGGAAAGGATTAACTGAGTAGCAAATAACTTGCTTTTCTTCTCTATGGAAAGAGATCATGCTTCTTGTGGATTCATTTCAAAATTAGTTAAGCTTGACCCATCATTTCTCTGTAGGGTTACCTCTTCCTTCATCTTCTAAAACACCTTATATCAAGTCTGTTAAAAAACCAAATTGAATAAATAAATGAACTTGACACAACCTTTCATACTAGTCATTTCTGTAATCAACAGTTATTCCTATGATAAATTAATATTTTTATATTCACATAGTAAAAGGCTGAAATGGAAACATAGGCTATACTATAAGAGAGGAATTTGGAAGCAAAAATGAAAAAAAGGATTTCAGACAAAATAAAATTCTTAGGTTTAGAAAAAAATTTTAAAAATCTTTATCTTGGCATCTTGGTATTCTGATATTCATCATTGCATTGAGTATCTCTGGCAAGTATGTCTCTAAAGTACTGAGAAGATGTTGAGAATTTTCTTTTTCTTCATGTGTGATGCACTTATAAAAAGGCATATTTTTGCTATTTGGGGCACATTTTAGGTTAAAATCCTAAACCATGGTGGAACTGATATGGTTCACTGTTGCAGAGCGTGAAACATCATTTTACTCCAAAACAAAGCCTCTCCAAATAATGTCTTTGTAAACACCTTCCCACAATTGAAAGTAATGTGAAACTTTCCTCTGTGAGATAAGGGGCATATTCCTCTAGTGTGTTCATAACTAGTCAATTTGCAAGTGAACTTTGTTACATAAAAGACATCAGTTTTACAAAGAAAGGAAAACCAATTATGTGGTACACAATAAGCAAATAACAAAAATGGAAACAATTGCAGAAATTCAGGCCAATTGCTTCAAAATTCAGGTTGTCGGAATAGTCAAAGCGGTATGTGCAGACTTTTTAATTTACCTGAAATACAGCAAAACAAACATCAAAAGCACATCTCTGAATTTAATATGATTCTCCTATTTCCTTTAAAGGTCCTTGTCAGACATAAGTCTGAGCTCGTTAACATGTAAGTTCTTGTGAACAAAACATTCAGAAAATCCTGCTGCTTTCACTTTGTAATATTATAAATTTTCTTGATGGTATCATTATTCAGTAATACTTGATGGCTTATGAGGGTATTTGAACTTTAGGGTTGGCTAATTAACCCTGCTTCAGTTGCAAAGTAAAAGGTTGAAAGTTTCAGAACAGAAATAGCAATTAAGTGCTGAATTTATGTAACTTGCTTGAGAAATAGAAGCACATAAAGAAAACTCAGAAGAATGGTCAAGTGGCTAGCATGTATAATCACAGAATTTAGTGCTGAATTCTCCATTACTGTCCCCAAAAGGGTCTACCTATTTTGTATCTCTTAACAAGCATTTCCAAAATTACCTCATCATTGTAGGAACAAACAAACAAACAAACATGTGGCTACTCAAAGTGGAAAGCAGCAGCTAAGGGAAGGATTTTGGGTTTCTTTCATGAAAGCATTGATCCAGACTAGCATCAAAAATAGTTTTAGATTTCACTAGCTGTGAAATGTAGGAGTTGTCTTTATGAGATCAGGGAGATTGCCTACAGTTGATACTACCAGCCATTACAAATTAATGCATTTGTCAGAAAAGAGCATTGATTTCCACAGGCAGTCAACACCTGCCTGTACCAGTTTTTCTGTGGAAAGGTGGTATGCTGCTTTTCATTGCTTAAGGAGCTCCGTGAATCCCACGTTACTTTCTTAGAATTTCTTGGGTTTACTGCTGGCTATATTACCTACATCTTTCTACTTTAGAATGTCTGTAACAAACCTTCAAAAGGTTTGTTAGACCTCTAGCCTCATTGTGCTAGGCATGGCTAAGATCTTTATGATCTTACTTTACTAACTCCTTTCAAGAAAAGGACCTGGACCCCCATCCCTCTGCATCTAAATTCAGTTAAGGAAACAAGGAATGGCATGCTCAGTAATAACATAGGATTGAATGGCAGCAGACAAAGTTTTGTTCTAAATCAAGCTGAATATTCTTCCTGAGAGGACACTGCAATCAAAAAGTTACAGAAAGTACCTGAGAAAATTAATGTCAAAGTTCAGATGATCAAATTGTGTGTTCATACATATCTGAAGTATATATAAAGAGCTTGTGAAGTTCTAACAGAGCAATTCAGTATTTTAAACTAACCAGGTATAAAAATGAAGAGGCTCAGAAACAATTATTGTATGACACTAACATCTTGATAAATTTACAATAGAGCTTCTGATTTTCTCCTGTAACTTCTTCTTCCAGATTTTCCCAGGTCTGAAATAAGATCTTTCGGGTTTTTTTCTGCATACTCTCTTCCTCTTTCCCAGCATCTCTGCTGGCAATTTTACATTCTCTTTGCCCTTACAAATGTTGTATTGCCTTAACCACCCCACCCTCCTTGCAGTCTGATTGAAGAAGCTCTGTAAGCCTGGTGAAAAGCCAGGCTGTCTGTTGATCTAACCAAAGCAGTGTGTTTACAGAAAAATGCAAGAGGCAGGATGCAGTGTGTTCAGAATTTGTACAGGGTCCAGTTTTATTTTCATTCCTCAGTGGCTTTTATGGTATATGCTCAGGAGATGCAGAGAGCCAGAAGCACCGTGGCTTGAATAGGAAGTATCTTATTTGTCATAGCCATACAAAGGAGCCACATTAAATTAAAAATTGGTATTAAAAAATATTTGCAAACAGATGAGAAATTAATGCAAACACTGTCTTTGTCCCTATGGCTTCTATTATGCTCCTTTATCGTAATATCAGTGTCTTCTGTTAGGGAAATGTTTCTTTTTTTATTAAAGAAATATGATATGCCTTAGAGAAAAGAAAGGGAAATGAACTGGTATTCTAAAATCAAATGTCAGATCTTCCTCTGTCTAAGCTTTCAGATGATTACAAAAGGCTTAGCTGAAAGCCAATTCTTATGCCAAGATACACACTGAAGCATTCCTATAGATTTACTATTTGAGCTGCACTATTATTCCTTTATACACAGTACATTGGCCAGAAAGAAAAATTATTTGCAAACATCTACACAAGATTTGCAAACATCTACACCAGCTAAAGGAAATGCTCAATATAGTTGCACATCACCTGTGCATCTCTATGAGCATGCAAATACAATATTGGATTCCCAACATTTCTTTGGTACAAGTATACTGCAAAGGTTGTTTTTCTTTCTTTTGCTCCTCATCCCTCAGCTTTTTTCACTCTTGGGAATTCGACAAGAGTCTGAAACAAAGTAAAACACATCTGACTTTTAATAGTTGTTACTCAAAGTGACTCAAAGTTCTCACTATTATTTTCTTCTTTATTAATAAGAATTCAATCAAAGTAAAATGTTCTAGATTAATTCTTCATGAGCTCCATTTCTGTCATTTTTCTGCTGACACATGATAGCATTTCATGGCTAAAAAAAATTATTTCTCAGTATTTTTCCCAAACACTTTAAGTCAAAAAGAAAAACAGCATAGGCACACACAGGTGCTATTACTAGAATATTACAGGGTAAAATAATACAGGGGATTACCTCGGAAAATATCGTATGTGAATGAAAGTCCTACACTTGAATGAGAGACAGATTTTCCCCACCAGGTCAAGGTTTAAAATCACCAACTCAACACATGCCTGTGACAACTTTTTCTTCATTTGTAAGTGAAGATTTAACAAATTAGAGAAGCCCTTTGATCTACTTGATTTTCTTGTGTAGATGTTTAAAGCTAAGCATTTCAGCCAAAAATTTCAAATATTAACTCAGTGGGAAAAAATTATTTTACAGATAATGACAGTACAGTTGAAACTTTTAAAAACCTGTTATCTTATGTTGTCAAACATATCCTACTTTAACATGCTTTTAAACAATGAGACATTTCCTGTTCAAAAACAAATGTTAAAACATCATGCAGGAATATATAAGAAGAATTTGAAATTCAGTATCATCATGTAATATCATTAACAATCATAATCATAATTAGCTCTACTAAAATTTTTAGTTCAATACATGAGCTTTTTTGTATTTATCTTACACACATAGGCATTAGATGACAGACAAGGGGCAAAAATTGGTATGTGAGAAATTCTGACTGAACATAAGAATGAAGATTTCCCCTGTTAGGACTATGAAGCACCAGAACAGGTTGTCCAGGGAGGTTGTGGAGTTTCCATCCTTGGAGATTTTCAGAACTCAGGTGCATGAGGCCCCAAGAAGCCTGATCTCATTGGATATGCTGTGAGCTGGAGGAGGTTTTCTGGAGCTTCCCTCCAAATTGTATGATTCTGTAATTCATATAAAAACTGGTAGGTGTACCTTAGAAAGAGGCCAAACACCCACACACTTTGAATCATGTAAGTAGAACTTTGAGGAGGGCTTTCACAACAGAAATAATTTTTAAAATAATTATTTATTAATTCTTCTCACAATTTATTAATTTTGACCTCTCCAGTGTAAAAAAAATACTGTGTCAACAGCCTGATTTATAAGATTGTATTTTATAGTATATTCATCTCTATTTAATGAAGTAGTTTTAAAAAAGTGAAACAAAACAAATAGGAGGTATCATTTGATTAAAACTATTTTCAAGGAACTTTCATTAAGAATTCACTTTCGGGTGATCCAAAGTTCTTTTCCTTTTGTCTACTGACTTCAAAAAAAAAAAAAAAAAGACAAACCTCCCTCCCCCAGGCAACAAACCCCAAATACCTCATGCTTCCTTCTGATGCTGCTATTTCTTGATGCTCAAATGACATATCAGATAGATAAGTATTCAGCTCTTTCATCTTTTTTTTCATCCTGTTCCCCAACAAGGTCTCGTCTTATAAAATATTTCCTTATAGTTTGTCTCTTCCTTTTCAGTATTGAATATAATCCCACTTTTACTACCCCAGCACTCAAGATTATCATTGTGATATTCTGATGCTCTCTGATGTAACAGTGGCTCCTTACTTTAATTTCAGCTGCAAATTTCTTTGTTGCATTTTGATATTTGTAGAGGCAGAAAAAAATATAAGAGAAAATAAAAATTAGTCCCAAATCTCATCCTTTGAGTATTTCTGCCTGTAATGTCCCTTGGCGTGTGACTTTCTGTGTTCACCATACTGTACTGGCACAGCCCCTCTAAACCAGAATCTTAACCTCTCTACTGTTTTTTTCTGAGTTTGGCTGGAGTGGGGTTAATTCTCTTCACAGTTGCCCAATGTGGGGCTGTGGTTTGGGTTTGTGCAGTGCTGATCAGACAGGGACATTCTGGTTACTGCTGAGCAGTGCTTCCAGAGAGGCAAGGCCACCTCAGCTCCTCATCCCACAGCACCAGTGAGGAGGCTGGGGATGCGCAAGGGCTTGGGAGGGGGCACAGCCACGACAGCTGACCCCAGCTGACTCAAGGGATATTCCATTCCATTCCATTCCATTCCATTCCATGCCATGCCATGCCATGGGGTGCCATGCTCAGCCCTGAACCAGGGCAGAAGTTGCCAGGGTGCCAGTGCTGAGGCCCTGGCTGAGCAATGGTCAACTGGTGCTCAGCAATTGCTTTCATTTTCATCATTTGTCTTCCTTGGGTTTTATATATCTCTCTCTCTCTTTGTGATTTTGATTTTGACTACAATTTATTACTAATGTTGTTTTATTTCTGTTATTAAGCTGTTCTTATCTCAAGCCATGAGTTTTCTCACTTTTACCCTTTCAATTCTCTTGCACCCATCCTGCTGGGAGAGGTAGGGAGAGTAACCAAGTGGCTGTATGATGCATAGTTGCCAACTGGGGTTGAACCATGACACTTCTTTTGTTCTAGTTCCCATTTTCATCCATTTACATGATGTAATCAAAGATGTTTTATTGAACATTAGATAGCCGAGGTCTACCAGATTTCTTTTATCTGGGGAATCAGTCACAGAATAAACAAGAAATTACATTGATCTACAATTGCTGAGCATATGTTGCATTTTATTTCATCTCCAGCTGTTTCTAATTTTGTCACTTATGGTATTAAAACAGAAACCAAACAAAAAAAAAAAGACTCACCACACAATTTACATAATTCTTGAGATTCCTCTAAGCAAAACAAAACAAACTCTAGGGTAAAAGGAGGTATCAATTAATCTCAGATCTCATATATGAATGAAATTTAATCTGAAACAATGC
Source organism: Melozone crissalis (assembly GCF_028551555.1). Classification (NCBI taxonomy): domain Eukaryota; kingdom Metazoa; phylum Chordata; class Aves; order Passeriformes; family Passerellidae; genus Melozone; species Melozone crissalis. The sequence goes on from NW_026535784.1 coordinate 20,169,770, forward strand.
ATCCTTTTAAACATCCTCAATCTAAAAGTCAAGTGAGAGCAGCAGCAGCTGCCACATCCTAATTTACTTACCAAAACAAACAAACAAATCCCATGGTAAATATGTACTAGCTAGTTGTGATACAGTTGGCTTAGGTGTAAAGTTCAAAGACTTGCCAGAGAATATTCTACATCTAATATTATATTTAATAGATTCAGGACAAAAATAAACCACAATTATGAGTCACTAAATAGAAAAGTTACTTGCAGTTAAACGTTATATAAGATTACAGTTTCCTCAAAGACTCAGAAACCAGTATCATAAAGTTGAAAAAGTCATATATCAAATGAAAAAATACAGTGTGCTATTTATAACTGAATGGGCTTTGCTTAAAGATTTGATTAAAAATTCTAATTAGCTTTGCACTTCAGTATGAAAAAGTATGTAGAGAGTAAGTAATAAAACCATAGAATGGCTTGGATTGGAAGGGACCTCAAAGACCATCTAGTTCCAACACTCCTGAATTGGGTGAAACACCTCTCACTAGGGGAGGCTCCTAAAAGCCCCAGCCAACCTTGCCTTGAACACTGCCAGGGATCCACAACTTCTCTGAGCAACCTGTTCCAGTACCTCACCAGCCTCACAGTAAAGAATTTTTTGATAATATCTAATCTAAACTTTCTTTCAGTTTGTACTCATTCCCCCTTGTCCTGTCACTCCACGTTTCTTGTAAAAAGCCTCTCTCCATCTTCCTTGTAGGCTGCCTTCAGATACTGAAGGCTGCAATCACATCATCCCAAAGTCTTCTTTTCTCCAGAATGAACAATATACTGTAAGATGTTATGAAAAGTGGTAGGATAATAAGCCCTTTGAGATTAGCAAGTAGTGCCATTCTGATAATTCAATAACAAAACCCATCTGGGATGTAGAATCTCTTGCCCTACACTAGTTAGCAGTCAGATTAGAAATTCAGTTCTCTCAGAACTCTCCACCTTTTTCCCCCATCCATTAAGCATAAAGCACAATCCTGTACCCTATCCTGAACTATAGAATGGTCCAGATTAGACATTCTCTATCTAGATTCATTCCTATGCCTGAGCCACAGTCAGAAGAGACATTTGCCAGCTTAAAAGCATTATTTATCTAGATTTTTCTAGATTAGACTTGTCTCTGGGAAGAGACACTAGTCCTGCACTAGCAGTGTTCAGGCACTGATATCATCTCAAGAAATCTCCCTGGGCAATTCTGGTCTTGGGTTGTTAATTTGGCTTATGGATGGATACCTATCTGTTAGAGAGAACTGTGGTAGATCAGTGATTTTCTGCCATCTGTGAACAGATGGATAGAAATTAGTTACTAATTGGGGTGAGGGACCTCAACACATGAAATATCAGCCACCTGGGCCATAAAGTCATCTGCTCTGTAATGCCTAAAAATGGCTCAGTGATGTCTTCGTAATATTTGCAGCTGGGAAGGATCCAAGTTTCAGTCTTTCTTTTGGCTGACAGTGTTGACACAGACTTCAAACCAGGCAGTGATTAAATCTTAGATGTCTGAGTTTGAAAACCCAATATTGCTTTGAGCTGCATTTTAAACTAGTAAGTATTCTTTCACCTTTTATGTAAGCAATCTACTTATAATAGCAGACCACTGTCTTGCAAGCAAAGCATTGCAATGGAATTATCTCAAACTGTCAATGTCTGTTTTAACGCTTGCAAACATGATCCCAAATGTCTGGGGTGTCTCAAATATATATATTTTGCTACAAGCTTTAAGACTTAAATCTTGGATTTGTTGCTAGAACTAGATGCTGTAACCATAGTGATTACCTTTCAGTTGCTAGACTTTGACTCTCCATGAAATGAAGAAGGAAAAGGCTTGGGGAGAGATTTAAACAGTTCACCCAGTATTGAACTGACACCTAATGACACCTGAATCTACACTGATACCATAGAAAATAGGTATCTTTATGACAAGCAATCTTTGCAGACAGAATTTGAAGACAGAATACGATTAAAAACTGACTGAAATCAGGATTAAAGAACAATAATTTTTCCTGTAAATACAAAAAGGGAGAAATAAAAACACTGTTCTCACACAGAACACTAATCTTTAACATAACAGTTGATATAGAAGAAGATATATGATAAAAAGCAAGTGCTGGGCGGGGACTAAGCTATCATGGTTGCTCGCCTGGAGCTGAGATGTAAAAGCATTATCCATGTCATAAAACTGTGGCAGCTATCATTGCAGCAGACCACAAATGGTGCCTATTAAGCCTACTGAACTTCATTTTGCTGTAGCCAAAATCAAGCTATTCTCCCATCCTGTCCTCTACACATTCTTAGTAGGATTACATTACCTATATACATATTTCTTGCAGAAGCCGCAAAGATCTTACTCATCTGCAGCTATTTCACTGTTCAATAAGCCAACATTTTTTGTCTGTTTTATCACTAATCTAGAGGACACCTAAGAGTTAACATTCATCTGGCTGTCTTAGAACAAGAGGGCTGTCATGCTAAGACTTGGTGACCATTTAAAGTCCTGTCTCCACTATAGCCAGCATCCAATACTATATAAAAAAGTACAAGAATTCTCTAACATGGAGAAGTGGAGCAATCTCCCCCCTCCGACATTATTTTCATTCTGACCCACAAAAGGGAAGCTGTTTTGCCCTGCACCATGCTAATTTATATTCCTCCCAAGATTTATTTACAACACACTTTCGTAAGCCTGTTTTAACAAGTGCAAATTAGGTGTCACTTCTATCACTAAAAATAGCAAACTGAAAAGCATACCAGAAGAGTAATTTATATCACTCAAATTATGAGAAATTATAGGAGATCTCCCTGCAACAACACTAGTGAATTCTGGATATCTGTTTCTGGTATTGTGCTGTAGGGTTTAGAGTGGTTGGAAAAGGAGGCAGTACTATCTGCTTCTGATGATCTGCTAACACCAATTGTTAGAGCAAGGTGTTCAAGTTCCAGAGCCACTATCTGATTTTCTATCCTTTTCCAAAGAAAATTGACTGTTGCATCTGGAAAGTTTGCTGTATGCTATGTTGGGAAGTCAGTTTAGTGAAAGGAATGTGCTAAGGTGAGAACAGAAAGGCAGAGCTGTCCCTTGTTTCCTAAATTCCATTCTCCACTCCACTCATTAGCTCTATAATTATTGTCTGAGAAGGGTCAATCTTCAGGGAACAGATATTCATACTATCCTGAGATACCTTAAGATGTTGTAATTAGCTGAAAGCAAGCAGGAGGATAACTTATTTTTGTTGCTCAGTTAATTTTTTATTATACCCCAACAGATCTAAAAGCCATTTCTGCTATAAACAGTGAAAAACTACAAAGTCATTCAAATAAAACATATCCATCTGGAGAGTCCTATGACCAGCATGTTTATCTCTTAGCATTCAGTGTCTACTGATGCAAACCCATTGGTTCTGTAATTATTTAATCAATGTTTATGTGATTAGGGCAAATAACAGGAAAAATATGGAAAACGTTCATTTTACTAAGCCCATACTTGACTTCACCCATCAGGAACCTGTCACCTACCACCATATTGTCAGGAACCTTAACTGAAAGCACTTGCCATGTTGCTTCCAAGATTTTCTTGCTGCATGGCATGGTGCTGCTGCATCCTACTTTGTGCTGTAGCTTCACTTGTCTCATTACCTGTGAGGGCCTTAAGTCTGCTTAGGAGCCATTAGCCAGATCATATTGAAGATCAGCAAGGTTCACCACCATTACCACAAAGAAGAAATCCTTCCCATCACCTACATTTTTGCTCATACCAGGAACAATGGCATGACTTGGCCACCTCTGCCATGCACCAAAACTTCCAAACACCTGATCTCCTGTCCCAGGAGTTTCCCCTGGTCTGTTTCTCACTACCACGCCTTTCTTGCCACAGACTCTTTGTAGGTGGCAAGAGGAGAAGAGGTTATATCTGTCCCATAGTTTACTGCTCTGTAGGAGTGCTGCTTCACTGACACTGGCTTCCATTTGTGTCCACAAACACCTCATTTATGAGCACTGTCTTCAGAATGGCCAAGCCTTCTGGACCTCTACACTTCATGGTGCTCTGATAACAGCACCTGTGATTAGCTCTGCAAGAAGTTAAACCAGTCCTACAAAAAGCTGTAGATGAGAAAATACCACACTTCAGCTTTGAACAGTAGTGTCACAAACCTAACCTTCACAGTTTGGCCAGCTGCATGTAGAACATCTCTGGCTAAATACAAGTCTATTTTAGTGGGAAATTAGTCTTACTACACAGTAGAGGCATTAAGAAACAGAAAAGCAGTCATATTTGTAGAAGGAGGAATAAATGCATAGGAACAATCCTTGTTTCACTACGAAAACACAGTGAATTTCCATTCTTCTCTTGGACTGAAATTGTCTTAATTTGTGAAACAGTGAAAACTTACGAGTAACAAACAGCAGTTTGCTTGTTTCTAAATGGAAAAATATTCATGAGGGCTTTTAGTTGACACAGTTAAGGCTTTACAATGACTTCAGAAATTAAAGCTTCAGAAGAAAATATTGCTTGGCCAACAACCCCTGGATTTAAGATCCCTCAGCCCTCAATAGTCCCTCTAGGATATATTGTATCCGTTTCAATAAATTCAGGACACACCAGATTTATGCCATCTGCATCAGTGATCATCAAGTATGGGTCACATAGATGTTTTAACTTTATCCTTTGTAGTGTGACACAGCTATCTCTAGAAAGCACCATGGGAAATGAAGCTGTGTGCAAAAGAACTACTACGTGTACATCTCCTGACCTGTCAAGATGGACCAAAAATGAATATTTCAGAAGCAGAGGGACATGTAAAAAAACCCAGACAACAACTCAACAAAGTAAGTCCGTGTTTCTGCCAGCAAGGTTCCATCTGCCCCTCTCAGAGGTCAAACTTCACAACAGCACCTCAGCATTCTGTATAATCTCTATTTTTTTTCCCTAAGTTAATAAACGAGCAAACAGAGCCAAGGTAATACTGAAACAGTTGATTGGCTGCTGCTGAGCTCCTGCAGTATTTTAATACTGTGAAAACACTAACCTAGCAAATATCAACTTACCTAGCAAATATAAGAGAGTAGATAGGCTATTAGATGCCAGTCCATAAGATACTTGGGTGTCACAGTCATTTGAGAAGGGATGGTGCAACCCTGGCAATAGAACTGAGCTGCTTCTGTCACTCCAACTTGACACTGTACAACAGCTGTACACAGCTACCAGACCTGCTCTCAGCTGTAGCCCCATGCCTGGCAGCACAGTGCTAACTCATTCTGGTTCACTCAGGCCTCCTCTGACTAGAAAACATGAAAATTGCCTTGGTTGAGGACAGTGGTACATGTGTCCTGTGATCTTTCACAAGATCCTTTAGTTTTTCCTGCCTCCTTCTTGGGACTGTAAATTCCACTCCAGAGCTGTAGTTTCACAGCTGCTCTGAGCTGCTCTGCAAAGCTGCTTTGGCTTCGTCCTTCACTCGTAGTTGTCCTTTCCTGCCAGAGAACCAATGCTTGGATAGCCATTGGTGGTGGAGACAGGATCAAGGAATTTACCTACACAGAAAAACACCATGCAAAAATAGTAATGACAAAGTTCATCTCTAATCTGTGTTCCTTCCACTTCCTAACTAGTTATTCAAATGTGTGTGGTCACACAGGAAGGAATGGAAGTAGCAGTTGTCTTGGGCTTCACTGAGGCAGAAGCCTTCTGAAATTTCAGTCTCAGAGAGAGGTTTTACTGCTCCAAGCATTAAATAAAACTGATTTTGAGGTTTGCATTATAAATAAAGTCATTTACATGAAGACATTCTCCTGGATTTTCAGTATATTGGCATCAATCCCAATCTTTTGCACTAAGCTACTCAATTCCTCAGATAATTACTAATCCCATGTTCTCCTTAGTTACATATTTTGCAGAAAAGAGAGTCTGCACCTCCATATTCTAGTCAGTACTCAAGAGTATTAATCAGATGCTTTCCAACTGACTGATGAGTTATTTGCTCGTGTTTTTTTTTTCATCTCCTAAAATGTCTCCACATACTATGCAGTATTTTGAAATGTTGGTTCCCATGAGACTGGCAAAAGCACTGCATATGTAGGGTTTTAATCAGATTAATCATATTAAATTGGCCAGTGCCATTAGTTATCCAACTGATTATGCTGTTAAAATAAAAATAAAACAAAGTCCTTTACTATCAACACTCTGCATTCTGCTCTGCATTCTGCTCTGAGGATTTAGTGTCAACAATACATGCATTTAAAGGCAATCTGATTCCCTGCAAAAGCCAAAAGCAAATTTTCCACAGAGAGTCTACATCAGTGTTGTATACTCACCAGCTGTGATGTTAGATTATCATGTAAGCAGCTTAATAATATTTAAATTATGCAGCTCATGAGAAATTGCATGAAGGGTTTTTCCTCAAGCTGCCTTTTGTTGAAACATCCCAGATGAAAAGCTAGTATTTACAGCACATTTGGTTTGCAGTGATCCCAAGATGACAGAATTCAGGATCTGGAGGATAGTTGAGACAGTGAGCAGTGGAGTTAGGACTCAGGACATCAGGACAGTAGAATTTGGCTTATTTGGGTAATTGGTAAGTAAAATTTCCCAGCAAGCAGTCATCAAGCAGAAAGTGATGAGGCTGAATTTTTAAGAAAACCAGGAACAATCCACTGTGTCATGCAAGAAGGCCAGAATTTCACCAGCAGAACTGCCAGGCTAAGACAGAAGCCCCTTCATGAACTAAAACGCAGATGGGAGCATACAGGAAGAGGAAACAAGGCAACAGAACTGGCAGGGAAACCAGAAAGAAGAATTACTGGTCAACTGGCTGGAAATAAGAGGAAATGGAGTTGCCCTCTATGTGAAAAAACAGCTGGAATACTTGTAGCTCTGCTTTGGGATGGATCAGAGCCCAAGCAACAGTTTATGGATCAAGATTAGCAGACAAAACAATATTGTTTGGCCTTGTATCATGAGTATTTACTATAGACATCCTGACCAGGAAGAAAATGCAGATGAGACTTTTTTCCAACAACTAGAAGTCTCATGTGCACAGGTCCTGTTCCTCATGGGACACTAACCACTACTGTATCTGCCAGAAGGATGATGCAGGAGGACTCAGGAAATCTGGAAGACTTCTTGAACACACTGGTGACAGCTTCCTGGTAACGGAGAAGCTAACAAGAAAACATGATCTGCTAGACCTTGTAGTTACAAGAATAAAAAATTTGTCTGAAATAAGGTCAGAGGCAGCCTTAGTTGCAATGACAATGAAATGATAGAATTCAGTAATCTGAGAGGAGAGAAAAACAACCCTGGATTTCAGGAGAGCAGCTGAGGCTGTCTCCAACTTCCACGTTTCAAATGCTCTCTCAATCTCAATGAGACCCTTCCAACCTCGATGAGTCTTTAGTTCTGTGAAGCATAAAAATATTGTTTTGAATCCTAGTTGGATGTGATAGTAAAAAAGAAACAGGGCAACAAGAAAGGCTTCTCTAGTTACATTAAATGTAAAATGAAGATACATACAACATGGGTCAAAAGATAATTAGGAGCTCACTGATAAGAATGTCAAAACTGCTGCCAGCCCTGGTGAAAAATATGTCGTTGAGAAGGTTTCTGGTGGTGTGGAAAACAAAAAACATACCCATCTCTAGGTCCAGCCAGGAAACTCTGAATTCAGCAGGTGGAAAACTCATGGACTGAGCAACAGCTGAATACAAGCCACAAAGTGCACTTTCATTGTGTGGACTGTATACTAAGTGACACTGGCAGGGATGTGGGCAGCACAGAGGGAAATTATTACCCTCCCATATTCTGTAATGGTACTGCTGCACTTTCAACAGTGTCTCCCATTTCTTTCCTCTAGTGAAGAGCTATCAATGTGGCCAGGGCCTTGAGCACATAACCTATCAGGAGAGACATTGGAACTTGCCTTGCTTCAGTTGGCAAGGAGAAAAGCCAAAGGAAAACCTCATAGCAACCTGCAATGTCCTGAAGGGAAGATTGCAGTAAAACCGCTCTCAGTAGTGGCAGACGAAATAGTGAAGGGCAGCAACTACTAACTGCACTTAGGGAGGGTCAGAGTAGATGTCAGGAAATATTTACCAAAAAGGTAGTGCTGCACTGGAAGAGTTTGCCCACAGATGTTGTGGAATTCCCATTCTTGAGGGTCTTCAAGATTTTCTAGACAAAGCAATATCTCAACCTGAGGCATGTTGGTGACAGTCCTGCTTCTGACAGGAGATTGGACTAGAAATTCCCAGAGGATTTTGCAACCAGCATTGCACTATGACAGTGTCACTAATACCCTTAGTGTTATGCCCTCTAAGTGTAAAATACCTCTGCTTTGGCTGTCATTATAAAGGAGAAATGTCATGGTGTTCCTCTATCCCTGGATTCCAAGTACAGCGCAAAATGCGAATATCAGCCTGACCTATGATTTATGGGTTAGAATCCTGTAAAGCAGTCAAGGTGCCAGAAATATACAGGAAAAATATCTCTGGCCACATAAGCCATCTTAATCATGACCATTTATAGAACACTATTCAATCATAAGTCTAATGAACAATGAAACAAAGTTGTCCTGAGCATTTAGGGAAAAACCGAAAAAGTAGTTGTTACATGCAAAGCTACAAAGCAACCAACCAATTAAAACAAAAAAACAAAAAAACACCAAAAATACCCCCACACACACACACACAGAAAATCCAGTAAGGTATACACAAGTTTAAAGATCTGGCAGCAGCTATGTAATTACTGTTTCTATTCCAGGTAGAGACACTGACTCATCACATGTCACTTTGACCTCCATCTGCTTTGCTCAAAACTAAAGAGACTTGATATAGTAGAATGACAGCTGAGAACCAGGCAGGAGGAATCAAATAGATTTCAATCACCAGACCCATAGAAGTAGAAATAACTCCTGCTCCTAAATGGGTAAAAAATAAATTTTATAAATATATAAAGACATTTAAAAAAAAATCAGTTGCTGTTTTTATAAAGTTAGCCCAACCTCATACTTCCCTCCTACATTGTTAAGCATCTTCTGGAGACAAAGAGTCTAACTATGGTTGGCTGTCTTTATTTCTGATTTCTGACTTTAAAGTCTGGCTTAAGATAAGGCCCTGCTCAACACAGAATTAAGGTTTGTGGGGATTTTCTTTTACTTCACACGATGAGCTTCTTCATCCTGTGACTCCAATTTATTTTCCATTGCTGATACTCACTTTCTTGTGTTTTCTATCTTTCTGTCCAGTTCCTGTAAGATTTCTGGTACTGCTAGTAGGTTCAAGAGAAAAGTCAACAAACCTTTCCCATCTGCTCCTAAGATTGCAATCAGTTCAGCTTCACCTGCAGCACTGTGCACTGACACCACAAGGAGTTCTACTGAGCTCTTAGCAGTGTGTCATCATCCTTAGATACACAGCACATTGTAATGGTCTCATAGTTCACCCCTGCTGAGCTAGATGGAAATTGCAAAGGAAAAATATAATCAAGTGTTTCAGCAACAACCATTGATAGAAAACAGGCTGCTTTCCAATTATCTTGCTTATAGGTAGCAAGGGAAGTGGTGTTTAATTAATTCTTCACTCTTCTACAATGTTTTTCCTTAATGGGAACTTGAAAGTGCTGCACCCTCCCAACTGTCTTTGGCTTAGTTTGCTTTAGTCCTCACACGACGTTCCATCTAATAAAGACTCAGAGCTCATCTATGCCCAAGTCATGAGCCAGTCCTCCAGTCAGTAGAGAGCCATCTCCATATGGCCCACTCAAGAAGACGGGAAGTACAATTTTCTCCCAAATGCCCAGTCCTAGTCCTTTGTATTGATGTTTCATCTCCAGGCTGGATGAAACAAAATTTAAAAAATCACAGAATCATTTAGGTTGGAAAAGATCTCTGAGGTCACATTGTCCAACCTTTGATTGATCATCACCTTGTCAACCAGACCAAGGCATTAAGTGCCACATCTGGTTGCTTCTTTAACACCTCCAGGGATGGTGACCCTGACCCCACCACCTCACAGCACAGTCCTTTCCAACGTTTAACAACCCTTTCTGTGAAGAAAATCCTCCTGACGTCCAACCTGAACCTCCATAGTGCTTCCCATGTTGCTCACTGGGTGAAAAGACTGACTACTTTCCTTTCAGGTAGTTGTAGAGAGAGAGATAAGGTCCCACCAAGACTCCTTTTCTCCAGATTAAACAACCCCAGGTCCCTCAGCTGCTCCTCCTGCGACTTACACTCCAGACCCTTCAACAGTTTTGTTGCTGTTCTCTGGAAATGCTCCAGCACCTCAATGTCTTTCTTGCTGTGAGGGGCTTAAGACTGATCACAGGACTTGAGGTGCAGCCTCACCAGCTGAGTACAGGAGGACAATCACTGTCCTGATTCTTCTGGCCACACTATTGCTGACACAGGCCAGGGTGCCATTGGCCTGCTTGGCCACCTGGGCACATCTGGCTCATGTTCAGCCACTGTCACCAGCACCCCCAGGTCATTTTATGCAGGGCCACTTTCCAACCACTCTGCCCCCAGCCTGTAGCACAGCCTAGGGCTGTTTAACCAAAGCATAGGACCTGGCACTTGGCCTAACAATACCTCACACAACTTTTTCTCCTACAAAAATCTCACATCTCTAAACAATCTGTAATTTTCTGGTGGAAAACATGATCTCTGCAAAACTGAAGTTTGCTGTGTGAAAATTCTGATCCTGTTAAAGAACATCGAACAGCTCCTGTGTGGAAAATAGAAGGTGTTTGTCCTATTGTCATGGAGTTCTAGCTTTCTCTTCCATTTTCCCTAACAGAAGTGTAGCTGACAAGAACCATGACCTCCTGTGAACCGGGCCAGGGAATACAAAATAATTTGAGTACATGCTCCTTCTCCCATCTTCCCACTAATTTGGATAGAAGAGGAGAAACTGGGTAACATATGCTATGTCAGTCTTCATTGAAAACATCCACAAGAACTCTGAACTGTGTCCTTAGAAAGAAAGGCAAGTACAAATGGTCCAGTACAGTGCCCCCTAATTCGCTGGCTTCGTTGCTTGGCTGGACTGGAGACTTAATAAAGAGATGCAGCTCCCCTGACATTCTTAGAAAAGAATATGAGTAGAACCAGTATATTCTTCCTCCTTAATTTTAGCAAAAAAATTTTTCCACTAATTTCTGTGCAGTATCTGGAATTGAGCATCAAGGGTATGCAAGAGGTGGAGGAGGACCAAAAACAGCCTGCAAATAAGCAAGCAAAAAAACTCCCAACACAAAGCACACGCAAATTCCAAACATAAACCCAAAATCCCACATCACCATTTGTGTCTTCCTACCATAAAATAACTCTTCTGCAGGTGAGGATATGGACCTTCCCTTGGAGTTCCAAGGTAGGACAATTACCTTGCTGAACAACTAACAGCTGCTTCTGACACATTAGCACTCTTGCAACATAGGAATGAGTACAATTTTTTACAATTTGCAAATTTATATATTTGCCATTCTTTCAAAACTCTGCCCTTCCTATTCTTGTAACAGATAAACATGGAAAATACTCTTTCCCAATTAATAAGAGTTAGCAGTCACAGCAGCATTCACATATATTGCTTTTCTGCATTTATGACATTATTGCTGTCAATATTAATATTCTGATTATCTCTCCATATTTAATTTTAAATTGCAATTCCAGTTACATTTGTCTTGATTGTTGTAATGTATCTGAATGTTATTGCATCTCATTTTCTGTGAGGCTGCCAGATATTGTATTAGGAGGTGGTTCCCAAGGATAAAATTTAAATTCAAGATTATTTGGGTGTACAGTGTTTATCCCACAGCTACCAATACACACTGCTGTCTATTAGAAGTATGACATTGGTGCACTTCATGTATTCATTTTGCTGCACAGTGCCTTCATTTGCAAACTCATGTAGAGAGCTAATGTCTGATATTGACCTAGAACAGCTAAATATTCACAAATAGTATTTGATTTGCTGATTTTTGCTAATAAGTGCATCCACACTATTTATTTTTAGCTGTTAAGGCTTTCAGAGTGTGCTTTGATATCCAGTTATTACTTAAATATATCACAATGTGCTAACCTGCTGTTCAGTTCATTAAATGACAACAGAGCTTAGATTAAGGCCACCTTGGAAGAGGGGAATACAAAAGGTCTTTTAGACCACCAAGCTGAATATTGCACATTAAAAGATTCCCTATTTTCTCCTTAAAATATGGACTTTGTGAAAGAAGAAACAACTAGCAGTACAGCAGACATGTGAACTCATCTTTTATTCTGCCAGAATCCATAATTCAGTGTATAAACATGGTGAAGTTCTAGTTCTGTGTCTCTCAGAAGGTTAGATTATAATATAACAATGTATTCCACATTATATTCTGCTGTACTGAACTGGTAAATCACAGAGTAGAAATTACCAGCAAAAAATCCAAATTCTTCAGTTATTTTAATGTATCTCTTCTAGTTTCAGAGATCTACAGAGGTTTAACAGGAAAGGAAAAAAATCTGTTCTTGCCCTTACATTATCTATTTTTATTCCACAAAAAAATAAAAGAATAGGGGAAAAATAGAATTTTAAATGGTATTATTATTGTATGATAACTCTTCAGTCTGTTCCTTACTGGCACTCTAAATTGTTCATCTGACCTCAAGTACAATATTCTTCAATTATTCTTAATTTTCTTTACTGAGAAATTTATACTGTGAGGCTTGGTGCCAGTATTTATCTATTAGGTTTCTTAAATTCAGACTATGAAAGAGCTTTCAATTTTGAGTAAAATAGACTAGTTTCGCTTACATTTTCACAGAACTTCTCTTAACTAGGACTAGCATGTATTTGTCTTCGCAACCTAATGCACTTTATTAAAGCACTGATACAGATTTACTTATAAGTTATAGTATGCATCTATATACACACATTTACAAATTTCTGGTTTGATACAAAGAAGTAAGAAATTTGCACAATTACTAAGAGAAAAAGATCTCATACTAGTAAATCAATTTTTTTCATGGAAAAAGGGAAAGTAGATCAGATGCATAAACAGCACTATTAAGTCTACTGAAATATCATGATTTTTCAGCAAAATTACAGATTTTTTTAATTATGAAAAGTAAAGTTCAGAAAAAAAACTATTTAGTGTGTTTCTATAGAACATGAATTGTTTTTTTAAAAAAATCATTTGAAAGAACAGTTAGCTGCAGAAAGATTCTCTTTTTTAATTTTACATTGGTTCCTGCTTCTTAAACTCATGAATAGAATTTTTTAAATATGAAAGTGAAATACAATGTGATTTATTTTCATATCTAGACTTATACTTGAGGTCTTGGGAAGCTTTCATAAGAAGCTAAAAAAATTCTGCAGCCAATTACCACTACAGATGTGACAGATTCAGAAATTATTCATATAGTCTAGAGCTTGAAAGCACAAAATCCTCAGCAAATTTTACAGGGTAGAAGACAAGTAGTCATTAAATCCTCACTTCACTCACACCACTGTACAATATAAAAAATTATACAAGAACGCCCAAGATGTGGCTGGCCATATGGTTTGCCAACATTTAATACTTCGCTGATGAGAGATAAGAAGGGTAAGGCTGTATTCCATTAAAAAACAATTAGAAATTTTATAACTACAAAATTGGGGTTATTATAGTGCAGCTGTAATTTGCTTTTCATTAAAACAATCTTTGACTATGCTTTTTAAAATATGAACTTACTGCAACAGGAACTCTTACAATGTAACATCAGACTATTTTTCTTATTTAAATACCGAATGAGTAATATCCCCCTGTATGAGGAATGGAAAAAAAATAGATAATTTGTTCATTTAGGAAACCCTGAGATTTCTTTAGGATGAAGCTCAGAGTTTTTTTCTTCATTAACACTTGCAGGCTTGCCACATACTTCTCCATAGTACAGCACAATTACAGACCAGAGGATCACTCTCTCTACTGTGGTGTTGCCAACAGCAGCATTTTGTGTAAAGCACAAATGCTGGATGAAACAATTTTTTCTTTAACAGACTGTGATGCTAAAAATAGCAACTCAACTTCTTCTAGTAGTCATAGCCAAGAGACAGAATTTCTTTATCTTTCACTTGATCACATCCTTTAAGATCTCTTGTAGCTTACTGTGGCTATTCTTCTCTTGATTGAGCTATGAGAGCCATTGCATAGACACCATTCTCAATTGTTTGGTTTTCTATAGAACAGTATTACAATTCCACAAAAGCAGCCTTAAGGCCTAGGGAAAATATAAAGAAAGGCAAGAAGGAGAAAAGATAATCATGTGTAATCAGAATTTCAATTCCATCTGTGCTGCAGGCTACATAGGCTCTGCTGGATCAGGCAGAAGATGTAGAGGATAGCAGGTGCATCACTGAGGGTTTGAATTTTATCAGTCATCTATGAAAGCTTTTCTACCTAAAGAGATTTGAAATAGGGCAGGTTAGGAAACAGATAAAACGTATAAAAACTGCACCAGAATAGTGATGGGGGCTTATTTGTGGTGTTGGGTGGGAGTTTTGTTTTGTATTTCATGTTTGGCTGATTTTTGGTTTTGTTTTTAATTTTTGATTTCTCTCATCCAATTCCCAACTGGTTTTTGTATATGTGTAAGAGGAGCTAAGGGTAAACTTCTCTTTAAGTGATGCTTCTAACCCACCTCTATTCAAGTTTTACATTCAAAAATTTGCCTCCTTAGTACTCCTGTTGCTCTGTACCCCTATTTAAATTAAATCATCTACTCAGCAAAATGCAGCATATATCTCGCTGCATGACTTTGTAGTTCCAGGCTTGACCAGCATGGTCTGAAAAGGAAAGATATTCTGACCTCCTCCTAGTGGCCCAGGCCAGCAAAAAACTGAACAAACCTTCAGCATACAGCCTCTTGTGTCTGTTGTGGGTAGTAACCTAATTGAGACCTGAAAAGGGGCATATCTATGAAATCCTTGCAAATCTGGGGTCTGTGCTCGCAGTGGATGTAATTGTTGTATTGTATATAACCACTAATCATCAATCATGATATTTCACCCATAAAGAAAAAACCCAAAGAAAACTACTGGCCCAGGACAAGGAAGAACAGTATTTTTATTAACAACTTTCACTGGCAAGTCTGTATTATAGCTCTGTTGGATGGTGACTCTTCAGGTAAAAAGTCTTTTTGAAAAGCAACTCTGCTTTGATTTCATGGCAATGATACAGTCTTAAGAAGCCACTATAGATGAAGAGTGCAAATTGTATCAGACAGCTTTTATGCTGTTTCTTCAAGAATTAGAGTCCAGGCTAGGATTTGTGACAATGACAGAGGTAAGGTTTTTATCACATAAAAGAAAATCTTACTCCTGACCAGACCAATTTTTTCAGTAATAGCTATGATTTTGATGCACTTCTACCATAAAAACGTGTGACAAAGTGACCTGTCGCTTGAAAACAGGGCTGGGGGAGGAGATGAAGAAGAGAAAACTAATAGTCCACATACTGCTGTTCTACTCATCTTTTAAGAACTCCATGAGCTACAAAGTACATGGGTTTTTCCACTTGAAAAAATTGACTACCTTTAAAATCACCAATTTCCCAGAAAGACATATACACGAGAGTAAATCAGACTACAAGCCTTTAGAACAATTTCTTTTCAGACAAAATGAAAGCTGAAAGGCTGCATAAATGTTGTTTCACTGGAGTTATAGCATGATAGCCAAGTTGTTGATTTTCTGTACAGTAGAATCCAATTCACAAGGACAGAAAGCACCACATTTCCCAGGCTGAGACAAGATATGCCTGGCTATCTGGAGTCTTTACATCTGGCAACTCCAGCAGAGGCGGAATTTGAAGTTACCCATTATGCTCTGAGCTTGTATTTGTTCTTTCTGAGGAGGGCTAGGCCTTTCTGGATTGTGGGGGGAATCTTTCAGGGTGAAGGGAGGGAATATCAGAAGGAGGGAATATCAGAAAAATATCCTAAGTCTTATGCAATGCTATTTGGCTGAGCTCAGCTAAACACTGTTCTTTTCACATTTAAAAAAAGAAAAATTAGAAACCAAGTTTGATTCACAAACTGGAGACCCAAATGTGCCATCTATTATTCCCTCTGAGTCCAGAGGTCATGAAAGCCTGGTGTAGTCACTGCCACTGGTAAGTGTCAAGTTTGACATTAGTATGAACAGGCCAAGATTCATGATCATGCCTAATGGTAACAATGACTTGATGATCCTTGAATTTCCTGTTGCTACTGATATTCAGTTACTGAGATTCATCCAAAACTAAACTTCTGGTCAGTCAATCAGTATGAAAATACAAAAAGCCCTTCTTGTTTCTTCCCTAGGACTACACCTTGACCATGTACTTTCAGCAGTCCTGGAGGGACAAAAGGCTCTCTTATTCTGGAATACCTTTGAACTTAACTCTGGACAACAGAGTGGCCGACCAGCTCTGGGTGCCGGACACATATTTCCAAAATGACAAGAAATCATTTGTCCATGGGGTGACAGTGAAAAACCGAATGATCCGACTCCATCCAGATGGGACAGTCCTTTATGGCCTACGGTATGTTGGGCATTTTAATCTGTCTGTGCTGGCAGAAGTGCAGGTGTAATCAGTGCCACTTTCCTGTGCTTTTTTCCTGGTTTCTCATGTATGAATCAACATATACTTAATTTAGTCAACCACAACACACCCAAGGATTTTCTACAGAGCACCAATACTATCTTTAACAGCTACAGCCATAGCTAATGAAGCCTAATGCCTCTTTCTTCCAACTCTTCTGAGTGTGTTAAAACTATTAAAGAGTTCTTCATTTTGGCTCTCACCTGATAATCAATCACAGCCCACACACTTTCTTCCTTCTAAAATTTCTCTTTAGGACAATGGGAATTTAAAATTTGGAATAATTTGAAGAAATGTGATATTTGGTAGAGAATACAAAGGAGATATTTGTAGATTTGCATAAATTATTTTAATATTATCTGAATGCCTGAGTATAGGGTCTCAGGGTGCAGCAAGGCCAAGTTTTGCCAGATGGGCCCATAAACACTGACAGCGTTGCCATCACCAGCTGCATGCAGGAAGAGATGCTGAGCAGTCAGGTCTTTTTCACTGCTCAAGCTGATGCACCATGTTTTCCCCAAGAAAAGGCAGCTGTTTAGACACATCTGGTGAACATACTTTGGCCTGTAGTTGTGAGTAAAAACACATGTAGTGTCCCTATCCCACAAGAAAGCTCTAACCAAAGACAAAAATAACAAATGAGCAGAAGATAAAATGAAGTTAAGATACATTAAAATTTTCTTCCTGCAGCAGGTGGCAGTTATTGCACTAAACTTGCATCTGTGGTCACTTTCCTTGTGGTAATAAATATGCTTCTGTCAGCCTATAGGTTACCTTTAATTCATGTAAGCATAAATTTTTTTTCATATTCCAGGTGACATATATGCCTTGTAAGAAACTAAACATGAGAAAGCACTGCAGAAAATACTTTTAGGTAAAATTCAGCATTCAGAAATTTGAGCACAGTTCCAATCTAGTCTCCCAATTAGAAAAGAAACTGCAGCATATTAACTTGATTTAGCATCTGTGCGATAAAGAGCATGAAGACAGTATCACCAAAGCTCTCACATGGGTTGTGACCTGTGAGTTTCATTTTCTTTGCGGAAGACAGAGCATTGGCCTCGCATGTCTTGAAGAAGAAAAACAGCACCAATTATGCTGTAACCAGAGTCTGAGTTCTTCACAAATTAGTCAGGGTCTTTAACCATATATCAAGGATGATTTAAATGCTTCCTTTCCCTCATGCCTCCTGTTCCCCAAACAGCTTTTCTGTTTTAAGTCCAGAGTTAATATTTCTGTTCAGGCTCAGCTATGAAATTTTACTGGCTTCTTAAAACAGAAATTGGAACAATCATAACAGCTCTAAATAACCTGTTTGCTTGCACCCATGTACACAGCAGTTGATGCAATGTTCAGCCTCAACAGAGCTGAGGAGAAATAAATCAAGGTTAACCATTTGGCTTTACAGATGAATAAACAAGGGAAACATGCACATAATACACTGGAGTGGTTTTAGACCATGTAACAAAGCATTATCACTTTACTATGTCTCCATTATTGTATTGTTTCTATGATAAACTCAACAATCCCTTTAGCTATTTTGTCCAGTAACTTTCAGCTGTTGTGCCCCCACAGTTTAAAGAACAATGTGTGCTATGAACTTGTGCAGACAGAGAATACTCCTAAGCCTTCTGACCTCTAAAACTGGGCATTGTTGTTATGTCTCCTACTTCAAAAGGCAGGTCTGTTAATTGTTAACAGTAGAAAAAACGTGTAATATTACAAACCAAATAACTCTTTCATCCTTTCACCCAAGAACTACACACACAAACACATTTAACTCCATGGTAATATTTCCACTGAATTTTGTTTCAAATATCCCAAGGAAGTTGAGTGTCACTGTTAATTATTATCTACCTGAAGATCATGTTTCTTCAGTTTCTGTCAAGTACTCCTTCCAGCAGCTATTTTCATTTTCTGTAGTATAGCCACCGGCTTCCTATGAGAAAGGGAAAAATCCCTTTGGTTCAGTGTGCAAACCTGCAGCACTCTGAGGCTGGTGTATGGGACAGTGCCAGCCTGGTGCCAGTACAGCTGGTAAAATACTGGATTATTCTTTTTTTTTCCCTTACCCATTTTTAATAAGTGATTGGATGCCATTAGTTATCTAACACTTCTGGCACTAGCAGTGTCTCTCACTACTTTTTATTCCCTGTTCAGGCAAGATTCTCTGGAAATCTCTCCCAGAGCTCCAAAATCTTAAATCAATACATTCTGTTGCTTCTTTTGCTTCTCTTTTCTCCAGCTTTCCCAAGTAAGATGCTAGACATGTAATGTGTCTTTGAGTTATTTAAGGAACTGTTAATAATTTATTGTACTGAATTTCTTGTTCAGATTCTTATGTCATGATATCAGGAATGGAAGCTCTGATTTAAATCATCCTTTCCTAGTATTTTATGCCACCTCTTAATTCTTCTCAGATTTTCACTAGCAGAAAAATGACTCCATGTTGCTTTGGAGACTTCTGTTCTTGTATCATGACATTGCCTCACAATGAACAACAGCAGAATTTTTTGTGTGTTGGAAGGAGCATGTCCTTCAGCAGAGTTAGTTGTCAGGAAGTGTAACATACCTTCAGCAATACCTTTGTACAGACTTCTCTCTCTTTTCTGATGTTCAGACACAAACCCACCTCTGATTAGGGCAATTCTTTATGTCAAGGCAGGGGGACTGAGCATACCATGACAAGGTGTGAAGAGCTGGTTTGGGGCATCTAAAACTTTTGGTTTTAGTGAGACCACACATTTTTATACTGCTACAGCAGAGGATGCCACTTTGCTAGGCACTGCTGCAATTGCAAGAGGACAAGGGGAAGAATAATCTTTGTCTTCAACATTAAGATTTATTTCACCACTTCTTACACAGAGAAGGTTTCCTGTGGTGCAGACACTGGCAGACAAACTCACTTACCTCCAGCCAATTCACAAACAAGAACTGATCCATTTAACATTTGATTTACTAACCATTTATTCATGCAATATCCATGGAAGCAAATCCTAGAGGTGGAACACAAGAAAAACTGTGTTCAATGCAGAATATTTAATTTTTAGTATGATCTTGAAAGTTAATTTTAGTGGAGACTTTTACTTTTTACTACCTCAATTTTGGCAATATAGCTGAGAGTATTATTAAGGAAAATTGCTATACAGTTGTTTACATCTTTTATAGCAGTAAAATTTTAATAGTTTGTGGATTGCTTTTGCCTTGCCATAATCCCATGTTTTGGAATTAGGGAGTTTTGGCTTTCCTCTAAACACCTTCATGGATTTCCTTAAAGAGTCAGTTATTGAGTTCTTCTGAGGACAACCCATCATGGCAACAGGTGGCCAATTTACACTAGTACTCAATAGATTGTCCTACTTGTCTTACTAAACAGGTCCAGCCAAAAAAACAGACTGCAGTTGTCCTAAATGAGAAAAATCCATGTCATCTATATAGTGAAATAAAAAGTTACACTTTATTTCACTACAGAAAAAATACAGAGCAAATTATAAGGTAGTATTTTATTAGGTGATAATTTTGAAAATCCTACAAAAATATTTCTTCCCCGCATCAGTGGCAAAAGATTTAGCAGTGAGCATTTTAAGACTCATGAGAACCAATTTGGGACTCCCTTTATATTTTTAGACCCTAAAAATATACAAGAATTTTGCAAAATTAAATCAAGCAATTACTCATAATTTCTTCCATTTAATACATAGGGAAGAGGAGGACATAATTCAGGTTGAACTGATCTCTGTAGAGAGTTTGTTAAAAAAAACCAGCAGAAACACACAAGTGCGGAACATGGACTCAGCTTTAAATAAATATCTGAGCATTGGCTCCGTAGTCAGTAGTTGAAGTACATAAACTCCACATGGTGGAGTCACAACTGCCCTCACAGGCCTGAATTTCAACACAAGCTTTAGATGCTGTAATTGATTGCAGCTATCAAGTACAGCACTTTGAAGAACTAAATAAGCATTTTGTAGTGCAAAGCCTGCTAAGCTTTTTTCAAAGATGACTTAATTGAAGCAGGGTCTAGATCAAATTCAGATTACTGATATGATATAGAAACTATTTAAGTATATTCATATTTTTAATAACTATTTCATCTCATTAACACTATCAAAAGAACAAATAAAAATGATTTGCCAATATTTAACAAATGTTTAATTTTAAAGCTGAAAGGCACTGCAGTGTATGGGTTACATATTTTCTAGGCAGCACATCATCTCTTACCATCCTGGTATAAATAGATATTGGATGATTTTATTATCCTCTATTTTACAGGCTCTCTTCTGCCTACTAAATCTGAGTAAATCCTCTTTTTCTCCCCATATCAGAAGTGCAAATATCTTCCAATATTTTGAAATTGTTACTCTTTCACTGTCAACCCCATCTGCATAAAAATTGGACTTCTAAATAAAATGGTTTTTAATTTTTTTTACTATGTCTTACTTTTAAAAGAGCTCTAGTCTCACCAAAGCTTATCTCTAGTGTGTATAAGTAACACTATTATAGTTGCCTCAAACCTATTGGGAGACAAAAATCAAGTGAAAAAAGAATTTAGTGAGAGAGTAGTACTGAAGTACTTTTGATCAAGAGGTATTTCAAATAAATTTATATACTCACTCTAAGGATCACTTCATCCAATATTAGTATAGACAAGTTTTTACAAGTATTTCCTTCTTTATTTGCTTTTAGGGGGTAGGCATTAAATGAGAAGGGAATTTTTCTGTATTTACTAGCTCAGCTTTCTCCTCTACACACTGTAAAAGCTCACATGCAGAGATATCCTACAACTGAGTAACCAGAATGAAAATCCTCACAGGCTTTTCACAGCTGGGCCATGTAACTCCTGTTGTTTCAGTGTAGCCAGTTAGATACACCCCACTGAAGCAGCACATGCTTAACCTGCCTACTCTGGAACTTAGTGCTTAAGTTTGCATAATATCATAATATTTGCTTTTCTCCTGAAATTCTAGATTTTTAGCATATTTCTTGCCACTTATACTTTGCAAGGAACACCAAATGGACATATACAATCACAACACTTACTTGTATTTTTGAAAGAAGAAGGAAAAAGACATTTAAAAACCACTGCAATTTAAGTTATATAGCTGGAATATATTTGAGCAGTACAGATTATTTTACAGTATGTTTTTATATACAGGTACATAAAATAGATTTATTTTATAAATCTATATATATAATAGATCTAAAATAGTTCTGAGTCCTAATATTTTAACATACTTTAGTATATGTCATATCACGATAAATTTTGTACATACCACATTATGTGTGTTTTTCAGGTCCTGAACTTCATTAAAAAGCCATTTATTAAAAAGAAATTCCCTCTAATGATAAAATTTTAAAAGGAACAGTAATTAAATCTGTACTTTGCTGCAGATGTCCAACTTACTTACTATTAATTTTGAGCATGCTGAGAACAGCTAATACTGAAGTACAAAATACAAGTTTTAGCTGCTTAAAACTAACCTTACTCTCATTTCATTTATATTGATGTTGATTCATTATATCGGTGAAACAGTTATTGAACCAAAAATCAGAGGGGCGTAGGATGAGGAAATCTGTGCCATTTCTGTGCAATAAATGTATCAGGAAGGTAAATTAAGGTCCTAGGGGAGACAGCAAATATTTTACCAGACCTGCTCCAAACTGATAAATGCACTTAAATACAAAAGAGGGAAGAGTCTTAATTTAGAGAGAAGCACTTTCCTAATAAACACTACCTGTAAAGCTGCTGAAATCCTGAACAAATGCTGATACAGTCTGTTTGCTAGAGACATAAAGTGAAAAAGGAAAATGAGTAAGTGATGCCAGGTTGTGGGGGCTACTGTTCTCAGACATGCCCTTGCTCAAAGTCCAGAGCAGTCAGGCCATGTCTGCTCTGAGCTGCAGCACACAAAAGATTGGCTGGTGCCATATGAAGTGCTTAAGGGTATTAATGTGAAAAACAAACCTGCACTGATTTAATTCACTACAGCTATCAAATGCAGTGTTTATAATTAATTTTATGAGAAATTAAAATCCATTTTTTGAGGACAGTGCAAAGATGCAAAAAATAATGCATTAAAAATATTTTCAGGCAATATATTTTCTCTTTAACCCTCACTCTTCTATAAATATCTCCACCTAAAAAGAGGATTAGCCTTTCCTCTCAAATATTATTGGCCTGGCTTAAAAGTAGCTGCAAGAGAATTCACAACCTAGATAATAGCCAAGCCCTTGAGTATAATAAAATGTAGAATATAAAATTAGCTACTCCATAAAATACAGCAGTATATTCCTGTATTTGGCACTTCTTCTATAGTATCAACATACATGGTGTTATAACTGCCAGGACAAAATGGCCTCATTTTAAGAGGCAAAATATGTGACAAATAAAATGCTTTAATTTATAAAACCATTAATAAGGAAATCAAGCTGAGCAGATAGGAGGTAGGTACTTCAAATACAATTCATGTCATTTTGGATTACAAATCTAATTAGTTATGATCTTCCAGGGAAGAAGAATCTAGAAATATCAGAAGTCCTGGAGTTACTCAGAGCCTAAAGCAGGAGTCAAAGTTGGAAAAAGCAACTTGAAAATCATTCAGCACTTAAAACCTATAGTAGGTAAATGTATATGGGAGTGACCTACACAGGAGTCTGAGGAGACAGTGAGCTGTTCCTCAGTCTCTGGGTAAATCATCAGGCAGCAACATCAGCTCAGCTCCCCCAGCCTGGCTGCAGCTCTGTCTGGTTTCACCTCAGCTGAGGTACCTGCCCCAGGTGAGGGTTACACAGCAGTCAGTCTCCAGCCTCAATACCAGCAACATGTCCCACTGACAGAAACACTGGCTCCAATTTTTGAAATTCCACTAGAAAAGCAAATAGCAAACTCCCAGGTACAGCAACAACAGAAAACACCAACACAAAATAAAACCCAAACTACTAAATAAAACACAAGCACACAAATGGAAAAAAGCACACATAGGTCCTTGCTTGAGTCAGATTAATAAGAATATACGCTCATTACATCTAGGTTCTCTTTGGAAAAAATAGTTAAAAC
Source organism: Melozone crissalis (assembly GCF_028551555.1). Lineage (NCBI taxonomy): Eukaryota > Metazoa > Chordata > Aves > Passeriformes > Passerellidae > Melozone > Melozone crissalis. The sequence continues at coordinate 20,193,447 of NW_026535784.1, forward strand.
CAAACCAAAACACATACAAATTACTCATGGTTGCTTATTGCAAAACTAAATGTTTTCCACAAAGTGCCCGGTTCTTCATATTCACAAGAAAATGCCAAAGACAAAATTTTCCAAGCCACATGCATAACAATAAGCTTGGTTCAACCAGACACCAGTCATCCAAGAAGAAACATGTATGCCCTCTTGTACTACCACCAGTCCTATACCTCAGACAGAGGAGTTTATAGTCTGAGAAGATAAGTTCTGTACAAAGGCTAATCTTACATCTCCCATCTCCCAGAAACCTGGGGAAGTTTAAACACTTGGAACTTCTCAGGCCTGCGAAGTTTAACTGTCTGATGCTCTGATCATGCAGCTGCTGTCTCTTTCAGCAGAGCCTCTGTAGCAACCTCAGAGAGTATAATCACAAGCGACTGCAAATGCAGCATTTTTCATAGTCATTAGATAGATGGATTTGTAAACTATGTGAGACAGTGTGATCAAATGGCTGTATTGGAAGCATAAATCTACTTCCAGTCCTGTTCCTATTGCATTTGTGTAAATCAAGAACCTGTAAAATAAATCTGGTGTGGAAAACTGAACATTTTGAGGTTTATTAGTAGATATGAGGTGTTTGAAACTTGTTCTCGTGTTTGTTGATAAGCCTTTTTACAAACAAAAGATCAATACCTTAAGGCTAGCTATTTTTTAGTAAAATGAGAGCTAAAATTGAGCAGATTTTTAAAGGCCTAACAGTTATACAGTTAAATTACCCATATATTTTCAATGCTGCATTCATCAATTTTAAAATCTCCTGGCCAAGGGACAGAAAGAAAAATTGCACAAATTTTATTGTTATGGATTGAGTTCAAATAATGTCCAACCCATTTCCTGTTATTTTCTTCTGTCAGCAACCATCTGTGGAATACACCTTTGGAGTCCAATTTAAAAAAAATCTCAATTTCTATTTTATTAGTCCTGAACTATTCTGCAAGAAATATTTCCATACCTGAATAAGAGGTTCTGAAGAAATACTTTCCAGAAATCTGTAGTCAGATTTTCATGTGGGAAGTGGGGAGAGAATAAAAGATTGTCAGAGTATTTCCTAAGAAATATTCCATTGATCCCAGCTGGCATGATTTCAAATACATTTGGCTACTGCTTACTTGTCTTGTTACAATGTCTCCAGCTGTTGAGTCTTTCCCTAAAAGAAGTAAATGGAAAAGCTATAAAATTAGGACTTTTAATTTTTTGGCAGGATTCTAGAAAGCTATAGCAGTATTTAATTTTTAAAATCATTTCTTTATCTGAGACTGATAACTCTGCTCATTATATAATTTGATAACACAGGATATACATTTAACCCATCTACAGAGAATTACTGAAGTACATAAGCACTCCAAGATGTCTCCCAGGGATATCAGAGTTAAACCTAAACTGGCACAAGACCTGTATCAGCCAGATTTTTAAAACCCCTAAGGCAACAATTTCAACTTCTCACCATCCGTCTACCTTGGGATGCACAGAAAAGCAATTCCCACTGAAACACTTCAAGATGAGCCAAAAGAGTTCAGCAAGTAATACCTGCTTTAAGTAAAAGGCTTAAAAAGAAAAAAAAAAGACTACTCTAAGGAGTGATTTAACTCAAATTCTTGAAAGTTTTAAAATACATGTTATCATCCAAGTGTGGGCACCAAGTGTGTATTAAGACTGCTACAGAATTTTGTGTTGCCTGGGAGCCCCCTGCTGGGACTCTGCTGAGAGAAAACAAGAGAAGGGTTTTGTTTTGAAGGTGTGTCACAGATGTTTCAGTAATATTTAATTATGCTATATATGGTATGTTAATGCAAGCTTATTTAATTTCTCATAAGCAATCACTAAAAAGAAGAACTCTGCATAGCAGATGCATATGCTTAGTATTAGTTAAATGCTCAAAATACTTTTAATATCCCTTATTCTCAGAATTCATGTTGATGATTCAAATGGGCAGCCTGTCTGCTGAATATAAGGAATTCAAACTGATGGGTGATCTGTGTGGTTATCATTAAAGAACATATAAACAGAATTAGCTTTATTCCATTTGATTAACACATGCACGAAAAAAAAAAAAAAAAAAAAAAGCCTGAAAATGCAGACATTTCAGGACTGCAAGAAGAGTAAAATACCAAAAATAATTTTGTCTAACCCAAAAACTTTCAGGCTAAGTACATGTTAGAACAATTGCTGTAACTCACAGATCATCAGTATTTCCTTTCCTGAAAAGCTCATCTAAAATATTTCAACCCATCCTGTATTCACTAGCTCCTCCATTCTGCAGGTACAGCCATTCAGAGCTCTGTGTAATTAAACTGCCTGGGTTATAAACAGCAGCATCTTCCATAAGTATTTTGTACCCATATAATTTCACTCTTGTGGCTGTGGATGATACAGACATAATGCTTACTTTCCAGATTAATCTTTGAGGATATTTTGTAGGTCTCTCTATAAGCTGGAAAAGTTTTCTCAATGGCAAAGGAAGTTTCTATCTTTTGTGAGCATTGAGGTGATGGCTGTTTGATATATATGTATGAGCTTTCACTCACTAGTGATCTTTTATTCCATTTTTAATTCCTTTTTTCTATGACTTCCTAATGGCAAAATGTCAGGCTTATGTTTAAGATGCCAGTGAAAATATCAAAGCATTTTCTTAAGAAAAAATCAAAGGCCTGCATGCTCACAAGATTATAAGTAAATCTGCCTGAATACTGCACAGTGCTGTTCAGGACTTTTTGCTTTCAGAGGGAATAGCTCAATCTTCTGCTATACTCAGTCACCTGTAGGAAATTTTATCAGTATAAGCAAATTATTTGATAAATTGAAGAGCTATTAGCATACTCAAAGAGAAAGTCATGGCCATAGCAAGAGGAGTTTAAAGATCAAAGGAAAAAACTTATCTCAGTTCTCCTCAGCATGCCAGGTATGCACTTACTCTGTGTAAAGGTAACAATAAGTAAAATGTATATGTAAATATTTTCCCTTCCAAAGGATCTTTAAATTAGATGCAGGAAGAATGTATGAAACTAGTAGAAGATGCAATATATGAATTTTAAAATGCAACGTTTCCAAACCCATTTTTAAACCCTTCTCCTATAAAGGTTTCAAACTCCATCCTTGGACACAAAAATAAGGTGTTCATTGAAGGAAAAGAAATCATTCCATGAAACCACTGGACACTAAACCTTAGCAGTAATATGTTATTTAGTTACTAGACTTGAGAATAATAGTAAAAAATATACAAGATGGAAAGTATAGGGATGAGAGTTTCAAAACCCTACAGGTTGACACAATGCCTTTCATACTTTTTTACATTTTTATTAGTTTATCTTAATGAAAGAATGACCATGTAATTTATTGTGACTTACAGCGTCAAAACAGTTCAGGGAAGAATTTCTGAACTATGAAATTCAACAGAAAATATGACACAGTAGTCAAGTAGCAATGCCATACTGTATTTTCCTCTTGTCCTTTGAGAAGAATTAAGAAAAAAAGAAAAAGAAAAAAGAAAAAAAAATTAAACTACTTCTTGGGACTCAAGAAGCCATGCAACATAGAAAGGTTATGATGAAGCAACACAAAGTGAGAATTTAAGCCCATAAACAACCTGGTTTTTATCTAAAAATTCTCCTTAACTACTCAGATAACATAAGCAGAAAAGTTGGTCTGTTTTATAAGCTTCAGTCTGAGTTCAGTATTTTAACATTATGGTAAAGAGCATCTCTGTCAACTAAGGAGATTTTTACTTGTTCTGTCCTTATAAACACTGCATAAATAAAGGCACAGTAGCATTAGAAAGAGCCTATTGTACTGTGCTCTTAAAGCTAAAGATAGAAGAGACACAACAACAGATACTGACTGTGAGGAATTACACATCAACTACTTGTAGAAATCAAATGCAGATGTGTTGCTAGGAGAGAACAAAAGCCTGCAGAGTCTGGGCCTGCAGAATATCAAAGATCACAGAATCACAGAACATTCTGAGTTGGAAGGGACCCACAATGATCATCAAAGTCCAACTCTTGGCCCTGCACAGGACAGCCCCAAAAATCACACCCTGTGCCTGAGAGCATTGTCCAAATGCTCCTTGAACTCTCAGGCTTGCTGCTCTGAGATTACTCAAGACACGAGGAAAAAAGCGTCTCTTCCTCCCTTCCCCCCCTCCCAAAAAAAACCCAAAACAAAAGAAAAAACCCAAACAAACCAAAACCACCCAACCAAACAAAACCAAGCATGAAACAATATCAAAAAAACAAACCTGAAACCACCAGCTGTTTTGCCCAAGCACATCCTGAAGCCTTCCAAACCAGGCTGCATATGGAAGATATTGCCTTGTTTCTGCTCCTGCCAAAGAGAGCAGGTGTATGCTGGTGTCTAATTTGGTTTTATTTTGAAATAAGCAACAACACAACAACCAAACCAAAAGGTGACCATAGCAGATGACACTAGCATCACTGCTGCCATCTAGCAGACTTGTATTCTCTCCTGAGCAGGGTGGTTTTGTCAATGGATATAATCTGCACCTTTCTGGCATTTAGTCACTTTTGGAAGGTTTGCATACAGACTTTGAAAAAGTTACAGATTTATCAACTTTTTTTTTTTTTTAATTCAAACCAGATTGAAAAACAGTCATCTGACTTTTTTTCTCTCTTGAACCTTCCTTTATGCTAAGCACTTCCCATCTAGCTTTTTCTTTTTATCTTGCAACATAGTTGCACTGTCAAACTAAATTACTATTTGCAGTAAATTTCAGCTCCAAATCTATGGCACTTTTTATTGAAGTATCTTGGTTGCCCTAGTGTGGTTATAGGCCTCTTGGGATTTATATTGTAAAATTTATTTTCATGGGTTTATGGCTGTGCAGTAAAAATCCTCATTGCACAGAAATTTGGCTTAGAAGCATCAAGTGCACAGCTTTTTTTAATGTTTAAAAGGTTTTACACTGTAAAATTGTTGTGATCTTTTTATTATTATTCTTGACATTTACAAACATCTTCATCCTTCCACCACTCATCTTCACTCTACTCTGAACTATTTCTGATGCACTACATTGAACAGAATAATGGTCTTAGATTATCTTTAAAAAGTACATATCTGGCTTAAGTGTTTGATTTTAGGAGGTTCTAATTCAGTCAGAGCAACATGTTTTCTGACAGACCTTTTATTTCACCACCTCTCTCCTCATCTCCTCCATGTACGAGCTCTCCCTTTCCCATTGCCTCCTATTGCCACTGCTCTGCTGGAGCTTCAGGTTCTCCCCTTGGAAAAGGCAGAAGCCAGCGAGTCAGCTTGTCTGAATTTCGGGTAATTTCCCCACCCCATCCCTATTCATGATAGTCCTATGCAGCTATTTAACTGTGTAACTATGTAGCTGAAGCAGAGTTCTGGCAGCTGAAAGACTATTCACTAAGGGTTTAAGCAAAAAAAATTATGAATTTACTGACAATTACTTGGAGTATCAAAGTAAATCTCCCAAGACAACTGAAAAGTGATGTCCCCTTCCCCAAAATACTTTCAAGCCCCCTGCACTCTAATTGAAAATTATGTAACCTTTGATACACTCCTACTTTGCACTGACTATAGAAGTCAATGTTTTCTGTGAAAAAATACAGGGGAAAAAAGTGGCCTACAGGTCCAGTAGCAAATATTTTTAAACCACTGCCAAGCAGGACGTAAAACACAAAAGCACAGTGTTCCCATAAGCATCCAGTAGCACCTGCCTAACACACTTGATAATACTTATTTGCATTCAGAAGTGAGATTAAAGGTGGGAATGATACCACCAGCTTACATTTTACAATAAAAATCAGAGTAAGGAACAGAGAATTCTGCTTGAAGACATCACTTGCCGCAGGCAGTTCTTAGGCAGTATTGTCCTATAGATCACAACACCATTATCACAGCGTGCTGCATCTGAAAGCCTTCATCACAAAACACATATGCCCCAAGTTCTGCAAGAGATTTCTGAACCTGGAATACCCAAAGGAAGATCAGCAGTGACCTTTTCCAGTAAACAACCTTTCATTATTCATAGAAACAAACAAAAAAACCTCAAAAATCAAAAACCAAACAAACAAAAAAAAAAAAGAAAATACAACGTGTAAGGGGGCAGGGAAGAATAAACAGCAAATGAATAACAAGTTTGAAATTCATAGTCAGTTCAGTCTAGCAGAAGAGCATTTGACCATTGCATAGCTTTGTAGGGACAAAACAGGTGTGATAAACTAGTGCCTGGGTCATGTTAAAGAGTACTAATTGAAGCAAAGTGAAATGACCACAACAACAAGTAAGCACGTGCTTACTCCAATCAGCACATCCTGCATTAGACTCAGTAACTGTTTGGGCATGTGAAGACACAGTCAAAAACCATTCTTTCTCTCCTCAGTGGGTGTCACACTGTGCTCTGTGGCTTGCCCCTGACTGAGACTGAATGGATACCTCAGGATTAAGCTCTGCTGCTGAGACAGACAGGGATCATTCTTTAAGAACAGAATTTTGACTCTTCCAGGACTTCTGTTTCAGACAAAGCTCAGGCAGTTTACCAGCAATTCACTGGTGGTGAATATTCCCACTGACATGGGAATAACAAAATTCATTATGTGGGAGCACTGCCTTCATCAGTTCATCATCATCATTACTCCCTTCTGATATGGTGCTATTTAACTATCTTTAGGGCCCAACACAGAGCCCAGCTGATGAACTAATTTAAGAACAGTCAGTTCAGGCAAATTCTGCCTCATTTGTCTTGGCTGCTGTTGAGTTGATATAACCAGGGGGAAATAAGAATGGGATAAGGAGTGTCTCAGAGGACCTACAGGACAGCATGGCAGCCCAGGCAGACAGCTCAGTAGCTTTTGGGGAGAGCATATCAGAATGGAAAGAGCAATAAGAGCAGTCATGTTTTCATTAAGTTATTTTTTTAGAATTCTTATTTTGAGCCAATGCAGTTGATTGATTTGACATCCTGCAGATTAACTTTTCATGCCTGTCTTTTGCTTGAAAACAGACATTTGTATTTACACCTCAGAGAAAACCCAGTATTCCTCCTCTACATCTGACAAGTCTATTCACTCTCAGGAATGTTACTAGTTACACAGGGAAAGACAAACCCAGAATGATTCCTCCATGTCTCAAATCCATGACCATTACTATGCTAGAGCACTAGTCAGTGCTACTATTAGTTATTTCTTCTTTTAGTTTTTTCAATGGTTTGTTGTGGTTTTGTTGGGTGGTGGTGTCACTGAGCACTGCAGCTCATTTTACCTTAGAAGCAATGTTTCAGCCCCTGAAAGGCATTGCAAAATTTTACCATGTGTCCCTTTCTGGCTGCAGCTATCGTAGCTCAAGACTTTGATACCTGAGGCAACTGATGGTATTGCTGAGCTGCTCACATTTCATTTAAGGTTCAATGTGGGCAACTAAAGGGACAAAGATGAAGGAGTGGCAAATTAAGCAAACACTGACAAGTTCAGGGTGTTGATAAAATACAGTAGAAAGCCCATAGTCTGACCCATTTTTCCCTGCCTAATCTTTGTGCAACTTAAGTATAACAGGTCACCTTACCCAATATTATAAAGGTCTTTGAGCTGTGTGTTTCTCTTTACACATCTTCCTCAAGGTCCTTTTTATGTTGTCATGATTATTCAACTGTACTATTTCTCTGAGCAAGATCAAAAGGAAATGTGTGTTGTACTTTTTAAGCTAAATCATACAAAAGCTTTCTTTATAAACTTGAGTTTATCTCAAAGTATGCAGTCTGCAGCTGTGACCTAGCAGTTGACAGCTTGTCACCCTAGAGTCACAAATATATGTCCTACTGGGAAAATTAGCTAAAATATAATCATTTTCTAATTGAAAAAAAAAAAAAGAAAAGTTTTCACATGCTAATGTACTCATATCTAAAACTAAGGATCTAATATTGCAAATTTTTTCTCAGCTTCTAATGAGATCTGTGAAAGCATTACTATTTAATCATCTTTTGGCCCTTGCCAATTTTACTAATACTCATAACTCCTTTTTTTAATAGAATTTAATAGACTTTAATGGAATGTGACCAGACAAGCAACACACAGGCTGTTGAACATAGATTTCCCAAGTGCACACAACATTGTATCAAATATTCAGTACCAAACCAATAATGCTGATGCTCAGTGTACACCCTACAAGTAGGCTGCTCCAGGCAGTAGAAGTTGGGCACATTTATGACTTCTCTCCCAGGGTCAAGCACTCAGGCTGTGCTTGGAAATGTATGGTGTCAGCAGGTATGAGAACTGTAAACCTTGTTCAGGGCTTGGACAGAGAAAAAAATTGCAGATTGCATATATTTTTATTTCTGCCTTCTTCTATTCCTTCAATAACTCTCCTTACAAGACATCTCCACTCAAACATCAAGATTCTTCCAGTTTCAAAAAAATTAAACTAGTTACACCAGGGATATGGATCTGGGTTCTGGTATTCCTCGGGGACTAAGTTCCCTGATACCAGTAAAGTTAAATTAACACTGATTTAATAAAAGCAATTTTTTTTCTGGAATATGAAAGTCTACTTCCAGCATGTACTAGAGTCCTAGCACCTATAGTGGTTAAGAGAAGCATGTTTCTTCTTAATTTGATTTGAAGATTTCATTTAGCTTTTAAGGAAAAAAAAATTAGTCCATCCCAGTTCATATCCTCATATACATTTATAATTTATGCTCTGTTGACTGGCAGAAAAAGAACAAACATATTAAAATTTGATACCTGACCTCCAAATGAAGGAAACATTTCACAACAGAATTTGCATTGTTTAGCTCTCATCATCTTCACATTTAATTATTATTGCTGTCTTAAATATTGCATCTATTTCTTGTCCAAGAATTGAGGATCAGCTTTTTGACAGCACATTGAGGAAATTTTCTAAGTACTGAACCATAAATCTACTTCCTGTGTTCATTCTGAATTTATTTTAACTGCTCATTGATGATTTAACTCAAAATACTAAGCTTTAACATTTGTTTCTACAAACCCTGCTGCTCTGCAGGGAAATCTCTGACAGTATTATTTAGTGGAAGTCAGTTTTGCAAATACTGGACATCAGTGTTTTGGGTTTTTTTATTTAATGTTATATTTAGCAAAAAATAACTTGGCTATACAGTAAGTATAAGATATTCAGAGAGTAAGGCATCAAAGTAAAAGCTAAGCAGTGGATCAAATAACTTGAACCCCAAGCCACAATTTCAAAAAATTAAATCAGTTGATTTTGCTTTTATGCAAATACTATTTATCTTGCCTGTTGGCAGTTCAGACTTCATTCCATCTCAGAATGTCTGAGTACTGACATGAGTGAAATTAAGTAGCATAATGAAATATCTCCACCTAACTGCTTGTCTTCTTCGCATAATCCCATTTTTAGCATTTGTAGCCAAATGATTCTAAAGAATGTAAGGACGGTAGAATAAAAGACAATGTACAAACAAAATAAATTAGCCCCAACACCTGAACTTAAAATGTATTTTAAGAATGGAAAGCCTGGAAGAAACACATCCTACTTTGAGATATAAATAGTTCTGCTTCAAGTGTAGGATTAATCCTCCACTTAAACATGTACAGAGCCTCATGTTATTCTACCATTGCCACAAACTTGTGCCGAGGGCCTTTCAGGTCTAATCCTCTTCAACACAGATTTATTGGAGCTTTGCCCTATGTTCAGATTATTGCAATCTCCTTCCTGCCATTACACCCCTGTATTCTGCATTTGAATGTCTTTATTTTTAAGCTTCTGGTGCATGTGCAAGCCATCAGTTACTTCCTCCACCCAGAGGGAGTACAACCACTAACAGGTCTGGGATTTATTTACTCTATTTATAATAAAATACTTGATTTTATTTTCATCAAGACAACAATTACTATGATTTCATCTGGGTTTAATTTATCTGCTTAAATAAGTTTTGTGGTTATCCAGAGCATAATGCCATTAGCAATTTACACAGCTGAGCTCTATCAAGAGAGAGAAACATGTTTGAAAGGCAGATTTATGAACTACAGGTAATGAAGGTTTCTGAATCCTGAAGTACTCCTGCAATTACATGTAGTTATTTTCATGGAAACATAAGTTTCTCAATAAATTTTAAGCACCTCCAGCTTTAGGAGGAACCACATTGTGTTGGCAGGCTGGTGGAGAAGACAGTACAGTTGTCAGAATTACAATGTCAGGGGGAAAGATTGTGTAGAATATTTAAATTTCAGATACAAACAATAATATTAATTACTACTTCACTATCAATTTGCATTGATGATGTAAAGAATAGCTAATTGCTGTTGCTTATGTAACTTATGTAAAATATGCAGAGCTGCAGAAGTCAGTAGTACAGATACCCAGCCATTAGGAATAACTGGTCATTCAAACTCTGGTTATCACAAATGAGTGCTTCAGATGAGTCAAAAACCATTGTCAAATATATTAGCAAAAGAAGGTTTAATATAAATTTGTACAACTTCACAAAGTGCTATGGAAGGGTTTACTCTGTTACTTACTACAAAGATGAAGCATACCTATGAAAATTGGATTAGAATCAGTTTAGAATTTGCACAGAGACCAGGAAGAAAAAAGTGTAAGGGCGCAGAAGAGGGTGCATGACTCATTATAGATTCAAGATGGCAACGTTCATGCTATACTTGCTATAGTGTGTTTCAATCACTTCACACACACGAACATCTACAGACACAATCTCTGTGTCTAAATAAATTTACAAAGATATTTCTGTTAAAAATTACCCTCAAATCCAATGAAATACTCATATTAAATACCTTGTCATTTCTCTGTGGGTGAGATTTGAGCCTTGAGAGGGAGTTGGGGTGTCAGTGTGGGTCCCACCATGAGTTTTCAGTCCAGCAAATATAGCAAAGCTCTGAGAGGTGTCCCTCTAAGAGAGAGGCGCATCCACTGCAGTCCAGAAGAGCTGCTTAGAGGGTCACAAAATGCTTGGCTTTAGTCATTAGTGAGTTTCTATCCTGGCTGCAATCCAAGCTGGTAATTACTGGAGTTCTTAAAAACGATGGTACGGCTCCACTCAGGCTACAATCCAGGTAAATAATGTTCAAGGGTGTCAGAGGATAACTGGGTATCTCTTGTACCCTTCTTTGGGGAGGCAGCAGAAGTCCCTGGTACAGAGAGTGCCACCCCCACCTTAGCCATGCAAGAATTTGTGGCACGGTCAAGGTACTTCAGCACTCGACTCATTGCCCAAAAGCCAAGTCTAGTGGGAGTCCCTGAGATCACAGAGCAGCCTGAGGGGGTGGCAAGGGAGTGCTGCCTCACCACAGTAGCACTCTGTTCAGAAAACACTCTGGTGATACAGGTCAACTAAATTACCATAAAGGCCAGTTTATTAATTGGGAACAAAACATTTCCCTATGGAACCTTCATTAAAAGCATTTAACTGTGACTTATGTTAGTATATTGTTATGTCTGATCTTAAGTGTTATTAAGCAGGTGTCTGACAAATGAGTGTCTTCTCAGTGCCTCTCAGTAAGGTGTAATTGATATATGGATAATCTAAATAAGGTCCTACTGCAGCTGAAGACCTTTTTTATGGCAAATGCATTTCTATGGCAAATGCATGTGAAGGCACATGCATTTCTATTTAATGTGACAAAGTCAGCCTGAAAAAAAGTATAAATGTACCATTTTCATGGTCCAGAGTAGTTTCATGGGCTGGTTCTTATGAGTTGTGTAGAGTTAAGAAATGTTGAAGTATGTCACAGTAATAAAGCATGTGGCATTTTTTTTCCTTTTTAATTTCTGACAGTTCAGTGACAGCAAGGATTATCACCCCAATACAGCATGTAATTGTGCTTGACTTTCAGCACATCAAAAGTAAAATCTCAAAATGTGCTCCTCTGGTGTTCATTAACATGGAACTGGAACAACAGGACCAAATCCAGATCAAGAAAAGAGGTTATCTGCCTTTATCTGGTATAAATCTTTGGAGAGAGAAGGAGAGAGACCAGTAAAAGCAGAAGCCAAGTTTGCCCATTCACAACTTCAAAAGTTTTATAAGCATTTAAGAACCCATCTATCAACAAAAAAAAAAAAAAGAAAAAAAAAGGCAAACGAAGGTGATAACTCACTTTTGTGAGTTTGAAAACACTGATCTAATTGTCTTTCTCAGAGGGAGCTTTAAAATTTGATCCCCATCCTCATGAAGTCATTTAACCTTCCTCCCACACAGTCACAGACTTATCAGCAAATATTTTTTTAGATGTTCTTGTGATTTATAATCTAACAAGGGAGAGGAACTGCCTTGCAAAAAGTCTTAGGCTATGGAGAATATCTTTAGGGACCAAATATCAACTCACATGCCCTATAGAAAAACTAAGGATCTGAAATATCCTGCCTGCAATCATAGTTACTCTCAATGTTCATGAAGTAACCACTGTATGATGTTATATTTCACTTGTGTTTGATTGCCTTGTGCCATATTTAAGAAGTGATATACAATTATCATACCTAATGATAAACTGATTATGAAAGCATAAAAATAATGAATGAAGTATTATCAGGTATTCCACAGCATGGATGAAAATACACCTACCTATCAGACAAAACAGCAGTAAGTGATAATGAAATGGAAAAAGAAAGATATCAGCAATATGAGATACAAATAAAACAATTTGCTAAACAATTTGAAGATTTCTCAATTAAGAACATTTAAGTAAAGATGTCCAAGTAGAAATCTCACTGAATGTCCTTCAAAACACTGTACACTTTTACACAGAAACTTTTGAGTCAAAATCCTCTCTACAATGCTCAGCATATAGTTTTATGCTTTATCCTGTAACCAGTGTGCTGTGCTGCATAAATTAATCATGCTTTACAAGCTCTATAAAGACTGCATGCCAGGAATCCAAGTAGATACCATTCTGTGTTTAAACAAACACAAAATCCATTATAGAAAATCTTGCCATCTCAAACAAGCAAAATGTGGTTTCAAGTCTCATTAAGTTTTTTCACCCTCCTTTTACAGGATCACAACAACAGCTGCTTGCATGATGGATCTACGCAGATATCCTCTGGATGAACAAAACTGCACACTAGAAATTGAAAGTTGTAAGTTACTGGAGGAAAAGGGTTGGCCAGATGACAGCTGAGAATTGAACCACATTCATAGGTTGGGCAAAACAGGAGCAAGTTGTTCAAATACTATGGGTTCAGTGAGCTTGCACACTGAACATACTAAATGTATTTCTGTAATACATGAGCCAAAATGAGTTTCATTCACAATACTGGTTGATCCAAGTTTGTAAGATGCCTTTCAAAATTTCTTGACAAGGAAAGGAGGAGGGTATTTTTTGAAGATTAGCTCAGAGGACAGCAGTCAAGCACTGTCCATCTTCAGTGCCCAAGCACTGCTGAACCTGGATTAATTACTTCACCTTAGCACATTCTTCTCTAACATCTAGATTGACATCTGTCCCACATGGTTCTGGCAGGATTGATCAATTGCTGTTACCAAATCATTTGGAGGTTATAAAAGGAAATAACTTGATCCTTCAGCTCCAAGGTTAATGAGAGCTTTGTCACTGTCTTCCATGAGCATAGGAACAAAGCATGCATTTACAAATTTTTGTTATTGTATCTTTATTTTATGATGGTAGCTGTTAGAGAAGTGCCTGTAAGGCTTTTAAAAATAATCTTAATTATGCTGGCCACGTAGCTTCCCTTTTTCAGTGTTTCCCATCTCACTACTGATCCCCCCAGTCCCTTTCTGCTTGTTCAAAACTCAGTCCAAGTGTCACAATCCACCACTTTACAGTTGCTTGTTAAGACGCATGGTTGTCTTCACATACTTGGGCTTTGCAGTCCCTTGCCTATTTTTGGCACAAAACCTTTTTCTTCCTTGCTGCTGCTTGGCTCATCTTCTGGCTTAAAGTTATTAAGGTATGTAATGGACGCGTTTGGAGAATGAGTCAAGACTTGATTTTCAAAATATAGTGCATAACACTTCTCCGCAGTCACTTTTCCATCTGATTAGCAGAGGAAACAGATATATATACAATACTACACCAACCAAAATGTGTGACAATAGTGAAGTTGCATTCATATTGAACACATACCTAGTTTATTTGTTGGGAGGTAGTTGATTTGAAGCTCAGTCATGACAGAAGATGATGAAAGTAGGTAAGCATTTATCAGCTGGCATATATCAGCCCAAATAATGAAATTAGACTGACACTTTACTGGTTTGTACCTCTCTTTTCACAAGCTTTCACATAAATGAAGATTTGTAGGGATAAATGTTCTCAGTGAGAATGGATTTAGTACTACCACTGAGACCTCATCAAGAATCAAAATTAGCATCAGATGGAATAAGCAATTAAAATGCTAACACAACCAGGGATGAGAGAATACCATGTCATTCATGTGGCCAGTCACACATGCCCAAAAGAAAATTGCTTTTCAGACCTTTTGAACACTTGTATAAATAATTCATGTCTCCAGAGATGCATATGTTGATACGTTAAGACTTGTTGAGGTGATCACAATTTGCAACAGGTCAACATTGGAGAGTCAATTTCTTCTCATGAGTATTTAGGTCAGTTCTACTAACAACAGAATCATTTTCCAAAAGCACAGACGTGCTTACCTGCTACTGGAAGCCCACAAGTAGTAGATGTGTCAGGGGCACTGGTGTCTTTGACAATTTTCCACCTAAAACATACCTTCTAATGCACCACAGTTCTTCTATTCTGCATGTCTAAAATACTTGAAAATTATGGATCATATGGCCTGGGGTGCCCTAAACCAGGACATCATATTTGGAAGAATAGAGTTCTGAAGGCCAAGCTGCCTGCTTCTTTCTTAGGCATTTGAGTACAAGTAAGCCACTTGTCCAGAGTACTCTGCACTCAATAGTGCCAACTAATCCCCTTGAGAGTAATGAGGGGACAGAATGAAATAAGGTGAATAAAGGGGTGATAACCATGACCATGGCTTCTCTGCTCATGCCGTGTGTGTTAGGCATGTGCCATTTGCTTCCATGATAGAACCAGTTGATAAGATTCCCACCTTCAAGTTCTCCTTCCAGCTCCTGCATCACCCTTCAGCTACTGATCTTCTGTTCTGTTTCTATTGTGCCAGTATGGAATGTTCACAGAACTAGGTTGAAAATGAAACTGTTCTTTTTTTTTTTTTTTTTTTTTGTTAAAAAATGTCTCTGATAGAAAAGCTTATCCACCGCAATTTTGGGACAGATAGCAATTCAATAAACCCCAGGACAGAACTATACCTTAAGTAAAAGGGCCAAGGAAGGTGGTGCTATAGTCACTAAGCAAGTCTTTAAATCACCAAGCAAGTCTGCAATAGCGAGCACCATTTCTCACCACTAGACTTATTGTGCAGGATGTGCACTGCCAAACCATTTTCAAAGCATTGGAAAGTGGGCTTGTTCATTTGTATACTGTGCACAGTTTTGTGGCTTAACCCATGTGGCACCAGCTTCCAGAGCAGTACTTTGTACTGTGAGAGCTGCAGGACTTCCTTCATTCCCAAAGGCTGGCAGGCAAGTGGCTTCTCAGAGAGTGCCAGGGTGCTTCCCCATTTCTAAAACAAGCCAGCTGGAGGTACATTTTCCCCTCCAAAACCTGAGTGCTCCCCAATGCATCCACAACAGCTGTGCAGCTGTGCAGCACTGCCACAGAGCACCAATGCTGAAGCACACACAGCCTGGCTCTCTTTTGGGTTCCCATGTGTTTTTAAGGGTGACTTACTCCTGCCACAGAAGGAGCATGTTCCAGAGGAACCAGGAAGTCCCATAGATTAATTTGTCAAAGAATAGATGAACATTGCACTACTTGTGAGCAGAAAGGCACTGACTCATTTCATCTTGTAGGGATGCTGTGGTAATTAGCCAAAGACAGTCCCTGAAAACCTAAAGTGACAAGAATTGTTCCTTATTAATACTTAACAGTGAGTGATTTCAGGCATTGCAAATAGCAGCAAAACAGCTGTGTGACACAGGAATGGAAAAGAGCACAAGGAACCAAACGCTGCACAATTATCAAACCTCTCCAGCAGCACAGCAAAGTCATGGATAATGCATGTGCACATTGAGCCAGCAGATTATTTTCATGAAAAAATTGCATTTCCAGCTTTCCTAAAGCTATCTTACAGGACTGCAGAAGCTATGTATGCATGGCTGACAACAAGAAAAATGTATACATTTAGGAGGGGAGCATTTTGGCTGCACATGTTCCTTCACACACATTTTTCACAGCTTTACCCAACCAGTTCACCTTATTCCAAATTCTGCAGTGGAAGATGGGGAGACCATATCAGACACTTTGCACTTGTTCCAGTGTCTAATACCACGATGGCCACTGGAAACTTCTGTGCACAGACTCAAGGGATTTTATAACTGGAACTGCTTCATCAGTGGAGCTGGGATCTGTAACAATCCATTTCTCACAGATTAGCATGTACTGGGAAAGAGGAGATTTAATATTTGGCTGGAGGTTACACAGACTGCTTGGCACTCTCACATGAGCTCTCATGGATGTCAGCTTGGCAATTTAAGATGTTAAATCCCCCAGTTGTTAGTTCTACTGTATCAGGTAGCCTTTGGCAAGGGCTACACCTGCTATGGCAGTTCAGAACCCAGTGCCTTGGCACAAATCCACTGTTCCTGGCAGCAACCACCACAGGCTCGGGACTTGCATGGGTGTGGATACACAGCTGATAAAGGAACAAGTAGAAGGAGGAGGCAAACAACCAGGGATGGCAGCATCAAAATGCTACAATTATATCACCCAGAGATTGTCTGTCAGAGACTTCTGACTGCATACAACTGCCCCACTCTAGCGTCCTTCTTTACAAGTGCTAACCTCACTGCACTACCTAGAGGGTAAGACAGAATACTGTAATTGTTTTAATATTCTTTGTTCCTCTGAGGTTGCCAGTAGCACAATAGCAGCAGGATCTTGTGGAGTGAGCTTGCACCTGGCTTTCACTCATCTGAAAAAAATGTGTGCTGACAGCATCACTCTTACAATAAATTAAAACCCCATTTGGGGTTTTACTTACAGCATCTCACAAACTTCAGTGAAATGTGTTTCACTGTCACAGGAGAGGGAGGGACCAGCTGTGCTCCAGTTTGGCAAAGTTATTTACTTATTGGAAGCTACTATGTGTTTTACAACAGGTCTGAGTTGACTATCAAAACTGTCCCTTTGGACTCAAAAATCTATGTCTCTATGACAACAGTTAATGCTGCAGCAGGATTCAGGGATCAACATTGCAACACTGAACTGTGTATTAGCTTTGTCAGCAGCACCCTTAGAAACCACTTGAATGGGTGAACTGAAAAAGCCCACGGAAACCTGAACAGAGATACTTGGGGAAAAGAGGAAGATTTATTCAGTTGGCTACAGTATAAGAAATGGCAATTCTGTTTCAATTCCATTGTTTTATGGCTGTCCCTTCTTCATACAGAAATAGATCTAATACTAAATACCTGTAATGCTTCTATGAAAGCACAACCAACTTCGAGTGATATTAAAGTAAATCAATAAAATGTTCCACTTGAACCTCTACATAGTTTGTTGCCAGGAAAAAAACAACTGAGTTCATACCTAAACATTCATTATCACCTTTGTTGGCATAGAGCCGGCTGAGGGAATGAGATTTTAACAGATTTATCACAGATCTCTGCTTGAGACAAGATTGCATTGATCCAGGGTATGACTGCATTTGAACTACCAAGGATGTAAGAACTTACACCTCAAACAAATAGGGATTTTTTTTAGAGATGAAAAACCTGTCTTAAATCCAAGCTTTCCCATACAGCTTTTCCTTTGCCTGTCTGCAGGCACCAGACATCCAGTAATTTATTCATGCCTAGCAATAAAAATTCACTAATGAATATTGCTGTTCTCATACCTGAGGCAGCAAGAGCTTTGAGCTGGATCCACTTATATATTGTCTCTAAAGTATCCAAAACCACTAAAAGGGCATCTGATCTCATCCTGCTTCTCACCAAGCATATCAAATTGGTTCCACAGAAAGCATAATTTCTCCTTTCTCAAAGGAGCTTGCTGCTCAGAGTATTCTAAAAGCCAGTTGCAAGGCCCCTTCCCAATTAAAAAGAAAAACTCTGGAAGGAGGATGAACCCAATGCCTTTTTTAAGAGCTTCTATTTCTGATGTTCCTAAAGAGTACAGTCCCCCAGTACCAGTTGCTTAGGTTTTTCACATCTGTAAATGAAGAGCTTCTCTCACTCACTCTCCTGCCAGACTGCCCCAGCTCTCCCATGAGACCTGTCAGCCATAAACCTGTTCTCTGGAATGTGTTGCTTTCCATGGGTCGTGTAAACCCTGGGTAAAAAAACCCACTCATTTTCTCCACTTTGACTTGTCTCTGGTTGTTACAGCATAACACTGGGAATAAAAACTTTCTTCTGCTTCTGGCCAATTCCTTTAAGTGTTCTAAAATACATATTCAGCTTTAAATTTCTTCCAAACTTGGTGGACTAAGAGGAGCAAGATAGAGGTTCCAAAACTCATTCAAACAGTGCAATGCAATGCAAACTGTCTGAATGAAAAAGTCAGAAGTGTTCCTGTCTGCCCATCTTCACCTAATGTGCCAGCTGTAAATGACAGGATGTTCTTAGCATGTCATCTTATTGACAGCTTTCCCAACTCACCAGTGTGCAGGTGGGTCTCCATCCATGCCTGCTGTACTCCCATTGCTGCCTGTGCTCTGACATGCACAAATCACTTTATTTCACAAAGACTCTGCCCCTGGATCAAATGCCATGGTCAAGCTCCCACAAAGCCTAACAAAAGAATAGGCAACAGCAGGACACAGAAAAGCACATTTTATCACAGCATACTCATAAAACAAGCAAGACAATACCGTACAAAACACCCCAGCAAGAGCAGAGCAGGAATGGAGATCAGCACAAAAGGCTGCCAAGTTATCCCATATACTGCCCACTGGGATAGCAAAATGACTACTCTCTGGGCAACATATTTTGCAATTTGAAACTCACTTTATAATTTATTAAGGCATTTAGATAATAGAGCCTAGGTTACTCCATATACCCTATGCAGAATATACATACTGAGCTGGTGTCATTGCAAATACACTCTCAGAAGGATTGCCCGTGGAGACTCTGCATGCACACAACAATCTGTGGATCCACATTAACTTCTGACATGCCATCCTTCTGAGCTGCAGAGAACATGCTGGCAGCAAAACAAGAGAGATTTTAAAGTTACAGCATGAGCATCCACAGCAGTCGATTTAAACATCACAGGAACAGAACGACTAGCACAGAGCTGTGAAGCTGAGCAAGTTGTTTTTTAGATACTTTGAGAGGCAGATTCACAAATAGCTTGTTGATATTGAAACTGAGAAATTAGCCAAGTAGGACTGCATGCTTCCTTTTTTTTTTTTTCACATCAAAAGTTAAAGTGTATTTTTGGCTCAGTTTGTGTCATTCCTTACCACTCATCTTTTAAGTCAGCCACTGAGCTAAAATAATTCATTCTTCGCAGCACACTAGTGTTAAGCCACAGTGACTGCTCTGTTTCCACACTTTGGAAATATTTCTTTCCCCAGAGGACTATAAATCAGTTATGTCACTTTCAGAATGTATTTTTACACTGCACACAAATTTACAAGTTACTCAGATGCAGATAGTTTAGTCTATATGACTTTCACATTTTATTTTCAAAAAGATGGATAGCTTGTCTTTATATGGATGCATAGATTTTAATAGCAAATATTTGACATTCAACAATTCCAGAACATGAGCATATGAAATTAGCAAAGCTTGGACTGTCTTAAGCACTTTTTAATTACACACAGAGGAATGCAGAGTTATTTTCACCGACCGCTCTTCTTGTTTAGTGTCATCTCAGTAATCTCAGAAGTCCCAATATGTGACCCAGAGTGTCCCCTGGTGACCAAAGAGGACAGGAAAGCTGGAGCTGAGTCAGTTGCCAGCACAACCTCATCAAGTCTCAGTCCTCAGCCTCTGAGACTCGTCAGGCCAGGGTAACAGCAAAAGGAAAAGCTTAGATTGCTTTAAAAAAAAATTAAGGATTCATTTGAAGGAAGGGCTGACTTCTCCAGAAGCAGCTGTGCTCTTAATGAGTCTGTATTTCTGCAGTCAGAGCTGAAGGAAAAATAATCTTTGCACCTGGTAATATAACAATCTTGGAAAAGCTGGTATACTGTGCTTTGAGACAATGCAGTTGTTCTAGAATGGCACAGTAGAATGGCACAGTCATAAGTATTGTTTAAATATTTCAAGACAAGGTGTCTTCTGGCAAGGTGTGAATTGCTGTATAGAATAAAAAAAAACCCAGAACAAACTGGAAGATTCTGGTACTCCTGGATTTGCTTCAGTTTGTGAAAATGAAGCCTTTCCCCCAATGCATCTGTATTTACAGATATTATAAATCTTGAGAAATTATCTACTCAGTGCCTATCCCTTCTCTGTCTTGATCTGTGTGTATGGCTTCTTGACACTGCAGTAATACAAATAACAAACACAATGCCTCAAATCTCAGTGGGAAGATGACTTATCTTAAAATTATCTTAAAACTTATCTTAAAATGCCCAAATACAGTGGACTTGTACTTGGTTCCATGTTGGACAATACTTTCTTTTGAGTTAGAGATGGAGCAACTGAAAGGTGTTTTAAAAACTTTTGTTTCATTTCTAGTCTCATGAGAAGGATGAGACAAATTCTTTCTACAAATCCATTTCCCACATTTCTACATTTACCTCTCTGAAAAACTTTATGCACCTGCATTAAATAATTAAAATTTTAAAAGGATTTTCACTGTCTCAGGTGGGAACACAATGTTGCACAGAAATATGTGTACTATTATAAGACATGCTGGCTGCTGGCATAGGTAAGAAACATACAATGTCCTGATTCATCTCCAGTCTGAGTCCTGTGGAAAGCAGAGACCCTACTGCCTTAAAGATGAGCAGGTTTTGGCCTGACCCACTAGAGCACCAACCAGGTGGACCTGGATTTTAAATGCTTTTTTCACCAAGTACAACAGCTGTATCTAAAGTTGGGCGAGTCTGCCTGGTAACAAAATGAGAGCACTTAGAAGTAGATCTTAATTAGTCAAATGAAGTGCTCAAGGGCAAGATGTGTTTACAATATGAGCAGACAAAACTGTGTACCATGCAATATTGACTGAACTAAATTAATTGAATGCTAAGCAGCTGAACCTCTGTTGCTAATGTTTACATAATGTGCTTATAAATAGTGTTGTTCCCTTTTTAACTTTGTAAAGCAGCTCAAGTCAGAAAAAAACTTCTAGGATTATGGCTCAGACTGTGAGAGTCATCTATTGTACAGCAGCTCAAATGAGAAAAAAAAGAGGAAGGAAGAAACTGGTGGGGTTGAAAAAGGATTTGCATTGGACTTACAAATTCTGTATAAAATGTGCTCCTGACAGCACAGGACACAAGTTACCTTTGTAAGGTTTGTGTGAAGGTGTGGAAGTCCTTTGAGTTAGCAAACAAGGTGAAGGATTGCATGAGGCTTTCAGGAGAGGGCAGGTCTCTCTCAACATGCCAAGGTCTTTCATCCTGAGTCTAGCACTCCCTGTGCTGGTGGGACTAGAGTAGAAACAGTGTGTGGTCTGCATTTTGCTGCTCCTGGAAATGGATATTTACTTCCTCCTCATCAAACCAGAGGAGAATAAAGGTTAGAAGGAAAAAAGAAAGAGCACAAATAAAAGCAATCAAGCCTCTCCAGAAGAGGTCAGGATCTTTGCCTTTCTGCCAGTTGAGATACAGCTGGTAACCAGTAGTGTCCCCACTCAAAAGAAGAATAAGAAAGGGAGAAGCAGAAAGATCAAAACAGATTCAGGAAAAAGGCATCTCAGGATGATAGGAAGAGAAGATGGCTGGGATTTCTGACGCTGCTAGAAAGAAACAAATCCTTTCTTTCCAGCTCCAGGCTCTCAAGCACAGTCTGGTACCACCAGCAAGTGAAATGGCATGCAAGGCAAGGAGACTCTTTGGGTTAACCTTCTCATGCATAGCTCCTGCACTAATCACTGTTGACAAGTCTTTAGACAAGAACATGACAGTGTGACTTCAGAACTTTGGTGGTTTCAACCCCACAAGAGAAGAGGATTCAGACAAATTAATGAGAAATGTGGAAGCAATTAAACAAAATGTTCCTCAGCATATGTAACTACCAAAGTAACTAAAGTGCCATCTTAAAATTTCATACTTCAGAGCCACTCAAACTAACTTATAAGATTTGCTAAAATTGCTAAAATTTTAGCAACTTGCTAAAATTCTGTCAAAACTGATGCATGATGTGTGTGTCAGAGCTGACCTGTCCTTGTACATATTACATGTACAATTACACAAGCATCTGGGCTGCACAAGAGGACACCAGTCATGGACACATACTGCTTGCCTGCTTTCTGAAAAAATGTTTTAAAGCAATATATTACTGGTGGAAATTTTTTAGACAATAGGTCATCAAAATTATTCAAGTCCAAATTTGTTCACTGGCACTGCTCACTAACCATTTGCATATAAGGAACTTCAGAGTTTTCATGACATCTTAGCTCTAAGCTACTGTGGGCAGGCTGCTTATTGCTACACAAAATGTGTGGTCATGAACAAGACTTTTTAATCACAGTTTGATTTACAGGAATTACACAGAGATGTGTAGAGTCAGAGACCCTTAACATCAGTCTAAAAGTCATCACTGCAGTGATGAAAGGAAAGTATTGTAAAGGTGAAAGAAATGAGATGGGTAAATCAGGCTGCACTGGAACATGTCAGACTCTAGCTGTTGTACTGTCTTAGATCAAGTGTCTGTCTTAACCATTATCTTGTGTCTGAGAGTGGCCAGCAGAACATATCAATGAAGACAGAACAGAGCCTAGGACACTTGTGCTGATAGTTCCTCAGTATGCATCTCCAGTGTGTGTCCTGCCCTTTGCTACATCCAGTCAGAAATAGTATCATACTTAACATCTTGGATAGATTTTTATTCTGTGATTCTGTGACAGCTTTTGAACAAGCAGAAGCTAAGGACATTCATGTCAATGAGTGATTTCTGCAGTTTATCTGTGTGCTGAATTTCTCTTTATTTCTTTCAAACTAGCCAGTAGATTTGATTCGTTGTTTTCTTGGTCTGCAAGTCTGATGGCCTGTAAATAATCGTGTGCTCTTCAAGCTCACCATGTTAACTTAGGATCTTCCAGACTTTTTATCAGCCAGCTTGCCTCCAGGCTAAAGAATCTTGACTCAGACAAGTCCTTTCTTCACTGGAATCAAGTGTGTCCTTCATTCTAGTCAATTTAGGATTGCTATTTTGGACAAAGTAAGGAAACTCCATGAAATAGCACAATGTGAATTGGAATGTATATGGAAATGCAAACAAAGAATTTTGCATTTGTTTCCCTTTCCTGATAATTCTTTAGGGTTTTTTTTTGTTTTTTTTTTTTTCATAGCTAATGAGAATTAAATTCTTAGTAGTGAACAGGAAACAAAAATACCAGTATGCCTTACAGGAGGTGCTCTTACACATGAAAGCCATGCTACCTAAAACATACCGATGTGTTTTCTGATTGTTCATTACATTATGTTTATTTTAGCCTTTAGGTTCCTTTGCCATCACTGGCATAGTCCAGTAGAAGGAGCCAAAGGCTGGAAGGCATTTTCAATACAAGTTTGACTACTTACCCAGAATCCCTAATTTCCCT
Source organism: Melozone crissalis (assembly GCF_028551555.1). Lineage (NCBI taxonomy): Eukaryota > Metazoa > Chordata > Aves > Passeriformes > Passerellidae > Melozone > Melozone crissalis. The sequence continues at coordinate 20,217,197 of NW_026535784.1, forward strand.
CTGTTGAGGCACAGTGATACAGACAAGTCCTGCTGTGTTAGCCATTAAACAGATATTAAGCAAAACCAAATGATGTCTCTCCCACAGGACTTTCAGGTTTGTGTCAAGTCTCACTGGCAAAAAATGATAACAAGTAAAACTGAACCAACATTAAAGGTACTTGGAAATTAAGGCAAGGTTATAATTCACTCTTTGAACTAGATTAGGATCTTGCAGGAGTGACTTTATGCTGTAATAATGTTTATTTTCCTCTTCTAATGGATAGGAAGTTATGTCTCCAACTGGGTGGAACAGATTGCCGCATACATAAAATTTATTTTTATTTGAGAAACCTTCTTAAATAACTGACAATGTTTAGTACTCCAGCAAGTAAAAGTAACCAAGTTTCATTGGAGCCAGTGTTGCTAAGGCTAACTCATATCCCCAGGAAAAACAAAAAATATTTCTCAGTGGAAGAAAAAAGTACCTTATACATGCAAATACACACTCAAACACAAGTGGCAGGAAATCTTTTCTATCACCTTAATGTTAACTAGTTACACTGATTTCCGAAACACATCTTCAGATGTGTGGTGCCCCAGTCACAAGTCAGATTTAAGATTATTTAAGATTAAATCACAATTTAATCTTAATTAAAGCACAATATACTTACCACTGTACGGACTGCCTTGGTGGTGTGTGGAAGGAATGAGTTATCTTCCCGTTTGAATACAATCATAGGAATAATAACAAAAAAAAAAAGTAAGACATTTAGCAACAAAGACTTAAGTTGTTAAGGAAAGACACAATCCAGGAGGAATGAAAGAGGCTGAGGTCTCAACCTCAGCCTAAGGACCCTGTCCTTATCCAGGGCCAACAAATTTGTGCACACAGAATTGCTGTAGCCTTTTGAAAGCCCTGTTTAGATCCGAAGGACGAGTGTTGCTGCTGGGTGTTCCAGAGCTACCTGCTCCCCTGCCCCGGAGAATCAGAAGGGAAAAGGGATTCTGTTTGGACATCTCCATTGAATTGCTAATGATAGTGGAACCATGATCTGTGTTTGTGAATGTAACACACATCCTTACTTATCCCAGAGATATTTGAGAAGTGCTGCAGTGTAAAGCGGAACAGCCTGGTGACATCCTATACACTGTTAAACTTGGCTAAATCACAATGTCAGCAACATTGATTTCTAAAGCATTTTTTTCTGTGAACTGGGAGATTTATACATAACCTATTTCTTGCCATGTCTGCATACAGTTACTTTTTAAATCTGTGGTACTTCTGACCGAGCATTCTCACTTAAACTCTCAGATGCCGAGTTAAAAAAAAAAAAAAAAAAAAAAAAAAAAAAAAAAAAGTTTGGCAATTAAGTAATTAAGTGCTGTATTTTAAGATTAATTTTAATTAATTTAATTAATTTTAAGTTATTTTAATTTTGAGACAAGATTTTCTAGGAAGCAGAAGTTTTATATCTCGAGATGGGCAATTAAATGTACTTTTTAGTGGTTTTAAAGATGGAAAATAATCTAGCAAGCAAAAAAAAAAAAAGGCTTAAGTAGAACAAATATTTTTCAGGGACCATTGTTAATTATACAACAAATAAATGAATTAATTTTTAGCGGTCACTTATTATTTAGGTCAACAAAACCACACGGAGAATTCCTGGGAAAACTACTTGATTAAGCGAGCTAGACTGCTAGGGACACGAACACAGCAATGAGGCCATGCTCGCTGCAGAAGATGGGAGCAAACCAGCTCCCCAAATGATCTGTTCGCCGTTCGGCTGCCCGCGCAATCCCCGCGCAATCCCCGCGCAATCCCCGCGCAATCCCCGCGCGCTCCCGAGGCGGAGCGCGGGCGCCCCCGCGCGGTCCCGGGCCGCGCTGCCGGAGCCGCCCGGCGCTGCCCGCGCCCGCCCCGGGACCCGCGCCGCTCTCCGGCCGCTCTCCCGCCGCTCTCCCGGTGTTCTCCCGCCGCTCTCCCGGTGTTCTCCCGTCCGGCCCGTGACAGCTCTTGTCAGCATCACTGAAACAGTGCGGGCCCGCGGTGTCTACGACTTGCATGAAATTCGTGTTCGGACATCACGATCCAGCGGCGAGTGCTGCTCTCTCTGTCACAAAAGCAGAGCTATGCATTTAAATTGGTGGCATGAATAGGTACCCAGAGGGACAAGGATTACATGGCAAAAGAGCTGCCGAGGGAGTACCTGGGCAGTACTGATAAGTTCGGCGAACAAACCAGCATTAACACTGGCCACTGCAAGGGCAAGACTCACTTTTCCTATTACTGAAACAGCTTTTCTTCCTTTGTAAACACCACGGCATTTGCTGCTCGAGAAAAGGGGTTTCCATTGCCTGCTAGCCAGCAATCAGTACTGCTCCACACTTGGAGGTTTCTTAATTTACATCACTACAGCTGCTCGCTGAAAGCCGCTGTCCTTTTGAAAAAAGAGAAGGAGCAATCTGTCTCCTGAGCTGAGATCGAGTCCTGTCTTTAACCTGCAGCCAGCTGTCACCCTTGTAAGTTTTCTAGAACAAGGCCATGTGGACACCTATGAAACACGATCACCTGTGAGATTCCTGCATCTCTGAGCCACTGTCAGCCACGAAAAGCAATGCATTGTTCTCACACGCGGAGAACAATGTGCAAAACACATAAGGAAAGGGCATCACACAGCAACAATCCTATCAGGGAATGGACTGCCCAGGGAGAATTTACACCTTGTTAGTGTCTAGCAGAGATATTACAATGACTGCCAAGGAAACAATGAATGTACTGAAGTTCACTGTACCTAAAACCACAGGAAGATGTTTTTGCTCAAGTACTTTCCTAAAAATGTGAATGCTACTGGGTGAAAAACATCACTATCCCTTTCTCATAATTTCCATCAACTTAGGGAAGCTTTAATTCAAGAAAAAAATTCGATGTATTCAGAAAAAGTAGCTCACATTCGACCCACTTTTCGTTGTATTTGGAAGTTTGGAGAGATTTTAAAAAAAGGCCTATCAGCAGTGACAGCTTGTCTTACATGCAAGGCTCTTCCTTTTGGCTAGTTGATTTTATAACCTAATAGTTCTACTTTTCACTTAGTAGCCAAAGTCATAGAGAGCAAAACTAGGAAAAAGCACATTGTCAATTTCCTTTTGCAAAAATCCAACATGACCACACAGTGTATCAGTAACATGGTGCAATCTTTTTGCAGGAGGTTGCACCTGTTTTCTTTTTGAAATCTGCTTTCTGAAATCCCAGGTGTTTATTTGGCACCTTTGTGGGTTTTAACAACTAAATCAGTAATAATTCACCTTCAGGGAAGGGAATTTCAGCCCCAATAAGGTGCCAAACTATTGTTTCTTCTCTCAAAACATCAGAGAAACTGCAGAGAGGGTGGCTGTGGCTGCCTTAAGAAACTGCAAGGGAAGTCAGGAGCTCCTGAGGACTGGAGGCTGTTCCTGTCACTGCCCTGGGTCCCAGCCTGCACTGCCCAAGGAAACAGAACAATCTGAGCTAAATTGGAGGGCAGGATGTGAAAAGGGCAACAGGTGATGACAGCACAGAACAGAAGGATCATTTCCATCGTTTTCTTCCAAAGCCTGAGGCAGAGTTCAGGATTCTCACATCTAAACCTTCACCTGTGACTTTGCAGCAAGTAGCTGTTCAATATTTAGGTAGTGATGGCCCTTTTGTTTTTTATTCTGTCCCCTACAGACAAAGGATGGGTATTACCTCTTGTAGAGGATATCTGTGTGGTACAAAGTCTACACATAATCAATGCCCTTTCAGTGTGAGATGGCAGTTCCAATGCCTCTGTTTTGTACCACCTTTTCTGAGAAGATAAATCCTTCAAGAGAAGGTTTTCATAAAACAGATTTGCAAGAAAACGAAGTTAACACTTCCCTGCCAATCTCAGTCTTGGTCTTTTAAACAGTCTTAGCAGTCTTCATTCACTTTCAGCCATTCTGTATCACACCCTACATGCAGCTCATGTCAGCCCTGGGGTTTGTGTGCAAAGCCTTAAAGCAGCTTTTGAGGTCTCAGTACCAAGCAGCTACCCGACCTTTTGCAGCAAAAAGGAATGAAAACCAGCCATGCAGAGCTCTGTGTCACAGCCCTGGGATGGGTCATTTGAAACAAAAATAAAATAGCATAAGTAATGGGAAACCCAGTTTTAAGCTTGCAGCAGCAACCCATATTACATAAGTTACTGTGGTTTTCAGAGCAATTCAGATGGTTTGAACACCATGGCACTGAGCAGTTCAGAAATAAAATTTGTGAACATTTAACCTTGTTCAGCCCATTGTGGTGTGTTTGCATCAAAATAGCTGTTCAACAGCTGTAGACTTTCCAAGCAATCTCGTCCTTTGAGTTTCTCTGACTGTCACCAGGGAAACCATGGATCTGTTCTGCATGTGGTCAGCCTTTTAGGGATGAGGCTATTACCAGGCACCATCACAGGAAAAGACATCTCAAGACTAATTTCCCTAGCTTGATATTGCATTTCTTGTGCATATGAAGGGATAGGTTCCTAACTCAGTGGAGGCTTCAAGGCTACAGTTGGTTCAACTGGCAAAAGTACTGTCAAGTTTTCTAAAGGTTTGAGTTCAAACACATGTTTTTATTTGATCTGTGTTATATGATTTAAACCTGATTAAATCTAACACCTGAAGGAAAAATTTAAAAATAGATGAGATGTTCTCTCCTCTGGTAGATATCTGGGGAAAGTAGAAAAATGCAATAAAGTGGAACCAGTTTAAATATTAGTTCAAAAATGTTGTCAATTGCAAGATTTTTTGAAACTCAGTCACTTCTGAGTTCAATCAAAATAATTCTGAAAATGGTAACAATAATGTTAACATTTCCAGTGATATAATAGCGAATTAATTTTTAATTACATTATAAATAATCAACATCACTGTTAAAAGGAAACAGAAGAAAGGTGCTAGTTTTGGAGAAAAAAAGAAATAGTTCTGTGATAACAGAAGATCAAAGATGGCATGGTCTAATTAAAATATAAAATGCTTCATGAATATCAAAGGGTTACCTACAGCTCTGACAGACATTGTCAGGTGACACTACAGGCACCTTAATTCTTCTAGAATCGTCTTTGTCTCCACTGGCTCCCCACTGTGTATGTTGTCACATCCTGCATAGGAAATCAAATGAAAATCTGGGGACTGAACTTGGTTTTACTGTCAGAGCTCCTCCTAAGAGAGTTTAAAAGTTTTGCTGATGATGTGTCTGTCTGTTGGCAAACTGAGCAGCTCAAGCCTGATTGAAAAGTAGTAGTATTAGAGCTAGCTAAAAAACAAACTTTAATCATGAATTCCGTCCTTGTTTTTTGTCTTCTCCTCTTCTACATCTAGAATCTTCCTCAGGGCATAGAGAAGGCTTCTGTGTAACAGGAATGTCACACAACAGAAGGCTGAATTCCTGTTTAACAGCAGCTCCTTCCACTTGAACTGCTACTATTTAGGCAAAGTAATAAAGCAAAAAGAAAAGTCAGTAATCAAGTTGTGCCTCTATTTCAGATGGATACACTACTGATGATATTGAATTTTACTGGAATGGAGGAGAGTCTGCAGTGACAGGAGTTAATAACATCGAGCTCCCACAATTTTCTATTGTGGATTACAAGATGGTATCAAAGAGAGTGGAATTTACAACAGGTAAGCACTGACAAGTTAAAAAAAGTTGTCCCCTCTTCCTCCAACCCAGAAATATCAGTGCCTACCTTTTGTGAGGCATTAGTCATTACGTGACTTCTTTCTTCCAGGAGCATATCCTCGACTATCACTTAGCTTCCGGCTTAAAAGAAATATTGGATACTTCATTTTGCAAACCTACATGCCTTCCACGCTGATCACAATTCTGTCATGGGTGTCTTTTTGGATCAATTATGATGCCTCTGCAGCCAGAGTTGCTCTAGGTAACTACTTCTCAAAATGACTGAATGATGTGGGCACTTGCTGCCTTTGAAAACAGTGGCACCAAATCCATTCTGCTGGTTATAGCATCATTAATTGTGATCTTACACAAGCAGCACAGGCTTGTCAGGAAGGCAGGCAGGTGTGACCTTGCTACATCTGAAGCTCTTGCTCCACACTTAGGTTGGGATTCTGACTGACTTCCTGTTGTGATAATGGTTTGCAAGCATTTTTGAAAACATTTTGCTTCCAAACTGGAGTGTAAAAGTCCAATTCAGGTGTCTTAGGGTATCCACACTGTGCTGCATGAACAATCCCTATTGATGTTAAAAGTGTTCTCTCAGGCCAGATCTGTGACTGGAAGGAATACACAAGATCCTGCTGACATCAGTGGAGATACACCAGCTTACACCAAATAAATCTGGTTTACATATAGTTAGTTCTTTCCCATACCACCTTCCTCCCTGCAACTTTCTATAAGAATGAAGATCTTCTGCACTGTGTGTACTTTAAGGCATATATGTTTTTCAGCTCTATTGCCAAAAAGCCATTTTGTCCCATCTCCCTGAAAATTAAACTTGTTACACCTGTGCCTAGAGCTATTCTCTGCATGCAGTAATGACCTGTGATTAAAGCAGACTGAAAACTAATTTCAGCCAGCTAAAAGAAAAAACACATATGGGGAAAAAATCATTCAGTGATGGATAACACAATGAGATGGAAATGCTTTACTTGCAAGCACCTAGTTAACAGGAAAAGTTGCTTTGGTTCAAGCATATATATAACCTTCTCTTCATCAAAGACCATCACTTTGTCAAAAGGCTTCTCTTTCTCCTCTCAATCCTCCAATTTAAATCAAATGCTAGATACTTACTGCAGATCCCCACAGCAATGCAAGTCACCTATAGGGTCAAGCAGAGCTACTGCTGTAAGTGAAAGGAAAAGCATTTTCTCACATAGAACAGCAATCAACTTTTGCTATCCAGGTCAGCTAACACCACATTCCCTAGCACAGTAACTGCAAAAATTAAGGCAAGAAGTTCCAACATAGCCTGGGCTATTAAAGGTTATTTCATTCATCCTCCACTGCATGAAAAGCCAAGGAAGGTGCCATCAGCAGACTTGCAAGGATATGTTCCTTTCCAGTTCTGCAAAACACATTTCTTTGGCTGCTAAGAACCTGATCACAAAATTAACCCATCTGCATGAGAAGTGCAATGCTGCCATTGTGTCTTCTGTGCTCAAATCTCCTTCCTTGTTTTATTAGTCAATGTCTATTTCTTCCCTTCGCAGGAATCACGACTGTGCTGACCATGACCACCATCAGCACCCACCTCAGGGAGACCTTGCCAAAGATTCCCTATGTCAAGGCAATAGATATTTACCTGATGGGATGCTTTGTGTTTGTGTTCCTGGCCTTGCTGGAATATGCCTTTGTAAACTACATATTCTTTGGGAAAGGACCTCAACGTCAAAAAAAGACAGCAGGCAGAGCAGGACATGCTACAGGAGAGAAGAGCAGACTGGAAACAAATAGAATCCAGGTAAAATGTTCAAGTTATCTTGCCAAACATTACTTTTACTGTAAAAATGTTCATTTATATGATTATAGAGATAAATACAGGTAGAACATGTGCAAAAGCAATGCAAAAGTATTTAAGATTGCCTAGAGAAAAATTGTATTTTAAGGAGATCACAGCAAAATATGGTCTGTTCCATCTTCAACTGGAAACAGAGTAAGAAAATACAGAAAATGGAAATGAATATTTAGGACACATATTTCTTTCTTATTTGTATTTCTTGCAGAAGAAGTACAAGGGGCACAAGGAAGTTAAATAGTTACCACTTCAGCTGTATCTTTTTTTTTGCTTTAGAAGGTAGTATAGAAGAAATGTTTATAGTAAAGTTCCTCTTTACATACAGAAACTTCACCAAAAATAAAAAGCATAGACAAGCTCGGTTGCTTCAGTGAGCCCTGAATGAAGCCTGTAGCACTGACCTTTGAGGAACACAAGGATGCTGCTGCTAGGTTTAACAGCTTTCATAGATGTCAGGATTTTTTCCCTCAGCTAAATTCAGGCACACCACAATTACCCCCTCCTTAAAAAACAAGCCAGAAAACTTACAGAAAGTAATACTATGGACATATTTTTAATGAGGATGAGTTTAATTTTGCAATACGTCACTGAGCACTTGCAAACATCTATAAACCTATTTCACTTTTCCCCAGTTTTTCAGAAACAAATCCTTTGAAGCCTCAGGTGTATTTGGCCCAGTCTGATGCAGAGGAAAATACATATCCTAACAAGCCAAAAATTTTCTTCCTTCCTGTGCTTTCCTTACAATATATTACATCCAAGTTTTAATGAGATATTGCCCAGGCTGTCCTATAAACTTCTTTACTGCTGTGGCCTGAGGTGAAAACATTTGAACAAAACTGTATTTGTGCCCTCTGTTCAGTCTGAAAAATGAGACCAACACATAAAACTCTAAGAAGTAAGACTTCATCTTGATAGATGGCTACAGTGTCACATACACATCTGGAAGTGCATTTCAGACACTCTGTGATATCTTATTAATTCTCGAGCTGTGTGTTTGGTGTCCCACCACTACAGCTATGCCTCATTAACATAGCCATCATGTCCTCAGTCTCAGTGAACTCATGAGCCCATTAAAAGTTCTTTGCCTTCTGTCCCACCATGTAGGAGATGCTTTATTACAGTGAGGACACAAATTCAGTTCAGGCAATCAGCAGTCTCCAAGACCCCACAAAGTACTGTCTTCCACAGAGCACAGCAGATAAGCCACCCCAGTATGGATTGTCCTGCACAGACACTGCTTATCCATTTCTGTGGAAAATAAGGAAGGGGAAAATCAACATAACCCACAAACTCTGACCAGCTACCTCGACAGCTGCTGAGATAACGCAGCCTAGGTGAGAAGCAGCACAGCAAGGATTCATGATGAAGAGGAAATCAAGACTTCTTCAGAGGTCAGCCTTGGCTACATGTGCCCCAGTGCACTGAACTGAGTAAAGGATAAGAGTGCAGGTAAGTTCTTCTCCTACACATTTGGAGAGTTCATTTAACTAACAAAATGCCATAACTCATAACTAAAAGCTTTTGTCTAAATGTTATGCAGCAAAGATTACACTGGGATTGGTACTCAGAATGGGATGGAAAGTTTTTAAAGCACTACCATTGCATACACCATCATTTTTCTGATAGAAAAAAGAAGTAATACATGCTTTGTACCAGGATTTCTAAGTGCTCACACTTCAGAGAGCAATCCCATTCTGAGACTGAGAGTTCTTTGAGTGAACAGACTGCTTTCTGCCTGTACAGGGCAGGTTTGTGATTGTAAATACATATATATGCACACATATACATAAACACACACATGTGAATGGGTATTGGTGAATTTTGTGTTCCACACACTGATGTGAGACATTGTGAACAATAATTTTACTCAGCACAGAAATGCTGATTTCCAACAGTTGTATTTCTGTCTTTGGCAGGAAGAGTGCATGTGACCAGAACAGTGGGACACAGCAAGGTTCTGTTACCTCCAGGGAAACAGCTCCCAGCCCCTCTCCATCATTTTTTGAGATTTTTCACTGGTATTATGATGCCTTCACCAGAGCAGGGGAAAGTCGGTTTTTGAGCATAAAAGAAGTACAGTTGTAAGTATGGGACATTTTTTCCCTTTTACTCTTGACCCACACCACTTATCCATACAGGCACCTGTAACTACTAGAAGATATGTAACAGTGCTTCATCTCTTTGTGCCAGGTGAAGATATTGATCATTCTCATCTGACATACAACTCCAAAGCCTAAAAGAGTTCAAATTCCTCCACCAGATAACACAAGCTTTAGATGCTTGAGCAACACTCAGCAAACAATATGAACAGTGTAGAGAAGACCAGATGAAAAATGGAACAGAACTAACTGCTGTTTCATATGTGGCTGCTCCATAAAGACTGAAGAAGATGGAAATAAAGTCTCTCCACCTTCACAATTTATGCCATTTTTATTTTTAATATACAAAAACTATTAATTTGTAGTAATCAATCTTTCTGTTTCTCTGAATAAAGCATAAAGACCGTTGATATCTCCTTGTTCATTTGTCAAACCTAGATGTCACTGACGGGGACAGCCTGAGGGAGACCCCTCAGCAGCTCTTCCCAGTTTATGACCCCTTAGTGGGTCTTCCTCTTTATTTATGTTACCCACTACCAGCAACAGCCAGCACCTGGGAAGGACTCACACTAACAGCTTATGGAATATCACTATTTATTAATAAAAAGGTTAAGGTTCAAGGATTGCCAGTGATAGTATCTGACTGCACAGAAGACACATCAGATCTTCAGAGTAAATTAATAGTCCCATAGTTATGGCAGTCCTCTGAAGAGTAGGAGACCCTAGCTTAAATCTTCCTTCTTCTTAAATTTAAAGAAGTGACCTAAAAAGTATGAATATACAGCCCATATCTCAAGCAAACATTTGAAACACCATGCTGATTTGTGACAAGCTGACCTTTCTAACCCAGAACATGAGAGCTTTTCCCACCAAAACAGTGGTAGGAACTGGGGTGTTACCACTGAATTCTCATTTCAGCACATTTGTCATCAGTCAATTTCTAAACCAGAACAGTGCATTTTCTTCCTGTGATGCCTTATTGCTTCACTTAGAAGGCTTTTTTACCTCACAGTTCTCTTGTGTGGCTTTTGTACAAATATTCCCTTCACTGCTTTTCTTTCAGTTATTAAGTGCTTAGTCTGGCACAGTGCAAATATGCTGTCAGTAATGATGTAAAGATTTCTCCTTGTGATGGGAAAGAACATCTTCCACATTGCCAGGTGGAACTGAAACTTTCTTTGGTCCCATCTTTCCTTTGCAGCAACTCACAAAAACTAGGTTTCCCTGTATGTTTTGTTTGGAAATTCTTCTTGCACATACTTCAAATCTGCTGTAATTATTATATGATTTCCTAGGTCTGCTATGTCTTACTAAAAATGTAAAGCTCAGAGTGTAAACTAAGCACTGTATTTCAATGGTGCCTCACAAGACTAAATATTGTCTATAATTAATAACTTATTCGATGATATAAAGGCATCCACAGACATGATTGAGTTTGTTATAAATTTGGGATAGGTCCAACACCACAATTTACCAAAAACAACCGTAATATTCAAGCCTCAAGGTGAAGACCTTGAAGTTTCATTTAAGAGGCCAGTGTTATGATGTATATTTCTCTCATATGAGCCATGGTGGATGTTTAAATATCTGTGAATTTGAAACATCTATTAAGTCTTTGTGGAGAAATCAGAAGTTAATCTGGAAATAGCACAAAAACTTTTCAAAAGAGGTTTTACTACAAATGTGTAGAAAACGAAAGATTTGTGAAAAGGAGAACATTTCACAGCAATGCAGCAATTCATGGTTAATTACACTCATACATGAGAAGACAATGATACAAAAATATTTAATATTTTTATATATATAATTGTTTGTGCCAGGCATGTACATACTGGTTGCAGTTTCCAGTTCTTTGCTCAGGTATTTAAAACAGTGCTTTGATTAATAGCACAAATAAAGGGACAGACATATTTGAAACAGCTGCTTCTGACACTAACACATAAAAATGCAACTGAATGTAAGTTTTCATTGAATAAAATGGATTATTCTATCTGCACATGAACAAGTTAATGTGCTATGGTTTCATCCCTGTAATAGAGTTATTGCCCAAAATCAATTCTCATCACGAGTATTTTATAATAACTGATAAAATACATGTGTATTGTGTATCTACATGCTCTTCATATGATGAACCCATTGTTAAAAAATTTTTAGAAACTAACCTGCAGCACTAAAACAGTCAAAAACTGTTTAAAATGGGCAGACACAGCAACTTTTTCTTTTCATCTTGAGTACGTGAAAGCTTCAGGTGCCAGTCACTAGATTTAAAGATCAGTATTTCAAAAATACCATGGTCCAAGTAAAAGATAAAATCACAAAACAGAGGATGAGACAATTAACTGAATTACAAGACCAAGGAGCTGAGTCAGGATAGAGAGTGCTTAGATGTTGAATAGCTAATTTCATCCCAGTCAGGAAAGCGCATTCAGTGTCTTTTCACCTTTGTGAATGTACTAGAGAGGACTGTCACTGCAGCCCCAGGAGCACCCTGACACTACAGCCACAAAGTCCATCTGGGAAACACCTTGGGCTGGCTGAGGAGCTTGTCTAATCCCCATTCCTTCCTTGACACAGGTTGACGCTCATGGAAACATGCTTCTGGAGCCTCTTGAGCTACGAAATAACATTTGCACCATCTTCCATGAGCCCCGAGCCACCAGGCACACGAGCGACAGTGCCAGCCTGCAGCACAGAAGAGCCACTTCCAGCAGAGACCTCTACAGCAGGAGTGCTCTGGACAGGCACAGGCTCCATAAAAAGGGACACTTACACAGGAGGGCATCCCAGATCAAAGTCAAAATCCCTGATCTGACTGATGTTAACCTGATAGACAAGTGGTCCAGAATGGTCTTTCCCATCATGTTTATTCTTTTTAATGTTGTTTACTGGCTGTATTATGTCCACTAAGTTATGCAATAATGTTACCACAGAGTAACATAATTAGACTTGTTTCTTTTCCTTCTCAGTTTCATTAATTCTGAAGAACTGCAAGTAGCTATAATGTTCCATGTTCAACGTAAGATTCTCCACCATGAAACACTTCTAGATTTAAGCTTTTAAAAAGAAAACAACAACCCAACACAAATCCAGGGTTGCAACATTTAGATCAGAACAGTACAGATCAGCTCTTAAGGAGCCTCTTGAGAAAAATTGCTCTACCTTGATTTTTACAAAGTTTGTGCATCACCCATGACCTTTCTATGCCAAATTTAATTTTTTTTTTTAAGTGGAAATTTGTCCCACTGTATTTCTTATCACATATTGGCAGCTCACAGCAGCATGCTTCCAAACAACACAGTCAAACTACTGGTAGTATCTATGTCACTGTCTTTCACCATTCAGAGCGTAGAGAAATTTGAAGAAATTACAGTTTAAAGAATTGTAACTATTGCACCATGCTTCACTTCAAACTTAATAGCTTTACTGGGAAGTATTTCCATGGTGTGTTTGAGAAGTATCACTCAAGGAGAAGTCAAATAACATTTTCACAGACAGAGATCTTCAAAAGAAAAAAGGGTAGCAGAGAGAAATCCCACTGAGTATCCAAGCAAGTAATCAGCTGATTTGATCTTAATGGAATTCTGTTATTTCCACAATGACAGAAGTAAAGTCGATATTTATCAGAACAGTTGTACCATATGTAATTTTGTGTTAAAAAGTAGAAAAAAACCACATGTTGATTCCCTGAATGAACTCTGTGGGATACCCCAGGCCAAGATTTTTCTTAAGACCCAGGTTTCCTGCGGCTGGTAATTGCAACATTCTCCCAAAAGTTGGTAGATGTCTGGGAACAGATCTGAGGAAATTTCTGCACACAGTTTCCTTCAGATTTCTTCATTCCACTGAGAACCAGGAGATGCAGCTGAGCCTTACAGCACACTGGGAATGCTGCTGCACTCCTCCTGAGGAGCTGCCTCTTCTTACCTGGCTGCCTATTGCCTGACACAGCTCCAGGCAAGGAGCCACAGGCAAAGGGCTAGCAATGTCCATGCAGCTGAGAAGCAACAGATCAGTCACCTTCTACCTATGATAAATAGGTATAATATATAATAAATAAATTAAATTAAGGAAGTCTTGCAAACTGAACTTTCCAAAACTGCAAAAATTAGCACCAGGAGGGAGACAGCAGTAGGACCATATGTGCTGTCCATTGCAAACACATATCCATTAAATAGTTTTGAATTCTTTGAATTCAAATGAGACTTAACAGAGTAAGTCCAGGAGCCATTGAATTTGCTTGCTTTATGCTTATACACAAAAATTAGTTCAAAGAAAGTAATGAATTCTGCAGATTTGTAGTGTAAAATACAACCATCAGTGATTCATGTTTTGCATTACCAGATTTCCAAAAGACATTCAGGTAAGACAGACCTCAGGTAAGTAATTAAGCCCAGCTGATCCAGTGGTGAAGAGATACTGCAACCTCTCCTTACAGCTGCAGTGAACATTTTAAAAGAGCCAACATCTAACATGACATCAAAAAGTCTTTATGTTTAAAAAAAAAGGATCCTTTGTTTTGGATTACAAGGGCAAAGATCAGCTTTACTGGTCTTCAGCATTTCTTTTGCAGGCCCCTAACATATCCATACACATATTTTTCTAGTTTAGGGTTCAGCCAGATACTCCTGGCACAATTGATAGGTACGTGGACTAAAATTAGTTACATTGTACAGTTCCAAGCAAAAAAAAATTATAAAAAAAAAATGGAGCAGAGTAAAAGCCCTTAACAAAACAAGAGCAGAGCACATGCAAAACTCCTTAAGAACAGCATGTCCCAAAATAGGAGGATGTAGCCTTCTGCCCCAGGAACACTGAACACATCCCTATCCAAACCCCAGCCCCACAGGACATTCTGGGCAGCCCACACCAAGGCCTGTCTGCACCAAGAGCTGGAAGCCACCACCACCACCTGAGTCAGGAAACAGCTGCCAGCTCTCGGTGCAAAGTTTGGCAGCAGGGACTAATGACCCATCACATACAGAGGCAAGAACCACTAACTGTAGGTGCAACTTCTGGAGAAAAAAAGCAGAAGAAATCATTTCTCACCTGAGAGCAACAGCCTGGCAGCAAGGAAAAGCCAATGGTTATTAGTGGCATGGCATAGCATGGCAAAATGGGTCCATTTATAGGTTACCCAGGCACAATGCCATCTGGAGCTAGAAATTATGGAGCACAAAAGAAACACAATCTCTTCCCATCAATAAATTGGAGTAATTTGGCTGACTTTATGCAATAAAGCTGAATAATGCTGTAATGCCAAGTTCCCATACAGTTGTACTTTAGTAGTTTCCCTACCCTGAAGAACCAGACTTCAAGATCAGCACAGGTAAAGACCTATTGCTAATTAGGTTTTAGCTAAACTCCCATGCAGTTTGTGCAGCTCTCATGCAATTTCTACTGGAAGTCATTTTTGGCTGGGTTTCCTGAGGCATTGAGTTTCTACTGTCCCTGAGCATGTACATTTGTGTGCCTACCTGGAATCTCCCAACAACATTTGAATCTATTGATAATATCAACCAATAATTTTCTTTTCATTCAAAAGCTAAAAGAACAGTACGGATCTGAGATACTAGATTCCTACAAGTTTCAACAAAGCAGCTAGGTTAGCAGAGGACAAAGCTCACATTGTCATCTGCCTCTTCTCTGGCAGAAAGAAACTTGATGTACTCCAGCCTTATTAGACACAAAACCCTGTCTTTTCAGGGAAACAGGAATATTTTTGACATTACATTGCTTTATGCTAGCACTGAACAGCACAGAGGTTGCAATTTCAGAATATCTGCTGGTTCACCTAGTTCACCCTTACAGGAAATGTTCCTTTCCTTTGTACTGCAAGTGGAGGATTTCTTGACATAAATCACAGGGAAAGTCACCCAGGGCCTGAGGGCCACATTCCACCAGCTGTTTCCCATCACCAAGGAGCCTGTTCCCAAGAATGCTCACATATTGAGGATGCATTGCTAACACGTCCTTGGGAGTATTAGTGAAAAAAAAAGGCTGGATTATATCTGTTATGTAAAAAAATACTTTAAAAATGGGTTCTCTATTACAAAGCATGACCTCCCCACATCTGTGACTGTGCATTTCCTCCTACGTCCTTGGGCACCCAATCACCCTGCAGTCCAAGGAAGGCAAGAATCACATGAGAATAATGAATTTCAGCATGTAATAATGCTGAAATGTATATGCACAGGCTGAAAGAATTAAGTGACAAATAAAAAAGGTAGCATTTCTTAAAAGAACACCAGGTGACTTTGGTCTACTTGCTGCCTTGGAGTGCAGAGGTAACTCTAATGGTGTTGCTTGCTCCTTGACATTTGTATTTCTCAATTATTTTGTAAGTAATCTTGAATGTCCAGAATTATAAAAACATGCCTTCTTGTCTCATGCTGGTGCCAATCTAAGAAATGGCCTGGTACTCACTCTTTTACATGTTTTTTATTGCAAAGTCCAATTGCATTTGAGTGTGAATACCAATGAGGAACTAATACAATTACATGGCAGCAGAAGCATGTCATATTGCCAGAGATCATCTCTGACCAATTTCTTTTAACTCATCCCTGGCTCTCTGTACCTGCACTGTCTCAAGCAAAAGTATAAAATCAGTCACACTGCCAAAATGTAAGAAAGATGGTTTCCTGTAGCAGATCATGCCTTTTGGTGAGAACATCAGCCATCTCATCCACATCTGTGAACATACCAGTCTCCTTGTTCCTGTCTCTGAAACTTCATTTTCTGCTTTGATCTAGCTGACAACATATTACCTGATTTTTTTAGATTTTTAGAAGAAACTTTGAATGTTGTACACTATAGCTAACATTTCTGAAACAAATCAGGCAAATCATCATTTCAAGAAAGAGCTGATTGAGACTTTGGCATAGGTAAAGAATTCAGGATTGGGTTTTACAAAGGAAGTTTCCAGCAGCTCTCAGATGATCCGATGTCACTCTGGCTCCCATTTAAAACAATAGCAATAGAAATATGACAGATCTCAAACCTCTGCCTTCACCCCCCCCCCCCCCCCCCAGAAAAAATTACTGTAGCCATCAAAAAAATTTATTTAATCTATATCCTAGGAATCCTTCCCCACAGATAGTCCATCACCAAAGCAGTCTCTGTGGAACTGTGGCAATTCCCAGTTATAAAAATCCCCACACCTTCCAGTGCCTTTCATTACTCTATTAGCTAAACTAGCTGAGTAACCCAATACTTAAAAACAGCCAGAGCCTTCTCTCTGTAGTACTCTCCTCACAGGCCTGCAAAAGTCCAAAGAATGATATTTGTGATATTTGCCTCATTTTCTAGGCTTTGGTGGGAGTCATTTGGTCCTTCTGGAGAAGCCCTAAAGCAGGTATGAACTAAAATTTTACAGAGGAAAGAGTGTATACCACCAAATGTAACTGAGGTTGATTTAAAGTTAAAAAAAAAAAATTATGGACTATCTTGATGCACTTATGAAAGCATTCATTAGTACTAGAAGAGTAAAAATCCCTTTACTGCTGATACTGCATTTTAAATATTAATTCACAAATCAAAATGATAGCAAAATGTGCATACTTCAGGATAGGGTGTTACTGGTTCTTAAAACCACCTTTCAGAAGAAAGCATAATTATGTCTCAACATGTTTCCCATCAGAAAGGCTTGCTTCAGAACTCAGAAATGTTCTACAGACTTATCTAGATCTTTTAAAAACACAGCTTCTTGGCATATATAATTGCTTTGTTGCAAAAGCAGTTTTATAAACAATAGTCAATTCCATACTGACAGTTTGCTGCTCATATGCAGTTCTGGTTCCCTTTAGCATACCAAGATCAAAGCTGACATGGCTGATATGAAAAAAAAAGATTTTTCTGAAATCAAGGGAAAAGTTCTGTGAAACAGAGAAAAATGCAATGAGCACCAGCAGAGGGCAAGTAACATTATTGTTATAATTCACTTTTTATATTTTGTATCAAGATATGCTGATTTTCTGATTCAAATTGCAGGTCTGCTTATGCAATATGAATTTCTGTAGGTGCTTTTGAGGTAGTGAAATTAAAACTTCCTACAGTGTGTCTATTATATTGTAGGTACTGATTTCATTAACTTTTGGTTCAAAAAGCCTCCTGTACAAAGTTTTGTTTCTGGTGTAAATTACATACTCAAGAGGCCTCTCCTTAGTACCTGCAAAACCAGAGAGATTTCCTGAACACCTTTATGATGGTTAGCTTGGGGGCTTTTTGCCCTTGCCACTGCAGGCCCCAGAAGTGAGCTGCTCTGCCAGGTGGGGACTGGGAGAACAGGAACCCAGGGTCTAGAATTGGGCCAAAGGAGCAGCATCGCCTGGGAACAACACTTACCAGTTAGTGTGGTGGCATGTGCAAACTCCACAGCTATTCCACATGCTGCAGCCAGTTAATTAGAATGAGCTCACATATGGAAGAAGGTAGGAAAATACAGATATTGGCAAATAGAGCAGAAAAGCAAGGACAAAATTCAGTTCATTGATGCTAATTGGGCCTCTTTAAACTCTCACACCTTTGGCCTAATTCTTAGTCACAGGCCCAAGTTTCTTTGTCAGTGGGGCTCCTCACACCACAAACTCTCCTCAAGACGTGCTTCTGGTCACAAGGTTGTTTCAGGTGTTTTTGTCCTGTGTAGGTTTGTCCTATTTACCCTGCTCATGTCTACCTGCATCCAGCAAAGTGTAGCTGAAGATGACACCACTGTAATGGGTCTTGTGAAAGCTCTGGCTTTTTTCATTAATCTGGTCCGGTACAGTCTCCACAAAGGCCTTATCTGTCACAACAGGAGACCTTGCTTGTTCCAGAAGTACCTAATTCTCTGAGCAAAGAGAAAAAGAAATAAAATCTGACAGACAGTACAGAGAGCAAGCTCTGTTCTCCATTCTTTCTGGTCCTTTTCCTTGCCATCTGCTGGAGGCCATTGTGTGCCTTTCATTGCTCTGTAGAGATGTAAGGTCAGAATGCACATTTCAAATACAATGCCATGTTTTAGCTGCTGCTTCTCAACTGCTTGTCAACTGGAGCTCCAGTCCCCTTCTAGCCACTCACACTGCGTTGTTATGCCCCCTATTAAAAACTTAATTTTGATGGTTATATTAAAAATACTCTTTTTCAATAAAGTCTAAAACCTATTAAAAAAAAGCATCTCATTGCACATTTATTTCTGTCAACAGCAGTATCAGAAACCTGTCTTCTTGTTAAAGCAAAAAACAATTGAAAAAAGATTTTTTTCAGCCTTTTCTGTTCAGTGCTGCAGTACAGGACAGAGAAATATAGGATGATACTACAAACTGAACACCACTACATACCCTTAATTAGAAATCCATTATTACATAAGTTGCTAGAGAATTTAAAATGAAGCTATGTAAACACTTTAAGTCAACTATTAAGAAAAAGTCACAAATATTGAAAGTAGCATCTGTAGCAGATTCTTCAACAGAAGTTTCACTGGTTGTACATAAAAATGGAAGTTATTATTTGTGGCCTTTTGTTATTGAGAAAATACTACTAATTTTGTATTTTTGAGTGATTGATGTTGAAAACTAAGAGGAAGCAACACAAAAGTTCACTTCAGCAACACACTAAAAATTAGTTTTAAATATCCATCTTTCACTGAAGTACAGAATTTCTAGGTATTTGTTTTTTTTAGTTTTCACAGTACATCTATAAATTATATGAATACATCAGCACACGAGTTTCTTCTATACAAACAACATCCCAAATGATAAAGCACACTTTTATGAAATAAATTGCTGTTATTAAATCTGCAACTATAAATAAAAGTATTTCCATTCCTTTTATCTTAAATTATAAAAAACAGCATGAAAACAATAAAAACAAAATATAAAGCCTCTTTTCTCTAGAAAAACCTTTCAGCAATACATGCCCATCAGATGAGCAAGAGTTATACCTTCAGACATGCTTCACACAATACATGGAGCATTTGAATACATAAGGAAGGCCATATTCTTCTATAAAGCAACTAGATCTGGAGAAAAAGAAAAAGCATAGTCAACACAAATATACCTATAAATAAAATAAAGAGACTTGATAAATTTATTCCTTACACTCACAATTAAAAAACCAGCATCCTCCTAACATGCTGCTGGACAATCTGCAGTAACTCTTTCCAGATTTTTTATTAAAATTAAACAATTATCAATTCCAACCTGATTTTTAGTTTGAATTTTGTACCATTTCTATAAGGCCTTTATCTGTTACTTAATCCATTATGAAATTTGTTGCTTACGGAAATTCAAGATTATGATCAAGCCATATCTGTTAGAGGTTGCACTCCTTTCACTAAGATACATCTTCAACTTGTTCATCTTTAGAAGTCTTTACCCACTTTTCCACACTTCTTCATTCTTCAATTGCTGACACTGAACATGTATATCTGATTAAATGTATCAGTACCAAATAAAAGAAAAACAATATATTTAGGTGTCCTATCTATCAGACCCATTAAAATCCTTTTTATAGAAGCCTTTCTACAAGAGCTCGCCTTCCTCCTCTGTGACCAGTACTCTGAAGTCCATTATTTTACATTAGTGTACTAAACTTCGCATATATGAAAACCTATGGCACATAACAAAATACAGTGGAACAAACTCAAGACCCTGATTTTGAAATTAGGAATAAAGTCATCAATCATTTTCCTTATTTTTATACAAAGCTTCCCTAAGACACACACACACGCCCACAATGAGAATCATACATACATCAGTATTCATGTAAGCACTACAGATCTATGTATGGAAAAGTGGCCAGACAAATAGTAGAAACTGTAAGACCTCTGGTGTACTCTTCCCTAGTGTTAGTGCTTTTAACTTTTGTTACATACCACAATCAAAACCCCATCTAGTTTCAGAAAAGTTTAGAGTAGAGTTTACCAATTAACTCCTGTATTAAGTGAGCTAGGAATATCTTTCTCATAGTCTATATAGGTCAGCTCCTCTCCAGCACTGCACCCCCTTTTGAAAACATTAATATTTTTAATTAAAAAGCTACCAACTAAGATACAAAAACTAAACTAAAAACTACAACTTTACTCTGAATAAAGCTGCAGTGCTTTTTCTACAACTTCTGAGCACTGAACAGAGTGCCTAGAGAAATTGTGGTGCCTCAATCACTGGGAAATACTCAAGACATCTGGAGACAGGCCTGTACATCCTGCTCTACATTACCCTGTTTGAGGAATGAAGAAAACCTCCAGAGCTCACATCCAACCTCAACTGTTCTGTCATTCTACACTAGTTCTGTTTGTAAAGGTGATTTTCCGTAAAAGCATCTAAAATGATTGTGCTTAGTGATTCATAAATGAAAAAGCAGCCTACTACAATTATTCACACACAAAGTCAAGTGTTTATTTACCATATATACAAGTATAAATACATGAATGCTACAAATATTCTCTCATTCTTTATTAGCATGGCACTTTAGATAAGGTAACATACAATGCCAGTAAGATGCCTTGGTTTCACCAGGCACCTGTGCAGTCACTGCCAAAGTTTTACCAAAACAAATATGGCACATATTGTAAGCGATTATCTTCCAAATGTCTGTAAATCTTTAGTACTAAAAGCAACTGTACATTAGATTTTTATATTTTTGGTCAAATAGATACAAGAATTTATTATTTTTATTGAAGGATTAGTAGTTCATTTGGTCATAAGAGTCTTCTGACTTCAGTATTTTACAGCACTAAAACCTTTCCACTTTGCAGTAAACACGTTTTTTTCCCAAATCATTTAGGGAGCCATCACCAGCAGATACTGTTGATCTGAATTCCATCATTTCAGTTGTAAGACAACCTTCAAAAAGGAAAAAAGGAACGAGATTAATGTTGGTTAAGAACAAAATTTAAGCAGCCTATGAGAAGAAGCCTATGAATCCCATAAAACCATCACTTAAAATACTTTCCTTTACCCTTTACTGCACTCAAACCATTCTTTAGCTGCCTGCAATCAAAAAGCAGAATAGCAAGTGCAGGTGCAGTGAGATTCCTTCTGCACAAAGCAGAGCCAAGGGACCAATTCTGAAGTGAATTCCTCCTCGTGTGCCCACAGAACTAAGTATGGAGATGACACATCCCACAGCTTCCAGACAGACCCTCAAGCAGAACAAAGGGCATGAGAACACTCAAATCTGTCCTGGATGAATCCTTGCTCACATACTATTTTTATTTAGTTCTGCGGGAAGAAAATCCATATAGGAAGCAAGATGTGAAAGCTCTTAAGGGCTATAATTTCATATAAACACAATTTTCTTCAAATCCTCATTTTCCTTAGCCTTTTCTGTTAAGAAATCTGAGACCCTTCAGTGTGTCAGAAGCCTTATAATTTCACTTGAAATTCTCTTCTTGGGTCACTATACCGTAATCTCTGTAACTTTCTTCCTGATTCACCACGTGCCATGGAAATTAAAGGACTTAATATGACCCAAATAACTCTCCCAGACACTGACATTTTGTGAAGCTGAGGGAAACATGAGAGTTCTCACCAATCTTTCAGCACAGGATAGGGGTAATCAAATTAAAGAAATTAGATTTAGTCTAGATATTAGGAAGAAACTTTTTACAATCAGTGTGGTGAAACACTGGACACAGATGAAACACTGAAACACTGGAGCGGGCTCTGAGCAACCTCATCTAGTCAAAAATGTCCCTGCTCATTGCAGTGAGCTTAGACTAGACAACCTTTACAGATCCTTTTCAACCCAAACAATGCTATGATTCTATGAATTCTGCTTAAAATAAATCAGCACCTAACAAGTCAGGAACAAAATATTACATCAGTAAAAGTTACCTTATTTGCAGCTTCCAGTGCATTTATTAGGTTCTGCAACTCTTCCTTATTCATCTCTATAGAAACTGGCTTAATTTCACCATTTTCTCTCACATCCAAATCAAGATTGAGGAGTGGCATTTGCAGCATGGAGATCTTATCACTGGAGAGAGCAAGCTATGTAGATTGACACAATAACAATAAAGTATAAGGTGGAGCCATTAAACTTTTAGTCTTTCATAATGTCATATCTGTATTTTATATTGAACTTGTAAGACCAGAACAAACATCAGCATGACAAAATTAACTTCAGTAAGTAAAGTCTGCTGTTTTCAGGGTTTTTTCCTCAATTATCGGGATTTTTGTTTGTTTGTTTGTTAATACAAACAATACATTGAATAAAGACCATCCTCTTCACAGACTTGTCATATACACTTGCCAAAACCAATTTGTTAAAATTCTGGGCTACCACATTTTGATATTCTAGGTGAAAACAAAGGATACATTTGCTCATTTTAAAATACATTAAAATCAAAGATCAGTTGATAGCACTATAGGTTAGTACTGTACAGACCTATCTTTATTTAGAGTACAGAATGCAGTAGAGCTCAATCATGGCAAGTGAAAAAAAAAAATCAGAGCCAGCTCAAGGGGGGGGAAAAAAAGCGGTTTTAAGAAAAATAATAGTTCAGACACGTACCAGAAATTTGCATCACAAAATAGAAAGAAACTCAAAAAATTCTCGAGACGAAAAACTTAAAAGAAGCCACAAACAAAAAACAAAAGTTCACGCAAGTTCATATTTTTGTCAGCAGTAAATGCAGTTAGCAAGAGATCAAGCTAATAACATTTCATCTACAGCACATTATGATGCCATATCTGCTCTTGCAAAAACTTGTCTGTTGTGGGCATTGTTCTTTGATTTCCAAAGCTGTTTGCTGCAGAAATTATTGAGCACTCTTGTACACATGGAAAACTACTTAACAGCTCTACAAATCTGTTTAGCAGCTCTCGTGGTCTAATCAAAAATATAAACAGTATAAGTAATGTTTTAAAGTCTTTGATCAAGCTTAAGGTCTTCATAACCTCAAACCACCATCCTAACTTAGGCAACTCCAATATCACTGGTTTATTACCAAAACAGAAAGTCTAATGATAAATTATTTCAATCCAAGTATTAAATGTCCATTGCAAAAATATGAACATTTGAAGACAGTGAAGAAAACTTATCCTGAATCAGTCAACTAATCTTAAAATTAAGAATATACTTCTTCCTTTGAGAATAAACATTGTTTATTCGGGCCTCAAAATTATAACAGCATACAAAATGTTCAGGTGCTCTTGAATAGCTCCCTGAGCAGCTTTAAAAAAGGGGAAAAACAAAAACAGACAAAATTTTAAAATTTACATTTCCAAATTTCTGGCAAGTCTTTGATGCTTTTGCATCAGTCATTAACGTGCTTTTGCAATACCTATAAAAATTGAACCACTGTGCAGAGGCCTAATGGGACTGAACCAAGTTACTTCCCTGTTGCAGAACATTCCTTTCAAACAATGTCAAGGCAACAGTCTCACCTTTAACTGCCAGTCAAAATCCTGCAGCTGGGCAGAAGAGATTGCATGTACATTTTCTACTAGGGCATTCCTGATTTCTTCCTTTCTACCTTTCAGACATTTTGTGATTGCTTCTTGATAATCTGAATTTAACTCCACTATCTGCTGAGTAGCCTACAAAAATAAAAATAAAAATTAAAACCATGATTACTTGCACTATGAAGCACAGAATTAACATGTACCACCTGCAATAACTAAAATATCTAAGCTGATAGCTGCTCTTTGTGGCTGCTCTCTGTCTTTGGTAGTTAAGAGTCAGTGTTTACCACAGCAACACACAGAGAAAAAAATCATTTAAATTAAAAACCACCAGAGAATAGAGGTTTTATCAGCCTTCTTACATGCAACCCTCAAATCAAAAGAACATCACACCCCCAAACAACTCAGGTGTAGGTCTGCAATTTTCTCAGCATCAGGGCAGAGGCTAAATTCATCAGCTCAGCTGAAACAGAAACACTGATGTAGGGAGGTCCCCAAGGCTACACAGGTTCCCTCAATTTCTTTGACCCAGCTGCTAGCAGGTGGTCAAAATACCAGCAATATGCAAGAGATGAGAATTAATATTTCTAATAGATTTTGCAAAGTTTATACCTATAGGAATGTCCTGGACTACAGTACCTGCATCACATGGTCCTCCATTCACACTTAGATTTTTTACAAAATTTATTTACATACAGTCAATATTTTATACTACTTCAATGGTATAAAATACAAATAAAGAAAACCAAACAAGAAAGTGAACTGGTTTTATTGTTAATGAGTAGTATTATATAAACAGATTTAATCTGGGGATACTCAAAATACCAATTTAAGTGATTAAACCAATATTTTAACAAGTACCCTGTGATATTAGAAAAATATTTAAAAATCAGCATCTATTTCACTTTTTGTTGTAGACGTCTTGGGAGTCTAAATGCTGCTTACCTTCTACCTGTTTAGGTTGAATCCACTACCTATAAATCCTACACTATAAAAATATTTTAGGATTAAACAAACTACAGAACTAATCACTCCAGTCATGATCTGTCCAAGTCAAGGCAAATCAGTGATAAGCCCTTACCTCTTCATCAGACATATTTTTGCCAACTGCAGTTTTGAAATATCTCACAGTTTCTTCTAAAACCTCCATCCACTCCGACAAGCTCCAAACATTGCCATAATCCTGGTACCGAGGGTACGCACGGCCACAGATGCCATCAATTACCTTATGCAGGAACTGAAAGGATGTGATACCTAATTTATAATTCTCTCACGGTTAATCTGTACTTCTGAGACTGAACATGAGACTGATCAAGCACTTCAGTTACCAACCCTCCCTCCACTGGGGACTGCCTCAGTGCTTCCACACGGCAGCCCAGGAAAAGCCCTGAACAGGCACTCCCTGAATACGAACCCTCCTCCCTTCTCCCCTTAGAGGCAGTCCACAAGGCCTGGCCCCAGGAATCACAACGTGATTCACGTTCACCCTGGATTTACAAGCGGACTGAACAGCTGTGAGCACAACTTCAGCGCTGCCGAGATGCCGAGGCACAGGGCGGCTCAGCCCCCGCGCACCGGGGCTGCCGGGCCGCACGCACAACCCGAGCTGCATTTCCGAGCCGTGCGCCTCCCCAGTATCCCAAAGCACTGCCCTCTGGCACTGCGGCCTGGCGGGACGGGAGGGACAGCCCGCTCTGAGCCCCGCGCCGCCGGCGGGCCTGCCTCCCTCACCGCTGTCGGAGGGCCCAGGCCCGGGCCACCTGCCCTGCCCTGCCCGGCCCGGCCCGGCCCGGCCCGGAGCCCACCTCGAGCGCCCGTTCCGTCGGGAGCTTCTCCAGCAGCCGCGGCATCTCCACCTCGTGACCGCCCCGCCGGCGGCGCGCATGCGCACGTGCGAACACCCGCCCTCATCCGCCCTAGGCCACGGGTTCGAGTCCAAGCCTCGGTGTCCCGACCGCCCGGCGCGCTTGGGGAGCAGAGTGTGCACCGTGCGACCTGCGGTCATCGGGCGAATGAACCAGAACCCCCCGAATTTTACAAGCTTTTATAGGCCATAACACTTAAGCTGTGTTTGCATTCTGCCTGCCTTGCAGCTTTGGTTTTTGCCCCTGAACAAGTTAAATTTGCACTTGGTGGCAAGAGAGGAAGCTCAAGACTTAGAACGGGCACCACATCTTCTGTGATTTTAAATCAAATTGAGGAAGTCAGGAGAAACACTGACTGCAAAAGCCCGTACAGTGTTTACCGTGAAGAGCTCATTTTTTTAATGCTTTATCAAAGTGTGAATTCAATCCTAGCCAGAACAGTGGAGGAGGTTTGTGGAACAGCTTTTTACATTAGCAGTGACCTTTCCATGTGTTGAATTGATTCAATGTGAATACAAAGAAGCAAAATTGCTCTGATCACTTTTACAAGAAAACCTGTAAGAATTCAAGTCACAGCAGGTCACAAAACTGCACAGAGTGTTATACCTGTAGGCAGACTTTATTTCACTGAAATCACAAGGCTAATTTGCAGTCAAACAGTTATGCACATGTAGGTGCAACACTGGGTGTAAGAATACCAAAGCAGCTACAAGTCCAAACTGGTGGATAGAAGGTGTTTGTAAAATACCCAAGCTGATTAACTCAGTCTGCAGCACAACTTCTTCACAGTCATGTGGCCTTGTGGGAATGATGTGGTGCATGGGAGTTCTGGAGAAGAAATACATCGGGAAGAACCGACTTCAGGTTTTGCTGACTGAGAACTTTCAAATTCTCCCCATTTTCCGTAGGGTTTGCTACTGCTAGTAGATTAAGTAGATTAAGCTTTTAAGAAAATTTATTCAATTTTATTATGGAGAAATTACTCAAAGCTGCTGTTTAAATGAGGAGTAGATGAAATTTCAAATTTGAAAAATTATTTTCAGTCCTAATTTCCTTTATTCCCCTAGAAATTTGCTAGATAAGTGGAAACTTACCCACTTGGACTGACCTGTGTTGTGCGCTACAAAACAGAGCACCAGGGGGAGCGTCTGCTCCAAACAATTCAAACCCAGCCACAACAGGAGAAATACGAAGGTGATCCAGACTTGCAGTGACATAATTTACGAAATAAAGAGAGAGGTAGTGAGCGTCCCACTCAGTTGAAAGGGATCAAACAAGTGAAAAATGGAAGAGAGCAAAGAAGTAACGCATGAAGACAGGAACAGAGAGAAGAGGATAGGAAATTGCCATCCCACGTGACACTGTTCCAGTGAACATTTTCAAAGCAGCGAATTTTCTCCCAGTCTGAGGAATAAAATATTTCACTTTTCATTTTTTCACATATATGTAGTTTCAAAGTAATATTTTCGATTCAGCCTGTTGGCCCATGAGGAGCAAAGTCAGACTGCACAAGGAAACCACATCTGGGTTATAAATCCATCTTTCAGAGCTCATGTTCAACTGCAGGGAAGTAGGGGATATAAAACTGGCCTTTGGCAGTTTGGACTTGGTTTGGAACTGCATTATTTGGATCTGCCATCAAGCCTTAATCTTTAAAAATTCCTGGTTTTCATGCTTCTGTACCACAGCAGTAACAACCCACATCACCCCTTGAAGTTAAGCTTTCAAATAGCCACAAAATCAGGGAGGGAAACTTGCAGAACAGTAAGTACATAGGCATGCATTTCAGAGCAGCAAGGAAAGAAGCAATTTTATGAGAGAAAAGTGTAGAGTGAACTTTTTTTATCCACATTGCTGATTACTTATAGGAGGGGCTATTTGTTTATAAAGAAAACCACAAGGTAAACTACAGTAATTAAACCCATTTTAAGATCAATTCTTTTGTTGCCCTTGGTTTTGGAAGAATGCCAGTAATTAGAACATTGGGAAATAACTTAATAACCAGAGGTTATTAATATTATAGTAACATACATTTTATCATAACAATACAGTAATAATTATATAGAATTATATATAATATATAATTATTGCTATATATAATGTGTACATAGTATTGTAGGATAGTGTTGTACATTGCTCCAAGTGTATCCAGCTGAGGAGAATATCCAAGCACCAGTATAAGTGTCCCACAAGGAACTATTAAACAGGTATGTCAATAGAAATAAATAGGTAACTGTGTATTTTACCCACACAAAGGGGACAGTAAAGGCATTTTTAAATGCAGTGGAAACACTGAGACTGCAGCTGAGATTGTGCTGAGCTAAACGTGGGTTGCTGTGGAGAAGGGAGGTCCCACTGGTCCCCTAGTCCCCATTGCCAGCTCAGTTTCCTCTCCCAGCCCCTCATGCTTGCACTAAGGCCCTGGGATGAAACTGCAGGATGAAACTGCAGCTGATGTAGATGAAAAGTAATTTTATTTTTGCATTCTTTTCTTTTTCCCATGGGTTAGATTTCCACTGTGAACAGAGCACCACTTCTGACAGAAGTGACCTTTGCAGTTGGGAATGAGGGGTAAGACAAAACTACCCCTTCTGGTAGCCCATACTTAGATGAAATTGGTTGACACATGAATGTCAATCAGTGAACTTTAATTATTAAATCAGGAATCTCGAAAGTTCTTGGAGAAGCTTACATAGAATCATAATCATAGTGATGTGCTGCAGCTGAAGGAGATTAAAAATAACATATCTCTATTTAATGTTTACACTCTTATGAGCCAGTGAAGTTCATAGTGAGGCTGAATGAACATGACACTGATGTGCATAACATACTTTATCACCAATTTGCTGTTCATAATCTATAATCATAAGTCCTTCTGAATGACAAATCTGTTTCTTAAATAATTTTACTTGTAAATTTTGAACATACAAAACCATGAGAAGTTTTGGTTCTTTTCCTCAGTCCCTATTCAGTGAACATAACACTCATGTATTCACACTCTGAGACATAAGGAGTGCAGTGTGTCATGCACACTGTGGATACAGTCTGTGTCCACAGCTTCACACATCTCTCTATCATGTCTCCTTTTTCCAGTAAGAGATGTAACAAAAGGAACTTAAATGTTCCTGAATTCACTTCTCACTAATATTTCAAAATCATGTTTTGGTTTCTGTAGCAGTTCTGTCCTTGCCACAGACTGCACTGAAGAACTAGCAACAGCTCTGAGGGGCATTCCTGTGGTTCAACACCCCTTAGAGTCACAGTTTATACAGTTTATATGAAATCTGTACTGCCTTTCATGGACAAAAGCATACTGAAGAGATCATTCAAAAGAGCTCTGCTACACTGTAAGATCTTGAGGGAGGAAGTGCTGCTGTTGAGAACACTCCAAGCATACTTGGAAGTACCAGATAGAAAAAAATACTGTACATATTACTTGAAATCAGTTACTATCATAGGTGTGTAAAATATCTGCACTATGTACCTCTCAATACCTGCCTGGCTGTGCCAGGAACTGGTATCACACCTGGTATTCTGCAGGACAGAGGCAGAGGAATAGCTTAGACTAGCAAAGTGACATCCTAGGAGCCTGTAGCTGGCTTGAGCCATATACTCACTAAAACAGTAGCTTAGAAGACCAACTAGAGTCAGCAGCCGGGACTCTGCTCATGAGTACCACTGGTCACCACCTTTTGTAAGCAGCTGGGCACTACAGACCTACCCTGCCTCTCCTCTCCTGTCCCCAGGACACACTTCTTTGCATAAGCTGTGATTGGAGAGGGAGGAGTCTTCATCTTCCATCCTGCAAGAACATTATGAATATTCTCCTAACTCTCCTTTCTACAATTCAGACCCTTTATTTCTTATCCCATGCTCAAGAAACCTGCAGAAAGTTTATTTTTATCTTCTCTATTGATACCATCTCATAAGGAAAAATCTATTGTCACCATTTCTATCCTTCTATGTCTCTTTCTTCATGCTTTAAAATTCTGGATGAACTGAACACCAGGTACACATCAGGACTGAAATTTTACTCACGATTTTCAGGCCTAATGATTGTAATGTCTGGAATTCAAAATGACAACAACAGAAAATTAGCAATCCCTTTTAGGGTAGATGTAGTAAAACTAAGTAAAAATATTCCCTTGCTTTTCCAAGCCCAACCTTAAGATTTCAGTATTAATAATGAATGGTAAGAATGTGTTGGTGCTTTTCAAAAATCTTTGGACATCATAAAACAGAAAAAAAAATGCCCATAGGGTAGATTATGGTGACTCTTAACCCTAGTAGTAAGCAACAATTAGTAGATGCTGAATATGCTGCATTAGCAAGTTGCACCGACACATCATAATAGCAGTTGGGAGAAAGTATTCCTAAAATAATAAACACCCCAATACAAACATGTTATCTACACAAGGACTTCAGGGTCTGTATTTACTAAATAACTCTGAGTTGAGAGCTACTATTACAGCTTCTATGGATTTTACTTTTATCACATACTTTGAAATGAAATGAAAAGAGCAGCTGGTGAAAGTTCCACTGGCAATACTCTGTTTCTGCTGACAGAGGTTGTTTCAACCAAGGGCATATACAGAGAAGGCAACTGTGACAGACTAAGAAAAAACAGTTTGTATACAGATACATCCATACTGAGATTTTTTGACTAAATCTCTTCCAGGGTAAATAAAGCCAACTTTCTCCCAGGATTTCCTCACAAAATTTCTTGTAATTTATAAGTCTTTCTCATTCTCATCAATCTGTGTCCATCTTGGCAGCACATTGTATTAGCCAGATTTTCTGGACTTCTTTGTGGTCTCTAAATAATACAAAGCAGCTTTTCACATTTCTGCTTCCTACTGCTCTTGTCTTTTCCATGGGAAATAAGAATTTAATAGGCTTCTCCAAAAGATAGCAAAACAAATACTATGAAAGTGACAACTTCTCTCAAAGCTAACTGACTATTCAAGTCTTAATTTCAAAACTAGGTTTTTAGAAGGAGTTGTCAGTGTCCTGGACAGCTTCTGCATATTTACCAGCTTTTCAAACTTTGCTAAGTCTTTTTGCAGTTGTATGACCACATGACCTAGGACTTCCATGACTCCTGCAACAAATTGTGCTTTGAATCATATTACTGTAATTCCCCTTTTTTTGGTTCTTCTTCTTCTTTTTTTATCTTGAGAGGGTCTCAAATTAGCAAAGGCACAAAAAGAAGAGAGACAGTTTTTTACACTGGAAATTTTCTCATGGCTTAGTTCCTGATGAATAAGACACTGCATCAATCCAAACATCTCAGCTTGCCTATGTATAATTTCTCTCAGTACAAAAAAAAAAATTCTAATTTTTCAAAAAACACTACCAGCCATCTGAAAAAATCTGGACGCCCTCTAGTGCATGCACAGGTGCAAGAGTTTTGTACATAGGAAAATATACAAAAACCCTACATACAAATAGGGTTCGCTATTGCAATAATGAATGGTAAAAATTGCTATAGGAATAATAAATAAAATAATGAATCTTATTATGTAGGGGACAGTGGTATTTTGATTACTATTTTGCTCGCACCAAGTTTTCAGTGAGTTGATTTTATTACATCAGGAGAGGTATTTTTAATTTTTAATAAAGTAGGTGACATTTACTATAATTTAGAATTACTCTGGAGCAAATTCTAGAGAAGAGCTATCTAGAAAATTTGTTTGCATTGTGAAAACATGACCTACTTGTTCTTCCAGGTGACACAATAAAGAATGCAGTCAGAAATTTTCACTTCACGATTTGGAGAATATTTCTAGAGAAATACTGAGCAACTTAAACCAGGAAATTTACAATTATGATAATTTTCCTAGTTTTTCTTAAATAATTATTCTCCATATACAGGCAAAATAAGGAGAAAATATAAATTATTCACTTCAAAACAGGACATGTGTTTTCCTTATGTTATTTACAATGCAATATATTACAAAGTTCTAGCAAGGAGCAGTTGGTTTAATATTGTCACATAGTGCATGTTACAAGTAAACCCTAAGCTTTCTTCTAAATTTGAACTTGACCTACAATACTTGTGAAAGTATAAATCTCTCTTGTCTTTACCATGGGTATTACTTTCCATTCATTCATCTTGGATCTGTGACGCACTGGGCTCACCAAGTGGATCAGAAACACCCGTGTGGTAACATTTCCTCCAAGTTAGCTAAAGCTGTACTTGTGCTTTGACTCAGTCTTGGTCTATCTTTGTTTATACTTTATCTTGGTTTACTGGCTCTAGAAGGTGAAATTATCAGATATAATGTCTGCTGGGGAAAAGTTTCACCTTCAAAAATGTTTAACTATACATGAACCATAAACATTAGATTTTTTTCAGTGTGGTGTCTTGTGGACACTTTTAATCTGGTTCTAGGGTTCCTAACCTTAAATTAACCATTTTATGAGAAACCAGCCTTGGATTTTCCTTTGTGAAAAACACCTGAGAGAATAAAAACAGTTTGAGTGGTATCTTCATATCTATCTGCTGGATTATTTTTATTTGTTAAAAAAAATTGATATAGTAATTGTGGTCTAAGTAGTTAAGTTAGAATATTGACAAAATTTGCTTGGCAGGCTGGAGTCACTGTCCAGTAGAACTTGTGTTAGAAAAACTGTAGGAAAATGTAATAGGAAAAAAAAACACTTGAAAAATAGTATAACACAGACAGTAACTTTATGCAAGCAAAGACAGAGAAAAAATACAACAGTTACTAAATATTTCATTTGATATCACTGACTCCGTTCCTTTTGTTAGCTGATAAAGTGGTTTGATAAAAAGAAAGTGTAGAATTAAGGTTATTTGTGGACCAGATAAATTCAACAAACCAACTTGCTTCTATATACAATGAAAGGGAAGGCACATAAGTACATATCCTAAGTGCATATCAGAAGTGTTTTGACACTCAATTATACTGTAACACTGTAAAGTGTATAATAGTGTAACAATTATACTGTAACATGCTAGACAGATATGGCTGAAGATTAGCCATGGAAATTGCCACATCAGAGCAAATAGAAAAAGAAGGAATAAAGCAATTTTCCAAGTGTATCAATCTGCCTATTTGCAATTCCACTTATCTAGAACTACTTTCCAATCCTACACACTCCTCTATCAGTACACAAGTATCAGCATTACATGGTGTTTCCTTTTTTTAGGGTTAGTTTTGTGTCTCCTTATTCAATGGGCCTGTGTTAGTTCACAGGGAGTGAATATGGATTGTTAGAAGCTTGAGTCTCCTCACAGATTACCACCTCAGCTTCTCTATTGGATAAAGTAAAAATGGCAGGATAAGAGGTAAATTCCTGATGCAGTAAGCTGACAGTATCTAATTTAAAATTATTTTCTGCTTGTCTTGTTAGTTCAGAGCCTCTTAAAGACTCTCAGTGAAAGACTTTTCAGATTCCTTGTTAAATTCCAGCTGATAATTACTTTCTGCAGAATGGATAAGATAAAAATCTCTAGAACAAAAAGTCTCATCTCAATGGCTTTCAGGATGGAAGTTCCTAATACACACAATGTCAAACCATAGTGAGTGACAATCAGTAAGTCCTGTGCCAATAACAATAACTGCTACTGGCTGCTAATAACTGCTCTCCAGAATTGGCATCTAATGCCAGCTTCCTTATTCCTTCCATTCTGCAGTTGCCTAAACTTGATGGTATAAATCACAGGCAAAGCATGAGGATTACATGAGTATTAGTCAGTTATTCCCTTAAAACTTGTCTACACAAGCTATGTCACAGCAATTTATCCAACATTAACCAAGGTCTGAATGGATTGTTAGACTGCATTACACCTTTGGCTGGAAGCTTTCATTCGTAATTTAGTTAGCCTTTGGTCAGGTTGATATGATTCATTCTTATCTGGTTTACTTTAGCAAAACAAAGGTGGATTGATAAACACCAGGAACAAAAAGAATTATTTAATGGAAGCAGTGGTCACTGTTAGTATATGAGCAAATGGCTATGAAAATGAGTTTAGAAGCTACAAGATAATTCTTAACCTTCACAGCAACCAAACTCTGGGGCAATTTTTTTAGCAGAGTAATATAAGCAAAATACCTAACTAGTTTTAGAAAAATTCAGTCAGTTTATGAAACAGATTGTGTGGCATGCTTGCAATTACAAGGATTTAATGACCCTGAAAATGCCTTTCAGGAAAGTTCCCACAATAATATTTACATACAACTCTAGCTCTTTCAAGATTTTAAAATGTATATAATTTACATAGAATGTATCTTGCACGATAAAATATTAAAACAAATGTTCAATCTTTCAAACTGAGCATGTCGGCTCAGATTCACTAACAAACACTTCCATGTTGTGGTGTTTATTCTCCCTTATTCCAATTTTTATTTGTAACCTGAAAGTAGTAATATCTCCTTGTCTCACAGGGAGCAGGAAAATTGAAGGAAAATTCATGACTATTTATAAAATGCTCACTCAAGTGATAAAAACAATCTCCTCACAAGGAAATCAATCAACCAGTAAAGATCTAGAGTGTGTATGGTAAATAAAGGCTATGGCCACGCACAAACTAGAGCGGACAAACAGCTGTTTGTTCACTGTGTATCCATCTTCCAGGAGTCCTGTCAGGAGATACATCTGATGATCTGGAGGAAATTACCTTAGTGATAAGCACAACAAAATAATGCAATGTACTTTAAAATTCAAGGGGTTTATTGGGAAATCTCTGCTTCAGTTAAATTACTTGAATTTACTGCAGAGCTAAGGAAGTAAAAACATCATGAAATTACTGGATAGTAATAAAATGCATTTCTGGCCATAAGTTAGTATTAATATGTCACCACATCTTCAAATGTATTTCAACTAGAGTGGATATCATAATATGTCACTATTTACCTGTAAATATACACTGGATCTCCTCAGTATATCCACTGACCTGATATGAATGCACTAAGCTGATGTGGGAGCACCCACACTGAAGTAACGATAACCATCTATGTCTACAACCCCAAATCCCCACTGGCACTGCTATTTATGTGTTTTGGCACTGGAATCATCAGTGGGTGTGGTTCTCTGGGGAAGAGATTCTCCCAGAGAAGAATCATACCCAGGTTTTCACATTCCATTAACCTGAGGTGCTCTGGGAAATGTTTGATAGCATGCTATGGCAAATTTCCCTCTTCCTTTCACGTCTTCATTGGAAAGTTTTCAGTTTGCCAACATGTTTAGTCAGCAGTTCATGAGTTCCTCTCTTTCATGTGTCCCAAACAGCGTCTGTATGAGCACAGCAGGCTGAGTTGTTCATGCTTGTACTTGCACAGTTATTGCAGCCATGAACAGATGGAGAGTCTGAAATACACAAAGAGCTCTGTGACCGTCTTGGAGTCATCAACAGCACTTGTGTCATTGGACTAATGTCAGGGAAATTCCTGAAACTTCAGGAAAGTGTGGAGGGATGCAGAGCACACATGATCACTCAGAGGGTTAGACCACAATAATATTTACTGGATTTAGTTACGAAAAGTATTCATAAAGACTGGAAAGAATAATCAGTTCTTGTCAGAAAGACAGATACTGAAGAAAAATGTGCTTCTAATATGAAAATTATTTTAGTACTTACAAAGCATACTTACAGAGTATTCACATCTCATCCATGACCAAAGTGTTGAGAAACTTCTTATTTAAAAACATACTTGTCTTCATATCATCACCAAGAGATAGCAGAATTGTCATTATTCTTGTTTTCATTAGTGGTGGTTTCCAGCAGAGAAGGCACAAAGTGGTTTAGGGCACTTAGTGGCACTAAGATCAGAATGGAATTGAATTAACTTAGCTCTTCTCTGTGACTCCAATGCTGGTCTGAAGCCACTGTTTTAAACTGAATGTTTACAGTTAGTGTGTGGGCACTGACTGTTTACAGGAGCAAAAGGTAGGACTGACAGGTGAGGATCACATTCTTTTGTTATTACCATTACCCTGAATGACCTGAATTTCAAAGTTTTCCTTTTTCATGTGGCAGTTCAGGAGATGATATAAAAAACACCTGCAGATCTCTGGGGAAACAACAAAGAAAGGATATATCTGTGTGCAGGATGTTCAGTGTTATTACACTTCAGACATGCTGGATGGTTGATTTGCATGCCTGGAATCAAGACCATTCATACTACTGGACAATTGTATTGAAGGATAAAAGTGCAAACGTGTAATGTGCAAATGTGACTTGGCAATGGCCAAGTCAGGAGTCAGCAGTGCCTCCCACTCACCTGATCAGCCTTACCTCTCCAAACAGCTCACATGCTCTGCTTCAGCACATCTAATTAAAGTGCACAGACTGCACTAAGGCAGCTGTGCTCTTTCTGGCAGCCAGGGTAGCTCATTTATGGCTTGCTCAGGTATTTCTGCATGCACTGATGTAGAGGCCTAATTGAGGCAATTGTTATTGCTGCACAAATAAGGCAAACAAAATAATACATTTCATAGTTGGAGGCTTACAGAATGGGCTGTCATGCATGAAAGAAAATGAATGGGAAATGTAAGACGCTGGATATGAATTATTTACAGTTGCAATGGGATTACAGTAACTGTGGTTGGTGACAAGCCCTGTGATATTCTCTTCTTTGTCAAGCATCTCTGCCAACTTGAATGTTCCAATAAATCAATGTTAACTGATTAAATCACTTTAAAGTAACTGGGTTTTGGCAAAGTCTACTACCACCTTGTGTCTTGCAGCAGCTTGCTCTGCCCTCCCCAGAGCTGATTCCTCTTTTCTACAGCACCTGAGCCAGCAAGGGAGGTAGATCCTGCAAAGAAATAGAACTCTACATCTTTTTCTGCCAAGAACCTATGTCATTTCAAGACAGTAGTGACAGACTTTCTTCATGTAGAATTTTTATTCCATCTGACATGCCAATGTGTTTTGAGATTTCCACTAACCATATGGGCACTCCAAAGAGCAGACCATCAGCAGCTATTCACTAAATGTAACCAAAATGTTTTCAGTGTGTGGTCAGGGGTGCAGGACACGCTAGAATGCAGGAAACAGTGGGAAAAACCACCATGCACATAGTGGGAAGGAGAGCACAACCGAGTACCACTGCTCAGCACAGCCCTCCCAGCTCTCTGCAAGGAATTAATTGTTGACACTGGACAAGTACTGGGAACCCCAGTCTATTTCAATAGGGACCAAGAGATCTGCAAATAACACTTCCTGGTGGATTTTTTTCTTCTTCTTTCTATTTCAGCAAAAGATGGTCTTGAATCAGGAATCCTCTCTCTTTCATTTAAAACGCTGTGTGATTTCATTGTAAGAGGCAGCCTCCAAGAGTGCCCTGGGAGGCAGTAAGATCATAAAGGAGAATGCGGGACTTCACAAGGGTTATTGATGAAAAAGGTAATAAAGGACAATGTGGGACTTTACAAGGATTATTTATGAAAAAACTCACTGAGATTCCTGATGGCAGTGATTTGTGTAAGGCAATTTGGGCAGATTCTCAATAGCCAGAGGCTTACTTCCTAAAAAACAAGAGGAAGTGTTTACTGACCTTGATTAGCCCAGTCTCTAGGAAATTTAAGTTTAGACAGGCCAAGCTGCTGTGTTGTAAATGACTGTAAAACAGTAAGACCATCAGTCCTTTACGAGCTGTCTAGGGTGTCAGGTTCTGTGACAGTCGTACTCCTGCCCCAAACTCCATCTGCCGAGGCCTTAAGGCAAAGGAAAAACAAACCTTTAAACAATAACTAAGCCTCTATGGCAGAGAGCAAAGCTCCCTCACCCAGGGAGCTGCTTTTGGAAGGGTCCCCGGCCGCAGCTCGGGCCGACGATCCCGCCTCAGTCACTGCTCGGGGGAGAAGGATCAGAGAGGAAAGGGGCAACGGGAACGAGCAGCCGAGGGCTGCGGTGGGCAGCGGAGGGGCGGAGGCGGCGGGAGGGCGGGCAGCACCGGCGGGGCGGGGCGGGGCGGGTGCGCGGCCATTCCCCGGGGATGTGCGCGGCTCTGTCGGTAAGTCCTGAGCAGTTTCATGGGGCAGCTTGCCCGTGGGGCCGGGTGCGAGGACGGTGGTGCGGGAGGACAGCGGTGCCGGGCTCCGGGGCCGAGACGAGGCGGGGGAACGCGGAAGCAGCGGCCGCGGGGGAGCTCCCCTCAGCCCGGCCGCCGGCCCGGAGAGCGCTGCCGGCACCGGAGCGGCCCCCAGAAACTCTGCCGTGGAAAAGGACAGTGTGGGGGTTTGTGTTTTTAAGTGTCCCCGGGACCATGAGCGACCTCCACCCTCCCCCCGCCACCGCGTGTGTTCATCTCCTCGACTTTGACTCCAGAAACAAAAGTCTTTGTTTTAATAGCTCACGGTGGTGACTGAGGTGTCAGCTTTTTGCTACTTCACAGATTGATGGCAGGGAAGTAGACTGCAGTCCGTGTAAATCGCAGGGAAATTCCTGAAGCTCCAGGAAAGTACGCAAGGGTGCATAGTGCACATGTTCACTCACAGGATTGGATCACAGCAGTAGTTACTGGACTGAATTATAAAAAGTATTCACAAAGATGGGAAAGAATAATCCAAGTTCGTATCAGAAAGACAGATACTGAAGAAAAATGTACTTCTAATAGCAAAATTACTATTTTTTTAATACTTGCAAAGCAATACTTACAGAGTATTCGTGTCTCCCCAATGACCATAGTGCTGACAAACCTCATATTTAAAAACATGCATGTCTTCATATCATCACGAAAAGTTAACAGAATTGCCATTGTTCTTGTTTTGATTAGTGGTGCTTTCCAGCAGAGAGGGCACTAGGTAGTTTACCTAGGATTGGATTGGAATTGAATTAACTTAGCTCTTCTGTGTGACTCCAAAGCTGGTCTGAAGCCAATTCTTGAGACTGAATTTTTACAGTTTGTGCGTGGGCACTTACTGCTTACAGGAGCAAAAGGTACAACTGACAGGTGAGGATCACATTCTTTTGTTAATTGCCACTGCCCTGGATGATATGAATGCCAAAGGCAATAACCAGAACTGATACATGTTTTTAATGAAAACTAGACTGAAATTGGGGCCAAGTGCTCTAAATGAGTACTCAAAGATACTCTCTAATCAGACATTCCTGTCCTACCTTGCTTATGCCAACCTGACTACTTTCACAGCTGTAATGATGGATTGGAAAATCTAATGGTGTTACTGTCTTTCAGTTAGTAAAAGGTCTTGCAGATCAGTGAGAACCAGGTTCAGTGAGTACCAGACTCACTATGAAGGAGTTGACTAAGCCAGGAGTGGAAGGCAGAAGTGAGCACAATTCTTTTCAATGTTAACTTTTAACTCAGTTCAGCTGCTCACAACAGTGATTATCTGGTGTCTTAGATAGTTTTGGGGTTACTAGGGTCAGAATTTCAGCATTCTTAACTCCTTGCATATTTTGTTTTTAGTCTTCTGTATATTTTGGCTGAATTTTTATTAATAAAAACTTTAAAGATACACATTTGTAGTTGAGCCCTCAATTGCTGTAGGTTACTTCTCACTTTCAGGTTTGAAATAACATCTCAAGAGTATGTTTTATAGTCTTACAGGAAGTCTCTAGTGGTTAAAGTGGATTCACAGGTTATTCCTGTCAATATATCCCCAGGCAGTAGGCTTGGGTTTTACTGCTCTGTGACATATTTGATTGTCTTCCTGAGGTTGTACAAGAGTTGGTTTTGTCAAACATTCTAACAAACATTTTGTCTAACCCTGGAGAATTAGACCTGAAAACCTCAATGGATACTTTGGGAATTAATGGAACTTTTGAGTAGCTGATAATGTAGGTATCTTAAAAAACCAGAAGAATAGAAAAAATTAGTCAGAAACCTAATCTAGGATTTTAGGAACTCAAGTACAATTTCTTGCTTTAATAGGTACTTTCAGTATAAATTTCAATGAGTGTGCTAGACCATATCTAGACAAATGAGTTCTGGCCCTTTAGAAGCCAGCAATATGCCAATGTGGATCCATTTCTCTTAAAAGTATTTATAGTAGCATAGGGAGTGTATGTGGCTACAAAGAAAAAAAAACAAACCAAATTCTTCTGTGTTACATGAACACCAGTATAAATTTTTAATATGGTCCACACCTTAGTCTTACTGTGAAATTTATGTGAATTTCACACATAGCAAAGCATCTGTAGTGACTAAATGCTGTCTGACCATAAGTTAAAGATATACCTGTGTGGAAAGGCAGTCATAAAAAAGACTTAAACTGTAAGGTTGTGGTTTACAGTTTTGAGACCAATGTGGCACATGAGAACATGGCATAAAGCAGAACTTTTCTGATGGAGAAAAGGACGTAAAATATTTTCACAGATGACCACTCTCCATTAGTCTTCAGTTTTATTTTGGAACTATTTCACCTGAAATTTAAACCTAAAATTTGGTAGTGTATGGTTTGGTTGTGTCTATAGGTACAAGATCTGTTTGGCATCCTAAATAACTTTTCCCAAGATGAAGGAGATTTTCTGCTTTTATACTGTTTTATATTTTTCTGCTCCCACACTATAGTATGTTAACCAGTATCACTTCATGGTTTACTATTAAATTATCTTGCATCCATCCTTGTGTCATGGCCTTGGCACTTCTTGGGTTTTAATGCATTCTGCTGGTTCTTTATAATTTGTGAAGAGCTGTTGATGGCTGGCTTAATGTGGGAACTCAGCACATCACTCCGGATGTCCAGAGTTACAGAGACAGCCCTTGGGGGGCTTGGAGATCCTGAAATGTTGCCAAAAGTACCTGGTGGCTTGACTTTGACCCTTCAAGGGATATGCCACCTGTTTGAGGACATGAGAGTCACTAGGGAGCGAATGGTGTAAGAATGATGTATTTACAGGGTGAAATACAGATTTTAGAGTTTTGGTACAGGGGGGTTATGGAGACAAGATGGAGGGATCAGGGCGTGTCTTGTCCTTCTTCTTTCTTCTTCGTGTCACCCATTTTCTGTGGTGATGTTGGCACTTTGGGATTGGTCCATGGTGAAGGTGCAATTGCTAGTATGGGTGAAAGGTATTGGTAAATAAAGGTAAATATGATGTACATAGCTTTTAGTATAAAAAGAGATGACCGCCCAGTGGGAGGTCAGAGTGCCCTTGGCTGCCTTGCTGGTCAGACCTCTGCTGGGCAGAAGGAAAATTCTGTAGATAAGAAATAATAAACAATTCGAAGACTGAAAATCTGAAGAGTCCAGACTCGTCCTTTTAGGCACGGGCTGTCCCAGGGCCATCCTACGCGTGTCCGGGCAGAGACAGACAGGACAAACAGCCGGAGCGGACATTTGGCGTTCCTGCCGGGCATCTCCCACCAAGGGGAGCAGCCCTGAAGTGCCGAGCAGGCAGCTCCCGAGCTGGACGTGTTCACAGGAGAGCACCGATAACTCCTTGGGAAAGCAGCCAGAAGAGTCTGAAGAAGCAGCAGCCACCAGGTACTTTTGGCAACATTCCAGGATCTCCGAGCCCCCCAAGGGTTATCTCAGTAACTCTGGATATCCGGAGTGATGTGCTGAGTTCCCACAGCTTAACATACTCATAATCAAGAAATTTCCTTTCCTTTTCCTTTCCTTTCCTTTCCTTTCCTTTCCTTTCCTTTCCTTTCCTTTCCTTTCCTTTCCTTTCCTTTCCTTTCCTTTCCTTTCCTTTTTAAGGCTTGCAAGGTTTCAGTGTTGCCCATGCTAAATTATACTTTGTAGGTAGGAGTGCATGGTGAAATAGTGCCACAGCAAGTGATTGTTTATACTAACATCTGCCTTCCACTCTTAATTTAAGAATTCTTAGATCTCTTT
This sequence comes from Melozone crissalis, assembly GCF_028551555.1. Classification (NCBI taxonomy): domain Eukaryota; kingdom Metazoa; phylum Chordata; class Aves; order Passeriformes; family Passerellidae; genus Melozone; species Melozone crissalis. The sequence continues at coordinate 20,258,829 of NW_026535784.1, forward strand.
GATAAATATATCTCAGAATTTATGGTTGCAAATGGCCACATAATTTTCTCAATTTGAAGTTTTGATTCCTGCAGGTTTTTGGCTATTTGTCCCATAAATTGACAGCAAAAGTCTCTTATCCAGATCTATTTGGCATATTAGAATGTCTCAGCAGATTTCCTATTGGCTTGCAAACGTGTGACAAATTTTTGAAATATCATGTTACAGAGAAAGCAGCAAAGGAGAAAAGATTTGCTCTTCAGAGTGTGAATTGATCTTCAGCCCCTGGTTTCCTGAAGCTTCTTCATTTTCTGCTAGCTTCTGAGTTTTAAAACTCAGAAGTTTAAAAGAGGATTAAGAGGAGTTTTTAACATTTAACCTGTATATTTCTGTCAGTGTAATGACAAAATACTAATGTAGTTTAGTGAACCTGCGCAGTAACACTTGCTAAGAGGTTTAAATGGGACTGTTGTATGGATTGGGGATGATCCACACTTCCCCATTGTGTAGTGTGACTTCCATCTAGGATAGCATTGTTTATATTCCCTGGTCACCCACAACCTCAGACCTAAGGGGGAGATTCATTGTCTGAGTTGCTTCTCTTTGAGGTGCTGTAGAAATTTTTCTGCTAAGATAATGAATTTATTTTATTGCATTTCTGTTTGCCAACAAGTGCCTTACCATTTACCCTGATATATTACTTCCTACTGGAAACTAGCCCAGATGAAGGCCCGCTGTACACTGCCTGAGAAGCAGCAGGATAGAGACACACACCATAAACGTGCACGTGTCAAAGGTCTGGGAAACGTTCTTGTGAAATAGGTCATTTACCAAGTGCATTTAACAAAGAATTTTCTGAAAGAAAAATGAGGACTAATTATTTGGAGATCACAGCAAAAGAGAAGGATGTTGTCAGAAGGGAGGAAGTGGTTAGGAGAAGCCAGGGTAAATTGTAAGGCACTGCACATGACATGTGAGCAAATGACCACAACATAATAGTAGGGTGCACTACCCAGAGCAGGATAAACATAAGCTAAATTATCTACACATCTGTTTTGCTGGTGATCTTAAAAAATTATCTAGTATGAGAGCAGTCAGGGTTTGCTCAGTGACTTGCCAAAGGCTACCAATAATATAACTGGAACTGAGGAATTTTTAGTGTCAGCTCCGTCCCCCACCAGTAAAGCTGGGAGTAAAGGCTTGCATGCAGAAATGCAGGTGATGCTTCACGGAATTGGAAGCTGACAGAATTTACAAAAGACAGTGGAAGTCACGGGAAAAGAAAACAACTTACAGACATGAAATACACCTACAAGAGAATGCTTATGTGGGGCTTTATCATTCCAGGCCCTTCTTCCAGGGTACAGACTTTAAAAGTAGGAGTAAGAAGATATGACAGCCAGCTATTGCCTGTTAACCCTATCTGGTCCCTCCAGTTTTTCAAATCTCAAACTGCATTATAGCAAGACAGAAAAAAAGCAAGAAAGCAAATAAATCCAGTGTCATATAATTGCCTTCCACTTTTCATTGTTATCATTATGTTAGTAACAGTTAGTAAGCTTACTACAAGAACTTCCCTTTTTGAGTGTAAGACATATCTGAAATGCCCCTATATCAGCTGTTTCCATTTAGCAAGATCAAGAGTGTTTACTTGAACAGTGTGTAGGGTGAAAATAAGGGTAGGCTAGCTTGTGTGAGGCTGTCCTCAAAACTAAGCAGGTGACGATGTAGGCTTCCTGTTTTCAAGTGCATGAACAATATTCCTGGGGGTTTTAAACATAAACATCTTTTTTAGAAATGAACTTCTAAAAATAGTCCTTCAGAGTAACTCATCTTGTAGATCATTTGCCAATGTTTCAAGAATATCTGCTGTTTTGTATTTCTACTTTAAGTTCACATTAGCTGGGGAACTCAAAACTTGGCTATGAAAAATAACATGACAGGAGGGTCAAATAATGTTTTAAGGGAATTAATTTCTCAGAAAAATTGTTTAAAATGGCTTTTATTTGATATTTGGTGACTTAATCCTCTAAAATGTCTAACATTAAGTTGATGAAACTCCTTCTGACGACAAAATGTGTTCAATACTATATGAACCAAATTAATTGAAGAAGAATAAAATTACTCAAAATCGAGTTAAGAAATACAAAAGAGATTTCTGAAGTTTGAAACATCAAAAGTGCTATTTTAAAATGCTGATGCAAATTATTTGAAAAAAAAAAAATTGCAAAATAGTAGCTCAGTCAAATCCCAGGTGAGTCAGAGGGCATTATGGCAGAGGAGGAGATCCAGATACTTTTTTCCCAGCATGTCTGTTAATTGTCTGATTCACCTGTCTGATCATAGGAGATTATTTGTTATTTCTCAAACAATGTTTCCAATGCTGTGGGTTTGTAGTTATTTCTCATCCCTACAATCTTGATTTTTCTTAGATGTGGTTGCATTAGAATACCGGAGATACTGACAAAAACATGCAGTGCACAGAACTGAATCTGATGTTTCCTGTTCCTTTTTAAGCTCTGCTTCTCTGAGGGAGGGTGGGGCAGAGGTTTTGGGGCTGTGTCAGGAGTCAGAGAGGATATGTATGTGGTGAGGGGTGACTGCTCTTCAGCAGCATTGCATGTGCAGTTTAAGCTGTTAGCTCCTCATCCAGTGGTGGGGAATTCCTTCTTAACATGCTGTTGTGTTAAAATGCCCGGTGCTCTTCCTCCCTGCTTTCCCATCTGCTTTATTTTGTATAAATAGTGGTCACTGGGCATCAAATGCTAGAAAAGAGAATAGATTATGGAAACCAAAAATACTTAGATTTTGGAAGGTTTTGAAATTTGTGAGGTATACTTTAGCTGTATGTGTTATTTTGCCTAAATAATTTTCACTGAATGAACAGGATCTCCTGTTTAAGCTTTTGCATTCCTATTAGCCCTGGGAGATCAAGAAAGACTTCCTTCCTTCCTTCCTTCCTTCCTTCCTTCCTTCCTTGCTTCCTTCCTTCCTTCCTTCCTTCCTTCCTTCCTTCCTTCCTTCCTTCCTTCCCTCCTTCCCTCCTTCCTTCCCTCCCTCCTTCCTTCCCTTCCTGATCTTATGAAAACAAACATGATTTTCACTACAAATGTAACCTGCTCTCAGATACCTTGCTGGTGGTGTCTTGTAAAATTTCCTGGCCTTTACTTTCTTAAGTTTGCTCCTAGGTCATTGTACACTGTAACAATGTGTAGAGATATGTCAGATTATTGGGCACAAGTGTGGTTAATGGACACACCCTGCATGATTCATGCTAAAGATGAAAGCTTGAAGGAGTCTGATAAATTTTACAGACAAAATTGTGGTAAAACTCTCCGTGATAATCCAGCATATTTTTAGTTAAAGCAAACATTTATTTTAAAGGCCTTCCATTGTGCAAAATCTGTTTTACAATTACTGATTTGTCACAGCAGAGACAGTTAAGGAGAATTGTTGTTTCTTCAAAATGGCCAGGCCTTAAGGATGCCATCCAGAATCCAGAAGTTTGGGGCTTTTTTAATCGCTGAACTGCTGAAATTTGTTATTGCAGGAAAAACACCCAACCTACCTCTTTTCAGCCAGTCATCTTTTAAAATTCTTTAGTTTCCAGTACTTTGTTCTTTAATTCAGTCCTGACTTTTGTAGATGAGTCTGCATTAATTTGGGGGTTTGGGAGCTCTGATTTTATTGAAAGTCATGTATGGACTCCACTAGCAGTACGCTCTGCTAGTGTCCCTAAACATTCTTGATGACCTTTCAGTCTTTTACTTGTTTTCACGCTCAGACAATTAATAGACATCCTGGGAAAAAAGTGTAAATTTACTGAAGCATCTCTTTCACATGTGTACTGATCAGTGTTCATATGTATGTCTGTATGGTAGCCATACATTTAAAGCGATTCATTGGTGTGAAGTAGCTGCTCTAAATGTGAGTTCCCATTTCTGGAGGAAGGGCTGACCCTGACTAAAATAGGATAGTAACCTCTCTGCAGAGGGCAGTCCCTCTGGGAACTGTCTCCCATGCAGTAGGATTAGAGGAAGCAAAGATAGAAGATGCCACATTCTGTGAAAATACGAGGATGCCGTGTATTTTAAAAAATCTTCACAACTTCTTCTTTCTTGCTTCTCCTAGAAGTCCCAGACATTGCTACATTCCCTTGTGGCCTTTGGTAGTCTGATGATTACTGGGACCACAAGGTTTAGGACTGAGGAAAAAAGGAAAGCCATTTCCTCTGACTGGACCCTCATGATGTCTGGGGGAGCTGAAGGGCCTTGGAAGCACAGCAGGGTACTGCCAGGGGATGCTGAGAGGAGATGTTATGTAGAGGTTTTGGTGGGGTTTTTTTCTCCTTCGTGTGCAGGTCATGGTTTGTAAAGAAGGTGATTTTGATGTACAGAGTTACAGCCTTCTGAAGCCCCATGACAGTCAGTGGCTACCACATCTAATGGTGATAAGACAAAAATGTCCCATCTTAATTTGATGCGATGAAGAGGCCAGATAAGCATTAGAGAAAAGCTTTCTAGCTGTGACACAGACATCCTGACTTTTTAGGAAGTGTGAAGAATCTCCTTTTTCAGAACAGAGTGTGTTGATATGGAGATATGAATAGTACCCAATTTTTAGAGGACCTCGTGAGGGCATTGCACTCACGTGTCAAGAATTCTGAAGTTGTAATAGAAGAATCAACAAAGATATGTACAAGATAGTCTGGATAAAATAGTCAAGTTGATAGTTTGGAAAATTCCTATTTAGAGCAACATTTTGGAGGAATCTGAGCAGGACAAAGTGGCATTTGTCAGTAGAAGAGAAAGATACCACATGAACAGAAGCTTGAATTGATTGAAACCAAATTAGTTTGATTACCACACAGGAGAGTCTGTTGTAAAGAGATTTCCTTTAGGAAGATCCAGCAATTTTTAGAAGCAACTTTTGTGTGGGAATTTAGAAAGAGGCTTTATTAAAAATTTTGCTAGAATCTATGCAGGCAGTAAGATACCAGATGGAAGGAATATAACCCAAAGCGAGAAGTACTGGTGATTTTGGGCTTGTACAATTTACAGTTTTAAACAAATATGAGATGAACTGTTCTATGGAAGAAGTAATACAAGAAATGTAGCAACCATTAGTTAAAAGTTTCAAATTGTAAAAACCTTTGTTATAAAAACCAGTGCTTTAGAGCTTCTTCTAAAGCATGGTTTGTGCAAGAGGCCTTTTCTGACTGCATTGGGTGATTTGATAAAGTGAGCAACAGATTTATCTATAAGTGAGTATCACCTATAGCTATGAACTTTGGCTCTCTGTAGGAAAAGAAATTGCTGGGTAGAATGCTAGAGCTTAGCTAGGTGGATAAAGGAGAAGCATTGGCATGAAATTTATTAATCCTCTGTCATTTGTTAAAAGTTCTCAAACCTCTTTAATTCACTGGAAGAAGTTTGGTTGATAATAGCTACTTAGTTCCTTTCACTGGCAAGTCCTCACTTTGTGTCTAAGGCTGTACTCAGATGCATGTTACTAGATTGTTGACTTCTGAGTTAAAGAAGTTTTGTTAACCATCAGCACGGACTACAGTGTCTGAGATGAGGATTCCTTTCAAAATGCTGTTCTCTGCAGAATTAGCAGCTTGTCTGCCTTTCTGCACCATGATACAGCATGAGAAACTGGTGGGTGGACTGCTATTACAAAAATATTGTGCATTTTAAACAGAGTAATCAAATTATAGAATCCTGAAAGGTTTGATGAAGTTCAGATAAATTCAATCTTTGAAGCAGAAGTTCCTGACTTTACATAACCTATTAACAGTCTGGGTTGGGTTCATTATGAAAATTAGGTTTTTTTCCCTAGGTTCATTCAAAATGGTAGCTGTGACTTTTTGTTGAAGCCTTTACAGAATTGTTGTGTAACTTGCTGTTTTTTCAGACATTTCAGAGAGATGACTCTCCTTGGACTGTAAAGTGTTTCAGGTGCAATGGCAGATCCCATCCGCTGGGCCCGATACCAATGGCAGCGACTGATATCGACAGAGGGCAGAGAGTGCAGCAGCAACAATTCAAGTACCAAGTGCTATCAATCATCAAAAACTACTGGCAAACATAGGACAGTGATACCCTGTTTGGGACATTTTAAGGAAGAGTATGAAAAAGTATCAAAACTGTACATGAACAATAAAATACGAACTACTAGGTATACTTTATTGAATTTTTTACCACGGAATTTATTTGAACAATTTCACAGGTAAGGAACTCCTTTTTGATTGTGGTAAATCTTCTGAAGCTGAATCCTTCTATTTAAACATTTGTGTGTGTTACTATATATTAGAAAATTATTCCTCTTGCTGACCTATCACTTCTGAAAAGATACATTATATATGGCCAGAGTTTCTTGAGTATCATCATTGTTGAGCTATTCCTTTTCTCCTTAGCTTATGTACTTTCTGCTTATTCTGTTCTTTGGACTATGGAACTGTTCCTTGCTCTTGGAGCACTGCCACACACCAATCAACAGTGGGATTTTCAGCTTATTTCCTGCAATTGTCTATTTCTGCTTCCCTCATGTCTTTCTGCCTTGCCAATTTTTTTCATCTTCCTTCTGCTTGGAGAGCTGCGGATTTGTCAAGCTACACAAGGAGGTTACAGGATGGCTCCCTTTTTAAAATATGTCATCTTCCCTGAGAGATGATAAAATTAAGTTTAAAGGACCTGGAAGTCTGAGAGTGCAAAATTCATCAGTGCCTCACTCTGGAAAACATGTGCCTGGACAACAGTCTGAAAATACAGGAGGATTCTTGGTTTCTGCATTACCTGGTCATGTATGTTAAGCAACTGTGTTGCTAAGTAGTCTATTGACTGGATAGTGAAAACAGAGTTTGGGATACTTATTCCTTAAATTGTGGGTGAAGAAAAGATAAGTTGCTGGTAACTTAAATGTCTGTATAGCATGGAGTGGGGAAATGAGGATCATTGCCTGCTAGCACAGTTAAATCCTGTGTTTTCTCTTTGTTTCAGAATTGCCAATTTATATTTCCTATTTCTGGCTGTCCTAAATTGGGTTCCTCTAGTTGAAGCTTTCCAAAAAGAAATTACAATGCTACCTCTGATTGGGGTTCTGACAATTATTGCAGTGAAGGATGGTCTGGAAGATTATTCAAGGTACAAAATGGATAAACAGATAAACAACTTAGTAACCAAAGTATATAGCAGGTAAGAGACAAGAGTGTTTGTGGTTTATTGTTATTATTTGACTATGACTATTATATGAAAGTAATAACTCTTTTGCTTACCTTCTGGATACTTATAGAAGCATAAAATAATATAATTTGGAAAAGGTCTCTGAAGTCATTTAGTCTTAACACCCCTGCTCAAGCAGGGCTGTTTAGATCTGTTCACTCAGGAACTAATTGTGACTAGATCACCAGTTTTGTTAAATGGTTATCATATTAGTGTAAAATATGGAAAAAAAGTTCTGCTTTGAGGCAAATGAGTTCATGCCTGTGTTTGTACTGTACTAACCAAGGTGCTTGGACTAGTTAAGCATTGTCAAACATAGCATTTGTTTTGAAAGGTGTATTTTTAATTATTTTTAAATAGCTTAATGGAAATTGAAAGGTTGCTAGTTTATCACTCATTAAGGGCATCATGTCATACTCATGGTGTGATGCTATTTCCCCAAAGAGAACAAGATGGTTTTCTACTTGTGTGCATCACACAGTTCATTCAGTATGAGTGTTAACATCTGTATTCCACCATGCAGAACTGCAGTGTTACACACTGTGGGTGCAAGTCAGGCAGGCAGTCTGCTAGTGGTGAGTCTGCTAGGCATCTGTTATCATGGATGATAAAAAGACAGGAATGCATCATATTCTAAATTAACCATCAAAAAACTTCTCTAAGAATATACCAGTGCTGCTCACATAATTGTTTTTCTTGTATACCTGTCATAAAAGGATATTCCAAGATGTAAAATACAAAGGTGAAGGAAGTATAGCAAATGGGTTGTTTTTTTTCTTTTTTTGCATGCTCTGTTTCCATGTGGGAAAACAAGTATTTTGGAAAATGTCACTTTTTATATGTTGTTGTAGCCATCACAAATAGCATCTATAGATTTTTCTCAGTTTCAGCTTATGCATTTGTAAAAAAATAACTGTTCTTCTGTGTATTTCAGGAAAGAGAAGAAATACACAGATGAGTGCTGGAAAAATGTCAATGTTGGGGACTTTGTCCGGCTTTCACGCAATGAAATCATTCCTGCTGACATGGTGCTGTTATATTCCAGTGACCCAGATGGGATCTGTTATATTGAAACTGCAGGCCTTGATGGAGAAACCAATCTAAAGCAGAGACAGGTGGTGAGAGGATATTCAGAGCAGGTAAAAATTGTGCTTTTCTAGTGGTGTAAGGAAGCTGACATGACAGGTGGTGAACTAAAAAATCCCAAACAGCCCTCTAGACTGCCTAATTCATGGTAGCTCAGCAATCCCCATCTGAAAATCAAGGTACTAGGTAACACAGTTCTAATTTGTTGCTTGAGTGGTTTTGGAGCAAATCTTTTCATGTTCACATAACCCAGAGAAAGACAGGTCTATTTCAAGTAATGAAAACCAGCGAAATTAACAATTAATGTAAACCTCAAGTAGTTACTTATGGTGCATAACATGTCATGGGTGAGAAATTGAAGTTTTTTAGAAGGGATTTCTGTGCTATCTAAAGGCCTAGAGAGAATAGCAGGTACTATCTTTTTCACCCTTTCTTCACATTGCATACACTTTGTTACTCCCATATAATGTTTTAATATTATGCCTAGCAGCCAGAATGCTGGAGGCTGGCACAAAAAAGACAATATTAAAAGATTAAAGAGTCCTGACATTTCTGTAGACTTCAGTTCTGCTGCTGGAATACCATGCTTAAAACAACTGCAGGGAGCTTCAGTATTGTCCATAACAATGGAGTGTTAAGACCTCTGGAGATAAAAATTACCTGAACTGCCTCTGAATTGACAGCAGTGGTGAGGAAATGAGGAGAAGTTGTCTCTAAGTGCCATTCCTTAGTGGGTAGGGTAAAACCAAGGGTGTGACGTGCTATCCGTGTACGAGGCTGTTTCTTATCCCCTAACAGTCACATGCTTACTTTTATTTTTACTTCTGTTTTTATTTTTATTTCTTGATTTAATCTTAAAACAGCAAAGCAGGAAGGGTTGTTTTATCCTTTTTTATATACATATTATTACACAAAGCAAAATTCCAATGGTTCTTCAGGCGTACAGCATATTGAGGTGGCCCAATTCTTGTAGCAGTTCCTGCTACCAAGGTTTGATTTGAGTTCCACTCAGGAAAAAGACTGACTTCTTCATTTTCTGAAAGCCTGTACCAAAATTCTAGGAAGAGTCATGCTGTCCAAAAAAAGTGGCAATTCCTTCACCAGGACTGTTCATTTTTGTCATCAAATAGGAAAAAAACATTTATAGTTCCTGTGGAATCTTCTTGTCAGATGGCTTGGTTTCTGAATGTGCAGCCATGGTCTGCTTCACAGACCTTGAGTGCACCTCCAGCTGAGCTCCAGGCTGGGAATTTGTCCTTATAAACTCAGGCTGAGTAAAACTGGCAGTGCTGTGTAAGGGGTTGACTGACTGACCTCTCCCACTTTTTAACCTCAGAAGAAAAGGAATAAACAACACCAAATTAAAGAACATATGAATACAAGAATTACAGAGTCTTAATCTTTTTCCAAGGTTGTTATGTCCTGCTTCTGTGTGACTGAGCAAGTAGAAACACAGTGAAAAAGTTTATCAATGGGGCACCTGTTGATGCACATGGAATTCCTTTAAGAGAAGACAAGGCAAACTGAAAGCAAGAGGCAGGTGCTGAAACTCTCATAGGGATTTTTGAATTATTTTTTTCAATGCTTAAATGACAACAGGAAAGAAATGGAGAAAGTAACTTGAGGCTTCTTAAATAGCAGTGGGTAATGAAACATAGCACACTGTCTCCAACCATCTTGGCATTTAAAGAGAAATACATAAAACAGAAGAGGACTGACTTCCTGAGGGTGATAAACTGTTTTGTGAACAAACTGACATTACTCTGCTGCTTTCAAGATACTAAAACGTTGCATCCTCTTAGGAAGGGTTTAATCTCCTCTTCCTTCTACCCCTCATGTGGTTAGCTGAACCACGTACAGGTTCATGGGGGTGGAGGAACTGTTATGCCATTAGCACTAACACTGTGAGCAGCAAATATTTCCTGTTAGATTACAAGAAGTAGCAAAGAACTGCAGCAGTTGGTTCCCTGTCAGCCTGTATGGTCAGTGACTGAATCCAGCCCTGACTGCAGCATCCTCAAACCTAGTGGCAAGTGCTGTTCTTTTCTTCTGGGAAGCCTAAGCCAAGCTGATCAAAGGCATTCCTAGGTCTCCTCTTCCACCTTAGCCATACACCCACTCCATTCCCATGCTATGTTATCAAATGGTGTATGTGGCAGGAACACAGCACAGCCAAAGCAAGCGGGCTTGGCCCTGGGAATCTGCATCTCCCCATGTCAGTGAGTGTCTGATGCCTGTCATTCCCAACTCCCTTACTCAGTTTCTATCTTTATTGTCTCCCTTCTTTAGGGACCTTTACACAAAATTCAAGTAATCCTAATTCTGCCAAAATTTAAATCTTCTCTTTTGTGCCAGGAAACATAAGAAAACTCCTCAAGAAATAACACACAAAGGCTTCTACCCTCAGTATTTGCTTTGCCAAAATTACAGTTATAATGAAAAAATATAGAAAATAAACTTATAGTCCAGGAAGATCTGAGTGTCCATATCAAGACAGCTGCTTTTGGACATAGTTTTTGTAACCTCTGTTTTATGCTGGCAGAGTGTAGATAGCTGTGTCCACTATAAATTACACCCAGAGTTTCAGTGCTTGGTGTTTCAAGGTACATTACAGGAAGCTCCACTAGCAATATATATTTAGATGTCTCCAGACAGTGGAAGAAAATGATTAACTGCTTTGGCTATTTTACTTTGAGATTAATTCTTATTTGGGTAATCAGTGTACAGTGCAAAATGCTTGCAAAGCATCTGTCAAGCATTCTGTCTATAACATCTTACAGAAATGTTGTACCTCCCATGCAAATCAACATGAGAAGGGCCAGTAGGGAGACAGGTCTTTCATAGTAAACTAAGTTTGCAGAGAAACTGAATGTATCTGTGTCAAAGGCTGTGTTCATACTGACTTCACGTTGATGCAGTGCAACAAATCAATATAGCAAAACATAGCAAAAAAGAATTTTAATCAAGCTAACAAAGTATTTGTGGCAATATGATGTCTTCTGAGTTTCAAATTCTACTTACAGGATTGTGTTTTAAGCTCACAGATGCTATTCTGCCAGTGTGAAGCCATCCAGTTGATGGAATACAGCCTTCTCAGAGACTTGTAATTATGTCGAAGATATATTCACTAACACCTGTGAATTAGAGAATTATGCTTGGGAGTTTGAAACATTAAATTGGTCATTGGGAGTTTTTTTAAAGAGTAGAACAAATGACTTTCCAAAGAGTTAGTGGCAGGTACTCAGCTTGGAAATGACTCAGTTTTACCAGAGGGAAGCCTGTGTTATACTAGAGACTAGAAGCATATTCATATGCCATCAATTGAAATTAAATCACAATAGCAGGTAATTCCATAGATAAGGCCTTTTGGTTTTTCTCTTACTTCTGGTCATGTTTATTCTCATTAATACAGGAGATTTAGTTCACTTGACTTTTCACTGAAATTCTCACCTGCTTTTCGTTTGCAATATGTAGTTCTGGTCTTTTATAACAGCCTTTCTTTGGTACTTGTAAGTCTCAAACATCATTGCAAAGTTCTACCTGCTTGCTTTGTGTTAGCATGGAAACCATCCTGGTCATGGTATTGGGGAAAAAAAGTCTGTTTGCAAGAAATTCTGCTTGCAGAGAAGACAGTGTCTCTTTTTTCTGTTTTTTTCATTATCATACAATGAGAAAAATCTATGGGAAATCTCTGCCTTTCAGATGTTCTTACTGCTTTTGTGTTTTTTTCTTCCTCCTTATCCTTCCACACGTTTTTTTCCTCTCCAGTGTTCTCAAAATATCAGCAATTCAACTGATACTTGACAGTGTTTAATATTTACTAGGAAGTCCTATGGTGTGTAAATCTGATTTATACTGAGTAGGAGACCATCAACACCACCAGCAACCTACAATTTAGAGGCTAAATTGTTAGATAGTGGTATCTGAACCTCTAAATTTATGATGTTTTTAGGTTCTACACATTTTGTCTGAGTTCTCTGGGTTTTTTTCCCTTCCCATGGCTTTAGGTCTCTGAAATTGATCCAGAAGAATTTTCCAGTAGAATAGAGTGTGAAAGTCCTAACAATGACCTCAATCGTTTCCGAGGCTTTGTGTAAGTAGGCTTGCTGGCTCTTTAAACTTATTGTCATTTGTTATGGCATTCTTACTAATTTTAGGAGATCTTGTAATGTTTGCTTTAAGAAGTAGTGATATGGATAGAGGTCAGTTTGCACCACTGCATTTCTGAGTGCAGCACAGCAGACAGAGCTCCAGAAGGGTTTTCTGAGCAGCAGATGGGGCACTAATGCTTTTTATTTTGTATTAAATGTGTTCAACATCTTAGTTTAGGTTGTTTTGCAGACTTCATACTTGAAATAGCTGTTTTAAATCTGCCCTTCATAATATATGGTATCTGTAGTATTTGGTCTGGACCACAGCCTGACTGGGCAAGCTGCATTGCTTAGAATTAGAAATCGGAAGGACTGACTTCCTTTCCTACTCTGATTTCTTTTGTGTAACCTTGAGTCAATTGATCAAACTCCTCTTGACCAGTATGCCTATCTCTGTCTTTTCTTCAGACTGGGTTTATGAGTTTTCTTCGTGATTAGGGTTGGAGGGGACATTAAGGTACTAGATGATTATTAAGGTCCCTTCCAACCCCTGCCATTCTATGATTCTGTGATACTTACACGTTTATGACTTCCTATAGATAATAGGAAAACAAACTACTTTTTTATGGGGTGACCTGTTTTCAGGTTTTGAGAGTTAGAATGTCTTTATTCTTCCCTTTGCACACTGACACATTAGATATTTGAGAATAAAAATAAATAAATATAAATCTTAGTCTCTGAGGAAGCACCTTGACAAAGAGTGGGCCTAGCTGCGCTGGAAGTATACCACAGGAGTGACGGTGCTCACAGGAAATTTATGATTTAATATTTTTTTCAAAAATTTTCTGATACTGATAATCTGAATAGGATAGGGGTTTAGATTTCCAGTGTTTGGATTTCCAGTCTTTTCAATAGTGTTGCCTGCTTCTCAAATACCAGATGGCAAATGTTCAGATTTTAAAGGGTGATCTGCTTTCCTGTTACTCCATTCATTTGAAAAGTCCAATCAGACATGTCGGGACGGCATTCAATGACTTGCAGCTTCTTTGGGAAATCTGTTCCTAATGATTTTGCAAAGCCTGGTTGGTAATTGCTGGATTCCTACAGCTGACATGAGGTGCTTTTTTTTTGCAGTGAGCATTCAAACATGGACCGAGTGGGTCTCAGCAAGGAAAACTTACTGCTCCGAGGATGCACAGTAAGAAACACAGAAGCTGTGGTAGGCATAGTGGTATATGCAGGTTAGTGAACTGCCCTGGCTTTCACAGACTTGAAAACAAGGTAGTTGTGTGCCCTAAGAAACAGTACTGTACAAAGGGGAATTGGGAGAGTAAAAGCTTGAATCCAGCAGAAGGCAGCCATAGCTAGAAATATTAAGAATTCATATCTGAGTTAAGTTTGTTGTTTTCACCGTAACATCTGATACTTCTGATTATTCCTGGAAGGGCAGATCTGTTGTGTGTGAACAGGTCCTTATCCTCAACTTGTTAGTTGCAATGGTAAACTGAGATTTTGTAATGGATATGGAAGTGTGTGACTTGCTTAGGACTTTCTTCTTAATCAAAACTGAAGCTACTACTGTTCTTCTGGTTCTGTTCTACAATTTGTAGAAAGGACAGAGTTTTTTACACTAATCAATATGATGTATCCAGCCAGATAGTTGTAACATAGGTATAGGGCTTTGTAGAAAATGTTAAAATAATGTGGAAGGGTCAAGAAGAATGTTTCTAAAGGAAAGAATATTAGTGATGTTTAATGTAAGCTAATAAAAGTTGACATATACATGACAGATTTTGATTTAACTTGTTCAGTTTTCTTTAGGACAGGATTCATGTGTTGTAGGAGAATCTGATTTACTCATATTTATAATGGCTGTTCAAATATTACTTAATATAAATATTCTGTTTCCCAAAGCTTTGGAAATATAAAGCACTTGCAGTTGTGATACCTGTTATTAGAGAATTTCAACCTCCTGTTTGGTTGCAGGTCATGAAACCAAAGCTATGCTGAATAACAGCGGCCCTCATTACAAGCGTAGTAAATTGGAAAGAAAAGTGAACACTGATATTCTTTGGTGTGTTCTGCTCCTACTTTTGATGTGTTTAACTGGTGCAATAGGTAAGTGAGAATTGCTCGGATTCCTGCTATTTTCCTTTCTCAGCCTACAATGGTTAGTTTTTTATTTTGTGCCTGATTGATTTTGTCAGTCTTCATCCAGATGTAATTTCCTGAAAGTTGGGAGTTCTGTGAGGTTTAAGTTAGTGTTGTCATGTTTGATCTGGAGTGTGGTTAAAAAGTGTGTTCCTGATGTGAATTTTTGGGTCTGGATCCTGTTTCTCCATTTGATTTATCTTTTTTCTAACTAACTGTTCAGCAAAACTCCTGTTTTCCCCTGGGATTTTTCAGGTAATATGAGATACATGTACACACTGAGGTGAGAGACCTAGTGTAACTAGAGTTGGACTGACTTGGTATTTTAGAGGTTGATTAAATTATTGGCTTGAGTACATATAAACAGGCTAACTTTTCTGACAGATCATAAAGGTGTTTAAAATATGTTAAAATATGTTTAATAAAACTTCTTCAGATTACACTTAAAAGTTATGACATGATAATGTGTTCACTAGTAGACTAAAACCTAAACAAGCAAGGATAAGAAAATTAATTGCCAGCAAGTTTTTTTTGGAGGGAAGAAACTGTTTGTGAAGTGTAGTTAATTTTTGTTTATTTCTGAGATATGTTGTATAGATGCAGTTGATGGAAGGCATGTAAGGTGTTTCTTCACGTATGTATTGAAACTTGGGACTCCTGTTGGGGAAAAAACCCCAAGATATTAAATTGTAGTTTAAAAGCTTAGAAAGAACTGCAGAGTGTAACAGCTAACATAATAACTCTGAGCTGTGAAACACTTTACATAAAACTGATTGACTTTATCTTGTGCTTGTTTTCAAGGTCATGGACTTTGGTTAAGTAGGTATTCAGAAATACCTTTTTTTAACATCCCCAGGCCAGATGGGAAATCGAATCCTCCAGCATTAGCAGGCTTCTATATGTTCTGGACAATGATAATTTTGTTACAGGTAACTGATCTGCTTTGAGCATGAGTCATATTCTGATCTCAGTTGTACCCTTGACGTAACTCTTTGGCTTCAGTAGAGCTACTTTGTGCTTGTAACTGGCCAAAGACCTTGGTGTTATTTAATCCCTATGTTTTATTTTGCTAGGTCTTGATCCCTGTTTCTCTCTATGTTTCAATTGAAATTGTCAAATTGGGACAAATTTATTTAATACAGAATGACATTGATTTTTACCATGAGAAAACAGACTCAAGTATTCAGTGTCGAGCACTAAATATTGCTGAAGACCTTGGCCAGATTCAGTATATTTTCTCTGACAAGACTGGAACCCTCACTGAAAATAAGATGGTTTTTCGGAGGTGCAGCATTGCAGGACAGGAGTATTGCCATGAGGAAAATGGTAAGACACTCAACCTTTGTCCACCTGGATCATTTTTCCAACATATTTGAAACCATGAACTAAATATTTTTACTCCTTATGGAAGAAATCATGCCTACTTGGTTTTGTTTCTCTCCATGGAATATTCAGAACCCAGAATGTTGGAATATTGCCCATCTACTCTTTCCTCTTTTTTTTCCCTTCAACTAGAGTGCTAATGCTTACCTAGCATTTTAAGGTTTAAACATTCTGTTGACTGTCCTAGCAGTGTACCACCTTTATGTAGTATAAGTTAAGACTCCACTTTGACATAGTTCTGCTCTTGAGGACATAGTAACCCAAATTAAATACTTAACAGCATTAATACGTTATTTAACAGTAATTTTAAGGTGCAAGTCAATCAGATGTGTGTCCATGTGTGTTAATGATGCAGAGGTAAGTACCTTCATTGAAAATTAGTGTTGTATTCTTACTTAGATCTTACACAGATGCTTATTATTAGGCAAAAAATCAAGAAGCAGTGTCAATGAATAGTTGCTGTCTTATTGTCTAAAAGTGTAGGATCTGTCAGTGTGTATTTCATGAGAGACAACTTGAAGTCTTCTGGGAGCTGGGAGAAGATACAGCTCCAGACACAAGAGAAAATTGGGCAGATTGACATGAATTTTTTAATTAGCCATTTTATTAATTAAGTAAAGCAACAAAGTATTTATTACAGTTACCATGTATATGTACTAGTGCCTGCAGGCATTTTGCTGGTGGACAATGCAAATATTCCATATGAGATCAAGGCTGTGGTGCTGATGATAGGTGGACATGTGAGGCACAGCTGTGTAGTAAACCCTCTTTGTGGTTTTTAAGGGTTTGCTGCCAGATAGAACTGTTCATAACTACAAGCAAAAGGCACACTCTGCTGGCCACAGCAATGAATCAGTTCAGCCCTTCTTTTGTTGTGTCACAGGACCAGATATTACAGACAAATTTTACAGCAATTGCTGCACATGTTTTTTTGGAAGTCTTACGATGAGGGTTCCCAGATGCTTCTTTGGCATTTTATTTTAATTTCATTTTTGGCATTATATTTTCAGAGTGTTTCCTAAATCAAGGAAAACTTTCAGAAAAGAAACCAAAGAGTAGTATGAGTGATGCAACTGTGGCTGATTCATGTCTCAGTGTGCCAGGGAAAGTATGCCTCCACATGCTTCTGCTAGTAGTTCACATAAAGTTATCTTCCAAAATTATTAGTTGTTGATTATGTACATAATTACTTCCTCCTGTGCCATCTTTTCCCTGGAGAGTAAACATGCATTTCTTCCTAACAAATTAGAAATTATGTGAGCCCTGAGAATCAGTTTGAAAAACATTGGAGGGCCTGTTTTGTAGCCCTGGATTATATTTGTTTAGATGCATAGAGCTGCTGTTTGCAAGGCTCTTGCTACATATGGTAAGAGTTGCAGTGCAACACAGTACAGTCTTTTGATAGAAGCTGCTTAATCTGAATATGTATTTCTGGGTTTATATCTGTATTTCCCGGGGTAAAGGGATGCCTGTGATTCAGAATAATCCTCCATGGAGATGCCCCCAGGCTGTGTTCTGTCTAAAGTGACGTGTGTTTCTTGGACCATGGCAGTAGAGCAGTGTGGTGTTGTGAGAGATGCCGCGTGTTACTTCAGCCAGAGCATGCAGCTTCTCCACAGCCTGGAGCAGAGCAGAATGGGTGTGTTTTGTCCCAGCCTGCCTCTACAAACACACATACTAAGTCATTGGTGCTGCTTTCCAGTAAATGTGTCTGTGCCTTTTGTGTGATTTTGTATTTGGTAGTTGTGGAGAGCCCCACAACGTTACGTTCCCACTTAGCTGTTATTTAAAAGAGCTATGTTACTAGTTTCATACTGATATCAGGAAGGTGGCTTGCCAAGGTGTAAGCTCTGGTTTCTCTGTTTCCTTGGACTCATCAGAATAGCAGGACAGGACTCTTTCATTTGTGTTGCAGAAAGAGAAGACAGTAGAAAATACAAGACTCGCAAATGACATAATAAACCTATTTCCATCTCATTTAGAGCAACAGACCTGTGGAAAGATTTTCTGTTTGCATAAAGCAGAATGATATCCTGCTTTTCACTTCTTTCCTGTACATTTGGTACCACCTGAAATAAAGAAATAGGGAATTAGTGGTGTTGCTGGACATGTCTGCAATGTATGCTCATGTTGGTTTTTTGCTAGGATGCCGTTGTTTCTATTCAGACTTCAATGAAATAAAGAGGCAATGCACAGCTCTCAGAACAGTTTTTCCATGCTGTCTGTGGATTTTAGGCACTGAACTGCTAGTGTATGCTCATGGAATGCTGTTTTCACAGTGCAAGGTAAAACTTGAAAGCTGAATAGTGTACTTCCAGTGCTTTCCAGAGATTTCAGCTTCTGGCACATGGTCAAACACTCTCAGAACTCCAGTGCAAACACTTGGATATGTTCTTAATCAAGAACATGATAGCATAGGAGTGTTTCCATTTGCTGCAGAGATTCTTTACACAATTGATTTGTAGAGAGAAACAGAGCTGCATTTACATCTCTGGCACAAAGGTGTTATACATGTCCAGACAAAGTTTGGTTATTGAAACTTGCTTTTCAATTAAAAACTCAGAAAATGTGTATCTTTTTGTGAGGGGGTGTCCAATACTGAAACAATAAACACAGTTTGAATGAGTTCCTGCTAGCAGCTGTATTTATCAAACCTCTGACATACAATCCTGATCCATCATAACATAATGGCTAGAAAACTCGTCAGAAGTCTGGTCCTGTTTTTCTGGCTTAGAGTAGAATTGTTGCTATTATTCTTTATGAAATTCTTTGTTTTATTTCTTCAGAACCTCCAGAAAAGTCCAATTCAGTGCTTTCTCAGGCATTCCATTCTAATTTGTTCCATCATCTCTGACAAGGTTTTGTTGATACCTAGCCTGAGTTCATCTTACCACAATATGGAGCCATTGGGTCTTCTGATAGCCACAGTGTTCACAGGAAACAAGCTATTACCTTCCTGCCTCTATGCAATTTCCCTTCACTTGAACATGCATTTGACTCCCATCAATGTGCCCTTCTGGAGGTTGTATGACTCCAGTTTATTTGAACTCCAATTATGTAGAATTCAGATAATTTTTGTTCTGTCTTCTGGATTCAATCCAGTAGAATGCTGCTCAAACAGGAAGACAGTGTGGTGGCTTGTTACAGGTTTAATTTTTCATAAATGGTGGATTATTCTTAACTATATAAGTAATTCCTTACTTTGGACATGTTTGATTTTGCTCATGGAACAATAATTTTGTTTCCCTTTCCTTAGCAAAGAGGTTGGAATCCTATCAAGAGATTGATTCAGAGGATGAGGATTCAGCTGATTGTCACTGTGGCTCTTCAACCCCTACATCAAAATGTCAGGGGCACAACTGCAGAGGTGTGTGTGAACCTTTGAAGAGAAAGTCTTTGAACCAGTTATCTGATAGTTACTCGGCATTCAAAAGGCAAGATGAAGCAGGTGATATTCCCAACTCAGGACACATGGCTTTCAGCAGTCCCATAGTAAGTAGAAGCTGTTTGGTTTATTGCTAAATTTCTGAATTAACTCATGAAGGTATCTCTTTTTACTCCCATTTGATCAGATTGGTTGTCATTTAAGAAATCCCTTCTCTCTTCCACCAAAATTTGGGGTATCATGATGGGTTGGTTGCATGCTATTTACAACTGACATCACAGGCACATGTTGGTTCATGAAGTTCCGTACTTTGAATCTTGCTGCTCTGCATCCATGATCAATCCACGATCAATTCAAATGAAATTACTGACTTAATAACAGTTTAACAGTTTGTTCTTTTATTTTAAGAGGTTTCTAGCGTTCTCCTTTGTTTTTAATATATGGTCAATACTTATTTGAGGTTATGTGAGGAGAAAGCTTTGCTTCTGTACCTGAAGGTATCTGAATATCATTCATCATAGTTAATCTCTGTTGAAGTGTCTAAACCTATGAACTAAGCCTTTAGTGTTTACCTCTTTGGGCAGGAAGTTTGCCATTTTCAATGGACTAGCACAAGGCAGTGAAGATGCCAGTGTTCCTCTGTTTCCTGGTATTACAACTCAGCACAGGAGGGAAGTTGTATGAACTTCTACATTTTGATCATCTGTAACTGATTTAACCTCCAGAGGCTAAGTTTATAACCTGATGAAATTTTTGTTCATTTCATAATAGGAAACAGATGTTGTACCAGACACACAACTGCTGGAGAAGTTCAGTCAAATTTCTTTTCATTCCTATCAACAATCAGAAGAAGCTAGCAGCGAGTTATCTTTGGAGACAATGTATATCACTGATTTCTTTCTTGCTCTGGCAATCTGTAATACTGTTGTAGTCTCAGGCCCCAATCAGACACATCAGAAGGTAAGGTCATGCTTTTGGTTATTTGACCATATTTACAAGTAGCTGATCTCCTTTTGGTTCAGTTACAAAAATAAAAATACTATTAACTGACATTTAAAAAATTCTCATTTTCACCTCTGCATTTTTGTCCTATTAGGAAGAAGGTAATTACTGTAAAACCATGGAGTGCAATGAGTTAATGAATAAAATAATACTGATAAATTGGCTTCAATCTTCTTGTTTCTGTGACCATCTGTAACTTTTACAAGACAAATTTGGATATTAAATTGCAGTTGTAATTTTTTCCATATTCTAGTTACAGGTTTCTTTAGATATGGGTATAACTTCCTGTAATAATACATTAACAGTCAGATTACCTTCACATGTGGGTTATTGTTGTCCAAAAAATAAGAATAATTGCTGAAGATTCACAGAATATTGAAACTAAGAATGCTCTTACCTCATGGAATACTGTTCCCTGACTATTCAAATAGACATGCAGCAAAAGTATGGAAGATGAAGCTTTATATGTATATTAGTCTGAAGAAAAATTGCTTTGCAGAAAGTTAAACTTGTTTCACCATGAATTAACAGTGCATTTTCTAGTCTGCCCTGGTTTAGTAGTTTGGAGTGACCATTTGTTTTTTTTTCAGTGCACACAACCTAACTTTTATTAAAAAATAGTACTTTTTTTCAAATCTTTTGGGTTTTTTCAGTGTGGGATTTTCATAACTCTATTTTTTGCCAGTTTTGACTGTGTTGCAGGATAATTCCCAAGTTCAGCTTTGATTTCTTTCCCTCATTACCTGGTGATTTACATTTGTTGACTTTGTTTTTGGAAAAAAAAATTAGTGACATGTGCAGAACTAGATTTTCGTGTCTGTCTAGGTACTAAACCCACAGCCATAGCTGGAGACATTCACAAAACATATCCTGTGGGGTATAAAGTACCTCCTGTTTATAAATAAGCTTTATGTTTTATTGTGCTTCCAAGCATTCCCAGAAAGTGTCCGGTAGGCAGCCTAGAGATCCATGTGAGGAGGATGAGTTCATAGTCAATAGTTACCTAATCCTTAAATGGGATGGAGACTCTCACAGGTGAGAATCTTGGTTTTTTGAGAGTAATATGTCTGAATAACTCGCCAGCAGGGTAGAAGTTCTCCAGGTCACTAATAGGTAGACTGGGAGGAGCAATGTGGAAGGAGGTTTCTGAGTTCATGATGAGGGAATGACAGGGGAGAACTCAAGGCAACAGGAAGTTTCAGTGTTGCCATAGGAAGAGGCAATGAAAGGACATGATTCCTAGTCTCTGTTTCCATGATGTTGAATGGAGACACATTGCAACTTGCTGGAACTGTGGAGGACTGAGCCATGGTTTGTCCCTACCTTTTGCTTTTCAGTGGCAAAAGAGAACATGCTTCCTGGTAACTCATTCTTACGTCCTTACCAGCAGTGAGAAAGGAATGCCTTGTATCAGCCTTGTATCCCTATCCCTTATTTTTGTAAGCTGTTAGCTCCCTAGCTACTCTGAGTAACAGGAAGCCAATTATTTTATAACACTGATCACAGGGGAACTTTCTTTTAATTCAAACCACTGAAAACTGTTGATAAGTTATCAACAGTTAACTGTTGATAAACATAAACTGAATGTTTAGCAGTTCTTGTAGCTGGTTAGTGTGAGGGGGTTGGTTTATTCTTCACATGTATTTTGCTATTTCAGAACAAGGGTTAAAGTGTTTAAAGTTCAATGTGCCACAACTTCAAAAAGTTACAGTGTCATACTTACTCTGTTCATTACTGGAAGTTCTGAAGAGAAGTATTGCTTGGAGTCATGAATTCATGAAACACATCCAATTTTCAGACCTGAAGTACTTTTACAGCTTTTAGAGGCTGCCTACTGTACTCAAATGGTTTACTTGAGTTGGCCATCTTTAATACAAGCAGTCAAACCCATGGTAAATTTTAAAATACTGCTTTCATTATGAAGCATACCTATTTTGTAAGGTGTCCTTCCTTAATATAATAAAAAGGAAGAATTTAACATAAATACTTTCTCTATCCATTCTGTTCCAGATGAGACTCTCTTCACTGAGTAGGATGCCTATTAAATCACTTGAGGAAATCAGGCAAATGTTCCAGAGGTTTTCAGTCTGGAGACTAAGTTCTTCTCCACTTCCAAGTGTAAAGGAGTCATCATCTGAAAGCCCCAATACTTTTGTGAGAAAACTGTCTATTTTTAGAATGAAACTGGCTTCACCTACTTTGGATGGAGATGCTCAAAGGATTTCTGAACCTCATGCTATTGACAGCCCAGAAAATTCTCAAGTGCCTGGAGAACTCCATGTAGAGAATGTAGCTGCTGGTGGTGAACCCAACCATGCTGTGTCATCTATTGAATTATCTCCCACACCAAAACTCTGTTATGAAGCTGAGAGTCCAGATGAAGCTGCCTTGGTTCATGCTGCTAGGGCTTATAAATGTGTTTTACAGTCTAGGACTCCAGATCAAGTAACTGTGGACTTTGCAGGTCTGGGGCCTTTAACGTTTCAGCTTTTGCATATCCTGCCTTTTGATTCGCTGCGGAAAAGGATGTCAGTGGTGGTTCGGCATCCAATCTCCAACCAAGTGGTGGTGTACACAAAAGGTGCAGACTCAGTCATGATGGATTTGTTGAGAAGTGCATCTGAAGGTATCTATAGAACTTGTAATTCACTCCTTAATGATAAGTTTTAACAATTTGCTACTTCAAGACTGTATTTAGATCTTCAAAATTTTCTGGTAAATTGAGCCTAAACATGCATGTTTAATTTGCTTTCTCTTCTTTTTGTGTGACAGTCCATAGTAATAATTCTGAAATTGAAGAGAAGATTAAAGAGATAACTCAGCAGCATTTGGATGATTATGCCAGAAGAGGACTGCGCACTCTGTGTATTGCTAAGAAGGTATTTCTTTTAATACATATTTTGTAGAATGTTTGCAGTCTGTGACCAGCCTCAGTGGTACCACCAATGGAGCGAACATCATGTCTTCCAAACAGATTCTTCTATTGTCACATTTTGTTTATCCTGATGTTCATTTAGGAAGAATTTCTAAGAAAACACTGATCAATTCCTGACATCTTTTAGATTGCCATTTTTGTCAGTTCATGATGCCAAGCATTTAGCATCTTAATTTTAAAACAGGGATTGTCAAATAGCCAGATTTTTCTTCAGGAGTCACAAGCAGGTCTCACTGTGTGAATCTTACCCTAGGTGGAATTCCAGACACAGAAAAGAGATTAAGTCACACCTGTTTTATTGGGTTTCACAAACAGTTGCAGTGTTACAAGCTGTGGATGCATAACTGAAGTGGTGTTTTGAGATTCCATTTTAAATTCCAAGCTGCTTGGAAGTAAAATTCCATAGGGACTGAAACAGGCTAGAAGCCTTTTGACAAAGCTTTTTGCAAAGTGAAAGCTCAGGCTGTGTATCTGTGCAGCCATCGAGATGTACCCAGCTGTGCATGGTTCTGTGGCAGTGTCAGTGCTGCAGGTGACTGTGCCCATTGCCCTGCCTGCCTTCTATCCAAATGGAAATCTGCAGGAACCTGCAGGGTGCCAATGAGTAAGTAGCCTGGAAAAGTAATCTAACACTCTGAACATTGTACTAAATCTATGGACATCCTGGAGCATGTCAGCAATGTGCTGCCAAGGGCCGCACTTGTAGGTTTGGGATGGGGACAGCAGAAGAACCATAAGAACACTTCTGATGCACTGTTCAAAACCCAGTGTAGATACATGCCTATGTTTTCCCTCCCTGTGTAGGTGATGAGTGATGCAGAATATGCTGAGTGGTTAAATCATCGTTTTTTAGCAGAAACCAGCATTGACAATAGGGAGGACCTGCTGCTTGAGTCTGCCATGAGGCTTGAGACCAAACTAACTTTGCTTGGTAGGTAGAAAATACTGTAAATCTCAGGAAAATGCCTGTGATGTTCATAATTGGAATTTGCTTGCAGAGGGCTGTGTTAATCTCAATCTGTGTAACACATAGCTTTTTACAGACTTAGAATTTATCATCACTCCTGAATTTTCATAAATCTCACTGGTAAGTTTGTACTAGTTGTAAAGCACACTGAGAATAGATGGTGCTTTCCTGTTTTTTGTAAAAATCTACTGTTATGGGGGGTTTTTTGTTTCTTTTATTGTTTATATTATGTATTTTTCTATTTTCACTAGATTTTTTAAATGTAATTATAACAAACACATGAAATGATAGTAACAAGTCACAGGCCTGCCTGTGCAAATACTCAGAGATATCCCACTTCTGGGCATGTTTCCTATAAGTGTTGCATTCATGGCACAGCAGATGTGCTTGTGCTGTGTTCTCCTTTAACAACATAGAGAGAAGTAAGGCATGCTTCTGCCAGAACCACTCCTCTGAAGGTCATTCAGCTGTGCAGAAATGAAACAAAAGTGTTTGCTGTAGGTGTGTGGAAGGTAAACTGCAGGCAGTCTGGGATAATCATTTTAGAGAACTGCCCAGCAAATAACATTGGGAAAACAAAGTGCAAAGATCTGACTGTGGTGGTAAAGGCAGCTCATGCTAGAAGCTGAAGAGAGACAGATCCTGTTGTGTAAAGTGTGCTCCTTCTCTCAGTTTGTGTCATATCTGCTTGGTGCAAATGCAATAAACCTTGATACTGAAGGAATTCTGGGATCACTGGCTTCAGTTTCTGGAGAGAAGCTAGAGCAGTGCTGCAAACTGATGATTTTTTAAGGCTATACAGGTATCCTTTGCCACTAAAGCCAATGGAGGGAAGTCAAGCTGCTTTGGAGACCTGCTGTCTTGCAGGCTTGTGTCTCTGGTGTGACAATAAGCAAAATGGGTTGGCCCTAACATTAAATGGAAGTGAAAATAAGGAGGTTAAACAACTTTATACTGCAAGGTGCTTGCTTTCAGGAAATTCCAAGCACATCATGGTTGCATGTCTGTTTTGGGATATGGGTACAAAGAGAGAACCAGCTCATCCTGTCACTCTTGAAGCGTTTTGGCTCTGGAAATGCAGCAGGATTAATCTTTCTGCTTGTCTGACCTTAGGTGCCACTGGCATTGAAGATCGCCTGCAGGAGGGTGTTCCAGACACAATACAGGCATTGCGGAAAGCTGGAATAAAAATATGGATGTTGACAGGTGACAAGAGAGAGACAGCTGTCAACATTGCCTATGCTTGTAAACTGCTGGAACCAGAGGACAGAATCTTCACTCTTAAATCACAGACTAGGGTGGGTAGAAAAGTAGATTTTCTTCTCTGCTGAAAAATTCAATAGGGCTAGTCCACAGGACAATACAGAAAAGCAAATGTTGTTTGCTTGGGAAATCAAAGAACATTTGCTTTTCTGTATTATTCATATTTTACCCTTGTGGGTAAAATATGAAATCCTTTCTATGTATGTAGAAAGTCTGTTTGAAAATCTGTTTCTTTATATGCAGTCCCTACATTATGATTAATTATTTTAATTGAATAAACTTCCTAATGCCTCTCAGTGGTAAGCTAAGGAGTTGACTTGGCCTCAGGTTTAGAGGATTGTTCTAAGACCTTTAATTTTTCTTTTTTTTTCTCTGCTTATATGTATCTTAAGAAATACAATTCATATATGCCATAAAAGATAGTGTGGCAAGAATTAACTGTGGGGAAAATAAAGTGAAAAAAGAAAGGATTTTTAGTCCAGTTGTGTTTGGGGAAAGCTTGGAGTTTGATTTGTGCCAACATTTTCCTTTTATTCTGCTGGGAAATTAGTGTCTTACTGGACAATGAGAACTAAGCCCCTTTTGCAGAAGTGCTCTTCCTCCCTCTAACTAGGCTCAGGAATAAAATCCAGGATTTGATACTGTTGCATTTCAAAGCAAAATTATGAGAAGATTTAAGAAGATGTATTTTTTTCTGTGTTGCATGTGCTTTATATATATTGATACCACAAACTTTTTGAGCATCTCATATTGATTCTGATAAGGTAAAACATTCCACAAGGCCAGTTCCTCAGTTATTCATGGCAGCTCACCTGTAAGGTGATATGAAGAGCACTTTTGGCTTTGCGTGCCAGACAAAAGAAACAGAGAGCAAAAGTTTTATCAAAGCTGTATTTATATTACAGAATCCTTAGTGGTTGCTCTTCCTGCTAATTTGTGAAGGTTTTCTGGCTTGCATAGGTTTTTCTCTCTTCTCTTAGTGCAATACCCAAGCAAATCTGCTCAAGCAAAGTTTATCACACTTTCATTAACAGCAGTCTACATCTTTTGTGATTTTAAAGGGGTATTCAGCCTCTTGTCTGAGCCTTTCAAGATAAATACTATACAAGGACAGCATTTGACATTTTCCCCATATGTACTTTATGAGTTAAAAAAAGGGAGGCAGACTATAAACAGAATTTCATAAGATGCCTTTCTCTTGTCTTTTATTAGGATGCCTGTGCCTTGGTAATGAGCAAAATTTTAGAAGATATCCAGAAGAATGCTTCTGTCAAAAAAAACCACAGTGAGAAACTTGGAAATGTCTCTGCAAGTCCCTCCACCCAGGCTCAAGGGTTCAATTCAGGCCTGGTTATTGATGGAAGGACTTTAGAACATGTCCTTCATGACAGCCTACAGAATATTTTCCTGGAACTCACAGAAAAATGTCGGGCTGTAGTCTGTTGCCAAGCCACACCACTGCAGAAGAGTGTCCTGGTTCAACTGGTGCGAAATAAGCTAAAGGCAATGACGTTAGCTGTAGGTGAGTCTTGTGGTTATCATCTTTTCTCTGAAAAGAAGTAGAAGCCAGTTTCTTCTCTTGTATATTTTGTTAATGTCTGTCACAAAATTTATTTTATGAGCAAGATAATCCTTTGAATTGTAGTTGTGTCTGACATGAGATGATGCCTGTCTTCTAAGTAGCAAATTCAGTCTATAAATTTAGGTCAGTATACAGCAGTAAGAACAGCATGAGTCATTGTTATGAACCATGCAAAGCAGCAAGTGAGAGCGATTTTTTTTCCATCATAACCACCCAAAATTAGGAGGCAGAGGGGAGATGACTGGCTGTGATTTAAAGCACTCATATTTTGTGGTGCATCATGCCAGCTAAATTCTGACACAAGGAACATCTATGATCTATTGGAGAACATAGCTCAATTCAGTTGTGTGTTCCACTTACTAATCCTGCTTTCCTTAGTGTTTTTCAGTGTTGGCCATAAAAAGGTATTTCTCTGAACTCTCTGGTGTTTGTATTTGTCTTTTCATGCCACCTCCATAGCAATGTGATAGCCAGCAAAGCTAGTTTTGATTTTTCCTCTTTTCTCTGTAGGTGATGGTGCCAATGATGTCAGTATGATCCAGGTGGCTGACACTGGTGTGGGAATATCTGGCCAGGAAGGCATGCAGGTAGTGTATCCTAAGACAGATGCAAAAGATGTCAGGTTCCATTTAAAATCAGTTCAGAATGTACTCTGGAGACCCAATAGCTCCACAGTCTGTTCCCTTACATGGGCAAAACTTTGCAGCCTGAGCCTCACACCCCGTCCTCAGCATTCCACCAGGAGCAATCAGAAGCTGAATGCCACAGGTCAAGCTTCAAACAATAGTTTGCTGCCTGTCAGCAAGGTCCATATTTCTCATGTCCTGTAGGGAAATGAGCAGCCTAAGTGTCAGTGTCAGTGATTTCTATGCAGTGATTTATTGTGTGGTAAGAATGATGACAGCCATATTCCTGCCTGCTGTGTTGGACTGAGCTCTGTGTGTTAGTTGTAAAGTCTTGTATGGAAGGGGATATCTGAGGGAGGATAACCCGGCAAGCACTGTGTATAAAAAATTGTAAAATAAAAATTTCCAGCAGTTGGTAAGTTGCTTGGTTGTTGGTATCTGAAGCTTGTTTTTAACAGTTTGGTTATAGCATATCCTTTTCTTCTTGTGTGACACAGGCTGTGATGGCAAGTGACTTTGCAATCTCTCAGTTTAGACACCTCAGGAAGCTGCTGCTTGTCCATGGTCACTGGTGTTATACCAGACTTACCAACATGGTGCTTTACTTCTTCTACAAGAATGTGGTATGTAGCTGTCCCATTCTAGGAGAATTTTACGTATTTTTGAGCACTGTTAGGTTTAGTGAGGCTTTATTTTCTTTTTTCTCTTCCTATTGTGAATGGTTTCAAAAGCATGTGTCAAACAATTCAGTTTCTCATTTGTCTGCAGAGGCCAGAGGCTCTTATTTCTTGGCCTAAATTTCCCACTCAAAGCCATTGTTTAATTTCATGAAACAGTGGGTGAGGGGCACTACTAATATGGTGGCAGCACAACTGTTTCAGCAAGTCATGTCTGATTTTTAAATGTTTCCAGAGATTACTATAACCAGCCCTCTTGTTTTTAAAGCATTTGTCAATGGCTAAAATTTCATCATGTCATCTTTGGTTTTTCAGACCTATGTGAATCTCCTGTTTTGGTACCAGTTTTTCTGCGGGTTTTCAGGCACATCAATGACTGATTACTGGATCTTGATTCTTTTCAATCTCCTTTTTACATCGGTGCCACCCATCATTTATGGTGTCTTGGACAAAGATGTATCTGCAGAGATACTCATGGAACTCCCACAGCTTTACACAATGAGCCAGAAATCTGTGGTAGGTTACAGAGTGCTTGGCCTGAAGCAAATTGAAATGGTCAGCATTTGAGCCATTTCTGCCTTTCTTTTATGTTTCATCTCAGATAAACATTGTTTTAAATTACTTTCTCTGTTAGGAAATGTCAAGGCCTGTGCAATATGTGCACAAATAAAAACCTGGTTTTCAAAAGATTTTTTAGGGTCTTTTCAGTAATAGACCCAATCTTATCAGACATGTGGATGATAAAAGAAATTCAGGACTTTGGGTAAAGGGATGTACTAGACAAACATTGTTACCAGCATGTTTATTTCATTCATTGTGTCAGCTGTCCAAATTTCCCTCAAACTGGGAGTTGTTTGAACAAGATAAGGGCACTCTGTATACTCTATTTTTTTATTTTGTCATATAAAAGTCTCAACTGACAAAGAACCATAGCAGATTAATTTCAAATAATCCTCAAAGAACTTCTGTCAGTCAGGGTACTTTTCACCCTACAGGTATGTTCTGAAATTTGCCTTCCCATGTGAAAACACTATACATGATACTGGTCTGTCAGTAATTTCTGTCCAAACTTTTAGCACAGAAAACCAGAGGGAGTGGGACAGTAGTTTATAAATCAAAATTATATAACTCAGTGAGGTTTTTCCTGATTTCTGCTTTGCTTAGCATGAGATCTAGCATAATTTTAAATTTATATTTCTAAATATGTAATAATTAAAATAATATCTTTATTATAACAATTGAAGGCAGAGACATACTGAGCCTGAGACAAAATAGGTACTAATAGTCCAGAAAGAGGAAACATTGACTATATGAGTCACCTAAAACTCAACATTTTCTTTATGGTCAGATCCTACAATATCATTAGAAGGCATTTCTTTACCATTATTTCCACAATGCCCTTAATAACATGCTTGAACTTTTGGTCAGCCCTGCAGTGGTCAGGCAGTTGGATCACATAATCCCTTCCAACTGAAATATTTTATTCTGTTCTATTCTACTCTATTCTAACAAATACTGCTAAAAAAATGAGCTACAACGTGTTGTGTGCTAGTGTTGTCTCATTTATTATAACCTAGTAGAAGTTTAGGTCTGTTCTAGAAGGGAAAGAAGGTTATACACTGAATGGACAAATTGTTTACTTGTTTGTAGACTTCTACTTTTCTTTTTATATATACTTAAATACTTTATGTTTCTTGGTTTACAGTACTTTTGAAACACAAAGTATTCTTTAGGTACCAATCCAGACCTGTGTAGATTGGCTTGAGCAGGTCTGTGCTTTGTCAGTCAAAGAATTTTGTTTAAGTAAATGTTGCAAGGCCTCATTTTTTGTTTTGATCTTTAGGATATGTACAATGCAGTGATCTGAGCTGAGATGTAGGTTTTGAAGCAACATAATCAGAATTACTGCATTGCATAATATTTTTTCTTCTTTTCCTTTTTATTCCCTTATCTTCTGTTAGTTTTTTTTTGTCTTTTGTCCATCCCATCATTCCTTGCTCTGTGGTTGGAGTTATTATCATTTCCTTTCGTGCATGGAAGCACATGGAAATAATTGCTTGGACTTAAATACAGTATAGAAAAAAGAGAAATGCTTTAAAAGATGCAATAAGATGCAACATCACAATATTGCACCATGACATCATGAGTGTAGAGCTTTGTATAAATCATAAAAAATAATGGAACAGTAAATGGGATTCATCTTTAGTAGATTAAAGCACTTGCCTGAAAGGCAAATAAGCTTTCCACATCACCTTCTGACAGTGGTTCAGTTCTTAAAAAAGGACTGAAAGGCTCTTTTTTAAGAACTGAATGGATTTGGAAAAACCCATCTCCAGTAATCATAGAGGACATCCTGGGTGATTGGGCTTCTCACCTCTGTGTCTCACCTCAGTGCCTGAAGGAATGGGACATAGCTGAGCCTGAGCACAGGCAGCTGTGGTTTTCTAGGTGGCTGATCTGTCCTAGCAGTCTGCTGCTGCTGCTGAGGGAAAAAGTCTTATTCCCTTCTCCTTTTTTTCTTCCTATTCCCTCTTCATCCATGTAGTTAAACTGTTTTCCTAGTCCCAGCTCAGTTATCCCATCAGGTCCTCCCAAGAGCTGATTTAACTCACTAAAAAATCAATGTGTTATTCCAGCAGAAAAGTGAGTTGGTTTCTCACATCTGATGAGTTAAATTAGCTCACAGAGGAGTCCCATCCACACAGAGGAGTCAGACAGCACACATAACAAAAAGAGATGGAGATAGAAGAAGGTGGGACTTGGTATTCAGTGATGGCAAGCTGCAGGGTACTTCCCTGTCCATCAGCCCCCTCCCCTCCCTGGGACTCAGCTGAGGCTCTGGTACATCCATTCTGATAGGCACAGCTGCAGGGTCAGAGTTCCCAGAGCTGGCTGCTGATTGAAATACTAAATGTTAGTGTGGAGGGAGATCTTTGTTCTAATAACTGTAACACAAAACATGCCTTTTTCACTTGGAAACTAACTGGAATTACTTCTGTAGATAATCTTTCCCCAGATCCAAATTAATGCTAGTTAAGGATGCAGCAATTTGTTCAATTTGTTACAATGCCATTATGTTTTTCTCTTACAGGCTTACTTGCCTTCAGCTTTCTGGATAACCTTGCTGGATGCTTTTTACCAAAGTCTCGTTTGCTTTTTTGTGCCTTACTTTGTAAGTGCTGGCTACAGAATATATTTATACATTTTGACTTACTTAAAACCTAGGCAAATTAGAGAATAGAATGAAGTATTTGATTTTTATTTCCTTAGTATATTCCATAGTATATGAATGTATACTAAGATCATCACTGGAACAGAACTCAACTGTGTATGTACAAATATGTATGGTATTGAAGTTATTCATGCCACTTCATGTTAGGACTGTACATAAAGAATATTTGACACTGACCACTGTCTTCCTTTACAGACTTACTGTGGCTCAGACATAGACATTTTTTCTTTTGGAAACCCCATAAACACAGCAGCACTCTTCATTATGCTGTTTCACCTTCTCATTGAGTGCAAATCTGTGGTGAGTACTTTGTTTCCCAAAGAGTATATTCCTTACAGAGTATGTGCATACAGCATATTTTACATAATTTTACTTTCAGTAAAGTTAAAGGGAAGAGAGGTCTTCAAATACAAAACAGAATAAGTATGAAAGGGTCAAACCCTAAATATTGTATTTATATGATCATGTGAGCTCTCCTAACGCATCTGTCATTGGAACCAATAGAAATATGACTAAAATTAACAAAACTGGGCCTCAGAATTATTTTTTAATAGTGAAATGATCCTGCTTTCTTTTTAAGTAGGGTGGTTTGGGGGATGTTGGATCAGTTTTGCAAATGGTCAAAAATCCACCAGTGTTCTGCTGAAACTTCTTTGGTTTGCAAAGTTTGCATCTCAAAGACAACAGTGTAAATTGCTGATTTTGAATGCTTGGAATTGATTTTCTCTGTGGCCAGGATAAACAGCTCAGAGCTGTATTTTGATGCCAGAACTGGAAAACCGCTATGCTAAGAAACATTATTTCAGTTTTCAAGTCTGCACAACATAAAGCATCTGCCTTAGCTTGGATAAATCTAGAGTACTTACAAGGATAATACTTGGGGGTTTGGCTTAATTTTAAAGAAAATACAATAATGGGTACATTAGAAAAACACTTATTAATGAATTTTGGTTTTTCTTTGACTTTTTAGAAGTATTTTTAGGATTGTTTTGTAGTGGATGAAATGTCAAGTTGTGATTGTCTTTTCACTGTTCTTTTGAGAGTATGACAGCCATAATTAAAATGTCTTTATTGAGAACATATATATATAGCATGAGTGTATTCACACTCTGATTAGAGAACTTACATGTGTTTTGTTTGGCATTTTTTAATGTTGGCAGGCTGTAAGAACAGTGACAATGTTGTTTTCTTAGTAGCTGCTATAGCCATGTAGGTGTAAAATTACAGAAAAACTCCAGTGTAGAAAGGTAACCAATGTCTCAAGCAAGATATATTAAGGTGGTGTCATGTGAAGGTCTCACCTTGAGAAAGCTTTCTGTGGTACCAGTGAATGAGGTAGTAATCTGAGGCAAATGTCTTTCACAGAAGAATGAAAAGCTATGAATTTATGAGAATTTAAAAAAAATTAAATGTCTGGAACACCTGTATACTGTAGAAGGAAGGCTCCATTCTTTCTGGATTGTTTTGTATGAAATTAGGAATGTTATCTGAACAGATGTATCCTCTGTTACATTCAACAGCTGCCCTTGGAGGAAAAGTGTGTATGTTCATGTAAATACAGACATAACAGTCTTTCTGTTTTACAGCTTAAATCTTATTTCTTTCCTTGCCTGAATTGCAGACATGGATACATGCAGTAGTTATAGTTGGCAGCATCCTATTTTACTTTGTGTTCACTCTGGCTGTTGGAGCAACCTACAAAACCCACAACCCACAATCAGACTTTTACTGGATCATGGAAAAGCACATGACAGACCCAGTATTTTACTTAGTTTGCCTCCTGACTACTTGCATTGCTCTGCTACCCAGGTGAGTTTCTGTTATAAAATTATAGATTACTGCTGTTACCAAAATTAGTTTTCTATGAGTCAGTGATGTTATTAAACTCTGGCTAGGTCTTTCCTCCCTAGCATCCCACAGTAAAAATGAAGATTTCATTAATTTATTAAACCAAGCTATGTGAAGACAACTTTTTAGTTCCATTTAGTTCTCCAAGCAAATTTCAGTAATAAAAATTTTCTTTTGTGACTTATATAATATTAATTATTGTCTTTGGAGGGCAAAGAAACAGTAATTTTTGTAATCATAGAGTTCATAATTTAGATACAAATCAGTTAAATTAGTGGCCAGAGTTGGACATGTACTATATATAGACAAAGAAATACTGTGCTTAGTCTGTGTTACTTTGTGAAATGATTTTCTGTTTGAAATTTATGTGATGAATATGTACAAGAGTATTTGGAGTGAAGAATGCATGTACAGGCTTCTTTGTGGGTTGGAAACATGCTGACTAGATTCACAAGAGGTCTTGATATTTTTTTTGTCTCACTGAAGTTCAAGTTTAATAATTAATTCACCCTGGAAGGGCAGTAGTATTGGGTGGAGGTGGAAGACTCCAGCATGGTGAGCAGGGAGACACCTGAATGAGCCAACAGAGCAAACCAAACCACGTGAAAACCAGTCAAAGAGACTTCCTTAAACCTTCCCTTTAGCTTTCTTTAGTAGCCACAGCTATCTTCATTTCACTGCCTGGGCATGAACTCAAGTCTGTAGCCTACAGTGAAGTGCCTCCAGTGCTAATTACTCATTGTTCTGTGTTGTGTCTCTTTCTTTCCCTCTTATATCATTTCAGAAAGAATGAGACTTTAAATTGAATTGCACAGACAGTTACTGAGAAGAGTTAAGGAGATAAGTGCTGTTTCCTGCTCACCTGATGTAATTTAGTATCATTAGACACAATCTGAGCACAGTTTCTGGATCAAGTGCTGTAGTACAGGCTGCATGAGTTATCAGTCCTGCCAGCAGCAAAGCTGGCAGAGCCATGCCTGCAGATGCCTGCAATGGCCACCAAGTATTAAGTCCTGTTTGAAAATGTCTGATCTGTGTCTCAAACATGTTATCAAGAGCTTTAGTGCACTCATTGGGGATTATGACTGATCTGATCTGACTGATGATGGCTTTGGCTCACACTTCAGCAGAATGACAAACCATGAAGTGCAAAAAACACGTGGTTTTCTGTCCCTGCTCTCAGCTTGGTTCAGGTGGTGACAGTAGAACCTTTTCTTTCACACACAGTAAATCTCCTCTACATGACAAATTATTAGATAAAGGCTGTTCTGAGACCTTTTGGTAGGGCTGTAGAGAGCCAAGGCAGGATAAAGGTTTCAGCTTGGTGGCTACTTCCAATGTGTGGCTGTTGAATTTTGAAGATGGCAGTGGTTTTCATGGTGAACTAAAGGCAAATTATTTAGAAATTCCTGAAGTCGTTAAGTACTCTCCCTGTGTCCACAGGGAATCAAAAGATTTATAGCTGTTGTGGCTAATTTCAGCTTTTCTACTGCAGTGATTTGAAGCAGAAGTACCTATTATGGGACTACTGCTGTCACATGCATGTTTTTCCCAATGTTTATTTCTGATATGATCCTTTGTATGGTGCTGAAAAGCCTCCACCCAGGGGCATTGTGAAACCAGGGGGTCCTCTGCAGCTTCTGGCATGAGGGAGTGAGACTGAGGCTTTCACTGGAGGTTTAAAGTTCTCTTACAGAAGGACAGACATTGGATGCCCTGTTGTCTGAAAATCCACTGCAAAAATCTGTGATTAAAACCAACCTAAATTGCCAGTTAAGTCAGTTCTAGTATCACAGAATTATAGAATGGCCTGGGTTGGAAGAGACCTTAAAGATCATCTAGTTCTAGTCCAAGAACTAGGCTTCGGGGTTACTTGAATGGTGTTTGGTTTCCTTAGTCACTGGAAACAGTTTTGGGGTTTCTTTTAAACTGCTTATTTGTAACTGTGTTTGTTTTGTAGGTATTTGATAAGAGTTCTCCAAGGAACACTGTTTCCATCTCCGGTGTTGAGAGCCAAGTACCTTGTCAGACTGTCCCCCAAGAAGCAGAGGAAAGAAATTAAGAGATGGAAAGATGAGTGCAATGTGAATTATAGGGTGGAGCTCCAACCTACTTCTGTGCTGTCCAGCTCAGCTGCAGGTGCTGTATCAGAGGAAGAAAGAACTGACAGTGTTTTGCCATCTAAAACACCTTTTCAGACCTGTTCAAGAGATGGGTTATTAAAGAACACCTCTTTCTTACCAGACATTCAGGATGAGTCTGGGAGTACAAGTGGCTTGAACTCTGAAGAGACTGAATTTACCAAAGGGAACTAATACATTTACATTTGGTGGCAATAGATCATGTGCCAGTCTCTGTGTGTGCTTCTGAAAAGGGCAGCAGTGCTGTAACTCCAGCACACAGAGCAGTTTTGAGTTCTGTTTTGTGTGAAGAAGATGCTTTACTGTATTTTACGAAGTTGGAATGCTAGCTGGTTAAAGACAGGAGTAGTAACTGCTGATTTCTGCCATGCTGTGATTTTGTTTTCTTCAGCCAAGGTAGATGACAAACACATTTCCTTAAAAGCTTGTTTGTAAGACTTTGCCGTAATTTATTAAGATAGTCACAGTCTGAATGTCTGGATTATTTTTTATATTTTCTTCACACACTAGACTTTGCATGCTGCCTATTTCTTGTATGCAACATTGCATAACACCTCATGGTGTTATGGACAGTGCATTGCATGAATGTGGATTCACAGAGTCCAGTTGAGGTAAGTCAGCCTGTTCCCTTACACTG
The DNA here is from genome assembly GCF_028551555.1 of Melozone crissalis. Classification (NCBI taxonomy): domain Eukaryota; kingdom Metazoa; phylum Chordata; class Aves; order Passeriformes; family Passerellidae; genus Melozone; species Melozone crissalis. The sequence continues at coordinate 20,295,037 of NW_026535784.1, forward strand.
TGCCCTAGAACCCTAGCATGCCCTGGCATTCACCACCTGCTGAAGAATGAAGTAAGTTACAGGGCTGGGATGTTGTGTTACTGGTTGGCTTGTTTCAAGACTTTTTATTACATGTTGTAGTGTGTGTAGACAGTAATTTACCTAAGCACTGTAGTCCAGTTTGTTCACCAGGCTCTTGCATGGGCCATCTCCCTGCTGGACAAACAATTTTAACCATAAGAGGGAAGCCCATATGAGACATATGTAACATGTCTCCCTCACTGCCTTCTTCACATAAAGAGCAAACCCTAAGTGCAGCCTTTTGTTTTCCATGTCAGGTCATCCTCCAGGTGTGTCACTCCATTTTGACTCCATGTGCCATTTCATGTTGACTGCCACCAAAATGGACTTTTTTCCTACCTCACCCAATTCAGATGTTGGCTGGCTGTCTTTTCTCTACCTCATGCCTGTACTGCAAAATTGTCAGCCAGCAGCAGTGAGGAGCTCCAGTCTGTCTTTAGGTCTTCCCTTACAAATAGCAGCTTTTAGCTGGTAACATCACTCTTCTTCACTCTCAGGTGTTTTAAAATTTCTCCAAGCTTTTATAATAATCAACTTATGTGTCTCTAAAGGCTGCTCAAAAGAAGGCATCTTGCATTGCATGTCTCACATTTAAGTGCTGTTGTTCATCTGTCTCCAAGATAGAGGAGTCCTGCCCTCTGCCAGTTTCCCACTGCTCACACACTGCACAAAAAGTGGCTGAGGTGCATGTGGCAGCTTCTAGATTCCAGACTCTAAAATACTGCCTCCTTTTTACTTCCATTCCCAAAAAGTTACATGGACAATTTAGAGAGGAGCTTAGGAAATCTGTTTGTATTCACTAGCACCTGTTGAAATAAACAATTTCCTCAAACCGTAGCTGCTAATGAATTATTAGTGCTGAGCCCATTTTTTGGTTCTGTTACTTTCTCAGACTTTTCTGTTTTCAAATTGCCCAGATTTGTGTGCTTATTTTTAGGCACCATGTTTCAGGCAAGGGCTCTGCTTTCTAATTGAACCATGAGCTTTCCACATCAATGATCAACATTACATATTCCACATCTTTTAAGATCTCTGAAAGAATTTAAACAAACGCTGTGAGGTCTGGACAGCTGCTGCTATACAGGGCAGATATTGAGGGCATGCTGAGTTCATTCAAATGCCAGTCATCACATGTAACCGAATGTTTAAAACAGCTCTGTGTTCAAAAGGTAGAATGTAATTAGGACTGACTCTATCCCTAGTGTTAGTGAGGGGAGAAAGAGAAAATGCAGTTTTTTTAGCCTGTAGAAGGAAAGTAGTGGAAGGAGAAAGTGATGACAGCCATTTCAGAATTTTTTTTTTTTTAGTTCAGTTCAACATATGATAAAATGGTTTTGGTACGTTCTAACATAAAGAAGAGGCCTTTGAAGTGACAGCAGACATTCAAACTCCAAGAGATCGTGTTGTTTTGAGTTACTTTTTCAGATGTTTATCTGTAACATCCTTCTTGCTGTGGGGAGGCACCTTGTTATGAGCATACTCCAAATTTCCCAAGTGGAACATCTCCGCTTTCTCTTCAGGAAATGAGAGCTGCAAGGCTGCAAATTGTGCAGGGAGACAAGCTGGTACTGGGGCAGAATCACACAGGAAGAGAGTTACTGGGATGAAGTGAAATCATCTACTCTGCTCCACAATCCCAAGGCAGGCTCAGCTCCACCCTTGTCCTTCCTAGTGGATGTTATCTTGCTTTAAAGAACTCCAGAGAAACAAGCAGTGCTCTCCTGCCCTCAAATAGTGGTTTTGTTTTCATTATCTGACCTGAATGTTTCTTTTGCACTTTAAACCCATGGCCTCTCTGCACCTGTGGCCAGTGAGAGGAGATTGGTCCATGTTTTACAGATCTCTAACTCTATGACTGAGGTATGTTGAACTTTGATGGGGGAGCTCCAGCATTTCCAATGACCTGAGGGAGTGCAGGCCTCAGCTCTGTCCCCCCTGTCTCTGTGAATAAGAGTTTGGGGACAGCACCGGCCTGTGACCTGCCCTCTTGCTGCCTCTGCTGCAGAAGCAGAACCTACCAGCAGATTTGACAGGTAGATGATCATTTACTGTCAGAAGTTTGCATTTTTTCATACAAAAGCTGTAAGTAAGATCAGAGTAAGATCAGAAGTAAAACCTTCTGACTAAGCCATGGCATCAAAATAATGACATGAAGAAACATGAGTGGGAGTCATCTGTTAGACCCAGCACCAGCTCCATGATGGACATTTAAATTGCTATTATGTGACTCTTGAGAAGCCTCAGCACTACATTACTCACAGCTTAGTGCAGTGAGGCTTTCAGGACACTGATCCTCTCTGCTGAGATTGTAAATGCTTTTGTACCACTTGAAGTAGTGAAAAGTAACACGTGTGTGTGTGTTTATTGCATATTGGTACTCCATATTGATTAAAACGGCCCTCTACAGTTGTATTTTATTAGAGGATTTCAACAAGCAGTCTGGGTCATAACATAATTATCTGTTGGGTAAAACTTGCTTTGGGGGTTGGGTTGGGTTTTATTTTTGTTTGACTGTTAAGTTTTTTTGGTGTGGTGGTTGGGTTTGTTGGGTTTTTTTGTGGTGGACAAGCAGAAGAAATAGCTGAAGGCATTTGCTGTGATTACTTGCTGTCTTTTATTGAAAGGGAGATGAGGGTCATGAGTCTTTAGGAAGAGCTTTAAAATATTAATTTGCCATAACTAAAGTAGTGCCAAATGAAGGGTGGAAACACATTGCACTCCCTGTGCTTCTCAACAGTTCAGTGTTCCCTTTATTATTTTTTTTTTAGCACTGAAAACACCACAATCACCTGCTTGCTTCTCCACTTAGGCACAGCATGATCTGACTTTTCCATTTTGAAAATAAGCTTTTTAAGAGCATCTCACAGGTGCCTTCCATATGTCATGAAAGGAAGCACAGCATTTACACTTCTTTAATATGAAAACAAATCAAAAGAACCACCTTCAACTTTACAGCTACATCTAGAACAGCCTTAACTCTGATTTTGATGTGCAGTGTTTGACTTACAGAAGAAAGTACATGTTTTAAATTTTTTTCTTTCTCAGTAACCACACCTGTGCTACAGATTTGTAGGTGGCAGTCAGCCACAGCCTTTGCTGAGTATTCTGGCAGCACAGTGAGTTTGGTCTGTACCTGGGGCACAGTTTGAGCTGATGTTTAGCCTGAGCTGTGTTTTCCACAGCCCCACTGGCCACAGCACAGGGCTGAGGACTGGCTGAGGACCAGCTAAAGCAGAGAACCCACTGCTCCCACCAGCCCTGGCTCTTGGCCAAGGCTGATGGGCAACTTCCAAATGTGACTGTCTTAACAATGTTCCCATAGCTGAATTTCAGTGTGAATTTTGTATTTGTGGTTATGTTACTCTTACCCTCATTGTCCTGGCTTCCTTACTGCAGTGCAAAGGTAAATTTTAACAGTGTTAAGCTTCTGTCTGCTTATTATTTTGATTTCAGCATGTGTACCATGTTGTTGAAATTTTGTGTACAACTTATAAGAGATTTTTTATTTAAAACTAATTGCATTCCAGAGCAAAATTATAGAACAAAATGTGTTCAGATTGCAGATTTGATTGCAGCTTTAATTTTTCAGATTTCTAAGTTCATAGTAGTTGTCAGCAGCAGTATTCCTAGTAATATTCTGTATTGGAAGCATACACACAGAAAAAACTAGAAGTTGTACAGTGGTGGTAGTGCCAGAATCTCCACAAGTACTGCAGTACTAACAGGGCTGCTAAAAAAGGTCAGCTAAGGATTCAAAAATGCCTTTTGAAGGCTATTTTTGGCATTATTGCTAAAGTTGTAACTTTTTACCTCCATATTATCATTTAGTCTCTCTAAAGATTAAAACACATGTTCAACAGAAGTTATTTGGAAAATGATTGTAAATTTTTATTAGTACAATTAGAAAGAAACATGTTGGCTTAACTGAGAGCGGCACTGCTTCCATTTGGAGATACAGCTGTGGTAGAAGCAAAACCAAACGTTACCTTACAATGAGGCTACACTGTGAGACAAACAGCGTCAGTGTGATCACAGCCATTGTTCAGCACACAGGAAAAGGCTTGAGACAGTGGAAGGAGGAGCACGTTTGCCTATTTCATGTGCACACATAAAAAACCCCGTATAAAAATACATCTATAAAATTACAAATTTCCTCTTCACATGGAATGTTGTGTCAGACACAGTCATGGGAAAGGATAAGACCCAAGTGCTCCCTCCTAGAGCCATCTGGGATGGGGTTCAGTCTGGAATTTCTTCAGACTGATCCCATATAGGACAGGCCTGGACCTTATGTTTAAGCAAGCCTCTACTTCATTTCCTGGGAGGGACTCTTTGGAAACTGGTGGAAGGTCAAATCCAGGTAACTAAAATGTGTAGTTACATGTTATCATTTGGTAATGCTAATATCTACATGAATGACTTATGTACTCTGGCGCTTTACAAAATTCAAAGCTGCTAACCACAGACCATATCTGGTGGAGAGCAGCCAGGCTGGGTTGCTTATTCTGGAGCAGCACCTCTTTGGAAAACACACTGGCCAGAGCCTGTCTGACACCAGCCAGCTGGCTCTAACGACCACTGGGCCACCCACACCTCAGGGAACTCCTGAACCAGCTCCAGGACTCAGAGCTTCTCTGCCCTACAGCCACAGAGATCCCAGCCCCAGAGGAAACCTGAACGAGAACTGAGCTCCAGCCTCCATATCCTTGAGGCAAGGACATCAATAACCTGCTTCAGCTGTAATCTACTTGCACTAGATAAACATGGTCACAGCTGCCTTCTCTCATTTATAGCTGGGGCAAGAAGAGTATTTTAAGTGTTATATCCTTAAGATACTAAAAAACCCCAACACTCAAACCTAGAGAAGCCTCAAAGAGTTTTCCTTCTGAGCATGAAACAGTGACTGAGTAATCACTTAAATAGTTTCAGAATCCATAACATAAATATTGAGTATTTATTAATATTCATGTCTACAGCACAGACTAGTGTGACTAATGTTCTAATGTTAGCAATGTTTAAGGAGAAGATATGGAGAGAAGAAATAAACCTTTACAAAAGCAATAGATCAATGGAGATGAGTTGCAACATGATTCATAGTACCTGAAATGTCCATGTGTTAGGTCTTTTTTATGCATGTTTTCACATGCAGCAGTCAGTCATGCTATTGACAAGGCCCTGCCGTGCTGTCATGGGGCCGTGCCAGAGGTAGCAGAGAGGATTATTATGTGCCTTAGGCTGGATTCACAGGGGACTAGGCACAGCACTGAAAACACAAATTTTAAATGCATTGTTCCCCAGTGGAATTTGTCCTGTGGTCCTCAGATTCCTGACTTGTCCTATTGTGGCCTCCTAAAAGCTGACAACTGTGCAGGACATCATCTACAGAAGTTGATGGGACATACTTCCCCTCAAGCACCATAAAAAGGTGCCAAGCTCCATCATAATCTTTTTCAACCAGATTCTCTTGGAGTTAAGTAGAGTTAAGGCTCAGTGTCTTACTACTGCACAGAGCAGTCCACATCTGGCTACCAAGCACTTGAGCTGGGCTCCTCGAGCCTTTGCTGGTAAAGCTGTTGTACTTTGCTTCTGGTATTTCTAATACTCATTTCAACAGAAGCTGGAATCCCAAGTCTTCTATCAAACTCTTTCTGCTTTTTTCCTTTTCCCAAATGTTTTATCTTGGTAGTCAAAATTAAACTAAATGCAAGGTACAAGAAGAGACCTATAAAAATTACCCAGTTCCCCAATATTGTGACGGTGCCCACACTGCATCTATTGCATTTTAAATCTGCATTTTCCATGTCTCACAAGATGTCCAAACTAGCTGACTCTAGGAGGGAAAACCATTGCAGTGGTATTGCCAACCCTCTTAGGTTTTTAGAGGGCTGGAGATGGTCAGTGCATGTTTTGTATGCTGAACACATGATACAGTGTGAGGGGGAAAGCCAGTGGGGCACAGGTTTGATAAATACACTGATCAGTGTAATGCTGCTGAGACATGGGTGTTTCCTAGACACATTAGGACATTGGAAGCTTCAGAAGATTAAGTGCTAGAGGCTGTCCACAGAGTCTGAACAGTAAAGTTTTGGTCTCTAGTGCCTCTACTGGCAGTTATGGGTCTGTGGGCCTACTGGTTCCTGCATGACCCCAGAGAGATGCCCAGTCTGGCTCTGGAAACAGAAGCTGTGGAATGAGGACAGTACAGGGGTATGCCTATGCAAATGAACCACCCTGAGGGACAAAATGCACTAGCTCAGGCATGCCAGGAGCATATGGCTACACACCTTTGGAGACCTGCACGTGTGCTTTGATGTGTCCTGTGCCACATGGATGTACAAACCCATCGATCTCTTCCACACCCTCCAGCATGTGGTATGGCCCTGTCAAGAGTTGTCCTTGTGAATGTATGTCCTGCAGGGCCACATGAATGCACAAAGTTCCTTCCTCATCACAAGAAGTGAGTGAAAACGCATGTGCTACTAACTGAATAGTATTAAAATAGGTTATTTTAAAAAGTTCTTCTAGTCTGTGCTACTGCTTAGTTTTAATAGCTGAAAGGCAGAAAGAGGTTGGTTCTTTTCTTTTAAGCTTTTTGCAGTGTTTAGAATAGCACCACAACACAGTTAAAAGAAAAGTCAAAAGTATTATTAATTCTACCACAAAGTATATTCATAAGCAGAGGATTTACCAGTAACATACACTGCATATTCCATTGCTCCACAACAAGAATAGACAGAGCTTGAAACTCCTTTTCACAGAGTTTCTGGACTGCAAAACCTTCAGTGTTGAAGTGCTGATTCCTTTTTTCTTTTGTCTGTCAGCATAATCCTTACCATCTGGAGTTAGTTTAGCAGAAAGGTGTGGATATATATTTGTCTTTCAATCCACTCAATAAAATGTGACACGTTACTGTAAACTCCAGGTCCCAAAACCTTGGAAAAGCAGACAGAGCCCCAAGATGTTAAACCAAACAGAGTCCAGCGCCCGGCAGGATGCTCGCACACAAGTGGTCCTCCACTGTCACCCTGCAACAGGAAAGTTAAAATCACTCTATTACACACGTGGCCAGCACTCATCATTAAAGCTACATCACATTTCCCACAGCCATTTGTCTTTAGCAAATAACTCAGCTGTAAAAACCTGCTGAACTGTGTAGCCACACACAGCATTACCAGTATTTATTACCCATTACATTTGTACAAAAAATAACCTGCAAAAGGCTCATAAAAATTAAAAATTTAACTAATAAAGATAAACCCTAGAGTCTTCAAGCAGCATTTCAGTAGCATGAAGATAAGTTCTTTACACCAATATTAACAATAATAGTAATGATAAAAGTTGGGTTCAAGTATATAAATAGACAGCTGTCATTCCTAGAATACATAAAGTATACTACACCTAATTAACATCACAGTATTTTTATTTCTAAAAGCAATTTTGTTTCTGGAAATTTTCTCCTTACAGAGAAGCCTACCATGCAAGAGTCCACGGTGCCAGCTTCGTAGCCTGCACACAGCATCCTGCTGGTGATGATTTTCATGTCAAAATATGACTGGCATTGTTCTAAGGAAATTATGCGAACCTCTCCTTCTTGAAGCTTGAAAGGCACTGAAAAACAGAATTAGGTGTTTACTATACACAAATTCACAAATGCTTACCTATTATGACTCCATGAGGTATGACAAACATTTCCACTGGGATACATTATAAATATTGCTCTCTATATATGTATTAAATGTAAGGAGCACTATGTGTTGCATTCTGGAGAAGGACTAAGCACACTAGGACTGGTGTGACATTTGCTGTTTATTGAGTATTCACACCTTGACATGCTGCAATTTGTGACTTTTAAGATGGGGGCAGTAGTGGCTGGAAAATAGTAATGTGGGAGAAGTGGACAATAGGTTTGATTCACTGTTCCAGGGTAGGACCTCCCTGTTTCTTGGTGTCTGTCATGGTAAAACTTGGTAGTAATCAACTATTCTGGCTATGTTTGGGTAAATTTGATTTACAGAATGTACCAGGAAATCAAGATTTGAACATAATGAAATTATTGTAATATGTTCAAGAGACAATAAAAGACGTCTTCCTAGTCCAAGCAACTTAATGAGCTCAAATTCTAATCAAATTTGTTCAGCCTAGGGTATGCAGTACTAAATGCCATGTAGCCACGGTGGGTTTTGATGCTTCCTAGCATAAAACCTTTAAAATCAACTCTGACCACATTAGAGAACAAAAAAACATTTACCAGACTGCAAAAAGAACCTGTCAGAGTTTCTCTCCTGACATCATGTAGAGATATTTTAGATGGATAGAGATGCCAGTAAACAGCTTACCATTCACATATCCAATTTAATTTTTACCTCATCTAAACTGGCCACTACAACTGAAGTTCCACTGAAGCAATACAGAAAGAAAGATTTCCTTACCCAATGTATGGAAAAGCCATCCCTAGTAATTACTATAATAACAGCAAAGGGAGAAACACAATGGCTAGTGCACTAAAAGTGTTGGGGCCAGACTAATTTGCATATTCTTCATGCAGAATTATTTTGCCTGAGCAAAGATTTACATAACACAACAGTTCTTGTCAAGGATTGTGGCAGCCCCAAAACAAGAAAACACACTAACCTATTCAGAGGTACAAAAACAACACTTGTGATTGTGGAAAATATTATCTCACAAGTATGAAATGATTCATGACCCTGTTCCTCCAGCCTCTATGCCAGTGCTTCCACTCCCCAGCCTTCTCTGAACTAAGAGGGTTTCTGAAGAGGTGCTACTTTTGCAATACTGTTCTGACTGCAACTTAGATGGGTAAAGTCATAACTAACGTGGGGGACTTACCTTGATAGAAGTTTCCAGATCCTCAATATTTTTAAAAATCAAGTCAGTGTCTAAGTAAGTATTAAGGAGCATAAACTGAGGCTGCTGCTTGAAAAAGCTAGGCTATAGTCACAGCTTGATCCCTTCAAGAGTAGTTACACTTCCCCATTATTTACTAAGATCCAGTAATAGTATAAATGGAAAAAAGTTTGTAACATTATCACTTATTGGATTAACTCAGTAGAAGCTTCACGTTTTTCAAAAGTCACAGAAATACTCTTACTTTTCAAAAGTCACAGAAACACTGAGCTTACTTTTGTTGCCCATGTGTCCCCAGCCTGTGATGTAGCAGTAGGTGTCTGGCTGAACCAACTGGTTCTTGCTGGGCAAGCAGACAGGTCTTACATAGCTTGTCTCGTTGATGTCCTCATCGAGTTCCACAATGCTGATATCATAGTCTACAACTGCTCTGTTGTAGCGTGGATGGAGGATGATGGTCCTCACTAGTCGGGTCTGCATGAAACTTGATGGATGATCGAGATTGCTAATCCCAAACACTACTTTCCAGACAGCTGCACTTTCTCTCCTTCGTAAAAAAAAAAAAAAAGAAAAGAAAAAAAAGAGTGAAATTTCAGTCAAGGTTTTTCTTTTTCTTTTAAGCTAAAATACCCAAGATATTTTTTCTCCCTTTTTGTACACTACACTTTGCAAAGCATGCAAATACTACAAGAAGAAAACAGATATTTATGCATTATTCCTTACAGCAAAGATCTGAGCAACAGAATTCAATGCTTTTCATTTCCCTCCTGCTTGCAATCAAACACATTAAAGCTCACTCCATCAGAAGATATGTAACCATCTATTAGTTGCTGTATTAAAGGCTGTCAAAGTCATCCCTTGGATCCTTCCCAGCGTTAGTTGCTCACACGCTCACTGGTGGGAACATACAGATTTTGCTGGGGTGAGAATATTGTTCAGTAGACTGCTGCTGACAGCAGTTAAGCCTCACTGAAAACCCTAAGAAGTCTCAAATAAGCAATTTTATTGCATAAATTAAATATTTTATGATAGCCATGGGAAAAATCCCTTATTTAATATTCAGCATTCAGTCTGTGCCAAGTATACTTTATATGCCTAAAATCAAAGGTTACTTTGACTCTTAAATTTTTTTGAGACTTTTCTGGTATACATACAAGACCACAAAGCAATGATACATATGATACAAGGGGGAACACTGAACTATTGTTTGTTGAGACACATCAGAAAAGCCTAGATTTTATGGAAGGCTTCGAGGCTGTAATCTCTCTGTCCTAACTGGTCACAGGATTAGTTGTGGGTTCTTTGTGGTTTCTAATCAGTCTGTGATGCTAAAAGCTCTCCAAAAAGTCACCTTTTTTCACAACTGCTGAAAGACAATTCATGTAATAAGCACCTCTGACAGGACTGAAGCTTATTCAAAGCAGTGCAAGTAAAAGCATGCAAAATTTCAGCTTTTTGATAGTGCTCAAGAGGATTTTAATTCCTGTAATTTGTAAAGAGATTCAGTTGCTAAATCAAGACTACGTTTATCTTAAGAGTTAGATGAACATTCTGGCATTTAAGACTGTAATGATCATTTTAGCATCATGATCAATTCATGAGCTGCTCCATAAAGTTACAGAAATGAAGTACTGAGAATATTTATATACTATTGTGTTTATGACCATTGTAAAGTAGCATTGCCTAGAGAAATAAGTAGTCAGCCAGAATGCATTGTCCTACACATAAAAAAAAATCTCTAAATGTTTTGGTTACTTTAATGTAATGCATTTCAAAATGATCTTGACACAACTCAAGGGGGACTATAATAACAAAAATTGCAACAAAATGTTAATGCAGCCCTTTCTGTTTATGCCCTCTAAAAGTATTCATGGCTATTTGTATTGTTTTTATATGGTCCTTATGTTTTGTACTCCAAACTTCACATGAGTTTCACAAAATGGAGCATTTTGTATAAAGGACTGGAACATTTTAAAATCTCCTTATATTGTTGTATTATCTGGTTGGTTTGGGAAATTTTTAAAATACTTTATGTAAAAAAAAATTGTGACAAAGAATGGTCTTGCTGATGATATATTAAACTTACAAAAAAAAAAGTTCTTACAAATGAAGAATTTCAAGATCTCAGGCTTCTGAGTACATCCTCCCCAGTCTATTCAGAAAGGCAGAAGAGAAATTAGTTCATATAACTTCTCAGTCAATTATTAGACCAGAATATCTTCGTACTTTAAGGTCTTTAGAATATAAATGAGAAAGAAGTTATACTCTTAACTCACAGGGGTATTATGCAGCTCTACATGAGGAGTAAATGAACAGCACAAAAATGTAGTGGCCCTTTTTCTGCATTTGACAAAACTGGGAGAATTTTTACTTTATAATGTGACAGCTGCTTTGCTTATCTTTCAGTAATGAGAGGAATCTTATCCAGGAAACTGAATAGCAGTCCAATATTGCTGAAGAATCAACCTCTGTCCCACCCTTTATTTTAGATCACCAGAAAGTGTTCTTCCAAAGGACAGGAAATATTCCAGGAGTATATTTAAAAACAGATGGAGAAGGAAGAGAAATTCCTTCTGGGCCCAAAATCTGATAAAATACAGTACTCTTGTTTGTATTATGCAGGTTTAGCAAACTGTTAGTTTAGAAGGACAAACACCAAAGAACTTAGTTTTTCAGAAATAAAAAGACAAAATTTTTAATGAAAAAGTGAATGACTAATACTATAAAGAAATACCGGTTCAAGAGAACCTTGCTTAACATAGAATTTCTGCTGCCTTAAACATAAAGAAAGTGTTTTGTGCAGTTTAAAATAATTTGCAGAGATCAAGCACCAGTTTAAAGCAGGATTAAGTAACCATATGCCAAAAAAGTACTTGCTAGCTACAGCAGAAAACATTTGTTTAAATTTTCTTTAGAAACCAAATTAAAAAACTTTGGTACATGATGAAATCAATCAGGTAATAAAGCTCCCTCTGAAATCTGTGGTTCATCAAAAAGAAATATTGGTTAGCACCAAAAAGTTGGCAATGATCAAAACAATTGCTAAGACATGTAAACAACCTCTGCACTCCAGACTGTCCTTCCACCATGGCCTCTGATACCAGGAGGCACTCAGCTGTTAATACTGACTTGTTCGTTATTGCAATCCTAATGAAAGAGTGGCCTGTATAAACAGAAAAGGCAGTGATTTCAATATGTCATTTGCACTGTGAGTAAATACTCAGTTTTCCTTTTTACCAGTGGCCACAGCATTTTTTCAGGGTCTTTTCTACACTGGTACAGAGGATGATTTTCAAACTCATGGCAGTTGTATGGCAGCTATAGAATTAGTGCTTTGGTCTTCTTCCTTTTCCCGTTTCCTGCTGAAAGTCAGGGCATCTTCATTTAGCTTTCATCAGTAGACATGCCAGCAGAGAATAGTAAAACGTGAAAACCTAAGCTGATGCCTGTTTGTACCTTTTACCTTCTTTTTTGTCTCCTAAATCCAGGTCTCTGTGACTGGCTGTTCTGCAAAGGTCTTTACCTACATCCCATGTGTTTGCTAGAGGAAGAACTTGTAAATTCACACGTGCAATATGTGAAAAACACTAATCACTTGTTTTTAAAATTTTAGAAGTCTAATAGTAATAAAATGGTTATAAAAATAGTACTACAATTGGTGTAATAATAATTTGGACAATTTGAATTAGGACAATATGAGGCAATAAAAACAAAGAGTTATGGACGTCTGGGTACTTTTCTCTGGGCAGCACAAGCCCAAAAAAGGACACATGTTAACAGAGGATTAACTCCTAAAAACAATAACTTGTTGCATATTCATACATTCCATACATAATGCATAAATTCTATTCAAATACAGGATTCTGTCTGGTCATCGTCAACTTCTTCTTCATAATCTTAACAGCGTTGTTCTGCCTGAGCGAGGCGGGAAGAAGTTTGTTTCTCCTGATAATGGAGGAATAAATTCTCTTTCTCTGAAAGATTTATGTGTCTTGTGATTGCTATCTCTGTGCGAGTCTTTTAGAAAAAAGTATCTTACACACCATAGTTTCTATTTTAACATTATGTTATAACCTAAAACTATACTTAACACACTACTTAAGAAAATTAATACAGCATTACTTTCTAACCCAACACATACAACATTCATTTTAACATTTGCGAAAAGCCAATCATAAAATAGGCATTTTTCACACAACACGCGAGCAGCGAAACGTGTGAGCGCTCTCACCCCTCGAAGCAGTGAGCGACGGTCAGGACCCATCTGTTGGCGATGAGCACACAGCCGCAGACGTGCCCGCTGGGCTCGCTCTGCAGGGAGCACTGCCAGGGCCAGCGCCCCGGCCGGCTCGTGCGGCCCCCCAGGATCCTCTTGCTCATGCGGGCGGCGGGGCGGCGGCCGCAGTCTGCGGGGACAGCGGCGTTAGTGGCACCGCGCTGGGCACAGCCCTTGTCCTTGTCACAGCCCTGAAACAGCCTCATCCACTGCATTGCTCAGGGTAACCACCAACCAGGGCAAACCACCAAACCAAAGCGTTTGACACACACCTGTATCAAACACTGAGACACTTTTTGCATCCCTCTGGATCAAAGGATTTGCTCTCCGGTTATTAATTTTGCCTGAAATATTAACCAAGCCAAGTTTGGAATCTTGACTTCCTTTCACTCTGATTTCCTGATGTTTTTTTTCCTTCTAGCTAGTAACATGTTTGGCCTACTTTGTATTATCCAAAAGAACTGCTTCTGGAAATCTGCTCAGCTAATAATAGGGTTTTTCTTAAGTCAGGTCTGAGGTTAATGTCATGCTGTTTACTCAGCTACACAGCAGAAAAGTCACTTTGCCTGCAGAAATTACTGAATGAGAATTTTTGAAGATCTGAAGACATTCTAGTACTTTGTCCATTACACTTTACAAGCCACTTCCAGTAGGAGTTACACCAGACTACCACCTGCCAGTTATTACTCTAAAATAACCCTTCACTTTTGCTTCACTTTCTTTTTTGGATTTGAAAGATGCCAGGCTTGTTATTTATTCTGTTTATACTCAGTCTAATTTAGAGAACAAAAGAACACCTCCAGTTTCTGCAACTAGCATCCCAAGGGAGGATATGCTGCCATTGCATGCATGTGGGAATTTAGTGCTGAAGAAATAAACTGGAGCAATGGTTTTTTGTACCTTATAATCTTACTGTGTTCATTAAACTTCATAGAGTAAGCAACATATGTCAGCACAAAATACCTTCAACGAGATTTTTGAAAGCTCCTTTGAGCTTTTGCCTTTCTCTGACAAGTAGCAAATGTTTTGATTAGTTTCCCAAATTTAGCTCCTGTCTTGTAATTCCTTTTCCCTGACTCAACCTACTTCATAGTTCAAGTGTTCTTCAGCAAAGCTCTTCTTGTCTGTAGAACATAGTTTCATCAGAGATGAAGAATTTCTGCATTTTCAAACCACTTAAAATTGCCCAACCTCCTGTGCCAACAGACTTGGTCCATAACTTTCTGCTTCAGGTTCTTCTGTCGTCCTGAACTAAACAAATAGATCACAGCTTCAACTCCCAGGCAGACACTCTGCTAACCACTCTGCTGGTTAAGGATATTTTCAGCAGGAAGTTTTATCAAATTACCTTTTGAAACCTAACTGCTGACAGAATTCCTTTAGCGGTATCAGGAATGGGCTACCTTAACACACAGCATCCTAGTCAAAATATAAGAAAAGCTGATGAGACTGAGTAAAGTAGGGAAAAATAAACCAGTGCAAAATTAGATTTTGCAGAGGTGTAGTAAAAATTTCAGAATGAATCCACACTAAACATCTGCATTTTCAAAGTGATTTAACACATTTTGAAAAATATCTATTTTATAAGCACTTCTCTCTTACCTTCTTTAGTGCAAAAGAGAGCCACTTTGCTTCTGCTTTGACACGTCTGTCTAAATATTGAAACAAGACACGGTAGAAATCTCATTAATTGATTCATTTTGGTAATTTGAAAATCAGCACAGGTATTGCACTCATTGCTGTAATCCAGCTGTTAAAAATTCCCTCAAACTGTAAAAAGACAGTCAAGGAGCTTCTTATGCCAGATCATCCATGGCTTCCAGCATCTGCCTGAAGATAATCCAAAACATTAGTTCAGCTTTACAATACATTTCATGAAGTAGGTGTCATGTATTTTGCAGACTGCCTTGCTCCCTGGGCATGGATCCAGCTCTGAGGTCAGCTGGGATGCACAGTCTGTCAAGTTCTTATTTACAGCACCTGAAAGCACAGATTGCCAGTCTCCCCTTCCTTACACTCAAAGGACAGGATTTTCTTTGAAATGCCTTTGCTAACAGATGATCTTTCATGGCCTAAGAGTTTGGCTATTTTAAAAGAATCCAGAAAATCTGCAGAAGAAGGTATTAGAACAACAAAAACTTCTACTTTCTGTTGAATATCTTCAGATTAGAGAGGGAAGAATTGATTTGTTTTGCCTAGGGAGGAGAAATCACAATTAAATCCAGCAAACACTGTTGCACAACTAGCTGATTGCCTTTTTATTTCCACAGTTTTTTCATTCCTACTGTGTACATGTTTTTCTGAGGCAGGTGCAGACCTGAATACACAGGTCATTTCTTTGCCAAGTAATTCTTTGCAGACTAATCCCAGCAGGTAGGCAGTATCTTTAAAACTGCAACCACCTAAAAGGAGGCTGCATTTCATGTTAAATCATAGATACTAATGTGGGCAAAACAACAGTGTCAGCCAGTCCACGAGATTACCTTGAATCTGGAATTTCACCAAACCTTTGTCCCTTACATTGCATATAACTCATTCATACACCGTAAAAATCAGTCTATTTCTCTTCCAGAAAACCCAGTTCAAAAAATTATTTTTCTAGAGATAGTAGAGATAGAAAACCAATTTCAGGAAATTAAATTTTGTGCACAATTTTGACAGGCAAAGAAAATACATGGAATATAACTGAGACCAGCCATGCTCGTGTTTTACACTTGTTTTTTTTTACTTACCATTCAGCCAGCTCTAAAGAGAAAACTTTTAAGCCTTTATGTGTGCACTGCCTGCACTGTGCTGTTCCCTCCTATCAAAACTTTTTGATTTAGTGGTGTGTTTGTTAGTTCTTGGCCAAGTTCCCATTAGTCCAGAAGCCTGGCAACTCCTTTAAACAACCAGCATACTCCACAGCACAAACCTTTTACATGCTGCAGGTGACATAGATGAAAACACCCAGACAGCAGGGCTCAGGGGCACTTCCCAGTCATCTGCACTGGATGCAGCCAAAAAAAAAACAGGCTCACCCTTCATGCACCCTTCCTCCTCAGCTTCTCACTTCTTCTTATCCATTTTCTGAATTCAGGGGGACTGGAAGATCTATTTCCTACATGTATCTTTCAGTTATGCTATAGATTAACAATTGTGGGATTTCAGCACCTCAGGACTGAGGTGCAGAGTGACCGAGACCACCCTTGGGGGGCTCGGGAGTCCTGGAATGTTGCCAGAAGTGTCTGGTGGCTGGACTTTGATCCTACACGGGAGACGACACCTGTATGAGGATGGGAGGATTTCACTGGGGTAAATGGTGAAGGGATAAGTTAATTAGAGTGTAAAACACAGGGTTTAGGATTTCTGCACAGGGGGGTCTAAAGAAGTAAGATGGAGGAATTGGGGCGTGTCTTGTCCCTCTTTCTTCTGCTGTTTTATGGCCTGGAAAGGCTCGGATATGGCCTTGGGCAGCCCGCGCTTCAAAGGACGAGAACAGGCTTCAGGTCTTTCTCGGACTTCAGTATTTATTGGTTGTTTATCTAAAAGATTTTCTCTCTGCCCGACAGAGGTCCGCACAGCAAGCCAGCCACGTGCACACTGTGAGCCCCCGGGGCGGTCACTTATCTTTATACTCAAAATCACGTATACAATATTTACCTATTCTTTCCAATACCCTTTACCCTTATTGACCAGTGCACTTTTAGTAATAACCAATCCCAAAGTGCCACCATCACCACAGAAGATGGAGGCCAAGAAACAGCAGAAGAAGGACAGGACACGCCCCAATTCCTCCATCTTACTTCTTTAGACCCCCCTGTACAGAAATCCTAAACCCTGTGTTTTACACTCTAATTAACTTATCCCTTCACCATTTACCCCAGTGAAATCCTCCCATCCTCATACAGGTGTCGTCTCCCGTGTAGGATCAAAGTCCAGCCACCAGACACTTCTGGCAACATTCCAGGACTCCCGAGCCCCCCAAGGGTGGTCTCGGTCACTCTGCACCTCAGTCCTGAGGTGCTGAAATCCCACAAACAATAATCACTACTGATGTTTTCCCTCCTTTAACCTGCACTTTGGGCAAAACTAAATCTTTTGTGACTAGAATTTGTAACTCAAGAGGCTCCAGATCCATTACTTCATATGTTTTCTAGCAGACCTCTTCCAAAAATGTCAAAAAGTACCTTGAAATTTCTGCTTTGCACTTTAGTGACTGAACAGAATAGAACTGTGGATCTGACTTTAAATCTGGTCACAACCCAAGGTGTTTATTCTTGTATTACTCTGAAGAAAAGCATTTAGATACATTTAGGCTAGAGAAAAAAGACAGTGAGAAAGGAAAATCAACGAGTTAAAAAGACAACTTTCAAGTATCATTCAGTATCATCTTCTAGATGAAAAACTATTAATTAACTTAAAGGAATGGGGAAAATACCAATGTAAAACAAAAAAGGTACAGAATTGAGATGTAAGAAAGCCAAATTAGGCCGTTGCAAGCCAATCTTTTTAGTTTTATGCCACTAGGGAATACTTTGAGTATAGAAAATAATGGAGCCAAGCAAAAGAAATGTAGATTTCTTCCTCAGATCTTTGTCTTCACACATATTGTATCTCTGCAGTTACCCAAGACAATCTTTTCTTGTGAAACACAAGGATTTTCTGTGGAAGAAGAATGTTCTGAAAGCTCCTGGGCATTTCAAAGGGAAATTATGAATGTGCTTTTTGAAGAATGCAGTTGCCCATGGGGATTAGGTGGCTCTCCCAGGTTTGCCCTGGATTTCTACTTCACTGGCTCTTCAAAGTCACACTTTGAATGTCTCAACCATGGGATCCTGGCTTCTCATTAATAATTACCTCTTTAGTTGGGTTAATTAAAAGGAATCATCTGAAGCCAGAGCTAAGGAAACCTTCTGTAAGTGGATCTAGCCTCTACTGAAGGAGCTGTAGTTGCTCCAAATGAATGAATCCAGACTACTCAGGCTGCAGAGGATGGTAAGATGTGTCTGCAGATTTTGCTCTATAGTACTTGCAGGACTTTCTTGCTCAGCAGAGATTTATCCAAGCTGTTTGGTCCAGGTGCTTCAAGGGCATCACTCTGTATCACTCCAATGCTCTTATTCTACCAGAATGGGCCCCCGAGGATTCACAAAATGGTCTCAAAAGAGACCACAGTGGTTGTAGACACTAAAGTAATTGCAGAACATATCTTAACAACTTACATGAGAATTTGCTGGGATTTATACACAGACACCATGGAAAAAAAAGCTTACCAGAGTTTGTCATCCTGCACTGGTGAGTGACCACTCACAACAGTGAAATAGGTCTTTTTTAACCTGTTACTTACCCACTCACTAGAAGTGCATGTAAAGTGGATGCATTTTTATTCTTCCAGTCTGAGTGCAGATTCAGCCATTTTTGGTCCTGCATTTGCTCACTCTCTATTATAATTTCTGTTTGGGATGGTCCTCTGAAACAAATGAAAAACATTGATAGAATGTTACAGTTATGAAGGTGAAGAGGCCTTAACATACCTGTTTACTCTAAAGACACACATCTGACTGATATGGCAAAGCCAGGAGTGGCAGATACACAGTTAGGAGAATGAAATCACCCTGAGAAGCGAGGCCAGCCAACATGACTGTCACACTGCACTTCCCAACAAGAAGCAGAACTGGAATCAGGAACAGCAAGAACCTTCTGCTGGCATTTACTGTAATGCATACATTGATACTCTTTCAACAGTTTCTTGGCCTCGCAAAATGCACAAAAAAAAAATATAGATCTTCATATGGAAAAGAGGTAACAGAAAAAATACTTTCTTAGATTCCTGTAATTGGAAATCCATTAAAATTTAACAGTAAAGAGCAGTCCAGGCCTTGTTAATAAGGCCTGAGAGCATCTCTAAGTCCAAGCTGCCTGCTTTGCGAAACAGAACAAATCACTGGTGACAATGTCAAACCTGTTCTTCTGCAGCAACCTAACAAGTATGTGAGGGTTAGAATGGTTCACCAGGAGATGTTTTCATATATCCACCTCCTCAGCCTAGGTATTGCCTGATAGACTCAAGAAATTGCTATTTTATTATACCTTGACTGCCAAATGGAAAAAATAGAGCATTTCTAAATTACTTTACTTGTCATGCAGCTTTCCAGCACAGAACCATTCATGATTAGCCATCAATCCCTGCCAATGACAAGGACTTTGAAGCTGTGCTCTCCCAAACACCAGTCAAAGGCCAAATTCTAAATCCTAACTCATGGAAAAGAGAATTAGAGAATTTCAGCAAAACTGTGATGTGTCCTTAAATTGCCCTCTGAACCCAATCTCTCATGACAGTACCTGGTAATGCCAGCCAGGATATTAGCTTGTCTTTCAGTCCAATTCTCAATACTGATTATATTTCTTTTATAAACAATCTTTACAAAACACCAGCACTCTTTATCCACGTGACTGCACAGACTAACAGAGATCAAAGAACTGTGTTTTATGGTAAAGTTGTCAGTGTAACTATATGGAAATATTTTCAATGCAGCTGGCAGAATAAACCAAACTTTGAGGTCATGGCCCTGGACCCTGCCTGTTACATGACTTATTTTTCAGAACCTTCTCTGGGCACATTAAGCAAATGTCATTCCATGATCTACTAACCAGAATGTGCAGGCATATGTTTGCTGCAAAAAGAGTTTTCCTTCTCCATGCCTGCTTTTAGAATTCACATAAAGATCTGCTCTCTTCCATATTTCCCACCCTTTTCCCTACCAAACATGTGCAAACCTTTTTCTTACAATGACATTCTGCCTTATGATCTCTGAACAATGATGTTCACCATTTCATAACTGTGTACACTGGTATTTTATGAACTGGTAAACAGTGTCTGATCTATAAAATATGTAACTAAAAATGTGCAAAAAGGTGCAAATATCATGCCATTTGATGAATCCAAATCTGTATTAATACCAAATACCAGATTGTTTTGATGAAGCCTGCAGTTCTGGATTACAGATTACAGTGATGCTACAATCAGAATTATGGAAATATGTGCTTCTAAGTCAAGGTAACAACCTACAAAACACTTATATACCTGCATGAAATTTCATAGTTATTTTACTTAAAGCAAAAGTCGAAAGATCATACCTATACCTTTTTTCTTTGGTGATCACTGTTTAATATAGAACACTCAAATCCAGGATACCTTAATTTATATCTACCAGGATACCTTAATTTATATCTTTAGACTGGCTTCTATAAACATTTATGTTCCCCCCTTGATGTTGCTTATAAAAGATTTTCTTTTAGATAGGCAAGGGCTGCCACTTGTCTCCTTTCATCTACTTAATGAGAAATAGCCAGAATAAAGGGGAACAAAGAGCCTCATTTCTAGATGAAGAAAGCTGGAGACAATGGTTAGCATTTGTGTAGAGACCAGAGCATTCTCAGAATTGCTAGAGAATGAGAGAACATGAGCTAAAAATCTCAGGAGTAAAGATTCAGGCTGGTCTAAGTGTGAGACTTTCAGAGGGGCTGCTGAGCCAGGAGCACACATTACACCAGGGACTCTAAAGCACTCAGAGAAAAGGAGGGAGGTGAAGCAATGGGTACCCCTTTTACCAGCCCCATCCTGTGCTCCAGAAACACAGCAGACAGCAGGATCTCCTTGTCCCTCTTGGAGCTGTAGCACACACTTTCTTCTGAGTTTCTAAGACAACAAGGTTATATTGCTAATTACTTCTAGACATCAAGCTACGTCTTCAAGTTCAAAAACAGCTCTCCTGCCTGTTTTTTAGTTTAGTGGCCTGTTGAAGTTGTAATATCTTTCAAGATTTCATGCCAAACAAATAAATACTTTTTTATTAAATGCTTTCAGAAGGCTCCTTTACTTCTCTTAGTTTTCTGTTTTCCCTTTTGGTTTGAATATACCATAACTGCTTTGCTCAGAAACTTGGTGTAGATTTTAAATTAGTGCTTTTAATTATTATCCTTACTGGCAAAAAGGAAAATTGAAACAGTATTTGTTGACTGAAACCATACATACTGGAAGACAGTGTGCAGTTTGAGGTACATCAGTTTAAGATGATATTTAGAAACTGGAAAGGATCACACAAATGGCTTTCAGATTTTTGAGGGGCCCTCTGGCACTGACTCTTAAGGAGGGGTTGAGGGTACTGAACTCGGTTATTCTTGTGAAGAGGAAGCTGAAGGGCAATTCAGCAGCAACCTGCAACTACTTGAAGAGGAGTTAAAACATGACTGAAACAAATTTTTCTCAATAGTGCTGCATGGTAAAACATGGGGAAACAGCCTTGACCTACAGCTTTGGAGACTCAGGGCACACAAAAAGGAAATCCTTTTCATTAGGAAGGTGAAGCAGCCCTGGAACAGAGAGCCCCATCCATCAAAGTTTTCAAGACTTGGCTAAACAGAGCAGTAGTTGAACTGATCCCATTTGGCAATAGGGATCAGTGCTTCAAGTGGGAGAAGGATTTGATGCTCTCCAGATGCCTGTTACAGTGAGGATTTTATGATTCTTTTGCACAATACAAACATGCTGTAGTGACCAGAGCCTATGATGAAGAGCTGAATCTTAAAGAAGGACAACAGTTACTAGATCAGACTTTCACACACCAGAGCATATTCAATATTACAGAACAGTCAATGAATCGCTGAATCACAGAAATAGTTAGGTTGGAAAAAGCTCCAAGATCATCAAGTCAATCTTGCTCCTTCACAGAAAGATGTCTGCTAAATCTAATGACCATCACAGGGCACATAAAATTCTAACGTAGCTAATTCCTTTGATCTAAAAGTTTCCTTTAATCTAAGTCAATTCAAAATATTTAACAACCTATAAAATCAGTTACTTTTAAAATCAGGCAAAATATTTCAATTTGCAGTAGCACATTACTCAAGTAGGAATTTCCAACTTAAATTTTACTAATTTTTCAATTTTAACTTAAAAATTAGAATATTCCTTTAAAGAATTTAATTTCAAGCTAACGATTCTCTTATGTGTGTTTAAGAGAGAAATTTTTAGAATTAAGAGAGAAAAAGAGAACCTGGTCTGTGTTCTACATTAAAAATGTGCTATCAGTGGGGAAAAATAATGTTTCATTAGATAAACTGTAAAATGGAAATATTTAATAAAAAGTTCTCAGAGCATTCTAGTCTGCTACCTGCTGATCACTGTGCAAAACAGTCAAAGTTTACAGTAAAAAATAAGCATTATGACTTGCATACTAAATTATAACAAAAAAAAGAATACAAACTAGAAGGCAGGGACTAATTTTAGGTAATGAAGCTCATCATTCTGTTTGTAACATATCTGGGATACTTCTGTTCAGCAATGTTTTCAATACCTTATTCTCCCTTTTCCATTTGGAAGAAGTTGTTCAAATTCATTAAACTGCAAGTTTAGGATAAAGTATAATCCATAAACTGGATTACTTCTTGCTTTCAGGTAACAGTGACACATGTCAGTTTACTTTCTGTAATTCCATTCTTGTAGGCCTCATGTGAGAGCAGGTTTGAGAAAGGAAGCCTTGAGTTGGCCAGAAGGCAATGGATCACTCAGATATGGGCACTCATTTAAAGCAAATTAGGCCTCTTTCAGAGCTGGAACAGCATCTGTTTCCTGTCTGTACATATTGGTTTAATTCTTCTTAGTCTTGACCAGAATTCTCCAAAGCCAAGCTGTGCCATAGAATATGGAGTAAAATATCAAAACCTTGATTGTAAGAGTAATAAAATCAAAGATATCTGAATTTTTAAAGTGAAAACATACTGAAACATAGAAAATAGAAATTAAAAGTATTCACTGCATTGATAGAAAAAGAAAAAAAAAGTATTTTAATTAAATTATTAAATTATTCTTGAAATTTTTTGGTAGAAAGTTGATAATCACTGTGATATTTTCAGGTTTCAAAATCCGTCAGTCTTATCTCCTAGCTGATAAGCTAGTCAAGTCTACAAAAAATGAGTTAACTCATAGTGCGAAAAAATTACTTGCTTGCTTTATCTCTGCATGCTGGCTTTGGCTGGGATAGAGTTAATTTTCTTCACAGCTAGGATGAGGTTGTGTTTCAGATTTGTGCTGAAAACAGTGTTGATAACAGAGGCCTGACTTTGCAGCACTCTGTTCTCTGACTCTGTAAATTACAGGTTTCATAAAGTATCATTCTGTAGCTAAACCTGAAAAAGGATGCTTCAGTTGGAAGCATCTGAAGTTAAAGCTTCAAATACAATCTTAATTTTCTTAGCTGGAAGTATTAATTCAACTTCAAATTTAATGTTAAGTCCTTCATTTAAAGTCAATTAGCTTTTAATTTTAAAAATGGGATGAATTTCAGAGAAAAATGTTGACTTAAAATTCTAGTTGTTTAATTTCAAAAATTTGAAACGAACAACTTGATTTTTCAACCTTTTTTCCCCCGTAATGAAAATATTCACTGAATTTGAAAAAAATTCATTTGTTTCTTTGTTCAACATCATCCTTTACAGAATGATTATGCACTAAGAAATCTTCCCACAGTGTAATTTATGCTTGTTTTTTTTTTCAAGATATGTAACATATTTATTCTTCTATTACCAATTGCTTCTTCTCTCATCTCTAACAGAACTTGAGAGCATTATTCTCATAGGCATTTTTACATTTTTGAGCTTACTTTTTACATCTGAAGCTTACACTGACATCATTTCACGAGCTAAGATCACCTTTGAAAGGACACCTGTGTGTTTAATGATACAGGGTCTATATGCAGAGGGCATCATTCATCAGGATGCTTGGTAGGAGTTGAGGAGAGGGTGTGGAGGTCAAATAAGACTTTCCTGAATTACACAGCAGGAAGAGCAAAACTGAAGGAAGATCTGTTTGCCTGAAAGCTTGCCTGATAAAAGATGCTGTGTTTCTTGCAGTCCTTGCCCCTCTCAAAGTCTTAAGTCACCTCACTAAATTATAGAATAGGCTGCTCAGAGTCCCATCCAAGCTGAGCTTGAATATTTCCAGGACTGGGGTGTCTACCATTTCTCTGGGTAACCTGTTCCACTGTTTCACCATCCTCATTGTGAAAAAATTATTCCTTATGTCTAGTCTAAATCTACGCTATTTTAGTTTCAATATGTAAGTCAAACAAAAACCCCAAAACCACTTCAGCTTGCAGATTTCAGAATAAATTTTCAATGCAGAGAGATTTAATATCTGTTTAGTGTTAAAAGGAGTAAATATGAATCTGGAAGCTCCTGTATAAAAAATGAAAGAAAAAAGGGGGCAGTAGGTTTAAAATGTACAAGTTACAGCATAAAACAGTTTGAAAAAGGATTTGTGACCAATCATTAGAAAAAGAACATTTCCTGGTTTGGTAGCATTCCTGTATTTTTCTTTTAACCAATCACAGAATGGTTGGGCTTGGAAGGGACCTCTGCAGGTCAGGTATGGCCTCCTATTGCAAACTACCCAGAAGCATATTCAGACAGCTCCAAGGCTGTTTGAGATAATAAAATTATGAGTAAGAATCATTTTATTTTTAAAAAAAAAGAAAATATCCAATAATGGAACTAGAAAGTTTTATATGAGGACACTAACCACATGTTTAATGACTGTTTGAAGAAACTGTCACGATTTGTCGGGAATTATAAGGTTGGAATTTCTTCAAACAGAGCCTTATCCAAATAATTATATTTTAAACTACATATGTACATGAAAGATGAGACATAATCTATCAGATATTAGTCTAGCACAACTCTAATACACTGAATAAAGTCTACATATTTTAACATTGGTCTATTATTGCTCCAATTTACTAGAACAGCCTTCCACACCTACCACAGCTCTATTTTCAGTAAAATTCTGTAATGAGTTATTAGTTGCCATTCTTAAAAAATTAAATGAAATGTAAAAAGTTTGCTTTCTACATCATCTACAGGATTAATAGAACACCGTGTCCATGGAAAACATGAATAAATTCAAGGCAGGTTAAGAGCATGTTACATTCTGTTGAATGGATCTAGAAATCTAGATTAAATGAATGAGTATAAACACTTCCTCTTTGGCACAGAATTTGTTTCACTAAATGTCATGTCTATTCTTGGAGAAAATAAAGTTTCATTCAGAAGTTCAAATTTATTACATGGGTATTACAGGATTCTGGGGTTTGTTTTTGTTATGTTCTTTGAGCACATAAAACATTAGCTGCGCTTCCATTATTGCTCTTGCAGAAATAGTTATAAAGTAATTAAAAAAACAAATTAGATCATGTGAAAACAAGGGATTGTTTGCCCAGCAGCTTGATTGCTCAGTTGTCAAATATTCAAGATCTTTATGCCAAAGACATTGAGTGAAAAGTACTAGAAAAGACAGAAAGCCAGGCAGCAACAACAAACTTGCCCATCCCTTTCATAAATACATGCACAGCAGATGCCACAGCAGAGGAAAGAAGGAAAAGGAGCTGCTGGTTTCAGTGGAACACCAGTGACACTGCCTCCAAGAAAAGGAGCAGCAGGCACAGGAAGAGATAACAGGAGATTTTTAAAAACAAGTTACTTGGTAGACAGCTGCAATTTTACACTGATACTAGACCAGAACATGCCGGTGAAGTAAAATCTCCCCCGTACTCTGCTGAGCACAAACTCTTGAAGTTTGTTGTATTTGCTCTATCATCCTAGTGCAGCCAAGAAAGACAAATTATTCCACTATATTTTCACAGAATGACAGAACAACTCCACTACTGCCTTCATCAAATTTCAGAGCTGAGCAGACCATGCTTTTATGATTGCCATTTCATCAACAAATAATGTGGACTTCCAAGTATATGGAAAGTGGGTTTTTTCAACTGAACATCATGACAAAATACATTCTTCCAGCATTCTTCCAGCATTCTGAACCTATGCAGTACACCCATCCTCAGCAGCACAGCCTCTAGAACACAACAGGACAGATGTGAGACTGAATGCTGTTCTGTTCTCTACCTGTGTCAACACAAAAACTCATTGCCAGAGACTGCATTTAAATTCACTGTAATGAAATCTGGGCCTCAGTCAGAAGTTTCTGAATAAACTTATATGTCCTGACATAAAGAGGCAGTCAGACTAGGTGGCATGACAGTCCCATCTGGTTGTAAACTGTGAAACCTAAGACTTGAGCATTCCCAGTAAGCTCTTGGCATTACACACAAACAAATTTAACATCTTTTGTACTAGAGAAAAACGTAAGAACTGCTAAGAATACATGTTGCATAGCTTGAGCACAAGCCATCAATAGTCCAAAGCCTTTCAGACAATGCTTAGAACTTGTGGCTTTGTGGGATGTTGCATCATGCATCACACAACACATTCCATGAGTGGTGCTATGAAAAACTGGAAAACCACATCGTCTGTGGAATAATAACTGGCAAACAGCCAGCAAAATTGCTTGCATTTTGTGAAATGGGCAGAATAGAATGAACTTTTCATGTTGCTTCAGACTGAAGGTTTGTATGTTCCAAACAGACACACTGCTATTCTGTAAAATGCGTTACCACTACCCATTAAATTAACCTAACTTTAACCACTAGCACTTCATTATCTTCATTTGGTTTTTTCCTGATTAATTTAGCCTAAAATATTAAAATATGTTATTTTTAAATAACTAAAATATCCAAAAGCTGTTAGAAAGACATTGCCTTTATATTTTAAACATTACCACCTTATATAGTAATTGGGAGTTTTTATTTGGCAAAGCACTAGACAATTATTAAAAATAGTTTGCAGAGCTTTACAGAAAATAAAAATTCCAAAAGCTAGCATTCATTGTAATTCCTGGTCTAAGGCATTAATAAGTCTTTAATTTGATATCTCACTCATAATATGCATTATTTTTCTGTAAAAATAAACAAGAGTGCTATTAAAGCAAAATCAAGAGTTGCTGCAAATAATCATTAAGTAAGTAATTAACAGCGACAAAACTGGGTGGTTCTGCAGTGTGCTCTAATGTGGACAGAATTTGTACATTCACAGCTTTAATTTTCTGAAGGAGTAAAATGAAGCTGTTCCCATTGGGAATACTTGCAGAAAAGCAGTGCATAAAACACTTCCTATTTATTTATTAATTTTTTTTTAATGTAAAAGGAGATGTTTTATCATTACTTGAGTTCTGTGCAATATACAGTCTAATTTACCTGCACTCTCAATGGTGAGCATAAAAAGCTTGTTAAAAACACCAATATTGTCAACCTCACATTCAGCCATTCTTGTTGTAAGTCAATTAAATAATTTATACAGGATGTAAATACGAAGAGATGAAGTTCATAGCTTCAGATCAGATTACACAGTGGCATGAAACTTCAATTATAGAGTCTTCCATTTTACCATATAGAAAACATTAGCCTCTGTGACATATTCGCTGAATCCTTATGCAATGTTAACAAAATAATTAAACAGCTGCATTGCTCATATTACTCCTTTTGGAAATAAAGAGTATTTAAGAACTGGAGTATATAAGAACTGATTTTGGAAATCAGTTCTAGTTACGCACCATAATTTTTGTTTTCCTTACGGCTTTTCAAAGCTAATTTACTGTATTTTTGGCAGTGCCACTCCACAAAAACTTGAAGAACAGCTAAGAAAATCAGGCCTCAGGTTACTGACAAAATGGGGCATTAAGAAAGGAAAGACAAACATTGATCTGGTTTTCTGAAGTACTGCAAGAAAGAATTAGAAATTAGTAGTGGAGTCAAACTGAAGTTGTAGACTTCAGAACTGAATTGACTTCAGAATTTCCTACTGCCTTGACACAATTGCCTGTCCCTACCAAGAATATCTTTTAGAAAAATTAATTTTTAGAATATATCACCTTGTTAGAAAATTGAGTTTTGAGATTTAAGAATCATTTTTGTCTCTTATGTTTCTTAAAAGTGCAGGATTGATGACACCTGTTAGCAAGCATCAGTGAAGAAGCAGGAAGGTGTAGGTTTCCACCCATGCTGATTTCAGCCTAGATACACCCCTGAAAAATGGAGGGAATCAGAGGTGTTGTGATAGTTCAATACATTTTCATTTTCCCAGCAGCAAGCATCATGGGAAAGAGAAGCAAATTTTATGTTAGGACCAATGGCAAGGTGAACATGAGTCAGCAGTGCCCTGGCAGCCAGGAGGGCCATGGGTGTGTCCTGGGGAGCATCAGGGACAGCATCACCAGCCAGGCAAGGGAGGGGATTGTCCTGCTCTGCTCTGCTCTGCACTGGGGTGGCCTCACCTTGAATATTGTGGGAAGTTCTGGGTGCCACAATCTGAGACATTAAACTGCTAGAGAGCATCCAAAAGATGGCCAGGAGGATGGTGAAGGGACAGGAAGGGAAGCTGTATGAGGAGTGTCTGCGGTACTTGGTTACCTCTGGAGGGTAAGCAGAGGGGCAGACACTGATCTCTTCAATCTGGTGACCAGTGACAGGACTCAAGGGGATGGTATGAAACATCAAGGGGAAGTTTGGGTTAGGTAACAGGGAAAGGTTTTTCATCCAGAGATGGCTGGGCACTGGAACAGGCTCCTCAGGGAAGTGGTCACAGCACCATGCCTGTCTGACTTCAAGAAGGATTTGCACAGTGCTCTCAGGCACAGGGTGTGTTTGTTGGAGTGTCCTGTGCAGGGCCAGGAGTTGGACTCAATGACACTGATGGGTCCCTTCCAACTCAGTATATTCTATCACTCTATATAGCTTTATTAGGATACTATATAAAGCTAAAGCAAAAAGATAATGCAAATATTATTTAGGTACACTAAACTAGACAGAGGAGTATAAAATTGTGTGTTATAATGGCAGGCAGTCCAGTTACAGGTGGTCTTCAATTCAGAGTATCTGTTAGGACGGATGCCAAGTATCCCCGCAGTGCAAGACTATACAGAGTACCTGAAGTGTACTTAACTAACCCAGGGTCTTTATCCTCCTTTGAGAAAGGTACAAAGAATGTCAGTTTGTGTAGTGGAGAAAAGCTAACAGAAAAGAAACCTCTTAATTCACACTGGCAAAAGACAGCCTTATATACCATCAGATTTGCCTCTTCCCAGTAAGAGAGCTGTGAATATCAGAGCAGCTGAACTTGATTTTTATCCAACAGTTATATTTTGCATCGATTATTCCACAATTTAGTGTGCATGCAGTAAGACACTTAGAGGCTATTTCTTTTTCTGAGTTCCACACAGAAATCCTCTCTTTAACAATTTATTGTCCAGAGATGCCCAAGTTAAATACATCCACTTGTCTAACCTACAGTATTTATTGCAGAAAGCAAATAAATGAAGATGATTTTTCTTTCTTTTCCTAAGTCTGCTTTAATTCCTTAGGAAGAAACAGAGTATTACATTCTGAGCCTCAGCAATAACTGTAAGTGCATGTACTGAGCCTTGGCAAAACACCATTATCTCTTCAAAACACTCTTAATAACAATCATGCAATGTTTATAAAGTGGTGAAAGTGCCTAGATTTTAGTGAAATTCTGCCACAGCTCACAAAATTTCGTTACCTCTTTTCTCTGTGAACCATTTCCACACTAGGTCTAACATTGCAGTGAACAATGATAGTTCACATCTAACACCAGCACTCCAACTGTCCTAAGAAATCATCAAAGCTACAAACTACTGACCTTACCCTAAACCCATCTGATTGCAGGCCAGTTGGCTTAAGTTTTCTTGCCAGTCATCAGCACAAACATGGTTATCAGCAGCTGACCTGTGAACGGTCAGGAGCATCAAGGAATTCCTGGTTTTAGACAGTGTAACTGGAAAGAAAAAAGGAAGAAAACTTCAGTACTATTTCAAATGGTTTTATAAATGGAAAACTGAAAACATGCAACTACATTCAAGATTCTTCCAAGTTGCTGGCACTTTTCCTAGCTTTACATGCTGAATAGCTATGCAACTTAAAACCAAGGCAAGTGTGGTTATCTGAACCTTGTTAGGAGTGAACAGCATGAGACACTGAACAGCAAAGGCATCGAGAGTGTAAGAATAAACCCAAATACGTCTGATTCACCAGCACAGATTCACATGGGTTGCTGATAGCCTTAATTTTTATAGCCTTACTCTAGTTAGATAATCTAGATAGAAAGACCATCACCATTTCCTCTCTCTTAATCTGTATAAAAAAATTCAGGAACTGCTTTTATCACAAGCAAAAAAGATTCTCATAAGGTCGTTCCAAATCTCAACGTCTTCTTAATCTCTCCGCTATCCACAATACTTTCCAGATTACACACATCATCTACACGTTTTCTTGCTCTATCACTTTTCTTGTATCTTTGCACTGTGACACTTCACACTGAGCTTTTGCTTTCTCTTCTGCCTGCTTCCTTGCACGCTTTCCCAAGCTCACCCTAGTCTTCTCTTGGCTAACAGAGGGAGCCCCTCTCCACCACTGTATTCTGAATTAAATCACCAGTGATTGCTACCATCACCCAAACACCACTTTGAGAAGAAACTTACCACAGTCCCATTCATCTGAGCTGTCAGTGCAGTCTGCCTGCCCATCACACCAGAGTTCACGGGGCACACACTCATGGTTGGCACATTCAAGTTCACTCTCGTCACAAAATGCTGCAAAGACAAAAACATGCTTCCTCCTGAGAAAGACATGATTGAAGTGAAATTCACATTGACATGGAAAATTGAGGAGAGTCAAGGTAGACACAGATCAGACTTATGGAAAAGGAAGTGAAGCAGATTTGCAAGAAAATTCAGCATGGATACCACTGATGCAGAAAGTGGTTGCTGCCATGCAGTGACAGAGGGCATTGCAATTCAGAGGGAAGGAAGAGCGTCTATAAATGCAAGATCTGGGATTACTTAGTATCATTTGTGATCTTGTAATATGAAACCTGTCTTAGCCCCTCAGAAGCTGTAAGAGAAAATACTGTTCTGTGCTTTTTAGCCAACTGATCCAAATTTGTTTAGTTCTTCATGGTTTTTGAAAAAAATATTTTACCCCAATGAGTATCTATTTCCTCTCATCCACAGCAATTATATATTAATTTTTGAATTCTCCTTTGCTTTTGAAAATTTTGTATTTATTTTTATCTCCACTTTAGAGGTAGAGAACTGCTGTACTGATAGACATGTTCCAGTTCACAGCTGGTATCCTTACATATGGATTTCCAGACTCTGTTCAGTACGGGAACTACAATAGCTTCCATTTGCAAATGACTTTCCTTCCAACAACCTCCCTTCCAAAAGGCAGGCGTGTAGAAGCACAGTAACTTCCTAACATATTTCCAGCTTCAAAACCCCATCATTAGGGAATTCTGAGACCTGGGGGAGGGCAGAGGGGGAGAAAATGCATAGAAGGAAGCTGCATTCAGTTGTGCCCATGTTTGGCTGACGTACAGCATTTATACTGCCAATTTATACAATCCAAGCACTTATTTGCAACACCAGTACAAAAAGTGCACTCCACGGGGAAAACCATACAGACAGAGTAGGCAGTGCTGCCTACCCCTGGTCTTTCTACCTCTGGAATAAAGCATGCAAAACCAGAAAAAGCACTTTAACTCCACCTTCCAGAGAGATCATAATTCAAAAACTGGAACCCTTCAGCTGGGAAAACTTTGCTTCCATTTTAGACTTTTCAAGCCCCAAATCAAAAGCAGAGAGGAAATATACTCCAGTAATTATGAACTAGATTAACGTTAGCCCTTTGGTAATCTTTTCTCTGTCATAATCCTAATGTGTGATCACAAGTAAATCACTTTAATACCACATCCACTCTTTAGATTACAGCACAGAGCTTGGAAATTAAGTGGTATAATCTTTACAATGAAAGCAGACTAAGAAATGTTTTGTGAGCTTCAGCTTCCCAAAGAGAAACAAAGTTTGATCTAGCAATACACACAGGCTGCTCTTCATTTTGGCAAACATACCCATAGGCTTCACTTAGGACACAAAATGC
The DNA here is from genome assembly GCF_028551555.1 of Melozone crissalis. Lineage (NCBI taxonomy): Eukaryota > Metazoa > Chordata > Aves > Passeriformes > Passerellidae > Melozone > Melozone crissalis. Next base: position 20,327,125 of record NW_026535784.1, read on the forward strand.
TCCTACCAACAGAACTCCAGAGACTCAGGAGCAACTTCTTTTAAATCACAAAACTATATCCAAACATCCCAGCAAGAATGACAAAATACCAGGTTTCCTCAGAGAATGAAAAATTTCAGTTTTCAGCCAACTTTGCCAACCAATGATCCCTCCTTTGTTGTGCAGACCTTCTCCCAGTATGTCTTTTCTGCTTCCTTTTCCTTCCTGTGTTGGCAGCATGCCCACACACCAGTTTTCTCAAAAGAAGAGAATTCAGAAAGTGGAGCTAACCTCCCAGGGCACTCACTCCCAGCTTAGTATGCAGGGTGGGAGCTTGCAAAGCAGCTGCTGTGTGCAGATATTCCACCACTTCCCATCCCATTCTCAGATGGAAATAGAGGAAAGAGAACTGAGGGCAGCCCCCAGAGGGGAGCAGGGTGCAGGCTGCTCCCTGCCAGCACTCTGAATAGACTTGCACTGTGCACATGGACTGTGTGCCCATGCCACTGGTGCATCCTCCTAAGTTCTGTATCTTGATGCTATCACAGATTGGATTGCAGAAGGTATTTGTGGAGCCAAGCAGGGAGACAGAACCTAAGAAATGTCAATCAGGAAAGAAACTAAATAAGGCATTGTTTACAATAAAATGTAAGACATTTACCAAAAAAACAGGTAAGTAGAAATCAAGGAAAAAATGAGCAGTAGGCAGCTATGAGCAATGCCTGTATGGAATGAAGTTAAAGAAACCTGGGAAAAGAAGTCAAAAATCTACAAGGAATAAAAGTACAAAGGCACAAGAAAAGGAGGTAGAAAGAGAAAAGAAAAAAAAAAAAAGAAAAAGAGGACAAGAGTGACCAAACAGACAGCAAGGATCTCAGGATATGAACAACGAAGGACAGAAGATGCGGAAAGAGGGAAATTGGTGCCACAGACAAACTGAAAGGGGAACTGAGGGAATGACTAAGTCTTTCTGCTATAGAAAGCATAAAGCCTTTTTACTTTGACTGATTTTTCACCTCAACATCCCAAAAATGTGATCAGCCTTTTAAGGGAGTAACAAACTGCATGAGTCCTTACAGCAATTCTTTTCATCCATCATGTCAGGGCAGTCTGGGAAACCATCACAGATCATAGTGTGTTTGATGCACACCTTCTTCAAAGGACACTCCCAAAGACCCCTTTCTCTACAACCTGGAGGCAGAGAAGCACATTTCTGAAATATTTGTATGCAATATTGAATCAAATGCTTTCTTCCTTAAAAGTCCTGAAACACACAAAGTATTTTCACTTGCAATATAAATTTTAGAAGGTACCAAGAATAGTTACTAATGAAGAAATGGAAGTAAGACTGGCACAGTGCACACTTGATAAATGGATCTAAATATTGTAACACTTCAAAATACTACAGTGCTTTTGAAATAATAATTGTATTATACTGGTTTGGGCATTAGCTCAATTAGCTCAAAACCCATACACCACTATTCTTGAAATACATTTGCTAGTAATATAAGAACTTTTATAATTCTGAAGTCCATAGAAATTCCTCGGTCTTTCAAAAGCATATCCTATAAAAGCATGGAATCTCCATGAAACACTGTAGAAATACGTGCTTTTTTTCTGGCAGTGCTGATTCAGAATCTAACACAGAATCAGAATGAAGGGTAGAAAGAGAAGTAATACAAAACTAGGTCAAAGTGCTTTGACAGCAAAATTCCTGTTGGTCAGCTAGAGGAAATTAGGAATAGGCCAAGGTACATTTTAGAAAATAGTTTTCTCTTGTTTTATTCCACTTTTTATTTCCATCATCTAAAATAATATTTTATTCTGATATCAGTTTAAATACTTTGACATACTAATGTCCTGCATGACTGACACTCTGGTTTTATAGGAAGCCATAAAAATGACATATTGTCCTGACTAAGCCAGATTATTTGATTGCATTTGATTGTTTGGCCTGCTCTATAGATGATACTTTTCATTTTAATCTAAGGGCAAACTCAATTGATAGCCTTGATGTTCATACATACAAATAATTCAGGCATAAATTTAAAAACAGTATTTAAAGCAGCACCTCTCTTTGCCTGGACCTGCAACTGTGAAAGCAGTAAGTTATAAGCAAATATATTGTTTCCAAGAAATTTTAATTGTGAAATACATATTTTACAAATATGAACCACAGAATCCCTACTGGATTAACTGAAAAATCTGTTCAGGTTTTACCTGTACCTGGATGTGTGGGGTGCTTGATTTTGTTTGGATTTGAAAAAACATGTAAATAAAGGTTAAAGCCCAGAGAAATACACAGCCTTAACCTTTGAAACGAATTCCTCATGATCAAATACCTTTCTTGGGTATCACCACTTTCCAGGTCTCCTTCTTGACAATATTTCTGATAATTTTTGATGAAAAATTAATTGAAACAACAAAAAAAAAAAAAAACTCTACTCTTATATAGAACAAGGAATTCAATTTTAGGATCTTGTTATGAATACAAAATAAAAAAAGCTTAAACTCCCCGTAATTTATGAACCTAGCAAATTTTTAGCAGCGTTCACAATTCATTTAATTCACGTTTCCTTTTCTCTTCATCACACATTACAGTGTTACACTGTGAAGCGTACCAGGACTCTCCAAAACTAACCACATAGACAAATACAGAGACAATTCCCTATGAAAAATTCACTAGTTACTAAATTCAGTGTTCAAGTACACTGTTTTGTTGGTAGAGATCACCTACCACCATTTGCAGTATTTATATTTCCTCTCTAATTATTTTTGTGACATGCATTTTTAATTCAATGAAAGGGAGGTGAAAACAGAGCTAGGAAAACTTGTCTATATGTACATTAACACCATCTCAAAAATATATTTTGACAAGAGATATGGTTTCATATATGATCTTGCCTTCCTTCTTCTTCGCAATATGAAGGAAGTTACAAGTTGTCCATATATACACTTCCCACCCAATTATCTTTAAATCATTAACATCAAGACCACCACATTTTTCTCTCACCTAAAATACAACAGGCCAAAACCCAGATTGCAGAAAATAGTGAGACAGTATTGGCCATGAATGTTATATCCTCAATTTCTTTAGTAGGTGTAGGATCCTGTTCTGCTCCCTGCCAGAGGCATTGCTCAGCAGCAGCAATTTAATGCATTCAATTACAACCAACTATAATATTTAATACCACAAAATCTCGTGATGCTTATCATAATAATATTTTTTTGAAATTACCTTCCCTGCACTTTATTGCACTCAGAAATCTCACTTCCAGTAACCCCAGTCAAACTTTCTCCCCAAATCCCAGTGTGGATGGCACTAAAGTCTGAGGATTTCAGTGCAATTGTGTGGCTGAGATGTCCTCTCACACAGCCCATGTGAAAGCACGGCAGGGATTGCTGACAGAAGGAGACAGTGGCTGCTGAATCCAGCTCTGCTCTGCATGGGGAGAGTACACCTCTTTGGAGGGTTCCAACTTATATTTTTTGGCCAGAGTAGTCTAAGCATAAGAAAGCTGTAGCTAGTCTTTTTCAGCTTCCTCCTGCCTGCACTGTAAAGCCAGTCAGCCTGGACTGTTCCACATAGATAATTTAAAGCACTTCAAAAACAAGGGTTTCAAATTAAACAGTCTCTCTTTTTTTAATGTTAGAAAACCAATTTGAAAGGATAAAGCCAAGAAAATTTGAGCTATCCATTTACACATGGAAAGATCATCAAGTTTTGATTTTGTCCTGCACACATGGAATATGAATAAGTTAGAGAGAGCTACTCCTGGAGCTCTACAAGGACTTTTTGTTTTTCAGTAACAGTATTAGCCCTGGTCAATGTAATGTCACCCTGACAGCAGTAATTTGCTAGCTGATACAGTCTTCCATATTTATAGAAACTGATAAGAATTCTACTGATTGCTTGTGACATTCTGTCTAGACTTTAGAGTGAGATCCACTCGAGAAATGAATGTTACATATTAGAACAATATTTCATATGTTAATGTCTAGGAGAACAAAATTATCCTAAAAGACACATAACAATTTGTTTTCTAAGGAGTTCAAAATTGGTGTCAACAAAAAAATATTTGGCATGGAGGACAATTGAGACAATTGATTCAAAGTAAAGAGATGTCAAACTCTGAAAGAATCACCGTGACCATCAGCTCTGACTTTCCTTTATAACCCAAACAAGAGAATGACCTAATATTAAATCATATTTCAGAAAGCATAACCTTTTTTTTTAACCCCTTTCTTTCTTTTTTACAGGGGTGGGGGGAGGGAAAGAAATAAAGAAAGAGGAGAGAGAATACAAGAATGATCTGGAGACTCCCAGAGACTGAGAATACATCACTCATTGGGGATAATGAACCCTTGGCTGCTGCAAACATTAAAACAATCTGCGTTTTAAAAAGAAGCATTTTATAAAGCTGCTAAGATTGAACTTTAGCCTAGCTTTAGCTTTCTGGTGTTGGATTTCATTTTACTGTCTCTGAGTAGAAATTCTCTTATTGCCACAGTTTTGTTGTTCACATAAACTCTGCTTCCCACTTAACCCTTTCTCAGTTTAAAGAAAATACACAGTTTGTGCAACTTAATCCTACTCTGCTGCAATGTTTTCCAATCCTTTGCTCATAAGCACACCTCTTCTCTAAATCTTTAGTGATGTATGATTATTCTCTTTGCCCCTAGGGATGCCAGGCCTGCATGCAGACCTCCATGAAGGCTTCAGCTTAGTCAATTAACAAATATTTAGAACTCCTTTCTCCTTCTGAAACTGTCCTGCCAGCAGTTAAAAGGATATGTAATGACCAAGAGATTTCTTGATTCTTTCAGGCTCAATACATCCCCCTTAAGTTAAAAGTCAAAAGCATCTATACTAAAAGTAAACTCAGAAACATACTGGGGAATAAACTCCAAGGGTTTATGCTTGTACTTGTAACTTGACCAATCTGAAAAAACATGCAGAATCCATTTCAGCAACACAATACATCATAATGGTATCTTTTGTCTATACATCCTAATGGGAACACTATCATGTATAAATTTAAAACTGCATTTACAGATTCAAGACTTAATCGGCCAGGGAGTTACATTTTAGCTCAGTAAAGCCTTCAGCAATATGAAAATAACTAAATCTGCAGAAATTTTTTAACTTGATTCTTTAAGGAATACTCAAAACATCGCAGAGTATGGTTGCCAGAATCTAAACGATCAGGTATCACAAATAGTATTCATGTTGATTAAGAAGGATCCTTGCTATAATATTTTTACTGATACTGTAAATATACTTTTAGACACACAAAAAGGGGGGTTCTCCTTCTCTGAACTCTTGTGCTACAATTCAAATAACTGAACGAAAGCTGAAGCTCATTCTCCAGTGCGGCAGCTGCCCTCCATTGCAGCTGACAGCGCGTCCTTACCACAGCTGTCCTCGTCGCTGTCGTCCTCGCAGTCAGCCTGCCCATCGCACCTCCGCGCCGCCAGCACGCACCGCCCCGAGCGGCACTTGAAGTGACTGGGGGAGCACTCTGCCAAGGACAACCAACAGGGACAAACAGCACTCCCTGAGATAAAGCTTCATCACGCCATGGGTCCTGATTTGTCACCCAGGCTCTTTCAGAAGGGTAAATAACACAGATAGAAAGCTCATGAGACTGGAATTATGTGTCAGGTGAGACTCTCCAGAACTGCACCAGGAACGTGGTGGAACAACATTTTCAGAGCTCTCCCTTCCATGCTGCTCTCTGTCAAATGTCATTGCTTTGCCAAATCACTGGCATGCAATGTTTAGACCATGGGTATGAATTTCCTAGCTACTCTTCTCACCATTGTGGTGGTGGTGTATTATGCATTGAAATAAGTATAAAAAAATCCCCAGGATTAAAAAAAAAAAAAAAAAGAAAAAAAAGATTGACAATTATGTGTCTATTTCAACTAATGAAAACAGGGTATAACTTTCCACTAATTAACCCTTTCACTGCTTCTGCCTCATCTCACAGTACCACTTTGGGACAAAGGAGTGGAACAGAATTGGCAGATCTTTAAGGAACTCTCTCATTGAGTGCTAGCAACTCCCTGGGGCAAGAAATCAAGCAAAGAATTCTGCCAAGAGACTAGCATGGCTGAGTAGAGGAACTCAGTTTGGAATAATTTCCACAGTTTAAATATCATAATTAAAGGGGACGTATAAAAAAACCAAAGACCAGTGACTTTGGGAACCCATTTAAATCTCTTATTTGCTGTAATATATGTAGGAGGTACCTTCCACATCTTCATCTGGTGTTAGACAGGTTTGGTTGTCTGAGTTCTCATCTGGAAACTGAGTGCAGTCTGTATCTTCTGGCCACTGCAGACCTACAATCCCAAGCACAGCCTCACAGCGCTCCTTAGACTGCACACATAATGTCCTGAGGAGACAAAGCAGAATTGTACCAAATAACTGAATGGCTCAGAAATTCACAGATACTAGAAGTTAATAATCCCAGCTGAAGTTAAACATGAAGATCAAGAAAAAAATCAGACAAACAGATGTTTTAATATGAAAAAAATACACATATCAAAGAATGCTATGACTGAAACACTAAGTTACTGCTGCGCATTTATGTTATAAATAGGTTAATAACCAAATATAACTGCTCACAAACATGCTCTCCTCTGTAAGAGATGGCAGAGAACAGTTTTAAAGAAGCACTAACTGCTCTCCTTCAGAGAAAAAAAACTAAACACATTTTGTATGAGTGAAATGCTACCTCTTCTGATTATGCTATCTCAGAAACCACAGGGCTTCAGAAGGTCAAAATATTTAAGCCTGCAAACAAAAGAGAGAAGAACTCCCCAGCAATTCAATAAAATTAAAATTTTGGGAAAAGCAAAGCTCAGACCAGCCCAGTCTTGAGGCTGTTGTCAGTTACAGCAACATAACACTTTCTACATCTTCATCTGCTGTTAGACAAGTTTGGTTGGTCAGTCAGGAAAAGGCATGAATAAAGTCCTTCTGCAGCATTTTTTTAACCTTAAAAAAGATAGGAATCACTGCAAAATTTGTTCAATCCACTGAGATTAAAAATCATCCATGGTTTCTCTCAAAATACCCACTGGCAAATGCTTCAAAATTACAAAGGTAAAAAGGTGTAATAAAAAAATCCCCTAATGTTTGAAACATTTAGCCACTATTTTTGTCTGGGATCCTACTAGGTTGAAAAATATTCAATCAAAGGATTCCCCCCCTTTTTTTTTATTGCTGTCAAGTAATTTTAATTTGCCTTTATGTATTTTGATTATTTACACATCTTTCTTCTAGAGACAGTCCATTCAGGGAAGGTATCTTGTTCCACTAATTTTCCTTTGACCTTTTAATTAATTTAATTTTTTTATTTTCTTCACAGTGCCCTGGGTGAAAAACTGAAGAGTCCTGGCAAACAGGGCTGCATCTGGTTGCTGACTGCTCACCTGCGCTGCTCCTCTGGGTTCAGCTGCAGGGCCTATCCTGTTCAGTACACCTATCAATGGTCTGGATGCAGCAGTTTAGTGCACCATTAGCAAGCTTGCTGATGATACAAAACCAAGAGATGGTGTTGACTCTGAAGGGACAAGAGGCCTTTGCACTGGGTAATCATCAAGGACATGAAATTTAACAAGAACAAATGCCTGATCCTCTACCTAGGGTCGGGTAGCACTAGGCACAAATTGGAGAGCAGCCCTCCAAAGAGGGACCTCCAACGCTGACCTGAGCATCCTGGTTGGCAGCAGCCTTTTCCTATAGAATTCCAAAGCAAAATTTTTGGCATTTTCAATGAAAGCATAAAACTGGGAAAAACTACTATGACAGACAGTCAAGAATTAAATGAAATATGGTTTAGCATAGTACCTGCAAGGTGGGATCCGCTGATTTGTATGGGGGTCACATTTTGGCACTAAGATTGTGCAGGCAAAAAACATCAGGTACTTGTAGCAGTTGGTCTGAACCAAAGCTGGGAAAAGGGAAGACTCCCAACTGATAGAGGCTTCCTTCTGTGTTCTGTGGCCCAGGTAGTTTGGGTAATAAGTATAGTTGTAAGGCAAGTTCATACAAAGTTCCAGAGTAATTGGTTCACACTGACCTTTCACAGAGAGAAAACAAACAGAACCACAAATGGTGTGAGATTAAATTAAATACAGAAGAAGTAATTCCATACTTATTTAAGTAACTCCTTACTTATTTAAAATTTATCAGTCAGGGATATCCTCTCAGGTTTGAGAATTTACAAGTTCCAGAGCTAGAGATACCTTTCAAGCCTATTCTTAACAGTAAAGGTGGGTTTGAACCCTGCCTACCTCATAACCCATTAAGATACTTTTATTTCCTTACTAATAGTCATTATCTTTCTGAGCAAAATCTTAACTTTAAGGTGGTACAATAAACCATCCTTAAACCAGCACAGAGTGTACTGTACACAACACACTGGTGTACCTACTATGCTACCATGACACACCTCAAACTGACAGGGCAGTTGCCAAAATAAGGAAGACAAAAATCATCAGATACTTTGGTTAGAAAGGATCTCAGGAGGTCTCTACTCCAATGCCATGATCAAAGCAGGTCAGCTCTGAGGACTGATCAGCTTTCTCAAGGCTTTAGACAGTCAGGTCATAAGAAGTCTCACTAGTGACAGAGACTGCACAGTTTCTTCTGTATAGAAAACAGAAGCCAGGATTTGCTTTTAATTTTTTTCATTGCTTACCAAGATCTGAAGTAGGGGACAATTAGGTTATGTATTGCATGAGCACTGAGCAAGAGACAGTCTACATGCTAATAATTTAACTTGGGTAAGACATAACTAGTAACAAATTAGAATTATAAGCAAAGACAGATGCAACAGCTGCAAGTCCATATGATTATATATACATTAGAGCTACATACAAAAATATTCCAACTTTTGGGAGTTTATCACAGCAAATTTTGAACTAGCGAAGTATTTTGGATTTCTAAAATTTGTATAGCTTTTCTACTTCTTCTCACACTGGTATTCAGAAATATTTATTTTTCAATTTTCCACCATAACAGAAAACTACAGAAAGAATTTCGTTTCAATTCAGATTGAAATTTAACTTTTTATTTAGCAATGAGATGATTGTGAAATTATTTAAACTTATTTACTCTGGGTAAATTGAGAAAGTTTTCCACAAAAAAGTATACCATTCAAAAGTAAAAGAATGGATAAATTTGTCTATTCTGGGAGCAAATATACCTTAATATGATTAATATTCTCTGTTAGCCAGTTGCTAGCATCAGTTACTAGCACAGTGTGACAATTGTGTCATCCCATAGCTGTATCTTTGAGAGAAGGTGGAAGAAGATCCAACAGCCAATTATTCAGCTAACCAGCAGAACTGGGCATTCTTTATTGGTCTGGCATTTGGTGTTATAACTTTTTTTACTATGTACTCCTAATCTGATCATCACAAAGCTCATTTTACATCCAGCTTTTCCTCACTGCTAAATCCTGGCATACTACCAATACTGAACTGTTTCTGTTGTCTCAAACCACTCAGTCACATCTTTGGGGTACATGAGGTTTAATGACTTTAACAATTCTCCCCACATTACCTCCATTTCCTTTCCTTCATGATGAACTATCCCTTGTCCTTCCACACTTTTGCCTGAGATGCCCAGATCAGTTTGGGCTCGTCTTTTGATTTTGGCCAGTAAACATCTTTCTTTCATGTGTACAGAACTTTGCACATTCATCAATATTTCAGGATGACCACAAAAGTACATGCAATATTCTAAGTGCTTGTGTAACATAACAGTATTCAAGATTAAAGGGTTGAAATGTACTTATACCATTCTCTTTTATTATACTTAGTATTTATACGGGTTTAAGTGAATTCTGGAAGAAAATCCGGTTTACTGAAATGCTGCTGGAGGATAGAGCTCTTTACATGTTGATATCTCTTTTCAATATGATTATAATTTTCATGTTGTGTTTAGAAAGATTCCGTTATGTTATGTGCAAAAGTGTCACTGTAGGTTTGAAAATAATAACATTGACTCTCACATGCAATTCCTGATAATCCAGAGAGGAATAAACAGAACATATGGTCCATGTGTTCGGATTCATTTTAAGTAACCCAAACGTTAGTCTTTCCTTCTTAGTCTGTCCTACAGCTTAAGAGGTCCTGCTACTCCCTTATCTACAATACATCTCACAGAAGAGAAAATTAAAATACCTCAATGTCAAATGCTATCAGTCCTAGTACATCAATAATCAAGAGCTTTGATGACATATTTTCTTCAATATTGCCCTTGTCAGAGCTTAGTCATTAGACATCTACATTAGCTAGAAAATTGAAGTATTACTTACTGTGTTCTACCCTCCATCCTCATTATAAACTGGAACACCCTAAAAGAGTAACAGTATAAAGCACATGCCCTACTTACTGCAGTTTGCCTGGCTGTTCCTCATCTCACAGGGAGAAGCTCCACAGGGATCAGGGCAGGAGGAGCACCTCTGGTCTCCCTCCTGACAGAGGGTTTGATCTGAGGGAAGTAGAAATGTACTTTTCAAATTATTTACCAGACTAATAAAAATGACTGGAGCATAATGAGAGAGTACAGGGTTTACATAAAAATTAAGTATTTCCTTTACATATTTCAGTAAGTATACCCAACACCACTGCAAGTGCAGTAAGGAAGAAAAGTGTGCAACACTATTCAGTTCTCACTTCCCTTACCCCTCTGTTCAATAAAAAAAATTATATCCCAGTTTCTGAATGAGAGGCTTGGATTTCTGAAAGATTTACCATGCAGAATATGAAAAGTCCTGCAAATCACATTTCAAAAAGAACAATAGTTCCTAGCTGAAAGAGATCACTGTCTGGGAATTGTTCTTCAATACCATTTAGTTGATCTGCTTCTCATTTTATGATTGTTTTGGTTGACAATAAAAGACATTCTAAAGAAAGATCAGAGATGAACACTAAATGTCCTCCTTTGACTGGTTAAAAAACAAACAACAGAAAGAAATCAAAAAATGTTATGGCCCTAATAATGGACTTCAGAATAAATAAAACCAACACTTCATCAAAAGTTTCTGAACTACTTGAGTAGTTACTTTATCTGACAAATCCCTGGTCTTCTCTCTCTCATAGTTGTGCTAGCTCCTTTCCAAACCATTAAATTCTCTCTTCCATGTGCAAAAGGAGTCTTTTAGTTCACTATTCTGTAAGGAGAGACTAAATAGGTGGTGTTCATCATGTCATCCTGTTTAAAATAGCTTATTGCCCTGATTGCTTAGTATTTGTATTGCACTACTGCCCATGAACATTAATCATGCATCCCTCCATTGGACATACAAAAGGTGCTGAAGAATGATCTAGTTTCAATAGCCATGACAACAACCTTGTCTAATTGATATGGTCATATCTATCATATTATAAAGTAGATTTACTTCCATTCATACATGTTACATATTGAAGCAATAGAGGCAATTTCTTTGCTATAGTGAATGACAATCTTATTTAACAGCTGCATCTGACTGCAAAATGGAACTTGAAAGGCAGGAAAAGCCTTTTGACTTCTAGAGCTATTACAAATATTTATATTAAAATTGTTTTTAAAGTTTGCTCCAACTCCTTCCTATACTTTAAAAATCCCTGTGCTATAAGGTAGATTCTTTTGATCCTAGCACAAATAATGCTGAATTTCTAAAAACACACTGTACACTGTCTTTTGAAGAGATCACAGAAACAGTTGTGCATACATCTGTGTTAGATGTCTATTGTCACAAAGTGAATGAGAGCAGTACTCATAGACAGATATCTTACATTTCCTTAAGGCATGCAGTGAAGGAGACCACTTTTCTCTTCCAGATAGAGATGAAGCAACAGTCACTTGTAATATCTGAATGTATGCACTGCTACTAGGACACAAGATCCTTTTATAGGCAAGGGGAAGTCACTACACCCTGACCTCAAACTTCCATGCTGATTTCTCATATTTACTGTGTTTGTAACAAAACCAGTACTCCAGACTCCATTAGGTCTAACTCCACTGACTCTGACAGACATATCCAAAATTTTAAAATTTTATTTGTAGAGCAGAAAAGTCTTTGTAATAAGTGAATGTCCTACTACATTTTTTTGCAGTTGCTGGAAACAACAAAATATTAAGAAATTTACTATTGTAAATTACAAACAAGAATTCTGCCTTGCTTTTGCATGGACTTTGCAAGGAAATAAAGATGACTGAAATCTAAATTCTGCCAACACATTCCCATGCAAATTAGGACGGATGGGATATGGTTGCCTAAAGAAAGAATTTTTCTCTACACAATACTGCAAAATACTGGATAGAACTTTTGCACATTGAAGAATTAATAACAAAAATTAGGAAAATGTTTGTATTTAAAAGCTCTGCAGTTTAATGGCAAGCAGAAATCATGTAGTGATAATTATCACCCCATACTACTGCTTGAATATTTTAACCTATACCTATTCATCATACCAAAAAAAGATTTTTAACCATTGCTTCAACATCAAAAGGGAAAAAAGATGCAGTGAGAACAAAGTACATCACTGGCTTCTAGCCCATATCATGTAAGACAAAGGAAGGATAAAAGAATTCATAGGATAAGACTGAGATTGGACATCAAAAAAGAAGAATAAAAGGTGAACATTTTGGGAAAGTGCACAGTCAGAACTGAGGAGAATAACTTGTTTCTGGGTTTTAAGATTGCCACAGTCACAACTAGAAGATACTTCATGCAAGACCTTTATATTATGTCAACATTAAAAGTGAAGAAAAATAATAATAATTTTTCTGTTTCAGCTTCAGCTTCTCAGGTATTTTTTGGAATGAAAGTACTTAAATTGGAGTAGGAAGATCCCAAGAACTTTCTGTGAAAAGAAGGGATTGAGTAACATGCTTATGAAAGGATTTCTTTCAGACTGGTTTCCTAAAGAAACAGGGCTTATATAATCACACTGTGTGTCTATTTTATGATAACAGGTCTTTTCTACTCTAATAACTATTAAATAGCCTGTCCTATTAGCACTACACTTGCCAACACTAGCTTTCTGCATAAGGCCAACTATTTAAATTTATTTAAAATAATTAATTTTAAATTAATTTTTAAAAGACATTAATAATTCTTGCATTAAAGGAAGGCTGCAATCTGAACCTATACCTTACCAGGAATAAGAGAATTACATGTGAAAAATACCTTCAAATTTTGAAATCATCATAACAACATTGCTTTCTGAGTGTCTTTGGAAAACCATGTTCTGGGGCTCCAGCCATTCCTTAGTTTCCTCTTCTCTCATAGAGTCCATAATAAGATAGCTATCAAGCAGCCTTGAGAACTCATGTTCTCATAAACTTTCCCTTAGTCACACTAAATCTTTAGTTTACTCATGAAAACATTCTTACTCTGATTCCCAAGTTCTGATAAAGAAAAGGATTTTAATGAGAAAATTCCTCCTCAAATGACACCAGTTCCTGTAACAGTAGATTCTCATTGCTCCAAACAATGTATTTCAAGTGACAGCTAATTATATCAGATAACTAAATACTGTGCTAAATATCACCTCCACTTCTTCACTTTTTAAAAATAATTTTAAGTACTAAAATAAGTCTGCTTACAAATGCCTGTGTGAAAGCACACACCAAGCAGCCTTAGCAAGAGTTATTTGAAGGGTAAAGAAAGTAATTTGTCAGACAGCTTTAGCTAAAGGCACTGTGGAACATAGCAGTCAATGGTAAGTTTAGTAAGAAGAGTAAAATGAGGCATATCCTTACTTTCACTGCAGTTTTCTTCATCACTTCCATCTTTACAATCATTATCTCCATCACACTGGAATGCACTAGGAATGCACTGCCCATTTCTGCACTCCACCAGACCCTGACTGTGACATGCTAGAGAGACAAAAATATTAAAAAGACAATATTCTGAGCTCAGTGACAAAAATACTAAAAAGAAAATCAATGAGCTCAGTGAAGCTCTGCACTGTATCTGAACATCACACTGAAGTTATTTTAGGAGGAGCTGATAACAGCACTTAGCACTGGAGATCAGGAGGCATTTCTCATTATGTGTCAGCTAATTTTCCAATAGCTGCACTGATCTTTACCTGCAGAGACTGACACTATAAATGTCAGGCATTAGCAACAGCCTGAGATGAAATCTTAGCTTCCCCAAGGAAAAAAATGTACACAATTTTTACTCATATAGCAGGAACATTACAATTAACAAAAAGCTAATTCCGTAATTAACAAGAAGCTCTAACACAAAGCAATGCTTTACTTCTTAACAAAGGCAAGAAATATTTAGTTTGCTGCTGCTGTCAACTGAAAACAGACATTTGTCAAGTGTGAACTTCTGAAATAAAATAAGTTTATAGTTTTGCCTTCTTTTTTTTTTTTAGTTTTTTTTTAGTTTTCAAAGAAAGAAAAAATAATTTAGAGATTAAGGGAACTTACAGCAATTGATCTCATCTGATTTGTCTATACAGTCATGGTCACCATCACATACCCAATCAGCTGTTATACATCTCCCCTCTCCACACTGGTGATGTGTCACTGGATTGCAATCTACATAAAACGCAAATTTGAAGAAAGAAAAAGGATGCTAAGTTACTATTTGTATATTTTATATTACTGATCCATTGTTCTATGCTTATTAGCTAATCTTATTAATGATGCTTTTTGCATTAATAAATAATATTAAGAAATTTTTTCTATCTGCAGACTTTTATTATTAATTGTATTGCCTGTATAGTGATGCGCTCATTCCTTCTCCCAGCTGCACAGCTGTGACTATTTGTAAATAAACAAGTTTCTAAGATTTGTTAAGCCCATTAGAAGATCTGGCACACCATCTCAGGGAATGGTTTCAGTTAAACATTTTCAGTAACCATCAGAGAAAATAATTTCCTTCATTTATCTTTTTACTAAGACATTCAAAAAATATTTCTCAAGTTCAGAAACTATATTTTTTGCATGAACTTGGAATTTTCCATAAGAATTATCTACAAAGAAATCATTCTAATTGTCATCTTAATCTTTCTACCTAAATGCACAAAGAGCCTTATGCTGAGCACATTGACTTTACACCAAAACAGAGAGAATAGACACAGTCCACTCCTCCAAATCTGCTATGAAAACCAATTATAGCATGTACAAAAACTTAGATTTTAAAAATTGTATAGAAAAAAACTATGTCAAGGTAGGAAAGATAGGAGAGAGATCAACATTTAGAAAAACTTAATCATCTTTAAACTAAGATTATTTATGAAAAAGAACCCACTAAATAACCAAAACTGACAATAAAATATTGAAAAGTCTTAGAGTGTGCTGAATTTGAAGAAATTTTTAAAAATCTCAGAAAAAAATGTGCCTTGATTTTCAGTTTTTATAGTCTTTGTGTTCTTCCTTAGAAAAGCATATGGAAAAAAGGGAGAAATAATATTTTAACGGTTAAAAATTATTTTAGAAAACTTAATTGTTCTCAGGTGTAGTAACAGAACCAAAAGTTAGTAAAAATCAGGCTGTCTACATTTCCCAATATTTACATGCTAAGATTATTCTTTTTTAATTTCAAAACTTCATTGATTCTCCTATGGAAGTTAAGTATAGGTAGATACATATGGTAGGTAGGTAAGTGTCATGAAAACATGGAAAGTTGATTGACAAGACAATTTGAAAGAAACAGAATTTGATAATCAAAACATACAACTTCACTATCAATCTTATGTAAAAACACTTCAGCTATAAAACAGTTGGCACCAGCAGTGCCCTCATGTAGTCTGCTTTACTCCCAATTAAATCCAGTCAAGCTAGCAACGAAGCATCTTTTGGAATTAGTTTAAAGCAAGTTGAAAATAGCAGTATTTCTTATAAATACCAAACCCTTCAAGATTTGGATTGATCCAGAACTCTCCTTTAAACCGTTTCAAATTTCATATATAATCTGTGAGCTGTTTTCACTGTGTTCAAATGCAGTAAGAACAGGGTATATTACTCCTTCAGTAGTTTAAGGAAAAGGTTTACTGGGTTAGGCAGTCCTGATATTTTAAAGACTTTAGAAAAGCACATAACTTTCATTTACCACAATTTTGCTCATCACTAAGGTCTCCACAGTCATCATATCCATCACAAACAAAGGTGTAATTGAGGCATTTTCCCGTGTCACAACGAAATACATCATTGCTGCAATCTACAAAACAAAGCATGTAAAATGTGAAGGTTGCATTGGAACATTCATATGAACTATGAACCCTGTACTGACTACACACCAGATTAGCTAAAGAGACCTTAAAACTTACAGCTCTGCATTAATACTGGTGTTTACCAGTTTATGAGAAACTAATCTGGAAGAATATGAAAAATCAAAAGCCATTTTTAGAAATTTTTACTCTCTCCCTGCTAGGTGCTTTTTTGACCAATACCATAAGGAGAGAGTGCTCTGGCTGCACATAGGGACCTAAATGTTTAATTAATTTATAGACATAAAAGTTCTCAAGAAATGTTGTAGGCATCGCCATTGCAGATTACTAGGAAAATCCTGACTACCTGATGTGGCTATTAAGTGGAGACGAAGATTCTAACAGCAAAATCAAGATCCCTAGACCCTACTTTTGAACCTGCCTTTGGTCTTACAATGGTTTCAAATGAGCTTTAGGCTTAACACACTTTGGAGCTCAGGAGATCTAGCCTGGTGCCTTCTCATCACGGAACTCTTACTGTCAGCACTGGGTGGGTTCAACATTTTTTCTCCATGACTGGATGCATCAGCAAAACCTGCCAGATATTCTCTGAGAATAACCATAAAACTTGAATAATATAAGGTTCAATAAAAATATGGAATCTTTGTTGTAGTTGAAAGGGTTGAAGAGAAATTATGGTTTGTGGTATCTGGTCCCATCAGTAATAACTTTTGATTTCAAGCATACAGCTAGGAAGGGAGAAGACAGTTTCACTGTCTTCTTCTAGACCTTTCCTTGACCTCTAGCTTTCCAGGGAGAATGCCAAGACACAGAACAACTGGGTGGACAACACTGCCTTCCTGTTGGAGCTAAGCCACTGGAACGAAGGAAGTCCTTTGTGCCCGTTTTTACTGGCATATGTGGGCATTTTAAATTAATTATTCCCCAGAAAACAGAGAGAGAGCCCAAAAAGCAGGGACTGGAACCAAAGTGCCTCCTTTCTTCTGAGATGATCAACCACAAAACAACAGAATCAGGCTACCACTTCCCCCTCTCCTCTTGTGACTCCTGTGTTCATGACTGCACACTGGTTCCCCTTTCAAAGCAGGGTATCCTTCTAAGGATATTACACAGAAAGGTGCAGAACTCTTCCAGAAGGTGCAGTGGGGTTTCTACCCCTTCATATCAATGTCAACCAAGTGTTTCACTTCCTAGGTGAAAAACAACTCTGGAACTTGAACATGAGTCACTTCCTCTCCTTCCCCCACAGAAGTATTAGTGCTTTCTTCAAGTTTCACATTGTCTTAGAAGGTCCAAACAGAATTTATAGCTTAATAAGAAGGAAATGCTTCAGGATATGAAGTAAAATAATATGGCTGAGCCATGAGCTACATACTCAATGGTTAATTCAACTTCAAAAAGAACCATTATTCATAAAACAGGGAATAACAAAAACCCCACAGTAAAAGAAAATAAATTTTAAGTTCTTGCTTCCTGTAAGCAGACCAACACCCCGCTGAGAGTAAATTCTAAACATCACTTGTTTTGAATATGCAACAGCATGAAGTACTCTGGTAACCTTTAATCTTATTGATCAGTTTGTAACTCTGACAGTTTCTGTGCTTCTTCCACTGCTCCTCCTGCAAATGAAACAAAACTGCCTTTTTCTATGTTATTTCCTCTGGATAAATTTACTGTTTAATTTCCATTCGTATCCCCATTCCTGTTTCCATCCATACCTCTGAAGCTGCTGCAGTGTCCTTCAGGGTAGACAACCCACAGGCCCACACAGACAGGGTAAACGAAAAGAACACAAGCTTCCTTGCAGGGAAAGAAGATTCACTTGATGAAAGTCTAACAGCCTTAATATACATTTTCTTCAAGATATTGGCAATAATGTATTGTAAAGGTAGTTGGTTACTCTGTTAAGTAAGATGGGCACTTGGCAGGTGCCACTTGTAAAAGGCTCAAATTTTATAAATGATGGGGATATGCCCATTTTCACAAAAATTAAATACAATTTTACTTGTACTCCAATTTTACTGTACTTCACTAAACACAAATGAAGCCTGGGGAATCTTCTGCATTCAACAATTTGGCCCTGAGATAAGCTCAATTGGTTAAACCATGGTGGAAAAGCCAACGTGGCAGGTTTGATCCCTGTATGATCCAGATCCAAAAGGACCTTCTGCACATGGGTCTGGGCAAACCCCCACAACATCTCTAAACTGGAGAGAGATGGATTTCATGGGTGGACTGTTTGGTGGATAAGGAATTGGTTGGATGATCATGTGCCAAGGGTCAATAGCTCAGAATCCCAAAGAACATCCGTGACCAGTGGTGTCCCTTGGGGCTCTGTACCGGGACCAGTGTTATCTAATGTCTTCATTAATAACACAGACGAAGGGATGAAGCACAGCCTCAGCAAAGCTGCAGGAGAGAGGAGAGATGGTGTGGATGTCAAGCTGAGTGGTGTGGTTATCACACCTGAAGGACAGGATGCCATACAGAGGGACCTGGACAAGCTCAAGAAGCAGGCACATGGGACTCCCGTGGTCTAGCAAGATCAAGTACAAGGTGCTGCACCTGGGTCAGGGAAAACCCTGGTATCAACACAGGCTGGGGGATGAACAGAGGGAAAGCAGCCCTGCCAGAAAACTTGGGGGAACTGGTAGATGAGCAGCTGCACATGAGTCAGCAATGTGCACTTGCAGCCCAGAAAGCCAGTTGTATCCTGGGCTGCATCAGAAGCAGCATGGCCAGAAGGCTGAGAAAGTGATTCTGTTCCTCTGCTCTGCTCTTGTGAAAGCCCACCTGGAGTGCTGCATCCAGCCCTAGGTGCCACAGCACAGGAAACACATGGACCTGTTGGAAGAGGTCCAGACAGGCTACAAAATCACCATAGGGATGGAACAGCTCTCCTTTGAAGAAAGGCTGAGAGAGGGCTGGGGTTGTTTCTCCTGGAGAAATGGTGGCCTTTCAGCACTTTAGGGAAGCTTATAGGAAAGATGGGGACAGACTTTTTAGCTGGGCCTCTTGTTATAGGACAAGAAGTAATAGTTTTAGAAGAGGGTATGTTTAGACTAGACATAAGGAATAAATGTTTTACAATGAGGATGGTGAAACAGTGGAACAGGTTACCCAGAGGAATGGTAGACACCCCAATCCTGGAAATATTCAAGCTCAGCTTGGATGGGACTCTGAGCAGCCTATTCTATAATTTAGTGAGGTGACTAAAGACTTTGAGAGGGGCAAGGACTGCAAGAAACACAGCATCTTTTATCAGGCAAGCTTTCAGGCAAACAGGTCTTCCTTCAGTTTTGCTCTTCCTGCTGTGTAATTCAGGAAAGTCTTATTTGACCTCCACACTCTCTCCTCAACTCCTACCAAGCATCCTAATGAATGATGCCCTCTGCATATAGACCCTGTATCATTAAACACACAGGTGTCCTTTCAAAGGTAATACTAGCTCCTGAAATTTATGCTTGGTTTTTCAAGACATGTAATATGTCTTTTCCAAGACATTCTTTTACTACTAATTTCTTCTTTTCCCATTTCTAATAGAACTTGAGAGCCATATTTTCATAGGCATTTTTCAATCTTTTAGCTTACTTTAAATCTAAAGCTAATGCTGACATGAAAAATCGGAAAATAAAAACACACAATACTTTTTACATAATAGACATTATCTCACCCTCCAAGAAATGAATTATAGGCTATTAAAGGAAAAGCAAGCTCTACCCTTATTCATATTGAGACCAGGAGGAAATTGCTCTCCTCATTTATTCCTTGGAGTATCCCAGATAAAATCTAACAACAACTTCCTTAAAAGCAGCTCTGTGAGTCTTGGAATGTCCAGGCTCTTAAATCACTAATAAGAACTAATCTTTTGAGTTGAGTCTAAACTGCACAGTCTGACATTTTTCAAAGTCTGAATGAGAAATCCTGTTTTGTGGTATCATGTCTTGTATAGTCACCATTTAGTAATTTTTCCACATCTTCCTCTGTTCTTTTTCTTCTTGCCTTCTCATTGTTTTCTTAAGGTACATTTGCTCCACTTCTCTAAAGGTGTCTGTAGTCCAAGGTGTTTTGTTAACACAGAAAAACACATAGGAGCTCTAAAGACATGCTCTACCACAGACAAATACGTAAAAATTAAGCTATCACATATGTACATTCTACTGCAGCACATACTGGGATTAATTTAAATAAATCACATCCAGGGTTGAGACCAAAAGAACTTTCTAAACAGATGGTCCAGCATCTAGTCTAAAATCAATGCCAAGGCCCAGGATAAAGCTACAACTAACAGTTTGCAGCTGATTATCAGAAGTGCTCCTTTCTGATGTACACTATTGATCCATTAAAAAAAAATCCCAAACAAAAAAAACCAAATACTTCTTATTTCCACAAAGCTCCCTCAAGGCATAAAATCTGATAGATCAAAAGCACATGCTGTGGCCTTAGTGAGCAAAGCTAAACATAGTCCAAATGTCAATAAATGCAAACACTATGCAAAGTTCCTGTTCTGTGCCAGCAGCCTGCTTCAGCTTCCAGGTTTCCCTGAATGGATTCAGTACTTCAGCAGAACACTGCAAGGTTTAAGAAACTTACTACAATGGACCTCATCACTCCAATCATCACAGTCGTTGTAGCCATTGCACTGCAGTTTCCCTGGGATGCAGATTCCACTGGCACACAAGAAACTCTCCTCTCCTCCACACAGTGCTGTAAGAGAGCAGAAAAGACAGAATGTGGAGAAAAAGCATTAGCATCAACACTACTAAGTTAGTGATACTACAGTCTTACAAATGTTAAACTGATATTCAATCCCCCACAGGGATTGAAATGTATTTCCAATTTGGAAAACATTAGGATAGCTATCAGAGGAACATCACTGAATGCAAGAAGGTCAAGAGGAAAACCTAAAAGAAAAAACAATCTCAATTTTTGAGACAGCACAAAGCCATTTAAAATTTCTATCAATGAATGACCCATTCTAAAAGACCTCAACAAGCAGTCATGAAAGGACTACTACACCTGTTAAATCTGCCCTGGGATGAAGGAAGGAGCCTTATATGCTCATGTGGAATATGCCCAAAACATATAATAATTTCTGCTTAAGACTGGCTTTACTGTACAGCCCTTTAGTACTCCTCTCATTCGCCAAACTAATAGTTATACAGTGGATGCCTTGAGGTACCACTTAGCACTGGGCCTACTTCTTCAGTGCTTTTCAAAAATGACAAATAGCTCCAGCTTGCACTGGCTGCACATTAAACTATTTACCTAGATTTTTAGCTTTATTTGTGGTCCTAGAATAGCAGTCTTTTCTATCACACTATGGCAATGTCTCTACACACAAACATACACACTCTTAGCACCTTCACTGTTAGCTTTAAATTTTGTCAGCATATTATTTTTTTCCAACATATTTACCTTCTTTTCTAAGCCTCACTATTATTTTATTATCCCCAAGATACAGGGCAAACTTAGACTTAGTCAACTGAAACACACACTCTTTGTGGAAAATTCATTTGTAATAAAAACTTTTGAATAATTTCAAAATCTTTTCCATTATATTTCTAGGTGTACTGTTCACTTGGACAGCAAATAATTTTGATTTTGCAAAACAACCATCATTTTCTAGTTGGATAATGAGAACATGGTTATTGCAGTGAAAGCTGCTTATGCAATGTATTTTAAAGGAGGTAAACTCCTAACGCTAACTTTAATGAACAGTGCCCAAAATACTAATTAGGTGCCCTAATACTAATTTAAACCAAAGATTTTTAACTGGTTTGTGCCATTTAATGTTTTGACTCTTCATCAGTGACAAGATAGTGCAAAACCACAAGGATCATCATTTTGCACACCCTAATGATGTGTTCCTCAGTAAGCTCCCTCACACTGTGTGCTTGGACACATTTCCTAACCTCTCACTGAACAGTAACAGCCTCATCAGTATTCTACCAGTTTTGGAAGGGTATTATGAACTGCAAAATACAATAGGCTTAAGACAAACATGAGATCAGATAACAGTCACAGTCTCATTTTATAGCATGAAAAATGAGGCAATGAGATAGTAAAGTGAACATTATGAGGACTAATGAGTAATAACATCTAAGACACAAAAATCAGCATGTGATTTTTTTTTTGGAGGGTAGAGACTGATGTCATTTTCAAAGACCAGCTCTTGTTGCCTTTACTTGTAGATGCAAATGTCTCAATTGCAAATAAACTCCAGCTATACAAATGAAGAGCCCAGTTAGCTGGAAGTGTTCAAAGAACAGTAGAGAAAATTTTTATTCAAGTGCCTTGTTCAGCGTGGTCATTGCAACAGTGACAGGGCAAGAATCTCACTTCACAGGATAATGTCACACTTCATTATGAGCTAATCTTTTTATCTCTCCAGTTCCCTGCCCTATACACTGCACCTCCTGATTTCTGCGGTCACTAAGCTCTACAGGGCCCCCTACAAACAACAGACCTCCTTGGTATGGAAGTACTGGTTCCCTGGGCACCAGAGTTTTTCCCACAGATGATGATGTCAGGTAAAAGTACAATATGACAGTATAATCAAAATTTTGTAATTCATTTTACAAGAAAGGCTCTTAGAGGTTGGAGAGGCAACTTTAACTGATGGGTAATCTTACGTTCTTATAACTTGGCTTTTACACAATTTCCTTCATGTTTAAAAAGGAAAAGAGCATAAATAGCTCAAAAAGAACCATCTTGATTTGCTTTGATGGAGATTTCCATCAAAGATCTTCACTGGTACTAAGACTGCAAGAGTAATGGACTCCTATCTTTTGTGTGAATATGCCAGTCGGCCTGAGAGAATGGAAGTTAACAGCAGGAATATCAGATAACTTTTCTTACAGATCAAAAGAGAAAAGGTTCCAGGGTCCCATATTCCTTTCTGGGCTATGAAAAAGTGTGTTGAAGCACTTATAAGTCATCCTGACTCTGCCTCCTTAATCCTCTGTCTTGTTCTGGTCCTATCCCAAACCACTCCTCCATTTCTGCACACCCAAAGTGAGCATTTTGCTATTTATCTTGTATGTTATACAAAAAACAAGAGGAAGAGTGAAATTAGTTTTCTTTATCTCTCAGTTTTAGCTTCCAGCTGCAATCAGATGGAATCTTTAGAAATTTTAATCTCACCTCTCGCAGTCTTCTAATAGGTAATGACTGGATATGTTTGGTCCAGGTTCAGGGCAAGGAGAGTACAGACATTGTGGACAGTACCTCCAATTAATAGAATTTCTGCTTTCTACCAAGCTTGTGCAAGAAGTTTTCAGCAGGTTGAAAACCGTTCCATCATACCTCCAAAGATCAGATTTCAATGGAAATTATAAAAGCCTTATCTAATGCTGTAAAGCAAACACTTTTCTTGAATGCTAAATTTTGATCTGGAACCTAGTGGATTTAGGTATGCAACCATTTAGAAAACTTTAACAAACACAGGCTACACACTCAGAAACCCTGGTACTATAAGAAACAAAGTAGTAGCAGAAGAAATAATGTCTGGAATAGGAAAAACACAGACCATTCCACTCAAAATTATTACAAATGGCAAAGGTGTTATTCTAAAGAAATATGATGGGAAATGTTAATTACTGGTACCTCTGTAAATAATTTACACATTTAATAATAAAATCACGCAAATATACACACACACAAACTCCTGAAGAAGAATGTTATGTAAAATAAGCCCAAATAAAATGGAAGCAATCCTTGCTAATAGAGAAACTTGCTTGTTTTAGTCCTTACCCAGAAAGTTTTACAATCTAGATTAGCTTCCAAAATCCTGGACTAAACACCAGTGGCAGTAAAAAGTATTTAATTTCACCTGTGTCTGGTGTACTATCAAAAGTGCCTTTGAGGAGGCAACATCATTTATTTGCTGTACTTTCCAACTAGATTACTGGAATGTCATCTATAGAAGATTATATGGAAAGGTCCTTGGAGAGCTGTGGAGAGCTTTATTTCCAGACTGAAATAAAGATTATTTTACCAGATTGACATCTGGTTGCATTTCAAGGTACAGCAACAGATAAAGCATTCTACACAACTGTGAAAATGACCATGGAAAGTGCTGCCAATTTTTTTTTTCAAAGCAAAGAGGAGACCACATTTACTACCTAATGATATGGAAGAAGTAAGAGGTATTAAAACAAGCAAAGGCAGTGCTCTTCATGCAATACACTGACAAGCTGTAACATTCTGGAACACAATACTATGGATGCTAAAACGTACACAGACCCATGTAACAAAGGGACACATTAATTGAATAAAAATCTATGGCAGGTCACAAATTACAGAAGAATCCTTGAATCTCATGGATTCCTGGATGGAAAATGCAATAGAATTTGGAAAAGTACTGCCATGTAGTCTTGGCCTGTTCTCCTTTTCTGGGCATTTGATTTCCTCAGCTTTTGGAGTCAGAATTATAAAACAGATGCACTTTTTCTTTACCCAGTATAGTCATAACAGCAAAATGAAACACAGAGGAATCCCTGTATTCTCTCACTTTTAGATTTTCATCACCTGCTTCCTCTACCATGTATGTACCCAGCAGTACAGTGTATGCATCTTGTTGCTGTCAATTCTAGAAAGCTTTGATCACACTATGATCACAATCATGGAATTAGAAAAGCTGGCAACTCCTTACCCCCAGGTAATTGTTCATTTCTCTATTTCCTTAGGATGCAAAATCCTGTGGGAGAAAAAAGACAAAAGACCTTTTTCTTTCCCTCAAGTGATGTGGCCTAAAAAGGCCACATAATAAACTCCGCTGGAAAAGAAACAGGCAAAAAACAGGAACACAGGCAGAACAGGAGAATAAAAACCAGAGAAAACAACAAAATATAATGCAGGATCTACAGAATTAAAGTGATTTGGTGGGGGAAATAGTTTAAGCAACCGTGTGTGTTTCTTCACATGAAACAATACGACAATCCTGAAAAACATTTTGTTTTCCTCAAAAAATTATTCCACTATTGCTGGTTTTGCAGCTGTTCAGCATCAATGTTACACATACACAAATCATAGTTTCACTGCATTAAGTAAATGCAAGGGCACAAGGAAAGATAGTGTATCTGCCTGATTTTAAAAGCTTTTTCTCTGAAAAATTATCTACTGGATGTATATAATTATATTGCCTATTGAAAAATAAATACCTGTTGCAATAAGGGATTCAAACTCTCTACACAAATTATTCCTCAAAGATAATTCTATTAATCAATGCCAGTTTGAATGAAGCTAGGGGTGACCTAATTGCAGCCTTCCAATACCTGCAGGGAGCCTACGAGAAAGATGGAGAGGAACTTTTTATAAGAACAAGTAATAATAGGACAAGGGGAAAGGCTTCAAACTGAAAGACAGTAGATTTAGATTAGATATTAGGAAGAAAATCTTTACTGTGAGGGTGGTGAGACACTGGACAGGTTGTGCAGAGAAGCTGTGGCTGCCCCATCCCTGGAAGTGTTCAAGGCCAGGCTGGATGGGGCTCTGAGCAATCTGGTCTAGTGGAAGGTGTGACTTACTATGGCAGAGGGTTGGAATAAGATGATTTTAGGGTCCCTTCCAACTCAAGATCTCATGACAATGAAGTGCAGTTCAGGCCACAATGAAGTGCAGCTCAGGCGCATCACTTCTTTAACAGAGACAGACATTAATTCATAGTGTGCCTTTAGCAAAAATACAGAAGTGAACAATGTCTCATAACTCTATACTGTAATTTACATAGTTTTGTGCTATATACAGTAGAAGCATCATATTCACTGCTGCTTTTGAAAGCATTTTACAATTCAAATTAACAGAAAAATAACTTCAGGGCTCTTTTGTGAGCTCCATGTTAATCTAAGTCAGATTTTTGTGTTGCTTTACTTCTTATTCAAGCTACTAGTTTTTCTTCTGATATGGTATTAACACCAACAGTTATGTTGGCTGGTCAAAGCTAATAAAATAACATTGTAAACAGGGTCAGTTGGGAGAGAGAGTAAAGCAGAGCTGAAATTTTTCTGTGAGTAGGGATATGAGTATCAGCCCTCAGGAAGGTTTCTGGGATTTCTTCCCCCAGAATGGATTATTGGTCACATGTGGAGTGAATTACTGATAATGCCTCCTGCTCACTCCCTTACATGCTCATAGCTCATTAAACTTGTGAAACCACTTCAACCACCTACCTTAAATCTCAAAATACAAATTCTTACAACTGTTATTAGGGTAGCTGATTTTCTCACCTACTGAGAATTCACTTGTGTAAACAGGTACCAATATGAAGGATATCAGCCTTCAGACCTGCAACTTCTTCTCAGTGACTCAGAGAGTGACTGAATGACTCAGTCATTTTACAGTCAGATGTTCTTACTATAATGGCATGGCTTGAATTTTCCAGTACAATCAGAACATCTGTATTCACATCAGGGATGCATTTCATAATAGATTCCCCACAGTGGTATTGTACACTCAATTTCCAATGCTTGTGGAGCTAAATTTTAGACAAAGATAAATATTAGCCATGACACATGGACCAGTATGTATTCTCAAGATAATCCCTATTCTAACCAATAAACATTTTTTAGAAGAACTGTTAACTGTTCCCAGGATAAATGCTCTAGATTCTAACTATAAAATGACTCAAGCATATTTTCTCCAACAGGGCTTGGAACTATGGCATTCAAGGATTTTTTGGAGTGACAATCTTCAATTCAGAAAATGTGGAGGATATGGAGTTTTTAGCCAAAATCAGACAAAAATAAACAAGAGAAAACAAGGGAAAATTTTGTTTGGGATTGGGTGACTGGGTGACACTGTACAAGAATCTGTGAAACAAGCATGTACAGTAGTCAGACCTTAATTTTGATAAACATAAGATATAACTAAAGATGCAAAAGAGAAATACATCACACAAAACAGATTATATGCAAGGCATATGTGGGCAGGGAAGGATTCACTGCATATAATCTGGAGGCACCAAACCCCAAAAGAAACCACAGAGTTGAGAAATAAACAGTCATAAGCCAAGGACATGCTCTTGACATTTCCAGGAACTGAACCCTGAGAGGAGTGTGAAAAGCAGTTTTTGCTGAGCACTAGATGAAAAGGGATTAGAACAGAGAATCAGACTCAGCTGTCTGGTTCTACTGTGGTCAGAGAAGTAAATTCTCTTAAATATACAAACTGCAAAAATAAATATTCAAGAACAATACAGTTTATTTCTGTAGGATAAGCAGCCTAGCGAACCCAAACTCTTACCTTTTTCAGTCACAGAGGAACCACATTAGAACCATTCTTTCAAATAAAAATAAAGGTCAAAATATTCTCCTTATTCATAGAATCACAGAATGGTAGAAGGGCTTGGGTTGGAAGGGACCTTAAAAATCATCTTATTCCAACCCCTCTGCCATAGTAAGTCACACCTTCCACTAGACCAGGTTGCTCAGAGCCCCATCCAGCCTGGCCTTGAACACTTCCAGGGATGGGGCAGCCACAACTTCTCTGAGCAACCTGTTGCAGTGTCTCACCACCCTCACAGTAAAGATTTTCTTCCTAATATCTAATCTAAACCTACTCTCAGTCTGAAGCCATTTCCCCTTGTCCTGTCACCACATGTTTTTGTAAATAGCCTGTCTCCATCTTTCTTGTAGGCTCCCTGCAGGTCCTGGAACACAGTTCAATCATAGTCTCTCATTCCACATGAAAACCATTCCTATCCAAGCATCATGCACGATGAAAAATTCAATTTTAAAAACCCCTTTTGTTTTATACAACAAGATGTCAGAACTGACAATAAGTAGAACTAGGGTCTCCACAGTCTGTCAGGTAGGAGCAGCCAATCTTACATCTGGCTCTACATTTTTTCCCCTGGTAAGAAAAAGCAAGTTTCCACTGTGTACTTACCCATAATTTCTGCAGTTCACTACCAGATGAATACCAATCCTGCCACACAGATTATGGAATAGTAATTAACCAGGCACTATTCGTAACAGCTCCTTCTCTAACAATAGTAAATATATTATTTTAGCCACAGGCTATTCTGAAACTGAAAAGTTTCATACATGACAAAATCTCTTCTGGTTTAATCTAAGATCAGCTCTCTAGATTTGGTGGGGCTTTTGAACACTCTGACCAGCTGTAACAAACAATGGTTACAGCAACCCTGTGAGCTAAAAGGACACTTTTAGTCCCACTTTACATAAGGAATTTGAGGCACAGAAAAAAAAATTATATTTACTTGTTTACTGTTCCGATTTGGAAAGATCTATTAGATCTATTTTTTTCAGCATACATATTATATATTTTTATCATACAGTTAATACACTGGTCCCAGCAGCTTTCACTATAACAACTTGCACAAAATGCCACAGGACTCTATAATAAAAATTTGTGGACAGTGTTCAATTTAACTGGCAGTCATTCAACTTCAACAAGACACAATCCTTAGGATCCTTCCCTACCTCAGCCAGTACAAAAAGTCCCACAGATGAAGGTAGATATGGACAACAGCCTCCTTTACTTCACGACTCTTCAAAAATATGCCCTTAGAGCTGGAGAGAATCCAACTGGTAAAAGACTTGGTCTAATAATTTTAGGTTATATCATTACGTATACTCAGGAACTGCAAGGAAGTAGCCCAGGATACATAATCTATTTTAATTGTACCATTAACTAACATTCAAAGAAACAATTTATTACTTCCCTGATCTTTTAAGGTAGCTTTAAAGAATATATTCTCAGGGGTTTTTAATAAAAAATTGAAAAACAGTTTTCATCATACCATTTCTTCCTGTTAACTGTCACACAGAAGTCATTAACAAAACTAGAACCCACAGATAGACTGTACAAGCCTCAGTCTCTTCATCTCACAGAATGCCTATCAACAGCAAAGTCTCAGATGCCAGCAAGGGAACTCCAGCAATTGGGTCAGTGAGAAAAAGTCAGGCTTACAGCTCTCAGCTGTGATCTCACCTCTAGATCTGGATCAGCAGCACCTCTGAGGAGATGGAAATGTCTTGTTTTTAGAGACTGGCTGGAAAGCTGCCCAGTGGAAAATGACCAGGGAATGCTGGTCGACAGCTGGCTGACATGAGCCGTTGAGTGCCCAGGTGGCCAAGCAGGCCAATGGCATCCTGGCCTGTGTCAGCAACAGTGTGGCCAGCAGGACCAGGGCAGTGATTGTCCCCTGCTGTACTTGGCACTGGTGAAGCCACAGCTGGAATCCTGTGCTTATTTTGGCCCTCAGTACAGGAAAGACATTGAGGTGCTGGAGCATGTCTAGAGAAGGGCAACAAAACAGGAGAAGGGTCCACAGAGCGCAAGTTAAGGAGGAGTGGTGAGGGATCTGGGCTTGCTTGGCCTAGGGGAAAAAATGCTCAGGGGAGACCTGATCACTCTCTAAAACTGCCAGAAAGGAGGTTGTATAAAGGTGGCAGTGAGTGTCTTCCTCCAAGTAACAAGCAATATGACAGGAGGAAAAAATCTCGAGGAGAACCAGCAGAGGTTTCCCATTTCTTCATGGGAAGGCTGGTCAGTCATGGGAACAGGCCTCCCTGGTAAGTGGTGTAGTCATCATCCCTGCAGGTATCTAAAAGATGCATAGACATGACACTTAGGGACACGGTTGAGTGGTGGATTTGGCAGTGCTGAGTTAATAGCTGGACTGGATGACCTTCAATATCTTTTTCAAGATAAAAAATGATTCTATGACTTCATGTGTGGGCATATAAAGACCATGCTTTTTGAGAAGTTTACCTCTTGATCAGTTTTGGGCTCACTTTTACAGCAAGGAAAAAGGAGATACACTTGAAATTTGGCCTGTGTATCAGGTTCCTACTGCAAATAACAAACCTGTATTTACTAGAGCTAGCAAACAAAAAGTCAACAAACAAGTCATATTACTTTCCCTGAAACAGCTCAGAATTTTTGATGCAAAATAAAAAGGCCTTAAATCAACACAAGTCTGAAAAAAAATCAGCCTGAACAATTAAAGCACTGCAAACTATAATCAACTGACAACAAGACTTTATTACAGTAATAAGATGGAACATAGAACAATAAATAATACTTTCACCCCAGAGCTTTTCCTACACAGGAAGAAAATAAATTATTAAATGAAAACTCATAAACACAGTGTAACAGTTAAGAATGGAAACATACACTGCTTTCCTTTTTCTTGGTGTGGTGAGAAGCATACCCTTGTAGTGGTGTCATTCTCAGTTTTGTTCTGGAATTGAGAGCACTTCAAGAAGTCTGGCCAAGAAGCATTCACCATACCCAGGACTGGTTCACAGCCTTCTTTTGCTGCCTCACAAAACGTCCTGCAGGGCAAGAGGCCTTGACTAAAGACAAGAAACAGAGCAAAATTAAAAATTATTATTACTTTAGCAGTATGTGAGAACTTTTTAGAAAGTGCAAAAAGTAATAATAAATGCTTTTGACAAATCTTGTGCTCTACAGGGCTACACCCATACCCTTACAGTGATTAAATTTTCAACCCAACATTTTTGCAATTTATGTTTAAATGACTGCAGAACCTCTTAGGCTTTAGCAAATGATGTTTTGCTTTATTAATAACCACTCAATATGCCACAGAAGAATCTTTTCCTGGTACACCACATACATCTTTCTCTTTACATCTGACTCTCAGCTGTATCTGCCCATCTCAAAACCATAGCTAGAATTCCATATTCAGTCACAAGGAAGTGGGCTGAACTGAAGAAGTTTACAGTACCCAAAAATTTACCAACTTAGTGTTTCACTTGACAGTGACAGAGAATAACATGGTACTTTTTAGCAACTGTGTGACATGGCAGAAACCATAAGAAAGAAATATAAAAGCTGCCAGAGCTCCCTCACCACAATGTTAACTAAGAGTTTGATGTAAAGCAATATTCACTTGCATAAGTAGTTGGAAGTCAGTACAGTTGCCTTTCTCTGCTTAGTATCTAGAAAGACAAGTGTGCTGCCAGCGTTGCTACTGAGTTCTTTACATACTCTGGTTGGAACGACTTTTTAAAAAAAGGCGTTTTTAGAGATACATTCTCCAAATAATGCTTTGGAGTTTTACACAAGTTTTGCACTTCACATGCTGCAGTACTGAACTTATCTCAGAATCAAATCAAGGAATTTATCTCTAAAATTGTCTCTTGCAGCTTCCAGGATGGCAGATTATTGTTGTCTGTAAAGAACCATATATATTCTAAAATAGCCCTTCTCACCACCAGATTTTTTATTGTGATCTGTTGAAAGACAGAAAATTTTTGCACCGAAGACCACCTATATGGCTGCGTACAAAACCAAGAATGGTTTCATCTGAGGACAGAAGAGCTGCCACTTATTAGTTCTGCACATTGTACTGGCAAACTAAGTTTCTCTGACTTGTAAAGGCTCTTCAGATAAAGATGTTCTGAAATACTCTTCTTCTTTTTACAGAACCTATTCAATATGCAGAGAAAGAAAGGGCACAAGAGCTCTTCAGCAGCCATTACTGCCTCCTACCTGGAGCCTGAGAAACTCCTTAAATAAAGGGGATTTGACAGGGCAAGTGACTGTCTCCAGACATTTTTAAGCTTTTCCTTCTTGGCTAATATACTAATAACACTTCTGGTTTGACAGAGGTTCCCTAGTACAGAAAAATGCCAAAAGAAATGCTGCTACTTACTACAGAATGCACTTGAGTTCCAAAATATCTGTAAGAAATAAGACGTCACAAAACTAAAATGGAGTATCGATTTGACTTGTTGGTGATAACCCTGTATTTTATTCAATCTGATATGCTAATTTAACTTTCTGTTCATTTTTTACAAAACTAAAAAATATGCTACAAACTGTATTAGAGTGAAAAGTATTGTAAGCAGTGAGTCTACCTCATTTACTGGTGCAATGGAGCATACCTGATGATCACAAGCAGTAATCTAAAGGCATTACATTTTGCTTAGTATATTCTCAAAAAAAAGTGTCAGTAGGGACATTACTTGAATTGAACAGGTGTCTGACAGAGATCTACTAATCACAGTTAAAACCAATCTGTACACATGATTTCTACCAATGGGAATGCTATTTGAAAAAAATCCCGAACAAATAAATAAATAAAGCATAAAGAGTTCTTGAGGACTCCTAGACTAAGTTTAATACAAGTCTGGAGTATTTGATATGATCTCTGTTTTTCCTGACCCACACCTAAATCATTAACCTTTAAAGCACCACACCTCAGCTATAGCCTGACATTTAACAACCAGGCAACAGTACCATGTGTATGTCAATATCTTCAAATGTAACTACAGAAAACTTCCATCTATATGGTTCCTTGTTTCCAAAGGTCTTTCAACATACTGAACATTAATTTAAATCAAAATTTAAAAAAAAATTTAAAAGTTATATTAAAATATAACTATGCAGAGTTGTACTTACACATAATTGTTAAAAAGCTTCTAAAAATGTAAATTTTTTCAGAATATCTACCTGCACATTGAATTCTTTACATCTGTATGAGGAAAAACCCCAAAAATACAAAAAGTTCACCTCTTTTATTTATATGGTATTGGATTTGCATGGCAAGGTTCTTGTAGTGGGAGGGATACAGGGGTGGCTCCTGTAAGAAGCAGCCAGAAACTTCTCCTGTGTCTGACAGAGCCAACTCCAGTCAGATGCAAGACAGACCCACCACTGGCCAAAGCTGAGCCCACCACTGAGAGCTGCTGTACCTCTGCAATATTTAAGGAGGCAGGGAAAAAACTCTATGCAAGGCAACTGCAGCCAGGAGAAAGGAGTGAGAATTTGGGAGGGAAGCAACTCTAGATACCAAGGTCAGTGCAGCAGGTGGGGCAGAAGGTGCAGTCCCTGGACAACTCTACTCTGGAATAGGTGGATGCCCAAAGGAAGCTGTGACCCTCAGGGACCCCACACTGGAGCAGTTTGCTGGCAGAACCTGTGACCCTCAGGGACCCCACACTGGAGCAGTTTGCTGGCAGAACCTGTGACCCTCTGGGACCCCACACTGGAGCAGTTTGCTGGCAGAACCTGTGACCTTCTGGGACCCCACAATGGAGCAGTTTGCTGGCAGAACCTGTGACCCTGTGGTGAACCAACACTGGAGCAGCCTGAAGTTCCTGAAGGACTGCACACTGTGGGAGGGACCCACACTGCAGCAGTTCATGAAGAACGTAGCCCATGGCAAGGACTCACAATGGAGAAGTTCCTGAAGGGCTGTGTCCCCCATAGGAGGGACCCCATGGTGGAGCAGAGGAAGACTGTGAGGACTCCTTCTCCTGAGAAGGAAGGAGTGACATGACAATATGTGATGAACTGACCACAGGCCACACTTGCCATCCCCTTGCACCTCTGAAGGGACAGGAGGTAGAGAATTCATGACCAAAATTAAACACAGGAAGAAGAGAGAGATGTGAGGAAGTTATTTTAAGATTTGGGGTTACGTTTCTCATTGCCTTGCTCTGATTTGATTAGCAGTGATTTAAATTCCTCTCCCCACATCAAGTCTGCCTATGACAGTAGCTGGTAGGAGATCTCTCCTTGTCCACATCTCAATCCATTCTACATTCCCAAACCAGCCGAGGAGGGGAGTAACAGAGCAGCTTTCGAGAGCACCTGGTGACCAGCCAGGGTCAACCTACCACAGACATGCACAGAACAGTAATAATTTGGAAATTACCAGTCTTCTAAAAGACAACTACGTGGTGATCAAATAACCAAGCAGAATTTGTAGCCCCTAGAGAAGCTGTGACAAATCAGAAAACATGGGATTATCCAGTAATTACTGTAAAATTTGGCCCAGTTTCAATGTTGAGTCATGTGTGCTCCATAAATTAAATATTTCTGGATAGTGATCAAGTTTATTATGGACTTATTGCTTAATTTGCTGGAGGATGAAAATATTATTAATAGTCTTTATCTTGATTAGTCTTATTTACAGCTACTCAGAGACTAATCATTTTTAAAATAAACTGGCGGGTCTATGGCAATCTTACCATAATTGATTTGGCACCAGTGGCAGGCATAGAAGCAGGTTGTAACATATTAGCATGTGATTCTGCTCTTCAGGATATTAATAGAAAAGCTCCTGAAATTGGAGTTTGATGAAAGAAAGAAAATATTACATATTTTTATCTCTGTGGTTGGTTTCCCCAGACACAAAACCCACACTTCAGTAAATTCAGCTGCATAGAAATGCCAAAATTAAGAAATGTAGGGAACAAAAAAAAAAATAGAAATCTTCTTTACAGCTTATTAAAAAGCATATTAAAGGTAGAGAGAATATATAAGGGCTTTAAATTTGCGTAAGGTATCATTGAAGAATCTGTCTATCAGAATTTTCGTATTAAATACTCATTGAAGCACATATATTCAATACAGTATATACTCTGTTAAGTGATTTTAAGTTTCCAAAGAGGTTAAACACTGTCTGAAAGCAAAAGATCTGACTTCCTTGTCATGACAATCACCGAGCGTTCACTTACACTAGAACTCAGATTGCCTAATTATAATTCTACAGGGACTTGCTCCTTAGAACTCAGAGATCTTTTACATTTTTATATGAATTTTTTTTCAGAATTTACTCCTTCTCTTCTTTGCAATCACATTACAATGTGCACAGGGGTCCTCAGTAGACTCTGTTTCTTAGTGTTTTAAGTACTAGAAGTTATCAAAGAAATAATACTCCAAGAAGCTGTAAGGAGAGGGAAGATCCTCATGGTGATTGTTTTCCTCTTGCTTCAGAATTGACCACATTTTCTAAGGTTAGCTCAAGACTCAAGTTAGCTAAAGAGTCTGACTCCCAACCTCAGGAGACACTGAGGGCATGTCTTTTCTGGAAGTAGCAGCACTGTATGCAGCTTAGTTCCCAAAAGACTGGATCTGGTTCCGTGCTACTTTCAGTTTTGTTGCTTGTAAGAGCCGGTTTTAAGCTGTAAATAAGAGGTCAAATAACTCATTCAAGTGAAGAGTAATGTGACCAAAAAAAAAGAAGCAATTGACTGGGTCCTCCAAAAGGATACATGGAAAGAAGGAATAAGATGTCATGAGAGGGAGAAGTAGAAATTGCTAGAGTTGAAAAAAGCATTAAATTAAATAAAATCAACAATTGACCATCCTGCAGAAGCTCCTCATGCAACCTGGTAAACACAATAATATATCTAGTGCTCAATATTATCTGTGGTATTTCTTTGTGTCTTCACAATAGTATCACCACTGGTAAAAGCACTGCTATAGACATGCCCTGTTGAGAAATTAATTATTGCAATTTTACAGGTTAAAACAATAGAAGGTAAATGATTTGCAAAAGGCTTACAACCAAGTTGTTATGCCAGAGCTGAAATGCAGCACGAAGATCACTCTGAGAACACACAACTGTTGGCTGCATTGCTAAAGGTCACATTTGTGGCTCATTAGACAACCTGACTGCAGGCAGACTGATGAACATTTTCTGCTGGTTCTCATTACTGTTCTTTCCCCAGCTTCATCCCTTCAGTTGTTTCAGGATAACTTTTTCTGTGGCCACACAATAAGCTGTATTCAGGTACTGAGACAAATTAAAAACAACTGCAGGATATTTTGCTGTATCATTCATACACAGGCACACATGCTAAGAATGGTGACAGATCTCAGGCCTGAGGCAAAATAAATGAACTGGTAATACAATTGTGAGAGATTGCTGGGGAAGGGAGGATGAGGGCAAGGACAAACTGAAACATCATGAAATAATGGGAAGAAGAAAACTGAGGTTACTCTTTATTGCTACAGCCCTGAAATCAAACAAGTTGGAGTGATTAGCCCACGTACCAGCCTTTGTGTGTTCTAACTGTCTATAATACTTTTCATGATATTCTAACAATAATGACTTTCAGAAAATATAAATGTCAGAAAAAGAAGTTTCTACAGCAGAGCAAACACACACACCCAGGATTACAGTTCTCTACAGTGACCATTCTTGTGAAATCGTTCTCAGTGCCCTCTCACAAGTACTTCATTATGGAGAGCAGCACAGCCACTGACAGTTTTATCAGACAAACTCATAAACCTCTCAATATCACTTCTTGATTCATGGATTTTTAAACAAATTGGTTGCTAATGTTTCACATAATCAAGAAAAATATGTATTTTTATCTTTTCTTGTTTGGTTTTCATCTTTAACTTTCAAGTTCATTTGAAAGTTTGAATTTCTATTTTGTCTCTTCGATAGGGGTTTAAATCTGAAATTTGCTTCTTTACATAATAAAATCTGAAAAGAAAGCAAGATTATTTTAGATTTTTGTATTTATTTCACTTGACAAAAATGTATTGAATCCATATAGCAACTCTGAAAGATGGCATCTCAATTCCATGTAACACTTTGCAACACTAAAAGCAAAGTACTACCTCCCACCTAGTTTTTAGCTTAAATGCATGTAGTGTTCTCAAAACAGGTTCGTGTGTGTAAGTACAAAGATACAAAATTACCTGTAAAAATATAGGGCTCATAGTCTGAGAAACATGGAACATCTCAAAGGAAAAAAAAGGCCTCAGAGGCGAACCTGGTAAAAGGCACAGCAGCTCAGTTTCCCGGGGTGGGAGCCTGAATAATGGTTAGAGCTGCTTAGACAAGATTAAGGCCAGGCATGAACTGGCTGAACTGCAGGTAAGTGTCCACTCATCTGCCCACCAGGGACTCAGCATAAGGATTTAAAGATTTATTAAGATAGTGCAGAAAGTCACTTCTAACTCATACACCCAAGAATACCCCATTTACAGTCATGAAGCTT
The DNA here is from genome assembly GCF_028551555.1 of Melozone crissalis. Lineage (NCBI taxonomy): Eukaryota > Metazoa > Chordata > Aves > Passeriformes > Passerellidae > Melozone > Melozone crissalis. The sequence goes on from NW_026535784.1 coordinate 20,364,042, forward strand.
GGCAACTACAGATGAGCCACAAGAGGAGTGCCCTTTCCAAGAGACTGAAAAAAGCCTGGGTTACACAATAAGAATGAAAAAGATGGAGATACTGAATGGATTGCCTGCAGCATGGAAGAACAATCTGCTTAAAGGCTATGAGAACAGAAAAGTGGCAAAACCAAATCTGATGAAAAAGCTGGACTGGAATCTCTTCCATGGGCCCACACAGATTTTTTTTCACTAAGAATGACAGTTCAAATTAACTACTCCTTAATAGTTGCCATATCTTATGGCAACAGGAAAGAGACAGCTGAAGTGCTATACCTGCAAAAGTCTTAGAACACATCTGCTGTCCAAGAGTACCATGCCTAACAAATAGCTCACACAGAACTGTGAAAGCTGTTCAGACGGGGGAAATATCAATTCCTGATTCCAGTGAAAGTGGAACTGCGAACAAATCCAAATATACCATTCGATAAAAAAGATTCTTCTTATCCATCCAAAAATGAGTAAAGGAAGCAGCAGCTGCTGTTGAATTTTACATCTTCTACATCAACTGCTGTTATTTAACATCTCTTTCAGGCTTAGAAATGCTTTTCAGAACATCTGGCCAAACTGTGTTGATATCCTTAAGAATGGACACATACAGTCCCTACAATGCAAGTTAGAATTTTTTGTCAGCGCAATAATTTATTTTGTAGACAAAACCCAGATAAACAATTTTGACCAAAATAAGGAGTCACATCTGAGTCAGCAGTGCCCTGGCAGCCAGGATGGACAACCCTGTCCTAGGATGCATCAGGCACAGCATCATTAGCTGGGCAAAGGAGGGGATTGTCCCACTCTGCTCTGCACTGGGGCAGCCTCACCTCAAGTCCTGGGCGCAGTTCTGGTAAGACAGATATTAAACTATAAAAGAGCATCCAAAGGAGGCCAATAAAGATGATGAAGGGTCTAGAGGGGAACCCACATGAGAAGAGACTGAGGACGCTTGGTCTGTTCAGCTTGGAGACGAGGAGACTGAGAGGAGGAGACCTCATCATAGTCTGCAACTTCCTCATGAGGGGAAGTGGAGGGGCAGACACTGATCTCTTCAAGTTTGGGACCAGTGACAGGACTCAAGAAAACAGCATGAAGCTGAGTCAGGGGAGATTTAGGTTGGGTATCAGGAAAAAGTTCTTGCCCCAGATGATGTTTGGGCACTGGAACAGGCTCCCTAGGGAAGTGGTCACTGCACCAGCCCGAGAGAGTTCAAGAAACACTTGGACAATTCTCTCAGGCACGTGGTGTGACCCTTGGAGATGTTCCTGTGCAGGGCCAGGAGCTGGACTTTGATGATCCTTGTGGGTATCTTCCAACCCAGGATATTGTATGATTCTGTGAACCAGCAAGGAACAAATTCAGAAATCCCCTCTGATTCCTCAGTCATTTTCCACGACAGCACAAGATATCACAAGTTGAGCTTATAATACTCTAACAATCAGAAACTCCTAAAACATACACTGTACAGCCAAAGCATAAATATTGCAATGTAGCATTGAAAAGAAAAAAATCTATCAAAAATTTTCACTGTGTTTGTACAATGACCATAATCAGTTGGGATGATCTGTCCTGACTACAGCAATCAGCCCTTCCAGATTTCTCTTACTGATCCCATCATTGATTCAAAGACAACAGTGAAAATAGGAGAGAGGCACTAAATCAATTAATTAGAGCTTTAGTTCAGCCATGAATCAGTTGAAATAAGTATTATTAAGAACATTGCTACAAATATCAGCTATTTTTACAATATTGTACTATCTACCAAAATGACTCCTAAATGAAGTCAAATTTCTGAAAAATCTTGCCTAGTATTTATTATGCAAATTATGAACACACCGTTTATTTAGTTTACTCTATAGAAATTTCATTTACAAAACAAACCAAACTTCAAAAATGCCTGAAAATCCAGGTTACAAGATCTATCAATTTCAGCAAACAGAATTCACACTTGGGAAAGAGAAGCTGGCACAGTGAAACTGAAGTCCTGTGCATTACACACCAGTATTTCAATCACAGTATTGCTGCAGGGATTCTGGACTAACTGGAAGTAAATCACGCATTGCACAGCTGCTCTAAGTATTTGTATCTTCAGGATAATAAATACACCCAAAACAATACTGTACCTAAAGAACTGCCTTCCATTTCCACAGACGACTGTGAGAGGTACCCTTAATTTCATGCAGTTTTCCAGAACTCATGTTTCCCTGTGCACTTCAGAGCATTGCCAAAAAGCAAGACCTCAAGAATCAAAACAAGTAAAAACTTTCTGAGCTGCATCTTATCAGGAATCCTAAAGAATCAGACACACTTCTCACTCACTGACATTCAAGGATCTTCTCTGTCAAGTAGAAAATCATTGTAAGCCATTATCGTGCTGCTTCAAGTTCACATTAAAATTGTTTCACAAACAAATCTGTCAGAAGCAGATCTCATCAATTTAAGGAAGCTGTCCTACCCCCCATCAGCCTGCTACAAAACCTCTCCCCACCTCTCTTCCCTAATTCTTTGTGCCAGCACGGCACTTCATGCTGTTACACAATGGATAGCATCAGTCACTCCTAATTTAATTCAGATCAGTTTCCAAATCCAATCTATCATGGAGCTGACTAAATACTCTTGACAGGACATGGAAAAACATGTCCTGAGATGGGGAATAACAAGCAGGAGAATAGGATAATACTGATTCTTTCAGCACCACTAGCATTTTATATTCCATTATCTATCATGAAACAGTAACTTGGAACATGTTCTCCAGAAGGGTTGTGAAACCTTCACCCTCAGAGACCCTCAAAACCCAACTGAGAGTGGCCCTGAGGAGTTTCATTCATCTTTAATGCTAATCCTGATGTGAACCAGAAGAGTTCCAAAAGTTTTTCTCCTCCCCACCTGTGTAACCTTGTGATTCTAGTCTGACTGCCCTGCCTGAGTGCTGAGAGCCTGGTGCTTTCCCCTGGAGTCTCCAATAGGGCAACAATAACTTCTGACAGAAACAGACTTTTGAGAGGTAAGCATGTCTCACTAAGTGAATCCTCAATAGGGTTTGAGTGCAGATGGTTTACAAGCTATTTGTTAATAAGATGGGCACCAAAAGAGGTTTAAAATGAGCTGAAAAGCATAGGAATTTTTCGAGAATTCTTAAACCACACTTTAATCTGAAACCATTTTCCTTACTAATTGCTGCACAATAGGGTGTACTCATATCTAGCAGAAGAGTTCTATCTACCATACTAAGATAAATTGTTACCTCATCTGTATGTTTCTGGTTGTGAGCCCAGATTTACACCAGTAAAACAGGAAGATCAGTGTTAATGCTCCTGCAATGTTTATGAAAATGCAATGTTTCACCTAAAGTTCCTACCCTACAACTATTGCAATTTATTAAATTAAATAAATTTTATTCTGTGAAAAAGCATTTTCTAAATTAGCAAACAGACATTAACAAAAAGCCATGCTAATTTTAAGAGTATTTGTAAAAGTTATTTAAGCTACATAAATGATCAATATTTATTTATAAGAAATAATATATTATTATTAATAATGTATTGCATGTGCAGAAGAATGACTTATGATCTCTAGTTAGTATACCAACTCAGGAACCATAAACCACAGCTTATAACAGATAATACACACATAAAATCATTGCAACAACAGGGCTGAAGGCAATCAATCAATAACATATTCATTAATAAAATAACCAGCCCTCCTGATTTTCCTTTCTGCCTCCTTCCCTTAACTTCTCTGTGCAGCATTGTGAAATATAGTTTCAAGCAGACATTTCCATGCCCAGACTGTTCTCAAAAGTGTTTCTCTATATGATAGCCTTTTAACTCTGGTGCATCCATCACACACACATTTGAAGTTACATCAGTGGGGAGGGTGAAACACTGCACAAAGTTTTGATGCTGCCTGCTACGGCAAAGGCCGGCTTCACACACATTGGATCACACACATAATTCTGGCCAATGCAGGATGCCAATGTCTATATTTCCATATTGCTTTTCTAACTATTTATTTTTTAATTAATTTCTTAGTTAATCCCCTCTTTCTTTATGATAACTTATTGATAAATTATTCATACCAGTAATTCTAAACAGTTTGTGGGCAGGGAAGGGACAGTTCTCTGAATGTGAAAAACACATTCTTTCCAGCATCCTCTCTGTCCTTTTCCCCTATATTTTGTCCCTGGTTTGTCCTTCCTGACACTGCACCTGAGTAAAAGAACTGGCATCACAGAGTTAACTTCAGGCTCCATACCTAGATCCGGTACCACCCTGAGCTATTGGGACCGTTTAGGCCCACCCATAGCAGCCAAGCCTCAACAGTTACACAGACTAAAAGTCCCACTCATGTCTCAAGAAGAACATGTTGCACTCATAGGACAGCAGAAATAAAATTTTGGTTTTTGAAAAATTATCTTTCCTTAGAGCACAAATTGGGGCTTGAGGATTTATTTACTTCTTGATTCTTTTTCTGCGCAAATATTTCATCACTTTCTGTTATCTGCATATTGTAGATTTGTTTTGATCCATGTATCTATTTATTACCTATTCAATTTTCCATTTCAAGTCACCCTGGTTTTATTCACTGTCTCCTTACATTTAGAAATTCATGTCTGAAACACTGAATTCATCACTGAAACATGTTTTCAATCATGGCTTTGCATATGACATCTGTTACTGCACATAAACACTTTCAGAAGTACACAAGAACTATCTAGTGCTATTTTACTGATACATTAAACAGACAGTTTTGCTAGTTTGAAACTCTCCCCAATGCATTACACCTCCCAACCATTTCACTTTCTCGTTGCTGTAAATTAGTTCTACTTCACCTTGAATTAGTGTGCTATCAGTTTGATGGTAGACTGGAGCTGACATTGACTACTGACATTGCATAAAGCCTTACAAAATGTTTCTCACAACACATTGACTATCTGCCATTAGCAACTCTACCCTCAACATTTTGCTTATCAAAAAATTACACCATAAAATCATTATTATAACAAGTGGTTAAATTACATCTATTGGAAGCTTATTAACTGCTAGAAAGGACAACATTAATGAAAAAATTATTTATTTGTTTTGGTGTTCTGGGCTTTTTCAAGTAACACAGACCCTGTGTATTCCTCAGTTTTTCTGCTGAACAATAACACATCAATTCCCTTGGGAGGATGCTTTAAATCAACAATAACAAGACACACAAAAAAACCCAAAAACTATCAGACAGAGAACACTATTTATGTGGGCAAGCATTTGCAACACTATTACACTCTAATTTTTGTGTTCCTTTTTGACAGGATTTGACTATACATGTTTTTCATTAGCTGGACCTTTTGTGGTTCAAGTCACAACTGCACTTAAACAGACTTAAAAATTTAGATTTAAAAACTGAAGACCGGATTATGACTCGGTTATATCCAAAGACAGATTTTACAACAGTGTGGGTTTTTGTCACACAATTCGTCTGCTGGATTCTGAAGGGCTGCAGGCCAAGTCATGGCAACATTTAAAACAAAAGATGTGATTTCAAACATTCTATGTATAAACCACTTCACCCACTGAACATAACCTCTGCTCTATTTCAAATTGAATTCTAAATTCAATTCTAAACTTCTCTATCTCCTTGGCAAACAACTTTGTGGGTCATGTTAAATTCCTTAGGCTAAAGAGGTACCATTAAAAAGGAAGTGGATTAAGAGCAACTTGCACAGGATGTGAAAGACAGGACTGCAAAACCCATGAAACAACTGGTAGACACTTATAAGCATCTGAAAGAAGTCTCCACTCCATGTGCCTGGGTCATGGCAAGAACTACACCAGATGAAGTCGTGAGAAAAACACAAAGAGACAACACGGTGGTACAAGAAAACTGTCCCACCTTACTCCTTTGAGACCTGGAAAGTGATTGTCATCAGTGCAGTAGCTTAATGTTTAAAAGGAAACACCACCAATTTCAATGAAACCATCTCTGATAGGTTTATGAGAGAGGATTCTAAATGTCCTTCCAAGAGGGTTTCTCAATACCTTTTCTTCAAAAATTACTCTGAAGCTAACTTCATAAATGTGTAAAATTTGAACATTTCCTAAAACTGCAGAATGGCAAAGTTCCGTCTGCATCTATAATTTGACATCTCCACACAGGTTCACTATAAAAAGACAGCATAAAAGCTGGGTCACAGACTACCTATGGGATTGTTCACTCAGAGGTCCTAGCAGCTGCTGTTTTGTCTTGGCGTATTTACCTGCTTTTGTTGCCAAAATCAAGTGGATTAAAACAAAATTGAAGCATGCCAGTGGAGGATTGCCTATATAAACTCATACATATCCACACATCATTCACAGACAATTAAACTCATTGTGGACTTTGTGTAATAGATATTAACTCAAATGTATGCTGATAGCTTCCTGTTCAAAGCCTTAAAACAAAAATTCTCATTAGCTGTGTAAACAAGATCCAAGTGATCAGTCAGCTTTTTCTCCTAAACACTTCAAAAAACTCAACTCTAAAATGTAGGTTTTTAATAACACCTCATTATTTTAGTAAGTTTAGCTGTTATAAATGTGATAAAATATAATTAATTTTATAGTCAGCAGGACAAACAAAGAACATGCTTAAGTTTCAAGTGAAGTTCACAAAAACAGGAAAAAAGAAATAACCACACCACTGGTCTCATTCATGGATTATACTAAACATGACAGGCAGATATCTATTACTCTGTGAAGATTGACTCCTTTCCATTTTCTAACAGGACATGAATGAAATTGTTTTGAACAGTTGACAGCTTTTAATAAAAGACACCACACATATTTCTGGATTTGTTTTTTGGACTTTATATTTCATCCTATTTTAAGCCCACAGCAAAAATCATACTATTTGGTTTTTCCTTTTTACTAATTACAAGAAAAAGATTAAGACAATCAACCAGAAAAAAATTAATTTATTGCTTTAGAAAATCACTGTATTTAATTGACTAAGAAAATCAACGACAGAATCGAATTTGCCACTATGAGTCATATCAGCAACTATTCAAAGAACATTTGACTGCATACAAAGTATTCACAACTTCTTAGAACCTATTTAATATTAACTTAATTTTCATTAGTTAATTTCTCCCATTCCAAACATACCATGTTGACCTATTCTGGCCTCTCTGGCTTTCTACAAGTCTTTACCTGGATACTGCAGTGTGTAGCATAGACATTACAGCACAATAAAATATGTTGCATATAGATATTTACATCTAACTCTTTCTAGGAAAGAGTTAGAAAATCAAAGGAAGTCTTTTCCCTTCATTGTATTGTTTTGCTCTTTAGAATTAATCTGAGGGAGGAAAAAAAGGTTGACTTATGGCAGAGAGTTTTGCCATACATTCACTGTGCATTAGATCACAAGTTAAGTGAATGAATAAGTGAAATTAATTTTCAGGGTTTAATCAGGATGAAAAATAAAGTTGTTTCTAAAGATACAGGCTATAAATGTTAACTGAGTAGTTCTCTGCTCTACTGCAAATTTCTTGCTCAGTTTTGGCTTCCCAAGCCATTAATGTGCCAACATTACCTTCTCTTCCCATCCTTTACCTCTTTTCTTCATGTTGGCTATAAACTTCTGGAGGCAGGATGCTGTCCCTCAGTGCATGTTTGTACAGCATCCAGCATAAAAAGCCATGATCTCCAATGGACTCTTTGAGCCCTAACTGAAGACAAGCCATTTCACAACCCTGTTTTCAAAGATATCTGACATGAAAAAAGCATAGTGAGCAAAAATGTACAGAAAGGCAAGGTGCATTGGAATTTTAGTTTGGGTGCACTTTTTTAATTTGCATTGCCCTAATACTATTTTCTAGCCTAAATTAAGTTTGATTTCCAAAGGCAGGAGACTCTGAGGAACTCTCAATAGAAGGCATTTCCTCTGCTTTCTGGAATATACTTCTACAAAGAGGATTAATGCAAGTACTCAAGCTATTAGTTCTGTTTTAAAGGAAGCATGACAGCACAGGGGCATGAGAATCCATAAGCTTCAAATTTATCCCCAGCATAAAAAGTCAAAATAAGACATGTATATGGGCCTTAAGGATCTTATATAGTCTGCCTATTTTTCCAAGTCTTTTGATGAAATGTGATTTTTTCATAGAGTGGAAGAAATATTAGAAAGCAGTTTGCATTATGCAGAAATAAGCTGACCCACTATAAATTTCTCTAATGATTTTAAATCTTTAAATTTTATATTAATTTTGGCTTTAAAATACATCCTTTTTTTTTCTTTTTGAAATCTGAAAACATTGTAGATTAACTTTTATTGTCTTCTTGAATTGTGGAATCCAATGCATGTGAGTTGCTGTAAATAAACATCCACTATGCTGTAGTAACTGACCTTTGGCCCACTCTTAGTGTCCTTCACTGCTGAGGGAGAATTCACTAGATCAAATCATTAATCATACCCAATAGCTCTGAGGACAGATCTCTCTTACAACCAAGTACCAGTGCTGCATGTGATGGTCAGAGGATACAGACTACTACTACCCAAAAGGACAAAGTTATTACTGGGAATGTTTTAGATGTCATTAGCTCAGCACATCTAGTTTAAGGTGTTCTTCCACCACTGGTATTAATTTTCATGTTTTCTTAGCAGTGCTGATGGACTGGGGTAGGATAGGGCTTTTTAAGGCTGATTTTTAAGTTGTATTGACTTAAAGATCTCATCCAACCACTCAAGAAGGATGAAGTTGCATAACACCTTTATGTAAGCAGTCCCTTACTACAAAAATTATGGGTAAGCATGCAAAAAAGCCTTACTGCACTTCAAATTTCCATTTTCACACAGGTTTTGGTTGTACTTTAAAAATTTTTCTGTACTAGAAAGTAGTATATAGATACTGTTACACACTTTCTTAAAAGAGCAAGGATAGCTGATTTTATACGCATTTGCTGAAATTAAACATTGCAAGCTTTTAAAATTACTGCATTTTTAATGTCACACATGGTTTCACTGCAGTAAGATACAGAAGAACATTTCTGAAGAGCAACAATATTGTGGTAGTATTTAGAACTCCCTGTACCTAACTACACAAACACTGACTATGCTCTCTGCCTAGAAACTTAAGCTCCTTCAAGTGTTAATGAAAACAATGTCTATAAATACATGAAAAATAAATGGGAAACAGACATAAGTTTAAATATCAGAGAAAAGCTATGTAATGACAGCTCACTGGATGCCAAAGATTAGCGCTTGTAACTTTCCTTCTTGTAACGCACTGCCACAATTATTGCTCCCATGGCTGCAAGCTGCCAACAGACTCTCAACAATACCTAAGAATAGACATCCAGGCATCACAGGAGCTTCATCTCTTCCACAGTGTGTAAACAACATTTGTCACATTAAGCTTTACATACATTAGGGACAATTGCTCCACAAAGCAAAGAGAGAACAAATGAAAAGTGATGATCAGATATAGAACGGCTGACGTTAGAATGAGCCAGCTGTAACTGATGGCAGGAAATAATGACGATGTCAGTAACAGCTGCTCACAACATGAGGGCATGTTTTGTCATACTGTATGTTTTAGACAACCACAGCCCCTCAAAAAACACTACAGCAGATGGACGTTTCTGCATTCATTACCACCAGAGGCTTTCCACAGTGACTCTTCTGCTTCACTATCTTTCTGCCAACCAGATTCCCTTATTCAACAGACCTAACAGGGGCTTGTCTCTTTCATTTTTGGTATCTGCACTCAGCATATACAAAGTAACTTCCCCCTACTATGTTATATGCTTTTCTCTAGATCTCACTGACAGGAGTTATGGGGCAGGGAAGGGATGGTGTTAATAGCTACTTTTTGCAGATCTGATGCTCCTTAAAATAAATTATTCTTGGCTGTAAAATATGTATTTGCCTGCAATAATTTGATGCTACAAAAAGGACAGTAATCACAAAAATCACTTAGTCGTCTACAGGGGAAAAAAAAAAAAAGGTATTCTTGTTTAAAGGAGAAACCTGAAGTCAGATTCTAATATAATCTTACATCATTTGCAGTCTCACATTGGAGCTTCTTCCCCACCAGTCTGCAGGGGCAACAATATTTTCCACCAAAAAAAAAAATTAAAATATAAATAGAGGAACCACTGTGACCTCCAAGACATAAAATAGCAAATCAAAATCCAGTTGCAGCTTTGACATTGTTAATTAATGGGGGAAGGTTGCTGCTATAGAAAGCAGGAAAAACAAAAAGAGAAAAGAGGGGAAAGGGGGAAAAGGAAAAGCCCAAAGAAAACCCCTGACTCTTGAATCTCAAAGTATTTTGGTTGACTGAAAACCAGAGCAAAAACATGTCTTCAGGAAAGAAATGGAAAAGAAACATACAAAATTTATCCTTCCACCATTTCACTTATTTGATTGGTTTAAGAGTTTTGCACTTTTGATACACACAACTCACTCTCAACAGGTTTGTGAAAGTCAAATTCCAAAGAAGGCAGAATAAGTAAAGCAACAAAGAAATGGCCTATTCTGTTGCTGAACATTTAAATGCATCAATATATTACCTAAACCCACTTTTCTTATTTTGTTCAATAATTTTTAGAGAAAATAGGTAATGTAAGGCTGTTTTTTATCAGATTTGTTAAGTAGAAAAATTGTATACTGAATTTGAGCAGAGGTGCTATAACTAATAATGCGCTCAATTAAATAGGGTTAATTTAAAATAGCTTTTGGTAGGCTAAAGATATGTACACCACAAAGATATGTACACTTTGCATTTGTTTTAAACCACTCAGCCAGTCTAAAGATCAGTCTAATTCCACCGTTATCTGTGCTGCCTTTCCTCCCCACTAATCCTATCTGTGTAACCATCCTTTATCCTGGGTTAATTTTCTGTCACTTCAGTGAGCTTAATTAGCCAGTCCAGGAATCATTGTGATGCACTTCAGGCATATATTGCCTGGGGTGAGATAGTACCTTTCATTGGCAACTGAATTTTTGACCAGTTCTCACAGAACTTTCGTAAGTATCCTATTCCTTCTAAACTGCACAGCTTTCAACTTCCTGGGCTTGTTATGTTGTTTGAAACACTTATTCAATTGTCACATTCTCTTCCACTAAATTTCACAGTGGAGGAACTGGAAATAAAAAATGAAAACAAGGAGAAAGAGATCTATCCTCTCTCTTTCACCCTCCAGAAACATCAAAGATTGTGTACATATATTTAAAAAATATTTCTTTTCCCGTTTTTGTGTCATGTTTGATTTCAGCTCTGCTAAACGTTCTGATCCTATTTCAAATCAAACTCAATTTAAAAGTGCATGCACATCATACTAATGTTATGAAATTATGTAAATGCATAAAAACATACACTCATTAAACTTCCAGAATAGTTTGTCACCCTGAACATATCCTGCTAATTTAATACCAAAAATATATTTAAAATATTAACTTTGCTGAAGGAAATGACTGAACAAATTTAAAGTTTAACAAACAGCCACCCCAATCTATGACAACACTATACATATCCAAGGCATTATTGCTACAAAACATTCCATTATGGCACAGCCAGACTGGAGAAATTCGGCAGAAGAGCTCTGGACAGGCTTCTTTAGGAAAATAAGCCTGATTGCCCCAATATCACAATTTTAGTTTACACAGTGGCAACATTTTTCTAAAAGAGCTCTATTACAGTTGGCTTATCGTGGCAGAAACGTTGTCAATAGCTTTGACAGACAGGAATTTTGCAGTGAGGTCATAAGCTTAGTTTGGATCTCCCCTTGTCTGATTAGACAGAGAGTATTTTACCGCGACTGGCTCTAGCCACTGATGGATTTTCATTCCCAGATACCTGTCATCACCATCGCTGATGCATTCAGGAAGAGCGAGGCTGCAGCCGAACAGCATGATGTGCTGATAGCAGTTGAGACGACTGAGGTAACTGAAGAACTTCAGGAACTTTTCCATTTCAATACTCTTGACAATGGAGAGAACTGAAGTGACAGTGGTGTAGTTATACGGCAGCATTTGGCACTGGCTGTTGGTGATATTTCTGCAGGCACCTGTGATATCAAAACAATATATTTAGAACAACAGTATGACCACTGAAGAGCACGTATTGAACTGAATAGTTAGTATATATAATATATAAACAATGCTGGTATCTCACAGGTAAGATTACATTCCATAATGCTATTATAATACAGTCAAAAAATAAGAAAAAAAATACACCAGAGAAGCTTAGCTTGGAAAACCAAATAAGCTTTTAGCTATTTCTACAATCCTCTGACTTATTACAAAACTAGAATAGAAATAAAACAAAACAAATTTCTTTCTGACACAGCCTGGATACAATAAAATTCAATGGAAGCTGAGAATAGAAGTCACACAGAAAAAAATGGGTTCTGAAGCTGCTCTGCCTTTAGCATTAGCATAAAGTTTCTCTTTTCACTACCATTCTACTTTCACAAGTAGAAATTTTATCAAGTGAAATTTCATCAAAATTATTCATAGGATCATCAGGTATCTCCTGAGGCACAACTGCAAGACAGTCCCTGCCATGGCATGTGGTAAGAAGTACTGACATTTTTTGCTGAGAACACATGCACGGACTGCTTCAGACCTTTTTAAAATTTATGCAGTCCTGACAGAGAAGGGCACAGTTCCTTGGAGCTATCTGATCCTTTTGTGGTACTCACTGGCTGGACAGCAGAGCAATGAATTCAAAATTCATTGATAAGAAGAAGGAATTTTGTGGCAATTATATAATTTTTAAAAGAAAGAAGATAATAAATCCAGGACCTGTCCTTGAAACAGAATGATCACACAGAGAAAAATATAAATAGTCTCTATCCATCATTCTTATAGGATCCTTTCATGTACAGTAAGGCTGCAATTATGGGGATTATAAACTAGTTTTGGCAATACCTACAGGAAGGTAAGAGCAGCAGTGAATAGGAATAACAGCATGTGAAAGCACTGTTGATCAGAACAGCATGGTCCCTAGTTATATGGGTCATTTCTGACATTCATCTGAATTAAGAGTTTTCTGTTTATCACCAGCAATTGCCAAATGGATTGAACTGGTTAAAAAGTGCTTTTTTCTACTCCAACAATTGCAGTGCAAGTGTACAGTTTCATATTCAGTCCTGCTGAAACTAATTTAAACCACACATTTTCTCTTTCCCATTTTCCTCTTCAAATTGTTCCTACAGCCTGCATCTACACAAAATACACTGAACTAGAAGGCTGAGCTGACTGGAAATAACCACCTACCTTCTCTCCCAAAAGACAAAGTTCATCATAGCCCCCAAAAAAAGCAACTAGAACTGCAGCTAAGCTTAATCACACTTTTTAGTTTTAAAAAACTGAGCCATGCCTGTAATGATAATAAGGCCATAGTTCCTCACCCAGAAGGGATTGCTGCTTCCAGATTTATGAGGCCATGCAATGAACTAGCTCTGCACATCAGCCTGCCTGCCTTTTCTCTCTTCGCTTGCACCACAATGTCATTTTTTGGTGGGCACAGGGTGAAAGGAGAGGAAGAGGAGAAAAACAACTATTTCACTTGGATCAAATAATTTGATTGAACGGCTTTTTGGCAAAAAAATATTTTTTTTTTCCAAGAGAGGAGAAGGGGTGGGGCAGTGCAGTGACAGAAACTAGAGGTTAAGATCAGAATTGCAGAAAGACAAAACAAGAGTTAGTACAGTGGAATCTTGTGGCTGGAGGGTGATGTGATATGTTTTAACCATTGCAGTAACCATCAAGGCCACAAGATCCTTGTAAACCATTACCATTTATTGGCTAAATTTTCCTTTGACAGAAATGCTAATAGTACTTCCTTCTGTGTCAGGTGTTGTAATAAAAACTATCCATTTCTTCAGACCTTGTTTTTCTTGTAGTGTTAAAATTTTTGAGTATGACACTCCTAATGATTTGATTTTAGTAGTCTACTACCATAGAATTAGTTTCTTAAATTTCTTGAGATCTGTTATCCTGAACTTAAGTGTATTTTTCCAAGAGTCTAAAGAGTACCCAAATAGTGCTCTTCCTACCAGTTGAAATGGTGGGGATTTCCTCCAGAATTTATTTACAATTAAAATAAAATTTAGATATAATTTCTCTCACTTTACTCACTTTATTTCTCTGGGTTTTGCCTCCTCTTACACAGTTTAGTGCAAAATCTGCCTGTTTTTCTCAGCTTTCTCAATACCAGGTGCAGGTGGCAATGGGGGTTCACAGGCTGGACTCTGTGGCGAGAGACCAGAGCTGCCCCATGGCAGACATGGACGGCTGCAGCTGGCACCCAGCAGGTGACCACAGGACACAGCTGTGAGGGCAGCACTGCTGGGAGAGCCAAATTCTGCACTGGGACTGAGTGAGGAAAATGGAAGTGTGAGAAAGAATCCTGTAACACTGAGCTGAGGGAAGAAAGGGGAAAGGCTCTTCAGGCACCACAGCAGGAATTTCCTCTGCAGCCCATGGAAGGGAGCTGGGATGGAGCAGTTTTCCACTCTGCAGCTTGTGGAGGGCTCTGTGCCAGAGCAGGTGGCCATGCCCTGAAGGAACTGCAGCCTGTGAAGAAGGCTTATCCTGAGGAACTGCAACCCATCCAGAGGGCCCACACCGGATCTGCTCTGGAAGGACTGCAGGCCATGAGGAGATCCAGCAGTGAAGCAGGGAAAACTGTGAGGAGGAAGAAGCAGCAGAGTGGAAGTCTTATGGACTGATCACAACCCCATTCCTCATCCTCATCCTCCTCCTCCACAGCAGGCAGGAGGTAGAGGAGTTGGAAATGAAGGAGTGAAACAAAGCTTGTGAAAGAAGGGCAGGATGAGGGAAAGTGTTTTAGTTCTTATATTTTTTTCTCACTATTCAGTTCTGGTTTTAATTGGCAGGCTTTCAAATAATTTTCCTGGGTCTGTTTTGCACCTGATAGCAATCCATAAGTGATCTCTCTGCCTTTCACTCAACCTAAGATATTTTTCATCTTGTTTCCTGCCTCCCGCTGTCCTGTGGAGGGGATGGAGTGAGAGAGAAACGGGGTGGATATCTGGCAGTCCATAAAGAGAAATCCACCACAGTCTAATAGAAAATGTCCTTTCTGTCCAAATTCAAGTAGCATGAACATATAATTGAGAACACTTTTTGAGACACAATTGAGAACTGAAACAATTCTACAAAGTTAGTTTCAATTCATGCATTGCTGTATTGTCTCTTTAAATACTTAGCTGGCCTAGATCCCACTTTGCCATGTCATATTTGGATAATTTTTAGGTGCTTCTCACTGCATGGAGGTGACCATGGCAGGGAAGATAAACTCCATGCCAACCAAGCATAACTTAAATAGAGACCTCAGAGTCATGTGGAAAAAATTCAGTGATGTGGGGAGAGAAGGGGAAATTATAGGTCACCTTTCTGTATGGAAGGCTAGACAGAAGCAAGGACAGGGACACATCAAAGATGGAGTAACAGATTTAGGTCATTTGGATAATTCCCACTACAGGTTAAAGTTCTCATGAGTCCCAGTGTCAGGCTATATTGACTATATAAGAATATAAATCAAAGGAAAACTTTACATGGACAGAAAACCAAAATTAAACTGTGGAAGGAAATAGCTTAAAAAAATCTAGATTTCAAATTTTTCAAGCCTGATCAACATCTCTGTATCACTTTTACTATTTCCCCCAGTCTAAAACTCTCAATCCCTCTAACAAGCATTCTGTTGGTTAATCTGCAGCTGTTGGTGTCAGGACGTGGTTTGAGTCATGGTTAAAAGTCAATAAGGAAACATCACAGAGAGTTTTGCCATCCTACTCAAAATATATCAGTCAATGTAAGTCAGTCATAATTTTCTTTATACTTTCAGTTTGGATCCAGTTCACTTGGCTTTGTTTTTAAATCAGATAGTTAAAGATCCTTCTTTTGTTTTTTTTAATTTTTTTCTGCTTTCCTTTAATATTTCCCCTTCAAGACTCCTAAAAATGCTTATCCTTTAGCCATCTGTCCTGAATTTGCCATCATAAATAGTGAGATAATGAAAGCATTTCATTTCTTTGACAATTTCAGCTCTTCAGTGCCTGAATGATTCTTCCCATCTATTGGAGACCCCTGCAGTCTCCCCCCCGAGTCTCTCTTATTCTGGACACAGTGGAAATTACTGTTTATAGAACACAACCTCCTGTGTGATTATATTTCCTTTTGTATTTTATCTTTACCTTCTCTTCACTTTCTGTATTGCAATATCAGCTTCATCCTATAATTTCTACAACCTTGTATTGTTAATGCAGCTCTTATTTTCAGATAGACCTTTTATATCCCTATTTGTATACTTTCTCCTCCACCAAAGATCTCAGAAATGATCTAACAATTATGACATATAACAAGTGCATATTACCTTTTCAATCATGACTGCAATTTACTCTTCAACACATCCCACCTTGCTTGTGATGCTTTGTTATTTTCTGCTACTTGGATTTCATCCAACTTTTCTGCACTTAATGGTTTATGGTCTAGGTAAGATTTTTGAAAATTATTTACACAAGAATTTTAAAAACACTTACAAGAGAGTAAGCTATTTAGATACATATAATTTCAGCCTACTTCAATCTATAGTGACTGGGGTGCATTTTCTGGACCAATGTCTTCGTTCTAAAGAACCAATACACTTTTATGTCCCTTGAGCCTCAGTTTCTTTTTTTTTCCCTCATGGAATGCTGAAACACTTAGAACACAAATACTGCAAATGTACCTTTATCTAAATAAAAAATTAAACACTTGTTTTCATCAGACAGCCTTGTCATCCTACCAAAATTCAGTCTATCTAAATGAATCACACGTGTTTTACATGCAGTTAAAACTGCAGATACTAACGAAAGCATTACAAAGACTGTTCCTAACTTTATTTTCCTATACATTTTGAATCACTAACTGAATATTTGAGACTGCCATACCAAGATCTAACATCTTTCATTGTATATCCAAAATGAGACATGTAGCTCTGAAAGGCATCTATCTCATTAGAAGTGCACTATTTTAGTAAGCATTACTTGGATGCCTCGAATCAGAAGGGAGACATTTGTGAAAAGTTGCAGAACCTCTCTGTCAGACCATGGGTAATTAAGGGAATTCTTAAGTTTAGCACTGTTCTCAAGATCCTGATGGAATAAACTGCTTAAAACTCTTTAGATCCTCACATCTAGGGATAAAAGTTAGCCATAGACTATATGGACAATTTTTTTCATCATTTCAGAGCACCAGCAGACCCTAGTCAAATCAACAGGGAAGGTACATGCCAAATGACTTTTTAAAAGCTATACTTCAGCTTATTTTGAATTTTAATCTTGAGGCTAGACAGCTTCTCTACTTAGAGCATCTTTTAAGCATGTGCTGAAGTGCTGTCTGAATAGGAATGAAGTTAGCATATGCTCAAATGTTGTTCTAAATAGTTGCCTTCCCTTTTTAAAGATGTCACTCTCTTGACATCTGTAGCTCCTTGAGATTTAATGTGAACCAAGACACACTGTCACCATAACACTACAAAAATAAAAATTTGCTAAAGAGACATCTGTAAATGAAGAAGGTTCCAAATTCTTCATGACAAGGAAAGTGGAGTGAAAGAAATGGAATTAAACACAATGAATGAAGAAGAGCTGAACCCCTCATCTGTGGCTCCTGCTAGGATTCTTTTCAATTGCACATGGTCCTTCTGTATTTATTCAGGTAGATTTGCACAAAATCAAAACAGTATTTTAAAATTCCACTCATACTGAGGCTTAAAAAGAAACATCATGTACAAAATACATGCCAACTGCTCTGACTAGTTCAAAACTTCTTCTAGAATAATAGACACGATTCATTTCTGCAATTATATTAAATAAGTATTGAATGATAATTTCATAGGAGTAATTTCAATAACGAAGTTCTAGTCAGCAAGAAGCTTATAAAATACAAATCACATTGTTCAAAAGCATTTATTTCTTAAGGTTTCCTTACTGATGTATATCAGGCAACATGTTTCATTATCTTACAACTAAAGCACAGGTCCTCTCAGAGAACTAAATCATTCCTCATTATATATTCAACTTCTAAAAATAGCATAAAAAGCTGTAGTTTCAAGATTAAAATTAATCTCTAATTTTTAAAGATGGCGACTTAGTGAAAAGTAAATTATTCAACAGCTATCTTTCTCTAAACTGATGCCAACCACGACCACACAGTTATTTGCCAAAAGAAATCAAGAGACCAGTGTTTGCTTTGTTGCTGTTTCCCATTTATACCTGCTCTCTGTTAAAAAAATCCACTGAAACAGTAAGGGGATGCTTTATCACTACCAAAATTTGTAACTTAAACACAAAACAACAAACCCACTGGTGACAGAATCACCATTCCATGATACTTCTTGTTTCCTTTGCAACTGACAGTGGAAACACCTGAAAGCATCCATTAAGCATTGACAAAGTGAAGGAAAAGACAAATTAACTCCCTACTCTGGTGTAAAAGCACAATATTATAAACAACTGCCAAGAGCTAGGTCCCCATTTCTAATAGCCTCTCTTGACAAGAACAAAATTGTGGGGTTGACCAGTATTTCTCATTCAAGAGGGCTACCACAGCCAATTAACCTTTGGTAAATACTGTGTCTGTAGATAATACAAAAGCAGAAGTGTGTGCAAACAGCAGTATCACCATTACCAAAATGTAAAAATGCTGAAGGGATGGAAAACAATATAAAAGAAGCCCTATTCTAGCTGTGAAAAAAAAGCATTTCTCATTTACTAGAACAGAGATCCTCTACAGTATACTGCAAAATGGAAACATGGATTATTAAGAAGCACTTACATAAAAGCACTAATAGCTTTTATTTTAAGTGATAATAAATGATATTAGGCATAAATGATCCTTTGGGAAATTATCAGAAGCAATTTACACATGAAATGTGTAATGTCTTAGTCCTAAAGAAAGGCTTAAGAGGAGTGCATTTATACAGCCTTATTACAGCACAAAGACATAATCTGAATATAAGCAGTAGTAAGTTGCTTACATTTACATGTGCGTAGATATTTGACAAACTCCTGTCTCCTGATGGCTCAATAACAGTGATGGCAGCCTAAAGATAGAAGCGAGGTACTTCTCAAGTAAGTCTCCAACAGAAGGTCATGACTTTTCTGAAGTCAACTGACACAACCAGAAAAACATTTCACAAGACAATTGAACTGATGCAATGGTACCATACTGCTTCCTTTCAACCATGTGTGCTTGCCATTTCCTTTGAAACAACTTCTGTGCCAAACCACCCAAGAGCTAACTTAGCCAGGGTTAGGGCTGAGTCAGCTCACTGAGCAAACAAATGCCATAAAAGCACGCAGCACTGTATGGTTCAGAGCAAAGGGAATGGGGACACTTTGTCAGTATCACCAACTTTTAAACGAAGCCCATCTGACTCATAATAGTTTATGTGGGGAAGAGGAAAACAAACCACAGAATAGCAAATCCCAGTCATGGATCTGAAACACAAGTCAGTCACCAGGAGTAGCTGAGAACAACTGGTCTGCATTTAATTTCATTCAGCTAATGAATCATACAATTTGAAAGGAATTAGAGATCGCCAACTCCCCCTTGTGCTCCACAAGATACCAAAGTGAGAGGTGGTAAGGCTACTGACCACCTGCAGTAGAGAGAAAAACAATTCGTTATCTCCCAGGTAGGGAGTGGATTACCCATGAGGGAAATACAACTCTTATTTTAGATCAGAGGTGAAGTGTTATCATAATTATTTTTTTAAAGCAATCTGTACCAGCTGCTTTAGAGTGGAACACCACACCCAGTCTGCCCCAGACACTTCTTGTTCAGAGCAAGTCTTAAATTCTAACTCAGCTATTCTCTTGACCAAAGAATATTGCAAAAGGCTGGACACGTCATCAAGTTACTTCATTTTTTGGAGCCCCACTTCTGTCAGCAAGTTACTTCCAGATGCTGCTCTTCTAGGCTGAAGCACATACTTTTTAATCCCTTGGGCAGGCACAGCTGAGAACAGGTAAGCTCAAGACCCAAGGCTGAGGCTGAATATTTACCCCCCTGCAAGCCTGTGTTCCAGATCTGGTATTTTGATTAGTCATTTCCTAATTACAAAATTCTTTAGTGAAATTGGAGATATATTTCTAAGAGCCTTCCATTAAACAAAAGGCACATATTGAAATTAATTTTACACTTAGATTTATCATAATAGGCTACTTTCCATGGTACATTAAGTTGGACAGGATTTTGCTACTCTTCTGAAATATGTGCATGACTTTACCCCTCTTGATAGGGCTTTTTTAAAAAAAGGGGGATAAAAAATGGTAGCCTCCACTGGAACCAGGCAGGCATCCAGATGTTTTTGGTTGGGTTTTTTGGTGGGTTTTTCTAACAAACATGTTTTCAATAAGTGAAAATGAATGCTAGTTTGATTGACAACTTTTAATTATGTACTAATACTGTTATGTTCAAAACAAAACAAAAAAACCCATAGTGCTTTTCTAAAAGACTTAAAATAGTTTAGGTTATGAATAGGTCAGCACAAAAATAGGCTGTGTCTGAGCTGTCCAGCTCTTTCTGGTTAATTACCTTTCTAGGATGGCCACTCTTCAGATCTATTTAATAAGAAATTAGGCGCCTTTTTTCCAAGTACATCTCACAGTGATAATTATACCAACCTCAGTTTCAGATAAAACTAACACAGCAAACCCCTCCCTGCAAAATCTTTCTAGAACCTAAGAGCACAATACAGCACCTCACACTTGAAAAGAAAGACACTGCAAGTACACACAAAAGATGCTTTGCAACCTGCAGCTTCCCATGTGGAAATTCACTGGGGAGGATTTAGATCTGGGTGCTGATCTTCAAAGCCCTGGAAAACTAAGACTGATCAGTCTAATAAATTAATTGTTTTCCCTATGGGAAATTCCCACAACTATATTTTTCAGAAGAAAGTATGTGTTTGTTTTGTTATAGCATTGTCATTGTCTCTAAGATTGATTGTGTTAGGCAGATATACTGCAGTCTAGATCTTCTCAATCTGATAGTCCATTTTGCAAAATATGTGTTGCAGGACATGAGATACAACTTTCCTGGCCATTTCTTTATCCAACTGCTACTGACTCTCCTGTTGAAGTTTCTTTTAAGCATTGCATGTTTTAAATATTCAGTGAAGGTCTAATTCCTTTTCTACCACTACAGTCAGAATGCTTCTGTTTGCAGATAACCCTAGCTGGCTACATTAATGCAGTTATTCTTTAATGTTCCAGTTTTTGCTGAGTGAACAAAGAAGAATTCTGAAAAACTTTCTCAGCCTGAACAATTAGAGGTCACAAACAACCCTATTTTTTAGTGAGCAAAAGGAAAATGTTTAAGAGCTTAACATGATTAAGTTTCTTCCAGCTTTATGTCAGTTCAGGTTGTATTTAAATCTTTGGAACATGATGCCTGCAAGTTGCTTGTGCAAACTGAGATTTTTAAATCCTTGTACTTCAACTGCTTTTCGCAGAATGGAAAGTCTATTTTGTTTTTTCAAATAAATCCACTAATAAATATCAATAGCTTCCTTCAATGCTCTCTCTTATAGCTCGTTGTTTAATTGCCTGTTTCAGCTGGAGAGAAACGACAAATTTCCCCATGAAAATTAGGATTCTCTTAAATATCATTAAACCAGCAGCAATGTTAAACTTTTTTCAACCATGCAAAATGTTCATGTTCTACTCCCCATTTTTTTATACCCTAGAATCACAGAACTATTGGTAGAAAGAGTCCTTTGGAAGTATCCACCTAACTTTCTGCTCCAAGTGAGGTTGCTGCCAGCACACTGTCATCCCTGACTTTGAGTCTCGGAAACACCCAAGGAAAAGGATTCAATCAATCATAAAATCACATACTGCTACCAGATGTAAGGTGTACCTTTGGAAACAAAGTGATCAATCACAATATAGAACAGAAAAAATATATTAACATCATCTTTTTGTTGAAATAGCCACACAAATACCTTTTACATGGTTTCATATAACCTGATGGGTCTGAAACGAAAGCCAGTGCCTGCAACTCTCAAACAATTATCTTCAGATATGCCTTGCTTCATTGTTACCATCCTTGAAAATTTCACTGAGCATGTGAAGTCTTGCTTAGCCTCTTGGTCAATTCATGATTCAGTTTGACAACAAGCATCTGTTTGACATGCAAACAACAAAGTATAAAAAGCCATGATGAATGCAACACAGGCGTAAAGCTGAAAGTCTTCCATTCTTTCAAGTTTTAAAGGAACACACATCCACAACGCCAGAAGCACACGTCATTTAAACTCAAACAAAGCTGATTTTATTTCCAAAGCTGAGCAGAAGTGGGAATCTCTCACTCTAAATGAAACTCACTGAAAGACCAAAGAGTAAAGATACATGGAACTTCAAGGAGGGTGTGTTATTTATTCACAGAACTTACTGCAATATCAATCCTAACAAATATTTGAAGTCTATTAGATATCTTACATGGAACACTGCTTCATCAGACTGAATTTCAAGAGATGAACTACAAACAGAAGAACTGCATTAATGAGCCACAAATTTATTAAAGAGAATTGAAATCACAAGCTTAGCTATGACAATGTTAACAATATCATTACAATTTTCATACAAGCATCTGAAGTTTTTAGCAAACTTGCAGTTACCTGACAACAGTAACACACCAGGTGATAAAAGCTAGCAAGCCTTTTTTCCCTTATAAGTATAAATGATAATGAAAAATTGGTCCATATATTAAATAATGGCTTTTAAGAATCCTTTGGATTTCAGCTAATATATTTCACACGTAAGAAACTTCAGTTTCCTTTTCAAGCTATGCTCATGTACTCATAAAAAACAATAATGGTAAAACTGATGAAGACCAGGTTCTTGATAATGAATTTTGTGAAAATCCACATGTTTCTCTCAGCTTACTAATTTTGCTCTGTGAAATGCAAATACAATTTCAAATTTCTTCAAGGGACGAAAATCAGAATTTTGATTCTTTTGACTAGTGAAAAAAAATTTTAAATGAGAACTGTATTGCCAAATGTTAAGGCAGCTTTTTTCATTGTCTTTAATTCTGAGAGAAAATTTCGGTATAAGTGAGGTAATGAAACAGACTGTACTGCTGGAAGAGAAAACACTCTCAAGCATGGACTCAAGCACCAACAAAATTAATAGTTACCGTATTAGTCTAATCATGCTTGCATTTGCATGGCAAAGATACATTTGAGTGGCTAAATTCCTGCCCTTATAATTAGGACATTGATTATGTTCTTCTGTGCCAATCTGAAAAGCCAAAACCATTTCCCATTCAAGAGAAAATAATGTTTTAACAACATCTTGAATTCTTTTTTATTTTTGAGGACAAGAATACCCTAAAAATCTACCATGGGCCCAGTGCTGCTGTTACTCCCTACACAACTGAGTCTACTCCAACTTGTATGAGTAATTAAACAAAAATTGAGCTAAAAGACAAAATGGTTTATTAGATCACTGCTGGAAATATTGGGGATTAGGGAGACTCAAACTTTTGGACTGACTTGGGATGCAGTTACTGGATACCTTAGCTTCAGCAGGAAAAATGTCTTTAGTATGAGCAGCATAAGGTTGAGATACAGAGACATGGAATTTCTTGTTTCTGCACTACTCATGACAAATTATGTCCAGCTATCCCCATCCTGGTTTTCATATTGCTCCTTCCTACCAAACAGAAAGGTGAGCTAGACCCTCTGTAGCAGTTCTGGGAGAGCACAAAATTCTTTGTAGTAGAATTCTAATAGTGGCAGAAACCCAAATACATATTAAGAAGCGCTGTGTAGTGACAAAGAGATTTATTTCATTGATAAATTGAACATAGTTGAGTGATAAAAGAATTAGGGTAACATCAAGGCTGAGTGGAGGACTGCAAAGAAAGATGCGTTAGAAAGGTGAAAAGACCCAAGATTCCTTGGATGCAAGCAAGCAAACATAAATCCTGTGCTTTTTTAAACTCCTGCACTTAATGAAACTTTGGAGACAGGGACTCACTTTTTTTTACGAGAACACTTTTCCACATTATTCCTTAAAGCAATCGTTTAGGGCTCGGGGGGCGTTCACCCTCCTCCGCGCTAGGGCAAGTGACCGTGTTTCCCTCCCCGGGAGCGCCCGCTGCCCCGATCCTGCCCCTCTCCAGCCCCGCTCCAGTCGCACTCCTGCCCCGTTCCAGGCCCCGTTCCAGGCCCCACTTCTGCCCCGTTCCAGGCCCTTCTCCAGCTCCGTTCCTGCCCCGCTCCTCTCCCACTCCTGCCACGTTCCAGGCCCCACTTCTGCCCCGTTCCAGGCCCCTCTCCAGCTCCGTTCCTGCCCCGCTCCGGCCGCGCGGGACTCGCGTTCGCGGCGCCCTCTGGCGGCGGCGCGGGGCAGGAGCGCGGCCGGGCCGTGCTGAGGGGCGCGTCCGGCCCTCAGCGCCGCTCACCGCCGGCCGGGCCGCGGGGATGCCCCCATGGATGGGCACGGCTGAGGATCAAACTTGGCCCTGTTACTTTTCATGTTAGGATCTGGCCACCAGTATAGCTCTCCACTGAAACTGCTTCTGTGAAATGGCAGAGGTGCTACGAGACTGTCTGCTAGGGGAGATCTACGGGAGACTTGGCACAAAGAAAAAGCAGTATTAAATATACATATGCAAATACACCAGTGAATGGAAGAAAAAAAATCAGACACTAATACTTCCTGTCCCAGTGTATATTCCATTCATCTACAAGATGTTTTTCTACGAAGAAGGTCGGCCCTCGCTCTCTCTACTTCTGTCTCCCCAGTCACCAGTGTTACAAAACAGGGAGTCATGCTTCATCTGAATCGAGTCTCCCGCTTTACTGCCTCAGTGCAGTCTGCTTTTATTTCAAAGAGAAAAAGTAGCAATAAATTGTATTAATATTTCCTTGGGAAACCTTGTTTTATTCTTTTTAATAGTTACTATTTAAAATGTGGTCTTTTTTCTTTTAAGCATTGATTGACAGATGAGTAGAATATTATTGCATATACTTCTAAACTCTATGAATAAACACTACAGAACCTATTGATTCACCTGACTCCCATCCTGATGGTTTTGCTATCAGAAAACTCTCCAGTGAGCCGTCCTCATGACTTGGGACCATGGTCCATGCCTCCAGAAAACATTTAGGTATGAAGTCACACAAACTCAAATACCCCAATAGGAAAAACATGTTTCTTCACTTGCTTCCCAACAGAGAGGTAACACAGGATACATTTAACTCAGAAGCTGACCTTTGATAGTGGTCACTATTATGTATTCAAGAAAAATTATAGTAATATTGGGCAAATATAAGGAACAACCACCCAGGACTATAACAACAACTTCTGGCAACATAAAATCTTGAACCTTCAGAAGTCAGAAGTTTCCAATGGACTACTGTTTCTACGAGCCCCAACAGACCAACCCCTCACAAAGTTTCTCCAAGCATTTCCATACTTTCTGGTTTTCCCATCATCCTGTGGCAGTAAGTCCATGAGGCTCTTTTTTTTAGCTTACTGCCTGACAGGAAAAAAAAAGAAAAAAAGAAAAAAAAAAAAGGCAACTCCTCATATAATGAAAAACACTTGAGTAACTGTTCTATTTCACCTAGACACTCAAAATGGTCTGACTATTCACCACAATGACTTACTAACAAGCCAGCTGTCTTCCAGAAGGAAACAGTGTCTTCCTTCTATTTAGTGCCTCCCCACAACTAAGTCTTTCCATGTCTCCACTGGTCTGATTGCCTGCTATTTGCCTTTTCCAATTCAACTGTTATCTTTCTTAAGTTACACAGAGTGGCAGGACTTTCTTTTTTGTTCTTGGTAGACTTCATGATGAGGATTCTCATGGAGACAGAATGCTGACTGCAGCAAACCATCAGGTCCTCATTTTGGTGGCAACACTAGCTGAAAGTCCAGCATTGTATTTGATAGAGTTTGCATTGTTTCCCACCGTCCAGCATTCCTTCGTATCTACTGGCACAGTCATTTAAACATTTTATCAGCCACTGTTTCCACTATGAAACCTTTATGTGATTCCCAGCTATTCATTTTAGGGAGCTCAATCTGTATTATCAGAAATGTTATTACTTGACTATTTTCTGTTTTCCCTGATCAGAAAACACTGTCTGTCTGTAAGATTCCACCAGCAACCTTCTTCACTCTGGAGCCCAGCCATTCATTCTTAGTTCTCCTTCTGTCTTCTAACAAATGCATAGTCTGTGACAAGAGGTCTGTAAGATTTCTTGGTGAAGACTCTTGTTAACAGCATTTTGAAAAGCCAAGTATGTTTTATTAGCCATCATTTTCACTGTCGCCTTCAAAGAACTTTCTAATAAATTTGTGAGGCATTGTATCATTCATTCCTATTTACCCACTAATCCATTCTTTGCTAGAATTTCTGCCAAAGTACTTCCTTCTTCTTTAAGGACTTCTTAAATAATTGATGTCATATGTGCCAAATTTAACTCCCCTCCAGTTAGTAACTCAGCAATGTCTTACTTATGTTAGTTTCAAGACTTTACTGAATACCATATGGTCACAATATTTATAATTTCTCTTATTAATGTCTTTTACTGAAGCTCTGGTCCACCAGTAAAGCAAATCCAGCACTAGGAATACCGACCAAAAACTTAACAGCCACATGAATGCCAGTCCAAACGTGTTCACAGAATTTTGTCTGGTTGGCATTGAACTGGCAGTCTCTATGTCATATGACATATCATTTATCTTTTATTGTACTGCAATAAAATGAGCATAAAGTCCAAGTTACACATGCTTACTAAATGAACAGAAATGCATTCACCTCTCCACATTTGAACTAGATGCAACTTGTACAGACAGATGATCTGCTGGTGTGCCCTGATGATGATGGAACATCAGTCTGACACAGATTTAGAGGTTAATTTCCTTACAAGATACGCTTAAAAAGCTCAAACCTCCATTTCACATGGGTTCAAAAGTGATTACGTCAATTCATGGGAGGACAAACGAGCGCTCACCAGGACTCACTGCATATCACTGGAATCTGCTACCACATAGCGTTCAAGTGTCTCAGCAGGCCAGCCCTAATGCTCACAGCTGGATTCAGACACTACGCAAGAGAGAAATATTTGATCTACTACCACTAATCTGATGTGGTCTTTAAGTTTTACTTGTCCCAAAAAAAAAAAAAAAATTTTACTCCAACAGAATATTCCAGTTTCACTGCACCAAAACTCATTTATATCTCACTGTCCTCCACATCAGAATACTAAAGAACTTCCTGTGAACATCAGACCATGTCCTATGTTCCCTTAGGGATCTCTCCATGAAGAAAGCTTATTTGAAAAAAAAAAGATCAAGGAGACTAAAGATAAAGTATAAGGAGTTAATTTGCAAAGGCAAATTAAGAAAAAAAAACAAGAAAGGAAGTAAGTAGAAGACAGTGCTAGAAAGCCCCTGCTTTCTAGTCCTCCATGCTTTGGAGAGCCATGGGAACACACAGTTCTTATGAGATCAAATTCTTCTGAATATTTAATTTTTTTTTTTTTTAATCTACACACAGAATTAAGACAATGTCCCCATGAATATGGATAAGCAAAACACTTGAAAGTGGAATCAAAGAGTGCAAGGTTATTGATTAGTAACATACTATCTCTGGGTTTTGGTTTTTGTTATCTCAGTTTGGGATGGGATTTTTTTGTTGTTGTGTTGGGGTATTTTAAGAAATCTGTAGTGTATCAAATTTGACTTTGAAAACTTTTTGTCCTTTTCTCTTTACGCAGAAAATACTACGCCACAATAGAATTCCAAGTAGTCACGCCTGCTGAATATACACGCAGTCATACTGCTGTTGGAATGATCTGCACTTACCAGAATAGAACACATACTTGGAAAGTGCTAGAAGTGCCTCTCTGTATAATACCAAAAAGATTAGAAATCCAAACCTAAGGCTGTCCTGAGTCACTGGCAGTGCTGTCCCTGCATTACCACTGTAGTAGGGAAAAATATCATGCGCCATACACATGTGCATATTACATAACCATGTTATATGCATCTCCAAAGAGTTTATTCCAACATACTAAGAAAAGACAAAAGAGCTTTACACTATTTCATCTATATTTCCTGGATATATTTCAAACATGATTATGAAAATATTTGTAGTGTAGCACATTATGCTTTCTTGCTGTTCCTTGGCACAGTGATAATTTGCCGAGTTGCCAAAAGAAGTAAATAAATTAACCACAAATAGGATTCAAGTGTCCATTTATATACATTTATTCTGAGTTTGGGGTGCAGGGAGAGAAAAAGAGAGAAATCTACCTAAGAAAAATCACTTAGCAAATAGAACCTGCAAAAAGCCTGCACCATTCAGATGGCTTATGAAGTCACTATAGTCTAGGGGAGAGAAGAAAATACTGATAAATCATTTTCTCTATGACCTTATGAATAAGCTTTGCACTGTGCTCTGGTGGGATTAAGAAAAAAGGAATGGTAAGCAGCTCCAGAGAAATGGATTCATTTCAATATGGTACCCTTTTGTTTCATCAATTAGCAAAGCAGTATCAGGAAACTCTTCACTACCACGAACATGATGAATCAATAACATTTACTATGACATTAATAAAATGCACCTACCTTCATAGTAAAAAAAAAAAAAGTCCTGATCCCAGTTAATTGTTGTTACTCTCTCTCAAAAATGCCAATGGAACTTCATTGCTACACAAAAAAAACTGCTTCAAATTAGAGAAGAATTTATCCATTAAGATATAAAAAGTTGTAACTGCAATTACATGCCAAGATCAAGAATGTACTTGCCACATGCATAGTTTTAAAGAAACAAAATATACAATCTATAGACTTAATAAGTGCACTAACTCACTTCTAGGCTTGGTAAGCCTGATTAACACCAATTGAAGAATGTACTTTAAGTTTTCATACTGAGAGAATTTACAGCATCTTCCTTAACAGGTTGAACAAATGTTCTGATAAGAAACCAGTTGATTGCAAGATTAAATGTACACAACAAAATTAATTATGGAAAGGGACACATGTTCCTTAGACCTCAAAGAAACACATAGGCGAACATGCCGATAGTATATTCTGTAGTTTTTTGGCCAGAACCATAGAGCCAAATAAAATATAAACTTACTTTTTTTCTGATCCATTTTTTGTGACACAGATGGACGGGTAGGACTTAATATTGGCAGAGTGGTCATCCTCTCAGTGTAGTTAAAAGAAGTCTCTGTAGACCACAACGTCGTTTCCTCTGCAGTTGCAAAGAGCTGGGTGCTGTCTTCAGAGCCCTCTGCCAAAGCAGCTTCAGAGGCAGGTTGATGACTGAGCACTGTGGCTTGAGTTGGGGGATCAAAGGAATTTTCCTGGAAAGACTCTCTAAATATATTTGAGTTCTTGTTCATTTGGTCAACGTGGGATAAAGGCGTGGTGGTCCAAGAAGAGGGCTGAGTGCTGAGATCCACTGTGGGATCAGTCTCGGAACTATTTTCAACCACATTTGGCAAAAGATCAGGAGACGTTTCAAAGTCACCATTAACTGTGAGGCCCTCGCTTCCATTTGAATAAAAGCATGTTTTTTCTAACACTCCTGAAATAAAGGAAAAAACCACCAAAATTACCATCACCTGGAAAAGTGTTAGCAATTTGTTTTGGAAAGTTAATACTAACTAAATACTGATACAGATTTTAAAAGTATTTTAATATCAAAATTAAAATTAAAGACAAATTTAAGAATTTTATCTGGCAACAAAATGACAGGAGTACATAAAACATGGTTGCTGTAGGATAAATAGAGAAACAAATGCTTCCATGAGCTTAAACTATTTTAATCGTATTTATAGTATGTCACCAAATACTTACATGTTTAAAACTACAGAGTGAAATTTCAAGAAGCTTCAACATGCATTCATTCTATCATTATGTTAACAAGATGGACAATGCTATTTTTTACTCCTTTTAAACTGCATCATCTCTTGTTTTCATAGTACCACCATCTTCAGAAATCCAATTCTGAAGCTTTAAGGGAATCAATACATTTTCAACATATTCCATATTCAGTAATTTGTAAAATGGAAAGAGATACTGTTTTCTCTGTATAAGATTACGTACTTCAACCACCACTGCTAAATATGGGGCCCTGAGTTATTTGTCATTCTTCTCTGATACTGGATTTTAAATATACAGTTATTGTCTAAAATTTTGTCACTTGCTGGCTTTATTTTTCCATCATTTATTATATTATAGACAAAACCAGAATTTTCTTAGTTGTTTATATTGAATAGTTGCAAGTAGTTATAATACACAAACAGTAAGCAGATCTATCCCACAAGCACTGGGAATTTAAACTACATAGTAAGATAACTGATTTTTAACCTAGTAATCCAAATAATAAAGAAGACATCTTTAACATGTGTAGAACATATAACTTATTCATCTATAATAAAAACAACAAATATTATCTCAAATTCTTTAACCAAATGTGTTAGAGTAATATTTAATGCTAGAAGATAAGCACCACACTGTATTACAATATAAGAAATTTTTGATAAATAGCAAAAGTAAGAAATTTTTGCCACTGGCAGGTAAAACAGCTTAACAATCATAATAGACACAGTGCACCTAGACTTGATCATAAAAAAAATTTAAAGGAATCATCAAAACATAAAGTCTTCCAAACGTACCAAGTACCTGGGCAACAATTGATAATTGCAGCAACTTTTCTTCATATTCATTTGACTCTTCATTAGCTGCTTGGTGCAGATGAACCCCAAATGGCAGGGGGGTTGGAATTAGATGATCTTTCTATGGTTCCATGACTCCTAAGTCCACAGAACACTCAGCACCATCTCTCCCAGGCTTAATTTTCATTTTGGTTATTGCATTTACCAAAATGGCAGATTGCACCATCACCTCCCAGTTAGGCCTTCTTCACCCCCCACTGCCCGAGGCTCTGTACCCAGACAAACCCAGCTCCAGGCACCACACAGAGCCCAACAGGGCATCCTGAGCCCATTCCCATTATTGAATTCCTCTTCTCACTTCTCTGTGCACTCTGCTGCTAGAATAAATTAGTTCACTGGTCTGAAATTCAAGGACTGGGCAGGCAGAAATGCTTATTAATCACAGCTACAAGTAACTGAAAATGCCAGAAGAATCCAACTTAAGTGCCTTTGGCTTGGAAAGCTTTATAGGTAAGGGAAAAAAGAGAACTGGAATAGCTGAGAAGGAGCAACATCAGCATTTTCTTTTTTACTGAGCAACTTTTAACTATAGCAAATGCAAACAGCAAGAAAAACTGGTGAAATTTCTGAAATATAGTGAGTTTCAATTAAACAGTTACCACTTGAGATTTATCATATCATCATTTATCCAGGCTGGATTGTTTTGGCTCCAGTGTCACTAACTGTGAGTAAATCTTTATGTCTAACTTCTACTGGACAAACCCAGGGGAACTTTATACATACATATATATATAAATGTTAGGGTTTCTGGTTTTCTACCAGCAGATGTTCATATATCATTGGGGTTTGGAGGAATTTACTGTGTGTACTTTACAGAAACAACTAAAAATCTCCCACCTGCAAACGATTTAAGCAGCACTTTTTTTTGTTTGAGTCCTCTAGTCAAATCAAACAGTAAGTGCATTTTCACAAATAGGGACCTTCCACAAAAAGGAAGAGTGAGTGGTGGTGCTCAGAAATTGTGCTCACCAAAATGTGAGCTTTATTTGGATGCCAGGTATTTGTGTACAAACAAAGCACTGAATCTCTAGAATTCAGAAGCCTACTTTGTTTCAAGTTTCAAAATTTATCAGGTTTTTTTGCAGCTTTCAAAAAGTTAAAATAAGCTTTTTGAACTCCTGTGGGAAAGTGCATAGTATTTTTCCATAATTCAAGAATAGCTTAAGGTATTTTTTCACATTCTCTGTCCTCCTCCTCCCTAGACTCCTCTCTTCTCTTCCACTCAGCATAAAAATAGAAAAAGGCTGTAAAACATTGGTCCCAAAGAATTATTAATAAATTTTAAATTAAAGTTAAAATGATTAGCTATTTATATATCACTCAGCAGAATAAGAGGCAATGCATTACAAGACAGGTAAACTCTTGAAAAATGTTTGAAAAACCCCTTTGGTTTAATTCCATGGTCAAATAAATACTGTGAAACAAAATATTGAGGCTACCCACTGGATTCTATCCTCTTCTCACTCAGACTTGTTTCATTCTTTTTCTGGAACAACAAATAATAACTATGTCTATCAATGCCACGAGATCATTTACTTCTTTCACTGAGATTCCCAAATGTTTGTTTGCTTCTTCAACCTATCTTTCCAACAACTGCATTTTTTTTGTTCTATTTTTACGGTTTCCTAGTGATAACAACTCCTCCTAACCGGGGGATCACACAACGAAGCTCTTCGACACAAAAGGACAATCAGCTCTTTCTTAATCTCTTCAGTGAAGAGAAATTAATTACTCTCTATCAATGTTTGCTAACAGACATGCAGCACATATAGAGCATGCATTTTATTAATGTACACACAGGCACACTACACCAAACTATTCTTCAGATTTGAGCTCATACAGAGCTGTAGATGGTAAATCATAAGCCAGGTAGTTAATTAGTTGAGAAATAGATGTAACCATTTTCAATTTGTGTCTCCAGCTACAGCTGGGCATGTCCAGATGACAGAAACATGAAGTATGCTGGCCTTCATTGTGCTTGGTACAAAACAGAACTACTGGGACCAGACCCATTCATTTCAAAGCAACACTTTTCAGTAGTTTTAATCATCATTTCCATTTGCTGTTCACTTTGGGGGACTAATATTTTGCTTAAATATGGACAGGTTTTAAAAAATTGACAGTTTACTTAAAAATGGACAGTTAAGAGATTTAAGAAAGAGTCACACTGTTCAAGCTCATAAATTGAGATCCTGGCAGCATAAACTGTGGAAGATTTCTAGCTCTTCAGAGCAGGAAAGCTCCAAGAGACCAAGTCTATTTAAAAGCTACTGAAATAGAGCAAAGCAGTCTAACAAAGTATGGGTAGTTGATGAGGAAGTTGTAAAGGAAATAAAGCATTAGTTCACTAGTACAGCTGGCCAGCACATATCCTGCAGGGTCTGTACCCATGACTCTGCACTCTAGAGAAATGGGCACCTTACTGATACTATGAAGGTCCCATAATATACCAAACTACTGCATGTCAGTTAAGCTGCAGTAATCTATCTTTCTTTCTTTCTTTTCTTTCCTTCCTTCTTCCTTCCTCTCACTCCCCTCCAACCTCCCTCCCATCAAATAATTTCTATTAGCCACTCAACTATCAACTTATTTCTTACACAGTAAGACTTCATACCAGTATTAGACTTCAGTTATTATTGACCTGAAATAAATATGAAGTAATATTTTGGATATAGTGTATTATTAGTTACTGTAACAGACTATATTCTATTACACACACTCTAAATCCCCACAGCATTAGTTCACTAATTCTGGTCATCAAATATATTTGCTTCTAGGCTATCAATGCATAGAAAATGAAAGCTGCTGAGAAGAATAATAAATTATAAATTGTTAATTCAAAAGCTGCTTCTGAAAGGACCTTTGCAGGTTTTAGACTTGGGTTATAACACCAAGCCTTATTCTTTACCCTACAGTAGTGACGTTGACTTAAGAGGAGACAGTCACGATTTTTGCTACATAAGTAGAATCCGAACTGGCCCCATTTCCCAGAGGATTTCATACATTTTAATCACAGGTCAATCCATGCCTGAGAAAGAGATTGAGTATAACTGATGTAAATACACCTGCCTTTTTATCTGGTTTCTCACCAAAGAATGAAAATTTAGGGCAGAGGATATGAAAGACACAAATGGAATGCTAAACATAAGGAAAGCAAATTTAACGGCTTCCTATTTCCTAATTGTAAGACTTACTTGATCTTAGTCCATTTCAGACTGTTCTTAGCTCAGAAATACAACCCAAGACTTACCTGTCAATCACAACATTCACTAGCTTTGGGAGTTTTCTTACTTCCTGAACTTAAACTAAATGAAAAGAACAGGCCTACAACGTTGTTTGCATATCCTTTACAGACTGAATGGAGAAAACAGATTTAAGTTGCTCTGATTTTGACAGTACTTTTGAAACATCTTTACTTTCTTCCTATGCTTGTTGTTTGACTGTTTGATGTGAACTGAAATTGGAGTGTTCAAAATAGGAAAATATATTTATATCTGTATGTCTGGATACTGGAAACAATATCCCACTTATTTCAGATGTGCTTCAGAAGTACCTAAGGAAGTCCAATTCAAAAATGTTCTCATTAATAAAAAGAAAAATTAATAAAACCCCAAAAACATTCAGCAGTGAAAGCAAATTTTTTAAACTTTTTTTTCCTGAAAAAATAATGCTTTAACCTAGTTGCATTGTCCTTTTCATTATGTACTTGAAGCAATTTAATGATATGTCAGCTTTTCTAAAAGTAACAAAGGGAAGACATTTTAAAAAAATTACGCTAATAAATTAGCACTTTTTAATTATGAAAGACACATGCACAAAATTACTTAACAGACTAAGCCATTATGAAGTCTATGAATACCTTGAAACAGTTACCACAAAACATATTTGGGGTCCTGCATTGATACCTATTTTGTATGTAGAAGAAATGAACAAAATTTTCCTTATTTAAACAGTAATATTTTGTATGCTGTTCAGAAAAATTTGTGGCTATTTATAAATTAAATTTCACCTGAAAATAAGAACCAGGTTTGCATATGAATGTGTGACAAACAGATATATATTCCATTCCACTGACAGTGATCTGAAATGATAACAAAAGTATCTTTTTTACTTGTAAAATGGCTGCTGAACACTATCTACATGTTCAAGATAATATGTTCTTCAAAAATCTACCTTGAGAAAACCAGAAAAGGTTTCCTCATCAATACTTTAAATATGTTTCAAGGATATGAATGTAAATAGCAGATTTATTTGTCTGCAACAGTCACTACGTAGATTCGCTTTTTAGATGGGTGTGCTAAGATGTATGTCTAATGTCTACAGCTATATTAGCACTTGGGAATGTGGTCTTAGTTTTAGTCTCTTTAATTTAAAAAGTGTCTCCTTAATTAAAAAAGCACTCACCTACAAAGGTAAGCAGGATCACCAGCAAAAGGATCAGAGCACAAATGCATGGAATCAGTACCAGGAGCAAAAGTCGAAGGAACTTGGCAGAAGCCAGTTTCTGAGAGCAGCCATCCCCCATACTATCCTCATCTGTTCCTAAGACCTGAAAAACAAAAATGCAGTTTCATCATGCTGGGGACCATCAGTAATTCCTATGTTTTCAATAGCAGTCCTCCCTCCCTACTACACAGCTACATGATTTAAATGTATGCTGTATATGGCTAATAGATTCTTAAGGACAAGCTGAATGTAAATTTTCTTCCTGCTGGACAGTCTAGCACAATCCATATCATTTATTAAATTTTACTCAATATCCACAGACCTATAGCTTCATTGAAATTTCTCAACATTTCTAATGAACTGGATGTTGGATAGGCATTTCATTTGAAAAAAATGCAAAACAGATAATAAACTGAAGGAATAAGGCTAAATACAGATTATTTTATAATTTAAAACAATCCATTACTAATTATTCAAGAGCTCTGTGTTCTTGTTTCTTTTATTAAAGAATCAACATACTATTATAACCTTTAAGTGACAATAGAAGACTCATTTGCACAGTAATGATGTCTGATTTTTTTAAGTACTTTATATAATGCAAATCACATTTATTGTCCTATGAGTGGAATACAAAAGAATAGAGAAAAACAATTTTCTGAATTCAACTGAGCTGTACAAAAATTCAAAATTACAAAAGCCCCTATAAAAGCCTAAATATGCATTTTATATTTTTTAAACCTAACTCCATTAATACTATGATCACATATACTGGAGAAACGTCATTGGTTTTAAACAGAAACAAAAACAAAATTCCAAATTAATATTTAATAGCAAGATTGAAACCCTTACAAAGTCAATGCCCCTTTGTTTGAAATTGACCAAAAAATAAAATCTTCCCTGTGATAACGTGAAACTAGATGGTAAGTTTATTCATTACAGACAGTGTCTTCCCAAAGGATGACTAATTGTTTATCCTCTTTGTCAGGAAGATCAATCACATCAAAGTTGGTTGTGTCAGGACACAAGAGTAAAGGCATCCATTACCCTGACAGCCTCTCCCTGAAGAACCTCAAGAGACTGAAGTCTACAACATAAATAATATTAGTTCTTGTAAATGCCAGTCTCTGTGGGTTATCCCTTTGGCTGGCTCTGCTGAACGTGCTTTTCTGTAAAGAGCAGGTCATCGGATTGACTGGCACAAACCAAAGCTGAACTATTTCTTAAGGAATTGCTGCAAAGACACCGGATTTGTACCACTCCATAACCTCAGTCCCATTTACTGCACTGAATGAGAACACCTAAGGCATAAGTAGGATTTGCAGAATTATCTTCTATTATTCTACAATATCTTCTGTTCCAGCATGGCACAAGGCTATTTGGAAGGTAAGTTTCCTTACTGATAATAGTTTTACCAACTATTCCTGAAAGCCCTGGTTACTAGACACTGCAAGACCCTTGACAGACAGCAGAAGCCAAGAAAACTGCATTTGTGAAGTTGTATGTGTCTTTTCTGACACTGCTAAGCATCACATCATCTGACCACTTTGAGACTCATCCAGTGCAGTGTCTGTCCCATTTGACTTCTTTTCCTACTTCCACTGTTCAAAGTAAAGACATTAACACTGAAAATGCACATGGTATTGGTATGGTGTGACATGCTAGTAGCATCTCCCTTGATAGTCTTTCTCCTATTCCAGTGATTCAGTCTCAACACAGTCCTACTACTAGATTTACCTAGCAAGCAGGATGGTAAACTTAAAGATTTTGGATTTATCTGAAAATCTGAAACAGCCAGCTCAGGATGAGAACAAAGAGTGTCTGTTGAAACAGTCTGAGTGAGATGACAAGGTCTGTAATCTGGTCCTCATCTTCCACAACACAAAAAATATAAACAATATTGCAGAGAGTTAATTGGTTGTCAGAATTATTTTCTCTTAATCAGCAGCTTATTCAGAAGTAGTAAATGTTTCAAACTAAGACTTCAGGATATCTCAGCTTAATTAATGCCCTTGTCCACAAGTGACATCTAAAACATTCAGTCAGAGATAAAGTTAAGGACTTAGGTGAATATTAGCAACTTCAATCCTGTAACATTCAGACAATACCTGCTTGACTTCCTGCAGTCCACACTTGTCTACCTTGTCCTATTATAGTCTTCAGTGTCTGCCTGACATTTTGCTTCTGGTAATGCTGGAATCCAGCAGCTTTAGCTGCTGTACTGATAGCAGGCTTCCCTGAATTCCACAGTCTGGGTTCCTATAGCCTTTATTAGGCCCCCTTGCGAGTTCTGAGCATAGCTAACAGAGGAATAACACAACTCTGCCAGGAACTCAGATCTCCCAAAACTCTGCCATAATTACTTCTGAAAGCACAGACAACGATGCAGTAGATGCAGTGCTCCCACAGGAAAGGGGGCAATTGAGTTCAATACCCTATTGTGCCTGAAGCAGTTAAAAAATGAGATCTGCAACTGAGCAGACTATCACAACCACATGAACACAGACTCCTCTTGAATCACAGCACGCCATGCCTTGAAATTATGATATTCTATAAAAAAGAATCTGGCTCTTCTGGGCCAGACAAGGAGCAGGACCATCACTACACAGCTCAGTGATCAAGGCACTCAGGAGCTGATTCTTAGTTTCTCCAAGACAAACAAACTTTAGATCCAGCTCAGTTTCCTAAAGAAATTACTCCCAACCAAGATGCGCTTCTTGCAAGTCCCAAACAGAAATGTCCAACTCTACCCAGTGTAATACAAAGTAAATTCTGACCTTTGACTCCACAAATAGTTTGTCTTAGGAGTAAAAACTTAGCAAGAAAGAACAAAATTTTTGTTCTCAAATATTTGAAAAAACATTCAGAAATAGTATCCATCATCACTTTTTGACTCTTTTTGTTAAGAGGGGATGACATTGGTTATTTTGGAGGCACATGAGTTCTTAATAATCTCAAGCACAAGTGTTTAACTGACAGCAGTTATCACCATTGTCATATATAAACCTTAGAGTCAACCTAGCAGAAACATTAAATGTGTGCCAATTAAAACAGTGATCCTGTGTTTATGTGAGAAATGTTTTCTAAAGTCTACTAGTGTTGTAAATACTACTTACTTTACATAAATGTTCAAGACTAAATGAGAACATCAAACATTTTCCTTCATGTCTACTCCTGAAAGCAATAAATCTCAATCTTTCTATTGACAACTCAGTACCACAGATTTTAAAATGGGCTGTT
Organism: Melozone crissalis; assembly: GCF_028551555.1. Lineage (NCBI taxonomy): Eukaryota > Metazoa > Chordata > Aves > Passeriformes > Passerellidae > Melozone > Melozone crissalis. The sequence goes on from NW_026535784.1 coordinate 20,402,509, forward strand.
ATATCCAAATTTACTTTCAATGTCTGCTCAAGAAAAGAATGCTGTATTGTTAAAGACATGCTTCTTTAAGCACCATGAATTGCGTGTTCTGTAGAACTGCAAAGTAAATATTTATAGGCAACTAAACAGTATGTTGTATTTTTCCCTTCTACAGGAAAAGACCTCAGGAAAAACAATATACCTGCTTAAATCATCATCAGTGACTATGCAAGCATGAATTATTTTTTCCAGTTTCCCAATATTACCATTTTTCATCACTTGAACATCTACATTAGTTTTTTTTCTGTCAATTTCTCTGATGAATATGAATTAAAAATAGAAATAGTTTTGCTCTTTCCTATACCAACAATGAGAATTTAATAAAGTGTCCTATAGATAAACATGAATGACATGAACACCTGCTGTTTGTATATTCCCTGACAGTATTTCTTTTTCTTTTGTCACCAAATATTGCAATACACAAAGAATACATGCACCAGCTTGAAGTGCTGTAGTATGACAATGGTATCTGCATAAACTGCAGACATGCTCTGTTCTCTCAGTTCTTATAAATAATGGAATAGAGGAACAAATAATAGACTAAAGACATAAATAATGGAATTGTCAGATAAAAATGGGCCTGTGGAAGGAAACAGGGGTGCAAAATGCTTATTCCTTGGTTCACTTCAAGCTTCTAGGTTAGTGGCTGAGAGAAGAAACCTGTCTCCCTCAACTCTCTGTGTAGTTAACAGTTTCTCTGACTCATTCTGTAAGTCTGAGGTACCTGGTAGATACTTATATATCTCCCTTTCCAAGGAAAGGACAAGAAGACTTAAAAGCAAGATCCTTGAGGGCCCACTGAAATAAATCAACTGTAAATGCTAAAGATTTCAAAATGAAATAGATTTAGCCAAAAATCTATATAGCACTGGACTAAAACATACTCTCAATACTTGAAGAACAGGTGCAAGCTCTCTTCCAACAACTGCTATTAGAAAACTCAATCTAAGAAATATTTTTCAGAATTAAATACTGTGTGCACTACAGTTAGGAAATATCTGTGTTTGTTTTTTAAGGCAACAAGTAATTTGCTTTTAATACAAACATGCTTTGTGTTTAACAAGAATATAGTCAGAAAAGAGGATACCTGACAACATCTGATAATTTCTTCTGACAGCTAAGAGGCTTTGTCCCTAACAAAATTACATTAACCACTGCTAACCTGAGTGGCATTCTTCCAGTAATGACTGCAATAAAGGAAATAGACTAAAAATAAATTCTGAGCTAATTTCAGTGTGTATTTTTTAATTTTAAAATTTAAAATTTTAAAATTCTTGGTTTATCTAGGACTGCTGGATCAGACTGCTCAGTTTATTTTCTGGAACCACAGAGGGAAGAAAAAAGTAAGAGTGTGTAGTCCCATCTGACTGCAAAAAGACGAAGAATTCATTGGACCAAAATTCACAGCTTATTTTCTGCAAGACGTAGAAAGAATCTGATCTCATGGCTGTCATTTCAATAGCATGCCTGTCATATTAAAGCAGAGAAATGACAGATTACATTAAGATTTATGGGTGAAAAGCCAATGGCAGCATGCAATTTTCCTTTTAGATACTAAAAGTATCTAAGTTACTAGTCTATAAAACAGCCTGAATCATGGTATAAGCACTCGACAAAAATATCTCCTGCTGTTGTCACCACAGAACTAACAGATGTTCTCCCAATAAAGAAGTATCATTAGACGTAATTGCCTACTGTCAGTATCTTCTGTGCATGATGGGTCTCTACACAGAAATGTAGAAAACACCTCCTAGATCAGAAGCATTAGTATATCTTGAGCAAGCCATACACCAAAGCATTATTTAGTGTTTGTAATGGAGAGAAATGGAAAGAAGTACTACCATGAAATGCAGAAAGAATGTCACAGGGCACTGAACAGGTCACCTCATAATGCCATTGTCCTCAGAAGTCCTCATAATGCCATTGAGGAATCTGCTAACCAGCCAAGCAATAATTATGTAAGATTACAAAAACTATCTGCAGCTCTTTCCATATCCTTGATACTGTTCCTCTTCTAATGTTGAAGCAGTGCTCGGTTGTCAGGTCTTGTGATTTCATCTGCTTTTATGATGCTGGTCTTAAATCTCTAGATACTGAACTGACATGGCCATACCAGCCATTACAGCTTTTCCTTTGCCATTAGAGGAAGATGGTTCCCATCTGTTATGGTTACAGAGCAAAAACTGAGCATGTGAAGTGTCAATGCTTAAGCACAAAACACCACATATATATATCAATTTAACCATACTCATTCTTACAGCCTTTTCTGATCAACTCATAATACTCGAAGGCCTGGTAATGAGAAACAGAAGCTGAAAATGGCCTACATTTTTTATCAGTTCTGTCCTGTTTACATGAATATTAGGAGGCAGCAATGCCCCTCCATTCGACTACTTTATTGTCAAAAAAATATAACATCATACTTCAGTAGTCATTGTAACAAGTAGAAAGTGCAAGATCAATCTCCCAGAGGTACAAAGTCACATACTAAAAAGACATACAGGCAAAAATTTGCAGAATATTTCATTTTCAGTGTTAGACGAATTAGAGAGCCAAACTGAAACGGATGCTGACAAATAAATGTACAGGTAGCACAAGAAACTGGATACTAAACAGCTTTTGTCTGCATTTACAAGCAGTACCCAAATTCTAGTGTACACAAATTGAAGATCAGTAGTGTCATAGTTATTCTAAAAGGAAATAGTGCCATTTAGAGGGGGAGAAAACTTCTCATGCAGTAAAGTAGAAAAAAAAAACCAAACACCTTTTCATACACAAGGCAGGAAAAAACCCCAAACAAACAACGCTTTTCATACAGCAAATCAACAAACATGAGAAGTATGTTATCATCACAAAGTTATTTGCCAATAAAATGCACTATTTTCCTGATAGATCAAGTTTACTGTAATCTTGTAACTTCTCCCAGGGAATTGCATGTGCTCAGACAAAACACGAATTGCTCACATAATCCATTAGAAGTTCTTTTTGACGATAAGACCTCCCTTCTCTTCCATGAAATTAATCAATCCAAAATACAGAGTATCCCACTAAGGGAGATGTCATATAAAGCTGGGCATATCTTTCCAAAATAAGTATTTGGTTGGTGCTAGAGGCCAGATTCTTTTGCTTGAAGCATAAACATGAAAGTTTGGAGTTCTGAGCTTATTCTCATTTCATCTAGTTCTTCAGGTAAAGAATACACTGTTCTATCCTGGCAATGCAGTGGACTGTAAAGGCACTTTGAAAAACATCTATTTGATATCAAAATAAACATAAATAATTTAATAATTGGTCTCCCTAAAAATATTTTATTTAGACATCAGAAAGCTATTGACAAGCAAAATCTTCACCTTGATTCTCCATTACAGGTAATCTATGTTTAACATCTCATGCAAAAGATGGAAGTGGAAAAGAAAGGATTTCCATGGATTCCATGTGTGATATCAGTAACAGTTCTCCATCTCATTGTAAATAAGAACTAGACACACCATTAGCCAACATATACAGTCAGTACAAATCTGTCTTCAAAACGTGAATTAGAAAACAGGGAAAAAAGGATATTTATCATTACTAGGGAAAAAAGGATATTTATCATTACTAGAGAACAGCAGTATCACTCTTATGTTGTGATCCCTTCATTTTTAAAAAGAAGGGCTGCTGAATAATGATTTTGTTTTGGCATAAATGCTAATTGTTTACACACTTCGTTATATATTGTACATATTTACAATTATTTATCATTTCACTGATGTAAAGTTAAAACTACTGTGGGGATACTTCCCACATTTACAATGGAACTTTGTCGAATTCTCAAGAATGTTCAGATTAGGAAACAGTACAGCTGATGGCAAACTTACTACATTTCTAAGTTCTCTCTTCTTTATTACTCACAGCTGGTAGCAAAGATGTGTGATGCTGCCATTCCTCATAAAATGAGCAAGGTTCAGTAAACATATGGAAGATAGCAAATATTTTTTAAAAACTGAAGTGTGTATGAAAGGCAGTAATTTTAAGGATTAGACTATGGTTAGCATTATCTGATACTTCTCAGCGCCAGAACACGAACATCCATTCAGCCCACTTGCACAAGCAGTGGGAAATTGTTCTGGGGAAAGTACTCTTTAGCTAATGCAGAATTCATGCTCTAGGGGTTCTTAGTTTTCTTTAAGTTGCTACGGCTTGCAGAAATTACTCATGGAAGTTTCCACAGCGCCGTGCTGTTTTTCTGAACACACAGAGAGATTATTCTAATGCTTTCCTGACTACCCAGATGTTCATTGCATTGAGCTAAGCACGCTGAACAGCGATGGCAAGCCTCTGGCTACACACTGCTGACAATCACAACCCAGCAAGCAGGGAGTAAGTAATACAGTACCCTCTTCAGGTTCCTGCCTAGCTGGGAATTCAATGAGCAGATGTCTGCAGAAGAGCCATTAGCATAAGAAAGGCAAATTTGAAAACCATAAAAAAAACCCCACAGAAAAATGTTAGTGGCCTACTTTCTGACAATAAAAAAAATTGGAAAAAAACCAAAAACATTTTGAGGGGGTGGAGGGATACTGTTAGTTGAAAACTTCCCCTTAAAATAATCTTTCAAGCCTGGAAAATTAGAAAGGCCAAAAGGAAATCCTGCCTGTCCTGCGGCTCACATTCAGTGTATCAGTCACCCACTGCTTATGTAGAAATGCCATCAGAAGCCCCACCCCACACAAAGTAGTTACGAGCTCATAATTGGACATACCTTTTTTTCCTGTTAATGCCTCATCAGTAGGGTTTAACCCTCTGTGCAATGCCTACTGCTGATTATGTAATTGCTAAGCCCATTTGAAATCAGAAGCTTTCAATTAAATTAACTAGACGGAAAATTAGAATGCAAGCTAAAAAATTGCAGGAATCTTTTTAAAAGCATTTGTCTCTTTATCTTTCAAGCATTTTTAACCATTTTTTCATTAAAAAAGCATAATTATTCTTCAACTATAAACATCTACCTAGAAGAAATTAAAATTTAGAATTTGAATGTATAATGTTAACTTTACCGATTTTTTTCTGAATTATGATTTAAAAAGATACTAACCCTTGGACCAAAGATAAGGCCAACAGTAATATCAATCAAAGGAAAGGATTTGATTTAGTATCAAAGCAAAGTCTTATCTGTACAGCATAGCTGGATTTTTATTTGACCTCCTCCAAAAGATGAAAATGGGGTTATGCCATGTCACAAAGGTCGATAACCTACTACCTAAAAAATTTAGAGGTGACTCATTCATTTTTCGTAGGGTACCACTTTGTTCAGAAACATGTCATCTTCGAACATTTTGCTTCAGTAAAAGAAAATAAAGAAAAGGAAGAATATTTTTTGAAGCTACCAGAACATTGAGACAGAAATAACTGGAGAGGTGGCTAGAGATTAAACCTATTCAATATTGCTGAACTTACAAAAGAAATGAGCCAATACAGAAAAGATCAAATGGGTTAACAAGGCACTTACATTGGTGTATATATTTGACTAGGACTTTGATATAATAATTAAGCTTTAGAGATCACACAACGATTTATGGGATAAAAACATCCATCTAAGTCACTGAGACAATAACAATCTGATTATTTCATCAAATAATAAAAATTCTACTGTATTTATGGCTAGAAATATTCAATTTGTCATCCCTACAACAGATGCCAGATTTCCTTCCATTCACATTTTCTTTGGAAAACTCCAAGAGTCACAGAATAATCCCATCTATGATAAGGAAAAAGCAAATGAAAACCATCTGGAGTCTCAAACCATCCAAACCATCTCACACTATCAACACTATTCCATATCTCTCACTTTATAGGGAAAAGGATTTGTTAACAACTTCTAAACACATTCAATCATAATTTCAGACTTCCTTTCCAGGCTTGTCAACATGCACTTCAAATTATTTAAGCTAACACCCTTAAAATGGCTAAGCAGGGACAAAACCAAGCTTATGAAAAGGCATTTACTACATAATTCTGATATGTAGTTGCTGCATAACGAAAGGCAATGTAAGAAAAAAAAAGAAGAAAGATAGCTACTTACTCTACAGTTCCCAATATTCTTTCAGATAAATTATCCATTTAGGCAATATTTGCAGATGCACAGAACTAGCTTTTTCAAACAATAAAGTATCTCTCAGCAACATCTGTTGCTCATGGCAAAAAAGGAAAGGTTGTTAAGGCAAGGTGGGCTCAGCTGTCTGTGTTTCTTCCAGGAGATGTGAAAATGCAGAAGGCTGGGAAAAGCCTGAGAAATGTAGCCTGTGCTGCTTCAATAATCTCCAGGTGCCACTGGTTTCAGGACAATTTTACCACAGGCAAAATAATCCACCCAGTAAAAAAATTTGATAGCAAAAGTAGCAGCAATGGAAAACATGTCCATGTTGCTCCACTGTCTCACAGAAGTCAGGAGAAAACATGATTGTGTATTACAGCTATCTGCTAGACTATTACATCCATGCAGAGCTGCAGGACTCAGAGATGTGGAATGGAAAACTCCTCAACGCTACCTACCAGATGTTTTATTTCCAAGAGAAAGACCTGGCTGCTTTCTGAAATCATTAGTGAGAGGAACAATGCAAGGAGCACATAAGCAATTTCTCACTGCTTCACTCAGAGGCAAAAAAGGGGGAAAATGAGAGTCTCTTTCCTTAGGAAATGCTTCCTGAATCTTTGATGTTATCAAGAAATTTTCAATAATATTAGAGTGACAGTATAGGCTATTTTGAAACTAGGAGTTCTTTTGAGGTGATGAACAGTAATAGGAATTGCTCTGGGCAGTTACTACTACTGCTAAATCACTGCCAAGTGAAATCTCTCTCTGGCATCAAACAAATCTGTTCTGAAAGATTCTAGCACATTAGTTTTTAAAACACCGGGTTCTGTAAATGGCAGAACTGAGTGTTACATGTTTTAGGAAGGGAAGAAGGGAAAGACAGACTTTGACAATCACCAACCAGTCTCTAAGCAAGAGCACCATACACTGAATACTGGAATCTCCCTGAACTACAACACATGAATTGGAGTACAAGAAATCTGATGCAGTCCTAAAAAAGGAAACTCTACCTTCACTCCCTTTCCCTTAAAGAACTAGGTGAAGATCAATTAAATGTTCAACATACAAAATATTTCTTTTCCAAGAAAAAGTTGGCCTTGAAATTCTGGAAGAGCAAGAGCTTACAGGAGCACCTGCAGTGATGCAACCTGACAGTCTTTTTTCCTACAGACTTACAGGAGCTGTCCCCCAGGGGCAGCACCTGAACCATCACAGCACAAACCTCACCATTCAAAAGCAGTTCTGTCAGTATCTGATTTTCAGCCTCTATTCAGTTTCTGCAGGTCGTGCTAAAAAGCTACCTTATTGCTGGAAACAACTCAAAACAAACAGAGAACTGTAAACTGTGTGGCACCCAAACAAGCAGATGATGCAAAGGTTCCATTCTAATGACAGAAATGACGAAAAGGAATGGAAGGATGGCTGGATTATTTTCACTCCTTCGTGATTTAGAGATAGGGGAAGAAGGACAGGGAAGCAGAAAACCACAGAGGCAACACTGCTACTCTGGTCAGTACCCTGGCCACCACTTGTGTCCCAATTACATGGACATCCATGTAGGTGGCAAGCTGTTGGCAGTGGGGGTCTGCAAGTTTGGCCCCCTTGAGAAGAGAGCAGGAGCTGCTGTGTGCCAGATATGACCAGTTCCACCTGGATCCACACCACAGGACACAGCTGAGCCCATCAACCAAGCTGGTGGTGCCTCAGTGAAAAAGTATTTAAGAAAGGGCACACACACCACACAGGCAGAGAAGCAGGAAAAGAGTGAGATACAGCAGAGCAAACACCAAGGTCAGAGAAGTACAGGCTCCATGGTAGAGCAAATACTCCCTAAAGGACTGCAGCCCACAGAGGATCCACACCAGAGCAGAGGATGAGTAAGAATGAAGGAGTAGAAGAAATCAGAGTCCTTCCTGCACTGTTCATTGCCTCACTGAAGGGACTGAGTGCCAAGAGTGGCAATAACAAGGGGGAAGGAGAGGAGTCTGAAGGGAAGCTGAGAGGTCTGGGAAGTGAGAGGTGTTTTCCTGAGGTGTTTTAATATTTGCTTCATTTTTTCTTCTTGTTTCACAATATCTGAGTCAGTCAGTATGTATTAACCAGTAATAAACTAATTTACTCCACTCAAATCTGTTTTATCCATAATGGTGATCACGAAGGAATGTCCCAGTCTTTATCTTGACCTATGAGCTTTCTCATTCTTTCTGTTTTCTTCCCCATCCCACAGGATGGGGTAGGAAGAGAGCAAGTGGACATGTGGGATGGAAATAAAATCTTTTAAAAAATCTTTAAAATCTTGGCTGTGGGCCGGGGCCAGGCCACCACCACCCCTGGAGTCAGCTGTGCCCTGAAGGGCACTGAGGGCCAACAACTGTGACATGGATGAACCAGCAGCATCAGACAGCATTTTCTGCTGTTTGTTGCTGGCTTTAACCCCCAGATATTCAAGTTTCGCAGGTAAAACAACCAGAAATAATAGATGCAAATTTAGTTACAAGCACTGCTTTAAATTGTAATGTCTAGAAACCATAACCAAGGAGCATCTATCCCTTCAGGGGAGCAGCTGTATGCACAAGGTAGGCACAGGATGGAATCTAATTTAGACTTCAGAGGTAGCAACATTCTCACCTCTTTTTGAAATGAGAATCTCTTGCTTGACAGTCATCTCATTATTATTTTTACATTTAGGAAATTAACAATTTTTTGTATTTCTTTCATCTTTGCTGGTTAGAAATGCAAGCTGAAATTAAAAATTCTACTCAGAACTATCTGTTCCACAGCAAAAATGGAATTATGCTTCCATCAGACAGCGACAAAAGCATTCACCACAGGGGCATTAAAGCGTACACAGATTTAGGAGCGGGGGGAGCTCTCAGTGCTGACGGGAGCGCCCAGGGGACAGCGGGAGCCGGGCCCGGTGCGGCCCGAGAGCCGCCGGGACCTGCCGGCGGGGCTCCCCGGCAGCTCTATTTTTACTACGGTATGTTTTGCATTCAGACTTTCCACTGCAGGCGGCCCGGGTCAGGGGATCCGCTCTGCCGGGGGAATCTGACAGGTCAGCTCAGCCAGAGTTATTTATAGAGGGCGGGGGACTGAGGGAAAGGATGCGATCGGCATCGTATTCTTCTGCCGCGGGGCTGCGGACTGCGAGAGGCACCCAGGAGCAGCCCCTCCTTCGCCCCTCAGCACAGCCGGGCAAGGCCGCCGCGGCCGGGAGAAGGGACAGCCCGCTGGACACGGGCACAGCCCGCTGGACACGGGGGCTGCTGCCGCGAGAGCCAAAGGGACAAGGCCCAGGCGCTCTTCCTCCCCTCTCTGCCCCCAGTTTAACTCCTGCAGCCTCTCGGGGAGCGAGGGCCACCCCACTCCCTGAAGTCCCAGCAAATGGAGGGGGGCTCCCACACCCTGGCAGCCGGAGTGAGGCCCAGGACACTTGTAGTGAAACTGCACACAAGGCAACAACTGATTGCCGAGGACCAAGAGAATTAACAATTCAGTAGCAATGAGAACAGTCAGGCTGCAGCTATCTGGATACTGTCTTCAGTCACTTCATGAGTGCGAAGGCTTTTGCAAAGAGGATTTAAGCTTTCTTTCTCCCACTATGACAATTTATCACTTCACAGCAGGTTATCACCTACCCTTCTCTCCTGGCACTGGAGAACTCTGTGTATCCAGCTTGCCACTTATGAGGTCCATTTCTTTTCAGTAGGGAAAGAAACTGGGACAGATTACAAGCATTAGTATTTCAAACTGTAATCACACTGCCCCCCTCAAGCCCTGCTGCTTACTTAGCTGCTTCATCCTGAAGGCATTTAACTATCAGGAGGTGTCTGGCAGCCACATTTGAAAGGGCCTAAGCTGCATGTGCAAGTCTAAAACTGCCCTGCTGCAAGTGGCCTGACATCCGCCCCTGCCAAACCCTGGCTGACATTCAGAAACAAGACATTCATCTGGCCTTGTAAGCACTTGCTAAGGATGCCCGACATGCTGACAGGACTCTTCCCACACAATGTAGCTATAACCACCATCTTTTAAAACCTGACCACACTAGGAGATAGTGCCAGTGTATGTAACTGCCTAACAGCATGACCTGGTACCCACAGCCTCCCAGTCCAGGTGGAATCAAATCCACAGCTCCCACTTCCTAAGGAAGTACCAGTAGTGCTTATATTGTGTCTCCAGGATTGGGATGACCTGAATCTGCTGGGCCTCAGCACGACAAAGATTGACAGAGCTCAAACATCCACTTAGCCACACTGAAGTGCTGTCTTCCTGCTTGTAAACAAAGGGTTTGTTTACAGTTCACCATTTGTTGGTTAGAGCAGTTGAGTGGGAGCTGCTGGATTTCTTCACCAGATACAACAATCCCAACATTCCCTTGCCTGTTTCACCTTCAACTGAAAGGACCATTCTCCTTCTGACAAATGAGATTTCTGTCTAGGTGCTTATCCACCTCAGCCTCTGCACACATTCCTTGTCTGGCTGTGCGACTAATGACAAGAAATTATGTGTCTAGCAATACATGGGCTTAATACAATGCCAGGACAGTAATGTTCCTCAAGGGAGCTGAGTGCTAAGACCTAAACATGTATATCAGCTTAGCAGGAAAAGAAAAATTTAAAAAAGGGCAACTCCTACATTCAAGTAAGCCCACATTTTAAAATAATTACTGGCACTGTTAACAGTCCTGGTTTTGACTTGTATCTGCAGAGATCATCTAATACATAATTAACAGCCAAACAATAACAGAGATACATAAAATCACCCTGTGCACATTTTATAGAACACCTCAAATCACTACACATTTCCAACCATCTACCTACAATACTTTTAATTCACTGGACATTCCAGTTATCTGCATACAGTTGAGTGCCAGCTAAGACGTATGGAAAGGAAGTGAATGTTTTCTCAGTATTTTATAGTTCCAGCTCCAAAAGACTCAGGAAAAACAGTATTTTGTCCTGATGGCTTCATGAGACACTAAAAGCACAAGCAAGCTCCTCTAACATGGGAAAGCATGCTGTACTGCCTGGCTCACCACCAGGAGAGCCTTCTCAGGAGGACGAGTGCTGGTGGCTTCCTTAAAAATGCATGCTGAGTGAGGATTATATATGGGGTTGGAGGGCCAGGCTTCTCCACAGGCAGCAAGACCTGCATGTTTGGGTACTTCATAAATGGCCTTTGGAGGAGGGAAAAAAAGTCATGAGCATTTCATTTCTAAAAGAGCTTTAAACACTGTTTAGGAATTCCTTTGTTCAGCTGGAGGAGTCCCCATCTTTCCACAGAACCTAGATGTCCAAGGTCCTCTGGGGATACCACCAGCATTTATAGGACAACAGGCAGAGTAGTTTTCTAATTTCTTGTATTACAATTTTGCTGTTTGGACTGTCTCAGTGAAACATTCATTCATTCATGTGCCACAGCACCCAAGAAGCTTATAACAGAGATCTCCAACTAGAGCATCCATTACAAAAACAATCAATAGAATTTAGTCTGCTGACTGGTCCCTCATTTAGGAACACAGGAAGGGTGTACGTACCCATATGGAAAAATCTACTACTACACTCTTACTGCTGAAAGCTAAAACTTCCCAAGAGATCCTGTGAATGCATTAAAAGCTCTAGATATTTGATTTCACTTCAGAGTTTCATAATCGCAACCAGACTGCCAGTAAATTAAGTTAATTAATTAACTGCCTCCCATGCAATGCATCCAAGGACTCCGCATTTTAAATCAAGTGCAGCAATGATACTACTGAAGTATACTGCCGTGTTTATAAACTTTGAAACCCCGTGCTGCGGCATTTCTGTCGCGTACGATCGGTGTGATAGCGCGAGCAGCTCCGTGGCCCTCTCCCCAAGTGCCACGCATCAGGCTCAGCACTCCGGCGCGGCCCTCGCCAGTCCCTCCCGGCGGCGGAGGGCGAGGGCAGCCGGTCTCTCCCCGCGGCTCGCTCGCCGTGGGCTCCCCGCTGTAGAGCTGCGGCCCCCACCGTGCCTGCCCCTCGCACAGCGCACCCGCGCCGGGGACACCGGGGAGACACCTGCGCCCCGGCGAGCGAAGGGAAGGGCAGGATCAGGGGACCCATCCTGCAAGCTCGCACTAGCGCAGCAGCCACCTCGTGCAGGCTCCCTCTCGCCATCTCTTATGCAGCCTCTCCCATAAGGGCGGCAGACTCCCTCATCCCTCCCCACAGGTGTGTGCTGCGAGACTGCCCACACCACACCTGCGCTATCGCCTCCGGACACTTGCAAGCACACAGGCTGGCTCTCCCTGGAATGATTAAGTGCTCCCTCTGTGACCCTGTACAGGATCACCTCCTGACCGCCAGCGGTACCATCCCGCCGGACAGCCGTGGGAGGGGGCTCGGGGTGCCTCCGCCCGACCGCAAGGTGCACCGACGCAAGGATAAAGCCAGCTCCCGCTGATGCCGAGGGGCAACTACCGCACCGGAGTCACGGTGCACCGGTTCCCCGGGAGCCCAGCCCCCGATGGAGCTGCCATGACAGCCCTGACAGAGGTTAAGCGTAAACTTTGCTCCTGCAAATCCTGGCCGGACCTGTTGTCGGATTCGAACAACTCTCCGCTCCTTCCAGCGGCAGAGCATTTACCGGGCACAGCAGCCCCGCTGATCTTCCGCACTTGGCGTGTCGAGGGCGCCGCTCGGCTCTCCCTGAGACGCCGACAACGAGCGCTTCTTGGCTGCGGCTCACCTGCCGCCTCTGAACCCGGCCGTCCCCGGCGCGTCCCCGCAAGTTCAGACACAGGAGCGCTCCGGGACGGCCCCATCGCGACAGGTTGGGCGCGGCAGGTCACTTGTCCCCGGCCGTCCCCTAGGCCGCCCCTCCGGGGCACACGGCCCCGTTCCTTCCTTTGAGCCACGGGAGCGTTCTCGCTACAACAGCTCGGCGAGGGCTCCTCCTCCGCCTGCCCGAGCACCGTACCGCTCAGCCCGCGGCGGCAGCGCAGACTGTGTGCCGCGCACGGGAATTGCCCCTGGGCCGGCTGCGGCCGGAGGTGTCCCCTGAGCGCGCTGCCCCCGCCCGCAGCCCGGGGGTCACCGAGCGGCGGAGCCAGCCGCCCTCCCAGGCACTCGGCCCGCGGTCCCCAGGCGGCCCCCGCGATGAGGGGAGCGCCCCGAGGTTCGCCTTACCCGGCTGGCGGAGAGGACCTGCCGGTAGCGCTCCTCCTCCGCAGGCAGGGCAGGGAACTGTTGCGTGGAGAGCATGCTCTGGCTGCTGCTGACCCCTCTCCACTTTGGCCGCCCCCTCACCGTTCTCTACCTCGGTCTCTGACGAACCGCGTCCACCCGCCTCCTGCACAGACACACTTGCGAGGAGGGCTTCGCATTTTGTCTGCTCTGCAGACTCCCCCTCCCCGCTCCTCCACCCAATAATAATAAACCTCCGCGAGAAAGAGCCACATCCCCACCCCTTTCGCACACAAGGCTCTACCCCTTGGGGACACGCTGAAAGACAGCCCACTTGCTAATTTCGCCCTAAAGCCAACCCCCAGGGAGGGCGGATGGAGTGGGCACAGCCTTTGCGCCCCTCCCCATCCCCCCATCCGGTAAAGGGACGCCTCGTCACGCTGCGAAGGGCTTCAGGTGGCAAGACAAGCCTGAGTCAGAGATGGTGTAGGGGGCAAGAACCCGCGGGGCTCGCCCCTCGCACCCCTTTACCTTGGCTCGCCGGGGCTCCGCCGCGCCCTGGGCCCCGCGCCGCCCGGACGCGCACTTGCGGCTGCAGCGATCCGAAGCCAGCCCAGCGCACGGACCTGCAGGCGCTCTCGGCCCACCGAGTCGAGGCGCAGAGTTCAGAGCGGAGATTGGCAAGCGTGGGCCAGACTCCCCTATCCCTTCATTCATCCGCGAGTGGACTTCCCTGCGCTTTATTTTACGTTACGCTCCGGCAAAGGCTTTCCTTTCAGCCCAGGGACGGAGCGTTTCGCGCCTGCAGGGACTGCAACGCTTCCCTCTGTAGCACAGCGGCTGGCCTGTCGCAGCCCGGCTTCTAACGCTCCAAAGAGAGCTGAAAGAGGCGCTGGCACCGCAGAAGCGGAGGGGAAAGAGCTCCAGCAGGAGGAACCTCCCGGAGCCAAAGACACGTTTCCCCAGCTCGTTCCCCGCAGGAAAGCTCCGGTCCCAGCCCCCTGGCGACAAGCCTGCCGTGCCCCGTTCCTCCCCTGCGAGGAAGCGCTGCGCGGGAGAACAGCGGCGACCCGACGGCGTTACCCCTTGTCCCGACGCCGGTCCTGGTCCTGACCGGCCCCAATGATCCGGAGCTGGAGGGATGTGCTGGCTGTTGCATATCTATTGAAGCAAAATTCTCAGGCTAAGAGCCAACTGCCGCCTGAAGCTGCAAATGACAGAGCAAATGTCCTACCCCCATGAGATACCAGCTAAGACCTGCATTTGATCTATTTGTCCCCTTGCCCTGTGTTTGCATTCAAAGATGTCAAGTCTGACTGAAGCCCCGGTCTGTGCACACAACAGAGCTCACCAATACTATCCAAGAACGATAAAGTCAACAGGACAAAAGGCAAAACAATGAGTACAAAATGGGCGGAAGTGTGTGCTACCAGAATAGAAACAGTTCAGGACCCTTCCAAAAGTCGCAGGGACTACTGCTGGGTTCTGAGATGACATCTGTAAACCAAAAAGGCTTCCAGTTTTTACTGTGTATGATTTAGTACTTCTGAAATGCTATCATTCTAAATGTAAATCAGAAAACTCCCAAGAAAATGTGAACCACCACCTCTCTATGAATATGGCTTCCAGCCCTGTCGGCACTCTTGACAATCAGTGAGGGTGATACTTCTCATCACAGCGTTTATATTTGTAAATATAAACGCATTGTGTTATATATGTTTATATTTAAATAATAAACAAGATGCTTAGCATTTTTTCCAGTTTCTTTTCCATACCTGTATTTCCATACCTTCCGATTTAGGCCCTGTTACCTTGTGTGCAAACATTATGGTGCAGACAGTGTTCTCTGTGCTTCTACAGTGCCAATGTACTTAGAGGCTTCTGCTCATGGTAACTCAGTGCTGCACCTTTTACCTAACCAACCAAACATCTCTCCAAACCAACCTCCAGCATCTGCAGGAAAACAGTGGTAGTTTTAAAACAATTGCACCAAAAATAGGAAAAGCATGGAAAGAGAGAAAATAAAGACCATTTATGCAAAATAACAAATATGTTGTGCTGTAATGCAGGAATCAAACCATAATTTGTGATTCATTAGAGAGATTAGGTAGCCCTGTCAAAAATTCTAATAACAGTAAATGACAATGTGTATCTAAGAGGTGCAGTACATGACTTAGACTGCAAAGCCAGCTTGGCCTTGGCTGAGGATGGCTTCAGCTGGAGAACTGTGAATTCCAAACCCCAAGCCAGTCTTGACTCCTAATCTCAAACTATTTCCTCCAGTAGGAGTGCCACTGAAACTGGAGTTTCACAACAAGATTCAGCAGCATACAAAGAAAGCCTGAGTTCTGTTTTTTTTGGTGATTTTATGGAAATCACTGCATGAGCAACATTTAGCATAAATAATGCTTGGTTGAATGAAGCCACAGTTCCCTCAGAGCATGACTTATTTCTACACAGCTGCTGTTTAGCCTACCTTACAGCTGAGTTTGATGTATCACAGGTCATATTCATACACTATCCATACCACAGAACTGTTTTCTGGTAGCACGGCATGTAGACATTGTAATACAGTGTTCAAATAATTAACATCTCACCATCTTTCCATCTTTGTGGAAAGAAGTATATCTCATTATCTTATAATTAATTTTACTTAATTTGATTTTTTTCCTTTATTTTTACCTTGCATTTCTTTTCCTAGGAAATTCAAGACACTACAGGTTCTTAATTTTTTAATTCTCTGAAGCAACTGACTAATTTACTTGAATAAGAGCAGATAGGAATACAAATATATTCATGAAGAAAGGAAAGGGAGCAATTGAAATGCTCATAGATAACAACTGGTAACAGGATGCAACCCAAGCAGAAGAGGGATATCAAAACTAAATGAAAATGAGAACAGGGCCACACGTGAGCCTGTTTGTGTGTGTCCAAACAAGAATGCTCCAACCTAAAGCACACACATCAAGCTTTCACTGCCTGGCACTGGAACACACTTCAGACCAAGCATCTCTGTGCTCTAACCTCACAATACACAAGCTCATCACCCAGAGAAAGCTGGCACAGGGCAGATACATTCTGGAGCCTGAACTACTACTGAGATGACAAACTCAGAATTCACTGCTTTAAAGCCACAATCACACATAGATGCTTTTATGAACAAATTTTGGTGCTTTCTGCTTAGTAACATTTCTTTCTCTAGTAGTTAAGGTCAGCACAAATGTCTAATAAATCATCTATATTTCTCCCTGTGAGGCCAAAAAAAATCTACAAAGTCCATTCCCATTTGTTTCACCTTCATCGACTTCCCCAACCCATTTTCACAATTTTGTCAGAGCAGTAACATGAAGGAACACAATTACATAATTCCAGCATTCATCTGAGAAGGAAGAATTATCACTACCAGAGAAAGGGGCAGAAAGCATACCTAAATCTTGGGCTGCAGTGTGTCAGTCATCCTTACCTGGGAAGTTTGCTGCTTCACTACACCAGTCCTTAAGAACAAACAAATTTTCAAGGTGTTTTTGATATATTTATTGTCTGACTTGGTTTTTACATTAAATTAACACACGCAATGGATTGATACTGTTACAGGGAAAAAACTTGCCCTAGGAGTTTCCAATCCCAAACATACTGAACAGTTGTAAGAACCTTGGCTCAACTGAAGGATACATTTTCATCACAATGCATCCAGAATCAGGAAAAGCCACAATATTTTTCATTTTACACATACCTAAATATTCTTCATGTTACGTCATCATCAGGCTTCTATCACTGTAATTTCCCTTCAACAGCAGGTCAGATTACATAATTTGTTTTAATGTATACTGATCAATATGCATTTTTTTTTGTAAGCTGTTAACATTAAAAATATTTGCTCATTACATTATGTAACAGCACATTACATATAAATTGCTACCAAACCCTACCTTCAGTTCAAAATTTCTTTTCTAAAATTGCCATCTTTCATTAATATTGAATAAAAGGTGATTTTATCTGTATCTTTTACTTCAAAGGTTGTTGACAACACAGAGCTCCAACCAAAGAAAGGCAAAATATTAACTGTCAAAATATTTTAAAGAAACAAACAAAAACCTATGATTTATTAAACTGCCGATTGCTTGAACCCCCACACTTTTTTTATGCCAAGAAATAAATATCTGGTTCAGCAGGCAGACCAGAGTGCAAATGACTCAAATGGTTGGATAAGATATACAGAACTATTTTGAATAAAATTTCAAAAATAGGTATGCCTTGCATATGCAAGGTTCAGAAGAGATACAAATCCTTTAAGAAAGGGAATACGCCCACTCACACATACCTTTGTATGAAGAGAATGAATTTGTATAGTAAAAAATCATGGCAATCTTTAATGAAGATGATCAATGAGAAGCCTCTTCCTCTCCAGTATTTCCCACAAATATGCAGGAAAGAATACTAAGAATTTCTTCAAACATCTAATAAGTGCAGTTAATTAGTATAACTCACTAGAGAGAGGTTTCTTCTCTTTGCTGTAGAAGCAAGGATAAACTTTCTACTGTAATTATTTTAAAGCTAGCAGTAAATAAAAAAAAATTAGTGATAGTCATGCAAGATAAAAGCTGTTTCCACAAAGTTCTCATTCATTTTGATTTCCGTGTTTCAGCCAGAAAGGTATCTTTTTGTACTTTTGGATAAACCATCACATTTTACTTCATCTGAACAAAAATATCTCTCCTTTTTCCTTAGTGACAAAAGAGTTACTGACATATGCAGTCACAATAGAATAGCATCACCTCACTCTTGTTAAACATATCTGAAATTATCCTTCAGGCATTAATATGATAGAAAAAAGTTAAAGCAACAATATGAAACAATGCTTACCTTTTATACTAGAAAAATAAATTCAATGGAGATGCCATTTTGCACAGTGTAATTTCAATTAATTCTACAACTTTAAATACTAATGGTCTGACACATAAGAAATATGCATCTCTAAAATTTAATTTACAACCAAAGTACTATAGAATAGCATTAATCCATGCTAAATATTGCCAAGTTTTCCCCCACCTTTCTCCTCATTCACCAAACTTCTGTGAAAAACTGAAAAGAAACTAATTTTATCTGTTTTCTTAATCTATGTAATCAAAAGCTTCTGCCTTTTTGCAGCTTTTCTATTTTATTTTCTTGCTGCTGAATCAGAATTACAATTGGATATCTTTCAAATTAATACTGGGTCCCTTCACAAGTAAGTCAAAATCAACCAGAAGAGCTTTCAAGCAAACTGCAACATTTTCTGCTAACTCATACAAATGGTCCCACTGCTTTTGCAGGATTTGTGGTTAAATTATATGCCAGAATTACAAGGGCATAATACTAATACCCGTTAGCCATGCACCCCATTTTTTACAGCATCTTGTAATCACTTTGCAGTAACCTGCAATGCTCAAGTATCAGCAAAAAGTTTCTAGCAGAGGTTTAAAAATTCTGTTTTCTGATATCCCCATTCCTGAATTGAACTTGCAGTCTCTCAGCTGAGACTACATAGCCTCTCTGATAATCCTGAAGCCAGATAAAAACTTGCCAGTTCTACACACCAATACTGATAACCTAAAGCAAGGTATTCACAAGTGTCAGTAAGAAAATATTTAAACATTTGGAAGTTTAGCTAGAAGGTTTAAATGTGACTACCAAGCATCAGGTGGCTTCAGAACATCACATTACTGTATTGTTACACTGTTCACATTACTGTATTGTTACACTGTCCAATTACATTTTTGCACACCGTGCAAATATCCAACTCTGACATTTATCCATACAAATAGTCCACTGATACTCTTAAGTTTAATTTCAAATTGTTTTCTGCTGCGGGCAGTTGGGGCAACAGTGAGAATGCAGCCTTGTACCCTGAAACTTCTTGACATCCCTGTTCAGCATATGCATCTGTCCACTAAAGGAACTTTTTAGTTAGTTGAATTTTGAGGAAACAAGGGTGGGAAGGGGCAGGGTGAAACAACAAAAAAGCAAACCTCACGGTTTGTAAGGGGGGGAGGGCACTGTTTTGTTTGTGATACAGCTGAATTGAAAGATAGTTCACATTTCCTTTATCTAACAAAGCTCTGAACAAGGCCCCAGAATATGCAAGCCTAAGTGACCCAAGGTTCCCTGTTAGTTGCCATAATTAAAACTGGTGTGAAGCATAGAATTATTGTGTGATACAACAAAGATGAGCATAAGAACACTAACCTTCAATAAACAACTAAGCTGATTTTACAGGAAACATATATTCAATAAACCATTTTATACTAAGCTATTCCTAATATTATGAAATGGAGACAAGGAAAAATAACAGAATAATAGAAGAGATGTTAACAAATCCCAGTCAAACTATCAACACTTCAGTGTAGACTAGAATCTACTATTACTTTTGATGTCTGACTTCAGTTTTGTGCTGTGAATGTAGTAACACAAAAGGTGACATTTCTTCTCTCCTCTACATTTTTCTTAGCAAAGAGTATAATATATAATCTATGCTTATTAAGTTCTGTTACACACAGACTAATGTTGTAGGAATAATAGCTACCAAAAGTCCAACTGAGGTATATGAAATATTGAGTTGTTTTCAGTCATTGTAGACCATGAGCCATGCAACCATCACAACAGCAACTCCGAACACCGGCAGCATAATGAAGTTCTTGTACTTTTGCCATGATGATTGTTCAACTTCTACCTCATCCTTTCTTCTCTTATTCTTTCTTCGCCCTTTTAATCTGTTTTCAAAAGCTTCCAGTTCAGCCTAGATAAAGAGAATCACAGGTAGTTGACATTTGTATCAGAATTAAAAACAAGGAAATACGAAGGCATTACCAAGTAACATTCAATCGAAGTAACCGTCAGCCAGGAGAAGTTACACATCTCACAGATGTGTACTACACCCATAGATTGGCACTGCATCCCACAGGTACAAAGCACACTGCTTTCAAGTATTAAACCATTGTTTAGTTTCCTATAAAAACATTGCCAAAAATGCAGCCAAATGAAGTTTGCATGCTCAGTCTTTTAACTCAGGCTGAAAATATTAAGCTAAAAATAATGTTATCTCAATGATATATGTTAAAAATACTTTTTTTTTTTCAATTAAAAAACACATTTGCATTTAAGCTATTTTACCAACTTCTATAAGGGCATAGGCTGAAATCTTCAAAGACATTCCCTTGTAATAAAGATGCATTCTGCCAAAACTAAATTAATAAAAACCTAAGTAACTAAAACTCTATGTTATTTCCCTCAATTCTTTATATTTGCATGGTCACTAAATCTTAGATTAATTGCTATAATCTTAGATACACACAAAAATATTCTATTTGTTAAGTGTTGTAACTTGAACATTTAATCACTCATGTGAATGTAAGAGGTATATAATATCCTTCAGTAGGAAGCACATGCCTATAGGCCCAAAAATGGAGCAAAACAATTGTAAAAGTAAGAATGCCAGGCTTCCAACATAGAATGGTAGTTTCAGGGTCCTGTCTGGAATAAACAATAGGATCTCTGATCCCTGTTCCTCATTCCCCTCCACATTTATTTTAAAAGAGCATCATGAGAACACAGAAAAAACTCATTTGAGTGTACAAAGCTGAAATAAAACTGGAACTAGGCAGCCTAGAATAAAGAGTGAAGACTAGGATGAGGCTCCAATGAGAAGGTATCTAATTGCTAGGAAGACCTGAGACAGGCTAAAGTCAGAAAAAGTCTGATGATTTCTTGGATTTTTGGTCAAGTTGTTAGCTACCAGAGAAAACATGGGACAAGGCACTAGGGAGCAGAGAACCCAGATGGAGTGAAAGGAAGTGAGATGGGAGTAGCAGAGCGCAGCAAGGCAGGACTGGCTGGGCAAAAGGCACAAGACTGAGCTGAAGCACAGGAATCATGGACAGTGAACAGGGACAAAGCCTGGCCAGAGAGGAAATAAATCTATGTGACTACAACTGCAGTGCTGCCAGGAAGAGGGACTAAGACAATACAGTAGGTGCATTATAAAAACAAGAAAAAGACTCTTTTGGGAAATGGACAGAGTAGTAGTTCAGTAAATAAAATTTTCATTCAAACTCAAGGTTGCCTGATGTCTGGTCTTCCTTCACTGACAGCAAATATTTGTCAGTTTCATAAAGCAGCTCTTCCCTTCCTGAGCCAGATACCACTGTTAGCAGGAGAACGGGACCTATTTTGAAGTCTATTCCTTTGTACCTAATAAAGGCAGAAATTGTTGGCACTTCTCTGATGATATGGGAGAAGAGTTCAGACAAAGTCACAGCCTATTTGAAACAAGATTACTCTGAACTAGCTAATCCTCCCTTAGAAAAGCAAAGTATTTTAATGAAACAGTTTTTCAAAATCCAAAATCTGGAGGCAAGGGCAGAGTTTTTATGGTTTTAAAGATAACATGGCAGTATTTCATGACAGTATTTCATTTACTTGAGTGACAGACACTCAAGTAAAATTTGGGACTTCTATAGTTATTATACACTTGTGATCAGTACATTTTAAAAGCAGAAAGCTCTAGGAATTACAATAGTTCAATTAAAATATAGGGCTCCAGCAAAATTATGTAATAGATATTGAATTGCTTTCCTAGTGAACTCTACAAAAACCTGGCTAAAAATGAATATATAATTTACAAAACCAAAAACACAGAATGAAAAAAGATTTGTAAGCACAGAATATGAGAGAGAAGCCATCACTACTCTTGAAAAGCCACCTACAGATTTTGTGTAACTGTCATATTCCTGAAGTGCCACCTTAATGACCTCTGAAGCAATGGTTGTGCACAGTCTTTTAACAAGCTTAACTTTTCAAGCTAAACAAGCCTAGGGTTTTTATTTAGATAAGAACCTAACTTCTTTGTATATAAGCACACTAAAAGTAAAATGGCATGTGTTTATTTGAACTGTATACTCAAAACATCTAGTTCAGTGTTGCTCAGGCCCTGGATTTTGTTCTTTCAGGTGTTGTTCACTATATTCTTTCTGCACTGAAGGGAGTAGCATTCCCATGGGAAAATGTAGCTAAATGAATGCAAGTAACAGTGACAAAGTGTATTTACTGAAAGTGAGGATCTATTTTTATTAATAGGGAGGGGAACACTTGACTATTTAACTTCTAAGGATCTGTTAAAATTTTTCTTTGGACATAAAAAAAAGGAAAATAAATCTTTCCTACAAGTCAGTAAATTACCCTTCAGGTTCAAGACCCTAACTTCCAGTATTGAAACTCTAAACAGTTAGCTTGAAAATTTAACTAAACCTTTTACAATGGAGAGGAACAGACAGAGCTTGGTCTGAGTTGTTAAATAATCAAAGTGCTGATCTTTTTTCCACCTCTAGCAGTTGTGAAAACCCTGGCCTCACAGCATGCCTCTGAATTAGAAGCAGAGGGAAAGTTTGGCTGCTAAGGCCACAACAAGAAGGCTAGCCAAGCCATCTCTTCCACTAAGAAACAAGTGATTCCATCTGTAAATGGTATTAGCAAAAGTTGCTACCAAATATAGCAAATACCAAAATATAAATGCACAGACTTACTAGAGCACTAACTAATTTGTATATAAAACATTTAATGAAGTATTAATCAAAATAGTTTTAAGAAACTGTGACTAACAGATGAACAGTCTCTACAAAAATGTGCTAATGACATTGAGGAAGGTGGTACAAGATGCATACTTTTGTCAGAAGGGAGTACACTCAAAAATATACTTTTAATGTGACCCAACACCCTACGATAGTGATGTCCTCCTATTTCCATCAACAGATGGCAGATAATGAGTTCTAACTGGATGGGAACCAATGTTACATAAAAAGGCTGCAGTAGTTGAGGTTAGTACTTGCATGCAGTTCTAGAGCCTATTTATTAGTTACAGCTGTCTCTTTTTTTTAACAATTTGTTTTGTCTTTTATTTTTTTTACTGTTTCTGTCCTACTGCTTCCTAATGCACTAAATAACTAAATTAACCTTCTAATAGCGTTCATTATGTATAGGTGAAGTTTTCCATCCCTGAAGTTGCATCCATCACAAAACACATATGCAGGAACAGTTGCCATATATTGCCTAAAGTTACTACAGTGGAGCTGAAACTGTGAGACTTCAAAGAATGTACAAGTAGAAAGCAATGGTGGTGTGACTGCAGAGAGAAACAATCACTGCTGAAGAACCCAGCCAAAATCCAGCACGCTGTGTTGGTGGAGTGAATCTGCTGCTGTTTCAGAGGAGCCTCCTTACTGAGACTTTACTAGAGGGACTATAAATCAAGTGATTTTGAGCAGAAATCATTAGTATTTGGGTGAGATGGCATCTGGAATGCATGCAAACACTCAGTGCAAGACAAACATCAGCAAATTTGGCTTTCTAGCTCTAGGACTGCAAACGTGTTCTTTACATGTTTAAATGGCCATTAGCATACATCAGTACTTAGCTTGCAGAACCAACATTTCCTCTGCCAATTTGTTTCAGACATCTGTATGTAAGTCACACTTCCTGAGCTATATGCCAGAAGTAACATTTCCGGGGTCAGCTTAGAGAATAAGAATTAGAACTGTCTAGGAGTTATATGAGGAAATATGTGCTCAATTCTATAGCCAGCTGAGATATGAATGTTGCAACAAACATTGCAGGATGATCACAGAACAGTGCCTGGTCCTCGGGACAGATGCATAACCATGTTTTTCTTGCAGGATGAGCAGATAAGGTTCTCCTCTGATAAGCAAAAACATGCCTTGCCAGAGCAATTTAGATGTAACATTTTCATAAATTACTTAGAGAACTTAAAAAGTGTGTATAACAGAAGTTATGACCCACAGAGAGGCTGTCTATCCTAATGAGACTGGGGAAATGGCACAAGTACATCAGCTCTGTAAGCCTCCCTTGCCCCCCTTTCAAGAAGGGAGCAAGCCACTGATCCCTGATAAAAACAGAGTGTGACATGCAGGTGAAAACACAAGTGTAAACCAAATACACAGATGCTGTGATAACTGAGTAAATGGAGTCAGAAAGCACACACCAGACATGGAATATGATTTGGTGTCAAACGCTCACTCAGGCACAGGCACACATAAAGTGGCTGGAAGGCGTGCAGACTCCAGATGGCAAACCTGTCCTAGCCATCACCAGCTAAGCTTAGAGTGTTTGCCTGAATGTGACCAGCACCTCCAGGCAGCTGGCACAGCAGCTTTGTGGATTACAATGCCAACCACATACCCTCACCACCAACAGCAATTACAGAAAATACATGTTCCCCCCACAACCCCAGAGACCTTGAAGGACAAAGACTCTTCTAGCTGTCCTTGTTCTTTCATGATAGGAGGGGGAAGAGCAGCTTCACCCAATATTTAAATCTTGCAGAGGCTATTCAGTATTCTGTGATGTCTATGCTGTATAAAGTGTTTGATTAAAGTAAAGCATCCTTACTAGTTTAAAAATAAATTACCTTGTAGTTACCATTTTGCACGAAATTATGAAAATTGCTTGCAGAAATGTGGCCTCAACCATTGTAAATAATTTACAGCACACAGAGTATGGTAACAGCTGACAGGAATGACTGTGCATATCACATTAAAAACTATAAATCTTTAATAGCATGTAAATTACATTATTTACTAACAAGAACAAGGTGGTTATGATGTGGATGAGGAAAAAGAAAGCCTAATACCTGTTGTCTTCGCTTCTCCTCTTCAAGAGCAGCTTTCGTTTCTGCTTCTTTTATCTGTCCAGACACACAAAGTTATAAAAAATTGTTGTAAACAGCAGCTAAACCTATTTTCTTAAGAAGTCATAATTACTCCTATAGAATGGTTCTCAGCAAAAGCCTGCAAACTTTCCGTCATGTGAGCTCCACCATCCAAAAGCCATGAAAAGTAGTCATGCAAGATACTATTGATAACTCTGTAGAAATATTTTACAGAGTTCAAGGAAGCAAATTAAATGCTAGAAAGTATTAAGAAGAAAATGGTGCAGAAAACATTGTCAATACATAAAGATGTCACATACTTGAATCTTAGCACCTGGATTCCATTTTGGTCCTAGAATAATAAATAAATGTGAAACCTGAATGTATACAAAAGACAACAGGATGGAGTGGCTCCCATCTGAAGAGATGCATAGCTAGGATTCATCAAGTGACTAACAGGACACCAAATCCTGGAGAGTACACAGATGCCAAACAGGGATAAAACATCAATAATTATTTTTCATAATGCAAAGGCATAAAATGAATTTACCAGGAGGTTGGCTCACAATAGAGGAAAGTATTCTACTCCCACAGAGTATTTGGCTAAATCTAGAATTTCAGTACTACAGGACATTTGTAGATGCCAGAATTTTATGTCAACTGAAAAACAACCAGACATGTGAATAGGAGATAAATCCAACAAAGACCATTAGAAAGACACCATCTCATCCTCTTCCATATACCATTCCCACAGGAACGGTATATGGAAGAAGTTTATATATCTCCCTTTTTTATACCTTTTTTAGGCTTTTAGCATTGCAGTCACTGAATCACTCCCTTAGAAAATTTAGATGTAAAAATCTATTAATAAGTTGAAATGAAAAAATCTTGATCCTAGTAGCTGGATGATTTGCATACTAACAAGGAAAACAGTTTACTGAATACTGTTTGCACAGGTAGAATTAATTACAAATAATTTCCAATTCAAGAGCATTGGATGACTAAGGAGAAAGCACACTAGCTCATGCTTTAGCATGCTGTAGATCAAACAGCAGGGACTGGGGGCAGGGCCAAAAGCACTGTCCTATTTGCAGGTTTTCTGACTAATTTTTAAATTACTAAACCTTGTATCAAATAAAAGCACTACTGAGAATTTCATTAATTTAGGTACAATGGCAGAGTCTCTTTAGAAATGTGTGTAAAGGACCTTTTCAGCCATGCACATCTGAAATCTGAAAATCTGGTGTGCAAAAAACTACACAATGAGCCCCCTCGTTTATCACTGCCATCTAATGGCAAAACTTCAGCTACAAAAGAAAAAGTGACCTTCAAATCTGGAAAAGAGCAACAGAAAAGCTTCTTTTTACTCTGGTGTGGTCATGTTTGTATAAGATGCACAGGTATAATGTACACAGATAAAGGGAACCTTAACTATTATAATCACAGCATGGGAAAACATTTCTAGGACTATTTCTTTAATGAAATGTACAGTCAAAGACACATTCAATTCCTAGGAATCTAATGAGTAAGAAATGCTTACTCAATAGGTGCCAAACATGAAAAGTTTCATTAAGAATTAATGCACTTCGGTTTTAGAAATTAATGGGTGTCTTGCAAATGTGCAAACTAATTTATCTTTGTAAATGTCTGCAGTTTTCAACAAGTTTTTTTCCAGTCTGGACACATTAAATAGTAATAGACATAAATAAGCCAACTTGATTAAAGTGCCTATATTAGTAGGCTATTGTAGTATGCCATTCAATAATAAATCAACACAGGTTACAAAAAGGTGCCTAGAAAGAACTTAAATAAAACTTAATCACTTTATATAAAAATCCCAAAACAAGTAAATA
This sequence comes from Melozone crissalis, assembly GCF_028551555.1. Lineage (NCBI taxonomy): Eukaryota > Metazoa > Chordata > Aves > Passeriformes > Passerellidae > Melozone > Melozone crissalis. Next base: position 20,429,319 of record NW_026535784.1, read on the forward strand.
CCCATTCTTCTGAGAAGAAGGTAGACACAGCTAGGTTGTGCCATCCAGTATGTCTGTGGCATTGCTTACAACAGAGACTTGTGGCCATTTGCTCACTGCCTTAGACCATTTCTCCCTGTGGATCACATCAGGGCAAGACATTGGCAGTAGCATCTGCTCCAGGCAGACAGCACTGACACTGCAGCACTCTGAGACAGGCTGCTGGGTCTCAGCTCATGCACTCTTACTGTCTGTTGGAATCCATAAAGTTAGAGGGTTTTTAAGAAATAGTTAAAAAAATATAGGCCTCAGATTGAAGTTCTGTTAGCATTGCAAATACAGCAGAAAAGTTTCCCAAGCAGTAGAGCATACGTGACAAATAAAAATAGGCCTCTGTAGAATTGGCTTAAAGATGGCAACAAAGTTATTTAATGTATATCTTTAGAAGGTTAGCATGAATAGAGCTCTGTTCTTTGTCTCTTATGAACCAGTCTTTGTTTTAACTACCATTACGTGTGTTTTATAAGATTAGATAGAATGCTTGTCAATATGTGTTGTTCTATGTATAATTGGCTGAAATCTAAGCTGAGATAGCTTTATACTATTCTGTATTACCCCACCTTCCCTGACATTCCCTGTAGATCAGCGAGCTGTTAACATCCTGTCTCCATTATCTAACAATGTCTTGAAGCTGATGTGCAAAAAACAACAAAAGCTCTTCACTAGTCTAGTTTGTCCGGTGTTGTCCATATTTGGACATTCTGCCGCGGCAAGTGAGTTCCTTTTTTAAAACGTAAGTTCCTGACACAATTAGACATATATTTCCCATATATACCTAAACCCCACACTGTCAGCTCACCTGGCTTTAGGGAGGGACTCCATACACTATGAACTTATCATCTTCACATTCTTCCTGGAACTATTTGTTATGGTTGGGATTCCCTAAAGGCATATCCCAAGAGCTTTAGCATTCAACCTGCTTGCAAAGTTGCAGGATTTGGTCAGTGTGGTACTTGTTAGAACTTGAAAATCTGAGCAGAAGCTGACTTGTTGGCCTTACCCATTGAGTTCTTGGCTTGTACATTTATAACATCTAACACTTACCTGATAAAACCCAAGCAACTTTGCATCAATTCTTTCTGTGTATGTTTTTATTAAAGGTTTGTAACAGCAAGGATCATATCCTGTCTCTCTGTGTGACAGCACACAGCAAATTCTTTACTTCATAAAAGAGCTGAGCTCGGGAGCAGTCACATTAACAGCAGTCTAGGTAGTATTCTGCAGTTACCAGAAAGTCTCAATTCTTCCAGTATAGGATAACTAATACCACATGGCAGATTATACTCCACACTGGACAAGCTAAGCAACTGATAACTGCAAAACCTTGATTGGAAAGAGATCTTACAATGCTCTGTAAAGCAGTCTGACTCTAGTCTTACAGCACTAATAATGACTATTTTATTATCACTGATCATCACTTGTTCTCAGTGAAAGAGGAAAGAATCAGTTCCAATCAATTCAAAGAAAAAAAAAGAATAATACTGTTTAAAAATAGTATTTGAGTCAATTAACACCATTCATAAATTCAAAACTGAAAAAATAGCTACTATTCAACAGCCCATCCACTTATGTTGCATTTCTGCAGGTACTGCCTTGAAAAATAATGTGTTCTTTTTTCTACTTTTCTTGAAGCTCTGAGAAGGAATTATAGCTCCAATGGTTACATTACCTCATATGCTTTCCTCTTCATTTCCTTGCATAACGCATCACATTCCAGTGAAACTTGGCCTTCTTGTATCTTGCTGCACTGCACTTCCTGTTAAGCAGAATTTGTCTTTTATAATCTTTTCCCTTTATAAGATTTTAATTCTCAACTTCTTTATGAAAATAATAAAACTTTCTTATTTAATAAAATATTGGTTTTACATATAAAGTTAATGACTGAATGTTATTTCAACCTGTAATTATGTATTAAATTGTCCTTTTTTTTTCTTCTTTCTAATAAGCTAAGCTGAAAGGAAGAATAAATATACAGTCCAGTTTAATTTTTCTCCTCTTTACTCATCTGTTTGCCTTAGACAAGTAAGATAACCTTCTGAACCTTTGCATTTAGAGTGTCAGTAATTTCATATATATTATCTTAACTGGCTTAGATTACAGGACATAGTCTGGTCATGGGGGGGGCAATTAAGTAATTCTCATTCATACTTTCTCCCCTTTTCCTAGTACTGAAGAAATTTAAAAAAAACAAACAAACAACAAAGTGGTTATCTGTAAGCAGAGGGTGCTCAATTTTAAGCACTTATTCTATATATGTCATCTTTTCTCTTGCTGAGCATCCAACCTGCAAGACTTCTTGGATGCACAAGACATTTTTTGGAGAAGCTGAGGACTCTGGGGAACTGCTGGATGGTTCAGAAGTTAATTTGGGTCCAGAAAGGTAATTTGAACATGACAGATTATGGTGTTCTTTCATTAAGACATTATCATTTGTCAAAACTTCATATAAATTTCTGTTGTTCCCCTCATAACAGTGTATAGCTATAGTAAACCTGCTATATTACTTTGTCCTTATCTGTGTTAGAAGCTAAGGATGCGGACGCCCATACTTGTTTTTAGGTTTGCAGGGAACCTTGATTAATTATAGTAGTTCAGGTTTCACAACATCTGTGCTAATTCCAACTGCTGTACATTTTCCCAATAATGTCATAAAAATGTCATTTTTATTCTCAAATCACTCCAGGTCATCTGAGTATTTTTCTCACAAAAATTTAAGTGTGAATGAAGTTAAAGCTATTGTAAGTCAGGCAGCTAACATATTTTAGAACTAACAAGATTTTATATTCTCCAGTGAATCTGCAGATATCTTCAGTGAATCTGCCCAGATCTTCAGTGATGTGAATTGTAACAGCCCTACTATAGCAACAGGCCCTATTCCAATCTGCAGCATCCATACAAGCTCAGGAACATGTAAGGAATACACATCCTTCAAAAACTGCATCTTGTAAATTTACCTTTTTCAGTCTCTTACAGAGACATCGGAGTTTGACCTTCTGGCTGCAGTTAAGAGGACAGCTACCTGAATGGCAAATCTCTTTACACCGGTGACCACAGGGCAGCTGTAAGGAACAAAACACAAATTAAACTCCCTCATCAATAAAGCATTGTAAAATTACCAAGAACCTATGGAATTGGTTTTATTTCAGACACAGAATTTTAACAGAAAACTCATTCAGGTAATCAGTCTTTTAACTTGTGAAATAATTGATTTTTCTTTTCATTTTTTTGTGGGGGGAAATGTTTGCTTATTATATACTGGATTTCAGTTCCTGTAGGATGATTTCTCTTTTATTGGCACAGCTTCATTGGAAGACAATTTCTCCTTTCACAGATTTCAAGCACAGTCATTTCCACAGTAATGTATACAACAATCACCCTAGCCATCTCTATGCTGGGGGAATACAAATGGATAAGGTAAAAAACCCCTGAAAACTGAAATTATGTAGCTACTTGTAGATTAGACAGAATAATAAAGGAAGAGAAAAAAATCAGAAGCAAAAATACCGCAAAAGAAATCTTCTATTCAAGCATTATCTGAACTATGCAAAAGTCAAATAAAGGTCACCAAAATTCTTATCATGGCAAAAATAATTTCACAAAATCCTAAATTTATGCATTTGGCAGATTATCTTATTTCTGCCATCTGAAAGATAAAGTCTTTTTTTACTGCCAGAGCAATTTTTAACTTACAAAGAAAATATTATCGTTCATTTACTGTGTAAGAATTGAGTTACTAATTTAAGTATGCTGATTGATAAGAATGTAGCAGTGCTCCCAGCATTGCATTAGATAAAATATGTCAGGAAAGTAAACAGATTTTTTTCATTATTAAGAACTTGACTAAAAATATCCCTTGCTCATAAGAAATCTTCACAGTAACCATTTTTCATTTTCAATTACATAACCTAATACTGTTAATAACCAAAGATAGAATCTCACAGAAGACGTCTAAGCAACTTACTTATAGAGAGCTTTAAAGCCCCCAACTACTTAAAATAGCATTAGACAATGTTCTTTATCAAAAGTGAAATTTCATCTCTTCACTGTCATCAAGGGATTAACACAAATTGGAAAATGCCCCAAGACATACAATTTTAAGATCTGTTTTTTCCATTTATTAAAAAAATCAAAATGTATACATACTACATCACTTCATCCACAAGAATGAAAACAGTAAGTATCAAACCCAGGTGGGTACAACTTTGATTAGTAAATCTGGGTTCTCAGAAGTCCATTGGAATGGGCACAACATCTGAGCCAGTATCATGAAACACACACCTAAACAGAACATGAATCTTTCAGACTAAAATTATGGAACACATACACACGTCTTCATGTCCATGACAATCACAAGCCATTATAGATACTTTGTGCTTTTGGTTCAGTTTCTTAGTTATTGTTTCAGCACATTTTAAAGAGGACTAGAAGGAACCTTTAAGTCACCATGTTCTGTCCTGAAATCCAGTCCTCCTCCAGGCAGGTACCTCATATATCCTTCCAGGACTGGATGAACACTTACCATGGAAACAGTCCCCCACTCTGAGCCTATTCTACTATCTCACTAAGGAGATGACTACAAGATGTAAGAGCTTATTTTTTTTGAGTTTCCTAGGTTTGTTCTAGCTAGTCTAAGCTGCAGTTCTTATCCTCATATTGAAGCACTTCTGTCTTTTCTTAAAAGGCTCTTTATTATCATAGTATTGCCTTAATTGAATTTCAACTTTGCTCAATCAATGTTTCTTGAATACACAGCCAGAACTGCATGTAATATTTCAAGTGACATCTCAGCAAGAAGGCATTTGTACAATGCCTTAATTGCACCTCATTCTTAGTAGAGCATGTTCCCCAAAACATCTTCAGCTCTCATTGCATTTCCCTCCAGCTAATCATGCTGTGAAAATAAGAATATCTGCTGTTTCCTGGGAGCTTATTATAAGCTTCATATGCATGGTCTTATTGTTTTGGGGTGTTTTTCTGTATTTAATAACATGACCCCAATACATGTGTTCTACAGATGCACTTCCTCAATTCTCATACACTGACAACACCCCACAACTTTTCATCAGAAAATTACAATGTTTTTACTGCCAAGGTCATTACTGAAAACAATGCGAAGTGTCAGTTCAGTCCTTGAAAAATCTTCCTTATTGTTAGTATCTCTTGCTCCATCTTTTTCTTTAGTTTTGATGTTGTTTTGGGGGAGGAAGTTGGGTGGTTTTTTCAAAAGATAATCACAGTTGTTTCTTTTAGCCACCTTCATGCTGGTATTAACTCTCTCCTGTATCTGAACTAGATATTCACTAAGTAGCATTGACTCAGCTGAAGCTGTATGCAGCAGATCTCACCTATTCATTTTATCTGGAGGGAAAAATATATAAATCGGTCACCTTATCAAAGAAGGAATCTAGGTTTTTTTCAGGCACAACTGATCATCAGCAAATATTTTTCCCTTAAATCAAAATATTATTTTGCCTCATTTGAAAAATATGAGAGGAGAACCTTGTTTAAGTCTTGTATGCTACCAAGGCGAGACGACAACTCAGAACATGGAATCTAACGGCTGAGTGTCCTCACAACTGACCACAGTCTCTGCAAAATCAATTTGCTGCTGCATGAACACTGTCTCCTGGCTCCCTACACAAGAGCATCAGACACAGTAACTCCATCTAGTCTCACCTGCAAGTCACCTCATGCTAGAACGAGCCATGGCTAGAACCATTACTTCCAGCTTACTCTTTCACAATAATTAAGCACATATTCAGTAATAGTGTCAAAGCCCAAACAGTCATATCCTAACTGACATGTCAGAGCTGCAAAGTCAAGACAGTAACCCTCATCTCATCCTCTAAGTGCTTCTGCAATAAAATTCTTAGACACCATTAGACCAAAATATTTATAGCACAGGAGTATGTTTAATCCAATACTGAAAAGCAAATGCACATGCTTAAGTTTCCCTGCCAGCTTTTTTCTTGTCCTATATCTCTGTGTGGGAAACTTTCTTCTTACTCCCTCCACTGTAAAAACAACACTAAAAAATATGAAGAGAAGCTGTGAAATGAATGGCAAAACAACATTTCCCCATGACTGCAGAAAACAAAAGCAATCATTCTGCTGCTTCTGCTGGATAAAAAATGTAATGGGAAAGGATTTTTTTTTGCTTGTTTTTAAGTGTCAGTGCTGAACTACTTGGTGCTCAAAGTGTGTGCCCCCTTTGGGGGGGGGCACTGTACAAAATCTCTTGTCAATAGCTTCTGGACTAAAGCCCAAATTGGACAGGCTTTATGTTTGATATGGCAAGGCCATTAAAAGAAGGGATTTAATCCAAAGCTCTGAAAAAAAACCAAAAAACAAAAAACAAAAAAAAAAAAACCCAAAAATGTCCTACAAATATTTTTTCCATAGGCAGTGCATTTAAGTCTTAACATTATACCCAATGATGATAAACTCTGTCAACACTTACGGAGGTTTAAGTGAACTCCAACAGAAGGCAGTAAACACAACCTGTTACTACACATCTGATAATACAGAAAATAGCCTGGTCCTAAAGAAAATAGCACTTTTGAGCACTGATTCCAAAAGTTAAGTACAAAATAGAATTTTATCACTTCCAAAGACAAAACTAAATTTTTACAATCCACATACATTTGCAGTGTGTGTTTGCAGAATTAAATTTTATTTCCAGAATGCTTAATTAGTTCAATGCATTAAAAAAACACAAAAAATTTATCATAATGGAGTCATGTATTTCACATCAAGACAAAAGCAGAGTGCACAGTAAAACTACAAAGTATGGCTATTTTGTCAAAAAATACTAACTACATGGAATAAAGTATTAAATACAGATTCACAAATACTAACAGGAAAACACAGACAATGAAAACTGATCGACTTAAAATTTCTATGTTAGAATTGTCTCAAAACATCTGCAAGCATAAGAATTTAATCACCCTGATTGAGAAAAAAATAAAGTTAAATTTCCTTTAACAGGATATCTTGTTATTACTACCAAACAAAAGAATTAACTTTTTAATTAAAATATCTCATTTATAACAGTTGTTGCAGTATTGAAGACACTGCTTCTCCCTAAAGCAGAAAGGAAATGTCAGCTGTATGCAATGCTGAAAGTTACTTTTTTAGTTTTATACTGCTATAGCCAAAAGAAAAGCATGGAACTTCTCAATTTTTTCAAGTTTCTGTAGCATTTTTGCAAAGGACCAGACAATATAATTGTTTTTCTTTATCTCCAAATGTACCACGGCAACTGTAGAACAAATGTAGTAGCTGTCCTACCACTATCTACTAATATTGTCTACTGCAATTTCCATTAACCAAAAACATCTCAAAATGATAACTGCAGTAAAATACTGCATTCTGTTGAACCTAAGTTGCACTATGGTAAGCTAGAAGTGATAGTGTACACTGATTTATAGGAAAAATCAACTTCACTGAGCTCTGCAAATGACTCGATGTCAGCTCCTGACATGGAATAACAAAATTCTCAAGAAACACTAATTTGAAATTTACTTGAGGCTCCAGAACTACACACAAAAACATTCCCAAATTAATTTTGGGCAGACATTTTAGATCTGCAATCTGTAAATGCTCCAAATTCAGTAGTCATATACATCTTATCTCTGGTCAAGTTGTTTCTAAGTTCTTGTCTCACAAGACAAAGACTTAAAAACAACAAAATGGGCTTGGCCTGTGTTTGCTGGGGAGAGGTGGTGATGGGAATGGCAGGGTGGTGTCTGTTAAGGCTGCCCCTTCAAATTGTGTTTATCAATGATTCCTTTAAAAGACAATTATCAGTATAATTTGTATTATGATGCAGGTATCTCATTTTCTCAAAGCTGAGGAGATATATTTTGTTTAAAAAACAGAAACAGACAAAACATCCCTAGAACTGTTTGGTATTAAGAGAAATGGAGCAGATTTTTTAGACAAAAAATAGTAAAAACCCCAAACAGTACCCATGTAGTTATCAAAGTAGGATCTGAAGAAAGTAGGAAGAATTGTAACACAAAGATATGAACTACCTGAAGCAAGAAGGTACTAATAGCTAATTTCTATATTTCATGAAAGACTGTAAGAGCTAGAGCTAGCATCACAGAAAAGGAAGAACATGCATTTTTCCATCATCAATTACAGTAAAACAATGCTCTGGATAGCAGAAGCCAGAAAAAACCCTTATTTTCCAAAGCATTTATAGGAGTAAGAATTTTAGAGCTGCTTCATAAAACAAATGTAAATTCTGTTGCTGTACTCCTTATTTCACATCCCACCAAACTAAGTAAAAAAGACATCATCTGTGGAACAGGGCAATTCTGAACTGCAAGCTGAAGTTTGGGACCACTGCTAGGTGGATTTTAAATCCCAGACTAAGTCTGGGGAATACGTTCAGAAAGATCACAACAGTTATATTAACCAGAGATGAGCTACAGGAAACAAAAGACTCTTTCAAGAGGAGCTGAAGTACAGAACATATAGTTCATGATAAGAGACTGCAAGCACTCGTGAAAATACAGAGAAGGAAGTCGTGGAGCAAATAAACTCAAAGTAACAAAGAAGGACATGAAAGGACAAAATTAAGAGATAAATGGACAATTAAGTAATATCTCAAAGTGTTCCCCCACCAGGAAGTGAGCTTTCAGACATCCAGATGAGAAAATTGTGACAGGAACATTCATGTACAAAAAAAAAATCCATCAGATAGGCATCTACAAGGGCAAAAAGCAGAAAACACAAGTATGTACAGAGCACAGCCTTCCTGTTGGGGTTAACCCAATCTTGTCTGAAAAGCAGAGCATCAGACACTGCTGGGAAAGCAGGAGAAATCTTGTAAATTTTTGTATTTAATCAAAATAATAATAAAAAAGTTTTCTAATAAAGACAAGGACTCAAATTTGAAGTTTCTGACACTGGATGATAATGAAATTCCTGCTTTTCCACTTTACATGTTTTCTAACCCTCCAGGAAATGGAGTAAAGAAAGAGCTGTCACTCTCAGCACAATTAATGGCAACTAAGGAACAAACATAACAGTAAGTAACGCAGTGATTTCTGAAAGCACACAAGCACCACACAACTGCAGCACTGAGAGGGGCAAGGACAAAGTCCTTTGGCCCATCCCTCACATCCAGTTGTGGGTGACACTGCTGCAAGAGACATCCTGAAACATTTCTAAGCTGCTTCTGATGAAAATTTGGTAGCTTCTCCTGCCCTGCTCCACAAAGTCTATTATTTAAACATAGTATTGAACAGGAATTTTCTTTACTGATGCTACTGGCTCATAGTCTAGGTATCATGTAGTAAGGATATTATTCTTCTCTTCTTCACAGCAAACCTTTAGATGCACCCAGATACAGCAGACAGACTAACTGGCTTGTCTTCCATTTTACACTACTTAACATATATTACACTAATTCACCAGGGCATTATTATCTCATCTCATTTATTAAGTATAAAATCCCTTAGCCTCCAAATTGCACAGATAGGGATTCTAAACCTGCACTTACATGAGAATAGCAAGCACAATTCTTACCATTTTTCCTAATCAAACAGCATCTTATCATTTATGAGACATAGATTGATGACTAGTTTTTAACCATGTAAGAGGACATCCTCTTCCACATTCAAGCTCATCTGTGTGTTTAAGCATCCAAGCCATTCGTGCCTTGAGACAAACCCCTGTCCCTTTAATAAACTCCTCCTAGTTGACAGCAATATATTAATAACTGTCCTTGAAGTACAGTCCACTAACCACCTTCACATCTATTATTTAACATATTCACTTAGACTAAGCTTCTCTAGTTTGCTTGGCCTATATTCACAAAATGTCACATACCCATCAACTGAAGTATTTCTTTGTTAATATGTCTTACCTCTTTTGGACACTGATTTCTGCAGGAAATAAGAAGCTCCTTTTCTTTTACATCAGCAAATGTTAGTTTTCTGTAAAAGGAAAGATGTATTTGTGTTAGAAAAAACCCAAACAATTTAAAAACAACACAAGTCAATGCAATTAGGGGTGTATATAATTCAGTATATTTCACTGTAAATAAAAGCAGACTCATTTGTCCACATCCTGAGTGACTAATATAAACTGCCCTGTTTTACAGACAAACCCACAAAAATTTAGAGGACTTGAGGTACTTTAAAGAAAATTAAGAAAAAAATACTTGCATATGATGAATATTTTCAGCAGAATTCTCAAGTTTTAACTTATATTTCATGAAGTCTAGCTTAAAATCTATCCACACACACAAATGATTTAAAAAGTGTATAAATTGAAAGACTAACCAGTTTTTCAATTAAAGCTAGAAATTGAAAGACATTAACTGCAAAGACAAAGACCTTTTAGACTAACTATATTCATTCTAATACTTGTATAAAATTCTTCTTTACATACTTTAAAATAAGCACATATAGAACAAATTTTATGTAGATTACATTATATTTGCATAATTTAAAGGATTATCTGTATTATAAAATCAATTTCTGTTCATGAGATCCATGCATTTATAGCAATTTCAGCAGTAAAAGCAAATAAAATACTTGCAAAATTTAAATAGAAAAAAACATTATCTTAGAAATTATAATCAAGAAAAGTTTTATAACTTGCTATAAGAGTAGCTCCCATCCCCAGTCACTTCAAATTATTTCCAGTTAATAGCATTGAAACGAAAAGCTGGTTTGTGTTCTGACACTTACAAGCATTCAATGTACAGTACTGATAGTTTGCAGTGACACTTTATTTTAAGCATCTGGAGACATGATGGGCAGTCCCCAGGATGACAGGGCAAAACACATCGGTGAGGACAGCCAGCTGGCCGGGGCTTGGTGCACTCCTCTTCACACTGCGAACACTCTGGACCCGCCTAACAAAATTAAAACAAAGTACTAAAGAAAATGCCAAAGTATTTGTTTTGTGGGGTGTCATTAATGATCTGTTACATAGAAGAAGGAGTTGGGGTGGTTTTGCTATGAGAATCAAGCTATTCAGTAAGATATTTCACAAGCAAGAGTAATTATTAAAATATGTTTTTTAAGAAAAAAACCAGAAATGCCAGTGTTTGTCAGTCAAAGAGAATTCCGTTTTCCCTTCTGGGCTTAAAAGAAGCTCCTTAATATTAGTGCTTTGGAAAGTGACCATAATCCCTGTTAATTCTCTAAGGAAAATTGTTAAAAAAATAAGTCATTACATATTCAAAACCAACTTAGTCCACTCACCATATTCTTGTAATGCTTGAGTCATTACATACTACCCTCTAATGCAGGGGTGGTAGGATTGGTTTGCTTGATTTTAAGAAGCAAATTTAAGTAATTCCATTTCCATACACATATGATATTTTGTATAATCTTCCAAATAGAATTATTAACTTGGGAACATCCTAGGAACTGCCTAAGGTCTTGCTTTTACTCCACAGACTACACAAGTCTCCCAGAGCTGTGATGTCACTCTCATTCCAGCTGAAGCGATCACCGGCACAAGGTGATCAACAGTACAGTAAATGAAGCTTCATTTCTACTCATATTCTTAACAACACTTCCAGAACCCCAGTCTGCAACCAAATAGACCCAGACAGATTGACATGATTTATCAACTCAACCTACACAACACAATATTTAAGGACTACTATCACATTCAATGTATAGTTTCCAAGAAGTCAGCCAAAGGAAAGCAAATTTATCCAGGAATGAAGCTACAAAAAGCTTCCCCAAAAGGACTTTTCCAACACCAGTGTTCCCCTTTATGCTGTTCAAAATAACAGCATAAGAATTTTAAGGTTTTAATAGTTTTTCCCCAGTTCCCTTTCCTTCTCCATCTATAGCTGAACAATTTTTGCTGAAGTTTAAAAAGAAACCTTTGTACAATGATTTTTAACAAATCTTGGCTCACAAAAATTCAAATCTAAGAAAAAAAACAGCAACTAAAGCCATTTAGAAAACTGTCATATAACATTTAACAGTAGGTAAAAGTAAAGAGCTGGCCTTTCTGCAACATTTTTCTAACACAACATGCAGAACAAAGTGAAATTCCAGACAGAAAAATCACTACTCAGACATATAAGCCAGAAATTAAATCAGCCCTGACTACATTTAGTCTACCAAAATAAGAGAACAAAAGCTCTAAAGGTCAACACAAACTTGAGTTCATAAGAATTGAAGAAAATTGAGAAATGAGATTTACCCATGCTTTGCAGGTACATAGATTCTCATTCTTCTAAGAATGTACTGCCTCATTCAAAATGGAGCCAGAAATAGTCCTGACTCATTCACATTTTAATTGGCTTAACTGAGGCAGCAGGCAGGCAGCCTCTTATAGCCAGAACTGGAGATGCTTAACTGTCACTCACTATTTACTGATGTCACTCTGTTGCTGCAAGTCATTGTTCCACCAGTTGCACTAACAGCCCATACTCCTCACACAAAATTTCCACAATCATAAGTTAATGTGTTACGATATACAGTTATTAAATGACAACACCACCACGTCCAGGACACGAATCCACAGAGATATTATGCTATTTAAGTTCAGTGTAAGCTAGTTAAAATATAACATTCCTGCTTTACACCCAACTCAATGCTTCTGTGTTTTCTAAATGCCCAGACTGCCATGGTGCAACTTTTTCGAAAGTAATGCTTAAAAAAAACTTGAGAAGCTGTTTTCCTCCAAATCATGGCTCTCCCAAACCATACAACATATATATGTGCCTCTAACTGCTCATGACTTGAACAATTTTAGTTTTACACTTTTGTTTCACATTATCTTCAGCAGTTAACACCTGCAACTTAACTGCATAAATGACAGTTTCTAGTAGACACTGATAAATTCATGTTTATATAATCACTTAAAGCAAAAGCATATTGACAGTGGTTCTATCTAATCACTTGAAGTACACATAGCTGTGGTTAAAACAACAGCAGTTTTTTCTCTAATACAATGCTTCATTTATAAAAGACAAAGCACAGAGCTCCATTCATATTTAAGTTTCTAAATGTATACTTAAAATATACTTTTTGCAACTTAGAAAGCCAAGCCACACAGGCCTATTGTTCTAGTCTTCATATCTTCACTACTGCTAATATATTTTTTCTGCTGCTCCAGCATTTCTCTATTCTGACAAGTCTCTGGAGCCTGTCCTTTTCTTGCTTTTTTAAAATCTTCTGATTTTATAAATTCCCACACATGAATACATCATCCCAGTACTTTGAAAAGTCTTCAGCAATTCTGCAACATTTCCAGTGCTCTCCTAAAGGTCTCCCAGCCTCCTCAACCCATTTAAACTCTCCTCAGTAAATAGCTTCCCCAGTAGATTGCAAGTGCATTTGTATACAGGGATTATCAGTAGCTCCCCTTGATCTTGACAGCTACTTTTTGTAACTTCAGAAGAGACTTCTCTAGGGTGTTAAATAAAGTTCTGATGAAGTCAAAGTAATGTCATCACAAGACAAAGTTATAGAATTTGCAAAAAACACAATACTGTCTCAGGTTTATAGTCTAAGGAAATATAGATTAGCTAACTGATCACAGCATCAATGGGAACAGCACACATGCAAGTCTCCCAGTGGGATCTGGAATAGATCTTTACCTGCCAGCTGTAAATTCCTTATTTTCCAAGTAAAACTGAAGACAATTTCCATATAAAATACATAAAATACACAAAAACAAAAGCAAACAGGAAATTACCCTACCTTCTTTCCATCTGCACTGCTGTTGGATTTAGTAACACGATGACATTCTTTCATACAGGTATGATTTTGACAATCAAGAAGCTGCCCACAAAATCTCTTACACGAGTAGGGATTTGCAGAGTGACATGGTAATGGACTAACCTAAAAGTTAAAAATAAATGAATAAATATATACAAGCTTTGCACATATGTAGCCTGTGAGATATATAAATTTACACACACAGAGACACAGAATTATTACAGAGAAGCTTTGGTTCTCCTTTGAAAAAGAAAAAACACCAGAGAAATTCTATTTAATTTTTTAAGTATCATTTGGGTTCCTATCCACACAAATTTGTTTTACACTGACTATAACAGGAAAAAGGCACACTTCATTAAACAAGCTAACTTTTGTAGCATAGTTTCCCTTTCTTTTTGAAAGATTATTTTGCACTCAAATCTTTTAGCACCATTTGCTCCATCTTTCTGAACTACACTCATGTCTTCCATTAAAGGTTTCTAGGGTGCTTTACTATTATTGCAAAAGACAGTAACAGTTTGCTTTTACAGGGCTAATTGTGTTATGGTCAACATAAATCAAAAACATTTTACAGTCTCAAAAACAGAAAACCTCCAAGCCGGAAATGCTAAAAAGCAAATACTGACTACATCAAATATAACTCCAAGGAAAAGTAAGGAGAAGCAGAAATAGTTCCAGAACAGGACTAAGATTTTAATGTCTTATGTCACATTTGTACTTTCCAGTTTGGGATCAACACTCCAGTTAACAGAACTCTGCAGAAACCTTCAGAGCATCTACTTTAAAGGCATTACTCCTCATTGGTACTGAAACCAGTGTAAATTCCTAAGTAGGTTACTTGCCTGAAGTTGAATAGTACAAGTCCCTCCATACAAAAGGATTAGAGGAAACTCACTGTTAGCATTTTCCAACCATTATATAATACTCATACAAAAAAAAAAACCTTAGTTTTCTGTGATGCTGTCAAAAAAATTGATTTTGTTTCTAAATTTCATGTCATTTCTCAGAGAAAAACAAACTATTTGTGATGTTATTACACAAGAGGCTAATGTGACATAACTCACTTTGACAAGACTAAGGGTGTGATTTTATGTTGCAACTGTGGTTGACTGAACTGCTTTGCAGGGTACCCATTCCTTTTCTCTCTTCAAAGTCTACAGCTCTCACAGCACTCTCCTACCACTTTGAACAAGTCCTACCACACATCTCTCTTTACAGAAGGATGATTCAAATAATCAAAATGGAAGAAAAGGAATCAATAGAAAAACGTTTCTTGACTTTTGCCAGTGGCCTGGCCATACAAAGAGGTGAACACAAGAAAAGAAAGAAGAGAGATGACCCCACAGGGCAGAATGAGGGACAGCCTCCCTTCAGCACTGTCCATGTTATCCTCCCTCAAGCACACAAAGCACAATTTCAATCCACTTGCCTATATAAATTTTTCTGGGCTTCACCCAAAAAATACTACTCCACTACATCACTTCAAAATCCAGTTCATTCACAAGACTTCTGAACTCCCCTGATCATCCTGACTCACCAAGACTGAAGAGAAGTCTGCATGGCAAGCTGAACATCAAGCATGGCATACACAGGAGAAAACCTTGAGGCCGTGTCAGAGCTGAAGCTCATGCTGGCTAAAGCACCAATACCACAACCACACCTGGTCCCTACTGCCCCTTGCAAACATCCTCCTCTGTCTCTGATGGATGCTTCTGGTGACAAAAGGAAAAGCCAGCAAGCAGTGGGTCTGAAGCAGAGAATAGTACCCTACCCAGAATGCACTTAGCAATCACCAAAGGTTTTGATGTTCCTAGTATCCCACCCCTTCACATCCTACTCCATCTCCCTCTCCAGAGCACAACATCCTTTCAGTAGCAATGTAAGTAGTCAAAGGATTACAAGATAAAAGAAGGAAAAAAAAGATGTATTAATCATTACATTCCACCCACTTCTCTACCTTTCCTTGCTCTCCCATTGCCACTCAGATTTTTATGACTATGCTTCTGCCCATGGCTCAGACAGTGACACCAGATCAGGGCAACAACAGCAATTAGCTCCAGCTGTTCCATAATGCTGGTGAGACTTCTTTTACCAAGAGTTAGTCTTCCACCAGATAAGGACACAACCCCTAGCTCCAGTTACAGCCAAGCACTTAGGCAGAATTGGAGCATCCCTCCCAGGAGCATTGCTCAAGCACACAGATGAGGGGCACTGTTAAACACAGGCAGACTGGTGAAGCACACAAGCCAGCCAGGCAACAATGGCAGCTTTCAGAGGTCTAACTAGAGGGAACATTCCAGCCCTCTGGCTGCATCCAGCAGGGCTTCAACTTGAGCTCAGTAAGATACAACAACCTCCTGGAATCAACAGACACTGTAGCCAAAAATTGAAAATTTTCAATTAATTTAAGCCTATTATTATTTTTTTCTCCATTTCTCTGCTGTGAATCCAAGCAATAAATCCAGCTGAGAAAGTAAACTTTTACTTCCTACAGTAGGAATGAGTTTCTGAAATGGTTCTGAAGGCTGGAATTCTTAATACAAAGACAAACATCAAAGTAGCCACAAACTCCAGGAGGCTGATGAGCTGAAGAATGAAGAAGGCAGATGAGAACCATAAGTATTTTATGAAAGCTGAATGGGAAAGAAAGAAAAAAAAAAAAGAAAGCAACATTTTCAGACTACAGGTCTTCCACAGGACAAGGAAAGGAAGGAAAGAAAAAAAACACATGACAACTTTCAAAAGCTTTCCAGGAAATCTCCCAAATGCATAAAAGTGATTAACACATAAATCAATTAGAATATGAAAACAGAAATCAACAGGGCAAGGAAATTCTGGAAACCTTTATAAGGTGTTTAGCCATACATACAAAGTCATCAAGTTTCACATTAAATTTTACCTAGAGGCAGAGTAATGGTCTTCGTCCTATGAAAAAAACAGAACTAAAACCCACTCAGAATATTAAAACATACCATTAAATTCCTATCTAAAGAAAAAAGAAACACCCAAGAAGGAAGAGTTCAATGATATGCCCAGCCTGATACAGGATATTTAGAAGGAAGCAGAACCAGAGTGTTTCCCTTCCTCTAGAACATTTAATGAAATTAGGCAACTAGAAGAAAATCACACACAGCAGATAAATTCATATCTTAGTCACTAAATATTTCCTTCTTTGTCATCATTTACCTTGTATGACCTTTAATGTATGTTTCCCATCAAAAAGAGATTTAGAATAACTTGATTTTAAAAGATTTTAAAAGAGCATATGTGTACTACTGCTATGAAATTCCAATGTATATAACAGTTAAGAAAAGTCAGAACATCAAGATTTCTTTTTTGGGATGGCATCAGCTGTTGATAGGTGATTTTTCTGACACACAACCTGAAACAAAATTGAGAGCTACTTTTAAGAGCCTACAAATGGAAGAATGATGAGTTATTTATTTTTATAAATATATGTAAAATTATTTAAGAGAAGGCTGTAGACTTCAGCTAAAAGAAATGTTCTTTTAGCTTAAACATCATGTAGAATCATACTCCCACTAAGAACAGATTTTATATAATTACATCATCTGAAAAGTAATTTTAAGTCTGTTCTTAAGGGATAAATTGCTTGTTCTAAATGCCAGAACATGTAAGAGCTCAAACTAAATCAATCCCTTAAAAATACTTCCTAAATTAAGTACCAAATAGAAATAAAATAAAACAACCCCATACACAACCTTCCCAATGAGCAACCAACTCCAATATCTACACAAATTAAATTTACTGTCCAAATATTAAAAAATTAGACAGTAGATTTGCTTGTTATACAAGTCCTAAGGTGTTCGCTTTTATTCTCAATTCTACACATTGTCAGTAGGCATCCTGATAAAACACAAGAAGACTTTACAGCCTGCTTCATTCCTAGTTTCTTTCTTTTTTATCTCTTCCATTATAGGAGGTATAACAACAGTCCAACATAAGTAGTAGCATAGTACAGCAAAAAACACCTACTCACAGCTCACAGCAAAAGTTTGCTTAGGAAAATTGCTACTACTACTTTTGTCACTTGTGAACAGCCCCCATCTTCCAGTGAAAATCCCCTTAGCAGCTGGACCCTTCTACTGGAGGGAAGCATTCCTAAATACATATGTTTTCTCTTATTAACAAAAGTAAATTAATTTGAGCTGAGATTATTTGCTAGGAACCAATGTGGCTGTAAAACAGTGAACAGACACTACATGTTTTTTTTTTTCTTTCCAGAGATCTCAGAGCAACACAAAAATGTACAATGAACACAAAATCCACTGCAAACAAAATACACTTCGTATACATATTAATGACTCATTCTTTTCCTTAACTTCCACCAAAATCTCAAAGAGGAGACAATTTCACTCGAGGAACTGCTGCACTTCAGCAGGAAGGCAGCACCGCCCTCTGCGGGCTGACAGAAGTCACAGTTCATCTAAAGCACCGTGTAGCATCAAAAAATCTAAATAATTAAAGTCAGCTATAGACTAACAGGGATTTGTCCTTATTGTCTATGCAAACCCATATAGAAAACATGACCCAAAGGCACTGGATAATTTTGCCAAGACTAGTATGCAACAGAAACTGAATTTTTTTTTAAATTATTCTGAAACAAGTAGTAATAAGTATGTACTAATTGTTACTATGTTCTCTATTAAGGTAGCAATACTGACCTTCTGCTGTGAGGAAGGACAAACTTCACAGTCATGTACATCTGAACAGGACCAAATCCTTTTACACTGTCTAGATCACGTTCTAGACTGGGTCTATTGACCACAGCTTGCATTTTATTTAACATAAATTCATGGAAGTTTGGGTGAGATTCGGGATGTCCTATCAAAAATCATGTCACTGACTAAATAACAAACTGGCTGTGGAAAAACAAAGCAAAGCCCATCTGTTTCAGCAACAAACAGAAAAGCACTGTTGATCTTTTCATCCACTTTCAGGACAAGCTTTTCTTCAGCAACCATCAAGCTGCAAAACAGCCCGATGGAAAAGTGCATTCACAGCCTGGCTGGGTTAGGAACATGCTGCCCCAACAGACTGCAGCTACCTGGACACTGGTAACAACATTTGAAGGTGTCACCAAAACATAATCGAGGCACCATTACAACACACAGCAAGACATTATTAATAAAGGTCAAAGGAAAAAAAAAGAGGTATCTTCGATATTTTTGTATTTATTTAGTGTTTTCTACAATTTTTTACTTGCTTAAAATTATCCTCGGGTTTTTTTTAATATAGTTAGTCAGGCTTTGACGCTGAATTTATAGCAGACATACCAGCAGACAAAACCATAACAGCAAAATGTTTTTTTAAATTAGTTTAGCAATCATCTTCTGAAATCAAGAAAAGATACTTGACCTTACATTTTGTAACTTTTAGAAATTATTGTGAATCATGATGACAGCTACCAAGTTTCAATTAGATTCTCTTCTCACGTAAGCCAAAAGAGACATCAACTCCACCTAGAACTAGAGAAGGCTACACACCAGAAAGATAAGTTATTAACTAACACTAAAGAAGTTTCCACTCCACAGTCTGACTTCATCCATGTGTGCTTAGATCCAAGTCACATGAGAATTTTCCTGTATGACATTATATTCCTAATCCTTTTAAAATACACACAGCAGTTCACAGAACTCAAGAGTGTGTGACAGAGAGAGAATACTAACTATAGAGTGAGGGGGAAAAAAGCATAAATATTTAATAAGAAGACCACCAAAAAACATTTAAACACAATTTAAACACCTGCAAGAAAACGTAGGGAGCTACATAAATGATGAGTTTAAATTTCTGTCCATGAATATGTAAGCTGTTGTGTTAAAGTACTTGATCAGTTAAAAAATATTTATTAAAAATCTACTAATTTTTTTAATGCCTTTTGTTTTCCAGACTTACAAAGTAAGATAACTGCCATATTTCACTTCACAGGGCAGTTTCCATGACTCACCTCATGCTGTCCAAGACACTCCCTGTTAAAAAAAATAAAAAATCAGAGATTAGAAAATGCCTATTTCTTTTGGGGACTTCAAACAGTGACACTGCTTTTCACACAAAAATTAGTGCAATCTATTTTTTAAAAGTGCAAACTAAGAAAATCACCCATCTATGCAGCTCAACGCCTCTCCCTTTTCAACAGTTGTTTGGATTGCTGTGTTTTGTAATGAAAATCTCAAAATTTGTTTCATTGCAAATTAATTGTAGTTGTATATGAAATCAGTTACTTTTTAGAAAGTAACCTGCTTTTGTTCCAAATAGCATCTTCTTTTTCTCTACTAATACACCATATTTTTCAGTTATTTCAGAGGTCTAGTCTGAAGAACAGTTATTTTTTAAAAAATATCTCTGATAACTTCTTGGACACAAAATAATTACCTTCCATATAAAACCTCCTTTTTTAATTTGCCTTTCTTATTTTATTTTACTACTTACACTGGTATAGGAACCTCACAGGGAGGGCACGGCAGTGCAGTCTGAATGAAGGCTGGCTCAGATGGCTGTTCCCAAGGCCCTGCAGACTGATGCTGAGAGCAAAAGACACCAGCTGAATACAAAACATAAATGGAACTATCTGCCTGACCATAAATAAATGTACAATCTAAAGCCTTTCCAATTCTAAAAAATTCACTTTCTATTAACTAGCTTTTACTAATGGAAATCTCCACATCCCATATAGACAAAAAAATTACAGTTTTATTCTTAGCGTGGTTAGGGATAGGAAAATTAAGTCCTGTGGCTCCTAGTGCTAAAAATTAAGCACCAAGCCAAATAAAAAAGACCAGTAAAACAGTTCTAACCAGTTAATAAAGGTAAAAATATTTCAACTAGTAAGCTATTTCAATTACCATCATGCAGTGCATAACACATGTTATGTTAAAAACTGCCAATTTCTGACCTCTAACTTGTGCAAAATTTGATGGTTTTGTGAACACCACACTTAAATTTTTTTGGTTCTTATGCTAAAAGCAATTGCTTAAAGCTGAAATTAAATGTTTTTAATACAACTCCAACAAGAATCTTATCTTTTGAGCAATTCAAGTATGTATTAAGAAATTAGTTAGATTGCAACAAAGGAGCTAGAACTAGTTAGCATCATGCTGAGCAGTATGCCTACCGTCTGTGCTTGACTATGTGTTTACTCTGAACTCCAAAAGCCCCAAAACAGAAGATTCAGGTCAAACTGATGCTCATTGTTCAAACACAAATAATGCACCATTTTTCACTGTTTACTTACTGAGCCTGTTTGCTTCACAAGTGCCTCATCATGGCAGGAAACAGGGCACAAATGGCCACAGGTTAAGGTTTTCTGGCAGGGCTGGCGACACGGAGGGCACCGCCCAAAGTGACAGTAGTGTTTCTCCTGGGTAGGATGGTGACAGGTAGGTGGCCGACTGAAGTAAAATCCAAGAATGAATCAATATGACAGCAGAAAATACCAAGTTACAGTCACTGGGCAAGTATGTTCAACATAAAAAGAACTGAAATGAAAAGCTGTTGGTGTTTTTTGTGAATTAGCTTACTTTTCATCTTCAGCGGGTTGTTAACCTTACAATAAAATTAGAGAGGAATTCTAAATAAAATATCAGAGTTGGTTTACATATTCAAACAGCTGTTTCAATCCTAATTCTACTCTGCACTACATAATCTTGCTACATTCCAGCAGAAAATATTCTTTTTCTTTTGCTAGTTTTCCAGATAAACTGCCTCACTGAGGTACTTCAAAACATACCAGAGGAGACTTGAAGAAATGAGCTGGTCTACAGAGTTGGAAGAGCTTGGTGGGACAGAACCTCCCCCATGAAGCAGGCAAGCTGCTCATGAAACCTCTGTGTCAGAGAGGTATCTGATAGGAGAGATTATTGCTAATCTGCATCGGCATAGTCAGGGATTCAGAAGACTGAGAAGTAATAACTGTAATCAGATAATGAACAAATTTTGCCTTTCAAGGTATATTTTACCACTTTCTTTAAGAACACTTTAAACTCCACTAAAGAACAGGAAACAGACCCACTTTCTATACTGACCTGCACAGCTGCTTGCACTTGGGAGGTTTGATGGTGCGCTCTCTGCCACAGGGCACTTTGATGACAGTTCTTCCACAATTGCATTTCACATCTACAGTCTCTGGACATGGATTACAACTACCTAAAAATAAATATATTAACAATGTGAAAGGCAAGTCAGAAATAACCCCTTTATCACATTTATAAAAGAAACCCAGTTATTTGGATCACACAACACTTAGATGTTTTCAATTTGTATTTCAGTCTTACTTACCTATGAAGAAATGTCATCTTTCATCTAAATTCAAAAAGGGACACTGAAAAACTGGTACAATAAAGTTTTGCAGATTTAGTATGATATTCATGTTCAGCCCGTGTATAATGAATGCTTCTTCCTTGACAACATCTTTCATCTCTATAAAGTTAATAATCTGATGCATTTTAAAAACTGTATCTGTAAAAGATCTATGTTTTAATTCATAACTCTCCCACACCATTTCTTCACCAAGTGACAACTGCTAAGTTTTATTATTGAGTAATTTAACAGCAAGAATATGAATCTGCTAAAAAAAGCAAAGATGTGAGATTTTAGCTTACTAATCATGTTGCATTCTGAAGCTTTTAAGAAAACAAATGAAGACATTTACAGCAAAAAATTTTAAGCAATTCTGACTTGTTAGCAGGATCTGAAAAGCAGCATTTCAAGAAGCAGATGTCTCACTGGCAAAAGGCTGCTGAAGAGAAAAGGATGGAAGCACTACAGTCTTCATATTGCAAAGTAAATTAAATAAGACTGTAGTGTTCAGCATGCACAGAAACATAGAATCATTTGGGCTGGAAGAGATCTTAAAGATGATTTAGATCCAACCCCTCTGCCATGGGCAGGGACACATTTCACTAGACTGCACTGCTCATAGTCCCTCCCTCAAAACACTGCCAGGGATGGAGCATCCAAAAATCCTCTGGACAACCAGTTCCAATGCCTCACCACTCTCACAGTAAAAAATCTCTTCCTAATCTAATCTAATCTAATCAAATCATATTCTCTTTTCACTGAAAGAATTGTCCTGCCCCTTGTCCAGCCACTGCCTGTCCTTGTAAAAAGTCCCTCTCCATCTTTCTTGTAGGCTGCCTTAGGGACTGGAAGGCTGCCAGTCTCCTCCAGGTTTAACAACCCCAATTCTCTCACCCTTTCCTTACAGGAGAGGTGCCCATATCTCTCCCCATCTTAGTGGCCCTTCTCTGGACTCACTCCAACAGGTCCATGTCCTTCCTGTGCTGGCACCCCAGAGTTGGATGCATTGTTTCATGTGGGGTGTCACCAGAGCAGAGCAGAGGGGCAGAACCCCCTCCCTCCCCTGCTGCCCACAGGGCTCTGGATGCAGCCCAGGACACCTTTGGCTCTCTGGGCTGTGAGTGCCCATGGCTGGGTCATGTCCAGCCTCTCACAGCACCCCCAAGACCCTCTCAGCAAGGCTGCTCTGGATCTGTTCAGTCCTCAGCCTATGTTGATACCAGGGGCTGCCCCAACCCTCGGGTGCAGCACCTTGCACCTGGTTGGTAAAGATCATGAGATTCCAAGGGCCCCCTTCTCAAGCTTGTCCAGCTACTTTAGCAAAATAAACCAAAGGTCTAAAGCTATAGTGCCCAGAGTGGCTAATATGTCTGCAATTCACTTAAATATCCTGTTAAGGAAGACAACTGGCTACATTCTCAAAAATACAGAAAGGCAGAGATCAGAGATTCAGAGAGCCTGAAGGTAAGGTGAGAGCACACTGTTCTCAAATCAAGCATTATAATGTACCACAGTAGGAAGCAAAACATTTCTATTCCCTGGCAACACACTGTAAATTTCAGCAGGCACAATAAATATTTAAGAAAAGAAGTAAAAAAAAAAACAAAAACAAAAACACGAACAGAATAGATTAAGCTACCTTTTTCCAGGGACTCCTGCTAAAGGCCAAGTGTTTATTATCACCAACCTCTAAAAATTCTGAGATTTGATGCCTTTTAAAGGACCCTATCTGGGAAGTTATTTTCTATGAGGCCTTATTTCCTTTAATATCAGTGGTCACTGCAATCTGACAGCTCATAGGAAAATTACCCTGACCCTGTATTACATAGTTATTTTATTACAAAGATATTTTATTACATAGATATTTTATTACAAAGATATTTTATTACATAGATATTGTATTACAAAGATAAAATAATTAATCATAACTTTCAGTAGCTATTAAAATATTGGTATATAGGGAGAAACAAATTAATATAAATATTTTACATTAAAATAACTGCCTTTATAAGGAATACTTTCAAACATTTATGAAGATATTACAAACTGTACAAGACTGTATTTTGTTAAAACACAGAATTTAGAAAAGAAAATAAATGTATCATCTGGTATCATTAGCGATTACCTTCATTATATGCAACTTTAGTGAGTAAATAGACAATTATGTTCTTTTGATAAGTTATTCTTCAAAGTGTATATATTTGTTATTTACATTCTCAAGGATCACTTTTGTTTTCTTACAGACATTGCTTTAGTGTTTTCATGTTAATTACTAGAAATCTTTGTCACTTTTAGCCAGCAGCACCAAATACAAACAATCATTCAACATAAAAGCTTATCCCATAATACAGCATAAGATCTTGAGTTTTCCAATCAGAATTTTATTCTAGAATTTAGTTATCAACCAAACTAACATGGAAAAGCAATGTTACCAGTTTTCTTCTGACAGTACACCAAAAAAATTACATATTTCCAAGATTTTAGAGAGGTACAGGGGATGGAGAAGAAAGGGAAAGAGAATAGGGGACACAGTATACAGAGAAAAACCAAACTACTAGTTTATTGTGACAGATTTAATAGCAAGTTAACAGGTACAACTACCACATTTACCTATCCTCTTCTCCTAAGAGTCACTGCCTCAGAAGGAAGACTGGCTGAACAAGCTGTGATTTACTTCCTGAGTCATTGCAATTTATACTTCAGAATACTAAGGAAAATTACAGAGCCTACTTGGCTGCTGTTTCAGCAGGGCAGCAGCTTCTGCGGGGAAAATTGCTGAGAGGGCAGACAATTTTCCAGTCATTCCAATTTAACCCCCTACCAAGCCAATGTCCAAGCAATCTGCCAGGTAATTTTGCCCATTTCCAGCATCTTTCTAACCAAGGTCACTGGATTCCAAAGCAAACTTTTTTGTTATCCTTCTCAGTCAGTAACAAGTTGTTATTTTCTTTTACCAGTAGGATACTGATATATATTCCAATTCCATCATATTTTTTTTTCATTTTAAGCCCACTTGTACCACATGTTGCATTCTAGGATTTTTTAAAACTGTCCAGACTCAATCAGCAGCAGTCATTTCTTGTATGCATTTGGACTTTGTTATGCATATTCAGTGAACAGAATTATTGAGAAATGGAAGTCAAGCCATGGCTTTTGTATTACACAATTGGAAAGGAGACAGGAGCATTTTCAGAGGAAAAGTATTAAGCAAAATCACCACATAAAAATTGAGGTTGCCACTATGTAAGTCCTTAAGTTCTAACCAGCACTTTCAAACACACTGCCCCCACAAAAAGCCCACATGCAACAATGGAGAGAATTTATTAAGCACTACACACAGTCATGCAAGCATGAAATTTGGCAAAAACTACGCAATATTCCATCACTACAGGGATTCTTCACCTGTTCTTACCTCTGTGGCAGCCTGAAGGGCATTTGTGATTTCTGCAGCCGAGAGTCCGCCCGCAGACTTGATCACAAGGTGGACAGTTTCCAGAACAGCACTATTAAAAAAAGCCCCATGAAATCTAATAACTGGACACTGAAATTTTTGGTGTACACTTTCCCTCTTCTACTATCTCATTTTTTCAATACTTATTTTTAAAAAAAGTCAGTGTAATTTAGCCAAATTTCCTCAAACCCATTCCAGAAAAAAGGCTACCTGTGAAGTGGTTTAAATTTTTTTTTTATTACAAAATAACAAGAGAACACATTTTAATGCATCATTTCAACACATTAAAAAGGCAGAGGGCTTCAAAAAAGCATAAAGCTCAAAATATTATAATATTTTAATCACAAATAATTTCAGAAGATAGGACATCTTACAGTTCACCTCATTATTCTGCGATTTCTTCCACTTTTGTGCTCTATTGTCCCCAGCACAAAAATGTTGCTAACCATTTTTTTATACACCCTTTACCTCTGTAGTAAAGGCAGATAATTTCACGACCAGTTATCTATTTTCTATTCTTAAATAAATCAGTAACATGAAAGAATCAAAAAATCTCGTAAAACCATCACATCGGTGGATGTTGTATCAGGAGAGAACATCACCTTTTCTACTAACTTGAAAAGTACCTTCCTTCCAACAAGAAACCTCTATTTTCCACCATGGAGGTGTCAACACTGCATTCACTTGTTTTGTAATCTTTTCACATAAAATAAATTTACTACAACAATAATATTCAAAAATACTTAAGAGTAAAACTGTATTTTTTCATGCCTATTTGTGGTAAGTAGTCCAACTTTCACTAAGTATTAATTCAAAAATAGGAGGCAACTTTCAGGCTCTCTTGAATGAATAAACTGAAAAGATCCTTCTTATACTTTTGACTTCAAATAAGAAGTGAAACAAATCTCCAATTCCCAACTGTCAGACCACTGCTGCTTGCACTGCTGTGTATGTGGGATGGAATGCTGGGCTGTGAAAAATAAAGAGTGTGTCCCTGACAAAATTTTAAGTGTTTCCCAGCTCTTCCTACAAAGCAGGGAAATAAATTTGATTTACTGCTGCAGAAAGCATAAATCATCAGTGACTACTCAAGAACCTGACAGCAAAAGTGCATTCAGGAACTATAGAGTTGTCAAAATCCCCTCCCTGCTTATAAGGCCAGTGAGAGTTACTTGATGTCATCCTTTTCGGGGAATTCTGGTACACTGAAAACTAATTTCAGTGACATGGAAGAAAATTCCTCTTGCTACACAGTAACATGAGGTGGAGCAACAAATTGATGTGATTTTATCTAGACTTTTTTCACAAGTCAGCTAAACAATGCATTTGAGACAGATCATCTGTGGGCTCTTACCTTCCTGCGGCACTGGTGCTTCTGGCAGTCGCGGATTTTGGTGCACTTGGTTTCACACAGGTATGGCTTATGGCACGGCATGCGCTTGGTGTGCTTCCCACAGCGACACTGCTTTTCAACCTCCTGGGCACCAGCACAGGCAAAAAAAGCAGGGTGTTTTTCATATAAGAGAAAAAAAAAAGGAAAATAGAATGTTCTACTACTCTGTAAAGGAAAGTTCGAGGAAAAGTAACATTACACTGCATACACAAGGCAAGCGTGTCCTGCAAGATGATAAGTGTAACTGCAAAACAAATTAGTACAAAAAAGTACCTCTCCTGCACATGAAAGCAGATTCACCCCTAGTGTATACAGATAATTTAAGAAGTAGATGAGCAGGTTTATCTGACCTTCATCATGGCTGTCAAGTGATGATTACTATCACCTAGATTTTGTAGCCAAAGCTGGTTCAGGAAGAGACAGCTGAGACCTGACAGAGCAATGGCTTTGTAGGCCAGACCACAGAAGCTCCAGAGATATCTAGAGCACAGTAAATTTCTTATTGTTAATTTTCTTACAAAGAAGAAAATAGTGTTATTTTATACCACCTTCCATCTCACTAATGAAGGAATATCATAGAAAGACAAAGCCAGAAGGAAGCTAGGAAAGATAGGGGAAATTTGTCTTTTAGCACATAATAATTTTTAAAAAATGAAATAAATCCAAGCTAAAGCAATACCCTCATCCACAGGTGCAGCCTCAACTCAATACAGTGCTCAACTACTTACTCAGAGTTGTGTTGAGGTGGGAGGGGAATAATGAAAGAACATGTTGTTTTTAATAAACAGAGTGACAGATTTTGTGATAGATGTGATTGCATTTTCCTTAGGTGACTTGCCCTGTTCCAGGCACATAGTTGAAGAGCCCAAGCAAAATGTGAGCCTGATAAAGTAAGACTAACCTGTCTGCATATTTCACAGGGACCCCGATGGCAGCGCTGTGAACATTTATGGATTCCACATTCCAGAACTTTGTCACAACTATCACCACAGGTGGGTACATCTTCTGTACAAGGCAACGTGAACTCTAGATGAAGAGAGGAAAGTACAAGTAAACATTTAGGGAACAAAAAAAAAAGCCAAAATATTTAGGAAAAAATGCAATGTATAGTAAGTTCAAATGACAGTTGTCTTTTGGTTTTTTCAAAGCTTCCTTAGATTTACTTAGTTATTCACATCAAAAATTAAACCCCTGGTGCTAAATAAATCTTTGAAAGCTATGCAAAAAAAATTTAATGTACTGTCATGGCTGACAGTGAGAACTTTTCATGGACCCCGCCCTGCAGAATTAGCCTAAACCACTGACTGTGAAAGACTGGAGGACTTTTTATTCAATTTATCATTAAAAAAAAAAGTAGCTTACTTGTTTTTCCACATGGACAGGACCTTTTCCCAGAACGAGGACAGTCTCCACAGGGACCAGCATGACAAACTTGCTCACATGTGTGATTGCCACATGGCAAACACTTCCCACACACCTGAGAAATTCAGAGAAATCAGTGAATGCAATGAAATAGAGCTACATACCAAGCTAAAGCAAGCCAAGGGTAAAAAGCAGGAGTGAAATGCTTCTGGATGAAATTTCACTTTTTCTGAATTTTGTTAATAAATGTTGTATTTGCCAGATTCACTAAATAAAACAGTGATCCTGCCTGGAATCAGTACAGTACAGTGAGGAGTTAGTGACTCACAAAACCTGAGTAGTTGCAGGTGTGTGCTGGGCTGCACATACAGCTCAGCCTTCAGGCCTGCATTGTGGGCACATACACTTTGGCCACAGGATAAACTTACTGTACAGAAGAGAGTGGAGGCACCTCCCACTTCGTACCAGTGATTATGGTGTCTGCATGTCTTTGCTTTTATCTAAAAGAGCAGCAAGAAGTTCTCATCTGAATAGCCTTTGTGTTTGACTGTAGAAATTATGATCAAGGATGCTTTCCTCTTGTAAGATCCTACAATAACCTTCAACAACCAAAGTGGGGTCTGCACTGTATGCTGCACATCTCTCATGGCCCATTCAATGCTGCACAGCTTGAGGCTCCAGAGATCTAAAGGGACATGCTAGTCTTTAGATTATACTCCTTTTCTCTACAGTGTTAGCTGAAATAAACTGCATTTTAACTGATACTTCACAGAGGCCAAGTACCTTCCTTACTGGGATCAGAATGGCCAAGTACCCCCTGATACAGCCTCCCCTCCACCACTTAATTTTTTAAATTATTTTTATTTTTTCCAGTCTGTCAATCCATAGCCTTGGTCTTAAGCACAGGCTGCAAATACACTTCAAAGAATTAATCACAAAGCTTTCATTCTGCTACAGTCCTAAAATTAGGACTCTTGTCTGCTAAGCTATGGTAAAATGAAACTCTTGTCTGCTAAGCTATGGTTTCATTCTTATTTTTGAAGGCAACAGCTGAAATTTCAACCTCAAGTAAAAGAAAAAGAGTATACAAAGTTAAATTCACTGCTAGAGTAACCCCAGAACAATTCCAGAACAGTAGCATTTTAACTATTATAGAAAATTAACGGAGTCACCAATTAAATCTCTACTCAAAACAATGCTGTATATATTTTTGATTTGTACACTTCCAAAAGTTAATTTTTTTTTCTTACTGAATAAGTTTTTCCAATCCTTAATACATCAAGTAATCAAATTTTATAAAGGTGAGAAATCTGTCTAAAAGGATAGGTTCAACATACCTGATCACACTGCCACTGAGGGCTTGCACAAAGCCTCTCTGCTGTCTGCCTCCCACAGATACACCGTTGTTTACTGACACGTGGACAAGGCTGACAATCTCCTGCATGCAATTGCAAAGTGACACTGAGAATAGGAATTGCAAAAGAATGATGTATCTTAAGAACAGAAACAGCTACTGCTCTGAAATTTAAAAAGGTTGGCCTACCTGCATGACAGGGATTCTCACAAACATGTTGTCCACACAGCAGCATTCGCCCACACGGCAGGCGGCAAGACCACGCCTTGGCACTGCACCGTCGGGGCACTGCTTTGGCCTTCTTACAGTGACACGTTGTTGTCACCATCTTTGGGCAAGGTGGACATGGTCCTAATGACAGGAAAAATAGCATCTTGTTAATGACCATTCATCTTGTTAAAGACCATTCAGCATTGACTACATCTCTTCTATTCTGGGAATTTTAAATATACTTAAGAGATGCTAAGTTGAACTGTGTAACAGGTATCTAAATACAGGTGACACAACCAAGAAACACAAAGGATTTACCTGGATGACAAAGCAGCAAACATTTATGACCACAGGAAGGTTTGAATTCCCTCTCACATATTTGACCACAGGAGTGAGGTACCAGCCATGGGTCCACTGCTGGATTCTCCACTTTTCCACAGTAACAGTAATATCTACTGGGAGTTTCAGAGCGTTTGTATTCAAACCTACATTTTGGACTACAACAAGGGGAAAAGGAGTGAAAACAAAAACAACTTCTTAAAACAATTAGAAAAAAAAACCAGTTTTATCATTTTGGCTTCCCAAGACTGTTTCAATGCTACCAATTAACATTTTTACAGCTACTACAATGAATAACAAAAATACACAGTAACACAGAAGAAAGGTCTTTCTATATGTCAGATATTACAATACATTAATTGGAATGTCTAAGGAATTGCTTTGTTAATGCAATTTCTCTTCTCTAAGAATACATATAGACAAAAATAAGCACAGCAAAAATCAGAACAGTTTTTATGTCAAGTAATATCAAAAGAATCTATGCAACAGTTAACCTACTTAAGTAGAACCAATTAAAAAAAGGATTAAAAACCAGGGGTTTACTAGTAGCAGTCTATTAGTCATGTAAAACAAAGTTTAGCAATGCTATTAAAACCAAGCATACTAATTAGAATTTTATATGAAAAAATTTAGATTCAAGATGTACACCTTCATTGTTCACTCCTGATATTGAGAGAAGTTAAAAAAATAATTATTTCTAAAGGTAGACAGACACTGGAGGCCTGGGATTTATAAAGTGCCACAGGCCCAACAGGCCCCACAGAAGCCATGAACAAGGGAGGCAACACAAGGAAGGAGAAACAAAGCAATTCACATTGCTGGCTACACTGAGAAAAGACAACAGACAAGAAAGTCCCCCTCAGAGAAGAACAGAAAGACTCTGAAAGACCTATGCACTCATTTTTATCAATTAAAACATCAATTTGCCCTGATATAATATATTACAGACCATGAACCATTTGTCTATAGTGATAGCATAGTTTTAGCATGTCCTTACATGTAAAATAAAATACCATTTGCCTGAAGAGGCATTATCAACTTGAGATGCAGCCAGGCAACAACTGACACTTTATTTCCTAAACAAAACTGCTTAGGAAACTGTATTCATGTAGCCACATTATTACCTCCTTCTTTATACAATCTCAAGGAAAACTGCAAGGCCTAACTTAATGTTTGGATTATAACAAGACTAAAAAAAAATAATAAATAAATCCCTACATCTTGCTATTTGACAATATTTTTTAAACTTATTTCATGGTGCCAACTTTAAAAGTGAAAAATATGTAAAGCCATTCAGAAATAAATATCAGAAGTTGAGATACAGATAAGTTACCTTCTAAGAGGTTAAAACAAATTTGATGTAGCAAGGTTTTAGTTACAGTGTGAAATTTTTCTGAATCATTTTAACAGAAACTTACATAATTTTAAAAAGCAAAGAAAAGTCAGCCTTCTGAACAGTTTTTTTTGGTTGTTGTTGTGCACATGATGTACAAATACCACTCCTTCTAAAGGAACACCGGTTTGCCTGGTCTTCTCAACAGAAATAACTTTGTAAATGTACCACGAGGAGCTCACCATGGCCAGGGATAGTCTTTCTTCCCAAAGTCATCATCTGTCAGAGGAGAAGATACAAGGAAGAGGCTGTCCTTGGCCCACTTTTGGATACACACCAGATGAAATATACAAAAGCATCCACAACAGCTCCAGACCTAAAGAGCAGACATCAAGCACCAATTGCTTTAAATGAGGTTTCTGTTTCCACTGATGAAAATCCGTAACATCTGAAGAAATACTTCCCTTCCAAAATAGTTTTTCAAAGACAGATTATACCCACTGTTAGATCAATACATAGATTCATACCTGTTACAGATTCATACCTGTAATCTTTTTTCCAACTCCCGTGGAAGTTTTTGCCAAGGCTGATGGAGCCCAAAATACTCAGATAATCAGAGAAATGTTGATTTAAACACTGTTGGAGGTCATGTAGCACAAACTGATGCCCAAAGAAGGACTACTGCCAGCTTAGCTCTGTTCAGACACAGCTTTGCCAAGCAAAGCTGGAAAGCCCTGAGGGATGGGGACTCAATCTTTGTGAGCAAGCTACTCCAACCATCATATCCCCTTCCTAGAACCCAAACTGCATCTCCCAAGGCCCAGTTTGTGCCACTCTCTCTTATTAAACCACCTGGCACCATAAAGATGACTTTGGTTTTACCCAAAACTGTAACAATTTGGTAAGAAAAGTGCAGAAGAAAATTTTAACTATTTTTTTAATAACTTCAGACAATGTTGTGAAATAATACTGTGAAAATGCAGATATTTTCTCCAGTAACTTACAGAGGACAGTGGCAATGACTAAGTTTCTATAACTATGGTAACTAACTTCACAAAACTAAAGCTAAGCAGGAGACATTACAAAAACAAACAGACTTGGCCAAAATTCTACAGATTCAAGATAATTAGCAAACCACTGAGTTATAAAAGAAGGCTTTCAAGTTACCAAATCATCTCACTTCTGCTAAGGTAAGATTAACTCTATCAAGAGCCACAGAAATATGAAGCAAAACTCATTGAGGTCTGAAAGAATATGGATTAAATATGTTAAGAATTCATACAAAATATATTGCATTTCTTTTTAGAAAAAAGTTACTGACTACAGTTTCATTGGGTACTTGTAGTCTGTGTATATCTATAATAAGAAATTTAAATATTTTCTGAAATTATTTATTATTATTTTGTTGTTATTTTTATTATTATTATTTCACTTCATTTCTTCTTCATGTCAAAGACACAGTTGATGCCTCAGGTTTTAGCTTTTATATTTCCCAGATTCTGTACTGCTTTGTGTGGAGCTCTGAGCTTCATATTAAGGGATGGTGAGCTCTCCTCACAGAGTAGCTTAGACAAAACAATTCCTTCTCTAGCTGGGGACCCAAGGACAACCAATCCAAATCTCAGGCCCAAGAGCACAAACAACAGTGGAATAAAGAGAGAAATACAAGGAGGATGGGACTTCATAACCTAAAGCTGTAACTGGACAATTAACTCCAATAGGCAAATGGACCAGAACTTCTAAAATTGAGAGACCTCGTGACTGGTTGTCCCTTTTTTGTGACCATTTTGGGTTCATCTTGGGTGTAGCTCTGCCTGGGCTCTTGTACTGCCCCAGGTGCATCCATTGAGGCCTTTTAATAAATACCTACTTTATTCCTTTAGCTCTGCCTAGTCTCTGTTCCAGGTCATCCTTCACAAAGCATCACAGTTCTACATGTTTTTGGTTCATGTACCTCTATCAGAAAGAGGAAAAAATATTTGTCCTGAAATCTTTCCCATATAAAATGTACCTATATGAAATAGGACAAACTTCTCTGACACACACACTTCTTTTTCACCTGATCAGCATTAAGGGCAGTGAAGTTTATCTTAGTTTCCCTGCTGTAAGCCTAACAATAATATCTCCTAATGTTCTAGTATTTCATGTTTTGCTTTGCTACTCCATAGCATAAGGAATACACAATTGCAAGCACTGGCATTCAAGCACTTATCTTTGTCACCTGCTACTACCTAAAACTTAAAAATAGCTATTTTACACAATGAGAAGAAACATATGACAAAAAAAAGGACACATTCTGATTACAAGCTACACATGTAACCTCTTGCATCTTCCAGTGTTTCAAAATCCAAAGATGCCAAATTTGCATTTAGTACTTTTACCATTTTAAAGCTATCAATCCCAATAATAACCTCAATAATATAATACAAGTTATTCAGACAGTAACATTTGTTTTGCTCTAAAAGATTACTGTAAAGTACTTACAGCTTGGTTCCTTTTAACTGAAGCAATGCAGATGAGACATGTCATGGCCCCTGACTGAAAGGCCTCATTCATGTACTGTCTTGTACGTTCCAGTTCACTTGCATCTCCATCTTAATGGGAAAAGATTTTTAAAGCAATTAGTAACATTTGATCTGTTATTTTGTACATGTTGAAACTACTGCACAAGTATTTTTTCTCTGAATAAAGCCAGTCATGTATTATTTAAAAAGCCACACTTCAGACAGTTAAGAGCTATACCATTGCTTCTGCACGAAAAGACAAGAAGTACACCCAGCATGCACTGCTGGGAAAGAACATTTTTAATGTAAGACATGATAGAGTGCCTTCCTTCCAACTACAGTAAAATTTAAATACAATAATACTGCATTGCTTATGCTTTCAGACCAAAATAAAAGTCAAGAAATGAAAAAAACATTACCAGTTTGACTGGTGTAAATGGTAAATGTTTTGTCCAAAATCTTCCCTTGTTTTGCCTCAGCATCTTCATCATCATCTTCAGACGAGGAGCTTAATTGGTCTTCAACTAGCTTTTTTGCTGCAGCCTGGTTGGCCTTCTTAATTTCATCAAATTTCTTCAGTGAAGATAATTCTATTAAGAGAAAATACTAATGATGATTAATATCATGATAGCTAATTGTAAACACACATTCAGTTCTACATACTTTCACTTATTCTTTTCTTTAAAGAGTTTGCTGATTTTATTTTTTTATGAGTATTACATCACTATCATTTCAATACCACACAAGAAGAGCTAAATTGTATTTACTTCTTTACTGTGCATTATAATAAAATTCACAGCAGGATTATCTATCAATACTGCTAACAAATCAAACCTAACATACCAGAGCAGAAGCAACTATAATGCTGCTTTATGAAAAGGATACTTAAAAAAACCCCAGACATCCCACACAAACACAACTGACACACATGAGGAAGAGAAAAACAAAACACAACCCACAGTTTTGTTTATAAGAAATTTACAGCTGTTATAACTTGCAGGTACCACACAGGTATTTCTCCAGCATGTGGTATTTCTTAAATTATGACTTTCACTGATCTCATTCAAATTCAAGAAATCTTTACTGCAAGAGCGTGTTCACGCTATTTCACAGGAGATTTTTCTATTAGACCCAATATATTTACCAGGGTTTAATCAAGTTTAGCTTTAAGGCTTTTCTTAAGAAACTATGCTGCCACTGAAAAGAGCTGTCTTTGGCACTTCTCTGCTGTATTTGCCGAGGGCGAACTTGCACTCCCAGCTGCCGCGTACACCGAGCACCCGCACCTTTCCCACACCGAAGCCAAGTGTTTCGCTGACCAGCGCACCTAATGCTGTCTCTACCGAGGAAATCCCCTGGCTCTTTCCAACCAGACAGAAACATTTCATCCATTACTTCACACTTTCCTCTAATGCTTCAGGAAGACGGTGCACCCAGTGCACCCTGGCGAGGGCTGAGCCCCTCAACTCCTCGCCACTGCTCGAGGCCTCCGCGTCTCTCCCCGGCAGGAGCCTGCAGGCAGGACCCGGCACATGGCGAGCACCGGCTCGACACCTCCAAGCAGCGCGGGAGGGGGCCGGGGCCCGCCAGCCTCCCTTCCCCGCGCCGCGGGGGACAGCCCCGACCTCGCATCTGCAGGGGCTCCGGGCACAGCCCGGGGCCCGGCAGCGCGGGTAGGGGGCGGAACGCAACACTCACCGCTGGCCCCGTCGCCGATGGGCCCCGCTGCCGCAGCGCGGGCAGCGCCGCGGCCCCGAGCGACCGGGGGCCGGGCGGCCGCCCCAGAGCGAGCGGCGAGCTCGTCCCCGGGCCTGCCGCGGCCGCGGCCCCGGCCGCCCTGACGCCACTGAGCCTCCATTTGTCCCTCTCCAGAGAGCGAAGGACGGCGCTGTGACCAGACCCTTCGCCTCCCCCGCTGCCGGCACAGCCGCCCGGGGAGCCCTCCGCCCGGCCCAGCCCGGCCGCTCCGCCGGGCCGTGGAGGCGGCGGCGCCGCCGGTGCTCCCGCGGCAGCGCGACTACAACTCCCGGCGCTCCCCGCGCGGCGGGCGGGCTCCGCCTCAGCCGGCCGGGCTCGGAGCCGGGGCTGCGGCGCTGTGCCCAGATCACAGGGCGTCCCAGCTTGGAAAGGGTGTGAGATCGCCGTCATTAACCCAGCGCTGCCACGTCCAACATTGAACCGTGTCCCCAAGTGCCACATCCATACGGCTTTTAAATACCTCAAGGGATGGTGACTCCACCACTTCCCTGGGCAGCCTGTTCTAGTGCTTGACAACCGTTTCGGCTGAAATTTTTCCTAGTTACTAGGAAACCTAGTTACTAATCTAAGTAATCTAAACGAATCTAACATCTCCTGGCGCAAATTTCCTCTCGTCCTGTCTCTTGTTGCTTAGGAGAAGACACCGCCCCCCATCCTCTCTCGACCGCCTCCCTTCAGGTGCGGTACCAGCGATCAGGGCCCCTGAGCCGCCTCCTTTTCTCCGCAGGGAATGTCGGGCAGCTGCTCCGGCGGCACGCGGCTCCTGCCGGCATTTTCTGCGCAGCTCCTGTAACTCCTATAACTTCATAGCTCCTGGAGGATGAGTTAAAAACCGACCACAAAGCCTGTTCAGAAACTTGACTGAAGCACATCCAGAAAGTTTTAGCGCACAGAAACATGTATTGAGGAACCCGTGTGCCTCCCAAGTTCTGACAAATAATGGCAGGTTGAAATAATTGTAATTTTATTAACATTTCCTTATAGCACTTGCATTATGTCGTGTGCCAGGAGGAAACTTTGCATTTAGCCTTCTTTCAGCAAATACCTTCTCATGAAAGTCGTTATAGAAGATTTCCAACCATAAGTAGTCTGAAAATAGTAAGCAAACCACTGGAGATAAATTCTGGTTTTCTGTTTTATTTTGAAATTGTTTAAATCAAAGAGTTTTTATTCTCAAGAAAGAGGCAGCTTTCTTAGTAAATACAATTCATGTCTTAGATTGAAGAATCAATATTGAAAAAAAAGTTAGCAGTAGATATCTGTCCTTTTTTAATTAAATCTTCATATAACACATTTATCTAATAAAAAGTTTTAAGCACTTCAACAAAGTGCTTTCTAAGTGCCTAGTAGCCACATAGGATAGGTTGCTGCTGGCATACAGATTGCAAATTATATTCAAGACCTGAGCTGGAAGAATGTAGATTGCAAAGTCCAACTCTCACAATATAGCTAAATACCAGAATAATCCTTGTTCCTGTGTACAGGGATAGAACCTTTACTGGCAGGATGGCATACCTTTTCCCCTTATCACCTAATGAAGCCATTTATCCTTCAAAGCACAGATCAACAGGGCATGGACAGCCATTTTGTGTTTATATTTACCCTTATTGTTCTATATATATCTCATGCATTAGGTACTTCAGAAAATTTCATCCTTGGAGTAAATCAGGAGCTATTTCTAAATCTCTGGCATGCTGGAAAGCATCAACATTACAAAATATAAAACAGCCAGAAAGGAATGCACTTTATAAAATACCCAATTTATATTATCTCCATCTCAATAAGCAGAGAATGCAAGTGTAGAGAGATTATTGACAGTAACATGTACATATGTATTTTTTAAGAGTGGCAGTCCAGTTGCTCAGAGAAATCAAACTTCCCTAAACAGAGAATTATCCATTCTCTCTACAGTCCCTTGCTTCACTCCCTTTCATCAAACTTTAACAATGTTATGTGCCTATGATCAAATTCTACTGAATACACCCAGCTGCGAACACTCAGCTGAGACTGTAACTAAGGAAACTATTTTTTTGCAAACAGAAAAAGAAAAAAGGATCTAAGGAGATAATGCATTTTAAAGCAGTTGAAAATTGATCTAACGTATGAATCTACAGACTTTACTATCTCAGAAGTAGTTATGAAAAACAGAAATTCTCTATCAGTGGGAAAAAGCAGCCTCTTTAGTCATATTCTTCCACCAACAGCATCTACAGAAGACCCTGGAGGAAGAATTTGGCCTGTTGCTGTTGTGTCTTCCCCTTGGACTCTGCCAGTGTTACAGTAGGGATATAAACATTTTTAATTACAAATCTTCAAAACTTGATAGTCCATGTTCTGCAGCCACATGATTACATAGAACAGAACAATCTTTAATGTATATTTTTATTTGTATATTTTTTGTATATTATTTGTTCTTATTGTGAAAAGAACACTAGATTATGAGCCATCCATATCTTTCATATTGATGCTTGCCTAAAATTGAATTTTCTCCTCTCTGTATTCCAGCCTTTGCTTGTACTATCCTGGAAAAAGGTATATTTCAATCTGCCCACTTATATTTCAAGAAATCAGCCAAGGTGGACCCAATGAAGTAACAATATTTTCTAAATCTTACAGTCTTCAGTGGTCACATCTACATTGTAGATGAGAGTGGACAATATTAATAGATATGCCTAATTTTTTATATAATATTGCATACTTAATTAATTTCATGTTGCTCAATAGATATTAAAATGTGCTCATTTATACACAAATGTAATATAAAGGTTAATGACTTCAAATTGTTACCAAACCTTTCATTCTTTCCATAAGCAGACACAAAGAAATTATTTTAAAACAACCAGCAAAGCTTCCAATATTTTCCAGTATGTGACAGTGCATGTGCATCTGTCATAGGGCAGCGTTACAGAGAGTACAAAACACATTAGCAGATAATAACACTTATTTGTGCAAGAGCAAAGCTTTATCTTCCATTCTCATTCTTGATTTTTCTTTTTCTGCCCCAAAACTGCCAAATATGCACTACTTGTAGGAGATTAGTGACATTGTCTCAACAAAAAATTTTTTGTAATTAATAGTCAGGTATTACAAAGATTAGAAATCAGTGTTCAGCCCCAGTCACGATTTGACCCTCAGTCTTATTGGCAACTTCCATTGTTTTTATTCTGCTTTTGACAATCCAGGTTTATCTGTGGATGGATCTGCTTCTTCTAAGGCTGCAAATTCTTCCTCTATAACTGGCTTCAATATTTTCTCTATTTGTGTAAGTCTTTTTTTCACTTTCTGTTGTGCACCTTCATACTCAGCCAACAACCTGGCAAACTTTGTTTGCAACCTGTCCATAGCACGTTCCATGTAGGCGACCTTCTCCTCCAGATCTTTAGGATCACTTCCTAAATTTGCAATTTCAATGTCCAGCAACCCATCTTTCATTAGGATTTGCTTGCCTTTTTCTTCCAGCATAGCCTTTGCATCCGGATACTCTGTTAAAGCCTCCATGAGATCATCTTTAGACAGACAAAACAAGTCTGAGTATCCAATACTTTTAATATTGGCTGTTCTTCGATTGCCAGCTTTGCTACCCTTGATGTTAAGAATGCTGATTTCTCCGAAGTAGCTGCCATCACTTAGGACCACAAATTGGGTGACTCCATCATCAGCAACTACTGCCAGCTTGCCTTCTTTGATAATGTACATCTCTCGTCCAATGTCTCCTTTTCTGCAAATATAATCTCCAGGACTGTATACTTGGGGCTGGAGTTTCAAAACCAGTTCAACCAGCAAACCTGCTTCACAGTCCGCAAAAATCCGAACTTTTTTTAACGTTTCCAGGTGAACATTGATTGCAATCTCTGCTCTTAGTTTATCTGGCAGGTACTTCAAGACCTCCCTTTCATCCACAGCCTTTTTGTTTGTCCACAGGTAGTCAAACCACTTTATAACTCTTTTTTCCATGTCCTTACTCACATTCCGAAAGTGCATATACTGCTTGATAGCATCAATCCTTGCTTGGAACTCCGCCCTGGCAGCATTCATGTTGGAGATCATTGAGCCCACATTACCAACGATGGTAGCAAAGATCAGTACTCCAACCAAGAAGTCAACAACCACAAAGAAATACTCAGAATCTCTTACAGGAGGGGGGGTTTCACCAATTGTAGTCAGGGTCAGTGTTGACCAGTAGAGACTGTAGACATATTTTCTCGTCAGGCGGGCAAATTCAGGATCTGAGGTGTTGGGGTAGACCCACGTGTCAGCCCCAAATCCAATGGCTTTTGAGATGGAGTAGTACACACAGGCATTCCAGTGAATAATAATCACAATGTACATGACAAGGTTAGAGATCCTGAAGATATTTGGGTAATTTGTTCTTGTTTCTGTTCTCTGGAAGAATTCAAACATCCGAGCTACTCTGAGTAGTCTGTTTATTCTTAATTCTGGGTAATTCAATCCTAACTTAAAGTATAAGAGATCAGTTGGTAAGATTGACAGAAAATCTAGTTTGAATTGAAAAGATTTCTTGTATTTCTCTCGTAGCTTATGTTCTTCTTTCACCAGAAGACCTTGCTCCAGGTAACCTAAAATAAAATTGTAAATAATACAAGAAGCTACAGGTTCAAACATGTTGAGTTTAAGGTCAGTCCAAATCTACTTTGAAAAATATTTTGGGTGCAAATTCCATATGGAACATAATTTCTCTTACTTTTTACTATTTAATTTCTTATTTCCAAATAGTCAGCTCAGTGCTATATGGTTTATCTATGAAAGATGAACAATTCTAGATCTGAATATTTTCCTCCACTTTTCCACTATGGTGAACATCTGGAAAAAAAAACCAAAAAACATCTTCCCCTCCAAAGAAACCTCCACAAGCTATAGGAAGGGTGATTAATGAGGAAAAGAATCTGAACACAGGAATTGCAGTTCCACATTGAGTGTATCTACTTAATAGCTCCATATCTTAATATTTTAAAATAAATAGTTGTAGCTGAAGTTAATGGGATGTCTTGCTTGCTCAATAGTCTTGAAAATCAAGCAAATACTTGAATCTCCCATTAATACAAAAACCAGATCTAGGTGCTTGTTTTTCAGAACCCGTGATCCTTTCTTGGCTGCACTTCTTTTTTTGTCTTGTTGAATCGGCTGCAGGCAGAACAGCTTGTACCTGCATATCTCAAACTTTATGTGTCCTTTGAGTAATACATAAAATTTCATCAGAATTTCTCCTACTTTTACAGTAAGGCTGCAGTCTTTCAGAAATCTAACTCAGTGTCTTTTTTTCGCTATTGCACCTCATCAAGGCAATTCAGATAAGAGAAGTAGTAGGGTTTTGATTTAAAAAAAACTGGCATAAAAATGTAAAAAGGAGTAATTAATCCTTGAGTATATTTACCTGTCCTTGTCCGCACAAACATATCAGCAACATAAATGGCATCAGAAACATAATCAATAATAAACCATGCAACTAAGTAATCGTGCTGAAGCTCATCAAAACAGGCTCTGAATATGAAAAAACAAAAGTAAATTACCATAAAACAAAAATTAAATACTTGTATGAGTCAATGATTATTTTTTTATCTAGTCAGGAATATTATGATTTTCCAGAA
The DNA here is from genome assembly GCF_028551555.1 of Melozone crissalis. NCBI lineage: Eukaryota > Metazoa > Chordata > Aves > Passeriformes > Passerellidae > Melozone > Melozone crissalis. The sequence goes on from NW_026535784.1 coordinate 20,470,696, forward strand.
GTTCTATGTAGTCACTAAAGGAGTACATCACCTAGCAATAATCATGGTCCAGTTGTACATGACAGGCATTGTGATGCAAAACAACCAGTTGTAATATATATTTCCTGCTGGATCAATGGTGAAAATATCTTTCTTCTTCCTGAGTGGTAAGCAGGGGAAAAAACGAAATTTAATGAGAGACTTGAAATACACATCTCATTTTTGAGGAATTAAGCATTCCAGAAATTATTATTGTGAAATAAATGGTCTTTATCAAAGTTAAACTTCCTTGCTCAAGTGCATGGAAGATATGAAGCTGGTACAACTTGGTGTGACACAAATTTAGAATCTAAATTTTGCTGACCAAAGTCAGCTTGGCAGTCTCACTTCACTTCATAGTGGCACATGTGATTTTTAAATTATTTTTTCCTACACAAATAACTCTCTTGTCTGATAATTTATTTTATCATTTAATAAAAAGATTATGTGACCATTAATTTTTAGATAAATATAAATTATGAGATGAATCATGCCTTTCTCACAGGAAGATAAAACATTGGCATAGTTTACATAAAGAAACCAAAGAACAGGAAATCATACAACACAGGTTTCTATTGCACTGTCTTGAGTTTCTCTTCCTTAGCCAGAAAAGTATGAATTTACCAAGCAGACTACAAAGCAACAATTTTAGAGCGTTGAAGAGTTTACTGGCTTGTAGGTGCCTTTGAATGTGGAAGAGGTTGCTTTATACTGGCACATCATTTGCTGCAGTGTGTTGTACAAGAGATATTAGATAATCAGAATCCAAAGGAGATATATCTTGATTAAGGTTTCAGGTCACCTCCATGCATGCATAATTCTGTTGCCCACATACGAAGTTAAGTGAAAACAACTCTACTCTAGGGAGAGCAACAACAGTCTTTACACTCATTCACTAAGGTACAAACATCTTTACAGGACATCTGTGAATTAATTTCTTCTTACATCAAAAGCTATTTTATTGCATAGCATATCTGGACCTAAACAAAAAATACTTACTCTTCTGTATTTTCTTTCTTCTTCAACTTATCTTTATTTTTATTTTTCTCCTTTTTTTCTTTGGTCTTTTGTGTTTCTCCATCCTTTTTCTTCTCTGGCTTGCTAAGAAATAGATTAACATTTTCCATTGTTAAGGACCAAGTAAAACATATGTAGAAAAAAACCTAAATCTCTTAGAAATAGTAATATTACTCTTCATCTTACCTCTTCTTTTCTTTTTTCCTTTTCTTCTCCTCTCTAAGAAAAAGAAAAATATTATAGGGTCATGGGATTCACATCCTGTTTCTTCAACATCTATTTATTAGAAGCATCTGAATTCAGTAAGGATAACATTGTACTTATGTGTTTAGCCTTCAAAAAAAGTGTTTTTCTTACTGCTTGTTATTTCACCTAGAACTACTTTTGTTATAAATCAATAGATACAATATCAGTAACTTTGGTAATAAGAATCATCAACATCATAACTGATGTGCATGAAGTGAAATGTATGTGCAGTCTCTTTTGGGCTTACCTGAATGGCATAACTGTTTCTAATGAAACAATTAGATATTTATTATAATTATTTATTTCTGCTTTTATAATCAAAATTGCAGTGCTCTCATTTTATCGAATGGCAAAGATACTTACTCATCTTTATTACTATTATTGTTAATATTGTAGCATGCAAAAACTCCAGGTAGATACTGTTGCCTGGGAAACAACAAAACAACACAGTTATATGATATCTGCTGAAATTTAAAAAACAAAAATCTCCTAAAATATTTACAATAAGCAATATACTGTAATCTTAAAAATTTTGACTTTTACTAAGAGTGAAGAAAATTATATGATAGCAAGTATATGTGCTTAGATAATCCTATGTAAATCACCAAACTAAAAGAAAAAAACAAAAAACAAATGGACAAAAAATATATTTAACATACCTGTTTCCCCCTTCATGCATCAGTCCATGGTCCTTACTGGTGTCATGCACTACCACACTGGGAACAATTGTATGGGAGTGATGGGTCTCAATCACTCCTACCTTCATGGTCAGGTCTGTTTTAACTTGGGTAATTGAAGAAGGCTGAATAAAAAAAGTATCAAGTCAGTTCACCACTAGAATATTTCTTTTTCCTAAGAATAAATCTCTTACATTCTTGCTTTCCTGAAGCCCAACAAGAATATTTACAGTTTCCTGTCTCCCATGACATTCCCACCAGACAAGAAAATGACCTGGCAACTCCTGCTGAAGGGAACGTTGTGCACATCTTTAGGGAAGCATTAATTTAGGTTTTAGGTCAAAACTCCTGAGTTTTGACACATACTTTGAAAGTATTTAAATAATTGTGTTTGAAACATCTACTGCTGTTTCTCTGAGTTTGAACCAAAGGCCAGAAACACTGTATCAAGATGGAGAAACAGATTCATGCGCAGATACATCCTGAAAACCTGACCAAGAAGTATCCCCTGGTTGGAGGTCCAAAGAAATCTCAATATATCTGGTAACAGAGACTTACACTCTGTTGGGATCAAAGAGTGGTTCTGTAAGTAAGAGGGTAAGATTAATGTAGGAGTTTCCTCACATATATAGCAGGTGATAAATAAACACCTAATGGAAGTGTAAGTGGCTCTTTATGTCTGGGCTGTTCATCTCAAGGGAGAAAAAAATAAGCTGAAAATGTTTTCTAGCTAATACAGTGCATTCTACTGCATAATTTTCTGGAACTGGTGTAATTAACTTCTGCTCTCCTTTTTCACCACTTATTCCTATAGTGCTGTCAGTTATATTTTGGCAGCAGTGAGACTGCCAACTCTTCAGGCATGAATTCTACCAGTGTGATTTGCTCTTGCCAGGGCCATTTAGAGAGAATTATAAAGCAGATATTGATACTGCTATCCACTGCAGTAACAATATCCCTGTATGTGTGAAATCAGAGTATAGAGATCTCTGTAAGCCACAAGCTGGCAAATGAGTGACTGTACCACTGATAAGTGAAGTCAAATGCCATAGGGATCAGTCTCACAGCAGTTTATTCTGGCACACCACAAAGGAGGAGCAGAATGAAACAGCTGACATTGCTGCCAGACTTGACTTCCCTTATTTGTCAGTGAAACTAAAAATATGCCTATGCAGGAAATAGGAGGGGAAATTCATGTTTCCAGCACTCATCAGACATGAATGACACACGGTGCAAAAAAATAATACAGCAACATTACAGAATAACAGAATATTCTGATTTGGAAGGGACCCACAAGGACCACTGAGCCCAACCCTTAAGTGAATGGCCCATACAAGGAACAAATCCACAGTCTTGGTGTTATAAACACCATGCTCTGACCAACTGAGATCTAACATTCTACACAATAGAAAGATAAAGATTGAAAATTAAGATGTGTTATTCCTTGAATAGTCCTAAATAGAGTTCAATATTACTGGTCAGACTTTCAATATTTACCAGCATGGATCAGGTCTAAGACAAATAGACATAAAAATATTCTAAGTATCTAAGATATGGTAAACTTCAGGTTAGATTCATCAGGAGACTAAAAGCTGTACCAGGGTTTCCAGTGACTTACTACTTGAAAGTGAGAGGATTGAAATTACACGAGGTTCAATTAAGTAGCTTTATATCTGCTTACAGGTGCTCTGAAAGCTCTATTAATGCTGGCACACACAATTCCATCCTGATTAAACCTATATCCTCCACAGGACCACACAAATCCTCCACAGAGCACACAAATAATGGTGCAAAATAAAGCTGTATCCATCTCAGCACCAGACAAGTTCAAATGAATTATTCTCAAGGGAAATAATTTCTCCAACAGAGTGGGCTCTAAACCAGTCAGTTCATGTTAGTACTAACAGTACCAGCATTTCTATATAGGCATATATTTTTCATGTTTACTTTTGCTCTTTGAGTCTTCTTTACTTTCAAAAAAAAAAAAAAAAAAGAAATTTGACGTTGTGCTCTCCAGACATACTGATTTGCACTTGTTCTAGAGTTTAAAGATAATGATAAGTATCTATAAAATAGAACGTGTCTAAAATCACATGGATTGTGTATGGAGCCTGAAGGCTGGGGAAAAAAAAATCTATATCCTCTACATTCCCATCTTCTTCAGGTTAATAGGATTTTCTTTGCATTTTTTCAAATAAAAAAATTCCTCTGGCTCTGTTGGTGTCTGTTGTAAGCAGAGATACTGTGGGATACTGTGTGTTCTGCCATGGCAGCCATGCATAGGATTTTCTGGGAAAGAGGAGCTGCCATTTGAGGCAGGACTGGACATTTCATATTACTGAGACACTGAGAGCATTAAGTGGCATAGAAACTGAAGTATTAACTACCCTGTAGTCTCAAAATACCAAGTTTGAATGTCAGGCTTAGGTAAGTGCTGCACCAGGTTCTTTTCCTGTCATTCAGGATGTGTAGCACAAGAGTATCTTCAAATTCCATTAGTCTAAAAGCAAATTGTGGGGAGTTAAAGTTCCCAAGTCTAAGACACAGAAGTGCCAATGCAGCATGTGCCCAGTGCAAGTTGGACAGACACAGAAACTAAATCTAATTTGGGGACTACTGATACCTTGTTACAGCATTTGCCCATACTGGGCACAGTAGAAAATATCACATTAAACTCCCTGGGTCCAAATTCATGTTAATGCATTTTCAAGCATTTCAAAATTTTTACTAAATTCTATCACTATCATGTTTCCTATTCTGTAGTCACACATATTTTTTTCTTTAACTGATCCATTGTCACAACTTATTACAGTGCTTTTTAATATTGGGATGCACATTTTCACATTATCATATTTAGGTAGCAAATGCAAAAAGTAATAGATGTTTTCTATAGACATATTTTAGATTTCTACCATATGCTTTTTACTGTATCATCTCAAATAGTATCATCCTTTTACTACTTGGATTTTTTTAAATGTAACTACTATGATAAACAACCAAGTTTTCAAGCATTATGAGCTGAAAACTAATTCTACTAATCACTATACATCACAATCTTTAGGGCTGCAAGAAAATGAAGGATTGTGATGAATGGAAGACCAGCTTCTGTTGCTTCTGCTGTTTCATTTTACATATTTCTCCCTTTTTTACTGGCCCACTACATTCACATCTCTAATCATTATTTTCATAGACAAAATACTTTAAATAAGGATTCCCTGGAACAGATTTGGGCATCATATACAGATCTATTTTTTTTTCTTTACAAAAAGCAGCAAAAAAGTCTTCATTAACATTGACACCTGCAGCATGCTACAGCATGATCTGTCTTTTCTAACATGCTAAGAGTCCTCAGCAGCTCTGCAATAAGCAGTTTCAACAAGCAGTGTGCATGCTTACCTTAGGAATGCAGTCTGCTGCTTCTGCTAGAGATTTCAGTCCTTTAAATCAGCCACATTTCCTTTCTACATAAGCAGCATCACCATGAAAAGCTAAATATAATCAACATTTCAAAAATAAATTCCTTACTGATTGATTTCACAAAGAGCCAGCCCCCTTGCAGTTCTCTGAATTATTCCCAAGGAAGGACATGGTTATTAGAGGAGGATTTCCTTGACCTAGTGATGGATTTTGAGATTTAGAGGGAGATGAAGGTGACAGTGGCAGTCAGTAGTATCCTTCACCTAGTAAGCAGAAGCTTACTAGCCCTATCTGCAAGCACAAGAAGTGACAAATACTGGAGTGTGCTCTGTTTTGAAACTGAAAAAAAAATATTGTAAATAACTATGTATTCAGTATTGTCTGCTCACTTGTTCTCTTACATATTGCAGATGCTTTTTAGCAGTGGTAACAGGTTCTTTTACTGTAATAGATAAAATGCCATACATGGAAATTTCCTTTTATGAAAGGAATAAAATTAGAATAAATTAAAAATTTATTTTAATGCGTATACCATAGGGCTGAAGAAAAGGAAATAACATTTTAAATTACTTAAAGCTCTTAAATAATATAACATAACATATTTTGATGCTTTAAAATCCAGTGAATTGTGGATACATTTTTAGTGGAAAATACCTTGATGATGAAGTTATAAGACACTGAATTGATCTTCAGCTTCAGTATGGATTATGACTTTACAAAATGGTTTAAGTAGTTGCATTCCTCCTCCATTAGAAATGAGCAAAAGTGCATCTGTAGTGGCTAGAGAGTCAAGAAAGGCCCCATGAGGATATACTTGAAAAGAGGACATGGTATTTGCATACCTCACCTTTCATATTTCACTGCTGGATACCATAAGAATGAGAAAAATAATGTTCTCTGAAGTTTGAGTCATTAATTTTTCAATCTGGAATCTTGTACATGGCCCATTTTTTTAAAAGAAAAAAGAAAAAAGCTCTTAGGCAGCAAAAAGAGGTAAATGTTGAAACTTGAATTTATACCTTTGTCACAACTGAGACATAGCTAAAGTTTTTACATTCTATGAACTACATTCTAACTTTGCTTCACAAAAATCAGAACTCAGGAAAGCAGTCCAGCCCCTGGGACTCTAGGATTATGATGCATTTGTTTCTATAATCAAGGGCAGCCGGAAAAAATGTCATTAGCAATCATAGGAACCAACTTAAATCTTGCAGCCCAGATGACTGAGTTTATGGGTTTAATCATAAAACAAAAGCTCAGCACAAGTCAGCCTCCTGATGATGGAAGGAAATTAAACACTTCTGCTGGAATGACTTTCCAGCCCTGAAGACAGTCATTCCATTTCCCAGACAAGAGAACATGCATTGAAATTTAAAGAATAAAAATAATTTAAATAAGATAGTAATGGACAACAAGGAAATGTATAATCTTATGCACAATGGAAGCCACATACACCAGTTTTAGTAAGATATGCAACATGACTAAGAGATAAAGTGAATAATCTTCTAAATTCTGGCTTATACTTTACGGTTGTCTTTGAAGAGCTGAAATGCATCTCTTATCCTAAGATCATAGATATGAAAGAATCTCAGAAGGTTACTGCATCCAACCAGTATTGAATCTTGATCAGATTTACCTCTGTCATTCTCCAGGGTTTTCCCTGTCTTGCTATCTGAAAGGTGTCTGTTCAGTGCTGAGCAGCGATTCTGTGAATATGTGGTGACACTAAATGTTTGGGATACATGCCTTGTTATGTGTCACAAAAGAGTTGATACACCTTTTTAATCTGGTATAGAACTGCCAGTTTTCTTATAAAATAATAAGTTCTACAGAGAAAAACTAACTTTTTTTTTTCTTTATTGGTTTACCCTGGAATTTTTCAAAGCTCTCAAACACAGAAAAATGAGTCTTACTAGGCCTGGCCACTTTCTTGTCTGAGAGTGGCCAGGACCTCACTAACCTGTGAAGAAGTTTGCAGGACAAATTCTGGATGAGCTCAACACAGTGGTGTCAATTCTGCCCTCCTTTAAAAGCCAGTTACATAGCTGTCATTGACTCCACTGACAATTATATTAGTTGACTGTCAATATTTTTTCATGGATATTTTTCCTGTCATTCTGTATTCCAGTGAAGTAACCTTGGCTGATGGAAGAATGACTGCACTAATGGATTATTGTTTTAGTAGGCCAACTATAATCTCTTTTTGCATCTTGCATTGTCATCATCTGTAATTCTTCTCGATCCTATTAATTCTACATGTAGTTTCAGATACCCATAACCAAAACACTAGATACATTAAACATATGTATTATGACTTATAAATAAGCAGGTTTGAATGGCACATTGCCTTTCAGCTTACTATGTGGAAGCTCTGTAAACAGACGAGTGTTGGGATTGGGATCACAGTTTTGACCAGCTTATATTCTGCAAATATTGTTCTGGTTTTTCTAGTGCTGATGTGATTTCAGCAATTAATGTCATGTTGGAAGTGCTGCAGCTGAGAAGACTCCACGGCTTCTGACTTACTAATGCTCTTGTGTAGAATTCAGTGTCATGAAGCTCAATTGGCCCCAATGAGGCTTGATGACTGGAAAACCATCAGTGCCACGAGTGTCTCCACCAGTAGGTGGTACTGTATTTTTACTTTAGGGTGATGGAGAGTGAAATAGAAGCAATTTAGGATGTGTGCTGGTGAGTTGGATTCTAATGTTCAGATGAGGCTGGAATCACAAAGCACCCTAAGTGCTCTCAGGCGCAGAGCACAGCACTGCACGGTGTGCTCAAACACTGTCACAAACCTCTCACCATCATCCTCCAGGTCCAGAGCTTAGTTTCTGCATGACTACTCTGCACAGGGACTAGCACTTCTGAAAAGTGGCAATGTGGACACACTGTGTCTGGCCATGCCTGGCAGTTTTTTCTGTGCCCTGAGATGAACCTGCATTAAGATTATCCTTGTGTCTTCCAGGTTCAGTGGGTGTTTCGCCCCTGAGATCTCTCCTCAGCTCCCAGGCTGAAACTGCAAGGAACAGAGGGACTGGCTTATCAGAAAACTCTCTGGGAAATACTAGATCTTCATTCAATGGTATAATTGGGATAAAGAATAATTGTAGTGACCCTACAGAAGCTCCAGAATTTCTGTACAGTCAGTACTTCTATTTCACAGAATTTTATTTCAAGTTAAAATAACATAGGAAATCTTGGTTGCACAGAATTACGATGCTGAAACATTTACACATAAAAAAGTGATTCAACTGATATTAATTTTAAAAAATTAAAATTAAAACTGATATTAATTAAACAAAACCTGATATTAATGAAACAAAAATCATTAATATATGACATAGCCACCAATAAGAGAGGTCGAAAGTGCACTGTGATAAAAAAAGGTTTAATAAATCCAGCCTTGGATGTTGTGTGGCTACATGCCAGGAAAGGTAATGAATCTGTCTGTAGCCTCTGTATTGAACAGAACTTATGTTTGGACACTGTCGTGTAGCAACGACTGCTGGCAGAGTAATGCAGAGCAGGGAAGCTGAGTAATGATAACAGGATTTAAAAATGCCACAAGCAATTTTCCTAAATAATAATAAAAGAGATAGTTCTTGCTTCATGTCTGCACCTGAACCAGCTGCGTAGTGAACAGGTTTTCTAATTGTGGGGAAACTTGTCATCATCTTCAGTATTTACCATAATATAATTCAATACTGCATAAGGAACTCAAAGTTTATGCACATAAGAAAAAAAATCCTCAAGATTAAATTTATAACAAAGCCAAAGAGATACACAAATTATGGTAATTAAGTTGTTCATGGCTAACACAGAGGTAAAGATGGGATTTATTAAGGCACAAAAATGGGGTTTACCATGACTTATAAATGTAAAACACTAAAATTGGCTAGATAGTGCTTCCCTTTTTATGAAAGATCAACAATTAAAGTCAGTGCTTGTTGGCTTTAAGGAAAGTTTCATGAAACCTTTCATATATTAGTTAATGAAGTTATGTAACTACATAAGTAGCAGAATCTTAACATAAATTTTCTCTTGCATTTTCCAAACATTTAATGGGGGGGAGAATAATGCCATAATATAGAAGGACATAGCAGGGTTTCATAAGACACTTATTCCTCTTTAGGAGAAATGGAAACTGCCACAAAATTGCTTTGACTATTACTACATGCGTATTTTTACTTCATACACAAAAGGTTGATCTGTGCTTAGCTGCATCTGGCACAGCTCCAGGGAATTAAATGGGTCTGTGCCGATTTGCATTTGCTCATGATCCAGGCATTGCTCTAAATCAGTTGTAAGTGTCATTTTGAATGGCAAAATGGCTTTTTTTTTCTCTTTATGTCAGTTAACGAGATTGTATATTAATACTTTATTTTCTTTCCCATTTGACTTTTACATGCCATTCAAAATAAAGAAAAATATATCAATGTTGGTAAATTACTTTTGTGTAGTTAGTTGCTTCCTGACATTGTCTCAAAGTTCTTCAAAACAAATTGAGTGTGAAAACTGCTAATCATCATTGAAATATTTACACATGAAGTATATGCCTACTCTCTTCTGTAATAATATTATGGATTGCAAGTTTTTTGCATCTGTCCATTGACTTGGATTGTTAGTCACAATTTTTCTGTGACTTCACATTTTTTTCTCAGAAGAAAAAGGGTCTCGTAGTGCTTTTTGGAGTTTATTACAATATCAAAATATGAAGCCTTTAAAGCTTTTCAGCCAAGGAAAAATAAATATATAGCTTCAATTAAGTTGGAAAATATTCTTAAGATAAATAAGCCAAATTTAACCCAACACTATTGCATTCACCATTAAACTATACCCATCACTACCATATCGATACATCTTTTGAATACCTCCAGGGATGGTGTGTGCACCATTTCTTTAGGTGGCTTGTTCCAATGCTTGACAACCCTTTGAGTGAAGAAAAACCTCCCTGGCACAACCTGAAGCCATCTCTTCTTGTCCAGGTGCTTTTGACTTGGGACAAGAGACCAACCCTCTTCTAACTACAACCTCCTTTCAGGCAGTTGTAAAGGGGTGTAAGGTTTATCCTGAGCCTCCTTTTGTCCAGGCTAGACACCCCCAGCTCCCTCAGCCACTCCTCATAGCACTTGTGCTCCAGACCCTTCACCAGCTCCATTGCCCTTCTCTGGACTTGCTCCAGCACCTCAATGTCCTTCTTGTAGTGATGGGCCCAGAACTGAACGCAGGATTCACAATGTGGACTCATCAGTGTCAACCTCAGGGGGACAAAATTTTGCTGGCCACACTATTCCTGATAGAGGGCAGGATGCCATTGGTTTTCCCAGCCACCTGGGCACACCGCTGGTTCATGCTCAGCCAGCTGTCAACAAATTTGTAAATCAGATTAAATATTTTATTTATTAATTAAATAGACTTTGATGTCCATGGCCTGCTAAAGGACTTGGCTGATACAGAGGCCCACCTACAGAAGTGTTAGCTGTGCTGTTTCTCAGTATTCTTGCTCTGGGTGCTGCACCACAGTGAAACTGTGAGCAGCAAGGCAGCAAGAGCTGTGCCAGAGGTAGAGGTGGTCTTTGGCAGCTCACCCTCTCCCACCTGCTCTTCTGCTCCAGCAGGGCTCTGTGGATATTACCACCTCCCTTCTCAGCAGATCTGCCAAGAGTCACTTGCAGGATTGCAGCAAGCTCAAAAAATTGACATATTTTTGCAGAAACAGGGATATAAACAGAGTTGATAGATCTGAGAGGACACAGAACAAAAGCAGGAATTTGAAGCAGACTGCAGACATGCATCTGTCCATATATGTGGTTTTATCCTATGGGCATGCTTATGTGGTACAAGAAGATCACAGTTTTCTCCCAGACTTTCAGATTATGCTCTAAAATTTTGATTTAACTCTTTCAAATATAATTTAAAAATTTTGCTCTGTTTTTTTAGCAGTAACCTGTTTTAGAAATGTTAAAGCAGAGAAGTCAAACTATTTATCATGCAGCCTGCACTGGATTCAGGCCACCCTCCCTAGAAGTTGTTATAGTGTAGACACAGTAAAGATAAAGTGGAATGATAACTAAAATCACAAAAAGGAAATTCAATGTTCCTTTTCTCCTAACATACAGAGTGCTGGTAATGCTAAAAAATAAACACAGAAATTAAAAAATGAGACTAAGACATTGAAACTGGTCTCTTGGTTTAACCACAGGACTGCAAAGTCAACGATACCTAAGCCAAGGAAAACCAAGTTATTTTGCTGAAAATGTCAGTGTATGACATATTTCAGCAGTATGCCCCAATGGTACAACTTTTCAAAACCAATGATGATTAGTTTGGGTACTGTGCTGCAAAGGCTAGTTCCAGCTCTAATCTCAATCCCCTGTATCCCTGTGGTGCTCTGTGGAGGTGTGTTAAATTTGCAATTTTGACTCCAGTTAGAGAAATCTTTGTGCATGCTAAAGGTCTGCAGAGTGCCCCAAGAAATTTGTTGGGCGACATGGAATGTTTTATTAAGCCTTACATTTTGTAAATGTATTTCACGTAATCATGTCAAATCCGAGACCTTAGTTGAAACTATTCAACTAAGGTCTTGGGTAATAAAGGTAATTATTTCTTGTAACAACCTGGAGCCTGTTAAGCCACAGGGAGTCATCTCAGGGTGTGCATCACCAGGCACTGCCCTTGTTCTAGTTTGGCTGGGGGATCCCTCTGCTTGCCCGCAGATCCACCGGCCAAAGCGAGCACAGGCCGCTTGTCACAGGCACAAGTGGTTGCACATCAAGACGGCTCATCTCTTCTCCTAGCTGCGAAAGGGAAGAAAACTAAATCTGTAGAGACTCCAGGAGAGGCAAATGCTGCCAAGGTACTTCAGGAGAGCACGCTCTTCTTTGGATTCAGTGTTCAGGTGGGGTCACAGAGCTCCCCAGGTCTGGGACTCGATACCGATCTAGGAAGCCCACTCGGGGCCTCTCCCGGAGCCCTGCGCGCCCGTTCCCCGCAGGCCGAGGGGATGCCACCTCCGTGTCCGCCGGCGAGCGGGCGCGCCCAGGTGCGCTGAGCCGCGCCCGGGCGGGCGGAGCCCGCGGAGCCTGGCAGCCGTGGGGCCCGGAGGGGCGCTGCCCGTCCGCCCGTCCGTCTGTCTGTCCTGCCGTGCGGGTCAGCGTCTGCCCGTCCGTCCGTCCTGCCGTGCGGGTCAGCGTCTGCCCGTCCGTCCGTCCGTCTGTCCTGCCGTGCGGGTCAGTGTCTGTCCGTCCGTCCGTCCGTCTGTCCTGCCGTGCGGGTCAGCGTCTGTCCGTCCGTCCGTCCGTCTGTCCTGCCGTGCGGGTCAGCGTCTGCCCGTCCGTCCGTGCGGGTCGGTGTCTGCGCGGCCGCGGGGCCGGCCCGGTCTGTTCGGTGTGCGCGTCGCTCGGGACGCGGAGGGCCGGCGGGGCTCGGACCCCCGGTGTCCCCGTAAGATTTCCCTCCGCCCTGGTGTCACCCCGTTGTTTTCCGAGGAGTGGCGTGGGTCCGGCGCCGAGGAAGCTCCTGCGCTTCTGCCGCGGCTGCCTGGGGTAAAACATCTTTTCAGCTTTGTTCTGTGCTTTTTGGTGAGTCTCCGCTCCAGGCGTGCCAGGGGGGAATTCCTTGCTGCCTCTCGATACACCCAGGAGCTGCGCCTTGGCAAAGGTGGGCTTGGTATTTCCTGGGTGACCGAGAGAGGCGTTTCATGTTTCTGCCAGGGGTGAGCTGAGTCATGAGCTCGCTAGAAATGGTTAAATTATTGTCTAATCAAAGCAGTTAGTTTTTGAGATTACTTAGGACCAGTACCTTCAGTAGCAGGTTAAGAACCAAGTTGGCTGTCACTAACCAAGGCAAGTCAGCCCTGAACTGCAGAGTGACAGCAAGTCATGCATGTCACAAGCAGTGTGTAGCACCGGAGTGTCTGGTCTGCCCAATTCAGATAGAGAATATTTAGGTGTTTGAGGGGGAAAAAAAAGAAAAAAAATAGCTGAATCATAAAAAAAGTTCAGAAGTTACACCAGCAACTGCCTTGGCTCAGACCAGTTTCCTGTTGTTGCCAGTCTTGAGTCAGAGCTGGGAGAGATTATTTCTGCAAGGAGGAGTTCTGCTGACACGTTCGTGTTTGTTGACATTTGGAAGTAGGAGGTGAAACTAGCTTAGCTACAGAAACTCTGTGCTGAGCAAGCCAGGCAGCCTCAGTGATTTGTCATCTTCCTCAGCCTTTCCAAGCGATCTTCAGACTGTTCACAGGGTAATAAAATAACAGTAATTCCTGGATCAGCCTCCTCTTCCCGTCTCTCAGGTGGTTCTTTGATCAGTGCAGTTACATGCCACTTTTCATGAAAGTGGAACAAAGGACTTTTTTTTTTCTTTAACCATGAGAAGCTGCTCAGCCCAATAAACAGAGATCATAAGCATTCAAAATTAGTCTTCTCAGTGATAAATCCAATATTTCTTTGTGAATGTGGGCAAAGATTGTTATTCAGAAAGGAGCGAAACAACCTGTGGCAGTCACTGAGTGACTTAGTACAAATGGCATGATTAAATTTTTCTGATGTTGTAAGGTATGCTAAGGAATGAAAACCTTTAGAACACATAGAAAAACATTTTGTTTCATGTGAAACAAAATAAGCCTGCCATTCATCTCCAGCTAAATGAAAGTACACCAGTCACCAAAAAGGAGGAAGAAAATTGTCATTTTCTTCACTGTAGAAACCCAATGCACTGATAGAAAGCTGCCTTACAGTTCCTTACTGTTGCAGGAAACTGAAGGACTATACTTATCAGGAGTGTTTATCTCCATGTTTTCATTAAAGGCAAGGAATGTTACTGCTTCTCACACCATCCTGGTTTGGCATCAGTATAGGTATTGGGAGCTAAGGGATTTCATTCATCTCTCCATTGGTTTTTTTTCACAGAATAATAGAATAGTTTGGATTGGAAGGGACCTTTGAAGACTATTTAAACCAACCCCCATGCCATGAACAGGGCATTTTTATCTTGCCCTGGTATGTGTTTATAAAGAGAAAATGTAGTTATGCTAAAAGGACTTTTCTGTAATTTTGTTTTGTGATTTATTCTTCACTAATTTTGTCATAACAAGTATATGCAAATTTTTCTTCTTCTAAGACTATGCTAATAGTTTAGGATTTTAAAATACTTTCAGGTGCAAATGCTAATTCCATATTTTTACATTATCCAACTGTAATTTCTAGTAATAATAAGAGTGTAGAATAGTGTCTCTCCTACATACTATGCAACAGGAACTGCATGTGGATCTAAGCTCTCTAAGATTTTAATCTTCAGCTGGTGAATATGAACATGACTATCTTGTGGGAACATTTTTATTAAGTCTGACTTACCAATACAAAACAACTCCTGTTATATGGAAACACTCTTGGTAAACAAGGAAGTGTGTTTGCACTGCCTGCAAATCAAATTATAACTTCCTGTATTATGTTTGTTGTATAATATGGAATGAGAAAACAGGCAGCAGGTACTCACTCTAGCTCCTTGCTTGAAAACGGTTCTGTATCCCAGAGCTAATACCAGCATTGCCAACAGCAAATAGGATATTTTCAGGACCTTATGTATTTTAACTATTCTTTGTTAAACTGTATTAAATGAATTATCCAAGTCTGCTTCTTGTTAATTGTTCAGTGAAGTACTTTTGGTATAACATTTTTGTTTCCAGAGCTTACAGAGGCCCATCCTTTTCTACTAACTCCCCAAGTGCCATTTCTTCACTTGGAAAAGGGAAGAAGAAAAAAGAAAAAGAGGGAGTGTATTACTGATGCTGTCACTCTCCAGGATGAATTGTTCATGTATTATTTTAATTACAGGGAAAACATGGGGAAAAAACCATATTTGTTGGATCCCCTCCTTCCTATGTATCACAGTGGACTGAACTTTTGTACTTCTGCAAATTGTTTCATATTTTAACATGTCTTCACAATAAGCCTTCTTTACAAAAAAGGTTGTTCTTCAAAGTTTTCCAGGCTAGAGTCTGTAATCCACACAGGCTGCCTGATGCACTCCACTGTGACAAACTGAGACGTCAGCCTAGACTGCCCAAGCCCTGTGGCAGCTTTGCTGCCTGACCCCTGCTTCCCCATGAAAAAAGCAACTCCTTTTGTTCTTGGAAATGCAGTACCTGCTCTTCCTTTAGAAACAAATCTAGGCTGATTACAACGATGCCATTCCCACAGACTGTCATCACAGTGGTGCTGATAGTGCTTGGCTGGCTGAGTGTGAACCTTTGCTCTGTGCTCGGGATCACCCAGCTCTCCAGCAGGGTTGCAAGGATAGCTGGGGAGCTGTCCCCTGTTGGCTGTGATCTACCTCCACCAGGGCTTTCTGAGGTTAGATTGAATTTGCTGGGAGGCGGAATGAGGCCTTCACCTGAAAATTTTGTGATCGGTTAAATAAGACTTGGCTCACACAGTATTCACTGAACAGTTTTTATAAAATGCCTTAGTTCCCATATGCAGTGAGAGTTTCCTCTCTATTTGATTTTCCTTCCTTTTTTTCCATTTGTTTTTCCAATCTTACCTACCGATATAAAACCAGAAGCCTTGAATAGCAGCAGGCTGACTTTAACAGGCAAAGTCCAAAATCATGGATTTGGCTATATGTTTGTGGTCTCTGCACAACAAAAAGGAGCCCTTTCATCTTCAGGTTTCAGTTTAGCTTTTAAGATTTTGAGTTGAATTTTTAACTGAAGCTAATTTCTTTTTTTTGGTTCATTCCTTGGTATTTCCTTTATTGCCTGTCTGGCCAATGAAGTGCAAAATAGGGATGTAAAATAATGTAATCACCTGTGAGCTACAGGAGTGGGTAATGGCCCAGGGCAGCACTGTGTACATTGTGTGGGTTTTGTGTGTTATTCGCACAGTCAGAAATTACAGGTGCTCTGCAAAGACATAAAAAGGAGTGAGCAGAGTGGGAACAGGGCTCTTCCAGTGCTGGGCCTGTGTTGTGAATCATTTGTCCTCCTTTTTCTGCTCCCAGGTGCTGTGCTCTCTTTTTCTCGCCCTGACTCCTGCCAGGCATGGTGCCAGATCATCAACGTGTCTGAATCACACTCTCCTCTCCTCACCTCTATGGAGGGGGCTGGCAATGAAACAAACTGGAGCATTTCCCTTCCTTCTGGAAGCAAATACCACCTCTACATTGGCTTGGCTTTGGCTATAGGTTCCAGTATCTTTATTGGTTCTAGTTTCATACTGAAGAAGAAAGGACTTTTGAAACTGGCAGACAGAGGAGTCACCCGAGCTGGTAGGTGATGGTGCCATCCTTGCTCCTGCTGGGGACACAAACACCTCTTCTAACTTGACAAAATCAAGGTTCAACTCACAGATCACATGTTTGAAATTACTTTAATGGTGATCAGAAGTCCTGTCTTGGTGAGGGATGGAGATATGATATTATTTCTGTGTGTGGTTACAGGGACTGGGATTTCAGAACTCTTAGGACTAAGGAATATGCAGTGTATATTAAATCTAGTGAGCTGGTGCTATTTCCTCACTGAGAGCAAATAGTTACCAAAATAAAATTCTTTATTTGTCTTATCCTCCAAAATGCCATTCTCTCTCTTTTTTCAATCTTTCTTCCTCCTCATTTGAGATTGAAAGTCTTAGGCTGGTTTAGCTTTTTGGTTTTGCTCAGCTTTTTTAAAGTGAGTACAATGAGTTGTAGAAATGACATTTATTACAGAAGTTTCTACAGTTAGTACAACTATCCCTTCATCAAAGTCAGCAGATGAACAGCTAGAAAAAGAACAGTTGCACTAATGTCTTAATTTGCTTTGCATGGATTTAAATACATAGCATTAGCAGTTTTTCTTTTGTTTGTTGTCTTTATTGGAAAATATTATTCCAGGGAATTTGGTTATTTGAAGAAATTGGTACTGAATATTAGATATACGTAAAAAAAAAAGTCATGCACACGGGGGCATTGTTCTTTCTAATTTCTTCAAACCTAAAGTAAAAGGAGAGTCAAACTGCAGTTGACTGTATGAATCTATTGGATCTGACCTGGAAAAGCATTTTGAAACATTTCACCAAAAATCTTTATAAACATTTTACTTTTGCTTGAAACTTCTCCTCTGTGTATATTTAGTCAAACAGCATTTTTTACAAGCCCAAGTCACAAAGCAGTAGAGTCATTAATAAAATGTCAGTCAAAATCAAATATTCTTCTTTTTGCATCTAGGTAACATGCTCTTTTTGTACTTTGTAAGTGCAAATGTGAAGCTGTACTTTTTGTTTCTTACATTAAGGTGATCTGTTTCCTCTAAGATAAGGTTATTTTTTTCTCTTTCAGGGCAAGGTGGATATTCTTATTTGAAGGAATGGATTTGGTGGGCTGGACTGCTATCAAGTAAGTCAGCTCTTTTCTTTCAGCCTATCTGTAAATCTACAAAAAGCAGATTGTTTTAAATAGATTTATTGTCTGATTTTTCATTCCCTTCACTTAAATGTCCTTGCAATCACATTCATGACAAGCTCTTCTCATATGCCTTCTTTCAAATACTGCATTTGGTCTTAAGAGCTCTTTGCAGAATAACCATCTTTTCTTTAATATCTGATAAAATGCCATGGAATTGCATCTGTCCAGCTTCTAGGAGTACTTAGGGGAAGAATATTTTACTTCCTTCCAGCATTACTAATTGTGCAGCTAATTTTGAAATGAAAATGTGCCTATATAGTGCAGAAAAATGATTTTGGTTTGTATTTGCTGTCAGAGTTGCCGTACAAAATATTTACAATAGCGTGCCTTTTAATATTCTCCTCCAAGCTGATCCAAATGTTCTTTCTTCTGCAGTGGGATTAGGAGAAGCTGCAAACTTTGCTGCCTATGCCTTTGCACCTGCAACCTTGGTTACCCCCTTGGGTGCCCTGAGTGTTCTCATAAGGTCAGTACCAATGGGGAGCAAGCCTTGGCAAATGAACCACTAAGGGAAAAAATACTTGCTTTGGCTGAAAGGAGAGATTTTTAATAAAAAATCCTGAAAATCGATTTATGGGCAAAAATTGTTTTTTGTTGATTGCTGGAAATATATATTTCCTTATTTAGAACTGAATTATCTGGGTAGATGGAATCAAAAGTCTTGTTGCAAAGGTCACTGAATGCCTTCCCAGTAGCTTTTCACCTAGATCACAAAGTAATTCTTATCAGCATAAACAAGGTATACTGCTGATAGAAGGTAATTTAGCTATTCCTAGAGAACTGGAACTTTTTTAAGAACTGTTATCCTGTTCTTCAGCTGTGACTAAACTTTAAATAAAAATACAGCATTCCTTCACAAAATGTTTTAAAAAACTTTTCTATTGATAGGAGCATAATTTCATATTAATGCACAGTTAGTAAAACTTTTGATTTTGTTTGGTCTTTTTGACATCTTTCTAGAAAGAAGGCAAAGAAAATCTAAGCTTTCTTCTGTATCCACAATTAACATTTGTAGTTCTTTTGAAACATAAATGTCCTTCACAGACTTATTGTTTCCTATGTATGAAGGAAAAAAATTCCAAGGTCTTAAACACATACAGTAATGTGGCCATCATAGCAGCAGAAAAGATGTGGACTGTGCATACAAAAACTTTATAGGAAATAATCTTTTAACAAAATGAAATTATAGTATTTTAAATGTAAAACTCTGATTTTTAAGAACTGAGTATACTATATGAAACACTGTGTTTAAAACAACATGTGCCACATATTAAAAACAAAACAGAAAAATAACCCAAACAAAAACACCCCAAACAAACAAACCTCCCCTAGGATGCTTGGAATAATCCACCTGCTCAAACTGCAGCTGTTTTGTCATAGCAAAACCAAAACCAATGTAACTGAGTCTCTGCAGTGGGGCTGGGGTCAGCGTGTTGGTAAATGCAGATCAGCTGGATGCCTGGCTGCTGCTGTGCAAAAACAGCTTGAGCTTTATTGCCTTCTTCTTTGATGGGGAGAACAATCATTCAAATTTTCATGAGACAGAGGGGTTGTTAGAACTTCATGTCAGTGAACTCATTACCCTTGTGTGAAAAAAAGGTCTGTGTTTTGATCAGTGGGTTGAGTAACTATTTGTGTGTTCACACACCATTAAGCCTGTGTCTGTGCCCAAGGTTGTTCTCTAGCAGGCTAATCATGCCCCGTGAGTGGTGTTTTAGGCCATGTTATTGTGCCTTGGTTAAATAATCAACCCCGTGGAGATCCTGGGGTTGATCTCTGAAGGGGGAGACATGCCTTCTCTGTGTTTTGGGAGGAGCCCTGGCAAGCCAGGCAGAATGTGTGCCTGGGTGGGAGAGCCTGAGGATGGATGAGGAATAGTTTCCAGCACTCATGTGCTTTGGTTGTAATGGTAAATGAACTGCTTTGAGCCATTTTTGGAAGAAAGAAACAGCTCTTGTGGTTAATCTACAGTGAGAGTGCATACCCTGACCCAGACAATCAGGAACGAGAAGCTCCTTAGCAAATTTGGACCCTTTTACAACCTGGAGGGAAGCATTGAGTGTTGCTAAACTCCCTAAAACCTGACCTTACCTTCTTCATCATGACCAACTTTCTTGGAAAAACTCTTCACTCACAATTTGATTGTTTCAGGCTGGTTTACCATATATCCAAATTCAAAAGAAGTTTTCTGATATGCTACACAGAGAGATTTTGAATGTCTTCTGTGCATGGTGGAGCTGAACATTTTATTTCTGTTTTGCCGAACAGTGCTATATTGTCATCCTATTTTTTAAATGAGAAGCTGAATATTCATGGAAAGCTGGGCTGTGTACTGAGCATTTTGGGGTCAACAGTCATGGTTATTCATGCCCCAGAGGAGGAGGAGGTCACCTCACTAGATGAGATGGAAAGAAAGCTGCAAGATCCAGGTCTGTATGCAATTGCAGTGAAGACATGCTGCAGTTCACAGGGAAGTGTCTGGGACACTGAACAACTCTGAGCATGTTTGTGAGCATAGTCTGGTGTTGTGTGTATTACTCTTTCCTTTCCTCTTTTTTACAGTGTTTGTTACATTTGCTGTTCTGCTGACAGTCATTGCCCTTGTACTGATCATTGTTGTGGCTCCAAAGAGAGGTCAGACAAACATACTGATCTACATTTTAATTTGCTCTCTCATCGGTGCCTTCTCCGTCTCGTCTGTGAAGGGCCTGGGCATTGCCATCAAGCAGATGCTGCAGAGGAAGCCAGTCTATCGCCATCCCCTGGTTTACATTCTGGTGGGCATCCTGGTGCTCTCAGTCAGCACTCAGATCAGCTACCTCAACAAAGCCCTGGATGTGTTCAACACATCCCTTGTGACGCCCATTTACTACGTGTGCTTTACTACCACAGTGGTGACGTGCTCCATCATCTTGTTCAAGGAGTGGAGCAGTATGGAACTGGGTGACATCATTGGAACCCTGAGTGGATTCTGCAGCATCATCATTGGTATCTTCCTACTGCATGCTTTCAAGAACACTAACATCACCTGGAGTCAGTTGATGTCCACTGTTGCCAAAGAATCGTCACCGCCACACCGTGACTCTGAAACCAGTCACACTTTGCTGGAGAGCATGGAAAACCCAGCTTTGGCATATGAGGAGGACAACATTTTATTCAGTCAGTGAAACACTCAAGCAGTGTTCATCGTCGAAGTATCATGAATTGCAAACTCAGCCCACCCATGTCTACTAGAAAGCCCAACTCTTCTGCAGTCCTCTGGAAATTTGCCTGTGGGGCCTGTTAAGTGTGGACCACTCCTCTATTGTCAGCTGTTGGCAGTAATGAGTGAAAATGGTCAGTAATTAGCACAACAGACAGAAACCTAGTGGTGATTATATGTTAGACAATTAAAAACATGGTCCTTTTTTTATGCAGCCCCTCTTCCTGGGAAATTTTAGCAAAAAAGAATGGTCTTTGTAAGCCATGTTTAAAAATACAATTTTCTTTTGATGATAAAAGACAATCCTTGCTGAAGTGGCAGGTACTCTGCTATTATCTTGTGATGGCCTTAATATTTCTGGCTGTCTTTATATTTTTGTAATTTATTGCCAAGCAAGCTTGTAAATACTCTACATGAAGGATATTCATTGAAGACATAACATGAAGAAAACAGTGTTTAACCATTTTAGTTTTTCATTTAAAATTTTGTGCAAGATTTTTTTCACTTTTGATGACCTTCCAATGAACATTGATTAGATGTCACAAAAAAATTTTCACAAATGCAATTCTTGATATATCTCAGCTTTTCTACCCAAGGAATCCTGAATGGATTGTGAATTCCTGAATGTGCCTGTACTTTTTTATTTCAAAACTAAGACCAAGTTTAAGGAAAAAAATGCATTTGCCTGCAAACAGCTGCTACTGGCTTAAAAAGTTACATGAGGTTATAGAATTAAGTATTCAAATCCAGGAGAAAAACAGAACCTGCAATTAAAAATTTCTCCTTTGTTTCATATAGTTTTGAGGATTACGAAGTGGCTTTACTTATTTCCATAATTCTTCCTTATACAACCATCTATAACCCATATATACAGCCATCAGAACCCATATAAGCTTTTCAAATTTTTTTCCTTATTTTCTGGGAAGGTATTGTTCTTTATTAATAATAAAGCAGTCCTGTTAATTTTTATTCTTAGTGAAAAATTCATTTTGCAATCTATGCGCTACTTCTAAAAATACTAGGTAGGGGATGAGCTGTAGGCAAGGGTTGAGAAATGTCAGAATGTCTTTTTTTTGAGTTTGGACTTCTCTAAAAAAAGAGTATTTGCTCCTATTAGATGTTTTACAATATGTTAACCTACCAGAGGCCTTGAAGATTGGTAACTGTACTGTAGTTCCTCAGTTGAGGTCACTGATCTTCCTGTCACAAAAAACCTTGCACAGTCCATGGTTTGCTCATTACAATCTTCTTTGTTTTCCACTTTGTAAGTAAGTAACTTCAGCAATCAGACATGTGGTTGGTGACAAGCTCATCAGAAAGCAGCATTTCCAATCTTTGGATTTCTAAGTGTGAGTCCAGAAAGTTTGCCAGAGGATGCCAGCACTTCAGCAGTTAAAAACTGGTTTTAATCAGCTGAAATTTATATGCCAAGCAGAACTTCCTCATGAAGCAGGCTATATGCTTTCTAATGTTCAAAAGGTTCAGCAGAAGAAGAAAAAGAAAGAAAGCTCATCCTTTACAAAAGGGTTGCAGCTTGTATTTCATATATTTGTATGGCATCGCTGTTACCCAGCAAAAGCGACATTTTCACCAAAAATGTACTTGCCTTCAAAATATAATGACATTGTATAAATTATCTATTTGGAGTATTTTTCAGCTTGAGTGATGAAATTCACAGCAGTTCTTTGCTGTTAAAAAAGCTTCAGACAAGAAAATCTACTAACAGGATTTCATTACTTAGTTAATGTAGAGAATACTTTGGTTTAATTGACCAGATTCAAGCTTCAAAATCTTAATAGTTAAAAACAAGTAATACAAGCAATAATAAAACTAAGGATGGAGGGGGTTTTATAGTTTGTTCTTTAAAAAAACCCTTGCTTTTCACTCTGAATTAGACAATTCAAAGAATAACTGAAGAAAATGTTGACTGTAAAAAAGAGAAAAATAAATGCTTTTGCATAGTCCATGGCCCCTTTATTTGCTTACAGAGTCATCAATGTGATGTGACCAAATGAGTTATTTGTAAGAAATAGCAACCAGTCCAGCTCTTGAATGGACGTGTGTTGGCATTTTTTAAAGATATGTCATAATAGTTTCTTTGAGAAGGCAGTGGACTCCGTATATAACAATTGCTGGCAATAATTAGCTTATACCAAGCAAAATTCCTGTATTTTCTACTGGATCTGTGTATCTGCTATTAGACATAAATAGCAACTAATAATAAAAGAATGTTATTTTCTAACAATGTCAAAAAAACCAAAGTTAGTGGTTATTTTCGTGGTGTACAAGAAGTCCATCATGTTAGAAATAAATTAGTGATTATTTTTTTGTATAAAGATATTTCTTGTAAGAGAGGCTATTTTTTTAAATGTTTATATTTAGTTACTAGTTTGGAATAACTTTGATTTTTTAATTGAAATTATGCTAATATTTCTCTTGTAATAAATTACTCATGGTTATGTACTAAATTATGTGTGTTTTTTAAACAAGGGATAAAAAAAGAGTGTCATTCATATTTCTAAATTGGAGAAGAAAACCCAAAGCATGTGTGTCTCACAGCCAGTCTCAGTGGAGAGTGTTTCAGTGAGTTGCCGGGTTTCCCAGGCAGTGAAATGAAGAACACTATTTAAAGTAATTAGATGTGTTTTGGTATGTGGGGTGAATGCTTAGGAAGGTAAACAAAGCAATCCTCAGAGGCAATACATTGCTAACCAAATTACAGCTTTTAAATGCTGATACTAAACAAATCTTGGCAGCTACTCATTATTACCATATCTCAGAACAAATTAATGGGCAATTAAGTTCCTCACATAGCTGCACCAACTAAATTTAGGTAGGTCAAGAAGACTTGGATAGGTTAAAAAAATCTGTACAATTTTGGAAGGAAATACATCAGTTATTACTTTCTATAGAAATCTGTTCTACCATCTTCAATTTCCAGCCACACTTGAAAGAACCATGCTATTAAAAAAAATCTTCATCCCAAAGGGGTGCATATTCAAAAATTCAAACTCTACTCATCGGGTTGCATCCTAGAACTATATGGGGAATTGCATACTCCTAAAAAATGTTGTTGTCTTATTCTTTAAATTCCAGCAAAATAAAACTGTTGTCATCTTATTTCAAAAGCTCTCATATCTTCTTGGTGATTTCTCATGGGCAACTCCTCACGGCACTGACTCCTCCTTCTTCACAGAACAGCCAACAAACTCCATAAATCTCCTCACCCAGCTACCCCACTCTTTTGTAGCACTCATCTCCTTACTGGACACAGCTGTGGCCTGTTAAGCACAGGCCTGTTCCTAAACTTTGGTGATTGGTACAGCTGCAGCTCGTCAGGTGTGAGACTGCCTTCTGCACTATTCTCTTACATTCTATCCCTCCACACAAAACTGTCAGGTGTGCTAGGAAATATCCTTCCAGCAGGGCAGGTTTACAGCAGCTGACTCCTTTTGGGCAGGTTTTAAAATGATGCCATGGTTCAGAACATGGGTGGGAGGCTGAGCAGGAGCCAGACTGGTGGTGCATGAAGGAGGAGGGATGGTGATGTGCTTTGGTGGGCCTGCAGGGCCTCCCTTTTTATGAAATCTGCCGGGGCCAGAGGGGAAGGAGGCAGGAATTGGCCTGAAACAAGTGTCACCAGCCCAGTACACACTAGTTATTGGTCTGCATTGTTTCTCAGGAGTACTTTTGACAAGTGAATTCATTTCACTTTCTGAAAATAAATTCCATTTTGTCAATAATGCACCTTTTTATAGAAAAGAGATGTATCCTATGTGGCTGGCTCACAAAAGCTTGGAGTTCTGCCTCTTTTCCTCCCATCCATAATACAGACTTGTTCCAAGTTTTCTGATGTTTGATCAGCAAATAGTAGCTAAATTTTTACAAATGCTGAACACTCCTACAGCCTTTGATGGAAGTTTCCCTGTATGGAGGTGTCTCCCTGTATGGAGGTGCCTCCTTTACTACTTTTTCCAGATCTCATTTTCATCATATGGAAGTTTAAAAAGAAACCAGCAAACAGACATCTCTTTATGGTTAGTGATAAGGATGTCACTCACTATTCATCTGTTTTTCTGCCTGTTAGAATGTGGTTGGAATTTGACCTAAGCTCACAGTCACCATGAGGTCTAAGGTGGCCTACTCAGTCTTTATGTAAGGGTGTAGCTGTTCTGGTAAATAAATGCACTGTAGATACCTGACCTTTGTACTGCAGACCATTTCTTGCTGCCAATTAAGCACCACTTTCACTGACTCTGAAGCAAGTTCTCATGCTTTTTCATTTATTTACAGTCAGCTTGATGAAAGCAGCTGTTAAATTTATTCTGTGTCAGAATGTTAATAACAGCTTCTTCAAATTTTTCCCCAAGCAGCCTACAGAAAGATTATATTGGGAAGTGGAAGCCTGGTAGGCAAGCATTATTGGCTCCAGTTATTAGACCAGCATGTTTCTAGGATGGGTGGAAACATGAATATGGGTCCCATATTCACCATGGGACAGCTCAGTGAGACAGGCAGGAGCAAGATGCTTTGAGTACATAAATCTAATGCAGCTGGTTTTCACTGCATGGTGCTGTAACGTATTACACATTAACTTGCAGTAATATGGCAAAACCAGTTTTACAAGAGCTGCTTAAAAAGATGTCTCATATGTTATTCAAAGTCCCCATTTACTTTTTATTGTGGAGAGAGCTTGAATTCCACATTGGTAGTGCATCATCTGCTGAAAAGCTTTGTACTCTGTGGCCTGGACATAAACTGTGGTGAGCTCCATGTGTGTACTGTGTTGTTGTCTCAGTCTTGGCTGAGAGGGAGCAGAGCCAGGACAGCTGACCTGAGGTGTCCAAGGGGATATTTTATACCATAAAATGTCATGATCAATGTACAACCTGGGAGGGAGAGGGAGGGAAGTTGGCTGGGGGCTGCTGGTTACTGCCTGTGGATGGGCTGGGCATCAGTCAGCAGGGAGTGAGCACTGGTACTGGGCATCACTGGCTTCTCTTGGGTTCTACTCCTCTTTCTTTCTCCCTTTAATCACTATTGCTATTGTTACATCTTACTTTGCTTCAGCTGATAACCTGTTCTTATCTCCCCCACAAGTTTTACTTTGTGACTCCCTGTCCCACCAGGGCAGAGGCAGTGAGCAAGCACTGCATGGCACTGTTACCAGCTGGGGTTAAACCACAACAGTTAGAGGCCTGCATTCAGTCATAGCTCTCATAAAGGACCGAATGCTCGTAAATAAACTGATTACAAATGTAAACAGTGACATCAATTCTTCTGGGAAATTACATGAAATAATGAGAATATCATGGTTTACTTGATGCAGAAATACCTTAGAGGTGTGCTTGAAGGTACTCCCAAATGTTCAAACACTGGGACTAATGATTTCCTTTCCCAAGGGTTGATAACTATCAAAATGCTATTGCAGTAAAGATGACTGATTACTGCCAGGACTATATTTGATTATGAGACGCCATCATCCTTTGGAAATTCCAAACTTTGTGGGATTTTTTCTGTATTTAATTCTAATGTTGCAGTTATTTTTTTTTTAATTTGGAAATAAAAAATTATAGTGTGACTCAATTTATGACAAAAATTAAATTGAACTCAATCATTCTTTATCTAGCATGTTTTACATATTTTGTCTACAAATAAAATTAAATATTGTGATGTATTTACCTACAAATAATTCACAATGCAATCACATATTTCCAAGAACATATTTATTTGCAATGATCTGACTATTTTGTTTTAAATAATTATGAATTCTATCTACCTTTCCTTCTCTACAACATATTTGTGTTGACCATAGTTAAGATTTAAAATTAAAAGTGAATAATAGCATAAGAAGTAGGGGTACAGACCTGTCCATGTAAGGTGTCATAGGATCCATCTGAGCTTCACTGTCAGGTTCCAGTTTTAACTTGCCCATGAACCATCCTGGCCATTTGCAAGGGAGGGCTGAAGCACTACTTTGTCCAAGCAGTGGGTGCAGGCACACGTGTGGGCACTGCCCCAGCAGCCACTCACTGGGCTGGCTGTCCCTTGGACAGAGCCCTGCTCTGCTTCTCCAGGGCTGGATGCTCTGCAGTGCACAAGGACTTGCCTTTAGAAGTGACTTAGCCAGAGCTTTTCAGAGCTTTTTCCTTCATTTTGCTCTGCCAATCACTATTCCCCGGTGCATGAGTCATATTAAGTATAAATAATGTAATAATATTGATGCAAGAATTAGTGTAACTCAGAACAAAAGAATGAATAAAAATATCTATAAGGTGAGTAGGCTTAGTTATTGCTTTTCAGACAGATTTTTCTCCCTAATGATGAAAACAAAGTCTTGGGAGTCCCAAACCAGTGTCCTGGAGTATCTTTCACAAATAAGAAAAACTGTGCCAAGACCAAACAGCTGCTTCAGTATGCAGGATGCTGGTACTGGGATTTAGGTAGGGACCTCTCCAAAATGTTGAGGTTTTCTGTACCAGCTTCATTAGTGGCATGCTTAATGCTAACCTTTCAGGAAATACATTGGTATAAAATCTGTGATTATGTCATCTCTGCTAGATCTCTGAGGGTCACTGTTAACTCTGCAAAAGTAGGACGTCCTTCAGGTTTCTGAAAAGAAAAGCAGAGGATAAACTTGTGTTAGCAGATTGGTTGATTACAGTACCAGACTTCAGAAATTGGATATAAGTACATATGAGATAACAGTTAAAAATTACATTTCATTTTATTAATAGAAATTTTAAAAATCAAGTTTGTAATTTTAGAGAAAAAGAAAAATTTGTTATTCATGACACCAGCAGCATGAGCACAGACACTTGTAAAAAATTCCTGAAATTTCTTTATACTTATTTCAATTCTGTATCAGAATTCCTATGGAATTCTCCGTGCAGTAGGTTTATGGAAAGCCCTACCAACCAGGAAACCATAGTGCTCAGGAATGCTCCCTGTGTTTTTGATAAAGGATCTTCACTGCTGTATGATTTGAAGTGCTGCAGCTCAGTATTGAACAAACTCCTGTCTGGTGGCAGACAGGAAAGAGAATTTCCCCATGATCCCTCTGCTGGCTGGCACCCCAATGGGTGTTTGCAGTAAGCAGGCAAGGTGGATGCAATTTAGATTTCCTTCTCTTAAGCTTTTTTTTTTTTTTACTCAGGATTTAAAAATTTTATTCAGAGGAGTAAGGTGGGAGATAAAGGAGACAATGGTAGCAACAAGATTCCCCAGCTACTTACTGTGTATGCCCACAATTTTACATGAAAAAATTGCACACAAAGCTCTTCTGAAAGGACCTTTAACCTAAAATAAAGATTCATTTCTTCTAGAGACTAGAGAAGGAGGGCCCTTAAGGGATTAATCAGATGGAGAAGTTAATGAAATCAGTGTTTTGTTACCAATATAGGAAATAATAGGTGCTGGACAAATGGTGAAAGAACATGAAGTACTAAATCAGCTTGAAGAGGGTGAAAGAGGTGCAGCCTTAGGAGCTGCCCTGATGTACAGAGATACTGATACACACTTGAAAAAGGGGTTTCAAAATCTACATTTAGTGGGCATATCCACTTGGTGTATGAGTGTTTTATTATCCAGAGCAGATCTAGAGAAAGCCATGAACAATACAAAGGCACAAAAAAGGTATCACATTGCTCCCAGCAGAGAAACAGGACAGCAGTGGCATATTCCAATCAGGGATGCTCTAGACCTATTGTACTCATAGTGTGCTCTGTATTTCTCAGCTGCAACAGTCAAAAGAAGCAGAGGCTTGTAAACTTTGGTGTGATTTGTGAAAAACATAGTTGGAGATGCTGAGAATGCCACACATGTGAAATAAGGATTTGATGCCTTGAGGTTTTAAGATTGCTCTTATATCCATGTTAAAAATTAAGAACAAAGTAATACCTCAGGGAAAGAAACAAGGGTAACAAACCTCATGCCAGCAGCTGTACATGACTTTGTACACAGGATGGGATGCCAAATGTGGTCGATAAAGTCGGTTACCCTGAGAAATCTCACGGATTACTTCAGCATTTGACTTGGTTTCAAAAGGCATTTTGCCTTCTGTGAAAACTTCCCACATCAGTACACCTAGAAGTGAACCAAAATAGGTTTAGGACAAAACAAAAGATGCCAAACCCACAAGTTTTCAACAAAATTAGGAGAATAAAAACCACTCCTGATTCTTCTGTGTGTTGAAAAATGAATGAGAGTACGGGCAGCCTGAGCTGAAAGAAGGATACAGCCCAAACAATTTTCAACAAATATAATTCCGCTCTCTTTTAAGTCAGCTAAGGTGATGGTCCATGAAACTCAGATGAATACTTTTGGCTAATGAGGACTCATCAGAAATGCACATTTCAGTCAAAATCTACTTTTTAGGTGCAACCTTCCGAATGAAAAATCCATTTGTCCAATATAAGCAAACTTTGAAAAATGAGAAAGACTGAAGTTTCAGATATCTAGTATGGGTAGAAATTTATACTTTCCTAAATCACATCAGTAGTTTTTTTTAGGGAAGTATGGTTGCCTTTTCACCTAATCAACTCACCAAATGACCAGACATCTGATTTGCTGCTATATTTTTTGAAATGAAAGACTTCAGGAGATGACCATTTGACTGGAAACTTGGCACCTGAAGAGCTGATATATTCATCATCAATTACATACCTGAAGAAAAGGAGCAAACCACATAAATTTGAATGAGTGACATTCCCACAAATGGTTTAGAATTCCAGAAAAATAGTATCAATTTGCAAACGAAATTATATCACTATTTTAGTATAAAATGCACACACACAAAAAAACCCCATAGCAATGCACTTAAAGACATTTTGGTCTAAATGAATGATTTGGATTATTCATTAGAATTATGTCAGAATAAAACATTTTGATACAAGCATAAGAGTGACAGAATGGTTATTATTAATATACACCCAAAAGATGACAATAAGACACATCACTTCACCATGGGTAGGAAAATCAGCAGCAATAAAGAATTAGTCTTTTTTTTAAAGGATCCACCTTTTCAACCAAGTAAGACTCTTGCTGTCCATCTTCACAGATGCCATATCAGGGACATTGTTACCAAAGCAGCACACAAAGAAATGTTCATCACATTCAAGACAGCAGTTCTTGTAAGAGCACTAAAGTAATTGTTTTTCCCCAAGCTTATAGGAGCTGACCTCCCAGATAAAATGAAATTATTTACCTAATGCAGGCATTTCTAGGGCAACATTTTAAATGACTACTAGGCTGACCCTAACATCCTTATGAACTCTGGGCACATTTTCCAAGTATTAATGTTCCTGAGCAGATCACAGACATGCAGTACACATTTATTCTCAGGGAAAGCATAAAGGTAATTTTTTTAAGCACCTTTTAAAGGAGGTCACATTGAAATAAATAATCTTTTTGCCTCACTTTCTCATTTTGGTGCAGGCACAGAAACATGGGAGGCTATTGAATTAGGAACATATGAAATAGCAGTACAAAATAACCTGTAAAAGCAGTTGTGTGAGCTCTGAATAATTAGGTTGTGTTCCCATCACATTTCCACAGCCTCCCCAGGATAGTGAGTCCTAGAGCCAGACCACTGATCTCCACTTTGTGGCCACAGTGAGCCTTTCAGGTCCCTTATTCTTAGGCTGGAGCCTGACAGCCACCTTGGTCTTACTGTATTTTCTCATTCATTTGGATATGTCCAGAGCCCTGATACTGACCTTTCCCTTTTGGGGAGCAGTACAACCATGGTACAGGATAGCCCTTTGAAAAACAAGTCCTTAGCTATAAACTGCTAGGGTGTTGTAAGCCTGAGGTTAGAAATAGGAGGCAAAACTGAAGGAGCAAGGCTGTGCTGACCTAACGACTCGCAGCCACAAGTGTCACCACAACCTTCTGCTCAGAGCCACTGACTCTCTTTCAAGCTCATCTGCCTCCTAATGCTAACCCACAGAAAAACCAGCCAGTAAAGCACCAAAGTAGAGGGCTTTATGTCGGCCTTACAAGAGGACAACCTTTTGTTGTCCTCTTTGGGCAGCATTCAGTCATTTGGCCAGCTCAGCTGTGTCCTCTGAGGAAAGTCTGTGAGGCTAGAGCTGTTTCTCAGGCTGGTGCTTGTCACAGTTGAGAGTGCTCTCTTTCCTCACTTTGGCTGGTTCTATCACTAAGCAGAAAAACCACTTCCCTTCCAGAGCAGCATGTGTCACACTTCCTACCCACATGGTCCTTCCTGCATCCTGCCTCACCTACTCAGCTACCGCAGCCTCCAGAGGTCAGCACCAGCTCCAGTTCTGTCCCTAGCGGCTTTCTCACCTCCATCCTGCTCAGCAAAGCTGGGGAACTTCTTTCTGCAGGCTTCTGGCTGCCCTGCGCACTCTGGGCATTTCTCTGTCTATAAACACCTCTGAAGTTTACCTGGCACTGTGTTTACCTATCTTGCACTCACCAAGAGCAAGAGGAGGACACGATATCCAGTTCATGGTACAGTGGTTAAACAACATTTCAATTTTCATCAGGATTCAAAAATTACCCACAGTGGGATCCCCCAAACCAGTGAAGCAAGCAGTGAGGTTAACTAAAGATCATGCTGCACCTGTCTGAGAATGGGTGCTCTCAAAACCTTTGTCAGTGACCTCGTACCTTGCCATGCCAAAGTCAGATACTTTAACCACATGCTCCTCATTGACTAAACAGTTTCTTGCCGCCTGGGGAAAATGAGAGAAACATATCTGAAATCTGGGCTAAAGATTTTTAAGAGAAATACAGCAGCTGATTATATTTGCTCTAGCTCATGCTGTTTATATCTGAAAGGAGATTAGTGTATTGGTCAAAAATATTAATGAATTTTTGAGTCAGTGAACATATTTCACTATTGTGTAGTTACACATACATAGCACCTGGCAACTTATATGCTTGTAGAATGAGTTGCAATATGTTTATGTATTCTTAACAGTGAAAGACTTTTAGGTTTCAGAGTCTAACGATCCAACCAGATATTTTCCTGAACATCAACACAAGGGACAATTAGTGTAACTTTTTAAATTTGTTTTTTGATGCTTTCATTACAGAAATCAGGAACTTCCTGGTAATTTTCAAAATTTTACATTTCTTCATGCAACTAGGCAGGAGAGGAGGAAGATTTCCTCTCTACATCCAAATGTGAGCATTGAAAAAGTATCAAGGAGTAAAGAAACAAACTCCTTTTCTCGAATTCCCTGCCTACGGGCAGAAAAGCCACTCATATATCTCAACATTAATGAATGGCTGTAGAGAGACAAAAAATTATAGATAGAAAAATATTTCAATTTTAAAAAATTCTCATTGTTGCTGACATTTTGTAATGCTGTGATTCTGGTTGTGTTCTAATCACTTTCACATTGAGATATCATAATACCAGCTAGTTCCATGTCAATATCCTACTTTTCCCTGAGCTCTCAAGGGGTGTTTCCAATGGACAAACTTCTCTCAAGTGTTTTTTTGAGCTGTCCATGGGCAAAACAACAGCTGAAAAGTTTGGATTTTCCTTATTAGATCCTGCAGGGCTGAAGTCTTATAGGATTCACAGTGCCCCATAAAATGCAACCGCACATTCTGTACTGCAAATATTTGATAAGAACCACAGAAAACCTGTTGTACTTACCAAATCACGGTGAATAAAGCTGTTTCTTTCCAGATATTCCATCCCTTCACAAACGTCCTGGCACATGCTCAGGAGAACGTCTCTGCCGAGTTTCCCCCGCCCTTGCCGCAGGTAACTGAGCAGGCAACCATTTTCCATGAATTCAGTCACAACATAGAGGGGCTTGTGATGTGTGCACACTCCATAAAGCTGGACCAGCTTTGGGTGGGAGAGTTTCCTGTTTAAAATCACATTTTAGACAGGCTAATATTTGTTCTTGGCAGGTAACTAAACCTTTGATTCTCGGGATGGCTTTGAAAAAATTTTTCACTACTTGATAAACAGTGTCCTATTCAGCTGTACTAAGAGTTCTCCCCATACTTAATGCTTTTCTCTCTACAACTTTCTACAAAATTTCACTCTGTGAACCGATAATTCTTCATCAGTTATATAAATGCAGCAATCAGAATGCAAAGCTTGATTTGGTTGCTGCAAAATGGAAAGGTCTAGCTACACTTGGTTTGCAGGCAGGGGCCTTGACCCTGCAAGGGTTCATCCCTTCTGGGCTTTGCCAAGACCTCGTGTGGATACTTCCTTAATTTGCAAAGTTTGCAGGTATGGTAATATAGTTTCTCAAAAGCTTTAGTTGGATAGAAGCTCTGCCAGTGTTCCTGAGGCACTGAGGTATGGATTAAAGAATAGTTGTAGGAGCACAGTTACATTTTACCAGAACATTTATTCCCCAATGAGCTCCATAGCACAAAGCAAAGCACGCTCTAAAGAAAGAGTCTGGGCATAGGAAGCACCTGCATCAGCTTGGTTCAGACCTTTGCATCAGCCTTTCTGTCCCACACATCCACCATTCCCATCAAACTGCTTTGTTTGTTTGAAATGGAATTAGGTTATATTTATTTCTTGGTAAACTGACAGAATAGCTTTTGTACTTACATCATCAGTTTGGCCTCCTCTATGAAATCATCTTCAGACATTGCACCTTCATTGATTGTTTTGATAGCAACCTTGACAGTCTCTTTCCATTTACCAAGATAAACAACTCCAAACTGCCCACGCCCAAGTTCTTTCAGTATCAGCAGTTCAGACGGGTTTAATCCCCACTCCTCTGCAAAAGCAACCCAAAATGTCAGGAGAGTCAGGCCAGCTTTCCTGAGCCATGCTGCAGGAGACACGCCTTGCTGATGGCAGTCAATGAGCACTGCAAAGCATCACACTTCTTCGTCAGTCATAGCATGAGTTTTAAATATCTGAAATTTTTTACTGGTTCATATATATTTAAATATAAATACTGTTTTACAGCTTAAAGAATGCGATTAGTAATTTTGCTTAATGTAGGAATGTCTGAGGCTTGAAGATAAGGCAAGTGTTTAGCTTTGATTACACATGAGAACTTTTTTGGCACTATGATGTCTGATGTTTTTAGCTCCAAACCAGTTCCAGATGGATAGTATAGCTACAGAAATAGTCACTGGCTACCTGTATTGTAATAACTACAATAGCTCAACCCTTCAGAAATATTAAGCCATGAGATTCATGGGAACATGAAAGATACTCAGTTGTGGAGGTTCCTGTTGTCTAATAGATGGTATGAAATTCCTGATCTATATACACAAAACTGGCATTTATTGCTTATGTGTTTCTTTTACACCACATAAGAGTTCATTCTTATTTCTAAAACCTGCAGAACTGACAAAGAAAATCTTCTCTATTAATAGTATTAATTTCAGGTTTCAATTTTGGTTTCCTAAGCATTTACATAAATCTAATAGCCTTTCAAAAGCCATTAAATGTCTATTTGAGTCGTAGGTTTGCTTAGAAAAGTCCAAATAGCTCTGAATGCACTGGGGGTTGTAACAGAAGCACAATAGTCACAGAAGCAGCTCAGTCAGGTGTCTCATTTGGTACTGACACCTTACACTGTTTATGTGTTTAGTATTACCAAAGAATTTCACAGATACAATTTAATTATTAAGCTGGGTGAACATGAGCTAAATTCTTGCCTCAGCAGATAGCTAAATCTCCTTCAAAAGAAGACAAAAAATTTACCATAACTCAGTCCTGTAGTTTCTGGTGAGGTGCATCCATCTGATCCCACTGGATGTCGGAGACGTGTGATAAGACCTGTTGGGGACAAAGCCACAATAATCTGCTGACAAATTACTTTATTTTAAAATATGCTATACCATACTTCTTCTCAAACAAAATTACTTGGAATCTCATGTAAATTTCTTATTTATTGAAGTTATTTTTGCCTAGTTTGCTCAGATAAAACACTACAGTGAGAAGAAATGTAGAAAGACTATTTAATAGGGCCCTGACTACAAAACTATTTCTACTTTCATAAAGCCAACACTAATACTCTTACTTTTTTGTACCATGACAGTAAGCATAAATGACCTCTAAAATACTGTGTCACTGACCTAAGTAGGGTCGCATGACTTCTCAGGTTTGAAATATTTTTGCGTCTCATTTATTTTCTTTGCATTAATAAGCCAAGAGTACTAGTGAATTGAACGTCCTTCACCAAGGACTCCCTGAGTTAATTGATTCTTCCCACTACTACTTTTAGGGCCAATTCTGCTACAAGTGTTTCCTACAATTCTCCTCCCTCCAGCAAAAGGCTCTGTCCATTCCCATATCTTCCTCTCTAGAGCAAGGGATCTCCCTGTGTTTTCCCATCTTCCCTCATTCAGAGTAAAACCATTTTATATTGTATTAAAATGATGGGCAGAACCAAGGTGAAGGATATTTTTCATGCTAAAAATTATAAAAATCTGCCATCAGCCAACAGTTAGAGGTATCTAACTCTGGTGCTGAAAGTCAGTGTTAGAGAGTCCTTGTGAGCACAAGAACTAATTCTGTCCTGGATTGTTTGTGTTATGGGTTGGGTTTTTTTTCAAAATCAGTAGAATGCTGCCTGCTGATGCACAGCATAGCTCCTGCTTTTATTAGATTGTATGTATGCTGGTCCTTGTCATAGACAAAGAAAGAATTATGATCAAATTTCACCCAAGTCCCATTCAATCAAATGTGAACCAGGAGAATACAGAGCAGTCTTTTATTTTTGCTAAACTCATTTAATAATGTAGACAAGTTTGGTCATTTCACTTCCCTCATGGTATATGCACATGACAGCTATAACTTCGGCAGAAAGAATCAAGGCATGTTTGAATTCATTACCAATAGAAACACTTGTGTCAGATTTTATAAGGAAGCTATTAGAAAAAGATGTAAAACCATTATCAGCTCACATGCATTACCTGCAGCATTGTGTTGATGATACTCGATGAGCTCAGGAACAGATGAGAAGACATAATTTTCTGCTACATAATATTGTCCTGAGTGATTTTGTTTAATTTGATAATGTAGAATATTCCCATTATGACTTCTGAAATCAACAAAGCATTAGAATTTTCAGTAAAAATAATTTATAGTATAAATCTGCTTAAATTTCACTATGAAAACATAGAAAAATCTGAAAACTTGGGACACAGTTCTCATCTGAGAATGTGTCTGAGAATGTGACACATCTGAGGCTGTGTCTAGCTGGAACACTGTTTCAAGAGAAAAAAAACCACTTTTGTTGCCAAAGTATTTTTTACCCCTGTATCAATGCATTCATAAGAAATAGCCACAGTGTTTAAGAATTGCTCCTCCTCATTTAACATTCATTTGAACACAACCTCTTGAAATTAAAATGTTACAAATTACCTGCATTTTCTCCCCAAAAACTTAAACACATATTCATGTATAGCATGAGATTAAATTTTCAGTTCTATTTCTTCAAAGAGTCTTCATTGGAGCTTTTATTTGATACCTTTGTTTTTCTGTATTTCTTTACATTATCTGTCTTTTTTGCTTTCTGTGTATTTTGCTGTCTGCTTATCCCTACTTCTGTGACACTCAAAATTAAGCAGTTAAGTTTGCATTTCAGGCTGGTGGTTGCTGAAGGTTAGTACTCTAGACTGTGGACACAGCAAGCAGAGCTCAGAATACGGAGACATTGTACAGTCTGCATTACTGAGTCATTGTCAGAAACACTCCTGAGCCTCACACAGAAATTGTGAGCCTGACCCCAGCACAGGGATGGTGGGGAGGGCTGGCCCCATGTTTTCAAGGAGGAAATGGAGGGAGGGAGGAAGAGGGTGGAGGTAACAGCAATGCCTTAGCTGCTCTCACCTCTGGCTTACTGTAAGAGGGAGAGAAGGAAAGCAGACACAGTAGATACAGGGGGATGTGGGAGGGTTATAAAATAGCTTGAAATAGGTTAAGTCAGTGCTGTAGGTGATTGCTCCTGATATGGGCAAGTGTGAGTCCTGTGGGTGTTGTCCAGCAAAAGTAAGATTGCACAGTAGGGGTGAGGTGATTTTGGGAGACAAACAGGTGACGTTTGAGCACAGCAGACTCTGGGATGGATTTACAGTGCACAGAGCCTGTGGAGAAAGGAAACAGTTTGGTGCAGTGGCCAAAGGTTGTGGCATGGTTTCCACAGCTGGTTTCCACAGCAGATCATTTGAGAATTTCAGAGAGTGCAGGTAATCTTGTCTTGCTAGGACCTTTGCACACTGACTCCCAGATCCACCACTCCCCTTGATCTTTTCTGCACACAGGGTGATTAGCTCTGCATGAAAAGCATCCCAGTGGTTCCCTGCTCCTGTGCACTGCATGTCCAACCTACCCAGTTATTCTGAGGAGTCTGGAGGAAGCTTTTCCATCACCACTTGATTCAAACCCCAACCATTCAGAGGAACTCACCCCTTTGCCCGCGAATACATGGACAGCGTAAGAAGACCTTGCCGGCTTGAATCCCTGACAACAAAGGCACCTTCTTTGGGCTGAAAAGAAATCCAGGTAGAGTTATTTTATGCTTTTGAGCTTCAGTAATGCTCCCTTGAGACAGGACTTGCAGCTGATTACCAAATTATGTAGAATACTTAAGACTATTTGGGAGGAAGATCAAGAAGTGGAGAACAGGAATAGATAGCCAGGTACATGGCAGAGCAAAATAAACCAACAGAAAATAATAAATGCCAGGAAACTTCTAGAGATAAGCAATTTAGCTGAATTATACTCTTCAGTGTGAGGTAGTGAAAATGCTTCAATTTATTAAAAAATCAAATTGTACAAATCACTAGAAAAAAAATCCAGTTAAAATAATTCTGTCTGAGATGTTCTTCCTTGGTCTTTCTTGTCCTGGGCCTGCGCAAAGACCCAATGAGTTTGACTGAGTTAGGCACTTTGGTAACTGACAGGGGGTAGAATGCAGTGTGGATTGTTGGCTCTGTATTTAAGGAAGATGCAGTGGTTTGTTAAGTTCTGCTAAACTCAGAGCTAATTAGCTTACTACATGGATTTCTGTTTTTAATGTCTAATGTAACAGACAAGCACAGTAAGCCACATAATTTGATTTATCTGGCATGGAAAATCTACATAGAATTTGCTGGGGCTACAACTTAAAGCTTTGTGAAGTCTGGATAGTCTGCACTTTACACTCACACCAGAAAGCCTTTTCCTTTTAAGTTAGAAATCTTAAAATGTACTTTTCTCTCTTACAGAATACCAAACAGATTTTGATTTGACTGTGATAATGCTCTTGATGCTCTACTGATAGGTATTTTTTCAGTACTGTTAGCTCTATGTGCAAGCTGAATTACCTTCTGGTGCAAAAGAAGTTCTGCCTGGCTTCTGTTCATGTTTCTGCAGTACCACCTGCAACAAGGACATAACCTATCCTTAATTTCAGCCAGTAAAAATGAATGTTTGCTTTGTTTTACAGTTTAGTAGTTGCATTTTTCCAATTCAAAAACATGTTTAGAACTATCATTGTACATGAATATGTCTTAATTTAGAATGATTTTATTAGACTTTTTTTTAGAACTTTTTGGCCCCAATTTACTATGACTACATATTAGCTCAAAGAAAAGAAGAAAAAAAGAAAAAAAGAAAAAGAAACCCCAGGGGAAAAAAAAAATTATGCCAAACTGTGATGAAATTTACAGTCCTGGATGATGTGCCAAGTCTTTCTTCTCTACAATTTTTCAGAATTTTAATCTTCTCTTCAGTAATTTAAATTTATAGTAGATGGAATTAGCTACATGATCACAACAGGCAAAGATCAGAATACAGAAACATTATGCATTGGGTCTACAGAAACAGGAAAAATCTGGATTCTGACACTATGATTCATGTACATGAATTTAAATTCATTTTAGGAGTAATGTTTTATATTAAAAAAAAAAGAAAGCTGTTGATAAACATGTTCATGTCTAATAAAAATTTGAAGGCTCAAACATTAAAATGTATTTCTGCAATCCATTTTTAGAAATAAAAGCCCAGTTATAATTTTCAAAGGTACTTACTTGTATGTTTCTAAATTGCTTTTCTTCTCTGTAACATAGTTGCTGGGAATTAGACCTTCATTCCTGAAACAACATATTGGGGATAATATTATGGTATGGTGTAAAAGATAAGTAGGATCAAGATATACATCATCCTTTTGTTGAATTACAAAGATTCCTTATCTTGGGGGCTATGTTGCTGGATACTGAATTCCAGCATTAGAACTGAATAAAAATTTGAGTCCTTTCATCCAGGCACAACTTTTTGTCCCATGACTGTGGATGGCTACTCAAATGAAAAAGCCAGATGGTATAGGCTGAGACTTAGGAAAAAAATATTTTCCTTCTGAACCAGAAGCCACCATCTTTATTTCTGGCCTGTACAAATCCTATATGAAGAAATACAAAGTGTGTGCTTGTTTGTATGTTCAAAATAGTTGTCAGTATACTTTTGCTGAAAACATAAGTTGAGAAAAAGCATTTAAAATATTTAAAGGAGAAATCTGAAGGGAAAGGAGATGGTTATAATATAACATGCAACCATTCCCAATATCATAGTACAGGATATACTGCAGATAATACAAAGGAGAAAGGGGAACAAAACAAAACAAACGTAAGTGTGAAAAAGATCCTAATTGAAGTTATCTAGCTCTCTGAAATAACCAGGTATGTTGGGGAAGAGGTTATGTTTCAGGAATGTCTTCATAATCTCTGTGGTTTCACAAAGTTTTTACACGTACGCGCTCCATTGTAGAGCATTTGAAATATGGAAAGCTGGATTTTCACATGGCCCAGAGCCCAGTGACTCACATGGTCTTCAAACATCCCTATGTTGCTCAGGAACCTACTGAGTGTAGGGCTTAACTCTGAATTCCCAACAGGTTCTATATTCCCTGTCCATTTCTGGGGTGCCAAGCCCTGCTGAAAGTCTCCCCAGTCAATCTGTGTGCCTCACATATAGTTGAACACTTTCAAGCCTGTCCCTAAATAGTCCCATAAGTCTAATTCTATCTGCTCACTTTTGCACAGGGTGCTTTAAGGGTTTTTTCTTTCTGTGAAGGGAGATTGAAATAGATGCCCTCTCTCTTACCCATGTTGGTCTCTTGCCTTCCACCAGAGGGGATCATACTGTTCCAGGACAATATATTCTTCTGATTTCTTGAGAGGTAAATCTAAAGGCCCTCTAGCAAAGAAGTCATAGAGTGCAATAACTCTGGGTTTGTCCTTGTAGTCTTCAAAGGCCTCGGGAGGCAGAGGAGGTAATGGCTTGTCCTTAAACTGTCTCTTGGGCTGCTGAAAAATCAAAGTATTTTTCATAACTAGCCTTTCTCTCTACTATAGATTGTTTAGTTACTCTTACTCTGTAATTTTTATGCAACAAAGAACTTTATATGCTCAAGAGCTAGTTACTCCCCTGCTTATCCTGGTACTGAGCCACTGTGTGTCAATTCTCTCTTTTCACCTGCCAAAATGTTACTTACCCCACACTTCCAAATAGATTCATAGGAAACATCTGGCTGTGAGGCAGAGTACTGGGTCACCAGGACAGCGTCAGGCTCCAGGTTCACTTTTGTTCTCGTTTCCCTGATTTTGAAAAACATGAAGCATTGGTGTGAATGCCTACCTGTAAACATCCACATAAAAATATCCATGGCCATCCATGCCTTCCTTCATTAGGGATATGCAGAGTACAGTGTCTTTAAACTTCCACATATTTGCTCTTCTACTGCAAATAGAGGGGCTTTAAGAAGTCCTTTATGTGTAGATATTTAATTACTGAAAAGTTTAAGCATTTCACATACCTTTCTTGCACTGAGCAGCAGCAGCAGCAGAAAACAGACTGGATGGTGTGATCTGTGAACAAGAACATTTTCCATATTTGCAGTTTGTTCACAAAACTTACAGAATTAAAGACTATGCTATGTGCTTACACCCACTGTTAGCTCTGTCTTACTGTGAGATATTTAGCAAATCATTATAGCTAAATTTGCAGTCACCAAAACCAGCAGACCTTTCCTACCACAGTCTCCCTTACAATGTTTTTGCAATCATAAGGCTATATGTATGAGCTAAATCAGCTCACTAAATCAGCAAAAATAAATAATAAAAAAAGATACATTGTCAGCCAAATTCATACCAATTTGGTTGATTACACCACCCTGCACAAGCTCTACCTAGTGCAGTGAGGGGAATGAGAGTCTTATCAGGGACAGGAGGTGGAGGACTGTCCCCTTTATCACTGACATAAATTTTAGATTATTCAAGACAAATATAAAACCATGCTTGCATGACAAGCTTTTCTTTATTTTGAGGTTTATTAAAGGAGCCACACTATATTTACTTCTCTGAATTAATACTGATTTTCCAGTTTCTGTTGCAGCCATTAATATAATGAATACACTAGCCTAGGTTTGAAGTGCAGAGAGAATATGTGCTTTACACTTGCATGTCAAGGGGCTGATAATCCTTGTTTACAAAATTGTTTCTAAATCCAAAATACATTAGATACATCATCACAGACATCAAAAATTTAGAGAGAAACCAATCCACTCTGTCTTGTATATGCAGCAGAGATAATATGATACTAAATATTTTGGAAGGCATTAAAAATATTTGAATGAAGTAAATAAATGGTTGACACTTGGTCCACTCCTACCCAGGCTGAGATGTACCTTCCTCAGTTTGTGTTCCCAGAGCAGACTGAGCTAAGCTGCAGCAGTTATGGTCCTATACTCTTTCCCTCTCCATCTCATGTCATCACATCTCAACCTCATCTTATCTCAAACTGGGCAAGACAGGATGCTAAAAGGGCAGGTACTCCCTTTTTACTGGGTCAGTTCCTTGAAGCGTCACCACTGGGCAGGTGGGAGGGCACAGCAGCACCTGCAGGACAGGCTCAGGTTCTTCTTTTAAAAAGCATGACAGTCAGGGATGGAGAGACAAGGTTCCCCTCATATTCAGCACCACTAACACAAAATAAACTTTATATCCCACTATAATGTGTCCTATTTTTCTCTGCCACAGATGTCACAGTTTGCAAAGAGGCCTCAGATTTTTATTTGAAATAGACTTCCCAAGGTCTCAGAATTTTGCTGCTTTGTATTTCATATGATATTTCTTTGTGCAGTCCCACCAGTTCCTTCCACATTATTTGTTTTGCCCTCATGGCACTTTTGCATTGCTGATCCTAATGACCTAATCCAGCCTGGAATAAATAGGATGTCCCTTCTAGTGTCCTGTGAAACCTTTTGCCATTGCCTATTACTAGCTGAAAGCCAAGTGTACTAAGAGTATGAATCTTAGCATTCGAATAATTAAGCAACCTTACCACATAATGAAAACGTAATTATTTTTCCTATGAAGGTACACAGAATAGCAAATCTTGTGCTAATAAAAAAAGTGAGAATGTTGGATGTCAGAATGATAAGACCAAATCTAGTTCTTAGTTGGAAGAGCCATGTCTCATAAGTGGTTTGTTTAGACAGTCTTGAAAGTCATGGTGAAGTTTCCCCTAGACTGTTGAATCCTGTGAAGAATCTATTCTATGGGAAATGGATGAGCTGACAGTAATCAGAAGACATCATCAATTGTTTGATAAAAGTTTCCAGTGACAGCTGTGTAAAATGCAGCAAATAAAAATACCCAAGTCAGCTGACAGCAACAATTCTCTTCAAAGCAGCCAGACTAAAAAGATATTGTCAATGAAGTTGATTTGCTGTGTAATTGTCCAGTGTACATTGAATTGTCCCTTGGCCATTTAAACCTGCCTCATAAATAGTCAACACTGTGGGTGAAGAAATGCTTGGGTTTCTTTTATTTCAGTCAGTGACATGAAGTTTAATCAATGTCTATAAAGTACATTGTTATTTGCAAACAGGAACATGAAATTTTAAAACCTGTTTCTTCTCATTAAACCATCTAGTCCATTTAAATACATAATTTCTCTTCAGTTTATTTGCTCTCCATATAAAACATTTACAATAAATAGTTAGAAAGAGCACTGCAGACTTTCTTTGTAACACTAGAATAATCTTCTAATTAGATTTTAAAGATTTGGCTGTTAGCATGAAAACAAGGGTTCAGACAGATGCCATGGATGTGTAATTCTGGCTTGTTTTATTTATGAGCCCAGTAATTTGAGTATATTTATAGTGTAAGGTCAGGAATCCTTTTTGCCTTCAGTGAATCTCAGACTTGTTTTGTTAATGGATTATTTTTATGTCTGACCCCCTCCTTTCACTGTGCTAAAGCTATTAGTAATAAATGACTGTATGTAACATTTTAAAAAATACCCTAAGCATATATGATATTGAATATTTATCCTCTTGCCCTATCGATAAAACCACAGAAAAAGTATAGATTGAAGCTGTAATTGTGATGTTTCTTCCTGGGACATGTGCTTCATTTGGTGAGCAATTTTTCCAAGGATGGAGTGTGTAACCTAATAAAGATGACAAAATAGGAGATGATAAATTCTGCAGACTGTAAATTAAGGCTCAGATTAGATTAAAGCCATAGATCACACAAGAATACACTGAACTGAATTGCAGGATCTGGAGGAGCAGCACAAACTGCACAGTCCTACCAAAGTTTAGTGGAGTAGTAGAGTATTTAAAGTGTGAAATCACAGCCTATCAATCCAGCAGATATCATCCTAAAGCAGACAATTTCCAGTTCTTTGAGAATTAATTTGTCTTTATACATCTTTTTTCAGCAACCTCAGTCACTTCTGAAATTCTTTTGTCCCTCCATCACTCCTAGAGTATTTGTGGAATTAATTCAGTAGAAATTAGTACAAGTGTAAATTATTGCAGTGCAAACTGTACATTCCTGCTTGGAAATTTGCTAATGCTGCAAGGAAACATTATCAAAGGCCTTCAGCTCTGCAGAGCTCAGTCCTGCTTTAGTTAAATTGACTTAAGGCCGGAAGCTTTGACCTAATGGCTTGGAATTTCAGTTCTCAAGCAAAGACTCATGTACTGATCTATGCCTTTTACATCTTCCCTGGTCATTGGTAAGCTTCTTGAACTATAATTTTCCCTCCCAATTACATTCATATTTATTAAGTGCATAACTTACTTCAGAAAGTAGGCCCAAACTGTGATGCTGTTTTAGAAAGACTTGGCCAACACTACAGATGGGGCAAGCTTTGATACACTGAGTGAATAATTTGATTTAACTTCAATTTCCTTTAACTCTCCCCGTGGCCAAGGAAGATGCTGACACTGAGGGCTGCACAGCAGCGTGTGCTGTCACACAGCAGGAAGATGGCATTTCCTGCCTGACACTTCTCACCCTCACATGTACTCTCTCAGGTCTTGAGCTCTTCCTTCCTTTCTCTTTTCTCAACACCCAACAGATAAACTAAGAAAGAATTATAATATTTAAACTCCTGTATTTCAATTTTTTAAGCTATAATTTAAAATACAAATACATTGAAAATAGAATTTACTCATTTAAAACATTTCTTCTTGATTATCCCTTCTGCTAGATCCATGAAATCAGTGGAACAATTCTATCTGATTTCCTTTAGTTTTTCACGAAGGACATTCTCCTAAGCAAAACACTGGATTTGTCAAGGAGTGTTAGAGTCACATATTAGCTGGCCTAGATCCCCTGGTCCCCAGCTCAAGTAACCACACTGAAGAGTTCATAAATTAAAGATTAGTCACTGATGGTATCACTGAGAGTTGTGCTTCAGCAAGGAAATAACACTTTGGATTCCATATTTGGAAGAGAACAGAGAGACCAGTTAGATTTGCCATGTTATGAATTACAGACTGCTTGGACAGGACACAGGAAAGAAATACAGGCTAAGAGGAAGAAATAATCTCTAATTTTTAACAGTAAATTAATTTTGATGTCTTTTCAAATAAAGTACTTATGGAGCTATCAATTATTTTAGAATCCACCTCTCTGTTTCCGGCCTA
Organism: Melozone crissalis; assembly: GCF_028551555.1. NCBI lineage: Eukaryota > Metazoa > Chordata > Aves > Passeriformes > Passerellidae > Melozone > Melozone crissalis. The sequence continues at coordinate 20,515,617 of NW_026535784.1, forward strand.
ACCAAAAAGTTTCCCATAAATAAAAAAGTACTCAAATCTAGCTTCTTTTAAATCCATACCAAGGAAGATTTCTGCAGCACCCACAGACCCATTAAATCTTCCAGCTCACATTCCCTTGAGTTCTATCACAACACAAGCTATGTACACACGTTGCTTTGATCTTCGGGGTACGTCATGATGGAACAACTAAACTCATAGCTTAAAACCTGGGTTTAAATTAAACAAGAAGAGTATTTGAGGTGCTGAATCTAGAGCTTGCAATCTTCCTTCTTAAACTGTATACAGAATTTTTTATTTCTGCAATTTTTGATGAAAGCTTGCCACCTTAGACAGAGTTCTTTAACACAGGAACAAACAAATACAGTGCATTTCACTGCTAATGTCTTTTTCTTTCCGGGAATGAGCAGTTTATGAGGAATACGCTTGTTTATAAAGCAGGGTCATTATCTCCCTGATGACAGTCAAGCAAACACAAATCCCAACACTAGCAAGAACCATGACAGTTCTGTACATCAGACCTATTAGGAGGCTCTGTTTCAAAACAAGAAATAACCATGGCACAAGAAGCATGTGGCTAAAGTAAAAACACTAGGAAAATGGTGTTGAAGCTAATCTGACAAATACACAGCCTAAAAATGTGCAGCTGACATTTTGATAACCAACTTTTGACTCCTGGAAATAAATTTATCTGTGCACAACAGAGCAGATGGGATGCAAGAGGAGGAAGAAAAAGATGGGTCAGCTGTCAGGAACAGCCATTTGCTTAAGCAGCTTAAAAGGAGTCTCATGAGAACAGAGAAGGTGGAGTGAAAACACATCATGGCCTGATACAGTCCCACAACACCCAGAGTACACTTTGGGTTGATAATGCTGTCTGCATACATGGCAAATTCACACATATATGTGCCATCTTCCTCCCATCCTCAGTTGTTACTCACTGTAAATGGCAGCTTTAGGAAAGTAACATCAAAGACAAAAGCAATAATTTAGAAATTAATTTTTATAATTTGCATTTTATAACTTTGCTTTTTCACCATTTTCTTCGAGAAGAAAATCTCTTTTTCTGAATCAGTTTCCCAAAGTGCTACTAACACTGAAGGCACTCCAGTCCACATCTAAGGTTTGCACTCTTCCACCATTTTTTGTCTTGCAAGAAGCTCTTGCTCTTGCAATGGAGCAGAAGGTTAACTGTGTTCAACACTACAAACTCAGCTTCACCCACCAAACCTTTGCTGTAACACACCGTGCCTCCTGGTCTGGTCTGCCAGTTTTCAACATTACTACAAAAATCAATAACCTGGTAGAAAGCCACACTATAGTTAGATTCTAAAATAATTTTAAAATACAAGCTTTCAGTTTTAGATGTGTGCAAGCTGAGGCTTCCTGTCTTTCCTGTGAGTTAACTCTACTCTGAGGAAAGACAGGTTTAGTTCTACCAAACTCTCTGTCCATGTCCATGTAGTTCACAAGTTTAAGAACAGTATTTGGAAACATCTCCCTATCTATATGTAAAAACAGTTGCTTTGCTAAATCTGTGGTACAATGGATTAATATTTGTATGTTAATTTTGAAAATCAAGACAAGCAGTCTTAACAGAGATCCCCTTAGCAGTGCAAGAGAAAGTAGATTGATATTTTTATGACAATATTTAAATACTTCATTTGCTAAGTACACTGCTGTTGCACAAAACAAAACTACAAGATCAAAATATGCACCCAAGATTACTTACAGGTAGAAAGAATCATGTCTGGTTATCCGTTTATATCAAAATGAAAATGCAAACCTCCCTTCATCAGCTGTGCCAGTAAAACAGCCCAAACTGAGCTCTTTGCTCTGATATGAAGCATGGTAAACCACAAGTATTGCTTGACCACGCCTACTTACCTTTTCTTAAAAAAAAAAAAAAAAACCAGAGTAGAAGGAGAAAAAATGGTCTGGTATGAAATATTTTATAGAAAAAATAAAATTATTAAACTGTTACCACTAGGTCTAACTATTTTTTTTTTTAAAGTAAAAAACCCACAGCAGATATAAATCACAGAATGGTTTTGTTCAAATGGATTTTTGACCCCAACATCTGACAGGAGTCAGTTATAATAAAAATGGGAGGAAGGGCTGAAGTAGCTTAAGGGTGAGTGAGATCATCCAGAAGAAAGGATGCTACAGCATTTCAGCGTGCTTTCAAAGATTCCAGGAGAGTCAGCAACACAGCTGCCTCCAGAGGAGTTCTGATCCTTTGTAAAATTAGCCACCTAAGGCTACATTCAACTAAAAAAAAATAATTCATCTAGAAACTGGGTGCCTCAGAGTTCCTGACATCCTCAGTATCAACCCCAATACCAAATAGGCAGAAATTATATTCAGGTACTGGGAAGAGGCAAGTGAAAGGGTCAGATTCAAAGCACCCATCCCACTGAGAAAACTGCTGCCAAACCTTCATACAATTAGATTGTGTTTTATAATATAAATTAATGATAAATATTTAATTATTGCAAAGAAATAGGCTTAAGGTTCATTGCAAGTAATTAATCTTCTGACTTTCCTAAGCATCATTTAGGTTTTAAGGAAAACATTACTTATGACAGGATGTGTTGTTGAAAGAGTTAGCAGCACCATACTTTGGAGGATCTTAAGAAAAAGTGGGGTTCAAATAAGGAGTCAGGGAAGGAAAGCTTACCTTAAATGTTCCACATTGCTTTTTCCACTACTTTTTCTACTAGATTTTCCCTTTCAGCAATGCTTGCTGTTGGTATTGATTGGAGAGTGGTTTTGGACTCAGCAATTTGACAAGTTAGTCTGCATGGTTGGAATAATCTTCTGAGACTTTGTCATGATGGAAATAGGCATTTGAACGTTTCTGGCAGCCTGCAGCTTTTCAATAGAATAGCATGAGAAAAGGAAAGCACTTCTTCCAAGAAAGAGGAGGCTTCCTCCTTTTGAACATAAAGGCAAACATTAAGCAAAGCAGTGTGGGAATCTGGACATCTCTAAATTGAAATACTCCAATGCCAGAATGATGGAATGTATTAAGCTAACTATGGTTACTCTTAATAACTTCATTGGAAAGTAAATTCATCATACTTCTCTCTGACTACTTGCAAAAATAACTTTTGTTGCAATCTATTTCCTATTACACATGGCACAACAGCACAAGTAGCAACAGAAAATGAAAACATTTAACAGAGCTCCTTAGAAGGTGACTACAGTGAAACGGGAGTACAAATAGCCCTCATATGCACTGTTACAAAGTGAGGTTAACTGAAGTAGGCTTCAGCAAGACTCTGGAGATGTTAGCCTCCAGCAGAGGGGACAGGGCATGTAACTTCCAAGGAAAGTTCAGGTAATGCTGAACATTTCATCGTGGCCAAATTCATTTAAATATGTATTCATTCCACCATATAGATATATACATATATATTTAAAGAGACAGAGAGTGTCTGTATACACACCAAAGTGTATATATCTATATAGGTACATATCTATATATACATGCCTTACCATAATGCCATATTCATGTGAACAATTCGTTTGACTTATGATGCATTGACAGTAAATTATAGGCTACAAATTAGTTGGTTCCAAACAATAGTTAACATTCAGTTTATTTACACACACATGCAGTATGATATCTCCTGTTATGAACAAAAGGTTAGATCACTGTATGTACAGACAACAGACAGAAACACGAGCCCCTCCTAAACACATTCGAGAATTTCTTTCATTTACAACTCCCTGTATAATTGTGTGTTTAAGTGAAGGAAGGACAAATTTTTGCTTAAACATTTCAAGACAAAAACCCCCCACTTTATATAAATAAATGCATTCAATTTATATATTTACAGTACATACAGCATATAAATAATTTTAAAATTAATCCAAAACATGGTACTATGGTTCACTCACAGCCAGTTGTGGTGAATCTTGGACTTATTTTTCATTAGCAACATGAAGACTAAGCATGGGAGATCTCTGGTAAACCAACTTTACAATGACTCCAGGCATATCATGGCTCATGAAGCACAGCTTTTAGAGTGTTATGCTAAACTGAGCTGGCAACAACTTACTATGTGCAAATGAAAGAGGTGCATTTTGTCTTCTTGATAAACACCCACCAACCAAGAAAAAGAACGTTTCTGGAGAATCTCTGGAAACATTTCAGTGTCAGTAAAAAGCCATTTATAGATACCTTCCATTTTTAAGCAGGCAAATCACTACTAATGCTACTACCCATGTAAAGAGAAACCCAGAAACGTGGACTGTATGTACATGAATCCAACCTATTAAATACAAATGAGGTTCCTGGCCTCTAGCCACATTTTCTACCTCCATAAAGAGCTAAACTTTACAGCTATGCTGACTTTTCAGAGAAAATACAGAGATTGCTAATATTGCTGAAGATACTGTGCTCATTTCCCGACATCATGGAAAATTCTCCTTGTTCTGGAGTGCATCAGATATTACAGGTTCCCCACATTGTTTATTTAGCAGCACCCAACAGCTTACAGGATCAAGTTATTAAAAAGAAATTATGAAGGCACATATCTCTGGGAAGTGCCTTATTTTCTCTGCTTGTGCTGCTGTTGCCATTTTTCAAAAAGCATCTTCACTCTCTGCAATGTCAATGATTGCATGAAGCAACTCTTCAAAAGTTGGGCGTTCCTCTGGTTTCTAAAAATAAAAAGCATGCTGTGATCAGAAATCAATAAAGTTGTGTTGATTTTGATAAATTACTGGACATATCATCATTCTTTGGTGAGGAATTTAGCATTTCATTAAGTATTAAATGTAAAAATATTTCCTTGTCTGGATTTTGGGATGTATCACTTAATCTCAGTAAGCCACACTTTTCTTTATGTTTTGAAAAGGCATAAATAGGTGTAGCTGGGCTACACTCTTTATATAATTAAATAATTTGCATAGTTTTACACCTTTTTATTTTTCTTCCCCATTCCCACCCTCCCCAATGAACTGCTCCAGTCTTTCTTTCTGCAAGTTGTTCATGCTCCTAAGAATTTTGGGTGTCATTCTCTGATGCCTCTTTTATATCAGCTGTATTTTCTGACCTCTGAAATAAGAAATGATTTAATTTTGTTACTAAATGCCTTCACATACTTAATCTGACAGTTCATTTATTTAATAGAAATTTCTTCAATGTTTTATCTTATCAGAGCTCTAGTTCAGTTGCACATGAATAGCTGAGAGACCTGGATGCACTCAGAACGCTGCTCTAGAGAACATAACTGCCGTTTCTAGATCAACCTTTATTTCAATTCAAAGACCAAACAAAATTTAAATATATGTACATGAATACATACCTCCTGCCAGCACATCATCATCATTTCATACATCTGCTTACAGGCCAGCTTGGGCCGATACAAGCGATGTCCTTGGCTAACCATTGTTACCACTTCATAGTTGGAGCTTTTTTCAAAAGGCATTTTTCCTTCTGTATATACTTCCCACATTAAAACACCTGCAGGGAAAAAAAAGAAGAAGTAACTCCTTAAACATATGTGTTCATTAAACTTATGTGTTTATTTTGAGCCCTGGACTCAGGCTTTCTGAAAGATAAATAGTTTGAGATCCATATTCTAGACACTTTTCACATGTGTCATCACTGAAAATCTGTTATTCTAGTAGCATGGGTTTTAATGAATAACAGAACTAAATGTGTCTCTGGAACTTTATCACAAATAAAACCATGGCAAATGATTTCTCTGAGCTTCTTCTCAGATGTCTGAATCCTTCCCAATAACCAGAGCTTAACTGCTACTGATAAAATATAAAAAATAAACTTTCTTTCCATGATGAATATCTTACCAAATGACCAGACATCTGACTTGCTGCTGAATCGGCTGTAATTAAAGACTTCTGGGGGACACCATTTGACAGGAAATTTAGCCCCTGAAGAACTTGTGTATTGGTCATCAAGGACATACCTTAAAAAAACACACACACACACAAAAAAAAAAAAAAAAAAAAAAAAAAAAAAAAAAAAGAAAAAAAGAGAGAGACATGATAGCCTTCTGATATCCTTCTGTCAGTCTCCAAACCTGCAAATTTTAATTTAGCTTTGGATTGGAGTACTAGAAGCTCATATTGCCACCTAATGGCCATGGGCGTTAGCATCATAAGATAAAAATAGCTTCCCTGGGGCAGTACTACTGCTTCAGCCACAACTGTTCTTTTTTCATATTACCCCAGAGTCCTCTCTTGTGATTTATTAGCTATACAACACAGGTCTAGGCCACCTGCAAGTTAAACATCTCTATTATGAGAGGAAATGAGGGAAAAGCAGAAATTTCATGTTCTGTTTTTCAGCAGCCAGTTTGAGTTCAGCTGTCAGGGGACATAGAAACTTAGCAGCACAGAGATGTGGCAAAAGTCAAACCACGGTGCTTTAACACCTTTCTTGGAAGAGCCGTTCCCACCACTGCCTCACCAACACATCACCCACGCAGGTGCTAACAAGGGCAGGAAATTAACCCCCCTCCAGATCTCAGCATCTCCCAGCCCTTCAGCCAGCACAACTCTGAAACATCGATCCCAAGAGAATCCCAAACTCACTGAACAGCCTCTTACTAACATCTATTTAACAAAATACAGTTTAACTATTATCTCTGCAGGAGCTCTGCTCTCTGAAACACAAACTCTGTCTTTTTTAAAATGAGTGAGGAAATCAACAGAGAACCAGCAAGTATTAAAGACACCAGAAAAGAAAAAAGCAAAACAAACCCCAAAAAACCAAAAAGAAGAGGCCAAAAAAGATCATCTTTGTATGCAATTTTGCTTGGTCTGTGTTGCCTTTGGGCCAAGTACAAGGCTTAGGTGAATTTTCCCAAATCTCCATAAATGCATTTGCACACTCACACATACCTCGTCATTCCAAAATCCGAGACTTTGACCACTCCTGAGTCACTCACCAAGCAGTTCCTGGCAGCCTGCAATGGGAATGGTTAGAGCTGGATGAAAACTTGGAGTCTCTTGCAGACAAATTACAGCAATCTACTCATGTCATTGTATTCATTGCTTAGCAAGTTTACCACGTTCAGTGGTGTACTCTCATTATAAAAAGTACATGTGCATCTCCTCTTGATAGCACCATTTTCACAACTACACTACTGTGTAAAAGATAACCAGGAAAAAATTATCATCTCAAGGGATTAATGTGTGGTGAAAATGGCACCAATATAGAAAGGAGATAGGCTGTTATATCAGCACAAATCGCTACTATTTATAAATATTTCAGAGAGATTTTATTCCATTTTCTTAGGAGAGAAAAATCTCTCATGATTTTTTGTACAGAGCAGTTTTAGAGACTTGACTAGACCATAAAGAGCCAACTTCATCCACTCAATTTTCTGCAAGAACAGAAGCAGTTGTAAACAAACAGACCATGTCAAAAAGGAATAGGTACATTCAAAAATAAAAATTTCAAAGAGGACTGTATTGCCTAATGGGATGTTACCAGATCTCTGTGGATAAAGCTGTTCCTCTCCAGGTACTCCATTCCCTCACACACATCCTGGCACATAGTAAGCAGAGTGTCTTTACTCAAAACTCCCCGTTTTTGTCTCAGGTAATTGAGAAGGCAGCCATGCTCCATGAACTCTGTCACGATGTAGATGGGCCTCTGCTGTGTGCACACACCGTACAGCTGAACTAGTTTAGGATGAGTTAGCTTCCTGAAAAGATTGAGATCATGTCGTTATTACTTCCTCCACGCAGTGCTACTCCTCCAGCACACAAAACTGCAGAAATACCACCTCCCCCAGAGTTTATTTATAATCAGTATACAGCATCAGAGGCCTAGGACTGGAAATCAAAGTGCCAAGCGCACAACTCACATCATTACTTTAGCTTCTTCAATGAAGTCCTCCTCATACATGGCACCTTCCCGAATTGCCTTGATGGCCACCTTGTACTGCGCCCTCCACTTCCCGAGGCGCACCACGCCGAACAGGCCGCTCCCCAGCTCCCTCATGAAGGTCAGCTCTGAGGGGTTGATCTCCCACTTCTCTGTAAAAAAAGTTAAAAAACAGCTAAGGAACCTCCTGAGCTGGCAGAGGATAAGGAAGAGGAAATAGAAACTGGACTAGTAGCAAATTAAGTAATTTAGGTAGAAGATGTCTGAGAATTAACTTGAAAACTGAACACTTCTGTACTTCACAAAACAAACTTTCAGGTGGACGTGACCTTTAAGCAGCTCCTGACTAACACAGAAGTCAAAATTCAAACTTTCCTGAGGCCAGTAATTACATACTGATACTATCAGATTTGACTTCAACAAAATGCCACCACAAAGTTGTGCCAATGTAAAGAAGTTGCTCACATCACCACACTTGAAAAATGGCTATTTTAAATTTATATTATAAAACAGTAACCCCTCAACAAGGATCAAAGGGTCAAGTTTGAGTCAGAAGTCTGGAGACTTACAAAGGAACCAAAAGCACAGCTCTCTAATTGGGCAAAGCTCAAGATATCCATGGCAGAAAGCAGGGAGGAAAAGACCAAATTCTCCTGGAGCACCAGTGGCACGTGGCGCCTCTGCACGCTGATACTCTGTGCAAGGGTCTTGAAAGTACAGCTTGGACCAGTGTAAGTTCATATTGCCAATCACAGCACAGAATCAGATCTTTTCAAAACTTTTAGAAAGTACTGTAGCATCTCAGCATAGCTAAAATCATTAGAATAAGCGTAGATGAACATAACAGGCAATCACCATAGCTGAATCCTGCTGTTGTGGGTGCTGTCGTCCTCTTTGGGGTCACTGGGTAGCGCAGCCTGGTAACGAGACCTGAGGTTCAATGACAATTCAAGAGACACAGTTTACTTCTGAAACAGCACCAGGCAGCAACTCAGCCTCTTGTTCACTGCAGACTACAATTAAGAATATGTAGAAAAATCAGTTATAATAAATTAAAAGTGGGCATGAGGAAATGCTGAGCCGTCTGAGTTTGATGCAAAGATCTGGAAATTATAGCTCTTGAGTGAGATTAATGCACAGACAAGACTTGGAAAAAAGAAGTATTAGTATCTGTGCCTTGAACTCAATTCCTATCCTCTCCCCATTCCATCATACAGAGGGCAGAGATCAGCATCAGCCATCAGCTATGGATCTGGAGTAGGGATTTTCTGAACAACACATTATTGTTCTCCTCAACCGTTTGCTGTATGGGAAGGTTAGATTATTTCAAGTGGCAGTGAGCAGCAGGTAAAAAGGTAGGGTCTGGAGAGTTTTCTGGGGAAGTACCATCCCTATTCATCTACTGTGGGTTACAGGCAGCTGATAGAAGCACTATGTGGAGCTAAGGGGAAAAGTTTTCCTGACTTGATACAACTATTCTTCTGTTACTCTGGGGAAGGAACATTTTATACATCGTATGTACACACATATATATACATACACACATGCACAAAACCTTTCAAATTACTGTCATTATTGAAATAATGTGAAACTACAGTGTTTCATGGCTTCCCTGAAAAGGAAGGATCCACAAACCCCCCCAAAATTTCATTCAAACAATAAAATGTCTCAATCTCCTTTTCAAATCAACCTTAAGTGATAGAAAGAATCCAATCCATCTACCTGCTGCATTATGGCTGTGATATTCAATTATTTCTGGAATGGAGTTAAAGAGATGTTTTTCTGCGAGGTAGTACTGTTTTGGTGATGTCATGGTTTCTTTTATATGGTAGTGTCTTATTCCTGATGAACCTTCCCTGGAAAAAAAAAAAAGCAAATAACCATTAGTAATAATATCATGTCATTTGTGGTGAATTTTTAAGAGGAGCACATTGACAAGGAAAAGTAAACTGAAAGGGCCAGCACAGGTGCAGAGCACCTCATGCTCTGGGAATGGCTTGAATATCAAATATCCAAAGAACTGGCGACTCGCCTTCATCTCAGTGCTCAAACCAAGTTGAAGATTAACCCAGAAAAGGTTAATTTTCAGCCCAGTGAGCTCCCCAGACCAGCTCACACATGCAGACTGGCAGGAGAGAAGAGACCAAATGGGGTGGGAGAGCAAATCCTCCTGCTGTGGGTTGGGGTTAAGGTGTATGCTGGATTAAACCAATTGGGAGCTAACCATGGAGTTGAGAAGTTCATTTTAGTCACCCCTCTTTTTTATCAGCAGCCCATTTCTTTATTGAGCCTTGTCCTGGCTTTCCCCCAGCCAATGAATTTGGATACAGATACAAATGGATTCAGATGAGACAAGGTGTGCAGAGAAAACACAGAAACTCACCCTCCAAATTTTGTGTAAAGGGAAACAGTATACAGGCCAGGCTGACTGGAGTCTCTCACCACAAAACCACCTTCTTTATCCTAAAACACAAGCACATTGACAGTTCTGAGCAACTGGTTTTAAGCAACATGAATCTTTCACTTGGTTCCAGACATGCATTTGCCAAAATAAGCTTCTGCTTTAACTAAAGAAGCTACTTAAAGTGAATTTCACAGTTGATACTACCAGGCTGATGTGCTCACCTCATTTCTGAGGAGCTGCTCTGCCTTGCTTCTGTTCAGGTTTCGGCTGTACCACCTGCAACACAACATCAGTAAATAAAACTTCCTCAAGGTGCATGATTTGCCTAAAATGCTGTAAGCAAAGTGTTATGAAGCTAGAGATTAAATAATTTTATGATAAATGAAAATCAAGAATTGAACCTTTGATAACATGCAAAAATAAGTCTCTACCACACAGTGCAGTTGTCCCATAAAAAAGCCCTGAAATAAATCCATCCCACAAAAGCCCAGGGAACTGATGTAAGTTTTTGGAAACAACACTTGTCCAACACACCCAGGCTGATGGCAGCAGTTGCTGAGAAGAGCAGCCCAAGGGGAAGGCTGGCAGCTCTGGGAAGCAGCTGCCTGCACACCAGTCAAACCACCCGTGGAGCTGCTGCCACACTGCTCTGCCATTCAGTACCCCACACCTCTGGGCTCCCAGGGAGGACCCACCTAGCAAAGGTGAAACTCTGAATTAAGTGCCATGGCTGCACATCTCTGAGCTGCATGGGCAGGTTAAAGCAGCTACAGAAGCACCAGCATGTCAGCCAGTCACAGAGAACAACAAAAAAAGGAAAACCAGGCAGTTTTCAAATGGAGGGGTGCAGTTGTTTTGAGCTGTGCTGTTATTTCAGGAACCAAGCAGGGAAGTGGCACAGCAGCCTTTAATCAGATTGTGCCTGCTCAGGAGACAGTGGTTTCTTGCAGTTGGTAGACGACCTGGAGTAATGCTCCCTGGGCTGCACAGTGACTCAGAATTTTGGCCCCAAGGTGGTAAAAGCACAAAGTGGCTGGACCAGATAAGGCAGTTCCTTCCTTCCCTTTCTGCCAGCCCTGCAGGCCAGCCCACAGCTGAACAGAGCTCTTAGCAAGAGCTTTTAAGATGAGAAAGCAACAAAGAATTCCCTCTAGTCAAGCTAAGGGCAAAATCCCAGATGAAATTCTGTCTTCTGTCAAAACATGGCAAGTAGGAGCCATATATAGCTGAGAGTAAAGTTTTGGAGCTACTAACATAGCTTTGAACATTGGTTTTATTTATTATTTTCTGACAGTTCCATTTTATCTAAAAGTCATTAAGTATGTCCTAAATTCTCAGACATAACAGTTTATCCTACAATGATGTTTGAGCATCAAGAACAGGTTTGGAGACTATCATGTTAAATTTTACCCTGATGTTCTTAAATAAGTGCTCCCTAATTAAACATCAACTGGAAAAAGTATTAAAAAAAAAAAAAGCTAGACATTTATGGCTGTTAAGTTACACTGAAATGCATTGAACTACATATTTTCTTGAAAACTAGAGCTTCCAAAATATCCAATCTTTTATGTTTATTTGGAGTGACTTTCACTGTTTTCTCCTCTAGTGTTTACTGCTACAAACTTTGGACAGACATGTCACTTTACTATTAAAACAGCATTTAGCACACTTAAAATGGGTAAATTTCCTTCAAAGTTTCCCTTTGCCTACCAGAGGATTAAGAGGGGAATTTTGCTTTAACCATGACAGCCTAAATACCACAGGCTGATGGCTGTCTTGCTGACTTGATTTTACATTATAAATCCTAACAAAACCAATGAGGAGAATCTGAAGAAATATGTGCCTATTTCAGTTGCTTAAGTTTAACTTCTAGCTGAGCAGTTGCTTTCAAAATGTTAAAAATACATTGTCATTCTTGAAGCATCGGTTTCATTTTATGGAATTCCAACTTACTCATATTGATCAAGGTTGTTGGACTTCTTTCCTGTTACATAGTTGCTTGGAATATATCCTTGTTTTCTAAAAAAATGTAGAATATATCATCTGAGTGAAAACATGTAAAATTGCATGCCTAGAAGACAGTTGTTTCATTCTGCTAATTATGAGAGGTCTCTCAATGTAATTTATTAATTACTGACCCACCCACCCTACTACTTATTATTCAGAAACTAATTTTCCACATCAGCATTTCCACATTAACTTTCAGCATCCCTAGAAAAGTGTCATGGGCAGCAAAAGTGTCCAAGAAAACAGCAGAAGGGATGAAGGAAAGTGAGAAACTATCTGCTGCTCTGTCACTCTTCTGCACTCAGAAGTCCCAGTCAGTCAGGGGAAATATGTGTGGAGCCTGGCACAGTCTGATAACTCACAATTACCCATAACATATGGCAACAGGAACCTGATAAATATTGAAATATGAAAACTTTCATCTTTGAAACCACAGGGAAAATTCTAATACAGGGAATGTAAAGTAGTAGTCATTACAGCATCTCACTGCAATTCTCTCTCAACTTATTCAAAGATTGTCCCTAATGATCCAGCTATTAAGTAAAAGGATGATTATTCAAGTCTGGAAGTTAGAGCCTGCTGAGCTAAATGTTAACCATATTGCACCCTAATGAGATGTTCCCCTGGGAAGAGGGAATACTTTACCAGTCTAGTGAGGTTTTAAAGGATGGCTGGTGCTTTAATTGTGGAACTATAAAGTTGGAAAGTAAACATAATTGGAAAGGCTTCCAGTTCTGGAACTGTCTTTGCACTCGGGTCCCACAATCTATCTGTTGAGCACTGCCCTTTTAAAAATTGGTTTCTGCATGAGAATGCATGGATGAGATTTCAGAGCCTGGGCCTAATGTAGAGTCTAACACAGTTATTTCTTGATACATAGTCAATATGAACTTCTACAACATGAAAACAGACTTTTGAACTTCATAACAAAAAATAAGGAACTCATTTTTACCCATATTTGTCTCTTGCTTTCCACCAATGAATGTCATTCTTCTCAATCACTGTGTATTCTTCACCTTTCTCTAATCTTAAATCATGGTGTTCTGTAGGTTCAAAGTCATACATTGCTACTACTATCTCCTCCTCTTCATTCCCATTTTCTTCAACTGGAGGAACAGGTGGAGGAGGCCTTCTCTGAAAACAACACAACATTATTAAATTATCATTACCATTATAAATTTTCATTATCATCCCATGCTGCTCCACCTTCCCGCCCCATTCACCCTCACCATCCCACCTGTGCATCCTGGAGGCAAAAGCTGGGCTAGGCCTGGGGGGCAGCTGGGGCAGGGGAGGCAAACATGCAGGTGCCATCCATGGGGCTGGTTTGTGCTGCAGCCCTGCAGCTGCCAGTACACAGCAAAGCTGGCTGGCGTTTGCTTTTTGCCCACATCTTCCACCAGCAGTACAGACACAGCTAACAGATGCAGCTAAATTTCAGTGGGATTTTTTTCACCCTGAGATAGAGCATGATGCCAATTGATGCATCCAGAAATAGACCTTTGCTCCAGGATACAGCAAGTATTTTGAGAAATGTAAGCACTGTTTCAAAAAGCAGTAATTATCTGTTCAATGTTTTAAAGATTCTACCTACCGCACTTTTTTCTGGCATTGAAGAAGACAATCTCATTACATCTAGAAACAAAGCACAGGAGAGGATTTATGCCTATTCATTTAGCTAAAAATCTCAAAATTAAATAAAAGGTTTAAATTTCAGATTAGGCTTGAATAAGCCTTCAGTATGGCTTAGAAATTCAGAAAGCAAAGACAACTCCAATTAAGCTATAGGAAAAGTGATTAAATATTCTTGCAAAAACATCCCAAATCAGCCAGCAGGTTACATCGACCACAGATTTGGCAACATCTATGGCACACCAGAGCATGCCACAGAGAGCTCTGAACCAGCCCTCAGATGCAAAAAATTATGAGAAATAAAAAAGGGATAGAGATGAAAAAGAAGCTGCGTTCTTTTCAGCATGATGATCTAAAAGTCTGTTGGTATTAACATCTGCCCTTTTAAAAAACATAAGCCCCTGAACCCTGCCTCGCTAAACAATGTGTAACAGTTGTAGGTATTTTCTTATTACATGTCTCAGATCCAATTTTTTTTTCCCCCCTGCAATGCTTTTTTCATGCATTTAAAACGTTGAGCTATAGTCATGCTTTTCACTTTGCTGAATCAGATCAGCCATGAGCCCCTGTTTGTACTGCAAGTCTTCTAATGCTACTAAATGCCCAGGTCCCCCTGACTGCCTGTGCAGACATAAGAAATCATTGGGTGCCACAGATTTAACTGGGAGATAAGCAATGGCTCAATGTCTTTCCCTACAACAGAATTTTCTTTAAATCAAGGACTGGATAATTACTAGCTCCTTTGTTGGACAATATTGCAGTGCCACAACAATGCACACTACAGCATCCACTGCCGAATCAGCAGAACCTGCAGTCTGGAGCCTGGAAAAAGTCACAGCTCATCCAGGCTTAGCACAGGGGCATTTACAAACCTCTGAGTGTCTGATATCCAGTGTCTGTAAATATATTAAATCTTGTATCATTTTTAGCTTGGTGTAGGAACACTGAATGCAATGCAGTTATTATTCCTTCATATGGCTATGCAGAGGTTTCAATAAATAACTGAAGAGCTGGCAAGATTTGCAGCTGAATCTTTTTACCATAAGGTTTTATCCTCAGTCTAAGGTAAACCCTTGGTCAAATAAGTTTCAAATGGGAGAAAAAAACCAAATGAAATTCAGCAACTCCAATAACTTCTTTCAGATTTATCTAAACTTTTTTTTCTTTCCAAGGATATTTTTCTGGCTTTTCTATTTTTTACAGAATGCTTGGTAATTATTTTTGTCTTACTTTAGGTACAGTACCAGCAATTGACTCTGCTCTACAAATTTGCCTAATACCCAGGGCATTCAGGTGTGACAACAGGATCATATAAAAATACAGAAAAATATACCAGAAGAACTTCATAAGAAAATGTATGTACTTACTGTTTTCAAAAAGACTATATTTTTCACAGCCAGGTGCTAATTTTTCTGTCTGCCTACAGCACTGATAAATTCCCTCTGTCCAGAATTTAGGATGATATTTTACCATTATATTGCTGTTGTTCTTTATTTCTACAAGAAGAAAAAGAGCATATATTGAAATATACAACAAAAGAAGTCTGCAAGAGGGTAATTTTTAATACATATTACAATATCTTTAACATGAGGCATAATCTTTGCTTGCCCTTACTTTGGCATGGCATCTCTTCTTGCAAGTTTACATGGAGGTGATAAAACAATCACAGAGGATATGTTTAAGGTAGTAACTTAATTCCAGAAGGGTATGCCATACTCCCCCCTACACCAGCCATCCTAGCAGGGGTTTGGTGCATCAGTGAAAGGAGACCCTGCACCACTGGGAACAGTCAGGCAGCTGTGTAGGCTTTGGGAGCTCTGCCTCCTCCTTTACTGCTGTTGCAAGTGACTCAAATTCATCTACAAACAGTGTTCTGGAGGGAAAGGGAGCTGATATTTATCTCTATTCCGCAGCACAATTCATCATTTTGGCCTGGAAAGCTGCTTACCCCATGCTAGGGGCTTGCTGAGTTTCAGAGGTCGCTCCTTGCCCCCTGACCCCAGCTCAGAAATAATTTCTTATTACTTTACAGACCATCTGTAATTAATGTGAGCACCTGATGGTGAGAGAGGGCATTAAGAGACAAATTAAAAAAACACCTTTACTTACTGTGAAAGCAACTATCTAATCACATCTCAGCAGAGATACCTCCTATCATTTTACACCAGCTTAAGGCCACAATGTTGTCTAGCTACATCCAAACAAAACTTTCCAGTGATGCTATCAACTAGCTTGGATAAACTTTTTAACTAATTGTGCAAAAGCAGAGTCAAATTCTGATTGCAGCTGCACTTCACAAAATCAAACTAGATCAGTCTGAGCATCTGAGGCTCTCAGTACCTGTTACCACACCCTGTGTATGCAAGCAATGAGCTGGCCCAATAAAAATTAAAATTGGTAGATATGAGCAGCAGAAACTCTACCATTTCATTTTTGTAATTTGTGGTGGGCTGATGTAGCCAGCAGCTAAGCACTTATGCAGGCACTCACCCACTCCCACAACCCAATGGGATGGGGGAAGGAATAGAAAGGACAAGAGATAAAAACTTTCGGCTTGAGATAAAAACAGTTTAATACCAAAAGAGAGAAAGAAAGAGCCCAGAAGTAATGTAAAGTAAATCACTCACCATCTCCCACAAGCAGACCAGTGCCCAGCCAACCCCTGTGCAGCAGCCAATAGGGAAGGAAAAACCCTAACCCCTGACTTCCTCTATCCCAGTTTTTATTGCTGAGCTCAACTTTATTTGGAATATCCCTTTGGTCAGACCAAGCCTGTTGTCCTGGCTGTGTCACCTCCCAGCCTCTTGTCCACCCCAGGTGTGTGGGGGCAAAAGAGGAAGGAAAAGGCAAATTCTCCATGCTGTGCAAGCGCTGCTCGGCAGCAACCACAACACTGGCATGTTTTTAACATTGTTTTGGCCACAAATCCAAAACACAGCACCAAGCTAAAGTCCAACCCATGCAGACAGCTCAGGCAAAGCTATCTGCCTATGTTAGGGTTGAAGTACAAGCAGCTCCCATTACCTTCTTTCAGGTTCCTCACCCACTGATCCCGGCTTTGTGCACTCGGTGCAAAAATATAAAGTGTATTAGCATCATATACAACCTGGAGGGGAGAAAAGAAATAATCAAAGTACATTCACCTCATAATGTTAATTCATTTCTTCCTAAAGAAACAGAGTAAGACAAATAACTGTTGCATTTGGCAAAATTAGTGTATTCAGGCAAGAAATACAGAAACTGGGAAAGGTTATTAAGGTGCAATTATTCTGATACGATGTTTTCAGGAGAATTAGGAAGAATTTTGTAATGGTATATTATCTTGTCAGCATTCCTTTAAATGCTTGCTTCATGCTTTGCTTTGTTCATTCTTCACTGTGCTTTTTCTAAAAATACTTCTGTTTAATGAATGAAAGCTACTTTGCAATCAGACATTCTCCCATCTGATTCAGTATTGCTCTGGAGTGACTCTTTTGTATATCTCCACTGCTTGTATTAGCAGAAAAAGAGTATTGCTGTGGCAAAAATGGATCAGAGTCACTGCTGCCCCTCTCCAGCAGTGGAATTCCTCCTCACTCCAACCATTCCCTCTATAGTAAGGAGGGAATAGTAAGCATCCAACCCCCACATGTTTCTTTTTCCCCTCTACGCACTTTGCTTTCTGTTTTCATTTCCATTCAATTCACAATGAAACAGGAAAAAAAAACCCAACACCTTTTATTTTGATTTTCTTATTCCGATATAATTTCATGGCAATTAGATTTAATTTAATGTGAAGGAATGAAGACTGGTAAATTGGGCTGTCAGCTCTCCTGTTCCAGCACAAGAACAGGGCAAGGCAGTTTCCAGTCAAAATTCAAGCTGAGAGGGTGAGGAAAAGATAACAACCAAGTTGTTTTCTGTGGCCCAACTCCCAAGGCAAGGGACTGCAAGGGCAGCAGAGCTTGCAGGGGATGTGTTTTAACACTGATCCTGAATTACCTCCTACCAGCCCAAAAGAGACAGAGAATGGGCTCATTATTTGGAATTGAGAGTAATTTTAGATTAAATTGGTTATGTCCAAATGACTTGGTGTTGTTGAAAAGAGCACTTTAATTGATGTATTTTATATTTAGAAAACATACCTGAAAAGGATATTTATTTTGACATGGAATAATACCATCATTTTTTACAACTTCTACACATTTAATCCTTGAAATATCCACAGATCCTTTTCTGTACTTTTTCTATAAGAGAAAAGAAGGAAAGAAAACATTTGTTAAAAGATAACAAATTTATCTAATTATCTTTTTTTTTTTTCAGCAGAGGCATCTTGATTTCTTTCCCACTTATAAAAGTGATTTCACTTTATGTGACTTTAGCTGGAGAAGTTGTCTGAAAACTGAAAGTATAAAGATCTGCACTTGTGAAAATGCACTGAGTACATTAAATTTGCTTAGTGAAAAGTACCAATTCTTTATATAGAAAGTTTCCAATCAGATGTGATTTTAAGCTTAATATACTCTTCTTTACAAAAAATAACTTGAGAAAAAATAAGTGCTTCCCCCTTGGTGAGTTTATGAATAAAACTGGTATAATCTCATCTGCTTCCTTGCTCTGTTGCTGAAGTGCTCCCCCCATTTGGAGGCTTCTGCAGTGTTCCACTAAGGTTCCAGAGAAATTTGGATGCTACACAGGCAACACAAGTCCCTAATGAAACAGAAGGCAGAAGATACAGGTGTAACCCTGGACCAAAGTGGGGTCTGTATTGAAGGAATTTCTTTGAACAAGGCTAGCAGAAGCCCAGAGAAGCAAAGTCAAAAGCACAGACTAAATCTGAGATTTATTCACCTTCACTGATAATTATGAGCATTTTAAAGAAGGCACAGGTGCTCAGCAGGTGCTACACAGTGCATGTAATGACAGTGTAGCTCAACACACTGGAGAGGCAGCCCCTTGGAAGAAGAGCTGATAATGAGTGGA
This sequence comes from Melozone crissalis, assembly GCF_028551555.1. NCBI lineage: Eukaryota > Metazoa > Chordata > Aves > Passeriformes > Passerellidae > Melozone > Melozone crissalis. Next base: position 20,534,489 of record NW_026535784.1, read on the forward strand.
AGGTGTACTGGGCTTTAGTCCACACTGAAATCCACAGACAGACTGTACAGTGCCACCTCTCACTTTTGGGACAACCAATCTCTAATAGGAGAGGAAGTTTCTACTGGAATCCAGAACAAAAAAATAGCAGTAGCAGCTCATGGCTGGTACTGATTTAATACACATCAAAAAAATTGATTTGCCAAGCACATCCAGAACATCCAGTCCAGAGTACATCTTATGAAAGACTGACACTGTTCACACAATGTGGAAATAATTAGCAATTACTGAATTCTTTGAGATATGCTAATCCTTACTCAGCTCCTCTCTTGGGGATGGAAATTTTAGCCCAAATAGCAGAAGTCTGGTACAATCACAAGCAATGGAAAACACAGCCTTGCCAACAGAAGCAAAGAACAACTTCAAACACAGCAGTTATGATTCCATCACCCTAGAAACACTACAGTTAATTACCCATGAAGCTTCATCAGCACTTAAAATGCATTTAGCACTCTGAGTCTTACATAGATTAGTGCAGAGAAAACATGAATAAAGAATTCATGTACATCATAGTCAGCATCAGGAAGAATGACAAGGGATAAGTTCAGATAAAGCTGCAACTCCTATTTGTTACCAGAAAAATCAATACACACAAAAGAAAGGTAGGTTTTGTAAGGGGAATGTATGGGGGAATTAGGCACTTAAACCAAGCATAAAGAAAAAAGTAAAACATAAACATTACCGTGAGTTGTACTACAAAGATTTATCAAGTAACACTGAAAAATAATTTTGTCCTAAGTATGCAACCTTGGATTTTAAACTTAGAATCATTTTAAGTTTTTTGTTTATTTTATGTTGGTCACCTCCAAACTCAGTATATTCTATGGTATCCCCTTACTTGAATATTGACTCCCTAAAGTTCATGCAAAAGCCAAAAGTTGTTACTGAAACATACACCACTTGGCAGAACAGCCAGTACTATCTCTCCCTCTCCTTGTCACTGTGTGGCTGCTTGGCAGTTTCAGGGATGCCAGGTTAGCCAAGGCCGAACAGGAGGGTCCAAACAAGATCAGCCTTTTCATGAACCCCAGAATTCAATACCCACATAACTGTGCTGAAGACACCTCCCCAGATTCTTTCTTGCACAACAACAGGCAAAGAAGAAGAAACACCACTCCTGTAAGTTATCTACCCTGCTCTCTGTGTCCAGAGGGGTGCCCATACTGCTTGGATCCCACCCACTGGTTAACTGAGGTTGCAGGACAGACAGACAATACACATTGGAGGGGGTTTTTGTCCAGAATCACAGAAATCCCTTAGAAGAACACACTATTATTCTATCTTGAATCACCCTCCTTCTGGGCTCAGAGATTTTCATGTCAATTCTGGCATTCAGGGAGCTCACTCAGAGGACACTGACAGGAGGACAAAGGACTGGAACCCAACTAGATAACCATCTAACATTTGGGGGAAAAACATAAAGGAAATCCCCTAGTGTACAGCACATCATTCTAGTAATTGTATTTCCTAATTCCTACCTTTGTATGCTGTCTTGATTTAGGGTGGCTCAGTTTGCTTCATCACAAGATGCTGAATTAAGCTAACACAAAGCTGACCCACCTTACAAGGCAATCCACCTTATTAAATCTAATGCCAGGGAAGATTCTTCTGTTCTTGCATATTTTATAGATTTAAAACCCCCCTTGCATATCTGAAATTAAAAACAAACCTACTGCTCAAGACGTTTTCAGATTACATCAGAAGCAACAGTTATTAATGCCAAGTGTGCAGCTCTGTTTTAGCTGACCATTACTCATTACATAAACTATGGTGCACAGAAGCAGGAAAGAATGACTCAAGAAAAATGCTAAAAAGACCACTGCAATTCTCTCTCCTCCTTACCTAAATGATTTCCTTTTATAATAATAGGACATCTTGCGTACCATAACTGCGTTGCATTTATTCTCCAGGCAAATCGGTTCTATGGGCTCTACAGCCAGCTGTACAGCAGACATGAAGTGCAGAAATGCAGAATCAAAGCAGAGCTCAAGCCCTGAAGCAGCTGGGAAGTAGAGATGTGGGAATGAGCCAGCCCTGAGAAATCCAACAACAAAAGCTACAGAGAGACAAAATTAGTGCAATGGCTAATCATGCAATGTTGAAGGGTAGGAAGCAGAGGGACATTTTGAGAGATTCTTTTTTTTTAGGTGGAAGATGGCTAATAGAGTAGAAAAAAGATAGATTTATTGTAGAAGTAGCAGTATTTTACCAGAACATTCATGCATGCTCTCTGAATGGGATACAAGTATTCAGAGAGGATTGGAAGAATCACAGGTCAGTGAAACGCAGGGATCTATCAAACCTGGTCTGCTCCTTTACTAAAGATAAATATATGCCTCTAGAGGGAGGCCTATAGAAGCAAATATGGTTAGAACAGTAATAAAGGAATAAAAATACTAAATCCCAATAAGGAAAACCTAAAATAGGTAAAATATGTACTTCAAAGTGACACTAAAGGTCGGGGTTTTGGTGTGGGTTTTCTTTTTAATGTATCTTCTTTCTGAAAATAACAAAAGGGAATGACTATACAGAAACTATTATACAAAGCTTTTCAAAATGCTGTACACATTTCATATTTACCTATGTTTCAAAATATTGATTTACAGTTTTAGAAGTCCTGCTCCTTGCTCACAATGGGTATGACCAAGTCTTGTTTCCATACAATCTCAAAAGAATAAGCTATTCCTCTTTATTTTAGCATATTAAACAGTAATATGAAGAAGTCATAACACTAGACCTATGTTGTCAGATACGGAACAAATACAGGATTACACAATTCTTTAAAAAAATAATCTTAGAATACAGTAAGACAAGAAATACCCAAGTGTTAGATAAGTGTACAATCAAACAGCTGATCCTCTGTACATTTGGAACTCCTCCTCTGCTAAACACAGAAGCTTTACAGCTACAGAAGCCCATATTCTCACTATCAGATGAAAATAATTCTTCAGCGTATTTCCTCTTTGCTGATGAACATATTGCACTGTTTACCCCTGCAGAAGTATGTGTGTATGTGGGGGTGTTAAACAACACAAAGGATGTTAGATTTGGAAAAAAAAGCCTCAATGAAAACATGCATAAGTCAGCCCAGCCTGCAAGAAATATCTAGATTTTTGTCTCCCCCATGCTCTCTCTTTCTCTCTTTCCTGGAAGTACTTATTATTTCTTTCTTCCATGCCTACCCCCATATAGGAAATCCTGAGGTCATCAGCATGTGACCATGGAGCTTGGGTTCTCACAAGTGCAACACATCACAGCACCACTTTTATCTCCTTTTATGGAGTGTCTCTTCAACTTTGCAAAACCACAAAAAGCCTGGCTAAGCCAACACTGCCTACAGACAGCTGCTCTGATAGAATATGCTCCAGAGCCAAATGTATGGGTATTTTCATTTTTGGGTTCTTTGCAGGGAGGGAGGTTGGGCTTTCAGGGTTTTTTTCCTTTTCATAATATTGCCATTTATTAATAAGAAGCACTGACTGAATACTTCTGCAGTTCCCTCTTGAGGCAAGCAATTACAGATTATGTCAATATAATTCCTATAACTAGGTGCTAGGTGGCCACATTTTCTATTCCTACATTTTCCAGTGTGTTAAATACATTGAAGAATGCCCTTCTCCTTTCAATTATATTTTTAAATTATTAGGAAAAGCAAGTATCAAGTATTTTCATTTACCTTTCGAAAGTGGCTAGAATTGATAGGAAAATAAAAGGTGATTACTATTCTGATCTAGTCTGACCTGATCCAATATCTGTCTACAAAGAGGAATTTAAAGGGGAAAAAATACAGACATAATTAAGAAGAAGAAAGTTTTAAACCCTGTCTTGTAGATTAAGAAACTGAGAATCCATTACCACGGCCTGGCTGCTAAGCAGATGTCAATGACCAGCACTGGAGAGACTGAAAAGCACAAAAATAAATTCTCTGTCATAGCACTGATACAACTTCCTAACCATGACTACAGTGCAGTATCTGTAATTATTGTAATTAATTCACTCTTCTCCTGCAATGGAGAGGCAGCCATTAAAACGTGCACAACTGCAGTTATGATACATTGCTGCAACCTCATAAAAGTAAAGGACACATAATAAATCAGCCAGGTCTCCATCCATATCAGGCCTTAAATAACCTTCAACCCTTCTGCTATCAAAGTAACTGCTATACCTCTACAGGTTCTTTCAGACAAGTCTTCTCTTCTTGGTTTTCTGTGAAGTCCACACACACAGAGCTCTTAGTCTGCCCAGCCCAGCTGCAGCATTTCTGCCCTGTTTTCTCCCTCTGGCTGCTGGGTGAGTGACACCTTGCATTAAGCCCAAACTCAGCTCCATGCTGTCTGAGCCATGCAGAGAGGAGAGCCCAAGTCCACAGGCACCACAGGCCAGTGACCAGAGCCCAAAACAGGATCCAAGAGGTCCCTCAGCCAAGGCGCTTGCTGCTTTAGCTACTTTCTCAAGGTCCAAGTGATGGAGTCCACAACTACAGGCCCCAGGCCCTGCTAGGGACAGCCTGACTCTTGGCTACTTATTGCTGTGCTGTATCTGAACATTTCAGCACTCCTGCCTTTTTACTTGTCCACACTGAATTGTATTCTACAAAATAAAAAGAAAAGGCAAACAATTAAACCCACCACACACCCAATCCAAATATACCACATGGATTTCTAGACTTGTTTGTCAAAACACTTGCAGCTCCTTCAAGTTTTATTTCATCTGAGAACTCTACAAGCTTCTATTCCAACGACAGTATCAGTAGTGAAAATACTAAAATGCAGAATAGGACATCCCGTTCAAGACAGGCTCTCAATCTGGAAACAAGCCACCAATGCCTGTTCAACACAGCAGCAGCTTCCCATGTGCTCTGCAATCAGATTTACACAAGTTTATATAGGTAATTTCTAATGCTGACACATGAAAATGCCTCATTCAGCAGTGTCAAAAAACCCTTACTGGGATGAAAAAACAGGATTTCTGCTGCTCTCTGCTATCCACAAGACTTGTCACCACATAGCAGAACATAGATAAATCGGAGATTATTTTGTTTTGTTTATTTATTTTGTTGTGTTTCTTTGTTGGCTGTTGTGCAATTTCTGCATCTTCTAGGTACCTTCAACAAGCCTGGTTTTTCTTGCATTTTTCTCTAAATTATCTTCACAGATTAAAGTTTCTCAGCTTCTCTTCTGCACATTTTTTAAAAAACTAGGACTTCTCTAGCCTTCTCTAATCTATTTTCCAGTTCTTCCTTCTTAAGACCTTTAAGACTCATCCACTCCTGTCCAGTCATAAGGTAAATGTTCTCATTCCTGCCTTTTCTATATCTCAACAACTGCAATCTGTGCTCCTCAACTTCATCTACATTTCATTTGTTCCATCTCATAAAAATCAAAATTCTTGTAGAAAGATAGTTACTGCAGATTCTCATTTTATAGCTGACTTTTCTTTCAGTAGCTGTTATAGAAAACAGGGAATCATTACTACAACATAACAATTTTTTTTTTACAACTAGGTTTCTTTATGAATTGCCCTTTAGAAGTGAGCATTCCCATGATCTGTTAAGCTGCTCCCATTCACATGAATAGCTTTACATTATGTCTCCAACTTGAACACTTTTCACTCACAAGTACTTTAAGAAAGCTCTATCATTATGACCTGTGACTTGGAACTAAAAAATTCTCTGGTTTCAGAAGCATTGTAATACTGAATTGTGCTTTCATTTATATAAAATAATTAAATCACCTATGCAATGACTAAGGAAATCCCATAAATCAGGGTAATTATTTAAAAAATTATAAAGGATAAGTACTATGGGAATAAACAACAGTAGAATGAATTAATCTTCTATTTAAAAAGTACAGAAAGAAGCACAGCTTTTTGGAACTCTATAATGTTGCTGTGTTCCAAATGAAGTATTTGCACAATATTAGTGTTGCAATGAAGCTACACAATTTTACCCTGAAACCTACAGCTTCGGGGTGGGCCCCAGAGCTTCATTTTTCCTTCCTTAAAATATCACCACTGTAATTTCAGTAGCTTCTGTCTCCTCTATATTCAAATTACAAGAACCAAACATAACCCTCACAGAAGGACCTTTTTTCCTTAGGAAGAGACTTTCAAAATGAGCAACCCCCCAAAACGTTCAGGTTTGTATTCTGCTTTTTTCATTTATATTCTGGTTGGGTTTTATTATTTTTAACAGTCCTGTTTACACAAGAAAGTTTTCACAGAAATCTGATTCTAATGGCAAATGCCACTGAAGACAGGAGCATTCTGCAGCTCCCAAATTCAGACTCTTAAACATTTTCCCTCAGGGAGCTATCATTTGCCTTCTCTGTAGAAGGAAATGGTTTCTGCACACTAATAAACAGGTAAGTGATGTGCCTACTCCAACATCTTCTGTGCAGCAGTTCCAGAGCCAGTGGGCACTGCAGCCCAAACTCTGCCCCCTTCTCTTCCTCCCTTCTAGCACTGCAGACTCCTGTCCACCCAAACACAGGCAGGGTAACCACAGGAACCAGGATTTAGCCTATGCCTTTAGAAGATGCAAAATCCAATGTACACTATTTATTGCTGTGAACTGTCATCCATACAGCAAACGTGAGCAAAAAATAAAGATGCCAAAGCATAAAGAAATTTAATGTTCATAAGCTCATAGTCAGCTTCACATTCATGGTCAGTGCAAGCTGCAGTGGGATGGAAAGGTTAATTCAAGCATGCTGTGCCCTGTGTGGGAGGACAGTAACCAAACCACACACATCAGCACACTTTCAAACTAGAGAGTATCACTGATAAACAAGTTGAGTGACAGAGAAATATCATGGTGAAAGGGAACATTGCACAGGCTCAATATATATGAGGATACTAACAGTTTACACATTGATAAGAATTGATTAAATTATGACCAGATCTGTGTCGCCTTTTGGAAGCACCACACTCATGAGAAACATCAATGTGAAAGTTTTTAAACCAACAAACTGGTAGGACATCTCACTTGCACAGACCAGCCCTTTTCAACTATTTCACTGCAAGAAGTACTTTAACACCTACACTTACTCTCTTTCCTTCATCATGACGAATTTCCCTTGCCTAAAATGCCATCTAGAGCAAAAACCTCTAGTCTGGTGGCACTTTTAAGTTCAAGCTGGATGCCCTGCCAGTACTAGCTAACTAAAACTTGTGTGCAGTAGGTGTTACTTGCTATCATGGCTGTTCTGCAATGCAGCAGCAAGCCTGCCCCAGCTGAGGCCATCCAGCTGCCCAGGGAGAGACATCTTCTCACTGTGTGCTGAGAAATGATTCACAGCAGCCAGACTCACTGGCACACAAGGAGAAAGCCAATAAACCACAAGAAGGTGGTGGCCAACCCTGGTGGATGCAGTAGCTTGGATGCAATTTTTGTGTGGTCTTGGCTAACGCAAGAGGAATAAAGGATGCTGTTCTTTGCAGTCAGCCTCCAAAGGAGTGTGGGGGACACACGAACTGTGTGACACCAGGCATGCTGGTAAAATGAGTCCTCCTTTCCACTGTCCAGCTGATATTTACTGAAGTGTTTACAATTTCAGTGGGCTCCTAGATAAACACTTAAGGTTTGATTTTCCAAACAGAAACAGATGAAAGTGAGAATGCATCAATCCTTTGAAAATAAATTCCAGGGAAATTTAAGTTGAATATTCAAGATATGAGCTCACTTTTGACAGAAAATGGCTAAACTTGCCTAGGGCCATGCATATCTGGTATTATTTCCACAAATGCCTCCTTGGAATTCAAACCTACCCTCCTACATTCAAGATTAAATTAGCAATTTGGAAAAATTCATACTAAAACTCCAGCTAAATTTTTGCTGGTCAAAAATAAAGAAAGCCGTTCTGGATGAGATTTTTTTTAATCACTGCATGAAATATTTGATTTTCAAGCAAGTCAAATAATTTCAAAATTGCTTGAATTTACTTATAAATTTAAAACTGACTAGTATATTTTGATTTCTTGAAAGAAAATAGTTCAGGAAAATGACCAGAAGCACACCTGAAATATTTTCCTCAGTTTTCAAACCACACTTACTCTCTTGAAAAGAGATTTCCTAATAAAATATTTCATGCTTGTGTTTCCTCATTTAAAACAAACAAACACTACCTTTGCTATACAACCAGATTATCCAGCAAAGTCACACTATAATCCATTATTCCAGCTGACACCAGTAAGAATAGTGCAGCAGCCCTCAAGAGCAAGGGCCAGTTTGTGAAAAAATGCCACCACCTCCCACTTCAAACTAGTTACTACTGTCTACATAAATTTGTTTAAAGCTGCCTTGGTAAGTCTACCATACATGTTTGAGAACACTGTACATATCTCAAGTCTTTCTGACTGCAGCATAACCACCAAAATGTACTTTACAGTACATCCTCATGCTCAGAATAGGAAGATATTTTACTTCTACTCTACTTTTATACAGTCATGAAAGTACTCTGTCCTTGAAGACCAATGCAGTTATATTTTACTACAGTGAATTTTTGTCTTCATTGTAAATGGACCACATCACATTCAGATTTCAACAGCCACTTTTGCAACATTAGGAAAACATACAGAAAATACTCTTTCCAACAATGACAGCTGATAAGCCATTAGGAGCTTCAAGAAACAACATTAGCTCAGCCTTTTCATTTGCTTATAATCATTGTTGGTCCAATATTGCATAATAGTGCAATGATGCCATTTCCCCAACAGCTCCACTTACTAATTCTCAGAATTTATGACCAAGAAAAAAAGACAAAACCAGAACACATCCCAGCTTAAACAGACTATTTCTCTTTTCTGACATTAAAAAGCTATCTCCATGACACTTAAGGCACATTGGTTCCTGATGTATTTTTATTTTCAAGCTTCTTAATAGCTTCTTAATGTCCATCTTTTTAAAAAACCTAAAGGTGATACTTCTTCTACATTTTTTATCCAACAGCATCATGCCCAGAAGGTAATGAGTAAAAGCCAAGGCCCCATGGGCTTCCTATGCAAAGTAAGTTTCCCATGGTATCAATCATAATTGTAGAGCTTTTCACAGGTGACCCAAACCAGGATTCTCCTTCCTCAGGCTTTTGTGTTTTGAAACCAGCCTTGAAATGCAGCCTCTTCACTGATTCTGTAGCTGTGCTCCATCAATAGCTCATGCACCTGCTCCATGACTTACAGCAGAGCAGTATCTTTAAGTGATATAATATATCACTTTATAAAAATAAACTGTATTTCTCCTTCTCATGGCAGCAGGGCAGTTCCAGCTTCACTGCAGGCCTGCACTGCCATTGTGCCATGGCAGGAGGCCTGATCTGCTTGAGAGCAGGTATAGAAAGATTTAAACCAGTAATAAGCAAGCTAAACCAAGATTTTAGCCTGTTGTTAGTAGTTATGTTTAGGAGATAATCATTTATTGCTCCAAGTAAGGTAAATGGGACTTTTTCAGTACACAGGACAGGAAAAAACAGAGAAGTGTGATGTCTATAACGTGCAGTTTCTGTTCAAAGAGCCAGAGATGCTCCACTTCTGGCTGCACAGAACAATTAAATCTCTCAGCAGCATTTACATGAATACTATTTGCTGTGGTTGACTGCTTTTTGTTGTCATAAATGTTCCACTTCTGTCACCAGACATACAAAATGTCTAATTCTGTCACTTTATTAATAATCCCAACCTGCCCACACTCTGAGTATTGACTAATCTGGTTAACAAGATTTACTTCAGTCTTGTTTTAAAAAAGAAGTGGTATGATTATTCACGTGCCCACAAATCCCGGGTTTTTCTTGAACTCTCTCTACTGAACTTCCATAAAAGTTAAAATGGAAGAAAACAAGAAAATATTTCAGATTGGCCAACAATCAAACTGGGAATTGCACACTTGCCTAGAGGAGCAGAACTCGACACCCTTGGCAGACTGCTACCACTGCAGTAGTGGGATTAAAATGAGGGTGTGAGATCCTCTTGGCTTGGGATTTCCATGCTTATTTTACCAATCTGGACTTTGAATACTGCCAAGCCCAAAATTAAATCAGTCTGTACCTATCCTTTCATCTGTCAAGTCTTTAAATTCAACCAGCATACACAGGAGTCACATTTATTTCAGCAACAAACCCCCAGTTATTCAGAGGGGGCAGAATTATCTTGATGGCTAATAACATTTTTCTCTTCGTATAAATTAGCCAGAATATGCAGCTTACATATTTATAGCCACCACAATTGGCTTTAAAAAAACCCAAACAATAATAAAACAAATAATTAAACCCACAAACATCTTTGCCATTAAAGTTCTCCAGAAACATTAAGGAATAACTGTGCCACAGAGATCTTAGTCTTACAGTTGTGGTTTTTTTAAAGAGATAAAAGTATTCAGTACGCCCCTTTAAGATCAGAGCTCACTATTTTCAGACAACATTGCTAATAAAATAAAATGCTGATTAATGTTTAAAAGAATCTAAAATGAGAGGAACAGTGAAAATGAAAATGGTTTGAGGCTGGAAAGTAATGCATTATGGCTGAGCCAGTCTAACAACCTGCTGATGTCAACAGTTGGAGCATCTTGTTCTCCTCCACCACCTGGCACGGCCTCTGGCACTTGTTAGGTCCTGCACCCAGTCATGCAGCGTGCTAATCCAGCAGAACACTGATCCAGCAAAAATAAAACCAGATCCAATATCTTTCTGCTGACCTAACTGCAGCCTTCCAGCACCCGAAGGGAGACAGCAAGTAAGACAGTAACTGTTTCCAAGGGCAGGTAGTGACAGGACAGTGGGGAATGGCTTCCAACTAAGAGTAGGCTGAGATCACATTTCTAGAAATCATTCTTTACTGTAAGGGTGGTGAGGCACTGGAACAGGCTGCCCACAGAGGTGGTGGGTGCCCCATCCCTAGAAGTGCTCTAGGTTGGATGGAGTTCTGACAAATCTGGGCTAGTGGAAAGTATCTCTGCCCAGGTTCAGAGGGGCTCGAACTGGATGAACTTCAAGGTCCTTCCTGACCCAGGACATTCTATGATTCCATGGTTAGCAAATTTTTTCAGAGTAATATGGATTCCAAGAAGGACCAGTATGAATTCAAGTGAGTAGGGGAGTCTAGGAGGTCTAGGAGAGGGATAAAATGGCCTTTTTCAGCAGCAAACTGATGGCATAGCATAGGCATAACGCATATTTTCAGCCCAACTGGCTGTATCTGAGGCAGAAATTTTTTAAGAAGTTACTGCATCCTCAGCTGATGGCACTATGGGCTGCCCTGTTCAATCTCACTGCAGATGAAACTGACAGTTTAAACCCCCTCTCAGAGAGATCCACAAGTCAGTCTCCCGGAAAAGCATTTTAGCCAGAGGACATTAACCTGCAGGGCAAAGGGAAAACTGGAAGGGGAAGACTGGAAGAGGGGAAGCTGGAAATGGTAACTTCTTAAAGGTTGACAACTAGACCTGCAAAACCTGTTTGTCACATTTCTATTTGATCTGAATGTAAGACATGGGATAAGCAGGTAAGACATATTTCAGAGGACTTCCTAGCCCCCACCTCTTTATTCTCTAGGAATGTGCAAAGAGGACAGAGCTGGGAGACTGCCAGCAGTGTCCAGTGACAGGGCCAGAGGCAGTGGGCACAAACTGAAAGACAAGAGGCTCCATCTGAACACCAGGAAACAATGTTGGTCTTTTTTTACTGTGAGGGTGACCATGCCCTAGCACAGATTGCCAAGCAAGGCTGTGAGGACTCCATCAGTGGAGATACTCAACAGCCAGCTGGACAGAGATATCTGACAGCCAGCTGGCTCTTGGCAACCAGCTCTGTGTGGCCTTGCTTGAATAGGGGGCTTGGATCAGACAGCCTCCAGAGGCCCCCTGCAGCCTCGGTCTGTGGTCTTGTTCTTAATCCCTGACTGTGTCCAAGCTACTTTCAGAGAACAAAGTGCTGTGAGTATCTTGCAGCGGGGTAAGTGAGCTCAGTTCTCGTGCAACCATAACATCTGGCAGAGAAACATGCTTAGCAAGCCTTAGCTCTCCTCTACCCTCTTCTTTTAGTACAGGTAAGAGAGCCAAGACAAGAGGTTGCAGGGTTCCCTCCATTAAGCTTTATGTGTTAAATGGCTTCCCAAGGTATACAACATGTTTCACAAGCTACTGCAGTCATTTTAATCCTCTTCAGCATTGTGACAAACATGGAAAGTAGCCTCACTTAAGTGGAAAATCTCACCCCCAGCACTGAGGATATGACAGGGCAGATGACCTGGGGAAAAAAATCTCACCCTGAGCACTGAGGATATGACAGGGCAGGTGACCTATACTCTGGGGGCAGGTGACAGTGAAGAAACTGAGTCTGAAGATTATTTGGAAAAATGCTGATCTGAGGATTTGCATGGTTTACACCAATGACTTTCTGAGTAACTGAATTTACACAGAAAGTGGTAATCTGGATGAGTTGCTTGTATGGTCAAAGATAAACTGCTTCCAGCTTCATTTCAATCACCAGGCTGCATGATCCACTCTAATGGATCTTGTCTCTGCTGAACTTGGTCTGCAATGCACTGCTCCTATCAAATGATCTTTCTCCTGTTCAAATGCAGTTAATTGCTAGATGTTAATGTAATGGCCTTCACAGTACCCATGGCTACAAGAAACTGCAATTGCAACTTTTTCTACCTTTTCCCCAATTCATCCTAGCAGTGATCTTTCACCTCTCTGGAGAGAGAAAGAAATCAGCTTTGATGACCACCTCTAAATGCTGTTTTATGTCATTTATGACGACCTCTAAATGCTGGCTATACACTACTTCTCCTATTGAGAACCAATTCACACTGACTGCCAGGTAAGTTACCTACACCTCTGCCAGCTTGCATTATAAATAAGAGAAGTGCCAGCTCATGTTCACAGCCACTAAAGACCATTTCCCTGATCAGCTCTTGATAGTATGACATACAGTAGGAAAAAAAGCCAGTGTGGTACAAAAGCAAAAAGGAACAAAGGCAATCTGTGTCTCCTACCTCCGCTCGACCTTCATAGTATGTTAGCATAGACTTTGTAAGCACAAAAAGTCTCTCTTTGTAGTTCAAGGGAGAAGTCCTCTTCTTCTGCTGCGATCTTTTAATCAAAATCTCTTGTAGGATAGTAGTCGTATTCATTTCAGCCACTTGTCAGCTCTCTTCTAGCCATTGAACATCAGTTCCTGTGAAGATGAGGAATAAAACATTACCAGATCTTAGGAGGATCACAGAATTGGAGACTTCTGCAACAAAAAGAGCTTCTACTTATAAACGAAACTGCCTGAATATACAGAAAGCTGGAGCTCACATGGAAGTTTACAAAAGTTAATTATTAGACTAAAAAGTTCAGGCTTTGCTCAGCTGAGGGCTGCACTGGCACATTCCCAGGAAGCCCAAAGCTGTACGTGACTGGGATGAAATCAGGTACACTGCAGCCTGTGTCACAGAGAATATGGGTGAGAAGTCTGAAATGTGCTCCAGGCAAGCAGCAGTGCACAACTGCTCTTCACCTCAAACCTGTACAGAAGTTTCTAACCTGTATAGAAGTTGTAATTGCTAATTTAATTTCAAATGCTAATTGTGCATGTATAAATGTCATTTGCAAAAGAGTTCTATACACAAAATTGAAGATCATAGAATCATAGATTATCCTGCATGGAAGAGACCTACAGGGATCATGGAAGTCAAACTCCTGGCCCAGAACAGGACAGCTCCAAGCATCCCATCATTTATCTGAGAGCATGGTCCAAATGTTCCTTCAACTGTCAGGCTTGGTGCTGTGATCATTTCTCTGGAGAGCCTGTCCCAGTACCAAACCATCTTCTAAGTGAAGAATATTTTTCTGATATCCAGCCTAAACCTCTCCTGACACAACTTCAGGCCATTCCCTTGGGTCCTGTCACTGGTCACAAGGGAGAAGAGATCAGTGTCTGCCCCTTCTCCTCCCGTCCCAAAAAAGTTTCAACTGCAGTGAAGTGTCTCCTCAGCCTCCTCCAGACTGTACAGACCAAGTGTCCTCAGACATTCTTCATATGGATTCCCCTCTAGACCCTTCACCATCCTTGCTGCCCTCCTTTGGATACTCCCCAATAGCTTAATGTCTTTCTCACATTGTGGCACCCAAAACTGCCCACAATATTCAAGGTGAGGCCGCCCCAGTGCAGAGCAGAGCAGAGCAGGACAATCCCCTCCCTTGCCTGGCTGGCGATGCTGTGCCTGATGCACCCAGGACACACCCATGGCCCTCCTGGCTGCCAGGGCACTGCTGGCTCATGTTCACCTTGCCATCAACCACGGCTCCCAGGTCTCTTTCCACAGTGCTGCTTTCCAGCCTCTCATTCCCCAGTCTGTACACACAACCAGGGCTGTCCCATGCCAGGTGCAGAATCCCCGATGTGCCCTTGTCAAACTTCAAATGGTTGGTGATTGCCCATCTCTCTAATCTGCAGGGCCTCTTTCTGCCCTTGAGGCAGTCCACAGCTACTCCCAATTTAGTATTTTGGGAAAGCTCATTTAATATTCTTTCAATTCTGCATCCAAGTGTTTTATGAGGATGCTGAAGAATGCTGGGCCTAAAATGAAGCCCTGGAGAATTCCACTAATGACCAGTCATCAGCCTGATTAATCCCATTTACTACAACTCTTTGTACTTAAGATGGATCAGTAGAAGTAATTTTGAAAATTTACCCAGATTTTATTAATGAAAATTTTTAGACACAAATGATTGTTTAGAAGAAATTAGTTTGAGAAAAAAGAACTTAAGCTTGTTTTTCAGAAACTGCTAAGCATATGCCTTCCAGCTTCTGTTGAGAAAGACTTCATGCTGACTATCAAAATCAAGCAATTGGATTCACAGTTTTGGTCACTCAGTAATGTCAAGCTGCTTTAAGCTGTACACCATGACTGATACCTGTAGGACAAACTTAGGAGTCCATGAAAACCAATGCACCCACAGCTGCTTGTTTGCCAATCCGGCTCCAGGGTTCCGCTGTAGGCAATTTCTCTGTTCTTCACAATGATGCCAGCTTAAACACAGCTGATCTCCTCCCTCATCAACCCACCACTGTCCTGCCATGCCACCCTGCCTTGTGCAGGTGTTCCTCCTGCCAGGCTGGGAAGCAGGTTAGGGAAGGGATCCAAGGAGGATTTCATCATGCAGCATATGACACATTTCATCTGCCTGCACAGACGCATTAAATGGAGTGCACGGAGGCAGGAATGAAAGCTGTGGGAGAGGTTGTGCAGAAGCTGTCCCAGAAATCTTCCTCCCCACTCCCTTTTGCTTTGCTCCCTTTCTGCCAGCCCTGCCCATGGCACCACTTGCCCTCCCTGCCTGGAGCTGTGCTCCAAAGCCAGGAGAAGCTGCAGGCACAGACCTGGAGAACAACTCAGGCTAGAGCAGCACGGCTGGAGCTGAAGCCATGGCTTGAAGAAGGAACAGCAGCATCTGCTGAAGCACCAGTGACTGAACAATCTCTCAGCTGTTTGGAGGGGGTGGGGGGATAACCCAAACCAAAGCCCTAGAGTAAAACAAAAAAATAATTCATTCTTTACAGGGCTTGCTTTATGCACCTATTTGCTACTTAGAGTATTTCAGAATTCACTGGGGAAATGGCATGCACGTTTTTCTCTACAGGCAACATAACTTCAGCATGGACAAAACAGTACGTTTCACAGAATTGTGGCAGACAATCCTGAAAAACCACAAACCTCTTCACAACTGCCTTACACTATATAATTTTTAATAAAATCAAACGTAAACAAACTCACTGTAGCGTGTCTCACTTTGTGAGCAATTGATGGCTGTCACAATACATGAAGTGACACTCTTGGCCTTCCAGTCCAGCGCCGATACTACTTTTCACTGCCTGGTTTGATCAGCTGAGCTCTCATAGCCCATACTGCTGCTATCTTAACAGCTGGAAGTCACGGTTAACTGTTAACAGCTTTAAAATATCCTTTTCTTTCCTAGGAATACCTCTTCATATGTCAAAAAAAAAAAAAATCAGTGGTTTATGTTAGGATTTTAGTTGATTAGAAATTGGAAAAGTACAAGGCTGTGGTTAATTCTAAGTCTTGCACTTGTAAGATAGTGTGTCTTTAGGCTTAGTTGTAGCATGATAACAAATAGTGAAAGAGACATGAGAAAAGAAGGATGTAACTCCTAAGGAAAGGGGAAGAACTGATGTTGTAGTGTAGCCAACAGACGGTGCAAATTACAGAATATTCATGAGCTTATTACTTGCTGTATAGGTGTCTGATGCTCTCTTCAATAAACTAAGCTTGCTGAACACTCATATTGAGTGTCCGAGTTTTCCCTGCACCCAACAAATGGCTCATCCCCGACAAACGGATCATTCTGCAACAGGTTTAAATGAAACTACAAAATAAGACAAGGCTAGGATGCATAAGTAAAAGATGATGATTGGACTGCAAATAGTGATTATTATGAATAATCTACATTTTGTTATTTCTCTTCTTCTGAAATGCATACACATACATTTTGTTGGTAATCTGTCATATTGCATTCTGGGAAAAAGGCAGATCTTTAATAAGTAATTGTCTTGGATACGTTATTTAACCACTAAAGCTGACCAATTCTGTTTTATTGCCCTTCTAAAAATAAATTGGCAATCTTAAAGGTAATTGCAGAAGGAAGAATACTACCATAAACTGAAAATATAAACATTGTCCAAAAAAATTAAAATTCAGTATTAACTTTCAGACTAGCTTAATGCATACAAAACTTTAAGAGTTCCCATCACATGATCTCCCACTCAAAACAATTCTACTGTTCTCAATAGTAAAAATTCTCTGTTTGTACTTAAGAAAAATATAATTATCCATCTTATCTCTAGATCCCTAGAGTGCTCCATTACAGAGCACAAGAAGGATTCAAAGTTAACTATGATTTCAAATCTCAATACTGATAATGCTAATATATTTCATTTCTCTCTAGGTTATTTAACATGACACAAGAATCAAAAAAATCCTTTTGACAAAATCAGGGTTAAAAAATAAAAACATCAGTAAATGTCTGCTCTTGGTTGCTACAATGAATTATCTCTGCTATGAAGATTTCAGCAGATTAGAACCAGTTTCCCAGGTCACAAGATCAGCCCTTGAATCTGCATTTGGTCACGGAAACCTGCCTTATTTGGGGTTATTTCCAAGCCAATGGCTCTAGATACATTTCTGTTTGGCTCAGGATAAGTGAGCCTTCACCTATTATTCTGAAAGTTCTTTTTCAGAATAGCAATACTTCATTAAGAAGCCCGAGTAACAGCCACATCTACTCTTAACAAACCCATATATCACTACTTTTCTTCATTAGAGTTTTAGACACTTCCTGCACATTTTCCCTGCCCCACTTCCCCCCAACCACTCCTTTGTTCCCAGACCAACCCTCAGAACACGAAGCTGTTTGCATGACACATTGTTATCTTGTTATAAACACCTGTGGGAGTTTCAGGCTGACACCCAAGGTAAACTTTTCACGATGTGACTGGTGCCAAGGAATTGCCCTGTTCCCTGCCAACCATAGTTACACAATAACAAAGACAATCTAATTTGCAGAGATGCTGAAGACTCAGAATTACAGCAGAAATCAGAAAGAGTTACAGATTCTCAGCTTTTCTGAGGGCAGGAAAACATCCTCAACTTTAAGTTTCAAAATATCTTCATCAGCTCAGGTTTCCCATCTTCCCATTGTACAATTATTAATCTGTACAGCCATGAAGTCACCATACACCTCCTCAAAACAAATGAAAACCACTGTTCAGATGAGCCTTCTATGTCAATATTGGTCCAAATGCACAAGGTACATCTTCACTTGTACACAGAGCTTCTTATGCATGCCACCTCTGCCAGTTTTCACTGGGGAAAACTGAGCCACCAAGTGATGTGGTAAGCTCAGGTGTTGCAACTCTACCCACCCCACACATCTTCTGGTTCCCACTCCCAGCTCCCAGATTGTGTCTGTTTATTGAAACAATTAGTCACTGTAAGCCACCTGGGCTGTAACACCTTCAACATTCAAAAAGTTGGAAAAATGTATGAAAATCCCAGCACAAATTCTAGCAAGCAGAAAAGAGAAAGTGCATCCAGTCTGACCAGGGTTCCTCTCAGCCAAATGCAACAAGTAATTGTCACTTCTTGAGGCACAAATCTTTGCACCACGCATAGTCATGGAGGGGCTCACAAGAAAAAAAGACATTCTGAAAAACATACTTATCACAATGATACAAAAGGAACACTAGGAGGAAATATTGGTAGCTGAAAAGAAAAATGAAAGCAAGGTGGAACAGTTTTCTGAGTTTCAACACCTCCTGATGGTAAAATGTCCCTAGGAATTTGTGTCCTTCAGAGCAAAGTCTTAATGTTAAGCTGATGGCAATCAAGGCAGATGCTTATTCCTCTAAGGAATAAGCATCCTCAGCTTTCTGACTTGGATTTCATACATCGTGCACAACTGCTCTTTTTCAGATTTGGGACACATCAGTCAAAACCCATGTCAACTCCAGATCTGGATACTTAACATTGAAAATGTACCTCCTAGGGCAGGAGACCCAAAAAAAAAATAGAATATTCACTACTTCCATTTTTGAAAGTATCAATCAAAATGTCAATTTTAAAAACCCAATTGGTACCTTGTAATCCCTCCTCAAATTGTACATTTCACAATATTTTTCCTCCATTTTAATCAGTTCAGATCAGTTTACTGACCAAGCTCATATTGTGCAAATGTCTGCAGTGGGGCAAGTGAAAATGCAGCCCAGAGCTCCTCTGGGTAGAGAGCAGAAACAGTGCAGAAGGAACAAGGAAAGGAGAACTCCTTACCCTGTTTTTTTCTGCTGGAGCTTCTGTTGCTTTACCATGAAACCATGAACTGAGTTACATGTGAACATTTACATAAGTATCCAGCACAGGCTTATTTGAATAATTACAACTCAGTGTAAGCAAGGGTTGCAAAATACACTCTTGTATTGCCTTTTTGTGCCACATCTAAGGTTGCAAATTCAACCTCAAAAAAATAAAAGACAACTGTTATTAATCCCTGTTCAAAATTTCACAGAAATGCATTTCTGTAAATTTCACAGAAATGAAAATACAAAAGAAATATACTTCATTGAAAATCTGTCATAATTTAAAAATTCAAGTTCAGGGGGAAATACTGTAATAATATACAAAATGTATCGCATCCAGAAAAAGGAGAAGTAAAAACATTAGGAAATATTTAGATTTACTTTATTTACTTTTTTTAACAGCAGACTCTCAGTAACCACTTCCACCACTTCCATCATATGCAAGTTTGGGGATTTTTTAACTGTGAGAAATGTAATTTGGGGGGACTAATTTCTAAGAGATTTCAAAATTATAGCCAAAGGTTTGCAAAAGCTTCGTTTCTCTTTGAAAATCAGCCAAACAACAAATGGCTAATTTTATATACACAATCAAACCCTGCAAAAATAAAATTTATATTTGCCTGTATGAAATTTAGTTTTAAAAGTAAACAGGCTAAGGGGCAACTCTGTGACAACTCTGACTGGAGATTCTGAGACCATGTGATACTGCAAAATATCCCTTATTCAGCTGAAAGGTACCCATGTACACACACAGAAAGAGCATTTTATCACAATCAGAACCAGTTTTCCAAAATTTCTTGGAAACAGGCTCACTACATTTTACAAAATACATCATTTGTTTCCTTTTGGCATTCTAACTTAGGTAGCTGGGGTAAGTAAAGAAAACGATGACAAGTCATGGTCCCTCTTAGGGTCAGCTGGCATTGAGGTGTTTATCACACCAAACTGGAGCATCAACCATTGCAACAGGGAAATGCACCCCAGAATGTACACAGAACAGCTCAGGGAGCACCAAAAGGGTTTCTTTTCCCCTTACAATGATGATTTAGTAGAACAGGCACGTCCAGGTCTCCAAGTCATTTATAAATGCAGCTGTTGCTCCTTACTGGGATTGCCTGCAAACCATACACTCCAGTTACTAAGTTATCATATCACAGCTTTGGAGGGCACCTTCTTCACAACTAAATTATTCAGGAAATTTATGAAACAAGAATTACATTATTACCATCCGTGATGAAGGAAATATGTTGACATGGGCATTTTTTACTTGAAATTATTTAGTACTAAGTTTGAGTTAGCAGCACTATGAGATGCCATACAAAAAATGGACTGATAATTTTTCACTATCCTCATCAACTTCTTATATTTTTATTCATTCCTCTAGAGCTGAGTACTTCTAGTTGTTTTATTTTTCCCACAAAAAGCTTTACAATATTTACAAATTTGCATTGACTGTTTTGCCTTCAGTTTACTCAGACCAAAACCCTCTATCATTTGTAATGTTCTCTGCTGCAAGACAAGGTGAAAATTAGTTTGGGACATGGGAAAGCAAGGCACAAAAAAAAAGACTTTGAAACTTCAGTGTTTGATATTAACCCTTAAAAGGGAGACAGTAGATTTCCCTAGGTCCAGACTTTGTAATTCAGGTTTATTTTTATTCTAAATACCATGTATAAAGCAAAGTGAAAATAGCAAACAATTTTCCATTGTCTTCCAGCAGGTTTTGCCCTCTATGGTGCTATCACCAGGACTTCAGGATGCTGCAAGGTTTGACTGCAGCTGGAATGAGGAGGCAGAGCATAAAGAGATTTGCTTAATTCACTTGTGCAGTATAAAGGTCTGGTGAAGAATATTGGCTTGGTTTACCTGTACAAATATAACTGACCCTCACCTGGCAGAGAAAAGGTAAAAGATAAAGTAAGAACAGGAAGGGAAGGACAGGTTCTGGGCTGGGAAGAGGCATGTGGTGTACTGGCCCCTTTCACATGTTTATGAACCTTTGAAAGGAAACAATCTGCTTTATTCTGGCAAGTGTTTCCAAAATAAGATTAGAGAGGGATGTGGAAGAGCTAACTCCAAACTGGCGTGGCATTGGTTCGGAGGAGCAGAAGCACCTCAAGAGCAGTGTATTTCCTTCACTTCCACACAGGCCAAGGCTACACCACCACCACCCCACTGGCCGGACACTCAGTAAAGCTGAGTGCTGCCTCGGCTTTTTCCAAAAATCCCCTGCTGATAAGAAGGAAAGAGAAACAGTAACACCTACTTTCTAAAGAAACAGGCAAAGATGAGATTTGGCAACGAAACAGAAAAAGAAATGGGTGATGCTTGTGCAAAAGATTTTCCTACTTCTCCAGGAAGCTGAAGATTTAGAGGGGTGGAAAAATAAAAGCACTATTAAATCAGAGGTTGAACCTAACTCTGTTAAGGAATCCTAAAGCTCACTGTCAAGTAGGACAATTGCTTTTGTACTGCAAGTACTGAAAAACTGCAAGTATGAGAAAAACAAATCAAATCTATAGGAAAGAAAAATATAAAAAGAAAACAGATCAACGGTGCCTGAGGGTATCCTTCTTTCCAACTACCATAAAGGAGTCAACTTAATTAACTTTCTTCACAATTTGAACTTGTCTTCTCAAATGTTATACAATCTCAGATAAGCATGTGATAGATTATACAAAAATAAGCTCAATTTATTTCAGCTGTTTTGACATGGTCTAACTAAAATACTGAAATACATACAAATTATGACTGTCTTTATGCACAGGGAATGACTAATACTTCCTCAGTTATTTCTCTTTCCAAACATTCCAAGACCTTTTTTCCCTAAACAACTGCTTGTTCTCCACCTACTAAAGAACTACTTGTTCTCCACATGCTAGACTCTGTGAAGCAACACAGTAAGAAATGCTTCAACAAACATGAGAACTTCTGCTGAAGGCAAAGCTGAGAAGCTGCCTCAGAGGATGAACTACTGGGCCCATCTCACATGTCGACTAACAAACATATTTACCTTCAAAGTAATTATTTTGAGGTAGTATTATAAGGTCACTCGATAAATGTTGCCTTTTCACACCTACTGAGCAACTGACTAGTCCCACCTGACAGGGCTCAGTAGGTGTGAAAAAGCAACATTTATCTATATCTAAATAATATATCTAAAGTTACTGGTCAGAACTGCCTTCTGTGCAGGAAAAACCCAAGGCAGTGAGTGGGGAGCAGAAAATATCCAAGTTCCATGTGTCACCTTTTCCCCATGTTGTTTTCACTAGGACACATCCCCTCTGCTACAAAACAAGTGCAGGAGATGGAACACGAAATGAACAACCATTTACATTTCAGCTGAGATGGTGTTCTGCCCTTCCCCTGCGTGGCAAAGCAGTGGTGTTGGCAAGGTCAGCCTGCTTATCTTGTGATTCCAGACTCTCTCACCCTGATATGTTGGATAGGTGTGCTTATTTTGGCTGGGGTAGAGTTAACTTTCTTCACAGTGGCTAATATGGAGCTGTGTTTTGAAACTGTGCTGATCACAGTGTTGATAAAATAGAGATGGCTTTGTTATTGCTGGGCAGTGCTTGCACAGAGCCAGGACCTTTTCTGCTTCTTTTACTGCCACATTGGCAAGGAGACTGGGGATGCAAGGGAAATTACAAGAAGACACAGCAGGGACAGGTGACCCAAATGACCAAAGGGATGTTTCAGACCATGTGCCATCACCTCTGTATACAAAGTGGGGGGAAGAAGGAGGAAGGGGAGACATTTGGAGCTATGGCATTTGTCTTCCCAAGAAACTGCTTTGCATGTTGTAGACCAGCTTTCCTGGGAATGGCTGAACACTGCCTACCCACAGGAAGTAGTGAAAGAAATTCTTGCTTTTACTTGCATTTCAGCCACTTGCTAATAAAGTCTCGTCATATGGGACTGAAAAGCCAGGCTGTGACCTTGAAGAATTTCTTCTTCACATACAGTGCACCCTAAGCAACAAGGAATACCAAAGAACTTCAGCTTCATTCATGTCAATATATAAATATTAATTCAAGGGAAAAGTTTCTCACTGAATCTGAAAATAAACACAACTGACACACGGTTGTGGTCTTGTGTTTTCCCTTTCCTCTGGTTAACGCAAGGTAGTGAGCATCTCTAGCAAAGCAGCTTGTTATCTCTGCTCTCCTTGATATCAGATCTCAGATGCATTGAGATGTTTCAACTGTTGCAAGTTAAACAGGGAATTGGACTTGCACTTGTACGGAGTCCCAAGACATTTATGGTATTAAGGAACAGCATTCAGCTCAAACTCTTTGAGACATCATGCAACACAGTCACTAATGCCTCGCAGTACCTTACTGCACTCTGCTTATCCATGGTGAGACACAAGGATATTGGAGAATCAACCAAACATCATCACAACATGGGCTACCATAATCCAGTCCCATTGAGGCCAAAATTACAAGTAGTAAAGCTAAGGCACTGCAAAGGTAAGATTTATGGTTAGGTCTCAGCTTTTCATGGGGAGTGCCTGCATCACACTGACTTTCAGAGTTAGTTTCAGGTTAAGAGATCCAGAAAAGTAACTAAACCAAATTGAGGGAATTTTGCTGCTTGCCCATGACTTTTACTTTTTCCTCAGAAAGCTGTAATCCCCTTCATGGTTGGAGAGAGTGCCTTGGTGGGAAGACAAAGCTGCTGTGGTGGCAAAGAGGCTGCCTGCACAGAGCGATGGCCTCCTCCCACTGCTCTCACACTCCACAGCCTTTCACCGTGCCATTCTCCCAAACTCCCTGCTATAAAACAGACCCTCACAGTTCATCTGACACTCTGGAGCTGTAAATATGTCTGCTTCCAACAACTGAACCCGCTATATTCAACCACTGAGGAGGACTGATTGCCAGCCTGCAGCTCTGAGGAGGAGGATGGTCCTCATGGCTGACCACAACAAAGCAAACTCAAACAGTCCAACCAGCCATGGGCTGAATGAAACAGCAAAATCACATGTGGCTACATAATTAAACACGTAACAGATTAGGTGTAAGCAAGGAGAATTCAAGTTGCAATAGCAGTTTTGAACCAGTCACTCTTAATACTGGAGTGTTAGATCTCTTCATGTTAAAAAAAAATATTATTTTAAGCATCTTTTGGATACAGATTAGGTAGAAATTTTAATTTCAAAAGATCTCAAAGTATATGTAAAATTATCAGTTTAGGAGATCTCTTTTGGGACAGAAAAAGGCCCACTCAGCTCAACTTACTTTGCACATCCCTTGAACTGGGTCACGCAATTCAAAGCAGGAGAGTCCCCCTCTTCTCCTCCTGCCATAGCACTGGAGACCACTGATGTGGCCTGCCACTTCAGCTGGGAAGAGATGCTCAGAATAAGAGTGGGGAGGCAGGGAAAACCCACAGTTATTTTTTCTGCCAGGATATGGAGCTTGCCCTGTGATATAGGACATCCTGTAATTCACAGGACAAGTAGCAACCTTGAATATATTTTTATATATATATATGAATATATATATATGGAGATATATATATTTTTTTTTTCAAGTTAATTATAATTATCTCACCTACCCAGTAAACTAGCACAGTGAATCTGACAAGATTTGTTCACAGGGCTGCCTAGGACAGATTTACAATGTTTAACTAAAATGAAGGAGCAGATATCACCTGGGTCTGATGGTGAGTTATGTGGCTATCCTGTGGAGGGAAAAAAAAACAAAGACAACAAAGAGAACCTTTTTTTGTTTCATAAACATAAATGGCCAGGAGTTTGTCCCAGATTAGTGTACAGTGCACACTCTGGAAGTGCCCCTAGAAGGGCAGGGTCCCAGTGTTGTGGCCAGATCCTCTTTCAGGAGGAAGAATCCTGCTTCCTTTACTACCCAAAGCCATGCTTTTCTGCCCCACATTCAATTGAAAAGAAGGCCTAGATCTTACAATTTAATCAGATCCCAGCTTGCAATAGGCACAAGGCTGAACAAAACCCCTCCTCACAGGAAACTCAGCTGTGACCTACTTGAGCCTACATGAAGTTGTACCCTATGCGTGGCAAAGTGGCACCCATTCACATATCTGCTGATAAGAGAAATGGAAATGAGAAAAAGCAGGAGTGCCAAGAAAGCCTTTGTTCAGGTCCCACTTGCCTCAGCACACTACTTTTTTTTTCCTTTTTTCCTGCATTTGTTTAATGTTGCACAGGATTTTTACCTTAAGAGCTGAAAGAGAGTGACCCAGTTGGCAGCTTGGTGCTTTGCTTCAGCAGAGGAGCGGTGACTGCTGGCATGGCCAAACACTTCTCCTTCCCCTCACCAAAACCTGAGTCCCACAGCTGATGGGAAACAGCTCTTGTACATCAGCTGTTAGCCAGGCTCAGACTCTCCTGGAGCAACTCCTCTCTCTGCAGCAGGCTCCTGAAAACCCTGTCTCCTGCTCACACACAAAGGCAGGACCACACCACGCTAAGCATGAGCTTTACTGAACTGCCCAGAATACAGGACAGCCATGCAACCAAGAGGTGTCTTTTCAGCAATATCCTTTCCTCCTAAATGTTTGGGTATTGTCCAAACCCAAGACAACTTCTAGGTGATGTCATTCTTCCTAAGAAAGGTAAACCCTGCACATGAAGGACAGACCTACTCTCAGGAGACTTCTGTAATTCTTCCCAAGATTTCACGACCCCATCTGAACACAGTGGCCACTTCACAGTACTTGTAAGAAATGTCTCTCTCTCCATCCCACCTCCAAGCCCAGGAAATGCAGAAAGCTGCTCCCCTCCCCACACAGCACCTTCTGCAATGAGACTGTTTTCACACTGGTATGTAGTGCCTGTCTATTTTTCAAGGTTTTAGCTCACATGTTGTTTTCCCTGACTCTGAATCATAGCCCATGGGGCTGAGCCAGGCCAGGGGATGACTGAGAACTGCCAGAGCTGTAATGGCCACAGGGCAGTGCTCAGTTCCCCAGTTCCTCTTCTGCTACACAAAGAGCAGACGTGTCCACCCAAACACTTGTTTCCTTCACTTGCACACTGTTTTCTTTCCTAATGCTTTTTCCTTTAGAAAATACACTTAGAAAAACAGACCAGAAGCAGGAGAGCAGAATGCTCCTCTGCCTGAGGGCTGGCAGAGCAAACCAGTGATTTGCTGCTAGAAGTAAACTGCTCTATTAACAAAAATACATTTCTTGAGACCTGGCTGACCATTTGGTAAAACACTGGTGCAATTTCATGCGTTTCTGGAGAGTTGTGTCCCACTATATCAGTAATACCTCTAAGGCCTAGTGCTGGCATGAAGTCCTGGCCAGGAGAATTAGGGTAAATTGGGCTGATCCCTCTGCAGTAAGGAGCAGCCAGTGTAGTGAGAGTCTTTCCCTTGCACTTTGCATAATGGAGAAAGCTATGGGGATCAGCAGGTCATTTAATGAACTTCATCACTCTAATTTCCATGGTGCAGCAACTGACTGACCATTGCCAACACTTTCCAGACAAGGTACCAGTAATTCTGAGCAAATAGATGTATCTAGATAATAATAAAAATATACGTAGCACAAATACAAAAATATACGATACACGTCCTTCAGGAGCACATATGTAATTAGAAATATAAAAGCTCCACCACCTCAGGCTTTCTTCATCATGCCAACCTGTACTCCACTATGTTTGAGTACTGTTTTCCATATTTTTCAGTTTTTATAGTTCCTTATATTATTTCTGCAAGAGAGTCATTGTAGACTGCTACAACTGATTCTTTTCCATGCACAAATCTTCCTTTTCCAAAGAATAGTTCCAGGTTCGGCAGCAAGAAGGTAATAGGTTACTGAAAAAAAGTCAAACTAAGCAAAAGAAAAAAAACATCTTAGACATCAATGGTTAACAAAGGCTAAAGACTGTTTTCCATGACCTTTGCATTGACAGCAGGCAGCACAGACTTCTATTGTCTAAGAAACAGAAAATGTTTTGCATATTTGAGGTATAAATATTTGTATAAAACTTACACTATTCTGCACCTTATCTTGGGCATCCAGTTTATAAGCTAACACAACACAGAGGTAATCAAATATACAACAAGTTGCACCTATATTTGGTGGGGGGGGAAGACTTGTCTTGATGCTTCCAAGTAATTCTATTAAATTAACCAGTTCCCAATTATTTTAACTTCATTACAGGTTATCACATATGGCGTTTCTGAATACAATGTTGTTTCAGGGCAAGATAAAAAATATGGAACTAATATTGTTTTATCAGCTCTATTATTTTTCTCTCTTTTTATCTACTGTAAACAGCCTAATGGATACACTACAATGCCAAATCCACAATGCCTACAGCTAAGCATTAAAATGTGATTTAACTTAGGACATAGTTCAAACCACCTCACAGTAAATGGTTTTTAAATATTTCAAAGACTTTAAAAAGTCTATATTAACATTAAAAATAGGTGGTATTCCTACAAATTTAGAAGGGTTAATAAAAGCAGGGCTGGCAGTTGATAACCAGAGTTCCTTCAAGGCAGAGGTGTAACTGCCAGTACGGCTTTGATTTGCGCACCTATGACATTATCTTATCAAAACAAAAAACATGCCAAACATAATCATGCTGCTCTGCTCTCAGTGGTTTCAGCAGGCAAGCTCGCATAGAAATCAACCATTTGGTTTAAAATAATCATAATATTCATTTAGAAATTTAGAGGAACACATAAGGCATCCTTTCAATAAGAACTAAGTGTAGAGATAAATGTGATCATTTCATGATAAAATGTATTTCACAACAAATAAAACATAAAATAAACCTCAGAGAAACATAAAGCATACCAGAGGAGAGTCTGATAGTAAATGGGCCCTTTCCTGCTGCAGTCCCCTTACAAACCATAACTACCAAATGACTGTAAGCAACTCCCTGTCTGGGAGCTACCTCCCCACGTACAAGAGCAGAACCCAGCAAACTAGACCAGGACACCTGAAGGGCCTCCTCTGCACAGGTGAAATGATCTGAGCAGCACAGCTGGTGTGCCAGAAGGAAAGAAAAGCACGTGCTTTCTGATAGCTCAAAATACTTTAAACATTTATGTAACAGCAATAAGTAATAACCCATCTTCCAGTCTCTGAAGAGTTCTGAGAAACTGAACAAAACATCATCCTCTATCAGAGGTGAGACAGTCAGAATATCAGAAACACGTATGCTAAAATGAAAACAAAAGCTCCAGTAGCAGGTACTCACAAGACAGCTTTTTGCCTGCATTTCTACTACAGTCAGTTTTTCCATCTATAAAACCAATATGTATTTGACTCAAAAAACAACCCTGAGTATTTCAGATCAGCATCTGTCATTTCAAGCAAGGAGCTCACGGCCATTCCGGTACTAAAACTTCAGTTTACAGCACAAATAATTACCCGTTCCAGCTTTTAAGGGTGCAGAAAGGAAGCCTGTGGAAAAGCACCACGCGAGTCTCGTCACCCACTGAACAAGCAGCAGGTGTGCTGTATCCCAGCACAAGGCTATGTAAGAGCATGCGCTGCCAACAAAAGGTAACTCCATGTGGGACAGAAAGCAGGAGGAATTATTAGGATAACTGAACTCAAAAGAAGGCAATTCTTCCCACGAGACGAGGCAAAACAGTCTTAGCAAAGCACACTGGTTGCATGGAGTTAAGACTCAGAGAAGAAAGTCACATAAAGAAATACTCATCAGTGTTGCGTTTCAAATGGACTTGGCAGCCTGGGCCACAGCCCCTTTATATCACACAGTTAGAGCATTAAGCAAAGGTTTCAAAGCCGGCTTTTGCCACCGCTCCCGCTTAGCGCTGCTGTGACACCTGTGCTCCGAGGCAGCAGCCCCTCGGCCCCGGCGGTGCCGCACGCTCTGGGGCTGGGAGCGGCGGCAGGGGGGCTCCGTGTGCCAGCTCCCCGGGCTCCGTGTGCCCCGCTCCCTCAGCGGGCCGGCACCCCCGGCCGGCCTCACCTGCCCTACCTGCGTGTCCCGGCCGCCGTCGCGGAAGGAGTCCGGGCGCCCGCGGCGTGGAGGGCGGCGGAAGGAGGGAGGGAGGAAGGGAGAGAGGCACCGCACTGCCTCGCTCCGGCCCGGGAAGGCGGCACCTCCTCCTCCTCCCGCCGAGCGCGGCTCCCCGCGGAGGAAGCAGCGGGGGCAACCCGGGGCGGCCGCGCTTGTCTGGGCGCCCGGGGCGGGTGCGGCGCTGCGAGAGGCTGAGCTGAACTGAGGTGTCCCACGCCCACCAGATCCGTCGGGAGCTCCCTCGAATCCCGTCCGAGAAGTAGAAGAAAAAGGCAAATTACGTAATTCGGAGCAAGTTGCAAACTCTCCCTCAAAATCTATGTTCTTGGCACCAGCTGCCTGTAAACTGTGTGAAAGCTGTGCTTTGACTACAGCATTTCTCTTACCAAACCACGGGGAGAATGAGCGCTTGCAGGGCTCCGGGCTGGGCCGTGCGGTGGCGGTGGGCACGGCATTCCCCCATCCCCAATGGGCTGTGCACCCCGAGGCTGCTCCTCTTCAATGCCCATCGCAGATCTGCTCTTGTCCCAGTGCCCCCGGGGTTCAGTGCCTTCCTTCATAATTAACCATGCCAACAGTCACATCCAGCCACCTCAAACCCACAGCCAGAATAACTGAAGTGGCTTTTTGTGCACCTCAGGTGCCTGTGCTGAACTTCAGAGTTCAGGGTGTGTACTGAAATGGCACGTAGGCTCTATTCTTTACCTCCTTTCCCACTCTTAGCGCAGTCTGACCTACAGAAACTGTCACTGCAAAACCACATTGAAAGAAAAAGATCTTGTAAAGTTCAATGGAAATACATCTCTCACATGTCAGTCAGCCTAGAGGAAAGCAAGCAGGGTCTATGCTGTTTACAAGAGAATTGTTTTGTTGTGATTAGTGTGTAATAGCTGTATCAACACAGATGTCTTTCTGTTCAGCTCAGAGGAAATGACTTACCGAGCCTTTGTTTTTACTTGAGGGATTTCCTCCAACTTAATTTGGCACTATGTCCATGTCTCTCATGCCTGTCACACTACTGCTGAGACCTGGGAGTCACAGGGCTGAATGCCTGGTGTGTGGGGCCTGTTTTAAATACATAGGCAGTCTCCTTGCAGCCACTTTATGATGACTAGTACCAC
This sequence comes from Melozone crissalis, assembly GCF_028551555.1. NCBI lineage: Eukaryota > Metazoa > Chordata > Aves > Passeriformes > Passerellidae > Melozone > Melozone crissalis. Next base: position 20,564,497 of record NW_026535784.1, read on the forward strand.
CAGCCCATGTCACCACTCCCACTTCCCTCCACATCCATGCAGTTGTGGTAGCACACACTCAGGCATCCATTCAGACACCTTTACCCACTGCCACTGATGTGGTCAGTTTTGCAAACAGGCAACTGTTGCTTCATTTTTCAAGTAATGGCAGCTACAGCTTTCCTCACCCCCTCTGCTGCTGCTGTGGCACAGGGAAAGGGCAATAAAACCAAACAGTTGCTTAAAGGAGGAACTTGAAATAGCTTTGCCCTATATGGTGCCCTTTTTGAGCTCTAGAAAGAAGTGACATCTAGCAGAGAACTAGATTATGTGTTATGCTACACTGTGACTTAACCAGCAGCAGCTACCTTACTACTGAACCTTCACTCCAGAGCTGCAGCAGAGGCAAAGGGACAGCAGGGCACATCCCTGTGGTTCAAAGCATGTGGCCATTGCCATGCTGAAGTTGTTCTTCTTACAACCATTGATCAGGGGTTAACTACTTTGATCTTGATCAGCCAACAGACAGAGCATTTGTGGTGGACTTGTGGAGCACAAACTTGTTTGCAAACTTTATGGAGTTTGCGGTTCTCGGTTCCCTTCCTGTGTTTTTTCTACCACAATAGCAGACAAAAGACATCATCAGGATGGTGGAATCAAAGCAACTACAGGATGCCACTGCTTCTCAGGATTTTGCTCTACTAAGGAAAGAGCAATAGTGAAGAGTCCTTGTGGTGAAGTCTCAAGGAGAAAGTCTCCACTTTGGGAAAGACTGAGACTAATGAAATTTCAGGCCCACATAAAGTACCAAGGAGAGAAAGGCAAATACACAAGTTGGATGGCAACTTTAATAGACCACCTTTTCCAGCAGTTTTTCACCTACTGATGCTTTAGCATCTCATGATTCATGCCTATTTTCTCATTGAAGCCAGTGTTGCTCTTTTGGGTGTGCTCTTGGGTTCAAAAAGCCACTCTGTAATATTTCTGGTCAGAGAGAGGCATGTCTACCAGTTCCTTGATCACAGAGAGGCTCTTTTTCTTTTTCCTTTATATGCCTGTGAAATCCTCTTTGTCCCTTAATTTCTCAGAGGATTCTGTCAATTTAGTCACTGAACGTTTTCTTTGTTTATTTCTCTTCCCTCACTTGCTGTGGGCAGAGATAACACTCTAAAGAGGGAACCCTGTGAATGAGAGAAAAACTTGTCATTCTTCGTTATCTGGTTTTCCTATCAGCAAATGTGCTGGTTTTCCTTTCTCCATAGCTTTGGCCCAGTCGGATGTAGTCTGCCTGGACTTCAGCAAAGCCTTTAATACTGTCTCCCACAGCATCTTCCAGGAAAAGTAGGCAGCTGATGGCTTGGATGGGTGCACTCTGTCAAAAACTGTATGGACAGCTGGACCCAGAGAGTGAATGGTGCCACATCCAGCTGGTGGCAGTCCTTAGTGGTGTTTTCCAGGGCTCAGTACTGGGCCCAGTCCTGTTCCATATCTTTGTCAGTAATCTGGATGAGGGAATCAAGTGCATCCTCGCAGACTCATGGATGACACCAGGCTAGGTGGCAGTTGATCTGCTGGAGGGCAGGAAGGCTCTGCAGAGGGGTCTGGACAGGCTGGATCCATGGGCTAAGACCAGTAGTGTGAGGTTCAACAAGGCAAGTGCTGGGTCCAGCACCTGGGTCACAACAACCCCGTGCAGTGCTACAGGCTGGGGGAAGAGTATCAGGAAAGCTGCCCAGCAGAAAAGGACCTGGGGGTGCTGGTGACAGCAGCTGAACATGAGCCAGATGTGCCCAGGTGGGCAAGAAGGCCAATGGCACCCTGCCCTGTGTCTGCAACAGTGTGGCCAGCAGGGCCAGGGCAGTGATTGTCCCCCTGTGCTGGTGAGGCTGCACCTCAAATCCTGTGTCCAGTTCTGAGCCCCTCACTACAAGGACACAAGGCGCTGCAGTGAGTCCAGAGAAGGGCAATGGAGCTGGGGAAAGGTCTGGAGTACAAGTACTATGAGGAGTGGCTGAGGGAGCTGGGGGTGTCTAGCCTGGACAAAAGGAGGCTCAGGATGGACCTTATTGCCCCCTACAACTACCTGGAAGGAGGTTGTAGTTGGGTAGGGATTCATTTTTTCTCCCAGGTAACAAGTGGCAGGATGAGAGGACTTCACCTCAAGTTATGCCAGAGGAGGTTCAGGCTGGACATTAGGAGGAATTTTGTCACTGAAAGGTGTCAGTTATTGGAATGGGTTGTCCATGTAGGAGGTGGAGTCACCATCCCTGGAGGTGCTCAAGAAATGACTGTTCTGGCACTTGATGCCATGGTCTAGTCAACAAGGTGGTGATTGGTCAAAGATTGAACTTGATAATCTCAGAGGTGTTTTCCAACCTAAATGATTCTGTGATTCTTTGATTTACAAGATATCATAGTCACAACAGGAAGGTACAGTCAAAATACTAAGGAGTTTTGAAAGCACTCCAGAATACAGGTAATCTGGGGTTTTACCACCCACAGCTTTAGAATATTATAGCATTTTTCATTGTGAACATTGCCCAGCACAACATGAAAGATCTGTGCACAAGCTATGTGCACAAACAAAACATATAACCACATAACATTTGTTTTGTTATGTGGTTATAATCTAGATTTATGGAACAGCAATTATCCATATGTATCACTTGTCCTTTCCTTGATCACCCTCTCCTCTGAAAAGCCCCCTCTAGGAACTTCCCTTTCTGGACTAGGAAGCCAGTGTTTCCAAGTGGGAGGATGTAGCTGCTACTGCTGGATGGCTGGGAAGGGGCAGGCCCTTACCTACCACGGTGATAACCTTCGCTGGTCTAGCTGGGATTAATCTTCTTGGGGATGCAGGGTGATTTCCACCATGGTAACCTTTTATCCTTTCAGTGTGAACTGTTGTCAGTTGATGCCAGATTTTCCTTTGGCATGCAGCTGTGTCACCTGACATTTTGCGATTTTCATATCCACAGTCTAGCAGGACTCATAAATGAATGCTAACTCCATGTAGGAAAAAGAAACTGGGGAAATAGTTCATAAAACAGTCAGGTTATTGATATGCCAGGAGTAAAACCCACAAGACTTTGCAAGGAACTCTAATATAGTTACTGATTTAATGAACAAAAGATAAAAGAAGCATGTATCAGGCTAAATTAGCCTTCAAAAATCCATAGACCTCTCTAAAGCTACCAGACCCTTGCAAAAGAGTTTGAGAAATTTCTTTAGTAAGTGGTGGGCCTGCTTGACCACAATGTTTGGTAAAATCACACAACCACACACATTTGTCAACCCCTTCTTTCCTCTTTCTCTGTGCTATGGTGTACTGCTGCAGTGCAACTTGCCACAAACAAAGGAGTTAGTTATTAAAAACAAGGCCCTGTCTTCAGCACAGTGCAGCCTGATTTGAGTGGTGGCTTGATGTGCTAATGTAATAGCATAACAGGAAAGTAACATGAATATATAACATGGAAGAGAATGTAGAGTCTTCATTTAGTTGCACATTTTACCTGACATCCAGGGTCAGAACCGTAGTGCTAAGGAGTACATTGAAATTCTCTGCCAGTCCTGGTACAAAGAACAACTGTCTAAAAAGACAAGGATGTGGATTAGTATGCTGGGTTGTTCAGCTCTGGTGATTGTCAGCTTGTGCTCTCTGAGTCTCTAGATACTTGTCAGAGGACCCCTAGGAGGAAACCAAGAAGGACCACAGTAGGATTCACTCTCAAAGGATCTTTAGATCTGAAAACTACTGCCCTGCCAGCTAATGTAGTCAGTGTGGACTGCCTGAAGCATGCAGCTACCAGGAGCTGTGGGCAAAAACTGTCTAGGTGACACTGCAGGGCAGCCTCAGACACTGTGATAGCATCATATGTGGCTTAGCACATGCTGCTGCTAAGGAAACAGTAAGTCTGCTTGAAGAGGCAACTCTTAGATTTCAAAAGCAAGTTTAGCCTTTAGATATGGGTGGCAAAGCAAAATTTAACCAATTAATATGTGTGCTCAGTGAACAGAATCTGAGCTCTGCAAAACTGGGATTTCACATCTGGCTTTAGGGGAGTTACACCAAGTTTACAGGGAAAATGCTGAAAGGAAATGTTGTGTCAAGATGTGATCTGTTGAACTGGAATATACTATGGAAAAGTAGGTGTCAATGCATAATTTTAGCTTGTATATAAAGTATTATGTAAGACTGAGTAAGGTTAGAAAGCAAAGCAAAAATGCAAACAACTTTTCTCTCTCAAGAGAAAAAAATATTTTATCTCCATTTCTGAGAGGTTTGTATCACTGTATATATAACCATGTTATACTGATTTAATTATAAGAAGCAGCTGAACCACATGGATTAGAAGCCTATCATGCCAAATCCCCAAGAGAAGGTCAGATTCTGATTGTGATACTATTATAGCTGTGTTCCTAGTTAAATTATTCTGAATTTACATGTAGGTCAGACTATGGTTTTGCTTATGGAGCTTTAGTGTATTTGGCATTCCCTAACACAATTGCAAAATAAAATATACCATGCATCCAGTTGACAATAAAAGTTCACTTCAACAAATGGAATCAGTTGTACGGCAGCAGCCTTCAGTCCAAGCATTTTGCCACATGACCCTAATTTCTGCCCTTATCAGGCTGGCATCCCAGTAATGACAATTCAGAGTAAACCCACTGTGATAATCACATACATGACCTTACTATTATTTTAGAGTGAATTTGACATTCTACACTCTCTCTAAAACCCATTTAAAACCCATTTAAAACCCATTTTCCAGCCTTCATTGACAGACACTAATGTTACAAACTTTCAAAACAGGTGCAGCAAGTAGCATTTGTTTTGTTATTAAAGAATTTGCAACTTCATGTTAGAAAGTTTTATTTAACTGATGATCACTTTTCAAGTTATAATTACTGATTAAATGAAGTAGGGACATAAAATGTAATTTTTTTTCCTAATTCAACCCCTGTGAATGTGCATTGCTGTGAACAAAGCTGAGTGAAGATGAATGTTGCATCCTTTGCAATGCCATGTCTAAAGGTATGGTCTTGCTGAAAAAATTACCTTCATTGTTCCTAAAAGCTCTTAATATTGAAGTATAGGAAGAGTTAGGGACCCTCAAGTGTCATAAAGAGGGAATTTCCACTTCATACTTCATTGCTGCTTCCTTGCAACCTCCTGAAGCTGCAGTCCAGCATTCTAGCAATTTTTCAAGTCCAACATGGTCTGCAAATATGGTGTTTAAAGGAGTATGTGCATGTATAAGCACAGAGATACACACAAATGTGTGGTTGCACACACACTATTTGCTGTACATCTAACGAAAGACAAGTTAAAACAACACAATATGGTTCATCACTTTGAAATATAGCAATATGAACAGATCATAACCCTAGCCTTCCCAAATCAATACCCCTCCCTGCTTCATTGGACTTTGTCATAAATCCAATATTTTCAGAGAATTATTTAGCTGTCACTTATTTCTTTGGAAAAAAAATTGTCAAGAGCACTAAAAGCTTTGGGGTTTTTTAATAATAATTCTATTCCTTGGACAAACCTTAATGTTTTTCTCAAAATTTTCTTGCCAAAATGCTTATGAGAAAGGAAGAAGTCTTTAAGTCTCTTGCCTCATGTGTTTCTTTGTTCTAATAGCCAGGCCTGTCACTAGTAGGAGATGCCTGTGCCATGACTGAGAGTGGGCTGACACATTGCTATCTACCCTCACATTTGGCTTGCAAACAATACCAGGAACTGAGCCCATAGAAAATATCTCACTCTCACCAGCCTGCCACATTGTTTGAGCTGGGAAATTGAGACAAACTGCTACATTCTCAGTTAAAAATAAGAGGCCTTTGAATTTTCCCTCTACTCTGAACTTTCCACTAAGGGTTGACTTTTGTCATTTTGGCACATCTTCTGAGGTCTGAATATAGCTTAGCTTTTATGTAGGGATTTCTGTACTTAAAGAATTGTGCAGCAGTGGAACAGGTTCAGACCTGTTAACAGAGGAAGTGCAAAAAGTGCCTTATTGAACCAGACACCAGCATCCTACTGTGCCCTGATGTGCAGGTTTGGTTGTGATGGGGGTAAGATGCCTCAGCCCAAGACAGTTCCCTTCTCCTGGAGAAAGCCTAAATGTGGCTCATATTTAGCCCTAGAGCACCACTGACGTCAGCCACACTTGGGCTGGATCTGTCCCATACATTCTTTTGATTTTGCATCCTCCATCAATCCTTCATGAAGAGTGACTCAGCCTTTCCACCAAGGAACAAAGGCATTTAGAAGGTTACAGCTCATTCCAAAGATTGTTTCAAGATGAAAATGATAAAATAAGTTAAACTGCATGTGTACAAAGTACAATACTGCAAAGAGCCAGGGATTTTTACAGAGAAGAATACATACAGAAGGTAACTTCTAATAAAATGTACACGTTCTGCTGTGCTTATTATTGTCAAGCCCTCAATAAACAGATTTTCTGTGATGGTAACTACATGTTCAGATATTATTTCTCCTTTTTAATTTTGAGAGAGAAAAATAATTGTTTAAAAGTATTAAAAATTTTATATTCTACCTGGCAGCAAGGTAGAATATTTCTATTGCTATTTTACTTATCATATTCTAATATCTCAGCTTAACATTTTGATTGAAGTCAAATACATATATGTACACAGAGAAATACAAGTCAGTGACCACTTCCAACTTGGTATGTGTACTGACACTCATAATTATTACATGCATTAACAAAACCCAACATTAAATATTGCATTTTTGCAACTTACCTGAATTACAAAGGCACCTGAAGGATCCTGATGCTACAAGCTTTTAATTCCCACTGAAAATAGGAATAAATAGGGAGTATAAGATCAGGTTTTGGTTATAGCAAACCATCAATGCATGGCTTATTAATGTATTGTTTGCACTGGGAATGTTCAGACTGTGTAGAACTGCAACTTGAATGTGGAGGAAGCTGGAAAACCTGCTCATGGGGCACTGTTCTTTGACTTGCATAGTTCTTCCTCCCCAGTGTTTACCCTTGTTGCTGTCTAAAACAACATCTGGTTGAGCCCAACAAGACACCTCCTGACCTATACTTAAGGCATCACCATTTCCTTGACCATTTTAAGGTTTTGTCTCCTGAACTTCTCTGAGTGTATTTTAATGTTTCTCCACTGTGACGTGTTCTGAGTAATCTCCATAAGGTCTCAGTTTAAACAGTTTCAAAAATATTTTGAGCCAGGATTTTCTCTTCATTTTTATTCAGCAGCTGATAAATCTGTAGTTACTGAAGAAATTCCTCCTACTCTTTTAAGTACCTTGCCTTTGTTGCCTTAGACTTCTATTAATTAAGACTTTGTTTTATGGCAGTTCAGTCCAGATATTTTATTTTGGTCACAAGTGCATTTCATTAATTAGTTCTTGTCTTTGGACATAACCATTAACAGAAATAATAAATGCACCAGTCCCTAATCCAGTTACATAAACCATCCCCTATAGCCAGGGCAGTTTCCTTAAGTACAGTAATTGCTGTTGCTCTTTGGCTGGTTTCTTTCCTCTGATTTTCCTGCATCATCACACTGATTTCCATGTAACACCATGTCAGTCACTTTACTGAAATCTATATGGATTTGCTTTATTGCAATTGTCTAAAACATTGTGTATTTTAGCAAATAAAAATACCAGTTGATCCTTGGCAACTGTCTCCAATTTTTATCTGCTTCCATAGCTGTTTCTTTCACAAAAACATTGAGTCCTTACAGACAACTGAAATCATCACAATTCATCACTTTATTCCTTAAATACTGCTACTTCAATTTTTAGTCTTTTGGTCACATGGTATTGTTGTCTGTTTTAGTAAAAACCTTACTGCTGGGTTTATTGTCTCTGCTACTGGGCCTCCTTGACAGGCAAGCTCTCTGCCCTTCATTTTCACCTCACACATAATTTCTTTCCACACCCATTCTCATGAACATCTTTGGGCTTAGCTCTGTGTACTTCAGCATTATCATTACTCATGCTGAGCCAAATAATCAGGTAGTTTGGGGTGGGACCTTAATTATCTTTAATTATAAGCACATCCATGATTTATATGGCATCCACTCCTTTTTTGTTGTTTAAATGGCCAAGGTACCTTTCACTATTTGCTTAAACTTCTTTTGCAGCCTCCTCCTAAGTTTGACTTTTGACATTTTCACATGCCTTTTGTCTAGCAGGACACTTTTTCATTTTCTGTTCCTTGTAGACTCACTCTTTACTTTATAAAGTTCAAGGTTTCCCAGTTAATTGTGAATGGAGCTATTTCCATATTTTTTTTTCCCTTTGGGATACATGCTGAAGATAATTTCTGGAGCACTTAGGCTTAAAGGAATTCCAGTTGCCTTCCACAGTTATCTGACTGAGCCATTCTGGCTTCAAATCAGCTGAGTAGCACAAGTATTTTTAAATTAATATTTCAGCTAGTTGTATTCTGCAGAGCTCAACTTACACTTGAGTAGTTCGATTAGGTGTACTAGAGAAAAACAAAGCACTTCAAAAATAGAAGTGGGAGCAAAACTGCTCCAAACAAAGATCTTAAAATCTAAAGGGGATAATTGTTGTTATCATAGTGCAAGAGTTCTAGCATCATTACATTGCAAGGGTTCCATATTGCTAGAGTTCTGTACCTCCTTGATGCTTTGTGTAGGCAACTCCTCCAGACAGACTCTTCCTTGTCCACACAGCAGCCAAATGACTCCAGTTCCCACCAATCCACTCTTTTATAACACTCTTCTTATTGGCTACAGCTGTGGCCTGTTAAGATCAGGCCTGTTCCTAATCTTTAGTAATTGGTTCAGCTGCAACTCTTTAGGGGGTAAGATTACCTTCTATAGCACCTTCATTTACCCATACTGTATCCCCCGACAGATAATAACAGAAACAGAAGAAACACAAATACATTATACATGCAGGAGCATGAATAATGACACAGGCCATTTTATCAGCCTGGTTTTTCTAATTTTTAGTAGTCTCTAAAATGTCTGTAAAATAAAGCAAAACCAGAGGAAAATAAATAAGATTGGTGGTACTGTATACCTTAGAGGATGATCTTGCTGTTGCAGTCATTACTGAAAAAGAAAAAAAATCCCAGTCTGCTTGGTGAATGTTGTGATAATATTAGAAGGGAAGCAAATAATTCAGGAGGGAAATAATGGAATACATTTGTCCTGATTTTTTTACATCAAATTGTTTATCCACCTGCAGCTGGGCAGCTGAATCTCTGTATCAGGCCTACTGACTTATGGTGAGTGACCTGTCATATCATATAGTAGGAGTCCTAGTAAAATCTATGTATTGTATCAGTGGCCCTGCCCCAATCCTAGTTGTTCTAAATGGGCTGCAGCTGTGATGTCCTTAATTGGGTGGCAGCTGTGGCTAATGAAGATAACTGGGATACAAGGGGAGTGGGTTGGCCAGTTAGGGAGAGCCTTGGAGGAGCCCTGATGAAGAAGCAGGAACAACACTGCTGTGAAGAGCTGCTTGTGAGAAAACCACCCAGAAGGTATGGGACTCTACAAACATGATAACAACAATATGAATACAGCAATATCAAGACCAGACTATTTTCCTTTGACTTTGCTGAGAGCCATGATGAGAGGGCCATTTGCCTGCAAGCCCTTCTGAGGGGCCTCCTGTCCCCCTTCCTGGACAGCCTGCTCTTGTATTCCAGTGTGATTTCTAAACAATATTTTCCCAATTTGCTTCTCATTTACAAACCCTATAATATTCTTGCAGTGGGAAATGTAATGATAGTTCTTCTTGTGGACTTCAGCAAAAAGGTATGCATTTAATTAGGCCCTGGAAAACATGCTCTGGGAAACAAATGAATTTTAATTTTCTTTTAGTTTCCCTGCAGGGCCTTCCCTTTCACTTGTCCTTGCTGATAGAGGGCACAGTGACTAACTCAGCTCCTCATTGAGGTTAGCTCATTTATTTGAGCAGCAGGGACCACAGAGGGAATGTTTTAGCCAGTCCTATAAATTATTTGTTATTTTACCCCTGCTGGGTAAAATTAGCCCTCATTTGATATATTAAAAAAATTACCATACAAAAATCCAAAAGAAAAACAACATGACATTGCATTAAATAATACTGGTTCTGAAGAAAAGAAGATCAGTAAGTGCTGGGACTGACTACACTGTAGGATTTCCTTCATGGCATCCTCCAAATACAGGGAACTCCTTCCACTGTGGAATGTGCAGGGTGTCCTCTCCAAGTGCCCCCAAAATGTGGGCAGGAAAATGTCAGTGCAGAGGCCAGGGCACACACAAACCTGTGCTACCTCCCCACTGCACGGGCATGGCAAGAGCTGTCCCACGAGAAACTCTCCAGGCTCATTTGTCCCCTCTCTGAGTCACCTTCTCAAGAGGGAGCTCTGGACCACCAAAGCCATGACCGAGGTCTCTTGCCCTCAAGACCTCTGAAAGAGCGGCAGGAGTCCTGGGGCACCAGCTCCTCCCCGGGAACGCTCCCGTTACAGGCTCAGACTCAGCGGCAACGTGGTGTCACTAGATGGCGATGGATACCTTCGATACTGTGCAAAATAGCCAAAAGAGTTCTCAAAAGAGAGCAGGGAAGAGGAAAAAAAAAGAGCAGAAGTTGCATTATACAGTGATATGCCACATCTCAAATAACATATTCTTGTTTTCTCTCCAGATTCAAGTACCAGTAGTATCTCAGGCTTCTTTGGTAAATCTTTTGTTTGCATACAGTATTTTGGTTACTCATGGTCACACATTTTCCTGTCTTGATTGCAAATCTCAATTACTTTTGTCACCATTAGCATACTGCCTTCAGACAGAGACAGAGCCTTGTTAAATACAAGCCATTAATAAATCGAGCATAAACCTAATTTAATTGCAAAGTTTTGTCTATGCAATGTGAATACCCTCTCTCTCCTATTCAATAACAATTTTTCTGCAAATCTAAGCAAAAAGACATTTAATACATACTAGCTTTTCCAGTATGCAGCATTTCAAACTTTCAACACATTTGAAAGTTCCTGACTTTCCAATTACTTTGCATTCTGAAGATTTGGTGCTTTATCATGCTAAAAAAAGTGCAGAAGGAAAACTGTTTTAAAAACTTCTTGAGTGCAATGAAGTCTTCTTCCTTCCAGCCTTGGCCTGTTAGTAAAGCCATGTTGGGAGAGCAAATTTGGGAACTTTTTTTGAATGACAGAACAGAAGATTGCTTCATACGGGTGGAGACATGTAAGGTTTCACTCACTGTTACCCAAGTAATTAAAATCACTGCACTCGCAACTGAACATCAATCATGAATCTTCTTGACAACAAAAAATCCTTTCCCAATGTTCTGAGTCACCACAATGTCAATTCAATTTCCATGTCACCACAGCATTTTAAGTGTGTTGAACTCTGCAGTTTTTTTAAGAGCAACTAAGCTATTCCCAAGTGATTGATAAAAATGAAATACTGGTAGCTAACGCCATGACAAAACTGAAATTGCTCTTCCCTCCTTCCCTTCCTTTCTTTTCTTTCTCTTTTCTTTCTTCTCTTCTCAAAATATATTGTAAGCCAGACTAAAAAATTCCAATCAATACCTTAAAAAGTACCTTGTTCTGTCTGAATAATTTAAATTTGGCTAAGTTTAAGCTTGCTCAACTCAATTTTGTTAAGTGTCTTGTAACTTGGTAAGGAGACCAATGTACTGATCACGGGTCTATCATCCACAACACTGTCAGCAGAAAACACTTTTAAAAATTATTTATATAGACTTTTAAAGTGTATTTATGCACAGCTCACTGCTGTTTAAAGTTTTTAGGGGATGGGTACTGAAGATGTGTGCAGAGTGACTACATTTTTAAGTTTCCAAACTCCAATCTAAAGGGCTAAACGTTGTTGGTGCTGTCTCACCACTGATGAGCCTGATGTACTCAGAGGTGTATTTTATAAATAGCTGAAGTTACAATGTTGCTTCTTTTAATAGAACCAGAGTAACAGTTCTGCCTTTAATTCTGAAAGGAACATATGACAGGAACATGCTTCTTCCACTCTGTATTCAATTTTTGCATGTGCCATATATTGTAATGATAAACAATACTTTATATTTTGTCAAAGGTTTAGCTAAACACTGCCTAACACAAACATGTGTGGGCCTGCTGAACACCTCCTTTGACAAGTCTGGCAGGCAACAACCCTTCTGCAGGAGAATAAACAAAGCTGCTTAAAAACCAGTCCAGTTTTCCAGACATCAAGTTAAATATTTACAACAAATGTTAACTTCCCACCACACATCTACCCATCTTCATGTACTATTCTCCCTAAGGGATTGTCCTCTCAGGTGACAAGTGAAATCCAGGTTTCAAAGTCAGATTCTAAGACAGATGTAAAGACAAAGATTCAGCAAATCACCACTGTGAGAAACTAACCATAGGGCTGTCCATTCTAGAGAGCTCAAAGGTCAGCAAAACAAGGCTCCTGGTGGCCTTTTTCTAGGATCCACTTGTCAGAAGGATGGGTTGAATTATTTGAGTGACATGAGAGCCTTGTTCAGACTTCCTTTCCTTTGGAGAGACTGCTCCTCATTTTCTCTCATCTTGTGAGTTTAGAACCTGCCCCAAGTCAGACAAGGGAAGCACCCATGCATGAACTGAGATCTGGAAATAGTGCTGTGGAAAGGCTGCTTTTCCTCCCTCTCTGTGAAAAGGGAAAACACAGCGTGGGTGCAATCACAGCTGTTCACAAAAAACTCTGCAACAGATCTAATTTCACACACAGAGGAATTTCTCTGGCCCTTGTGACACAGTGGAAAGGTTTCATTTTTGTAGCATTACTATCAATTAATACTATTTCTGTATATCCACCCAGGGGCCTCTGCTTGGGTGTGGTCTCACATCTGACCAGAGCAAGCCTGGAATCTGAGGAACAAGAAGGTTGTGGAAGCCTATTATTGACCTGATATTTCACAGGAAGCTTATGGACCAAGCCCTGCTGCTCTTCAGTTCCCAGCACATGAGAAGGGCACTCACAGCACAGGAATGAATGAGAAAGCAGAATCATGGCTCTTGCTATTCAAAACACAGACTATGGTGACTATTAAGCAGCGACTCCCTTTGTTCATTTCATTTATGCCCTTACTCTTTGTAAAAATAGCAGATGATTCAGCAGTTCTGAAGCTCTTTTCTGAGACTTTTTTCTCACTTTCCTCCTCCTTTGTCCACACACACCTGCAGGGAGTGTATCTTGTGGGGAGAGAAAATTGCTACAGCTGCTGGCAGCAAAGTAATGGTGTCAGCAGGGGACAGAAGGTTGGAGTAGGAAATCTGGGGGACAGACAGACCATAAAATGAACTGGGGGGAGAGGAAGGGAGAAGGAAGAGGAAGCAGAGGAGAGGCAGGATGCAGGCAGTGCACTGACCACTAAAGAGCTCTCAGAGGTGCCCCATTAGCTATCAGAGCAGGCCCCTAAACATGACAGAATCACCAGGAACAGCTGCAGTTTTGGAGCAGCTCCCAGGAGCCTGGGTCTCTGTGGTCCTGGTCCTCCTCTGCACTGCCTGTCTGCATCTCCTGGCAGAGCCCTTTGTCACAGCCCCACTTCACACTGTGACACTCCCAGTTCCAGCCACCAGTCCCATCCTGGTCCCAGTATTTGCACTGTAGAAAGGATTACACTCCTCCTGTTGCTACCATAGAAGCATGATTAATTCAAATGCCTGAGGGTTTCTCACACCACTGATGTTTGGCCTAAAGATAGTCATAGAAGAAAGAAGTTATTATTGCGTGGTCCTGCTATAAATGCTCTAATTTGGAATAAAGTTCCCTGCATAGTTTAAGACCCACCAACTACTGAATCATCAGCAGTGTTACTGTAAGTATGGGGGTCATGGAAGATCCTTAATGTAAAAAACCTTTATATTATAGTTTTCTTGGCCTTTTGGTAGGACTGTAAATTCTGTTGATAAGTAACTGTTCTCACAGAATATATCTCGATTCCCTTAAGGCACTTGACTTTGTTCCATATCATACAGACACACAGAACGAGCTGGATTTACAAACTGGTTTACAGCCCAGTCTCTAAGGAATTATGATAGTCATTAACGTGGTGCCAGGGAGCAGAGTGCCAAAGGTCTCAGCTCATGGGCCAAAACTGTTTAGTAGTTCTACAACTGTGAGAATTATACAAAATCTGTGGCAAAATCTGCTGCTGATAAGAAGTTTGCTTCATTTGCAGATAATGAAGACATTACCATAGGAGTAATTAAATTGCTTTGTTGGAAGATAGCAGCCCTGATGTATTTTAATGCAGTTAAACACTTAAGGTGATAATTGTTTTGGGAAAACAATGACATAAATTGCATGTATGGATCAAAGGCCTGGATTCTGGTGAGAAGCTAACATTAACAGTGCAAAACCACCCCAGAATAAACCCTCAAATAATGCTGTACATACAGGGAATGTATTCTTTGAATGTATAAGGGGAGAGTGTTGTGTAAGGCAAAGAAGCGACCCAGTCTTGTAAGGATGTGGTAAACTCATGCCTGGCAGTCTCAACACACCAGCAGTCCATGCACCATACCTAACACAACCAGATTGTGTGGCATTAAATGCCCCTAAACTTTGCAACTTCTCAGCAAATACTGCAGGTCTGAGCACCCCAGTCTTATTTTCCTTCTTCCCTTCCTGAGCCTGGTAAAAACTGCTCACAGCAGTGCCATCCCCTGCAGGCTCCAGCCATCCTCTGGCCCACTTGCTGGTGTTCCTCCTCTCCTCTGCTAAAATAGGTTCCAAAATGAAGCTGGTGAGTAGATGGAACTTTGGAAGAGGAAAAAATTCTGAAGAGGTGGGACTAAGGACAGTGTCACTCAGTGGCTCAGGGAAGGGGGACACAGAGCATCCCCACAATGCCAGCTGACAAAATTTGGAGACAATTCGTCACAAGACACAAAACATCCCAAGAAACAGGGCAGGAGGCAATGGGCAGAAAGCAATGCACAGAAAGTTCCACCTGAATATAAAAAACTTCTTTACTGGAACACATTGCCCAGTAAACACAATCCTGTGCCCTGAGCTCTACGGTAACTCTGCTTGAGCAGGGAGGTTGGACCAGATCAACGACTGTGGTCCCTTCCCACATTATCCATTCTGTGATTCTGTGACAAATCCCAAAGCCCCACTAATACCTTAAACCTAAAGGTGTAAATTTTGCTATGGAAGGCAAAATCCCCACAATCTTTAAAAGAATATGCATCTATTTATACAAAATGTAGACTCGAAGGATGTTCAGTTCACACGACCCTCATACACAATAGACCCAACGCTTTCACCTAGGCCTTGAACCATAGGCAGCCTTGTACTCTCCAGAGGTTTTGAACGGTTTTGAAAGATATTCCGGGGCTTCCATACAACTCCTGTCCGGGACCTGCGGTGCCCAAGACACGGGAGGCCAGGCCAGGCCAGGCCGCTCCCTCAGGAGCGAGCCCACCGGACGGCCCCAGGCGGGGCTGAGTCACAGCCTCCCGCTGCCGGGGCCGCGAGCCGCCGCCACGCCACGCCACGCCGTGCCGTGCCGTGCCGTGTCGTGCCGTGCCGTGCCGTGCCGCCCCGAGAGAAGGCGGCGCGAGGGCCGGCGGTTCCGGCGGCAGAGGCGGTGACATGGCGGCGGCGGATGTGCGTCCTGCGCCCCGCCCCAGCCCTGCCCCGCCGCCGGCCGCCGGGCCGCGTAGACGGGGCGGCACGGCCGCCTCTCCCCGCGCAGCCGCCGCTCTGCCGGCGGCCGCCATGGAGGATGTGGGCTCGGGCGTGAACGCGGACGCGGAGGTGCGGAAGCTGCAGGAGCTGGTGAAGAAGCTAGAGAAGCAGAATGAACAGCTTCGCAGCCGCCACGGCGCCCTGCCCGCCGCCCCCGCCAGCCCCAAGCGCCTGCCGAGCGCCGGGCCCTCCTCGCCGCCCCCCGCCGTCTCCGCGTCGCCCGACGGCCGCTGTCTCAGCACCAGGGCCACCGCCCGGCACTCGCTCCTCGAGGAGCCCGGCGGTGGCGATGGGGATAACGGCGGCAATGGCCTCCTGGACGACGCGGCGGTGCTCAGGCCGGAGGAGCTGGAGCGGCTGGCCGGCTGCGATGAGGACGAGACCGGCTGGTGAGGAGGCGGCCGGGGTGGGGATCGGGCGGGGGCGGGTTGGTGAGCAGGGCTCCGCCGTGCCTGGGTGGGGAAGGGGCTGTTTCCAGGCGTGTGGCTGATGTCGGAGGGGGTCTCGGGGCTTTGTGTGCGGAGGCAGCCTCGCCCTCTGGGCTGGGTGAAGGGCTTAATGAGCTGGACTAGGCGCCTGCCGGGGAAGGGTGTTTGGCTTTCTGCAAGCGGCGGTGAAGCTCCCTGGAGGCCGCGGCTCTGCCCTGCTTGCTGCTCGGCCGCGAGGGGAGCGTTACTTGGGGGCACTCGGACCCCGAGCGGGCTCCGGT
Source organism: Melozone crissalis (assembly GCF_028551555.1). NCBI lineage: Eukaryota > Metazoa > Chordata > Aves > Passeriformes > Passerellidae > Melozone > Melozone crissalis. The sequence goes on from NW_026535784.1 coordinate 20,580,929, forward strand.
GCTGCCGCAGAACGAGCCGGCAGTGTTTTCGGGAGTGCAGGCGGTGGAGAGGCATTGACAAACTTGTGGGAAATTTCTGCGTATAGAATTGGCCCACACGTAGTGTTAGACTTCAGACATGCATCGGGCACCTTTAATGCCTCGATTTCTTTCAACTGTAAAGGCAGCAATGTAGCACTTTTTCATCTCATAAACGCTTTGCCCTTAGGCGTTCTAATTTATCGCTAATGATGTAGGATCACGGTTTCCCTTAGGTGGTTCCTCGGTATAAATGGACTGCTTACCCTGCTGCTTCAGCAGAAACAGCTGCAGGTGGCTGTTTGCCTTGTCATTATTAACACTTGATTGAGCTTCCACTGAGAATCAAGGAGACTTGGCTCTCTCCACACATCACACTGGCTCCAGCTGTCGTTTTGAAGTTTCCTGTGACAGTTGTTGAGCGGCAGCCTCAGAGCTGCAGGAGAAATAGTGGGGAGGAGCGCCGTGTCAGCACCATGTCCACAGAGAAATGCAAGGGAAGCATGTACAGGGACAAAAAGCGTAAACTTTTGTTTAAACAGACATGCTGACTGTCTTGCAACAGAACTGATTGTGGGTCCATCTACGAAGGTCTCTGGAAGCAAACATGCAGACAGATTTACAAAACAAACAAAAATGTCTTGCAGAGTTAGGAACGCCTTTAAAAATTCTGGAATGACTCCATGCATGAGCAATGTTTTACTTGCTCAGGGAGGAGACGGCATGTGCGCTTCCTTGGAGAAATCATTTGCCTGACATTCAGCCCGATCCACTGGAGAAGTATGAGAGCATAAGTTTATTCTCATCCAACACTAAATTAACACAGGGCATCATCTCCCAGAAGATGAGTCTGTGCAAGGCAGCTACTCTTATTTCTCACTGTATGCCTGGTAACCTACAAGGGCCTACAGCCCTTGATGGAAATAGAATCTGGTAAATTTGCACTGCAGGTTTGGAGTGGCATGGCCAAATTTATTTGTAAATGTTGTGAATTCTAGTGACAATAGATCTTACTGTTTTATACATTAATTCTAAATCATGGGTAACATAATGAGTCTCTTAAGTGAAAGTGAATGTCCCGACAGAGTGTGTGGTGGCAGTGTATGGTGACAGTGGTGGCATTAGTGCTGTGTTTTTGTTGACGCAGTTCTGGGCACTCACGGGGCAGCCGCACGGTTCGCTGAGCGCTGCCCTTGCTGGTGTCAGGTGTTTGGCTGCCAGTTATTGTGGCACCCTCATGTTGCTGTGCAAGTTGTGGTGCTCAAAAGGCAGCAAAACTTATAGGCAGTCTTTTGCACATCTTGATTCCTTTACTAATATTTTGGCAGCTATAATGCTGAAGTGATTTAGTTGCTAATTTTCAGTCTCAGGCATGGGACACTTAGTGAGACACAAATGCATGAAACAAAAGAAGCAATTGTAAAAACTTACAAATTGTCACACATATCACAAAATATGGATATGTGGTTGTTTAAAAAAAGTGTTTTCCTGCTGTTGTTTAATATGCAATTAATGATCAAGATAGTTTAGCTAGAATGATGATTTTTTTGTTCCAAAGTGCTTAATAAAAATGGAAATCAAGCTCTTGGAATTTCTAAACATCTTTTAATTCAACTGTTGAAACGCTAAATAGTCCAACCCCTTTTATTTTCCTATGAAGGTAAGATGCCTTTGTATTTATGCATTTGATTAATGGAGTTTTTGCTCTTAATGAAGTTTGAAATTTTCAGAGGGCTAATGGAGCAATCTAAAAGAAACAAGCCTGTTTTTTTTAGGAGGGGTTGGTGTGAGTAAGTGGATTTCCCTTAAACTGTTTTATAAATATCCTGCTCCTAAGGCCTTGGCTATGCAAGGTCATTCATAAAATAATTTAATCAACTGAAAGGGTGAATGTATTCAATGAAATTTAAGTCTCATATGAACTCTTTGAGGTTCAAATGGATTGGATCACTACACTACTACTTAACCCAAAGTCCTGTTTAAAATATGGGATTATACGCTGTCAAAATCAAATACCTCTCTCTTAGCAGCTGAGGACACCTCTTGGGGAAACAAACTAAATCATTGTTTGTTCATAAAAAATTGATTCATCTTGCCTGTTTTGCTTGTCTACAGATAGAAGTTAAGATTTGTCTTTACTTTTGATTTCAAAAGGACCTTGCTGTGGGCAGTAATAGGTGTTAAAGGGTGCTGGTTATCACTGTTCTTTTCTGTTTTGTGTAATACAGACATTTTCATACCCCATTATGAAATTGTCTGCAGTTTTGTCATAGCAGAATAAATATTTTTCTTAACTGTTAAAATTGTTTTATATTTAATGCCTACATGAGATTAGTGGCTGTGAATTTAAGACAGAACACTTAATACTGTGATTGAAATTGATACTAGAATGTGACATGTTTCTTTAAATCTACATTGTAGAGTTGATCAACTTATTTTTAGCTTTTAAAATGCATTTAGGTAAGAACAGAAGTGTCAAGTGAAAAAGTAAGGAGAAGGTGCAACTGTCAAACAAGCAAAGGAACTTTGACACTGCTGTTTTAATAGCAGCATTAGCTATTCAAACATCCATAGAGTATTAGTGAATTTTGGGATTGTTTATATTTTTGCTTGATTGTTTTTCTTCTCTGTGCTTCTTAAATCCAGATTCACTTCACGTTTTAAACATTTTTGCATCAGACAATCTTCAAATTATGTGGTAAATTATTAAAAATATTTTACTGAATTTAGATTGAGTTTCTTGTCTATATGCTTCTGAAGGTTGTTTAATGTGCTGAAACTTTCTTCCTGCTAAGGTCCTGAAGGTTGCAGATTGGCACATATGTACTTGCACACTGTACTGAGCTCTGCACAGACCCATGGAGACTTTGCTTTAGGCCTGCTGATTATTTCCTCCAGTTATCAGCAACTTTCATAATCTACTCTATGGGTGTTCCTATTTAGCTGTTCTTGAACCAGATTGCATCAAATTTAATTTTTTTCAAGTTCAGTCTGAACAGGTCTTTTCTTACTAATTAATTGCAAAGACAATAGGGCAGAAGAGGTGACCAGAGTGGAGAAATCTTCAGAGAAGTGGTGTGCACCTCCTTGCCTGACTTGCTGGGTAAGGTTGGGTGTGGATGTGTTATCTGGATAACAGGGTGCAGGGTGGCTTGCCATGCTGCTTTTAAAAAGAGTTTATTGGGTCTTGAGTTTATTGCAGGATAAGTGTGCACACGTGGGCAATTACTCTAGATGAGTTACTGTGCTGGGAACCCACTGTCACTTCCTTTGTGGTAACTTGTTGCACGGTCTCCCAGACTAAGCTCTCTGAGAAGTTTTGTTTTAAATTTGAGCAAAGCATGCTGTACTTTTCTTCAAAATTTACTTGCAGCATGTGCATAAGAGTATAGAGCTTGCTGTGTATCTATTTTGTACATGTAATTGCTCAGCAAACTTCAGAACAGTTGTTCCTCTTTAAATGACAGTGCTATAAAAACTAGCACCCATGTTTTCATATCAGCATCAAGTCTCCTTGGTAGGGTTAAAATAGCTGACAGTTGACTGACCTTATTTAACAAGAGGCGGTTATTGTGTATTTAAAATTAAATTATTGGTGTTTTTTTACTAACTGAATAGCTAAAAGTAATAGTTTCAGTGTTTGTTAAGAGCTCAGGCTGGTTGTGTATCCTGCCTAGTTCAAATGGAAGGCACATACATTTGCTGTTATACTCTCTCTCGTTCAGCAGCTATTTCTAATTTGCACCTGTTGGTAGCAGTGCAAGTTTCCGCTCCAGCCATCCGTTAGCGTTACTTGGCCAAGGGCCTGTGTGCGATACACGATTGTCATCTGTAATGATTCTTCTGTCTCATATTGCTGGATGTCCCTTGAGCACCAGCATTGTTTTGGAATCCTGGTTTGCCATAGTGAGCTGGTAAAGTATACTGTGACTGTTTTAGGCTAGAGCTCCACCTGAATGAAACCCCATTGCTGAAATTGCATTGCAGCATTTCCTGTTTAAGTGTTAAATTTTATTGAATTAATGTGGTTTAGGCCCTTTGGAAGCAGGACAGATTCTGATCAATTTCTGTTCCATGGTGTAAGTAAAAGAGAAATTGCTGCTTTTCATTTTGTGGCACATAAAAAGTCAATTTGATTTAAAGTTGTTGGGGTTTAACCAAATTCAGATAACATCTTCATAAACTAGGAAGATAATATGAAAAGAAGCATGGAGGAAAAGTAGGGATTATGGAAGTCATCAGTGTTATAATGAAAAGCAATTGGTAACATTAAATAATACTCAGTTTGATTATTGTCTTTGAGATATCCATATTTGTCGTGAAACAGATATTTGAGAACTGGAGGAAGAATCCTGAGAAAGAACTATTTCAAATTCTGACCTTTTTTGTGATAATTATAGCTTTTAAACATGCTTGATATTTAGATATAAGGAAATCATTGATATGGGTTTCCTTTACTTGTCCTAATGATATTACTGAAATTTACTACATAATCATGTCTTGTTTAGGCATGATTCACATTTCTACAACTTGTAGTTGTTGGTAGAGCTCTCAGGCGAAGTCATTAAAAGGAATTTTATTTTGGAGCACATTTATTTGGACACAGAACTTCTCAACTTTTCTCTCTTGAATGTAAGTATGAACAATGCTATGTTCGAGCACATATGCACTAATAAATTCCTTATGAAAAGCTTCTCAGATAGTGGACAGTTGTACAATTTGTGTGGTAGTTCTGGAGAAGGTACATGATGGTGGTTTTGATGGCCTATTTCCCATTCTGCAAGATCCTTTTCCGACACAAACATGTTCTTCTGGATGAGGAAATGAATAATGGCAGTAATTTCCAGCAACTAGCCAGGGCACAGCTAACTAGCTTTTATTGTTGGGCACAGAAAGATAGTTGTGTTCCAAATTGCACTTTGCAACCTCTTGGATATTCTTAATTCTGCTTAAAAAATTCATTATGTAACTGAGATGTACCACTGTGATATGAAGGTTTAATGAGTCTGTCAAAGGCTTTTTGTAGTATTCATATTCTGCAGTTTATATTCATAGACTGGAGTTTGCTGTAGTTTGTACAATCTCTCAGAACTAGAAGTATTCTGTGAAGTAGAGCTGAAAACTAATAATTGCAGGCTAAACAATGTGTATCTTAGTCAGCCACAGCTGTGGCACAGGAATTTTGTGGGATAGGGAGAAGAAAAGGAGATCTGTGGGCCACATAAGTGCAGGGATGTCACTTAATTTTTTGATTGATTTGTCTTTCAGCCAGAGATGCTTTTCAGATCTTTACCTGTCCATTCAAAATGTGTCTTAAATTTTAACATGCTTAAGTCACTTCAGATAGGTTTTCCTAAATCTTTTTAATTGTCTTAAAATAGCTTAGACTGACACTCTTGTGTTCTAAACTGTCTGTTTCCAAGACTGTCCAGTATTATTGTCTCCTGATTTATGTTTTCATTAGCTTTTCACTGTGAAGTTTCTTTCTTGTATTTTAGGGGCATTTCTTATTGATTTATCCTTGGATTTCAGTTTTTTCTCCTCATCATGTCTTCAGGTTTTTAATCTTGCTTTTGCACGCATCACGTTTTGTGTGCTCCCATTTAATTTCCCTTATTGTAACTTCCAGTTTTTGCTTAAACCTAATGTAACTAAAATAAATGAGCTCTAACTTCAGATTCCTTCCACTTGTCATCTTCTTTCTGATTCAGATTTGTGACTTCATGTTTTCCCTCACTCTTGTACTGAGCAGTGGAAGGATTTGATACAAAAAGACACTTCCTTTTTTTTCCAGGCTTCTTGTTTCATGCCTGTAGCAACTAGCCTCTTGTATTTTAATGCACTGGGAGGTGTTCCTCAGGTGAGGTAATCTGTACACAGATATTCCACTCCTGATGCAGTGGTGTGTCCTCTTTCTTCAAAGCCTTTTGTGACTCACCTGTGTCCCAGTGCAACGTGCTGCATCTTGCTCCATTTGGCTGACATCATGTTTGCTTGTAGTCAGGGCAGTCTTCCTGCAAAACTCTGCTTGTTTCTGTGCTGCATCTTCCTGGAACTAATCAGTAGAGCCTCTGGCTGCTTTCAGCCTCAGGTTGGTGCTGCTCTGCTGTGGTTGACTAGTAAGAGCCAAAGGAAGGAAATATTAATGGCTGCAGCAGAGTCATAGTGTCTGCTCTCCTTAGTGTTGTTTCAAAGTAGATCAAAGCTCCTGAGCTCCTCTTAATGTACCATTTTGTTCTGTTTTATCTTATGTCACTGAGTTGTGGAGTCTTTACTCCATTGAGGAGAGATTGGAGTATATATTTCTGGTGTGTTAACGTTTGTAGTATGGATGGCAACTGTAAGTTGTCAGCTTCCTCAATAATTTTTAACTTCCTGATTTGAGAGAGTTGATTTACAGTGGTTAAAGATGTATGAAGTCATTCTGATAATCTTCTGTCTTGAAGTTGCTGTACTGCCAGTCAGTGCTGTTGTGTTGCTGTAGATTGCATTGACAGGTACACATGGGATCTCTTCTGGAAGGTTCTTCAGCTAAAGAGGACCTAGATCATTTGGATCAAACAGTTTGACCAGGAAGACCACTTAGCTGTGTGAAGTTACTTGTTTGAGCTTCATGTATCTGTTCTTTTTCTGATGTTGGGCAAAGAGGAAGAAGTAATAGAGGCATCACTCTGATTCTTAGCCTTGCCCTTGGTCCTTTTGGTTTTTGTAAAATCCAAGTTAGGCAAAGCAAGTAGAGTTAAGTCAGTCTCAAGACTTGAGATTGGCTGTTCTTTGTCAGGTGGAATATTAAGATCACTGTTTATAGTGAGACTTGATAATTGCATGATGTGCAAGAAACTGCCCTGAAAGAGCTGTTTTGTCACTGCATGAGTGTATGTGTGTCTATGTGTTGGAGTTGCATGAAATATGTATGTTGTCAAGTTCTGTCTTTCCTTGAAGTCCAAGTTATGAAACAAAGGTTGATAAAGGAGTTGGAAGAGGTGGGGGGAATATGCGATATGTATTTGGTTAGAAAGGGAGGTGGAAAAGAGGGAGGGAGCTGTGTGAGCCTGGATTGCTTCAGTAAATAAACTACTTGTGAAACAAATGGAACAATTGGGAGTTCCTGAAAGGAATGTGCTGAAGTTTAAAATATCAGGTAGAGTTTTGATTAGACCAGTCCTCAAAGACGACATACATTTTAATTTCTTGCCTTTTATACTGGCTGCTACTGTAAACTGAATGTGCACGGAACTTCTCAAACACAGCAAGGCATGCCAGCTATCCAGAGCACCAGGAGTGAGTCTGGCCTGTACTGGGCAAAGCTGGCCTTGTTGCCTTTGACACTTCTGTGTATTGTATAAACATACCTTAGGACAGAAAGGAGTACAGGTAAGTACTAAAAAGACAGTAAATTCTAAATGCTGGAGAGATAGTAAATGTTAAACATTACTTTTAATGGTATGGAGATGTCCTAAAAATTACAGAAAGTGGTGTAATTGTTTACACAACTGTGAAAATTGAGTGACTCTTGTGCTTTTCAAGGATCTTCAGGGCTATAAATACATGAAGAGCTTTTAGCTTTTCCTTTGGGCTGAGTGCCCAGTTGCAGGCGTTTCTACAAAAGCAGTTATGACAGCATGATATTGGCCACAGCATAAACCCCTTGAACTACAGTAAGTGGCAGTGACTATTTGGATTGTTACAAACAGCTTCATTTTTATTTTAAAACCTGGCAGCTGAAATATTTTCTTGCCTGGATCTGCAAGCATAGCTTGCTAATTTCTGTGTTAGAGGGAAGAGTGTTTTGGAGCTCGCTCTTAATAAAGATCAGTATTTTGGGTGACAGGTGGTTTTATAAACATAAGCTTTTGTAAGAAGTGAACTTAATGGTAGTAATTACAAAAAATCTCTAAAAGCTATTATAACACAAACAGTTCAAGTTCTAGAATTACAGAGGAGAGATGAGATAATCTTGTAGAGAGAAAGTTGTAGGAAATAACTTGTGTTGCTAATGTCATTGGCATAAAGAGAACAACTTTTGCTGTGTGTTTTGTACAGAAGCATGTCTGATTAGACTGTCAGATGTTCCTAAGTGATGCTGTGTGGCATGCAATCATATTCACTTGGAATATGAAGTCTGTCATTACCCTAGAAGAAACACTTGTTTAGCTGATTCTGCCCATGCATAATCTCTAGTTAAGAGTTATGTCTTGCAATTCACTTTTGTCTTTTGCTGAACCACATTTCCAAGTTTGGTTCTAATTCAAAGTAAGGCTTAAAGTTCCCTGCTGCGAGTGTGTGATTGGTTATGACTTTTCCTTTGATCTGTCTGTTGAGGGAGGAGAAGTTTTCAGCTAAATTTCTAGAGTTTTTTAACTGGACTACTACTTTCTTTAGTCATGGAATGTTGATGTTAAAATAAATGAGTGGAGATGCAGACAGACAAAGGTTTCAGTATATCTGGCAAAACAATATGATCTCGTTGTTTCTCTCCACTCTCCTGTGTGCATTATCTCTTTTTCCTTGTTGCTAATGCTTGACTGTGTACCTCCTTAGGACAGAGATAGTTTCTTTGTTCTGTGTTCAAAGAGAGTGGAAAGATCAGGTGCTAGGATAGCAATAATAAACAAAAATAAATTGTTTATTGTTCAAGGCTACTGAAACAGTAGTTGTGTTTTGTGTACTTTAGCAGGGCTCCTTGGCTGTTAAGATGCTTATTGCTTCCTTTGCTTAGGAAAACAAGAGTTCTCTGTTGCATAGTGTTTTATTTCTTTCAGGTGAATCTGAAAAGATTAATCCTCATTTGTATGTTTATGTATATTATGGACAGTGAAATTGTCCATGATGTGTCTGAAGTCCTTGGTAGGCATATGTTATCACTGTTATACTCTATCCAAAATAGTTAATTGCAGGGTCAAATCTGTGCTTTCTTTATCTTTTGGGATTGTACTATCATGTAGATAGAGTATTAAAACTGAAATAGCATACTCCGTGGTATTCTGTTGCATGTCTGATCTTATGCTCATTTTGTTTGTCCTCATAATTTATTTTTTTTTCTCTGTTTTCCAGGTTATATACATCTCCAAAGAAGAAAAAAAATCCACTGCAAAAAAGTGTCAGTCCATTAGTTTGGTGCAGACAGGTATTGGATTACCCAAGTCCTGATGTTGAATGTGCTAAGAAGTCACTGATCCACAAGCTGGAACAAACAATGTCAGGTGAGTTTCTGCACACTGAAACCCCTGGGTTGTATGTATTTATTCTGAAACAGCATCAAAATTAGCTAATGGTTGTGAGATAAAACATCTATCAATTACTTGTGTCTAAAGCTTTCATTATGGTTTATAAAGTCATTAATTCTACTCATTTTACTCATATGAATGAAATGAAAGAAGGCATTAGATCATGAGTCATGATTTCAGAGTTTTGTAATACCTGCATAGTTTGGTCTGATGTTTTCAGGAAAAGCCAATGGTTTTAACTCAAAAAGTTTTCTCTTTTTTTTTTTTTTATAGAGGCCTATATTAAGATATCATAATTGTTAGGTGTTTGTCAGTATTTTAGCATGAAACTTGATTTTCTGCTAAATTATCTATTTTACTTCATCTAAAGAAATGGAGGCTTATGTTTTTGAATACTTTTGGGAGATGATAATGATTTCTTCTCCTCACATCCCCAGTAACTTGAGATCTAGTTACAGTCAGATTTTAAAAAAATCCAGAGTTTGATTCTTCCTTAATACTAATTAGTTGCTTATATTCAAAACTGGAGAGTGTTTGACCCTGTGAGAATGCAAGTCTGCATTCTCCATCCTTCTATTACCAGACTTTTTAATGTCAAACCAGCAGCAAAATCCTGAAGGTCTGATTTGAATTCTCGGTCCATCTTGTTTCTTGCTTTGTTTTGTTTCTTTGTTGGAACCTATTTTTTTTAAATTATGCTGAGAAAACTCACTTTCTTGTTATTAATAGCTCTTCTCCTCCTGTTGCCTCTTTTTGTAGTCTGCTACTGCTACATGTTAAACTGTTATCTTCAGGAATTAGCAGAATAGTTGGACTTGAGCTAAGAGTGTATGAACACACAGTTCCAGCAGCCACCTCCTTTCCATGGTTATATGTAAACTTTGTGCTGAGTTTATTTGGCTGTGACTTCTTTCCTGTCCTTGTATTGTTTTTTGGAGCAATTCAGTCTTTATTCTGGTTTGTACTAAAACTGTTCTCAATAAGATTTGAATCCATTCTTTATTCTTAGGAAAATCATGGGCATAGTGGTGGAAGTGCCTTCAGTACGAGTCACCCTAAATATTTCCCTATTTCTTGTGCTTTTTTATGCTGCCTGGACAATTGTCTTTTAAAAATTTACCTCAACAGTTAACATAACATATGATATAGATACAGGCAAAGACTGAGATTGTGAACAACAAAAAGCACTCACATCACAGGGATTTATGAAGGATGATACAGGTTTGGGAATCTGAATACTACTGAGTATTTATGAATGGATAGCAGTTGATTGACATAATTCTGTTTGTGGTTTAACTTCTTTCAGAATTGAGTAGAAGTCTTGCGGAAATATCACTAATTCTGCTACCCACAGGGTATCTTTAAAAATTCATAGCTGAAGCAGAATGGCAGGAAACTTGTCTGTGAAATGGATACATTTGAAAGTTTTAACATTCCAATGATGTGTTTTCTCTTTTTTTTTGTTTTCCCCTAGATCTGTGAATCTGCTTCTGGCAGTGATACTTGTAAGAATAACACAATTTGTAGTATTAATTGGTGGAAATACAAATGGGGCACATGCTGCTTGGAGCAGATTGCATGTAAAAATGAATTTTCAACAAAACAGAAAATTATCTTTCAGAGCAACCAGCCTCCTTTAAGAATAAGGGTAGCAGGGAGCTCCACTGGAGAAGACAAGTGGTGTTTCTTGTAACTTTGTGTGTATTTCCTATTCTAAACTTCAGGAGTGTCATGTAACTTGCATTTTGCATAGTACTTGTACCTCATGGACCCATCACTTAAGGCTGTTCAATATCTGTAACTTTCTTCCCTGAATCCTTGGTGATGCTTCTTTAGCATTGACTCTCTGATTCTTCTTTTGCATTTAGTCTTTTTACATTGTTAGGTCTTTCTAATCTTAATATCTTTTTCCTCTTTTTCAGTCTCAAATGCTTTCTTGTATATCTTATTTTCTTCTTTCATTGTATTTTTCATTGCATGACAATCAAGGAGGGAAGAATAGCATGGAGTCTCAGCTCCATGCTACTGCTAGCAGTTACTGATGCACAGTGCCTTGTCAGCAGTCAGGTTTACCTTGCAGAGCAAGTCATGCTCAGTGTTGGAAGTGTGTTCAGACTCGAGGGAACTTTAGGTATATTCTATACTCAAATTTTCCTATTTTCTACAGCAAAAGAGAAATTCATTACCATTTCAGCAGAAACATAACTAAAGGAATTAGATGCTGCATACTATTTCTGTATTTTTTAAAAGAAAATTTATGTTAAAATAAACTTGCTGATTATCAGCCCTCCCTTCTGATGTTTTGAAAGCTAATGTGTAATCTTTTGTAAGCTAGTGTTTAATATTAGGATCATTGTAATTCTAAAATGATTCTGTCTTGCTAGTTTTGTCTGACACTCCTAATAAAGACCATATCTCTATTTGTAAAAATAGCAATGTCTTCCTGAGTCACAAAAATCCCTGTTGGAAAACCTTTAGGAATTCTGGTCCAGAAAATGGATTTGAATCCAGATTTTTTTCTTTCTTGGAAAATCTACTGTGCTGATGAAGGTTCACATTAGCTACCATGAAAACTACTGTGTGTATCAAGTCTCACCACATACAGGAGCAAACTTTTTACATGTAGCACAGTCCTGCTAAGTTTCATCCAAAAAAAAAACACCTGTGTATGTTCAAATACTTTGTATCATTATGGATGTATACAAAGAGCCTGTTTTGAAGACTGTACAGTAGTAGAATTGTTTTCTAATGTGTGGTTAATATTTTAAAATACTTGTCTGTGTAATAAATACAAAAGAAAGAACTGTTGTGCAGATTTACATCTTAGGGATTTTTAATGACTTTTTCAGCAAGAGATGAAAGGTAGATTTTTTTTTTTGGTGTGAGAACAAAGATTCAATTGGAATAGATGCTTTGGGGTTCCTTTGTGAATGCTAGAAGTTGATATCAAAGGCCTCATCATAATCATCCAGATCAGAGTGAGTTGTAATTACTGGCTTTGTTTACTGAGCTTTGTAATCAAATGGAGGTTTTCCCTTCTGACACTCAAAATAAACTGAAAATATCTCATGAATACTTGCTAGAATTTAGTGAAGTCACAACCTGCTGAAATTAACACATACTGTTTAAGACTTGCAGTGAAAGCTGAAATATAAACCTTTCATCCTTCATCTATAACTGTCTTTTCATTCTAACTAAAACACTGGTAATACTAACTGGTTTAGAAAGGATCTTTATATGAGGTGTGATTTTAGGAATTTGCTGCAAAGTCAACTTTAATTTCTGCTGCTTTTGCCTCTATATTCTGCCATTGGCTAGGTTGGATGTTATGCTTTTTTGGGGACACTCTTAAAAACTGATTAAGTGATGCAATACAGTTTAAAATCAGTTTAAATAATATATTTTTAAACTTACATCTACTTTAGTAGGTCAGATAATAGTCCAGCCCCACCAGTGTTTGCACTGGACAACTGAGGATGTAGTGACCAAGAGCAAAGGGGAGAAGCTGAAGCTTTGCTGGGCTTGGCTGCTGAAAGCAGCATTTCATGCAACTGTAATCTATTTTGGCTTCTAATGTCAAATTAACAATGATTTTTAGTGAGGAAATTTGGGTTCCTTTCCTTTTTTTTTTCTGTCCACTGCTATCAGTAGCCTAATTCTTACTGCACTCATTGAAGCCCCTTTTCACTAAGAGAAATGTCACACAATATTTTTTAATTGCTTACTTTCAGCAGCTGGGTGAGCTGCAACTAAATCTAATCTGGATTTACATAACATCAAGTTGGCTTTTCTAGCTTTTTTCTTTTTAACATTTTGTAATTTAATTTGTCCTTATATACATTTCTGCATTAATATACTTCCAGCAGTGAAGGAACTGATTTCTAGCAAAATTATCTTTTGGATCCCACTACCTCTGTAGCTGAAATTCCATTTTCTGTTACATTTAAAATGTAAACTTTTGAACAAAATAGTCAAGTAACTAAACAAATAATATACCTGACAACCAGCGGAATTTCAGTATCATACTGTTCACCACTGTTAATGTTCACCAGTGTTTAAAATTAATCTGAAAATTCTTCAACATTGAAACATTTACAACAAATGGCAGAGGAAAGTACCAAATTTAGATCTTATATTGCATATGAGGTTGAAGCCTAAGGTCAAAAAATCCCAAGTTATTAGAACAGAAGGTTAACAGTAGGAAATAGTCAATTTGCTTTAGTCTGGTAGGTTCACGGTACCTGCAAATCTATACAGAAGTGTTTGCCTTACTTGGTGGCTTTTGATTTTAGTATATGCATAGGGAAATTTTGTAGGTGATACTGCTTAGTTGTGTGGTGCCAGTCTTGGAGTTACTGTTGAAGTATTGTGTGATTCAGAGAGATCTGAGAGTTCTGAGAACACGACTTCCTGGTGTGCTCTGGTTTGTATGTAGTTGTGTATGGGGTGTGTGTTAGTGTAACTGAGCTACTACTGCCTTCCTGCCTCCCAGCACCTACACTGGACATCTCAAAGACATCAGCTGTAGTGATCTTAGATCTGACTTCTGAAAAGAAAACACTTGTCACTATCTTGTCTTGCCCTCTTCTGCCACTCCTTTCACTTTATGGTTATACCTAGGGGTGAAGAAAGCAGTGGAAAAACTTTCTGGTGACTGAAGTTTTCTACTTGAACTGCATAGTAATTAAATCACACTGAAGACACAATATAGTATTGTATTTGTTTTTCATTGATTCATTGAGTATAATTCATCACTTTTCCCCTCCTTCCTGCAGCCCTCAAGAGACAGAGTTTGTACAGCAGCCCTTTCAGTGCGGTCAGTTACGCGAGCTCCTACAGTCCAAATACCGGCAGCCCCTACAGCAGTGGCTTCAACTCTCCCTCCTCAACACCAGTGAAATCTGCTTTAGTGAAACAGCTCATACCTCCTGGTACCTCAGGTAAGGCACTGTGGCTGGTCTTTTCCTTTCTTCCTCCTCTTCCTTCACAAATATGCTCAGATAGACAACATTTGCATCGAACTAGAGTAAGAAAGACTCCAGAACTTTCCAGCATTTTGTAGGATGTGTGCATCACACATTTTAAGCTTTTGAGGAAGGGATTTTTGCGTACTCTCTGGCATGAGAAACATGTAAAATGTTTTCTTTGGGTGTCTGTGACCCAAGAATTACTGATGTATGTGATTAGCAGTTAGACCAAAACACCTGAGATCATTCTGTAGAGTTCCAAGTGGCTTCTGGAACTGACCCTGTAATTGACAGGGGTGTAAGTTCCATGGTAGCTGTTCAAAGGTTAGTTGTGAAGTTTTTTCAACTATCCTGTTGTTTACTAACTGAAACATTTGGTATGCAGTGTATCCAGCAATACCTCTGAGATGTGAACAATATAAGGAAGAAGCATACATTCCAGTTAGGCATTCCATGCTTGTAGCCTTTGTAGCCATCAGTGTGAGCATTAACTTCTGGCAATGTTTTCTACTTTTATTCTGCTCTGTAGACACTTTCTTTGCATGAAAAAATTTGGTGCCTGGAACATATCTCTACTCTGAAGTCAGGCTGTTGGCCTATTGTATATAATTTAAGTTAGCTTACAGGAAAGATGAAAAAACATTGCATTGACAATCCAGCTATCACTAGTTCACTGGACTTTTACAGAAGCCTGCACTGCATGAGAGCCATTACCCAGTTTTTATCTTGGTAGCTGTGCTCTGCATTGTGTGCTACAATGACATGTCTGCCTGAGGGACAGAGATGTAACAGGAAGTGGGAAGGCAGAAGGCAGCGAACAGGGAGAGTTTTTCCTTGTTATAGTTTCCATGTTACGGTTTAGCAAAGGTGTGTTTGTGGAACAGGTAGTATTCTTAGATAAAGTCTATTTTAAGCATTCTAAACTGAATCAATATTCATTGGATCAGCAAAAATGTTATTGTTAAGAAAGATCTAAACTTATATTTTACAAGTGTATACAGAGGTGAGACTGATAGCAGAGATGGAACCAGGTATGTAGTTGCTTTTTTGTAGAGCTGTGCAAACTTCACAGCAGTTGTAGCATGCTATGATAGACCAAATTATTTGCCACTAGTCTGTTTTGGGACTATGATTTTATAAAGTTGCCCATTTTTAGAAGGTAATGGCTATGACCTGCTTTTGTAAGTTACATTTTCAGCCTAGGTTTGCAATAAAATAATCAAATGTGTCAAATGGTTTGTCAGATCAATGTCTCAGTAGCAATTTCTTCAGACTGGTGGTTTTTACTAGGAAAGGAAATGCAGCTTGCCTTTTTTTTTAATTGTTTTTTTTAGTAACAACAATTCCTGTTACTTTATTTTCCTTCTATAGGTCATCTTAAAATTTCAGGAGATAGAAATCCTCCACTAAGTCCACAGTCTTCTCTGGACAGTGAATTAAGTGCATCAGAAATGGATGAAGACTCTATTGGGTCTAATTACAAGCTAAATGATGTTACAGATGTGCAAATTTTAGCACGAATGCAGGAAGAAAGTAAGTGGTTTTTTTTTTTCCTGAAATCAAATAGAGCCGTTGCATTTTGGTTTTTTTTAATAACTGCAGTAGTAGTTGCTTAGTAAGTGTGGAAAAGCATTATAACTTCTACTATGGATATACAAATGTAGTTTGCCCAAGAAAGCTGGTTAAGGACTTCAGCCTCCAGGCTAAACAAAGGAAGTTGCTGTGCAGAAGTTTTCTTTAGGAACAATGGACAAGACTTTTGTAAGGTACAGTATTTGCTAAAAGGATGGTTGTTTGAATGGACTACTGCCTGCCACCATTCTTCTAAGGACATTGGTGCCTTCCTGATGTAAGCCAGTCTTGTTCACATCAATGCTTAAATCATAATTTAAATCATTGAATTAAAAAGTCAATATGGCAAAGAATTATTAAGGAAAGTGCCTATATAGATGTCTATCTTTAATTATAGCTTTAGTTGAGACTTTTTGTCCCTCTGAATTTGCAGTGGTAATAATTTCAGATGTCTAACTAGGTGGTCTCCAGACTATTTTATTGTGTGTCCTTACCAGTGAAAAAAACCAAAACCAAATGCCTAATATATGTACTTTTTAATAAACTATAGACGTGTATTAATCTAATGTATAACATACATACATATACACAAAAATATAATTTTAAAAAGTATGAGATAAAGACGAGATAAATGCTGTTTTAAGAATATCAGTTGTTCAGAATTTTCTTGCTTTATGCCAGTGGATTGCTTTGTATATCCCCAGAGGTGTGGGCACCACACTTCAGAGACCACTGATCTAATACCTCCAGTTTCTCTAGGAGTAGCTTATTGTGTTGCTTTTTTGGTTAGATTCACTAACACATTGCAAGAGACATTTCACTGTGGCTGCTGTAATTGCTGTAGGATGTTACTTGATACCAAAATTATGATGTAGCCTGTGTTGCTAGTCACAGCCTGAGAGAGGAGATGAACATGTACATACACAATACACCTATACTGGTGATTGCTTTACTAGGAAAAGGAATGAGCTCACGTAATTCAAGTCGTCATTAGCTGGTCGATAACTTTTTGGTACTGATCGGAATTTATTTAATGCCTCCAATAAAAGGAGTTAAGGTGAGCCAAATCTGAGTTTGAGAACTGTGCAGGTATCTGTGTGCCCAGTCTCTAGTTGGAACCATTTGTGGGCTGGAAGCAAGTAAACAACGCTCTTGTTGTTGCCAGGCCTGCGGCAAGAGTACGCAGCCACGGCGTCTCGGCGTAGTTCTGGCTCCTCCTGCAATTCCACGCGACGAGGCACGTTCAGCGACCAGGAGCTTGATGCACAGAGCTTAGAAGATGAGGAGGATGGCACACATCACACAGTGCACCCTGCTGTCAGCAGGTTCTCACCATCACCTCGCAGTTCTCCCTGGCCTTCACCAAAACAATCCCCAAGAAACTCGCCCCGCTCCCGATCGCCTGCTCGCAGCATAGAGTACAGCAGAGTGTCACCGCAGCCCATGATCAGCCGCTTGCAGCAGCCTCGTCTTTCCCTTCAAGGCCATCCTACAGACTTGCAGACTAGTAATGTCAAAAGTGAAGGTAAAAAACGGTTTGAAGTTCATTACACGAGTAGCTGTGTAGTTACTCTATAAAGGAGTTTTGTCAGTGTGCAGTCCTAAAATTATGTGCCTGTGTAACATTGTGGTTTGATCTCTGAATTGCTGAAGAAAACGCAGAGCAAGCAAAGCTTCAGTTCTGCTGGGGCACCCTTACAGTGTGATAAGTTAATAGGCTTACATTTATTTTAGATGTTATCCAGTCAATGAGTATAATTGAGTTTCATAGTGACCAAGGTCTATATTTGGCAGGCAAATGCACTAAAATAAAGCAGGGAAACTCATTTACTAGTAGAGTTAGGCCTTGCAGATAACAGAACAAAATGCAGAGGAAAGTAACTGTGGTCAGATAAGAGTAACATGGTGATTTATGCATACCTATAGCCTGTGAGGCAGCTGAATGCTTTCTTCTGGTTGCACAGGACTCTGAAACTTTTTAATCATGAACATAGTCTTAAAAATATTTGTACTTAACTCATGCATTTGTTGGATATTTTAGATATCTCAAATCTGTGAAAACTGGTGTCTAATAAATAAAGTTTGGAGTAAATTCAATAGAGTTATACTATATTGGCATGGAACAAAATAATATAATCCTGATACAACTTTTCTTCTTGAATGTACTTTTTCCTAGTAGCCATCTGGCAGAAACTCCTTTTACTGGGATAAAATTTTGCAAGCAAGTTCCCCTTTCAACAAATGTATTTTTTATCCAGCAAGTAAGATTTTTAATTTAGAAAGAATATACATTTAAATATTAAGAATTCCCCTTACTAGTAATAGTGGTTTGGGGAAATTTTAGGTATCTAGGAAAATGTGCAACACACAAGCTAATCAATTATATTGTAACTTAATCAAGAATTCCTTTCCCATTCATTTCTTAAAATGAAAGTCTTAATGTGTGCTAGATGAGCTGCAGTAAAAATACCCTATGAGAGGAATGGTACCAAAAGCTAGTATCCCACATACCAGAGGGATCAAAATAGAGTATGTGATCATGTGTTTCTGAAACACTTCAAAGGAGTTATCTTGCAGTGGTTTTTGTGCAGTTGAGTGTTGCTTGGATATTCAGAGTTGATACAGCAGCAGCCAGAAAAAGTTGTTCAGGTTTGCTCTTTTGTTTGTTTTTTTTTTTAATATTCTTTGTCTAGAATGATTGGAGGGAAATTTGGTTGACAGGGTTCAACAATGTACCAAGTGCAGTACAAAGGAATGCAGACTGCTAAGTGAAGAAAGTACACTTATTGGAATATTCAGCCAATGAAGACTTAGTTTTGTTTTCACCTTTAGTGCTTGTGCATTGTAACCTACTTCTTCCCTGCATCCCTCTGCAGAATCAGGTTGGCCACTCATCCTGTCAAGGCATCTTCAGTCCTCTGTCCAAAGTATGTCATCAACCCAGCTCTGCATGGGTTGGAGATACACAGAATGTCATTAGACTTGAGAAGTACTTAATGACATCTTTTCATATTCTGTGAACAGTGGTACAAATATTAGAAGGCCCCTGACAGATCAGCATTAGCTGAGTAGATAAGTCAAGTCATGTGTGAAAGATGAAGCATAACTGGACACTTCAATAATGCTGTGTATGAAGAGGTCCTTACCAAGTGGGACTCTGTTATTTGTTGTGTAATGGACTGATATGGGACAGGGCAGTCTCAAAAATTCTCCAACATCTATGTTGTTTTTACTCTTCAGGCAAGCATTTTGTTACAAATAACCTTCTAGGTAAATAATTTGAAAACTGTGCAAAACTGCAAATTTGGTTTGTCTGTTCAGCTTTGATAATACTACCATAAAACCCAGAGAATCACAATCCAGATATGTTTCAATTTCAAAACACAATATGCTTGACTTTTTTCACCATAGGTGAGAAATAGACATTCTTAGATACATAAATATTTTGTATGTGATAGAAGAAGTAATGTAACAAAATATACTTTTAAATTGTAGTTTTATATGGCTACTTACATTTGGGGCTCAGCTACAGGTTCACAACCTGACCTTTGTCCAGCATCAGACTACACGTTGTATCTTTGTATTATTTCATACAGAAAAGCTAAGGCGTAGTCTTCCAAACTTGTCCAGGACATCCAGCATCCAAGCAGAGTCTGTGAAAAACAGCAGAAGTGACTCAAACTTCCAAGTGCCAAATGGAGGAATACCTCGCATTCAACCTCAAGCCTCAGCCAGTAAGTACCTTTAGTACTGCTTCAGTGGGAATTTCAGAGTTAAGTGATGGTGTTCAGCTGTCTTTGCCCAGTCTCAGGGCAAAGCAGAACATTGCATGCCACACTGGAGATGCTAATCTTGATTTGTAATCAGACTTTTGTGAATCTGTTTTTATGGTTTACAAAATAGTCGAAGTCTGGTTTCTTATTAAGGTGTCATTCGTAGTTTCCCAGAAGTATATGTAGAAGTAATATGAAGAATTATAAATACAGTATTTGAGCATGTCCAAAACTTTTCTTTCTAGGCTCTGAAAAAACACCTAGATGATGTTTATTGCTTTTTTTAACTAGTAAAACATGACCTGAAAGTGTTAATTTCAGTTTAGCCCTTTAAGTTAACCCATGTCTACAGTTTCTTTCTTTCTTTTTTTTTTTTTTTTTCTGGGCATATGGATTATATATCTAGTTGGCAATTTTATTTACTTAAAGTGTTAGTTACTTCCTAAAAATGGTTTGGATGAACCTGTGTCTCATAAAACATATTAGCCCATTGCTAGACTCCCATTGCTCTCCTAGTTTTTCCAAAAGTTAACTGCTGATATGAAAATACTGCTATGCTCACAAGTCTCTTGAAAATGGTGACCTTAAAGAAGCTAAAGCAAATGAAAATTAAATATTCAGTGTTTCTTTATATGTCAATATTGCCAATTCCTGTTGTTTAAATGTTTCCTGACCATTTCTTTTAAAACAAGTTTCTGAATTCAATAACCTTGTGTGACATTTTCAAGGAAAGAACACATTATGAATATTTTTATGTGAAGAGCTTTGAACTGTAAAAATTCTGTGATAAAGGTTCATCAGTAATCTAAATATTTGGCAGGAAATGTAAAAATGATGTTTGTGAATTTAACTAGGGGTATTTTACCTATAGAACAGTGAAGCCACAGTGGCATACCTGGTTGGTTGTCTTAAAGCTTTCAAAACTATGTGTTAAAGCTAACAAGTACAGTTAAATACAGAATAAGGAATAGAGACCAAGCCAAAGACTCCAAGGTTTCCATCTTTGTACAGACTCAGAGCAGATGTAAGGATTGCGTGGACAGTCAGTCCAGGTGTGTGATACTGCAGTAGACAGAAGTTAGTGTGACTTTACCATTGTTCATATAAGTTATTCCAGCATCCTTCCACCTTGGCCCTCTTCTTCCACCTTTGGCAGACACTCAGAAGGTGGGATTTCAAGCTGAAAGGACGTTTGTGTAGTTCAAATGCACAACTGTTACCTGTTTGGCAGCCTTATCAAAGTAGAAAGCACTCAGAGGAGTTGGGCAGCTGGTCTACAGCTGTGCTATTTCAGTGATAGGAAGAATTATCAAAATGAGCTGAAATAAATTTAATGAAAAAATATTTTTAGTAAAAATCTCTACAGATTTCATTTGGTGCTTTAGAATTGAGTGAACTGGAAAGGGAAGAGCATAGAGAGCAACTTAGCTAGAAGGCTGTTTCCAGAATTAAAAGTATATTCATGGCTAAACTTTCTGGAAAGACCAGACAACAGAAGACTCAGTATTCAATATTTAGTCAGTTACTTCATTGCACGAACCAAAGTGGTCTGATTGTGTTTATATTTCTTTTTTTCAACTTGTGGATGCATTAAGAATTACTAGGTAAATTTGCGTTTCTTTCATAGACAATTTCCCCAAATGTGAACCACTCTAGACCAACTTACATTTAAATGTAAGTTAAATATCATTAATAAAGGCCAGATTTCTAGCTTTTACAGTTTCCCTGCTCTTACAGATGTTTGTCAGAGTCTTGCTATTGACAATCGTAAAACGGTTTGTGTGTGAAGTCGATGAGTAAGTATCTTTGCTTAGTCCGGATTAAAAAATTTTCTGCAAAACTGTACATTGTATCAAGATTTCCAGAATTGTGTCCTTTTTATTGTATACTTTTTGTTTTATTGGTTTTATATTTTGTCACTTTGCACAAAGCACTGTTAAATTGCAGCAAATTTTTGTTTTCCCTTGGCAATGATTTCTGGGTCTTGGGATTTGAAGCTTCCTCATACAGCTGCTAGTTTTGCATGAGCTTACCTTTGCAAGGACGCTGGCTTGCCACCCGAGGTCACTACTTCGCTCCTTGTCAAAGATTCGCGGTTCATAATTTACTTGCACATTTGCTGTGGCTGCAATACTGAACTTGCTATGGTTGCTGGCATTCAAAAAATGAGCTAGGAATCCAGTAAGTTTCTGAAATGACAATTCCTCTTACAGTTTTATAGCCAAATTGTATTTGCTTGCTTACAGAAGAGAGGGAAGACACATGTGATGTGTTTAGAAGTACAACTGTAAACATGAAAACATAGGCCTTTTCACTTTTAGCTGCAGTGTCGTGAACAATCCAAATTGATTTTGAAGAGAGACTGAATTAAGTAGCAATTTTAACAATTTACATCTGATTCTCTGTGCCATTCTATACTTTTTTTAAATATGAAAGCTAGTAAATAGTTCACTTTAAAACACTAGAAGATATGGTAATATGTGTGTTCCCCAAGGAAATAGGTATTTTCTAAAGTGTTAGCGATGGGAAATCTCTGTGTTTGGGTCCTATACCACGTAGATTGTACAAAGCTCTAGAAATGGTAGGGTGACTTGCACGTAGGAGCTACCTGCTTTTAAATTCTGTGTGATGCTTTTGTACTTAGTGGCACTATGAGCACATGGATGCTTTTAAGAAGAGCTAAATACAAAACTTTCTCGAGCTGTAGATTCAAAGTATCAGTAAAGTGACTGGTCTGCTTGCCAAGATCCAACTGCTTGGCATGTTCAGAGTAAAAGGAGGAAGAGTAAGTTTTGAAGAGACCAAATAGTCCAGTTAGTTGATCAGAAGTAAATGTAACTACATGAGTTCAGCACGCAGCAGCTGTGACAGGGAATGTCACAGCACACAGAGCACTTCAAGAGCAGCAAGTGGTGTGGATAAACATGCACTGGGCGCTTATCTCAAACTGCATGTTTGCTCAGCATTGCTCAGATTGAACTGCCTAAGCTCTGTTCAGTGTTTCAGTGCACAGAAATGTTTTGCTATTGAGTGTCTATTTCCTAGAGTCTCCATTGAGAAGGAAGGAATTTGATATGTGCATATTTAAAATCCTTTCCATATCATCCCATCTCTCTGACTTGCAAGAAGTGTGAATAATGATGGGGGAAGAAAGTGCCATGTGCAGTAGCATATTGAAATTAGGACAAAACAAATTCAAATTATGAAGAAAGAAACTTTTCTTCATTTTGTGTGGTATAACAAAAACAGTGATTCTGTAGAAAATAATAAAGTGGAATTCTTGAGGACTGAAGCAGTCTGCCTAGTGGTCTGCCTCAGTAAATTTCTAGGAATTGTGCTCATATTTAGAGACCATACTGTACTTAATTGGCTGTTCACATGTATGCTTTAAAAAAAGTTTCCAGGAAGACCATGTGCCAGTTGAGTAAGAATTACATATTGCCACAGGCTATTTTGCATTAGATTCTAGTTGGTAGAACGAATAATGTTTTTATTAGTAGTAGGCACAGGCAGAATTTTACTGTTTATGAACAATCTAATTCCTTTTTGCTGTTTGTTGACCATGACAGTTTTAGTTAGTTATTAGGACTAAATTGAATAGCCTGCCTAGTCATAATTTCAGCATGATGTTAAAACATATGATGAATTTTTTATAGTTCATAAAATACTGTGTATTTTGCACTGACTGAAGCATAGGAAAGGTGATAGTAATCATTATATGCTATCAAACAAAAGGATTAACTAATATTAGGATTCAAATTATTCCCCCCCACCTTCTTTATAGCAATATTCAGCAACTGGTGATGGGATTATTCCTTATTCAGGGTCAGAATCTTTTTGCACAGATGTTCCTCCATCTTACTTCCTTCTCACTATGGAAATAACCCTTGCTAGTGCAATCAGTTATATTCTGCTATAAAACTTCATACACTGAGATAAGCAGAGATGTTTATTCATACATTATCATTTTATGAAGTCTCTGTGTAGTCAAAGCTTTATTTCATTGACTACTTTCCTCCTTCTCCCCCTTAAATGTGCTGCGATGGAAATAGGCTGAGTCAGTGCATTCCTTCTGGCAATAAGTAATTCTCTCCATGCCAAGATTCTGCAGCTCTCGGAACATTGGCTTCTCTCTTGGTAACTGGTAGGTAGTGAGGTCATTGCAAGGCAGCACCAGCCCTGAGTGTTACTAGGCAAAAGGCAGGATGAGGGAGAAAAGGAGCAATAAAAACCAATTTCCATCATGCTGGGTACATGCTGGCAGTTGATAAATCTTAGTGTTAAGTCTTCATTTTAAGCTTAAGTCCTCTTGCATACCTTTGGAAGAGGAGAGAAAAAAGACATCTCTCAAGAAGGCTTAAGTCTCCATAACTGAAGAATACAATTTGTTTATATGATGATCATATTAGACAAAGATTTATGCTTTTGTATAGTATTAGAATATTTTTTGAAAACACTTCTAAAATTAAAAATTTAGTCTTGCTAGGTCAAATACAACAGTTTAATTTTCATCTGTATCTAATCTTGCTCTCATATTGCTGTAGCATGTTTGCTAGGTGGCTTGTTCTCCCTTTGGTGTTTTAATTTTTGTTTTGCATTTCTGGGCATTTTGCCCTGCAAGAAGCTTTACTCTTACCAAATCTGCGCATTTTGCACTGCAAAATTTCTGACACACTCCTCTGCAACTCTTTGCCATTAAGAGCAAGCACCATTCACAAAACTCCATCACTTCCAGATTCATAACAGCTTTTTGAGTGTTTTACTCACACTGTTTCTTGATGCTTCACCAGTGGATACAATTCTGAAATTCCCAAGAAGTTTAGTTTTCTTATCTTCTTAGACAAATATAACACTTCTTGTCTTTCAACAGCTCTGCAAAGGCAGAAAAATTTGCCTCGTGCTGCCTTCAAAACCAAACAGTTTCTTCAAACTCCATCTACAAAAGGAGGTAATTAACTTACAACCTCTTATCAAGCTCCAGCAAATCTCAGATAATGGTTCGGTTCGCCTGCATTAAATCTCACATGTTCTAGATTATTAAACTTGCTCTTGCAATTACTGTAGAGATTAACCAAGTGGTCCTTGCTGTATGAAAGTTAACTTCTTGGTCTAAATATTGAAAATAAACTCTGTGTTATATAGGAGATTGAATTTTGAGATAAAAATCCAAGGAACAGTGACTTTCTAACATTAATCTGGAAATAGGGATTAGAAAAGTAGACTCCTAAATACATATTCACTAGGGCTGCATTTGTATAGGAATTCTTTAAATGGCAAAATACAGTTTTTAAAACAGAAGTTGTAAAAATACTCATACAATCCTTTGTGCTGGGAACAAAAGCTAACAAATTTATCTTTGAGAAGATGACTGTGGACTGTCAACTTATTTTGCATGTACTTGTGCTTTCTCTTTTCCTCTCAAAAACAGAAGGTTAATCCCAACACAGATGAATTAAGGTTTGTTGACTCAAGGAATTAGAGACTCTTGTATATAATATTCCAGTTTGCTAGTGGTTGAACTTGACTTTTTTTTTAATACAATGAAATATCAAGTCTCTAATACAATTAGACAGTTTTATCTGATTTTTAATCAGCTCTGGCAGCCTTGTATGTGACACTGCCTCAATTTCACAGTTAAGGTAAACAATGATTCTGGTTTTAAGCATAGTTGGTCTGTTGTCTATTACACTGAAGAAGATCTCATTTTAAAAATCATATTACACTTGAGACGAATTCATAAGCTTGTAGATGCTAGAATCCTTTGAGTGTTGTGAGAGTCACTGGTGCAGACATGAGGGACTGACAGAATGTACGTGTTTCTCTTGGGGCCAATGCCAACTCCTTAGAGTCATCTTCAAGCCATGCAGAAAGTTTTAGCAGAGTATGAGGCCTGTGGAACAGATTCACATGTCTTAAGAGGAAGTCTTTTAACAGTTTTCATACTTTGTACCAGATAAAGTTCTCACAATGTTCTGCTTTGCATAAGAGCACCATTGCTATTCCTCTGCAGAGCTTTCTTTGCTTTCTTTCCAGTTGGCCATGCCCCCCTCTGGCTGTCTGGAACACTTACTAGGTCAATGGCCTAGTCTGAGCCTGTAGGAATGTACAGAAAATCAGCTTTTCTTTGAGTTTATATTGTTTGTAAAAAATTATTAAACCTTAGAGAATGCGGAACAGAGCATATTGCACTGCCAGTTATATATTCCAGTTTATGGCTGTTGTCATTCCTTACTGCAAATGAGGACCCTTTCAGTTACTTGCTTTGTCTTTTTCAGTTATTTGCTATTTTATAGTCCTTAATGTGTTGGTTTTCTTTCTTCTGATCTGAGATCCTCCTCAGTATAGAAGTATTTAATAGTAATGAAGCAGAGAAATGAACAGCTGAGAGACAATTTATTTTACCTTCTTAAAATACTGTTCATTGCATAGCTTGACACCTTTCACACACATGTTGGCTTTTTTTTACCACTTTGTGGTAACATCTCCCCAGCACCTTCTCTTCTCCAGGCTGAAGACCTCCACCTCTCTCCAGATAGAGGAGAGATACTCATCCATGCTCTGTACCTGCTCCAACAGGTCCACATCTTTCCTGTACTGAGATGACAGATCAGTTTATTGATTCCAATAGTTATACCTCATCTGTTCTTTCATATTGGGGTGATTCATCTCATCATAATGGTTGTGGGTTAACAACTGCATTAGAATTTAATCTGTTTTCAAGTTGGTGTGCAGCAGCTGGCCTTGGAGTGCAAGCCAAATAAGTTTGCAGCTTCACAGCACCCTACTTTGCCACATGGAGATCTCGTGCTCCCTGCCCACAATCCAGGACAGAATCCAGAGAGGGTAGGACATCTAAATATCATAACTGCACCATGCCTTTTAATTTCTTTTTTTTTTCTTTTTTTTTTGGCTGCCAGATGTTTTAATTGTAGCTGTTTCTAGTTTACTTTATAAGGAGACTGAGTTGTGTAAAATTATTAAGCACTACACTTACATGTTTACATGTTTTTGTTGAACATGGATCAGCTAAATACTCTCCATGGTTACGCAGTTTCCAGATAGTCTGTGAGGCAGTACCTCAGTCTTTGTGATCCTGTCTTACAGATAGACCAAACTGACTATAATGAATATCAAAAACTGCTCTGAGACCAAATTCTTTATCTGTAGAACAGTACTATTAGGCAGTTTGCCAGACTGCATCATGTGGGCTGCTCTGGAAGACAATTCATTCCTTTATGCACAAGAATGAATATAGCTCTCAGCAATGTCTGCAATGCTGTGCTGACAGGAAATGTTTTGTGAATTGACAGCTCAAGTTTGCAGCATGGTAAAATATGGCCAGCAGAAGGTTAAAGAGGATGGAGAAGACTAATGTACTGGATCCTTACTTCTGCTGGGAATGCTGGAAGCTTACTTCTGTTGCAACTTTTTGTTGCTTGTATTCTTTACCTAAAATCCTTTTCCCTGTTGTGCCTGTAAGAGGCCCGAAGCTGTATTCAGCTTTTATACACTGGCGTTGCTTTGTTGGTAGTTGCTAACATGGTGCTGTGTTTGTGTTCCAAGCATTGTAATGAGGAGTTCAGTGATAAAAGCTCCCACTATTTACACTGTAGAGTCACTTGGAAATTCTGCAGATTTGATTGCATTGATGTTAACAGCTGAGGTCACGTTTTAAAAACTTACATATAATCTATCTTAGTCCTAGGAGCACTTGGATGCTCTTCTTGTCCAGTCATTCCATTGGTAATGCTTTCCTTAATCCATACTCTGGCTTGATGCCAGCTTTTATTTTAAGATTTTTTACTTAATCTCCCTGCCACTTAGCAACTGTCACGTGGTTTTGACCTCTCTGTCACCTTTTCTTGTCAGCTTTTCCCATGAGCGGCTTCATGCTGTGTTTGATATTGCTGTCAGGGGAAAGGCCCCCTTGGGTAATCCAGAAAGGAATCAAATCCAATTCACATCTCTAATGAGGTACATATTAATCTTCCTAGACATCCCCTATAAGAAACAGCTTCAGAATACAATTTCAAAATTACCAGTTCTTCTGTAGCCCATTTGGGATGCTGCATTCCTGCATTACCTGTCTCCTTTCTCACTCCTTCTGTTCTTACTGGATCTACCTTGAAAATGATAATAAAAGCTGTGTTAAGGACCAGCTTCTTTATGCACAACATCTGTCAAAAACGATGCAACTTTAGTCTTAGTATAAAACAATTATTTAGTAGAGGAAAGTATAGTTAATGCAGATTTACTAGATGTAAACATGCTTTTGTCACATGATTGATTTGATCATCCTGTGTTGACTCTTACTGACTCACCCTAATCACTTCGAAAAGCTGGTGAAATTTCATTCCATTACTAAGATGATGAGTTTATTTAAGTATTCTATTCAGTGATAAGTTATGCATAATTTGTAAATATTCCTCATACTTGTGAAGAATTATGCTTAAGGTTTGGCATTATCAAAGGACTGTTGAATATTCTGTCTTAT
Source organism: Melozone crissalis (assembly GCF_028551555.1). Lineage (NCBI taxonomy): Eukaryota > Metazoa > Chordata > Aves > Passeriformes > Passerellidae > Melozone > Melozone crissalis. Next base: position 20,608,980 of record NW_026535784.1, read on the forward strand.
TAACCTATCCCAGAAAGGACTGATAAGAAAACCTTGCATACCAACTCAGGTACAAAGTACTAGAAAACAGGTATTAGTTGTACCGATCATTTAGGTAATGTTTGTAAGAAGAGGAAGGCTATAAATTGTTAAGAGTTGTCTGGTTTAAGTTTCATTAAGCAGCACCTTAACCTCTTTGGTGTTGGGGGTTGGCTGATGTCATCCTTAATCCAAACTACAGCATTATACCAGTTACTAGGAAAAAAATTTACTCTATCCCAGCTGAAATCAGGACAGATAACGCCATCTTTTTTTTTTTCCATCTGCCAGAAAATGTGGGATGTAACTATATCTTTAGATGAATTCTAACTCAGTGGTTAAACAGAACAGCATTAAAGAAACACCAAGATGCTCTGTGCTCAAAGTTTCATCATTGAAGACTAAAATAGACTTTGAATCTGTTTAAAGCCCGTGTCACACTAGAATACTGTATTTTTCAACATGTTCTTTCACAGATGGGAATTATGTTCACATATTTCTGAAGTAGTTAAATTTCTTCTTAAGCCTTCTTCTCTATTTCTTTTGACTTAACTGATACAACAGTTATAGCCTGATTAGGATCACTTAGAAATCCAAATAAATATTTGTAGTCAGCAAAGAGGGCATTACAGTTATGATATCAAAAACACATGCCAAAGAGGACATCTGAATTCCTGTTTCTCATTGCTGCTTGATTGGCTGTATTCCATTATACATTCCATATTGTTTGTACAATCACATAAAGTAATTTCCAGTTGTTCATTTCAGTAATATTGTAACACAAGCTGAAAGCGACTTCTGTATTTTGCAGTACCCTCTTCGAGCAAATTCCGCTCGCCCGCGGCACCGTCTCCGTTGGCCCTGCGGCAGCCGGTGAAAGCGTTCAGCGCCCACGGGCCGGGCTCGGCTGCCTCTCCAGAAGCCGCTCAGCTGACGCACAGCAGTTCTTCACCAGGGCCCCTCGCAGCCCAGAGCTCAGGCTTGCCCAGCCCTGCCAGCAGTATTAACAGTACTACTCTCACCAGACCAGCAGGGATGAGGAGTGGCTTGCCCAGACCCAGTGCCCCTTCCACAGGGGGCATCCCAGTGCCTCGTAGCAAACTTGCACAGCCTGTTCGCAGGTGAGTCTCTGACAGGCAGTCTGAGGTTGAAGTTTTCAAAATTAATTTTGTTCACTGTGTATTTGTGCTGCTGCTTCTTGCAATTGTTATTTTGATCTTAAGGTTTTCAGAACAGAAATGGAAACCTCCATGTGAAGTATTTCCAAAACAGTTTTGAATCCAAACCGAGAGATAAAGGTTCGTTAATGAGAGAGTGAAAGTAAAGAGTGGAAGTGAAATTGGTAATGGAAGATACTGAACTAAGTAAATAAAATCTTAGTCTGGGCTGATAAGGCAGCAAGAATTTGTCTGCATGTGGTAAAAAGTTACCAAAGTACAGCTGACAAGAGAGTGACACATTCTGAAGTCGGAACTGCTTGCCTCCATAACTCAAGCAACACTACCATGGTGAGAGTAGTTTCTCTCCTTGGGCAGCTGGAAACTTCCAGAAGGAAGATGCACCGAGACATCTATAGCATTTGCTAAACCTAACATAAAAAGCACTGCAGTTAACCCCCAGGCTGAAACAGCGTTTTTAGCTTAAACATAACTGTGCTAACACCCAAGAATAGAAGTTGCTTGATGTGTCTTTTTGAAAACTACTGCGAGAGAGACTGAGTATTAACTGTAAATGTCGGTTTTCACTGAAGGTATTAAGTAGAAGCTGACATAAGGAAGCAGTCATCCATGAGAAATATTAAGGATCTCTTTAAACAGGAGGGAAAAACAGTTAGTCTGTAGTACTGTAAAAAAGACAAAATGGTGGTAAATAGCACAGTGGAAAAGTTCTGCTCTGCAGTGAGTGCTAGGCAGGGGAATGACAAGTGACTGTCACAGCACTGACTTTTGTGGTTAAAGCCTGCACTGATCAGCAATACAGAACTCTGTGGAATAAAAAGCAATTGTTTTGCTTGGAGTTTGCTAATAGTAATGAAGTGTGGTTGTCCAAATCACAGCTTATAGAAAAGTGTTTCACTTACTAAACTTTTTTAAAACTGACTTTATAAAATTTTTTTTTTTAAAGTTTACATGTACAGGGCAAAGGGAAATAGACCCAGCTTGCACCAGAGGAGGTTTAGATTGGGTATCAGGGGAAATCTCTTCACTGAAAGGGTTCTCAATCATTGTAACAGGCTGGCCAGGGAAGTGGTGGAGTTATCATCCCTGGAGATATCTGAAACATGTGTAGATGTGGCATTTTGAGACATGGTCTTGTGGTGGCCTTGGCAGTGCTGAGTTAATGGTAGGACTTGATGATCTTACAGGTCATTTCCAGCCTAAACAATTCCATGGTTCTATAATGCAGACTCTGTACACAGTGCAATAATCAAGTTTCCAGGAATGTCAGATTTTGATGTAAGCAAAATGCAATATTCTAAACAAGGATTTGCCTGTTTATATACATCACTGAAAAAATGGCCCATTTTAGGTGGAAGCAGATTAAGTTTGCATTTTCACAGAGTATAATAGCAATAAGTTTTCTATCTGTTTATTTATTTAGCCTTTTTCCTGGCGTGGTAGTTGCCAAGATACAACACATGAAACCTAAAACTGAAAATACTCTAGAGATTATCTTAAGTAAACTGTATTGCAGAGAAGTAAATGAATGAAGTGTATATTTCAGTTATTTATAAAATGTTTAAATTCTTATGTATTGTAGATAGAGACTTGAACAGTTATATATGAAACTGAAAAACATCTCATTTCATTTTAGATCATTACCCACTCCCAAGACATATGGCAACGTGAAAGATGAGAGTTGGAAAGATGGCTGCTACTGATCTGCACAGCTTAATGCAGAGTTCCAGTGCTCATGGATACTTCCTCACCAGGCGAAAAGACAGCTTGATTAAACAAACTGTTCAGATGTGACTCTTGGAATTTGTAAAAATTCCAAACCTCTCTGTCTCTAATTAGCACAAACTGGCAGAGATTATTATAAAGCAGCACTTTAATGACATCTAACATCAGATGTTTGGTGGTCATACAATCACTTCTACATTAAATTGCTATCAGTTCTGGGGGCTTTTTTATTGCTTGCTAAAAATGTTATCAATATGAGCATTTATGAGAGTGGCCAATGTCAGGGCAAAAATGAATGAATGCCAAAGAAATGCCCATCTTGAAAAACAGCAAGGATAACTATCAACACACATCATCCAAAACTTCATTTTCAGCCTGCTTTAACTCAGCAGAAAGATTGCTGAATATGTACTATTGAAACAAGGCTACATGAATCAGAGCTCATGTTCTGATTGCAGACTGCTACAGTGCTAGGGAAATGTTGCTTTTATCAATTGTATGAGATCCCAACTGGGGCTGGATCTGTCCTTCAGTACTGCAGAAAGAATCAGCAGCTACTCTGGAGGATTGGGCAGACAGGGAGTTGTAGCCATGACTTCTGTTGCATTAAAAGGTTTGAATGTAGCAGACACACACAATGCAATAGATAGATTGCATCTTTCCTATGTTGATTTATTGGCTTTACCTACTCCTGTGTCCGATTGCCAAAAGGGCTTAGTATCAGTTGTACAATCTTTCTAACTTTAAATTCCTGGCTCAGGAAAGATGGCCTTCACTATTGTAGCCACATTTTTAACACATGGCTTGCTATTTGGGGAAAAATTTTTTATAGCAGGTTTCCTTGCAAAAGAAAGAGCAAGTGATAATTTTGATTTATTCTAATACCATACCACTATACATGCAGCCTGCAGCAACTGTAAATGCTGATAGTTAAGGAGAAGGAAACACAACTATGCACTTGTAACATACAAATTTTAAGGAAATTAGTTGACTCTTGATGCCAAATGATATTCATTTAGGTGATGTTCCATGGTATGAGGGAGTTTTCTGTATCCTATTTTTTTACTTTCATCCATTTCTTAAATTGGTTTATTTTAAATTGTAAATATTTTTACAGAAGATATTGCCCATGTAAGTGTGTTTAAATATGTACTTTGCCTTACATATGTGTATCTTACATTACTGGTAACAGAATATGAAACCTGCTATGTCTGTTTACAAGCTATTAAACTCCTCTGGTGGCTCTGATTTACTCTAATACATTTTGCTCAGAACAACTGATATATTTAGCATTGAACCATTGTTTTCTGTTTTGGAAGACATCATACAAAAATCTGTACCTAAAGTTGTATTGAGTGGGACTAGTTAAGCGGAAGGGATTTTGTTTGAAGGTTTTTCAATATTTTGGATGTACAGTTGATGAAGTAAGAGAATGTGAATCCTTTGTGCAATGATTGACAAACACTACAAGTCAGCTTGGACGGTAGGTAGCCTTCAACCCCATTAGTAACTGAGTTTGGGACTGCTGGTGTATTTTGCTCCCACCACTAAGAGGATAACTAATCCTGAAATTCTAGCACTTGAATTTTAGGCCAACATTAACATATTCCTGGATGAAAAGCCATTCAATACTACTTGACTTGGAAGAAACCAAATAGGAAGGAGTGGAGACTAACTTGCAACTTAAACTACTCAAGCAAGCTCTGGGTTGATGGGTGATTTCACACACCAGACCAAGATGTGTGCTAAGACTTCAAAGTTGGGGTGTCAAATATACTGTAATTGTCAGATTGCAGCAGAAAGCACCTTTCACCAGTACAGAGCAGTGCATACCACTAATGCAGCCTTGAGTCACCTGCAGGTACAGGGAATGGATGTATCTCACAGCACTGTTCAGCAGAAAACAGGACTAGATCAAATGTGCATATTCTCAGTAAAGCCTGAATTTTAATATTTCAGCATTGTACAAATCAGTGCTGCAGTCTTCACTGAAGAAAGGGGAATTTGATGGATTGGATCAAACTTCACTTGACTCACAAATTTTGAAAGTCAGTTTAGGTGACAATATTGGGGGGTTTGCCATGGCTGCATCAAACTTGTGTACGTTTCCTTAAGTTAAGTAATTCATCGCTTGGGTAAATTCAGCTTGAGTTTTATAGGGATTTTTTTCTCTGCTATTCTCCCTGAAATACAGCAAATGACTTCCTGAGAAGACAGACTGTCTGTTTGCTAGAAAGCCTTTGTGCATTACCAGTTCATTGATATCAGGAAATCATGGGGCTCTGTGTTTAGAGATTTACTGCAGAATTGTGGAAATATGGATTTGATAAAATAGTGCCTATGATTTACTTAACTTATGTTTGATATAGTAGTAAGGGTTTTATGAATGTGGATTACTTTTTGTGCCAACAGCTTGGAATTGATGTATGTGTGTAGGCAGAAGGATTTATTCTGCTCCCAAAGTTATTTAATTTTTTTTTGTGTTTGAATGTTTTTGTAAGTGTTAAAAGTGTAAAAAAATATATAAAATATTCTTACCACAAAACACTTCCTGGATCATCATTTTTACAACAAAGTGTTTTTAAAATCTCTTAGAAATTTAGAGGATATTTTATGGGGGTTTTTTTGTCTGGTTGGTTGGGTTGTTTTTCAGGAACTGTATTCTCTTTTTTTAGAGGTTACCAGTATTGGTTTCTGCCTACTGTAATTCATGAACTGAGTACAACACTGTATTTGGGTAAAATCTGTGATTTCACTGACACACAGAGGTGGACTCATGCCTCTGTTCCAGAAGGACCCTGCATAGTTCAGATTTACGTGAAAAACTGTATTCTAAATTTGCATCCAGAGAGATTTGTATGGGCAGTTTGAAGTATACAAGCCTTCCTTTCCATTTTACAGGACTTCAGACCACCACATGAAACAAAATTTTAATTTTGAAAATTCTGGCATTTAGCAGAAAATTGACCCATGTAAAAGTGTACCTACTAAGCCCTCTTGGAACTGATAAGTACTCATTTTATCTACCTTCTACATGAATGCCTCCATCTTTGGCTCACATACAAGCAAGAAGTTAGTTTTGAACTTGGAACTTGGTATTTTTCTGTAATCTGCATTTTGTTATAAAGCAATGGATTCAATAGTAATGTGAATGCCATCTTTGCCTTGGTATTAATAAGGGCAGGTTTAATTCTATTTGATAGCCACTTAAGTTTAAAAGAATTTAAGCTATAAAACTTCTAACCCTTTATCCCAGCATAGTCCCCTATTTTGTAATTAAGCCAGTAAGTTAAAATGTTTCCCCCTAGTTAACGGACGTATTTATGGAGAACTGGCTTCAGACCTGCTGCTTCTAAAAGGTATTGCCACTTTCTAGTCTGCAGTCAAGTACCATTTGGCCCATTCCTTCAGGAAAGTAGAGCAGTGTCAAAATCTGGTAACTATTAGCCTTTTGCACTTCTCTTTTAGTAGGTTTCTGTAACAAACTCTTCTGTTTTAAACTGTTGTTTATAATTAGTATCATCGCCATATTGCAAGACTGAGGATTAGAAATAGTATTTTTCTCAGTTCTCATTCTGAGGGAGGGTGTGACAGCTCCTTTGGGTCCTCTTACATTTCATGTGTGTTCCCCTCTGGCAGCCCAATTGCAGTGGTGAAGGAAAAAAAGTTATGAACATATGAGGAGGCAGAAGGCTGAAAAGGCATATGCTGCTGGTCTTGAGATGGCGGCAGAGTGCACAATTCAATAATTTAAAACTTACCTTTTTTATTTCTCAGCAGTATTTCCATTAAAACAGGTATGGGACATGACCATGGCCAGCAGTATTGTCTGCAATTCTCCCTCTTTTGATTGGAACAGAACAAACTTTGGATTTAATGTTTAATTTTTAACTAAAACAGGCAACATGTGAGGTTGCTTTGATTTAACAAACAAACCAGAAGGCCCACCTGCTCCTGACTTGCATTTATGCCATGTGCAGTCCGAGTGTGACCCCTACAGGCAGCCTGTCTGTACTCACTGTATGCCTCAGGAAGGGGAGGCTGGCATTCAGCTGCTCTCGGGAGCACCCCTGTTTTACACACAACTGCCCAGTGAAGAAGATGCTTTTGGCTCTAAGAGTTAAAGGAGCAAATTCCACCTAACTCACTCTCCACAAGATTTTTTACAACTGTTTTCAGCTATGATATCACACAGAGTTGTCCTGTGTGTCATTGTCCTCTTTGCACTAAATGATAAATTCTGCTGGGACCACGTTAAGCACTTAGAAGGACACAAACTGCAACTGTAGTGATTAAGCTGATTTGTGGCTCTTCAGCATTTATTTAAAGGAAGAGGTAGCAAAAATTACTTCTTACCAGCAAAGTAATTTTTTAACTTGATGCATCATCCACCTGTTACAAACTGAATTTAAAAAAACCCCCTAGATTTGAAAACTGGAATGCCTGAGATCTCTACGCAGTGTGGCAATCTCAGGGGACAAAAGTATACTGTATCTTTCATCAGACTAAACAAAAGATACTTATATTGTAATCTGAGTTTCTGTCATCAGCAGCATAAGCAAAGAATCACATGAAATCATCCTCCGAGAATCCTCTGAAATCATCAAATCCAACCAACCAAGGGCCACTTCCAGTCTTTCCTTCAGGGATGGTGACTCCACCACCTCCCTGGGCAGTGCATTCCAATGTCTAATCACCCTTTCTGTGTAGGAAATTCTGTGTCCAAATGCAACCTCCCCTGGCGCAGCTTGGGGCCATGTCCTGTTGTCACTAACTGAGTGAGAGAAGAGGCCGATCCCCACCTGCCTGCAACCTGCTCTCAGGCAGTTGTGGACAGGGATAAGGTCCCTCCTTTTCTCCAGGCTAAACACCCCAGCTCCCTCAGCTGCTCCTTGTGCTAAAACTAGAACACAACAACTAGAACTTGTGCTCCAGACTCTTAGCAGCTTTGTTGCCCTGAAAGTGACAAGAATAATGTAAATCCATTTTCTTTTGAAAATAGCTTTAATAAATTAAACAGTAAATACAGTAAATAATAGTTTTAATAACTAGAACCAGTACATTTTAAAAGACAGTGGCCTGTGATGCCTTCTCCCCCAGCATGTTCTCCCCTTCTTGCTGTTTTTAAACTACCCCTGAGAGCTTGCTTCCCTTGGCACTACATCATGGGAGACTCAAGCCAATACAGCTTTTGGGGTGAGTGGGATGTGCCTTACTGAGAAGGGGACTTTGTGGTTCCCAGTGCCACTCAGCTGCTGGTTATCATGCACAATGCACAGAATACAGATTGTATATTATTTTCCATTCCGTTCTTTACCATTCTCTTTGCCATGATTTTCTTGGGACTTGGAAAACTGCAACCTTTCACAGCCCTGCTATGACAGGCTGATTAAAATCCTCACTAGTGCAAACAGCTTGGGCTAAATGTCAGACAAACTACAGGCCCTCCACCCAGCACATGATCTCTGGAAGCCTCATACCAGCTACCTCCACTCTCCTCCAGTAGCAAGGCTAGGATTTTTTTCATGGAAACTCTCTACATAGTAACAGGAAGGTGAATAAAGACACTTCTGTTCTGCATTGTTCCCCACCTCTGCCCTGCCCAAGAGAAAAAGGTGCTTATTAAATGTGGGAGTAGGTCATCAGTGACTTGACCTGGGACTCTGTGTGGCCTTGGCTGCTTAAAGCCACAAATGTGATGAGGAAACAGCTGGGGTATGATGGAAGAGTGGTCAGGGTATAGGGGGCCAGCATGCTGGGCTTTCCCCAGTCTCCTGCTCTTCCCAGGCACCTGCCTTGGGCACTGACACATCAGCTGCTGGGTTGGACAGGGGGCCCTGCTCTAACACCAGCATCACTGCACTGTAACCCCCAGCAGCCTCCTCCATTTCTCTTGCAGCACTCTTCCTAAGCTGTTTCCCTTTAGAGATCATCAGTAAACAAAACTGCACAACCCATTACAAAGCTTAGTTATGCCACTGATCCCTACCTGCCTTTCACTCAGCAGCGTTAACACTGCTGTGCAAATTGTACAGCTGCTGCTGGTCCCTGTGCTGCACACGATTGCCAAAATGCTGCCAGGAAAAGTCAGGCTCTGGGTTACAGCGAGTTTGGTTCCTGTTCAGAGCAGAGGGTAAGGCCAATGTGCTCCTGGCTTACTGAACCCAATACATGCCAAATTAAAAGCAGAATAAGTGTTCTTCTTCAAAGCTGTTTGTCTAATGATGGACAGGACAGAGTATTGTGCCACCATAATTATATCTTTGTTACTCTCCTCCTTTAAAAATAAAAACTTCATTGAAGCACTTGCTACCATTTTGAGTCCCCTCTCAAAGAAAAAGAAAAGAGGGAGATCAGGCAAACCCTCTCCTTTTCATGCTCTGCCTCAGCTCCTGTCTTAGCCTTGTATTTCTGAGCTCCACAGTGATCCATTTACCCCTCCATTTATTCACCCAACTCCTGAGCCCAGGGCAGGCTTGTATTGTTTCTGTTCATCTGTTCTCCACCAGGCTAATGCAGACACAGAAAACCACTGTTAATGCCGCTTCAAAGGAGCCATGAAAACCTCGTCCTGATTCTCATCCCTTTAAAACCATGCCTGCATGTCAGAGACAGCAGTGCGATGCCACCACCGTCACACAGCCTCAGGAAAGAGCCCGGAGCATCCCCCTGCAGGCGGGGCCAGCCCTGCTGGCAGCAGCGGCAGCTCCCGAGCCGCAGGCGGGCCCTGCCTGCACACGCAGCGCCTGCAGCACGGTCACGGCACCGCCCGAAACTCCCCCGCGGGAGCGGCTGCGCTGCCATCGCAGCCACCGATAACACCCGGCACGGCTGCTGCCGGCCGGCGCTGCTGAGTCAGGGCACACAGACCTCCTGAATGCCTGTGGGTGCAAGGAAATGATTTGTTATGGTACAAGAGGGGGCTATAGAATACCCTCAGCCAGTTCCCCCTCTGCTCATTTATTTTTCCTTGAGGCTCAGTCCATCATCACTGAAATGACTCCCAGGCTTCCTGACTCACGTGCTGGGAGCAAGGGGCAGGTGGCTGCTCTTTAGAGGAAGGGACAGCCAGTCAGTTCATATCTGGTCTGATACAGCAGGGAAAGTTAAGAACAGAAATTTGGTTCACCTCAGTTTATGAGCTCAAATGTCAGAGAGCAGATAATTCCTATTGTAAATGTCAGAGTCAAGGGATTTTATTTTCCCTTTAAAAGAACATCAACAAAGATTTAGTGACTATTGACGCTGCCATTCACACAGGCTCAGCATGAATGGTGGGGCCCACATACACAAACATACTGGAGAAATATTAAAGGGACTTGCTTAAAACCACAGAGCTGGTAAAGCACCCGAGCGCAGCTCAGCCCTCCTCAGCAATAAAGCAGCTTTTAGCAACACAAGGCTCTGATAAAGTCTGGCAAATTCAGGCTACCTTTACCAGAGGAGAACAGAGGGATTTGATATATGGCGGACTTCTTACCTTTACAACTTATACCCATGTGAAAATTTACCCAGGGGACTGAAATACAATTCTCTGCAGGTCCCTGGATCCAGCCACCAGTGCCAGCTCTCCTGCCCAGAGGCCCACTGTCAGGGGAAGAAATGGAAAATTCCATTAACTGTTGCAGCATGTGCCACCACACACATCGCAGCTGAGATGGCCACGACACACAGAGCACATCATACAATGTCAGAAGGCTTTAACCCACACACAGCAACACCAAACCACTGCAGGCGGCTTCAAGTGTCTGCCCATCCAGAGTAACATCATCCCACTTCAGAAGGCTACGAGCATGTGCTCTTAGTCTTCAGCCCAGCCTTTTATCCCCCTCATGCTCACACATTGCACTGTGTGCCCTCTGTTCCCTTTGGTGGTGGGTCAGTAACCTCAGCACTCCATGGCTCATTGCTGTCAGTGCTGCTCACCTGCTTTTCACAGCTGCACCCACTGGGGATGAGGCTCAGCCACAGCCCCACTCCCAGTTACCACAAACTCTGTTCCTACAATTTACAAAGCCACTTCACAGCTTACTGCTCAAGACTTGCTACAGTGTAGTAGGCTCTACTGATTTGTACCCTATTTCCCCACCTTCACAAAGGTACAACATCAGTTTAAGATTCCTTTCCCTGGCCCAAGTGCCTCAATGGCAAAAGTGAAGTACAAAAATAGGTGTTTCTTGTTAAGGAGCTCCAACCATGTACCCTATTCAGGGCCTTGACTCAGCCCATCTCCCCTGCTCCTTGCCCAGGCCATTTCTCTGTGCTGCCTTCCACACTGAAGTCTCTCAGCCGTTTTCATTAGCAGATTCTATCTGTGTGCTCGCACTTTCTGCATCCTTCTCATTATCAAGATAATTAAATAACATTAATTACCCAAACAAGTCGCTTGAAATCTGCCTACCAGAAACTAACTTTCAAAATTTGAAATGTCACCTACGATTGGTAGGTTACATTTATAACCCATTTATGCATTCTTTTTAGCCCTTCTATTTTCCTTTTATTTCCTGTAATTTTTGCCTTTTATTACTCTATTAAGTATTGCAGGGTTTTCTTTTTGCTCTCTGCTTCCTACCCAGGACTCTTCAGACACTAGAGGGTGAACTTGTCTTCACAGTGCTTTTTCATGCCAAGTTTGGTCTAGTTCAGCTTCAATTCAACACATTGTGCTGAGCTTTCACTGAATTGTTCATAAGGTCCTGAATGTAATTAACAGCTGCATTTATGCCAGGAAAGCCCTAGTCTGAGGGAGGATGAAGCCACACACAGCAGGCCATAAAAAACACATCTTGAGATGTGTTAGACTTTTTACTCAGTGTCACTGGACTTAAACTTCCTTAAATTGTTTAGGATTTCAGAAATATTCTCCTACTGGTCTGGGTTTTTCCAGCTAAATGTGTGGTGACACGGCAACATCTCAAGACTGTGGGATGCACAAAGGCTTGTCTTGAGCTACTCAGAGATTTTATGCATTACACAAGACATACACCCCTCCTCTTCTTGCTGTGGCAATTAGCATCGCACTCAAGTAGAGCCAACCCCCAGAGCAGCCCCTCTGAGCAACCCCAGTGCAGTGCTGAGCCACCAATTCCCACTGGCATGGCTATGAAATCCCTGGAGGGGTTGGGAGTCTGAGCTGCACCAGGACTGCTTCTGCTTTGGGGCCACAGCAGTGACTGCAAACTGATGCTGTTACTACTCTGCAACAGGGAGCAAGGGTCAGTCTCCTTTTCTGCAGAGCTTGGCTTCTCAGGGCTTCCAGATTTGGGCATCTGATCCGAGAAATCTCCTGGGAAGAGCTCAGCTGTGACATGCCTTTTTGCACAAGCAACAGTGAAATTCGCACTCAAATATTAGTGCTTCCTATGCTGGTTGGCCAATGGCTCTTACTGTTTGTTATCCCTCAAAATTAAATTTTTGGTTACTTAAGGTCTTTCTAAAATCTCCTTCTGAGTTCTCAGATAATATCTTTCATTCTCTAATGAAGGCTAAGATCACTGCCAAAAATGTCTTGAATGTCAAAAGGCCTGGGATGCTAATGGTGAGTGCCAGCATGCTGCAGGGACAGGGAGCAGCCACGAGCTGTGAGACAGCCTCTCCACTTGAAGGGAAAATATGCTTGGACACCTTTCCTTTGCTACTGAATCAAAGGGTTTAATGAAGCCCTTACAAAGAACTGTTGCCTGCTGGAGGAGCCCAGCAGCCATCCTCCCTGCAGAGTCTCTCTGGGAGCAGGATTCATGTGTCTGTAGGGACTGGAGGTGATTGCTCACTGCTTATGGCAGGTCCTAAGGAGGGTCTCAGCATCACCACTCAAACACTTCAAGAAGCTAGAATTTAAAATTAATTCTGTAGATGTTTGGCAGTGGTAGAGAAACAGAATTGTTTTGTCCTGAGGGATCACACTGTACATGCTGCCTCCTCAGGAGTATGGTAGATGTGGAGCTTTGTGCACTTGTCACCAGTGTGCAGCTTTGCGCTATTTCCAGCATGATCTCATGCAAATTAATCACTCCCAAGTATAACTTCTCCCTCTGTACATAACCATGATAATGTCATGACCCTGCATCTCTGCACTTGATAATAAACTCTCTGGGGACAGGGAAGGTCCTTTCCCTAGCTGGCTTTGCATTAGCACCTTGCATTTGGGACCTGGACTTGTTTAGACTTCTTGATGTTACCTTGAAGCAATTGTTTTGCAAGGATGAGTTTCTGGATTTCCATGGGAAGTCGTGACTGTGTCATCTCCTGCCCATCTCCAGCTTCTATCCTGCACAGGGCTTCCTTGCCTGGAGGGGTTTGGGCTGGGTTTGTTTGGGTGAACTTTCTCTTGTGGGCCTGGGGTTACTGCATGGTACCACTCACAGCTGGGTGCAAACACTGAGCACTGACACCTTACAGATGTCTGTGGGCAGCCACTCTTTTGGTCCCAGTCAGCTTTGCTGATTTCAGCAGCAAGAATCTCCTACTGAAACTTCCTCAGCATTTAGATTACCCATGTACATATGGGTAAAATATATTTCAAATAGTTTATTTAGAAATTATATGCTTTAAACAGTGTGTACGAAATAAATGTTATATGTTTATTTATATTATTTTAGCAATTTATATATTTTAATATCCTAAAATTAATTTAATAATATCGCTAATATTTTGCTTTCTTATAATGGACTGAGCAGAGGAAAGGAGCTCTTATGGTGGCCCTTTTGTGTATGTTTATTCCAATCTTTTGTCTTTAATTCTTTCACCCTGAAACAAGGGGCTAACCACTTTTTATTCCTTCTACTGACTAACCAATCCGAAACAGCTCTGTCCGAAGCTCGTTCTCTGGCAGGCAGGATGCAAGATGCTGCCAGCTTAATAAAATTTGCAAGCAGTTCAGGACACAGACTTCATTTCTGGGCTGTGAACTGCACCTGACGTCTCCAGCTTGGGCAGACGCCTGCAACCCCGTAGGCGCTGCCGGCAGCTCCAGCCGCAGTTACGCCCCAGAGAGACGCGAGGTTCTGTTGGTACCGGCGGTGTCACCGCGCAGGACAAAGGGCATTAAAGGGCACATTAAAGGGCACAAGGTACAGGCAGCCAGGTAAGCAGGGCCACGAGGAGCCCGTGCCACCCCAAAGCCAAGTCAGCAGCTGCAGCTCGCAGAGATGCTCGCCTGACCTTTCCCGGGAGATCGCTGCTGCCTGCCCAGACCATCCGGCCTTCAGCACCACGGCTGTATTGGCCCCGGCAGTATCTAATCCCAATCTCTTACAGCAGCTTAAACCCACTGTGTTTCTGAGCAGTTGTGAGTTTATAAAAAGAGGTTACTCTCAGCTACTGGCAGAATGGACAGCACAGGCAGGAACAAATATTCCCCTGACTTCATACCCAGCATTTCTGCTTAGGCACTGCAGAAAGGAAATAAAAGATCTTGTTGATCAAGACATTCATGCTTTCATCTCTCTGGAAAATTAACAAATACACAAAGCCCAGAGTACCTCTGCCTCAGCTGCAGTGACATACAGTCTCTACTGATACTGTGGTTTATTAAAAATGTTCTGCTTCATCATAGTTTTAAAAGTGCACATAACACTGTGCCAAGGCTATTTTCATGGGCTTAATATACAACATTAGCTAAGACAAGTATTAAGAGATGTCTATTACGTTTGAGATTTATTTCTCCCCATTTCCCTGACATTTTTTTCTAGACAGCTCAAGAGTTAATTTAGGTAATGGTGCACCTATTTTGAAGGGCTTCCTTATTTGCTGATCAGCATTACTGATACTCATTTTTAATATCTGGTAAAAATTTGGCAGCAGGACAAGAAGCATTTTTATTCTATGGTTATGCTAGCACAAAACAGCTTTAGTCCACATGCAGGCACCTTCAATGGCATGATACAAATGGCTGGTAACTGAGTACAAAGATATTTTTTTGTGTGCAACCTGAGATACAGAATATTGATGCTATTAATTCTTACCATTCCCACGGGGCTCACCATTAACATTCCTTTTAATATGGAGAAAGCTTTGGCAGGTGAGTGATGTAATTTTTCTTTTGGGTGTCTTTCTTCAATTAAATGAATACTCTATGAAGCAACTGCTGCTATAGATGGTACTAAATGGCATTTATTTATACATTTTTGACAACTAAATTAATCTGTGGGACAATATCTTGGTGTCATTTACTCTGATCTGTTTTTTTTGCAAAACCCAAATTATAGGTTATATAGGCACAAAACCACATCTGTGTGATCTACTGCCACATTACCTCTCTTGATTTATGCCCTTAACCCCAAGTTCAAACACAGAAAATTAAAAGGGGGCTGGGACCCTCAGCAGGTGATGGATGCCAAGTAAACCCAGCTGGACCTGGAGCTGCAACTGCACATCCATCCTGAAGCCCCAACACTTACCAGGCTGTGCACATCCCATTGTCACTGTGCTCTCTGGCCTTGATGTCCACAGCCATCAGGGTCCCCCACACCGCAGTGTGGCCCCCCACACCATCAGGGAAGGTGCTGAGCAGGCTGTTTGTGACGCTCTTGGGGAGGCCAATCAGAGCTCTGACATCCAAGACATGCCTGGTTCTCAAGTCCTATGAACACGTGCCTGTAAGAGCCTGTGCCTGCAGTGCAAAATACCACTGAATTTTAAATCTGAATCCAGTGCTTTCAGTCATCCTCATCTCACCTCCTTGTCCCTATCTGATGGGGCAGGATGATAATTTTGGCTCTTCTGGACAAAGGCATGCATTAGTCATCAGGTCATTTATTACAACTTTTCATTTTAATTCTGATAATACTCCAACCCCAGAAAAAGATCAAATGACACCAAAAGGGAATAGTGAATGAGGCAGAATCCTTTCTTATCTGAATCTGGGTAAAGGTACCTCACACAAAGGCATTTACTTGCTTAAAGAAAAACTTGCTGCTAGTAATTGTTTTACAGTTGTAGGGATACAACTGCCTAAACAACTCACTGTCAGCAGTCAATTTACAAAATTATCCTTCAGTGTTTCCCTGATTTCATCTCTTTTCATGGACCAGAAGACCTTTTCTAATGGGATGGCTGGCAAAAGGCCTCTTCATTTAGAAGGCAGACCACGCATTCTTATACACTTAGCTCGAATTATGAAGTACTGGAACACTGCGACCTGAGGCATCGTGCACTTACTTGTTGATTAATGTTTCAGACATCTTAAAAATAAACGTGGAGAACACCAAGTGCAACAGGAGGAGCTAAATAATTTCTGCCCTTTATTGCTAACCCAGAGCTTCTGAAAGGCTCTGTTCCCATATGGTCAGAGACTGAATGTATAGAGGGGACACAAAGGAGACTGCCCAGCCAGGTAACAAGGCTTATGCTTGTTTCCCTTCCACATCACTTCAATTTAATAAAATCTCAGAGGCTCTAAGTTGCTTGGTAGATGGCACTGTTCCCAAGGCAGGCATAAATACAGAGCAGGACTGGACTGAAACAGGCATCATTAGGAAGAAGAGCCCTGAGAAAAGGGGGATGGCACTCCCATGAACAGAAAAATTACAAAGACAGCAGAGGAGAGGAGAGGCAGACACAGCGCAGCAGAGGAGGGTGCCTGGATGCCTTTGCCACCTCAGCCAAGAGAAGGCAAGCATGATTTGATGGGATCTCATCTCTGAGAGGAGACAGGGATGCAGCAATGACTGCTGCTGAAGAGGAGAGGAAGGGACATTTATCTAATTTTCTGCACCCTGAAATTCAGACCCTGGGACAGGTTGAGGATGCTGGCCATGGAATAAAAGATGCTGATTAATGTGGAGATTTACCAAGCAGGATTGAGCAGCAGCACCTTGCTAAGGACAGGACAGAGAAGACTTGAAGATAAACAAGCTCAGGATGAGATGTATCAGTGCTGCAATGGGGCCAGGTGCCATGTTGCACAGCAGCAGAAAAGCCTGGGAAGCAGGAAAGGCAGGTCTCTCCTAGTGCTTCTGCACTACAGACATCTGCAGGAGCAATGAACCAGCAGGAAACCCACAACTTTTGTGTTTTCTCCATCTCCATGGTACAACTGCACTCTGCCTCTGTGTGACCCACAAGCAGCTTGGGGCAGGAGCAATGTTGATCAACCAGCATATCCTCACCAAAGCAGTTTCTGCCTGTGTCTGCCTGGGGAGGTTTCTTGGGAAAAACTTGATTGCACAGATCTCAGTGCTTCACCTTATTTCCAAAACGTATTTTCTCACCTGTTTAGTGACCAGACAACATAACAATATCCCAAACAACATAAAATTTTTAAAAAGGATAAAGTCACTTGTCTGCTAAGATCTGACAGTTGCTTGCTCCGTGAGGGTGGGCTATGGGTGGGAGTGACAAGAGGTGCCAAGTCCCCTGTGTGCTGCCACTCTCGAGAGACAGAGTGGGAGACAGGTCCTAGTTCAGCAAAGGAACAGGAACACATCCTTCCCAGCACAAAGATAACCATGGAAGAACAAGCAAAAGCACCAATATCTCTGCACAATTAGGCTTCAACTTCTAATTCTCCTAAGCCACAAAAATCACTGCTCTGGATCTACATTATAAATAAAGATCAAGCTCATGCATTTCATGGAGTTTACCACAAAATTACCTTTAACTGCATACAGAGGATCACACAATACACGACAAAGGAATATTTTAATTCAAGGCAACAGCAAAGACTTTTCTTTTTCCCATGGTAAATTATTATTTCCCTATTGAGTCTTTAATTTTATTTCTATCCATAACCTAGGTGTATAGCAAGTAAGGTAGAAATGAAGGGATTGTACATCCCCTGGAAATCAGGAACTGCTCCTGCTAGGTCTCACCTGAACATCACTTTCACAGCAGTATTTTGTCCCAGCATCTTTAGTAGCACACTGGCTTAAGGTGCTGACTGAAAGCTTTCCACCCTCCAGGACTATCCTTCAGAGGCCTCTCCTCTGCAAACACCCAGCACAGCTCCACAAATCAGCTGGCATGGACTGCAGAGAGGCAGAGCGTGACTTACGGGAGGGTGACGCCACTTCCCACAGACCCAGGCACGGCGCGCAGGAGCCAGGGCGGGAGGAGCTGACATGGATATCGAGCTGAAATGGGAATAGAGGGAAAAGAGGGGGTGACCACCCTTGGCTTTCTTACCCAGCCCCACTGGCTGCTTTTATGGAGTGCTCATAACTACAGCATGCACACACCTGAAGTGCACACGTTCGGGATTTAGGCTTTCAAGACCCTGATTTATCCCTAACTCACTTGGGATTTGCAAACCAACCCCTGTTGCTTGAGGCTTTAGAGCCTGCAGAGTGACAGGCACACACCAAACCCCCTCTTGCTGCCCCAAATTCAGCTCAGAGGACAACACCCACAGTGACTTCCCTTGGGGGTCACTAAGAGGAAGCATAATGACTGCAATTTTGCAGCAGTCCTGGGCTATGCAAGATGCTTTTAATCTCTGTCAGGAGAAGCAACATTATGCTGAAGCAGTCACTGCGTAAACAGCAAGGTTGCTTTGCTCATTCCTTACAGTACCATTAGAATTCCTTACAAATTTATCCTCTCTTTTTCACCTTTGATTCTAGTTAAATAAAGGGAAGGCACAAAAATCCTGTTACAAAGGAGCAAACAAAATTCCTTGGTTTTGAGAGACTTCTCCCTCTCCAGACTGGCTTATAGCACAAGTGCTCTTCTGTGGAAATCAACCCTCTTCTAAGATTATTGTAAGGCAATATTTTAATATAAGTTACAAACTACAACAAGTTCATATTTCAGTGGTCCTTTCCCTCCCTCTTCTTTGTTCTTGCTAACTCTTATCCTTTTACCCATTTTTCAACAGAAGTACTAACAAGAAATAATTGAGAATTATTTATGATCAGGTTTACTTGCCAAGTCTTTTTATACTCAAATATTCAATTTGTGGCTTCCAGTAATAGCAGGGTAGGCAGTATCCTTTCTCCTGCCCTCCCCAAAAGAAAGCAGAAAGGAATTATCCATGGGTGTAGATACATTGAGGTGTTCACTATGTGTGAGCTGGCTGCCTCACAGCCAGATCCTGCAAAACTACTCAGCATCACTCCAGACTCCAGACTGTGCCTTCATTAGGACATATCAGAAAAGCCTGCAGCAAGTTAGAGGCAAGAGCCATGCTCAGCAGCAGGTACAACGTTTCTTTCATTCTAAATGCTCCATGTGAAAATATTCCGGGTGCCCACTTGGAGTGGAGGTACTTTGTGGATGGACAATTTACAAAATCGATTGGCTGGGTTCAGACTTGGCTTTCCCTGAAGGCAGCTTCACTGCTCATGTTTAAACCAAGAGTTTAACTTAAATTTTAGCTGCTAAATTATAACAAAAATCTCAAGAGGTCTTGTTTTGTTGCAATGCATTCATGACATTTTCCCACTACAGTTCCGTTTCCCTTGAAACTGAAGTTCATGCTGACTGGGTGGGCTCTCAAAGAGCTTGCATCTGCTTCCAGGGATACTGGACTCCTCCTGCAACTGCCTGCACCAAAGGTGCCACACATTGTGATATAAAAATATCTTCCTGTGGCCAGCCCTGCTGCAGTGGGGAGTCTGGGGAGCGGCAGTCAGAGATAAAGCACAGCTGGCTGTGCTGACCTGCTCAGTAAGAGCCCCCTTGTGCTCACACAGTGGATCCATCCTGGGTCTGCCCACAGTGATCCCTGGTCAGCCACAGCACAGGGAACACCCAGGCATTTCTTACAGACCAAGGAAGGCATGATAAACAAATGACCTGCATGTTGCAAAGCAAAGAATTGGCTACATGACAGATGGAATGAGATATAACAGGGGTAAGACTTTATGAACCACAATAAATATACTGCAAGCGCTCTTCTGTGTATGCAAACCAGAAAATTAAATCCAGAGGATGCTGTTGGCTCAAAAAGCCAACCAGATCCTGAGCTCCCCTCCTCGGGAGGCCAAAAATATGAATGAACTAAAGCAATCTGGATCCTATTTGGTTGTTCAGCTCTGATGACTCATCTTCCCTGAGCTCTCATCTGAGCTCTTCTTAGGCTAATGACAAGGAAACAAACACAGGCAGAACAGTACTGAACTTGGTATCATTTTGGCAAAGCTGCTTTTCCAGGATTTTGTCACCAGGTACTGCTTGCACTTCCCCAAGAAACAACCAAAGGTTTAATAAGCAAACTGTCCAGTTTTCTTTCAAGTCACCAATAACTTCTACTCGAGTCCCAGGACAACCTAAAATTTTACCCAAACTTGCTGTTTGATGGAGCTTAAGGCAAGCAGCCAGTCAGGGCAGCTCCCACAGGCTGTCTCCTTACACCCAGTGTCTCTCCTTCAGCTGTGACCCGAAACGTTCCATGCAGAAATAGAGCCATAGAGTGCAGAAGCCAAGGGGGAGACCCTGGGGATGCTCTGTCCTGAGTCAGCTACCCTCACCCAGGAGTGATAATGTGAATTGGTGGCTGTGACCCCTCTAAACCCCGTGGGTGAAGGAGGGAAAGAGTTACATTCCTAAGACAAGGCCAATAGCAGTGCCAAGAGTGAGAGTCACAATGTATCGCTGCCCTCCTCTCTCAGGAACTCCTGCCCTTGTGAGTCTATTTGGGCATTCTATACAGCACTTTACTCCTGAAGGAACAGAGTGACACACAATTATTAAATGAAAAGCAAATGTTGTAAGCACAATTTTATGACTCAAAGCAGTTTAATTGCCCTTGGATGTGATTTTTGGGTGACAGACTGCATCTTACCCTGCTTTGAATATTTGTGAGCCTCTGATCTTGCCTGCTTCTTTCACGTGTACTGACTACACTTTAAAAGGTATCACCTCTCATGACAAGTTTCTGGGTCCCCACCAGCAGAAAGTGGTGCCTTCTCGATTTCATGAAAAGGCTTTCCATCCTTCCTCACACATTCCAAAACCTTCATATCAATGGCAACTTGGCTGAAGGGGGAACGAGCTTGGCAATCCCTCGGCAGAGGGGTCTAGTGCTGCCCACCCCCATCGCGTGACACTGCGACGCTAATTGACCTTTCTGTAATGCCGACTCCAAAGTAAACCCTGTGATACCTCAGGTCCTCCGCTGGAAGGGTCGGGCCCTGCTGGCTCCAGAAGAGGCTGCCGGGGGTCCCACCGGAGAGGGGGATGCGGCCGCGAACCCGCCGCCGCCTGCGCTTCCCTCCGCCGGGCCCGGGCGGCGCTGGCGGCCGGCGCTGACCGCCGTCGAGGCGGCAGCGAGACACCGCCCACGGCGGGGGTGGCCCCGCGTGGGTCCGGGGACGCGCGGGCGGCGCCGCAGCAGACAGGAGCCGGGGACCGCGGCCGCTGCGCGTCGGCAGCGCCCGGAGCTGCGAGGGAGCCGGGGAGGGATGCGGGCACCGCCGCCCGCCGGGGCGACACCTCCCCGCGTCCCGCACTGACGGCCGCCCCGCCGCCGGCGCTCTCCTCGGGGCTCCCGGGGCCGCGCAGCCCATGGCCAGCTCCGCGCAGCCCCCGGCGGCGGCGGGGGGCGCCGGCCCCGACGGCGGGTCCCTGGCGGGGGGCGGCGAGACCTTCGGGGACCGCTCCCTCAGCCAGGGCCTGAGCGTGCTGGTGGGGCTGGGGCTCTGCGTGACCATGCTGGGGCTGGGCTGCGCCGTGGAGCTGGGGCAGCTGGGGCAGCAGCTCCGGCGGCCCGTAGGGCTGCTGCTGGCGCTGCTGGGACAGTTCGTGGCAATGCCGCTGCTGGCCTTCCTCCTCGCCCTCATCTTCGCCCTGGACGAGGTGGCGGCCGTGGCTGTACTGCTGTGCGGCTGCTGCCCCGGGGGCAACCTCTCCAACCTCATGTCGGTGCTCGTCGACGGGGATATGAATCTGAGGTAGGTGCCCCGCTGCCCCTCGCCCCCAGCCAGCCGGGGGCTGCGGCGGCCCCGGGAAGCGGGGAGGGCTCGCTGGGCATCTGCCGCCGGTGGAGCCGGGACGGACGGGCGGGTGGGCACGGCGCGCTGGGAATCGCCAGCGCTGCTCTCCTGCCTCTGCCGTGGAGGATCTTAGAACCCGACACACGCCTCCTGCCTCCTTCCCTAAAAAGCTTGCGTGCCCGCGCCCTGGCCGGAGCAGGGAAAGGGTGGAGGACGGAGAGGGGAGCGAGGGGAGCGAGCGGGCTCTTGCCGTGAGAAGTGCCCGGCCGGCTGCAGAAGCCGCTTCCCGCGGGGGTTGGAGCTTCCCAGGGTTGCCCCCCGGCCGGGCGGACGGTGATGGAGCATTTCTTTGGTTCCCCCGGCGCAGCATTATCATGACGGCCTCCTCCACGCTGCTGGCCCTCTTCCTGATGCCCCTCTGCCTCTGGATCTACAGCCGCCACTGGATCAACACGGCCGTGGTGCAGCTGCTGCCCCTGGGGGCGGTGAGCCTGACGCTGGGCAGCACGCTGCTGCCCATCGGCCTGGGGGTGCTCATCCGCTACCGGCACCCCCGCGCCGCCGACCTCCTGGTCAAGGTAGGCACGGCGCCCGGAGCGGAGCGGGGCGGCCACGCCGCGGGGAAGGAGCGGGGCGGCACCGGGAACCGGGAGCCGATGGCAGCGAGCATTGTGGTCTCTCCAAACCGGTGTGTCACACAAGCACGTTCAGCTACTTAGGTGAAATACAAAGACTTTTAGTCTTGAAATAAACCGGTGGGACAGAGAAAGCGAGAGAAAGGGCGGGTGACCCCCTATCGCAGCACACAGGACACAGGGCAGCGTGGTGTTCTACCCCGGCAGGCATCCTGGACCCTGTAGCAGAGGCATTCCGTGACATCCTACTTTCTCCCCACTCTTGCTGCACCCAGGTCAGGCAAAACCAACCTGCAGGCACAGCCACACTTCCTTAAAATGTGCAACTAAATTAGCTTAATTGAAAAAGGAAGAATGAGGCACAAGTCCCAACTCTTGTTTCTCAGCAAGTCATCCCAAAGCAAAATGATGGAGGATGACCTCAGCCCATTCCTTTCCTGAGATATGATCAAACACTACCAAAATCCCAGGCCAGGAGCAAACCTGGGAAGGGCAGTGCAACCACGTTGTGCTATTTAGATTCTTTAGCAAGCCTCTAATTGCTATGCTTATCCTTTCAAAATAATAGCCCTCATGTTGTTTATCAATGTCTCTGTCTATTGCCAGATTTCCCTTTGGTCCCTCTTGGTGACTCTGGTGGTCCTGTTCATCCTGACTGGGACCATGCTGGGCCCAGACCTGTTGGCACAGATTCCTGCGTCTGTCTACGCCATTGCAGTGCTGATGCCTCTGGCAGGGTACGCCCTGGGATACGGCTTAGCCACGGTCTTTAAAATGCCCCCACACTGCAGGAGAACAGTATCTTTGGAAACAGGGTGCCAAAACGTCCAGCTCTGCACAGCCATCCTAAAGCTCACCTTCTCCCCCGAGCTCATAGGGAGCATGTACATGTTTCCCTTGCTTTATGCGCTGTTCCAGTCAGCAGAAGCGGGACTGTTTGTGCTGGCATACAAGATGTATGGAAAAGACAGCTACAAGCAAGATGCACTCGGTGAAGAGGAAGACACAGATATTTCCTACAAGAAGCTGAAGGAAGAGGAGGTAGCTGATACTTCATATGGCACAGTGACCACAGAGGAGCACAACTCCATTCAGATGGAGCCGACTCAGACGGCGCTTTAGGCAGGACCAAGAGGTAACTCCCAGAGACGTGAATGTGTGTTGTGCTTGCAGCCAGGCTGGGGCTGTGCTCGCTGCTGTGCAAGTGGAGCTGCCCAGCCTCTATCGTTTCTCCAGCTACTCCCATTGTACAAGGTGATATGTGTTTATTGCCATGACAGTTCTACTTCCTCAAAAGTAAATGTGAAGAAAAAAAAAAAAAAGAAAAAAAAAAAGGAAAAAGCATCACTGCGACACAAAATAGTAACTGTAAAACTTCATGCAAGAAAGCTGCTGCCTGGCTGAGTGCAGCAGGAATGGGTAGAAGGAAGAAACAGGGTTCTACAGAGTAAACACCAACTCAGTGTCAGTTCAGATGACAGGAAAAACCACGTGGCATGTGTATCTCTGTGCCTCCCACCTGCTGTAAAAGCATTGTTCTCATTGTTGTCACCACAAATACATGGCGAAGCCAAACCAAACCCGTGTTCTCCCCTGTTTACTCCCTCGGAGGCAATTAATAGCCGCGCTACCTGGTTCAGCTGGGGAGCTGTGAGGGGGGTGGGGGATGGCCCAGGGCCGCGCACCAGGTGGGGATGGTGAGGGGCCAGGGGAGCCGGGCCCCGCCCCGGGGGTATTTAAGGCCACTGCCCGGGGGCTGCCCTGGGTCCGGTGCGATGGCCGAGGAAGCGATGGCGAGCTACCTCTACACCGCCTACCACCCCTACTCCTACCGCTATCCACCGCCCAAGGGCAAAGGTGGGGCGGCGGGCGGCTGGCGCCCGCGGGGCAGCAGCAGCTACTACTCGGGCTACGGGGAGGCGGCCGCCGAGTACTTCGACAACTACCAACGGGCGCAGCTGAAGGCCATCCTGTCCCAGGTCAACCCCAACCTGACGCCGCGGCTCCGCAAGGCCAACACCAAGGAGGTGGGCGTGCAGGTGAACCCGCGGCAGGACGCCTCGGTGCAGTGCTCGCTCGGGCGCCGCACGCTGCTGCGCCGCCCCCCCGGCCCCGCCGCGCCGCGGCCCCGTGAGGCGCAGCGAGAGCAGGAGCTGGGCAGCCCCGCCACCACCAACACCCGCGCCGTGCGCTTCCCCCGCACCATCGCCGTCTACTCGCCCGTGGCGTCCCGCAGACTCACCGCCTTCCTGGAGGAGCCGAGCCCGGAGCCGGAGCGGCGGCCGCAGCAGGACAAAGCGCCGGCCGTCGAGGAGGAGCCGGCCGCGCTGAGGGAGCAGCGAGCGGCGGAGGCGGCTGCCGTGAGGGCGAGCTGGGAGAAGCCCCCCGAGGTTGGCGCCGAGCCGCTGGAGCAGCGCTCGGCCGCCCCCCCGGAGCCGGCGACGGAGGAAAGCCAGGAGCAGCCGGCAGAGCCTTCAGCCCAGGCAGGGGCAGCAGAGCCGTCAGCCCTGGCAGAGCCTTCAGCCCAGGCAGGGGCGGCAGAGCCGGCAGCCCAGCCGGCAGAACCACCGGCCTCACCCCAGAAGCAGCAGCAGGCGTCGGCGGGCAAGACCCGCCTGCGCTTCCAGGTGAGTGTCGACCGCGGGGGAGCGCAGCGGGGCCGGGCAGGTCCGGGAGGGGCCGCACCGTCGAATAACATTGTCCCCGTCAGTTTCTGGAGCAGAAGTACGGGTACTACCACTGCAAGGCCTGCAACATCCGCTGGGAGAGCGCCTACGTCTGGTGCGTCCAGGGCACCAACAAGGTAGGGCCGGCTCGGATTGCCCCGGCGAGCGCTCCTCGCCGCCGCCCTCCTGCTGACCCCGTCCTTCCTCACAGGTCTATTTCCGTCAGTTCTGCCGGACCTGCCAGAAGTCCTACAACCCGTACCGCGTGGAGGACATCACCTGCCAGGTAAGGGACCCCGCCCTGCCCTGAGCCCGGCCTCTCCGGGGCCCGGCTGCCCGCGCCGACCGCCGCCTTCTCCCCTCCCTCAGAGCTGCAAGCAGACGCGGTGCACCTGCCCCGTGAAGATGCGCCACGTGGATCCCAAGAGGCCCCACCGCCAGGACCTCTGTGGGAGATGCAAAGGGAAACGCCTCTCCTGTGATAGCACTTTCAGTTTCAAATACATCATCTGAGTGGGATGGGGTTCCTTGTTTTTGTTTAGGGCTCTTCAAGAAAACTGCAAGTAGAGCAGATTTTTTTGTTGTTGTTGTTTTTGATGGTATTGTTGAAGGTAATTGGTGAGATGTAGCTAGGAAAGCATGAAAATAAAAGCATTGCAAAGCATACTCAAATGATCAGGTGGGTTTGTGCCCAGCTCAGAGGATGCATATTGTAAATTCTGTAACTTGCATGGGCAACAAGCCTAGAGGTGTATTGTAAATCAGTGATGGTCTTGGAAGCAACTGACTTAGGATTTTGTAGACTCTCAGGTGGAAAGGGTTTCTGTTTCTGCTCCTGCTCTTGAACTAATCAAATGCCTGAAGTTAACATAAAATTGACATCTGTAGTAGGTAGTAGACCATCCTTCATGATGAACAAAACACCAGTAGTATTCACTTGTTTTGCACACCTCTATTCAATATATAAAGTATCCTGCACCTGTTTTTCATCACTAGAAAATGATTGAGAAATGCTGCATAAGTACTGAATCACTTCTACTGCTACTGGCCTGCATTTAGCTAAGTTGGTGTTTTTTGTCTGTAAGAGTGGAAGAAAGCTTTTCAGGGATGGTTCTCACAAAGTGCTGAGGAATGGAGTCACCGATGTTATGGTGAGGTCTCTTGGTAAATGTATCATTCATCTCACACAAGGTTACAGAGAGACGTGACACTGCAGAGGAGCAAGATGCAATAATACTGCATCTGCTTGGCTTCCTCTTCAACCTGCAGGTGAAGTGCAAGAGCGATGCGCTAGGTGGATTGTACTTGAGGAGTTTGATCTAATTACAGTTTAGATGCCTGCCCTCAGAAGGATTGACACTGCCACACTCCTCTGGGTTTGCAGCTAGGGATTGTACTGTCGTGTTTGGTAGTAATGGCAGAACCAGCACTGGTTCCTTGCAGATGATGCTCCTGTGGGGTGGTGGTGCTGTCTATAGGAACACCATGCTTCAGCCAAGTGTTACAAGCTGGCTCTGTGACCAATGTACAGCATCACCATCTCAGCAGGTTCACAAGCTAGCAAAACCTACACCACTGCCCCAGTCTACCTTTTAGCTGTGAAGCTGGAACAACTCAGATGAAGACCTGCTTTTCTGAGAATGCTACCAGCACTGTTAATTTTTAAATTGGGCATAGAGTCACCAAGCCTTTTGCAGAACTCTCAAAATAACTTCTCTTTCAAAAGAGTAATTTTTTTTTTTTTTGTATTTGCTACAGCAAACTTTTCTACATCTACACCCAGCTTACTTGAGAGACCATTCTGTTAAATGCTAAAGAGAGAATGCTAAAGAATCAGTCTGAGCCCATGCTGTAGAACAGCTTCAGTGCCAGTTTCTGTAAGTGGCAGCGAGTGTTATTTCTATATGCTTCACTCATCTTGCTGTAAATTCCTGCCTTATTTCAATATGCCCCTTGAACCTGCTGCAGTAGGCTTAATGCCTCAGTGTCAATTTATTGCAAAGTAATTTTATTTATTCTTGCTGCATTCATTATTATAGCAGTGTGAGGCATTCTGGGAAGAAGTAGACCTACTCCTTCCAGAGCAGAGCATGGTTCTATTTCAGGCTTCTACCTGAACTGTTTTTCCATGCATCACAGTAAAAGGAAACATGTTTTTTTTTCTTTACCAGCTCACTCAGACGTTCACAGCAAACTCCATCCTTGGCCAATTCAATTTGAAAAGCTGCCCTGCAGCTGGGCAGGGTTCTGTTGTAGATGCACATGCCTTGTACTCACCTGTAGTTACTGTGATGAGCAGTGGCAAGCCTCCAGCTTGAGGAATGCACCTGGGGCCCTCTGCAGCCACCTGGCCCCACTGCCTCAGTTTGCAGTGGCAGCTGTGATCTGGGATGACTTTATTTCTGAGCATATTCCCCTCCAGGGATGTTCTTCAATGTTTTCCTCTTTGCCTTCCCCATTCTTGTGGCTGTAGTGTGTTCCCCATGCATGCATTGAGAAACTGACTGTGATGAGTCTGTGCACCTTGGTAGTGAGTGAGAGAACTGAAACTCTGTGCCATGTCAGTGTGAAGCCATGGCAATGGCAGCAGCTGAATGCTTTCTATTTATATAGGCATCCTTACAAAACGTGGCTTTGAGGATTACTTGCTGTGAATATGGTGACTCTTACATGATTATCAGTACTAGCCCAAAGTGAAATCTAGCAATGCTTAAGGGCTGTCATCCCCACTAACTACAGTCAAAGCAGCATTGGTTCTGCATGATAAGATGTAGAACAGGCTTAGCTGATGTGAACTGAGTAGCAGCAAGGAGGCCACCCCTGCTTCCATCAGCTACTGCAAGGCTCTGTGGCTTGGAGGAGTCCAGTGCAGAGGGCAGCCATATTAAACAAGCTTTCCTTAATCCTGTAGCATTCCTCAGTTGTAGAGTAGCTCTACATGTCATCCCTCTTACATAAATATGTCCCATGCTTTCACTGCTTGATGCCCAAGTACAATTCTGTACTCTAGCTGTTTCTCAGCTTTACTGCCATGCCATGTCCATGACAGCACACACTGATGGTGGGCACTGGTTCCTGGACTCAGCAGGAAGGAAAGCTCCTCCTGACCTATGTAATTATGCAAAGTGGAAGGGTGACAGTTATTCAAAGCTCTGTACGGCCTTTTCACAGAAATTCTTTTGCAAGTGTTAGCTCAGTCAGTGCTGTATTTGCTGCATCTTACAGGGGCTGTCTCATGTTCTGCTTGTTTCTACACAGCTTTACCACAGCTTTGGATTCAGCACAGGCCTGGCACCATGTAATGCAGGGTGACAGCTCATGCAGTAGATGAGTCATGTTTGAAAAGCTTAATGAAATTAAAGCAATATCAAAAGACAGTCATCTAACATGATTCTGCTCAATAGTGCAGGTTCCACTAGCCATTATAAATGGAGGAAGATGTGTAACATAAGGAATTACATATATGAATTCAGGTTTGAGTTTCATGAGAAATCCAGTAACAGCTTCAGATGATGCCTAGAAAAATGCTGCTGCAATGACAGGACATAAAAGGGAAAAAATGTTTTCAGGGCACCCAGGCCTCTGTTGTCAGTGTTTAATCTCTTTAGCTAAAGTATTTAAACTCTAGCTTGTAAAAATACACAAAATGAGAGATACAATGTCTTTTATTTTTACAAAAAAAGCTGGTAAAAGATGATGTAAATAAAAGTGTAATGCACCCCTAAATAAAACTACATCTCCCCTGTAAATACTTGTTAAATAATTAAGAACACCATCTACAGTACCACAAAACCATCAAAATAATTAAATTTTATCAGGGACAGGGGAAAAAAAATACAGTGAATATGAATGTGCCTTGACCAGTTACAGAACTTGTTAGGATAACATAACTACTGTCAGCAGTCCAACAGCGTGCACAGTGCCTTCAATTAATGCATTTCAGCATAATTACATTTCTAGTGGGGCCTAGTTCCCCCAAAAAGGCAGAGCTAAGAATTTCAATTCTACATTCTAAACTCTGGAATTTGAGCCCATTAAAAAAATCACAGTGGGTAAGAGATGTATATAAAAATACTGGGTGTTCCTTTCAAATCACAGGAGTTGTGGGACTACATTCTTTTTTTGGGGGGGTTTTTTCTGTTTTTTTTCTTTTTTTTTTTTTCTATAAAATGCTATTGGTTTCAACAGAATCCAGTTTGTTTTATGCTACAGACTTTGACACTGAACTATGAGTATATTGCCTGTTTGCATGTTTTGGTAGTTGGGTTTTTTTATCTTTTTTTTTCCTGTAGTCCCAATTCCTTAGGCTTCAGTTGAGTCATGAAGAAGCATCTACATGCCTTCAAACCCTGCAGGCTACTCAGACTGCAAGTACTGCATGTGATTACCAAGAGGGAATGCCCCCTTCTCCTCATAGCTTTATACACCTACTGTTTTAACAGTGCATTGCACAAATTTACATGAAAAATACTGGTTTTGCACTATACAGTTTCTAGAATATATACAGAATAAAATAAGTTAACTTCTAATGAGAATTGCTGATGGGCAGCATATATCTTTAATATACATTTTAAAGTCTCTGCAGGCAGCTACTTTTTGGTTAGTTGTTATCAGTATTTTAACATAAGCACTGGTCAGAGAACTGAGCAGCATTCCAATAAAGTTAACAGATATATTATTTCTTTTAGAAACACTGGGAAATCCCAGTTTAAAATATTATTAAATGTCCTAACATTTACACACTATGAGGATTAGATCTAATAAAATAAAATTTCTTCAAAAATAATCTTGCAGCTCTTTTAAGCATGCTCTGAGACCTTATTTAACAATCATCCATACCTTCAAAAAAACAACTGTCACATAGCCATACATTCTAACTCGCACACGTTATTTCCTTATAACAGACAACAAAAGCAAATAAAACACTGAGAAGTCAATGGTTTTTGCAGTCTATATCGTTCTACTCATGTTTGACTGCACATTCTTCATGACATTGCAAAGTGTCTCATTAGGTGTTAAGCTGATGCTTTTACTGCTGGAAAGCCAGGAAGCCTTGCAGGTCTTCAGCCAAAATAAACCAGCCTTGATTTTAGCCTCATCCCACCTGCGATACTGATCCAACCTCTAGAGGCTGTTTTTGCAAACATCCTTTATGGTTCTGTTGCAACAGAAAATAATGCGTATCTATGCATTGTGTTTAAGCCCTTTTCCTTTCATGTAGTTTTTATACATAAATTTAATAAAAAAATACTACTGCCACACAGGCTGCTGTGTAGAAAGAGCAGACAAGAAGGATGTTCACTTCAATTTTCAGGGTTTTACTTGTGATGAAACAGTTTCTTGCTGTGATAAAAGTGTGTTGCTTGTCAGGATTGCTGGAGGTTTGTTTTTGTTTTTTTGTGAAAGGTGCTCAATGATAGTCTGAAGTATCTTCATGATCAGTTCTTTTCTAAATGACAGCTGTTCAGAATCCAGTGGTCACAAGATTTATTCCTGTTTTGATCTTCCCTAGAAGCTGACAGGATTGCACCATGCGGAGAGACTCTCGGATTTCTAGATTAAGTTCCATCAGCTTTGAGCTGGCCTCAGACATGTCCTGGTTGGAGCCCACTACTGCAAAGCTGCCAGTCTGGCCAAGTGTCTGGTGACGGAAATAGATGTGCAGCAACGTTTGAACTGGGTCATCTTCAGAACTGCCAAAGATGTCATGGGGCCAAATAGATCTGTAAACACACAGTTTGGATTTAAATGTTACCAAAAAAAAGTTTAAATGTTCTTTTAAAAGATATTTGAACAGAAGACAGGAAAATGCAAGGGAAAATAACATGCAATTTGGATTTAAAAATCAAAAGTTTAAATACTTTTAAG
Organism: Melozone crissalis; assembly: GCF_028551555.1. NCBI lineage: Eukaryota > Metazoa > Chordata > Aves > Passeriformes > Passerellidae > Melozone > Melozone crissalis. Next base: position 20,639,942 of record NW_026535784.1, read on the forward strand.
CAGATATTTGAACAAAAGACAGAAAAATGCTAGAGGAAAGTTTCTTCCACAGAGTCCTGGTAAATAACAGTATAATTTCTCAGATATAAATTCTAAGTAAGTACTACTAAAATTGCTTTTTACTTTTCTTAAATTACTGAAAAGAAAACCCCAAAACTTGTAATGAAGCAACAGCGCTTGTCCTTTTCAACAAGGACATCTGACAAGAACTGAAATGAAAAAAAAAGGAATAGTACTTATCCCTGTTTTTAATTTAAAAATGTCTGTTAAGAAACTCAAGATCTGAAAGCAATCCTTAAAAACTTACCTGAAAGCCTTGACCTGTGCCACAGCTGACACAAACTCCTTGTTTCTCAGGGTTTCAATGAGGGAGTGAATAGCTGTTTCTGTGCTAGCTTGGGCAGCCTCTGCAATTTCAATTTCTTCAATACCACTGTCAGACACTGCCTCGGCCTCTTTCAGGCAGCTCTCCAAATGAGCAAGTTCTTCAGACATGTTTATTACCTAAAACAAGTATAATTTATCTTTTTTAGTTTAAATGTATTTCAAACCAAAATAATTTTCAGAAGATCAGGTTTTTATTTTTCATCCTCTGTGCAATAAAGAGAGATAGAAAAAGAACACCCAAATATTTTCTGCAGATGCTTAAAGTACAGTTAACGGCCCAAGCCTGCAAGTCAATTATTTGGGCTTTCCCTGATGAAATTTCCCTCTTAGTTATTTTAAAATTTATTAAAAAAATTAATTTCTTTTCTTCTTATATTACTTAACAAGAAACTGAGAAGAATAAAACATTTCAGAAAGGTATTAATTACCTCTCAGAAAGGTATGAGAGCAATGGTGCCATTACAAGGACATCTTAAATACGAAGGAAAAAATCTGGAAGATGGTAACCCAGCACAGTAACAGTAGTGCAGCCAGTGTATATAATAATGTCTTTGGCTTTAGCTGCAACGCATGAGTAAAACACAAGGCCATTTCTCAGAACATGGTTCTGCATCTGACTAACTTAGGCGAGACGTGGGACTGATGTGATGCCAACCTTCCACAGTGTTCTTCAAACCCAAACTTATTTGCAGCCTCTACAAAAATCTGGAAATACCAGTGAGGAACATGCAGTTTTTTATGAAGCTACTCATAAACAAAACACTTTCAGTCAGGATTTTCATGTTCCTCCCTAGTATATCAAGCAAGACCAAGCCTACTTCTTTTTTCTGCTACCCTTGTTTATTGCATTCCCAGGGGAGAACTTACAGAAGGCATTATTAATAGCATAATGCACACAACTCGATTAACATCACATATGGACCACATGTGCACAGTTGAAAAACACTTCTTACTTCTGAAGTTACTACAACTAAAAATCAGGCATAAGAGGTGCTTGTGTACTACTAACTGTGCTTAGGATGGGGACTAAGGTTGCAGAGTAATTGAATGGTGGCTGAAGTGACAGAGTTAAATGAATCAGTTGGTAGAAAGTGGTGGTGTTTGCTGTAGGAAACACCAGGGCTATGGAAAGGCTCAACTCTTCTGAGTGGACTTGATGTGCCTTGATTGTAGCTTGATTAGAATACACCAGGAGTGCCACTGAAATACTTAAAATCCTCATCATTGGACTCCCTACGTTCCTGTCTTTTTTTAAAGAGCTTTCAAGCTGTACAAAAATCAACACAGAAAATTGAACATCTCAGAAAATTATTGTAAGCTCTACTTAAATATTTTATTAATTGGCTATAAAACAGCTGGAACCCTCTTCCAGTTTCTAAAAGGATGTCCCACTGATGAAAATGTTATCAAAATGTGTTTTAAATTGTCTGCTTTTAAAATGTCAACAATTACTAGCTGAATGGCATGGTTTTCATTACCTCTGCTTCTTTTTTGATTGTTTTTACTTGACTGATGAGTTTGCAATAGGCTTGGAACAGAAGCAGCAACTGGAAATGCAACTTGTATAGCCTCCGACACAACTCCAGCTCCTACAAACGTAAACAACACTGTTACATTCAGGAAGTGCAAACCTCCTACTATTCAGTGCAAGAGACAATAAATCACAACTTCTTCAGTAGAGTGTGCAAAATTAGAAGTAGTTAATTTGGCTACTAAAGAAAATGCCAAAAATATTTAGAAGCTAACATACAGTAAGCTAATGAAAAGCAGGTGAAAGCTTCATTCAGTTCTAGATTAACAAGTAGCCTCTCACAGAGATTTGAAGTTCACCTTATAATAAGTTACATTTCCAAGAAAGGGGGTAGAATGGGATGTGAAGTGATTCAAAAGGCATTTTGAAATGTCTGGAACATTTCAAGATTTCATGTCTTAAAACCAAGAGTTTCATAGATCACTTACTTTTATTGTTGATATTTTACTGTTTTAAATTCAAGATCTAATATCCAAAAGAAGCAGTTGTGGTCCATAAGTATAGGATCTTTCATAACCATTAATACTTATATTGTAAGCACAGTATATAACCTGGCCCTTAGCTTACACTGCCTGACAGAGTAGGAAGAGAATAATTCCATTCCTGGAGGCAAGAATAATGTTTCCTTTAAAAAAGGTAGCTCTTATTCTGCTTTAGAAAATAACATATGATATATTCTTAAGGAAATGAAATAGCAGTATTAATTTATGCACTGTCTTGCTTCCATTTTTATGCCTCTAAAACACTAGTCAGAAATGCAGACAGTGTTAATACTGCTTCACATACAGACATAAAAGCTAGTGCTAATGGAATAATCTTTATAACATTCTACTAACTACAGGATCCTATTATCTACAAAGGACCAACAGTCTAATGGGTTAGATGATGCAAAACTGAAGCACACAGCATTTCTGTAATAGTCTAGGACAAGACATCATTATTTCACAAATGGACAAGACAGATGGAGACCAGTTTGGTGACTGGCATGGTTAAGTATTTGATAAATCAAGAACTGTCACTTACTGCTAGAATTTCCATTTGCTAAGCAAGAAGATGAGCAGGTCACAAAAATACAAAGAAAGAAAAAAGAGCAAGAATTAGTGTAGGAAATAATTTTAATTCGGGTAAAAGATGTCCCAGGTAAAATAGAGGAAGAAATACAAGTAACATGCTCCAAACATATCCTGAATGTAAAAAATTACCAGGCTGAATTTGGCGTAAAATTAGTTGCTGCTGCTATAGCTAAAAATAAAAAGTACTGGCTTTGTTACCCCACAGCATGAATAACACTCTTACAACCCTGTCTGGTCTTTATACATTGTGTAGTCTGAAAGGTGCACAAATTTAAGGTAATCAAAATCAAGGACACTTAGATCTGAACATCTGTACAAAGCTTCTTGTTCTGTATCACAATAGTTTAAGCAAAACCAATGCATTTTAAAATTGGAGATGCAAGGTTAATTTGGATTCTGAATCAGTTTAGAAATTCTTGGGTTTGCTAAACTCAATTCTAAACCCTCTCAGAGATTTCTGTACTGTAATTGCACTTGGTTTTTACAAGCCATTTCTGAAAAAAAATCTGGGGAGGAGGGATAGGGAGAGAAGAGGTCAGAAAATGTATGTGTCAGACTAGGGATGTGAACTTGCCCACTCCTGTGCTTTGTAAAGCACTGAGTGTACTGATGGCACTTAGGCACGTACAGTGGTCATGGCAAACCAGCTCAACAGAGTCACAGAATATCCTGAGCTGGAAGAGACCCACAAGGATCACTGAAGTCCAGCTCCTGACCCTGCACAGGACAACCCCATTGGAATCATGGGGTTGTCATCGTCGTCATCATCATCATCATCATCATCATCATCATCATCATCATCATCATCATCAATCCTACACACCACATGCCTGAGAGCCAAAAAAAGGAATGTCAGTGGATGTCTGGCTCCCAAGAGACAGGAGCAGTTGAGCTTTACTAAGCACACAGCTGTACACAGTGTTATGGTAAGTTATAAACTATGTGCTTCCCAGGTTATAAACATTGCATGGTTTTGTTACACTCCATGTTTTTGTTCTGCACTCTGTGCTAACATATACTCAGCACAATTACCATATTTCTGATTGAAGAACAGAACATTGAAGACATAAAATCTCGAACTGCAGAAGTTAACATGACTTTGATTGATCACTTTAATGAGGCACAGAGAATCAGATTTTGAGAAATGGCAGGATTGACTATTTAATAATTTTAATCATTAAGTTCCAGTATTCTTAAAGCCAAGTCTCGTTAATACTGTAACCCATAATTAATCCCTTTTCCCCAAAACACACCTTGATAGCTACCTTTTAAAAATTCAGGAGAGGTTTTCCTTTAAAAATGGCTTTGTACTGCTTCAGTGTCTTTCACATACATGCTTACTTGAGAAATAATCTGATTTTTCTACCTGCCTGTCCTGTAGAAACAGTCAAGCCAGAGTCCAGATGCATTCTTTCAGGCTTAGATGTACTAATAGCAAGAACTGAATAATTAGATTTACTTGCAAGTCTGCTGGCAATGCACAAGCTGGAACAGAATTAATCTCGCTGTTCCTTAGCTGTATGGACCACAGTGCCAAAAATTAGTAAGAAAATCTTATTGTGTTAGTGAATGAAAAATATCTGTTTTTCTGAGCGAGACAACACTTACACATTTTTAGCATTAACTGGCTGACTGCTCAGACTTAGCAGCCCCACACTCCATTTACAAGGACTTTTGAAGAATTACCAGCATGCACCCTTGCAGGGTGGATTAAAAACCAAAATCAAAAGATGTCCCCACAAATAATAATCACTGTGATTCAGAGGCCATCTTCAAACCCTACAGAAACGGGGAAGAATAGGCCAAACTGCCTTGCCAAGGAATCAAGGATTTTCTCTGTACAAGCTATCTGAAAGCCTGCATGTTATTTGTCTCCCATTTCTTGGTTTCTCCAGTAGGAACAGTAACATTTACCTTCATGGTCAGAATGGTTCTGTTCTAACAACTAAATGTTAGAACAATTTCTTGGTGTACATAAAGAAAATTACTTACAAGTATGGACTGAAATACATAAATGCTGCTTTTTAATTAACATATATACAGCATTTACTGTATTGTAATAGTAAATGTTATCTATTTCTAAAAATATACCAGTCAGTATGCAAAGACGTATACTTAGTGTAAAATACACTAAAGCATGTGTTCGTAGGCAAGATAAAAAGTCCTTGCAAATAGTAGCAAATTATTTGCCAGTTTTGTATTACCTAAGCTTATTCACTTGATTTTTTTTTAATATGCAACTTCAATGCAGTACAAAAACTAATATATAGTATCACATTTTACTGCTGTAAAAATGCAGGTACATTTTGTGATTGCATTAAAAAGCCCCAAACACATATGTGTATATATATGAAGAACAACGAAAGAAAACACTATAAAAGAAGACATAGTCCAAAGATACAGTAAACATTTCTGTTGGTGAAGACTACATCTTCAGCAGCAGAAACCTGACCAAGTGCATCAATGAATGGTTCAACTGAATAAAAGAAATAAAATTCCTCCTTTTTCAGCTTGGATTTGAGATTTTTGTCAAACTGTGATTGTGAAAAGGTTAAGTTCATCTGCTACCTGCAGTTTTTTCTTGCATCTTTCACTGTTCTTACCACAGTACTTCAGATGGCAGACCTCTTGTACCTACTGGTGTTGGGTTTCGGATTTGCTTTTTTAACTGTATCAATATTATACAGCTATTCTATTTTAAAAAAAACCTCAATCCTAGTCCATTTTGGGAAAAGCCATCACTTACTATAGCAATTAGTAATATTAAACATGGATGAGTGCCATGCAAATACATACAAAATATTCAACTAATATTAATGGTTACTTAACCTATTGTTAGATGATATTTTGACAGAAGTGTTTAATGAGCTTTTTGCTATACTGCTACTTTACTCCCTGTTACTTCTCACTCAAATACTGGCTCCAGAAAGGTCTTACATAGTTCTAAGTTTTTGAGTAGACAATATATCTGAGCATATAACCAGGATTTTAATCTTTTTTCTTTCTAGAAACAGCAGCAGAAAAGCAGACTTGCTGGTACACAGATGGTATCTAGTCTGCTTATCTACTCATTGTTATTAAATCTAGAACACGAGACGGATTGCCAGCTTTTATTAAGAAGACCCATTTTTATTGCCACTTCATGAGACTCTGAGTTTCCAAAAGATAGGATGATAACTGAAATGAAAAGCTCTTCATACATTTTTAATATCTCTACAAATATTGGAATTTTTGTGCAGTAAAGATGATTTTTAGTCTCATATCCTGAGACTCACAAATGACATACACTTACCTGGGCATCTGTGTTAGTGCCATGAATACCATCATCAGTACCAAATGTCCTTTTGCAGTCTTCTAGCCACTGCAAAATAAATACAAACAAGATTAATCATCTTCTGACACAGCAAACTGAAGACTGTGCTAAAACTGCTTAAGACACTTTGTCTTGTACATTCTTGGATAATGTAAGAAATTGTGCTATGAAATTATTGTTTACCAATATTGTTTGCAGTGATGATATCCACTGTGATAGATCACTTTGTAACTTTTATTTCCTGTGGCCTTCCTTACCCAAGATGGAGATAGTACACTCCAGCATAAATACTAACCCATGATTGAACTGATACTGTTACAGGAAAATGTATGAGAGGGTGGAAGCAGAAATATTTCTGCCTTTACTTTCTGCACAACTTTTACACTAATGTGATTTATCAGCCTTTAAAATATAGAACTAATTCATATTAATTCTCATTCCCCTTAAGAGAATAAGTCTGTTACATTTCTTGGGACTACTTGAGAAACAGAAGGAAATAGAGCTCTCCTGTGTAAGTGCAGGTTTACAAGATGGAATGAAAAAACCCAAATTCTCCAGTGGGAGTTTAGCATCACCTCCAGTTCATACAAGCCAAGGAGATAAAGTGTTCTTGCATTACACAATGCAAACCTGCAGGTTCCACTCAGGGCTGCACTTCACTTCCTATATCAGACAAAAAGTTTATTAATTTCAGTGGGCAGTCTCTTTTTCTACCTTTAACCAACCATGCAAATTTCTCAAAAAATAACCTCCATGTGTACTGGCATTCCCATGAATTTCTGTGTTACTATAAAGCATTTATAGAATAAAATATGTTCTCTTTGGACAATACAACCTGATCACCCCATTGATTAATTTTTCTGTACAGTGCCAACAACTGCAAGCATGGTTATTACTGAAATGGGAATGCATCTTGTTGAGATAAGGTGTATAATATCATCTGAAATGAAGAATAGCCTCTGTACATCCAAGGAAGAATAATTTAGCATACTGCTTGTGTTCGGTATCTTGAATCTCAGAGGGAATCTTGGTGACCTTTTTCTAACCTTTGTCTGATGCAAGAAAAAGAAAAATGTGATTTCCCATCTGCTCAATTTAATAAAGGTTACTTAGTGAATTAACTAGGCCAGTGTGCTCATCAAGAGGAGAAATGGAATTCTCTGAACATCACAGTGTCAGTTTCAATTAGTGACATGGATACCAACATCCGCAGCAAATCTCATTTTTCTTTTTATCAGCCAGCCTCCATCAGGAACAATGGAATAGGTTTGCACTGCAACAAAGAGCAGCAGCAATTGGGAAGCTAGTATTTATTTTCACACCCCACCTTTTTAAGATCTTTTTTTAAATCTTAGAACCAGTCTGAATAAAGGGTGTGCCTAGAATGCTGTGTGTATAAACCTGCATTTTCCATTACATTTATCTGATTCAGTATCTTTGTCCTTAATACCCATACGAAGTCTAAGCAGTCATCTTGCAAGAAAATAGAACAATAGCTCCAAAAAGGTGACAAAATTAATTTGTTAAGAATTTTTACAGAATATTTGTTCAGCATGGTAGAAAGATTTTTTTTTTCTTTAGGAATAGTGTGAAGAATAACCTTCTTTATGTGTTTGCTTTGTGTCAATTCATGTTTTCTCCATGTATCTCCTACAAAGTGTTGATGAAAGCTTAAGGCAGGGAAGTCTGGGGTTAGTCTAGGTCATAGGCACAGGTTGTTCTGGCAGATTACACCCTAAACAGACATGCTGAGCAGCCTATACTATGGGTACCTTTCTGTCTTATGTTGGTCTATAGGGAAGTGTTTCAAGCAACTGCAGCCCAAGCCTTTTACTTTTTCAATTTGATTCATGTGAATGCCAGCACTGAGAGTGACAAACGTCTTTTAGGATAAAGTTTAAACAACAGTTTTTCATTAAAGAAATTCACATACAGATTCTCCCAGTGGTTGATTCCAGACGATACCAGATTAACCTGCAAAAATCTGTTAATTTTTATTTACTTTATTATACAGTAACCCAACTACTTACTGGTCATTTTTCTGTGTGTTTCTATGAAAAAACCAAGGGTCTGCATAAAGTTGATTAAGGATTTTGCCTTAACACTTTCAAATTTAATAGGATACATAGCACAGCTGTGTGTAACAACAGAAATTCAGATTTTACTTGAGGAAATCTTGTTCAATCTTTCCCTTTACTCTGTTTAAGAGGACAGAGTAAGAAGACAATAAAACATATATCTAAGATATAGCTTAGAAGATTCTTAGTTTACATTTAATATAAAATACACCTTAGGAAAAAAGGGCCAACAGCTAAAGGAATACTTCTAAAATGTTTTAGAAAAGTAAAGTATTTGAGTAGTCACTACTTCCAAATTAACATGCTCAACAACCACTTAAATAATGCCCTAAATTGTCTAAATGATGTACTATCAAGAGTCAGAGATGACTGGTCAAAGCTGAAAGTTTCCTCCTTCTCAGTACTCCTTTTCATTTATAAATGATTAAATAAAAATAAAACCCTGACAAAATGCTCTCAGTTGTTTCAGAACAATTTCTTTAACCCTGTGAACCTTCTTCCTGCTCCAGTCACTCACAGATCTGTGGCATAAGACAGGCTGACCATAGAAACATGTTACTGGACTCCGTTTTTGACAGAAAAAACAATTCCTTCACTATGATATGACAGAGGCCATCAAATTGATGTATTTTATTTGTTTACCTAGTAAAATAAAATACAAAGAAGTTCCTAATATCCAGTATGGGTTTATATCAATATGAAATGTGGTAGTGCAAAATTAGATAACAATACCTTTAGTGAATTAGTTGCCATCTGAAAGGGATGTAATTTTAATTTGTTATACTTTGACAAATCAACAAAACAATACCATTGGTTATTGCTGTGATACAGTAGGCTAAATGGAGAGTTGATGCAAAATTCCTTCATGTTTGGACAGTCATCATTCCAATCACACCACACACGAGTCCCTTTTTACCCTGTCACAAATCTTTCTGTCTGACCATGGGGCAAATCAGTTACATCCTCTGTGCCTCAGGGCTGCTCTCTAAAAGGAGGAATGAAATACATTATGCTCTCACAGCAGTGCTGATAGCATTCTGCACTGAAGATTGCCAGACATGAAATATTACATTGAGTAAAATTATCTTAGTCATTAGATGAGCACTTGTTTCTGATTAAGCCTACAAGGCAAAATGTAGCTCATTATATTTGATCAAATAAATTGTTATTACCACAGAGCAGGGCAAATAAATGCAGCAACTCCTTAACAGAAATGCTGGCCTGGATCCTGCCAAGAGTTTATCTTCATTAACAGTGCTGTGTGGCATACTTTAGCATTGGTTTCAAGGAAACCACATTTCTTGTGAGATCCTTTCCACAAAAAAGTGCATGTCTGGTCTGTTCAACAGATGAGCTGTCAGCAGTTTTTGCAAGGCAAAGGCCATAATTTCCTAATAAATTCAGCATGATCAAGAGACATGGAGCCACTTGTGCTGCAAAACATCTGCCAAAGCTCTGCCAAAGCATCATGGCTTGAATTCTGGTTGTTTTGTATTACTCGAACTTGCCTGTACAGCCATTGTCACAGCCTCAGAGGCTGCTGAGATCAGTAAAATTCAGCATGTTCAATCTTCCTAGGAATCATCATCTCTACAACAAAAACCCCATACATTCCCCCTTTCCCTCTATTTGCAAAACTCATTGTAGATCCATGTTTTATTTCGGCCCTTGAAATACAAATCTTACCTGTGTCAGTTTTCTGAAGTTAGTATCTTACTTTCTGGAATTCACACATAGGTTCACAAAACCAAACATACAGACCCTTGCTACAGAAATTTTCTAAATTTCTTCTAAACTGCATTTCTTTGGAAAAAGGATGTAACCACTAACATACACCTTGAAAACTAAACTGCATTATTCTAAGCAACACAGAAACATCATCCTCAATGAGATCCAGCTGTAAGATGAGCCCTAAATTTGTCTCTGTGTGACACAGCTGTAAAACCCTCATTATTTGTCAGTGGAGATTCAGTCACCAAAAAGAAGTATAAAGAATTATTCAGCTAAACAAGTCGGTATCTCTATTATAATAAATGCATTGCTTTCTTGATTCCTTTTAATGTATTGACCTGATCCTTGAATATTGTGGGTGTTAATGCACTTGGCATTCCAGAAAGATAGTTATCTGTAAATGTCTTAATCTGGAGGTGAATCCCTAGTCTAATAAAATAAGTAGAACATAAATTTAAAAAACCTATTATTTATTGATATTCATGTTAGAAAATGAATTACACTTACTAAAAAACCCCTCAGGTTCCAATTATAGTAATAAGAAAAGGAAACAGGATTTTATTTCAGAAGTCTTTTCCCACAGTTTACCTTTAGATGCCTTTGATGAGAGATAAGGACCTGCAACATTTTTTGATAAGTAGGTTCTAATACTGTTGTCTTGAGATATAAGAGACTCACCTGTTCTGCTGCCTCTCTTTTGACATTATAGGTATCCAAGTGTTCTTGGAGCTCTAGAACACTGAATTTCAATGTTTCTAGCAGGCCACAAGACAACAGCTGGAAGATAAAAGCAATCAAACTAGTCATGTAACATCTGACTATAACCCACACAGTCTAATATCTAAATTACATTATACAGAATCTCACGTTCACATTTGGAAAAACAAATTAGAATTAGCTGGCCATGTCATTTGTGACAAGCAAGTGAATTAACACATGCAGCTCTGCCATTTAAATCAGTGAACAACAGTTTTAATTCCAAAATAAGAAGAGTAGTACCTAGTTAACATGTGAAAGAGAGATTTCAAAGCAATTTTAAGGTCTTTCATAATGAAGATATTTGATACACACATACAACTAGTGTAAATAAAACAGCTTGTAGAAGGAAGGAAAGGTACTGCTGCTGGATTGCTCCTGTAGCAACCTAAGGAGTATCCACTGAGGGTTACTTGCTCTTCTCAATATACAAAATATACTACCAGAAAAGCTTCTGCATTCTGACAGGACTTGGTCAAAGCAGGAACCACTGGATATTTGATTATTACTACTATCTACTATTAATAACTGCCTCTTTTAATATGGTATCAGTCTTTTTCCCTCAAGGACTGCTACCTCAGCTTTCTTCCACACAATTTCTCCCTGTAGTTTTATTTTCACTCAGGTTTTCTTATTAGTCCTTCTTCTGACGCTTCCTGTAATAAACATCTCTAACATGACGTTTCCTCCCTCACACTGGTCAGTCCTTGCACACAATAACAGCTCTGTACTTTATCAGTGAGAATTGATCTGACAAACAGGTTCATTTAATTTTCATTATTTGGAGAGGAAAGATTTATTTATACAGTATTTGTCAATGTAACAACACTAATGTGTGCATGTCCATGTACACATGTACGTATTTGTGTGCTATATTAATTTATATCCTTTTTATATTTGTGTTTATATAGATTTGGTTTTTTATTTTATAATACACATGGTGTTTTAGTTAGGCACTAATGTAGCTTTTCTTAAGGCTTCTTATCTTAAAGAAATATCTTTTTTTTGTAAATTTCTACTGCTTTTAAAGTGACATAATAAAAACCAAAAAACATTACAGGTGGTTCCCTTGAAATGCACTATCTGTATCATGCTTTTTTCATTCTCATATTCTTAAGTGAGAGCTTAAGAAAGAGTTGCCCCTTAGTAGCAAGGGAAAAAAAGCAGGACAGTAGAAATGTCTCACACAGGGCATTAAGGCCAAAGATCCATGTACCTCAGCCCTGCAGCTGACAATGTCTAATAGCAGTTGTTTAAAGAAGGGCAAACGTGGTGATCCACCTGCCCCAGAGTGCTTTCAAAGCCTCTGTCAATGTATTGTTCTGCATATTTAAAGGATCTGTCCAGGGCTACTTCTTCCATGAATTTCTTTAGTGGCTTTTTGAAAACATGAACAGATACCATAAAAAGTGACAGCATTTCACAGTTTATGTATCACATGAAGGACCTTGGTTCTGTATGTTTTTTAGGTTACTGCTAGCTTAATTTGATCACCCTTAACATCAATTAAGACAAAAGAAAATATTTTCTATCACTTATCCATGATAAGACATTGATTGACAGATTTATCTTCTAAAGGGCTAAAAATCCTAGCCTACATACTCATATCTTACATGTACTTATTTCATCATCCTTGTGTTGTGATCTTTCTTTAATTTTTTCCAGCACTACTACATTTGCTATGAGAGCAAGGGACCAAAACTGCCCCCAAAATTCAGGATGTAGGTATACTGGGAATATGTACATTAACTCAGTGATATTTCCTGTTTTGCTGTCTTCTTTCTTGATAATTCTAGCACAGGGGTTTTTCTGCCTGCTGCTAAACACTGAGCTGACTTCTTGGATTAGTATCTATTATAATGAGGATTTCAACTTGCATGACAACAAATAATTCCAAGTCTTCTCATTGTAGATTTGTAGTGAGAATGTTCTTCCCATGCATCACTGAATATATACATAAAACAATATAACAGAAAAATGCAAAGTTGCTGCTAGATAAACAATCTTCCTTCTTCTTACTTGTGCAGAGAACATAGAATAAATATGAACAATCAGGGAAGGTAAAGAGTAGTAAGGGATTTAAAGTGATATCTACTAAGTTTCCATACTGTTCACTGTTACAGCTGGAACCTATTTTTTAAGAAAATGCATTTCTCACTGGTGGTTTCCAGTGTTTATGATACACAGTGGCCACTTAAGATTTTAATTCCCTTCTGATTTCAAAGAGTTTCTTTTTTCCATATATTAAAACATTATTTTGTATGTTACATGAAAGGTTTAAGCAGACAAATATTCCAACATGCAGGTTTGAGATTCTTACCGTTTCTGCATCCACAAAGACTGTTGGACATTCTGAACATAACATCATCACTTCCAGAGAACTTTTAAACTTTGTTCCAATGCGCTGTAGACTTTCACCAAGAAAGCTGACTGAATCATTTGTAATAGATACAAACTTTCTTTGAATGGTCTAAAAGTCAAATCAGAAAAACATTTATCTTACATTGTGTTTTACTACTCTTCCGGCTTTTTAGGTAAGAATTTCAAAGCAAATTTCTATCCTGACAAGTCTCTATCAAATTATGTTTTTTCATTAAATGAAAAACTAATATGCAATTTTCTCTGAAGAGTTATGTAAAATCAACTCTGGAAAATGCAATAAATCAATAAAACCAGCCAGTATCTGTAGAAACAAGTACTCCTTTCCTACCTAGGCCTCTAGCCTTAGTATAGGTAGATGGCTATTTGCCTTTACACAGTACAGACAGTTCAATTTATTTTCAAGTGTTTGTGTTGCAGAAAATTACAGAGTTTGATGAGTCAGTATGCAATCTGTGTAGCACAATCTGTGTCCAAAACTGCCACCTGCAGGATTTCTACCTTCTTCAAAAATCAGTCCTGAGTTTATCATAATCCTGAGATTATGCAGAGTGTCATGTCAGCCTAATGGAATACTGCAATCTGCTATGCACTATTTCATTAATCCGGGAAGCTACATGTAGAAAAAAAACTATATAAAGATTATACAGACAGCTGCAAAGTTAAACAAAGGAAGAAGGAGCCAAAAGGTAAAATGGAAAGGTTCAGTCAAACAAGGACTTCCAAGTATCACTTGATCATGTTAACCCTCCTCTGTACCCAGTAACAACTCCTCAGCAACATTTTTTGCCCATGCTTGAACATTGGTTTGCTATTGTGCAGAGCAGCTGACTTTCCAGCTGTTAAGTTTCATCCTTCTTCCTCAGCTCCCTTGTTAATGAGCACAAGAGAATATGAGCTCTCATTTTACCACTTTCAGGAAATGAATGAATGTGTGAAAACCAACTGCAGCTAAGCTTTGGTATAATACAGGCAAACCAAATCCCTGATGTCTAGACAAAGCAAGAGACAAAAATCTACAACCTGTAACAGAAATTTCATGGCACTGTGGCCATGAAAATAGTTTACCATAAAATGGAAAATGGGTATAGATGTGAAAACAAATTACTCCATGGGAAAGGCAGAGCATGAATTCTTCCCATCTAAGTTACTGCCCATACATGGGATAAAATGTGCTAGTGTGCATCTTTCACTGAGGAATTTATTATGATATGCCAAACAGCAAGCAAAATTAATATCAGAGATACAAGAAAGGGCTGGAGCCATAAAATCTTGTTCTGAATATTACCGTAGCTCATTTGGCACATTGACTGTATGTAAAATGAATTAATTATACTTATTCTACCCCATAGGAATTTGGAAAGAAGCATTACTTTTAAAATGTAAAATCTCATCCCCTACATATAGGGAGAAGGGAGCCAGAAAAATTAAGCCATGGGTATTTTGTGTTGGATAGCAGATCTATGAGGTAAATAGAGTTAAAAAGAGGCATTTGAAATATCCAGCTCCAGTAGATCTCCTGGTGTTTCAATTACTTCTCTGCAGAAAGAAACCTTTTTCTCTCAAGACAGATGCAAGATAAATTCATTAATGTTTGTCATGCTGTGATCCCATAATAATGACTCCCACAAAAAAAACCAAAAACAAAACAAAACAAAACAAAAAAACCAAACAAAAAAACCCAGAAAAACCCCCAAAAAACAGGAGAAAGACATTAATTCTGTAATCATCACAGAACCCAGGTAATGGTCAGAAAATAAAAGAAGGGACCCAGCCTGGACTAAGAGCTTACAAGAAACACTGAACTGATTTTTTTGAGCTTTTCTCAATTTTTGCTTATTTTCTGAGCAGGTTCACTCCTAGGCAATGAATACAGCAGATATCCTATGGAAAAATAGGGTATGACAGTGTAACATTACTTCAGCAGTGTTTTTCTGGTCTGCTTTTAATTTGCTATCTAAAGCTTCTTGCTACCATAATCCTGTGGCTTTTGCAGTTTCAAGGGGAAGACCAGTTTTAGAACTAGGGGGAAAGGATTTCAGATGAGCAATCACATACAGAGAATTCACTGACCTGAAACAATCTTGAGAAGACATGAAATGTATAGACAGCACAGGATCCATCTGTGTCTGACAGCATCTGATTGACGTGGCAGCGCCAGGCCTGCTCTTCGTCATCGTAGGCCACGGGCTGGAAAGCTGCCAATATGGCAGAAAGAAAGGGGGAAGGAGGAGGGGAGGCCTGCACTTCTGGGAAACCATCCTGTTCTTCTTCATCTTGGCTACAAACAATAAATAACAGAAATTACCTCCTCAGCAAACTTTTTAGGAAGAAAACACCTTCATTTTGGCAAGAAAAAAAAAAAGAATTTTGGATTCAGAATAGCATTTTGTAAAATAAATAACAGATCAACTAAGGTAACTACGAGACAAGAAAAGAGTAAACAATCAAAAACTTTTGCTACTGCAATGTATTAAAAATTGCTTATACTCTCCAAAATTTACTACCACATGTCAGTTCTACACAGAACTAGAGACAAAGAGCTATCTGGAGGTTATATATAGGTATATAAAGCACTATATATATGGACACCACTTAGAAACAGGCATCTTCTTCTTGCCCCCAATAACTGAAGTAACATCCCATTCTTCAAATTTTTATTGATCTGAACAGATGGTCCACCAATATCTGCAGCAAGTTTTAGCCTTCCTTAAGGGAAGCACAAGAGCTCATTTAGCAATGTAATAGTGTTTTATAACTGTCTTAAGTAACAGAAGCAAATGGAGATAGATCAAAACACTCATTTTTATGGGCAATCAGTTTAACAGGCCTTTGTTCACAGAACAGTCTGCTGTCACACTTTCCATTAGGCACCAAACATCCAATAAAAATATCAAACTATAAATTAATCAATGCTACTACTTCCAATCATTAAAATAATGATTAAGCTAAAACATTCTGTATTACAAGGGATGATACATTTTGACATTTCTTCTTGTATAACTGTATGTAGACAGCACAAATATGTGTAGGACGATTGCAAATATACAGACAGTTTATTAAAATAATCTTTTAAATTACCTACAGTTTTTCTCTATGACAACTGCCTCATCCACAACAGCACTAAGTACATCTTAAACAAGACTTAAACATGTCTTAAACAAGAAGTATGGGTGCTGATTTTAACTAACTAGTGTACCAATGCTATCACCTCTGTCACTCTTTAGACTAGAGCTATGCGGTTTTTCATTTGCTTGCTTAGTGTAAATAAAATAAAACCTTAAGAGATTGTTCAGTTGCAAATGAGGAACTAAACTGCTCTTAACTGGTACTAGCCTTGAATTCTCACAAGGCATATGCAGTAGGTCAAGTATGGGATCACAAGAAACAAGTTTCTGTCTCTCCTGGTAAAACCTTCTCAACCAACTTCTTTTGTGTCTCCTGTTGTCCTCTTTTCCGAAAAAGCCTCCTTAAGAGATCTCTCTGGAAGAAGATATCAAGTCTGTGTACCTATATATACCAAGTTTCTCTATTATTCAATCTAAACTTCTGAACAATTTTAAATATGAACAAGCCTATGATCAATGTGGATTTTGTTTGTTTTGGTTTGTGGGTTTTATTTGTTTGTTTGGGGTTTCTTATTCCTTTTCCTTCCTTCTTAGACCATTACTTCCAGGGGACTTAAGAGTTTCACTTTAACTGTGATTCAACCAGCTAGGACTAACTTTAACTTTTCCTCTCAATAGTTATTTTTGCTCTCCTTAATTAATCAAAAAAGATGTTATTTTACTTTAAAATATCTTAGAAATATACAGGAAATTTATCAACCTTAATAATGAAAATAACCCTCGAGCAAATTCAAAGACAAACTGATCTGACTGCTACAGAAGCTTTGATTTTAAAAAACCCAACTTTTTCTCCTGGTTTTTTTCATGTCTTTGGGTACTGCTGTAAGTCAGAGCAGTTCAAGAGCCTTTCTCTGTTATACTGTCTGCAGCTAATTTTTCACATTTCTGTCCTACTGATGGTGAAGAAAAGTGCTAATTTCTTTTATTCGAGAATTCTCATATTTTCCTGCGCAACTGTTTTCCTTGTACCAGAAACAATTGCTGGAAAAAAAACTGAGTTTAGGTGCTATAACAGGCAAGACTGATCAACCATTATTTCAGATATGCAAACCATCATTTTATATTTTTGTATTTTGGGATTAATGAAAATCTCCATACCATAGAAAAGCCTGTTTGATAATGCACTGATAACATGTAATTTGTGTTACTTATAACCAGTATTAATCTTACCTAGACAAACCAGAGAAGTCAGCTTCTTCTTCTTCACATCTCTCATCTAGCTCTTTCAAAGCAAGAGTGACATCCTCTTCACAGACAGATTCAGAATAGCTTTCAGGAGCTGCTGCCTCTACCAGTTCTGGGGTCTCTTCCAGCTCCAGAGACTCGTGACAGACCAGACATTCTTGCTGCTCATGTAGTAGGTACGAGCCAGTGTCTTCACTAGCAGTGCTAATCTGTTCATCCCTCACTGCTGAACTGCCTTCCTGTGAATCACACATCCTTTCATTAGTGTTACTGTCAGGGCCTGTGTATTCTTAGCAGTTTTTATTATGGTAAACTAACAGTTATAAAAGATTATTTACAAATATTTACTTTAACTATTCAGGTCTTTGGCTTGTGTACACAGTTTTAGTGGGGCAAAGACAGGCAGCCTATTTGTAATGTTTATAACTTCTGATAAACATTAATATCCTAGAATGTGACTTATGTAGAGCAAATACAATTTCTCAAATACATTTAATTAAGTCTGCTAGAGAATACTGATAGAAAAATATGCAAACAGCCTCAAACTTAGTGAGATCAAACAAACCCAAGACTTTCATGTTTTACTTTTCTAGGTAAGCATCAAAATGACTGCCTCACGCTTGCCTTTGGAGTCTAGAGCAAGTACCAGAACACTTTTTCTCCTTTCCACTCTCCATTTTAATAAATTTCTAAAGTATAACTACTTAGCAACAGTGTAATAGATAAACAGGAGAAAAGGGACATTCCACTGTTTTTATCATTTTGCCATTACTACTAATATGGGCATCTTTTAAGGGTTTTACCCTGAATCTCTAAATGCAGACTTTCATTAACAGGCAATTACAGAGAGAGGATAATTAAACTCATGTAGGTAATATTGAAACAACCCTTTCTCCCTTCCTCCATTAGCATTAGCATCACTATATTGAACAGACGAATTAAGATTCAGGTAATTTATGATGAATTAATTTGAAACCTTTATATTGGATTTCTCTGTGGAATAAAAATAACACTTGCTATTTCCTAAAGACACAAATTACCACATATTTTCATTCTTAGTATGCTGGTCTTTCTCTACTGGCATATCCAAAACTGGTCAAGGAACCTTTGGACAGCCTCTGAGCATACACATAATTTCATGGTTTTCAGCAGTTGAAACAGATCCTCTGAGACATGAAATAACTGTATACATATTAGAAAGGAAAATTCAGCTTTAAACATAATTTTCTTTCACAGTGATCCTAACCAAATCTCACTTTGACTATGGTACTCCTCAATGTGACACTGCTGACATTTGACACAGCTAGTGACTTCACTTATGCCTCTTTTGTTAAAGTAAAATCAGGAAATTTTTTTCACAGAAGAGTCATTTTGTCCTACCGAGCAGCTGAGGCACATGGGAATGCAGGACACTTTTACAAAACCTCAACAAAATACTTTGGGTTGAACCAATGGTCCATTTCTGTTACAGGTGCTTACACAGGATACAGAATTGCACTGATCATGACTGGTAAATATACACATGAGAGATGCACTTTTTGAAAATACACTTATTAATAATAAATTTACTGCCAAGTTTAAATCTTCATAGTGCCATGACTCCTGATTTCATTCTCAGTGTGTCATTGGACATTACTCCCAGCATGAATATTCTTTAAGTATCTTAAAAAGCTGATTTATATAGTTATATGGTTACCAATGCCACAGAACCTTGGGAAAATTACTTCTACTAAACTACTCCCTCACAAATCTACAGTGCAAGTGAGTAAAACAGAGAATCATCTTAGTCAGACACTTTCATATGCATTAGCCTGTAACACATATTTTTGAACAAAATTATTCTTCTCAGAGGCACAGTAAATTCTTTACTGGAAGGTGAAACGTCTTTTTTGCATTTTCTGGGAATCAGCCAAATGCATTTAAGTGAACAATTAATTTAAATACAGCATCCCTATGAGACAAACAAGGAACTCAATTCATCTAACCAGCACACTCTTGTTTATGAATAATGGCTTCAATTTTTCCCATATTGTCTTAGATAACTTAGATACTTATTTATATTAAAAACATTTTGATAACTGACAGTTGGCATACAATGAAATGCTTGTGCTGAGAGAGCTTTATAATAAAGTATAGGAGCACAGGAAAAAACAACTGCCCTATGCTACAAGTTGTACAGTATAAGTATTCAGAATAAAATCCATTTTACTGGCTTCATAAATATTTCAAGATGAGTCAATCATGTGCATATTTTCAAGCTCATTCTGGTAAGAGGCGTAAGGCCAGCTCACTTTTTGGGCAACAAAATCCAACCAGATATCTAAGTCTTGTAGAGCAATAACTGTGAGTGTTTGAATTTTGCTTGAAGAAACCTGTATAGTTGTCCAAATCTCATATTCTAACAAGCCCAAAATAAACCTGCAACACATCATAGCTAGTGAATGCATTTGTATGCACCTGCAGTAATTTTTTTTATTTATATACAGCAATTCATTCTGAATGCTGCCTGGTCATAGAATTATTTTACAGCCCAATTTAAATGTTTTCCATATTTTAAAATTACAGTGGTGCTTTTTTGTGTGAATATTTTCACCTGAATTACAGCAGTATAGTGATTTTATAAAGGGAGCTGCAGAAGAACAATGAATTCTAAGGGCAGTCTTAGAAATAACTATGAAAATGTAAAAATTAGTTACAGCTGAGGATGTACCACACGCCAGCAAGGGAGAAGACAAAAGTTTTTTATGGTGAATTTAATTCTATAAAATTCCAGCTTATATATTGCTTCTTGCTTCTGAAATCTTAACATAAAGTATCTATTCTGTGTGCAAAAAGTTCACCCAGATGAGGTGTTCTTCCTCAAACAAAATTCTTTTGTATGAGAAATGGATGTTGTAGAGGAGCACAAGAAGTGACAACAATTTGTTTGACAATCTAAGCACAGGTGCTCTGCAACACCTGAGACAATTTATCAACAGCAGTGTAATGAAACACTTTTTTTAAAAAGCACATAGATAATCATAATGGGAAAATAGGAAAAGATGTGGGGGAAAGCATTTTATGAGCATCACAATATTACACCTGTAAAAGGTGAGGATTTTATTACAGGAAATCAGCCATGCTCCCTTTATTGGACTCTTTTGTTACAGTTTTCTTCATTAAATATTAGCTATATCTGTGGTCTGCCTCTTAGTAAGAGCAATTTTTCTAGTAGCAAACAGATAAACTGGAGCCTTTAGAAACTTGAACTAGTCAGTAAATTGTTTGAACCAGGTTGGCTGAAGACTCATTCTTAAGTGTCAACAGTGCACTCACTGGTTAGTCAAATAAACATAGGAATGGCTTAATTTTCTGGAATACTCAATAAAACTTCATGCATAGTTAAAGATAGGATTGGCTAACACTATGCAAATAAAAATAAGATTTCTAGTAGCATAAATAATTTTAAATGAAGAGATAAGAAGTCCACCTAAACCAAGCCACTTAGAGAAAAATTGTAGCAGATGAGAGTTTGTTTTAAATTAGGGATGTCTTTTTAAATTTTTAATTATTCAAACATTTGAAAACACAATAAACTGAAGTACTCACAGATTTGCAGGCGGCCATTAGCTTGAAATCTGTCTCGGTCCACATGGGCCTTTCCAAAAAAGTATACCACTAGCATCTGTAGTCCTTACTAAAGGATTATTTAATGGAACCAACTGCTAACACAGCTGGCCTGAGGTTTTATTCCCATATAGCACCAATCACAACCCAAAGAAAGCAAAACAAAAAAGGTGGGGGACAGGGGAAGAAAAATAAAAAAGTATTGGAAAGAAAATGTCGCTCAAGAAGAATTTCAACCATATCAAGTAAAAGCATTTTGAATATTAGCCTGTTTCATTCTGCACCATGAAATGATCATGATCAGCCCTTCGAGAATATTTTTAACCTGTGGCGAGTTCCCTCAGTCCATCCAAGAAATCTCCATGCTGAGGGAACATTTTGTAAGAACATGCCAACAGGTCAGAAATATTAAAAGCAAATCAACTAATCAGTGTAACAGACGAAAATTCAGTTGAAAAGAAAGCCAAAGTTGCTACTAAAACTAGAAGGAGCTCAAATCAGCCATGCACCAGCCCCCATTTCTCCCCACCTCAGGCAGCTGGTTGCTAGAGTTATCTAGAGAAGAAGCCTCCAAACTTGGGGTCTCAGTTCTGATTTGAAGCACCTCTTCTGTTCCCACACTGCTAGTGGAATCTTGAGACTGAAGTGATAAACCAGCATGATCTGACACTGTTTCATCCATGGCAGAATCACTGATTAACTAAGACAGAAAAGAAAGAAACAAAATTCTTCGAAGGAAACACAGATTTCAGGTAAAGAATACATTAGTTCTGAAATAGGTTGTTTCAGTATTATTAGCTATCTGAATTTATTCACATATGATGGATTTCACAGCTTTACACTAGAACTATTACAAAGCATCACCTGCATTTCTGCAACATTTCACTTTGAAAAGAAGTTTTTCCTTTAAGGAAAATTATTTTCTTTCTTATTTTAGAAGTTCTTTTTGCTAGACTGAAACTCTTGAAAAGCAGAGCATTTTGTTGGGAGCAACATTAATACAGACTTTGCCTAAAGTCTAAAAAGCAACATGCACATCAAGCTGCTCCCCATCAAGTCAACCTTTTCTTAATTTCATTTATGTAATGCAGAGAGACTTTTGAGTGGCCAGCATTCTTGATTTTCCTAAGTTATATGTACACAGGTTTCAAAATCCATAATTAATTTAGCAATTTCTGTGCTTAGACCTCCATAGGACCACTTAATGCTCTTAATCTTATTTAGCATTTGGAGTGGTTTTTTGATCTAGAAATCCACAAAGATACACACTTTATATATAATAGATGCAATTTTGTGCTTATATTTAAAAACACGTAAGTGTAAAGACACTACACAATTAAGAGCGTTCTAAAATTATAAATTATGTACCATCAATGTCATAAAGTAACTTTTTTCCTTCATTGATGCTGTAAAAAAGAAGCTTAGTCACATTAACTTAGTTCCTTACTATGTCACTTAGGCTGAAAGTGTGAGCCACACTTATCTAATAAATGTGTTAGGGAAAGCTTAAGTTCTCAGATTTCTTCCACAGAAAAATAACCTACCATCTGTGAACGAGACAGTATCTGACTTGCAGTCAGTGCTGCTTCTTCTTCTGAAGACTCATCAGTATCCTCCTGGTTGGTCAAGTTCAAGCTGGGTGTGCTGCCGGAGTACTGGCACTCCTGAAGGGACGGTGTGTCTCCTTTGTCAATGCTGTCAAGAGAGCGCCTGCGAACGCCCCAGTTGAAGTTGTCCATGCTTTCACCCTGGAACAGAAAAGTGTGCACACATCTGGTATGTACGAGTTTCAACATAACTAAGTTAATACACAAATGAGACAGAGAAAATATGAGTACTGAATGCATCATGAACAGAGTTTCAATCAGCCCTTTAGTTTTATTAAAATTTTAAGTACCTTGATAAATGCTTGTAAATAAAATATATGGCAAAGGAAGTAGAAATATTTTGAATATCTTCTTGGAAAGTAACTCAGTATGTAATCTAAAACTACATCAGTATTGATTTTATAATCTGACTAGAAAGTACAAACACATCACAGACAACAACAGATGAACAAGCCAGGGCACCAGGCTGCAACTTACCTGCAGCTCCTGGTTAGCAAAAAGGAAAACACATATAATTAGAAAGAACGAGGACAAACACTTAAAGATACTCTAGAGCCAGGGAAAAATGTTTTATTACATAGGATTTGCCAACAGTAAAAGACTGATTCAAGCTCTGGAAAAAAGCTTAATCAAAAAGCTAGTATTTAAAATAATGTCTCTTTCTAATGAGGTTAAAAAAAAAAACAACAAACTGACGACAAAACACTAAAATCAGCATGCTTATGATACATTTCCTCTAGCATAACATGTAAAGCAACTGTTCCAACAAACATTGATGAAGTTCTTTAACTAACACACATGAATCTATACTGACCACATCCAAGTGACAAAACACTATCAACAATAATTATATACAGGGTGTAGAAAAGATGATGTTGTCCCTAACTGTTTTACCAGCTACTTAGTGTCAGTTTTATGAAGTGCACCCTGAATACCAATACCCTGGATCCATGCTTGTGCATTTTCAAGCTGAGATATTTGAGTTTCAAATATCCATCATACTAAGTGGCATCCACATCTTAAAAACACTGTTATTTTAATTCACAAGTACAATAATGGTCTTTGATTTTCTCAAGCACTTCATCAGCCTTTAAGAATTCAGCTAAGCGATATGGAAAACCTGGTGAAGTTCACTTCACCCGTCTACAGTTACTGTAACACCACACCTAGCCCCAAAAAGGGCTCCAAAACTGCCTTAACAGTACCTTGTGTGGTGACTTAAGAAATCACCATGACTCATTAAACATGCAAACTAAACATTTTGCAATCCCTTTCTCTCTTGGTGATTTCTTTTCCTCAAAAGAGGATGAAAAGTTATTGCAAAGCAAAATAATTTCAAGTACAACAAAGTACTACTACTGTGGGCTGAAGCATTTAAGTTTAATCTGGATATTACTCAGATGTTAATGTAAAAGCCCCATTTCATACTGCTGGCATTTAATTATTAGCAATAAAGAACATGCTATATTTTTGGTGAAAAAATAAGACACAGCTCTTATACCAAGCGCACGATTTATATATAACACCCTAAATCTGTGCTATCATATTAGTGGTCTTTTTTTTTTAATTTAGTAGAGCACTACATGCTGCATTCAGGCAAGTAATGAAGAAGAAACTGTCTTTTCTTAATTATGACCTGCCATTAAAATAGCACAGAAAGTGAAGTTAAAGGTTAACTTCATTTGGTAAAGTATTCAACTTCTGCTATCCTATCTGTCAAGTCCTGTCTAGTGTTAAACCAGTGTTTAAATACTACTGAGACTCAATTCTGAACTTGTATTCAATACAGGAAATGGCGTCTGAATAGTGTGTGGTTACATCTATGCAATAGACCATAACGAGCCTGTACTTTTCCTAGAAGGTGCAAATTCTGGCTGAAGTTAAGCAATACACAGGAAACAAGAGGAAAGCAAGATAAAACTAAATAATTAGGGGGAAACCCTGTAAAGAGGTCTAGATAATTCAAGAGAAAAACAATCAGTGTTTAGATAGGTAGATATTCTTAGTAACTTGTGGACTCATGACCAGCAAGGATATCCATTACTATTTCAATAGTTTGCATAGTCTGTAACAAAACCACTGCAAGAAACTACAGAACATTCTACTTTTTCCTTCCCAGTCCTTTTATAGTCATACTTTTAAGCTTCAGCAAATTCTGGTCTGAAGCATTTTATTGATCTGAAACAAGTAACAGTTGTTAACAGAATCTTCACTATTTCTCAATACTTAATTTTGTTTTACCTTCCCTCTCTCTTTTTGACAGGAGAAGTAGAAGAAATACAAGAACTGCAATATACCAGATATAATGTAAAAGTCAAAGCAAGCAATTATAGAGAGCAAGTCAATCATATATAATGAGATAGTGTATCATACAGTTTGTTACTTTGAAAGCTTTTCATCAAGTTCTCAAAATCCAGAAACATATCAGAAACAATAATTATGCCATTTTCTTAACACACTGTTCCATAATTAAGTTTTTTCCTGCATGGTACCCAGGTGCTTATGCTGACATTGGCTTATACTGTCATACGACTTCACTTTCAGGTAAAGTCACTTAAATCCCTCCAATAAAACCTCAACTCTTTCCTCCAAAACCAGCCAACAATTTGCAACAACTTAACCCTGCAAAGTTTTTGGCCCAGGTTTCTCTATCTAAATTCCACCATGTCATAAATTTTTCTGAATTGGATTAGCTAGTAGGGCTGCCAATTCCTTGGAGTTGCACCAACACAACCTTATTTTTAAAATGCTCTCAAATGGAAATACACAGAAGAAACCCCAAGGTCTCACCTCCGCATCTTCCAATTCAACATCTAAAAAGTCAAAGTCTTTAAAAACTCCAAATTGCTGTTCACTGGTATTGTCTTCTACAGCCACTTCCTCCTCTTGAATCACTTCTTCTGTTGCTGAAATTAGACTAGTTTGTTGATCTCCAACTTCCAAGTCTTCATTAGAAGAAAACACAACCTGCAGATATAGGTAAAAACAGAAGTAAGAACTTCCAATTTCTGTAACTCCAAAAGTCAGCTATCCTGCTTCCTGCCATTTAGTGGAATTAGTGGCAGGCAGCGTGTCTACCCCAGTACTGGTAACACTTGGCTTCAAGACTAGTTGGATTTAAAACTACATCTTGAAATTAGTGGTATCGTTCTGTCCTTAATGTAACTAAGAGTTACAAAGATATAAATAGAGAGAAAAACATATCACCCAAACTTCATTTTCATAACCACAATATCAGTCAAATTTAAGAACAAAAGAATCCATCATAATAATCAGCCACATGACACAGACCATACCTACAAACTTCTGTGGAAGGATTGTACACCTTTAAAATGGATCCAATACTGAGCTACTGTGGCCTTCACAAATGACAATATTCTGTTTATTTCCATACACTGTTTTTTAATATGTCCACTTCCAGCTTTCAGGCATCTATTTTTATTTATTTTAGCTTCTTCTACTAGATTCAAGATCCTTCTCCCACCAATATTTTCCTCAGGTAAGAACTGTTATGCCACAATAAAAAACTATGTTCCAGATGATAACCAAGGTAGGCTATCCACTTTGTTTTAAAAGCTGTCAGTGTCATCACCACCATCAAGCATATTATGCCAGTGGGGTTCTTTATAAATAAGTAAAACCATCAACCTATTTTTAATCAACAGTTAAGACTACTGTTCCTATAAATAACCATGTTTCAAGGTATATGACCCATTGGTTATTTTCAATGGATTCGATGATATTTGCAATACAGCATCAACACCCTTGCAGTCCTCAGCTACTGCTACCCCTTTGCTCAAGAGCATCTGTAATGGACTAGGTAGAGAGGTAGTCAGAACAGGAGAGATCTAGTTCAATTCTCTTTTCTAGCCAAGACAACCATGCCCACTGGAGTCCTTGAGGACCAATAGTAATCCATTACTTCTGATTCTTCTTTTTAATCTTTCTATTGGATTTGTGAACTATTGAACCAAAACTAGCTTGTCCAAATCCACTGTTATAACTTCACCAACAACTACAAATGCAATAGCATTCTGCCAGTTGAGTTCAAAAACCAAAACAAACCACCACCACCACTTACCGAAGGATTCTTGGGAAGACCAGAATCTGGACCACACAGAGAAAGCACATTCATTAACTTCTCCCTAGTCCTTCTCTGAAAAATATGCCAAAGAAAACCACATAGCACAGCAGCTTCTCGAGGTTCAGGTAAAAACAGAAAACATTTGCATATTCAACTAGTCATATTGCATATTGACACCCTCTAAAAACAATCTTAAATTTTTTTACTTTTCACCAGTATCAGCTTTTAGTTTATGCTGTATTCATTTACTGTTTTGCTATGACACAATACAGACTTCAAATAACACTTCAATGCATTTTTTTAATACATTCACAAACACTGTCTCTAATATATGCATGAAGTGTTTGAGGCACAATTTACCTGAGATGGCTGTGGTCTCTTCCAGCTGACAGGAACCAGTGCATTTGAATTGGAGCCTGATGAAGTTGAAGAAGTGCTCCGGGTCACAGCAATGACTTTTGGCTTCCCATTTCTACCAGCTGCACTGTGTTGATCACCATATTTATTCCCAATAATTGGAGTCTAGCAAAGACAACAAACAACTTATTAAAATTGAAATCTATATTAATAAAGAGGACATATTTGACTTAAGAATTTAGCATTATATGAATCGTAGGAGGGTTGGTCTGTTTGTAAGCATTCTGTAAAACCCATGTCAAATCCACTGAGCCTCAGTTCACTGAGAAATACAAAGCTGAATACGTGTACCCTATGCAGCAAGGGCCATTCTGCCCACTTGTGTGGCTTTGAATTATGCACATTCTATGCAACAATCCAATTATATTTTTAAACACACATCAAAACCAAATGTGTTTTAGGTTTAAAAGATGCAAAGCTTCTCTGTAGAATCATTCCCTGACATGAACAAATTGTTTTCACAGACCAGCAACTTCACAAATACACACACACTTCTAAAAAAAATCAATTATCAAATTCAACTCTTTTGACAGCAAATGCTAACCCAATGAACTCTGTGGGAATTTATCTTATCTCTCAATTATCCACATGCCCTGAAACTTGAGTAGTGAATGTACTTGCCAATTTATGCAATGTTCCTATGACATCTATATCTCCTATCATATTATCTAGGGTTAGCTTCAACCGAGGGCTCTTACTCCTGATCACTTCTAAAGTTTCTACAATTTTCATGTCTCTACATTACACAGCAGTCACTTGGCCATGCTCCCCTTTTCAGATGTAAATGAGTATCACTGGTGGTAGGGGTGATATTTTTAGCCACAGGAGGTTTTTCTCCAACTGTATCCCTCTTACACTGAATTTCCTACATTTCGTATCCTACCCCCTCTCTAAATTTCCTCCCCCTTCCCTAAATTCATGCCAAAACTGCAGTACAGGGATTTAATCCTCCCAGCCCTTGAATGAACAGCCCTTCATTTGTTGAAAGCCTGGTGTGTTCAGCTGCAAGCAGCAGCCAGCTGCATTGTCTGCTCTCTGACACAGATGAGATACCCTTGAGAATAACCTTACTGACTTTCAGTAATTCACTCTGCAAATATTCAAAAGGGGGAAAAGGCAAACAAACATCATAAATGAATTTGAAATTTATCTTCTAGTATCACTCTCATTTAAAGTACATAAAACTTCAATCTCTGCCATTCTTAAAAACTGTACTTATTCAAAAACATATAAATGTAGAAGGCTAACAAAAAATAATACCTGAGTTTGTAACAGCAAGTCATAAATGCATTGTCATCTAAATATAATAATTACCTCTGATATATCAAAATGAAAATCTAAGGTCTTCCCAGGTAGCTCCTTGGAGACATTATTAAAAATTTTCGTGAAAGAGATTTCTGGAGAGCCTATGTCACCTCCATAAGACTTTGGAATATCATTAGGCACAACAAGGCTTGCTGATCGAGACACCACCAGTTTCAAAATATTAAGGGCTTCCTTCCAATATGGACTCTGAAGAGAACATACACAAATCACACAACAATCCCTTCAACCAAGACAGCAATTTTTATGTACAGTAGCATTTTGTAAGAATCCCCAACCCAAAAGCCTCTGATCAGGTGGGAAACTTCAGACCCTGAAGTGCCAGGAAAGCAGTGGCCATCCCATGGAGCATGGTTAGGTCCAGCCAAGCAGGCTTAGCTCCAGCTCACTGGGCCAGCAACAACCAGACCTCAGTCCATGTCCCTCCATCCCTGTAGTTACACCATGTTTTTTACCATTGTCTGAAACTGCCCTTTGTGACCCAGGAGACAGAAACTGAGAGTATTGAACTATCACTTAACTACAGTAACTGACAGTACTCAAATTAACAATTCCACCTCTGGCCATCTTCAATTATTTTACAGTTATGGAGAGAGTAAATGCAATTTGAAACAAGCAAAACTATTCCTTGAAATACATGAGGAAATACAAAAGATTTTATCTAAGAAGTGAAAACATTTACAAAGTTATTAGTATCAAACCAATGGAGTGCTTAAAAATGCTATAGAAAAAGTGTGAGAATATAAGAGGCAGAACCAGAGTTAAGTGGTGTAAAAGATTATTTACATTATCTTAATCATTAAAAAAATGATTAAGATAATGTAAATAATTCAGTGGTTTGAATTACACACACTGTGAAAAGAATAATAAGAAGAGACAAAATAAAAGCAGCTTTGTGCAAAGATTAAGATTTACACTCCCAGAAATGCAAGGATTCTGCCTGAAACTTAAATCTTCCAATTTTTGAAATCAGCATGATGTCTTTTTTTTTTTAATTAGGAGGCCATATTTGTCAAAATATTATTTTATTGCATTAAAATAAGTAAACACCCCTTTCAATTCTCTAAGTAGTATATGCTTTATGCTTCTTTGCAGATAACGAGAGTCTTCACTAATCTCCTCCATTTCTATGTATCATAAGCATAAAAAAAAGGAGTCTCAAACTGGAACTGTCCTGTAGCAACTTAGATTTATTTATAGCCATTGTCATTGCAGAGGACTGAAAAGACTCAAAGCTTAGTAGAAAATTTAAACAAGACATGATAATTTATGATCTTTTCTTTTGTCATTTATAGCAACACATTTCATTTTATCAAAAATAAGTTAAGACTTCTCTGGAATGTTTTTTCGCTAGCACCATCTTTTGATAGCTTACATCTAAGACTACATTCCATGGTACTGTGGGCTTGCTTCAGAGCAAGCTTGCTCAGAGAGGGGTTAGAGGTGAAGCAAGAAGCCACCAGGCCATAGAAACTATAGCTAATGCTAATCATTTCATTTTGCCTAATGCACTCTGACAGGAGCACAATATCTAAAGTACATATCCATCAATAACAAAATGTCCAGGGAACACGACTTTCCTGGTAATTATGATTAAACCATTTGACTGAAATACACTCACCAATAATGGAATTCAGAGAAAAAAGAAGAGAATGTTGTGCACTGAAATGGTTTTATGCTCCAGGCATTTTTATAAAATCTTTCAGTAAGATGCTACACTTTCTTCTGTGTAGAAGATTTTCAGTAAATTTGTGTTTCGAGTACAAAGGCTTAAATTACCTTGGGCAAAACACTGTGGTTCATCTTTTGGGGACTTTCTTTAATAAAAAAATGTACTCAATTTTGTTAAGGTGCACCTTAAAGTTCCTCACAGATACATTACTGAGAGTGATTTAAATATTCATTTAACTGTGAAATTTTATTTTTAAAACATATACACATAAATAAAACATTTGTCCAGCTTAGCAGTAAACATTTCCTTGTGTTTAAATAGCTGAAGGATCATCATCTCTAACTACACATGACAAGTTGCTTACATCTGTACATAGATGCACATTCACCCAGATAATGTGTGCCACCAGATCCAAACCACATTGGACAAATACAAAAGCATTTGGTGGATTAAGTACATAGGAAAAAAACCCCTATGGAATCTGACCACAAGCATCTTACTTATATCTGAAATAAATGACCCCCAAAATTCAAGTGTAATTTTGATACCATTTTGATAAAGAGCAGACAGGCTTTTACAGTTCTTCAGAGTACCTACCTGAACATATTTACCAATAACTTTTATGATTTCCAAATTAAACTGCTTCACTGGAGCTGTGGATAGGTCAATATGACTCAGAAGACTGTAAATGATCTGCAGCAAGGACTGTTGCATACTGGATAAGCCTTTCTCTAACAGCTAAAAGAAGGTTTTTAAAATACAAAATTTAGTTAGGGTAGCAAAAAGTGAAAGCAAACAGTAAGATACAGCTAACTTCTACACACATTTATTTTTCCCTTCAAGAAACTTAAATCTACCACTTCCTGTTTTTCAAACTTTTTGCTTTAGCACTAAAAAACAGTAATACAACAGCACAATGGTTTTTGTCCTAATTAATTTTTTCCCTGAATTTTGACATATTTTTAGCACAGATTGAAAGTACCTAATAGTAAAACACTTTTCACTAAATAAAAGTTCATAGGAATTCAAAGTCTTAAAACTGTATGAAAAACAATTACAGCAACACCTTAAGGAAGGTTGGCAAATGCAGTTTTGCAAACAAAAAAATATATATATAAAGTTATTTGTAAGAATGAACAAATTTTTTAAAATGCCTCCATCAGTTTGAAGCGATACACTTCAAGGACAAGCTCTACAAGCTTTTCATACAAAGTACTTAACAGTTTTCCTGTATGAATGGCCAGCAAAATAATATACCGATTTCTATAATTTAAATTATCTTTTTCTACATTATGCACTACTTACAAATGAACCTTGCAATTAATTTTTAAATTTGTGATAAAGACGTGTACCTGACTAAAGAAGGTCTCTTAAAATTTTAAATTAAGCTTATTTTGGTAAAGCCAGGACAGTGTATATTCATGTAGTACAGAATATAAACATCTAATACCAAACACCATTCTCATAAAAAGAGATCTGTCATTAGAGGGATTCTAATTTCAAGGTATTTATAAATTACTGCACTCCAAAATGGCACCTTTTCTACATCCTAGAACATTTTAGCAATATTTTCCTGTTAGAGAAGATATGCTGTATTCCCCCTGATATTCAGAATCATGAGAAAATAGTAATTGGCAATGAATTGTCAACATGAGATACTTCCAGTAAAACCTTACCTCTGCAAGATAAGTTATGAGGTTAAATGTGGCATCTGAGAAAGAGTCATGCAAGTATCTACACACTACATTAATCCAGTTAGAACAGTCTCTGGAATAACTGTGTGTACTGTATAAACTCATCATATGAGCCAGATTGGCAAGAGTTGGTGACTTCTCTTCTGCACAAACCTGAAAAGCGAAACCATATTTAATTATATCAGAAATATTTTATTTAAATCCAAGCATTCCTGAGTCATTATGCACTTCTCCCAAATTTCACTCTAAGATTTAATTTCTATGATTTCACTTCAGTTATTTTCTAGTAAGCGAAATCAAACCAATCACACAAGCCTGACCTACAGTTTCTGTTGAATTTTGATACTGTGGCATCCGTGTTCCAAGTTTATTTATTTATACACTTGGTATGATCAACCAATATCCCTCACTCAGGTAATACAAGTATTTAAGGGCAGCAGTGATTTCTGCACTTGCATCAGGCACATACTCTGAGTCAGCCTGTGCACAGCCTCAGTGGTTTAGTGGCTCATGTGTCACAGCCTGAGCAGCCAGAGGTGTCTGCCTGCAGCTCCTGTGCCACACAGCTCTTTCCTATTCCCCTTTCCACATTCTTCCTTAAAGGACAGACTCTGTCAGGCCAGTGAAACACCATCCTGGCTAACAGCTGCTGTGCACCACGTACCTCTTTAATAGCCACTACAGTTCAGAAATATTTCAAGGTGTATTTTACTGTGTACAAGTAAAAGAAAGAACATACAACCTTTTCTTCTCTATCAGTAAGAAGCACTTTCTTCTTGTAAGAAAATTAGGAAGCATGCTTAATATGTGATTAGGTTGACATTCAAAATTACAAGTAGAAAAATCAGACAAGTAAGAAAAAGTAATTGATATCATTGGTAAGAAAATTTGTTCTTGAAATCTAAATTTTCACACAATAACCTAAAGAAACAAACAAACTCAGGGGTTGATACAAGGTCCAGGTATATAAATTTGACTGGGTCACGTCTTTAAAATATGGCCTCTTATAGTTATGTGTATATTACTACTAGAATAACATAGAAGTATTACAAAAGGGACCCCAAAAAATAAAGAAACAGTGCTGGTATATATATCCTCCTGGATACTTCTCCAAGCATCATGTTACATACCTTTGCTATCCTGTCAGCTGTTTCTTTACAAAACTGAGTTGGGTTATCAAAATGTTGTATCAGATGAGGAAGTAGGCACAAGATGTTTAGGGGAAATCCTAAACACACACATAAACAGAGTTATAGGAGTCCTTAAGGTTTTTACTGACTTAATTTAATGTGAAGCTAGCCAGTATTTAAAATTCCGACAGTATGACATATACTTTCACACAGATATATAAATTATATACACACATATATTTATGAACAATGTATATAGATATGTCTGTGTTAGGTATAAAAATGCATTATGAAAATAAAATCATCACTGGACCAATTAATCAAAACCACCATGAAACTGGATAGTTTTAGGCACTATGTCACATTGTTTCTAAAAATGTGTAAACAGGGCTATTTGAGCTAGTTAGCATAAGATAATGAAAAAAAAATACACAGCTCTTAAAACTCACTTGCAAACAACATTCAATACATAAAGTTTACATGCAATCTTGCTCATGAGATAACCAGTCTGTAATGTATTCCTACTATTTAGCAGTGTAATACAGACAGCTGCAGAAAGTTGTCTGTATTTTTTACAGGAGTGTTTCTTTAAGGCAAAAGCACAATTACTACTGATTTTGACTCTACTTAATTCAATGAAAAGATAGATTTTTATCACATATTTACGAAAGGTACCTGCTAACTGAGAAGGATCCACCAAAGCATGCCGGGAAATTGTGATGAGTTTACTGAGGAGATGAACTGTCATTTCTTGTGTAGAGGCTGAAGTAAAGCCTTTCAGGAAAAGCTGCTGAAGGCCTGGAAAGTTATTCCATTTCAGTTTATTCTGCACCTCTTCTATCTTTTCCCGACTCTCTGATTTATCCAGAGGCATGTGAATAAGAAGCTTGTTGAGTAGCTTGAGAGCCAGCAGGTATTCATACTCATAATCTGACTCCAGCAACGAAGCTGCAATCCAAAATATGGTGGCCATCAAGTTGACAGGGTCAGTAGTGGGCTGCACATCATACATGCCTCCCTCTCTCAGGGAGGAAAGGCTTCTAGTCCTTGCCAAACTTCCACCATGATTTATCCTTCCATCCATTATATCCAGTGTGTTGCTCCGTCGCCGGTCGCCTCTCCGCTCGCTGATTAAATTCAGTCTCAAGGAATTACTCCTTGTATTGCTGTAGTATCCCAAACAACTGCCACTATTCATGGGACTTGTGCTTAGATTTATCTGTCCAGTGCTTTTCCTATTAGCTGCATACTTGTTTCCCATTACAGAATCATGGTATGAGGTTCTAAAATAAAATCAGTATTGCATATTGTTACATGCCAAATATTTTAGTAACAAAGAATTTTAATAACAATGAAAAAGGGAAGGAGGGAAGGAGGAAAGAGAGAGAGGGAGAGAGAGGGAGAGGAAAGAGAGAAAGAGAGAAAGAGAGAAAGAGAGAAAGAGAGAAAGAGAGAGAGAAAGAAAGAAAGAAAGAAAGAAAGAGAAAGAGAGAAAGAGAGAAGAGTTACACAAATCACATACACATGCAGTATACTCTGTTTCATCATCCTAAGAGTATTATAATGCACGTAAATACAGGATTTCTGTATCTATTATTAAAATATCCTTACAGCATTAAGACAACACTGCAGTTATCCTGTTATCTTTTCTACCAAATCTTTTTGTTACCATCCCAGAATACAATAAAATTATAGTAAAATTGGAAAAATTAGCCCATAGCATGCAAAAGATTATGTGTAAATGATGACCTAGCATCCAAACTTATTTAAAGATGTGATAAAAGTAGGGAAATGAATGAATTAATACAATTATTACCATGTATTTGTCTGAGGTATCTAACCTAGGAAACCCAACACCTTCCTATTCTGATACAGAGAAATTGAATGTATTCCTAGAAATCTCAGCATTTTCAAAATCTTTGCAAGGGAATCAAACAAATACAGAGATGTCTGTACATTTAGGCATTTTTTTCAGTTTGATAAAAAGTCATCAAGGTAACCATTCAAACTGTAATGAGACACACAAATGACTCAGACTGTTCAGTTACACTTTTTATATATGGACAACAAACTTGAGGCCTAAGACAGACCAACATTTGCAGAGCATTTAAATTCAAGAAGGTTAAGAAGAACTGACAATATTTCAGAACTGAGCCATAAGAAACTCCTTGAACTCCATTTCTACAATATTAAATTGAACCCAAGAGGGTAAATCAGAAAGGCAATAAGATATCCTTTACAGGAAATCTAGATTCTCACAAGTTTTGCTTGAGGCAGAATGATAAAAACATACCAGAGCAAGCAATTTTGCTATATGGATACAATTATTCTGCAAAGATGACAAGGAATTATTTAATTACATTTATAATACAGATTTTTAATAATTCAAATGTACAAAAATGCATAATAAAGATTGACTAATAAAAGAACTTACTGAGAAAGGGCAGAAAGCAGATCATAATGCTTCATGGTTTCAGCCAATGTATCAATAGCAGATTCTAAAGTCAAAAGCAGCTCTATGACGAAACCCTGGGGAAAGCCACAGGCCATTATAAATTATGCAATATGCACAAGGAAGATCACAGAAAATCTACTAAGTAGTAATATAAAAATATAAAATCAGTAGCAGTAAACAAAATTATTTCATGCTTCAATTAGAACACAATCCTCACGAGACAGCTCAATTTAGCAGTATAGCTTCCAGACAAGGAAAAACTTCCATTTATTTATAAGCATTTACTGAATTAATTCTAGTTTGCATTTTTTAAGGATGGATTGAAGGATGAAGTCATTCAGACTTATTTTGCAGTATTAAAAGCTTAGATACACTCTTAAGATGTACAATGACATGAAGCTGAATGATTGTTAACACTTTATCAGATAAAGTTCTTAACAAAAGAAAACAAAAATAAGTAATTTCTTATATGGCTGATCTCAGTATTCTCTAACAATGAAAGAGGTGGTGTCTACAGTAAACAGATGTATCTCTGAAAGAGCCTCTTGCTGTAGAAGAGAATGTGAACAACTTCTCCTTAGTTAATTAGGTGAAATTCAGGAAGTGTCATGATTAAAACTGTTTCATATTTGAAACACTTAAAAATAAAAAAAAAAACCTGAATAAAACAATGCTTTTAAATTTTGCTAATAATGCATGCACATCATTTAGACAGACTTAGTGTTCTAATAAAGTAGGAGCAAAATTTCAAATACCTGAGCTTCTTCTCCTGCATCTCCAACAGTTTCCACTAGTCTGGAGAGAACATCAGAAAGTGTAGATGGAGTGAGAGGCTGCTTCAGAGCCCTGAAAATCTGAAAGGACCTCCCAGCATAATGGCGAGAGGAGCACGACAGGGCAGTTTGCAGAGCAACTTCACTGAGACGATGTTCCAATTGATATCCTCCTATGAAGGGAAATAAATAGCCAAGCAGTGCTTTGTAAAAACCAAATCCACTTGAGTTTACTGAAGAGTAAATTGCCAAAGTCATTCCCAAATTTAAAGTATTCTCACATCCTCTACGTTTTTCTCAAGAAGTATTAGTCTCCAAAATCTTTACAGGAATATAAACATGTATTCCAAATACTTAATGCTAGAGAGACTCGTAGATAATAAAACATTTATGATTAGAATATTAACTGTTCACAATAAATTAATAAGATGTTTTATCCCATTCCTAAAAGATTATATTTAAATCTGTCATAACAGAAACATGAACTGAAGTGAGAATACACAAGAAAACTATTATTTAGAAGCAGCAATTTCCTAGAGTGATTTTATAGATAACCTATGCATTTACATGCATTAAAAAGTATTTATTTAGTTCAGTCTTGCATATTTGATCATGTATGGTCTGTTTGCTAACATACCTGAGCTAGACTGTTTAAATATAGATACCACATGCTTTAAAAACACAGTTAACTGTTCAGCACTCTTTATATTAGGGTTCTTGGCTGAAACATCTTCATGATTCCAAAGTGGGCCTCGTTTTCTAAAAAATACAAAAATAGAGTAAACAGAATATAAAATGCAGCCTTTGTCCTTAATATTATTTAAATGAAATTTAAACCTTAAGGTTAATTGCAAAAGAATCTACTATGTACCACATTAAAAAAACCATCTAGAAGCGCAGGCATGAATTGGAAGGAATTTTGACAACTGACCAATATTATACAATATACAAGAAGTTAAGACAAAGTGAAAAGCAGTGTATCAGTTCCAACTGAAATAACTGAGTAAGAAGATGGAAGAGATGCTATAGTACATAACAGATGTAATAGATGGAAGGTATAGTTATAGTACAATAAATAGTACTCTAAGAAAGAGCCAGTACAACTACCACCATTATGCATTTCCTAACTTCCTTTCTTCCCAATTCCTTTCCATTGATATGCCACACAATTATAAATTTAAGCTGAGGTAAAGAAAAAGTATCAAAGCATGGAGGAACAGGCAGGATTTCAGATTAACATTATCTTCAAAGCTTAATATAAACTATCATGCAAACTGCACGACTGTGGATGATTTTACCAATGTCCTGTGCAACAAATTCATCATTTTTGAATAGCCAGCTCTCTACTACTAGCTAATCCCTAAACTGCACAGAAATCTTCAGGTCTCTAATAATCTCAATGTATTCCTGCCCTAATTCAGAATAAAACATGGCAAAATACTTTTAAACAGAGAGGACTTGAAAGGATGGTCAAAATTCTCTGGAAGTGTTGGAAAGTTAGAGCTTTTCATGTGTGTATCACATAAAAACATTTACTCGTGATAAAACAGAGACAGAATTAGAAAACATGATGCTAAATAGTGAGAGGTTTGCCATTTTTCCACAAAATATGTCTCAACAAAAATAAAAACTGAAATCTTACCTTGAGGTAATAAATTCTATAAGAGTTTTCACTTTTTCATCCTGCTCTACTGAAATGTCAACCTCATTGAGGATTGTGGTGTGCAGTTGAGAAATGGCAGCACTTGTATTTCCTAAACTGATGCTAGAAGAGGTAGAACTTGAACTAAGCCCTGAGTCTGTCATTGGGGAGGGCTGGTAATCAGGTATAAAATCATGAACACCTGCTGAAATTGAAACAAGAGGATTATGCACTTTTAAGCTGACAGTTAATATTAAATATAGAAAAGGAAAAAATAGCCCTCTAAAAAGATCAATAACTTAGTAAATGTAATGAGAACACTTAGAAGAGAATAAATTAATGGATGCAATAATTTCAATGAAATCAACAAGTCTCATACATGCAAATTCTTCACATGACTTATATGAACTTTAATTGGGAACTGCTAGATCCCTTTTTAAAACCCCTCTATTATCCTTGATTTTGTACCAATAGTATCAGAGCTCATCAGCTTCTGAGGCATCTCAACTTAATTAACAAAATTATACAGACTATTTCTTACTAATGAGCAGGTTTTTTTGGTAAAACCCAGTCCCACTGAATCTGACAGTACTTGAAATCAGTGAACATTGAGTATTATCTAGTGAATGGACTCTGAGCAGAGCCCCTGTGGCTGCACAAAGTTTCTCTGAAGTTAGCTTAATCTTGTGGCCAGAAGATTTTTCTCCTCCATATAAAGAATCACGTGACAAAAAAATACCTCAGCAGTGACTCCTCACATTGCCCTTCCATCCATCCATGAAGGGCTGAGGGAAAGTAAACTACCAAGGAAAACTGGCAGGGCCTTTGACTGGAGCACTTGTACTTAAATAAGCTTAAGACTCACTAATCCACCACAGATTTTCACTATAGAACCACAGAGTTTTGACTGGGGTATTTGAGCTTAGTCAGCTCAAATAAAATTTAAAATTAGCTTGTCCAACCTTGTGCTAGGCGTTCATACCTGTAAACACCTTATCCTAGTCCCCAGCTGGAAATGTTTGATGCTGACCTTATTCTAGTTTCTATCAAACATCTTTGTTTTATTGTGTCCAGTTTAGACAGTTTATCCAAGCCCTTAAAGATGAGGAAGGGAATGGTTTGTACATGCCACTGTGTAGATGCACCATTAAAGTTCTGCTGAACAGATTGCTATAAAATAATCCTTCCACTATACACAGTGGAATTTAATTCCTCATTGCTACTAAAAACCAAATTCACAAATCAGACAACTACTTTTGCTAAGTAATAAAACCATTGCTGATGTGAGCAAAAGAGAACAAACAACTGTATGGCAATATGCTGCCACCTACTGAAATAATATGAAATACTAAATTTTAAAAAACCACAAAGAACTATTTTAATAGAAACTACAATACAGTCTCACCATCAAAATATTCCCTTCATAAAGAGGTACATAGAAATATAAAGTATACTGTATAATTACAATATTGTAAAGTTAAAGGGAATATTCAAGAGTCATATCTCAAAAAATATTCTGATAGACAATAAAGAATGCAATCACAGCTGACAAAACTTGGAAATTTTAACTTGCTATAAACAAGTAAGAGATATATCTTCTTGGTTTTTATTTTCAAAGGCATCATGAAAACAGCTGTATTAAAGTTCCAAAGCACAGGTCTCCCTCTTTGATTTCCACTACTATTCCTCATACAACTGTGCTCCCAACTCTGACGACTGAGCACAAAGTGCCAATGAGAACTCCATTCATTTTGACTTCATTAAAATCCAAAGAAATTTTAATGCCAAGGCCTCAGGAAAATATTTGCAAGAAATGTGCAAGAAAAACAACAGAAATCTGATTAATGCCTGTAAGAAACAGGTAACTTCCCATGTCATTTCAACAAGCAACATGTAATAAATGAAAAGCATACCTGTGAAAGTGTAATCTAAATGGGTAGTCTGTTTGACAGTAAGCACCCTGGACTCGTTGAACTCTCTGTTTCTGAGTAGGACAGAAGCAACAGACTGGACATTACTGCCAGAGCCCATCACTATCAGTAGATGCAAAAGTAGTCGTTTACAATGCTCATAGACTTCAGAGTGACCGTGGTCAAAACCTAACACAAAAGGAAAACAGAGAGGCTTTATGATACTCAAAGGGCACATTGAATTACATTATTTAAATACAGCAGTATTCAAATTGGTCTGCTATACTTTACCAAATAACAGATATAGAATTCTCTAAACAATATTTTTTCAGTGTTTCAATAGAGAAAAAACCAGCATATAGTTTAACAAACTGTATGTTGATCAGATTAAAATATATCTGATAATCCCATGCAAGGTTAAAGTACAAAGTCATTTTAAGTAAGAACTTCATTTGTGCTCTGTATGAAAATTACCACTTAAAAACAGAAAGCAAAATATTGAATTTTACTGTGTCTTCTACAAGAGGTAAAAGCTTCTAAACAAAGTGCCCTAAAACAACACTAAAAAATCTACATTGTAGTAATTAAGCTGAAAGACATTTAATTGAATTTTTAAAAATACTGTAAATATTATCAAATTAATGGGATTTCAGTACAATGGTAAAAAATTCCTCAAGTTACTGTAAGTATTTCTGTAAGAAGTTAGTTACCTATAAAAATTGCGTGAAGCAAAAGATGCAAGTATCCTCCCCATTCCACCTTTACACTGTGGTCAACTATCAAATCAGTCAAAAGAATCACTGCTATATTGCATCTAAAACAAAAAAAATAGAATGTTAGAAGAATGTAACAGGAACTTTACAAAGAGCTGCAAAGGGCTTCATATGCTTCTAACTTGTATTCTTCAGTCTATAAACATTCACAAAGTTGTGTTATAAGGCAAAAGATGAAGGCTCATAATAAAAATAGAAACACTTTAATCCTCCAGATTAAAAGTTTGAGTAATCTTAAATTGCTAGACCTGTGAGAAAACCCACAGAAAACAAATGTATTGTTAACTGCCCTTTAATCTGCTGTCTTCAAATGACTGTATTTGTGCAACACAAATGAAAACACAAAGAACTGCCACTGGCATTGCCAAAACAGCTACCTGTGAAGTGACATGCCCGGAGGAGAAGTTTCAGGCAAGTAATCCACCAGTGGTGACCAGCAACCTCCAGAAGGTGGGAAAGGGAGAGGCTCTCCTTGATTGTGCTCCATCACCTTCAACCGCCAGTTGGAATAGAGAGGCATTGAATCACCTAACACAACAGAAAATTAAACCAGAGATATATTTACAATGCATATTTCTGTATGTTACAGCCTTCTGAAGAAATATTTTTAAATTCTTGAAAAGTTGAGATCTAGGAGAGGGGAAGGGAAGCCAGCTGTAAACAGTAGAAGTTGGACACAGTGT
The DNA here is from genome assembly GCF_028551555.1 of Melozone crissalis. NCBI lineage: Eukaryota > Metazoa > Chordata > Aves > Passeriformes > Passerellidae > Melozone > Melozone crissalis. The sequence continues at coordinate 20,681,272 of NW_026535784.1, forward strand.
TTTGAAAGAAGTATTATTTCTTTTAGTACAAGGATGATTCTCAGAAGTTGCACACATAACAGAGTAAGATGTTTTTGAACAGGTTCATAAAACTCATGATAAAAGGTAAAGTGATCTGATGTAACTTCCTTGAATTTCAAACCTCATGCCAGATAGGGAGTTATTTAAGGCTGGGCCCTAAGATTTAACTGAGCTCATCTTGAAGAGCAGTTCATTATAGGCTAAGGAAGTATTCATCAAGAGCACATCTTTATAGGTCTTACAACAAAACCCCACCAGTGCTATCTGCTAGATAATGCTGGCCTGATCCACGGGTAACTTGGAAGTTGCCACTTTTACAACAGCATAGCCCAATCCCACTGGTTGATAAAAGTTACTGCTCAGAAAATCAGTAAATTTGTCAAGAAAGCACAGAAAGACATTTAGTTTTTTTATTCAGCAAGCTTCAAAAGTGCAAGAAAAACTGCAGCTCTTTGGTATGAGAGTATACTGTGTTAACAGACCCAAAATGCTTTACTGGTTTAAAAGTTGTTTTGGACTTCAAAACTGTCAGTGAAGACTAGAAACAAGAAAATTGCCTCAACAGTTCTATGTTTCAGGGATTCTACCAGCTCTGTTTGGAAGTATAGCTGCAGAAGTTTCAGATGTTCACACATGTATCAGCTCATTATCACCTTCTTCACTGGAAGTGACAAACTCCTTACTGATGGAATATGGGAAATATCATCAAGATACTCAGTGCTGCTATCACAAACAGCAAACAAATCCAAAACTGACTGCAGCTGTGATTCTGGATAATGCCTATCCATGCAGTAATAAACATTCTGGCTGATCAGAAGCCATTAACCTGTTACTGACCCAAAGTTTAGGAGATTTTGCATTAGTATGTCCAGCCCTTACAACAATCTCTGTAGAGGACATTAGGTTTCACCTCCTTAACAGAGGCAGTAAGAACTACATATTCACTCTAATCTTCACATTGTGCAAAGAATCAGTCACTGAAGAGTGCATCAGAAGATCCTAATGAACTCTTGTTGCCTCAATATAGCATGGACAGGTTCCATACTGACATCTAAAGCTCAAAATGCAGAAGTTCACCTCCTGTTGTTCAGTCACATAAGAAAATTAGTGAAAAGGCAGTGTTGCACTGTGTGCTGTAACACACCCAAAGTACTTAAGTGGTAGTAAAATCAATGATCAATAAAAAATTGAGTGAAACCTAAGTCTGTGGGACCACTTCCACGACTGAAATGTATCTGATTATCCCATGCAGGGTGAAGTACAAAATCATTTAAATGACTAACCTGTTAGCTGAAACAAGAGTTTCAATGAAACAACTCTTCTGACCAAGCACACAGAACCCCCTAATGTAACACATCATTTACTGTCTGCACTGTCCTCATTTTTGCCTGATTACATGACCTGTTTTGCTTTCTGTAGCACTGCCATGGCAATTTCTATCTTAGGCATTGGTGCAAAAGTAGCCACAGTTAATAAGCCTCTGTTAAGGAAATCTTTGCAAATGCATAATGGAGTTTCAGAAGAAATTTTTACCTCTTTCCATACCTCTGCATCTCAGTGGAAAAAAACCAACAACATAGATCACAAAAAATAATCCAAGACATGTTTTCAGAACAATCTTGGAAATTAGATGTACATAAAGAGAACTTTTTTCCCTGCTATGTTTTCCTTTGCTATGGATTAAAAAAAGTTTAGTATACTTATTTTTTAATAAGTCAAGGAATGCTATCCTTTAAAAGAACAATTACTTGCAATTTCTTTTCTTTTTTTAAAAAAACTTCTTTTCCATCACCTTTTTTAAAATCTCATCTTCATACTGCTCATCTCTGTTTCTTGTGCCTAACTGTTGAAGGAAATAGAGTAAAACCATTTCATTCAGGAAGATGTTCACAACTCATTCAAGAGGATAACAGAAAGAACAAAGCATATTATCTTCCTTGAATATTTTATTGCAGTCAAATGTATGCTAGTCTTCAATAGCAGTAATAAGATGGAGGAAGATAAAAAAACCCTTGATATTTAATAGATTTATGCAAAAAACAGTGATAATGTTGATTTCTTTATGTTCCACAACCTTCAGCAGAAATATTGACTCATGAAAATTCTGTGTGCTATTCATAGAAATATTTTAAAATAAAGAATATTACTTTTTTCCTCTTCATATGATCCTCCAGAGCTGCTGCTGTAGCGAGACTCCAGTCTGTGGTGCTGGCGGTTCAGGTTGCTGTTCAACCCGCTGTAGATGTCTAGGTGTGCGTAGCTGTGGGTGCAAATAAAGCAGAATTAGTGACTGACATTCTGTGACAAACACTAATCAGGGTCTCTCAGGAAAACTGTATTTCAGCAAAACTCCTTTACAAAAAAAAATTCATCTTACAATCAACATGATGCCAAAGCACCTCAGCCATGTAAGACATACCTTCTCAACCAACATCAGATAAGGGGATTCAAAGAGATTATCCACTATAAATTGTATTTCTGTTCCATCATTTTCACTAACATTTAAGCACATTAAAATAATTGTTACCATTTTACATAAGTTCTTCTCACTCTAGAACAAAATAAGGAGATCCATATGTGATCTGGCAGAGACATATGCATGTATACACACATGGTGTCCAAGATCCTACCTTGCTAATCTGATAAAACTATAAAGAAATCAGATAAATTAGAGTGCTAAAAGCACCATTTCCAAACTGTTTCTATACTTCTCTCCTCTTGGCAAGTCCAAGATGTACAGGGTACATCTTATCAAGAAGCATATACCCTGGGCAGGTTTAAGACAACCCTACCGTACATGCCAAAACTCACAGAGACTTTCAAAACTTCATTACTTCATTTCAAAACTTTTAAAACTTCATTACTTTACAAGTTTCTTCAGCTTGAGCCCCCATAGCAGCCAAGTTCTTGTCTGTGCCTTGCTAGGCTGAATTCTGAATGACACCTTGCATTCCAGGTTTCTATGATTTACTATCATACAGCTCACCCCAATTTAATTTAAGTATTGAGGTTGCCTCTCCCAATATATTTACTATTCTAACTACATTGACATAATTATCCTAGAGAAGGAAAGGAAGTGTCCAACTGGGAAGTTATATCAGAACTGTAATTATTAAAGCTCTCAAACAAGTTGTCAGAAACTCATCTGCAAACTTATGACATCGTTGCTACTCAACAGTAATGGCAGACATGCACACTTTGCTCATGTTAATTACAGAGCCTCCACTCCCTCTTCACTTGAAGGTTAGCTATCTATATTAACACAAAATGACAGCATGCCCACACTCAGTTACTGCTGAGCTCCAACTACACAGCCTAAGTCTACATCAACTGTTTGCTTTCCACCAGCCTCACAGTGTCTGCCAAATTTCTCCAAAAGATTATGTTTAAATAGCTCAAAAATTAGGGAGGGAGAAATCTGTTTTAAAGTTAGCTGTAAAGTATCTTGACACAGATACCAGGCATTCAAACACCCTAGTTAGGGAAAATAAACTAGCAACACATAGGCAGTGTTCATTTCCAGTGAGGCAATAATCTGCAAGTCATAAAATCACATAATTACTTGGATTGGAAAGGACCTAAAGATCATTTGGTTCCAACCCCCCTGCCAAGGCAGGAACACCTTCCACTTGACCAGGCTGCTCAGAGCTCTATCCAGCTTTGCCTTGAACATTTCCAGAGATGGGGCATCCACTTTTCCGGGCAATATGTTCCAGTGTCTCACCAACCCCACCTCACAGTACACTGCCCTCACGTGAACATACACAGTCCAGTGTAACAGTAGTTACTTCAGCACCACCAACAATGTAACTGTAAGCAATACCATGCCTGACCTGGACTGGAGTTCAAATCGCAATTGAGGCTGCTAGTTAGTCCCAAATAGTACTCCAGTTCTGTTGACATGCATGCCAATACATGGAATGTAATCCCTGCAATGAAGACATACCTGGAGCTGCTGAGATGGGAGTATTTCAAGCACCTAGAAGGAATTCCTGTAATTCAACTAGTAACTGCTCTTTGAGGAGATACTTACTTCTCTTCAATACTGTCTTTCATGTGTTTACTGTCAGGATTGCCATCTGTGGGAGCCACCATTGTATTGCTACTAGAAGTGGTACCTGTGAATTATAGACAAGGAAAAAGGTTGGTCAATAAAATGGAAAAGTAGTCTTAAGCACTACAAGATCACCCTTATTTACTGGTCCTTGCCCAGTAAATCATATAATCAGGTTTATTCTACAGCAACTGGCACAAATACAAACTGAGTCATACTTTCACATGAAATAAAGGATTGTGAGCTGCTACCATAATTTCACTAACCAGAAAAAAAAAAATCTATTCCAGGAATCTCTAACTCTTCAATGTAAATTAAGTAGAAAGTTTTTTAAGCAGTATCTAGAGACCTATTTCCTTTTTTCCTGTATTATACACCTCACAGTAATCTGCAAAATGTAGTTGGACTTTGTTAGCCAGTTAATTCAAACCACAAACTCATTAAGGATTAAAACCTAATAGCCTGTGGTGAAGCTTTTAACAATTCTCTTTAAGGAGAAATTTGCAAGCATCACATTGAACTGACAGCCCCAACTGGAAGCAATTTTGTACCCTTCCATCCTTTGCAATTCTAAATTACATTAACTGCAAGAGCCCCAGATTTTTTTACACACTTTTTAAACACTTCCAAGAACAAGTGCCAACGCATCCACCTTGTGATCCACATAACACCATGTGATAAGTCCAGGCTGCTTCATAGTATAGACAAATTTTCAGCACAAAAGTTAAGGCCTTGCTTAGATTCTCTGCCCACATCTGTGTCTTTTGCAGCTCAATTTGACAGATGGAAACTGCACCAAAACAAGACTGCTTTTCCCCACATTTCTCAGCATGTTCTTGGATTGAAGTATGAGGTAGACACTTTTGATATGTTCAGCACTTTGAGGGGTTTTTGACGATTGGTCTATTGTTAATAATTTCCAGATAAATTTTCCTAAGTAAGTGAACTTAAATCTTGAAACAAGTCCTGTGGATACAGTTTGTGTCTGGAACAGAACTTCAAATGCAATGACTTAGATGGATTTAAAATGATATACATTTTCCCCATGGTTTTACTGAGTAAACATCAAAGTCATATAGTGAGGGTAAACAGTGCAAGGTCTCTGAACACAGATGAAGTCTGATGCACACATTAAGACAAACCCATCCCTTGTGAACCTATCAGATGTTCTTCAGTAAGAACTCTGGGTACACCAAAATCTGCAGATACTGTAAAACAAACTTTTAACCTGTTTTTTAGAAACAGAACCTTGCACTCCTACAGAATACTTACAAATGCAGTCCAGTGGCATAACTGATTGACAGCAGCATGTTTATAATTATCAATAATAACAGTTGAAATGAGTGAAGTCAGTAAATGCTTACCTGAAGTGACAGAGGGGATTTTGTAACTGGATGTAATGCGGTAATATGGTGGATTATCCATATGGGTGACTCCTGAACTGACAGGATCCGTAAGCTGCAGTTCACTCACCAGCTCTTCTAGTAGTTGCATTGTTTTGTCTCTACCCAAATAAACAATGACTTTCTTTACCTGCAATAAAAACATATATATAAAAATTTATTTATTTATATGAAAATATTTGAATACCACAACTTGTTAGAATCAGTATCTACCTGCACTGCAAGCAACGATACATGAAACTTACTCCAGTTCTAAAAGCAACCAAAGTTGCTTTCCTAGCTGTCAACAGCAGGAAGCATGGGGAATATATCACAACAGTAAGAAAGCAAATCTTCAGAGTTCCAGTCTTCTGACAATAAAGTTTGAAAGTATGCTTCTGAAAATCATTTAAGCAAAAGATTTTCTTACAAAGGTTTTAGTAGCACCTGAGACCAACACTGGAATGAATGTATTCTGATATAATTTCTTTTTGATATTTCACAGTTCTGTTCCATACTATTTCTTTTCCTGCATATTATCATATTTTTCTTCATGCTATCCTGCAGTGCTCTCACATACATTTTCACATAAAATAAATTTGGTTTTGAGGGTGCTTGGGATGGTTTGTGGGTTTTTTTTGTATAATACTGGTCATGAAAGAATGATGCTCTGCAGGGTGTAACTGGTGCTTTATTTTCCTGTATTATCTGTCTGCTTTTCAGGAAAATACTAAAGTATAGCATGAGAAAAAAATTGTTCAGTATATACTCTTAATAAAGTTAATCCAAGTTTACCAATCAAACGCTGAAGATTACTTTTTAAAAAGAAAATAACATGCTAAGACACATGTAGAATTTCAGTAATTTTTTTACATTGTTTATTATTTAATCACTTAGTAATGTCTTCATATAGTCCTACAATCATTCAATGAATGACAAATTAATTAATTTAATTGATTCTATAATTTTGACATAGATGTCCAAAGTAATGCAAACAAAATAACTGAATTTGATTTGTTCATAGTATTAGTGGTCATAAAATACAGGGTGGAGATTTTGATACTATAAATCCAACCTCACATTTTTATTTGGTGATCTTTGCTGCCAGACATACTAATTTTTAAAATATCAATAAGCACTAATGAGAGATCTGTCACATACTCACATAAGGCAAAAGGCTGGGTTCACTGTTCACTCCACAAATACTGATCAAGAAGTGCAAAATTATTTTCAGATTCTTTGGCCAGCTGTCTGCCAAAGTAGTCCAGACATTTTCTATCTCTGACCAAGCCACTTCATCACCATACTAGAAAACAAAATAAATGTATGTCCTGAAAACTTCATCAGAAAACACTGTACTCAGAAATTGTCTGCACTGATCAAGTGAAACAGGCTCTAGAAAAAAGAGACATAAATCTTGTAGGAAACTGTTGCCTTTCTAATGTTCTGGAATGATGCTTTCACGTGTATTTTTAAAAACGTTCTCTGGAAATACCTTTTCTTCTATAGATTTAACTATATAAAAATATATTATAAGATATGTGTACATATTTTATATCCCATTGATATATAATACATTAGACTGAGGAAGCTGGGCCTTTCTAGTCTAGAGAAGGCTGAGAGGGGAGGGTCTCATTAATACATATAAGTATCTCAAAGGCCAAGAGGATGGTGCCAGACTCATTTTGGTGGTGCCCAGTGACAGGATGAGGAGCAATGGGCATACACTAACACACAAGTTCCATCTCAACATGAAGAATTTCTTTCCATGGAGGGTGGAGAGCACTGCAACAGGCTGCTGAGGGAGGTCATGAAGCCTCCTTCTCTGGAGACCAAAAACCCACCTAGACAAGTTCCTGTGTAACATGCTCAGGGTGACCCTCCTTTGGCAGGAGGGTTGGTCCTGATGATCTCCTGAGGACCCTTTAAACTCTAACAATTCTGTGAAATTTAACAGAGACCCAGTCTCCTAGTTGCTGACAATTCTCAATAAAACTCCATGGGCCACACACTGACAAGAGCTTTTAATTGATAGTTCAAAACACAATCTCTCATCACTAAGAGTCTTATTGACAGGACCACTGCATGTGAGCAATACTTCTCTGTTGGAAGTAGCTATGATAGGAAGAAGGAGAGTCAATCAGGTAGCAAGACAGGTTCCAAAACTCCACTTTGAGATCATAGGTACACAGGCAGTTAGGTATTCTCTATCTAGCTAGACATCTATATTGCAAAACATTAGTTATATACTGTCACTATACAAAACAATTACTATGACATTTTTGTTATATATTACATATTTCTTGGAATACCTCAAAACTGTAGGGTATAGTTTGGGTATACAAAGCACCTCCACAAATATGAACAGTACCTCTTGAAAGCTCAGTGACATAGTACCTCTGAATAGTATTTTCTTGCATCCCAAACAGAACAATCCACTGAAAGAAGATAAGCACATAAGTAATTAATTTTACCTTTGCAGTCATGTACATCAGGTTGTTCAGAACCATAGCTGTAGCCTGTGGTGACCCCCAGCCTTCTCCTCGTAGCCACCGTCTGCTGTTCACCATCATTTCCCTGTCCTTCAGAGAATCTTCCTCATCTTCATCTTGCCGACGAATGGTTGGCAAAGGTTTCAAGTCCACCAACTCAATATTGTTCATCCATGGCAGCAGATAATGCAGCATCACCTGCCTCCCAGCTGGGTGAGCTGTTTGGATTCTCTGACTCACTTCTGCCATTCAAAAAATTAGGTACATACACGAATTCCAAATCAATAATGAGAACTGGCTTGGTGATAACAACAATCACGAACCCAGCACACCATACTGATATAATGTCATGCTGATCAAAATGCATTTTTTTTGTTTAGCTGACTAGTGCCATTTCATAATGAAAAAGTCCATGGTCTTCAGCAGAGCTAACTGAAGACACTGCTGACAAACAGTGTGATGAAGAAATCACATTAGTATGCATATATATACATACATATACACATATATATATGTGTGTGTGTGTGTGTGTGTGTGTGTGTGTGTGTACATATATTCCTTGAATTGAAGGAGAGAACTGAAAAACCTATGGCATAAAAATGTACCAAGTTTGGCAAAAAAACACTTACATTTTTTTCTTCCTAATATTAGTCACAGTAGTTTGTTTTTTTTTTATTTATGTAATAGGTTATTATTCTGCAATTGTTTAAAAATGCTGCAGAATAATGTATTTAAGCAATCTACAATAAATAACACACTAAAGGGAACAATGAAAGAATGTTTTTTTTTAATTGCAAATTAGTTCTATAATGTGATTTTCCATGGTTATTAGGAAGTCAGTAAAGTATTTTTGATTCATGTTCTTTCACCTTGAATATATTTCAAACACAAGTGAACAAAAACTGTCACTTAGTAGGCTTTTTTGTCTCTATTCAGTATGATGATGTTGGTGTCCTGATTTTAGTGAATTACATATAAATCAGTTATTGAAAAATAAGAATGACACATTTCCTATAATGCTTTTGACTTGATGAAGTTTTTTGTTTTGTTTTAAAATCGTACCTGAGAAGATAGCAAGTGTCAGCTCAGGGTAAGTCCTTGCTAATTCTTCTGACAGTTGATAATAGGACATAGAATACAAATGTGGTAAAGGAGAAGGCTGTCCCAAAACCCCATCCATCCGCTGAACTTCCAGTTTGTGAGCATAACGGAACATCTTTGGTTCCAAAATCTACAACAGTAATGTTCAGAATTTGAAGCCAAGTATAGAGTTACTGTAGAAATTTTTATACAAAAATCACTTTTTAAGTTAATATATCTACATCACATTTTGTACATTACATTACATGTACATTTTAAAGTTAATTTATCTATTCTCATTTAATGTTTCTTATCTATGCAGATCTCCATACACCTACAGCATTTGCTGACACTGTGGTAAATGAATAGAAGACTAGCTAAGATACATTCTACGTGATGAGTTTCCAGCAATAAAGTTTCAAAACCTGCTTTCACAAAATACCATCTTAAATACAAATTTATCTATAAAGAAATGCAAAATACTATTTAACATTTGCATTTCCAAACAACACCAATTTTTGCTCATCTATGAGACATGGACAGGAACCACACAATCTCTGATGTGGTAGAGATGCAGCAGGAGGCTAAAGCACTCTGATACTTTAAAAATCAATTTGGGTTGATTTTAACAAGTAGTGTCCATGAGAGAAGAGAGATGGGGTTGATATATCAATAAGGGTGTGACTTCAGTGAGGACTTCACTGTTGAATTCAGCTGACAAAAAAACTTTAAAAAAATCTCCAAGACTTAAGGTCTGAGCTACTATCAGCACAGATTTTTAAACACTAATGTGACCTTAAGTTTACCCCTATATGACCACAGAAAGGAATATACAAAAGTAAATTAAATTGGTAACAAGATCTTCACTGTCATCTCTCCACATGGACAGATGAAAAAATGTTTGGTAATAGTGCAAAAATCAGAAAACTGACTGCTGCCCCAGCAGACAGAGAAGGCTTGGGAAGCAATCTGCTTCTCTCTGAGGTGCTTTTGGACAAAGGGAGCTAGGTATCACTCTGTTTCAGGGCCAAATCAAGAGAGTCCTGATTTAGGTTGTTTCTTTAAAAAGCAGGTACTATGAAAATACAGGTCTCGAGTGCATGGAAACAGACAGACTTTCAGGAAAGTCTATTTGTGCCAGGAAAGGATCTGGTTTAACTATGTACTAAAATAGAGAAGAAAAAAACAACATTGTTTTTCAATTTCCTTACTGAAGGCAATCAAACAAAACCAGACTTTTTTTTAATACATAGGACAATTATTATTTTAAAAGAAAAAATAATAATCAGAATTAGCTTACAAACCTGCAATAGTTGCATAGCAACTTCATAGATAGCCCTAGTAGAATCAGCTGCTTTAAATAGTATCAGATTCAGGAGGGTCACTGTATCACACTGGTAATCCCTAGGAAAAAATGACAAGTATGAAAAAAATAAAATTAGATTTGGTTTTCTAAGATTTGAATTTATTTAAGTTTAATTTACAAGGAACACGATAGGGGACAGAATAACATTTTGACAAGTTTCTCTAGGAACACAGACACACACACACATTGATGATATTTTCTCTCTATGGAAGCAAAATCCACAGTTTTACATAAAAGCACACTGAAAATGGAAGTTTTAAAGCTTTGAAAAATGCTGTAGTACCTGTTTTGGAACACATTGGCTATGGCTTTAAAGCAGCCAGCTGCCACCCGCTTGGAACCTGTGTAACACCGGTCAACGGCCCAGTACATGAGGTTACTCTGGTCAGGATTGAGTTCCAAGAGCAGCATGACTGCCTCACAGCCCAGCTGGTGAACCTAGAGAAGAGTAAATACATATGTTAAAATGTAGAGAAAAAGACCAACTTACAAAACAGGGAAACAACTATTTAAGAAAGCTGAAACCTTTGGGAACATAAAATCTTTTTCATCCAAAATCAATGACACCATAGACTAAACTGGCAGCAGATAATTCTATCACACTGTTTACTGTTCAACTTGCACACAGTCATAAATTATTGTGTAAATAACTAGAGCTCTACTGACTTTTTTCCCCCTTCAGTTCCAAGGCTAGCTTGCGCTTTTTTCTGTCTCACACTGACACACTGCCCTGAAAGCACTAGATACAAAGAAGCATTTAAAGACAAGCAAGAATTCCAGTGGGATACAAGGGATACATCCACATGGAGACTTGCATCTTTCCTGGACTCAAAGTAGCCCACAGGAGCTGTATTTTTATGTAGTCCTAGCATTACAGGGCAATAGAGGTCCTGCCTTCAAAGCTTACCTGGCTGTTTAGATTAAAAGCTTGGTCTTAGTAACTCCAAAGGACCCCAAGGAACTCTGCAGTCTCACAAGAGTTCAAGTTCAAGATCTCATCTCCTTTAAATTTGTGGAACACCTGACTTATTACTACAGCTTAACATGGTTGATCAGTTTATAAAAAATATACAGTGCTTCACCCCTTGTCCTTTCCTCTTCCATTCTGCTTCTCTTGGTGTCTGATTAGGGACCACCTCCCTCAACAGGGTGAATACATGTGAAGGACAGTGCAAAACCCTGTGCTACTAAAACAGCTTTGAGCTTAAGTAAAGCACTTAGGCAAATCTGTCTGCAAACTCACTAAAACATGTGTTTGAAGCACTGATAGCTGCAAAGTGATGCTGACATTGCTTGTATTACCTTTTTATCTTGTGAATCCAAAATATTATCCAGCCATTTGTATAAATAGCCATCAGATGAAAGCCCAACGTTGTCTGCAACAGGGCCACAACACAGTACAGCAGACATAGCCTTTGGAAAGCAATGAAAAACACATTTTAGTAACTCAGATACAGGAATTGCTCTTACTCAGTCCACTAAAATATCAGATAATTAAATACTAACCTGTTAAGAGGGAAAGACCAAGGGCAATAAGAATGTTTAACATTTTATTCAAAAAATTATGAAATAATATTTTCCTCACCTTTCAAATACAAGGAAGGGTCAATACTAAAATGCTGACATATTGAAGAATTAATACACCATTAACCAGTTTCATTGCTAATGTACATTTAGATGAAAGCCTTTAAATTAAGCAAATGAGAACTAAAGTGAGGAAGTGAACATTCAGTAGTGATTATAAGAAATTTCAATAGCAAGTGCAATAGTCACATTATAGGAAAAGCTGAACTGACAAATACACATGTAAGCAGAAGGAATAAAAGGAATAAAGAGGTGCTAAAACATGGATGTAAAAACCACATCTAAAAGCCCAAATGTTGAATTTGCATCATGTTGACATAACAATCTATTTCCAAAATTCAGAAGTGTTAAAATACCTTTAATGCACAGTATTGGTGTCTGTTTATTCTCATGTTTCTATCACTGTATCTGTCCAGGGGAGTAAACATGATACTAAAAGGGCCTGCCCAGTGACTGAACAGCATAAATAGACTGTGGCGTAGACTCTGCTGTGGAAAGACACTTCTTCTCTGGTGAACTGTAAGAAATACACACAGTTATACACACTCCTCCTGTAATTCTTTAAGATAAAGCATGTAATGCAAAAAAGACCCAAACTATGAATATAAAAGGAAAAATCCCTGTAAAGATCCACTATTATTTTAACACCATAATGCCTGGATGTAGATTGACTATTGTCCTGTTTAATGCCAGTAGTGTACAAGTGTACAGTAGTGTACAAGTTATTTATTAGTACACAGAACTCAAATACATAGACAATCAACAGGACTTTGCCAAACAGTACCAAAATCTCTTAAAACTAATACTGCTAAAGTTAATACTCAAAAATGATGTCACAAATTATTTTAATAAAAGTTTTCTGAAAGTTCAGATAAGAAGTGTATTTTAGTTTAGCTTCTGTTTGGTTGGTTTGTTTTTTTAAATATACTGCATATTAAATAATCAGTAATCAGAAGTTACATTTTGACATACCTGGAACATTTTGGATGATATTTGCCACTAAGGCACTAAAATGGCATCGGATATCTTTCAATGTATCAGAATCCTTTTCATTTTCTGCTTCTAGGAGTTGTCTTGTTAGATCAACATACTCAAGTAAAGTGTTGTTGAGGGAATGTGTTTCATTATCAAGGCCACCACTTGCACTGAACAAATAAAATAAATTTAGAAAATCAAAGAGCGCGGTAATTACATACAACATTTGAAAAACATCGTTATGTTTTTTTATCTTTAAAAAACCCTACACCCTCATCACTGCAAATACTTAATTCAAAGTAATTTCTTCATCCAGCTACAATACAGTAAAAAACTCCAGTGAAAGCAAACTAAGAATCAAACCTAATTATCTGAAGTCACTTATCCTTCCACAGAACTAGCTCTTTTACTGGGGACAAGTGTTAAAAATATTAACTAAAATCTTCAAACACAAAATCCCTTCCCCGTCCCCTAGTGAGAACCTTAAAAGATAAGGGAAAGAATAGTTGGATTCTATAATATCAGCATGCTGACAGACATTTCAGTAATGCTCCTGAGTCAATATTCTGAAATACACTTGAGAATGACACTTGAAGAAATACACTTGAGAATTTTACGCATATATTGTTACTGACAAATACACATCTAAGTACCATTGTCAAATTGTGGGGGGAAGGAGCCAACCATCTCCTAGACTACTTGCTCTTACACAATTCCACATGCATAGGAAAAAATTTCCTAAGGGACTTCTGTAAAACATATGCCAAAACTTCTTCTTTGGAAGTGTCCCTACACAAGCAGGGTAAATTGAGGAAAAAAAAAACCAACTGAGTTAACACTCTCCATCCTTCAGAAGTCCAACATTAATAAGCAGCAGCCTTCTCTGCATAAGATGTGCTGACTAGCACCAGCACTCCAAGTAAGGCAGAAGGTCCTGAATTATCACAGAACAGTTAGAATTTGCACAAGTGGTGCGATGTTTGAGCACACACAAACAAAAGGGACTATGATGTACTGCCTGTTCAAAGTATGGGGAACAGTAACATCTTAAATAAAACATAGAGCACAGTGACAAAGAACATGGGAGCAAGAGGGATTAGAAAACCAGCAAAATTCTGAGTTTTATAACCCCATGTCTATTTATTTAGTGATATACTGAAACTCACGGATGAATTTTGCATGCTTGTTTTACTGAGTCATAGTCAGTGACAATTCAGGAACACCAAGAACTTCTCACGCGTGCTGCCCCTACCTGTGACTAATGACACCAGCATCTGCCAACAGTTCAAATATTCGCACCAGTTGTACTCGTAAAATATCTCGACGCCTGCGCCGTTTCATGTTCTGTCCATCAGAGGAAACACAAAATTACATGAAGCAGAGGAAAAACTAAGTAGAAAACCAGAGTAGAATATAAAAGCATTATTATATCTGTACTACAACTGGCATCTGTTATCAGAGGTGCCAATCTTTTAAGATAAGTTACCAAAATTGCTAACGAGTTTAATAAACCAGACAGTGAACAAACATTTTCCCTGCTGCGGCTCTGAGATATACCAGGTTTGCTATTACATGTATTATCCAGCCTCTTGTCACTAAGTGCAATGTATAAAACAATTGAGTGCAACAGGCAGTCTCCCCACATATTTTGAGGGAGGTGACTCTGCCTCTCTGCTCCACTCTCGTGAGACCCCTCCTGAAGTACTGCCTCGTGGGGTCCACATGCACAGAAAGGACATGGGCATATTGGAGTGGGGCCAGAGGAGCGCTTCAAAAATGATCAAAGGGCTGGAGCACCTCTCTTGTGAACAGAAGCTGTGAGAGCTAGGGCTGTTCAGCCTGGAGAAGAGAAAGGTCCAAGGAGACCTCATTGTGACCTTTCAGTGCTTAAAAAGGGCTTGTAAGAATGATGGGGACAAACATTTTAGCAGGGCCTGTTGTGATACAAGGGGCAAAGGTTTTAAACTAAAAGTGGGTAGATTTAGACTAGATAAAAAAGAGATACTTTTTATTAAGAGGGTGTGAAACTCTGGAACAGGTTGCCCAGAGAGATGAAAGATGCCCCATCAGTAGAAACATTCAAGGTCAGGGTGATGGTGCTCTGAGAAACATGATGTAACTGAAGATGGTCCTGCTCATTTCAAGGTGGGTGGACTAGGAGACCTTTAAAGGTCCTTTACAAACCAAAATATTCTGTGATTTGTATGCAAGCCTGACACAACACACAACATTACAGGAACATTTTGAAACAGAAGTGCTGTTCCTTTTCATCGTTTTCATTAGAGCAGTCAGCTGAGTTTACAACCTTTTCCCCTAAAAACCATCACCACCACCAAACCCCAACAAAGTTAGTGGAGATTTAAACTCAATTCTATGTCATAGCTACCACTAATTGTGGGAATGTCGCTGATGATATAACAAAGTAACAATTGTGTCAAACTATGATTAGGTTAAAGAAATTAACAGAATGTGGAAGAGGTTACTGTATTTTTTCATCATTTGAAATAAAGTCTCGGATAGAGGAATAACAGAGATCTCAAACATGAAGATCTTCTAATGCAAACACTTCACAATCATTTAAAAAAGCAATATTTCACCTTTTTATCTGTTATACTGACTGTTTTTAAATGCAAAAATTAAAGAAAATAACTAACACTTTCTCTTTGTGAAAAGACAGTTAAAACTGTACTGAGTATAATGGAAATTATTTAATTACCTCTGGCCTTCTTTCAAGTGCTTCCTTAATTATAGGATGTAATTCTTCTATTAGTTCCCTGAATTAAAATAATTAAAAGGATAAAAACAAACATTAAATTAACATCTCAACTGAAAGATGTTTCTCAAGAACTAGTATTACAACAGAAGTTAAAACACCCTCAGGTTTTCCTTCTTTATCTGTAGCTTTTAAAAGCAAAGTTTCCTAGAAAGATATTTTCCTAATTTAAAGGAGATTATAAATTAATGTCCCAACAATTATCCCTAAATTTGCATTCTCCAAATATTATGGCTTATTTCTATCACACATAATTTTCATTTATTTTCATATTAGGAGTTTAACAACGGCATATGGTGCAGATGGATATCATTACGGGGAAAAAAAGATGCTGGCAGCTTATCATACAATGCCCCTTCAGCTGTTATGATGCATTTAGTTGTTAATATTGTTTCTTTAAGTCCAGTAACAATACACTGACTGTAGTTAGACCAGTCTCTGAAAACTGAAACCGGTTTTGACACTGTGCTTACATTCCCCATTTGTTCTGAAGCTCCACAGTTTTTATCACTACTCGATTCCTGCTGCCAAACTAAGATTCTCATATGACTTCAACAAGGAGGCAGGGAAAGGAGATCAGTAGTACAGAAGTAAGCAGACAACATACTACGGGTAAAAATATTTGGTTTACTTTCATATTTGTTATCATAGTAACTACTGACTCCAGATTTGTTGGAGTGGACACATGCTTCTACTTTCTGTGGTGCCCCAACTGAGATATATCAAAAGCATAAACCACTTCAAGTTTTCGTGGTAAATGACTGACTCCTCTGATACCTCATGCAAAGTTCCTCCTTCAGAGAATGGGTCCAGGTGATCAGAATGCTGCACAAATGTTTGTGGTGTACTCATTTACAAGAAAGTTAGGCATATTGTTATGTATTTTCTTTCAAACACAGAAAATAACTTGGAAGAAACTTTTCTGTGCTAAAATATAGTAAAGGGTAGTCTTACAATGAAGATCAAGAGATACCTAGAAGAATTTATATGATAGTTACACAAGGCAAAAATATTATTCTAATAAATGTATGTGGATTGCATGTATATAGTCTATAATGGAAAAAGTTCCTGAGCAAACATAACAAGTGGGGAGGAACAGTGCCTAAAACCACAAAAGCTAAACACCAAATCAGTGCAGAGCAGCAATGGTGAGGGGTAGGCTACAGCTAGCATCTGGTGTGAGTACATGCACTGGACAGAGAAAAAAGCTGGTCATAGAAAAAAAACCACATTCTGAAATTATAAAACTGATGAGGAATCAGATCTTTTTCTTTTTAACTTGCTGGATGAGTTGTTTCTAATTCAGAAATCAAGGATTTCTGGTAAAATTATCTCTGAAGGCATTTTCTAGACTTCATAGCTGTTAAGCAGCTCTTCAGGATCATGGCACAAAGTCTTGCTTTACTCCTGGCAGCAAATAAAGTCAGATATCATATAAAATTATAAGATTATCAAGGGATATAAACCAGAACATGACAACTGAGAACCTGACATTAATATCAATATTGACTTTTTATCTGAGATAATATGGGACACAAGTGACTGGAGAGAAGCATCATCTTATTCAAAACCAACAGTATCAGCAATTCTTGTTCCTTCTGCAGAAGCAGAGTTGGTTGCTCTGCATGGTACAACTTTATAATCCTCAAATAACTCTCATAATCTCAACTTTATAAGTCATAATTTCTTTCAGCAGCAGAGATTGGCTGCTGTCAGAGAACATCTGATGGCCTTCCCAGGAGGTTTTCGTGCCCTCAGATGTTCTCTCTCTCCATTCATCCTCATAAAGAGCAATTGACAATACCAGTAAGGAGAGTTTATCAATCACTACAAACTTGGTTGTAATTAACATTTCAAATGTTATTAGTTCACATAATCTGTTCTTTCAGATAAGAGCAGCTTTAAATACCAATAAGCTATTTATTCTTTCTACTAACTTCTTTTTCTTTATGCAGGCATGACCTCCACACAAAATTCTTACAATCTCTAACCATCTCTATCATGCCTCTAAATGCTAGAAAAGACAATGAGAATCAGTCGTCATAGCTTTTTAAAAATTCTTAAAAGGGAAAAAAAAAAAGGAAAAAAAAAAAAAAAGGAGAGAAAAAATGAGCTCCAATTCCCCAGCTTTATAACCAATTAGAACAGAAATAGATGAAACACAACAGTTACCTAAAAGCTCCTGGGTTGGTCCTGCCAAGTCCCAGGACAAGAGATTCTGTAATTTCCATGCTCTCAGAGCGCATCATTGGAACTGTGTGCTTAAACAGGGAGGAAGGGGATGGAATGCCAATAATCTAAGAAGAAAACCAGAACAAAACGCAATGAAGTAGCTACCACAAGGTGGTGACATGAAAACATCTGCCGTAATTTCACAGTTTATTCACAATGGACCAGTGACTCAGAATGATAAAAGTGAAATTTATCTTTGACATGGAAAAGATTTCCTGAAATAGTAAAGTAGTATTAACTATTTCTTGCATCACTGAATTTTCCTAGTCAGATGACAATGAATTGCACAATATGATATACAGATGCTTTGCACATTAATGTATCTGCCCTCCTTGGGGAAGAAGTAGATTTCTGGTGTCCAACTCCTTAGACTCCTGAGTTGTTCTCAAAGAGAACAAAGCTTTCAGTCTATAGTTTCTCAGAATTGGGGAAAGTATCTTGGTAACAAACAAGTGGAACAGGCTGCTTCTGTCAAAAATCTGCGGCATAGTCCATGAATTGTCTTTATGTCTACTGTATCTTCTACGGGAAGCCAAAAATGAGATGAACAAAAAGAAGCAAAAGAAGAGGGAAAAAACCCTGTAATCTGCAGATAATATGAAGACAAAAAAGTATTTGTGATTGGGAAAATATACAAGATACATCATGCCTGAATAGGTCCCTGTTTCAGTTATTGAAGTGAGAGTCTATTTGCTCAGAACTACAGAAGTCTAATGACAGCAAAACCACCCCTTTAAGAGCAAACAAAACATTTCCGTATTACTGCTGGGTAAGATTTTGAGATTTGGTAAACGTCTTCATTATGTGACTGGATTTGCTTTAAAAACATACCACAGACTGGGAAAAGCAAACTAAAACAGTATTCTAAACAAATGAAAAACAAAGGTATCCTAAAAATATTTTCAAACAAATTATACCAGTTTCTAATCATGATAGAATATAATACACCCTCTGGTGTTTCTATTTTCAATAAGATGTAGACTTATTTACAGAAAGTATTAGAAGAACCTACTCTTGAATCAATGCTATAACCACTGTCTGGGGTAGACGCCAGCGTCTCAGGAGGGGAACATCTCACAGAGCCTGTGGAAGTGGAGGAGTTTGAAGAAGATGCTGCACTGCAGCAAAGAATCAGGTAGTTTCTCCAGAGCCCAATATAGGAGTCGCTGCTTGTAGTAGTATTTACTTTCTTTGCGTTGATAGGGCTGCTATTAAAAAAGAAAGAGAAGAGCTCAGTAGAGTAAATTAAGCTTACTACATTTTATTTTGGTTTTCTACTGAATTTATTTTTCAGTTACGCATGTGCCATGACTTCCCCAATTGTTAACATAGTAAACTCTGAGTAAGTTATTCAGAGCAGACTTGTACATCAATAATGCATGCTTTCATATTCAAATCTGCTGAACTACAATATGGCCAAAGGCACTAATTAATGTTAGCTGCAGATGATATTTTATGCAGATAAATCTGCTTTAATTTTTTGTTATATAAAGCTGAATTAAATCCACAGACAATATCAAGAATTTATATTACCTCAATGAAACAATAATGGCACTGCAATGATGATAAATCTTGAAATAATATTAAATATAATATAATGTATTTACTTTAGAAATAAACTTACTTGATATCCACTTGTGGAGACAGCAGCTGAAGTCTTGTATAAGCAAATGTCCAAGCATAGCTTACAGCTGTTGGGCAGTGTTTTGGAAGATTTTCCTGCTTCATGAAACTTGAGAGGCTTATAATCCATGGATCTTGGCCTTGAGTCACATGTGCAAATATCCAAATATGTGAGGGACTGACCACATCAAGGTGGTGGCTGATTGGGGAGGAATTCCAGTCAGCCAGAGTTTGTAAATCTATTGAACTGGGACAGTACAGTAAAGTAGTCTGCGTGCACAGAAAAGACAATGAGGAAATATTTAATACCCATGTATTTTAAGCAACAATATCTTTTGTTATTTATCTAATAAAGTATCAGTATCAAAAGCACACCCATAACAGAGAAAAAATTAATTTATGGGGCTTTTTACAGAAGATCTTAATGTAAACAGCTATAGAAACATGTTGTTTGTGAACAAACTGGTATTAGGAAATAGCAAATCCTAGAAAAAGACCCTTTCATGCATAAAGATTTAATTCTTCCAAAAGCTTTGTACTCTAAAAGCCTTACTACTGGATTCCAATTTGTTTCCTAATCCTAAAATCAGAAGTTTCCTTGATACTTAGGAGTTTATGATAAATACCTAAGTATGGAATTCAGCTGTTATTCACTGACAGCTATTAGAGCATTCATCATGGATAAAGGGCACATTGACTGTTATGACACTATATTACTGCAGAAAAAAGCAGTGCCCTTTGCTTTTAAGAAATTGCAGTCTGTGAGCAAGATGAGAAAAAACAGATAAAGACACAGCTCTCAGTGTTTATATGGTGATGATAACAACACACTATCAGTCAGAAAGTTTACAATGGTGGAGTCAACCTCACGACATACCTCAGATTTTTGCCTTTTTGTGGTGATAAATTGCTATTAAAATCAGCATGAACATAATGACGCTATCATTTGACATACATACTATTTATTTGGGATAGCTTTACAGAATTGCTTCATCTTACAAGCAACTTTACATAAAAAGTCCTACCTGGTCAGCCCCTGTGAGATGTATGAAACTCTCCAGGATAGTAGCACTTAGTCTGTCCATTACATCTATAGCCAACTCATCATCACTCTACAAAAAACACAAAGCATACTAGGCTCAAAGAATGTCAAAATAAAAGCAGTTTCACCAGGCAGCCTAAGAATGGGTCATCAACTGTTACCTTTGAAATTTCTAGAAGTGTGAACAAGGCCCTTATTTCTCTGAGAACACTGACAGCTAATCTCCTGGTGGCAGGCCTTGTGCTGCAAAGGATGACCAAAGCAAAGCCTTCCACCACATGGAATACACTGGAGTAAAGGGTCCTCTCCAGGGGAAGGGTATGGGCAGCCCCATTGGATACACCACGCTAAGAAAAACAACACAGAAGTTAAGCAAATAAAGAAAAACTAAACACAGCTAAGATACAGTTCCATTATTGGCAATGGCTGATTTAAAAATAAGATATTCAGATTTTTGGCTACGGGTCAAATTCTGCATTATGAGAATGACATAATATTAGTCACTTCATTTTTTATTACCTCTCTGAATTTAGTCCAAACAAATACCACAAGAACATCTTTATTTCACTTTCTCGCAAGATGATGCAATGAGAGCAAAATTTCAAAAACTTCAAGCAATACTCTTTTGTAAACAATTATGATATTAAATTATTTGAACCCATTCTATTGGCAAGTAAAAACTGGTGGGCTTAATTCTACTGTTTAATAATTCCTACATATTTCCTGTAATGTAAGCAAAATGTGGTCATGAATTAGTGTTCACGTAATACTTAATAATTTGGGACTAATTTTATTTTGATAAAAAAATGTTAACTTAAAATGAGAGATCTAGAAGTCTTCAAGTGCTGTAAGAAATTTAGCTGAATACTTATTACTTAACAAAACCAGTAAAGCCCACTACTAAGTTTGTATGTAGATTCCAAGTATGTTTTAACATCAAAGGATCTTATATAGATATACCTGAGCATCTTGGGTTTTATTGTGCATTTGGGCTGCTTGTTTCCACTGATTTATGAGCTGCACTAACATTTTTACTGCATTGTCAAGAAGCGTTGGGTGGATGTCAGTCACTTCACGCACAATAAAATAAACAAATCCTGAAAGAACATCTTCCCGCCAATCTGGAAAATCAAGCATTAATGCTTGGAGTGTATTGAAAGCCAAGGCACGAAGTTCTTCATCCATATGAATTGTCAGCCTGTTTAGAAAAAACATTGGTATCATCACCCTAAATAAGCATACTCTTAACCAGCCTTTATCATTTAAAGTTTGGTGTTTACTCTCTCTTCTTTACTGTACAATGCAGAACAGTTCCATAGAGATTCATTTCCTGCACTGGATAAAACTGAAACTGGCTAGTAACAGAAGACACTTCTACTAGAGCAAAATAATGTGAGGTTTCACAAAACTTAATACAAATAAACAGCGTTCAAGAAAAACTATCAAGTGTTTAACAAAGGTGCATCTTTGCAGGTGTCTGAGCTCAGCAGACCAGCACTCTGTGATGTATAAACTATTTTCTTCAAATTAAAATTGAAAACAACACATTTGTTTTCCAGCTAAAGGACACTTACTTTGGATATGAGAAAAAATTCACAAAACAATCTTTTGCACATACACTTAAAAGTCTGTCTAAGTCTGCTATGGTAGAAGATACCTCTTCTAGTATTATAATATTACTTAATAATTTTGTGTCTCTAATATTATTTTAACCATTGAAGAAAGAGTGTTAGAAAAATCTTATTCTCTTAAGTTATTACTAACTTTTTATATATGTAACTCAACCCTTTATATGAAAATGAATTTAGAATTTCCAAGCTATAAGTTGTCCTGTATTTCTGTGCCACACTATTCTTACATTTAAAATTTTAAAAAATCTTCTCAACTATATATCAGGACTGACAGGGTATATTCAATTTAAACTGAGATAAGAGATGGAAGAATATGGGTAGTGTTGGATCACAGAAAAATGGAAAAACAAAGCAGGATTAGTAGAGAAAAATACTGAAGTTTCCCCCAGGTGCCTATCTCAAATTTTGGTAATGTCAAACAAGACTGACTTTATGAAAATTTATAGTATTCGCGACACAAGAAAAAAAGAGAGGAAAAAAGTACAGCAGTGACAAAAAGATAAAACAGGTTCAAAAAAACAAAGCAACAGCAATAAATTCCTAGTTCTCAAAATACTCTCTCTAAAAATACATGCAAGGTCTGCAGGATAAATTTGCCTCCTGCTACTACAGCCAGTAAAAGCTGACCAACTGCAGAAGGCTGGCAGGAGCAGCGAGGACAGAGTGTGCATGCAGGGACTCACGCTGCAGAGCGAGGGCACTGACAATTGTGCACACGCAGCATTTGAAACAGAACATCCACTAAGAGCACAATCCCGTTTCTCTTACCTTGCAAGCAATTCAATGAGGTCAGTCCTACTCATGCCATCTGGAATCAGTCTTGGGATAGCAGCAATGCAAGTTCTGAACAAATCTATCTTAGGTTTTCTCTCACCCCTACAAAGGCAGTTTATAACCAAAAAAGAGACCAGAAAATTTACTTCAGTACACTAGAAATGCATTTTCAATTTCACGCCACAACTATAGAGGTAACAAACATTTTTATCAATAATTAATGAAACTAACATTCACTTAATAGTCCAGTAAAAACCTCACAACTGTAACACTTTAATAATGGCATCTGCAACATAAGAGAATAAAAATAATGTGATGCTACTGTGACAGTGAAAATGCTGCAATTCAGTACATACGTAATCATGTCTTCTGGTTCTTTATTGGACATCTGCACACTAGTCATGCACATGGGCCTTCCAACTTCTTTGTCCAAATGCCTAAGAATGCTATCCAGTGCTTTTCTGACTTGAGGATAGTATATGGACATTCCTGAAAAATCAGAGTGAGTTCCATCACCTTCTTTCATATTTTTATTAAAATATCTGCCACTTATTCAGGTTAGGACAAGTTTCTTATTGCACAGATGACATGAAATATATGCTTTAACTATCAAAACAAATGCATGTATTTATGAAATACATATCTATAAATATAGGACGTTATACAAAAGTAGAAGTTTCCTGCAGGAAAAACAAAAACAATGAAGTAACCATTAGCTGCTTCTTCATTTTCTCAATTCCAAGCTTTTTAGTTCTAGTTTAAATTTGACATGTTGAAACAGTCCTTTGAGATGACTACCTCATTCATAGAAGATCAACAAGGTACAGGGATTTAGAGTGTCTTACTCCACTCAGCTGTGAGACATTTGGGACATTTTAGAGTGACATCAAGAAAAAAAAAAACTTGCCATGCTATTTACCACACTCACTGCACTCAGGCTTCTTTGTACTTATTTTGCAATAAGTGCAAAACACTTTAAGAAAAGACATGGGTTTAGTTTGAGACACCAGAGGGTCATTAATGTCTAGCAGCCCTCTCTAAAACTCAAAGTAATTCTGGCTAACAATTAAACTAAATACATAAATAAAGTTACACTAATGTACTGATGAGAATAATGGGGAATATACACATACATATTGAAATGCCAACTTACAAAAGAATACAACATACCTATAACTTTTGCTTCCTCATCTGTCAGTGTTTTATTAAGAAAAATTTTCTTCACACGTAGAGTATTTCCTGATGGAAGAACAACTCCTGTTGTTGGCATTGGTGGTTCACCATCTTTTTGCTGCAAACTATCTGCTATGACAAGGAAGACTCTGAGGCCAATATTCATCCTCTTCAAGAACAAAAATGGGAGAAAAAAAGGGAAAAGAGAAAAAATTACAATATTGAAGTAACACAGAGACAAAATATAAATTGCATTTTTCCTCTCTTTTAAGCAGACAGCAAGACAGACCTTATTTAAATGTTACATATTAAGGCAATGAAAGTAACAGGAATAGAGCTTAAGTTTTCTGTGCCGCTCCACATTCTGATTCAAGTGAACTGACTGGGCCCAGGCTAAGATACAGAATATTTTATAGTACTGAGCACTCAAGGACTTGATATGAACCTCTAGAGCAACACACTGAAGACAGACCTTGCTAAACATCCCATCTGTTAGACTGGGTCTTGAAGAGCTAGGTATGACTTTCCTGAAAAAATGCTTTACAGTTACACTGTACCAAAAACCCCATACTTTCTGAAATTGTTCTTGAAATCAGTCTTAACTGTAGAACTGCTTCCTCACCTAAAATCAAACAGCAACAGTGCACAACAACAATTACTTCTTCAGTGTCAGCAGAACACTCCTTCAGATACTCATTAATTTGCTTCTATCCCGGTGCAAACAAAGTTAACCACTTCCTCCCCAAAAATCCCTCAATGCCTTATTCTCATGGCATGCAAGTAATGAGCTTTTATTACCTCTGGATTAATAGTGAAGGTTTTAGGTGATTTTCCAACACTAAGAAGATCAAATATTATTTCTTTCATTGCAAAATCCAAACGTTCCTACAAAGAAAAATAGATTTGTATGATCATCTCTTTTCCATTAATATGCATAATTTCTTGGCTTTGCACAGCTAATGGGTATTATGTCTTAAAATTTATTTTAAAAAGTTTTTAAAATATTTCTTTTTTCCTCCGTATTCTTATGACCTTTTTTTAAAATCTAGTACAATTCAACACAGCTCATCCCCTGATATGGCTGAACCATTTCTCCTGAAAAAATTCCCAGACAATTCACCATCAGATCAAATACATTTCTACAAATAACATGAGCTGTTATAGAAAAAAGAAATTGGGATAGAGAAGCCCTAAGGTAGAAAAAAATACTACATATAAATATAAATACAAAAAAATATAAACAGTGATGAGTTGTGCATCCTGCCTCATCCTTGTATGACCAAAAGCAAATAGTTTTGGATGCTGAAGCACAGACAAGCTATTTCTAAGACAGGAAAGGATGTCTCTAATATATAAATTTAAAGATCAATGAAAGCTCATCTTGACATATTGCATCTTGCATTTTGATATTAGGACAAGAAATGCACCTAAAATAATATAAATCATAATGTAATGCTGACTATATACTACTGCATTCATTGCATACTATTTCTGTCTATTGAGGTCAGTCTCCAGGCTAAACATAAATAGGTATTACTGTTCTAATTCTTGTCCCTTATAAAAATACCATAATGGATATAGTAATTATATTGCAAACATATAAATATATATATATATATATATATACAGCCATCAACAGTGCAATACAAATGTAAATACTAATCATCATAATGTTTGTACATACCAGTTTGTGAAGTTCAAAAAAAAAATTTTGCCACCAATTGAAAGAGAATTAATTCTTTCATTTGTTACACATATTTGGAGAAATTCTACTCAAGATGAGACCACTTTCAGTGGAAACATTTCAAAAATGAACCTTAAACTTACATTTCTTCCAAATAATGTTCATCCTACTATTCTAGCTCTAGCTAGATGCATTCTTACCTGAGCAATGAACTGAATAATCTTCACAAATATATTCAGAGGTGTGTCTCGTGGGACCACGCTGCGCGACCCTTTTGGGAAAAGTGCTGATACAATGCTCATGAGACGGCTACAAGAGTTTAGAAACAAAAAGATCTTTTAAAAATTGATACTTATAACAGCACAGATGTTACAGTTCAAATCTGGAAGAATGTGTGTGTGTGTGTGTGTGTGTGGACCTACTATGAAATAATATGGAAGCCTATACAGGTAGGACCAGGTACAGGAAGCCCAGCACCAGCTGTCACAGGCAATAGGATCATGGGTTCCTCTATGAACTGAAAAATATCCTGTTTTAAACCAGTTACTAATAGTCAGGAGGAGGGGCAAAATCTGAGTGACTATTCCAAATTCTCATTATACACAATTATAAATAAAACCTTTTTATATCCAGTCCATACTTAGTGATGGACACTTCATACCCAATTTGTTCTGTCACCATTGGTATCTTTTGACTTTAATAAATTTCCTGCTCATCTCTCTGCCTTCTTCTATCCCTGCAAAGACAATTCTAGATCTATTCATTCTTTCCATCAAAGTACTCAAGGGCTTTTGGTTTTCTCTATTAAGACAAAATATTTACTGCTTATTTGACTAAACCATCCCTGAGCTGGCTTCAAGCTCTCTTCTGATATCACTAAATTGGAATAAAATCTCCATCATCAGTAGTTTAAAATACTTTGTATAATGAACTTACCTTTGAGTTACAGTGTTGCTTTCACATTTAATTCTAATAACATAAACCCACAATAACCTATACAAAGATTCCAGTGCAACTCGGGACATTTTGGGATCTTTATTCTGTAAAATAAATTTAGAAATACAGTTATTGTTGCCTGTGAGACACTGACAAAATTCTATTATAATGTTTATTTACTTTTGAAAATAATTTTTTAACAATGAAAGCAGATGGGTTTAATACTGACTACAATTTTTTGGTATTTTTTCAAAAACAAACCAAGCCTGTATTGCACATTTCCTAACCTTAAATTTTTAACTAGTAACTCCAGCTCATTTTACACATCTCCAACTCTGAGGGCAGAGCAGTAACTAAAAAGCAGATATTCCTCTTGAGATGAACACACCAAGAGTATATTGCTTTCAAGAACTTTTCTCAGAAAGCCATTGGTAACAAATACCTACTTCATAGCAAACCAATTTTTAGTTTGTCTAAAACATTGGAGTAGCTGCTTTGGATCAGGCACAAGGTCTCATCCCATCACTCAGCCTGTGACAGCAGACAATAGCAGGTGCAGAAGAAAAGAATGCAAAACAGGGAAGGCACACAAAGATGCATCTCTGGGTGTGGCTTCAGACAATGCAGACACTTCCTGCAGGCTGTATTAGTGTTTGCCCACTTTCAATGAACTTTTATTGTAACAATTATGTGACTGCTTCTTGAATTAATATAAAATCTAGCAGCACAATTCAGTTTAAATAATGTACTGAACACAAAATTATTTTTGTCTTCAAGCTGCTACTAAGTTTAGCTTTGCTCCTCCAAGCTCTTAAACTGTGTAAAACAGTAGCTAGCATTCTTTGTACCAGCTCCAGAAACCTCCTTTCCAAATAGGGATTCTTGGAGTACTTACAATCTAGAAGTGTCCAGCAAAATTCCTGGACTGGGCCATAAGTATAAATTTCTGAATATAATAAATGATTCCGAGTTGTCAACTTTTTAGGCATTATCCCAATTCAAACTAATAAACCCAAACAAAACTAACAAAAAAGCAAAAACAGAACCCCAAAACCACACCTTCCCCACCTCCAGTGAAGTCCCTCTGTCTCAAGACATATCTATATGATGACTTGAACATAATTAATTTCATTTCTTTTTTTGCCACAAGCCAGTGAGTCAGAATCGCAGATGCCTTTGTCCTTCCAGGACAAATGGAGTGCAAATTCACAAAGGGTGTAAGCGGAACTAAAAAAACATACTGTTCAAAAAGAGATGGTCTCATTCATGGTTCTCTCTCCCACAACCTCAATGCTCCCTGTACATTAATTCTAGCAGTAAGAAAGTCCAACTCGCACCCACAAGCTGATCAAAATAACCTCATGTCCATGTCTGTGTAAAAGATTGTATAAACGAAGGAGTGAAATTTTGGTGGCTTTAGCACAAGTGGGTCCAGACTACTGGTTTTGGCACTAAAAGCCTATCACAGAATCACAGAGGCAGAAGTGGTATTTCAAAGTAGGACAGACAAGTAACACACAAGATTGACTACCAGAATTTTAGAGGGAATAATTTAACCCAGTTTACATCCGTGATAATGCTGTTCTGTCTTCCCTTCATACATCAATGTGTGCTGCCATCACCTCTGAATTAGCACCTACAGCTAGGCAGTGGGTAAATTTAGGGAAGTGATCCGGACAAAATCTTTCCAGCAAGAAGTTACACCTGTCCCTATTTATTATTCACACTGATAAATGTCTCACCCTTCAGTTAATTTACCTGCAGTGCTACTGTGAGCAAGAAGGAAATGTAACTGTACCAGAGGGTGAGACTGGGATAGCTTTGATTCTAATCAGCTTAAACAGCAAAACCCCCACAATATTATTACTCATTGTATTTAATTTACAGGCCAACAATTACTGATTGTCAAAGCAGATGGGGAATTCATTGGTACAAGTGTTATCAAAGTCTACCTGAAATGCATCTGGAAATGAGTAATACTTCAATTTTCTAATTTCTGATATTCTACAGGGGAGCTTAATTTACAGGTCCAGAAGTAAACAAAAAAATTATCGTTGGCTTTCAATCATCTAATAAAAAAATGGCAGAGGTAGCAAATATTTTAATATTGTGTAAACGATGTTCCATCTGTTAGCAGGTGTATCATCCAATAGAGCTACTTCTGAGTAGTTTTGACAAAGTTTGCTTGTTATCAAGGAAAAAAAAGGAGCATATATAAAGGCATTCACCTTTTTAAAACAGTTAGGAAATAAATTCTGCAGTACTTTTATTATTTTAAGCATTGAAAATTTTCATTACCACTTCCTACAATGAAAAGCTAAAAAATATTCTAGCAGAAAATTGCTTTCTGAATTACAACACTGCATGTACACCTGGTATTAAGATGTCAGTATTTATTTTCTCTTAGACATTAGAGCAACTAGAATAAGGAATAGATGGCTATGTAATCAACATCTGGCAGAATTTTAATCCTTTTTAGATGATATCTGTCACATTTTAAAGTATGCTATATGTTTGGGGTTTTTTAAACATAATTTTGTTTAAAATTCTAAAACTTTTAAACATAAATTATGGTATCAGCAGACTATGAAAAAAGTTGTCAGGAACAGTATCTGTTACAAAACCAAAAACGTAAGGGCAAATTAAAACACATTAAAATGAGTCAATGAAACAAATCTCAATGATGGCAAGAAACAAAATAGCATTTTTTCCATGTTAGTCAAATGTAGTCACTTACTGAAGAAAGTACTTTTTAATACTGATGTTAAACTTTTCTTCTGTTCTGAACTAAAACAATTTCTACTTTTTAAAACCTGCAAAACCAACAGTGTAAAAGTCTTTCAAGTTAGTGCACTGCAAGTTGTTACAGTAAATCAGTTTCACATTTTTTTATTGTGAAAATGGTTTCAGTTTGCTCACATGCAAGACACTTTTTGAAATGAAGTAACAGAAAAACCCATACATCTGAATAGGTAGTTACTTCCAGAGGAAACATGCACTGGTGTTCAGGGAAACCAGCTGTGATATTAATAATCAATCTCACAAAGCCACACTTTCACCCCCAAGGAAAAACTGGTATTAGACAATTTTCTGATCTTTCTCCTTTACTCCCTGGCAAGAGAAAAACATCTTTGAAACATTAGCTATTCTTAGTCCTATTGCTTCTAACAGTACTAACAGCAATTTTACAAAGAAAGGAAAGCACAAAATACAACAAATAACATAAAAAACCAAAACAAAAGTATTTACATGAGACAAAGCAACATTTCACTGAGTTACAACAACATATTAACTCACCTGCAGTGTTTCTATTTGTTTTCTGATACTGTTGTTAGATGGCATCTAAATAAAGCAATGTGAGACAGCAAAACATAACAAACATGAGAATGGAAGGCACATGCATGTTAGATGAAAAAAAGCTCAAAACCAACAGATAGCTGTCTAGCAAGGACTCTATTCAGTAGAAATAAAGGGTTTGCTATAGTGGCAGAAAACGTTCCTTCAATTTTCAAGGTTTTGTGGTAACAGACACTACAGGTAAACTGTGAGGAAAAAAAAATACTCTTTTTCCAGCCAACAGTGGTGCAGAATGACAGATACTGTTCTCTCTCATTTCTCCAGCTTTTTAAAATGTTCCTTTCTCCCTCCAGAAGAAGTAGTAAAGATACCACAACTCAGATTCATCCAAGAATTTATCAAATTTCTGACAAACTTGCTAGAATTAGTCTGTGTAAATACTAGTCAAAAAAAGTAAGCAAAGTGTTTTACAATACTGACCCAGCTTTACTATCTGCTGAACAAACTCAGAATTTTGCCTACACTACAATGTGTAAAAAAATGCCTGCTGGGCTCAGTGCTGAAACAGCAGCCCAAGCGATTTGTGGGACAAAGCTAACTATATATATACCAGAAAAAAACCAACCCTTTGGTACACTCCTGGTCTAAACTGACTCTTACAGCTCACTGATGTGCTAATTGCACTGGTCCAGACCACTAGGTTTCCTCCTTGCAGCAAGGCTAGGATGTTCTCCCCA
Source organism: Melozone crissalis (assembly GCF_028551555.1). Classification (NCBI taxonomy): domain Eukaryota; kingdom Metazoa; phylum Chordata; class Aves; order Passeriformes; family Passerellidae; genus Melozone; species Melozone crissalis. Next base: position 20,712,128 of record NW_026535784.1, read on the forward strand.
CACTCTAAGCCTGCTTTGAGGATAACTAAAGGCAACGTGCACTGAAACCCAGCACAAAGAGTTTACAAAGACCATAAATATTGCCAGGTTTAGGATTCAGAGCACTCTCAGGAGCATTATCAAATTTATTAAAGCACCAGAAGGTAAGGCAGGTATCAACAAACTGCATCAGGTACTGTAGGGCCACTGCAAAGGTGTGAGCTTTCACAGCATGGCAAATGGGAAATGGCTCACTTCAGTCAACAATGTGCAACATGGTGCTCATGGCTAAGGAGAGTTTGTACTGGGCACTCACCAAGGAATAATGAGAGCACCACGAATCCATAACCTACATTACCTCTTGGTGACTTCTAGCATGGCTGTACTCTTCATGGAATATCCCTGTGACGGACTCCAAGGGTTATCATTATTTCAATTCCTAATTTGTTCATTTCAACAAATACAGTAGGGGTAAATGAATCCTGTTAGTGCTCTAAGCATCTCCTAGTAACTTTCAAAATTACTTTATTAATAAAAAGGATACTAGAGGCAATGGATTTGGAATTCCTTATTTCATTTTACATATTTAAATAACTCCAAATAAAATAATTTTAGTCATTAGAAAATCAGGAAATAAAATTAGGGGAAATCCGAAAGACTAAACTGCTGTGAAATCTAGATTTGAAATTAATGAGATTACTTATTACAGAGTGCATGCATTTAATTAGCTTCAGAAACAAAGGAACACATTAATTCATAAGATACATCAGGACAGTGGGGTGTATTTTTCAAGATTAAGCTCAATGAAGTTTCTGAACAAGGTAGGCACCCAAAAAACTTGATAGTATTTGGTGTGCCCAATTAAACCAAGCCATAAAATACCCTAAAGGACTCACTGATGGCATAGCATCATAACACTTCAAATTCTGAATTGCAGAAATTCGTAAGTGGAATTTCTGCTGAATAGAGCCTTACAGTAAATGTGTTAAGCTGTTAGTGGTTAACAAATCTAAGTAAAATATAAAATGCATGCTCAGCAAATACCAGTTAAACTCACTGGCATTTATAGTTTTAAAACATCCATTACCAGCGATGGACATTATGCCAGAAAAAGGCAACTCCTAGATTGTAAGGAGTTTTTTTTAAAGCTTTAAAAACAAAAAGCACAAGCAGCCTCCATAAGCAAAATAAACCACAAAACAAAAATCAAAGCAAATACTGCAAAAGAACTGCAATAATGTTAGATGAAAAATATACAGAACCCAACAAGCAACAGAAAGGTGTGAAAGATGTTGTAAGAACAAAATGACCCAAAACAATCAAAGCAGCTAAACTGTTTTCCTTTTGACTTCATGCTGGTTTATGTATTTTACAAATAAGCTTTGTAACTGTCACTCATAGCTAACCAGAATCAGCGTTGTGAAGGAGGATCAAAGAATTTATTAACATTATCAAAATCAATACATTAGGCAAAATCATGAATTATGTTAATCATAATCAAGGAAAGAATACATACAATAACTACAATAAAGTGACTGATTTGTAAATATCTTGATGTCTTTATCAACCAATTGATGGTTACAATGATACCAACAGAAGGCACAAGTTAAAGGGACACTGTAATTGGTTTTTTAAAATTTGTATCACAGGCTGTAGATATAACATCTTTTCTGGTCTCACAGCTCATTTTCTATTCCTTCAATAAGTGAACAAAAGACAGGAAGTTTGCACTTCCTATACATTCTACTTAGAGCAGATAAGTAATTTATTTTCTCACATATAATTTACACATAAAGAAATATGGTTTATATTTTCTCTGGCATTAATAGCCCTTGTTAGCAGACATTTCTGCAGATTTTACTCAATAAAAATTATAATCCCCAAGGGGACCACACTTATTTCCAACATAATATAGCATCACAAAAACTTACTACTAGGTTTAATACAGAGACTTGAAACATTTAATTTCTTTTTAGAAAAATATTTCAGTGTCCTTTTAAACAGCCAAATATTACTCATTGTTTATTTGGCACAAGAATGGTGAAAACATATTGTCATAAATGCTAGTGATTCGCAACAGTTCCTTAATTAGAAAGGATTCTTACCTTCAGATGTGACAAACAGTTCTGCAGGAAAACGTGCCAATTATTTAAAAAAAACTGTTTCTGACTGACACACAACAGGCAGGTGATCAATGGGTACAAAGCCTATGAGTAGGGGGAAAAAGAGTTGATCAAATTGCTCTTTGCAGACCTCCCAAGTGTTGTACATTGAGAATGAGACACAGTTGGCTGCTGCCCCTCACTCTCACAGTTTTGGCACTGCATGGCCCCTCTCCCTGCCCTGGGACACGTGCACAGAGCCCTGGGCAACTCCTGAGTGCTGCAAGAGCCCAGGGGGTCACACTGGGGCAGTGGGACCAAGGTGAAGCTCATCCCCAGCAAGGCCTGATGTCAAACAAGGACTGAGAGAAGTCTGATCCTACAATGTTCAGGCTTTCCCTGCAACCACAAGACTCAATTCATGTAGCTCTACATGCTGGGCAGGTGAACTGCCTCCAAGAACATTCAGGAAAAATATCAACTCAGTAAAAACTCAGACTTTAAGTTGTCAGAAATGCTACTTCTACTCACGATCTACTTTTAGTGAGGAATGAACCACAATATATTTTATTTTAAATCTGTGCATATGCAAAGTGTGATTTAGCTTTTTTAGTAAGGTAAGATTTAAGTACCACAACCTTTTAACACATAAATGGTGATTAGTACCAAATCTGACTGCAGCTTTTCTTGTTATGAAGCAAAACTAAAGGATGAGTAAGTAAACAGTACTCTTGATACAATGTTTCTAACTTCATTTTAAAAATGTCATTTTTAATACTAATATCAACCACTTTATGTTACTCTTACATAAGGAGTTTAACCAATACAATGATATATGCTTTATATGTGCAGAATACTAGAAAGAAAAGCTCATCCACAACATGAAAGTGAGAATAAAACATTTTGAATTCACTTGCATTTACTTAATGTGCCAACTGAAATGCAAAAATTAGCTCTACATTTTCAACTTGAAACATGGCTGCCATAGTCATCAAAAACAACCAAATACTGCAAAAATAAGAGATAATTTAAAAAATGATAAAATTTAAACAAGGTGTATGATGAGAGGAGAGAACCAGGCAAAGCAGAGCTATTAAGAGGCTGCTATTTTACTGAAAAAGTCTTGTCTGACATTTGCATCTTTTAATTAACCCTAATTTAAATATATTCAGATTCCCTGAATGGAAGTTTTTTACTAAAAAGACATTAAGTTAAATAACTCTGCTAAAATCCACTAAAATAATCAAAAACAAGCACTGACTTCAAGACAATCTCACATGTGAGATAAGAGCACATATCTGCACAAAGAAACAAAGCAAAATTAGAACAAATGAACACACACTGTGGGAATTTAATTATACTGAGATGTTAAGATTTAAATTAATATGGCTTGATAAGCTTTTCCTCTTATAATGTACTAGCTTAAGAGCCTAAGATGAGCAAAATGGAGAAGTTGAAATATTTCTTTAAAATACCAGCGAGTGCTTCTTCCTTGAACTCAATTCAAAGGTAGTCTGATAAAGCATCTCCACAAAATTTTTCAAACATGGCACATTCACTTCATTTTTAACAGCCTATAAAAAAAAAGCACAAATTAATGGGCTTAAAAATTTACAAAGAAGGCAATTTAAATACACATTAAGATGTCTATGAATTCAAAACCACTCAAAAGTTAAATTTCACATTAGTAAGGTATTTCAGTGTATTTATCTGAAATAGAAGCAGAAGCATAAGAAATCATGCCATACACTACAACCATATGGTTAAAATTAACAATTAAAGCAAACATACAAAAAACTCCACCCCAACAGAACAGTCCACTAAAATAAACTGGTTTAGGAACATGGTCTCTATTCCGTACTCAAAGAAGAAAATGTATTTGATACCAACTAACAAATAAAAACTACACTGAAGATCTTCATATGCATATTTACATTTATTAAAAAAATATTAGTATCTTTAACTTTCACAGCTCCCCTCTTAATGCTCCTGTTTTCTTCTTTGTTTTAATACTGAAAACTGGAAAATTAAGAAATAATCCACAGGATTACCAGTCAACCAATCATGCAAGTTGTCTTTGCTCAGCTTTCAGAAGTAATGAAACACACATGGAGCCCTACAGCTTTCTGACCCACTCTGTTCTTGCACACAGAACAGGTTTCCTTCCACAACCCAAGCAGCTGCCACCTTCTTTACTGAAACCTCTGCAAGCCTCTTAGGCTTCCCTCTGGATCTTCAGGATGATCTATTTAAACACTATTCTCAACCTACTGTTTTAAGCTGTTCCTGCTTTATTTATCAAATTGAGGGGTGGGGTGTTGGAGACTGAAAGGGCTTTTTTGGAAGAAGTCCTCAGTACATATAATTTCCTTACAACATAAGATAATTTCTGTTATCTTTATTATTTACAGTTATTAATATTACATAAACATTATATCTACTAACATTACATAAAGAAAAATCATGTCCATCTTGCTAAGAACACTCTAAAAGCTTCATGATGTAGAAGCACAAAAAAAGCATGTATCTCTGTAATGTGTACAGATCCACAAAGAAAGAAATGAGAAAGTAATTATGATTTAAATCACTTCCTATGTACCCAATTATTTATCCTTTGCTATCTTAGGCTATAGGTTGATTAGTACTCTGCTAGCTCCACAGGAGAAATCAGTCAGTTGCTGTCACCACAGCACTGTTGCTTTGGGATATAATCTCAGGCTTTCAGAGCAGCCCTAACTTCCCTGCTATAAAATATGTTGTGATTCATCATACCTGCAGGGTCCAAATCAGGTCAGGTTTCTTAAAATGCCTGAATGACTAAGCAAGGGAATGACAGTAAAGAAGTCTCAATGCTGAAACCCAACAGCTTCCTCACTTGAGCGATTTTCTGTATCCAAGATACAGAAAAATCTACATTCAATTCCTTCAGCTGCATGAAAAATATTCAAACTTGCATCTCACATCTTCCCAGAGAATGACTAACCTGCTCAACTGCACCTCAGCCTGGGAGTGAGCTCCTCATTTCTATTTAAGAAGCTCCATTTGTATGAAATGATTAGAGACCCAGTGAGTCAGAAGGACAGATCAAGCCTCCCTCCCCAAGTGTGTGAAGCGCTGATTCAGGCTGGATCACAGCACCACAAGTGCTCTGCACAGCCCTGTTCCTGCCTCTGCCCCTGCCAGAGCATAGTCCCATCTCCCAAATGCTTCTTCTTCCTCCTTATTTCAAGGGCAGTTTTCACCACGTTTATGATTCTGCAAACTAATATTTGCATTTACCTAAATGCTAAATAGTTTCACTTGGCACTCCCACTCCAACTGCCAAGCTACTATGGAATTCAAAATGACAAAATGTGCTCACTCTTCAATAGGAAAGAAATTCTTCTATTCTTCTCTAGAAGAGTATAGGCATGCCTGGGTAAGATCAAAACTTATTCCCATAAGCAATTACTACTGGAAGCACCTCTTTCTAATTATGCCTTATGAAAAAGGATTGTTTCCTTTGTAATTTAAAAGTGATTTAAAAAACCCAAGTCCCCAAGTATACCAAACCTAACAGCAGCAACAAAACCAACAAAAAAAACAACAAACAAACAGCAGCCACACAAAAACCTCAAATAAACCCACAACCCCTCCCCCCAAACCAACAAAAACAAACAAACATCCATAAAAACAAACAAACAAAACCCACAAAACCAAAAACAACCTCCTGCCTCAAAAAACCAAGACTGAGACCACAGAAAGGAAAGAAGCATTTGCCCAGGGCAAGGTAAACCATTTAAAAGAGGATGAAGAACTCAGAGAGTTACTTTCCTTTCTTTTCCTACCTAATCTTTCTTTTCCTATGATCTTGCTCAGATGGGATGCCCACCCAGTGTGCTACTCTTTGTAGATCCTATTCTACAAAACAAGATCTACATGTCCCAATTTTCCATTTATAGCAAGATATATCCCTATAATATATGTGGCAACACACAGCCACAACTGGCCACTTTTTAGGACTACATGCCAAACATGGGCCTGGCATCTGCTAATACAACTAGCATTTTACACAACAATCCCAGAAAGTATCAATCTACTATGAAGAAATTAACTGAGCTTGTCAATGGTCAACTTGAATTATACTCAGGTGCCATAATTTCTTCTTGACCTGCTGAACAAGCTTCACAAAACCAAGCTAAGCAGCCTGGGAAGAAAGAGAGCCTGTCTTGACTTAAAGATTGCACAAGCAGCATTACAGGCACAGTACATCCAACACTGGGATGATAATGAGTGTTTTTACCTTGTTCATGGTTGCTGTGTGAAATTTCTACTTTTAGATTTAAAACACACACAGGAGATGACTGACTGCTCTTCCACTTGAAGGATTAAATCTAGTGGACATTCACCTCTACAAATCATTTTTATTTAATTAGCCAAGACCTACATTCTTCCTTCCTACATGAGTTCACACTCTCCTTATCAAACTGTAAAATGTTACACAGCTTACTACAGAAAAAACTCAATTGAAGAATTTTAATAATGAGAGCCCAATGGAAAGTGGGGGGAACAGTGTGGCAAGGGGGATTAAAATACTTACAGCAGCCACAGGTATGAGAATTTCCACAAACAAACCAGCAAGTGCATGTTTTATATCCTTATCTTTTACTTCCAGGAAGTATTGAGCACACTCCTTAGTAAAAAAACATTAGAAAAATATTTAGAAAAAGGAATACAAACATAACTACGTCATAAAAACCACTAGCAGTCTAACATTAGCTGCCTGTTTTAATTTTAAACATGTAATGTGTTTGAGTTACTTTTATATTCCTTAGCAGTATCAACTTCACAAAACATAAGAAACTTTAAAACCTGTTTGCCCAGCAATACACCTCAATGAATTGAAAGGAGAACATTTGTAATACCAGATAGCTATTTACTTTTTACTCAGAATATAAAGAGTACTCAGAATACAAAAGAATATAAATATACACATTTTCCCTCAGATAATTTTGAAGCTTAAAAATTTTTAATGCTTATATCTATTAAAATTATTGGGAAATTATATTTTATTTTTTAATACTAATTTTCATTTTCAAAGGACTTTGATGGAAAGAAAATTAAATATAATTAAATATTCCATACACAATAAATAATCCATAGTGAAGTGTTTTTAAAGAAAAGCAAGTCTTGACATCTCATCTGTTAAAAAATTATACACAAAATAATTCTTTTTCTTTAATACACTGCTTTTATAAAGAGAAAATTATTTGATTGCTATCCATTTTCATTCAGTCTTAAATTCATATATTACAGGTTTGCCACACTACTAAGGCAATTGTGGCTTCTCCTGATGAAAGGTACTCACAAACTAAAGAAACAATTCACACCTCTGAAAAATTAGGAACTGAACAGAAAAGGATGAAGGATGGCACACAAGTAGAGGGAGTGAGTGATCACAGCAAGCGTCATCATAGCTTCATGACTTAAACATTTAAAATTACACTCATTTCAGTTTTCTGTAGCATTTGTTTACCTGCATGAACTGAAATGATGCTTCAAAATCCTCCACAGGATACATCTTTACTCGAAAAAACTTCATTCCCATGATCAAACTGATGATACTCTGTACTACGTGAGGACTCTGTTCTTTTTGCCGCAGTTCCTTTAATTCAGTGACAAACTTCTTCCTAACAGCTTGAAACCTGAACAAGGGATACAGACAGCAATTATTTGCATTCTTACTTACTTTTGTATGAGGTCTATAATTTTGAACCAATTTCTTTAGTCTGTAACAGTATCAGCAGCTGCTGTATGAGAAATGCAAGGGAGATGAACCCTGGTACTTCAAGCCCAGGCATTTATGAGTGCCTATGATGATCAGTACATGAGAATACACCAGTTAAGTAAACAACAGTCGACTGGCACAGGGCCTCCTTTCCCTGCCCCTACAAGCTGACTGCAAAGCAATGGTACTAAAGACTATTTCTTAATTTGTTCAATTTTTTTGTGCTGGAACATCAGACAGACACAGCACACTACACCTGACTACATCTGACACTTACAGGATTATCTACTGGGGACATGAATAGATTCTGCTATAGCAAATAGTCTTTAAGTCTACATTGGTCTGTTCCTAGACACAAAGAGTCAGAGACTGAACTTACTTTGATTGAGCAAGAACCCCTGTCACTTCTGCATATAAGTCTGCAATAATATGAACATTCCCAGTGTTGGTTCCTGAATACCTAAAGAAAAAAAAAAAAACAATAAAGGGAAAAAAACCTCATTAAATACAACTTTGCTCTTCTAAACCCCAAGCAAGTTTTCAATTACAAACAAAAAAATTTGTCCCCTAGCAGGCAAATTATTACCATAAAAACAATTAAATTCAAACATGAAATGCATGGGTGACATTTAAAGCAATGTAGTTTCATTTCTTATTTCAAAAGAAACATATTCTGGATAGAAATTTTACTGTATTTATCTAAACTCGGACTTTTCTTACTGCATCTGAGGATGCAAATAATTCTGTATATTCGAAGCAAAATAAACTCAGTGTTACATTGAACACAGCCATCTTCTTTCAAGATATGTTTCCAATTTAAAGACATTGACTTTTGTTCATTCACACTGGTATTATCACAAACATTTTACATGTGAGGCAAAAGAGAGCAATCACAACAAAGAAACACAGGCTGGTAATACAAAGTATTTTAAAGTACACAATTGAAACTTACCCTTCCTTATGTTTAAAGTGCTTAAAAGCCAAGTTTAGAACTTCATGTACTAAAGGATCTGGCACTGGATGAACAGGTATCTGAAAGGCACATATCACTTACATGTATGTAGAACCTATACATGCATGTATGAAGCAAATAAACAGTGCTGTGAGATGCTCTGGAGAAATCTCTCCCACCAGTGTCCAAGGACACATCCTTTACTGGCATATATCAAGCTAACTCTGCAATATATAACTTTTACACAATCTCTACTGGCATTCTTAGCCAAATAAGGATAATTCTAAAGTACATTTTAACCTCATTATCCAACAATTTCAACCTGTATTTCAAGAACATTTAAGCCGACAATGGGTACTGAGCATAAATTAAATGTTATTTTTTACAGTTCTGCTTTTTGGAGTACATCAGCAGCTTTCCAAGACACATGAACTGAGACAATGCAGGCATGTAAAGAAAAGGCAGGAGAGGCCAAAGGCTTTATGTAACTGAGAGTATAATTACAGCCTTGCATATGCTCACCATAGATATGTTCTAGTCTTTAAAATAAAAATTTAAAGGAGATTATCAAAAGCAACATTACAAGCAAAATATTAAAATTAATTTGCCAAAGTAAAAGATCTTACCTGTTTTAGAACCTCTATTAAAACTAAGCAAAAAATGAAATCTACAGCTAAGTCCCTCCTTTCAAGTAGATAATCTCTTTCACGTTGTTGGTCATCCCTAAAATAAGAAATCAAGAACACAGCCATCAGACGCAAGACTGAACACAGATATTGCAGTGACAATAACTGCATTTTTTTCATGTAATCACTGTTGCAGATGTGTATAAAATGCACAGGTGGACCTGCCAATAATAAAAAAAAAAAAGGGGGGGGAGGGGGACAAACTAGCTTAGAATTACCAGTATCCAGCTTCCTTCTGTATATCTATGCCAAAACCATTAAGTCACTTCATGTATATCATCTAACCAAGTTAAATACACTACCTTAAAGAAGTCTGTGTTTTTTCTACACAAATTTAGGTAATGACAAATCCAAATACAACATACTTGTCACAGAAGTACAAAGCACACATTTTCTTATGAGAAAGCACACAAAAATCAAACAGACTTCAGCAAGGAAAATTCTTACCCCTTTGATTTTGTGCTTGACCGAGGTCTATACTCATAAGATTCATCCTCTGTTCCATTTTGGCGCCTGTACCAGTCAAACAAGGTGCGTAGTAAGGAGGGGAGACAGTGCTCTGCTACTGAGCTCATAGAGCTTATCAACTGAAAGAGGAAGAAAAATACTTTAGCCACATATAGCTAGGAAAATCCTGGAGTTGAATAATTCTTTCAAATTGTTTTTTAATGTTAAAAACCATGTATCGCATAACTTCACAAAGTGGCAAGTTAATATTCATTTTCACCTAGGACAGTTAGTGTAAATATAACATACTGAGTCTATTATTATAATAAATTTAAGTAAAGTGTTCCAAAGCTCACAGGGATCACAAAATGACAAATTTATAGACATATAACGTGTATAAAATCACTGAGAAAAGAGCAGAGGTTTTAGGATGTCCCTGAATGTTGCTGTATTTATGTCTGAAGTATACACACCTTCACATCACACATGACAAGAGCCAACCCTCCTAAATTGAAGAAGTTTATAACTTTAAAAACTTGGTTCTTTGGTTATTATATAAACAAAAATAAAAGCCTTTTAGACATTCTACATCGCCTTTAATACATTTGACTGGTCTGGGTCTCAGGCTATATTTACTTTTAGTGTAACTCCCCCATCTTCTGCTTTCTTTCAGAAAATCTGTACTAGTAGTAAACTCATCTGTGCAACAGATGTGGCAATAGGAACCATTATAGAAGGAAGACTTTAAGATGCTATTAAACTTAAATTATCTCGGCTTCCTTTAACTAAAAACTTTTTGGAAAGGACAAGAATGACTGAAGACAGCAAAATGCCATTACAAACCTGGTTCCAGGAGGCAGCAGGGAGCAAGCCCATTCCCTAACACAGGTTGGAATGGGAGAGTTACCATGCTGCTCACTGATTTCATGTATTACCTGTCTCTTGGATCTTTCAAATAAGGTTTTAATAGAAGCCATGCTCAAGCTGTAACTTATCTATTATTCACTATTCCAGATAACAGTATAATATTATGCCACTACGTGTTCTGATACAACATTAATGAAATTATTTCTTTTTCCTCATTTGAAGCATCTTGGGTTTTTAGGTTTGTCGAAAGGATAGGGACAAGTTAACCACAGGAAAACCTCAGAAGGACCTCTTTTCATCTTCTGAATACATTACTCAGATTGTTAATTAGTCAGTTATTCAAGTCACAATAATTAAATAGTGCTGTGAACTGATGGGTTTATTAGCACAAGCAAAAGAAGCAAGCTGCATTTAAAGCTTTGCTAAACCTTTCCTTTAGGTTTTCCTGCAAGGTTACACAATTTATCAGTACTAATACTATTCATAAATGTTCATAAAAGTAGTTAGGCAATTTACATTGGCTTCTAGAGAAACAAGCATGTATTACACACATTCAAAAATGTCACTGCTAAAATGCTGAACCCCGAAACTACTGGCATAATAAGGTATTTTCCTCTAGAAAAATAAAAAGTTTTACAAAAGAATTATTTATTTCCTGTCAAGTTTTGCATTCTTTGTATTCTAATGAAAAGGCACTGGAATCACCAGGAAGATGACATCTTTGCTAATATTGCACAGCATCTAAGCAGAACATCAGCTATTTTTCATTTAAAATAATTACTATACTGCCTGGGTACTATATTCAAAATCATTTTATAATTAAAAGAATACTTTCTTCTATAGAAGATCTATTTCTCATACAAGAAAACTCTTTTATTTTAGCATTACATTATGCCTAGGTTGAAAGCAACAATCCAGACAAAGGGCTCCTATAATACCCAGGAGGACAGGGCTGCAATAGATGTGACGTATACTTCAGTTCCTCAGAATGAAACAGCAAATCCTGCTCAACTCTCAAAGGCTGGAACATATTGCTAATTGCTTCACATAACATATCCAACAGCACAGTGAGAGGTAAAAACAGAGAAGCAAAATTATAGTAAGATGCTAAAGCACAAATTCCAGCTTTGGCCAAAATCCTTATCCTGTAAATATTGCTCAAGTTGAGCCTAATCATGAGCAACCCTGAACCTTACATACATCTGCTTTCAGTCACTGAGAAGGTCAACACAGGCCTCTGTGTGATCATAAAATTTTGGTGTCTTAGGACAAGAGTAGGAAATTGCCAAGTATGTTTCCTACAAGAAACAAAAAAAAGAAAACCACTAGCTATTTCAGTTTCAAGCTGTACAAGCAAAAATATTTTAAGAAACGCAATATATGCTCTATAAAAAAACTCCTGTCTGGTAGCTTCCTGATGTGCTAGGAATGGTAAAGGGAAAGCTCTGGTACTAAAATTTTGAACAGTTCACGAGTGTATCAACATACAAATTTCCTTTTCCAAAATTTCTCCTCTTTTAGCTGAATTTATATTATTGTTCCAATTAAGATATCAAATGACAAAGAGAAAATTTCTGCTGTTTGGAAATTTAAAGCTATTGATTTTTCAAACTTGTTTTAATAGCAGCCCTCTTGGTCTGGTTATGTTTCTAACAAAAATGATTTATAATCCCCTTAAATGCTATTTTACTTTTTCATTAGAAGGACAGGCAACACTCCATGCCTTCCTCCTCCATCCCTTTTCTCATCACTTACTGAGATGAGAGAACAAGCCTTAATTAGATAGCACCTTAGTCCCAGGGCCCTCTTGTGTTCCAAGCATGCCCTCTTTATTCACAAAGTATAACACTTACAAGCTCAGACCCCATTATCAGTACAGGTAAAGCCACTTTTCAGACCCAGATTCCTGGCTCCATAAAGACCTCTGGGTGAGCAAGGTTGGCCCAGCAACAGCTCTAGCTTCTCTGCTGGATGCTGTGGCTGTGACCTCTGGATCCTCCTCATTCCCACACGTTATCAATCACTTTTTTAATCTGTAATCTTCTGCACTGTTGGAGAATTGTTCTTAATAAGAGTTTTATACAGCAAGCAACAAACAGAGAGATGCAATCTTAATTCCTTTTGCCAAACAATGTGCAAAGTTCCCTAACAAAGTTCATGATCCCAGCCATTCAGGTCTGTCTAAAGCAGTTATACAGTGGCATTATAGTTCAGATCTTGACTTCAAAGTGGATTACAAATTACAAAAGAATAAAATAAGAACTCACACACATATATATATACAAACAATCAAAACTTTTTTTTAAAAACTGTATTTTCAGGAAAACCAGTTTCTTTCTATATTATCCAATTTTAAAAGTTACACGTTTTATTTTTTATTTCTCTTCACTCATCCTATTTTTAGAACCTCTCTTAGAACACTAAGCTTCATCTTAGATGCTATTCAGGAACAGTCAATAACAGGAACAGGCAACTAATGGGGCTTCCTCTGAACACTGCCTCTCCACTGCAAGGAAGTGGTTATGGGGCACAAACATGCCTACACTATCGAAGAATTGGAAATACAGACAATAAATATTAATAAATTGAGCAGAGAGTCTTTCCAGACACAGTTCACTGAGACTAAGTGAAATGGAATTGCCTAGCAGTCTGTCTATATTCTCAGCAAAGGACAAAGTAACACTTTAGTAGCACTTTGAATCCACCCTATACCTTCTGCCATAGAATCAAAAAGCATTCAGTAAAAGCCATGCTACTGAAATAAAATTCACACTATTTGTTTATAAAAATAGAACCCCAGACACTCAAATAATAACTGAAGCAGAAATAAACTAAGACTTTTTGTCCCCTAGTGTGCTTCAGCATCTTTCTTCCACCAGTTTTCACTGCCACCTTCAAATAATTATCTATTCTAATAGCTTATTACTATCATATTCTACAATGGAAAATAAAGTCTAACTAACATTCAGAGTCTAAATCTTCTGACACAGATTCAGGTGTGAATGTTTTAAGTTATTACAACAGTGGAACCACTACTCTGCAAAAGTAAGGCCCACCTTAATCCAATAAAAGTTGCCTTCAATTATACGTTGCCTACCTGATCAAACTGAAGATCTTCACCTCTTTGAAGAGATCTGGACAAGAGCTTTTCCTGTACAAAAAAATAAGAAGAAACATACATTTCACAATGTCATTGACTATTATCAAAGATAGATTCCTTTTTTCCAGTTATATTACAGAACAAAGAAAAAACTCTTCATATAAATATTTGCAAGTTTTTTTAGATACAAGTATCTCTGGAGATGTGATGTATACTGCCAAAAATTAATTCAGTAGCAAAATAATAATAACATTAAAGACTGACAAACAGAAGATGGTAGAGGCCAAATGAGGACCAGCTGGTGGTGGGTATCAAGTGTAACTTGGAGGGAAAGCCATTCCTATCTCAATTAGCAAGTTTATTCATGTTCATATATGGCAATTATTCTAAGTTACAATGACTTTTAAAATGTCTTCACAAAGGCAGAGAGAAGTGTTCAACGCATTTCTAATCTGCAGTACAACACAGCTAGAAGACCTACTCCAGTAAAAGGAGAATGTGAATAATCACTTGCTTTAATTGAAGTAACTATAAGGAACAAAAAAAAGCAATATTACTAGAATTTTACTTATTACAATATTTAGTGCTACCAGTAGCATATGACACACTCCTCTGTTAAAAGCAAAATTAAATTATACTCCTGACAAAATAATTTAGTGAGGATTAAAGCATTGTGGAAATAAAACATTTATAAAGTCTAATAGTACACAGTAATTCTTACTAGTCACTGTGTAGAGTACAAAATGATACACTTACAAGAAATACAAGTATACCTTGCTCAGGTACCCTGGAAAGTAAAAAAAAAAAAAAAAAAGGTGGAAGAAAAGGAAGAAAAGAATAAAGAAATAAAAAGAAAAAGAAGAAGAAACAGAAGAAGAAAAGAAAAGAACACTGAGTCCTGTGAGCTGGCTTTGAGGATCACTGATTTACAGCACCCCAAGTGCCACAGTAAGAGCTTTAAGAGCACACTGCAAAGCAGTAGCATATATAAAGATCTGCTGAGCATTTCCTCTTATTTAAAAAAATTTTAAACTATCCTTCAGTTGATAATACAAATGAGTTCAAAATGTTATCTTTCACAAGGAAAGAAAAAAAGTACCTAAAGAGTTAATAGCTCACATTAGACTGCAATAGGCAAACAAGGAAGTTTTATGCAGCAGGCTAAGTCAAGTAGTTAACTTGCCTGGTCTGGCATGTAAAGGGAGGTGTGAGCAATTCTGATAGCCAGTTCTGCTCTCAACAGGTTGTAACTCAGCACAAAGTAACTGCTCAGTAGTTTAGTATGAGACAACACCCATGCTGTCAGACTGTTGACAAAAACTGAGTAAGTCAACATTGCTTGGTGATTAACACTTGCAAGGCTGCAAGAGACAGCCTGTATGTTCAACAGATAAAAATTCACTTTGCATGTCCCAAATCCAAGGTTCGAACAGGCAACTGATTTTTTCTTGTCCTAAGTGTAATCTTGAAAATACAGCACAGTTTCTGGCATTTTCTCCTGTAAGTGTAGCTGTATTTGGTGTTAAAAAGAATGCAATATCTGGCAACTATTACAGCCTCTGAAAACTTGGATTCAACACTGCCCAGGCAAAAAGCACTTGCCTACTCTGAAAGTATAATTTGAAATTATAAAAATGTCAATGCACAAGTCATTTTCACTTTCCATAATCCAAAGAAATCCACTTAATTATCTAGGAAAATACTACCATTTATGTTCACTTCCAGTATGCCCAAAATAAAAAATATTTTAAGAAGGGGGTTTCTAGGTAAATGCATTGATTATTCTGAAAAAGTTGTATTTTTTGATCAACTGATGTAATAGTTAATGTTCTTTCACTGTCTATTTAAAAGCAAAGGGGAAAAGGTTCCACTTTCTTGAATTTTTAAAATTAATGTAATTTTACATGTTAAATCTGTTCAAAACACTGTTATGAGAAATAATATTTTGAAGTATATACTAAAAGCTCCAGAGAGCACTTGCAAAGCCATATTTTCTTGTAGCTAGCAAGCCTCCCTCCTTTTTTTTTTACACAGAAATGCCTGCTATAGATGAATTCTTATCTGTATTATGCTTTCAGATAAACTGCACAGTAATTGCCAGCTTATCTATAAAGCAGAAATACAAGAAATGCTCCACTCTATACAAACATTGTATCATTGCTAAGTAAGTTAAATGAGAAAAACTAGAAAGCTATTTCCTTATAAGATGGAAAAGTGTAAGAAGATGGGAAGAAGACTTCCTGTAAGAAGATGGGAAAAGTCAGGTTCCTTAAGTCCTTAGGATACAATGTCCCAACAAACCATGTTTCCACCATAATACTACAAACTATTACACAGGTGAAGAAACCCTGGGTTCACTACACCCATTGCATGTGTCTAAACCCAAAAATTGCTAAAGAAAAGAATGACAAATCAAAGAGAAGTGAAACATTCTGTAAGTCTTTACACAAATTTGAAATCCATGTCAATAGAGAGAAAGCTAGTTCTGAAAGTTTAGCTTCCCTCCCATGACTCATACTAATTTAGATACCTCTGTGTATCAAATGTTTAAGATTTTAAGGTCAGAAAGAATGAAGACCTTACAAGTTCATAACCAACTCTATTATGTTTCCTCAGCACTAAGAATCTTAACTCTTAAAAGGTAAATACACTGTAGAGTTAATGTAACACTCACCAAACAAACCTGACATAACCAAATAATACTCTTGAACCCAACCACAGGTTTATCAAGGCCTTTGAATTATTTGACTTTTAAATTTAGTTTCTTTTAATATCTTCTTCTACCTCTGCTTTGTCATGGCTCCAGTCATCTCACATGATTTAAAGAAATCTATTCAACAGCATAAAGTAAATGTCTGGAAACTCTAACTGAATAATTTAAGATTTATTTTCCTGGCTTCCTGAAGTTCAGAGAGAGATGGAAATAATAGGTCTCCATTTATCTTTTACAAGTGAAATGAAAAAAAACCAAAACACTATTGCATTAAGCAGAGAGCAGTTTGCATCCATTGTGTAAAGGAGAAATGTCAACATATGGCAGGCAGCAGGGATCAGGATGTGCATGTGCTGTGCAAACAACTGCACCCATGGAAAAAGGCACCACCCGTTGGTCCCTCTCCAGCATTCCCTGGCACCATCCTCTGGTGGCCAGCACACCTCAGCAGGGTGGCTCAGAGTGCTTCTGGCAGAGCTCCAAGCTGCAGGGAGGAAAGCAGACAAGGGATGCTGCCTCACCTCCTGCAGCCCCGGGGCTGGGCAGTGCATCCCCGCCCCAGGGGCCAGCACAGCACTCTGCTAAATTTTACTTCAGACAAACTTTTGAAAGCATCTAGGCAAGACCTGCAAAAGTGCACAGTGCTAGTCTGAGCCATGTGTAGTATTTCCACAGCAGAATAAAATCCTTGTGGTGGTAACAGGCATAAATACTCTTGCTAGCTGTGACTTCAGTGTGAGACACCTACAATTTAGTAGGTGGCACCATGTTAAACTCTCTGCTTAAATTCTAACCATCCATACTTACATGCAGCTTGACAAAATGCAAATAATTGAGTTTATCACTAATCTTTTTAACTGGCATTGTTTATGTCACATTTGGGGAATGCTGGTGTCATTCCTCAGTGTCATCCTTCTAAGCTGAAGAGTACTTTTTAAGCTACAAGACTACTCTTGGGCTCTTTTTTTCTTTTAAAACTATATACTGCTCCAAAAGATTTAGCACAGCTGGTTAAAAAGAAAAATGGTTTTATTTCATTTATTCACTAAAAGGATGATCTTCCTTCCTGTCATTACACTTGCTGCTTTCATTTAATCATTTATTTTAAGCATTTGCTGAAAAGCTCTGTCTGCAACTTTGAAAAAGCTGAGGTATTACAATTTGCAAGCAGAGAACTCTTAATTAAATTAGTAAGAAGAAATAAGGTAAAAATCACAGCCAGAGAAACCATTCAGGTAATTTTTGAAATCACAAGTCAGTTACCTTTAAATGCAATCCATACATTTAGCAAAAATGGTACTACCTCTCACCCACAAATGATCTGCAGTGAGTGACCTTTTTTTAAATTTATATTTTAATTAATTTTTATTCCCCTACTGTCATGTTCAAGTTTTAAAAACTGTCTAGCTCCTAATTTTTATTAGTCTGGCTTTAAATTCTCTCAAACAGCTTCACCCAACAGCCTAGCTTCATTAAAGATTTATGTAACTCTATATATATTCTTCATAATTTGTTTGCAGCCAAGTCATTCCACAAAATCAAATCACACTAAAATAATAAAGAGCTTTCCACTCTTCCATTAAAGCCTTTTGTCCAATCACAATCAGTGCTTTTCTGGTGCTCTTCCAGCCTTTTTATCTTTCTTTTCAAATTTCATACACTAGAACTGAATGTTCAGTACTTACAAAAATTCTACATACAGGAATAAAGCTGCTTCAATACCTCAGTATTTCCTTTCAGTTGGACACTTAAGAATTCCCTCCTACCTCTTTATGTTATCCAGGCTCAGGCTGTTTCACTTCCACAGCCTTTGGCACCTCTCTTAATTTGCTTGTTTTCTAAACAGTCCTTCTCACCCATCAATATAAAATAAGGAAAGCTGGCTATACATGTAAATTACATTTGTTTCCATTAAAATTCATTTTGTTTAAAGGAATTCAGCTTAGCAAATGAACCCAGACAAAACTGTTTAAAACCTTTATAGATGAGCACTTAAGTAATATTTGTAATTTCTTACTTTATTCTAAAGAATTTTATACACACTTGTATACACACAAAATACTGACTGCAGGTTCTTATCGGTAAAAAAATCTTGACAAGGTAGACTTCATGCAATCACCATAAAACCTCACCAGGCAACAAAGCTGGGAATCACTCTTCTGTGAAAGGTGAATTATTTAATTAGTTTCATGGGGTTTCTAATTTTTAATCTGGTGAGATGTTTCAATTTTGTATGATTAAGAGATTTAAAAACATTTGTTTAATTAACAGTCAACAGCATGGCAAGGAGACACAACCTGGGATTGATGACAGAGGATTTATTTTATCTGGTCTAGGGACAATTTTGCAGCAAAAGTGAACTCCAGGGCTATTATATTTGCCTTGCTCCCATTATTCTGGTTATATTTGACTCCAAACTAGCTGTGTCTGCAGGAAAAGCCCTCTTCAGCTCATCTCAGCTCCAGGCAGTCTGTCCCTCTGGCCAAGCACTACCCTCCCTGTCTGTTCAGCTGATGGATGGAAATGGGGCTGGAGGAGCAGCACTTGGCACATGGATGGACAGTGGAGCTACCAGGCTTTCCTCCCACAGCACTACTGCCACTACAGCTCTCCTCTCATTTTCAGCCAGGTGGAGGCTTGTGTGCCCATTTTGCTATGAAGTTTTTGTGCTCTCTTTTAAACCCCTCCTGAACACATTACTTTTTTGGATGTAAAAACCAAATAAGCAAGTTATATTTAAGTTGTAAACCTGCTTGGTGCACACTGACATATATATAAAGAACAGGTATAAAGAAAAGTTTCATTTTCCTCAGCCTTTTATACACTAATGGTAGTAGCTGAAGATGATTCCATAATCCAAACAAAACAGTTTCAGCCCTGCTTCTGTGCTCTTTTGGACTGCTTCCTAAGAAAACTTTTTCCTGAAGTTTCAAAACTGGGGCTCAAATGCTCACATAGGCACTTTCTGCACATGAGCACTTTGGCAAGCAGCAGCTGCCAACAGAAGCCTTCTGTGAGCTGGCCTTCTGCTAGCCACAGCATCTCACCTGCCCAGTGAATTTCCAGGCTTAAAAAAATAAAAGTTGGTTTTGTTTGTTGTTGTTTTGGGGTTTTTTTTTTGTTTTTTTCCCAGAAATTTCCAAATTAAAAGAAAACCATTTATTTCAAGACCATGAAGTCTAGATCAACAACGGAATTTTACCTTTTAGCTCAATCTGCAATATATGCAGACTACTATATTATTCCAGGTGTTATTATCATTACTTCAAAAAACAAGCCAAATATATCTTTTCTTGAAAGTATATTGCCTAAGTATTATTTAAAAGAAACACTGACAGGAAACACACTTCACAGTATTAATGAAAGAACATTTTTTGTTGTTCCTATTTACTTTTGTAACTTCACAGACCTTAGGGATACACTAAAGAGGTCTTGTTTCCAGTAACTACTAGGTAACAGTTTTGACACAAGTCAATAAAACAAATCAGGGAGCAACCCTGTTTGCAGAAGCTTATTTATTCCTGAAGTAATCTCTCTGAAAAGTCAACACTATCTGGGAGTGCTTTTTTCACTAACCACACATATGATAAATCAGCCTATTCCAGAAAAAAACAAGACCATTTTGAGAGATACTATGAAAAAAAAAGGACTCACCAAAGGTTCAGCCATTACAAGTTCAATTTTCTTTTCAGCTTGAACAGCAAATTCAGCAAAGAGGCTTTTGATGACATACTCGCCCGGTTTCACATCTGGGTCAATAGTAATGTTAGACATGATGATGCCTCTCTTTTCCCAGGTGGAAACAACACTTGGAGAAACTCTACGTTTATTTACTCTGCTGGGTGGTGCGGAGGCTAAAGGTAAAAAACAAGAAAAACACAGAGCTATAAAGCAGAGCTTCTAAACATCGTCCCACAACATTTTCCCATTCATCACACACATATTTTCAACAGTAAATTCTCTAAAACAGAAGGAAACAATTGTAACGTAGAATAAGAATTTGTTTCAGTGAGGTCGGAGTTTCTATGCTTAAGTTGCACAAGGGTTTACAATGCAGGTCACTTGTGTTGCCAATAAAATGCTCTACATGATTAACCTATAGTAGCTTCAGTTCAAGTATGACTAAAAATCAGAAGGTTGAATGGAAAGGGTTATCCCCCATATTATGAGAAGCATTGCTTGATTCCATTTTATGGATCACTCATTAAGTACATGTTTCTATTTGGTGTCCAAATACCTTCAAGAGAAATTCTTCTTTGGCACTTTTTGTCAATAAGTTGATTTTCCTAACAGGAAAGCAAACCCTTTTTAGACATGTCATGCTAACTGATCTTCTAGTCCCATGTTAAAAACTGTTCCTTGTAAGAAAAACCTATTAATCAATAAAAAAAACATTGTATGTATCAGTCTCATTTTCTAAGAATTATTTTGCTTTTATACTGACATTGTCATATACAAACTTTATATATAGTTATCCACCTTTAATTTTATTTTTCTCCTCAGGCATTCCAAAACATCCACTTATTGTAAAAGCTGCTAGCAATGTGAACTGCAGGACTGAAAATCATGTTTCAGAGTTCACACACAGAGTTTAATACACAAAACAATCAGGGTAGATAATTACAATTCTTGTCTTGCACACTATATATCAAAATAACTGCTGACACCTCTTAATGATGAACCAGACATACATAGGAAGGTCTGATATTTCCCTAGTGTATTCCATGACTGCAGATGTTATTTTTCAATTGCTATTAGGAATTGATATTAACAATTCCTATCTATTTATATTAAGATTTTATTTTCCTAAGACAGTCATGCAGGGAGCCTAGTTCCCATCTGTTTCATTCTGCCACATTTCGTGATGTGTTTAGGTAAGCGTTTTTAAGGCTTTTTGCACATAAAGTGTGAGGTGACACATTTGGTTTATTTTGCTGAACCTGAAATTTTTTTTACATGATCTCAGTTTTTACATGTACAAACCCTGTAAGCTAAATATTATCCACAACTTTTTCTCAAATGTTTTTTTCAAGTCATTTATGAAAAAACATGAGACCAAATATGGAGACCAAACATTGGTACATCACATCTTCTCAAGAGAAGTCTTGGCCATTTATTATATCTTCTATCAATTCAGAGAGTTACATTTTACATAATATAAAACAGACTCCTGCAACTTCCATTGAAATTTATCATTTATCAAATGCATTGGTGAGAAGTGAGAAATTCTGCAGGAGTGAAAACTGAATGCCCCCAACTACCTCAGCTTCTGATCCAGAAGGAAGGGTACCTTGCATAAGATTGTGAGTACTACACATTACTTGTTTTTAATCCTTATGCTATTGTACAAACTTGCTGCTTGGCTGGAGTATGCATCTTTTTTCCTGTTGCATAAAACAGGAAATAAACATAAATTGCAGAATCCTTTCTTTGAGGCTGGAAAGACTTGCACAAGGTCACAAAACTGAGTGCCTGGGAACCAGGGGCAACACCAGAACAGCAGGCACACACTGCATATGTCATAAAAAATTTCCAAAACTCCTCTAACACTTCAATCCAGCACTTTGATCTCAGTAACAGAGGCCCTAAAAGACAGAGAAGAGCATGTCCCACACAGCCAGGGACAATGGGACATCACAGACACTGCCGTGATCTAGATCCCTGTGGTAGAAGCTCACTACATATAAGTACATAAAAACATTAAGAAACAAAGCAAAGTGCAGGCTGCAAAAGGAAGATTACAACCCAAAACTCTTTCTCATCCCACATCTGACGATTGGCTCATCCTTCAGTACAGAAACATAAACATTACAGGAACTTAAAAAAAGAAATCATGTCTTTACAATGCCTATGTTCTCCAGCATCCACACTCTTGCCATCCTGAAGCGTCAATGCTTCCAAAGGCAGCCCAGAAAATGAGAGAGATGAAAATGTGTCAAGAACAAGAGTACAGAGGTTTGAGAAGAGGTGAAAGAAGGAATAAAGACATCCTTCATGGCCGTAGCAGGTAACAAACAGAAATACCAAGCATGGGATAGGCAAAACAGAAGAATGCTGTAACATACCATTTCGAACAACCTTCCTTTCATTTTCATCAGATAAACAAAATAGAAATTTGAGTAGCTAAGGACCCACAACAGATACCACATATTTCTAATATATGCAGTAGCTTTCATCCTAAATATGAGAGTTTCTAAGAAAGATAAAGCTCTGTTCTAATTACAGACAACTTGGACTGTCTTATTTTAAAAGACATATTAACACTAACAGGCTGGAAAGAAATGAGAGTGTTTAAATGTCCTTTTGAATATCATTACTTGTGTCTTGTCAGAAGAAATTTAGCAAAGCAGCAGCTTCAGCTCATTCCAGACTTACCTACTGGATATGCCACAGCTGTTGCATGATCTGGACTGAAGTGAACATGCCAGAGCTCTGGTCCAGTTCCCACTCCTGAAGAGTGAGGAGCTGGTACTGAACCAGCTCTTTTTGTTCTCTGGGGAAACTAAGACCACTGTGCTCCTTAACCCCACACTATATTTAGATGTAGACAATTAGGTAGACAACTCTTAATAGTGTGATTACATAATACACTTCTGTCTTCAGATTTTAAAGGACCACATTCAAAAAGCCCCTGTCACTCAAGAATCAGGAAACATTGGGAGCTGATCATCTTTTAAGTGCTATCTTTACTTTGTGTTAGCAATTCAATCCTCAGTAAAAGGGATCACCTTAGTGTGTTAACTTTCAAAGCTATAAGACAGCTTCCCTCACTAAGGATGAAACTCCAAGGCTCTCTACACTGATCTAAACATAGGTAAATTCCCTCCTCAGGCTCAAACAAAAGCACAGGAAATGGATAAACTGGGCAAAAATCTTATGGTGGCAAGAAAAAAAAGAACTGGACTATAATCAAACTGGGTCTTGTGAGTGCTGCAGACATTTCAGTACAAGGCAGAGGTCATGGCCAGGCAGCCAAGGAAATGTGGTGCCAGGGTAGCCTTACACCCCCCAGAATGAGCAAGGACCCCACTCCCTGGCTATAGTTCACAGAGCCCCCCTTGGACAGCACACAGAGAGTGCACACACAGTGCTGCTGTGGCTGCAGCACTGCCAGGGATGCAATCAATCCCTTCCAGCCAGCACAGAGTCAGTGCAGGAACAGGGCTTGCCTTGCTTTCTTTCTCATTCAGCAGCAAAGCAGGGTCACAGCTATCCCTACAGCCATTCATGTTACTCATCTCTCCGTTCACATGCACAAACTCTCCAGGTGGCAATGAACTTACCCCCCTGATTTGTTTTCCACAAAAAACAGGGAAAATTGTCATACTGAAGCAGTTATAAACCCTGCCATGAGAGTATTACAAATACCTTAGTTTTGCTAAAATGTAAGAGTATGTAAAAAGAAGAAAAAATTATTAGGATTTATTTTAATCCATGAACTTGCTGAGGACTCTAATTCACAACACCACTAGTGGTTGACATTAGCATCAAGACTCTTGTCTTGCATATGACAATGTTCATGGTTTCATCTGCTTTGTAAAACCAGTAATTCAGTTAAATACACACAGAAAAACATGGACGAGGGAAAATGGAGAAGGAGCTCGACTATTTAATAAGTAATTATACAAGAGTGTCTTAAAGAAAAGTCAAAATCTAATCTTAGATTTCTTAGCTAGGTCAAACAACATTATTAAATGGTATAATTACATTCAGTGGGATGCATTTACTCATGAACTTTCAATCAATAAAATTGTAAGAAGGATCTATATGAATTTAAGTATGCTTAATGGAAAAAAAAAGTCATTGCAGGACAGAATTAAATTTTTTTTTTCTGCTATTCTTTGCCATCAAAGCAAAGCCATTCTTTACTCTTAGGTGCCAGAGAAAATGTAAGTTTCAAACATCGTCTGGAAGCTTCAAAACATGAAGCATTCTACAGAACTTCAGATGAGATCTGGAACCAGAAACCATAGAGCTTGCAACAGCTCAAAACTAAAAAACTACTTTCACAAACCACTTGAAAACAGTGAACATTATTCACTTGAAACAATATCCTGTTTGTTTGCTCTGATGTGAGCTACTGCTACGTGGGAAATCTGGGAGCAATGCAGTAAGGAAATCTTTGTTAAACAGTATTGTTTGGTTGCTAGGGCCACACCGAATTGTTTGGATAGTTGCAAGGAACAGTAAAACAATACAAAGGGTAATTAGACAGACAACACACTCCTAGGTCAAAAGGCAACACGCCCTGATGTATGCTAAGTGAAAAACAAAGTTGTTTCATGTTAAACACAAGTGTCTAGAACTAGGAAAGGTTATTTAATACCCAATCTGACAGTAAAGAATGCTACTATTTTATCATCCTGTTTCTCTCTGCATAGCCCAAATGCATCAAGTATTTGAGGATATAAAGTAGCATCCTATTTACCAATGAGACTATTCAGGGTTCAAACATACAAAGCAGGTACTGAAAGGTAATAAATGCTAGCAAGTGACAGCTGATGAGTCCATTTTACTTCATGGCTAATAAAAAATGATGATTTTTAGCTTTCAGACTTTTTTTGGGTACTACTTTACACTTAGCCAAGTATTGGCACTTTATATGTGCTTTTTCCCCAAGTTTTTCACGGTTATTGCTTTAACTGAAATTTGGGTTCAGTTGCTGCTGTGTCTCAGGAAGTTGGAAATGGCTGGACTGAAGCAAAACTTCCATCAGGTATCTTCCCTTTTTCCACATACCTGAAAACACATCTGGAATTACTTTTATAGCATTTTAAAATAAGGTACTCAACTATAAAATAAACATGCTCAGCACAATCTTGAGGAGCCTCTGCAGTTTTCATCAAGCAGATTATATTCTTGGTTGCTATTTTTATAATGAATTGCAAAAGTAGTACATAATTTTACATAGCTCACATTTAGCAATTAAGCTTTTTACTGTTATTTTTGAAGCACATGTACTTTCAGAAGTACTTTATATTTCCTGTGACACTTGTTGCAGAATAGAGTTTGCATGTCCAACTGACAATACAAAAATCTCCAAAGACTAAAAATATTACGTGTGGTTACTTAAAGGAATTTTAATTAAACTCCTTGCCTTCTACTCTGATAACATCTAGAACATTTTATCCTGCCTCCAGAAATGATATTAATATACATGGAAACTTGTCTGTAGTGATTGTTAGAATGTTTCATAACAAACAATCTTTAGTTATTTTACCAAAAGAATATTTTTTTCCTTAAAAGGATGTCAATGCTCAAAAGAGATGGCAATCTACCCAGAATCATGCCAACAAATTATGAATAGAGCCCAAATGTTAAACCTAGGTTTCCCATGTCCCTGATAAGAACCCTGTTTTTCAGAGCAACTTCCTCACTAAATTTATCGTTACTTTACAATTCTGAAAGCCATGCTGATCATCAGGTTTTTACTGTTTCCAAAGTCTGCTTGCTCCTACCAGTGGAAAACAAAGTCTTACGACTTGAATGAAAGGAACAGTGAACAGCTTTATGAATACAATGGAACTCAACAAACACTGCTCTAGTAACAGGTGCACATTCCAGATCTCAGCCTCCAACCTATAAGCAAATACAAAGAAAGAGCCATTCTTCACTGAAATCTCTTGGATTTGCTTTCCCAGCAGCAAAGGGAGGATGTGGTTTACCTGGGTTGCTGAAGCACGTGGTGGCACAGCAGACAATGAGGTCTACTTCACTGGTTTTTGTTCCAACTATGCAGCACTACTGATAGTGCATGAAGCCTGTCTGACAGCTGGATTTATCCCTGCCTCACCTGCTCCAGCTGTACTGAATCCCTGCTGATGCCATGCACACCCAGTACTGTGCACACGTGGCTGGCTCCTTGGCTCAGCAGCGTCACACAGGTGCTGGATTCAGCAGTCCTGCAGAATTAGTGGACGCTTCTGCATTATACTGCATTTATCCAGATTTTCTCATTTATTTCACTAACAATTATTTACCAGCAAGATGGTACTAATCTTAAACTGTGCTACTAGACACAATAAAAGAGAAAAAAAAAAATGCAAACTCATAAAACACATACTCATTTTGAGCACATCTGTTTTTATACAAATGCTATTCTAATTTTCTTGGTTATGTAAATTATTCTCAATAATATGTTTGGACTGATCAAGAAATTGAGTTTCTGTCAGATGCCCTTTTTTGAGACATTCCTACAAGGCCCTTAAAAAACCCCATACCTAATATGAATATTAATCTTGATATTGGTATGGAACACTCAATGCCAAAGGAGAGGCAAAGCAGCCTCCAGACACCAGAGCAATGTCACTTTACAGGACAACCTAAATAATGTGAACAAAATTCACAGTCCTTGACAGTGAAATTAAGCATCTATTATGGGCAACTGACCACATGTTTTCATAGAGTCTGGTACCTAGACATTCCTTTGCTGTATATAATACATATGAACTGATTGGTAACACCACAAATACAAACACAGCAGTAGAAACTGAAATCAATTTGAATACATTAGAATATACATGATCAAGAAAAAAAACCAGCACTTTTTCCCCTATTTCTCATACCTTAGTCTGGATACATAGTTCTTGAAGCACAAACTTCCTATTATTTTCAATACAGACTACACAACTAATTCATCCAGCAACACCAGCTATGGAATTCTCTCTTCCCTTTCTGTGTTGGCAGTATACAGTGGATTTTCTTTGGAAGATGTTTAACAAAAATTTTGGCTTCATACAGGTGTTCAACTGCACAACAGGCAAAGAACTATTCTCTCATTAACAGGTCACATAGACTAAGCCCAGAGTGCAAATTCTTACCTCACCTCTCTCAATTCTTTACTGGTTTTAAATGACTTATGGAAACAATCAAGTAACCAGCAATTGTAGCTGATATTTGTGTCATGCATTTATGATATGTCACACGATGACAAGATGAATGGATTACCTACCTGTGAAATAGAAACAGGCTTACAAGTGGCTTTGTTCAGTGCTACGGTTCATGTAAAGTTTGTAAAGCTAAGTCCAACCTTTCAGTAAGAGGAAGTTTTATGTGTATTGATAACTTCCCCTCCACATCTAAATTGGAACTCACATTTTACTTCTGCAGCAGAAACACTTCCCTATTAAAAACTTCTCTAAGGAGTCTCAGGCACGTTTAATTTCAGCCGAACTCTGGGACAAAGAACATAAAGGAATGCTGCATCAATAAACAGAACATAAATTAATTTCAACAAGTAGTTGATTAACCATACGGCTGTAACATGAAGGATAGCCTGAGAGAGAATACACAAGGTATTTCTGAGTTTATTGTGGGAACTGGTGCCATGACAGCTGAGCTTTCATTTGGACTAAAAACATCCCAACAGAACAAAATCTTCACAGAAATCTTTGAAGTTTTATTCTAAAGATTATTTTTTTTATCTCCAGCAAATATGAACATTCTTTCTTTAGGGAAAGTTGACTCAACTGGGAGAGCAGCTGTAAATTTGTCTAGTTACAGGTACTCACATGAAACTTGTTTTCTGCTCTCAAAGACTCTGCAAACACAGGCAAGAATGGTAATAGAAACATTACTTCTTGCCAACACAAAGACACAGCAGAAATTCTAAGGCATAGAACCTTGTCTGGCAATATCTGGTTTTCTAGGTATCTGGGCCAGATTGCAAACCCTTAGAAGTCTTGCTGCTACAGATGATCCTTAGATTTCAAGCTCTGCCTTACAACTAAGTAATTGATTCCTTCCAGAGATTCAGTAGCCTTCTTCTCCACTGCTGTTAATACCTCTGTCACTTTCATTCTTAAAATGTGATTTTTAGATTTTCATTTGGCATAAATTTCTAGAAATGCAACCAAACAGTCTCCCACAAGAGAAGAAGCAAAAGGGAAGTAATATTCCATCAAACTTGAAAGTGACATTTTGAATTAATAGAAAAAACACAACTGTAACAAACCACAAATATTTCAGTTTAGAAGAAAATTTCTCCAGCATCTTTTCCACACATATAACCATTGTCTGGGATATATGAAGTAAATTCCCCATGTGTCAAACATAAAGTAAGTCCTTGAAAGGTCTTTTTCCTTTCTAAACTCCCTATCACCATAATCCTCTGGAGACTTTTTGCTATATTCTCTGCCACGTTATTCTTTTACCCCTTTTTTGTACTAATATTCAGATGTTCTTTGAGGAAGCACTATGAAGAGAACAAGACATTCTTCTTGTCCAGCTGCTTTAACAAGCAAACTCTAACCAGCAAATACTCCAATTTATGTATGGGACTTCATCTTATAGTCCCTTCCCTACTTTGAAAAGTCAAAAATAAAATAGGTATATGATTTCTTTCCTGAAACTCTAGAACAGATAAAAAGACAAAATGGATTTGAGATAAAATCAGGGAAATTATTTTTAAATACATATTTTTCGTAAACTGAGAAACATGAGAAGAGAGAAACAGAGCTTTGAATTTCTCCAAGTAAATCCTACTGGCTTTGCAATTATGGAATGTGGCAGTCATCCACACCTTTATACATAGGTGAGAAGTGGCAGCTCCACTGAACATTCTTTCTAACGCTCCATCCTCATAGTGTGCAAGGAGCACCTGCTTCTCACAGAACTGTGGCTGAACAGGACAAACAACAGCCACATACACAATGCACAATCACCCAAATCAGATGGATGAGTATTTTTCATTTACTGGAGTAGAACACACAAAAACTTTCATTAAGAAATTTAACGGTTGAAGAAGAGATCAGATCTGCCATTCAGGATAGTGTGAGGATACCCAGGGCAGTAGTCAGAAATAGACTGTTAGTTGTCACTGGGCTCCCTCTGTCCACTGAGAATGTTGGATTTGACAGCATCAAAGGCTGCTAGAAGCTCCAAAGATAATGCTGAGGATCATCTGATCTCTAGTGCTGTGTAATTCAGAATATAGTGTCAGACAGCAGGACAGACTGTGCCATCTATGGCAGAAGCAACGACCATGGCAAGCAAGAAATTTAAAATTAAAAACTATTTTTTCAAATAACTAAGATGAATATAAGATTAATTTACATACATTTAAAAAAATCCTCAACAACACAACAGCTAGGAATAGATGGGAAATACTGGCTGAAATTTCTAGACATATGCAAGAAGTACAACTCATTTTGTGACTCATTTTACAGAGCCTTGTATGGTAGACCATGCATGTAGATTATTATCAGACAGGAAAAAAAGAAAAATTAAAAAATAATTTTGATAGCACAAGATGCCAAAAGAGCAAACCATACACAGTGGAAAACAATGTGATAGAACACAAAAACTAGAGGGGGAAGAGGAAATCAGTTTGAACTCAATTGTCTCAAGTCCTGCCCAGTCACTCTTGATTACGGCATGCCATCAGGATATCCTGGCCATTAAAGTGTCAGATCATTAAAAATATAGTTTATGTAATTCCTTTTCTAGAATAACAGCCAGAATAGAAAACCTCTTCAAATAAAGTACTTTAATTAAAAATAATATTTTTGAATTTCACAGCAATCTTTATTTAGAAAGAAGTGAAACCCTAATTAATGGCATACTTCCAAACTACTAATTTATTTAACATACTTTGTTTCACTGTTAGAAAGCTGCTCTCGTGCAAGATCAGCTTCAAAGAATGTAAAGGATAAGTCTCATCTGTCCATAATCTAAACATAATCCATCACATTTGGAAGCAGAATAATGGCAGGAATGCAAAGATTCAGGGCTGTAAGTTAAATTCCCAACAGTAGTTTTCAGAAATACTCTTAGTGTCCTGACATTTAATACAACTGCCTTCAATGCAATTTTAAGCTGCACATATTATAAAGCAAACTAGACTTTAATACAGTAATTTCTGCTCGAAAACAGTTCTGTAATCAAGTTGCAAACTTCTCAGAGAAACAACACCACCCCAGGCACACATCTGGTACCTTCAGTCTCCTTTCCCAGTAGACCTTGTGAAGACCAAACATGCCCTGAACTGTCAGACTACTTTGCCCAGCGCAAGCGAACAATGCATGTATCCACCCTGCTATCTCAGCTTCCTTCAAAACACTGAACTTTAACAAATGAACATATAGAACTATCAACACTCACTCATTTACAAATTCTGTGTTCCCTCAAAAGAATAACCACATAAGTATAAAAAAATCCCTAAACTTGTTTCTTTACTTCCTATCCTCATTAGCATTAGGCTTCTACAGCATTGCAAGTCATACTTTCATTAACGATGCAAACACAGAAGCAATTTATTCCAGAATGATTAACTTGCCAAAAAAAAAGCTTACAGTATTCATTTTAAAGGGCAGTATCTGATGCTTATTTTTTATTTAACTTTATTTCTGCAACCGGGACAAAGACATCAACTTCCCACTGAATATGGAGAGCAAAGACAGAATTGCTTAATATTGGCTTGTTCTGTTAGTTCTTCTGATCCATCTGGAAAATGTAAACCGAGTCCCCACTAAGTCTGAGCCAGTACTATTCCCTGCTTTTCATGGGGGCTTATAAGTTCAGGGTCACCAGCATAACAGTCAGTTACCATGCCTTTAGATGGTTTGTGCATTCATGCAATGGCTGAGAGGCCATAACTCATCAGTATTATTTTTCCTTCAGTTGAGTCTCCTGGAGTTTTTTATTATTTAGAAGAAGTTTCCAAGGGGGATGCAGATTCCTACAGAGCAAATTTAAGCTTGCTGAGGGCAGTTTGGTTTCTCATTATTCCCCCTCCCTCCCATTTGAGAGCCAGATACTGATGGTCAACTTTTCAAGCAACGGGCATGGGCACACTGATAAAGCTGCAAGCACTCATAACCTTTCTGACTGGCACAGAAATTGTGCCCTGCACAGCCCGTGGGGTGAGGGAAGTGGGGCAGGGAACAGTACTTACTGCTCTCTCTTACTGCTAGGAGAGAAACCCATTTTTGCCATCAAATTGAAGGCTGCACCAGGCTGGAAACACACTAATGCTCTGAATCCTGTGTTAAGCTGAGCTAGCAAAGGCAATAAAATTAAATCAATGCTTGGCTAAATTATGTTAAACCAAAAAGCAGAAGAGAAGCAAAGGCAGCAGTGAAAGATAGACTAGTCAGGCCTGTGGAGTGAAAGAGTAGGAAGAGAAGGAAAGAGAATTTTATTCACAAGTGTTTATTCCGGATTTCCTTACACACTGATCTGTAAGTTAAGAAAACACACATTTCCACAGCAATGATGAGAGTGAACCTGCTCTGAATAAAGAGTAAAAGCATACCACTTCCATGGTATGCTAACTATATGAAGACAAAGAAAAACATGTACTAAATCTAAAGTTTTAAGAAGTAGCATTTAAAATCTAGAACTAAGGCAAGGATATAGCAGCAAAGGAACACACATAAATACAGGCTGCACAGACACTGACAGCTGTCACTGCACCATGATGATGTTTTATTTCCTTTCAATGTATTAAAAGATCGGTATACACCATATACAAAAAGTGCATTCTGTAACAAAGTGACCACAGGTATGCCTTTGTTAACTAGCAAACAGAAACTTAAATACTTTATCTCATCTTTCCTAATCCACAGCTCTCTGGAAAAACAAAACTTCACATCCTCAGTTTGCAGATTTAGGGATATAAAAAACTCTATTGGTCCACTGTATTTGAAGAAAAAACAATGTCAAAATACTCAACAAAGTTGTGCTTAATCTTATTTCCAAATAAGATTGTGTCAGAAGCCAGCAGCTTTTGCAAAGAGGTCTCTTGCAGAGCACAGCCAAGGTAGTTTGTTTAACCTTCTCTCACTTCGCTGCCTGCTTATTCTTTCCTTGTGAGAAGAGGGCAATTCCAGCTCCCAGTTCAAAGAGGAAAAAACTTTTCCTCATTATCCTCATTATGCTCATTATCCTCAATTATCCTCATTAGTGTCAAATTGATACCTTTCCTGAGTAAATGCAAGAAAGTAATGAATGCTGGCAGTTTTGCTCTAAAAGATTATTTCAGAAAAGGACTGTGGAATGTCAGTTATAAGGTAACCAAGAACTTCAAATAATGTATCATTAAAAACAAACAAACAAACAAACAAAAAACCCCAAAACCAATACATTAGCCCAGCCTGGGTCCTCTTAGAGAGCACCTTCACTTCTTTGTAAATAACAGTCTAGTGATGTACTCAGAAATACTGTAATGGTATTTCTGATACCAAGGTATGTTTTGAAAATGGAAGAGTTAGGTACATATAGACAAGGATTAAAAAAGCAAAGTAGAGAATAAATAAACAAATACAATCCAGCATTGGAATATGCTCAAGCATACACAAATCAGGGACAAAAAGTGTCTCATGCATTAAATATCAATTTCAGAAAAGAACAACTGTTCCACGCTCTGATTCTGTCAGTTTTGCCTGGTAATCCTCCATATGAACATATGAACTGAAAAGGAAAATATACTAGACTAACTCAATCTGCCACATTTAACACAAACATGTCATAGGAAGAAAAACAGAAAAAGTGAAACCAACATTTTCAAAAGCATATTCTTAGTAATTTTGCTGAGGAATAAAAAAACAAACCCCTTTTTCTTTTCACATCCAGGTAACTACCTAAATTTAACTGTAAAAAAAAACCTGATAATTTCCCTGAATGAAATTTTCTGCCCTGCACTCATGGGATCAGCTCTTCTGAAAATTCAACTCCAATGTGTTTCAGCTCCCAGTAGATATTACCAAAGAGTTATCAGCACATAGGAGAGACTGAGTATTTTTCAACTACAACAAAAATTTCCTTGTGAAGGCATAAACACATCTTATAATGCTGTTGTAAGTTCTGTTTTTAAATAGGTGTAGTTAATTTTCAATGTTTTTCCTGTTTATCAAATGTGCTCCTCTGAGTCAAGTCCATTCCTCAAACACTACAGAAAAACAGCAGTGTCAGCTGCTTTATTTATTGATAGTCTGGGACAACTATTTTCTTGGGGAAAAAGTTTTATGAATATGAAAATTAACAAATATATAGAAAACTTAGGATTGTTCACTAGGACACTTATTATTTGCTTTGCATGTGTGTGCTAGTGTGGGTATTGTTTTTTTGGGGTTTCTCAGTGCTTTTTAAGTCTTTAACAGCAAAAGGTAGTGCTGAGTTCACATGAGACCCTAGTTAGCTTTTTTTTTAAGAAAAAGCATGAGACACTTGTAATTCTAATCAGTCTTTCTGACTAAATTTAACTATGCTTACTGCAAATAAAAGTAAACTAAATTAGGAAGAATCCCAAGTTGTGCAATTCCTTAGGGAAGCAGATGACTGCCTTCAGGGCTTTAAGTCTTCAGACGAAGCATAAGGGCATAGTGCAAACCTGGCAAAAAACCCCACCCAGCAAGCACACAGCCAGCACTCACACTGGACTTCTACATGGAGACAATGCTCAGTGCCATGCTATTCTTAGCCACCATAAACACACCAAGGTTTCAGAGTTACCAGCTTCTTTGTCAGTTTCATTGGAGGAGACTAGTCACATCTGAAGTAAAAATAGGTTGTCATATGCTTGTCCATGGAACTCCAAAATACATGGCTAAATTGGTCATCTAAAAGATTTGAGCTGTGTGTACTGGTATCACAAGGAAAAAAAAAACCCTTTTTTCTCCTAACTCCCTCAACTTTCTTTTTATGTTTTTATCTGATTCTAATTTACTTCAAAAAGGAGTTTGCTCTCACTGCAATAGGAACTTTATCTAGTTTCAATGCACTCGTTTAAGCTCTAAAAAGCATTGCAGAGAACTGTACCTGAGAGGCTGAGGCTGATATGAATGGGAGGTTTTGGCTATGGAAGCACCAGGGAGCTGGTGCTTTCAGCATGGCCTGGATCAACAACACCTGGCTGAGTGGGTACAGAGATCCCCCTGCCCCCACCTCACCCACCTGCAGTTTCACAACACACCCAG
Source organism: Melozone crissalis (assembly GCF_028551555.1). Lineage (NCBI taxonomy): Eukaryota > Metazoa > Chordata > Aves > Passeriformes > Passerellidae > Melozone > Melozone crissalis. The sequence goes on from NW_026535784.1 coordinate 20,746,656, forward strand.
AGCTGGAGACAAAGAATCGTGCAATGACTCACAGAGTGTGACAGGATGGGCACACTAAACAGTGACAACTTCAAAAACACTGCTCCAAAATCTGGTGCCAACTGAAAAGGAGCCCAGGACACATGGGGAATGACACACCTGACATTCCTGGCTCCCACACCATGGCCATAGATTACAGATGTAATAGCTTGACACGAGCATTGTGGTGCCTTTTTGCTGGACGTTGAGCACCCCCCTTGTCCTAGTGGCTGGCTGCTTGGTGGTCCTCTTGGACTCATTCACTTTGCTCCTCTCAGTTCATTTTAAATAATATCTGCTTTCCCTCTTACAAGATATCACACTTTCATCTGCTACACAGTTTATACAATGTTGCAACAGCATTTCCTACACTGTGTTGTGGTAAAAATTAAATAGTGGGTTTTGTACTTGTGTAGGAAGACACAGAAAATATCCCCAGTCTATCAGAAAAGAAACAGATACACTGGCCTACAAGCTGATGGACAGGGATAAAAACATGTTTATACATCAATCCATATTTCAAAGAGAGCAGCCTGTTAAGGAGATGAGACAACTGTGTCATAGCTACATTCAGATCTGCAAGTCATTCAAATACTACCATGTTTTGGGGCTTGAAAGGGAACTAAGTATCTAACTGCATGTGCTGACACCAACTATGGCTGGCCAATAATGACAGCAGTACTTGCATGATATTTAGATGACTACACAGTTCATGACAAATATAAAAATGAGGAATATGCAGGAAAAATTATATGAAACTATTACGTTTCTGCTTTAAAAATTCTTCAATGTTCATCCCTCTTTAAGAAGAGAGGGTAAAATTTCCTAGTAGAGGATATCACAAAACAAATAATGGTCTGATAATCTGTAGGGCTGCTTACTACTGCTACATAATAGAGAAAAAAAAAATTATAGGTCACTTAAATTTCCAACCAGAATTACTACAGAGAGGTAGTCAATGCTGCCATCTTCTAAGCTGCAATATATAAATATATTGGCAGCAGTATTTTTAAAATGGAGCAATTCTTTCTTCATTCTTGCTCAGGTATACTATTAACAGAACTGATATTATACATTGCCCAGTTATTCCCACTTAACCCTGGAAATCTTGGACTCTCTGATCAAGGTTTTGGAACTCAAGCTTCTTCACTATATTGAGGTTACACAGGCAAATTCTGTATCTATTCTAATAAAACATGACCTCAATAATCACTCTCCAGTAATAAAACACAGATGAGATGTACAACTGACCAGCTTCTGGAGGGAACAGAAGCAGAGGTGCAGTTTGGGCATGCTGGGGGCTTAGGGCCTCAAAGCAGGGAGTGCTCCAGCCCTGCCACCTGGAAGGAGACCAAAGGCAAACCATGAAATGATAACAAGCTCTGGCCTCTGCCCAGCCACACTCTTGGCCAGTGACCTGGAAACGCCAGTTTCACATCCAGAGCTCATCGCTCATCCTTTTCTTTCAGGATGTGGGATTTAAGTCTGCGTGCTCACATATTAACACCACCATAAACCACTGAGATGTTTTAATCATGTCAGGATGGCACAGCTGCACCTCATAGGTCTCTGTCACCTCTCTCAGTCCCAAATAGCTAAAACTGTCTGATACTCACAATTGCCTTCTGGCAGTCAGTCCTGGTAACCTCAGTCTTAAAACTGCAAACATTCTCAAGGACTTAACATCGTTTTTCTCAGCACATTAGGTAGATGGTCTCAGTAGAAGTAAGCACGCAAGAAAGACATACAAAAGCTTGAGGAAAAACTGTGCAAGAACATATGTTAAAAAACCCGTATCTAAATTAAAGTTAACAGAGGACACAGTACTGCCTCACTTCAGGTTTTCGAGTGAGAAGTGCAGTGCATACTATTTTTTTTTTAAGACTTGAATCTACAGCAAGACACCATTTTGGCACACCAAGACTGACTTTTAGTGATGCTGAACTTCAGCTTCAATATGCTTCAAAATGTTTTTGTGCAGCATAAGTGGCAGCATAAATTCACATCCTTTACTACATTTTAGATAATGAAATCTTACAGGATTGCTTCAAATAATATAGAACCAATGCTGAGGACCTCCCAGGCTCTGTCCTGCCATCCTCTCCCCTGTCTGATTAAACACATTATGTTCTTGTTTTTCCTTGTCTTCTCCAAAATGAGCACTCCAGTTTTCCAGTTACAGCAATGTCCTTAGGAATAATGTGGGCATAAAAGATAGGCATGAACTATAAATTAATATAAATACATAAGTAAAAATTATTCAAATTAACCTTTGAACCACTGATAGACACTAGGAAAACTTTTAACAGTAAAATCACTTTCCTTTTGGTCACCTTTTGCCATATTTGGGAAACCTGGGGTTTGCCCATAGTTTTCTTAAAATAGTTCTTTCAGAATTAGTGATACACTTTTAATTTTTCCCACAGAAGAAAAATTCTAACTTGAAGTACTCTTTCAGGTTTTTTTAAATCAGTATTTAAGAAGAAAAAAAGTAAGACAAAAAGACTGCAAAATTTTTGCAATCCATGCACTTCTGGTAGGTTATTTCTAGGTTTTGGGTACTCTCTTTCCTTTTTTCCTACCCAGTTACTTTCTGAAGAGAGATTAAAAGATGAAAATACCCCTACATGCTGAACAATGTAGGATTCCACCTTAATATCCCCAGCTTAGTCTATCATGGCATTCTGGACACAGAGTTCAAACAGCTACCAAAAAAACCTTTGAACTTCTCAGTCAAACCTCAGTACACCTGGCTCTGCTTCCCTCTTTCTTCACTTTGCTGTCATAAAAATGAAGTGCCAGTTGCCAGCCTCTCTTTTCAGGACAAGACCTCATTTGTAGCTGAAAGAACAGTAAAAATCTGGTGATATTTGGCCCACCTGCTACGTCCTGCTGACAGCCAGCACAAAGCAAGATGTTGGAGAGAAAAAGGAGGCAGGTTTCCACGGGGATGTCAGACACATGATTCTCTAAGCCAAACATGGGCTTCACTAAGAGCTGCTGAACTGTTACTGACCACTGACCCTGGCACCCTCACAGACATCACTTTCCTAACCTGAGGATCTTCAGTTCTAGTTCAGCAGCATGAATAAAGGCAGCAAACAGGGATGATGAATAAAAAAAGCAAAAGGAAGAAAATGAACAACCCCCAGAGCTACTTACACTGCTTTGATAGCACTCACTGTGAATGTAACAGTTCTTTCAAATATCCAATACTTAGCTAGCATTGATTTGCAAGGGCTTAAGGCATTCATACATCTTTCTAGACCACTATTCTTGTCTGTACCAGTTGTCTGCAAAGAAAACTTCAAAAAATATAGTTGAAAATATCCCAAATCACATGCCAGCTATGCCTGATAGGCAGAAGCACAGGAGTTATTTATACCTCCCATGCTTTCCTAAGATCGCTTTATAAAATTAATTGCTTCTAGAACTTAAATGAATTCTTGAGCAAGAAACCTATAAATATTAATGTTCTAAATTAAAAATGTTATTTTTGAAGACTGAAATGGTTGTTTTTTAAACTCTTGGCAGTCTGTTTCTGAGTCTACATATATCTGATAAAAAGTACTCCTTCCTTTGGATTTTCAAATTCTTGATTCTTAGAAGAATGAGAAAAGGCAAAGAATGAAGAAAATGTTTCATATGCCTGTTGTGTTCTATTACTACTTTGAAAGCATTATATAATATATATATACTTATTCATTAGAAGAATTTGTTCTGATCGGAGTAAAATATGTCCTACACATCATTCTTTTCTTGTTTTAATAACTATACCTACTTAGGGCATCAAGTTTAAATTCTGATGAAAATTAATTAAAGACTCATAAACCATGTAATTCTGTAACTGCATTGAAACACTTTCACATCTAGCTTTTTGACCATCACTGTATTTTAAGTACTTCTATATCAGTCTATAAGAGACTGCTGGATTTGTCTAATCAGAGTTACTAAAGCAAACTCAATGATAAAAAGTTTATTTCTTTCTGTAACCTAATTTTCCAATAATTAGTATTCTAATATTAAAAGCAGTTCAAGCAATTCTATGCCTCAATATTTTATTTTCTTGTATTATTGCAGCTTGGTAGCCTATTACACACATCAAGTTTCTGAAATCTCTCACAAAATGTAGTTTCCACCAGACCTACCAATATAAGCCTTTGCTTGCAACATTCACACAGGCAACTGGGAATGTTAAGAGATCAAAAACTTAATTCTTATTTACAGTAGCATGGCCCAGTTTCCTTTAGGTTCCGAGTGTCCTTTCTGATTTAGAATGGCCTTTTCCTCTTTAAACAGACCCTTTATTTTGCACTGCACCTAACACAATTTAACAGCTCCCTTTAACCAGCATCATTACTCTTTGTATAGGAATGAGAAAGAACATTTACTTCTATAGAGTGGAAAACTTCTAACTACACCCACACAGGATATAATACAGCAAAAAAAAGTTGGCAACCACCTTTCCAAATAAATCAATGTCGTTGTGTCAGTTATCTCTAAAATGCTATTAAACCCCTAATGTCTAAACCTTTCCCCTTCAAATACAAAAGCACCAGAGCTAGAGTGTAAAAAAAAAAAAAAAAAACCAGTCAGCAGAAATGGGGTATTTGATATGGCTTGTTGCAATTGGTTTATCTGGAGCTTTCCTGAAGTCCATGCAGAGCGGGCAGTTTATTCCAGCAACAGTAGCTGACAGAGTGATTTGCATTTGGTGCACTTTCTCCTTTCAACAGCATTCTCTTCTGCAATTTGAATCATTACAGAATCTAGTTATGGGTTTAGCAGAAAGTCTATCACTTTCATGAAAGAATTTCACAAAGGGGAGCTCATTCTAGCATATCTATGTCTGATGAAGACAAATAATGCATATCTCAACATGTAATGTACTTCCTACAACACAGGCATTTTATTAAAAAATTAATACAAAGAACTTCACACAAAACAATCCTCAAAAAATTTTTGTTTTAAATAACAGTTCCATACTTTCCATCTTTATGTGCAGAGAAGTCCAAAGTAGGGCACAAAACATCATATAACGTTAGCTAATTACAACTGGTAAAAATCTGGATACATGCACTTCCCTAATGAGCATCCACACCCTAATGGAAGGTGTTACAATACAGACTGCTGACATCAAATAGATAAGGCAGGCAAAAAGTATACAAGTAGGTATGAATGCTTAGCAATAATGGAAGCTAGACCAACCCCAAAATACCCAACCCACTCCCCATCTTCAGTCACACAGAAGAAAAATGAGCAAATATAAAAAGGCTTCTATGCAAAAGACAGGAGAGCAAGACTCCAGGATCCAGCTGAGCTGAGACATCCATACATGCACACCAAGAGAGGCAGGCAGCCTCTCACTGCCAGGCAGCTGATCCTGAACATTCCATTACAGGAGCCTCCTTCCCTCGACATCATTCACTTATGTGTGCTGGGTGCTCTTCGGCTGCAGGGTGGTACTTGGCTTTGACTAGTTTGGATGTTATACTCCAGCCTTGTTATCCTCTTCAAGTCTACATCCACTGATAGACCTTGTTGTTCCAAACATACCCAGAAACAAAGAAAGAAGGAGGAAAAAAAGTCCCACCCAATGTTCTCTTTGCATAGCAAATTTTACTATACAGAACATTACCAGCACCTCTGTTAATGACTATCACAACACACCATATATCTGGAAATGCAATGACTCATCATGTGCCTCAAGATGTACTGTACAAGAGACCATCATCAAAGGCCACAGAAGTTCATAAACAGAGCCAAATATGGAGGCCACACTCCACAATACATTGATACATTCACACTGTATTGGGTAATTAACTATTGCCAGGAACTTGTTTTTCCCATGACAACTTAAAGACTTTGGAAAGGTCATCATATGTCCTTTCTACAGGAAAATAAATTGCTTCTCAAGTAGTACAGGGACCTGTAAGTACATTTACTAACACAAATTACATGTAGATGCTTTTTTCAAAAAAGTAGAATTTAGTAGCTTTTCCAAAACTCAATACACATTTGGATTCATATTTCATTTAAAAAATTCACTTTGCAACACGTCAAAACAGTTTTGGAAGATAAAATCAGAAAGAAAAATTGTTACATTCTCTAGAAAGTGCCTATTGTGTCTCAGCATACAAAGCAACACTACTAACTGATGTGATCCTTTGAAGTCAAGGTTACAATAAAGAAAAAGTTTCCAACAAAAAAAAGACTGAGCATATTATTGTTTGGGATGCTGAAGTTAACACCCTACTTAATATTGTACTTATTTAATAACTATTATTGTTTTAGAAGGCACCAAAAATAGTATCTCATGAAAACAGGACTTCTCTACATTGTGAAGTAATACTGGTTTATCCACTGGAATATAAAAGCTGTATGAACATTCTCTAAAGCACAGCCATGCCACTAATAACTCTTAGCCCAAAGCACAGTCTGAAAGAGAAACAATCATGTAACATCTCAGATCAATTTTTTTCCTCAAGTTTCATTTTTCTTTGCTCTTTAACAGTTAATGGGGAAATAAGACGAAACTTATCATACAATAATGACTTCCAGTATGTTAAAAACTGGTGCTTTTATTACTTTTAAAAAGTATAAATCACTAGCAAATAGCCACAGAAGCAGCAAATGGTTTTATTAAAAAGGCACACACAGACCCATGTATACTCCACCTCACCGGTCTTCTCCTAAAGAATAAAACCATGAAGAAAACATTTGTTTTCCCAGACTTCTTCCTATGGTCCTCTTTCATATACATTCCTATAATGGCACTGCAATGTGACTTTTCTTATTTAAATTACAGCTTCACTGCTGTCTTCAAACAAACAGTCACAGGATAAAAATGAATCCACTACATCTACTTCATTAAATACTGTATTAGCAGAGCAGAACCTCTCTTGAGAGCCAAGAGTTCATTTCTGGTTGGTAAAGGAGGAAGTAATCTTCAAACTAATCCTATGTGATAAGTGAATCTTAAAAAGCAAACTCCAAGTGCTTTTTTTCATCCACAGAAAGAATGATTCAAAAGTATCTGCCAGGCAGCTCCCCAGTTTTCATGTGCTCATCAGCACCTGGCAGCCATAGCTCCAATGATTCGGAGCTTTTAAAGCCGCTCCATTTCTTTCTGATTTTATAACAATTTCCAAACCAACTGCTGTCCAGGCAGACACAGCTTGCTTTCCTGGCAGGACTTTGTTCCCAGGCTCACAAGTCTCAGTAACACTGAAAATCCCTATCACAAACCTTTATCAAAAAGAAGCCAAGGGCAACAACCTCAATGTAGCTTTGGCAGGGGCATTGTCAAAGTGCAGCCTTGTTCTCCTAACCAGCAAAAGTTCTTGAGATATATGCATGACTTCTGAACCAAGCTGAGCAAGGTGGAATGGAAAATCTCACAAAGCACCTCCAAAACTGATTCCTCTAGAAGAAGATAGGGATGAATTCAAGGACAGAGAAACACCCACATGACAGGGGTACCCTTCTGTTTAGTTCCTTCTGTTTACCAGATAGATACAGCACAACTGCAGCACAGCCACAGAAAGCTCTCTGATAGCTTTAAGAAAGACATCCTATAAAAAAATCCAGAAATAATTCTTTATTTCCAAACAGGACATGACTACTAATACAGTATATATTGGAAACACAAAAAAGCTTTTAATAAAGCAATAATGGATTATATTTGTGCTTACTGGAAAGTCATTGTTCCTGTCCAGACTGTAAGCCCCAGAAATACATGCCTAGTTTTCATTAAAACTTGTGTCATATCTTACAGTAAGGTATCTATTACTTAATGCTTTTCACTGTAAGCAGCACCACGTTTGGTTTTTGAACCCACATACTGCATTACTAAAAGCAATTCTCATGGCATCCAGACCTCCTTAACCTTAAATGAAGGTTTTTGTGGACAAAATAAGAGGTCTCTTACACCAAGTGACATAAACAACAATCAAAATTAGTATTTTTCCTATAATTCAGGAACTCATAAGAACCACTAGACAGACCACACATGGAAACTGCAATGGGCTAAACAACAGAATACAAGAGCACTGAGATACATAATCACAACTAGGATGCCTTAAATACCAAGGAGCCAAGCAGCCCTGAGGACAAGCAAGTATAAAGCTCCCAGTTACATTCATAACTTCAGTAAGGAATCAGTTCTTAAGCAAGAACATCCTCACTTCACTGCTGGATTAAAAGAACATTCCTGACTCCATTTCAAAAGAAGTAATGCCTAAAATTGTTGGCACAGAGACAGCATGCTGAAACTAGGCCGTATGAATGTCACTTCATTGTTGTTACTGAAAGAAAAAAGATCAACTACAATAAAACCTTAGCCAGCACTGCAACATTATGCCAGCTAAGCAAGCCCTTAACCAGACCCATGGAGCTTTACTGCCTTTCTGTTACACACTTATACACTCCCTGCAGATGCTTACTTTTATACACATGGAAATGCATGCTAGCACACCCACTCCTTTTCTGACATCCTTCAGCATGTAAAAATTTAAAGTTATGATAAAAACTATAAAAAGTAGCATTTGCACCTAAAAATTTCATGAAAACATGGCAAAAACTTTTCTGAAGTAATTTCTTAGCATATGGATATTTCCTGAATTTCCAAGCTCATCCTCAACGTAAATATTGCGTAATTCCTCTGCACGTAGTGCATCACTTGAATAGAAAATGCTTTAGGAACAAAGCAAATGGCTTGCCCACTTCAGCTCAGCTCACTGAGGTTTGCATGTGAATCACAGTCCTTGGAGCCAGCACAAGCTGCACAGAGGGCTCTGCTCCCGGCCAGGCTGCACAGCGCCATCAGAACGCGACTCCCGCACGCTCACGGAGCAGACGTGCAGCTATGCTGGAATCACAGCCATTCCCACAAATGGGGTGACAATGCTGGGAAAAGTGAAATAAACCCCAGCTATCTCACCAGCACACACAGAAAATTGGTTTGTTGGTAGATGATCCAAGTGCCACTTCCTGATGAAGGAGTCAGGAAGATCTTACTCCGTGGGACTTACATAACAGAGGGCATAAAGGAGAAAACATAGCACCATGTATTACTGCTTCTCGGAACACCTTTTTATTATTATTACTCTCTATCTTAATATTGTTACTCTGTCTTGTCACAGCTGACAATTATCTGGTCTGGAAGCTGCAATTTATCTCCTTATCTATGCAATGATATATCTAGTAGCAGACTAAATTTACTGTTACTGATTGTATCCTACGATTTACTTTAGTTTGGAAACAATATACATGAGTCAACATTGAGGATTTTTAATCATTTTCATAAGGTATTTTCAACTTCTACTATGAAATACTGGAAAAATCCTTCTGGTTATCTGTATTGCAGCAAGCATGTTAATAACTACCAAGTACAATTACAAGGTATAATTTGGAACAGATACTGTTAATCCGCAAGACACAAATTAAACAAACTAAAAAGCAAAACCTATAAGGAAAACCTGTTCTGAAACATGAATTGCTTTAACTTGTAAGACAATAGTCTAGAAGTTATCAGTCTAAAACAAATTACAGCAGTTAATACAAAAAGCAAATCGGGTCTGAATGAGCTATTAGGACAAACTAAGTATCTGCATATCTCCTAGCACTGATTAATACAGTGTATAATAAATAACTTGCTACTAATTCCTTCAAACAAGACAGGTGAATATATACTACTGCATTGGGGTAAAAATCCTCATGGAGCTATTTTGATGAAGTGTATGGTAAGCAGAAACTGCATCCCAGTACATCTCAAGCAGCAATTAATGAAACAAAGCTGAGATACTGGTTACTTGCAGATCTTAACTTTTTTCATTTTCACATATACAAGAAACTTCAGACGTAGGAAATGCTCAGCTGACGTCCAGTTACGTCATCTTTGTCACCTCCTGGCATCCTGTCATGAAGTTGCTGTGCTTACGTTAGCAAAGCCTTGGACACGGTGCGAGGCAGCTCGGGGCCCAGACCCTGCATTGAAGCGTGTGTGAAGGGGTGACGTGAGGACAGGCGGCTTGTCTGAACCCAGAGCAGCATCCTTGCTTCGCTGCTTCACTTCAGACAAGGAATCCTCCAAGAAACTCTCATTTCAGGACATTTAGAAGATCAAAGTGGGCAGTTTTTGTAGGCATAATAATAGGTTTCAGGCACAAAAGCAATGTCCCCCTGTAAAATACACTGTCCAAGGGTGACTGAGCTCCAAAGGAGCATTTGGAGCTTGACAGAACTAAGACATCATCAGCATCCGGTAACTCCGCAGAGATGAGCATCTACTGTCACTTCTCTTGGACAGCAAAGGGTGCAAAGAACTTTATCAGACTGAAATAACTGCAGTCTGAGAAAATACAATAATAAACAAATATATAAATACAAAATCTTTGGTGAGAACTACGAAGCAGATAGCTCTCAGATTAGCTATGCCAAGTTGCATCAGCACACAGGACCACTAAAAGCCTGTTTTAAACGGGCAATTTCACACAGCAACATGCAAAAAAAAGGGGGAAAGAAAAATAGAGGAAAAAAATCGCCAAAAAAGAAAATCAAAAAGGGATAAGATATCTGCTACACTGCTGTGATTCCGGGTGCAGCGACATACTTACTGCTACTGCCGCTCCAGGATTTCAGCAGAGACTTAATGCTGATCTCGAAGAAGAGGGAGTCCTGCAGGCTGAGCATGGTGCGGGCAGGGCGGAGCGGGCGCCGGCCGCGCCGCCGCCTCCGCCAGCACCCGCGGGAGGGACGCGCCGGTGCCGGTGCCGCCGTGACGCAGGGCCCGGGGGCGGCTCCTGCCGGCACCGAGCCCTCCTCGCCCGCCGGGCCCCGCCCCGCGGCCGTCCCGCCTCCGGGGGATGCTCCCAGCGACACGGGCACAGCGACCGAGCGCCCCAGCCCTTGGCAGCCCAATGGAGCGACTCCTCGCAACTGCAACCACAAGGGGCTATAAAAGGCTGCTTGTGCTTTTCCGAGTTTTAAATAAACTTCCAACCGATCTGTTAAAATCGTGATGAATTAAACAAACCGCCCAGCGTTCCTCTGCGCAGTGCCAAAAGCCAATCAAGCCGTCTACGCTAAAAGAACATCAAAATCAAAGGAGGGGTGGCGGTACGGAGGATGGGAAATCACAAATGTGAAAAACAGTCGCGGTGGAGGGCAGGAAGGCCGTAAGTATTCCCACGGTGGATGCCTGCAAAAGAGCTACAGCCAGTGGCAGTTCTGGATGTCCCAGCTCAGAAGAGTTCAAGGCCAGGCTGGATGAAGCTCTGAGCAACCTGGTGTAGTGCTGCTATTGCAGGAGGCTGCAACTAGACTAGCTTTAAGGCCCCTTCCAGCCCAAATCCTTCTATGATTCAAACTCTCTGGAGTTTGGTTGGTGGTGGTTGTTTTTCCTTAATGTCTTTTAAAGGACTTGAGCTGGGGTTTGTTTGGTTTGGGTTTTTTTTCCTTAGCGCCTTCTAAAGGACTTGACACAATTTTGGTATTTCTGATGGTTTGCTCTGTCCAGTACCATCCCAAACGCTACAATGGGAAGTGTCTCTTAGAAGTTACAGTTCTGGGTTCCTAGGGATGCAATCCAACACTGATTAACTTAATCTGTTCTAAAGTGACATTTTTAAAAATCCACAGTTTTAAAACTGCTGCCCATACTAGGAGTAAACAAGCCATGAGGAGGAAATAACACCTGTGTCCTCAGACAAATTAGATATCTGAAGTTGTAGGAAAGATTAAAGAACAGTGAACATCAAATACTTTTAAGGTTTGGGGTTTATTTGTGGTTTTGGTTTTGTTTGTTTGGGGCTTTTTTAATCTATGTCCCTCACCCCACATAGACAAAAGAATTATCACTAACCAAGAGGTAACACAAACCAGTTGATGGAAAACTAAGTGGTTCTGAGTGACAGGTCTAACAGAGCAGTAGAAGGACACTGGAGAAAGAATGGGACAAGCCTCTCACTGCACTAGGCTGGTTCAACCAACAGCTGCTGTCATTTAGGAGATGAACAGTTTTATTAAGAGAGGGACCAGTAATCTCATTCAGTTTTCACAGATTAAAAATAATCCAAATTTCCCCATGCAAAAAATATTTTTCTGTAATTAGATAGTAAATTGCCACCTATAGCAAAATAGTACTTTTGTTCTTCCCAAACAGGTTACAGCAGCACATATATCCGCAGGGTAACTCTCTGGGACTTCACATCCAACTTTCTCTCATAAGCCTGTTTCAGGTAGTACTGCCCATGTAGTAGGCAGTATTACACCATATTCCTTTTCATCACTCCTTTTATGAATACATTCAAAGTTACACTCCAATCATTCCTTTTTCCTCTTACTAAATAAGACATAGCAGAGGTTGTATTTTGTTATGAGTGGAATATAAAGGTCAGATTTTGGAGCCGGCTGATGAATTTCACTACTAATTTGAAAGACTGTATTAATTATGGTTGGTGTCTGACTGCCTTTAACACTGGGCTACAGAGACTTCTTCAGAGGAATCCTTGTTAACAGTGTGCATTCCAAAATCATGAGCCAACTCTCTCAGCACCTCAAAAATAATGACTTTTAAAAATACACTTTGGCTTCTTTGTAGTTGCCCTTTCCACTCCCCCTCAGCTTTTATTCTTTAAGTTATCAGTGCCAAAAACTTATTAAAAACAATCATCCCAAGAAATTCCAAGAGATACCCTAAAACAACCCCACAAAAATACTGGTCTCCATGTTCCACCTTCTGGATTCCCGTTAAGAGACTTTCAACAAACAGAGAAGTTGTCAGTATTTCTGTAAAGTAGCAGTTCAAAATTAAATTATTATCAGGAAATCTTTTTCAAAATTTGCATTTATTTATGACATTGAGGTGTTTGGCCAGGCAAGTTACTCAGCCTTTCACCACAGTATCTGAGATTTTGTAGCACTGTTATTTATTCATAATATCAACTAATGATCACAACAGATTGGGTTTCCTCAAGGATACTTGCAATTGTAATTTTAAATTATTAACAGAAAAAATATTAGCCCATTAACAATTCCTAAGAAATGAGAATTGTATGTACCAAGAGTATCAGCTTCTCTTTCTAAAGACTTCAGTAGATGCATTGAAGACTAGGAATATATATTAGGAACCAAAATATTATGAAAAGAAAGATGTTCTTTTAATACTACATGAATATGTATGCTCTCATACATACATGAACAGACCTAGAAACTTTCATTAAATGGACATCACTAATTTATTAGACTCAAAAATGGCTTGCACCAAGTATTTTCACAGTCCTCCCTTCCCCCAAGAAAGGCAGAACCAAATTATCAGTACAAGTCCATTTCACAAGTGGAGTAATGGGTCTGTCAGTATCTTAGACCTATCATATAACATCAGCATCATAAGAGTTTTCTCATTGTACAACTGTGCACAAGCCCTCCAAAAATTCTTCTTCCTCACAACTCAATTTAACTGCTTTGTAACTAAAGGTGAGTAAATAACAATGGTTGCCATACCACACTTCTTGGGTTTTGGTTTTCCTTTGAAATGAGTTAATGCAACAACCTACCAAATATTAGAATAAACAGAAGATTTCAGTATAAACCACAAAGTTTAAAATGTAACCTTTTATTTTTAATCAAAACAAGAATAGTAAAAGCAGGAAAGAAAAACTATGGATTACAAGCTTCTGAATCTTGGACAAGCACAGACAAGGCTAATTCTTTGAGAAGAGCCCAACAAAACTCATAAGGCAGAGTTAAAAGATATCAACATTATATATTTCTAGAACAGTGTTAGAAAAATGCCATTTACAACAAATATTTTTTTCCAGTTCCTGATTCTCAGAGAGGAACATGAAAGAGTCTTCTGGAAAGTACACTGTGTCTAAAACAAAGAGCAACAAGTATGACCACTAAAAATACCTATCAGTGTGAGTACTTATAAAAAGTCTTCCGTAAGATTAATATTTTACTATTTTAGATAAACTGGAAAATAAAGCACTTGCATTTAAATATAAGCAAATAGCTTTCATTTGGAGCTGGTTCAATTAAGAAAAAAAAATCCAAAAAAGAAAATATGAAATTGAGGAGGTGTGCATAGTTTTATAAATAGGCTGAACATTAAACAATTCCAATAAATACACAGTATATACTGATCCCAGTATACCTTTTGATTCTGGATCAATTTCACTTCTAAAGGGAGCAGACTACTCTAAAGTCTATTTTTGAGACTCTCAAGAGCCAAGGTGAGGTATGCATGAATAAGCACACTGGTATCAGTAAGCTGTTAAAAAACACGACAAGAATTGGACTGTAGGTGCAGTAAAGCAGAAGTGCTCAATCTGCAGACACAAGCTGTTTGTACTCTACTAAAATGATTCATCCAAGTGCCCAGTCCACACCATGCTTTCTGCTCTGATATGGAAAACTCTCAGTAAAGAGGATGGCCAGAAGCAAATTGCTCAAGCTGCTTCAGTGACCTAAGTCAGCAGACTCCAGGCTGGAAACAGACTGATACATTACAAGATTCACGCACTGTAAGCCCAGCTGCTCCAGGAAGCATTGCACTGGCATTTGTGGTACCATTCATCCACAGCACGCTTGACCTGCACAAGCAAAGCCCATTCAGCACTTCCACACATACCTTTGAGATGGAATTTTCAATACATGTACAGTAAGCCCAGTCACAGGACAGGCAAGATTTCCCTTGAGTGTTTTAACAGCTGGAGGACCCAAGTAATTTAAGAGATCAGAAACTTTAGCACTGTAGATAGTACAGATAACAGAACTTCTCTTTATTAGTAGCATTAGGTATTTAATAAAAAATATTTCTGAAAGGATCATTATCCATATTAGGATCAATACATTTACCAGAAATGTGTATGCAAAGGCTATTTGCACAGCTTTGCTTTAATTCAAGTAGCATCATGCCATTTTCTTGGAGATGCCCAGACACATTGCTGGCAACCACTCTGAACAATGTACATGAAGTGCCATATGCATAATGCTGCTGCTGCAGTACCTGCCAGAGATCTGGCCTGTGGCAAACACTGACACACAGGACCAACAAAAATTATTCATACAATGCTGGTTTTGCTTCACCTCTACAGGCTGCAAAGGTAAGAGGGGTTTCATGACTGAAGACATTGGTGTATTTATTATCTTAAAAGAGCAATATTTAACTTTAAAAACTTTGCTTTTAAATGGCAAAGAAATAACACTGTATAAGTAATTAATTTGTGTTTCACAGGGAGCGTTACAGATTTTTAGCTTCATTTCCTTTCCCCCTCCCTTCATTTGAAGCATTGTTCCCCAGTTCTACAATAGCTTCATTTCTCTAGGACTCTAGAGAACACTCTGCCTCCCTCCCTCAAACCCCCAGTGCAGCTCTTGATTTTTTCTAGTGGCATGGCCAAGATAACAGAATATGATTTTTCTACTTATCTCTCTGCAAAATAATTTAGATTATTTTGAACAAAGCATTCTGGCATTAACACTCAATTAAAAATCAAAGCTAAAGGTATTCTTTCCAGTTACAAAAAACATGCAGCTATCCTTGCTTCTGTAAGTTCCTTTACAGTTTTCAACCCTACTACATTTATCTTCAGGATGATAAAGACCAGCAGAAAATACATTCAGAACTACAAATAATATTCCCCACTGAAAGTGAATTATCAAGTTTCCAGCTAGTTCTGGAAGAACACTGAAGATACACATGCACACCCTCCTCACAGAACACAGTCTTTGAGTAGGATCAAAGAGGATACAGTTAATATTTAACTTTTCATTAAGTTAACAATATCTAGGTTGAATAATAAGTCTGCTGTACATGGAAAAAAAATTAAAGGGAAAGAATCCTCCACAACCTTCAAAAGTAATCAAATAATGAAAATTCAAATCATTTTTAAGGTAGATAACAACAGCCTTATGAATTTTGTAAGAGTTTATAGTAAATAGATACCCAGTCCTTCCTGAAAATCTAGTTTTCCAGATCAGCAAACATTGTAAGACTACAAGGAAACAAATCAGAAATCAAAAGGTGAAACATTTCAAAAACCACAACAGGCTGTTCTGAGATGATATTTAACCAATCTCCTGCCAAGACAAAATGAGACAGATAAAGTGATATCCAAGCCTAAAGTTGCTACCACATCTCTTAAATCTGACAAAATCCAAGTTTCTCAATTGCCACAAGCAGCCCTGTAATTAAAATTCTGAGAAACATAGTGATTTATTCCCTTCTCAAACTTCAATGACTGCAATAAAACTTAGAGGTATAAAGCCCAATTAGGATGGTTGAGTGTCAGACAACCTGCAATAACTGCTTAAGGTCTGATCTGTCCAATTCTGTACTGTGCCGGCCTCCTCACGGTGCTTCAGCACAAACACACCCATGCACTGGGAACCAGCCCTTGGTTTTCACCAACTTTTGAAATGGAACCTGGAAACAGTTACGGAGCTACACAGAAAATCCCTGCTTAGTTGCTGGGCGTTTAAATGGATAGAGTAAGGAAAGGCTTAACTCTGTTACCCTACAAGGCCTCAAGGCAACTGCTACAAATCAGTTATGTTTCTATTTTTGTTGTTCCTCCCAAGCTGCTGGATGTCTCTGCCACTTTTACGGGAAACATCGTATTTACATTATGCAAGGATCAGTTATTCCATCCCTATAGAGAGCATCGGGGAAAAAAGAACACCAAGAGCTTATGATTCATCTGGGAAAACTTTAAAGAAGAAAAAGTTTAAGAAAAACACTACCTATAGGGATAAACTCAGCCCAGAAGCTGCAATCTATTAAGCCTCATGAGGGCAATAGTACTTGGGCAGAAAATATTCTTGGCTGCAGATTACCACTAAACTCACAGAGCAGTTGCAGATCCTTGTGTGTGTGCTTGCCCTGTGCCTGGAGGTGAACTCCTGCCCTCCTCCCTCTGCCATAAGCAAAGCTGAGTGTTTGCTCCTGAGCCACTGTCACTGCAGTCCACTCCTGCTCATACATTAAACACTAGAGAGCCCTGCATATGCAGATGCATGTCTCAGTCAGCCACCTCTGCCACAGGGCACTTAACAGCAGGCAGAGGATGGGCAGTGGCACAGTGACAAGAGGGAACTGCTGTAAAACCTCTGTAAAACTGTCTCACAATCACAGCCTACCAACTTACTCCACCACAGCTTCAATCCCCATGTAGGCAGCTCTGCACACATAGTATAAGGACTTGGACAGCTGTACTTGAGAGTCAGGAAAAGGAAAGCAAGAAGGGGCAAGGCATGGACAGCCAATTTTCTCTTGAGGTTTCAACTCCTAAACCTGCCTTTCCTGATGTTTGTTACACAGGGCAGGAGCATATGGAGCTCCACCACCCAATATCAGAAATAAATGGAGTCATTACATTAACAGGGCATTCTTCACAGTTGAACTTAACTGGCATATTTCTTTACTCCAAAGCCAGAAAATATTTACAGCACCTTTCTTTAGTGCTTTAGTTACCAGGATTTAAACAAGTGTTTTTAATGCTGAATTTTGCAGCTCTCCAATCTCTGTGAAACACATATTCTTGCAGGAACCTGAAGCATAAGTTAAAAATAGAGATGCTTTTAAGATTTAAAAAGGTAATTAAAAGGTAAAACATACATTGTTTTGCAAATCAGAAATAAAAATTCATATGAGTGTCTTTTCTGAACCTTTATCTTGAGCAAGCATGCTGTTACACTAAAGAAAAGCAAAACACACACAAAAATCAGAAAGAGGGAGAACCAGAACTAGTAACAAACCCAAGGGCAGCTAAATGCAACAGTTAGATACTAAACACCTAACACACACTAAAACTTTACAAGGCCATGTTTGCCTGGAAGCTGTGCAAATATTTCCCAGAGCTCCTTCAAGTGCCATAGCTGGTGGACTAGAAGCCAGTCTCTGCCAGCAGCTGCACAGCCCAGCACTCCACCTGAACCAC
Source organism: Melozone crissalis (assembly GCF_028551555.1). NCBI lineage: Eukaryota > Metazoa > Chordata > Aves > Passeriformes > Passerellidae > Melozone > Melozone crissalis. The sequence continues at coordinate 20,764,616 of NW_026535784.1, forward strand.
GGCAGGCAGCTCTGCACCTACACACCTGCACTGGGCACAGCACATCCAACCAGAGCCGTGGTGTCACCCACTGCAAGCCCTACTAATGACTGAAAAATGAACAATCAGGTGGTAAACACATGTTCATATAACATGGACAATGTGCTTTAGCTTCTTCTGTTCATTCAGCTGGCTCTCCCTATTTGCCAGTCATATTATCTATTGATAGAGCATTTGCATGCTGCTCATTTTTCCCAGTAACTGATATGAACATGTCAATTATCCAAACATACAATGTACCTAGAAACATCTAACTTCCTCAATACCTGGGCAAATTAACCTACTCTGCTCTGCACAGCACCTTCCATGGAAATAGAATTTATGGAAACCCCAATTAACGAAGAAAAAACAGTTTTAAACTAACTCTAATAAACTGAAAACAACATACTAGATAAATACAATATTTTTATACAAGTTTTGAGTTTCTTTTATATGTATTACTGGTTTTCCTGTTTTAACTTAGAAAATACTTTGAAATTTAAAACATCCATCCTTCAGCAAGTCATTCTCTCAAAGAAGTAACTGAGACAAAGCTCACATCAGTGCATTTTTAAAGATGCCACATGACACCAGACAGTTTTGAGTCAGTCTAATGCAACCATGCAACAGCATCCTGATGTTAAGAGTATCTGAAGCTTATATTGCCATACTGGTCTTGTCAATGAGCACTGAAAGTACCCCAAGCAATCAGGGCACACAACATGCCTGGCACTACAAATCTTTTTGGACTAATCAGCCAAAGAACTATCATTACTTATGTAGTATCACCCTACAAAGGCATATTGCACAGCTCATTAAGTGAGGATACACCAAGTCCTGAACATCCAGAGCACATAATGAAAAACTGCTGCAGACAGAAACAATCTCTTGAGAAGGTTCCACTGGTAAATTGACATGGCTTTCTGAAAGTTTTACTTGTCTTCTCAAAACAGTAGTGCATTTGGATTTCTCATAACAAATTCTTCCTTTTATAAATAAATACAAGCATCAAAAATGTACAAGCATGAGTCAAGAACCCTCCTGTCTGGGAGGGTGGTTCCTTGCTTGAAGGGACCTTTTAGAACTCGGCTGGAGAACAAGAGGATGTGTGTCGAGTGAAACAACCAACATCACAAACACTGCTTCCCAAATCACAGCTACTCTGCAGTAGCATTCACTACCTGAGAGAACATACTCTTACTTGAAGAGCAACTAAAGCTATTCAGTGTTAAGTTAGAGACATGAAAAATGACATTTACTGAAAATGGAAAGGCTTTTCAAAGTAGCCCTTGATAAAGAGGATGTAGTTGAAGTAGTAGTCTTTTTCCCCCAGTTTGGACCCACACAATAAAGGAACACATATAAAATTAGAACTCACAGGGTAAGAACCATCCTGTTACCAAAGAGCTTAGAACAAAAGCAACTAGAAACATAGAAGTTTACAAACAAAGACATAAAACAGTTAACAAATGCAGCCAACAGAAACTACCAACAGTCATCAAAAATATCAATTATTGAAAAATATCATATCTGACTCTTCCACTTAAAATTCACATTTTCATTAGAAACAGAAAAACTATGCCTAAAGGAGATTAAGACTAGTCTGATCACCTATAAACTAAAACTTTTCCATTTGAAACACAGACCTCTTTTACAAGTGATAAATGAAAAACTGTTTCACAATGTTCTAATTCTAACCTTTAATCTGAATTGCTGGTATCACAAGTGTGGCATCTTCACATGAAGTTGCTGAATTAATCCTGCTAGTAAATACTATACTGACCTTTCAAATACATACTTGAATATTAGGAGGATATTAGTTGGGATTTCTGTAGCCCATATATCAATTTTAATGTTTTAAAGGTAACAGTTTTTTACTTCAAAGAAAACAGCTCCTTAAAAATAAGCTGATACTTTTATTTTACATGCTATCCAGCCTTTTATATACTCACCTTGGGATCACTAACAGACATTATTGATAGAACAGATTTTAAAACTTAATCTGCTACGTGCAAGATATATACAAGTAAAATTTGAAACAGGAACAACATGCTAAACTATTCTATCTCTCTCAAAATGTCACTTCCAAGGCCTGTGGCCACCTTAGACTCAAAAAATTTCAAGAGTATTTTTGTTCTTCTATTACCAGTATATTATAGATAGAACAGTTTTACAGTAGCAGATATTTTTGCAACAAGTTTCTCCACATCTTGTTGACTTCAGCAGCTTTTGTAAAACCTTCTGAAAACTTGTTTATCTGTCTATTTTAAGTTTTTTCACATCCCCCACATGTATTATGTCTCTCCCCCTCTCCTTCAACTTAAAAGCTTTATTTTGTCCCTCTCACAACTACCTTAAAAATAATTGTAGATTGGCAAGGTCAAGAGATGTTTGCTTAATTTACACTCCTCCCACTAAATTTTATCCGTATTATTTCAAAGAATTAGTCTGAAGATAACATTTCAATGAATATTTGCAGCTAAGTATTGTCCAATTTCACCTTTTTTTTCCCCTCAATAAACTGGAGATTTTATTCCTACTTTTCACCATACAATCTGCAGGACAAAGTCAAAAGAACAGAAAAACAAAGTCCAAACAGCAGGTTTACTGACATTCACTTCCTAGATTTGCTGTTGGTTGTTTCTCACAGCATTCCAGTTTGCTGCCTATCCACTGGTATTGAAAGGGAAGGGAGGTTTCCTCTGGTTTAGCAGTAGAATAGTCTCACCAAAGATAGATGTGCAACCGAAATACCAAAAATGAATATGCAAGACAACTACACAGGTGGAAGGGTACAATCTCCTGTTCACAGCACTGAGCCATTACATTGATTCAGCTGTCACATGAAAGCTCATACTAACTCTATGTCTGAGAAAACCTTTAAAGTGCTTGAAGTCCAGAAGATGCATAAATGTGATACAAAGATAATCTAGTAAGTGACCAATAGCAATAAAAAATTTATAAGCTCTTCACCATGTGTTAGATGAAAACAAGTGAATTACCTCCTCACTGTATACATATACTGCACACATTTATAGAAATATACCCCACACAAGTAGCTGTTAAGTATGAAGAAATACTTCTAGATCCACCTTTGATTTGTTCTGATACACACCTTGTATGAAGCACTGAATTACAATTACTTCACCACTTTACTAAAATATATTCATTGTAAATTTCTGCACACATACTCTTCAGAAGAAACCCTGAGAAAAACTACAGAAGTATATTAGATATACAGTCAAGTATGCAATTTTAAAAGATCAGATCTTCAATAAAATAAAGATTATATTTGAGATGTGGCTGAAAACTGAACACAACTACAGTTGATTTTCTGTATTAATGGTAAAATAAAGAAGTCAGAAGTGTACCCTCTTTGCACTTGGGCTTACTTTCAAAAAGATTTGCTGGACCTTACTTCAGTTCCTTATTGACTCCATCTTAAGCTAATGCCTTACTTAAGAAACATTTACCCGGTGGTCATTTTATCTGCTTATAAGCAGTAATAATAAAATCTATCATGCCTGCACTTAAAATAAAACTCTGGAGAGATGCTTGTTTTTCCATTTATCTAAAATATTTAAGAGTTCATTTCCCACAAATCAATTAAACCAGAGGATATCCAAAAGATGACTGCTACTTTTGGTGATGGTAGGACATCTAATGCTGTGCCATTACTGACCCAAAAGGCCCTTTCAGCAAGTTGATTCCCCTTGCCGATTCATTTCAAAAGTGCCCCTAATACACTGGAACGTTTTCCACTGGCTTTGTGAAATTAATCAGCTCAGGGAAAAGCCACACCACAACTCAGGAGAAGATGGGGAAGGCTGCACAGCTGTGAGTGAGATTGCCCTTTTCATTGACGGCAGGCTGTTAGATCAGCCTGATCCGCTTGTAAAACTGCACTCAAAAATCCAACCAAAATCTCCTTTCCCTCCCTTCTGTTGCAAAGGGCTTCAAAGCACAGATTCCAAAGGCCCTTAGGAGAGGTTCACTTTTTATTTCTTATGGAAAATATACACAGAACAATTTCCTGGGGCATTACTCAAACAAAACAACGTTATCTGCAGCGATAAGAAAACAAGGAGAGAGGTTAGAGGCTTTTATGCAAACAGTATTCTGGATCCCAAACAGTATTATGGAGCAGTCTTTAAACACGAGCCAGCAGAGATTGTGGGGGGGCAGCCACTGCACTGAGCTGCACACCAACCCCCCCCAGTCTTTTCTAACCAAAACTCTGTACTTGGCTACAGAAACTGACTCTTATTTCATGTATAAACACCAACTCCCAGGTGTACAGGGCTGATGAGAGATGCAATGGGAGCTGAATGAGCCCTGCAGAGCTGCTGATATTACAGGTTACACAGTGCTCACAGGTACTGTATGTGTATCCAGCCCCTGCTGCTGACCCCCGAGGCAGCCACAGCTCTGTTACTCTACCACCAAAGACCACACTCCTGCTGGAATGTATTTTTACTCTCCTAGCAGAAGCACTTGAAGTCAAGTAGGTTTTCCACGCACAGAAATAACAAGGGGGCTGTGAGCAATGAGAATACTCACATCACTGAAAAAAATCAACATCTCATCTACAATTCTTGCAGATCTGACTTACACAGCTGGCCATTAAGACAGTTCACAGTGTTAGCTACCCTGCCCTGTAACACAGTGAGAGCACAGAGCTGCAACAGGAGGGCACATCTCACACACCACAGGCACAGCTGCCATTTGCCAGTTCACTCAGGGCAGTCCTGGCATTCCCCTTCCTTAATGCCACAATCTGAAACTTCCATGCTCAACTTTGCATGTTTCATTTGGATTGTAGATTTTTTTGAAACAAATTTTTACAACTGAGAACATGTAGTCTTAAACACTACAGCAAATTTTTAAAAACTGCCTGTTTCTTTACTAACCTCTATTAAGCACTGTGATGCATCCAGTCACATACAAACACTTCAATAAGTCAGTTGTGGTTTTCTTCTACAATTGTGCTAATCTTACACATCTGAAAAGACTTCTAAAATACACTTGAAACCATTCTGATGGAAACAACGTATTTTAAAAGATGTATCACAGAGCATATATTTGTAAGGTCCTATTTTCAGCTTTAAAACAAAGTATATACTGAGTAAATATTTTGACAGCTGATATGACAAATATTTATTAACCAACAAAAACAAAAAATTTCACCACCCAAATTTCTCACAAAAAGTTTAGGTCAGCTAGATGCAAACCCAACTAGCTCGTATTATAAAAATAATAGTTTAGGATTTCAATGCCAGGAATAGTTTTTTTGCTTGGTCTGTCTGTAGGAGAACTTCTAAACTGTGGTTATACTTAAAAATAATTGTCAGGCTCAGAATTTCACCTAAATTCTCACCAAAACAAAACAAAAAATCTTAAACAGCAGCAATGAGGAACAGAAAGTAAAAAGAAAAAACTAATAAACACCACTTACTCTCAAATTCAAACACAGTAATAGGACAAACCACCTTGGCTTTAAAAAACTATTGAGCTCCTCAAATTCTATGGTGCATTAACACCACATCTGCCAACAACAAGCAAGTAAATGTTCACAATATTTATTCAAATAATTCTATTGTTTTATTACCTGTTTGGTCAGCACCTGCCTTCTGCAGCATACCCAACTGGTAAACACAGTAGTTCTTTTGCTCTATTCCAGCAGAGCAGCTCATTCCATTACCAAGATACAAAAATAGAAATAAGCAGATAATTTAAAGAGGATTCAGCTACTATCTGCTATTGTAAAAGCATGATCCCAGAACAGACTCTAAGTCTTCATTTCGTAAATGATGACATCACACTATTAAACATTAGTCAGGCACTGCTGGTTTCCACAAAACCACTCCTAATAGCCACCATTTGGCCCATATTTAAGGATCAAGAGAGGTAAATTCATCTTTAACAGTCAGAGTAGTTTATTCTATGTTTATTATCCTCATTTGCTCAAACTATCAACAAAACACTGAATAAAGATGAATGTATCTGTTTTCTCTACCAACTTAATCAGCCTACAGAATTTTCTTTTAACCTGACACAAAGACAATTCTATTTCTTCTGATGTTATAACATGTGGAAAAAATATTATTTAAATTGAGAGCTATAAAGAAATTAGAATGTAGCACAAAAGCAGGATTGGTGAGATATACCTATGGAGATATTAAATTCACAGTGATATCCAACTATAAACTCCAGGGCTGTTGTACAGCATTCCAAGTTAAATGAGGCTAAAAAACCTTTGCCATCACACACCATGGGCTTCTGATCAGTTTTCAAGTATATAGGCAGCCACAGCACTTTATTCTGTAGGCAGCTTTCAATAACTCACAGCATTAGAACATGAACTTCTTGTAATTTGCTGTGCACAGAAACAACTTGTTTAAAACATCACAACTGTCCCTGCTTTCCTCAGCTGCCTATTTTACTCAACCTGATGCACTAAAAAAAGTGGTTCATGTAACAATCAGAAAGGCTAAGAGACATCTTTCCAAGGAAATGCTTTTCTCCCACCACTACCACCATCCTATTTCCCTAAAGCTGTAAGTTCATCACCCAGTGAGACAGATGAATGTCTCCATCTCCCACCACTGCAGGTAGACAGGAAAAAAATTGCAGGTAAGGAAAAAAATTTAAAAGCCATACTAATTCTTGAAAATATCCAACCACACAGTGAAGGGCAAAAACTACATCTGACAGCCAGCAGAATCCAAGACCATAAAGGCTCAAGACTGCACTATTTTGGCTGAAGGCAAAAAGAAAAAAAAAGTAAAACTGAATTTTCCATTACCACCCAGCTGTACTATCTGAAAAAGGAACATGAACTAATTCTACTTTTTATTAGCACAATACACTAATATTTAGCCACTAACACATAGTAAAAAATTTTTTTAAAGAAATCATATAAGCAACCTTACCCATGTTCTTGAGGTTAAAAGTTCTCTACACAATATCCATATTCTTACTTTACTTATTTACATAATATGTTTACTAAAAATGTGCAATCTTAAAACACTAAAAAAGTGAAACATATACTGTTTTGAGACAAGAAACCACTCAAAAGGAAAGCCTTTGAAAACTTAGGGGATCAAAAGACAGGGAGAGAAAAGATGACACAGAATTCACATCGTGCACTACAGTCACAGATCTCTGTGTAGCACACTTCTGTCTAGACAACTTAGTGCCTAATTTTATGCACATTACAGTTTAGAAACTTAAACATATTCTTATCCCAGAAAGAGGAGGGAGAAAAAGCTACACAGACATGCAAAGACAAGAAGTCCTGAAATTAGAAATCCTGACAAATTGCTTCCACACAGGTCACTAACAAAGGATAATGCGTCAGTGATAAAATAGTTCTAAAGCTCAAGACACCACAGTCATAGGAACTCTGATAAAAAGGCCTTTCATAATCAAATTTGTCAATTGAACAAAATAATCATGATCTGAAGGAAGAGCTTAGCAATCAGTTTCCACCAGGTTGATGACATGGATACATACAGCAATCAGGATGTAAAACATGTGTCTCCTCATCTTCATCTATTGTCTGTCCTAATGAAAACAGCCTGACCCGTCTCATCTTCAGCAGCCTCGGAGAGCTCTCGCGGGCTGGACTCCCAACATCCAGAACGTCTCCAGAAGCAGCAGTGGGAACAATTTTTTTCAGGAATTCCATTTTTACATGCCCTCTGTGGTCTCAGCAGTTATGCTCCACTTCACAGAGCGTGGCTCCCACATCAACTTCCTTGAGCACAGAGGTGGACTTCTGGTGATGTCATGTTTGAACCTGGGTGGTGCCAGCAGCACGTCAGCTGCCAGCCAGCTGCTCCAGGGCAGATTCTAAAGACATTTCACTGTGGGGACTGATAAGAAAACCAAACACCACCAAGCCTATATATTAACCAACGCAGGCTAAACTCTGCACGCCAAGGAGACACTACTTAGCACTGCTAAAGTTGTAAGCCCTAAGAAAATTTGCACAGAATTTGCAAACTCACATCTGACAGAGTTCAATAGCTCTTCATTTTCATGAAGTGCACAGAGAGCGTTCTTCTGTATTTGAAAGATAACACTTATCATTCAGAAAGTCCAGGCACTTTGTTTTTAAAGCTGGTGTATAACACCACCATTCACATTCTCACATAGCTTTAGCCACTAACTACAAAAATACTAACTTTTATTATATTTATGTGCTTTTTGCAGGGACTCTGGTGCTATTTTTACCACTTAAAATATTCGCACCACCTTCCAGAAAACTACAAGTACAGAAATAACCTGTCTCTTGTCCAAACATCCACTTTATCCCTAGGGCTACTTCTCCATACATGCCTGGTTTAGCTGAATTTTTGGGTTTTATTTTGGGAAGTTTAAATGTTGTTTTATATTTAGCTTAAAGAAGCCAGAAAGATGACTTGCATTTGGAGAAGAAAGTTCAAGGACAAAAAAAAAATTATCATAGAAGAAGAACATTCCTTAAGGCTTTCTACAATTGGGAATATGTGTAATTGTTTGATTTACAGTATTCTTTTATTTACTACACTTAGAGAGGAGATAGACAGACACTGTATTAGGCAATATTCCTACCTCATTTACTACTGCAGACTGTACACACTGCTCAGAGGAAATACACTAAACACTCACTCCAAACATCTCAGTGGCACCCTGCATGATCCTGTTGTTTTTATGAAGGCAGCACAGTGTCCAAAGCATTGCTGAATGCATGCAACACAACTATCCAAACTACACATGAAGCATAGCACACTTCTATACTTTCCTCAAAAGAAGGTATCTAATCTGAAATTCAATACTATTTAGCTCTTAAAAAGAAAACAGAAGTCTATGAAAGGTATGCAGCATAACATGTTTTAGGTCTCAGAGTTTCAGCTGCATGCTGACAAGGGGCTGCTCAACTGGATTAAGTTGTCAGTCTTACTCAACTGCCATGTATGTTGTTCAGAATGCCACAACTTCAAAAAGTTGGTACAATTTATTAAAGCTGTCACCTAAGATATTTTTTCAAGTTCTATATAGACTGAAAATGTCTTTTCTATTCAATTCTGCATTAAAATCCCCAGATAACCAGGTGAGTCCAAATTCCCCTTGCAAATGAATATAAACATCTATACAATTTTTTCCTTATAAATGAATACAAAATTCTGACCTTATCATAAGAGACATATTGCAAGAATACCACTTCCTGCAGGGAGATCAAGCAGAAAATTCTCCCTAAAATGATTTCATTCACAGTGTTTTACCCACAATACAAAAAGAAAATACAGAGAAAGGGGTTTATGCATTTTCAGAACAATAATAAAGATATCACAAAGACAACTTGTGATTACAAGAGATCATGAGTCATTACAAGCTCAAGCCATCATTTATTCATAATAGCATTATTTTCTATAGAATTCCTTTTTTTGCCCTTGAAATCTTGCCACAAAGCTACTTTGCAGTTCTTTGCATTTGGGAGCAATTCAGATACTTCAGTGAGACTGAGAATGGTTCTAACTATCCACCCTGCCAAACTGGAGTTTGCAGATGGGGCAACCAGATCCTTCCCTTTGTACCTACCTTAAACATCCTCTGAAAGGCTCAGACTAGGAACCAAAGTGCTGTTAACCACAGTAGGGAGATTTTATTATGTGTGTGGACTCAGGGTGGAGTCAACATGTGAAGTTTAAGCACCTAGTGCACCACTTAACATTAAGTGCACAAGGTGTGACATTTTACACAACATGTGGCATATGTAAGTTAATCATGAATTTAAAAAACAATTAGGTGTTGAAGCTATATTTTTTGCAAAATAAGAAAACAATAGCCTTGCAAGTAATAGGACACATAAAACACAAGCAATAAAAAAAATCACCCTCCAGACACATAATCATATTTCAAGATTAAACCTGATAAACTAATAAAGCTTATACAAAACAGATGTACCAAAAAGCTTTTGACTGATTTTTCCTTCAGGCTGGCTTTTGACTCTTAAGAAAAGAACATCAAGAAGTTTTCTACAGAAGATAGCTGGGGATAAACACACATATATTTATATATGTACATGGATGGCTGGAGGTTAACTCCAGGATTTAAATGAAGGCAAGATACAAGGTTTACGCTTTTGCCTTGGTATATCATTTCACATATACTCCTTACTCACATTTGCTCTTACCATCTTCTTAAACAGTACAATGTACACTTGTGGGTTCTATACAACCTAAGCAAGTTTTACAGATTGTCTGTCAGTGTAAAACATATCAGAAGTCTTACAATTGTTATACCTAAATTCATGTTTAAACAAATCCAAAACAGGCAACGCTAAGCCTTATTGAATAAATTTTAACAGAATAAGAATAAGAATTTTTAATTCTTATTCTGGAACCTCTAAACAAAAAGAGCTTTAAAAATAGAAGACCTGCTTTTAAAAATGTTATATGCATTACAGCAAGTTCTTTGATGTGTTTTCACATATATTCCACTTCAGTTACACTCAAAGGATGACTGACTTTGCACTGAAGTGCCTGCTGAAGTCTTTCAGGCTTCCCCTTCCACAGTTCTTGATGTTTGTGTCACTAGCTGGCAAGATAACATTTGAGCTCTACACCTCTCACCAACAGGAGTCCACATTAGCAGAAGGGATTGCAAACAGATCGTGAAACATGCAGAAGTATAATACTGGGAGACTCAGTGAGTGGATGATCACTGGGTCTTCTCAGAGCACTTCTCAGAGCACTGTCTCCTTGGATTAGACCTTTCAGAACATAAATAGCCAAGCTGTTTGGCAGGGGTGCATAGAAAGCCCTGTACATGGAAATTCCACTGAAGCAGGTGAACCTGCTGATGGGGGAACATCCCAAGAATGAGAAATACTGAAAAAATAAAACACAGTCAACAAAAGAAAGATCCATGTGAGAAAAAACTACTTGGAAGCGACTTGAATTCACATGTGCAGAGAATTCCTAGAATTACCAATAATAATAGTAGAAGACAATTATAAATCAGACAAGATACTGGGAAGTACAATTTTGGAAGGCTGCCTAGAGGGCCTATAGCCTACCACAAACAACACATCATTTGACAGGTCCGAGCATCATCTGACATTCTGAGCAAGCATGCATTGCAAACCTACAGCTTTGCAACACAAAATGTTTGTAGAACTACCCCACTGTGCCAGAGAAACGCCAGCCCATTCCTACCTGCTGTGGGAGAGGGGGCAGAGGTTTCATTTATACTTAGGTTGTAAGGCGGCAGAGGGTGCTGGAGGGCGGGGAAGCGCGGTGCCCCGCTCCCGGCGGGATCTCTCCGGGAGCCCCGCGCCCCCGCTCCCGGCGGGCTTTGCCGCAGCGCCCCCGCGCGGCCCGAGGCCGGACCCCGCTCCGCCTGGCCCGACTGCCGGCCCGGCCCTCGGCCCTCACAGCGGGCTGGCTTCAACTTGCCAGGGCCGCGCAGACCGCCCTGGCACAGGAAACAGAACTGCGCCCGATTTCACGGGCCCCCGCAGAGTGCAACAAGTTCAGGGGAGTTTGCTTAGCACGGTGGGAACGTGTGTTCCAAAATACAGCCGTGTTAAGGAAACTCCCTGTCCGCCCATCCGGGAGCCGCTCTGCCGGCCACCCTGGCACCCCCTGAGCTGGGACTAAGGCCCCTTCACAGATGCACGCCCCACACTCACAGTCAGGCGAGGTTTCCCTGTAGGCTCTATCCCAGGGCTCCCACAGCAGAGTTTCAGACGTCCAGATCCTTAAAATAATTTAAGGTAATGCAATAATTAAATCACAAAATAACAGCTGGAGCTGGTGCCCCAGAGGAGGAACTCTGAGCAAAGGAACCCCTGGGCGTTTGTACCCTCACAGTGCAGGCGCAGGGATGCCTGGGGTCCCTCAGCTGAGTCCTCGACTGCCTGTCTCTGAGGGTCCGGTGCCCTTCGCTGTGAACAGGGTCACCAACTCACATTCTCTTGCCTCAGGCTCCTGGCTCCGCAGAGCTCAGCCTGGAGCTGTACACTGAGCCACGGGTGAGGAATGTATTCCTCAACAGCCATGCTGGCAATATGGCCATCAGTACAACCACACTGGCAAAGGACATGGCTGGAGGCATTCCTGTGCCAGCATAGTGGAAGTTCACACTGCAAACCTTGGTTTTTTTTTTTTTTCCAACCTAAACGATTCTGTGATCTCCCCTTTCGGTAAACACTGCTGTCGGGTGGGCACATCTATTGGCTCACAGACCCTGTGCTTTCTCACAGCTTTTCAGCCACAGGACACCGTTAACCAGACAGAACAACATGTTTGGGATACAGAGTAGACGAGGTTGGCTGATGAGGCGATTAGGCAAAGGGTTTCTTGCAAGACCAGTCTCATGGAAGGATGAGATGGTAAGGTTGTTACATCCAATGCCATCACATCAAAAGCCACTTTAATTCTAGTTACAATGTCTTTTATATATTTCTTATCCAATCAACTACTTCCACAAAGCTTGCTAGCATCTTCATAAACCAATCACTAATTGTTTTACATGATTCTGCCACAATGCATCTCTTTTTATCCAATCATCTAACTCTACTTACTGCTGTATCTTCTACTTTTTACCAACTCTGTAACAAGTTCCATTAGTAGCCTTTAAAATTTTATACTATCTTGGTTAGCATATTTATTGCTTACGTGAGGCATATTTCTACTTGCTTAAAACATATTTCTGCTTAAACTACAAATCTTTATTCTTACTTTGTGTCTCTTTCACTTTTCTGTTCTAAAGCTTCAAGCCTTCTCCAAGGTCTTAGGTCAAACATTGTATCAATCTCCATCTCTGAGCTGGTATGCTCGAGGCTTTGGGAGCTCTCTGTGCCTGTATTTCCCACAATGACACAGCCAAAAAAAAAAAAAAAAAAAAAAAAAAAGCCAAGAAAAAACCACCAACACTCCCCTGCAAAAAAAAAAAACCAACACCCCTCCAAAACAAGAACCTACAAAGCACAGCTATCCTTCCTGCTGGGACACTGGTACTGGAGGCATCACCAAAGAAGTTTTAACAGTAAAGACCCAGCAGCATAAAAAGGGTGCAAGTTCTGCCTTTTGAAAGAGTGAGCGGGTCAAGGGTTGCAAAGTGATCTCTATCTGTTTGCACCTCTTCAGGAAACATTAATATTCCTTGAGATTAAAGGTATTAACTATGCATCCCATACTGAACAAAGCATATAAAACATATTAAACATAGCATTAGTGTGCACCAAATAAACATGACTGTTTTCACCAACTTCCTCATTTCAACCTGACATCACTGTTTGCTTCCACTGTCACGTGAAAGCAAATCTGCTAAAAAAAATAAATATTTAGGAGAAAAACCCAAGTACAGGAAGTGTCTTCTTGATGCTTAGAAGAAAAGACAAATTTGTAAGACTATTTGTAATAGTTTGTCATATCAATGGAAAAAAATCTACTCTTAAAAAAAAAAGTTATGATGCAAGATACACGACTGAAAGCAGAATAAAACAGCAGAGATAGAAATCCAGCCTAAAGGTATAAATTAACAGACCTACATTAAACTCACGAGGGGTAGTAGGCACTGGACATCCATGCTTTATACCAGCTAGGCAAACAGTACAACACTCATAATTTCACACAAAAGCCTGCATGGGGTAGGGAAGACAAACCCTGTTTCTTCCTTTGTATATGCTGCATTTTTTTTTAATGGCAAGCCTTTTTGCTCTAGAACTACAACTGTCACATAGTTTTGAACAAAGAACATGGCCTAGAAAAACACACACACAGAGGGAGAAAACAGTGTATCTGTCATGTTGTTGTGTTGTCTCATCTTTTGGCAGTTTGCACTAACCAATTGTAAGGACCTAATATATTTAAAGGAATCAACTTGCCATGTCTAATTCAAACTTTAAAACTATATTTAAGAGGCCATCCTTCATATAAGTTACACTTAACTTTACAGTTAATTCCTAAGCTACTTGGAATTGATGGTTTCTTTGGTTCTGTTGAACTAATGTTATTTCACAGAAAAAAACCAGGGACAAATCAATGTGCAATTTTGCAATACACTCTCTCTATATCAGTGCAAACTTGCTTTAGCTATTATTTTGCATACAAAATACTTATAAATTAAGTCATTCAACCTTTCTGTAGTTTTGGTTTACTGCTTTAATGTAAAATGTAAATAGTTTCAGTTATCACTTTTCTTAGACACACCTAGCTGTTTTCTGAGAAATGAAAGAAACAAACAACAGTCAGTTTCTTGTAAAGTTTCGCTTTTCTTTCAGTCACTTAGGCTGTATTTATTTGCTTTAAATGGGGCTGGAGATCCTTTCGGAGCAAGTTGTGGGGCTTTTTCTTTGGAAGGCTGCAAATTTCCGGGAATGATTTGAGGGGGAGGTTTCAGAGTTTAGCTTTGATTGTCTAGCATGAGAATGAAAAAAACCCACAAACATCTGTCAAAATATATCCATCAGCAGTTGAACATAAAACTGTTCTGTTCACTGACTGAATACTGTATTAGTCTGTTGAACAGAAAAGCCCCCAAATTCTTACCATTTATGTATTAAATAACTGTTCTTATCTTGAGGTCACATACAAGAATACAATGCTTTCCTGAACTCATTAGGAGTTCCTGAGAAGAGCAAGGTATTGTCTACCCCACAGCTCCTACAATCCTCAGTCAGGCTTCCTGTTGCTAACCTCTTGCTTGTTCCAAGTATTGATATATTGCATAAGATCTTCCAAACTATGCAGCATAACCTGAACCATACCCATTTCCATGCAAGTAGAAACAGCAAGAGAAGACATCATTACACAATCCCATAACAATAGAAGTGGCCAGACCTTTTTTCTTATAAAATAATCAAAGTGAATGATGACAATCTTGATGTTGATATCTCTTTATAAAGGACATTAAAATAAGAAACATTTTAAAACCAAAGGTTCACTGCCAGAACAACAATGGTAATATTGCTGTAAAATTGGATCTCTAAGGAATTGAGACTAGAAAACTTTTACCAAAAGTTTTTCAGAGTGCTCTACAGAAAAACAAGAGTTGCCAATTGTTAATAGATAGAGCAGCCAGAAGAGACAGTAAGTAATAACCAGAGACCAAGCACATGTGTATTTCCAGAATTACTCAAGAACAGTGAGTCAACATGTATTTCTTAAACAAATATTTGGGCTATTTAGTTGATTTTCACAGCATTGTCACAGTCTCTGTAAAGAGTTTCTCTAGCACTAATAAAAGTACACATCTGTAGAAGAATTTCCTCATGTTTGAATGGCCAACTTTTAAAATCATGTTGAAAGCATAAAAGTCAAACAGCATGGGAATCTATATTCCACTGTTCAAAATAACCATCATTCCAATCCCAAAACTGCATACAGCACACTTATCTTGCTTCCCTTACCAAGCCTAACCGAACTGCAGTTCATTGCTTAAAATTTCATACAAGGCACACATTGACCTGGGGGAACTACCATTATCCTTTTTTTCACTGTGATTTTTCTCAATAGCTTCTATTTCTTGAAAAAATAAAACAAACATGCTTAGTGAGTTCATAGGACAAGCTCTCTTTACAATAGCAATGAAAAAGCTCCCAATGCCTACATTAAATACAGGTTCTGCCTTGGTTTACACCCATCCCATCTATTTTAGCTCTTCTCTTGCAAAATTAACTGGGTTCTTGAAACATGGCCACAGAAAGTTTAATCTACACGGCAAAATAGAAAGTAGAAACTCATATTCAACCTACTTGGAAGAAAACCCAACCTACCTGGGTGGCTGCATTCACCTGTCCATTCATGTGGACTGACATGCTCAACTCTCCACTAATTTAGGCTCTGTTTTACAGACCATAATACTAAAACTCTGAAACTCTATATACATTGTATGAATATAACATATGTATCAATACAAGTATTTAATAGGCTTCCTTTTGGTGTTGTCTCAGCAAATGGGCTGGACTGTGGATGGAAACATCTGGATTCCTGTCTTAAGGAGGAAGAAAAAAATCAGTAGCAAGAACCAAAACACCAGATACTGCAGAGAATGCTCCCAGTAGAATTCCACATGGGCCTATGGGCACCACAGTATTGTAGCTTTAAATACATAAACATTTACAAAACATCATTCATGTTTAACGTAGAACAAGAAAAGAGGCAGAGAATTTGCACTTTTACAATTTCTATAAAAGAAAGAGAATGGATATCGTTTAGGTTTGGTGAGGTTTTGGTTTCAGGGCTTTGAGCACAGGAGAGGAAATTCTAACTTTCAGTGTTAGATGTTAGATGAAATCTAATTTCCTGTTTGGAAAAATACAACATACTTGGATGAAACAGGGGTCCAACTAAGGTACTAAATTAAATTTCAAAAATGTTTTTAGGAAGAAGAGGAGGAAAAAAACCAAAGTTTGAAACCAAACAACTTTTGATTATTAGTAAATAACTAAACACAGTCACTAAATGCACTGCTAGAATAACTAATTCTCAGTATATCAAAGTTACTAAGTAAGTAAACACACAAGGATGAAGGAACTAAACAAAAAAATTGTTGAGCCATCCAAGAGAAAACAACTTATGCACAACCATGCAGGTTTGTTTGCTAAATATAGCCATATTATCACAGTAAAGCTTATAAAATTGAAGAGCAGTAAACAAGATCACCAAAAAATAAAATAAAAAACCCAGAAGCAATACACAGCACACTGACTTTGCAACTTCAGGAGGACAGTTAACAGACTTGGCTTAAAAGACAGCAATCAAGGCAAAGTTACTGTTCCTACACACCAGCTCTGCTGCCCAGGCATTCTGACAGTCACCTGGGGGCCACAGCAAAGCTCAAAAGGCACTTCCATGTACCAGTAGTTCTACCCAAGTACCACACCTTAAGGTGGATCTATGGAACAGACATACTAAGAGTGGTGGCATACTTTTTACTCACATATATCATCTGATTTAAAGGATTATTCTAATTTCTAATGCCAGAAGAAACACATACAAGATTACATGTGTTGTAAAAGATTTATGGAAGTATCCTTATCATGGAGGAGAATTGCTGTATTACCTATCTGAAGGAGAGGTTAAGCCTGTTCCTGTTAGAAGCAGGAAGGAAAAAAATCACTTGCCTTTGAAGGGAAAGAGAGGAAACTAAAACTTAAGGACCTGGCTGAACATGATCACCAAAAAAGGGAAGAATTCCTTTATTTAAAGAAGTGATGCTCCAGTCATCTGATGAGAACAGAAAGACTAAAGAACACCTGAGTGCTTTCTTCACTTGTGACTTTTAATAACAAAAAACTAGTAATTGTAGTAGTGAAACACAAGAGGATTCTTTGCTAAAAAAATTCACAAACTGGAATCACTTCCTCTTAAAGGAAATGTTAAAGAGGTGTGACAATTGTCATTTTGTCCATGCTAGGATTACCTTTCATCACTCTTACAGAGGAGCCAACTAAATGTGGTTACAATTAAGAATAGGAGCTAAGTACCCCTGAATGGGAGAAGGCTCCTTTCCTCACACAACCCTGTTATTCCTCCTTTAACTCTGCTGTATGTCTTAGACTGAATCCTTATATTCTTTACAGAGTGCCTCAAATCGAAGAACAGTTCTGCATCAGAAGTGAGGCTTGCTGCACGTCATTATGCATTTCTGAGCTAGAGCATTACTGAGGAGGAACTAACCACAGCAGGAACAATAACTTAATGACCAGTGGTGCACTGTACATGGAAATTGCCCTGGGCCAAGTGAGGCAAGATGTATAAAGCCCTGATGAGCAGGGGCACAAGGGAGGCCAACTCAGAGCTTCCACAGGAAAGCTCTGCAGCTACCTAGGAGGTATCAGAAGTAGATACATCACTTGTGCTGTACCCAAACCTCTGGGAAAAAAAAATCATTTTTCTTATCTTGGACATACTTGTTTTGTTTAAATACATACAGTGTTTCCATTAGCTGCTAATCAAGGAATAAGCATTTTCCAGTTCCTTAAAGATTTCTGGTTTCCATTCCATTATATATCATAAATTCAAACTGCAATATGGAGTCTTTACTGCAACTTGTACAGTTACCCCACACCTTAAGGTAGAAGTTACTGTTACTTTTAAATTAAGCACCTCTCCAAGTGAATTGCTTTCAAGCAAACAGTTGCTGGCTGCAAAAGAAGAACAGCAGCATCTCCACAACCAATATGTAACAGCTGCCTGACCAAAAAAAGCATTAAAAATGAGGGTTGAAGATATATATGGATACAAATAGCTGTATACATGTGTGTATATATACAGATTAAAAAGGGCTGTAATAGCGCAATTTTAAGCAAGAGCAAAATGACTTAGCATACAGAGTTCTTCTCCACAGTATTTCTGCTGATTCACAATGAAACTGCCAAAAAAAATCCACCACAGGTCTAGCCCCTTTGAAGGCCAAATGTATTTCATTTTAGGTGTTAAAAGACACCTAAAGGTAGTGCCTTGTATATTAGGCTCAATACAAAAGCAGATTATATTTTTTTAAATGTGGTCAAAAGAAAAAAAAGCAATCACACTAAAATTTATTGTTCATTATCAAGATAAATCGCTGTTCTTTATGCAAGAAAATAAGTTTAAAAAAATCTTACAAAATGTTGAAAACAAAAATTTATGAATGCTGAATGCTGCCTAAAAAGGAAACCCAAACAAACAAAAACAAAGCACAAAGTCCACCGAATCCTAGGAAAAGTAAGTCCTAAGTAAGGTTGAACGTTTTTTTTCCCCTCTAGTCTGACAGCCACTTTCCCATTTCACAGATTAAGCATCTCTTCTGTGTCCCTGTTAGACTTCCATCTTCTTGTTTGGTAGATGTGTTTCAGATGTTCCACATTATTTGAACAACAGGAGGCATCGAGTGTGAGGCATTCTGCAAGTCATTTTCACTACAATTAGGTATGGTCTTCAGCTCTTCAGCAGAAACACACCTCTCTAGTCAGGCATCAGAGTGAGAACAAATGTCAAATGAAGCAGGAAGCAAGGGGGAAAGCCCACAGAAAGCCTTATTAAAAGTCACTGAGGCCCACTGAGCTATATCTTAATAGAAACTTTGTGATGAAAAAAAGAACTTAAATTTCCTATTTATTTTTTCAATATCTATTTTAGAATTTATATTGACCAAACTAAAGAAACTGCTGAGCAGACTATCAAGTGACTAATAAGTACTTCTTTAATCCTAAATGATTATTTAAGGAGAAGAAAAAACAAAAGGAAGAATAAGAAATATTTGTTTTTAAATAAAATGCATTAAAAAACCACTATACTTTTTCTCCTCATGATGATCCTCAATTAATAATGCTGGAAAAGAAATTAACCAAACTTATTTGCTACACCTGCAAAAATGCTTGTGAAGTATTAACAGGCACATTTCTTATTTTGAATATGTTCAGGAATTGCTTTTACAGAAATAGGTTTCTCAGCATCACTGGTGCTCCAGAAAATTCTGCAGAGAAGCCATGAGAGCTTTTCAAGACCTGACTGGACAAAGCCCTGAGCAACAAGGTGGATCAGGAAACTGACTGCAGGTAAATTAGCAACACCGAAGAAGAATGGCAACTGGCACATATTTCCATCTGTATTATTTCTCCCTATCACCCATATTTCTAAAGGAATGCACTTGCATAAAACTTTCTGTGCATTCTCCAACAGGAAAATAGACCCTGAAAGACCACTTCCTCAAAGTGCAAAACAAAAACAACACCTAACACCCCAAACATTTATTGCCTGTAGAAAACACAATAGGCTTTTATTACAGAAGACAATAGATAGAAAAGCTGAGGACCCAGTACTAAGAATATTTGTTTTAAACCTGATTTGTTAAAAACCTGATTCGTTTTTAAACATCTCCAGTATATCATGTACCATGTTTTCTTCTGTTACTTTTTTCATTTCCAGTGATGTAACGTGCTGACCTCCTTAACTGTGCTTTGTTAGAATTTTATACCATAATTATTTTTGTACTGAAGTATTCTTTCTCTCAATGTATAATAGATTTGTTGCTGCAGAAGTTTACCTTATACACCATATCTTGCTATTGCTCAAGAATGGCAAGTACATCTTTGAACATTACAGGAGGAACTCCAAATCAATCTTTTAAATGAAGCAGAACAATGGAGGCAGAGGGTTTGAGAACATTACTATAATTTTTTACTGTAAGTTTTTCTTCTGTCCAAGCTTTTCTTCTGCACAGAATATATAGAACAATAAAAAATAGAGGAAAGTGAGAGCTATGAGTAAATATTATATAACATATATATTCTAATTATTAATGGCAGTTAGTAATAAAATATTCTATTACATTCTACAAAATACTATAGAATATATAAATAATAAAATTTTCTTGAATACAAAAGTCCACATAGTAAATATAATATCAACAACAGCACTTCAATATTTTCGTCCTGTCACACCAATGTACCCTCTGCTCTCAAAGGCCCAAAGAAAGCACGGTCTATCAGTTTTACCACTTGACTATAGAAAAGCAGTGTGTTATGTTATTTTTGAAGGACAGTTTAGATGTTGGTTGGATCTATCCATACTCATTTCAGCTCAGAAGTGCTTTAGGGACAATAGTTGCCCTGTACTTGGCATCAATGCCTATCTATTTCCTACTGGAAAATCCTAAGGTAAATTTCCTAAGGTAAAATCCTTCCATGCAAAGCAGCAAAGAAACGAGCATCTGTACATGGCACTGACTGAGGACTGAGAACTCTGACTGAGGAACCAGAGGTCCCTTCCAGCCCAAGGCGCTCCATGACCGCCCAGCCAACGGGCTGCAGTACCGGCCGCAGCCACAGGGGGGCAGCGCGCAGGCGCCCGCCCGCCCGCACACCCACAGGCGGGAGGGCCCCGCTCCCACCAACTCCCACCCGCGCGGAGCACCGACCCTCGAGAAAGAGAACTTGAGAGACCTGTTGAACATGCAGAAATTACACAAAGAAATACCGATTCAAGACAATTCGAGAATTACTAACTGCACAGAAACCACATCTGGCTTCGGAAGTCCCCACACAGACGACAGGGAGGCTATTTGCCTTGTTCCTGACCTCTTCCTCAGGCATTCACTTTTGGCCATGGTCAGTCACTGCACCGTATTAAAACAAATGTTCTTGTTGGGCTGAACACAGTACAGACAGACTTCTAGTCAGACAACTGACAGCTGAAGTAGCAGCCCAAGGTGTGTTCACAGTACAACACAGACAAGCAAAACAGAAAGAGATAGATGAAAATCTATTTATGACACTACCGTGAGAAAGACTTACCACTTAGAAGCCATTGTTAACCACTGACGAGAGCTACCACACTTAGGTTGGATCCATCAAGACATTTTCCCCACGAGTCCAACGTTGTGCTTCGAGATGTAGGAGTAGACAAAGATGTAAACAGCTTTGAGTCGGCTGGTGTGTAGCCAAAAACTGGAGAAAGATCTCCAAACACAGTACAGACAAATGAAATACAAAACTCTGAAAAAGAAATGAGAAAAAAAAAAAATCAAACCTTAGACATTTAACAGATATGTCAACAATTTCTCAATGCTTTAGAATCCTAAATTTATCATTTAAAAGTCAAAAACCAGAAAAATCTATTTGTTACATTTGTCTTCAAAATTGCTCTTCTGCTCAGAAGCTAATTATTTTTAATGATTTTTTTCCCCATGAAAGAGAAAAATTAAAACTGACACCAAAATAACATCTGGTTTCCCATGCTCAGCATATTCTACATGCATCCATTCCTTATGAAAGGTTTTAATTGCACTTTAGTTACAATCATATTTTTATTAACCATATCTAACCATTCTAAAATGCAAGTAATTCTGAATCAATTTTTTCATATTAGTCCTTTTATTAATTTCTTTTCTGATTTTTGGGTTTTTTTTTTTTCATCTGCTCAGTTAGCAGGAGGATGTGGTCAGAAAAAGAAACAAAATACTTCAGAGCTGGGTCTTCCTAACAAAGCCTTGAGAACTTCAGCAGATTCCTTCACAATAGAAGTTTGTATGCAGCTGACATACTTGCCACAACTTGCCTAGGCAGCAGTTTCTTTTTGTTCTTCTACAGTGCCAAACTACAGTAAAAGAAAGCACTTTAGTATTTTTAAATTTACCCTGAAGACAGATCAAGCACTTTCAACTGCTTTTAACAAGTCTCATCATGCAGCAGAGTCCACCACTCCGGAACATCTAGTTTATAGGGGGAAGGTTTTTTTTTCTTCTTTATAAAATTCGTAGCTTGAAAAATTCCAGGAATTTTAAAATTCCATAGCTTGAAAATTCTCCAGAAAAAAACTGTAAAAAACCCTGTACATCCAACATGATTTTCAGTGCTCTGATGCAGCACAAATGTAGTAGTTTCCTTTAAGTATGTGTGAACTATTCAATCATCATCATCAATTCTTTTATGTACAATTTGTTCCACTTCTTAATTAGTGTTTCCAAAAATACAAAAGAGAGACCCATATAAGTGCAATCTAAAAGTAAAAAGCCACATCCTGAAGATTTTAACATGTAAGAGAGCTTAAAAGTGGGACTGTGAGACAAGCAAGAAAATTAGATAAACTTTTGCAAATAGGAGGCAACCTGATGTTTACATATAAATTGGGAATGCATTACATAATCCCTTGGAAAAGGAAGTCAAGTAATTCAAAGACTTGACCAGGTACAAAGGGAAGCATTTAAAGACAGACAAAATTCTGACTGTGAATTTTACCTGTTAAATTTTGCAACACTTTAATAAAAATGTCAACTGTTTTCCGTAGTCTGCGCATTTGACAGTGCAGTGAGTCAAATCCACATCACTTTTACTTCTTCAGACACTTAGGATAAGTTAACATATATTTCTGCTGTGCAGAAAACAATCACCTTGCATCCTAGCTACATCAATAAACTGAACAATTCCATTTTTTTCTCCTCTTTTTGCTCCTCTTTTTTTTTTTTTATTAAAAGTAAGCAATACTTTTTTTCAATTCATGCCAAACCTTCCATTTGCCCCAGTTTGAAAGAGAGTGGGTCAGCTGTCCTTTAACTCCTCCCCTAATACAATCACTGGGAACAGCACTTGAACACAATCAAACCCGTGCATTATCACCCTCCCCAAAACTGACAGAATACCCAGACAGAAACCACCCTGGCATATGCTGGCATTTTAGCTCACCACCTCAAGCAAAACAAACATTCACAGGTACATAATCCATTCTCATTAGAGGCTTCCCTGCTTGCTGCCTTCAGAGCAAACACACAGAAATACATACAAATCTTCCTTCTTTACCACACCACATTCAACCTCCCCCTCCCACCACACCACCACCCAACAGCCCAGCTGCTTAAGGAAGGAAATAAAGTTAAGCTGAAAACTGACTCGACTGTCCAAGCTTTAGGAAGGCACTGTCAGTTCAGCTAGCTGACTGTTTGGGAAGAGGCCAGAAGCCCACAAAAACCCATGCAATGTACTCAAGTTTTTTTGTGCACACTGGGCAATAATGAATTTCATATTGTAGCTGCTGCCCAGAACTTCAAGAACAACTACAGCTGGATTTGAATACAACCTGAGGTATTCTACAGAATCAATCTGATCAGATTAACTCAGACTACAGGAAAAATAAAGTATTAGTAAAGGTAGCAAAAAGGTCAAAAGTCTCCAACAGATGCCAGGGAAGCTTACAGTACCTACAGCATATTGCTGGTTCATTTGGCTTCATTTCCTAATGGCAGCTGACAAGTTAAAATATAACTATATTTATCAGATTTGAAGTCAAAGGTATCACACAGGTATAGTTTCAGTGTTTAGGGTTCACCCCTACAGAAGATTTATGAAAAGTTAAGGAGCAGAACATGAAAAAAAGAAACATAACAAAGCTGAAAATACAGGAGGTTTGCTATCATAAGGTTCAAAAAATAGTACAAAGAAAACTGATGCTACCTCCAAGTTTTCATATCTAAAAGAATTAAGAATCCTCCAACAACCTGAATTGGAAAACACAAATAAAAATTCTGCCAACCTCAAATCTGATCAAGTAACAGCACATGTAACTTCTAATTACAAAAGCTTTTTTTTTTTTGTAAGGAAAAGTGTTCACGGAGCATTCTTTTCAAGCTGTTGTATTATATTCACAGAGCAGCAGCTATAATGTTGGCTACTTGTTGTGCAAGATGGAACTCAACTTTAACTTTTGAGCAGCAATTAACATGCTCCAATTCAGCACACATTGCTAAGTGTAGGAGAGGGGTACAGCAGATCACTTCCAAAAACTTCAGGGATGGGGATTAATACTAATGTTGCTGGAAATCCAAGTATCAGCAACTTCATTTAAGAAGATACACACAACACACTAAATTAGAGCCTTCTTCACAATTACAGGCCCAAAAAAATTATTAAGATGATACTTCAAAAGACAGAAAGATATAGTAATAGTTTTAGCCCATCTGCTAGAAGTGGTGTTTCCACACTACAAACCCTAACCAGGCTTCAATACACTGTTGGCTTTTACACAGGTAAAACAAAGGCAGAAAGGAACTATATCAGTTTTTATGACATCATTTGAAAAATTACAAGAAGAAGCTTGGAGTTTAGCGGAAAACATTTACACAATGGCACTATGGTCACCCAAACCTGTGGCTTACCCATAACCTCAGCTTTTTCTAGAGCTAAGTAACCTATTGTCACAAGCACTCCTGAGATAACACACCACCCCTGGTGAGCTCTGGTCCTCTTGTCAGCTAACACCACCTCTCCTCATACAGGAGGTATGAAAACAAGAAAATATTGTTAACTATAAATGTTAACTGTAGTTAACAATGTTAACTATAAACTAGATTTATTATACAACACATTGACTTTATACAAGACTTCCCTGTTACAGACCAATTACACATTTTTTCCACTACAGCACGGGAAAATGATACCAGAAGCCTGAAAGATTTCCAGGGGCTGACCAGTTCCCTTTTCTCCCAACCTTTTCCTCAGCAACAGCATGCACTACTGAGACTATACTGAGCTTATGGCTTGCTATCCTCCCAAGTAAGTGATACTGGTGACTGACATCAGAAATAGCAAAAAGAAGAGCTGGAGAGCACCTGAATATGACAGAAGCCACTTTTAAGCTAATTACTTCATAAAACTGGATGTCCTAAGAATAAAAAGGGAGAATGAAGTTTCCCAGGCTCCTTTTATTCAAATCTACTCCATTTCCTTACTGATGCTCAGCACACTGTGTATCAACAGAAGATTTTTAGTAACAACTTCGTTCTTTTGCTTCCTGTAAAAGTTTTAAGTATATTAACAGTGTATAACAATAATCAACACCACAAACTAAAAATGCTACATGATGAACTGAGTGCTACTAAAAGCTGTCAACAACACAGTAGTCATGCAATATTCTCCCAATTTCACCAACCATCTCCTTACTAAAAAACAGCTTTTTTTCCACTCCACAATCCACACAACCAGCAAGGCTGGGTGGCTGCTGAACAATTAACTGAGGATCAATTAATCAGTTGAGTGAGGAACCACAAAAGTGGTAAACAGGAGAGACACAGGGTCACTAATGCAAAAACCAAGCCTTCAGGGGCTTGGGCAGGGAGAACTTCATTGAATACAAATATTGCAACTGGAAGATGCCTAGATCATTGGTACAAAATTAATGCAGGTTCAGCTTTTACATGACTGATATGGAAATGAGATAACACTCATAAGACATATCAAGATCACCTAAAAGGATTCATGAAGAAGAAAAGGCAAGAAGAAAAAACTGCCTATCTCAGTCATAACAAATCTTTGGAATATAGCCAACCACCTGCACCTGAGAACTACACATGCTTTACTGGTTCAACACTTTCTTCTTCCAAGAATCACAAATAGCTCTCCATTTACAAACTGATAAAGTTCAATTGAAAATGCTTCTGTTTGTAGTGAAGAAGGAGTTGCAAGATAAATTTGAGGGCTTGGTACTAAATATGTAATAATTTGACCGTGATAACTCAAACTTAAAATGGGTTGTTTGAATTCTCTTTTCCTTAGTTAGCATGAAAAGGGACTGAGTAAGTGAATCCCAAATTTTATCCACTGGGTCAGGGCCTGCCTGTTGATAGACTCTTTACCATAACTTTTTCACTTTTGGAGACTCATTTAACAGTATTAGGAGTATGCCAAAACTCAGACTGTTTTTACCACAGGAGAATGGGTATTTCCATCTAGGCCTAAGACCTTTCCGGTTTGTCAGATTATTCTCTAGAAAAATTGTCTTTACTAGTGCCACAAGGCAAGGAACCCACTGCGTTCAGAAAGCAGTGATGCAGTTACACCTTTCCAAGGTGCTAATGCCCTCTGATTGCTCCTTTACCCCTGCTATTTTCTGATTGTTGGTTTAGAGGAGTGTTTCCTCAGCTGTAGTATGGAACCAAATATTTTGGGTCCCCCAAAAAGTGACCTTAACTATCTTTTATTACACCATTAATTTGGACTAGCAATCTGAGAGAAAGTATTTCTCTGCTGCTTTTCAAGAAACTGCAGCAGAGAAATACTTTCTCTGCAAGTGTTCAATCTGCAAGTGATCTGCAGAGGACCAAGAAATCACAGTTCTTTCCTCTTGGCATGAGAGGTTGTAAGCAATTCAGGTGTTCAAACTAACTTAAAGAAATGTTGCTTCCACCAGGAGAACAGCTAAAACTAAGTTTGTATAGTATTTCCAAGAGAAGAAATGAGTAAGACCCCAGCTTGGCTAACCTTATGTCCCCTAGAATTTAATCCTCATCTGTGCCTTCTTATTTCACGTGTGCTTGGAAGGGAAAACAGCAGACCCTTATCAAGAGCAACACCATCATGCTCTCTTCAGATGCACTGCAGCCCTCAACAATAAAGCACAGCAGTGTGTCTGGAGTGTTTGCACTTATCTGAACACACTGCTCACCATCACCTCTATTAACAAAGTTTCACCACAGGAAAAGTGAGAACTTCAATGAGTGTGCAGTGTAGGCCAGAAGCTTTAAACTCTGACCCCTACACCACCACTAAGCAACAACTGAGAAATGCAAAAAAATGCTAAATGGCTTTAGAAACTAAACTCCTTTTTTCCCTTTTTACAAAATAAATTGCAAGCACAGCTAAACTAAAAATGAGCCTGAAACTAAATAAATTAGATCCAAAGAACAGGACCTTACATCACACCTTCAAACTGCTTTTGGCAATTTCCTATTTTTGAAAGTATCTCGAAGCAAAGACAACAATCCCTTTTTATTCAATCAGCTTTTGGACATCACCATCTAGCAGGGTTCAAGCACTTGAAATTAAGCAATGATAAAAAAATTAACATCTTATGTAGAACATTTCTTCCCTTAACAGACTATTAAGGCTCAAAATACATTCTCTTTTTTTAAAAGTTCCAAAAACTATAAAACACTGACCACTTCTGTTACTGTATCTATACAAAGAAAAATGCTTGCTAGTTATGACATAACATTAGGAAGAACCAACATGAACTTTATGCACATTCAGTACCAAGGTCTGGATGAATTAAATAAATAAATAACAACTCCCCACTGCTCCACCCACACCAAAAAACATCTCACCTCTTTACTCCTTCGAACAAAGCAGGCAGCTGCCTTCCCCACTTCCTGCCCTCAAAGCATCTTCAACAGAGCTTAAACTAAGGTCCTACATATAAAACACCAGTAGTTCTTCCAATATGCTGACCAGACAACACTGAAGTAGAACATCAATAATGTATAATACAGCAAGTATAACACCAGTTAGCAAATTTCTTAGCCACTCAAGCCATTGCAGAAAAACATTCCAAGTGATATATCCCAACCTAGTGCAATTATCTCTGGCCTCTGGAAGTAGAATACAAATACTGCATAAAAAGCAGTAGTGCTAACTGCTTTTGAACTGCAATGATCAGAATGGGGATTTTGTTGTACCTGCAGACCATTCAACCTCCTCTTTTTTCTTAAACTGTAGAGTTCATAGAGTCTATATTTACACAGGGTGAGATATGAACTTGCTTTTTCACTTTAAAAAAAAGCTCAAATGAGGCCAGTCTGCATTCTCCAGCATAACAATAACAAACATTAAAGTAGCTGAATTATCCTTCTTGTTTCTAGGCACAAAACGTTAAGAACGCCCTAGTGATTTCTCTCTCTCTACATTCTAGTCTTCCCATAATAATCACATAGTAGTTTTCAAACAGCCACCTGCAAAATTCAGAATGTCTTGTGTCCCTAACATATGTCAGTACTTCAACTTGGAATATTTGTATCACTGAGCTACAGTCACAAAGATTTTATGCCCTTAAACTACCTAAGTTTTACGTAAAAGTTTTATATACTAGATATGGTTTGATGGGAACATGCAATAAAAGCTACTTGCAAATTATGGAGACTAGGACATACCTGAAAATATTCTTAATTTAAGAAGGCAAGACAAGAGAACAACAACTCACACTATGGCATAACACAGAATGCCATACAGTGCAATACCTTCTTTAGATATTCTCCCAGGAGAAAAAAGGTTGGGTTTCCAAGAGGATCAAATCAGTTGCACACAATTTATCTCAGCACCACAAAAATACAAGTACAATCTGTGCCTGATGGTTTGTTTACAGATTTTGAATTACAGACTATAATATCATAGCCTGCTCATGACTTACAGGAAAAGAAGTGCTCATAAATGCTTTGAAATAAGGTTCATTCTTCCCCTACTACAGCAAAGGCCCAAAATTATACTGAAGTGTTAAAGGAATGTGTAGGTAAAATCTCACTGTTTCCTGCACCAAAAGCTTGTTCTATTTCTTTTGTACTTCTGTTTACCCACACTTGCTGTTCCCACACTTACTATCCACCACTCTCACCCTCTCTAGCTATTCACCTATCAATTCTGCAGGTAGGTGCCTGTAAATACATATAAATATACACACAAACACATGTATCAACTCCATCTGAAAAGACAGCTCTGATCCCTAATTTTATATGCAACATCCACCACCAAAGTAATTTCAAACAGGGTGGCAGTGGTAGGCTCACAGCTGAAGAAACAGAGGGAATGGGGCAAGATCTCCATGATTTCTGTGTCAAGAAACAGACCACCAGGTTTGCCGTATCCTAGTGAAGATGTCAGGGAGACCTACACGTACTGTTACTCCTGCAAAGAATAAGAGCACTCATTTGCAACTCCTTTCTCTTTATGGGCTGATGTGGGGTGGGACCAGTGACTACTCATCACCCTGTCCCAGAGAAGAACCAGGCCAGTCAGCAGTCACAGGGCAGTAGTTCTTCAGCTTTTTGGATGACATTGGTTTTGGATGATGTCTGCAGAGGTAGAAAGCTTAGTATTTTTGCTTGTAGCAATTTTTTTTAACATAACCAGCATTACTGGCAGATTAGATTAGTTCAATTAAAAATCATGAAAATTCTGTCAACGTCAATATGTCCAGCTGCCACGAGCACAACCTCAGCAGTTCTTTCTGATTTAGCACAAGAGCAGAAGTGGTGTTGATAAGGACTATTCTCATGAAAGACAGATAAAAATTACTAGGAACACTTCAGCTATTTCCCATGCTAATGCCTTTAAAGAGAATCAGCCTTTGTCCAGGTCTACTCTTAGTTCCAAGTCCTCTTTAGGACATGGCATTTACAAAAGAAGATGCCTCTTTATTTTGCAAAACTGGACAACACCAATGGAGAAAGTCACTCTTTGCAATATCAGCTTCAAATGGAAATCACTGAAGTCTCATTTTATCAGATCATTCCCAAGCCTTATGTTATAGATATTCTTTCACTTTTAAAAAAATTTAATCTCTTAACAGTCTCCCACATTGAATTACTAGAGCCTTATGCTCAGGATCAAGTACAACAAAACTATCTCTATTTGTAGTTTTTATGCTCTCTCCAGCTCTTATTTTATAAACATATCCAACATTATATTCAGTTACTCTAAACAAACAAACAACTGCATAGGGCTGGTAAAACCTACACAATTATTGTCCTTGAGACTACTACAAAAAGCCAACAGTGGAAGTTCAACAGCAAGAAGTCTGTGAAAGGCTAAGCAAATGGGATTGCATATGACAAGGCAGGTCTTGCCATAACCCACAGATCTTTTTAGCACACACCATTTTATTTTGTGCTCCTCTCCCCTGCTTACTGGCAGGCTGCTGGGGCATCTTTGAGCTCCTTGAACACTCTCTGCACAAGCATGACTAACACCATGCCCACTGGGGCCCAAACTATATGGGGCCCCAAGGACTGCTGGCAAAAGTGATACTCACTAAAGCTGCATTTAACCTACAGATTCTCTTCCTCCCTTAATGTATATACTTGAGCAGTAACAGCTTTTGTTATAAGCTGCAGTTTATGAAGACAGAGAGAAACCTTGAGAGGACCGTGGAAAGAAAACAGGATCCCTAAGGTTTACCAGCAAGATACACCCATCAGAGTATTAAAGAACCTTTATAAAGTACAATTGGAACTTTCCCTGGAACACTTTATAGAAGTCTGGCCAATGCATGTTAAAAAGACTAATTAATACATGAAGAAGGCAATTACAGCATATTATTATGATAAAGTGAACAAGAAATCTCACCTGAACAAGAGAGAGTCTGGTTTATCTGGTTTAGCAAAATTATGCTATTGCTCTCTAAAAACACTCAAGATAAGGGGAAACAAACATTAAAAAGAAAAAAATTGCTACCTAAGATGAAAAATAATGTTGGCAACTGCCACTGACAAACTGCTTTAACATACAATTGCAAATATTCCCCAAGTATCAGTTACTTAGTTTTGAAGCAGCCTTCCAATAGTCAGCCGACAAAACACACAAAGCTTGTTTTACTATCATGACCATCTTATGTAACTTCACTTAAAAAAATCTAATAAGAGAGGGGAGAAAAAGGTCCAAGCCAGGAGTCTTCTCCCATTTTCTGGAATACAGGGAATAAGAAGAAAATAGGTCACCATGCTAATTCCAAAGGGACCACCTGCACCACTCAAGTGGCATGTCAATATCCCAAGCCTACTGCTAGATACTCTTGTCTGTAGCTACTTCAGGCTAGGCCAGCCCCATCTCTTGAAATGTAAAGTTCTCTCACACCTGTATGGACCAGCTGCCAAAGCAGCAGCTGGAATGATGGAAGAAAGGTCCTTCTGTAACAAGGTCTGTGCAAATTCCCTGCAGCTCAGCTTTGACTATTGTCACTAACCACAAAAAACAATTCATGCTCCTTCTGGTGACAAGGACAAGAATACCCACGTAAAGAACAAACCAATAAAACCCCAAAGCTTACAGCAATGGCGTCAGGACACCAGGTCCTTGCACCAGATCAAATACATAGACATTTCAGAGAACCTCAAACTCAAAAAGGTTTGGTTTTGTTTTTAATACTTGTTCCTCTTCTATTTTTGCATGCAAACATAAATCATTAGAAAAAACTAGGGATAAACACAAAAATCCCTCAAAACTGAAGCCATATCCAGAGCAAACACTGTTGTTCAACTAGCTCAAGGGGATTTTTTTTTCCTTTTTGATATCTTCCAGTGATGGCATTGGACACTTGCTGCTTAAGACTGTATTCAGTCATTCTTCCTGGGAGGTGCTCATGTCAGAGGGAATTAGGATTATAATAGATTTGGGGGAGGGGAAGGAAGGAAAGGGAGGACAACAGAAATCTTAGGAGACAGAGCTATATGGCAGTACACAGACACTTGGACAATTAACTGTCGAGCACTGAGGATAAGCAAGCTAAATACCAGAAAGAATTGCTCTTTTAGTAGAATATAGAAAGGCAGAAGCAGCCCTAGCTGAGTCAGTCTGGTTAGCATCTATTACTGGAGTTCATCAGGATTTAGAGCAAGACCAGACAAGAATAATGCTGAATTCTGAAACCTTCTAACATTGCAACACTTCTCCAGCCCACTGTGATTCCTGGGAGGATTATTACAGATACAAGAGTTGTAAAGGCTGAAGGTTGTTTGGGTGTGAGCACACAGAAGCTGCAGAAAGCAGCAAACCACAGCCAGGCCGTGTGCTAGGCAAGCAGCCCCCTCACTGAGGAAAAGCTACATCACATTTTCTACTGGTAAGGCAGGCCAGTAACCACAGGTACAGGGTCACAAACCCTGAAATATTATCCTCATTTTTCTCACAGTAACTCACACAGCCCACTCGTGCATGTAGCTCCTTCCTCCGACATTACGTGCATAATACCTGTAGTTTCTTTCAAACTAAGGCAAATTGTAGGCAAAATTGCTAAAAACTCATGGCACTCTAATCTAGAAGGAGCACATTATGCACCCATGTTCTGCATTGTTCAAGTCCACTGAAGCGAAAAGTTTGCCTTCACATGTCTTAAGGAGCTCAGACAAAAAAATCTGAACTTGTCCTTTGATCCTTTATGCAATAACAAAGTAGTCTTCACCTGGCAAGACAATGAAGACAAAACCCCCTTAAATACAAGGCTAGATATAAAATAAGCAACTCCTGCCTGATGCAGAACACACTGTTTTCCAAGTTGTTTTCCTTGATGCATAGCCACTGAAGGGAATTATAATCTCCTTAAGTTCTTAGAAAAAGCAAATACAGACAGCATGATCTCAACTGTATTAGCAAAAAACTTTCAGCATACCAATTAATTTTATCACCCCCAATTAGAAAGACAAGCTTCACAGTGAAATAAACATGTGAGGACCACTATTGAGCTAGGAAGATGACTCTGCAAAGCGTTAATACAGTAACAAGAAAAACGAACAGTTCTACTTTTTGCCTTAGCCTCTACAACCTAAAACTTCCCTTCTTAAAAGTGTTATGCTATTACATGAAAACCAGCTATCACCATGCTTTGGTTCACTTAGGCCAGTCAAACAGAAACAGAATTAGTTGAATTTTCCAACTTTACCTTAACTAACCTCACAGAAGAATTAAACAACTTTTCTTTTGAAATGAAGCTCAGCAACAATGTTCTACAACATCCCAAAGCAACATACCACCACTCTGCTCCAAGGAAACCACTTCCAGAGAAGTCAGCACACACAGCCAAACTACAATCAGTTTTGGAATATAAATAAGGAGTCACTCACAGCAGCAATTTGCCCAGGGAAGTTGGTTGCCTATGGGAAACAACCACCATCAAGCACCACTAAGGACCTCTACAAACCACAGATAAAGGAAGCTTTTGATACTGAAAATGTTGTTCTCATCTTTAAATACGTGACTTACTAAACCTGCAGCACAATTTTTACAGAGTGGTTTGTTTCCTTCCTGAGATAGTGTCACAAGATAAGAATCAGGGCGGTTTTACAGCACTTGGTGTGCGATCTTCCACAAAGATTCTGAAGTATTTAGCACATATCCTCAGCACGACAGCAGCAACACAGAAGCAAAGCGACTGAAAGAGCCTACTGAGGAAATGACACGGTGAGGAAATACTTCTTAAGAAACTACAGTTAATTTCACTCTTTGCCCAACCCTCAAGCAGCAAATCACCTTTCTCATAGTACTCCATATTCTTTACTCCTTTGTGCACTCTGTATCTCTGT
The DNA here is from genome assembly GCF_028551555.1 of Melozone crissalis. NCBI lineage: Eukaryota > Metazoa > Chordata > Aves > Passeriformes > Passerellidae > Melozone > Melozone crissalis. The sequence goes on from NW_026535784.1 coordinate 20,798,162, forward strand.
GCTGCAGACTCCATGAAGTCTGCAGCACAGAGATACAGAGTGCACAAAGGAGTAAAGAATTCATTTTCTGGTTTAGGATATTTCTTGCCTAGAGTCCATTTGAGATTTGTAATTCTGAAGGAAGTCCAGGTTACACTCTTGCTGCCTTGTCTCCAGATTGCCTTACTATTCCTCAAGATCATATTAGCAAATTGTTTTTGCAACTCCCTCAGTATAAGTGGCCACCAAAATATTTGAGGTTTGTTGGGTTTTCAGGGATTTTTTTCTTTTTATGTTTTCCCTCTGATCCTTAGGATGTTTTAGCTAGAGCTACCCTGATCGTCAGGCAGTGATTTCTGGCCAAGACACAAAGTGAACCGCCCACTGAGTAACAAAAATGATCACATTACCAAAATACTAGAAACACACACGTAAAAGTGAAGAGGGGAAAACTAATTAAGCCCCTACAATACTTACAGCTATACAAGCACGCGGATCTGAGGCTGTAAAAACAGTGGAAGCCAAACTTGGTCCTAAAAGCGCCTCAGAGCGACTCCATCAGCGAGGCGCCGCACACGGAGCGCACACACGTCTCCTAGTTTGCCGCTCAAGTCTCCCAAGTTCCCCCCGAAGGCGGGGGAGCGGGCCAGCTGCGCCGAGGGCGGCACGGGCGGCCGGGGGCGTCGCTGCTCGCCCGCGCCGCCCTCCGCACTAGGAGCCGGGACGCGCGTTTCTCCGACGGAGCCCCCGGCACCCCCAGGCGGGGCGGGGCCGGGAACAAAGCCCGGCTCCGTGCCACCCTCCCCGTTCCGTCCCGCCTGGCCCGCTCCCAGCCCCGCCATCCCCTGCGGCGGTGGCTGCCCGGCGGCTGCGCGGCCCCGCTGTCCCGGGGGGCGGCCGGAGCCGGCCGGACGGGTGCGGGCGCGGGACGGGAGCAGCCCGGCGGCGGCCGCCCCTTTACGCTCGGCCCGCGGGGCCGTGCGAGGGCCGCTCCTAGCCCGGAGGCTCCGGGGGCCGCCGGCTGAGAAGCTGGGCACGCACGGGTGGGGCCGCGGCCGGGGAGGAAGGGGCGGAAGGAGACAGAGCGCGGGCCGCGGAGGAGATCGGGGCAGGCTCCGTCTCTCCGGGGCAAGAGGTCCGGAGCTCAGGTGGGGGCGGCCGGGCGCACGCAGCACCGCCGACCCCTGCTCCGCCTCCGCCCTACTCATGCCCCCGCGGCGACGGCGGGCAGGGCCGCCCGGCCACACGCTGCCCTCCCTCCCGTCCCTCCCCTCCCCGCCCCACCGTAAACAAAGCGGCGAGGACCGGGGCCGGGCCAGCGCCAGGGGCCGCAAAGCACAACCCGCGGGCTCCGCTCCCGTCGGGGCAAGGCGCCCCCTCCTCCCTCCGATCAGCCACGACCGGATCCCGGCTGCGCCGCCGCCTCACCTCTCCCGCCGGTGGAAGCTGCCGCAGCCCCGGGCGCCGCCGCCTACCTCAGCGCGGCTGCGGTCCCCCCCACACTTCAGAGTGACCCCGGTGGGACCCAGCGAACAACGCGCGCCACCGGCATCCCCCGCCGGCTTTATCCCGACGCCGCCTCTCCCCTCCGGCACCTCGACGTCCCGGCGCGGCGCTCCCGCCCCCCCCGCCGCCCCATTGGCACGCACGGCCCCGCCCGGCCCCGGCGCTCACTGGGGCAGGCGCGCAGCACTCACAAGGCCCCGCCCCCGCGCTCCCTCCCCGTTGGCTCCTGAGCGCCCGGCCCGCCCTCGAGGCACCGCCCTCCACACTTCAGCCAATCGCGATGCGACGAGGGGCGAGCCGGGCCCCGATTGGCGGTGCCCCCCCTTCCCGTGGCTGTGATAGGCCGGGACGGCGGCCGGGCCCGCCCCCAGAGCACTCCCAGGGCGCCGCTCCCCTCGGGCCGCCCGGGCAGCGCTCCGGCCCCCGCGGCTCCGCGGAGCCCCGCAGCGGGCCCGGCCATGCCCGGGATGCCTCCGAGACCCCGGAGAGAGCAGGACCGATCGCTGCCGTTAAGAAGACCGGTATCATCAAGGTAGCCGGGAATCAAACGGCTCTCTGGGCACCCTGGGAAACATCAGGGAAGCGTCCTGGCGGCTGAGGCCAATGAAGCCCCGCAGAGGTCCCGCCGCGCCGTGCCCGTGCTGTCAGGGCGCTCCTTTCGCCCGTAGGAAGCGGTCGGAAAACCCGCCCTTCCCCCCAGCGAATAAGGGCAAATATTTGTGTCGCGGCCAGTTGCACAAATGCTGAGATACCGCAGGTTTTTTTGCCGGGAATTACTGGCGTTGTTCTAGCCCCGCGAGCCGCCGGGCTTCCCCCGCAGAAGCAGCCTGGCTCCGGGCAGCCTGCGGGGCAGGGCGCGCTGCCGCCACACCCGCACGGCACATACAGCACTGGCACCGCTCTGGCCATTGATATTCGCTTTGATTTCATGGGCTTCCCGCAGCAGCCAAGCTGCAAGGTTTATCGCAATGCACTGGCAGCGAGGCGGAGTAATGAGATAATTCACATCATCCTCAGAAAACGGAGCCGCTACTGGGTCTAGCCGGGATTTCACTAATACAACAGGACTGGTGGTTGGAAGTAACAATGTATTTCTAAACAATGCAAAGATCAGGGAGCTAACGTTAACAGAAACAGTACCAACATCAACATTTTAACTGGTTAAAAAGTAACTATATTTTCTGTTAAAGTGCCTTAAAGCTTCCCGGCCTTAAAGAAAAACGGAGTCGGGAGGAAAGAAAAAAATAAATACATGTAAAATGTGATAAAATAACACAAGATTTGCAAAACAGTATTAGAAAGAATCCTGCAGTTAACATTTTCCCACTGTTAAACATAAGCCTGTCATGCAAGTACTGCATTATAATAAGCATTTCTAAGAAAACTGAGTGAAAAGTACAAAGAACAAACGCACCAGCACAACAGCTGTAAAAAATTCTATTAGAAGTTCAAAGTTCTGTACCACACTTTGTACAATTATAGTTTATTTGCAGTAAAAGCCCCTCCATGTTTAAGTACTTATATCCACGTGCTGCATACCCTTAAGACACATGATGTACATCAACTTATAGAAGCCAGTAGGGAAAGAAAGCAGGAGAGGAAAAAAATAAAAGTCTCCTGGTAGCTGAGGTTAACTCTTCCCCATAGCTTTAAGAATTTTGTGGAGTAGTTTTTATTGAATTTTAACAATTGTACCAAACAGTCCAAACATGGGTGACATAAGACCTAACATGACAAACAGGATTCATTGCTTCTGGTGTTGTGCATAATTTCAGACAATTGATTGAAGCAAGTATGTAACTTTCAGACCCAAATGCTCCTTTACCTGCCAGCTTTACAAAATAGCTCTAAGGATTAGTTAACACGTAAAGTAATTTTCAAAATACATTACAGTACCAGTTAATATTAATGGCAATCATTATGTATGTGGGTAAAGTCCTTACTAATTGAGGCTTTGACTATCAGCTCCTCGAAGACACCCACTCTTGGTTCTTGCTGATGTGCCATAATGCTTCAGGCAAATAACTGAGTCTTTGTTTGCCACCAGTTGTAGCAGTTACAACAATGCTCTTTTTTCTTGGTATGAGGCACTGCTATTTCCTCATTAGGGAGAGATTCTTCCAATACAGTCCTATTAACTCTTGGCAGTCACCAGAACCTCTCAGCTGTTGCATTTTCTATATTGTCCAGAGCACCAAGCCAAAAAAAAAACAAATCACCATTGTTCTTTGCACTTGAGCACCTACACTTCCATTACTTGCTTTGGAGACTTTCCTTACCAGATCAGTGTTTGCTCCAACTCTTTCATATATCTAATAATTTTAGTTATGTCTTATACAGCATTGTAAAACTTATTTGTTAGGCCACCTGTGTTTTGCAGTGGAGTTGTATAAAACCTGTCATTGACTGTTATGAGGGGATGAAAAAAAATTAATCAGAAACATAAACTTTTAAACCACTTGATAGACTGCACAGAGCTCACCCCAATCATTCTCTGAGCTCCACCTTCAAGGGTTCTGAATATTCACCACTGCTTTGCAAAGTACTGCAATTAGAAACCGTGTGACTTTCACACCTTCCAACTTGTTAACCTAAGTAATCAGTTCGTTTCAAGAGAATCTCATCGTTTGAAAGTTTTCATTTTTCTTTCTAGGCATCTCCTTCACAAGATTTCAATTTCTAAAGGTAAACTATCAAGTTTTTTTGTTACAGTATTTTGAATCTCAAATATATTCTTCATTCTTACATAATACTAAGTAATAAAAGATAAAAAGTTTAGAGGCATAGATACGTGAGTTGTAATACTTGTAAAAATAATTTTGACTCTTGAAGTGGCCCAAAAATATATAACTTTGTGCTACTACAAATAATCTATTATTTTTGTGTTTAAAACAACACAGAACAGCAATTATAAAACAGCTGCTGAAATGCAGTCAAACCAGCATTGTGCCTGTTGTTAAAACAAACATTTCAAGATCTCTGAGAGTTTTTCTCTTAAGAACTACTCCAGTGCATAGATTTATAAACAAAACTCAGCATATTGCATAATGGCACCTGTTAAAGCAAAAAGTAGAGAAAATAGTATTCAAGAAAGGGGTTAAATATCTAGCCTCAAGCCTTGCAAGAGAACAACATTTTATGCTTATCAGAAGGACTTGATGATGCAATCATCAATTGTAAATTGAAATTCTCATAGTTGCATGAAAGATAGCATGATTATAAAGGAAGTTGTAAAAAAACCACCAGAGGGTCAGAAAAGGTGTCCTTGTTAACATTTCTTTCAATGAATGAACTCCAAAAACTGGTCTTGAGTACAGAGAATGAAGTGCCAAGGCTGTAGATATGCTCTACCATCGATGCTGCATATGGACCCACAACTGCAGCTGTAAGCCAACAAATGGATGCATGTAGCCTGGTGAAACTTTTAAGTATCTCACAAGCAGGCTGTACTAGGAAAGATTTTTGAATGGATGGTAAACTCACCAGTTTGCTGGATTATTTTAAATTTTTTCCCCATTAGAAGTCTAAGAAACATGAAGACAGTGAAGTGAGAAAACCGAATGGATAACTATCAATTTTACAATAGAGAAGCAAAACAGCAGCTCAGAGTCATTATTTTCTACAACGAAAGAGACTGATTGCCATTTCCTCCCCACTGAAGCTCCTTATTTAGAGGAAGTGCAATTCATAAGCATGTCCTACCCCACAAAAGTTAAAGATTTTAAACCCCACTGTATTCTTTGCATAGAAAGATAAGTGGAAAAAGGCATGAAATAAGTTGTTTTAATAAATGAGCTATAGTCCCATAAACAAAACTGTCTTGAGCTGATGAGGCAAACATCTTTTGCCTTCCGACTAATAATGTGCATCATGGATGGTCATGTATTGGAGAATGCTTAATTAGCAAGGGCCCAGGTGACAAGCAGAAATAAAGATTGCCTGATTACACCAATTACTTCCAATCTCATGTAAATTAGAAATATATTTATTGTATGATGAGAGGTGTGAATAAAAGAACCCCTGGTTCTATCCACCTATTTTGTTTCAAGAATCCAATCTCCTCTATAGTTTTCATTAGTCCATTTGCCCTAGGCCCTGCACATGATTCACATTCTGTAGAAAATTCGGACCTTCAATCTCAAGGCCCTTCCTTCTCCTATCATCAGGCATGGACCCTTTTTTGTACAGCCATCAGAGAGCAGCAATTTAAGCCAAATTCCAGGGTAAAGAGACAATGGCTTGCTCTTTAGGCCTCGAAAGGCTTAAAGGGAGTGGTACATTCCATATGCAAGCACGGGCATATCAGCATATAGTGAGCTCAAGCCACAGTACTGCTTGTTTACAAGAAAATGCCAAGGCATACATTGCACTACCAACACCATACTTTTTTCCCCTCAACTTCTTATTTCTCAAAAACTGCAAGCACCTGCTAAAGCTGCCATTTCCACGGCATTGGCTAGAATCAAGCACACAACTTCTTAGTCTCCCACTCCAAGACAATCCTAACCACCAAACCAATTGCACTTTCGAGCTCAAGAGCTGCCTAGCAGACACTTGCTTGGTCCTGATTCAGAAAAAAACCATCTTTTTTAGGCAACAGAGATCCTTTCCTTTTAGGAAATTCTGGCCATCCGTCTTTAGCAAGCCTCTGGGTACCGTACGTACAGCTGGGGCTGGGCAGGGGCAGACAGAAGCCTCTCGCTGCCCGCTGTGAGGGCCGGGCCCGTGCGCAGTGCGGGCAGCGCCGCCGAGCCGAGCCCGCCCCGCCGCGGCCCGCCCGCCCCCGCGCATGCGCACCGCGTCTGCGTGCGCCGAGCGCAGTTCCGGGTCACGGCGGCCATGGAGGCCGGGCAGGGACCCGGCCCCGGCGGCGACGCGGCCCAGGTAACTGCGCTGGATCGGCGGCGCTGCCGCGGGGAAACCTGGGGGGGCTGGGGGCGGCGGGGCGGAGGGCGAGGCGGCGGGCTCGGGGCAGGGAAAGGGGATTCCTGTCAGCAGCTCGGCCGTCCCTGCCCTGAGCTCCACGCGGGGCCGGTGCCCTTGAGGCCTCTCGGGGGCCGGGCGGGGGTCCTGGCGGGAGGTGAGGAGGTGTTCGTGTCTGACCGTGAGCCACCGAGGTGCTCTGCTACCAGTGGCATCCTGGCCTGAATCAAGAATAGCGTGGCCTGCAGGACCAGGGAAGTCACCGTGCCGCTGTACTCGGCACTGGTGAGGCCACACCTCAGGTATTGCGTTCAGATTTGGGCCACTCAGCTCAGGAGGGCACTGAAGTGCTGGAGCGTGTCCAGAGGACGGCAACTCGTGATGGGTCTGGAGTTCAAGTCTTAAGAGCAGTGGCTGTAGGAGCTGGGGTTGTTTATCCTGGAGAAAAGGAGGCTCAGGGCGGCCTTATCACTGTCTTATCTCCAACTGGCTGAAGGAGGTTGTAACCAGTTGGGGATCGACCTCTTCCCCCAGGCAACCAGCGACAGGACAAGACAGCTGCACCAGGGGAGATTTAGATTAGACATTAGATGGAATTTCTTCACAGGAAGGGTCATTAGATATTGGAATGGACTGCTCAGGGAGGTTCTGGAGTCACCGTCCCTAGTGGTGATTAAGGAAAGACTGGACATGGCACTTGGTGTGGTGGTGTTCAGTCCTAGATGACCTCAGAAGTCATTTCCAACCCACCTGATTCGGTGATTCTCTGTTCCCCGGTGGCCTTCCCACAGCTGTGACCAGCAGTGTGCCCAGTGTCATGGCTCTCAGGGGGGACAGGGTCAGCACCCCCGCACAAACCTCGCTCACGCTGGGGAAACAGCTGGTCAGCTCTGAATTACATCCCTGTGAACCAACAACACGCCCTGTGGTCTTTGAAACCCTAAGAAATACTTCAAAAAGGCACTTAATGATCTGTCAGGTGTCAGCTGTTTGGGAGGCTGGTTGGAGGGACCAAAGCAGGCTTTTATAAAGTAAAGGACTGAGCTGAGTTGGGATCTGACTATGCATAAAGTATTTCCTGCTCTCTCATGTAATTTTTAGAAGGACTGGATTTTTTAAAATTATATATTTCATGTGACATTGATGGACAAAAAGCACTGGTTTCTTAACTGGGTGAAAGTATAGAAGCTACAAGGTGTGAAAGTTAGACATTAAGTTTTTTGATTGGACAAAACAATCTGGGGGCATTTTTCATTCTTTTCTAATTTATTTGGCTAATGGAAGAGGGAAGTACCAAAGCCTTATGTTCCAACGGAGGAAGAAAGAAGACTGCTCAAGGAATGTGCTGAGGAGAGTTTTCGCTACAGAGGTGAGCTCACTTTGCTGGCAAGCTTGGTTGCTTTCCTTCCACCCTTAGCTTTTGCTGTTGCCTGAGGCATTACAGAGGCCCTGGGTCAATAGAGCACAACAGAGCAATAAGGAGCTTCATGTGTACTAGAACTGTGCAAATGCTGATCCATGTGGTATTTACTGAGAGTTTGCAGCAGTTTTGTAAAAGGTGCAACATAATTTCCAAGTTGCATGCCTTATAACAAGATATCTTCATATTTGAAATTTATGTGGTTATTAAAAGTCTGAAAATAGATTTAATTGCTGAGTCTCGTTTATATTACTGGATTTTTTTGTGTTATTTCTGCATTTTTATTTTCAATTTTTATTGTTATCTTTAACATGCAAGAGTAAAATAGTTTAACTTATAACCATTAGTTTTCATCTCTATAGAGACTTGTAAAGAGAACAATATACAAGTAGTCACTCTGTTCAGTTTTTGGAGAAAATTGCTGTGTGAGCATGGTTTCTGTAACCCTAAGGTTCAAGGCATGCTTGATTTTTGTACACCTGGTCTTGAGGTTTGAAAAGGCCTTCTGTGTGATTGTTACCTGCTGTTTTATCACACACTAGTAGGTTACTGATGCTGATAGGTGGCTTGGCAAAAACCAGGACAGATGAAGAATTTAGCAGCTGATTTGCTAATTTTAGCACACTGGGGCTCTAATTTCTCGTGGAAGCCAGTACTTTCAGGGACAGTTCCTAAGGCATTGTGATTTTGAATTAATGATTCAAAGTTCTGTTTTGTCTTTCTCCATTGGTTTGGCATCTCCTCATCCACTTTTACACAAATACTTGGAAGTCTTCAGCATATTTGTTAAAATGTACATTTTCTGTATAATTGTATAAGTGAAGGAGGCAGGTCCATTAGTGGTACAATGATGGTTGTGGTTTATTGATAATCTCTCTTTCGGAACACAAAGAGGAGAGAGAGTTGTTTGTTCCTGAGCTGTTGTGCTGCTTGGCAATGTAGCTCATTGCCCTGTGCATCTTTATCTAGTCACTGAAGAAACAGCATGTAGGCATTGCTTGAAAGCCCTAAGTTAGTTTCTTGAGTCACTTTTCTTTAGGGAGCTACAACAGTAACAGATTTTTTTTGAGGGGTTGTGTACTGTGCTGTTACCTGGCTGGGAGAGCCTAAAGTCCATCACTGTTTTCTAGGTCTCCTGTCTTTGTTTCCCTGTTGTGCATGCACATACCAGACTGTTGTATTCACTGTATTACATACATACTGCTTGAACTCCCCTTTGCAAGAGGGTGCTTGTGTGACTGCCCTGAAATCCTCACTTTTTACTCTGTCAGCTTTTGTTTTTCACTGAGGTTACTATAAATTTGTGTGTTTTCAGTTTGTTTATTCAAATTTCAAGCTGTAGCAAATTTTACTCATTCTTACAAACTGTTTTGTCATAGTTTCTCTTGACAGCTCATGCCACTAGTCATTTCACAATTCAGTTTAGTATGTGCTTTACTGGAGTTACTAGTATGTAATCACATAATCCAATAAGTTTTTACACTCTTAAAAATTCTAACTAAAATCACGTTAACAAAATCAAATTATACCGATAAAGCTTTTTCCCCATCAAATACTTCTGACTTGGGTGCATTATATTACCATCCTTATGTGCTGTTGATATATCAGCCTTCCATTATTTTCCCTAGATTTATTTTGTTCCTGGAGTAGAAAAAGTATTCTTTGCCTATTAGATGGTTTCTGATTTATTGAATAATTCATGTTGATTTTTAAGTATGAATCCAATTTTCATTTAGCTTCTTTTTTTTACTTTTATTTTTAGTTACCATTTCAGGTCACTTATATGCTCAGTGTTTTGATATCTGGAATGTTTCTGTTAGGTCTAGAAATAATTTCAAACTTCTAAGGATTGGACTGAAATCTTCTGTAATAATTTTTGAGCGTATTTTTCTTTACACACCCTCTCTCCCCTTGTTTTGTTGGGAGGGTGTTATTTGCTTTTGTTTTGTTGTTGTTGTTGACTTTGTTTGCTTTTGTTTTTCTTTTACAATTTAGTTGCAAATCTGTGCTGTCATTTTATATCGCAGAAAATCTAGAACAGTAAATTTTTGAAAATCTAGGTCTGGAATCTGTAAAAGCATCAGATTTTTAACATCTAATAGGTTGGGAGGTTTTATTCTCTATTTTGAAGTTTTGCTGTAATCCTGTTTTGAACTAAAGAGGCAGTATTTCTTCTTAAAGTGACATCCAGTTGCTTTTACCTTGAGACAAATGCTGGTTGGAGTCCTTACCTGGTTTAGACCTGTCAGAATTTTTGAGGGAATTCGATGTTAATTTGCAAACTATTCTTTAGTACTTTGCTCTCCAGAAATACAATTTGTCTTCAAATATGAACTTAATTAACAAATTGTGTGCATCAAAACACTTCAGCCATCTCGTGCTGTTGCAAAAATTTCTTTCCTAGAAGTCATTGAGCCTTTTTGTAACCTCTACATTTTCAGACTTGTATGAAATTAAACTTCTCTATGGCATATCTAAATCTTTAAATAACTTTAGCCTTCTGTTATGTTTGTTACTTCATTGTCCCTGTATCTTGTGCAGTGGTGGTGCTCTTCATGAATAGCTGCACAGTGATCTTCCCAATAAAATAATTATTATTGCTTGAAAGAAGCATTCATTTTGATTTTTGTGATCTCTAAATGCTTCTTGCCACATAAAGTCTTTCAATATAATAAAAATTGACATGGACTGTTAGGCTGGTTGTGGTAGGCAGTGATGGTCTTCCAGAATGTTCTTTTCTCTGCATTTCTGACCCTAAGCCCAGGTTGTATAGTTTGGTCTGTAAGCTATGGGAAAAGCTGCCCTGTTTCTACATTTGCTGGTGAATCAAACATTACCTAATTTTAATCACTCTTATTTATAGCTCTGTAGGAGTCAAACTTTTTCCAAAATTCTTATGTTAAAACATCAAGAGTTTAGATTATCAAGTTTTTAGAAGCACTGGCCTCTATATAACTTCCTCCTGCTGTGCAGAACTGTGGATGCCTCTCTAGCCCAAAGTTCTGCACCTTGATGCTGTAGCAGCTGCAGCGAGACCTGGAGTCTTGTCTGGAGAGCTTTATTCCATCCAACAGTGGCTTTTGTATTTTAGCAAGCATGAAGTATAATGCAGGCAGGATGACTCATTAACTCATACAACATAATTTGTAGTAGGTCTTAAAAAGTGGAATTGACAATGTTTGATAATTTATATACAGTTTGTTAATTATATATATATATATATATATCCTTACACAAATGAGCTTTGGAAGGCATAGCAACTCTCATTTTATTGCATTTTGTTAAATGTGATTGAAAATATTGAAAATTGTATTTTAAGCAGCTTTTTTTCTTCTTCACAGCTTTCCCTTTGGCTGCAGTGAGCATGCTTGGTACTAGTTTCTTAATTAGAAAAGGTAAAGTATAAAAATACTTCAGTTTCATTCCAGTTTGCTCATTTGATATCTCTTTCTGCTGTTAGGAAAGTTATTATGATAATATAATGTCCAATCTACTTGCAAATAAAAGATGCAGCTCAGACTCTGCAGCTACATGATCTGCAGTTCCTCAACATAAAGAAGGAGCTGAACTTAAAATCAAGTTCATATGTGTTTTATGTTGTGTGAGAAGTGCAGTATCTCGCTGCTTATGAAGCAGTATGTTCTTAGTGTGTTAATAACCCTGTAGTTAAATATGATTAAAGAGGTAATTCCTAGAATTTTAAATTATATGGGGAATTCAGATATTAGGGTTTTATTTTAAATTTTCTTTAATGTGAAGTGTAAAGGAGTAACCTGCTTCTACAAACATAACTACAGTTGAGTTTTTTCAAGTTAATTCTTGAGATCTGATTACACATATCTTATGTAATATCATATATCTTAATATCTGATTTCATCCTCATTTTCAGGTGTTCTAAGAGATACCTCCAGATTTGGCTCTTTTATTAAAGTTGCATGTAAGTAAAAGCTACATAAAAATTCAGCCTGTATTTGTGCTGTATGTTCTGGACTCTGCTGTGCAGATGTAATTCCCCTGGGTCTGGCTGGCTAATTCACTGTGGCTCAAGTTGGCAGGGACCCATAAGGAGCAGAGTCCGAGCTCCCTGCTCCTGACAGAACAACCTCAAACCACACCGTGTGACTGAGAGTGTTTGCCAGATGCTCCTCAAACCCTGCCAGGCTTGGTGCTGTGTTTGCTTCCCTGGGGAGCCTGCTCCAGTGCCTGACAGCCCTCCCAGTGAAGAGCCTTTTCCTAATGCCCAGTGTGACCACTGCTTTTAAACTAAAAGGAGAGATTTAGATGAGATGTTAGAAAGAAATCCTTTACGAGGGTGGTGAGGCACTGGACAGGTTGCCCAGAGTAGTTGTGGATGCCTCATTCCTGGAAGTGTTCAAGGGCAGGTTGGATGAGCCCTGAACAACCAGGTTTAGTGGGGGGCATCCCTGCTCATGCCACAGGGGAACTAGATGATCTTTAAGGTCCCTTTGCAACCCAAGCCATTTTATGAGTCAGTGATTTATTCACTGTCTGAATTTGTACTGCACATTTTGCACAACTTTTCTTTATAAGGTTTGTATAAAATTGCTTGATAAATGCAACATAATCATTTAAGATAAAAATGCTGTAAATAGACACTGTGCAACCTTACTTTAAATTACACTGCCAGAACACAGCCACCCCTCCCTTCCGAATTTGAAAGTCTTTATTCATGGATCTCACGTGTCCCATTCAGGCTAGTTTAATTACTTTTTTTTTCCTGGACATTATGTATATACAATTGTAGGAAAAAAGCAATTTCATGTGAATGATTTTTTGATAAAGTATAAGCAAAAATAAATTATTAACTTAATAAATTAGTCTTTTCAATGTAATACAGGACAGTAAAACAGGAAGTTGCCATCTTGCCAATCTGGCAGATACAGCCAGTTTACTTCAGTGGGAAGAGGGTAAACCCTATGATTGTGGTCAAGGAAGTGTTGTTAAAGCAGATAAATGAATGTGAGACTAGGGCTCCAGTTGTTTATGCTAAATTCTGGTAACTTTCTTTGAACACCAAACAATGGTATAACACAAATATTTCTAATAAATAATACAACAGCTATTTCCCCAATCACTGCTATGCATAAGAGCCACATTCTTCTTATTTAATACAAGTAATTTATTGAAATCAGGGGGTAAAATAAGGTGCAGCTGGGCTGGCCAGGATGTTCTGCCTGTAGGAATTACTGTACTTTTGTCAGTAGTTTTCTAGGTACTCTCAACAATTTTCTGAAACATGTAGTTAGCCATGGCTGATTTACTACATTGGCAGCATTCCCTTCAACACAGCAGAGAGCTCTTGGTCCTCTCTGTCTTTGACAAAGAAGGGGAAGATTCCAATGCCTCTGTGTCCTTCATGGTAGTCTGCAGTGGGACCTGGCCATATCTAATCAGCTTCTCAAAGATCTTGTCACAGTGAATGTAGAAGCAAAGAACAACACCTAATTTACTGTGCTAACTTGAAAAATGTGGATCATCTGGCTCTTAGTTCTGTAATAAAATAAATCAAATACTTTGGCCAATAATTACTTTGAGTGAAACATCTTCCAGAGAGATACTTCCCCTTTTCTTTACTAGAAGGCCTCAAGAAAAATACTTTCTCTTTGTAATTAATGCAAAAGAGTAATCAGCTTTTCTGGTTTTATTTTGCTAAATGTTTAGTTTGAATTATTCTTAGACTTGTAATTTTTCTCTTTGCACGTATTTATTGTAAATGAAGTGTTTGGGTTTTTGTAACCCGCTAAACAGTGCAACCCTTACATTCCCTATTTGTAAACATCACTCAGTTGTGGCTGTTCTTCTCTGTTCCCTTGGAAAAGGACTTCTAGCCTTCTCTTGAAAATAAGACATTAGAACAGGAATCAAAGTTTCAGTATCAGCACAGCAGGCTAGGGTAAAATCCCCTTTATATTGGTTCCCAGGCAATGTAACCTACAGATGAGAATTGCAGAGGATTAACGTTCCTGATAATTAACTCTTTCCTGACTTAAAGATAATCAAGACTCTTAGTCTTTATATTTAGGAAATACTCATTGCACATGAAAGGAGGGACTAGTCTTTTTCTCCTACAAAGTTGACAAGAAAACTGTTAATTCCCATGGAATCCTTCGTACACCATTGACCCACTCATAAAACTTGAAGAAGCCAGTTGATGGAAATCATAAGTTTTAAGCCCAGAAAGGGCTATCTTGGTAATTTATTCTTACGTTCTTTGCAGCAGGTGGAGGTAGGTCATGCACTAAATTGAAACCATTTGCTTAGTCATTACAAGGGTTCAGCTAATTCAGTTGTTTGCCCCCTGGCAGTCAAATAACAGAATCCTTTACAGAAAATAAGCCTACTGCTAAGTTGGTTTAGACCTCTCTTCATACTGGTAAAGCCTTTTCAGGATCTGACTGTTCTGATGGATTAAATTAGCAGAATGTACTGCCTGTATTTATTTCTGATTGGTTTGTCATCTTTGATAGTTAATTGTGATTTCTGGATCTTGGGAAAAAACAATGCAATTTAATTTTTTTGCCACATTTCATTCACCAAGTACTAGCTGAAATCATCTGTTGCTCACACCATGTCTAAATCATTGCTTTATGTCTCTGTTCAGCTGTTCCATTTGGTTTTGTACCCTTTGTCTCCAGAAGAAGGAGAGATGATTAATGCATGTTTTTGGTTTAGATCTAAACTGGTTTTCTTTCTTTTATTCAAGATACTATATTATTTATTTGAAATTATTGTTTTAAAAAACAATGTTGGATATTATAGTGCAGCATATAAACCCATCTTTTTTTCTTTTTAAAAAGTTGCTGGAATGTGTGGATACCTGGCTGGAAAGATATCCTACTTGCCAATCTGTAGCGAGAAATTTAAGAAACTGAAGGATTCCCCAATAGGAGATGTTCTGCGACAAGCTCAGAGGCATAGTTCACCTAAGTAAGAGTTTAAGTATCTTTTAAATTCAAAACATATTCTGAATAGGGTGTTTTAAACACTAACAGATCAATACTACTATTGCAGCTTTCCAACACCTTCAGAGCTGCACCTTCCCTCATTCCCCATTACCTCAAATCTACCACTTTCAGAAATCTGTATTTGTATCAGTTGGCAAGCTATAAAATACATATTTTGAACTCTTTACATACAACTGATGACTTTGAATAGTGGAAAAATAAACCGTTTACTTAGCAAACTGTGTTTCTTGTAAAATTGAGAGTGTTTCCCATGGAATTTGCTTAGAGAAGTGTGATAGCACAAGTTGTCTCCTTAATTTAAAAGTAAACTAAATTAACTGAAATAAAATAGTGTTACATTCTGGAATTTTTTCCCATAGTTTAGTTTGATTGAAGTAGGAAAAGGGTGGAAATGATTTCAGTGTTTATCAAAGGAAAGAGCTTAGTAAACAATATCAGTGCAGGAAGAAGCATGGTGGTCAAACTTACTGCTGTTTGTTTAAATCCTTTACATCTGTAACACCATTATGCTGTACATATGAGAAACTCATCAGGTTCTTAAAACTATTTCCTGTTTTCTTCCAGAATGTTTTCTACTTCAACTGGTTTTTAATTGCAAGCTGCTTTCAGAATATGTCACTTAAACCCTTGATTCAAAACTGGGAGGATAGTGTTTGGATAGTGAGTAGTAGTCCTCCTGTGTATGTGCTGAGATTTGTTAAATGTTTATAAAGGATTTGCTTAAATTCTTAAATACACTATAAATTCAGATTTATGACAGTTTTAATTTTGTCTGCAAGATTTACCTTTATTCTGAAATGTTTATGGTTTTATGACATCACACAATTTCAGGCATTACCACTTCATACACTGACTGCATAGAATCAGCTCACCTCCCTCCAGTTTCTAATATGAAATTGTCATGCTCATTAATTGTGTTTACATGAGAACTTGTTTAAGTGCCATCACCTGCCACACCAATAAATTCCTTCTGTTAATGGCCCATTTGTATCTGTAAAGTTTTATTTCCTAAGTGATAAATTCCTTTTCCTTGGTTGAATAAATAATTTAAATTCATTTCAATTGCATTATTATCCATACAGGCTAACCCTTTTAACCCTTGCAACAGAAATCATTACATTTTCCTGAGCATTGTATGTCTACTAATTAATGTATTTTGGTAATTTGATTTCTCAAAATATAATATGAGTTAAAAACTTGTAGGGACCTAAAAGATTAGGTAGTTTTTTAAAGCTGTGTTTGCATGTATTTTAAAAGCATAATTGAGGCAATAAAGTGGGTTTGTTCTGTATGTTTATTATGAGAATTAAATGAAGACTAATTGCAAATGTTTATCATAGGAAACTAAAAGTACAGCTGAGCAGAAATTAAAAGTAAAAAATTAATAAATACTCTAGAGATGTTCTAGTGGCATTCTAGTGGTGGCATTCCTGGTAGAGGGACATGTTGTATAGTGGCTTGCAAGGCCATTCTAAGAATATAGTGAACACTTGAAAATATCTGGCACCAATTTCCAGAGTATTCTTTATATGATATCATCTTTCTCTCTCAAGAGAAAATTCATTAATATTTTTGCAGAATTCAGCAACTTGATTAATTTTCATAATTTAATTTTCTTAAGATATCTGTTTGTTTTCCTTCTGTTCTTCAGTCCTGATCAGTTACAGCACCTTCTAATGATGAAGGGTTTTAAATATCAAATTCTTCCTAAAAGGCTTTTAAAATTCACTGTAGTGTATACTACCACTAGTTACGTGGGCACACCGTGTACTATTTGTGTCTGATGTGGGGTGTTTTTGTCTGAAGATTCCTTGGGAAAAAGGATTGTAACTTCAGTTATTGTAAAGTTCAATATGTTTTGTCTCTTTTCTCTCCTCTTCTGGAGGTATGAGCTAAGATTCTGTGGGGAAAGAAAGAGAGAAAATTTTGCAGTGTAAAGAAAATACCCAAAACATCCCAAAATTTTTTTTAAGATGATGATTCAGTTGGAAACTAAACTATTTAAAATGAAAGAACATTTTCTTGAATTGCAAGTATTGTTATAGTTCCATTTTTAACTTCAGTATTTTTGTATTTAATATTTAGTTCTATTCTTTTCCAGTCGTTCCAGTCGTAAATCTGAATTTTCAGACGTACCTTCTCAGTCATTCACTGAGTCATCTTCTCCAAGTGCTGGATTCCCACCTTCTTCCAGCTATTTAGATGATTACAGCTCAACAGATAGAGCCCTCTCAAGTTATGAGCCTGTTCCATTCAGTGCTTCTTTGAATGAATCTTCACCTACAGGAATTACTGACTACTCTGTTCAAGGTGAGCCTTAGTACTTGGAGACTTTCTTTTAGATACTGCTCTTACTAAACTATGCATTCTCACCCTATGCAAATACACATGGCAAATATAGTGGTTTTGAGTGAAAGAGCTGTGGAAGAATTATAATTGTTTTCACACAGAAGATGAATATAAATTTTATTTTTGTGTTATAACTGTAAACTAGATTCAGGGTTTTCTAGCTGAAAATTGCTTTAATTGCAAATAAAGATCCTGAATTAATTTACAAAGTGACATCTGTTGTGGAACTAAACTTGCAAAAAACTCAGCCTGACTGAAAGCTCTCTTTGACTGAAGGAAAGGGGAATATGCCATCCCTTCCCTGTACTGAATACACCACAGCCTTCCCACTGCCTGCTGGCCCTTCCAAGGTGATTGTTGCAGTTCCACCCTCTGTGGGGCTGTCACTGATAGTGCTGTAACTCCGTGACATTAAACTTCTAAAAATGTTTCTCAATGTGAAAAAACATTTTTGTCTCCTGGGAACTGAATGGATATTGTGTTCTATCCACTAGCAGTCTGGTTTTCTCACAGAGAACTAAAATGGTTTTCAAGTACAATACAGCTGTTTCCCTCCTTCCAGTGTGAACTGTCCTCAGCTATTGCAGGGAAAACACAGGATTCTGAATTCAGGTATCTCTGGTACACAAAGGAGGAAGATACTGTCAAATTCAGGGTTTAGTACTTTGAATTAGTTTGGATTTCTTCAACTTACTTATGAAAAATGTTTTATTTCACTAAAAAAGCCCTTTCGTGCAACTTGGTTATAATTATATGAAAATATCAGATATAAACGCGTCAAGAAAATTGTTATTGCATTTCATCACAAATATCAATAGTTGGTAAAACCTTTATTATATAACAAAGATTCTGCAATATAAATACAGATAAAAGGATCAAATGTTTATCAGGCATCATATGATGCATATTGTCCTAATTCTTTGAAGGCAAAATTTAAAGCCTTAATGCAAACCCTTGAGCTTTACTTAGATTTCTCTTCTGAAATTATATATATCTCAAATGTACAATAAATGTAAATTTTAGGTAAAGTGACCAGAGCTCTTTTATCCATCAACTACCACGTGGTTGTTAGAATTTCTTATGGTAAAATGAAGAAAAATAATTAACAGCCAGTGTTTCAAAGAAGTTTGGCAAAATTAAAAGGATAAAAGGAATGGATTACTTGAAGACCATATACATTCACTGTTGTATTTGGAATTGCAGCTGTCATGCTCCTATTAATTCGGGATTGAGCAATAATTAACTGGTGTTCTAGAAGCTACATTTTGGTGTGTTATGTCATATTTAGTATTTTTCTGTTTGTTTTGTGTCCAGAACCTGCTCCAGTTCCAGAAGAAAGTCGTAAAAAAAAAGGCATCACATACGAGGAGTTGAGGAATAAACACAGACAGACATACGAGGTAATGCAACCACCAAAGGCAGAAACTCCAAGCAAGTTTTCACAGGAAAAACCAGCTAAGGAAGGTAAAACACCAATTTACAGAAATACTTGTGAAATTAATATATTTGCCATAATGTTAAAAATGGTTGCAAATACAAAGCTGAATTCTGCATACTTTTTAAGCAATGTATATTTAGTGTATCTGCAGATATCTGATGTGTGATAGATACAGTCTGTAGTTTCCTGTTGCAGATTAATTATTTTTTCGAAAATTTTGGTCGCCCCATAGAAAATTGTAATTCATTTTCTCTAGCCATATTGCTTGGTGCCAGACTGAAAAGCTCATAAGTTTTGCTTCATTGAGTATATTGAGCAACCTCTTTCAACAAAGAATTCTCTGAGCTCAGAGCTATACCAAAGAGCTATGGGAGAGGGGCTTGTGTTTTAGATAGCATTGTTCTCTCAAAATAGAGCACATGGCCGATGGTTTGAAGGGGAGGGTATTTATTTTTATGAATAGTTTCATGTGGAATTAGGGAATTTCTATAGAGGCATTGTTTGTAAAGGTTCATTTTCTACATTAAAACCCAGAGGAAGGAAATGGTGTTTGGCAGCAATATTGAGATTTGTTTTCACAGTGAAAAAGAAAACTCTGCAGAGCAAAATAAGAATGCAATGTCCTGAAGAGCAAGATGCCAGACAACTTTTTGACTCAATCAATTTTTTGAAAAGGAGACACAGAAGCAATTCATATTCAATTACTCGCTCTAGAACTTTTAAAATTTAATGTGGCATCTGTAAAAACAATTGTAGCTGGAGGAAAGGTTTACCATTTAATATGCTGAGGGACTAGTCAGTCACCTCAAATTGTTTGGGTTTGTGTGCACTGCCCAGTCTTGTCAGCCATGTTGCAACAAGACTTCTAGGAACAGCTGTTGTCTCCTATTGGGCATAATGGGTGGTAGTAAGTATAGAAGAGTGTATTAAAACAAAACCTTCTGAAGCAGTAACACCAAGCTCTGGAATAGTGTTGCTTAAGAGTGTCAGTCTCTTTGATGCTTGTGAATTACTTTCTGCAGGTCATCTATCTTTGGACAGATCTGCAGTCTTGAAAGAAAAATTATAAACCATTTTTGTATAATGATTTTTAACTGTTTTTTCAAGGATAAAAGGCTTTCTCTTATCATGTGACTGTGCCAAATGAGACATGAAAAAGTTATTGAAGCTGTGGTTTCAGATTGCTTTTCAATTCCATTGGCTGACACTTTGTGGATTTACACAATGTTTCTTTCTCAAGATACTTCTCCACAAGTAGAAAGCCTAGAAATGTCACTTGTGAGCCATAGAAAGAAATGTTAAGCAGCATTCTGAAAACCTTGCCATATTCCATGGCAGATGTGGCTGTGAAATGAGAACGTATATTTCTTACTTTATTTTTAGTTACTTGAGGTATGTAAAAGACCTCTATAAAATGTTGATCAAATATTGCATTCTTTCTTTTATATTTCTGGGTTCTGTGTTTGAAGGCTGTACTTGAGCTTTGAGAAGAAAACTGAGCAGTGTGTGAGATTTGTTAATAGACTTTTTAAAGTATCTCTTCACATTTTTAGGGAAAAGGAGGAAGGAGGGCATACAAAAATTCAGGAGTGGTTTGCACGTGCAAGTACATTTAAATCTGCAGTTCAGGGATTACACTGATATTGTGGACTAAGATCTGATTTAGCTTCTTGTGTCAAACTGGGCATGTTACTTGCTGTGTGCTTGTTGAGTCACTGCCCCTTGGTTCGTTCTCTTATCTCTGAGTCCCTAGCAAATAGAACCTTCCTTGCAAGGGCAGAAGGGAAGCTAACCCATGTCTGAACCAGCTTTAAGCAAGCCCCAACTTCCATCTGCCAGTGCCTTCTCCCTTCCCTGCAGCGGCACAAATACGTGCGTCTGCATAGTGATCGAGGCTGGCCCAGTTTCCAGGCAATGAGTGCAGCCTGTTCAGCTGCCGTGGGTAATAGAAATGGAAATCAAATCCTGCTTTGGGAGAGCTTCTCATTGTGTCTCACTGCAATATCAGTCACTCCAGAGAGATGTGTCAGGGCATTATGCTCAGTTTGCTGGTAGCTCACAGAGACAAGGACCAGGTGTTTTGCTCCATTCCACTTGTTCTGCTGCATAGTTAGTAACAATCAGCTTAATTATTAACTTGCAAGTGGATTTATAAAGGGGTGCCTGACTACTGTCAGCATTCCTACTGGATCAAATGGAGCCATTCTTAACCTTTTCAGTGATGGCAGTCAATTCCAGAGGACTCTGCAGCTCATTCTCAAGAGAGCCCATTTTCACTTTCTGGTCGGTGTTCAGTTACAGTGGCACTCTGAGCAAAGCCGTTAGACCACTGCCCCGGGTTTTTTCCTCTCTGACTCAATCCTGTGCTAAAGGAAGCTGCCAAATAATAATGGCTGAGTAGTTTCCTAGTCGGGATTACTGATTTCTGTTTGTTTGTCTTTGAGTGTGTTTTTAACTATCCCGAATACATCCAACTGTGCATGTAACCAGATTATGTGGCCTCATTATTTATTGTAACATTCCTTGCCTGTTTCCTCCAATTGTCTTTTTTTCATTCTCGTGTTACATTTGTTTTAAAGCAATTACAAATTCTGTAGAGCAGGAATTAGCACAGTAGGCCTCCTGATTGAATATTGATTCATTAAGGTAAAGTGATTAGCAAACTCTTCTCCCCATTTATTCAAAAGTAGCTTTAATTACGTGTCTGTGGTGCTGTGACTGACTCTCTCCCCACACACCACTTCAGGTGACAGTGCACTTCATTATACTTTTTGGCACTGTATATGATAAACTTCAGCAGTTAAACTGTCACGTGACTACTTTTGTTTTTTCTTTTTTCTTTAGTTAAAGTAAATAAATATGGAGATACCTGGGATGAGTAAGAGTCAAATGAAGAACTGAAGAAAATTACCTCCTGTCAGCTAACTTGAACTTCATCTAGATTAGTCATGAGTATCAGCACCTTTGGTGTGCTCTGCCAGACACAACTATTAATAAATGAGGAAAAAATCCTGACTTCTCAAAAAATTTAAAAATTGTATTTATGCTGAATTTTTTTTTAATTTTGCATAAATGAAAAACAAGGCTACTGTTAGGTGTCATGACTGTAAACCATTTGTGCTGTTGTTTAAGAATGAGAAAGGTAACTGGTAATATGAACATATGGCATAAGGTAAAATACATGTAAATAAATGCAATCCTATGTATTGAGAAGGGAACAAATCAGAATCTTCTCAAATTTTCAAGACTTGCATTAAAAGTTACCTGTAGAACTCAACCTCTCACCTTGTTTTGTGTGCAAGTGATATGCTGGGAACTTGAAATTGTCCTCATACTTGGTTTGTAATGTGAGGAATACTGCTAAAGTGTTGAGAGGAAAAGGGCTGAAGAGCTGAGCCAGACACTGAAATAACCATAACTTTTTCAAAAGTGTTTCATGGTGCCAACTCTATTTTTAGGCTGATACTCTGCTTGCCCACAACAGGTTTCTACAGACAGTCGTTTCTGAAGAAAATAATTGAATGAAACTGCACATATTGAAAATAACTACATTTAAGTGCAGAAGGCTAAACATGACAAACTTTGGTAAAACCTTGAATGATATATTGACTGTTAATGTTAGGCTCTGTATATTTGACCTTATTTCTCAATTTTTCCAAGTCATGACAAAACCACCATGTTTATGGAGAAGAGATCCCAATCAATGGAATATTTTGTTATTATCAACTGTAAGAGAAGAGCTACATTGGCAAAACTGAAGAGTTTTTCCTGGTGTTTGCATCACCTGCTCTGTCTCTGAACATGTTGCCTTCACTTAGGGATTTTCATCTTCTCACCTGTGCAGTTTCATCTCCCAGCATTGTGTTTATTTGGGGGTTTGGGCTGTAAGGGAGCAAAAACCATGATGAAGTTGATAGCATAAAAGCCTTCCTGAAATCTGTGTTGGAGCTGAAAAACAACACGCCTACCAAGCTGAAAATTCTCAAAGACCTTATTGATTTAGTGGACTTGCAGCAAATGGCACAAATGAGGAGGAAGAAGTGGGAAGAGGAGGATGCTTAAAGAGCCAAATACTACTTAAAATAAACCAGGAAGATTGCTCTCAGAAAAGCTCATCTTCTAAAAAAATCAATGCACTAATTGGATAATCTTTTAGTTGTATCAGAAATTTACCTTGTAGAGTGCTTCTCATGGCTGTTAGGAGTGAACTCTGAAAATACACAGTCTGCCAGAATTGTATTGCTGTGGTTTTCAGTGTGCTATTCCAAAGCTGATTAGCTTTATCATGAAAATATTCACAGTTTCTTAGTTGTCAGTTATGCAATAGGAGGCAGACTATTGAGATGATAATAATAGAGCAGATTCCTGTGATGGTGCCTTCCTGCAAAGTGTCTTGCCTCACATTCATATTTTTGGGTGGACAAGCACAGTATTTTATATAAATTGTATCAGAATTTTTCTTCCTTTCTTAAAGGAGAAAATAAAAGGCATGTCAATTAATGTTGTTCTGTATTGATAGCATTTTTAAATTGAATATAAAGCTTTTATTCTATTGCATCTAGTTACTCTCAGAGGACATACTTTCTTTTGTACTTGAACAAGTTTGGTTTGTTGTCAACCAGTTTTAAATTCTTTTGATTTCACACCCTTAGTACACATTAAATACAGGACATTTCCCAATCATAGCTGTTAATTTTGTAGGGTATTGGGAACTGATATTTCATCAAAGTTGGGTCACATTCAGTTTGCTGTGACAATGTGTACATTGAGCCCCTGATTCACTAAACAGCCAAGGGAATTCAATTTCCTTCCCTTTTCCTGCATATCTTCCATTAGTACCCCCTTGTTTCATAGTGGGTCTTTACACTCATGGTTTCAGAGCAGCTACTCAGTCACCCATCAGTAGCTTGCTCATACTGCACTGCCATGACTTTTGGGAATTTTTAGCTGAAACCAAGTGTCTGGAGCTGACAGCAGGGTTACTGTTGCTGGGAGCAATGTTACTACATGTATAGAACAATGGTGTTAAAAAATACTTGAAGTTTTTCTATGGTCCATCATACCTGTATCTTTGTCAATAATTGAGAATTAACTCAATGTTTATTGTACAGTTAAGTAAATTTTCTTTTCTTCCTCAAATTGAAAATAACATTAAAAAAGTAACTTTTTATACCTTAAATCAAACACAAGGAAAGGAGTCTGAATGCTTCACAAAGAACATTCCTAAAAAAACCCCTCTAAAATAATTGTTTTCACAGTTTCTACAAGCTTAAAAATGAGCAGGCCAGTTTAAAGGAGCTGGTAGCTCCAAGTTTGTTGTTACTAACATACATGAACAGAGAGAAGAGGGTTCCAGAAATGTGCCTCAGCTCTTTTATAGCTGGTAAAGCTACCAAAAATCCTGGTCCTGAATGTTTCTGTGTTTCCCCAAATTAGTAGGCATGTTTAGAGCCCCAAGTAGGTACTAGTCTGACCTTTGCAGGGCTTTCTCCCTACTGACTTTGTTTGGAGCACAGCTACATGGAAAGGTGTAACTGAAAAGTGATTTGATTTGATTTGATTTGATTTGATTTGATTAATGAAAGCTGAGCAGATTTGTGGAAAACTGGGGAAATCATTCATATTCCAGATTGAACCCATAATTTTTTTGCCTCCTTGAGCTTCAAGAAGAAATCCTCTTGTCCACTGTTTGCTGGAAGCTGAAAGACCTATTTGTTCTCCTCACGGGGGACTCTTGTTTGTGGCCCTGAGTGAGGACCTTGCCAGCTGCAGGAGGCATGTCCAGCTCAGTTCCTTGGCCCCACAAACACACCAGACCTGCCAGAAGAAGGCTTTGCTTGCTGCCCAGTCTTCCTAACTCACAACCAGAATAAATTCTCTGTAATCTCTTACATGAAACACGGGGTCTAAAAATATCCTTTTACTTTTTGCAGTTTAGTTTCCTATTAAGTTGTTAGCAGAAAACCACAAATCCTTGGATGTTAATCTCAAGGCAACAAGTGGGACAATTTGCATCCCATTTCCACTTCAGACCCTTGCCCTGGGTTTGTGGTGGTTCAGCACAGCCAGTGCAGGTCTGGACATGCACCTGCCTCAAGTTTATACTTTCAAAACTAAAAATCAAGAGCCTGGTATGAGCTACTCTCATAATGTGATGCTGCAGTAAGCAAACAAAGGATATGTGATAAAGAGGCTATGCAATCATCTGATACCATGGATATGCAATCAAATAGAATATTCACTTATCCTTGAAAGGAGAAAAAAAATCTTAAGATGAAAAAGAAATGGAGATAATTTACCTCAAGTTTGCCAAAACTTGAGGTAAATTACTCAGGATTAAAAACTCATAGCGTATAACCTTTGTGTTGCTGTTTTTCCAGTTGCTCACTGATGACATAGGACTCCATTTTCAGGATCTGAGATCTTGCATGAACAGCTTCTAAACCCTGAAATTTTTAATTTATTTCTTACACAGAATGATACACATTCTTTTCTACTTCCACTAACCCACAGAGGAAGCACATTTCTAGTACATTCGATTTTTATTTTATATATGAAGCTAGTTTCTATATAAATCTAATGCCAAAATAAATAATTTTGTTTGGCTTAATTTTGTACTTTGAATACAATTGTTAATCTTAACTATTTTAGGATAACTAGCATTTTTAAAAAGTGCAACTGATTCGGGTAAGGATGACTTTGGTTGCAGTGGCCAATCCCTAAACATCAATGATGGATTATTAACAATGTCTAAATAATTTAAGCTATGGTAAGTAGAAAACATTTCTGCTAGTACAGAGCTGTGGAGTCAGTGCATGCGAAGAAGAGCAGAGTGTGCTTTTTAGGGTCCCCTGAAGATCTGATGTAAGCCTGCATGCATTTTTCCTCGCTGCCCCTCCTCATGCCGGAGAACGCGCAGCTCCCAGCCCGCCCTGAGGCCGCGTTGTGGCCGGGAGCGGCGGGCGGGCGGGAGCTCCCGCTGTGCCGGGAGGAGCGGAGCGGCACGGAACGGCACGGGCACGGAACAGAACGGGCCGGGTTGGAAGCCGGGCTGCTGGAGCCGCTCTGAGCTGCGGCGGCCCCAGCTGCCAGCTGTGCTGCATGAGTGAGACACGGGCAGGCTCCGTGCCCGGCACGGCTCAGAGCGCTCCGGTCTGCTGGCTCCTGGAGCTAAGCAGGAGAATGGGAGTGAGTAAATGGCAAGCGTTTGCTGCTGGGAAAGGTTTCCTCTGAGTATTACAGATGTGATCGTGTAAAAGGAAGAAGTACCCTTGGGCACGTCCAGCCCAGCCCTGGCAGACCTCAGCCTCCAGCTGGCTGAGCAAAGGACAGGTTTAAAATGTGTCTCTGGGATGAAGAATTAAAGATCTCTTGTTCTGAAATGCCTGAGCTTGCTGATCACAGGCTGCAGAATGCTCAAAACGCTCACAGGTGAGAAGAAACATTTCAAAGTTTGGGTAAGTGGGGTTTTTCTGTGCAAGAAGTTGGAAGTGCCATTGCTCTCAAACAATCTGAATGCCAAAGACAGTGGGAAAAGCATCCATTACCACCCTTAGTTCTTTTTCACCCTTCATCTGCACAGGAAGTCACTATACTGTAATAAAAATAATTTAAAGGTGCAATTTCTCAAGAATCACGAATCTTGTCCTTTCTACACATGAAGATCTTTCAGTCTCCACTTCTAGATATGACCTACCTGGGGTTTAGTTCATTTGGCAAGCCTCTTAACTTGGTTTTTCAATAGCTGCAAGAATTTAAGAATCATCATGGTGGTCACCCTGTCTCCCACACTGGCAAGTGATCCTTCTAGAAGGAGATCTTCACTGGTGCCCACTCCTGTCCTTCACTGATCACAGCTGCTTAATTTCCTGACACAAGGGCTGCATTTGGATCATGCAAATGCAGGTGTTTTGCAGCCAAGTCTCTGTGTAGGTCATGTCTCTTGAAGCTGTTTTCTTTGCTCCTACCAGATCCTGTGGCAAGAATGCCCCTGATGGGATTGTGTGGTGTAAAGAAGAATTTCTTTTCTGTTTGGTTTAAATCTGATTTCACTGAGTGTTGATAAGGTTTGATTTTACAAAACCAGCAATTACTTGCTCCTTATTCATCTTTCACTCTTTGACAGACGTAGTATTCCTCACCTTGAGATGTTTTCAGCCTGGAAAGTGAGTTACATAATCTCTTGTGATGAAACAACTTTGTATTTCTGATCATTCTTTTTTAATTTTTCTTTCTCGTGTTTGTGTCTCTGTGTTGCAGTTTCTGAGATGCACTGGAAGCACCATAATACTCAAAATGAGGGCATGCAATAGAATTGCTGTGTAGTCTAAATCTATTTTTTCCCTGAGAATTGTTAATGTTCTACTTGCCTTTTGGCTGTCAAAGACCACTGATCCTATGTCTTGCAACTATGCAAAATGACTCCCAGGTCCCTGTTCTGAAAAAGAGTAATTTAAAACCAACTGTGTGATGCAGTTAGTATTTTTCTGCATGACTGTGAAGCCTATTAGTCAGCCTCTCATGTGAAGACTTTTTTCCTAGTTCTGTAATTTTGTCATCAAGAAACACTTGTGTTTTCCTTTGGCAGATTATCTGTTAAAATGTTGACCAGATGCCCCCTAACATGTCCCCAAATGTCCTTTCAGGCATTCTACATTTTAAACAGCCTTGAGAAGTCTCATTTATTTCCTGAAGAACCTCATTTTTTTGTGAGGGACTTACTAGGGGAAAAAACCCCAAACAAACAAAACAAATAACCCTCCATACTCATACAATGTACAAGTTCTTAGTATTTCAAGGATGTGGAACTACTGCAATGCTGATGTCAGAAGTTGGATCCCATTTTTTGTTCTCTCAAAGGGATTTTTTGTGTGTGATGCCAAAAACAAGTTGGGTGAGTTGGACAAATTACCAGCAGCTCTTCCACTGGTAGAAATGGACCTGAGGAAGGGGCTGCTGCTCCCAAGTTAGCATTGCTGCCACTCTGTATTTCCCACAGGGCCTGGTCCAGCATGCTCTTCTTGTAAATCCTGCCCCAGAACCTGCTTTCTTACCAGTTCACTCCAGAGCTCTGCCCTCCTATCACCTGTTGTTGCATAGCATGCCCTTTTCTCTCCTCCTTCTCTAAAAATACAATAAAATAAGGCTCAAATCTTGGTTTTGGTAGGGATTTATGAAAACCTGGATAGTGAGCTTTCATGTCCCTTTCATTCCCAGTTTTAGAATTCTAGACCAGCTGGCTTGCCTGGAGTCCACCTAAGGATTTAAACAGGAATGTGCTGTTTTCAACCTACAATTGCTTTCTCTTCTAAAACACATTTTAAAAAAATTTGGAGTGAATACCTTATTTGTAAAATGAATGCCAACAGCTAATATAAAAATCCACAAAGATAAGCAGTCTATTGCAGTTGTTTGTGGTTAATGTCACTGTAGCTTTCCTCTTGCACCCTTTTTCTAGCCATAAATTCATAAAGTGCACAGAGATTTATCTACAGCTCTCCACTCTGTATGTATGACAGCTGAAGGAGGTATTTGGTTTCCTGATTTTAACAAGTACATGGACTGCACCTAAGCTGTGATATGCCTAAGCACACAGTTCAACTCCCTCGTCTCTGAGCGAAGAAAACAAGTTCAACTTTCCAGATACAAATGACTCACAGGAAGCTGTGTAAGTTCATAGGATTTTTTGGGCCTTTTTTAACTTCTTCTGGCAAAGGGGGGAGTACAGCCTATCATCAGTGTAAGAAAAGACTAAGAAAAGTTTAGTTTACCTTTGCAAGGTCAAACGTTTTTCCTCCTAGAGACCTCTTCCCCTCTTATTAAAGAAGAAACTGATTACCTCAAATCTTTCCCATTTTTTTGATAGGTCGCTCCTAAATTCAATGTATTCAACTCCTGCTTCAATTAAAAATAAATTCTTTAACCTGCTTGTATGGAATGCACAACAGCAATGGTCAACAAAGATTAGCTCATTAAACTGCACATAATTACTAAAAACCAGCTGCTTTTAACAACCTTTGAAAGAACAGTCTGCCCATTAGCTGTGCTCATTTTTCCTTTGAAATGCATACATTTTGTGCTAATACATCTTATTCACAAATTGCCTTTTTTCATATCTGCATCACTAAC
Source organism: Melozone crissalis (assembly GCF_028551555.1). Classification (NCBI taxonomy): domain Eukaryota; kingdom Metazoa; phylum Chordata; class Aves; order Passeriformes; family Passerellidae; genus Melozone; species Melozone crissalis. Next base: position 20,826,891 of record NW_026535784.1, read on the forward strand.
TTAGATCAACACAATTAGCCATTCATCCTTTTGCAAAGTATGGAAACAAAGTTAGAAAAAAAGGAAACAAGAAATTTTATACATCAGTATATTTATTACAGAAAAATAATCAAAGGTAAAAAATAATCAGAATTACATTTAAGGAAAAGTTCAGTAGCTAAGCTGTAATCCCAAGAGGTCACACTGACCACAAGAACAACCTCTGAGAGTCTGACACGCAAGGTCCTTGTCACACGCATGGCTCTCCTTGGTGTCACCTGGATGTGATGGCTTCCCTCAGATGAGCCAGGCACGAACAGCCCTGGGGAGCTGCTGGCTGTTCCCTTGGCAGCTGATGACAGATGAAGGGGAAGTAGCTCAGACACATCACCAGTCAAGTTTTGGTGGCTATCACAGCATAGCCATGACAATGACATGATTTTCACAAAGGAGGCTGCCTTCTCTGTGGGTGTGTAAGCCCCTCTCCCTGGAGGCCCTCCAAGGCTCACCTGCCTGTCACAGCAGCAGCTGTGACCCAGCACTGCTGTGTATCCCTGACTCCCACTGAAAGTGCTGTGGAAAAATTCTGTAGAAAAGTAGCGAGTGTAAAATTGAAGCCCCTGTTGATACAGGGGTGCTTAGTAGCTCAAGAATTCAAGAGGATAAACACTAAGTAGAAAAATATAAAATCTTATAGTAAAGAACAGGCAGGCCAGTCTAACCCTTCCCCTTCTGCCTGGTGCCTGCTTGGCTAGGAAAGGCTATGCAAGTGCTTTATCAGGGAGTTGAGTAGTCAGTCTAATGACTCTGTCAAATCCAGAATGTCTTTTGTGTTTACTAACCAATTAATAGTTACATTATACTTTTCTACACTATATATTTTGCCTGCAGAATTTCTTTGTGTCAAGGTAAAGATGCCCACAGAAGCTAGTTCAAAAGAGGAACACTAGCCACAGGCATAATATTAAAGCAAACAGAAAAAGCCCACCGAAGACAGTCTTCATTGACTGACAGCAAAGGCCAAACTTTTCAGTAGCTGCACTGATTTCCATATGAAAGCCATCACTGTGTTTAGGGGAAGTGCCTGCTTTTGATTTGCTGAGATGTTTCATGGAAGACTGTGTCCTGCTGTTTGTAGGGAGTATGTGCCATCTAGGTTTGGGGTTTTCTCAGCATCTGGTGGCCTCAGATTTTATGTAACCATAAACTGTTCCAAAATATTGTGTGTTCTTGTTCATGATTTTGGTATCCCTGGCAAAGTGGCCCTTTGTGTAAAACTGGCTTATGGAAAGTTGGTTCAGCACAGTAAGTGCAGTCTGACAATCCCCTGGATTGGGAACTCTTAGAGTACTCCATAACCAAGGGGTCAGCTCAGAGACTGCATAGCTGCTTCACTGTGCAAACCATTTACACATCCTCACACCATTTCTGTTTGACACAGACAAACATTCCAACATAAACCACTTTGTCTGTTACACAAAGCATTGCCAGCATCTAAATACAATAGACAAATGTAATTTTTTGGCACTAAGAGCTAAATTACACTGAAGAGAGGAAAATTAACCAATATGTGCTGAAAGAGAGGGGTGTATTTCAAAAAGTGCATTCCAAAAAAATGGTATTTAGTACAAATAGAACTATGAAACAATATGCAACTATTTCAAATAAGTCAATTTATATCAAATCTAAGAGATAGAATCACAAAATTATTATTTCTAATCTACAGGAAAGCGCCTTGAAAGAAGATGGTCCGTAAGGTTTTAATTGTGTTCACCACATCTGTAAACAGAATAAAATGACCTGTTATTTATGTGAGTGCCACCTTGCTTTCAGTGTTAAACATAGAAACATAGAACTTCTTGGTGGTTTCTCAAACATTCCAGAGTCCCTGAGGATAAGAGACATTGACTTTGGACTCCTGGACATGAATACAATTTTATCTGAGTGGGCTTCCCAGGTACTGCCAGAGCTTGCATCACATGCTTTGCATGGATAGTAGCAAGATGTGCTCAGCAGGGGCTCTGCACATTTTTAGAGCACAGCATGCTAAATTAAGAATTTTTATTGAAACATAGAAGAGGTTTAACAACACAGAAAACAACATAATACTTACAGTACTTCTTCTTTTCCTAAGTTTCTAAAACCTGTCCATCAGAACTGACTTGTGGCAAATTCAAAATACCACACTGCCCCAAATACAATGGCTTTTTCATTACAGCAATTAAAACTTGAAAGAAATACACTTACCTTACATTTGTTTTCAAACTAATTTTTTTTACTAAGCTTTCAAGCTGTTTTAAAAACCAAACAAGAAGATCTAAGCTGCTGGTAAAATGTGCAGCAATCAGGGCCTTTGATGAACGTGTGAGCTGGAGCAGGGAACAGGTTCCACAGCAGAACTTTCAGGACCCATTACAGGAAGAAAACAAGGAAACAGGCCTGTGGCATCCTGTGTTCTTCCCCTCTAAAAGCTGCAAGGCTCCTTTGTATTTGAGACAATTTGGAATTTATTTAAAAGCTAATTGGTACTTGCATACCAGAAAAATATTGTCAGCTCACAGAGGAAGACTGAAAAATAAAATGTGTTTGGATTGAAGGCTCAGCAAGCTGCAGCTCTGGCAAACAGCAGGGGTAAATCCCATAATAAATATTTGATTCCTCCACACAGGTAACTGCTAGTAAATGACCATTCTCAATTAAATATGCTTTGAGGTGCTTATTTGAAATAAGTGAGCCTACATAAACATTTATTTAACACAAAATCTTCAAAAGCAGTTAATCAGCACAGCATTGCAAGAAGTTAATTAAGCTCATAGGTGCTAATGGATTTAGAATGTTATTTATTCAGAGTTATCTAAGTCTGGCTCACTTCCTCCTTCATGCTGGCACTAGCAAGAAACCCTTCAGAAAGTTCTGGGGGATTTTTTACCCCTGTCCTCATACCAAATTAGAGCAGAGAGGTGGCCTGGAGGGCCAGCTCAGTTAGTGATCTCTGTAGCTGGCACAAGAGAAACACTGCTTCTTTTGGCACAACCCCATGAGGTGAGCCTAAGCCAAAGTGCATTTTCTGCCAGTGGCTGAGCACTTGCAGCACTTGATATAAAATGCTGAGCCAGTGGCAAAATTGGTTAAAATCAGGACTTTATTCTAATACCTTTTTTAAGGACTCTGAAAACTCTTTTCAATCCTCACTGCCACAATGTATTGCTGCATAGTAAAAGTCCATCAAAATCTCTCATCTGGGCAAGTGAACAGGTTCTGACAGGATATTCCTCTTCTAGACTGTCTGTGGGCATGCACTTTGGAGTAAGAAAGGCACCATCACCAATATCCTTGTCCAAACTGGTACATTATATATGCTAGACTCAATGCAACAATTTCTGTGTCAGACTTCTGTTCGTAGCTGAATAAACTCCCGTGGCAGGGTTTCAAACAGGCCCTCTGCTCTCCTCTCTTGCAGGCAGCTGAGCTATTTGCAAACACTTTCACACATTCTCCTGCCTGTGAGAAATGTAGGCCAGCTTACCACAAGCAGACAGTGTGAAAGCATTCTTAAAAAACCCAGCTGCTGGCCTGTTTTTCATAGAGTGCAAGTCCTTTTAAACACTTGCCTACCCTGCAAACCCTCCTTTTCCACAGAGGGAACTTCCCCCTTTCTGGGGTGAGAACACCTCATGAGCCACGTCCCCTGCCCCACCACAGCAGACTGCTCTTGCACCACTATCACACTGCCCACTAAGGCTCTAGCCAAACTGTAGAACTGAATGCAAAAAACCTACACCCAGCTGTGTCTGCTTTTAGTTCTCAATACTTCAATGCATTTTTAAATATCAACAAAATCCATACATATTTGATTCTTAAGTAGAACAAGCTGAAAATTGAAAGGAGTTGTATTTGTTTTAATACAAGCAGTCAATCCACATTAATTCCACTTAGGTCAATCATCAATACTCAGCTACAGCTAAAGAAAAAATTCCACAGAGATGGGGGATTTAAAATTAGTATGAAAGGTATGTAAGGTAAAAATTAAGAAACAAAATTAATCAGGAATTACAAATACAGAATATTTCCTCGAGTAATGCTTGGATTTTGATCCATTGTTAAAATCTGTAATTTACACAATATTGTTCAAAAGCAGAATACCATTCACCATGGAAAATAATATGAGATTTAAAAAAACAATTACAAGGTTGCCTACCTGGCACTAAGTTGCTGAAGGACTTGAACCTTCTCTCTCATTCGATCCTGATTTTGCTTTACATTCTTTGCAAGTATGAGGACACTTCCTAAATATGGAAAGCAAATAAAACATTGAAGAATTTTGCTGGATTTCTTCTAATACAACCATAGACCATGATGGTAAAAGTTCTTGAAGAAGTAATCTCTTGCCTAGATTCCCCAATTTTTGTAATATGGGATATAAACTGCAAAATAGGACATCTAAATGCCTCCGACAATAAATGCCCATTAACTAGTATTAAGTACTCCTAGCAATTGCTAAAATGTAACAGGATTTTCTAAGCAGCAAAGGACAGTCCTTGCCATTGTACCTATGAGCAAACTGAGCTAGGAGTAAGGGGTATAACACTTCATGTAATATCAAATATATACTTTGATATGTGGGGGAAGAATACAAGTAGAGAAATAGATGAACATTGAAGAAGCTTCCCATTATCAGTCAGGTACTTTTATAGCCATAAAAGCTCATGCTGGTCTGGGGGAAAGATGTGGAAAGACAAAGGAGAATGTTTTTTTAGATAGGACTTTTGGAAATGTGTTCTGTGAGCAAAAGGTTTATACAAGAAGTCATATTGAGAATGGAGAGTACAACAGGCAGCTGAAGGAAGAGCTGGGAAGGAAGTCAGAGTCTGATTTGATGGGAAGGAGTACTTTATGTGAAATTAAGAAAACAATGAATAAAACATTCATGGAGGCACCAGGTGACAGAAGTCAACCACTGAGATCTATTCTATGGTTAGAGGTGCAAGGCGGAAGAAACACCCCCTCAGTTTGTGCTCTTCATGGTTTGGCATGAGAGCATGAGGCTGGGCAAAGCCAGAGAGGAGAGGGAGGCTGGAATACGAGCTGAGATCGACACTGTTGTTAAAACATGAGAACATTACAAGAAAATCTGTAGCATATTTGGCCTGAGGTATGTTCCAAAGGAAGACTCAAAGGATCAAAGTGATAACATGGACAATCTTAGCAGTATGATACTAGAAAAGAGACTGAGCAACTGTTCACATCACACTAAAAGTACAATGATTTCATTTAAATAATGGATATCCTAGTAACAGGTATTACATGAGTTTAATTTGCATTTTCTGAAGAATGTGTAGTAGTTTCTAATACTGTGATACATAGTCCAAGATGAGTATCTCAGGATCTAATCATAGAATTTAAATTCATAGTTTTGCTCCATATAATTTTAGTGTGTTTTAGACTATTTTAAATAAGCACAGACCTTTTTTTTCCTGGACCAATTGGTGCAATACCCATTTGCTGAAATTTTTTTCTGCATTCTCCCATGTATGACATCTTTCCAATGGCATAACCCAAGACACCAGCAACTACAGAGACAGATAACAAAATATTGTTAATACAACAGCTTAAATCAGGAGTGTGCTACTGGCTCCACTTTATTCATATAACAAATTCTGTACCACATCTTCTCAGAACATGTCACAAACACATGTGAAATTATACAGGGTTTACAGGGGTAAATTCAATAACTACTGAACACTGGTTACCTATCATGAGAACAACTGGTCCAAAATAATTGATACAGAAAAAGATATAATATTCCTATGTACAGGAAAAGGAGATAATATTTAAAGGATTATAGAAAATTAACTCACAATGTCAGCACTAACAGTTTTTGCCTTTGATTGCAGAACATGGTTTACTTCGAATTGATCACACTTTTAACACCAACTTCTCTGGCCTTCTAAGAAGCTGGAACATTAGCTTGCCATACTGTTGCACTGTGGCTTTCATTCACTAGAGTCAGAATAAAAGACTACTTCAATGTCCTTGATTTCCTGCTGAATTTCTGCTGGAGAGGGAATCTATTTAATTTCTTGTCATTTATGAGCCACCTCACTGCACAGTACAGTTCCTGTGCTTCTCTCTGTTTTCTTTATCAATCCACAGTTCTGAATTAGACAGCTGAGATCAATCAAACACATGAAAAGGACTGTACTATTTTATATATTATAGTATTGTGACTTCTTGAAACCATAAATTGTGCAATCTGCCAAGCACAATGAGTTGACATAATTTATAAAACAAAATGGAGACTAGAGTTTGTACCACTTTGAGATACTGTGTTACATAAATATAAGCTGCTACTGAAAATATTTACATTAGAAGAATCTCATTTCATACATTTATTTTTAAACACATCAGAAATCTGATTTCCTAATCTGCTGGAGTAACATATAAATTGCAAAAAAAGAAGATTTTGGAAAGAAATTCAGAGAGATGCATCTTCACAGGCATATTGCCTGTAAAGAACCTTATCTTTCCTTTTAGAATTGGGTACAACTTACTTGCCATCTTGGGGAATGGACCAAATCTTGGACTTGCTGAGAAAACGCCTACAATAAAAGGAAATAGTCAGAAATCTTATTCACTTGAGGAACTCAGCAGCACTCAAAACCAGCACTAATTTTCCTACAGATTTTGCATTTCTTAAGGTGAAGATAGTATGAAGTCCATTAACTCAGATTTCAGTACATCAGGGCACTTTCTATTCCACTAGTTCTTAGTGCATGTGTTTTGGGCAGTTCTAGAGTCATAGGAGGAAGAGAATCTGGACTTTGCAGGATTCACCTCAGGCAGGAGTTCAGAGTGTAAACCAACATGAAAGCAGCAGTGTAAACCAACATGTCTGCCACTGGTGACACCTGCAGCACTGCAGAGGAAGTGATGGTGGCTTGTGTTTCAGCACAAACCAACCCTGCATATAAAACAGCAAAATTCAATCTCTTACACAGGGTCCAGCTCCTTGTGCTGTGATAAGTAGGATGAAACTGCTCTTTGGTAGCTTTCCATGGCTATCAATTAAAATTGTACCACTGGTATCTAGCCTTCCCCTGTGCAGAGGAAAGATCACACATTTTGGCCTTTAAGAGGAGAACACAGTGTGCTAAACAAGAAAAGCAAAAAATTATCTTTAGCTTTTCCACCAAAATCCACATTCCCCCAGTTATCTCAGGAGGTGAAACCAGTATTCCTCTGAGAACTATGTGTCTGGCAGAGGAATGCCATGCTGTGGAGGAGGGCTCCACACAGCAAGATTACCACGGCAAAGGGAAGGGAAGTAAACACTGCTTGCACTGTTACATGCATTCAGACAGTAATAATGAGGCTTAGAAGCTCCAGCATCTTCTAGAGGCAGGGTACTGTGTGCAGCCACCAGAAGAAAGTATTTACACAGAGGATTATTCAGCCTATGCTAAGCACAAGGGCCTTTGCCCACTGTGATCTATGCAATTTTATATTGGGTCTCTCGGGGGAGAGAGGAACAAAAGTGTTGTTTGTTTCTAATCACGCCCCTCCAACTGTTGACACACAGCAATGATTATTTACTAAGAGCATTTGTTATTTCACAGCTGATCAGAAACAGCTAAGTACAATGAACAGAGACTGAGAAGAGTACCTGGTGCCAGAGGCTGGAATGTTACTACAGAGACAGCCCTGGTGCCCTTCCTATCACTGCTCACCCTTTTTCCAGTGTGCAGTCCTTCTCTGACACACTCTTACTCCTTCCCTCCCTGTCTCCCTACAAGCTCATAGGTCAAGGATGGAGTAGAGAACCCCCATCAACCTCTTGTGATACAGCTTAGCAGACTTCAGGGTGGATGCCCCTCACTCTCTCCCCAAAACACCAACCTCAACTGTATACACAGTCAAGGCCCCAGCAGGGAAACTGAAGGTGCCTGTGCAGAACCAGGTTCACCCACCACATAAACAGAACACAATTTTCTTTTGTGTTAGCCTGCAGATCGTGAGCCATCTCTACAGAAAGCTCTCTGTCTCCTCCCTTTGGCAGCACTCCTTGTCCCTTTGCACCAAAGCTGCAGTCACATTGATGCATGGTCAGTGCCAAAACACTGCCAGCATTTGCAAACGCACCAGGGAGAGCTCCAGCCCCCGACGCTGACGCCCTGCTCGGGCTGTACCACGCTCTGCCCCACGAGCTGCCCCACTGAAGGCTCTACTCACCTCCAGGTGATCATGGTGACAAAACCCAGCCACCAGGCTTTGGATTTGCAAATTCTCTTCTCAGTTCATTCTTGTAAAAGAATGACTGTGGCAATGCACACATAATAATCAAATCACCATAGCAATGATGGTAATGAGCAAGAAGAATATTGATCTTGAAAACCAGCACTTTAATGACGTATTTTTTTATCTTTACCTTTTGAGATTAGCCCCTGGGTGACAAGCATGCTCCCAAGAGATAAAGGAAGAGCTGTGAAAATGAAAATGAGAGTAGCTGGTATCAGCCAAAATTTGCTACGTATTTGGTAAATACTCTCTTATACATTAAATGTTTTCTGTTTCTAATGTTAAACACATTATTTCTAAACATTAACTTTGCCCACTGTGTTAATCACCTATTACATCTGCTCATTCAAATTATGTTCTCTTCAAAGCCACAATGTCCTCACACAGTGCCAGACATCAGCGATGCTGTAACATCTGGAGCTAATGCAATATATATATATATTTATTAAATAATAGTTTCCACAATCTGAATATCTCCTCTAACTACTGCAACACTTGTAATGACAACAACTCCAATAAAATTCATCTTTTCAAGGAATTATGTAATTTAGATACAAACTGAGAGGGTAGAAGTAAAGGATACTAAAACACCAAGCACTGATCTTTTTAGCTGTCCTAACAGACAAAGAATTTCACAAATCAAAGACACATAGCCATGCCTGCCTTCCATTCAAAGGCAAGGATAAGTATGTAAGAAAGTAAAACATTCCTAAGGTGGTTGTTATAATGGACTTCAAGAATGGAACCAACTCTACAACTGCTGAAGCTGAGATTAAACAAGACCTCAATTCAGCCACCTTTACCTACAACAATTATGCAAATAATTCAATTAAACCTTTGAGAATACAAAGTATAACTTAACTTAACAGAGTTAACCCACAACAGTGTTCCAACAAAAAAGCATTTTGCAGACAGTTTTGCATACATACATCAAGAAATCATTCTGTGTGGTAAGTGTGGTGAGAATGATTTTGGATCACTCACCTCTGTACCAGAAACTTTCCTGTTTGCATTCTTTAATGATCCTTGCAACCTCTCTGTCTTGAATTTGGGACATGGGACAAAAAAACATTGGCTGAAAGCATAAACATGGATTAGTTTACCAAATTTAATCTCACGGGAAGAAAAAAAAACCAAATCAATTAAAGAAGATAAATTATTTAAAAAACAAATAAATGCAAAGCAAAACTCCTTATTCTGTTGCTAGCAGTGTGATGAAATTGTGATACCCCAATACAGAAACAGAAAGAACTACTTAGGTTTTAAGTATAAACAACCCATCTTGTTGGTCTTTACTTTCCTAAAATAGCTCAGCTGCTGCTTACCCCAGGAGCATATTGTTTTCTATCTGTTAGTCATTTCATTCTCATGAGCTACATTATGTGTCCCAGAAAGAAATGACAGGAAATAAAGGCAGAGTGGCAGTTTTCAAAAATCAAGTTCTGCTCTGTACAGAAATCAACTGAAGTTCAATAATAGCAGATTTTGCAAGCAGAGGGTCAACACAAATTCTGCCAGCCTCCCCACTAGCAGAACTTTCTCTCTGAGCAATTTAAATATGTCCATGGCATTAACTGAACTCATACTGGCTTCACTCTAGTACAAATCAGGCTGCCAACAGACTTCTTGAAGGTAGCTCTTTTTTCCCCCATTGTGCTTGTGAGGAAAAAGTGACAGTATTCTCCCTTGCATTCTATCCAGGGTATTGGCATGGAAACATATGAGGATTATTTTTCTTTCTTTTAGAAAAGACTCAGTGTTAAATGGGTACACTGGTTTTGACTGGATGAGAGTTTATTTTCTCCATAGTAACCAGTGTGGTGCTAGGCTGGGGATTTATGACCAAACCAGTCTTTACAATACAGGGATATTTCATTACTGCTGAGTAGACCTTACACAGAGTCAAGGCCTTTTTGTTTCTCAGGCTGCCCCACCAGCTGGGGATGTAGAAGAATTTGGTAAGGGACACAGCTGGGACAGCTGAACCTAGCTGATCCAAAGGATATGCCAATTCCATACCATGACACTGTGCTCAGCAAGAAAAGCCAAGGGAAAGGAGTTGTCATTAAGTTAAAATTTATTGAAATTTTAACATTTTTCTATAAAAAAACATCATCTTCAAACATACACATTCTTGAAACAAAAACCAGGCATCACAGAAGAAGCAATGCCTTGGGAAAAAAAGTTCATTCATTTATTACAGGATTCAATCTTCTTTTATGCCTGACTCCTTTTATGCATGATTTTATAGCCATAATAAGGAAATGCATTTATTGGCCATAGCCACACATTTCACATTATAGGTAATTAATATCTCAGCCCTTTTTCAAGCACTGCTCCCACAAAAGTTAATGGTGGAGCTGGGCAAACAATACAGAATTGGCTCCACTTCAGATCACAGAGAACTGCTTCAAACTGGTTTCAGAGGAAGGTCATAACAAATACAGTAACATACAAACAGGCTGCCTGAAAGATAAGGAAATGCATGTCAGAGCCCCGAGTGCACCAACAGGCTTTGCAACCTTTCTGCCTCCATACACACCCTGCCAGCTGTTCATTGCTTGAGCTCAGAGTCAGCTCTACCATGGCACAGTTGTGTAACACTGAGTTAGACTGCTGGGAAAACAGAAAAGCTCAGAGAAAGCAGCAGGAATCTTTACCCAGGGCCTCTGCCCTTCAGCTCAGGAGCTGTGTACAAGCTCAGGCCCTTGCCTTAACTGTGCTGTAGCTATACCATGGAGATCCTCACTAACCTTGCTAACCTGATCACCCAGCTTAGCATCAGACTTGCCTGGCAGTCACTGAACTGACTGTAGGCTGACCATTGGATCTGCTCTCCTCCTCTTTTTGGGTATTGTGACACTGTGCTCCCTGTACCTGAGGCCCTATCTCCTGCCACCCTGCTGCCACTTGTGCCTCTTCCTTGCAGATCAGCCCAGTATTGCAGCCCTCTGGTGGTGACTGGGTAGCAAAAAGTCCTATCACATTTAAATTCCTTGATGTCTCCATCAGAGGAGAATGTTCTTGTGCTGAACTGTTCCCTTCTCCCCTTCTGAACATGTGCATGCAGAGCTTGATGGGGACAGGCTGTACTGGACTTGTGCTCAGACACCACAGCTATGCCAGCTCATAACTCAGGGCACAAATCAGAGCCTTGAGATTCACAACTCCCAGCCCTCTGAGCACAGTGAACCAGGAAAAATAACACACCATCCTCTCCTCTCTTCATCTACATGCTTAAGCTAACAGACACCTATTTCTCTCTTCCATAAGAGCAACTGAGGCAAAGCCTGTTATTCATTAGCAATAGCACCGAAATAAAAGGGAGGAAACCCAGCTTACCCATCCAGGTTGCTTTACTGGAGGTGTCTGACCTCCCTGTTGAGCTGTTTCAGAAGACATTGTCTCTTTCCTTGTAGTCTGCTACTGCTCTTGTTCAGCAGAGGCGTTTTATGCTTGGCTACTTCTCTTTCTGCAAGGTACAAAGGTAGAAAGTCAAGATATCATACTGATATTTGTAAGTCCAATGTTCATCTACAAAGAAAAATGACCAGGTTGAAAGGAGTGCAATTTTTACAGCAGACAGCATCCTGATACACAATTTCCAGCACAGTTTATCACTTATCAGCAACACAGAGTTGTGCATAACTTAAACAGGTAAGTCAGTAACTACAATTAAATGCTGAATCATGACTTAGTATAGTATGCTCAATCATAAAGAAATTACAATAAATATGAGCAAGTAATAGAAAACCTTTCTAATTTTTTAATGTATTGCAGGTCCAAAAACCAGCTTCTTTAGTGTGCTGTCCAGAATTACTGCACTACTTCTACCCTCACTGCCATCATCTGAAGCCTGGATCCCATGGGACCCCCCAAGCAAGCCTATCACAAACCACATCTGTGTCTCCAAAAACCCAATTCAGTTACAAACATCCTTTAAAAAAAAAAAAAAACCACAAAAGAAGAAATAGATTCCAAAGAGTTTTAGAGTTGCAACCTTCCATGCTTGAGAGCTATGCTGCTAGGGAAAAGCAAGAAGGAAACTCATTTATTTCTAGAACACTTCAAACAATCTGAATTGTGATTTTTACCTAGCACTTTGCTGCATGCTCCAACACTTTATTAACATAGAGGGCACTTCTTTTCTGAAAGTACCTTGTGAGAATGGTGGCACTGAGCAAGGCTAAAGTGGCTGTAAAGGGCAGAGTTAAATAGAAAAGATATGTAACAATTTACTGATCTATTTTTTTTTTTCATTCATAATATTAGTGTATAAACAACTTCCTGCACTTACTTTGGGGTCAGTTGCACAGCTATGAAGTTCAAGCAACATCTGCTTCATAACCACTAGATATTCAGACAGCAAGGCTTTTTTAAACAATAGGAGCAACATAACCTCCTATCCCCTTGGTAAAAAAAAACTTGAATAAAGCATTGAATTCACACCAACCTGCACTTTATTCTCAGACACTCACAAAAATGACAATGATCACTGTGTCTTTCAAAAACCATAAGTTTGAAAGCCCATATTCTATAAGGAAAGCTCACAGCTCTACACCATCTTCCTCAATCTGAGAGCAATTTAATTTTCATCAGTTTCTTGTCACTTAATGCAAAAAAATGACATAAAATATAAGAAAGACATATAAAGATGCTTATGTCAATCAAAAATGAATCAAATTTTCTTTTCTTATCTGCCTTTTTATTCTCATCTACTCAGAAAGCCTACTTGTGCAGACGGCTGCATAAAATAATCACTGGAAACAGTTTCTAAATGCTGCAACAGATATAAAGCGCTTGTCTTTTTCATGATAATAAAACAGCTGAGTCACAGGAGGAAAATAAATAAAATAAAATGAAGGGAAAAGAGTGAGTATAAATAAAGATTACAGCTATCTGCAGTTTGCCATGGGCCTCCTATATTGGCCTAAGTACACATTTCTCCTGAATTATAAATTATTCAGCTATGCTACTGCTTCAACATAATGAAGAACCCCAAAAATATTTAGCCCTTTAAGCAGCCTCATGGTACATCTCCCACATGGGATGAAAGCTGAGAGCTATACTGGCAAGAACGAAACAAAGAGACAGAGTTGATGTCATCAAAACATTATGTAACTGACTTATTAATATTCATATCTAGCAGACAAGCTGTCTCCTATCTGAGGAATGTAAAAGTGTTCTAGTATTTCAAGCCCCTGTGTCTTGGAAAGACAACTATTATCCCAAAAAATAACTATATTTTTATTAGCTTACTGCAGAAATGTAATTTCTTGTAATTTTCTGCAGTACTCATTGCTGTTTTCTCAACCTTACTCATAATTCTTAGTGCAACAATTAAGTTTATATTCTGGGAAGAATTTCCCAGTTATATTATTCTGTTTAAATGAAATACCTATATAATACAAGATTAAATCGATGTTGTTTGCAAGGATCAAATAGTCAAAAAACTTGTTTGTCTTTTACAAGAAATATTCTGGTCAATTTCTTCATTTTCAAAAGAAAATGCTAATTTTAGGCTCCTGAAAATATCTCACAGTTTGAATACCTCTAATGGGATGACAAAGAAGCAGTATGCAAGAAGACAGCTAAGTTTTTCAAATATGAGAGTTGTCAACTTCATATACTGTGTTTTCAATAAAAATCCTCCTTCTAAATAGAAATAATGACCCCATACTTCCTTCTGCTAGAATTTGGGGAAGAAATGGGGGAGCCAAAATCGCTTGTATTAACTGGTCCAGGCAATGGGCTGTGACGCCCAGGGCAGGCATCACTCATCAAAGATTTCAGAGAGGCACTTCAAGGACCATCGTGAGGAAGATGACAAGCCTCAACATGATGTTTCACACCTATCTGAACTGGTTCTCTGAAATAAGAGCCTGAGTCTAAAACAAAGGTGAGTCTACAGAGTAGCTGCACTAGGCAGCCAATGGAAAGGTCCCTACCAGCACCTGAGAGCACGGGCAATGCCCCGCGCCTGCCCAGCCCTGCTCAGTGCCCACGCCCAGGGCATGCACACCCGGCCAGCACGGAGGATTTCTTTCCCAGACTCACAGAAGTGATTAAGCTGGAGAAGGCCTCTAAGATAATCGAGTCCAACCTATGACCAAACACCACCTTGTCAACTGAACCATGGCACTAAGTGTCACGTCCATTCCAATGTCTAATCGCCCTTATTGTGAATAAATTCTTCGAACGTCCTCCTCTGGCACAGCTTGAGGCTAGTCCTCTTGTCCTGCCATCAGTCGTCTGGGAGAAGAGACTAATCAACGACTAATCAAGAGGGCAATAAGGTCTCCCCGAGCATCCTTTTCTCCAAGCTAAACGCCCCCAGCTCCCTCAGCCACTCCTAGCAGGACTTATACCCCAGACCCTTCAGCAGCTCGGCTGCCCGTCTCTGCACACGCTCAAGCACCTCAGTGTGCTTCCTGAACTGGCAGGGCACCGTCGGGCTGCGGCAGCACAGGCCCCCAGCGCCCGCCTGCGCCGGGCCTGCTGCCCAAAGCCGCGCCTCGACCCCCGCCTTCCCCCGCCGTGACGCCGGAGAAACCCGGCCCCGCGGGGCCGCTCGGCGCGGGGAGGAGGAGTCTTACACTCACGGCCCCCACACCGCTTACCTTCCGTAGGCCTCAGGAGGAAACGGGCTGAACTGGGCTGGGCTGGGCTGGGCTGGGCCGGGCCGGGCTGGGCTGGGCTGACCCGGCCGGCCCCAGAAGCCCGCAAGGGCCCGCCTGCCGGGCTGAGCCGCGCTGGGCGGGGGCCGGCCCGGCCGGGCTGCCGGGCTCCAGCGGCACCTGCCGGCCGCCGGCGCAGGGACACCGGGGCGGCCGGGCCGCAGGGTGCCCCTCGTGCCCCGCTCCTCGCTCCTACGAGGGCTACACGGGCACATCTCGCCTCCCGGTGCGCTGCTCCGGTAGGAAAACAGCCAGCACGCCAAGAAAATTCCGCTTTCTCGGATTTGTCCACTGAAATTCAGACCGCTCTTTTAGCAAGGGTATGTGTTAGTGAAGGTAACAGAATGACGGAATCATTAGGGTTGGAAGGGCCCCGTGGAGGTCATCCAGTCCAACCCCCAAGCCAAGGCAGGGCCACCTGGAACAGGTGACACAGGAACTCGTCTAGGTGGGTTTGGAACCTCCCTGGGCACCCTGTTCAGTGCTCTGCCACTCTCCGAGGAAAGGTCTTCCTCAAGCTGAATTGGAACTTCTTGTGGTTTTAGTTTATGGCCACTGCTCCTTGTCCTGTTGCTGGGCACCACCAAAAAGGGTCTGCCAGCATCCTCTGGCACCTGCCTTTGAGATATTTATATGCACTGATGAGATCCCTCCCAGTTTTCTCATCTGCAGACTAAACAGGCCCAGCTCCTGCAGTCTCTCCTCAAGAGAGATGTTCCAGACCTCTCATCATCCTTGTGGCTTCCACTGAACCCTCTTCAGTAACTTCTTCTCTTTCTTGTAGTGAGGACCCCAATATACAACATACGGGGTCTGTCCTATGAATTGAAAATATTTTTTTTGGAAATGAAATCTTCTTTAAAAAAAACCACTCTTTTGAAATCTTCTTTAAAAAGGAAATTCTACCTTGACCATTTTGGAATGAAAAGTGTTGCTTATCTACTTTGATTTTAATACTACGATGCTTGTAAATAATTAAGTAAATAATTAAGTTTTAATATTAACAAGAATTAAACAAATAAGAAAGGCACTTTCATCAGGCAAAAATAATTTTGCAAACAAAGTTATCCTGAAAATGTCAGTTGGGTGTGGGAGGAGTTGTTCTAGGAATATTGAAAAAAGTGGTTCTACTTTCTCTGAAATGAGAAATTCAATGCCTCTCTTTAAGAATAAGTTTTCTAAAACAAAAAATATAAACATGAGTTTTATTCTGCATTTCATTTTAATAAAAAAGTCTCTGTTTCAATTTTATTTTGCTTTTTTTTTTTCACAGAAAGACAGTAGTTTTCAGTAGAGTTCTAAAATGGTGATATGACACTTCAGTGCTTATCATGAAATGAATAGCCTGTGAGATCACCATTAAACTTCCTCCTTTTGCATGACCTTGGTGTCTCAGTTTCATAAGAAACATAAATAGTAGTTAATTTTCTTAAGTCCAGAAAAAGCTTTCAGCTTCCATGAGTCTCAGCTACTTGAAGCCCCTTTCACCAGACTATTCTCCCACTCTTTCCTGCCAAACCAGAGGATCAGATTTTGCTGCTGCAAAATGTGCTTTTCACGTGGAGGCTGGGCAAGAGCGTTGTCCTAAAACAAGTCCTGAAAGTGTATCTAATACCTTTCTAATACTGGGATCTAAAAGGTATTCTTGGAAACATACACTAAAACTATTTAATAGATATTGGCTCCATGCTGTTCTGAAAAATGCAATACACTAGAGAATCCCATGTGGAGTGAGTACTTAATAACCAAAGACTTCTTAACTGGTCCAGCTTAAACTGAACATAAAATGAAAGAGCTCTGGAATGATAATTTTCTTATGGG
Organism: Melozone crissalis; assembly: GCF_028551555.1. Lineage (NCBI taxonomy): Eukaryota > Metazoa > Chordata > Aves > Passeriformes > Passerellidae > Melozone > Melozone crissalis. The sequence continues at coordinate 20,843,663 of NW_026535784.1, forward strand.
CCATATGTGTGCCTGGGGATAGTGATTGCCTAGAGATAGGATTGTTTGAATTCTTGCAAAAGAATTCTTGCAAATTTCTGTGCAAAAGTGCCTATTAAAAATCAGTTTAACCTTCTTTTTAATTGCAACTTTAAATGTAAAGTTTGTTATCACAATTCAATATGTTCTTCAAACACTCTTTCTTTCCAAGATTTACCTGAAAGTTTTTCAGAGTTATAAAAATGGAGAGAAGGTAATAGAAACCAGTAAATGTAAGTGATTTGGAAGAGTAAACACAAAGCAAAAGAGATTCTTATTGCTCCTGAACAAAACCAACTTTACACATCAAAATAAAAAAACCCCAAGTGATACCAAAAATAAAACAACCAATATGGAATTGAATGTTTGGCTGAGGAATTATCTGTTGTCAGAGTAGAAGCAGATCAAGGACTGAGATTTCACAAACTCAGGGAAGGTTTACAGGTTCTGGCTGCTTGACTGAAGAACCTCTTAGAAAACACAGAAGGGTTGTCAGGGTCCTGATGTTCACCACAGTCACCAAAGCAAAGCCTTGCTGGTGTGCATGTTCAACAGAAACACTCCACCTATGTGTGCAGTGTGTGCCAGCAGGAGGAACTATTACCACTTGTGTCAAACGTGGTTTATTTGTCTCTTACAAAATCAAACCCTATTAATTGCTTGAAATTCCCTGAGAAACAAAGCTCCACCCCCTTGCTTTGTAACCATAACAGAGCATGGAAAATGAAGTAAGAATTACATGACAGGGCATTGTTCTCATGCTGATGGGAGTAGGAGTCAAGGGCGAATGAAAAGACCTGAAAAGTCACAGCAGGAAACAGTCAACATACTTCTGAGTAAAACATTAAACTGCCCTCACTACTTGCAAGGAATCATGTAAGTTTTCTCTGTCTTGGCTGATTCTTGGATGTACTTCTATTTTATACTTGGCCTGGGTTATCTTTAAGAAGTGAAGAGTTGGTAATTATGAAATATTTGAGATACAGGATTTCCCCTTCTCAGTGTGAAGAACCCAGTAAAGTGCTTGCAGGGACCTGCATGTGTTTGTGTTTCCCATGAGATTGTGACAAATGCCTAACTGTAAACTCACCCACTCCTGCTTTCTTGCAGAGCTGTGGTTTTAATCCTAATCTGTGCTCATACTTTCATGCTTTTTTACCCCTTTTCTCTGGCACTTGCTTCTGCATCATGCTCATTTCAGGCATCTCAGGCAATACGTAAGGACAACTTCTCACAGGGGTTTGAAAGTTCTTTTAAGTGCCATGTGTTTACTTGGGTTTCAAAACATACTTGTATCACAGTTTGAACCCAAATAAAGCATTGTTTTTACAATCACTAGCTTTAGAAAAGTGTACCCTTGTCAACCAATATAATTATGGGGCTGTTAAATTCAGATAATTTTTTAGGTCTGCCTTGGGGTAGAGGTGTCTTAAATATTATTCTAGAATGAAAATGCTTCTTGTTCTGTGAGTGGAAGATCCTACTGTAGTGTTTTCTTGACTCTACTGGTTTGACATCATTGTATTCCTATAAAGATCAAATGCTTTTGCTTTATTTTCTTTGTCAAGTACACCTGTGGCACTCCAGGAATACAAAAAAATGTAGTGAAAGGCATTGCTCCACATATATGTGTAACTAAGCACCTTGCAAGCATTGACTTTTGTATTTAACACATTACTACTGAATCTGGAGCTCATACACATATCAGCCCTATAGAGAGCACTAGAATGTAACTTTGTGCCATGTGAAGCCAAACTTAATAGTTACTAAGAATCTTCAAGACAGTACCCAGAATACAATGGGTAAATTTGTCAGGATCTGCATTATTTTCCTTGCATTATGAGTTTAATGGAAGCCACACAAGCATATCAGGTTCACAATTCCAGTCATGTCTTGTTTTACTGGAACTCCACCTCTGAACCATGAAGCAAGATACTGCAATTACAAAAAGGGTTGCAAAATTTTTTTTAATATGTATTGGCTGAATACATGCTGTGAGCCTCAAGCTCTGCTCAGCAGCCATGTTCTGGTTTTATTCTGTCTAAAGATCCCATCTTCCATTTGCATCACACCACAGTGAGATGAAATTGTGTCATCACTCACATAATCCTGATATCCAGTCATAAGTGAGCTTGGCGACTATTCTGGTATGACTTTTCTTTAATGAAGAAAAAGAAAGATGCCTTTAGTGACATGGAACTTGGAGAAAACAGAAGCTCATTAAATCTGTGAGTCTCAATCTTCCTTCCCTAGTGAGCTCAATTTTTCCATCAAAATACTTTAATTCTTCTGTGGACAGTTAAAACACATTTCAAACTTTTAAAACACATTTTCAAATAGCAGCCAAAATTCAACAGAATTTTTTGTAATAACCAAACCTCATCATACTGCAGGGTAAATGAATCACTTGACTTTGAGACTTCTAGGGCAAAATTTAGCTTAGTACTATGTCCTCTTGATTGTCTAAACCAGACTTTATTGCTAATAATAGGTCATATAGATGTTAGGTGTTTGTAGTTTACTCCTATGGATTTAGAGTTTCACAAACTGGGGAAAGAAAATGCATACCATAAGGTTTATTTAGAATGGAACAGTCTTTTTAAACAAATTAGAAGATGATACAGATGGTGGTTCTATAGGATGCTGTATGAAGATTATTAAAATTTAAGATGATGGTATATTCCAACAGCAAAAGGATTTCTTAGTTCTTGGCTTATATTTACAATTTTGCTTTTCATGCCCTCCCCAAAAATTCTAAAATTGAGATTTTGTTTATGTAATCTTTTTGCCAGAACTTGGCAGCTGTGATCATGGCTGGCTCGATTTAACTCATGATTTCTTCTAAAATTATCAAACATGGTTACTCAGGAATCTCAGCAAACGAAACGCATCTTTTGGTGCTTTTTGTAGACAGCACTGCTTTTCAGAAGTCCTTACTCTGCTACAGAACAACATAAATTTCACAAAGGTGAGCACAGCGCTAATTCGGACATCCCCGAACCCCGCGTAGTCAACCATGTGTTTGTACAGGCTGCCAAGTGGGTTCCCTCCTCTTTTCCCCACACCTTGTGCTATGACAACCTTTTGCTTTTATTTTTCTTGCTGCCGTGACTGCTCAGGGTAGCAAGAAAAATACTCCTGTGCGCTGCTGGCACACGAGCGGCGGGGCGATCTGTCCTAGCCGTCCAGCGCGGCGGGCTCTGAAGATCGCGGAGAGCGCGGTCCGGCCGTGCGGGCTGCCCGCCCCCGCCGGGGACGCGGCTCCGTGAGGCGGGACGGGCGGCGGCGCCGCGCCCTGCCGGGCACTCGGGACGCGGCTCCCGGGAGAGGGACGCAGCCCCCCCCGAGCCGGGCAGCGCCGGGGGCGATGTTCCCGCTGTGGAAGGCCGTTCTCTCGGAGAGTGTCCTGGGTAGGTGGCCGCCGCGGCTGGGGGCGGCGGGGCTCGGCGGGGCCCGGCCGGGCAGGGCATCGCGGGGCTCACCTGCGTGCGAGCGTGTTGCCCATGAACAGCTCCCCTCTGGGACGAGTAAATAGTGCTCTCATCTGAGCGTTCTTCTTCGGGTTCTTTATTCCTCTAATGCTGGATTGCTTTTTGTCTCTCGGATCAGCCAGAATTTATTGCTGCTCCGGGCCAAGTGTTTGTGCAGGTGTTGCAGTGGCGGTGCTGTGCTGTCCTGCTCAAGGCAGGGCGCCGAGCAGTTACCTCGGCTCGGTGCATCTCCTGCAAAGGCTGGAAACTCCCAGCGCAGTGCTGCTGTGCCCGGAGAAGGTGTCTCCGGGGGTGAACAGCACGCCGATTTACTAGAATAATTCCTTTGTCACCCGTCTGCCTTTGAGGAGCCCTCACACTGTGGGTGGGCTGCTTAAATAGCCAGCCATCTGAACACGGATCCTTGCTGAGGTTCAGCACCTCACTGAGGTTCAAAGTACGAACCGTTGAGTGGGGAAAGAGCTGTTTTATTTTCATAATTCTATTTCCTCATAAAATGTGTTTGTTTAACTTGAAATAACAAACATTTCTTCAAAGAAGGTGGCTGTTGTTGCTTGAACTGCTTTCAAATACATTTGATTGTCTGTATATATGTGAAAGTATAAAATGGTACCTCTTAAGTAATCTCCAGGAAATCTTGTTGTTGAAAATACGTAATGGGGTTTTCTTTTTTTGGCTTGTTCTTGTTTTAGGCTACATTTCTTGGTCTCTTTACCATGCACTGCCACCAATGATCTACTACTTCCCTCTTCAGACACTGGCACTCACAGGCATAGAAGTTTTTGCTGTTGCCTTCTTTTCCCCGATATTCTTGACAATTGGCCCTTTTTGGAGGTTGGCTAACAATGAGTATGTCCTAGCCTTTCTGAGACTGACTATGGTTGGTAAGTATGCACTTATAGATTCTGTTTTGGCATCAGTGCATAAGAACAAACATTCCAAATTGCCTTAAAATTCAGGCAAAAAGGGACAAGAATAAGAAGTTCTCACTCTCTCCATACTCATGTTTTGTTGGTTTCTTTTTTTTCTTTCATGCTTTTTAGCTATAATCAGAGAAATATTTTCTGTAGCCATTGTATCGCATAAATGCAGAAAAATATAATTTCACTTTTATTTCTAGGAGCTTTTAATTTAGTAAGAGTGATGTCCAATAGGAAAGCTGTTTTCAGTATCACTCAAATATCAGCAGAGCAGGTGTTTTTTGAATTGTGACAATGGGTAGGGATGAGGCATTACAGAGCAGCTTGGGGCTAATTTCTATGAGTGAAACATTCTTTTTTAGTTTCTGAGGCAGTTTTTTCTTCTAACAATGTATTTTTAAAATTAAATCTATCTATCTACATGCCTGTAGAGGGGTTATAGGTTCATCCAAAATACGAAATAACTCTTACATGATCAGTTGCACAGGACAAAAATTTGATCTTAAATTCAGGAAATAGACGCCTCATTTCCCATTCCACATGCTCCTTCTTAAACCAAGATTATCTGGAATTCCTACTTCAGTTTCAGCTAACTGGTGCAAATCTTAGCTCTTGTTGATTCTTTGAAGGTTTTTTGAGGGAAGGTTTGGCAGCTACAGCCACATTCAGAAGTGAGAGTTTGCCACGCCCAATGAACTCAGAGGAGACAAAGGTCTCCATCCAGTGTAGAGGTGAAAATGCTGCTGCAGAGTGATGTTTCACAAGCTGCAGATCCTAGCTCCTTATTTGTCAATATAAGATGACAGACAGATAATAACTTTCCTTATCATTTTCCTCTTTTACTGTTAGAAGACAGAGTAAGGCAATCTTATTTACTTTCCATGAATAATTTTAAAAACAATAATTCTTGTTCTTTATCTCTAGAAAAATACTAGAAATTAGCAGAATTTGTTGGTGTCATTGATTTTCATGAAGAATAGTCTTACCATGTTCTTTTCTTTTCCTGCTCTTCCCATTATATCCATCCTTGTCTTGTTGTTTGGAATAAGCTTCTCAATGAGCAGAATCTTCAGTTTCTTGCAGCAGTGCCTTGTGTGTTGCCTTCTGCAAGTTCTTCCAGTTTAGAAAGTAGGAGTGAGTATAAGCATTTAAAATTCACCTTACCTTCCTTCAGATGTGACAGTAACACAAAATTTGCCATGTTTATTTAAGGTTGATCCTTCAGATCACCTTGCTGTGTTTACTAGTTCACTTTACCAAAAGAGATGGAAATCACTTAGAAATGTGTAATTTTTGTTCTGCTAAATAGAGAGCAGTGACCAGCCTATGATGGTTTTTATATGCTGCTGATTCTCCTGTTTCTTAGTTCTTCCTGCATTTTTCCTTCTTCATGCTGACACAATTTTATTATTCTCTTTTTGATCTTTTTTTCTTCTCAAAAAGGCCATGGCCTTCCTCTGGGACTTGTTGAATTGTCAGGCAGGACAATCTACCCCATGCATGCTCCACCCCATTCTACTCAGTCTTCAGTTTCACAATCAAAAAAAAAAAAAAATTCTTCATGCTTAGCTAAGACCAGAATGTTTATGGAGATGATTTTTTTTTTCTATTCTGTTTCTCTCTGTCTTTTCAGGAAGCTTTATTTTCCCTGCAACTTCTAATTTCTGTATCCTTTTGTGCTACTTGATTTTGTGTTCAATTTGAAAACAAACAACAGCAAAGTATCCTGTGGTAGTTCTATTTGCATCTGTGTCTTCACATAACATACATTAAATTTGGTTGTTTGGATAGATATATTTAAGTCTTGGGTGTACTTGCCCAGCAAGTAAAGGTGTGTCTGCTCTAACTTGGCAAACCCATGCTACCTTTAATCAGGGTAGCACACATGATGAAGTATTTGAAGAGGCAGGTTTAGGGATTGCCAGCACAATTTAGTGACAGAAATCTGTGTGTACTGTACATGAAACCTCTGTTGAAGTTCATGCAAGTACACCTTCACTGCACATTGATCTTGTTTATCACCTTGGCTCTAAGCTTTGCATCTTTTACTCTGAGCAGAATGAGCAGCTGAACAGTTGGAGGATTCCTAGCACACGTTGCCAGAATCTGCAGAGCCATTTCTGACATTACTCGCTTAACTTCTCCTCAAGTTTGACTCATACTCACTTAGCCAATGGCTGGTACCATAACAGTGTTGCTGCCTCCTCTGCTGCTTGTCATTGGTCCTGGGCCAGAATTTACCACGCTGACTGAAGTTATAAGAATGTATGTGGTCCATTGTCACTTGAATTGGAAACCTGTTAGCAGAATTTATAACTGCTGGTGATGTGGGGTCACTGTGCCCTGGGAAATGGCAAAGGTATGCACATGCTCTCCTTCAGTGGCTGGGAAAGTGGTAGCTCTCAGTAATAAACTGGCACAGGCTGGTACTGACCACTTCTGAGACCAGACTTCAGAGAAAGCCTTGTGCACCCCTACTGAGGCAGTAGATTACTAATCCCTGTGCTATGTTTGGTGACTGCTCCTGTCTAATAAAGAACATGGCTTTTGCCACAGGGTACTTACTTTTGTAAGTGCACTGCAGCAAAAGCTATATCCTTTTTAGAAAGGAACACTCACAGTACATAAAACTTTATGGCTTTTGAATTATCCAAATGCATGGTTGAAGAATATCTGTACATGCTTAGATATCCATACATCCTCTCTATGGAATCAATCACCATAAGCACTTAAAAAAAGGCAATCACTTGGACTGTTGGATAATTGCTTCATATAAAATTTTTCCTTGAAAATTATAACTGCTATGAAATCACTTATACCCGGCTTGTATGCATATCTACATCTTTTGTTGGTTTAAAAATGTGTAGTGTCATGTGTTTTCAGATGAGTGGTATAGCTGCTCAAATTACAGAAAATGTTGACCTAATGCACAGGAAATCCTTATTACCCGGTCTCTATTGATCATTAAAGTAACCTCTGTGTGTATTTGTTTGCAGGAAGCTTAGCATCATACCATGCACCAAATGCTTCAATTAGACTGCTCATCTTGGCTGCTGGTGTTTCTTCTTCATTGCTGGTTCAAACAGTAACATGGTGGTCAGGAAACAGTTTACAAAGGTATTTTCTTATACTGATGGAATTTAACTGATGTTTTTTTATATTAAAAGCTGTTTTCTTTTTTTGTTTAATCCCCCAGATGTCTCACTATTTCAAAAACTGATTCTTACAGGTTCATCAGGATATGGGGCTTCATGCTAGGCAAGATAATGCTCCTTGTTCTTCGTATCTGGTACACATCCCTTAATCCAGTCTGGAGCTCACAAGTTGCCAATACTGTCATATTGACAATTGGTTTCATAGCAGCAGTGGAGCAAATCCATTCAGGTAAGTATATTACAGCAAAGATGGTGGTTATGAGAAGAGCCTAAAGTATACCTAGCTATGTGTCACTGGGTTTTGATTCTTTGACTTTTATCCCCAACCCCATCTGGTTTTAGACCTGCTGCATGAGCATTGCAGGTTTTAGAAGTTGTGGGGTACTTCCATCTGCCCATAATATGGCAGAACTGGTATCACAATTCATACAAGTGGTAGTAAGTTGGTGCCAGAACTGCCTCTTTTTCCTTATTGCAGTGCCAACAATATGACAGTAACACAAACAAAGGTATAAGATAGACCAATAAAATCAGAATGAGTTATTGTCTTTCCAGCATGAAACATTTGTGGTGTTTTTGTTATTTTGTTAATTCAGTTTGCACTTTGAGTTTCTCTGCCAGTGCATATCTTTTAACAGAGAAAGGGAGACACAGCTGGGGAACAGCTGATATGTGAAAATAAACAGAAAGAATTGGAGAAGTGGACAAGTTGTCCCAGTTACACTTTGCCCAGGTTCTTGGAGTGTTTGCACAGAGTACACAGTAGTGAGGGCTGGCATAGGCTAAACTGTGGAGGTGGCATTGCCAAGGAAGACAGCAAGGTTGGGTTGGTTAGTTAAGGCAGCTCATGTTAAATCCTCACAATATCCTTCCTTCTCAGTATAACCTTAAAGAATTAATTGAAAGATAAAACCTTATCTACGTGTAAGTGGGTATAAATTAGCATCATGCATATTGTCTGTAATCTTGCATTACACAATCTAAATTAAGCCTGAGCTTTCATCAGAATTTAGAAAGGGAATCTGCTGCAGGAGATTAGGAAGGAAATCTGTCTTGTTTGTGGGTGACAAAATGATATGTCTATGCAATTAAAGGTGCTGCTTTCTCCTTAGATAAGAGTGGTTCTAAAGCACATGGAAAAAAGAAGGAAGGGAGTTTATTTCTGGCTTATTTGGAAGTGTCAGGTTTTGTTCTTATCAGAGTTTAGAGTTTCAGAGAACAGAAGCCTCTGAACAAATTCTAATAACTTTTCTGCTGATTTTCAAGGCAAATTTAAACATTTAAAATTTCTTATGGAAAATAATCAGATGGGCAGGTTGGCATTTTTGAACACTTAGGGTGAATATATTTTCTTGATAGATCTTGGGTTGTTAGTAAAGAATTTTTTTTTTGTATTATCAATTTCTGATAACACAGTCCTAGTCATATAAATTAGCTTTTGTGTATGTAATTTATTCTAGTAAATTTGTGATTTTGGCTATTTCTTTTTCTCAGTAACTCTTGCTAATAGCTGTATTTCTATTCTTATTCTAGGTGGAGACAAGAAGAAACAAGAAGCAAACAAAACTGGTAATGTGATTAGAGAGACTGCTTCCCATCCTCATTGGTTTTTATCAGGGATTGCTTTTGGCAGCCTCATGTTCCTCATTCTGTGGATATTTGGGGAGGTTTCCCTCATTTCCAGATGGGCAGTAAGTGGACATCCACATACAGGTCCAGATCCTAATCCATATGGGTAAGTGCATGATGATGATGATGATGATGATGATGATTACAAAATTGTAATGAAAATCCAGTGCTGTAGTGGGTGACAAATTAAAACTCAACCTGATGATGGTATAAGACAGAAAATAGTGGGTACAAGGTACTTCACACAGAGGATTCATTCTTCCTTTGAGATACTGCTGAGCATTTTGTCCAGACCTGAAAATTTTCTGATACAGAATTATTTTTATTTCAGCACTAAAATCTTGGTTTACCACATTTCAAAACAATTTTTAGATTAGGACCGAGGTTCAAGGACTTATGAATGCAGTGCATCTACACTATGCAGTAAACTAGTCTAGCAGTTGGCTTCAGAGAGGAGATGATCAGAGACACGTGCACAAAGTATAAATAAACTGTGTGCACTATTAAAATATATACTTCAGTAGAAGTTTTTGTTAGTAAAAATGTAGTCTTAATGCTGTTTGTGTTCATTCAGGTTCCAAAATCTAGAAAGAAAACAAATTTGTTATTCTGAGTAAACCACATGTGATGTCAGTTGACAGAGTTTATATTTTGGAATTGGTATACAAAAGAGATCCCCAAGACTGAGAGGAGTGTTAGATTCTTTAGGATTCCTTATTTGACATGAAAAAAATACTTCTGTTTGGGGTAGATTCTTCCCTTTTGTTTTCTCTGAGTTGTTTTTGCCTTTTGTACCAAGATTTCAGTGGACTGCTTTGCTGCTGAACATGGCTCCTTTATACATCACAGTAAATTGCCATTATTTTCAACTGGATATTTTTTACATCCAATAAAGGGAAGAAAATGCAGCTGGATGTGAGCAAAATTTAGCTTTGTTTAAAGTAAAATAATTTTATAATATATTACCAAGAACCCTTGTCTGTAAATCTAGAAGTGTTTTTTTTTTTAATATCAGGTGTTTTTCAAATCATATGAGTGCATGTTTTCTTTTTCCTTATTGTTGTATCAGAGGTACAGTTCTGTTGGGCCTTGCTCATGGACTGATGCTTTCATTTTGGAGCTGGTCTTCTATCATCAGTTTTGCTTTGTTTCTTATAGGTAGGTGCAAATCCTGAGCAGAATTTTTGTCTGTTACCTTATTCCCTTTACTCAAGTCCTCTGACCTGACTCCACATCTCAGAAAAGGGTGGCTAATCAAAGCCTCCTTTTCTCTTGCCACTGACTGTAGTACACATATGTCACCAGCTGACTGAGGGTTACAGGCCAAATCCCCAGGCCATTGCAGAGCAGAGCTATTTCTTCAGAAGCCCTGTTAAGGCTCTGTTCCCTTGAGCAGCATCTCAGTTCTGACCACCTGCATTGTGGTCAGTTGGGCTTGATGATCTTAGAGGTCTTTTCCAACCTTAGTGATTCTATGATAAGGCCACATCTAGGGTTAGGGGTTGAGAGCACACAAGTCTCTCAATTGCACAGGAGGCAAAATAACTTGTAATTAAACAAGCAGTCTACCTGGAGACAAGCTTGCCTCCTGTATCTTTACTTGCCAAGTTCTGCAGTCAGTAAAATAGTATGAATGGGCAGGTTTTAGTGTTAAGAAATGTGTGTGCAGATTGTAATGTAAGGATGAACTTTTGATTTTTGATGCACTCACCTTGCTTATTTAAAATAGGCACAGAAAGGTTCTTTAGTTGATTCAAGCACTGCATTCTAAAATGCTCAGAACTTTGATGTATTAAAGTTAAATATTAAGAGTGTTTCTATACATTTGCTTTCATGGTGTGACAGTAAGTATTCATATCTACAATAATGTTTTAAAATGAAGTCATCCTGTCATAGAGAGGTTCTGTGGTTGCTAGTGTTCTGTTTAGAGTCAAATCCCCAAATCAAAGATAGCATGGTAAGTCAAGGATCTTGCAGTCAGTAGAAGATTAATAGTTGTTTTCTTGCCCATCCTGTGGTTATCTACAGGGAAAGATCAGGAAATTATATGTTTTCTCTTCATATTGATCTATTTGATTATTTCTGTATTACAGTAAAAGAGATTTATAACTGACAGACCTGTTACTCTCTTAAGAGCTGCATCACTCCTCTGTTGTGCTGAAGAACTCTGTAAGAAAAAACTGTTTGGTTTTGGCTCTTGATGACATTTCTCTGCCCTTTTTGCTATACTGTTTTCAGCTGAATAGGCAATGTTTAAAAGAATGAGATATTGGGAAAAATAAAAGACTCTCTTTAGCTACTGAATACCTGTCCTTCTAGTGATGCAATTTCTAAGCCTAGAAAGCACAATTATATTTCCCAGACTATTTTTTCGCTAGCCAAAATATGAAAATTAGTGTGGTGGGTAATACACCTGACTGAGACTTACTGTATTGTTTTCTATCCCTTCACAGGTTTGGCATCTTCAGCTGGTCTGCTTTATTTACACACCTGGAGTGCTGCTGTTGCAGGCAACATGCTTGGGGTCTTTACCATGTGTGTGTGGCCTCAGCTAGCGGGACACTTTGTTAGCTGTCCCCATCCTGGGAAAGCCATGAGCACAGCCATGTTTGCCTACGTTCTTGAATTGTTCTTCTGTGTGTGGTGTACAGCTTATAAATTTGTACCTGGAGGAGTTTACATTAGAGAAAGCTCCCATCTTCTTCTAGGTACATTTAGTGATAATGAACAAATACAAATATGCTTGCTTTAGCCTCAGACAGGCATGTGAAATGTATCTAGTGTATAAAGAGTCTTTTCAAATGCTTGGTTACTGTTAAATTACTTACTGTGGTAAGAATTTCAGTGCAAAAATTAATGAGACATGCAAAAAATATTCTACTTGTTTCTTTTCTGTTAGAAATAGTCTAAATGTGGACAGGAAATGGAATTCAGTTAAGGGAAAATGACAAAGTGGAAAAATGTCTGATAAGTAAAGTAGGCAGTGGAGGAAGAGATCTGTTATCCAGTCACCTTAAAAATATGGCTGCAATCCAGGGTGTGAATGCACAAATATGCTGGTTACCTAAGGTAGCAGTGCCTCAGGTAACAGGGCTACTGGGACTGTAATGTAGTTCAGTGCATTATTTAGCCCTGCTCTGCAGAGCAAAGTGCAGCATCATGCTCATCTAGCTAGTCTACACGGGAGACCTGAGCTTCTTTCTCCTGTGGCTCTACCTTATGTTTTGTGGACACACCAGCATGTTTGGGGGAGTTCAGATGAGCCTGTAGCATCAGAAACACGAGAACAGGACAGGCAGAAAAGAAGCTGTCAGGTAGCTGCAAATCAGGAAAAACTGAGTTGAGCAAATATAAGGGCTTTAGGAAAATGATGACTTGATGAGGGTGGAGAGGTGGAAAGGAAATCAACCCTTCCTGGTTTTGTCTCCAGAAATATTTTTGCAATATGTACTAACATGTTTCAATGGCATATTTCACTGACTATATTTAACAATGCCAAACATGATCTTGGGCTCATTGTGTGGGACGTTTTTTAAAATGTGACGCATTAGTATATTTTATTTGGAAAGGATTAATGAATGCTGGGTTTAACTTGTTGCTCCAAAGGTTTCAGATTTTATAAATGTCATTGCAACTATTTTGTGTCACTCCAGTTTCTTACTCTTCAGGTGTGTTTCTTATATTACAGCATTCACATGAGGGATTTAAGTTCATTATGTTTTAGGAGAATTTAATTCCATTATTGCATTACTTTCTTTGTTCTGAAAGCACTCTGAGGAGTCTTTAGAAACAGTTATCCTAGGTAATTAAATTTAATTTTTTGAAGTTATATGAAGAAAGCATGTGGTAGAGGAGTGTCAAATGCTTTCTTGAGTAATGCTTTCACAAAAGAAATGCTTTTATTCAAAATTCCTCTGTTACTTCCTTTGAAATGCACACTTGTGATTAATTTACCTGGTGTGATCACTGGGTGGTAACAGAGAGATGGCCCTAATTTTCTCTTTGGAAAAGAAAACTGTAAATGGAACATAGCTGATGGCACTGCATGAATTTAACTTCCATCTGGGAATGCGTTTTCTATGTTTTTTATGCCATCCCATAGCTTATCAAAGATTATACCATGAGACTAGGTATTTGTTGCTGTGCTTTTACTCTTAGAGCTTGGCTTTCTGGCAAACTGCTCATTTTCTTCTGGTTTCTTCCAGGTGCAAGTGCTATTTCTTGCTTTCTTCTCCTGTCCAATATCCTGCCTTTCTCTTGCTGCAGTTTGGGTAGGGAACTGCACCACGAAAAGTGACAATGAAAGTAAGATCATTAAATTCAAAACTTCTGTGCTGCTTCACTGTGATGTGATATAATGCTGAGGGGTCAGATTCCTGATCTCTGTCAACTTTATGGCCGTGAATCAATCACCCTTTGAGAAAGGTTTTGTGCGTTCCCCTTTGTTGTGCAGACCCAGTGTCCTGGTTTCCAAACTTTCCCTACAGCTAATGTAACAAGTAAGGGAAATAAAAAATTACTGAGTAACAGTTAGCTATTACTCTGAAGTAAAATATGGCTTCTATAATTAATTAACTATGCCACAAAGATATTAAGGGCATATATCTTCTCCAGCAGAGCTCTTACCCAGTTCATTATCCTCCCATGTTTTTTTTGAAAGTAATTGGATTCTTTATCTCATTAGGGATTGGAAAAGACCTTGTACTATTAGTCTGAGCTACTTATTGAAAAGATACTATCCCCACCCATTGCACCAGTTAGTGCACTGAAGTTGCTCACTAGCTTTTAAAATGTATCTGTAGGTGTGTTTAGTTTTCTGCTCCTAAAAAGCAGAACTATTTCTATTGGCTCTGGAGTTCCAGAATACAAGGTGCTGCCGTGTTAAATGGACTGCAGCAGTCTGCTTAGCCTGTTTTATAACAAAGTGTTATTGGCAATTGCTTTGGTAGTTCCCATATGAAAAATGTGTTAATTTTATCTTGGTGACAGACAGTTCATTGTCAAAGATAATAGGTATGTGCAATCATCAACGTACTTTTTTCATCAAGCTGTTATTTTAAGGTTCTATAATATGTAGGAGTAACTCAATTGTTCTTGTCAGGTTAATTCCAGTAAACTTTGAAAACAGTGGGCTCAGCTGAGAGTTGTAGCCATCAATAGGGCCTGGAAGGATTTTAGCATATTTTATCAGTCATGTGTTAGCATTTTGACATAATACCCTGTAACTGCACTCCAAATCACTCTGCTTGAGAGTGTTGCCAATAAATCTCATAGTTCCTGCATTGCCTTATTAGCTATGGCATTTATGTGCTTTTTGCTTTGAATCTTCTTTGTTGTTGGAACCATAAGGTTGTTATGTTGTAACACAACAGCTGGGAGTTTACAAAAAGTGTTTATGAGCAATGTTTAATATGTTAAACTAATCACTTGTATTTTTACAGGTTTTATAATGTTATGTATTGGGATAGAATTTCTAACAGGACCCAAGAAAGACCTTAGCTCTGTCTTTGAAGTGAAAAGCAACCAAAAACCATTATTCAAAAGGAGTAAAAACTATATTAAACTATGTAAGTATAATTTTAGTTCCTTTTCTCCATGACTCTACGAATAGTGTTTGAGGAAGAAAAGTAGTGCTGTGGGGTATTCTCTCAGTGTTCTAGAAATGGTTTTTTGGTGCTAGTTTTAGAGACAGACTGGTAGTTGGTATTTCCCCAGTTCCAGGTTAATGATGGCATATACTACTGAAGGAGCTGACTCACTGTGGTTATGACTGATAGAGGCTATTCCTCATGGAATATATTAAACAGAGACAAGAAACTGGGCAAAAACCAAAATGTGAAAGTGGATTCAGCATCATGGGTGGTTTTGTTTCAGTGGTTGAGGAGGAGCCCTCTCTGGACCTTGGGATTTACATGGTGTGTACAGAAGCTGTGAATGGTTTCCCAGCCATGCAGTATGGCGATTTTGAGGTGGTTTGATGTGACAGCACTGCCAGGGCTGTGTGAGCTGGCTGGCAGGGTGGTGGCACTGGCTGGCCCTGAGCTGCTGTACGTGTGGCACTGTCCTGCATGAGGAGGCTGTCCTGCAGGGCCTGCTGTGGCCAGCAGCCCAGCACAATGCTTGGGGCTGGCTGTGTGTTCAGACCAGGCCTGTCCCTCTACAATGCCTAGGGATCCCAGATTTTCAGATTTTATGTATGGGGTCTGCTTTTTTCCTTAGCTTTTGAAGAGAAATGAAAATCAAATATTTGAGGTTTTATCACTTTTTGGCTTTTGAAGCATACAAATATTTTCAAACTATTTCTCTACAATCATTTGAGTGCCTGATTTGTTTTCATTGTCAGCTTACTGTTTCTAAAGAAAAATGCCTGTCAGTAGCATGAAGTTTGGTAGAGGAACAAAATGCCAGGCATGAGGGCATGGTAACCCTACAGAGATGAGGATGCTGAAGATTGCAATTCCTACATCTTTTCTTCTGTGACTTTGGATCAAATCACCTGCCATTTGTGTACATTTTGCTGCATTTGGAAAAAGAAGACAATAGTGCTTCACAGTTTTTCAGAGCTATTTCTGGAATCTTTATGGAGATCTTTACCCTGTATGCTCAGGAGCCAAAAGAATGTGGCCTGTGAGAGTTTGTGTGTCAGAGACATGAGCACCATTTCAAGTGGTTTGAATATTACGGCTAAGAAACATTTCACAAAAGTAAATTAATATTTCAAAATGCTACCTGTCACAAAGCACAGCTCTTGCTCAGCTAACCTTGTAATGTTGCAACAGTGCCTCTTGTACTTCCTCATCATGCCCACACTTGTACTGTTTCTCAGCTTCCACTCTAAGCACCTTTGTGTCTTGCAGAGTATGAAATTGCTTGATCTGTGCTAATATAGGCAGCATGTCCTTCTTTCTGACATCTTCCATTATAAAATGTATTTAAATTTTACACAAAACCATTCCAGGAAACTTGCATTAAAATAATTTAATATATTTTTAAATATATAAAAGAGTAAACTGGAGTTACTGAAATCATTGTAGATAGCATATGCCACTGTGTAAATGAAATAAATGCAAAGGGCTTTGATCATCAAATTAAATCATGCTGAATGGTGAGAGCTCTTGAGTGCACACTGTGGTTATTTGTAATGTTACAGGAGCAATTAGAAAGCTCTGAACATGTTTTCCATGAAGCTGCTCTGTCTTCCAAGAGTATGTCAAACAAAGGGGCACTCTGTAAGCCTGGCAAGAGCCACATCTTTCTGACATCTAAAGACTTGCCAAGTAAACTAAATTTTATTCCACACATTGTATTAATACAAGATAAAAATTGTGTACTACAAATGCATA
This sequence comes from Melozone crissalis, assembly GCF_028551555.1. Lineage (NCBI taxonomy): Eukaryota > Metazoa > Chordata > Aves > Passeriformes > Passerellidae > Melozone > Melozone crissalis. Next base: position 20,860,219 of record NW_026535784.1, read on the forward strand.
CTTGCACAAAGGGAGGAAAACACTGAAGGGTTTACATGATGCTCTTACTCATGTTCTATAATGAATTCTTCAGTAGTTGTAATTTTTACATAACTATTCCAAGGACTTTTGGTACATTTTATCTGCTCAGCATGTTGTGTTTTGGAGAGTGTATTTGCACATACATACACATTCTGCACGCATGCATAGATACTGCCTTGATCTGGTGCTGTCACTTAAGTGGACACATTTCTCATTCTGTGAATAGCACACCTTAGAATAAGTGCTCTGTTTAACAGCAATATAAACATTATTTTATTTTTTTCTCAAATTAAAACCATTTTTCTCTGTTTTTCTATTTCAAGTATTGTGGCTGCTTGTTGGTGTTGGCTTACTTGGATTGGGTTTACGTTATAAAACTTACCAGAAGAAGTTGGGCCAAGGGGTGAGTAGGGTGTTTGTGACAATGGTAACTTTCAAATATACAGAAAAATGTGTGTGTAGTAGCTTAGGTGTGTTCATTGTGGCTGAAGAGATCTTTGCAACCAAATAGTCAGAAAAACTAATGCATAAATGAAGATGCAAAAATTTAATTTATGAATTCATGTCAAATTGAAATGTCCGTGTCTTTGGAGATTTATAGTGATGCTATGAAGGAAGAATATTTTGAAAATTTGAGAGATTCATGTCTCATATGTTCAATTTGAACATTATTTTTATAAATTAGTTTATTTGAATGGTATTCAAACTGGACAATGCTGTTAGCCTCCTAATCTCCTGAAGGGGGAGTTTGAACAGATAACTTCCTGAGGTTTCTTCCAGGTGAAGGAATTCGAGGGTTCTGTACTACATCATAACTCTGAACTGAAGCTCTCTGAAAAGTTGGTTGACATAAATTAGATTTAGACTAGGTATGGAAATTGGATGAAAATTTGAAGATTCCAATTTTCTATCTTGCAAGAAAATTGGTATTGCAAAGGTAGTAAATAACAAGATGGTTAACAGTCATGGAGTTCAGTGTTAGATTCACAAATGCACACAGATTTATACGGTTGGCCTTCTTTTTTCAATTAATTCAGGTTTATCCTTATTGTGTGGCAAAATGTGGTCAGTTCCTCTTAGAAAGATGAAAAAATGCTTTGTCTCTCTCCTCTTCATTTGTACAAATTCATTTGAAGTATGATGACTTTTATTCCCTTGTTAATAGCAGTTTTAGTCTTTTGTGATTCTGACAGCTTTATTAGGAAAATATATTGGGTAAAACATCTCTTCTTGTGTGTCTTTTATGGCACCATGTGTCTGATGTTGTTTACTGCAAAGCTATAGAATGTAAAAATTCAAACTTTATTTTACTTTTTTTCCATTTATTTTTTGAGGTTCCAAAAAGAGATTTCTCTGCTATGATCTGGCCTTTTAGATTTGGATATGACAATGAAGGATGGTCTAATTTGGAAGGATCAGCTAATTTGCTTAATCAGACAGGTAACTCGTTTTTTCCATGCTTCATTTATATTTGGGAGGATTCATCTGAAGAGACAAGTGAAAACACCTTGGTAACTGAGGCCATTTTCACATTAACACAAGAACCTGTGTTCTTGTGTTTAGTGGTTTTCTCCTCAATTTCTGAACTGTTCCAATATAATCACTTCAGTCAAAAACCCATTTGCAGAGGTGATAATTTGTTTAATATTTTTAAAGAGATTTCTGATTAGAGGAAGTATTATATTTCTTATTTGGATTTTTCTTCTCATATTGCTGATGAGTTACTTGTCTATAGAGAAATTCTTTGCATAAATGAAATAATATCCTTTTAGATAAAATACAATTGTATTTACAAAGGTAAATATACTTTTACATAAAATACAACGTTTTATAAGTCCTATGTGGTTTTTCTTAAAATGTGAACCATTATATAATTCCTAAAGCATGTGAAATTCAAATGCCCTTAACAATGAATACAGAGAAGAAACAGACAAGTCTGTTTCCATCACTGAACCAGTGCAATGTATACAAGAAAAGTAGTGATTGTAGCTTGGTTGTCAGGATTTCACTCTAAAGAAGAGCATCTAAACTGTTGGTCATGGGCAGGATTTTGGTTGGAAAATTAGCTATAGGAAATGAAGAATTTGGATTCAAGATGAGTGCTGTTGCAGAGAGCATTGAAAGGAATTGGCCAGGAGTGCTTGTAGATGTTACTCTTTTCCTGCACTGCCCATGAGATCGGGTAGACAGGGGACAGACAGTTTAACATCTAAAGCAGTTCAGGGAATTAGGAAATGCCCGTGCTGCCATTCCAGCATTTGTTGCTCTCTGGTCCACCACAGTATTTTCCTGAGCAGCTCAGGCTTTATAGACCCAAGCAATGACAAGGTGCTCCTGTGCAAGTCTTGATTTTGTGGCAGAGATACACAGGTGTTAGTGAAGAGTGAAGAGACTGATTTTAACCTTGTTCACTCCATTGTCCCATGACCAAAGGTTCAGAGAGCTGGGCTATGTTGGCTATCTGGTGATACAAGAAAAGAGCTAGGACATTTAATAAATTGAAATTTGGAGCATTCTTCTACATAACTGATTCTATAGTTCATGTCTGGCTGGTTATTTAATCTTTGCATATTTATTTATAAATTTTGATGAATGCATTAATTTCTGGTACCTATAGTTTAAATTAATGAATATTAGAAAAAGTGCTTACTTTGTTATGTCCATTGGCATTTCTTTAGGGTAATAAAATATCACTTCTAAAAGAGACAATTGGTAAGTCAAAAAGGCAGCAAATTCCAAAATATAAATAATAAATCATAATTTCTAATAGGTGGAAATAGGTGGAAAAAATTTCTAATAGGTGGTATTCTGAAGTTATATCTTACATGCATATTGTTACATAAAATACTACATTAACATTGTCAATAAATGCATTCAAAGTTTGTCTAGAAATTCCTATAAGAAGAGTTTCTGATTTTGAGAGCCATAGAGAAAAGAGTGGCTATCTGCTTTAGGGTAGGAGTTGTCTTTAAAGGTGTGGTGGAGTGCATTCCTTGGGCTCACCTCTCTGTTGGAGTAGTGAAGATGCAACATATAATGGCATTTGTGACTGGAATTTCTGTCTGCCCTGAAGGGATCCAACATCAGCCCTTCTTAATGGTTTCAGTTACTGTTTCTGTGATCAGCCTGTATGCTAATGATGTAGAAGAAAAAACCTGGGAATCCATTTAAGAACTCTGCATTCCCATTTTCCCTCCTGGCAATGCTTTACGCACTCCTGCATATGATATTTCAAAAGCAAAAAATCTTCTGTGGTGCTGGATGGTCGTAATTCCTTATGGAAGGGCTGTGGATGAAATGGTGACTTGATTTGCCTTCCTGTGTAGGGGAGCACTCTAAGAGAGGCATAATTGCAGCAAGAAGGGAGCCCTTGGATCACTTGTGACTGCTGCACTTATACTGACCTGCTGCTCAAGCTGAGTCTGAATAGTTCAGCCCTCCTGTGGGCAGCTTGCAACTCCCACCTTCCTTTAGGCATGGACAGGTGTTTCCTAGATGCCAGCTCCTCAAGGAACTGCAAGTTCTCCTGTACCCTGCAGTTAAAATATAGGAGAACCCATCATGTTCCCCTGGCAAAACCACACCTCTGCATGCAAACAGGGAGGGACCACAGTGCTTTGAGAAAGTGAGATGGCTGCAGGTGGTCAGCAATTCACTGGAGCTGCAAACCCTTCTGTTACCATGCCTTGGGGCTGATGCAAGGTTGCTCTGGGCTGAATAATTATTTTGGCAACAGCATCCAGCTGTGTCTTACACAGGACCTTTTGAAGCACAATAGGATTTGGTAGATGAAGGGAAGTGCAGGTGTGCTGTGTAGTGTTTGTTCATGAAATTGAAAGCAGTAGATTTGCTACTGTGCTGTTAATTTGTGTGTGTACAGTATCTCTAATGATTTAGAAATGGCACGAGGTCTGCTCAGGCCAGCTCTATTCTGCACTCTGGTGTCTCTGGTTATGCACCAGGGATGAACCATGGCCAGCAGACACTAAGTGCATCCTCATCAGAGTTTGTGTGGCCTGCAGTAGCCAAAAGTTTGGGCATGACTTTGTTGCCAGCATTGATTTGCCTTGACTGACCCCTGAAGGGCTTGTGTCCATCCCTCTGTAACCAAAATAATGACATTATGTGCTTCTTTATAAGTCCCATTTATAGGTAGCAGTTATAAATGTGAAGTTATTTTCTTTTTTCCCCTTCCATTCTAGGAGCAGATTTTATCACTATTATAGAGAGTGATGCCTCTAAACCATTCATTGGAAACCATGATCCAACCATGTGGCTAGGAGAAAGACTGGGATTTTACACAGATTTTGGTCCAAGCACAAGAGATCACACCTGGGGGTGAGTCACCTTCACATGCACAGTGACAGTAAATAGATGTAAATATATTGCCCAATGCAAACTGCACTAATACAGAAGCAAAGAATAGTTGGAATAGTGCTCACTATAATCGCTTGTTGAAGCTTGTCCTTTAGAAACAGGCTTTGATTCATTAGCAGTACCATGCCATGTGGATGGAGTGTTCTCATTGCTAAACATGATCAGATTTTGGTGCCTGCCCCCATAAGCTGCTTTGGTTTTGGTGATGCAGAGAATGGCATCCTACCCTTTAATGTACAGATTTGGAAGTTTAGCATTCCAAGTGCTGCATCTGATGCCCTTTTCATATTATTTTGTTTTGGGCTATGAGAATTTTATGTTGCAGACTTAAAAATGTGACAGCAGTTGCAAAATGTACCCCATCAGGAGGTATGAGAAATTTTGATTTCATATAGGAGGTATGAGAAATTTTGAATTCATGTCTAATTTGGGGTGTAAAATGGAAAATGGGAATAGAAAGGTGCAAGTCTGTTTGACAGATATTTTATGTCTAATTTTACCTTAATGCTTGACCACCTACCAGTTACATATCTTTAAACATCTTTGTCCTCTAGAAAAATACTGGCATATAAAATGTCTTTTTATTTTCAGGGGGATATACACATCTCTATGGCAGACAGAACTTCCTACTGATGTTGCTATGGCTATTTAATTTTTGCCATATGTGAGGGGCATTTTGTAACTTTCTTCTTCCAGACCCTGTCTATTTGAGATAGAATGGGGGAGAGAAGTTATTCTCTGAGATTTTATTAATGAAATACATTGAAAAACCTGGTGCAAAATGTCCAAACAGAAGCTGAAAAAAGAGAAATCTCTCATTTTAAAGATATATTTCTACCTACTTCTACTGTAAATAAAATACCTTTTAATTTCTGGTAGCATAAAATTCTGGTTTTTTCTGAAATACAGATAATGAAAAGCTCAGTGAAAGAATTAATATTTATGGAAATATATTTCTTAGTGTAGGAATTAACTTGATAATATATTTTTAGACATGTAGTTCAGCAGTATTTTAGAAGGAAACTTTCTATATTCTGAAAAATCCACTAGACATGGTTTGTATTCTGGTCTTACAGTTTTCTATTTCAGTGACTGTTAGATTTCTGCTCACATTTATCTGCTTACACACCTTTGATGCTTGTGAATCACAAAATGTAACTTTTTTCCTCTCCTCATGTAGGATTATGGCACTGTCCAGGTATCCAATTGTAAAATCGACCCATCACCTCCTTCCATCTCCAGAGGGAGAGATTGCACCTGCCATCTCCCTGACTGTCAACTTCACAGGGAAGCTGGTTGATTTTGTTGTTGCTCACTTCGGAAATGAAGAGTGTGTATTCCACTTATTTTGCATAGAGTGTACAAAGTCATGTAATGTAATTTGTGAACTTCCAGGATTCATTTTGTACTCTTTAAAATCTGCTGCTGTAATACTGGTTCTAGGGCACATTTGAAGAAATACTATGACGGTTTAAAATCGGTTAAACTACTGGTTTAAAATTTTGAAGCATTTTTTTAAGGTATCATGTAAAACTCAGCTGAACCTACTATCTGAATTACTAGGGATTTAAAGATACAGTTCTGCAAAGTCACAACAAATTATAGGGCTACAGATGCATCTCAGTGCAAGACAGCATCCTTCTGACTTTTTGCATGTGGAATAGATGTATTACATTCCACAATGAGTGCAGAGAGGTACAGTTAGAGATAGGTACCATTAATAGAAAACTGTTTGGTTTTTTTTTTTTTTTTAAAGTAACACATCTGAAACCTCCAAGAAAGGACAAGGTTGAAACAGCAGCAAAAATATCCATCAGTGTCTTTCTGAGAGTGTGCAAATGGAAATAGGAAGTCTGATCACTGAATTCAGAAAAGCAATATTATACCAATAAATCAAATAAGTGATGGAAAAGAATAAGGTATATATTTCAGTTCTTGAAAACAATGCTTTGATTACCTGTGTGTAATGAATATTAATAAGAGACAGTTTTGTGAATACTCCATGTAGCTGTTATTTCTGTTATATTTGATGGGATATCTAGTATGTTAGTGGCTATGTACTAAAATCTGGAATGAAAAAAAAATTCTTACAATTAATGGAGTATCAAATTTATGGATAAGATGCAGAATATTATAACACAAAGAAGCTGCTCAGAAAGCCACAGGAATTCTCTGTATCCCATTTCCTTCCCCTGAGTAGAAACTGCACCAAACCTGCAAATTGTTTATAGATTTCCCATTTATTAAACAAATATAATTGTCAGAAATCACTCCCAAGTTTTAACTCTAGAACAGAATTTAATTCTGTGCCTCACACAGATGATTAGACTTGCCTGTCTGAGAAACTGTTTGTCAAAGTAGAAGAAAATAACATTGTATTATACCCTTGCAAAGAAATGAGATAAAGATGTGAGAGAAAATTTGAGGAGACACATGGGAAATGAGTGCAAATTAGATTGTGTTTTAGAGGGGAATGAGTTCGTAGCTAAATACTGCACATAACTGCTCATTTTTAATATTTTTTATTCTGCTGGTTACATTGACATAGACTATAGAATACTAGATAACTAGGATAAGGTTGTTTTTAAATAGGATTTTTAAAATGTGGGACTATAACTATGCCTGTGCCTTTAAAAGATCCCATCTTCTGGAGAGGTGCATTCTGGAAAAAGCAGCTAGCTGAGCAGGCAACTTCATATATACCTAGGTCAGACTTCTACTTAAGTGTTTGGGGGGTGTTTGTCTCCTGCCTGTGTGCTCTTTCTCCCTAGCACAGTTGCTTCAGTCAGAAGTACCACTATTTACAAAGCATAGCTGCACTTAAATTGTTGTCTTCTTTAGGGTTTACAGGTTCCAAAATCAGCTCTCTCTGTCAACGATTTTACTGTTAGCCCAGACTATCAAAATCTAGAAGACAACTTGATTTACGCAACCATTTAAAGTCATTAATATGAAGAATCATAGAAAGAGAACTGCTTTTTCATTATTTTATGACAAATCCAAGGACAGGGAATGAGATCCAATGAAGTATTTTACCACTTACTTCACTATCACTTTCAGTCATGTTGGAACTCTTGTGTAAATCTTGTTAAAGAGATGTGAAATACATGCCAAATGTTATTAAGTAGTGCTAATGGGATGATGTAACTAGTTACATTTCATAAATTATGGGACCCAGACTTTAAGACTTTATTTACCATGATCTATCCATAATAAAACTTTTTTAGCATGTAAGTTCTTTGTTACCCACCACATTGTGCTAGCACGGTTAAATTTTAAGTGCAAGCAGAGACAAAGCTTTAGATAACCAAAACACTGACATTCACATTTCCTAGTGATGGTATCAGTATTAAAAACAGAACAGTAATAGAAAATGTCATTCCTGTAATGGATAGAAAGAGAATGGGAATTACATCTACCATGACCATGTGGCATTTATCAAATGTAGTGATAATTTTGAATCAATGAGCTTTTTGTGAACTTTCATACTCCAATATTGAGAAAGAAAAATAGTACCAGATTGATTTGTGGCTTACTATGTCATAGCACAAAGATTGTGAGCTAAAATGTGTATGTCTTAAAGTCTTTTCCATTTCTTTCAGAGAGGACTTGGACAGAAAACTCCAAGCAATAGCTGTTTCAAACCTGTTGAAGACTAGCTCTAAGCAAGTTGTGTTTCTAGGATACATCACTTCAGCACCTGGATCCAGAGACTATACTGAATTAATAAAAAATGGAAATGTGCAGGTAATATAAAAATACTGCACCTTTAGAGAATATATATATATTGGAAACACTTAGCTTAATATTTCAAATGGGTAACTTAAATATAGACGGAGAAGAAAACACATGCCCATTTTCAAATATAATCTTTAGCTACCTCATGATATCTTGCAGAGGAGGTGGAGTTACACAGTGAAAGAACAAGAGGCAATGGACAGCAGCTGCCTCAAGAGAAATGTCACTTAGAAGAAATAAAAAGTCACAGGGTGGTCAAGGATTAGAACAGGGAGCTGGTGAAGTTGTGAAACCTTCATCCTTAGGGATATTCAGAAGTTAGCTGCATAAGGCCCTGAGCAACCTGCCTGAAATGACTTTGACCAAGGTTAGGAGTAGGAGACCTCCAGATAGCCTCTAATTCTGTGATTCTTTTGTTTTAAAAATGAGTTCTGCATTAAGAGATGCCAAAAATTTATCTGATTTGTCCACATCTAACAGTGAGCTTTTTCTTTCTACCTTATTACAATGTTTAGGCAAAATATTTTTCTGCAGTGAGTTTACACTTTGGTCCTGTTACTGCTTTAAAGCCTACCCAGATGAACACTTACCTTATTTGTTTGACTTTTTTTCTCTTTCACTACCCCTCTAGGATATTGACAGTACAGACCGGGACAGATGGTGTAGCTACATTATGTATCGTGGAGTAATAAGGTATGTTAAAGGGAATCACCTATTTGTGGCTTAAATATCTGTATGGTTATCAGTTTTATAATCTTTTGTAAGTGATTGTGGAGGAGTCTTACATCTCTAAACAATTCTTATGGGCAGTTGGATCTATCATAAAATTATGTGAAACATTCATCTTAGGGTCACGTCTTAGGTGAATATAATTCACCAGTTCACAAGAACTCTGAATATAATTCACAAAGACACTATTACAGGTTTCATCATTCTGTGTCAGAATTACATTCAGATCTACTCTTCTTTGGTAGCATAAAACCACATTTTTCCAAAGCTCTGGCTTTGCATCTTCATTCTAAAATGTGAAGGCTAAGACCTAATTTGTATGTGACACAGAAGATACAAATTTTGAACTCTGCTTTAGGGTTTGTTGAAGCAAAATGCTGATCTAATCCAGCCAATCTTTATGCTGGATTTAGTGGAAACTTGAACTGTTTAAACCCATATTGAGGCACTAGACTTATGCATTCCATATCTTTTAATCCCAAATTGCTTGTAAATCATTCTCTTGGTGGTCTTTGTACAGAAATGGACTTCATCTTCTTTTGAATAAACTGCAAATTCTGAAGTGTTCACAAGAAGTAAAATTGATAGCTGTCTGAACAGTATTGAGTAAAAAGAAAAAAAGGCAACAAAAAAACCTCAATTAAAACTCGATTTGCAATTTGAATTTTTCTCATTATTCATTCAATTGATGCTTGAGTTTCTTTCTTGAATATTGAAATCTTTTCAGTGAAAATTTACTCACATTCTAAAGCTGTAATTTTTAAAAAAGGTTTTTAGACATAGACATTATTTTTACTGTCAAACACATTTTTTCAGTTTTTATGCTTGTGACATGGTATTATGATCCTGTTTATGGAGCACTTTCAGTTTTTTGAAGGTGAGATTCACAGAAATGGAAAATTGTGTTGATAAGTCAAAGCATAACTCTTGGGAAAAAAAGATACATTCATTAAGAATGGGTTGAAATTGTCTTGGGTTATATCTTCAAACTAACTCTTGTCATATTTGACAGGCTGGGTTATGCCCGCATATCTCATGCTGGTTTAAGTGATTCAGAAGTCCAGATGGCCAAATTTAGAATCCCAGATCACGTGGATAGCTATGTTGACAATGACAGAATTGTCACTGATCCCAGCCAAGTTCCTGAGGACATCCATTTCAATCCCAGGTCAGTGTGTCTCATAGGAAATGAAGGGGATGGTGTACCTGGCATCTGGTAAAAGAGAAGTCTAGGAACAAAATTATTTCTAAAGTGAGAGACACTGATCAGTACCCAACTGAGCAGAAGGGTAGAAGTCAAGAACTTCTGATTTGTAATTCCATTTTTTCGGTTGTTTTGGCATATGCCCTGGGAAAATCAGTCTGTTGTGTCGCAGCATAAATTGCAAATAATGCTCATTTCACCCAGGCAGTTTCTGAGATTGTTGATAGGGATATTTGCCAAGTGGTGTGGTGACTCATTTGATAGATGATGAAAAGTCTCCCATGTTTCTCAGCACTCTGGAGATTGGGCTCTTAATATACTGTTACTTAGAATATCAAATACAATATATACATTAAATACTTTTTGCATAAGCATTTTAAAACATACCATATAATTGGAGCAAAAATTAAAAAGAATGCCTGAGACAGTATGTTGCATGTGTCAAGAAGGAAAAAAAAGGACTAGGTTTAATGCAAAAGAGTAATTTATTTCTAAATTGCCATAATTTTCCCACTGGTATTTCATAAGGAAGAGATACACAGAGGAAGATATTTATTCTTGTGTTAAGTATTAGTAGTGAAAGAGTCATGAAGTTAGTGACAGATGTTGCCAGAAAGAGAATAATTCCCAGTAATGCCACATTTACTACTCCTAACATGCATAATGCAGAATATATTACTTTCTCATATACATCTGACAGTGGAGTGTAGTCACTTTTTATGTACCACTCAACCACTGATTCCTGTCTAAGCAGGGGTTTGCCCAGACTTTTCCACATGATGGAACTTGCCTACAGTTAGCATTCATGTTCAGATTTTTCTCAGTTGACTTCAGCACAGAATCTTGTCCTAATTTCTTTTGTCTGCCTATAATCAGAAAATGTTTACCCTATTGGAATCTATTTAACTTTTTCTGATTAACTCTACTTCTTTAGCAACACAATGGCATTGCTCTTAAATATTATTTAGCACTGATATTTTGAATAAATACCCCATTTTACCTTTGCAAGTCTGTCTACCATAATAGTCAGTTGTCAAAACTTTCATATTTAAATTTGGCGTGAAAAAATTAAAATTTTCATCATAATTTGCAAAAGCAAGATGTACAGTATTTATAACAGAGTTGACTGTTTTGATACAATGGGTGTTTAAATTGTATCTCCACTAAAATCAGGAATAAAAACTTAGGACTAAAAATTTGAGTAGATAAATGCAACACTCAGCTTTTTCATCTGGAGTTCCAATTATAGAGTGCCTATAGCATGAGCAGAATCAATGTAATTAATTGTCTCCAGTATACTCAAAGACCTTTAGCAGGAGAGGGTTCATAGAACCTGATGTACATTTAATAGAGTTGGGCCCTGTTTCTGAAATAAATTGCCTAGAACATTCAGAAGTAGAGTAGGGACTGTATGACTTAATTGCATGGTTTAAATAAGGTTGTAATAGTGTTGCTCTGTTGAATATTTTTTTTAGGTTTGGATCTTATAAAGATGGGCATAATTATGTGCCTATTCATCACTTTCATATGAGCACACCTAAATATTTTAAACGGACAAATTAAAGCAAGAAAATAAGATTATTATTCAGACCAACAAGAAAGGTTTGTTGCTTGAAACTGAATTGACAGCCAAAAAGACTACACTGTTTAAGGCTGAGCAACTCCCATGCTGCACAACACTGTGAATGTCTATGTAATAGCTGGGGACTTCCTTCTTGAATGCGCTGCCATCACTGTGAGGGGGGGAAGATGCACGCATTTTGATAAACTGGTTGGCCAGATACCTGCTTTGTATGCCACAGAGCAAGGGTGGGAACCTGCTTTGGCTACAACTTCTTCAGCTTTTGTGAAGGTATCATGTATTCAGGTTTCAGAGTGCTATTGCTGCTACTGCAATAAAAAGATTGACCTAGGGCTTTTCAAAATAGGAATGGAACTAGTGTATTTTTTAATTGGGAATTATGCACTAAGTATGCGTTTGAAGTGTGCACCTTTTTGACTCAAACAGTATTTACATCTGTTGCTATTCTACATTTTATTCTTAAATGAGTTTTACAACAATTTGCAGATAATTGATGTCCATAGTGCTGGAGAAAAAGAGGTGACTTTTATAGACTTCATTTTATTAACTGGACATTAGACACTTCAATGCCTTTACAAAGGGAAGAGCAGAGTACCTCTGAATAATGATGGTTATGAGACACCTGCATGAACACACTGATGAAGAATTAAGAACAATCATGCTTAACATAACAAGGTTTCTGAGAAGGGAGAAAAGTTGGTGGTAACTTTTATTTAAAATGAACTGTAATAAAGGGAGGGGGGGAAGCTTTGTTTCTTTTCTAGCACTACACTTCTGTAGGACTTGAATAGAGGTGTTGCTTTTTTCACCTAGGCAGTGAATTCCCTGTTATGTCATGCACATGTGACACAATGTAAAATGTTGTGTCTTCTCAGGGTCTCTTGGCAATGTATTTTATATTTAGCTCCTGATCCTTCAGTGTATGTGCAGAGCTTCCCTTTAACAATGAGGACATCTTCAATGCTGTCCAAAGGATGTTTCCTGCTTGTGAGAAGCATGTTAGATAATTTAAGTGACACGTTCAGTTTGGAAACCACATTTTTGATGTTGAGATTTAATACTGTGTGTCTTTCCAGTCATATCTAAGCATACCATAGCTAAGAGGAATAGGCTATGTTGCAGGAAAGAGGATGGATTTTTTTTCTCTCTCTAATTCTTTACCATATACTTTTAAGAAGAGCTTGAGCATACTCAATTTGATTGTTTCTCTATGTAAGCAAATACAGGATGGGTTTTTACCCATGGTTTCTTGTTCTATGGAGGCAGGTAATTGCTGCCAGCACCACACTTGTTGCTCTGTTCTGATCATCTATCATTTTGCTCCCTTGTTTTTAGAGCTGTGTTTCTGAGACAGAAACTGGTCACTGGCCTTTGTGGACAGAGGATATCTGAAAGCCATTTAAAAGTCTCAGTGGTTATGTATTCATCATCTCAGATGTAACTGACAATTAACCAGGCATTGTTGAACTAATTTCTCACCTATGGGTGCTTTGTGTGTCTTTACAAGCCCTCTGAACTTGCTCTTTGTGTGCCTCCCCAGCAGGACAGGATAAGTGATGTTGTGGAGAGATACAAATTACTTTCTTGCGCTTTTAGCAGTTTTCTTCTGCAAATACCAGTAGCCCTTGTCTCTTTCTCCCAGCTTGCAGAAGCAGCTGGCACTGGCACCAACACTGCACAGTGCTCTGAGTATCCTCATTTATTTTCAGCATGCTCTCATGCTAGCTGTGATGCATGTCCAGCCACAGGTTTGCCTTTTCATAGTCTGTAGAACACTTAACATTATCTTGCCACATTATTTAACATTCTCCACAGGCTGTCTCTGCAAATACCTTGTAATGTGAGCAGATTATTAATGTGAAATGCAAGAGACAATACATGTAAGTACAAAAAGCTTGAAAACTCCTAATTTTTTAACAATTAAAAAATAGGATGAGGATATTTTTCAAGAAGCCAGACAGCATAACACGACTTACATATCAGATCAGATTATGAATCATATCTGTATGTAATCTTCAAAGTCTCTGAGCATACTTTGATGGATTTTTTACAGGATTTAGACATGCTCACCCTATTAGGAAGGTTTATGTTGACAGTGAAAAAAATCTTCAATTTGAGTATTCTTTTCTTCTAAGTAGCTTGTGTAGTTTAATGTATGTAATTAGTAGCTAATATTTATTGACATTTGCATTATTTTATCAAAATGATTAAGAAAAAACATGACTACAAACAGTTTGTATACTTCTTCTACACCTGTGGTTAGACTTGGTAAGCTAAAACTAAACTTTATTTGTCCTTACATCCACACACTGATCTAATCCCTTGATATTTAAGTGGTTTAGGAAAATGTGCATTATATATCTAAGTCACAATCATTGTTTCAAACTATGACAGAAATGTGCTAGAACAGGTCCTGCTGCAGGGGTGTGTGACTAATCTTTTAGTTTTCTAATCATACTTTCTTCATCTCAGCTTTCATAAGAAAGTATGTTATGAAAGAAGAAGTTTGTGGATATCTTTATGCATTCAGAGATGGCATGTAAAGAAAATAACGTATTAAATAAGCAGTATTTACTAAAGGTTTGAACTTTTGCTTGTGCTAAAAGGTCTAGATTACATATATCTGACTTCTAAATAATATGTATTCTGTGGTACTCCAAATCCCATCCTCTGAAATTCTGTGCAGGTCTGTTGAAGTTTGTAGGAATGTGCAGGAAGAGGCAGCAGTACATCAGGGGCCTATCAGTGTGTACCTTGCAATCAAAAAGAACTCCAGATAACATATATCAGAGCAACTTCTGAGAGTACTGAGAGCAGGGTGGAGACTCCAGTCTCCCCTTACATATATTTTCCTGCCTTGACTCAGGCACAGTGACTCTGGTGTTGCTACAGAGCACTCCAGAACCTGGGAGCTGCAGTTCAAACCTCTTGGGCTAAGAAAAACCCGAAACTGTTATTTCCCATTTTCAAAAACAGTATTGCAGCTACAAGCTGAGCAAGAGTTGGACACACCCTTTGGTTTTGAACCAGACTTGATGTTATTAAAACAAGTTGTTGCAGCTTAAGTGTACAGGTAACCAGTTCCCACCTGTCTCACTGGAACAGAGCTCTGAGAATGTTCATGGTCCTCTGCTGATAGTGAGGGAGCTTTGTGGCCCCAGAAAGGGGTGCTGGCTGTTTTGATGCACTCCCAGGGCTCAGGAAGACATTCTTAGATGCTCTCAAGCTTGGCTGCTTAGAGTTGCCTCCTGATGAATGAAGAAAATGTAAAATTGAAAACTGAAGCTGAAAAAATCCTATAACTGGAATGTAAGAATTTAGGTATTAACAGCCCTGCAACATGATTTCTCTCATGTATGTAAAATGACATTGGTTATTACAGAAGGACCTCTGGGTCAAAGCAATGTACTTGTGGAGCAAGTGTTAGAGAACAGACCTTTTCACTTCAACAGGGAACACAGTCTGGGTCCATGGACAAGGAGATTAAAATGAGCTGAACTGTTTTATGAGTAGTGCTTTGAAGCAGTTCATATAATCTGCAGCTCTACTTTCTGCCACTTGAGGTCCTCTTTTGTCCCTAATTGGTACAGTTTGCTGACACCAAGCAGGAATAACTCACAGGTGTTAGATTTTTTCATTGCAACTCTGAGGGTGAAAAATCTTTTCAGAAGCATTAGACAAATATGAGTTGATTTGGGTATCAGTTAACTCTTCATATCTGCAAATGATTTAGAACTATGATTGCTGGGCTTCTTGTAGGCACTTTGTTTATTTTTTTACAATACCCTGCACTGTGCTTTGTTACTGCTTTATCTGCTTTCTTAGTGTTCAGCAAATTCCTCTTTGTAATGTTTTTCATTTCAATACAATTCTCTTTCCCCTCTGACTTGTAAAACACATCACGGCATGTGATTCTGGTGCCTAAAATTAACTTTCAAGCTTGTTTCTAAGCAAAGCAAGATAAATTAAAGTATTCAAGAGATAAAATTGCTTTAGCAATCTGGAGTCTGATATCCTTTGGATACAGAGTTTCCTTTTGGAAATTCTTTCTCAGACAAATCTGCACAGTTTCTGATAGTGAAGAAGATATAACTAAGTAAATGGCTCATCTTTCTCTTGTTATCCAGTATTTTTCACAGTCTACAATTGTTTTGGGTTTTTTTAACATGGTTGTTATTTTAGCTATCAGTTAAAAAAGCAGTGCAAACATAAAAAAAGCAAACAATGACAGTCTTTTTCAGGAAAAAAGAAAAGAAGTCTGCAGTTCCAAGGTTGATCTAACAGTGTGCAAACTGGCAAATGCACTTACTGCCACTCTTCACTACCATGGTTTGTTACTCCTCTCCCATGCATTGATGGGAGCACTTGCACATATGTGTAGTAAGCCAGATCTGGATATTCAGCTGGCTGGGAAAACAAACAAATAAAGAAAACTTAAGCAAGTGTTGAAAGGCTTGTTTTGTTATGGGATTTTTTGCTTTTTGGGAGCATTGAGGACAGTCTTGCTCTTTGACCTACCTTGCTATTTAGCTGTCCAGGTGATTGCACTGGCACAAAATAAAGGATGCCAGGAGGGTTAGTATCAAGACACTAATGCTGGAACTGCTTAAGCTGTCTCAGTCCATGTGGTGGTTCCACCCTGGCTAGATTCCAGATGCCCACCAAAGCCACTCTGTCACTCCCCTGTGCAACTGGACAGGGAGAGAAAATACAATGAAAGACTTGGAGGCTGAGATAAGAACAGGGAGAGATCACTCACCAGTTAGTGTCATGGGCAAAACAGACTTAAAATTAATTGAATTTATTGCCAATCAAAATCAGAGCAGGACAATGAGAAGTAAAAGAAATTTTAGGAGCACCTTTCCCCCACCCCTCCCTTCTTTCTGGGCTTAACTTTGTTCCCAGTTTTCTACTCCTCCCACACAGCGGCTCAGGGAGATGGGGAATGGGGGTTATGGTCAGTTCATCATGCGCTGTTTCTGCTGCTGCTTCCTGCTCAGGGAGAGGAGTCCTTCAGCTGCTCCAGTGTGTGTGTCCCTCCCACGGGAGAAGGACAGGCCTACACAAACCACTCCAAGCTGAGCTCTTGCCATGAGCTGCAGTTCCTCATGAACTGCTCCACTCTGCCATGGGGTGCAGTCCTTCAGGAACAGGCTGCTCCAGCATGGGTCTCCCACAGGCTCACACGTCCTGTCAGGACCCTGCTCCAGTGTGGGCTTCCCACACCTTTCTTTTGGGCATCTCCTGCTGCATTGTGGGGTCTCCAGGGGCTGTGTAGGTGGATTGCTGAATCCTGTGGAGCTCCATGGGCTCCACCACAGCCTGCAGGGGAATGTCAGCTCTGCCACCTGGAGCACCTACTCCCCCTCCCTTACTGACCCTGCTGGCTGCAGAGCTGTTTCTTTCAAACGTTCTCATTCCCCCCTTCTCTGGCCACCATTACATCTGCGCATTAACTTTTTTTTCCCTTCTTAAATATGTTACCACAGAGGCATTACCCCATCACTGATTTGTCTGTCTTGGAGCTGTCTGCCCTTGGCTCTGTCAGACATAGAAGTTTCTAGCAGCTTCTCACAGAAGCACTCCTGTAATCCTTCTGCTATCAGAACCTTGGCAAGCGACCCAACACAATGATTGATCAGCCATGACCTGTTTATCTGCTCTATGTAAAGTGAAGCATTTCTGCATTTTATAAACTCAGGCTTTAGAAAGGAAACACAGGCCTGATTTTGTAGCATCTGTTGGCTTGGAGACCTCCATAGTGGTTTACAGCTAGTGGTAACAAAGGGGTTATTTCTAACTTATTGAGGTGCATGTTTTAATGGGCCTTGTTCTCATGGGGCAGGCTTCTTCTGGCTGATGCATGAATCCCCTGTTTAGCAGGCAGAAGCTAAGAAAACAGTTTATGTTTCCCTCTGGATTTCTTTGCAGGTCTCATTTTTAAGGGTCAGGGATTTTACTTGTGTATTCAAAAATATATGGAAGTTTTGCCTGTCAAACCTATTTGCTTTACAATCTAGAATGAAAGTAGTTACAGAAGCTATAGTCTAAGGAAATATTTTTAAGGCCAAGGAGTATCTTTCATTTTAGACTAATATAAATGGGGGGAAAGTACAAACCTTTCTGTCTTCAGATACAACCAAAAAGGGTTTTTCTGTGCCACCTTTCTTTACATCTGTATCAATTTACAGCTTTGTAAGGGATGGAAGAAATTTTCTTTTCGAATATGTTTTTATTCTGAACTAGCAGCCTGCATGCTTTTTATGGTCAAGTGAACAACAGACACCCCTAAAGGAATTGTTCCTCTTAAACCAGAATTAGATCAGATGAACTGCTACTCAGTGGTGCCCCTATTGGGTATAAGAACTTGGGATGACACATACTAATGTGAATGTCTGGCATGTGGGATGTTATAGAACTACCAAAGAAGTGAAACCTAGTTTGCATTGCTTTATATTTTTTTTGCAGAGGTTTCACAGAATCACAGAATATTCTTAATTGGAAGGGACTCACAAGGATCACAGAGTCCAGGTCTCAAGTAAATAGTTCATATGGGGACTGAACTCCAACCTTAGTGTTATTAACACCAACTAACTGAGCTCAAGAAAAGATGGTGAAAATAGGAAAATATCCTGAGACACAGGCAGGAAGTTCTATAGAAATAATTTCAACAAGTTGTTGAGTAAGTGAGGATTTCAAATAATGTGAGCTTTCATTGCTCTGACATGGGTTTTAGTGCCCGACTTTTGAAAAGTGGATTCATTTTATTGTGAATCAATCTCTGTAAAACAGAAACAGGCAGTGGAAAACAAGCAAAATAAAATCACCTACACTTGCACATTCTAACTCACTGAGTAAGGCAAAGCTTACAAAAAACCCCAAAGAAACACAAACAGGTCTGTGATCAGTTAATTCAGGACTGTATGTTAGTGCATTACTCCAGAGGGACAATTACCTTGAATCTGGCACTACTGCACGTTCGTAGTCCTTGACTTTATTTTAACTTAACCTTTTAGCGGGAGGGTTTTTTCACTACTCAGTTCTTTCTAATCCAGCACATGCGCTGCTCTAGCAGTCTCTGGCACCGGTGTTCCAGCGGCGGGAGGTGCCGGGGCCGGGTTCACCCCGGAGCGCCCCGGGATGCTGCGCTCGCAGGCCGAGCAGCAATGACCGGCAGGGAGCCTTCCTCCCGGGCTCGGCGATGGCGACCTGTCCTGCGAGGGCAGGGGAAGGAGGGAGGGAGGCTCCATGCAGTACATTTCCAGGATGGAAAACAACATCGAGGGCAGGAGCCGCTGCCACCGTCCCGCACGGAGCACCCCTGGTGGCCCTAGGTATGCCCACAGCCCATCCTGCCGCTGCTGTAACATTGACCTGACACTTGTGTGCGTTCGGCTGGCGTTGGCAGCCTGCCAGTTTTCTCCCTTGGAAGAGGGGGATGGAAGAAAAAAGGAAATCGTTCCAGGCGGGCCGGTGATTTGGCCGCACGGCGCGGAGATCACTGACCAGAGGGGAAGTGCCGCAGTCCGGCCCCCCCGACCCGGGCACGCCCCGCCCGCGGCTCTGGAGGGCGGGGCAGTCCCACAGGCCACGCCCTCTTCTCTAGCTCAGCCAATCGCATCAGTGCATGGGCGCGGCCCTTGGTCCCTATAGCCAATCAGCGCCGCGGGTGACACAAAGTGGTGCTCTTTGCACGCGCTTTAAAGGCCGGGAAAAACTGGCAGCGCCGGAGCCCAGTCAGAGCGGAGAGGGGCGTGGCCAGCTCGGCCTTCTGCCCAATGGGAGGCCTAGGCGGAGGTGCAGGGCAGGCGGGGGGAGAGTGGCAGCAGCCCCACCCAGTAAGAGAGCGAGGCTCGCCGCGTCCCCCGGCAGCGCGGGCCAATGGGCGCGGGCGGTGGGCGGGGCAGGGGTGTCCGTGCCCAGGCTCTGGATTGGGAGCAGGGCAGGAGCCGGGCCGGGCCGGCAGCGTGTGCAGCGCTGCACGAAAATGCACTCGGATGCCGCCGCTGTCAGTGAGTAGCGCCACGGCCGGGCCCGGGCCCGGGCCCGGCGCTCGCCCCGCTGTCAGACCGAAAGAACCGCCCGGCTGGGGGCGGCTTCTCTTGTCCCTGAGCCGTGAGGCTTGGCCGAGCGCGCCACCGGGACTCCCGATGCCGGGGAAGGGTTCAGGCCCGCGGGTGCGGGACCGCCGCGGAGCGGGGCGGTGTGTGCGTGCCTGCCGGCGGGGCCTCTGCGGGTCAGAGGGAGCCCCGCGGCCCTCAGCGCGCTGCCCCGGGGGGCGGGGGCGGGAGCGGGCGGGGGCAGCAGCACCGGAGTGGGCCGGGGGCGCTCGGAGGGTGTGACGCAGTTTGCCCATCCCAGCTGGTGAGCGGGTGAGGCTGCGGCCGGCCCTCGTGGCCGGCTGTGAGAGAGCCGGGGTTGCCGAGGGGAGCGCGGGCCGCGGAGCTGCGTGAGTAAGGGAAGGCGGACGGGGGTGAATTCAGCGGGTTCCGCCGGGCCGGTGCGGGAGAACCGTGCTGCTTGTGCGGGGGACTGGAGCCGCGGCGCATGGTGGGAGGTGAAGTCCCTGCGGCGGCCGCCCCACGCAACGGGGGCGGCGGGAGGCGGCCTGGCGGACTACAACTCCCAGCGGGCCCTGCGGCGGCGCGGCGCGCTGCCCCCGCCCCGCGGACCCCCGGCCGGCTGGGCCGTCCCCGCCCGCCCTGGACAGCACGGGGGCATCGCGCCGCCCGTTCTGGAGGAGCGGGGCCAGGGCTTTGTCTCCGCAATAGAGTTTCTGGCTGCGCGTTCCGAGCTGCAGGAACCGCCTGCTGTAGGCGGGGTGCGCGGTGCAGGGGGTCACGCAGCGGCGAGGCCGTGGGGTGGCCGGGGTTCAGGGACGGGCACGGTCCGCTGCAGAGACCTGGCGGTCGTCCCGAGCACAACGCTGTCCTGCTCAGCGGCGTCCCTCTAAAACCTCCCGGGAACGTGTTCTCACTGCGAGAGGATTTGCAGCTCTGAGATGCTTTATTACTGTAGAACTTGCTTGTGGGAAAGATAATGAAAATTGAAGCTTTGATCGTGCGTTAGGCAATGATGGTCCGACTTTTGGACAAAGTCCTGAAAGCGGTGCGGGAAAGAAATGCTGCATAATGCCTGGATTTTCTTGAATCCTCCTGTGTCTCTTATAGTGAGATCTCATACAGGGGCAGCCTGGTAAAGGCTCTAAATCATAAGGTTATATCATTTTTACTGGTTCTGGTTTATTTTACCTTTGTATTTAGGGGTCATTATGTGTTGGTGGTGAAGGCTGCCATTAAAACAGAAATGATTGCCTCAGAAATAGAAGGATAACTATTCTAGAAAATGCCTTCTGTTCAGTGTCTTTTGTCATATGCCCTGTCAAAAAAAATGCAGGTCCTCATTATATACACGTGTGAGTTGCAGTTACAAATATTCCAGGGCTCCCTCATATAGGATGATTTGGCAACATAATAATTTTTAATTTTTTTAAAATTTAGCTTGTCTTCAAAAAACAGTAAGAGTAGTCCTCCTCAGCCTTCAGCTCTTACTGGCTTTTCATTAACAGTGTGCTGTGGAGTTATCGAATCTTGTGCCTCAAATTTTTTTTTTTAATTGCATATGTGTTATTTTAAATAGATATTTTTTCCTAAATGAACTAATTTCATTATCTGTAGCTTCATAGTGGTTGGGTTTTTTTCATTGATCTAAATGAGCACTTCTTGAAGCGAGAAGTGTTCATAGCATAGTTTTGCACATACAGGAGCTGGCTTATGGTAGTCTCTTGACTGAAGGTTTATTTTGCGCCACTGTTTTGATCCTTCTTAGTTCTTATGCTGTAAACTCCATTAATATGTTTTTGCTCAGTCTGAGTTTTACTTTCTGGATACACACCATTATATAAGGAAATCAGCTTTGCTTTGCTTTTTTCTATTGAAGATGCTTGCTTAAAAGTTTCTTGTAGCTCCTGTAGCTATAATTGGAAAAGCCTTCTCTGTATAAGACCGTGTAATAGGTTGAATTAGGCAGGTAAAGTTTTGTTTTACTGCTTCTCTTCATTCTGTTGTATCAGGGTGAGCTCTTATTTGTGTAATTGCAGCACTTCATTTAAATTTATTTTTGTCTGAGTACTTTTTGTCCTCTTAGTGAATTATTAATCCTGTGTTTTCTTTAATTCCCCTCCTCCCACACTTTCTTTGCAGGTACTGAAAGCAAAGACTTTGGGCTTTTTCAAAGCATTAGTTCTTAGTTTTGTTTGTGTCTTCAAGCAGAAGAAGATAACTCGCTTAATTTGTCTGTCTTGGTGCTTGCCAAAAAGCATAGCATTAGGAAGTACAGTACATCCTGTGATAGTGTTCACCTCTTGTATCCAGCTTAAATATTAGAGCATTTAATAGTGTGGTTGTTTCTTCTACAGGAAGTAAGACTACTTAACAGGGGCTTGAAGCAGAACCCTTAGTTTGTATGTGCCAGCATTTTTGTTGTACTCTCCAATTAAATTGTTTTATTTACAGTCATGGTCTGATGTTAAACAGAATTTTTACTTTTGGCTCATAAAGAGATGGGAACAACTACCAGTTCATTCAGTGAGGGGCATGTGTATATATGTATATACCTATAAAGTTGTATCTATGTAGATGGTTATATATATTTATATAGGGTTAGAGCTGCAAGGCTTTAGCTCATCCTGGGGAGCTGGCTGGTGTGGCACACTTGATGCAGATGTGTCACTGCCCAGACTGTGGGACTGGGTCTGCTCATTACTGCTCATGAGCTGCAGATTGCTGCTTCCCTGCTCTGCTGGTAGAGTGGTTTGTAGGAGCACCCTCTAATCCACTCAGTCAAATGTACCTGGGTTAGCTCTTGCCACTTAAGTTGTCTCAACTGGCAGGTTGATTTCTAGCCTGAAGTGGGTTAGGGAACGTGGCCATGGCCTGTGCTGCTGGCAGGGCTGTGGGGTCAGTCAGTTTTGGCAGGGAGGAGGAAGCAAGCAGCGGGACAGTGATGCCTTTGGCTGGCATAGCTGTTTCTAGGCTGTTGCAGCTCCTTCCTGAGCCACATTCCAGATGTGCACAGTGCTGGATACCCTATAGCAGGTGCTTGACAGGGTTGCATTTCTGCTGAATTAGCTAGAGCCCAAGATACAAAGTTTGTATTAGCTTTGTGCCCTTTGTAGGGTGCCAGGTGACACCTGGCATGAAGTTAAGAGTAATGCTTGCAAACAGCTCTCAGGTCATGGCAGCCAATGATGCAAAACTAGCTCACTGACACTTGTTTGAATTAATCTGATGGTAGAATAAGTGTTAGACTGGATGAACACTTGCCATCAATTGAAGTAGATGTTTTGCACCAGAAACCCACTTAGTGTTAGTCTTTGCTATATAGCACAAAACACCCAACCAAAATCACCTTCCAAGCAAAGCCAAATCCTGCCATGAGCCAGTTATGCAGAGTATTTTATCCTGTATGTTAGTATAGGAGAATTAGCCTAGCTCTTATTTGTTCAATTTAAGGTCAATGGAAATGTATTCAAGCTAAAGTAGCAGTTACACAAATTTTGCACTGTTTAAATTGCTCTAAAATTCTTAAGTAGTGTTAAACTGCTGTAGATCTTTTTGTAAACAAGCCTTCAGATTAGGATACTGCAAAAACACCTAGGTAGAATAAAGATTTGTTCCTATGGGGGCAAAAAAAATTATGCTTTTTCCTATCTATGCAGCATGCAGTGATCTTAAAGTATTTTGTTGCAGTCATTCTGAGTGGTGATAGCAAATGTTAAGAGTTGAATGTGAATGTTTACTTTTAAAATATTTTAGAGTACGTTTAGTAACTCCTACCATATTTTTTTGCTTGGATTTGGGTTTTCTGTAGGGTTTTTTATTTACTAGCTTAAGTCAGACTATGTTTTGCTTCAGAACATTTTAGGCTGTTGTGTTTGCAAAATTTACACAAATTTGCAGCTGTGTGTTTTGGATACTGCTGGTGTCAGCAGTAGCTCTGAGCCTGGTGCAGTTCTGGGTGCAGGCAGGCAGGAGGAACATTCTGCAGTATCCTGTCTTCAGCTTTAATGGCTGGGTCCTGATGCTCCTCGAGATAGCTTGGATCATCCCATCTAATTGCCTGTCCTTGCTTTGCAAGCTGGAATTCACTTCTGTTTTCCTTACTTTCTGAATCATGCCCTTTATTTGACCACACCAAATCAAGGGAGACCCTGCTTTTCAAGCCTGTTCTCTGCCTCCCTTGACCCATGGCTTGTTGTCCCATGTTGGACTGGGAGAAAGGATTCTTCTGCAGGGTGGCCCTGGTATAGGGTGTCACTGCCTGCAGGGATGCAGCTACAGACACACTGGAAATAGATTTTTAATCCTGTCTTTGACAGGAATGCAGAGTCAGCTCCTGTCTGTTGTGTACTGCAGTTTGGGACTCTCAGTCTTCAGGTGTGTTGTTAAGATTTTGTGTAAATAAGACTGATGTACATTTTTCTTTTGCCTTCTGTATTTAGTAATGAATACAAAAATTTTGCTTCCTGGACGTGAGCATTGAGGGCTTTCACCAAATGTAGGTTTCAGATCATTAATCAATTCATCATTAATCAATACAAATTGTATTGCTGTTAGGATAATTCTGTAAGTAGACTACAGACTATTAAATAGTATATTTTGTAGAAGATTAAATGATTCTTTTTTGAGTAAGTAAAGTTTATTTAAAGCTAACTCAGACAACAGAACTTTGAACTATTGTTGCTAGTACTACTACAAGTTTTTTTTTCTATCTCTGTTACTTGAAAGCAAGGAAAACAATTGAATAAAAGCCTAAACATGCTATTTTAATTTTTAGATATGAGTTTGCCTGATGTGTTTTCTGTTAATTTTTTTTCTGAGAAGTTTACAGCTGTATTTTAGCAGTAATAAGAATTACTACTATGTTATTACTACTGCGATTTCTATATTTAAATTTTAATATTGTATATATGGCATATCAATTTGGGACAACTATTTTAGACCTATTGTTAAAGTGAGATTTTGTATAGATTTTCTATTTGCTTAAAAAAATTAGCAGCTTTTAAAAGAAACTTGGAGTCAGCTGATCTTGTTTACTACTATTGTTAATTTCTTACTAGGTTTTTAATAGATTTTACTGCACCTTGTAGCTGTGTTTTGTCCAAGCTTTAAATTTCCACAGCAGGTACTTTTTTTTTCCCCCCTTGGTTTTCAGATGTTCATTTCAATAGTTTGGCAACACATTGCTCCTTCTGATAAAAAAATAGAAAAAATTGGGATTTGATCTCTAAAGTTTTTTCATTTCAGATAGGAAAGTAGAGTATTTGAGTCTAGTTTACCTGTATACTTTGCTTATACTTAAGATACATTGAGTTTTTTGTTTTTCTGTATTGTATTTCATGTGTGCATTAATGAGAGGGTGTAGAATGTTTTTTCTCTAGTTTGTTATGGAAGCAAGCCCAGGTAGCTCTTGTTTCTTTTACCTCTCTGTAATTCTCAGGTCCATAGTTTAAACCTTAACCTGTAATATTCTAAAAATTATTTTTAAACTATTTTCTTTTTAATTTTAAGTCATATATAATTGACTAACCCAGCCTTTAACCCTTAACATTGTGTTAATTACACACTGCAGACAATGTTTAAATTCCATTAACCTAGGTTGTCTCTGTCATTTCTTTCCTTTCTGGGTTCTGGATTTGCAATTATTTTACTCAGATTTTTTTTTTAGCCATTGCATTCTGAATTACTGCAAAGTATTTAATGCCATCTGGAATTTTCATTGCTTCAGACCTCACTGAAGATCAGCTACCTTTTG
Source organism: Melozone crissalis (assembly GCF_028551555.1). NCBI lineage: Eukaryota > Metazoa > Chordata > Aves > Passeriformes > Passerellidae > Melozone > Melozone crissalis. Next base: position 20,885,685 of record NW_026535784.1, read on the forward strand.
CATGAAAACTAATTTAATCGACAGAATACATATGCTTGTTTGACATATGCCCCTTAAAGTCATAGCAAACTTGCCACATATCATCTTTCACTATTTACAAAGCAAGCAGATTTCCTTCTTCTGTGTGTTCTGTCTTAGAATGGCTGGAATTGGAAGGGACCTGGAAGATAATCTAGTTCCAATCCCCCTGCCATGGGCACCAGTACCTTCTACCGGGACCAGGTTGCTCAGAGCCCCATCCAGCCTCACACTTCAGGCTTGGGGCCTCCACAGCTTCTTTGGACAGCCTGTGCTAATGTCTCACCACCCTCACAGTAAAGAATTTCTTACTAATATCTGATCTAAACCCACTGTCAGTTTGCAGACATTCCTCCTTGTGCTGTCACTCTTCTGGAAAGTCCCTCTCCAGCTTTCTTGAAAGTCCCCTTAAAGTACTGTAAGTGCACTAAAAGTGCTCTGAGATCTCCCTGGAGTCTTCTGTTCTCCCCACTAAACAAGCCTAGCTCTCAGCCTTTCTTCATGGTTAGCTGTTCCTCCAGTTGTCCTTTGTGACCTTCCTCCAACACGTCCATGTCTTCCCTGTGCTGAGGAACCCAGAGCTGGATGCAGTTTCCGTAGGAAAAAAAAAATAATTCAGAGCAATTCATGTGCTTTCAAACTCTTGTCTTTAGGTGAAAAATAGCTTCAGACATGGTGGCATTATTTGTGTCAGGCTCATCCAAGCAGCTGTGGAGCTTCCTGTGATGTGTTGCTCCTCTCGAGGTGGCACTGGCAGGGACAGGTGGATTAATCAAACACATTGCTGCTGTTGTCCTCCCACTTCAGAAGATCTTTCCTGTTTCTTCCTCTAAATCAGCTTGTGTTGCAGCTCCTTGGTGATCTGATTCAGAGCACTGGGATGGCAGGGTTTGTTTATTTATTCTGTGGGTTAGATTCCAAGTGTAGTGGGCTGACCAAGAAGGGGATCAGCAGGCACAACTTTGGAGGCTGGATAAGCATATGTGGAAAGTTTGGGAAGTGGAGGGGAGAGAGTGTGTCCCTAAAGAATACATTTGCAACCAGCTGTCCAGTTGCTAGCCATCTTGACCACTGTTGATCGGTGCTATTTTTGCTAATTTCTCAGATAGTGTTATTTGAGCATGGGAACTATTATTTTTTTGGATTTTGTTTCTTAAAAAAACCCAATCTTTTTCAAAATAGTATTTTTCACAGTGGCATAGGATACTTTGTGAATCATTCTTGAAATATAGGTAAAGCAAACACTGACTCACTGACTAATTCAGAGAATAACCTGAACTGTAATTTAACTTCCCTAACTTAACAGGTGCTCCTTGTGTTTGCTTTTATAACTGTAAAAGAAACCTGTTTTCAGTTTTAGCTAATTATCCCTACACTGTGCAAGCTTCCCCCGTGAGTGAAAAAAAACTTTGGGCTCCGGTCCTCCATATTCAAATGGTGGATGGTGTGACATCTCTTGTATTAGAACTGGAAAATATGTTGGTATAACTCTGCTAAGTCCATCATAGTTACGGATCCTATTTCTGAAGCAGCAGCTTAAAATTGTACAGATATTTCCAGCGAACATGTAAAACATACTGGCATGAACTGTGTGTTTTAAAGTGCCTAGGAATGTTTTGTTTCAAAGGTGAAACAAAAAAAATATACCTATATATATAATCCTAATGTTAGAGCACTTTTTCAACCATTTTAAGAGTGCTATCTGAAGTTAATATTAGATAAGAATAAATAAATATTTGCTTAGTGTTCTCAGCTTCTTACCTCCAGATATAACTAGTTTCTCTAACCACTCATGTTCTTTGTAGATTTTAGGCTAAGCAGCAAGGGAAACTGTAAAATTCATATTCCAGAAAGTTTAATCTGATCTGCCTGTTAACAAATCAAATCTTATCTTTTCATCCTGCCCTCCTCAGAATGGCTTTCATGTTCCCTGTTGTCCTTGTCCCTGTTTGCCCCCCTCTCGTTCTGTTTTTTTCTCATTGCTTTATATTGAATTGAGATTGACCAAGAAACTCAGGATTATTTTTTTCTTCCAAAATGGTTCTGCTTAGTATTGTTTGACTAGCAAAAATGGAACTTTATTGAGCTCTTAATGCAGGAAAAACTCTAGCACCCTGTTCAAGGTTCAAGAGTTTCCTATTGTAGCTTGGTAAGAAGATTAGATTGTCTTTGACTTTGTATGAATAAGGTTAGCTGAAGTTGGAAATTCCATCTCTGCTGCTTCTGACTTAGAGCAATTTTATTGCTGTGGTGGACTGGGGACAACACGTTAAGAAATAGGTAGCAATTAATTAGATGATACTCTGGCTAACAGAATAAATGACATGTATAATTTCTAAAAGTATCTTTTTATTTTTTTTTTAATTCCCTGTGATAAGAGAATTCCACAGGGATGTGTGTAACAAGTACACTTGGAACAGGCAGTTTTTCAGTTCCACTTGTTAACTTCATAGCAGTGTGCTTCACTGACTTGGCAGTCGGATGTTTAATGATGACCCTTGTTTATCTGGGTCATCTTAAGTGTATCTTGCGAGCATTCCTTTGAAATGCTCTGGATGGAAATAAGGGAATTATTTTTTTGACCTTGCATCTTGCATCAGCTGCTGGGCAAAGCCAAATTAAATGTCTCATGTTAGAAATGCTTTAGTGCATTAGCTGGGTAGTGACGCTAGGCACATACAGAAGCTTTTCACATACAGAAGAAGTTTGCTTGGAATACTTTGCTTATCATACAGTACATTTCTCTAGAGTGTTTTGGCACATGAGTTCTAGTGGGGTAGCTAATTTATTTTTCGTTTAAATGGAGATACTCTGTAGTAGTTGGCTGTCTTTAAGCCCTCTCAGCTGGTTTGTGTTCAGTTTCTGAGATTCTTTTTGGTTTGCCTGCTGTCTCGCTGGATCTCAGTTGTTTTCTTGTGAATTAGTTACTTTCCAGTTTTGTTCTTGCCACATTCCTAGCAAAAATAGGGAATTCAAAAGAATGGAGAAAAATTAGTTTCTTGCTCTTTAGCAACTGAAGCAAGCTCAAGTGTTTTCTATTTGGAGCGTGGAAGCAAAATTACCATCTATGCTATGGCTTCTTCCAAGAGGTGTCAGAGTATTTCATTATCAGTTTTTTTTGTCTCTTGTCTTAACAACTGCTGTATTGTAACCTTTGGTTAGTTATTAAAAAGCCATGTTTCAACTGTGCGAGTGTATTCTAGTCACTTATTTTTGCAAGGAAATTAGCATAAAGGCAAGTACATGTGTGTGAATAAAATCAGATTTTTTTAAGAACTAGGATTTTTATTAATGATTTTGGAATGTTGTATGGTACTTAACTTGGTTTTAGAATAGATGAAACAGAAGGACTGGGTAACATGGAAGTTACAATGATTCCCAATATCAGGGAAAAAAAAAGTTCTAATTTATTTTTTTAAATTCAGCTATAGTTAGCTATATTTCTGTTCTGCTGAGGGTCATCCATATCTTAAGAAATATAGATGCATATGCTATCTTTTTGCAGATTTCAATTGTTCTACTCAAGTGTTGAAAATGTCAGTGCTGAAAGAGTTGAGATTACTTTTAGTTTATAGTTCTGTGATGATTTTATTAAATAGCCAGAATATGGGAAGATCATGACTGCTGCATTTGGAAATCAGAAATTTAAAACCCTTTTTTTTCCTCCCCTCTAGATTTTCAACTGAATTCTCATCTATCAACACTGGCAAATATTCACAAGATTTACCACACCCTCAATAGGCTGGTAATGACTTGCCATTTTCTCTTAGCAGAATAGCTAAGGCTTTGGTCCAGAATATTTCATGATTGAAATCATTGTGATTACACTTCTAAAATTATAACTGCTTTGTTGTATGAAAGGCTATTGGGTTTGAGTTTGTGAAGAGATAAGCAGTATTCGTAAAAGGTGAAAGATTATACTCCAGAGGTCAAAGTGGAGTTTGAACTTTGAACATTGGATTTAGATGTTGCCTCATACAAGAAGCTTTCTTGGATACATTAAGTGATGGTAATCATCATAGTTACCCAGTTTCTTGCAGTTCTTCTGGAAAACATATTGAATGAGCAAGCTGTCCTTTTACACCCATGCAAAAAGTGAAACAAGGTTTTTGTGAAGACTCTTCCTGCTTATGTGCTGTGCATTTACATTTGTTTTATTGCAACTATAGCTGGAAATGGTGATACGGCTTCTGTGTGTACACTGTAAATTTAGTGGAAAAGACCCTGCCTGAAGAAAGGGGTAAATTCGTTTCCAGTGTTTCAGATGGTTTTTAATCAGTTTTCTTTAAAACACATATGCATGTTTATCCTTAAGCAAAGCCATTTCTGTGCTAAGGGGTAAATTCAGTCTTTCTAATGCTGCATTTATTGGAGAAATTATTAAGTAAAATAATGCCAATTTCCCACCTGATGGGTAAGTATTTCCACTCTTGAAATAATTTGATATGTTTTTGATTGAAAAAAACCTCAAAAATATTTATCAAATTCAATTTACTTGAACTTTTTAGATAAATGTGCAAGTGTAAGTTTTTAGGTAAATATGGGCTGAAAACACAAAGTCTACAATCTTAGGTAGATGATCCTTAAGTAATCAGGATGATATTACTGTCAAGTAAAAGTTAAAAATAGTACAGAAGAATGAAGATCACTGTCTTGTTTAACTGTGTCATTCCTGTTTCTTGCAGAATCTGACAGAGGACGTTGGTCAAGACGATCACCAGACAGGTATTTAATAAGGACAGAGTAGAGTAAAAATAGATGGAAACAGTTCAAACATGCTTTATTAAGCAAGTCTCTCAAACATAACTGGAAATGATGTTTTAGAAAGCTAAAGGAGTTTTAGGAAACAAGTGCCTGGGTTTCTTAGTTTTTTTCAAAATAGGTGTTTGTGCTTTTAATTTATCAAATTATGAAGGACTTGAACAGGTATCAGCAGTATCTGTAATTTTACTGTCTCTTAGTTTAGAAGACATAATAAAAAATTTTTCTCACTCCTGGGACTCAGCCTGCTGGGCCACAGAATATCCATGTTCTTACAGTGTTTTGAGTCTTGAAAGAGCATTAGTGAGAACAGAGCAGAAGCAAAACCTCTTCTGGCTGTTGTGATACCTGTGACTGAGTTTAAATGCTGTGCTCCAAACAACCAGCATTTTTCTTGACTGGTTCTGATGCAGGTTATTTCTGTTTCTTGTGCAGATTTTCAGTCAGTGTCTGAGTACTATCTATTTTTGAGTTCATATCTGTGTTTTGTTCCATGAAGTGTCATCATTTTTTCAGGCCTTCTTCTCAGGTGCCTGATACCAGCTTCCTGTCATTCTTGATTTGTCAGCATTTGAGCTTTGTGACTTGATGTTTTGCTAGGGTTCTTACCTCCTTTTGCACTGCCTTCAAGCCCTGATCACTCACTCAGCAGAACTGTTCTTCAAAACTGACCATTGTCTATCCAATCATCTGACTCAAAGCTTTTTCACTGTCTTGAGGTGATGGCTATATTTGCTGATGTTACCTTGAGCATTTAGCAAAGTGGAGAGAGCTGTCAGCTCCTCCTGGAGATTTCTGCCACACACTTACAAATCTAGCACACTCAGCCTAGAGCAATGAGAAGAGATGCATAGGACTGCATTGCTTGGGATTGGACAGAGCTCACTTAGGGATTGTGCACCCTCCTCTGTACAGCAGCAGGTCACTTTGTTTCAAGCTTGAACTCTTCTTACCCTAGCCACAGAAGGCTTCTCTGAAATACTTTCCTTCAGTGTGGTTAGTGATTTGATACTTGAAATTAACTCATTATGTAAATGAAAAGCCTCTGAAAAAGAGCTTATGACCAATAGTTGAAGACAGCGATTTTAATGTCCATAATTTAGAACTGATGTCCTCTCCCATCTTGTGATGGAGACCTGGAATTTTTTCCTATGTGTCCCAGGTGCTCTAAACTGATATCTAAGCTTCATACTGATTTCCTGTATGAAATGTGTTCTGTAATCTTTGTGTACTCTTGATCACCAAGACCTGTTGTGAAGCATTGAGGTAGTCCCCTTCTGTCACTAATCAGTAAGTGTTGATGTACTTGAGGTGTTTGGAATTTGTCTTACCTCTTGCCTAGCACTTCTGTGATAAAGTATAAGAAATTAACCTTGGTGCTCTTATTACCTGTATTGGAAGGTGCTTGAGCACATTACCATCAGTGTCAGTACAAAACTGTTCATCAAAGCCAGTATCCTATTGCCTGCACACTGTTGTTTGAATTAAGCTGTTTCAAAAGTGTAAATGTGCCTGTTGAATGAGTTGGGACACAAAATCTCAGTAAAGGGTGCATTTTTTTTGCAATAGCTGTAAAACCTTTCAAACCAGAAACAAATATGAAATGAGAACCACAAGTAAAGGTTGATAATGCTAGGTTGATTCCTCATCTTCAGATATTATTTCCACTATTATGCTTCTGCCCTGTTTTATGTCTCCTTGTAGGATGAAGCCCAAATGTTTACATAAGTTCCAGGCATGTTCATTTGAAATGTGTGTTTGGTTTTTTACTCGAATGAGGACAAATACACATGCAAGGAGCTCTTTTGGCCCTCATGAATGTAGTACAGTGAGGTTTTCTGTTTCTGTTTTGTATGGAACTTGACACTTCTGAAGTATCTTACTTGGAGAGACTGGCATAAATCTATAAAGTTACTTTTGAAAAATGTTTGATTTCAATGTGCCTAAACTTGTGGAACTTCTGTTTTCCAGTAAGAAGTTGTCAAGACCTATTAATTTTGTTGCACAATTTATAGAACTGTATAGGTGCTGTAAATTTGAGATTCTGTGTCTAGAACTCATTTGAAAGTCAGATTAAGAACTGTTGCAAAAGGTTTTAGTGTTGCCAAACCCATGTCAAGGTTTTTTATAGTTCTGAGATTATTTTAACCCTAAATCTTCTGACCCAGGCCTTATTCTTAAAGATTGCTGTTCATTTTCTGACGTAATTATCTGGATTATTGTCATTAGGTTGTGGACTTTGTTTTTGGGATGACTTAATGTATGCTTATCTAAATTGGATTGGGATTTCTAAAAGCTATTTTAAAAAATCTTAGTTTTAGGTTAATATTTATTAATAATAGTGTTAAGTTTTAAATGCGTATCACATTTACTTCAAAGCAGTTTTTGTAAGCTAACAAAAAATGTATTGGATGTCTAAGTTACTTAGAAGCAAATTGTATCTTTTGTAAGTATTAGCCAGATTGTCTGTCTGAAACCAGGCCCTAAAACACCAGTGAACTACAGGGAAGTGGCAGTTTCAGAATTCCTTCAGTGATTTGAGAGCTAAGATGAATCTTGTTTCAAAATTCTGGTTCCCTACAATGATTGCAGTCTCATGTGCTATAATTCAGTATGCATATCTGTCTGAAAAATAAGATAGACTTCAACTGTGTCATGGGCTTTGCCTTTTCACCTGTTTGTAGGTGTAAGAACAGCAGGCATTCAGATTCTGTAAACAATTTCTTTTTCTTGTAGTATGTATATGCATTAACTTGGAAAACTTACATTGGAAATAATAGTTGTTTTTCTGTTATAACTACAAATCTAGCAGCTTGTTAATAGCTTAAAGTCATGATTTGGTAATTAAATTGTGACTTACTTATCCAGACTAAAAAGTCTTTAAAATATGCTTCTTGTTGTCACCTGGCTTGTTTAAAACAGGGAGGTAACCTCTTCAACAAAAAGAAGGCTTCATTGTGGTTCATTAATCTTTGGAGGGAGAGAAATTGCTTTTGTCTCTGCTGGTTTTTTCTTTTGTTAGGTTACAGAAGAAACCCCTCTTGAGTCCTGAGCAATTCTGTAGTGTAGCATTCAAGACAGAGAAGATGATTTTTCCTTTTGCAACGGCATTGCAAGTTGTTTAATGTTTTGATGAGTATCTTAGCTTTCTCATCTTGTGTCTGAAAACTGATGATTGTAGCTATGCTTGTGGTCGTTTTGTTGCATTATTAAGTAATCAGCTGTATCTTCCCAATTGCTTCAGCATTCACAGTTTCTAATTATTTTTCCTTTGAAGCATCCTTCTACTGAAGCATCAGAAGAGCAGGATTCCTCACGGGCTTTAGCTAGAGAAGGTGAAAGTGCCATGCCTGTAAATAATTTCTGTAGGGACACAGCTTGTGGAGTTCTTCTTTATTGACTTTTTTCTTTTTTTTTTTTTTATTCTGGTTTTGTTGCTATTCTAGGGCTGTCCCTCTCTTTTGGGTTTTATTTTATATATTGTTTTAAATTTCCTAGGATGAATTTTAGCTCTTGAATTGATACTTCCATTTGGAAGCTTTGTCTCCTGCAAATTTGGAAGTATTCAATAGGATGTTTGGCAAACAGCATTTAAACTTGACAGGCTTTTGGCTGCTGGTGGTCTATTCAGCAGCCATTTGGAGGCTCTACCTTGCAAATGCTAGCTTCAAGTGTCAAAAAACTGGTGAGAACTAGGAGGGTTCTGCCAATCTTGAGTTGAGGCCTAGGAGTGAGAAACTTTGAAGATAATCACATCAGCAAAGCTGCACTTGGTAAGTAAAATTCTGTCAAATTTACATGTAGTCAGAGGTAGCTGCATGTTTGTTTGCAGATGGTCAGACTTTGGGAAGAGAAATTAACTGTGCACTGCTAGACCTAAAATTACTTTTAGAATTAGAAAGCTCTGTGTAGGAAAGGTTAATATTGCTATTTAGTGAGCTGTATTGTAATTTAAGAAATTGCAGGAGTTCAAAGTAAAAAAATCCAATTTAATAATTTTTAGCTTTATATGAAAATTAAAGAAATATTCTGCTGCTGTTACAGAGAAATTATAACTGCCCTTCAAATTTAATACACCAATTTTAGTAACAAAAGAAATACTTTGAAAGTAAAATCCTTACACTGTGTTTTTTAGTAGTTTAGAGATTATTCAAAATCTGAAGTTTAGTGAAGACTTGCTCCAAACCTCAGTTATTAAGATGTTAAGTCGTGGAAAGCATTTACAATATGTCCACCCGGTGTCTGTGTGCTGTCAGCTGTCAGTGTGTGAGGGCAATGTATGTGTGCATTTAAACCTACCAATTTCTGAGCTGTCTCTTTTCTTCCCTTTTCTGTGCCTTTGAGAGCTGCAACTAGATACATTCAAACCAAAAAGGATACAAGTTTTTCATAGGAGTCATTGGAGAAATTGGGTTGTGTAGTGAATTGTGATCAGTTTAAGCCTTTAAAGCAAGTTCACCAATCTTAAAAACATCCTATCATTTAAGGAGGCAAAGAGTCCAGCAGGAGTTCTTGAGTTAAGTTCTTTGGTTTGTATGGGGTTGCAGGTCTGACAAAATGATTTCTCTGTTCTATAACTGCTTTATTTTACTTTTATTTGTTTATTTTTTCTCTTTTGCTCTGCTTCTTTTGTCACAGAGGCCTTGCATATTTCTTTTCACAATCAACTGACCAGTAAACTGCACAAATTTGTGGGGGGTGAGGGGGATGTGTATTTTTTTTCTTGCATTTTACCAGCATCCAATGCCTGTGTCCATCACAAATGGATTTTTACTTTTTTAAAAGAAAGGCACTTAAAAGCAATCTATTTGCTCTTGAAGGAATGAGATAGCTACAGGTTATACTTAAGTAAATTCATATTTACCAAAAAGAGGTGTTCACTATCACATTTTCATTTATTAAGTTCATTGTGTGTCTTAAGTCTGTTGGCTCTTTCTAGCCATCTGTTGAGTTTTGCTGTCATCCTAGGTGGTTTTAGTCTGTGTAGGCTTTCAAAAAATACTTACTGGCAGAGTCTTCAGAAATTTGATCTGAAAGATAAATTATTGCAGATTCAATAACTTATGAGAGTAGTGTTTTTCAGTATCATTAATGTGGAGGCATAACTTGATGGAACAAATGACATTCAGCAGGTCAGGTTCCTTAGTTTGTTTAATTTTTAAAAAGCCTTTGATGTACTCTGAGTTTTTTATGGTCTCTGGCTTACCTGTTTCAAATATATCTGATATTGTTGAGGAGAAAATAATTACTATTGTCACTAATTTCCTTTTGTAATGTGTTCTGGACAGTGCTTCTAGAAATATGTTCTTCTGACACAGCCATTACGATTTTTTTTGTGGTAATAGTTTATGGAGCATAATACTTGCAAGTTTTTTGATTATTAGTTGAATTGTAATTTGAATTTACAATGCTGTTAATTCTCTTTCAAAAAAACAGTGTATGGCCATACTCTCCTAGGACAATAATGGGGAGGGAGTTTTAGGGTTAAAAAAAAGAATATATAGGAAGAATTTTTTTAATTGGAGAGTATTTCTTGAACTAGAGAGATTAATTTTCTTCTTAATAGATGGAAGTGAATATAAAGATAAGACCAAAGAAGGCATACTTAGTGCAAAAGCTTTATTAGTTGAAACCAGATTAGTTCATCTTGGTGTAAAAATTGGGTTGAACATCTTATGTAATACTAGAGAAATATGAACATAATACTAGAGAAATATGTACTTTCTTATGGGTTAGAATTTCCATGCATGTTTAAATAATGTACATGTAGCAAAGCCTGTGAGGCTCTAAGGTTCCTTACATGTGTTTCTCCTATAACAGGAGAGAGCCTTTCAAAGATTCGAAGAATAGGTAAGCAAAAGATTGCTGTCAGTGTTTGGTGGGAATTGGGCCTCTGATTTCAGTCTGTTCCCTTGGTGTCAAAAAGCAGTCAAAGTTTTATTGCTTGCTTCTGTGCTGTGATGTTGTAAGATAAAAGATTTTGTGGGCATCTTAACTGAGCGTAGCTAAACTTGGATGCTGTTGTAGCAAAGAGAAGATAGCTTAGGAATGCTGGAGTTCTTAATGTTTTCTTGCAAATTTCTTTGGCATCTCTTTGTGTCTGGATTGTTATACCTCGCTTCTCTCTTCCTTTTCTTTTCAAATTCTCTGTGTAACACTTCGAGGTGTGAGAGCTCTTGGAGCGAGCTGCTGTTACACACACCTTTCTCAGGTGTCACTGTGGTCTTCAGCACATGAAAGTAGGACAAAATTGTGCCTGGAGTGTTAGCCTACTGTTTCATGAGGCAGCAAAAACAATTTAATGACTTGGTGTGGTCAAAAGGAATGGTCCTGTGCTCTTTCTTGTGCTAATGTACAGAAAGTTGTTATTCTTTTTTTCCTTGGTTAATTATCTACAGATTTGGTGAGCTGAATTGCCACACAGAAGAGTTACCAGAGACAGGAGTATGTAGCTGAGAGAAGGGGATGGAAAGACTGCCACCTGATTGGCATCAGTGTCAAGAATTGGCTATTTCCTGTTTGGGGACCTTCATTTTTTGAGAACTGTTCAGTGCAAATAATACAGCCAGCCACTTATTTCTTTCCCTGGTGGCTGCTGACTGTCTCTACCTGTCCCTGCAAAACAAAACAAAAAAACCTCACAAAAAACCTGAAAAAAACCCTCTCACCAATGAACAAACAAAACCTTTCCTACCTCTTGCTCTCTGTATCACAAAAAACTTGAGGCTTGAAAATAAAGTTCTGTTTTCTAGAGGTAGGTGTTCACTCATATCTGTATTTCAAAAAGCAATGATCAGCTCTTAGAACTTTTGATTTGAATAAAAGACTAAAAATAAGGATGACTTTTTGGGGACCTAAATACCTCTTTAGGATAGTGTCAGTTCTTGACTGCTGTTAGACTGAAGTAATGCCAGTGCTACTGTGCATTTTGCTGTAGTACTTTTGACCTTAATGGAAATCTGGTCATAGGAAACCATGTAAAGCTGAGATGGATTTTGCTATTGAAAGGAGACTGTTTCTTTTTTAATTTTTAAATCCCCTGACTTCCTTCCCTTTCCTTTGTAATATGCCTATTAGTGGACACAGTTTAACTGGTCTGCAACAGTTTCATTTCTTTGTGCTGGTGTTTTTAATTCCCTCTGTAGGAAGTCTTCGGTCTTGCAGTTCATCAGACTGCTTTAGTAAAGTGATGCCTCCAAGGAAAAAGAGGAGACCTGCAGCAGGAGATGATTTATCTGCTAAGAAAAGTAGACATGATGGGTATGTCATCTTACCATGAGCTAAGACTGATGGAATATCTAAAGTTGAAGAGCTGATATATCATGTGTTTACTAATGGAAATAATATTGAAATTTACTTGGTTTCTCAGTGTGGAACCATAGCTGGTGATTGAACTGTGGGATAATGATAAGTATATGTAGCTTCAGTTTGCATCTCACCTTTCTCTAGACATACAAGAAGCATGTAGGGAACTTTTCCTTGCTCTAGTTGCCAGCTATGAAGATATGTACTTGTTTGTTCAAAACCAACTTCTAAGAGATACAGTACTATTTTCTCATATACATGCATAAGGTCTGGATTGGCTGTAATCAATCTCTAGCCTGTCAAAAAAGTGAATGTAGTTATAGTCCACTCAGCTCTTAAAGTCCTGCTAGTCTCTCCCTGTTATGTTGTGATTTGATATTGAACATAGAAGGGAAATTGCCCAGGTAAGGTGACAGCCAGTGGTTCAACAGTTACTGAGGGGCTTCTCATTGGACAGCAGAGGCCAAACAGGTTAAAGAGAGTGCATGAACAGTGTACTCTTTTGGCATGAAGTATTGGATGGCTGAAATCTCTGCAAGCAGTGGATTTCCAGTAGTGTAGTGAGTCATTCAGAAAGCATTGAATGTGCTCAGGGTGTGCAAAAATCACTATTTATGTGGACTAAATTCCGAACTTGAGGCTGTATAGAACTGCACACTCCTACATGATAGATGCAGGACTGCTCTGATGTTGAATAGTGGCTTATACAACTGGAAAGTTTGCTTGGCACTGCATCAATCAGTAGAATTTGAGCTCTGTTATACTCATGTGTTACTGATGCTTCCATGGCAGGTACCTGCAGGGAGGTTAAAAGAGGCATTTTTCTCCAAACTGTCAGCCTGAAATCAGGCTAGGTTCTCTCCTTTTTATACTCTAGCATGAGTAAGAAAAATACTGGTAGCCAAATTAGGCCTCTGGTCATGCCCCTATAACTCCATTGTGTTTAATAGGGTTGCACAACTGTAACTGCACTGGAATTTATTAAATGATCTGTTGATGCAGAAGAAAGAGATTTCAACTCTCTTTCATTGTATTGTAACACTAACTAGAACAAAAAAGCTGTTCATGTCCTTAATGTTTTTTGTTCCTTTTCAGAAATAATGAAATATAAAAGGTAAATAGTTGATAGAGGGCATTACAGGTTATTCACAGATAGGCATACAATGTGGAAGCAATACAAAGACAGACCCTTTCTTGAATATAGAGAGGTTCATAAAACTGAGTTCTACCTACCTTAGCCAAGACACTGATGATAGAAAAAAGCAACCCCCTAAAAAGTAAGCTTGCATGTAAGTAAGAAATACTGATTTGTGTAATTACATAAGAAAATTATAAAAAACTGATTTTTTGCTCTCTGAATACTGGATATTTCATCATTTTTAAGAGCTTGTTGCAAATGTAATTTGAAGGATTTGTTAATATCTGCCTCTCAGTTTATAAGTAATGGATCTACTCTTCATTTTACTGCCATGTAAATCTGTATTTAAGGGAAGATCTCAGCCTGCTTTTAGAATTGGAAGAGAAACCAGATCTGCTAGTCATGAGCCATGGGGTAATATCCTCTGATGTGGTTGCAGTTTTTATCTGACTGACTTCCTATAAAGATTTTTGAGCTTTCTCTGTTTTCCAGAGTGTTTATTTTGTTTTTGTCTTCAAGAAAACAGTTTTTTATTTCAGCATGACTGGAAATATGAAATTATTTGCTGGACATTCAGCCTGGTCTTGAAGCTGTATTTTCTTTCAAGGAAGGATTTTTACCCCTGTAATCTCCTTGAATGGGTTAGTCAAAATGCAGTCTCCTACTTCCATGCTTGTTTTAGTCAGGTGGAGTTCATACCTGTCAAGTTTAGTTTTTGAATCAGGCATCTCAGTTAGTTGAGCAGAAATCAGTCTGAAATCAGGAAACTACATCAGTGTGCTGTAGCATGCCTTGTTTACAAAGCCAGTTCTGCTTACTTTGTGTGCAGAGAATGCTATATACAGTAAAAAGAGTATAGTGGAATACCAGTTTATAGAATAAGGGTCTCCTAGGCCCAGTTCTCAGCTTCTGTTTTAGAGACACACTTCTTAGAAGCTGCATTCTAGTAACTCAGGATAAGCCTTCACAGGACATTAGTCTGTGTGGATTCTGTATTAAGTGAAGAAAGGCAGTCACTGAAGAGCTACACAGTCCTCTCCAGAAGAGCCCCTCTTTCCTAACAGAAGTGATTTGTCACTTCAAATACTTAATGGAGTGACATACATTTTTGTGTATTTCTCAGCTACAGTGGCATACTTATAGGGTCAACGTTAACAAATTCAGTAATTCAAAGTCTCCTGTTTGTTCTCAGTGGAAAAATACTGGGTGGTAGTCCAAAGATTTTCAAGGGATGTCATCATTAATGGTGTTACTGTAACTGAGACTGAAGGTTGATGATTTTTTCTGGTTTGTCCATTATAAAAATGTGGGGTTTTTTAATCTGTAATGGAGTGCTTTGTTTGGTGATATTTTCAGTCTTCACTATTTTTTATTCATTCCTATAATCCCTTCAAATCTGATAGGAAATTTTTAGATATGCCTTCTTCCATAAAGTTTCTTTCAGCAGGCCTCTATGCTGAAAGAGAAGATAGTTTCTAAAGACTCTTCCAGTTATAAACTTAAACATATCTTACACCCTTAATTTCAAGCTGGTAGGAATACAACCTCATCTCACAAGTACTAGTGGAATGCACAGGCAATTGAGGAAAAACATTTATAGGAAGCAATCTAGTTGTGAAATTATTTGGAAATGCTGATCTAGTGCATAAACTGATTATAGAAGACTCCAAGCATGTTCATTAGTATTGCACCCTTACATAATAAGAACTTGAATTCTCTTAATTAGTGTTTATAGCATCACCATGAACCATGCATGAATGCAGCGTTTCAGTGGGAGGGAATTTTTATACCAGATGACGAATAATAAAAAGAACTCAATGCTCTATAGATAACAGTAAGAGTTATCTTGCCTTAAAGAATCGCTGTTGGAAGTAAACAGTTGAGAATGTGCTAACTTGAACATAATCACTTGAAGACTTCGTTTGTATTTTCATCTCAGTATCACAGTCTTGACTTCATCGTACTTAAAGCTGTCACAGTATAGAGTATTCTCAAATTGGAGTTAAAATTACATTTTCTGTACATTGTTCTTCCATCACTATGTTAAGCATCTTCAGAAAGGTAAAGCAAGATTCATGTAAAGATACTTGCTAGGTAAAACGATAGTCCTCACTGGGTAATTGTTTTATGCTGCTTATCTGTTACACCATATCTAGCCAAATAGGGAAAAATGAGCTGTTTAATATAATGTCTATGTTTTGACAGTCTCATTTAAAAAGTAATTCTACTCCTTATTCTGGAATCACACTGAGGGCAAAAGCCTTGAAATAATGGGTATTGTCACTTTAGGAGGATGAAAACTAGGAATATTTACCTACTTCCCTGAAATTTAGGTTTTCAAACAATTAAATAAATGTTTTCAATGAATTTACCCTTATGTGTGTAGGAACCACAAAAGGGGCCTACTAACATGAAAAATAGGTTTTCTGTATTGAATCGTAAACTCCATATTCTGTGTGGAAAAATACAGTTTTTGAAAACAGAGTGTCATTAACATAAGATGTGCTAACTTCCTAAGTTTTCAAAACCCTTGGTGTTGAGAGTTGGTTTGGTTTTTGTTCTGCTGTTGTTTACTATCTGGTTAGGTCCTGCCCCATGCAGACCACCTGTGTTCCCAGCTGTCATAGATGTGTAGATCTTTTTGCTTGAAGTAGGGCTTTTCAGGTACACACAAGCATAATTTTTCCTTTTTCTATAGCTTTTCAGTGCACTTCACTTAAACTGGACATGTGACTATCAGCATGTGTGTTGTTACACATACTGCTCATTAAGTAATTCTGATAAAGTTCCAAACATTGAACAGTTTAGGAATGATTGTAAGTCTTTAAACAAGGAGACATAAGGTATATTCATTCATAAAACTTAACAGTCAGGTTAGTCCTGAGGGTTGCTTTAAACTGTTTTTGTCATGTCTTGTAAATTGCAAAACATCTCTTCTCCCACCCTTCTGTTTCTACTGCAGATTTTATGAAACTATTGCTAGAATCATAATTGTGGATGAATAGATAAGGCTTTATTAAAGTATGTTCATTGTGCTGCATTGATGAAAATTCTCAGCCAAAATTGAAAATTAATTAGTATTAATGGAAGTAGTGTGGGGCATCTTCTTCAATCAAAAATTGGCATGTTTTGAAAAAAAAGTTATCTGGAAGCAATTAGTTACTTAGCTCAAAACTCAAACAAAATTCAGTAAAGATTTTGACTAAGTTCTGGTTGCTTAGAAACAAAGCTTCTGTTGGTGAATTTCTTGATGTCTTCATTCAGTAAGCACTGACCTTCTGAAATAACCAGGCTGTAGATCTTCATGAGAGACTTTTGACTTACCATAATAAAACATAGCTTTTTTTCCCCTTCCCTTTTGATCTTCTTTTTCCTCTTCAATGGATTATTACCAGCTTCCACCATGAAGAGAATGTTTTGTGTGACCTAAGCTCCATGTTTTCACTGATCTTGGTTGGAATATTCTGGAGCTACACAGCCCAGAGTTGGTGCACTGATAGGGGCTGTGGCTAGAGCTTTAACCAACTCCAGTACAGGTGAAACATGCTCAGAGCAGCAGATAACCCAGCTTTGAGGACTGCAGTGAGTTGAAGAGAATTGCCCTTACCTTGTTCTTTTTGCTGGCAGCAACCATCAACTTTTACGGTCACTTGCCTAGTCACCCCATTATAGTTGGATGCAATTTTCATGCTTTTGTTTCCCCACCAAATTAGTTAGGAAGAGAAGAAAATAATGTGGAAAAGATGTGGACCATATATTTAAAGTTCCCACAAAGTGTGAAGTGCCTAGACACTCAGTTTTAATTTTTTTTGGTGGTTGTTGATGCTTGCCTATAGCACTTCCAGTTATAAACTACATTGTCTTACCTTTTTTGCTGGTATATTACAGTTCCCTCACATGAATATTTCATATATATGTTTGAACATGGATGTTATGAGTCAGCCATTAGGTCATGATGGAGGTGCAAGCATCTCTGAGAAAATTATTACATTTTGATGTGGTTAAGTGAAATCACTTTTACAAAATTCATACAGGTTATCTCATGTTGCTTTTGCCCTGCCCTGTCCTACATTCTTTCCTCTCTCTAGCTGATGAAATGGCTGTTAGAAATAGATAATAATAAAAAAAACCCTAAATGCTCCTTACAGGGATATTTGTTACAAATAACTTGTATATTGCTGTCACTGTCGCTGACACAGTATCATGCTTAACTAAAAAATAGAAAGCTATTTTTCAAGTAAAGATTTTTCTGAGTTGTTGTATCTACATGTGTGTTCCATCTGAGAGGTAAATACATACTTAGCCTGGAAGTAATACTTTTCTTTTTTTTTCCCTGTTCCTGATGAATATTCATGTCATGAGTCAGAAATGGAAGGGTAATTCTAAAGGCAAATGTTCTGAGTTTGGTATTGTGTGGTAGTGATGGGTATATATACAAAACTGTGCTTGCACCTTTCTAACTGGTGATGGAGAAAATGCCCTTAGCAGTCCTGTTTCGGTGCCAACATTCTTTGACAGTGTGCAAATTCTAGTACCAAAAGTGCCAGGTGTATTCATTTGCTCTTCCTGTATGGAAGGTATCTTTTTGAGGTTTTTACTTTTCCCCTGTGCCTTGCCTGCTATCACCCTTCCCGCCCCCCCCCCCCCTTTTTTTTTCTTTTTTTTGTGAGCAGTGTGTTGTTTCACATCTGGTGTGTGAGTGACACTTTGCTGGCAGTTTCCTGTGACTGGCAGTTTTCTTTTACAGACCATCAATATGGAAGCAAATTACTAAGCAGAACGTGGTTGGCATAATGGTTGTGCATCTGTTTGAGAGTACTGGTGCTGGTCATCTTGATGAAGCTGTGAGCCATTGACAACTTGCTGTTTGTGAGATCTGTTCATTAGATGTTTGGTACTCCCAAAGTATTCAGATATCTACCCTGTGCACTCTGGCAGTGTGTTTTTCTGCATAGCAAGAGATACTGTCATTAGAACAAAGACAAGGCACATCATCTTGCAGTATATACTGAGAAATTCCACAGAGATGAGGAATACTGCAAGATATAAAATGGATGCCAGATGTGTCTGGAAGTTTGTGTTTTTCTCCTCTGTAAATATGGTTCTTGAGGTAATCAAATCCATATTAATCATAATTCAGGGGATGTAGTCCTTAAGAACACCTTTACTCTGTGCCACTAGATTGAACCAAGTTGTCCTAGGCTGAGTAATCTCAGGTACTTGTCTACTTACTTGTTTGCATCTCCCCACTCATCTTGCTTCCCTAGGCACTTCAGAGATTAGGAGTCTCTTGCTAGTAGGAATAGCTGGCTTGGCTAGGCTGGGAGGGAGACACTCATTTAATGTTTGGAGTAAGCAGGGAAAGAAAAGGGTTTGTCTTTATACATAAGATCACTAATTCTGGCCGTGCATCGTCTGTTTTCATTATAAACGTGATACAGGGCCATCTGCGCTGTTAATGCATGTCTGACTAATTAGCTTATAGCAGAAATTGGGATAATATTTCAAGATTGTATCCTTTTTGACTTTATTTTCTGAACTTGTCAACTGGCACAAGCTGGAATATCTGTAGTCAGTTCTGGTTTCTCAAAAATCAAACTCCAGTGGTCAGGTATTGAGCTTTTTGAACAATCATATGTTTGAGGCAAGACCATTTTCATTGGAGTTACTTGGCCGTATGTTGGGCACATGGACTTAATTTATTATTGCTGTTTCCTGCAGTTCCTGAACTGTGACCTTAGCCCTTAAGACAAGTGACTTTCAATCTCATATCAGTTGTCTGAAATTCTTCTGCTATGTGCAGATGCAGAGAATGTATAAAAAGGGCTGGTTTTTTCTGTTCTTGCTCACCATTCCTGTTTCCATACTGCTGGCACCGATGTCTTGTTTCAGGCTGCAGTATCTAGCTCTGCCATTTGTAGATGCAGGATACCTTTTTTTCTAAAATACCTGAATGACTTACAGCTTTGTCAATAAGTCTGTTTCTTGAGAGTTCCTTCTTAAATGCGCTGTTTGCATACTTACAGCTTAATGTATTGATGATTTACATGAACAAGCAGGGCAAGACAATTGGTTATCATCCCTTTGTAAGAAAAAGCATTGAGTCTTGTGATAAATAACTTTCTTTGTGAACCTTGTTAGCTTGCCATGTCTTCAATCCCAGCAGTACTTTTACAGACTTCTTGAATAAAGAGAATAGAATAAAGATGTTGACTAGCTCCTGCTACAGTTTCCAACTTGTATTCTACTTGGTGTTTGTCACGTTTGTTTGTGACAAAAAAGGGGATACTGAATAATTAAGACTTTTGCCAAAGTGGCAGAATGCCTCTTTTCTTTGTCTTGATTGCTCTGAATTCAGAGTACTCTAAAAATTATTGGATAGGTCTTTCATAATCACAGTTCATTTTGCAAGTGTAAAAATGTTATCAGACCTATTTAAAAAAAATTATTCCAACTCAGTCTTATACCTTCTGGATTAGCTCTTACTAAGCAATGCTGTCAGCCTTTTCCTTTGCAGCTTCAGTAAAGCTTATGCAAAGTAGATAATTCAAATAGGAAAAGAGTGTTTTCAAAATGAAAAAAACCCAAACCTAAAATTGTGAGTATATGAATGTGTTTGGAACACATATGGCTGACATTTCTATGCAGTGTTCCAGTTTGTTGTAGATCGGTGTGTTTCAGTACAGTGTCAATTTTTCATAAGAAATTTCTTAAGAGCCTCATTTGTATTTTTCTTCCAATTAGCAATTTATCATTTTGTTCTGACTAGTATTACTTTTCTAAAGGTTAGCTGCTTTTAGGGAACTATGACAGTAAACATGAAATATTTCTTTGAATTCCTGTCAGAATGATCTGTGTGCTGTTAAATTCTAGCTATACTTCCTCACAGCTGATAGCTGAGCTAGTTGGAGGATAGTGAGATCAGTGTCTTCTAAGATCCTAAATCTAGGTGTCTTATACATGTCTTTCTAGAAGGACGAAACAGTGATGAAGTCAGCTCCAAATTAATTTCATTATTCAAATGGTTTCAAAATTCTCCTTGAACCTGTTAGCCGCTTCATTGTCTTCCCCCATCAGGATTTGACATTGTAAGAGGAAACTCTGCATGCTTGGAACACTTACAGAGCTGTTCTTGGCTAGCTCCTCTAGACTAAACCATTTATTTGTTGCTCTTTTCAGCCTTTGAGCGCATGCTCTGAAGAGTGGTGGAAATGGATCAGAGAATGCGAATGCAGCAGTGGATAACTACTTGGACTGCTGAGTCTCTTTCCTCTAGCAGGCACAAATGATATTGTGCCTGTTTCAGAATGTCTAACTGAGGGAGTGACCCTTCACATTCTGTCATGTTCTCTGTGCTTTAGGTGTTTCAGATACTAAATTTGTTTCCTTAGTGTAGTTAAAATTCCTTACACTTCTTGTTGAAGGAGAAGAGCATTACCCTGCTGGTAGTCTCTAGGGGAAGGGGCCAGCCTTTCAGATGGTTCTGTAGTCCATGATGAATGACATCCCTTGAGGTATTGTCTATGAGGACTTTCAACCTTTTTTTTCTGTGATTCTTTCATGTAACCATCTTACTGGCTTTAGAATAATATAAGTGTAGGTCTTGTCTCTTTTCACCTTTATGCCCTTTGTAGAATATTTTTGAGGCAGCAAAAAGAGTGTTTGCAGTTTTCTTTAGTTAATAATTCAAAGTGCACCTAGAGGTAGGACCTGTGTTGACTGTGACATAGAATTACTCTGGCCATAGACCCACAGCTGGATTGCAGCCCATCAGCTGTCTGTGGTGACTGGTGGTGTAAGGCAAGGCCTTACTGTGAACTTTTACAGAACAGTTTGGGGTTGAATTTGAACTGACCTATATTCATTTTAGGGGAAGGTCATTACATGGGTAATGATTATTAATCAGTGGAAATATGACAGAGTGAGCAAACCAAGTATTTAGTGTCATTGATTCTTAAGCAGTGTTCCAAATGACTGGATATGAGGACAGATGTTGAGTAAACTGAAAGGAATAATGTTTCTGTTAAGAGTGGCTGTTGACTAAAGGATCGCTTTTAAAAAATGTTGATTAATTAATTACTTGTTTCTCTTTCTTTTTTCTAAGTATGTATAGAAAATACGATTCTACTAGAATAAAAGCAGAGGAAGAAGAAGTCTTTTCAAGTAAGAGATGCTTAGAATGGTTCTATGAATATGCAGGTAAGTGTGAAATGCAAATTTCCTACCAATAACAATTAAATTTATATTGGAATATTAAAATTGCATTAACTGAGCTTTCAAAAGATGGAATATAAAATATGTTTTGTAAAAGTCTTAGAGAAACTTCCCTTTATCCTCTGGGATTTGAGGTTGAAGAGTTCAAGGTTCAGTTTTGTCTTTGTCTATATCCTATGAAAAGAATACAGAAGGTGTGTAATTTGGAATATTTTGGAACATTATACATTACTATTCAAATCTACAGTTAAAGCTGTACTTCTGTTGAAAATGTTGTTACCTCTCTGTCATCTGCCATGTTAGTGCTGTGTAGTACAGAATTAGCCTCAGAAGTGGTGTGTCTTTAATTAAAAAACCCAAAGGGTGAGGGAGGTAGTAATGCTAGTTTTGTTCCTGCTGAATCTGGTGCTTAGGGTTTCAAGCAAAGAAGTGCATGAGTTCAAATACCCTGGACTAGTTTTATCAGATAGTTTTGCATCACAAGGTATAGGGAAGGTAGCCTGTGTTATTTATTCTTGCCCTTATGTATGAGAACTTTCTTCAGGCATTACTTCTAGGAATGTTAATTATGGTCTGTGGTCACAGATGATCCTTTATTAGTGAAGTTGGTTGTTGTATTTGTTTTCCTGCAAATGTTTTCTGAAAGGAAGAATTTGACGTATGGGGGAAAATGATCTCATGACTGTAAAGACCAAAAAGAAATTAAATAGATATTTTGTGTCATCTTACAGTTTTCTGGCGATGTCTTGAATAACATGTCTAACTTGTTCTGTTTTGTCTGCTTTTTAAACATAATGAAGAGTGACTTAATTTCATGTAATAAAACATTTTTTCTCCTAATAAAATTATATAAATGAAATTAAACACTTTGAGATCTCACTTGTCTGTGGCAGTCTGTGAGAGGAGATTCAGACAAATTCAAGCCAAATCTAACCTGTTAGATTATCTGCCTTTCTGACCAGCTTGATTTATTTTTTTACTCTAGCAACAGGCATGACTCATTTTTGTCAAGACTTTCATGGAAAAAAAGGATGAAAGGAAGGCTGTTTGTGAAAGAACTTTGGGGTTTCCACTGGATGCACACACCAAGATAAAACACAGAAAAGTGGAGAGTACGATTCTGTTTACAGTATTGAGTAACATTCTAAAAATTGAATTTTCAAGGAATAATCTCTTGTGTTCTTGCTTCATAAGTCTTCTTTATGTATGCAGACAGTTGACACTGCATTTGGGTTTCTTCCCTCCCTTGGTGTGTTTTTGCATAGCAGAATGAGTCTTTTTAAAGGCTGTTGTGTACACTCTGAGAGCTGAGAGGCTGTTATGAGAAGATGGGAAAAGACATAATTAAACCTTGTTATTTCTAGAATAGATCACCTAATAATAAAATACAGATTGATCTTCCCTTTATAAATCCTGTTTTTCTTGCACATGTGCTCTTTATATTGGGGGAAAGTAGGCATTTCAGCATGTATTTTTTTCCAAATGAGCCCTTTTAAATATGAGTCAAATAATTCTAACAAAATAGTTCAAATACTTAAAGTGTAGAATTGCACAGTACAATTCTTAATGTCTGTATAATTTTTTCAGAGTATTATAGAAGTTGTAAATATCTTGATTTAAGACCATGTTTTATTAGTGGTGCATTTTAATAGCATTTGTGTTTTGAATCTTTTTTTTCCTTTTAAGTAGGCAAATAAATAACTGTAATTCATTATTTCCTACCTACTGCATTTACTGTCAGACAGATGATGTGTGACCATCGTGTAGCAATATGATAAATAAGCAGGATAATATTATATAAAGATAATATATGAGACAGTGTGGAATGAGGTTCTGGGAGTGATAATGCCTTGTATGCTGTATAGCTGTACATCATGTTTGTATGTGATTTGAGCTTATGATAAAGTAGAGATTCCAGCCAGGGCATGAGTTTCACTAACCATCGTCCTCTCATTTAATTTGGTAATATTATCTGGGTGTTCTGTTAGTCTTAAGTGCATTATGGAAAAAATTTTACTAATTTACACTTCCAAGATTATCTCAGTAAACGAGTTGAAAGATTGGCAGGGATGAAAAGTTGTTTTACGGTTTCTCTGTTTTCAAAGGTGAGATAAAGATTTAAGTGTATCCAAGTCTGATAGTAAGTGTGGAAATATTTATTTAGTGCCAAAACAAACAAACTGTATGAAAGTTAGGTTGCACTATGTGATTGCACTTCTTTTGTGCTGTAAAGGACAGGCCATTTTAATTTTTAGAGATAAGTAAAATATATTTTGTTTGCAGGCACAGATGACATTGTAGGGCCAGAAGGTATGGAGAAATTTTGCGAAGACATTGGAGTTGAACCAGAAAATGTAAGTTCAGAATCCATTTTAAAATTGCCTCATCTGCTGTGGTGTACATGAGCTAGTCTTACAGTTTTTGTGTTTCCACCAAGAATTAAAAAAATCTTGAGAGTTTAAAAAAAAATCAAGAAATATAAACCATGGAGGTTTTGAAACACATTTGGGAACAACTTGCCATTATGTTAAACCCCAGACTGTCAACCTGTAAAACCTCAATTTGTCTTCACTGCCACCCCTTCTTTCACTTTAAGACCACCAACCTTCGGGCTCTTCATAAAAAGAGAGATCTTAAAAAAAAAAATTGCTGATGATTGTCTTCTCTGAAACAATGAGATAACATTCAAGATTTAATATATCAGCTAACAAACAAATAGTGTTTCCTTTGGGTTTTCTAGGACAGAAAGAGATCTCAAATATTATGGGCAGTAGTGGCACTACCATTACACTGTTTCAAAAAAACAAATAAGGAATATAAATACATTTACAGGTACTTATTCTGTATGGAAGGTGTGTATAGTTATATATATATATATAAATAAATAAAATCTAAAAAAAAAAATTGAGCATTTTACAGGCTTTTTCCTAGTGCCTAATTTTTGTTCTTTAAATGCATTTTGTAAGCGCTGTCTTTTGCAGAATTCATGGAGCTTCATATAAGTAAATGAGAATTTTGGCTTTGAAAGATGTACTGGAAAATCAGATGTAATTTGCTAATTTCAGAGTTTAGGATAATAATAAATGTTGTGATTTAGGTAGACATTTGGACGTATGAGTGGATATTCTGCTTTTGCATTATAAGCTGTATAGGGTTGCCCTAACCGTAGCCAGTTAATGGCTGAGTTGCAAATTTAAATAACTTGATTATTTTTTTTTTTCCAGGTTGGTAGGGTCAGTTATCCTGCAAGTTTTTCTTTCACATATTTGTCAAAGGTGGTTTCTTAAGTTGATAAATTAAATAATAATAATCTTATGGTATTGCTTTATCTAAATTCTTTTTTGCTTTGGTCTTCTGTGTGAGATGTGAAAAAGACTCTTTTCTTTTGGGCAGAACTGAGGTATTATGTATTAGCCTGTGTTTTGATGTGTATTACTGTTAGTTCATCTAGATTTACTTATCTGCTTGAATTGTGGGATCATTATTAGCTTTCAAATAGTTGATTCCATGGATTGCAGATGATGCTCATTGAGATGAAGGTTTAACAAATGTCAGGTATAGCTTGTCAAACTGATACTGAAATTTTGTAGTTAGTTTGGGAAATCTTTTCTGCAGCTTTCGCACCAACTCATCTTCTCCCCACCGTATTGCTTATGAGATGACTGATAACTTGGGTAGATGTTCACTCCATGTATTTGTACTATTCTCTTCATTTGGATTGTGTAAGGTTTGTCACTTACAGGGTTTTTTAAACTTCTAAAATATTGTAGCAAAGTTCTGAACTTTCCACTTACGCAAGTAAAAGCATTGGTATCCTACTAAACAGTGGTTATTTATAAAACACATGGGTCTTTTTGTTAAATTCTCAGTCTCCATTTTTTTCTCTTTAAAACAGGTAGTTATGCTTGTACTAGCATGGAAGTTGGATGCACAAAACATGGGCTACTTTACATTACAAGAATGGTTAAAAGGAATGACATCACTACAGTAAGTGCCTTGAAAATTCTCTATAGTTACTTAGTTCTCTATAGTTACTATATTTGTTATAGTAAACACAGCTTTTCAGAAAAAACACATTTTAGTGTTTTCACTCAACACCTAAAGCAAAGAACTCTGCCATGGAGTAGAAGTCACAAATTTTTGGCCTGATTTATGATAATATGGTCACTTGGAGACAACTTGAACCCTGATGTAGCACATTTAAATATATTTGGGTTAAAAGATCTGCAGTCTCAATAAAAGAGAAATGTTATGAGGTTTGACACTCTTTCTGTCCTCAAGGACACCAACAATCTTTGTTGCTGGATTGCATGTATCTTTTAGATATTGGTATGTTGTTAGAGTGATGTAAAACACTAAATAATACCAACCCTTTCTGTAACTCTGCATTGCTCGAAAAGTTGCTTTCTCCGGTTAAGAGCCTAATTTTATGGCAAAATTAACATAAATAAAATTGAATAATCATGTTTCACAGAGAGTTGGAGAAAGAATGAACTGTTTTGACTTACCTTCCAGAAGAGAATTACTAAAACTGTGTAGGAAGTTCTATAGTTTCAGCAAGACTTTAGAAGTATTTTTTCACTGCTTTGATTTGATGCTTGTTTGCCATGCATGGACAAGCTCTTAGCTTTATCTGTTGGAGAGTGCATTTTTTACAAAGCCAGTCAGTCCCAGTGTAAGACTTTGCTACTTCATCTAAATTTGTTTTCCACTATGGGTATAATAAGGCATTTTATGCAGACATACTCAAAAACTTGTGTCTGTACAGAGTGATGTGTTTTGAACAGGTTAACGGGCATACTTGTTAGAGATTCTTTCCTAGAACATCAGACATTTCAGTAAGAATGCAGACTCTAAACTCACTTGGTGCTTGTTTTGTAGGTGTGATACTACAGAAAAATTGAGAAATTCTCTGGATTACTTGAGATCTTTATTAAATGAGCCTACCAATTTTAAACTTATTTATAGATACGCCTTTGACTTTGCACGGGTAAGTACTGTGCATTTGAAATTAAAAACTTTACTGTCATAAATAATAATTGAAAGACTGTGTACTTCTAAGTTTGTTTCTCTGAAGGTACCACTCAAGATGGCTTTGAACAAATGGAGCAATTTGTGTTCTGAAACAGTATATGCAAAATGTCAAAACTGGAAAAGAAAAGTACATGGAATGTGTAATGCTTAGTGGTTTAGTGGCATGTAGTAATTACATCTCTACCTCAACGTATTTTATGACTTCAGGGAAATGATGTAGGCCCTGTTCTGTTATATATTGGAGCTTTATCACTGAGTTCCCCTGACACTATAATTTACTGTGGTTTTTCTTACTCTGAATTTTGTGAGCATAAACATATATAAAACAGGAAGACACTTCACATATTTCAATAGCTGGTAAAAATGGATAACATGATAAAAGCTGGCTATGATATAAATACTGATTCAGAAGATTTTTGGAATGGCTTTAATGATGTTTTCAGTATTCATTAAAGAATACACTGATATTAGTCTTCCTGCTATAAAACATGCTTTGATGCAATTTTGCCTGTAATGGAACCAATATGCATAAGACTGTTCATACTTGGAAGGAGTAATAAGAGAACTTTATTTTCTGAAATAACATTTTGAAATAGAATGTGGACATCCCTTTTGCTAATGTGATGGAGTGTACAGAAGACTTAACATAAAGAGGTAAAACTGAACCTCAGATTTCAGTGCAAGAAAACTAAAAATACTGAGAAAACTTGCACCGAAAAAAGTAGCATGAGAAAATGAGAAAAATGAGGAGAAGTTTGACTGATAGCAGTTCTGATAGTATCTCATTAGCAACTCAGATTTTTGGTACCTCAGTGCTTTCTGCATCTCAGCATTCTGATTTGTGGTAGTTCACTTTTAAACAAGGAAAATTGCAGTTGAGTAGAAAAAAATGCATGGGATTAGTTAGTGTGTGAGGAAAAGAAAAGCTACATCAACCTCTTAGTTCCTCCTTTGCTGTATGAAGCTTTATTCTGCTCGTTTTTGCTGAATGTGAAATGCAAAAGCATTGCCTAAGAAGTTCAAGATACTGATGAAATATTTGGGATAGAGAGCAAACCTGTGCCAGCTGATGGCCTGTCAGAAGTGCAGATACTTAAAAGGTGAATAGTGTGTGTGTTCTTTTCAAGAGGTACGGTACCAAACTGGTATGACTTTTAAACAGTGGTCTCAAAAAATTTAAACATTGAGACACAGGTGCTGTGACTTCATTTGTGACAAAAAGCCCCTGCAGATTATAGAACTTGAAGTCAACTGGGGAATATTTGGCTAATATGATTATTGAACTTCCCATACTACAGACTTGGGGAAAGTCTATAGGAGAATGGCATCCAGTAAGAATAGAAAAGAACAAAGGCAGGTATATTTATAGATGGCAGATTAAATTGGGCATAACTTTTTTCAGGGTCACTGAAGCGATTGATAGAAAAAAGCTGATTGTATAATTTCTGTCCTAAGGATAATTCTTTCAAGGGAGTACTCTATGGCAAAAAGCCACTTGTCTAAACTTCCTAAGTTATTAGAGGAAAGGTTTTTAAAGAGTCTGTTGATTTGGCATTTGAAGTTAGTTTGTGAATAAAGATGTGTCATCGAGGTTTCATGTGGCATGTGTGATTTAAGTCAGCATAGATTTGGGGAAATAATTTATAACACCATATGTTGATATTAAGCACAAATAACATTCCTCAATCCATGTTTGCCCTTGTTATTGCCAAGTTTTAGAACATACAGATGCATCTATTGCATAGCTTAAATTGATCTTTAATGTGAAATATTAGGGGAAAAAAATCTCAGGAAGAGTGTCTATCATTAGTGTAAAACAAATACTCAGATAAAATAAAGTTTTTAAATAAATTCCTTTAACTGTATCCAAGGGATGTGTTTAGAATGTAAGCTAAGAATGCAATTGCATCATCTGTCATGGCAAATGTGCCATTAGGCAGTTGGAGGTGGGTAGAAAGTGCTTATCTGAACAATTTGTTCTGATCAGTTGTCTCTGAGAGAGAACGTAGAAATGTAACAATATAAGGCATGAAAAACCAGTGTGGCCAAAGTAAAGGCAATAGAGCCTGATTTCATTAATACTTGAGTGTGTGGGAAGAATTCAGAGTATGAACTGCAGGCAAAATAAAATATATTCTGATAGCAGTATTGTTTCTGCTTTGAAGGTGTTTGTGACAGAAGTGTAGATGGGCTTTGGAAAGGGGATTAGGTTTTAGAACTTTTTGAGGTTGGAAATAAGTGAAAGATTTATATCATACTAGTACAAAAATGCCTTTGCAGGTATCTTTTTCTTCTTTATTGCTAATTGAAAAGCGTTGTTCCTCATGGAATTTACTTTTTTTTCCCCTAAATCCCTCTTGGATTTAGTGCCCAGAATGCAAAACAGTTTCTCATGTTTTCAGAATTGCTGGTCTCCCCACTTTACTTTAAAACAAATCTGCATTAAATTCTGTCTATACAATTTTAGAACTGAGGAACATTTAGTTGAAATGAACATAACCTTGTAACTAGGGCATTCAGTTGTTGACTGAGAACTGGGATCTTGCTCTGTCAGTTCCTTCCTGTGTGATAGAACAATTCGGTTATGATTTGAGCTTGTTTTTTTTTTTTAATAAAGATGCATGTTCTGTAATACATACGAGTGCATTTTTGCAGGTGAAATGTAGGGCACAATTCCCCTTGTGGTGGGCAGCTAGCTGTCTTGCAATGATCTGTTAGACAGTCCCTACATCCAGATATCCCTGTGTGGGATATGTCCTGGTGGACAGCAAGCTGTCCATGAGTCAGCAGTGTGTTCTGGTGGCCAGGAAAGCCAGTGGTTTTCTGGGAGGCATTAGGAAGGACAGTGCCAGCAGGCTGAGGGAGGTGATCCTGCCCCTCTACTCAGCCCTGGTGAGGCCACATCAGGAGTGCTGTGCCCAGCTCTGGGCTCCTCAGGGCAGGAGAGGAATGGAGCTCCTGGAGCAGGTCCAGTGGAGGGCAATGAGGTTGGTTAAAGGATAGGAACTTAGCAGTGTCTATCAGTATCTGCAGGGAGGGTGTCCGAGAATGGATCCAGGCTTTTCTCAGTGCTGCCAAGCAATAGGACAAGAGGCTGTGAGCAGAAAGTGATGCACAGGAAGTTCCATCTGAATATGGGGGAGAACTTTTTTGCTGTGCAGGTGACCACACACTGAAACAGACTGCCCAGAGAGGCTGTGGAGTCTCCCTCTCAGGAGATAGTCAAGAACCACTTGGGTGCAGTTCTGTGCTGTGTGCTCTAGGGTGACCCTGCTTGAGCAGGGGAGCTGGACCTGATGAGCCACTGTAGTCTCTTACCCATTCCATGATTCTGTGATGCTTCTTAATTTAGCCTTTGCACTCTGCTGTCATGAGTAGATACACAAAACAAGTATATGTTAGCTAATATGGAAATATATTTTTTGTGATTTCATTAACCTGTGAATTTGTAGCTCAGTGTTAAAACCAAGGCATAAAAGTGTGGGAGGTTGTGTTTCATCTCTCAGCAAAAGTGGTTTAATTTTGTGGTAACAAATGTAGGTGAATAAACTACTTAACAAAATGGAATCATAAACATACATGTTACTTTGAGATGCGCAGATGTTATGTTACTAAATATTTACCACTGATTAACAAACCTGCTGGGTACATATGTTGCTGCTCTTAGCAGAAACAAAAAAAACAGCCCTTAAGCTTAAATAGGTTGTTGTTACATTGAACTAAAACTGGACAGTCCAGAGGGGAGTCTCAATGTGCTAATGTACTATGTTCTGTGTGCTCATTTGATAATTTAATCTGAATTCCATCTAATCAGTTAGAATAACAGAACAAAGATCCTCCCTTGGCTCACTCGTGGGTAGGGAAGGAGGTGTCAATTAGTACTGAGTGTCTATTGACAGCTCACATAGTTGTAATGATAGGGTGGGAAGTGGGACAGCACTGCTGTTCTGAGAGGTGTGGCTGTGCAGGGGTAAGTGCCAGCCTGGCTGGGGATGTGGTGGCCATTGCTGGCTAGGGAGGTCTGCAGTCAGAAATAACCTCATGCCTCATCTGCCATAACGGTGATGTTTTTATTGGGTACATCTATAAAAAGCAACATCTCCATATAACAAACCATTACCTATAAGGAAGGAAATTTTACTGGCAAGTTGTATATTATTAAAAAAACACTGTTAGATACTGTTGTGTATTATTTATTTGGTAATTTATTTTGTCCATGGGTGAGCTGTGAGGGAAGTGAAAAATCTGGAATTCATGCTCTGTTTTCCTTTTTGACGTTTTCGTGCAGGAAAAGGACCAGCGCAGCCTAGATATCAATACTGCCAAGTGTATGTTGGGCCTTCTTTTAGGAAAAGCATGGTCCCTTTTTCCAGTGTTTCATCAGTTTCTAGAGGTATGGAATTGGAAACAGAATTGTGGAGGCTTTTAATCTGTCTTTGATACTTTTAACTCGAGGTAGAATGAACAGCTAAGAATGCTGTGTTCTGATTTAGGAAATTGTAACCACCAAAGCAGCACATACAGCTGGTTATCTTTCCTTTCTTTCTTTTTCCTAAAATCCTATGCTGTTAAGATTTGTGTAATGCAGAACAAACTATAGAATGTTATTTATTTGCTTTTGAACTTTATTGCAGTATGTTTGCCCTCTAAAAGATGACTTAATCAGAAGCATGATTCAACACTAGTTTGAATACTTGCTGGTTTAATCCTTTTTATTTTTGATGGCATACAAATTAAAACAATAAGGCACCAAAAAGTTGAAATTTTCAATATGAAAATCTTGAGTTTGAGACAGTTGAAAATACATTTCAGTAATTTCTGTTTCTTGCCTCAAGCAGCAATCAAAATACAAAGTTATCAATAAGGACCAATGGTGTAACGTTCTTGAATTCAGCAGAACAATTAACCTTGACCTCAGTAACTATGATGAAGATGGAGCCTGTAAGTACTACCATTTGTTGATTTTCTAAAATAATTTATTTCTCTGAGCTTAATCAATCATTGTTGTTTTACAAAATTTTGTAAAATACAGTTCTTTGATCTCTCCACAGGGCCAGTGTTGTTGGATGAGTTTGTGGAGTGGTATAAAGGAAAACAGATGACATAGGAGTTTAACTATGCACAGCCACTCAAGAGTCAC
Organism: Melozone crissalis; assembly: GCF_028551555.1. Lineage (NCBI taxonomy): Eukaryota > Metazoa > Chordata > Aves > Passeriformes > Passerellidae > Melozone > Melozone crissalis. The sequence continues at coordinate 20,917,295 of NW_026535784.1, forward strand.
TGTTCCCACAGTTATGTCAACCATTAGCCATAAACTGCTATTTGTATCAAAGTGCATGCTGCTTTTCTTGCACTGCATCCCTTTGGCAAGGAACTTTTGATGTTTGCTATTTAACAAGCTAGCTATGCTTGCTGTTTAGCATTGTTCTCTTTGAAGGCTGCTTTGCATTTTGTATTTACACTACAAATTGGTGAACTTGCCAGAGTCTTCACTGTGATTATGTGTATATTGCTGTCTAAATTTTGTATATGTGTATAAAAAAAGGCTTCACCTAGGAATTATTTCTGCAGAAATGTATTGTAAAAATAATTTTGTGGCATATTTCTAATCATCACTTACATGTCTGTTGAAACTTTAGTTATTTTGTTTTTCTTTTGGTCTCAAATGTAGCATTTCAGTCTTTCTGGACATAGTTATGTGAAGAACTATTTACGGTTTCAATGTTACTATTTGAGATGCCAGTTTCTGAGAAGAGAAGACATGCTGTGATTTCCTTCACCAGAATTTGCCAAACCTGACTTTATGCTTTATAGGAATGAAATATTGGTGTCTTAAAAAAATATATATACATATAAATATTTAAACACTGTAATAGCTGTACATGCCACAGATGATTTCCATTTGAAGAAAAAAGTACTGACTTTTTAATGTTAAAACTGCAGTAGTTGTTACAGGTACAAAAGAACAAATTAAAGTACCTTTTAAAAATGGGTTTTAGACTTTTGTAAATTGCCTTTGGCATACTCCTTTTAATTTTTGGTGTACCAAGAGTGTTTGGTCTGTGTTGTGATCTAGTCACCCAATGACATTGAAAGTGCTAGCTGAAGTAAGTGGTTTGGGGAATGAAGTATGCTCACCCCTAGCACAGACACGATAAAGGTTTTGGGGATTATTTTGTTTGTAACACTAGTCTTTCCAAGGGCCTCCAGCTTTGTGTTTCTAAGTACTTAAAATATGATATTGGAAAAAATAGGATGTTGAATAGTCAAAGTATTGCTTTTTCTTTCCTGTTGGGCATTAAAGTTTCCTGGCAGAATGTCCATTGCAGGCAATGGGCATGTAAGACACCAGCATTAAGTAACAGTACTTTTTAGTAGGAACCACTGCCTGTTTCACTCATCTCTGTCTGTATGGGATGGTTCTAGTGATTATTTTGGGAAAAAATGAGTGAATGGAATAACGTTTAAGTTCTGTAATTTTGTCATGTTGTCTTTGCCTTACCCTTCTTCATTGATGTTAATGTTGATATTTCTAAATAGGTCCTTAAAGTATCAGGTGCTATTAAACTTTTATCCCTAAGGATTTATTAAAATGTTATTGATTCATGGAGCATTTAACAGCAAAGGGGCCATTGGGTGTTTTGGAACAACAAATGACATTGCTTTTCTGTAGAAATATTTTACAAGGTGTTGGCAGTTTTGTTATTTCCCTAGAATGCCGTCCAGGGGAACAGAAGGAAAGCATTTTCAGTTGAAAGTGAAATTCTCTTCTGTGTTGAAGGTTTTATCCTTGCCAGCAAGTGAGGAACAACTGCCATTGACTTGACTCCTTTCAGGATTAAGTCTAGTTTAGCAAAAGCAGGTTAGTTTGCTGTCCTGGGCCAGGAGGTTGTAATTGTCATGGTACAGGTGGTCATTTGTGTTCAGATCTGTTTGTTTTTCTTGGTTTTTGCTTTTCAAGCTCAGCTGCCAAAGACAAAAACTGTGTGTCTGTTTGTGTATATTTCTGTATATGTAAATATACAATATACATGCATATACAAAACCTAGAATTTCATGATGTTAAGAAGAAAATACTACCTTTCCTGTGAAATAGCTACATTTGGATTTCCATAACACTAAATAGTGCTTTTTAAAGTTAGTAGTGGTAAAACATACACAGTCAGTGCTTTCTCATGTACTAATGCACATAACCTTAATTCCATGTTTGATGCCAGTTTGCACAAGAAATTGAGTGGAGTGTGGTATTTAATGTTTACAATAAGCCTCCTAAGAATACACACCTTTTATTAAGACTTCTGATGTAAATGTGTACATTACAATAGTATTATTGTAATGAAATACCAGTGGAGCTGCTGGTTTAGTTCTTCAAAGAATGAACTTAGAAGCAATATAACTTTTAACATTAGGCCAAATTGTGATTGCCAAGATTTTAAGGGAAATAGATGTAATTCTTCTTAAAACATTAAGCTAGCTGTTGACTCTAGGAGACTGTTCAGCACAAATTGGTGTGAGTCCTGCAACAAATAAAAGTTTGTATAAAAGGTTTTGTATGTCACAAATAACTGAGCTTCCAATAATGGAAGCAAGAGCCAAAGACACTTTTAATATATTACTGTTACAGGTATAGCTTTCATATAACAGGATTGACAGAAATTGGTTAGGCCAAATGTTGGCAATTTTGCAAATGTTTATCAGAATAAAAAATGTACTTAAAAGCAAAGAAATGGGGAAAGAAACCTCAGAAAGTACTTGAGCTGTGTAAGCAAACAAACTTGATTTTTTTAATTTGGGTAAAAGTAATTGAGAATGATGGAAAGGAAGGATATGTTTGGAAATGAATCAGATGCTGCAAATTTTTTCTTCCATTTGAAACAGTATGAATCTGTAGCCATCAGCAGGTTTATAAACATGCATCTTCATAAAATAAACCACAGATTCAATTAAAGCTAGTAGAGACAGCTTTACTGACATTTATAGTGAACAAATGGACTAAAATGGACCTGTGGTTTGATGAGCTTCCCTGTGCTATCCATCCTGTTGGGTTTGCTAAATATGCTGATAAGCAGAAGATCCTAACATTGCCTACTCCTGTATGTTGGAGAAACTTTTAATAGTTGTGGAAACTTAATTAACATACTCAGTTAATCTTGTATTTAGTACAAGTGTGGCATTTGCTTTTTTTTGTTTATTATGCCATCAAATAGCTGATGTAGATTTTTTTTTTTTTGTTTGATTGTGGGCTCCCATCCCAACCCTTATGAAAAGTAATGTAGAAAACATGCTGTTTTCTGGGACAAGACACTTGAGAGATCATTCCTGAAGAAGTGTTAAGAGTCTTGTGCTGATGTTACTGATGTACTGTGATTGAACTTCTAGCAGAAACTTGATGATCAATCTACAGTTCATTTTTGGTGTTTGGGAGATGTAAATTGTGAAAGACAGTTAGTGAAAGGACAACAGTGTCCAGAGACTATAGCAGTTGATGTTCTTTGATAGATGACAGACATTTGGAGCTCCTTCCACTCAGTAGTCTTAAGAATCTTTTCAACCTAAATGATTCTATTAATACTAGTAACCAAAACAGTCCATGAATTAAATTTTCTTCTAAAGCAAAGTGACTGAGTATTTAAAGTATTAATATAATTCTCTATTGCTGTTATTTCTTCACTTTTTTATCTTTTCCAAGGAAAGCAAACCGAAGAACATTGAAATTACTGAAAATATTAATGTATTTGAGTTTTCAGTTAAAACCTCTTTAAGGTTGTTTTTAAGCTACAATAACTACTTGGGTTCTCTTTCTGTAGGCATTTCTAATACTGTAGAGGCTTCTCTCATTTTACCACAAACGTGTGTTTTATTTCATCAGAAATATTCTCACACAATCAAAATTAGTCATGGCTTATTGCTACTTCATTAATGTTCCCAAGTGACTATTCTGAAGGGCAAGAAATGGACTTCAGTTGTGTTAAGGTTTTCCCAGATTTCTGTTGACCCTTAGTCACAAGTGTCAAATTGTTTGATACTCTTGGAATTTATATAGGCAGCTATAAAGGCTAGATTGTGCCCTGGTTTTATTTATAGCTGCTAACATAACTCTTTCTAGGCCTTATATTTTGTCTTTTCATATTGTTGTAAAAGTATATAGAATCCATCCACAAACAGAACGGTTTGTTTTCCGTAATTGAGACCAAAATTCAGCTTATTTTTTTGGTTGATTTGCCTTTATTTTTTAAATCCTCACCCACTCCCCCACTGCGTGTGTGTGTGTGCATGTGTACATGTGTCCAAATAGCACCTACTGACACTGCTGTGGCAGGAGCAGCAGTTAACCTGTAACTGTGAATGCTATGTCTTAGTTACCTGGATATTACATAATTAAGATGTGCTAACTCCTGTGACTCACAATATGGTGAAAATACTATTATGCCACCTAACATGAGTTAATCCAGTTGATTTTTTTAGGTCTTTTCTTGGTGTTGTTCTAAAATGGCATCTCACAAATAAACAGTATTTGTGTTGGTATCAGAAACTGACTTCAGATTTTTCTGTGACTCATAGTTCAGGAATTCTCATATCTGAATGTACATCAGCTGGCAGTCTTTATTAAATATTAGCAGGGAATTTGTGTGTAGGATCTTGTCCCCCTAGTTTCTAATAGTAGAGCAAATCTGTGTTTAAAACTGTTGGGAACAGGTACATGTATCAAAAAGGTTATGGCTCAAATGGAGTGTGTTGGTGTAAAACATTAATATGAAAGTTTTCAACAATAAGTGAATTTGAGCAGAAATGTCTCAAGACAAAATTTTACAGAAGGATAGTTCTTACCCACTTATCTTGGTCCAGCTTTTTGAACCACAAGGTCCTCATAGAAAAGCTGTTGGTATATGGAATGGATGAACAGATGGGTGAAAACTGAAAATTGTAGGGCCCAGGGAGTGGTGCTCTGCAGAGCAAAGTCTAACTGGAGACCAGTAACTAGTGCTATACCCCTAGGGTCAGAGCTGGGTCCAGTCCTGCTCAACAGCTTCATTACTGACCTGGGTGATGGGGCACAGCAAGTTTGCTGATATGACAGAGCTGGAAGTAAAGGATGATAAGCCAGAGGACCATACTGCCTTCCAGAAGGATCTCAGCATGCTTGAGAAATGGCCTGACAAGAACTACAAGAGCTTCATCCTGGAGAGGTGCAAAGTCCTGCAGCTGGGGAGGAGCAGCCCCCTGCACCAGTATCTGCTGGGGACCACCCAGCTGGGAAGCAGCTTGGCAGAAAAGGGCCTGGAGATCCTGGTGGACACCGAGTCGGAGATGAGCCAGCAACAAGTCCTTGCAGTGAAGAAGGTGAGTGGCTCCTGCCTGATTCTGACCAGGTACTGCCAGTAGGCTGAGGGTTGACTCTTCCCTCCTACACAGCCCTGATGAGGCCACACCTGTTGTGTCCAGTTCTGGGCTTCCCATGCCAGAGACACTGTGACATTCTGGAGAGGGTCCAGTAAAGGGCTGTGAAGATAATGAGGAAGGAAATGAAGGGACGGGAACTTCTCTCCCATGAGGAAAGGCTTACAGCTGTTTGGCCTGGAGAAGAGGCTATGGGAAGTCTTACTAAAGTGTTCCAATATCTCTGAAGGGATGGTGTAAAGAAGACAAAGACTCTTCAGCCAGTGCCTAGTGACAGGACAGAGGCAGTGGGCATTAACTGAAACTTAGGAGGCTCCATCTGCACATCAGGAACTGCTCTGTTTTTCTGTGAGGGTCACCATGCACTGATACTGAGTCTGTCCTTGAGATGCTCAGAAGCCCTCTGAAAGTGTCCTGAGCAACTGGCTCTAAGTGGCATTGCTTGGCCAGGATCATTGGACTAGGTGACCTCCAGGTATTGCTTCCAACCTTGACTTAAAATATTACTTGAAGTGGATGTATTTACATTGTAATCAGAATATTGTAATGCAGAACCCATCATGAAGAAGTTTTTCATTGTGTTTATGTTTCTGATGAAGGCTGGGATTGGCTTTGCCAATTCTCAGAATGTAGGCTCTTGCTTATCTGTATTTATCAGAGGGGATGAGTCACAGTCTTCTCTACCATAAAGAATTTACTATCCAAAAAAGTTTCTTTTGTTGATCATGTGTAAGTTGAATGTGTGTGTCTTCTTCTTATATTTAAGGGTTATTTTCCAGCTCAATTTTCAGCATATTTGGGAAAGATTGAAATGCTTTGTACCCACAGCAAATAACTTGACAATTATCAAACTATTATGTGTTTGAAAATGGCAGTTTTGTTTCATCCTGATTACTGCATTTGACGTACTAAAGAGGAATTGCTAATGAAATGAACTAATATGAAGGAGAAGCAGCTGAGTTTGAATTTGAATGAAGATGTGATAGTAAGAATAGAGAGGTGAGTAGTGGCAAGATTTGGCAGCCATACAAAGATAAGTTTGAGATGAAACATAATATTTTGGCAGTAGAATGAATACTTCGCCATATGTTAAAATCCCACTATAAAGGAGTGAATTTATTTTGTTTGACAAGAACAGAAACTTTTCCACAACTTTATGGCATAAAGGAAATCTTAGAAATCCTGCAGGTTCTCACATGTAGTGTACTGTATGCCTCACCACCACAGCATTCTCATGGTCAGAAAAAAAGATGAGAAAATTTTCCAATTTATATTTTGAAATCCTGTTGGACTGTTGCACAAGCAAATGGCAAAGCATTTCAGTGTATGAGATACCAATAGAACACTCGAGTGTGTTTTTTCCCCCATGATTCACAAAATTGCCTTGCTTGTATAGTTAGATTTCTTAACATGTTAGTAGCTGCAACAACCAAAAGATGACAGGCCTTGGAGAGGTGTTAATGATGTTTGAAGACCCACAGATACCAAAAAGAGTGAGTCAGTGCTTTTTTCAGGCATTACATTTTTAAAGTTGTTTTGGCCACAAAGAACTTGTGTGGATAATGAGCTTTACTGAAACTGGCTGTGACACTTTGTTCTTAGTTTTTTTCTTTAAAGGTAGTTTCAGTGATGTAGTGTACCATTGGATTTGCTTCTCTTGTGATGGAATTGAAATACATTCCTTCTGTTTGGAGTTTTTAGGAGTTGATTGTGTCTTTGTGAAAGAGTTTTCCTAGAGTTGTAGCCAACATCCTGCATTTTCCCAGGACTGGGTCTGCTCCCTTTCAGATGACTTTTCCCTTCAAGGACTGCATCAGTGGTACTGAGTCTGTTGATAGGGCCTTGGGCTATATTCAGAGGTAATTTTACCTTACAATTGCTATCTATTGGCTACTGATGTTTTAAAATAGCAGTTTTCAACTGCTCTTGATTTCCCCCTCTTAAATAAAATTCTCAAATGGGTATAGGATACTTTGTCTCTTTTAAAATTACCCTTCCTGTGTCACCACATCTGCAAACTTCAGGTGATGTCCCATTATAGCTACATTTCTATAACTGATGTTTCTGGAGAATTGAACTCTATTCTGTGTCTTTGAGAAAGGTGGTTTTCTCTCTTTTGCTACGTTAAAATGTAATTTTTGAAATGTAATTGAATACTACTTGGACTTTACTTATTTTTGCAACACTAGGAATTCAGAGATAACCCACAAATCTGGCTCAAAAAGCAGAAGACAGTAGTATGTACTCTTTCACTGTATATATATATATATATAAATACACTGTATATATAGGTTGAGTCTCATAAGAAAACACAGTAATAGTAATAATGTAAATTTCCATATTGCATTTATTTTAGACAAAAAGACAAAACTGAGTATCTGAAGCAAATTCCAAGGGAAATGATGTAGTAGTATGAACTACCAATAATGCGAAAGTAAACATAATTCAGCAAAAGGTTTATTAATATTCTGGAGTAGCTTTTTATAAAGTCTGTTATTAGGTTTTTTACGGGTACCCTTCTAAACAAAAGTAATTTCACTTCAAAACAAAATGTTTGCACCTGCTGTAGTGACATAAACACTGTGGGAGCTTAGTATTACCATTTTGTGTTTCAGCTATTGAAGTTTGTTCTCCTGCTTTGCAAAATATTAGCAAATCCATCAAATGCTCTTTTCTTCTTAACAAAAAACTGGTTCTGTCTCGAATTTGTCTGACTTTTTTGGCTGAGATTTTCACTGGAACTTTGGAAGTGTTCTCCAGTTATTGCAGAGTGGTTCTCCAGTTCTGTCAAAGTAGTGTGATCCTTCATCTTGCTGGAATCAGTGCTTTCAGAGGTTGTATTTCCTGTAGGCTTTTGTGGAATTGAGAAGGAATATGCATCCTCATCACCCTGATCCAGTTGGAAGGGATCATTTTTTGTGAATTCTGACTGTGTTTTCCCAGAACTATGAAGATGCAGCGGAACTGCTGTAGGACTACAAGACTGCTTTTCTTCAGGCAGGCTGTGATTGCTGCTTTCCTGCAATTCTGTGACTCCATCAGAATTTTTCTCATCAGAACCTCCTTGCATTTCATCTGCACAAGCCTGCTTCTCTTGTGGTAGCAAGTCATCTTCCTGTGTAACAAACATGAAATGTTTTTTAGCTGTGCTTTCAGGCAGCAGTTGAAGAGATGATTCTTGGCTGGAATGCAGCAGCGATGGTTTTCTTACAACCTCATTCAAACCAGTATCAGTGGGAGCAAAAATAAAGCCTTTGTCCTCAGATGTACTCGTGTTTCTTTGTAATGTAATGTCTGCTTCGCCATGATTCTTTTCAGGGAAATTCCTGGCTGTGTGCTCATCTGTGCTTCCTGCTGGTGCATTTCCTTTTTGTTCTGTGTGACTGAAGGTGGGAGAATGTTGTGGTTCTCTGGGAAGCAGAGAAAGCTGCAGTTCATCCTCTTCAGAAGTTTTCTCTGTCTCATATTTGGGAAAAGGTTTTGATTTAAGTACCATGTTACCAAAATCTGTACTTTGATTGTGGAAAGAATCAGAAATAGTGGACTCTGCATTAATGTCTGCTTCACCATGATTCTTTTCAGGGGAGTTCCTGGCTGTGTGCTCATCTGTATTTTCTGCTGGTGCATTTTCTGTTTGTTCTGTGTGACTGAAGCTGAGGAAGTGCTGTGGTTGTCTGGGAAGAAGAGAAAGCTGCAGTTCATCCTCTTCAGAAGTTTTCTCTGTCTCATATTTGGGAAAAGGTTTTAACTTAAGTACCAGGTTACCAAAATCTGTTCTTTGACTGTGGAAAGAATCAGAAATAGAGTTTTCTTCTGTTGACTCTGCCTTAATGTCTGCTTCACCATGACTCTTTTCAGGGGAGTTCCTGGTTGTGTGCTCATCTGTACTTTCTGCTGGTGCATTTTCTGTTTGTTCTGTGTGACTGAAGGTGGGAGAATGCTGTGGTTCTCTGGGAAACAGAGAAAGCTGCAGTTCATCCTCTTCAGAAGTTTTCTCTGTCTCATATTTGGGAAAAGGTTTTAATTTAGGTACCATGTTACCAAAATCTGTACTTTGATTGTGGAAAGAATCAGAAATAGTGGACTCTGCATTAATGTCTGCTTCACCATGACTCTTTCCAGGGGAGTTCCTGGTTATGTGCTCATCTGTGCTTCCTGCTGGTGCATTTTCTGTTTGTTCTGTGTGACTGAAGGTGAGGGAATGCTGTGGCTCTCTGGGAAACAGAGAAAGCTGCAGTTCATCCTCTTCAGAAGTTTTTTCTGTGTCATATGTGGGGAAATCTTTTGTGTTAAATACCAGGTTACCAAAATCTGTACTTTGATTGTGGAAAGAATCAGAAATAGAGTTTTCTTCTGTTGACTCTGCATTAATGTCTGCTTCACCATGATTCTTTTCAGGGGAGTTCCTGGCTGTGTGCTCATCTGTATTTTCTGCTGGTGCATTTTCTTTTTGTTCTGTGTGACTGAAGGTGGGAGAATGTTGTGGTTCTCTGGGAAACAGAGAAAGCTGCAGTTCATCCTCTTCAGAAGTTTTCTCTGTCTCATATTTGGGAAAAGGTTTTAATTTAAGTACCATGTTACCAAAATCTGTACTTTGGTTGTGGAGTGAATCAGAAATAGAGTTTTCTTCTGTTGACTCTGCGTTAGTAAAATAATCAAATGTAACTGGAATTTCTTGACTTGAAGAACTAACTGTATCTGGATCTGACACGCTCACGTGGCCACTGCTTTTATTGGTGTAAGTGGATGCTGTTTCCTGCATGGTGGTGTCTGATCCATAATTAATAGTGGTTTCAAAATAGGCACTGTTCTCATCTTCATTTTTCCCAGTCTGCTGAAGTTCAGCAGTATTGTTTGGAGACTCTGGTGGTGTTACAAACTTCTCAGTTCCACTGTCTGTGTTGGCTTCATCTAGAGGTGACTGACACACTGGCAGGTTGTCACTGACACCAGAGTGTTCCACTTCAAAGTCTGCTAAAGAGCTACAGTCACTCATTGTGAATGGAGTCCCTTCAGCTGAAGAACTGTCACCAAATATATCGGCTGCAGCATCTTTTTCATCTGAATGTATCCTTTTACAGTCATGCTCTGTTGTGGGAAAGTTGTCTATTGTTTCACAGATGTCTAGCTTCTCAATATCTGCATCTCTTCTGAAGCTACTGGGTGAAATAAAATCTCCAACATCACTAGATATATTTTTGTTGCCATTTAGACAAAGTTGTTCTTCACAGCTTTGCCTTCCCTGCATAAATTTTCTAGTGTGCCTGGGTTTTTTATGTGAAAGAGCACCTTTTCTTTCTGGAGAATCTGGTGTAGCTTTTGTGATCTCAGAGTGCAGCAGACCAGAGTTGTTTCTTACTTTGCTGTTTGGTGTTATTTCGTTGCTGTTCTGGTAATCCGTCCTTACAAAAACCAGTCCAGTATCGTAAACATTTATGCTTTCATTACTGTCAGTACTAGTTTGGGCTTTTGAAAACACTGGCATTTTCTTCATGTTGATCTCAGTATTGCTTTGTTTCTGGTACTCTGCTTTGGGATTTGGTGAATGTACACCACTGCCAGTGACATTTTCATACACAGTAGAAGCTTCTGTAGGAAAAGTCCATGTGTTTCTTAAAGAATTCTTATCACAATTGAACATATTACGCTGCATATTTGTTGGCTTGCTTGCAGAAGAGTCTCTGCTCAAGGTTTCATCTGAAAACGCTTGGTTAGAATATGTGTGTTCTGAACCTGAATTTTTGTTCCTGCGCATGAGTCTCCACAGCCTCTCCAGGTAGGGTCTAGCAAAAGCACCCAGACAAAAAGCACAAACAAATGTAATGACCACAGAGAGGGAGACAGCCAGTGCAAAGTTTGGCTCTGTATTTTTCTCTCTAAAAAGGGTGTCCCTGGTTTTTCTAACCAAAAATGCTGACACTTCTTCTTTCACCTCTATATTGTAAATCGGATATTTCTTTTTTGTTGTATTAAAAAGACACAAATATAATCCTTCAGCAGTTTTCTCAGCATTGTATATCACTAAATTATTCATTTTATCCAGTTTCATATGAGGAAGACTGTGAGTTTTTGAAATTCTGCCCTTAGGTGTCCACCAAGAGACTCCATTGCCTGAAATGAAAGAAAATACAAACTCAGTCTTTGTTAAAAGCATAGTATACTTGGGTATGTTGTTAAGAATATACTCTGGACTATCTTTCATAATTTTAACAGTTTATTATAAGCCTCATTTTCCTTTTATCCATCCTAAGTAATTTTACATGGTATGAAGTCTGTTAAAGCATATTACAGGCCTGTCCCAACTGCCTCCCATCTAAAAACACAGTACATGTGGGGTCTTAATCGTAGACTTTACCAGAAAAATGGTAATGTGAGGAAGGAGGTCACTGAAATAATCTAAGCAAGTTCAGAGTTGTTCTAGAAACACCTCCTGATCTTCCTTGTGGAAGAGACATCTACAGCCAGCTGCTCTGCAGCCTGGCCATGGTCACTGTGTGCAGCTGGCGGATAAAACATCACCTCTTAATTGCCAGTGTTTCAACCACTGATTTTCCTGTAGTTCCTCATCTGACTGCAGCAAAAAAAGTAAATCAAGGGAATTTACACAGACTGAGCAATTGTTCCAAACCTGAGTTTGTGTGGGCCATGGCTGGTTGTTGTCTTTTAGCAATTTGTTTCAAGGTTGCATTTTTGGCTTTGTCTTTGCATCAGCTTTCATTCCCATCTGAGTTTTGCTGCAATGCAATGTGTTGATTTAATCCAGGTTTCTGTGACTTTTCTTGTAAACAGAGCAGGTGGCATTTCTGATGGGTCCTGCATATTTTCATTGGGGATGAATTATTCCCAGGGGGAAAGCCTTACCACCTCCAAGTGCTATTAGGCCATTAGAGTTAAACCATTTTGCCTTATGGCACATGGCAAATACGCCTTCTGCTCTGAGTTTGGTCTTAGTTTTCCATCTGCATAGTAAGACTTGGCTCTTTAGATTTTGTTGCTTATATTCTCAATGTTCTCTATCAATTTTAAATGTAAGTGAAGTGTGTGCTACAGTGGCTGTACTTCTTTAGAAGAACTAGAAATCTTTTTCCCTGCCAATAAACCTTCAATTTATTTTGCTGTAACTGAATACTGAAAACTATTGCATCCTTCTTGGTTTTCTACATGCCTCAGAAGTGTCACCCTGCTGTTAGGTCCTTTGTTTCAGTCCAAAATGAACCGATACATTTGCAATGCATTTCTTACTGAAACTTATTTGTATGGAATTTAGCATCACTTCCTCCTTTAATGTAAGAAAGGAGATGAATACTCAGGAAACCTAACTTTCAAATATTCCAAGCAGAATGCTACTTTCTAATGAAATATTTTTGCATGTTAAATTGTTATTCAGTTATTTTTAAACAGTGTCTTTAGAAAGACACTTTAAAAACCAGATTTATTTGATCATTCTGCGTTCATTTGGATTTTAGTAACATTTGAATGGAGTGCCTGATTTACATACCCCTTATGTTGTCCAAGTTACAGCTCAGCACTGATGTGTTCCCTGTTGGGATTGTAGCCCTTTTGAGCAAAACATTGTCCCTGCAGTTTAAATGGAAGCTTGAAAGATACAGCAGAGGTTTCTGGGAGTTGTTGGCAGGCTTATTGTAGGAAAGGCTCCATTTCTGCCTTGTGGAGTCAAAGACAAAATGAAAGAACTCTTTAAAAGCATTTAGCCTGCAGTTAAATATCCAGGCATTCTTTGAGAAATACACTTCAAGTTGAAAAAAGTTCAAACTGATTAGTATTTGTGGAAGAGGGATTGTCAGAGCATTTTCACGGAGATCCACGACCTATTTGGAAACAACACAGAATTAATTTGATAAGGCTTACAGTGGAATTCTTATTGCAACATCTTACAACAGTGTTTCAGTGTACAAGCACTTCTGATTTCTGTGAATCTGCTTAGGATTTCAATAATGTTGTACTAAGCTTTTTAATGTAGATGAAAAGGTTAAATGGTGGTGTTTAGATTTCTCCCATTGTAGACTTACCTCTGTGTAAATAGGGAGCTGCAGAGCTCTCGCCGTGGAAGGAGTGGGGTTAGAAAAGGACATGTGTTGTTATGGATTGGTTTGTGGCATAGAGAAACTGTGAATTTATGGTTATATCTATTATATTTCAGCATGTGTGTTTTCCTACATATAAAAAGGAAATATATAAAATATTATTTTCACCATTTTCTCTAGTTTTTAAATTCTACACTAGTATTATAATCAGAACCATATAATCATGCTGAATAGTTGGTAAATAATATCTTTAATGATTACCATAAAATATTGAAACAGCTGTATTGCTTTAAAACCTGTAATTTGTTGAGATCTCTGAAGGCATCTGGATGAATTTTCGTTATCTTGTTGTTTTGCAGGTCAATGTCCTTCAGCTGTGAGCAGTTCTGAAAATCCTTTGGGTCAATCTGTTCTATGGCATTGGATGACATATGGACAGTTTGTAAAGACTGCAGGAGGCCTAGCCCTAGGAAGAAAAAAATCCCTATTTTACATTTCATATTCTTGTTTTCTAAACTGCATCAAGTGTCTTTATAAAATTCTTTGCCACAAAATTCCTTCCATTCCTCACTATTGCAATGAGTGGCTGCAGCCTTTGTGTTATGGCTTTCCTAGTCAGGGGTTGTCCCATTCTAAAAGCTGCATAGCATCAACAGCTGGCACATTAAAACATTCACAGTCAATGGATGTCTTAAAAATTGATACTTTCATAAAAGCCACTAGCATTTCTTTGTGCTATCACAATGATTCTGACTTTGATCTCTGTACTTTGAGCAAGCTTCTCTGGAGAACTGGAGGTAGGAGAGGAGTGTGAAAAGGCTAGAGTATATTGAGTTGACAAGATCCAAATATGCTAACTGCAAGTAAAAGACAGAGATGCAAAGGTGATACAGTATCTCCTATCCACTTGCATGTGCAGTTTCATGGGAGTTTTTCATATGTGGAATTACTTGAACTGTATTCCTAGAATGTAAAACCAAATGAAAACAAAACCATGTTGTTGTCTATGCCTATCTGCCTGTGAATTATGAAGCATGACAGTATATTCTTCAGTGTATCCTAGCTACAATGACATCCACCTTGCATAAGGATCACTTTTGTTTGCTGGAGACACCTAATTGTTTTGAGGTGCTGTGAAGGCTGCCCCTGAAGCTCCAGCCTGCAGGGTCCAGTGGAAAGGCAGGCACTTGAACACTCAGCATGCCCACTGATATTCAACACCACAGTGCCACTCTGAAGGGATTTTTGATCATACAGTATTGTTGAGAAGCTACTCGTTCTTAACAATTTTGCCCTTGGTGTCACCTTGTTTTCCAGAAACCTCTTTTCTCAGACAGCAGTTCTGTTTGCTGAGTAACTGATCTTTGGGTTTATTGTGAAAAGCAGAGAGGATGATTCATTCCTGGTATAAAACTAGAGGTGGGTGATAGGAAAGGCATACAGAAGTTCTGGCACTTCATAAATTCATCAGTGTACCTACATGAGGAATTGTACTGTGGCTACTTCCCTGAATTTAAGTTTGTGCCAAAAATATACACTGGTATGGCAGGAGTGGGCAGCAGCCTTACTCCTGGGGGGAGGTAGGGGAAGGGTTTTGCTGTGGGAAACCTCTGGTATAGAACTGCATATTGTGTTTTCTTTCCAGAGCTTAAACCTCAGAATTTTAGTGAAGTACTTTGGACAAGAATAAGGTTCTGAACATGTATTTAAATGAATATAGGATTTAAGTATAACTTGAAATATGGTGGTACCATGCATAGCAATTTGAACTTAAAAAACTGAGTCTCTTAGAGGATTGATCTGTCTGACCTTCTGAGGCATCCTATAATGGGCAGTCATATTTATCTAAATCCAACGAAATAATTTTTATCTATATCAAAACAAATCAAATCTTAATAGATATATTTTAAAATGTAAGCTTTTCTGTACTGTCTATTCAGATACCTTGTCTATACAGACACTACAAAATCATTAAATGAAATGGATTTCCTGTGTGCCAGAGAATTATTTAATAGCAGAAAAGGAGAAAAACTGAACTTTCATGATCCTGTGTAAAGGCAAATATATTATCTTTGTGTGACTTTGTGGGATAAGTGGCATTTTTGTTTGTCATCACTTGTCCTCCTGTATTTTCAAACTCTCATTAATCTGATGGTGTTATCAGACATCAATAAATTCTACATATTGTATAGGACAGGGCTGCTCATCTGGTACCTTCTGCTTTATTTAAACTGTTTGGTCACTGTGACTCATCCCTGGATGAGGCTGAGCTGCCCAGCATAGTTCAGTGACCAGCAAAGCTCTTCTCAAAGTCTCTCGAAGCCTTGCAGCCCTCTCCTGTTACTCGCTGTGACTGAGTATTAAACAACAATAAGCAAAATTGTTAGTAATAAACAAAATATGTTTTCCTGTCTCTGAAATACCTAAATACAGCAAGTTTTATTTAAGAGTGTTGATTTCCTTCTGAAGGGTAGTATGAAATTAATGATCTGTAATTATTTTGGTGTTAAAGTTCATGACTGGGATGTGGAGGCTGGTAGCTTTCCAAAGATCCATACTCCCCCTTTCTATACAACAAGTAAGAATACTGCTTGGGCTCTTACAGGATAAAACTGGTTGTATTTGACTGCTGTTAATGCAGTACATTTGCTAACACTGTAATAAAAAACCTAACAAAGTAAACAAACAACCGATTTACTTCTGCCTCTGTATTTGCCAGTGGAACTTCCCCTCACCTGAAGTATAATAAAATGACAAAGTCACATTCTGGATTCAGTAAGATGTATGAATTATATCCAAAGCCAACCTACCCCTTGGGAATCAAGTCCTTAAAGATTTTTGAAATGCTTACCTCTTGGAACCGTATTAAGATTATTTCTTTCAAGTGACAACACTTTCAAAGCAGGCAGGAGACGATCAACAATGCTGTAGTTTTTAGACCTGTGTGCAGGTGCAGGCATTTCCAGTGTGAGGGTGTGGATGGCATTACCACTGAGGTTTAGAGTTTCTAAATTGGGTAAATTTGTACAAGTAGTTAAGGTGAGTTCAGAAATCAGGTTGTTACTGAGGTTCAGATGTTTTAGCATCCACTCTTCATTTCTTCCATCAGAGCACACAAAAGTTTTAATATTATTGTAACTCAAATCAGCTGTTACTGCCGTTTGTGATGTATCTTCTGGAACAGCAGACATTCTGGTGAAAGAGCAATTGAGCAAGAGCTGCCCATCCCACCGGCACTCTGAACGGCGATGTGTAGCAGGAAGGATCCGCTGGGACTTGGCTCCCACTGATCCAGGAAGATTAAAGTAAAGGACCACAGCTAGGACATGCAAGTGATAGTTATCCATAGTATCTATATGTAAAACGTAGAATTATGGTTAAATTCAGCACAACAAGGATAGAAAGCATAAAGAGTTTGACATTACAAAAAAATCAACACCGAAGAACCACAGCATTACCAACATTCTGCCTTGAGCATTCAGTTTTGGAGTCTTATTTTCAAAAAGAGCATTCATAAACTGGCAACCTCCCTCCTCCCCCATCTATCCCAAAAAACAATTAGAACCTTTTTTTTTCCTTTTCCAGCCTTTTGGACGAGAAACACAACTTCTTGGGAGCTTGAGATCTAACAACAGTGGAGACTTTTGAACTCTGCTTCAGGTATTGCACACAATTACACTGAGCAAAGTCCACCACATACAATCTATGACAAACAGGTGTGGAACAATTTTTATACTTCCAGCTCTATCAGTAACACAACAATGTATTTTTAATGAAAAACTATATTCTTACAAATAACACTTCTGGACTGCAGCTGCATCTTAGAATTTATTGTTTTATTTCAAAACAAGCATTTGAAATTCTACTGCCTTTCACCCATTGGAACAACCACCACACTTAGAGATGGTGAGAGCTCTTCACATGCAAGTTGTTTCAGCATACCCAGCATGGCATTTTACAGAGGCATGTAGAATACACTTTATACATGCAGAATCTTAAGTGCATCTGTGGGACTGAAATAAACAGTGTTCCACTCAATGTTTTAAATACATATAGAAAAATGTACTTAGGCAGTTAGAAGATAAACAAGTAAATGCTCAACAGAGGCATGTGTGGTACCAACATTTCTCAAACTGTATAATATAAATATAAAATATATTAACAATACATAGTGGCTAGCAAATTTGATAATATATTTCATTTGGTATTTTTATGATTGGTTTTGCTACATTTTGACCAAAAAAATCCACACTTCAAAAACAATTCTGCAGATCATGATTTAAGAGTACCTTTGTGACAAATCTTTCAGCTGCACATTGCACACAGTATTTTAAAAAGAACTCTTGATAATTACAAGAATCCAATACTAGCATACAGGCAGTCAGTATTAATCAGTGAAGAGCTTTAATACGTGTTTAACCTACTTGACCAAGGTAGTATCTGTTATTTTCAACCTGTACTTCAGCTTTGAGGATGCCGCTCTTTATAATTTTTAATATATATATGTTTGCATTTGTATACATAAAGTGACAAACTTCCATTAGCATGAGAGTGAAAATTCTAAAAATGTTAGTCCATTTCCTCCTCTTAACTCTAACAGATACTAATTGAGGCACTGCTTAGCAGCAGAGGTGGGTGTAAAGCAGCAAAATGTGTGTCAAAGTGTTTAGTAGCTATTAACTCTGATAAAACTATGAGGTCCATGATGGAAGTATGCAAAATATTAGTACTTCCCCACAATCTTTAATGTGAGAACTCTGTGGTTTTTGCTACATTATATTCTGCTTATTCTGTTTGTCAGAACAGCTCCACTGCTGTCCAGCCCCAAAAATGCAACAACTACTGAGCACCAAAATCTCATTTGCCTTTGAGCAGTGAGGGAAATATGACTCCTCTGACCTCCCCCATGTGCCATAATGCCTGACTGATGAACACCCCTCCAAAAATCACTTCCACCCATACACATTCTGCATGAGTACTTACTGCCTGCCACTAAATTCAGAAAGGACCTTGGATATTAATTTCTTGTTACAGCAGGAGCTGATTTGTGATTTATGGAATCCTATGTACTTTGAGCACTGTAAAACGTGGGTAGATAGTTTATCTTCCTATAACACATAATCAATTCTGAAGTTAATGTGTAAAACTCACATAATTTTTAGGTAAAGAAGTGCATGCTTATCAAAAAACTTGTCAAAAAGCTGTTACAAAATCACTTTGAGACCTCCAATATTAAGGTTACTTGACGCTACTGCAAAACAAAGCTGTTTTAAACTGAAGAAATACATGGGGTGAGGAAAGAGGGACTCTTATAAATAGCTGGTCTATTTTTAGCACAAAACACCTCACTGCTGCCAAAGCAGTTGGAAGACTCTAATAGGCCCCAGTTCACCATAGTTTCACTGCTGACAAATTCTGGTACACATGTATTTACCCTGATGTCCTACCACCTCATTTATTATTACAGACCTGCAGTTTAACTTTTGGATTTAAAGTTTTGATTTTCTCAGTAATGCATCAGTACTGACATTTATGAGGAAGGAGAGATCTATCTCAGACACTGCTGCAACAGTTATACTCAGATTATTACCTATTGATTAATGGACTCAGACACTATTCACATTAGAACACCCAGGAAAACATTATTTTTGGGTAGTAAGCAAGTTGTAAGTACGTTTTTAAAAATGTACTTTTACTATAAACACGTTTTGTAAGTACTTCACATAAATTAAGCAACTGCAGAATGCATTAACTGCAGATAG
The DNA here is from genome assembly GCF_028551555.1 of Melozone crissalis. Taxonomy (NCBI): domain Eukaryota; kingdom Metazoa; phylum Chordata; class Aves; order Passeriformes; family Passerellidae; genus Melozone; species Melozone crissalis. Next base: position 20,936,219 of record NW_026535784.1, read on the forward strand.
AATGGAAGTTCAAGCAACACTTCAATAACCACAAGACTACTTCAAAATGCAAGTTAAATTTCCATACTCTGTATTACTTTGCAAATATTATTTATGATAGCATAATTTTTTAACAACGTGAGAACGAATACATGGCAGAAATAATGCGATATTTTAAAGTGAATCTGCCACTACCCCTCTTAGTACACATCTGGTAAGCCACCTAAGTTTGGGGTAAATTAATGTATCAAAAAGAAAGAAAAGTCTGCCACTTCAGCCATCCTAGGAAAATCTATTTCCAACAAGAAGTTGACATTCCTGTGGAAGTACTTGAGACGTAGGACAAAAACCTTCCCTAGAGACAACTGTAGGCAGTAGAGCTGTTGCCAAGATCATGTTCTTTACATATATTCTACTGATCCCAATTCAAGGTACTTCAGTATGCATGTACACTGAAAGCTTACAGATTCAGTGCCACCATTGCAGCTAACAGCACGATGACCTAACATTGCTGACCGTAACAGCCTTTCCTTAAAAATACCATGTAAGAAATGTTAGTATAAACCGCTGTAAAAAAAGAAACCCTGGAAGGCATGCAATTACTTCCTATAGCTCTATGTAAACACCAAGAGGCCCGTGCCAGGAACAGCTGTTTCAGTGCGTGGCTCCACAGGGGTTGGCAGAGGTCTGGCAGCCCATGTTGTGCCCGGTGACCTGGACCTTGAAGAGCGTCCCGTCGGCGCACATGCACAGCTTGAAGCGCAGCCAGTTGCCGTTGTTGAACTGATCCCCGTAGGAGGAGCTCGGCAGCCGCGTCGGGCTGACCATCACGCTTCCGTTCAGGACGATGCTGTTTTCCTATTAGGAGAGGAAAAAATTAAATTGGAGAATTACAACTTTTAATGTAAATAAGGCAGATTGTTTTTGAGAAGGACAAACTGCTTTAATGGATAAGTAACATCTCTAGGATGGCTGTAGAATCAACAATAATAAAAAAGGTATGTGTACAAATGTTTAATTTTTAAATGAAAATTATAGTGATGCCTATGGATTTCTAGTCAGCAATGTACTTTGCTATTCCAGTGGTGGATTGATATGGAAAAAGACAGCAGTAGGGTGACTTTTCATGTTATATTCTTATTAGCAATTGCAGTAAATGTAAAATATGGACATGAAACAGGCAATTGAATTCATACATGAAATTCATTCACACAATACCTCTATTCTTATCCTTTTTTTCCATCACTCCATATATACTGCCATCTTATCTCCAAAAATCTTAAAGGAATGCTAGTGAGTCTTACAGCAGCAGCACAGAAGGTAATGCTCCAAACTATATGCACTGCTCGTCTGGCAAAGGTTGTCAACCCTGGTTAAGCTTCCAGAGGAGATTTACTCCCTTTGGTATTGATGTCAATAGCTTAGCTTTAACTGCATAGTAGGTTTTTGGTGTCTTAACAGTAGTAAATCAGTGCTACCTGAAGCCACTCAACCACTACTTAACAGCAAAGTAATAAATCATCTATTTAAATCCTACTAAATATATTGACTTTTATGCATGAGTAATTTATATAAAATTTGAAGCTATATAAAGCTACATCAGTTTACTATCAGCCTAAATTTGAAACTAAGCTGTTAAAAAAAATTGCTTCCATTTGAAGTACTTACTGCTTTAAGTTCCATGTTTCCACCCATTCGAAACTCAATTGTCTTGCCTGTGATGAAAACACCTTCATTCCCCCGGACAATGGCACGACCATCAACTTTTATGTTTAGGTCACTGGTTGCATTGCTGGTAATCTAAGAACACAACCAACAAAACTGTATTATGGATTAGTGAAAATGTGCCACTTGTGTTTGTCTGAGTAACTTTAATTACCCTGAAAGCAGTGCTGTGCAATTTAATAAAAAACTTGAATTTCCCTTCTGCCCACTAGCTTCTGCATATTTGTTATTTTCCATGGTGAATTTCAAAACAGAATTTTGGAAGGTATGTAAAATTAATTTTTTGTATAAAGACAACAATTCATATGACAATTTTATGGGATACACAGCTAACACTTGTACCAAATATGGGCTTCCTGCTAAAACAGATTATGTAAATTTACCCCTCTGTTTTCACTGAATCTGTTCCTCCTATCTATTTATAGTTGTGTGTGTTTTTTCTGCAACAAGGTTGCTCAGTGCTTCCAAAGGCACACTCAACCCCCTATAAAACCACTAACTCTGCTCTTACACAAACAAACAATGGGCTGTATTCTCATTACTTACAAAAAATAAGAAACATACCCTCTCTGTAGAGGCCTTTTGTACATTCAAGATTTTAACTCCATTTGGCAGATGAAACTCATGAGTTTCATAGTCGGTGCTGAACAAAGTATTTTGTGTTCGTGGGTCAACAAATTCCATGCCAATATCACTGGTGATAGAAGTTTTGTCTTTTTCCACGCTAAGCTTGGTTGTTCCTTGCTGAAATACAATCTTCAGAAACAAAGGCATGAACTTAATGATGTTTCAAATGTAACATTTATCAGCAGTGTGAGTGTAATTCTCTAGTGTTGCTCACACACTTTCAATTCACGGTATAACTTACAGGCTGATTATTGCCGGTGATCACCAAGTCTTCGTTCCGTCTCCCTCCCACAGTGCTCTTATACAAGGGATGGATAACGCCCATGTCAGACACCTGCTTGAACCGCAGCAAGCCACTCTCATGGAATTCCATGCTGTCACAACCATTGGGACCAATTCTTATCACTGCCCAGATAACCAGGGTAATCTGAAAGAGAAACGCATTTTCAAGGATTATGTTGATTGTTCAGATCTTCCTACCACAATTATTTCATTAATTAGATGTTTTATTTGAACAATTAGTAATGCCAGTGTTAAAGTGAGCTTTAAGTGTGAGTTGACTTTTGTTTGTTCCTACTGAAAACATCACAACACATTTAATTATGAAAAGCATTTTAAATTATTTTTAGACTTACTTGAAACAGTGACTGAAATTATTTTTATATATATTATATATATGAAATAGATATGAAATATTAAATCACATCCATACTTATATATTTTTTCTGTTTAAGGGTAATAATTAATTAAACAAATTTCCTGAACAGTTCAGCTTGGTATATAGTATGTTGAACTGCAAGAATGCATCCTCTCAGATGGATGTGCAATTATGAAAAATAATTTGTTACTTCTCATTGAACACGCAATAAAAATGTGATGATTAGAACAATGAAGCTTTAAATTATAGTGGCTTGTTAATTCTGAATGTTCACATACAGCTCTGTAACATAAAATATAACCATGTTTTATATGCCATATAATCCTGAATGCATATGTACTAATAACACTTCTCATGAGGTGACCATTAAATACTCATGCCTGAACTTACACCATTCTTCCATCTAACCTTGCTCAGACTAAAAAAGAACTAAAAAGAGAGAAGAAAAATGAGAATCTCCTTCAGTATGTTTTAAGTCCTCAGCCATACTGGAAACTTTTTTTTTACTGAACTGTCAAAATGAAATACGACCTAATGTTGCTTACACTATAGCTATTATACTCACAATCAGATTGATGACGGCCAAAATAAAAAGAACAACAATCACACATATGGCCAAGTTGCCTTTCCTGCCACGTAACCCTGTCTTATGGAGACGGTCTTCATCAATTGGGATGTATCCTGCTTTGAAGTTACTGTTGTGCTCCTTATTAACATTCCTGCGTTCCACAGCCTTCTCTCGCATAGACTTCTTCACCGGGCCGTTAGAGCTTTGCTGTAACACAAGGCACGGGTCAGCTTTAAAAGGCATGCAAATTTGCTACAATGGCACACACATATGTATGCAAAAACCGTAAATTGACTAGTGGGATATATTGGATCTTACGTTCAGTATTAGATTTAAGTCTGGCACCTACCTGGCTGTCAGAATAAGCGCTTAGAACCACAGCAACCTCTGCTAGCACAATGACTTAAGTTTAAAATCCAGATACTTTCAGACAATATATGGCTTTATATCTCATTTTTATCATGGCAGATAGGAATTATTAATTATATTGTTACAGTTAATAAACTAAAACCAGCTACCAAGAAATTAATTACCTCTCAGGGTATTGTTTACCTCTCAGGGATGATAGAGGACATAACTGGCAGGTCATCTGCCAATACACAGGATTTTAGTTGTGCTCATATGTGATAGACTCCCAGTGACTATTCAAAAAGAGAGTGGTGGATACAGTTTTTAAATTAGTTTGACAGCACAAGGTTTGCGTTCAACTCCTGTTGCTTGCATGCAGCATTGATAAAGATACTATGAGGCTTCAAACCTGGCATGGGGCACTTGGCCAGAGTAGCTTTCATGTAATAATCTGAAGTTATGAGATTGTAAGGGATATCCTGTCAACGTAACAAAGTAATAGAGGAAACTCTTGTAGGTATTCATAGTAAAAATAAACCTTTAATGTATTTTCATAGCTGTCCAAAATCTTGTTCCACTTCCCTTGAATGGAACGGTTTGTTATTCAGGGATTCACATCTTCAAAGGAGTTTGATCTTTCGGATGGAATTAAGTTTGTTCACTTGAACCCTAAAACTACTCCTTAAGTAACTACACTTGCACATATCCACACTGATGCAACGAGTAACAACACCGTATTTTCTTCTGCTGTTGAAGAACTATTAAGAGATTGTGTTGACAAAGGTGCTTGACCTGGACGAGTCTGTGGAGGCTTCGCTGCCTCGGAGATGTTCTGGACTCCCTGTGACCCTGCCGAGCCCACAGGAGCTGCGGAGCCCCGCAGGCACCCACGGCTGCCTCCCGCCCCCTCGGCAGCGCCAAGCGCCCCGACAGGCGCGGCGGCGGCGTCCGCGCACCGCTCCAACGCCAGGCGCCTCACACAGAGCACAAAGTGTTTCTGTCTGTCACACACCCACGCCTGCGGGCAGGACGGCGCCGTTCCGGGCCCCGCCCGGACAGCAGGCTCGGGCCGTCTCTCCCCGAGCCCGTCCCGTCCGGGCACAAGGCGGGAAGGGCCACCCGAGCGCCGTTTCTCCCCTCCCCAGCCGGAGCACTCCGGCACCACACCAGCCTCGCCCCCCGCGGAGAAAATGGCGCCCCCGCCCGCGCTCCCCCTCCGCGACCAGCATCCCCGGCCGGACCGCCTGCTCCCCGCGGCCCCGCTCCCCCCTGGCCCCGGCGGAGACGGCGCCGCGCCTCGCCGTGCCCGCGTCCCGCTGCGGACGGACCTGCTCGGGGGCGGCCGCCGCCATCTTTCCCCGCCGCCGCCGCCGCCGCTGCGCGGGGCCCGCGAGCGCCCCCACGTGCCGCTCCGCGCGCCGGGTCCCCGCAGCTCGCGCGCACCGTCGTTATCCGGCAGCGTCACCTGGCGGCCGCGAACCGTCCACGCGCCCCGCGAGGCGCCTCGCAGCCCCCCCCCCCAGTCCCGTGGCACCGCCATCGCCGCGCCAGCCGTTAAGACACCACCGCGGCTGTGGAAGCCCTCGGACGCGGCCAAGCCCAGGGAAGGGGCCCGGGCTGGCATTACCATCTCCATTACACCTGCGCCGCCCGAAGAATACTCTGCCGAGGGGACAGCAGAGCGAGCTGACATCTAGCCATGGCCAAAGAAATTAACAGCCTCGTGGGCGGGGGAAACGCCCGGGAAATGCAGGACTATGAGGTGAGTCCTGCCACTCCTCGGGGCCAGAGGCAGCCGCCCTCGCTCGGCGGTCCACGGGCCGGTCTGGGACACTGCCCGGAACGCGCGTCCAGTTAGCGCAGTTTTAAGACCTGTTAAGCTCCCACAGCTTCAGTTGTTTCGCTTTTTGTCCGTGGCAAGGTTCCCTGAAAAGAAGGGTTGGAGATTAAAAGTGAGATTTGATCGGTACCGGCTGTGCTTAGAAGGGAGGAGAGCGTTGAAAAACGGCCGGTGGAAGGACTACGGTTGGGGCCTAGGTACAGTCTGGAAAAAATTCACCTAGTTCTATTCCCTTAAAATAAGTTTCTTACACACCTGAGTGAGGTTGTCACTTCCTGAAGCAGTACAGCATATACTCGGCAGGAGACAGCCTTTTATTTTTGCTGCACAATCATCTAAGAAAACACAAACATTAAGAAATGCTAAGAACACGTACAGAAAAAGCCAGAGTTGAGTGAGGAGTGCGAGTGAGGAAAACGGCTGCTGGAAGTGAGACGGGGTTACCCAGCATCCCGGCTCTTTTGGGGGGGGGAGAAGCTTGTGCGCGAGAGAGGCGGTTACCGGGCAGCGCGCGGCGCGGCCGGCTAGCGGCCGTTGGCGGCAAACGGTTTCAGAAACGGCAGGCGGTACGGGCGGAGCGCCGTTAGTTGAAGAAGAGCTGCCGAAGGGGTGAGATGGAGTCCATCCAGGAGTGACCGGAGGTGAGCTGAGGGGGTGAAACAGTGGAAGCAGTAGAGAAAGTGTAAAATTAGGGAAAGGCGAGACTTCACAGCAGTGACTTTGCTCAGTGGAAAAAAAATCTTGATAGAATTTATCGTCCGGCATCCCCAGGTTTCTGTACCTTCAGGATGCAGATAGTTTGTCACGAACTTGTAACTACCTGCTGTGTGTGCTGTGGTTGGTGAGAAAAGAAATGCAGTGTTTTCAGGGGAAATTAGTTTTTTTCTTTTACTTCATGGTTGAATAGGAGTTACAGTTACATAACCGGTGTAACTGTCGGCAAGATTCAAGGCAAAGGGCGGTTTTAAGGAGGTTGGGAGTAGCCGGTAAAGCTACCACAGAGGAGGCCAGAGAAGGAACAGTGTCGTGTATTTCAAAATCTTGCAAATGGTTGTTGGAGGTAGGCCTTAGGAGGGCCGAGTGGCAGTGGGAGCTGACCTCTCCATCAAAACTTGGTTAGGAATAGACAAAGCAAGATAAGAGCCTTATATGTGTTATTTCAGCTAATATGGAAAAGCAGATTTTGGGCTATTTTTTAAAATCCAACAATCTTCTAGATTATTATTTTAATAACTGTTGGAAGATTTTAACTCAACTTGTGGTTGCATCCTCTTTATGATGATAAAGGAGTATGCTTTCTCAAGTAGTGAATGAAGTGGGTCATAGAAGTCCTGTTTTGCTCATTGGCCTATTAGAAATGAGTATTCAAAAATAAGCATTCTAATGGATCCAGTAGGAAAAGGTTGGGAAGATGTAATTATGGGGGAGAATGTGTCATGATTGTAACAGGAGTAACTTTAAGTAAGAAAGCCCACACAGATGTCATAATGCACATTATTAACAGGGGAATTCTGCTGAGGAAAATCTGAGCCGATGCTGTGAAGTGTTAGAACTGAACAAGGCAATTCAAAAGCAGCTCTTCTCAATTCTCAATGAAACATCCCAAGGAGGTAAATTGATGCCTTGTCCAATTACTTACACATTTCACATGTGCCATTTTTTCCAACTCTGGCTTTTTCTGTACATGTTCTTAGCATTTCTTAATGTTTGTATTTTTAGAGGATTGTGCAGCAAAATTAAAAGGCTGTCTCCTGCCAAGTATATATGTACTGCTTCAGGAAGTGACAACCTCAATCAGGTGTGTAAGAAACTCATTTTAAGGGAATAGAACTAGGTGAATTTATACCTGCAGAAGTGCTTTAATGACTTTCTGTTAATATTAGCCTCCCTCAGATTTTACTTAATGAAATATATCCTTAGTTGCTTGTGGAGGCACCTATGGAGACAACTATACTATTATGGAGGGATTTGCTTTGTATAAGAAGTCTGTGTTATTATACTGCTTTCCTTTTCTAGGTACAGATTTGCCATTTACATTTACATTTCAGAGACATAATAGCAGTATTTATGCCATATCTCTTTTTTAGAAAAAAAGAGCACTGTGAAAATACATGTGTAAGCTGAAAGTGTGCATAAACTCCATGCATTAATCTGTGAGCTCCTTTTACTTTTTTTCTTTTTTAAGGAAAAAACCCTAAGGATATCTTAACATTGTATTATTTCCTGGAGTGTTAAAAAAAAAGTGTTCATGTGTGTCATGATACCACTATGCTCCTGCCATGATATTTGGAGTTCATATATATTTGGTATTTACTGAAGGGGTTGTAATACTAACAGTTTGATACTAACAGAAAAGACAGATCTGTTGTGGCTTTATGGTTTGAATGAAAATAAGAGACTTTGCTAATTCAGGCTAGGGGAAGATCTTCAAGATCCTGAGATTTGATAGTGATGTCTCCATGTTCTTTGGTTTCTCATTTTTACACCTGATCTGTCAAAATATTTCACAATTAAAATAGGACAAATAAAAAGTGATATCCCTTAAGAGTTAGAGTCTATTATGAATCAGGAGTGGTGGTGTGCCGAAACCCTCCCAAAATATTAAACAACAAAGTTATTAAATGACAGTACACCAGGAATACCAGCTGCAGGTTTGCAATTGCATGTGACATTCAAAATTTAAAGAAAAGTCCATTGCACAGTTACTAATTTAATTCCAGTACTAGCTGGCCATTTTATGGGTTGTTAAAGGCAGCTGCATGTATAGTAGTGTGCTTTCTGGAATGATACTTGCCTTCTGTGTTCTAATAACTTTTGTTGTTTTGTATACACGAATTCCCAAAAAGTTTACTTGAGTTGGTTATTTAGTCAATCAGGAGTTGACTAACTGAAAAAAACCAGCTATGCAACACATCTGCAAAAGGCTTTGTTCTGATGATTCGGGCAGTAAATCTGCATATGCTGGCCTTCCATAATTTCTACCATGAAGTATAAAATAAGTGAATATTTTATTTCTATAACTGAGTCTTTCTTTGGTGTGCCTGAAAGGTATTGCTTATGTCTCAGAGAGAATGCAATAGCTTTTGTTCTCAGTTTCTTTAAGAATGGTCATTGCTGAAATATTTAGAAATACATCTGCCCTTTATGCTCTAGTACTTTACTGAGGGAATTTATAAAGTAGAACATTCAAGCAGTGTGACTTCATTTCCTGGTAGGAGTCAGCTGAAGGAGAGCTACAGCTGAGAGATTTGTCCTGCAAACCAAGGTGTGAGCTGCAAGAGCTGGAGGACAAACTAAGTGAAACTCGTGTGCAGATCAACCAGATGGAACGAGAGTAGGGAAAAAAAATTAACTGCAATTTTTTCTGTTTGCTTTTTGTTTTTGTTTTTTTTCCCTTGATGTCTAAATATTGATGGAGGTTTGTAAAATGTTTTATTTCTGGCCTAAAAGCAGAGTTTCAAAATGCATTGAGCTCTGTATCGTGTGTATATATCCAAAGTGGGGTACAAATGATACAGTCACACCCACATTCATAAATTCACTTGGTAAGTTTTGCTTATGACAGAGATGTTGAAAGACATGCCAGTATTCTACATAAAAAGGTTTTGTATAGTCCGTGACAATCCCTTGTGGAGTTATAGTCTATGAAATGTTGCATACTAAGCAAACCCTAAATAAAAAAAATCAATTGAGTAGCTACAGTGTAACATTTATTGAAGGACCTACAACATGTCACAATTAATTATACAATGTAATTGATACATAAATGTCCAAGAAGATAAAAGCCACTGTCATAAGATGGAGGAAGTCACTCATCATTTCCAGATGAGTGACTAGGCCTGAAGACTTTTTGTCTAGTTGCATAAAACATATTTTATGGAGCATTATAATATAAAAGTTAATAAATTGCTTCAGATACAAGTTAGTGCAGTTATTACCAGTGGCACGGCCATTTAAGAGGCAGCTCGACGTGGCAGACACATTCTCATGCATCCTGTTACCATGAGAACAATGAACGTTCCGGAAGTCTTGGGTCAGTGCATAAAGTGATATAATTTCATGCCCTTACTAAGTGATTCCAAGAATATAATTTTGGATTTCCCCCATGCCTACTTCTAGAGCTCATCTTCCCAAATCTGCTTTTCTTTCCCAATTGTCCTTTGTAGTAGAATTCTTTAACCCTCTTTTACCACTGTTCTGCTAGACGTCCTTCCTGAAGGAGCTGACTTGGATGGAGCTGGGCAGTCTTTCCTCTTAGCAGATGTTGCTGGCCTTATTACCTGTGGTCATCTCAGTCAGCTTGTTCCTTAAAAAGGTGGAACAAGAATCCTATCAATTGATAAGTGTTAGAGCTTTTGTTGATTCAGAGTCTCAAAAAAATCTCACCAGGGTCCTCCAGTAAGGAAAAGGAAGGACAGGGTGAATACCTTCAAAATAAATAGAAAACATATTTTCTTTTTGCCTTCCACTTCTGGTAAGAGAAAAGCAACAGTAATACTGGTATTTGGATGGAAAGCAGAGATTTTGGGATAGTTTTTATTATTAACTAAGAGTAAAGGACAGAAGATAAACTTGTTTCATTGGTTGTCTGCCAATCTTTAAGAATCACTCCCGCTTTTGGGGACAGCAGGAGAGGAATTGTTAGCTTTTGGTATTACTTGACTAGCATCTCTGATGTCTTTTGACTGACTAATATATTTCTGCAAAGAAAAAGAGCCCAAGAACCTGGTAGGAGACAATACATAGGTTCTTAATCTATAGGAAAGAAAACTGAGATGGTTTAGTTGCTGTCTTAAATGTGAAAAAGAAATTAGTTTCTTTTAGACCTGATCATCTGAGCTAGTATAAGGACGCCAAATGTTAACCAGTAATTGTTCCTATAGCACACAGTGCTATATCCACTTTCCTGCCACAATACACTTACACAATTTAAAGTAAGATCAAGGGTCTGCTTTGTTTAATTTGTTTTTAAACTCTGGATTTTTCCTGTATTTCAGTATAAGGAAAGCATGCTGAAATTATTCAGCAAGCATAAGGAGCTTGGTCAATAGTTTTCCTATTTTTTTTGCTCCTTTTGTTTGATGATGAGGATTAATTGATAGTTTACGTTGATAGAAGGACATCTTGTGACTGACTGTTCTGTGTCATTAAGTCTGAAGGCTTCCCGGTGCCACTTAAAGAGGCTAGAGGAACTAGATGAGTACGAGCAGAAGATTGAGAACTTGCGGGATGAGATTGCTATGCTGGATTGCAAAAAGTCTGTTATCCAGAGCAGGTAGAGACCTTACTCAGAGAAGTCACTGAATCATAGAAATCGGTCATGTTAGGTAGCATGAATTTCTTCCTCATTTAAATTGAAACATAAACAAAAGCCAAGGTTTTTTGCTTTGTTATGAAGGAACATAAACTCTTTAGGTTATTTGTTCTAGTGCCCAAATATTTTATTTTAAAGCAGTTATGTTACGTTTCAGACAAAACAGCAAATAATGCACCTTTACAAAATACATGGATAGCAACTGTATGAAATAGTTCTTTTGTTGATGAGTACTTTTACAGAGTTCTGCTCTGTAGTTGTAGTATTCAATTTTTACTTGTTTGACTTCAGCAGTACTCTTTGGTGGTACTGAAAGAGGAACAAATCTCCAAAATATTACTAGTTAAAGGTGTGTTTCCTAGGAACACAAGTGCTTGGCCTTATATGCTTTACATGTTACTTTTCTTTTACTGTTTATGCTGTAGGCCATAAAACATTCTATGAAAATGCCTTCATATTAGACTAACCAGCTGTAGCTTCTTTAATTACTTGGCTCAAAACTCACCTTACCCTTGTAAAAATTAAATTGACGAAGAAGTCTGCCATAGGGAAAGCATCTGAGGATAGTAAAGTGACATGAAGCTTCTTTGCTTGTGTGTCGTAGGCTTTCCCGCTGCACTCCTCCGCCATGCCGTCGGAGATGTCTCTCTCCACCGTGCCGTCTGAGGGGCTGTATCTCTCCTCCACCGTGCGTTCCAAGGGGCTGTATTTCTCCTCCACCATGCCTTCCTAGGGCCTGCTCTCCATGCCGTCCAAGGGGCTGCTCTCCATGCCCTGTGAGGGGCTGCTCTCCATGCCCTGTGAGGGCCTGCTCTCCATGCCGTCCAAGCGCCTGCTCTCCATGCCCTGTGAGGGGCTGCTCTCCATGCCCTGTGAGGGGCTGCTCTCCATGCGTACCCTGCCGTCCGAGGGCCTGCTCTCCGTGCCTTCCGAGGGCCTGCTCTCCATGCCCTGTGAGGGGCTGCTCTCCATGCGTACCCTGCCGTCCAAGGGCCTGCTCTCCGTGCCTTCCGAGGGCCTGCTCTCCATGTGTACCCTGCCGTCCAAGGGCCTGCTCTCCATGCGGACCCTGTGGTCCATGCGGACCCTGTGGTCCATGTGGACCCTGCCGTCCAAGGGCCTGCTCTCCATGTGGACCCTGTGGTCCATGTGGACCCTGTGGTCCATGCGGACCTTGTGGTCCATGTGGACCCTGTGGTCCATGCGGACCCTGTGGTCCATGTGGACCCTGCCGTCCAAGGGCCTGCTCTCCATGCGGACCCTGCGGACCCTGCGGACCCTGTGGACCCTGTGGTCCGTGTGGACCCTGTGGACCCTGTGGTCCGTGCGGTCCCTGTGGTCCGTGCGGTCCCTGTGGTCCATGCGGTCCCTGTGGACCTTGTGGTCCGTGCGGACCCTGTGGTCCATGTGGACCCTGTGGTCCAAGGCCCTGCTCTCCATGCATACCCTGCCGTCCAAGGGCCTGCTCTCCATGCATACCCTGCCGTCCAAGGGCCTGCTCTCCATGCATACCCTGCCGTCCAAGGGTCTGCTCTCCATGCGTACCCTGCCCTCCAAGGTCGGGCTCTCCATGCCGTCTGAAGTGTCTCTCTCCACCGTGCCTACCATGTCGTCCAAGGGCGTGTATGAGGCCCTGTGCCAGGCCCTGTGTGAGGCCCTGTATCTCTCCTCTGCCGTGCCGTTTGAGGCCCTGCGTGAGGCCCTGCGTGAGACCCTGCGTGAGACCCTGCGTGAGGCCCTGTCCTCCCAAGTGCCGTGCCCTTTGCCCAAGGCCCTGTACACCTCCCCGGATCAGGCGGGGCAGCGCTTCACACCGTGCCTGCCTCATAGCTCGCTATAACTTCATTTACGCTAAAGAACGCTTGGAGGCAGAGTGCATTTTGAGGCGATACGTCTGTAACTTGGAGACGGTGCAGAGGATAGTATACATTGCATGTGTGGTGAGAAAGAAATATTATTTCTTATTTTACAGGCTGGAGGTGTGTTGTAAAATACTATGTCTGCAGTGGTTTAAATTGTGGGTAAATTAGCATTTCTGTCAAGTGCAGAGAAGAAAAGCTTTCTTTTTTATTTTGATTTTTCTTTCTTCCCCTCACATTTCTACATTGCACTCTCAATGTAGTGCCCTACCTGACCTGTCCCAAGATGGGAACAGGGTCAATGATTTATTGTATGGATACTAAAAGAGTGAAATTTAGTCTGAAATTGGTCAAGTGATTTGGTCTGAAAAGTACATGGTATCTGCGGTGATCAACATTGCCTTCTGCAAATAAATTACACTCAATCAGAGAATTCCTTCCTCATGAGTAAATTTTCTCCTTTACAGCAATGTATTATATTCCACCTTGTTTTGATGATAGTGGGTTCAATTATTAATTTTCTGATAACAGATAAAATATTAAACTGGCTCTGCTGTATTTAACTTGATGTTCTTTACTTTTGCAGGAATCTTTCCGTGCGGCAAAGATGGCCTTCTGGAGGGTGAAAATAAACGTAAAAGACACTTTAGGTATATGTTTCAGAGGGGGACCTACGTCACTTGAAGTTGCTGTCCTGGACTATATAGCTTGCCACAAGGATCTGTATGACGTTTGTTGCAGTGTCCATGTAAGTCAAGGGCAGTGGTGATCTCTTTCAGGAGCTAGTAAATTCAGAATATGTAAATTAGAAATGCACTGTAACCTGAAGGAGAAAAGAGTTACTGTATGGACTTTGTCTTGTAGCAGTTTATTTTCTAGAACAACATTGCTAGGACTTATGTATGACTTAGTAATGGCTTGCTTGGTTTGTTCATAGCAGCACATTCTTCTGAAGTTGTTGTTTTCTGGAGTAGTCCAGGCCAACATTACTATAAGTTTTTTATACTGATTTTTAAATGTAGAAAGCTGAGAGGCATATTTAGGGGGGATTTCTGCAGTTGCTTGTGAAAAAATTGTTAGTGAGTGCAAATTACTCATGTATGTTTATTTTCAGGAAGTAGTTTGCTGCATGAACAGGAACCCAAAGCTTCCATGTCCAGGAGAACTGGATTTCGTTGTGATCAGCAATTTGATTCGAGAGGTGTGCTGTTTGGCTTATTCAATGCAGACACTCATTCCTCCTCTTGATATTGCCTATGGTGTTGATGGAGAATGCTTCAATAGGAACATGTAAGAAATTTCTATATTCAGTCAGACTTACCATTAGAAGTTTTGTAGTCTACTTGTTTCCTAATTAATACAGCAGTTCATGATTGCTAAACATTAATTTAGGGCAAAACCCCCTGGCCTGTAGTGAATTTGGTATGTCTTTAAGGTAAATACTAGCATGTACATAAGTGTCAGCAATTTTTTTTTTTAGTGAACAGCAGAGCAGTTTTCTGGATAAACTTCACTCTCAAGAGCATATTTAATTTATTATTTAAGAAGAAAATGATCATCAGCTTTCCCTGCTTAGTCTCTATCTGCCTTTTAAAAAATGCTTGCATCTTGTTCCTCCTTCCTGGCCTGTTCTGTAAAAGTCATATTTACTGAGATCTTGCAGTCGGTATCATTACCAGGGTCATCAACATGTTTGCTGCAACCTCCAGGCTGTGGCTACTGTACAACATACGACTATTAATATGCTCCCATCTCTTCTGGTTTAGAGCTGGTCAAAACCAAAACTGCCTCTTAAAAATGAGAATTTTGTTAATAATTTTTCTTTTTTCTGTAGGGTCAAGCTGCTTTTTTAGCAGAGACCTGTAGGGTGCTTCCATGTTGTCTAGAAAATAATTGGAATTGATAGGTCATAAAAATTGCTCTAAAAAGCAAAACACCTTACATCACTAAGAGGGTTTCTAGTAATAATTTAGAATAGAATGGAACCCAGGTCATGAAGAGCTTGAGAAGTCAAGGAGAGAAATAGAGAATATGAAAGTAGACTCTCGACAGGGGAGTGCAAAATCATACAGGACTACTCAATGATCCTATCTGAATATAGGACAGTTAGCTTTTGACACTCAAAACTATTGGCTAAATTAGGAAGCATGAACACTGTAATATAGTCTTGAGATGCTTTCTCCACCTACTTGGTGTGTATGGCCTTAAAAAACAACATTTATTATGTTTTTGTGTGCTGCTGTGGGAGACATACATCTGTCTATCTAGCTAGATAAATGTGGCATATGTATATGCTTACATGTATAGGATTTGGATGTGGTACACAGAGATGGAACAAATAAAAGTTGTAGAAATTAAAATATATCTGTTTATTACATGTGATAGCATTCTACAAAGAGCCAGCCAAACATCGTTGTACCCTATGCCTTGCTTTGTGCCTCTGATTATGACATTGTTTTATATTACTTACTGTTGTAATAGATTACTTAAGTATAGATGTATTGCTTTTAATACAATTTATGTTATTTGGTATTTGTTGTGAGTTTGAATCCATAAAGCCAGATGTGTTATTTGTCCTTATAGGGGGCTTGTTCTAGCAAGATATTCCAGGAAGCGGGGATGACTGTGTCTGCCAAATTGCTGCTCAGAAGGTTTAATCTGTCAGTGGACACAGGGGCCCTGGCTTGTGTGGGGCTTATGCAAAAATTAAGGTCTAGTGGCCTTCTGAAGTGTTAGATGACTTTATTAGAATGTCTGTCAGGATAAGTAAACAGTATGTTCTGCTAAGTCTGTCTCCCAAGTCCATTTCTTTTACAGGATCACATTAAGAATACATATTTTTGTGATGTGGAAAGATACTAGTAGCTACTTTTTATCAACATTGATGATTTGGAACATATTTCTCTTTAGGCACTTAATGCAGACATTTCTTGTACTGTTTGTTTCAACAGGTACTATCGTAGCTTTGACTCCGATTTCGCAGCTCCCTTTGTGGCCTATCACGTCTGGCCTCCTCTGGTAGAAGACGGCACTGTTATTGTGAAAGGAGAAGTAGTCACTAAAAAAATGGTTATGGTATGTATTTTATTAAAGAAAAATGTTAAGGGAAAGTCAGTGGATTTCAACACTGTTTTTAAAATTTAAAAAGATAAGTTTTTAACTGTCCCCTATATGGGTGGAGTAGTATATCAAACATCAATTAGGTTTTAGTGCCTCATCCTGTATATAGGATGAATAGTTCCATTTTCCTTCATGTATTAATTATGCAGATATATGGTTGTTGTCAGAACCTGTTCTAAGCAGAAAGCTTACTGTGTTTCCTCTCTGTCCTCAAACCTTGTCTCCAGTATGGCTTGCAAAGTGTGTCTTTATTAAACCTTCTCTCAGAAGAGGTTTACTTACAAGAGCCTACTTTTCTCTTGTAGTGTCCTCGCAGATGCAGGATTAGAAGCAGAAGCTGCAGCTGTGGCCGTCCTCTGCTGTGTGGTGTAAGCCTCAGCTCAATATTTGTAGTGTTAACAGCATATCAAGTATTTTTAACTAGGAATGTAGGCAACCTGTTAAAAATGCTGATGTGCCACATGTACATTTTAACACTGGGAATAAGTGCCTTTGCTTGACGGTCTCGAATGAGGTGAAGCTGAACTGACAGATAGATATTGCCTGGTATAATGATCAGTAGAGATACTGTATGAGAAGTAGATCATAGTTAAATTCTCAGAAGCATCAATTGTGGATCTTGGAATGCTTTGCCCCTACTCTGCTTTATTGCCCTTCCGAATAAATAATTGCATCATCTGGAAGTGTTTCAGTAATTTTGGAGTACATATACAACACATAGTTCCTGCCTCCTGGACTTAGTGACCTAAATTTACTCCTAATTTATGAAATGCATCAAAGGGGCCAAAAAGAAAAGTAGGGTGAGCAGGAAAGGAAGGTGGTACAAATAAGATATGTGAAACTTCAGCAGAGTTCTGCATATTGTGTGGTTACAAAACGTTTTTTAATTATTTCTGTTAAAAATGTGTATATTTTTCTAGTTGTTAGCCCATCTTATTAAATGGACATAGACGCCCTCAACTTAAAATATGAATATTGAAAATGTGAGAGGCTTTGGGTAGGGCTCCCTTTTTTGTGTGTGTGTGCAGGATGTGAAAGAAAACTAGAAAGTTGTTGAACTTGACTTTGTAACAGTAGAGCTGCACTGATAGATGTGCAGGTTTTCTGAATGTTGATGGGTGCCCAGGTGACTTTTTTGGTTACAGTTCTTTAGCACACCTGATTTTCCTTTTCTCTTTGTCTTGCAGGTGCCTCGAAGCCGCAGTCTTTCAACAGTGAGGGTCAGAAGTAAGTGGCATATTGGTTCCTAGTGACTCATGGTTTTCACATCAAGCCCTTGAACAATTGAACAAAAGAACAAAATTACATGTTGACTGTCTCTGATTCTAAAATACTTGCCGAAGTGTTAAATTGGATAGCCCCCTTTTTTTTATGAGTGGAAAAAGGCTGAGATTTTTTACTTGGAGGAAAGCTTGTTTTTTCACTCTACTTGGACCATTGTCATGATTTCTCTCTGCTGGTTGCCTTCACTGTGGCCAGTGCTATAGTAAGTAAAACTTGCTTCCTTCCTTACACGAGAGACAGTTTGCTACTGTAAATCTGCTGTCTTCCAGCCTTTCAAATTCCAAAGAGATGGCTAAGTTGTGGCAGTGAAGTGAGGGATTTCAGGCAGCATGAGTGTGTGCCTATCTTGAAGCCAACCCAACTTAGAGATTTAGAAAATACAGTTGCACTGAAATGTACCTTTTTCTTCCATAGGGCGCTGCTAACTGGACATCTTCCTGCAGTGCAACACAACTGGATTCAACAACTTTGCTGGTGTCGTTTCTCTTCGGAAATACCTCAAATCTCTCAATAAATGGCGGTTGTCACTCCAAATGGAGTTTGTATTCAGTGTGTTTTTTAGAATTATAGAAGGCTTATTTATAATTTTAGAAACGAAACACTTTTGAATTAAAAAAAGTGCATGCAGTACAGGATCATTTGGCAAAATTTGCAAAGCGGTCAGGAAGCCATGATGTAATCTTGCAGGTGGAGATGGAATTATTGCATCTAGAATGTTTGCTTCCCTCAGATTCCAAATGATGCAGTTTATCTTACTAATTAAACATCTTATATTAAACATCTTTATAGGATGTTTAATATAACCTAAATGATGAATGTTGCAGAATATTGAGGTTAGCTGTTGCTTGAACACAATGTAATTAATTGGTTCTTGTTTACAATTTTAGAAAATAGCAATAATCATAGGATATGGCAGTCTCACACAGCAGCCTTTTAATACATCCCTGTGATAAAGTGAATTTTTTAGCTGCAATGCATAAGTTGCACAGAGCAGTCATAAACTGCCAATCCTCCAGGAGTCCCCAGGGCTTTATTGACATTTATGGATGAATGCTCACATGTTCTTTAGCAAGGCCAGTAATAGTCCTGGTTTAAATACATTCTAACTTAGAAATTATTATAATAAAAATTTGTAGTTTGATACTAGAAGTATTTTGAAAGTGTGCCACTGAGTATTTGTAGGCTTGAAATATGTGAGGCCTCTTCAGTATCACACTTAGTGGGCTTTCATACTGTATTGATAGATCAGTGATTGTGAATACAGTGAAAAAATCCTGTCTAGTTATTTCTTACTGTAGGCATTTATTGCACTTTAAGTGTAAAAATTGGAGAGACCTGAAGAGATTTAACAGTGATAAGATGTGGGATGACATGCCATCCCATTCATACTAGTTGGCTCTCTGAGCCAGAAAGAGATGACCAGAGCCTGGAGAGGGTGTGCAGTTCGGTGAACGCCTGAAGGAATAGCACCAAGGAATTCCAGCCACTGCAGTCAGAGAGTTTCACCAGGGGCCCAGCTTAAATCCTCTATTCTAAAAAAAGCGGGTAAGATGGGAAGTAAACAGGAGAAACTAGAGATGTATGCAAGCCTGCAGGGCTATGGACCATATTGGCATCCTGAGAAGTGGTGGGATGGTTCCTGTGTCTGGAGGGCTGGGAATGGAAGAGCAGGGGCACTTTATGAAGGAAAGGCATGGGAGATGAATGGTATTGCCCTCTCTGTCGACCAGCTGGAGTGCATGGAGCTTGGCCTGGACGTGGGTGAGGAGCTGACTGGGTAAGGATTAAAGGGAGGGCTGGAACAGGTGTCATTATTAGTGGGGAACTGCTACAGGCCACTTGGCCAGAAAGACTGAGTCAATGAGGCCCACTACAGCCCACTGTGATACCCCTACTTGGCTTAGCTGGGAGGAGCTGGCTAATAAAGAGGAACGGGAATGATGGAATAGCCTGGGAAATTAAACCTTTAATAATGAAAATAACAATGGTGGCACAGGGTACAGAGGCTAGATTCCAAAAACCTTTTGGATGGGGCAAATGCAGCCAGGTATAGGGGCACAGGTCCAATCAGGAAGGTGAACTCAGAACATGACCTTATAAGAAAAAAGTTCTAAACCAACAGAGAAGGAAAACTGGAAATGACCAAATATAGGAAGGTTCTATTACATACTACTCACAAGAACCTATAGGTCCCACTGTGACCTGATTAGGTCACCCCCTCTCAATACACTATCTGCCATGGTCTGAGGTCAAAACCCTCTGTAGAAGCATCTGAGCTAAAGATCTTAGCAGGATGAGATTCCACAAAGAACTGTCTGCTGTAAGAGGAGAATGAGTTTGAGAACATCTCAGGAACCCGAAGGTGCACAAGCCCCTGACATGTGGTGAGTAACGTCCACAGGAACTAGCCAAGGAAGTGACTAAGCCACTATCCATCGTGTTTGAGAAGTCATGGCAGTCCCATGAAGTTCACATAGACTGAAAAAGGGCAAGCATAACCGCCATTATTAAAAAGGAAAGAAAGAAGACACACTGCTTGTGGGAAAACCAGATGCATCCTCATTGTTTACACTGCAGGACAGATAGACATTTTAAATGTAAAAAGGTGTCAGGTGCTCTCTGGCTTGTGAGATATTTTTGACTCTGCAGAAACTGAGGGGAAAAGCCATTAAAAGGAGAGGAGGCACAAAATCAGATAAAAGAGTCTGAAAAGGTTTCCAGAAGAGGCAGGGTTAAGATAGGACTGGCCACTGTGTGTGTGTGTGTGTGTGTGTGTGTGTGTAACACGTGCAGCAGAGCCGAGGACTCACAGCATGGACTTGGTTGGTGAGGCTATTCTTGCTGGACAATGCAGAGTAGCACTACTTGCAGTTGGGCTGAGTGCTCTGCCTCATGCCCATGGGACCCTCCTGGCAGGATGCAGGACTTGGGTCCCTAGGCACATACCCAGACAGGGGCTGTGGTTTGTGGAACACCTTGGAGCAGAGCAAAAATCTTATGAAACCTTACCAGAGTGACTAGAAAGGGATAGTGGGCATTTTAGATGAAAGTTTATGTATTAACCTGAGGGAGCCAACTTAGGGGGGGAAAAAAACTACATCTCTTTTTCTTGAGGAATTTTTTGTCTAAGAAAGGCTTTGAGCTCCTTTGCCCAGAATAAGACAAAAAAACTGAATATTTCCCACTAGATGGCACTATTGCCTTAAGAACAGAAAAATCGGGTTTTAATTTCAACTGCAGTTTTAAAAGCTATTGCCATAATGAGGCTTGCCAGTAAATGCATAATAGTCACAGATTGAAGCAATATCAACAGATGTTAGATGGAGAATTATGATGTCAAATTAGCTTGCTGATAGCACAATTGAAGTTTGCTGCCTGATAAGAATATGAAAATCCTTATGTATTGTAAGATGAACATCACTATCAATACATTATTGGAGAAACTGTTTGAGTTTAGGTATTTTCCTGTTGAGAGGTCAATTTTTCAAAATTAATGAGTCTTTCCAAAGTGAATGGTATTTATCTGGTTATATTCTGACCAATCTTCTCAAAGAACATATATAAAAACAAATCCCAAACTGAAATTCAGATTGAAAATTAACTTCTCTTAACATTTGTTCTTTTAAAATGACTTCCAGTTCAAGAAAATTACTCTAGTTCTTTTAATTTTTCTATCTAGTTAAAGAAAACGGCGGCTTGCAAAATTGTTATCTTGTGTGTGATTTTTCTGTTGCAATGGCTGACTGGCAAGTTGCTTCGCTATTTCCTTTGTCTATGACTGAAATAGATGTTTTTGAACATTGCAGACTTTTAAATGAAGTCTGCTAAGTCTTTGAATCAGGAAGGTACTCCCTGCTTTTCGCTGCACCTCTGTTCATTTTCTAATCAAAGACAGAGTCAATTGCACCTGCTGAACCCTCAGGATACAGCTGGAGGGAAGGCTGCTGTCACAGTGACTGGTTTGGGTAATGATGTTCTTCAACTTATTAATTATCTTTTTAAACGAAAGTTTGTTTAGCATCATGCTCTATCTTTAATTGCAGTGTTGGTCCAGAGTGTAATTTCTCTAATGCTTGGAAGTTTTCTTCTGTATCCAGCCCAAATGTATTAATTTCCTATAGCCAAAGAGGCTATACCTCTTTGTTCTTCTGCCAGTGTGATTATCTTCAGAAGTCCTCATTCCCTGCCTTTGGTATTTGCCCTACTGTTGAGAGCAATAATCTTTTCTCCTCTGAACTAAAACCACCAAATCTTTCCATCTCCTCTGAAGAGAGGTTTTTCATTGCCTTGATTATCCTTTTTGGGTGGCTCTGGGTTTATTTCTGTTTCTGTTCCTCTTTCTTGAGTACAGATGACTAGAAATGGTGCCCAATATTCAGGATAAGGCCTGACAACAGCTTTGTATCATACAATTATCATTTTCATTGTACCATTGTAGTGTGTCTGTGGGAAGTGGCTCATTATCTGTGATCAGTTAAGAAGCTTTATTATCCTCAGTTGTTTCAAATGGATGAGTCCTTTCCCCCCTAGAACTTAATTCATCCACACATTTTTGGTGGACTCTTGATGTCTAAATGCTTTTCATATGAATGGCACAATTGTTTTAGAAATGCTGAGCTTTGGGCATCCATTTGCACACATACCATGACAATGTGAATGCCATAGTGCATCGTGGTGTGTTCCTCTATTGCTAAAACTTACTGCAGGGTGATTCTATGCATTAAGCAGCCTGAACAGATTTTAGTAACCAGCCTTACAAAGTTTCAAAGTAGCTTGATGATGCAAAGGAAAATATCTTACTTAACTCTATTTATGTCCACTTTGACAAGAGAAGAAATAAATGTGAAGAGTATTACTAGAAACTTGTTGAAATACTGGAGACCATTCAATAGACACGTCTCTGTCAATATTAACAGAATGAAATACCAGAAATTCCTCATGAAAAGAATACAAGCTATATACCTGATGGTTTGCAGTAAGTAACGTTGAAATATTTTATAAGTCATCTAAACTTGCCTTTTGATTTATTGATGACATGGCTCTCATTTCATGAGACATGATTTTTTTCTTAGTTGTATTTGCCTACCCCGTAGATTTGATGAGGGCCTTCCTAGGCATCTCCAAAATATATGTATAACACTTGTCAGAGCAAAAATGACCCTGCTAAAAATATTTTCTGCCATGATTCTGGATTTGTGCTGTTTATCTGTAAGTCCTGGGTCACCCAGAGTTTTGAAGTCTGCTCTCTTGGTTGAATGGCACTTTCCCCAGGCTATTTTGTGCCATTGCTTCTTGTCTGAATCATGCAAACAGTAACAGGCAAGCAGTCAACATGTACAGGTACCTCTGTCACTGAAATACCCTGTTCATGTATCTAAATCTCTGTGCACCCACAGGATGTGGTTATTGTTCCCATGGTTCTTCCTGCACAGTTCATCTACTGTGCAGCTTTCAGACTACAATCTTTGGGTCAGGAACAGTTTCTTACCTTTTGTGCAGCAGGGCTGGGTTTCACAGGTGATGTGTCTGCAAGGCAGATGCAGCCTTACCATATCAGTGCTTGGTGCAACGTGCTCCCCTGGTCCCATGAGTCAGCTGTGGACCCATCCACACTCCTGTTGCACAGCATGAATCACTCTCTGTGCCCAAGTATTGTGCAGTTAGAGCAGCTCCATCATCTCATATAAATACAAACAACCCAGGCATCTGGATGAATGTTAACATGCACAAATTCCTATGTGTAATAAAGACAGGGAGGAAGGATTAGAGGGAATATGATCAAAAAGGCTCTCACAATAAGAGCCTTCCTAAGTCACCCCTAAAATATGTGGGCCTTTAAGTGTTCTTGAAGGTAATTGTACAGTTTTCCTTTGTTTTTGAATAGGCTTAAAAGTAGCTTCCTCCTTATCTCCCTAAAGCATGGAGTGCACACAGGGAGCAAAACTGCTTGGGAGATTCGACTGGGCCAAGGACAGGAGATTTTTCATAAGGTCAGCTCTTCCCCCCTAGCTGCTGTCTAGGAGACTTCTCAGAATTTGAATAGATGGGCTGTTCTTATAGGGTGGTTTTTGTTGCTGTTGTTGTTTTGGGTTTGGCTTTTTTTTTAAAAACTGGCCTTGGAATAATATAAATGAATACTTCAACAAATGGTGAAAGTTGCCTCAGAGAAATTGCTTTTGGCAACTGTTCCTCCTAATTAAAATGAAAGTCTGAGAAGCCTCAGTCTTTGGGAACAATTAATCAAATGCTGACACTAGATAAGATAGAGATAATGCTTTGTGCCTATTGATTTCTTTCTGCAATTAGCATGTGTGTGTTCAGCCAAATGCAGCCTGACCCTGATATGGTGGGAAGGAGAGGTTT
Source organism: Melozone crissalis (assembly GCF_028551555.1). Classification (NCBI taxonomy): domain Eukaryota; kingdom Metazoa; phylum Chordata; class Aves; order Passeriformes; family Passerellidae; genus Melozone; species Melozone crissalis. Next base: position 20,959,904 of record NW_026535784.1, read on the forward strand.
GGAGTGAATGGAGGGCAGCACCTCTCTCTTGCCCTGCTGAGCCGACCAGTGCCTTCTCACCTTCCTGCTAACAACAATAAGAACAATTAGTAGAAAGTTTCAGTACTGAGAGACTCCCAAACTGTCCCCAGGACCCTGCAGTGGGCAGCAAGGGACCTTGTTCTGGTAGCTTAGATGCAGCAGCTAGAACACCTCTGTAAGCATTTGAGTGGATGGCCAGACAGAAAAAAGAAAGGAAAGAGGAATTCTCTCCTGCTGGGGTCCAAGATACTAATTTCCCTGCTGGGGACTTCAATGCTGATCTGGAGTGGTCAAAGACAGGTGTGTAGGACCTCCAAGTTCTGTTTAGATTTACTTATTTCTCAAACTGTAATATAATTAGAAGTCATCAAAATCCCGAGGAAATCTGTGCTCTCTGCCCCGTAGAGTGGCAGAGGTCAGGACTAGCAGCTGGTGGAGGTCCTGGGGGAGGCTCTGCACCCTCAGAGACCTCAGAGGTTGTTCCTGTCCTCTGTCCCAGCTTGGGAAGTCAAAAATATGTTGAGAAAGTGCCAAGCAGGAGCTGCAGACAAAACCGGTGTGTGCTCATGAGTGCAGCGGTCAGGTGAATCCCCCAGAAAAAAACATGCAACCAGAGGCTGTGGGCGGCAATGCTGGATTTATGGCAGCCCAGCAGTAGGAGATGTGACCCCAAAACCTGAGGGATGGTGCTGGGCAGGAAAATGTGCAGGCAGGCGCCTGGAGAAAGGCTCTGGAGGACAGCCATGGATCTGCACATGGGGAAGGGACGTGCTGGAGGCTGTGGGACCCAGATGAGACAGAGCAAAGAAATGAAGTTTTGAGCCTATTATCTTCATATGGAGAATGTATGAGTCAGGGGTGTGGGAGAGCTGATGATCCACATGTGCATGCATGAAGGGGAGAAGGGCAGGGAGCAGCCAGCCTGCTTGGCTCAGAAACAGCAGAGACAGGCTCTCAAGCGATGCCTCCAAAGGAATCCCAACTGTAAGGAGAGTTTCAGACAGCTCAGAGTGAGAGTTGAAGATGACAGAGCAATGTCATCATCTCAGCTGGTGCTGCATCCCTCACCCCTGGCAGCTAAAGCATGGAAATAGAAACCAGTGAGCACTTAAGAAAATAAAAGTACACTACAAGGTAAAGGGGCCGTTGACATCCCCATTCTAAGCAATCTTACTGCGTGTATGGGCATTTAAGTGTAGGACAGGCACCACATTCTGGGAGCAGCAGCCCCATGGCAGCCTGAGCTAGATGTGGAGGGAAATCTTGCCTTGCCATCTGGGCTGTGGCCCAGGCAGATTTGCTTAACTAAGGCTCAGAGATGTGTAGAAAAACTGTGATTAAGCAAGCCATGTACAGGAAAGTATTCTCAGAACTCGCTTTAACCACTGCCACAACCTAGTGGTTTCAGAAATGTCTGCAAAGTAGTTGTGCTGCTCCTCCACTGCTGGGCTTAAATTCATGGGAGGGATTTATGCTAAAGCTCAGGGTGCCTGCATAAGCCTGTTTTTCCTTTGCTTTGTGTGCAGGAATGAGGGTCTGGGCCCATGGCTGCTCTCTGACTAGGCTTATTCCCAGAATAACTCCTCTCCCAGCCTCCTCTGCCCCACCAGAAAAAAAAATTCTTAAACAAATGTATAAACACTGGCAGCCTTCAGGTTTGTGTTTCTTTCTGAGCCTAATTTAAATGAACAGCAGACATTTTATGGGCTTTTCCAAGAGAACCTACAGGGGCTTATTTGCTTGAGTCTGACTTTCTGACAGCTCTCTACAAGCCTAATCAAAACCAGACTTAGTCTCTTGTGAAGCAAAATAATATATATTATGCAGCTACAAAGAACCAGGCTAAATGTAGTAAGTCATAAACCATTACTATGGCAGCAAGCATTCAATCATGGGCATGTACCATACTTGGATTTTGGAACAAGGGGTGTATTTGTTTTGTTCTCATTGTACAAAAAGTTGTAGTGGTGAGGAGCTGAGAAAACATTCCTTGCATCTAGAAAATGCCCCACTTGTGTAACTTGGAGTGTGTAGCTCCAACTCAAAGGGTGTCTCTTCACTTTTGTCCCCACAGTGGGGAATGCCGAGTTGATATCTCATGGTGGGGTGCACCCAGTTCTGTTAGGAAAGCTGTAGGTGTGGAACGCACTCCCTTGGAGCTGGATAGGACAAATCCTAGGACCAAGCTAGATTTAAGGGAGATTTGTCTTTATCATCTTTTTAGGTTTTTTTCTTCAATACATAGACCATATTTCTGAAATGTTCCCAAGTCTTTGTTTAGATGAATTCTGGACGGCATAGTTAGAGTGGGGAATTCTGCGGAGACAATAAATACTTAAAATGTTTTGACAGACAGCTCACCACTGACCTTTAAGAGAAGACTTTTTTCTATTTCTAATCATCCCACAGTGTTCTCATCACATAATGTCACCTCTCTCTGTATAAGTTCATGTTCAGTTCCTGACATCTGGAAGTAATTTCTCCTTATCTGGCTTGTGTATTTTCAAGTGAAATTGTGAGAAGAGGTGCTGAACTGATAAAGCAGGGGTGTACCTGTACCTTTGGGCTGGACCAGATGGTGAGGTGCTGCAAGCAGAAAGCATTTCTGCCCAAAACAAGGAAGAAGGGGAAGGAAATCTCCATGACTGAGCCAAGATGGAGGAATGGTAAAACCCTCATTCAGGAGGTGTCAGTCTGTTTAACCTTCCCCTTCTAACAGAGACCTTAAGTTTGTCTGCAGCTGGAGAGACATCAGGCAGGTTTAGATTGTGAGCTTTCCTGCCTAATTTAGATTTCAGTGTTTCCAGTTTCTCTGTTGAACTGTTGCGTGACTGAAAATCTTATCTGGTAGCAGACAGCCTGCACTGGCCACAGTGTGTATAATATGGTCCACCTGGTTTCCCTAAACCTTTTGATTTTTGAGATAGATCATCTATTCTATGCTGAAGCCACAGTTTAGCTCCTGCTGTATTGCCTTAATGATTTTAGGGTGATGACAATTGCTTTTGCCTAAAAGTCCCAAATTACCTTTTGCAATACGTCTAGAGGAGACATTTCAGTCCATGGGCTGAGATTCCTTCAAGCACAGTTCCTGTCCAAAGGGGCTATTGACTTGGGTTTTTGCAATCCCCTCTTTGTTGTCACCCAGTGATTTGGAAGGAAATTATTCTTTCAAAACAAACCTGAGCTCCAGCAGACTAATAGATTTTTATTTCTAGTCAAATAAACCTACTTGTGTCCTTTACCATAGTGCAGAACACATCGAGTTGAGCTCTTGGGATTCAGTGTTATTTGAGGTCCACGTGCCACACAGTGCAGGAAGGCATTGCCCACAGAAAGTTGTAACAAGACCAAGACATTACACCAAGTTACACCAAGTGCTACATGGTCATGTTTGATAGTCATAGAGTGATTTGGGTAGATGTAAAACTGATACCAAATTCATTTTGGTTTGTTGTTTTTTCTAGTGACTTTCACTGAGTAAACAGTGAAATTTTACTTCATCTGCATCGATTAGACTGTTTGGATTTTTCATGGACACTCAGTGTGTTTAGATCTGCAATTTTGATTCAGGGTCTGTTTAACTGAGATTTTATGGTGGGTTTTTGTTTTTGTTGTTTGCTTTTTTTTTTTTTTGTTTGTTTGTGCTCTTTACTTTGTACAAAGCCTGCACACAGACAAATGTATTAACTGCATGGCCCATGTATATGGTTTGATGTAATTATTTTTCACTGCTCTCTGCAGACACTATTGTTGTTTATTTTTTTAAAATGTGTTGTGGCCATTTGATAGGTTTTCCAAGTTCAATATCTCTCAGCACAATGCATTGCAGCATAACTTGCTTTTGGAAGGGTGAATGATTATAGACAAAACATTATCTTGCTTTAAAATTATGTAGTATCTTTTTATTATTTTTTTGTGAGTACTATCCAGTTTTGGCATGAGAACAGCCATGCAGTCTGTACAAATCAAATTCCTTTGGATACTTACCTTTTCATTTTCTAAAAATATGGATGTGTTGACATTTTATAAAACCACCTTTAAAGTATTTTTGGTATCAGAATTTGGTAGAGTGTTTTTAACCTCTTTATGTAGAAGGTGAAACCATTAGAACCCTCTGGATGGCTTTTTAGCAAGACTACTTCTCACTGTGGACAGAAAAGATGACTCAGACAGAAGCAATTGTGTCACTCTATTAATACAAAGGCTTTTAAGGGGTTTAATAATGCCTGTTGCACTGGA